>NC_090931.1:182928392-185328392 GCF_040938575.1 Ambystoma mexicanum | reverse complement strand
ATCCCTTCCCTTCTCTAAAAGCAGTATGCCTCGCCCTCGCAAGAGCAGTAGCTGCATCTCCCACACCATCTCTCACACACAGACGTCACAGAAACCCTTGAAAAGAAGAAAACAAATCTGGTCCCCCTCCATGACCATCTACTCCTCACCACTTCTACCTCTATCCAGCCTCCAAACCTCTCGCTCCCCACCCCCATTACAATCCCCCCTGCACTCGCCCTTCTTCCACCTCCTCTCTCTTGACTTCTCTCCCTGCACACCGGACTCCCCCAATCCTTCAAGATTCACTCAAGAATCTCCCCCAATCCCTCCTCACCCACTGACCATCTGTCCACTCGCCCACCCCTCCTAATCGCTACCCACACCCCTCACATATCCACCTCCGCCCGCCTACTCTTCCCAACCTCCACTGACTTGCCTCTACCCTTAGTCACCCAGAGCCCGCTTACACCCTACCTCACCATCACCCCCCTCCTCTCCCTGCCCATTGACCGCCCTACCCCTCCCACTATCGCCCACGCATCTCCTACTCACACCCTAACAACCTCCATGACCACACCCCACTCCAAACTCAAGTGCATCCTTTTTAATGCCCGCTCAGTAGCGAAAAACAGACATCTTCGACCTCCTCTCCTCTGACAAACCTAACCTAGTCTTTATCACTAAAACCTGGTTCTCCGATGACTTTGCCCCTGTTGCACATGAGGCATCCCCCACCCTTTCCCCAGATACTCCCTCATCCCGCTCAACAGACCCTCAAGAGGGGGCGGTGCGGCAGTCCTCTTCAAATCTCACTTGTCCGCCTCACTCATTGATTCTCAGACATGCATTCCATCATGCGACTCCCTTCTCGTTAAACTCCCACTACCTCCAACTTTCTCCCACAGCTTCCTAATAATTTATAGACCTCCTGGTTATGACAGACATTTCACAACCAACCTATGTGACTCCATTCAAATAGTCACCCCTCCCTGACTCTCCTAGGAGACTTCAATATCTGGTTGGACATTCCCACCAGCCCCATGACCATTCACTGATCAACAGTCTCGATGCGCTCAACCTCTCCCTTCAAATGAATGGTCCAACCCATTCTAAAGGGCACACCCGGGATGCTATCTTAAGCTCCCATGACCAGATACATTTAGCCCCCCCCCCCTTACCACTCGTCTGGTCCGACCATTTCTCATCCCTTTCTCCATCCTCTACCCTGCCCCTGCCCCTGCCCCGCCTCCCCCCATCACCACAAATGCTGGAACTACAGATAATCCCAGACCTAGCCGAAGCCCTTCTTAGACCCCTACAACTCCCCCCACCCCCCTGACAGATCCTTAACCATCAACTCCTTCGACTCATAGCTCAATGATTCACCAATTCCTCTCACGCCCTCCCGCTGCTCTTCCTCACGCCTCGGACCATTTCTCAGATGGTTTACTCCCGAACTGAGGAATGCCAAAAAACTAAATAAATCTCTGGAACGCAAGCCGAAAAAACAGTCTCAGCAGATCCACTTTGGCCTTGCACCACTGCAACTACATAGCAGAAATCTGGAAAGCCAAAAAAGCCTACTACAACTCGAATGTAGAAACCACAGCAAATAACTCCACAGAATCATATCTGAATTCGTCAACCCCACTAGCACCACTTCCCGAACGGCCCTTCACATTGGCTCTGCGACTCTCTCTCCCTCCACTTCTACACCACCGCTCTCGACAGACCAACTTCCCTTAATAACAAACTGTCCCTCCTCTCCCCGCCCCAAATATCGACAACTTCAACAACCACCCCCCCACATCCGCCTCAACCCCCACCTTACCCACCTTTGACTCCTTCAAACCGATTCCCAGAGAAGAATTTCTTGACCTATCTGCTACCAAACCATCTGGTTCCCTCCAGACCCGTGCCCCGCCTCAGTCCTCAAAGAAATATTCTCGTCCACTTGCGCAGGAGAGCATGCAAGAACCATTCTAAATGACTCCCTCAGCTCCAGAATCTTTCCCGATGCCTTCAAAATTGCACATGTCAAACCTCTTCTTAAGAAACCATCCCTTGACACCAAAAACTATAGACCCATCTTGAAAACCAGATTCCTCGCAAAACTCATCGACCGAACAGCATACTTCCAACTAAATGCCTTTGTCGAATCCAACAACCTGCTCGACCCCGCCCAATCAGGCTTCAGACCGTGACATGGAACAGAAACCACTCTGGCCTCAATCTGGGGCGATCTTAAGATCACTGCAGGATGTGCTGCACTAATTCTCCTCGACCTGTCTGCCGCCTTCGACACGATTAACTACTCAATCCTCCTTGACCGTCTCCACTCCCTTGGAATCCGTGAAACCACCTTCGAATGTATCACCTCCTTCCTCAACAACAGGAAACAAATAACCCTCCTCTCCCCTTTTGTCTCAGCTGCTCGCTCAGTTAATACTGGAGTACCGCTAGGCGCATGTCTATCTGCTCTCCTATTCAACCTTTATATGTCCACCCTTCCTGGAATCATCCGCCTGCACAATATCTTATGCTACAACTACGCAGACAATATCCAAATCATCCTTAAAATCCATAACTCTGACTCCAACTCCCAGCCCAACCTTGCAGCCTGCCTCCTAAATATCGACCATTGGATGACTATAAACCACCTCTTCTTTAACCCCACTAAAACCGAAATCATGGTGTGCGGCAACACTGAGCTTCTACCTCACCCACTTCCTTGGCCCCCTTCCATGAGCCAACCCCCCCTACCCTATGTCATAGTAAAAAAAAACCTTGGATGCACTATGGACTCTAGCCGAACCCTCTCCCGACAGGTCAACAATGTATCTAAATGTAGTCACTACCATCTCAAAATTCTCAGGCGCATTTTTCCCTATCTCTCCTTCCCGAACAGATTTGCCACTGTTATGTCTATTGTAATGTCGACTATGCCAACTCCCTTTACCTATGGGTCCCGGCATACCACCTTAATAAACTCCAAAGAGTGCAAAACGCTGCTGCTAAACTACTCCTCGCCCTGGGTCCAAGAGACTACACCTCTCCAGCTCTCAGAACCCTCCACTGGATCCCTGTGCATCACTCACCGTGCAGTACACAAGACCGGCCCACCATACCTGCAAGATAAGTTAAAACCTTACCACCCACCCTGCACCCCAAGATCAAGCTCTGCCCTGCTTTTAGTGATCCCAACCACGAACACTGTCAGGATTGGAGGATCCTCTTTCTCAGCATTGGCCCTGACTCTGTGGAACTCGCTTACACCACACATCCGACACACCCAAGAATATAGGACATTCCGTAAACTACTAAAAACATGGCTCTTTCCATAACACCAACAACAATCCTAAAGATGCGTCTGAACTCCCAACAACCCAATGACTAAATACACAATGGGACACCCAACCTTGTCTTCAATGAATACGCCCACTAATTCGACTATAGAGAACCGCATATGAACACTAAACAATGATCTTTAGATCATACCCACAGGATGGAATGGATGAATGGATGGATGGATGGAGTGGATGGATGGAATGAATGGACGCGTGTGGAATGAATGGATGGAATGTATGGCATGGATGCTTGTGGAATCATTGGAAGGTATGTATATGGAATGGATGAAATAAAATGGCTAAAACTAATAGAATGTATAGATGGAATAGATGGAAATAAATGATGGATGGAATGGATAGATGGAATGGATAGATGGAATGGATGAACTAGCTGGAAAAGATGGAATAGATTGATGCATGTGGAACAAATGGATGGAATGGATGCATGTGGAATGAATGGAAGGTATGTATATAGAATAGATGAATGGAATCAATGTAATGGATGGAATATATGTATATGGAATTGATAGATGGAGTGGATGGAATAGATGGGATGGAATTAATGGATGGATGAAATGGCCGGAATGGATAGAACGTATCAAGTGGATGGAAAGTATGGAACGGATGGAAAGGATGGATGAAAAGGATAGATGGAATGGGTGGAACGGATGAAATGGAACAGATGAAATGGATGGATCAGATGAAATGGATGAGATGGGATGGATTGGATGGATGGACGAATAGATGGAAAGGATGGAATGGATGGATGCATATGGAATGAATGGATGGCCTGGATGCATGCAGAATGAATGGAATATATATATATGGAATTGATGGATGGAATGGATAGGATGGAAGCGATGGAAAACATTGGATGGATGGAATGAATGAAGAAATTGAAGAAACGGATAGATGCACTGACGGAATGGATAAATGGAATGAATGGATGAAGAAATGGAAGAAGTTAAGAAATGGATGGCGGATGGAATGAAGGAAGAAGAAATTGATGGATGGATTGAATGGATGTATGGATTAAATGGATGGAATTAACCTACCCTCTAGTACCTGTGTGCGCCCACCTCCGTGTACCGTCTTCTTGTTCCCACGCCGTTGTTATATATCCCTATGTCCCATCCTATCGCTGTAAGCCCAGCCCACTGTCACTGTGTGTCCGTGTTGCTATGCTCCCTACCATACTGTTCCCGTGATGTCGCTATGTATCCCGATGTATTACCCAACCCGCTCGTCACCAAGTGCGCCCACCGTGCCCATGTGTCACTGTGTACTCTGCTTTCTGGACCCCCATGCTGTTGCTATATATCTGTATGCTCCCTACTGTCACCTAAGACCAACCCACTGTCACTATGTGTCTGTGTGTTCCCTACCATCCTGTTGACGTGCCTGGTCTTGGGCGCTTTAATGATGAACCATCATATCACTACGCCTACTCTCTACTATACACCATCACACAAATGGAACACAGCTATACCCCTGATAAGTTCGGCCTACCTGTTCACATACAAACACTACCACATAAACACCTCATCACCCTAATAAAACGCAGCTATCCCATGACATTCTGGCCTAGTTGCTCACATACGCATCCTTCAGGCCTAACGCAGCCAAACCCAGTCTGGATGTCCACCCACCAGATTGCAAATACATCCAACTGATAACTTCAACACCACACCTAACGCTAGGATGCAGCTACCATACGACAATTACATCAGCTGCACACATAACTGGTGCACCCACACACTCTAGTACACCATCTCTCTATTGACCTGAACTGCGGTTCCCGAGGGCGTTCAAACTACCAGCGTTTTGAGGTCATACCAATGATATATAGAGCGCTATATAAATGCCAAGTAACATAACATCAAGAAGTCGTGTTGGAAGAAAGACTTTAAAGAGTGTACCTGCAGAGAGGCATAAGACAGTGGCCAGTGCATACAGTGCAAAACTTGTAAACATTAACAGGGAATTTGATGCAGCATTTAAGTTGAAAGGAAGAGCGGTTGTAGGCTGTGTGCATGTTGCGCAGAAAGGAGGCAATCCGGTGGGCTGGAATGAACAAGGCAAACTAAGTAACATACTTTCTCTCAATAGCAAAGAACAAGTCATGGTCATTTCAGAAGGGGCAAAGGGTAGCCAACAGTCTGCCAGCGATGGGAGAAACATCTTGGAACAATGGTGCGTGGGGCTATTCTGCAAGGAGGTTGGATACCTTAAGCGGTTCTGCAACATAAGACTCAAGGAGAGTGCCACACCGGTTGTATCAAAGGTTGGAACGGGTCGGTGCTTAATTTGTGGGGTTGTTGGCCAAGACCCAAAGTTTAAAAGAAAAAAAAGGGACCCTGTGGCCGAAGTGTCAACCCACTGGAAGGGTAGGGAACCGACATCGTAAGGAGAAGGGGGAAACGAGGCACAGGAAAGAAGTGTGCCGACAGGAAGTATTTGTGGGTAAAGAGGTAGCAGGTATGGGGGTGCATAAAAGTGTGATCCGAGATCATGCAAACCTCAATTTTCATATTTGACATTTTCAGACAATATGATAGGGCACACAGTGAACACATAGATCCTGTGTAGACTTATGAGACATCAACAAGAATTTGGTAATGCAAAGGTTTCGCTGCTCTCAAATCTTGACACCAACACTCCTTATGTCCTCATTCTTCTTGGCCTCTCTGCCTTTGACACAGTAAACCACAACATCCTGATTGCACGTCTCCGTGACACCTTGGGAATCACAAGTTAGGCTCTGGCGTGGTTAACCTCCTTCCTTTCAGACCACCCATCCCAGGTTGAACTTGGGCCCTGTCTCTCTATCAGTCTTTGAACCTGCGGCATTCCCCATGGTTCTAACCTATCCCCCTGGTTCTTTAATATCTACATGGCTGCTCTGGCATGTGTGATTGTCACTTTCATCTCTAACGGTGCTATGCGGATGATACGCAACTCTCCCTCAGGTTACCCTCAGCCACCTCCTCTACCTCGCTCATATCTGACCGTCTGTCCGCAATTCAGTCATGGTGTGCTACAAATGACCTCTGCCTCAACGCCATTAAGACGGAGATGGTTTGCATTGGGACTCCTACTCCCGCTTTCCCACTCTCTCTCTAGCCAGCCTCCCTTGGTCCTGCGCCTGCACCCACCTGCAAGGCAAAAAACCTTGGCGTCATCTTTGACTCCACTCTCTCCTTCTCCACTCACATTTCGGACATCTCTAAAAAGTCAAACAACCAGCTGTACCACCTAAGAGGTACTTGTCCTTTTCTTACCTTCCCCCTGTGGCTCACTGTCTCTACAGCCCTGGTTCTCTCAAGGCCTACTGCAACAGCCTCTTTCTCAACCTCCCTGCTTCTGCTTTGCGCCCTCTGCAACTCATCCAGAACAGAACCGCAAGACTTATCCTTGGCTTCAAGCCGAGGGACCAGATCTCTGCTGCGCTGAAATCCCTCCACTGGCTCCCCATGACTGCAAGGATCAAGTTCAAGACCCTCTGCATTGTCCACAAGGCTTTCTGGGGCCTCGGACCTTCGTGTCTGCAACAATGCCTACCTAAATACGGTCCTTCCCAAGCCCTCCGCTCATCTACCTCCAACCTTCTGCGAGTGAGCCGGTTCTCCACGCAGAGATTTAGAGGGAGATCTTTATTCTCAGCCGGGGCTTCCCTCTGGAATAGCCTCCCTGCCACCCTCTGTCTTGAGCTTGATCGCCTGAAGTTCAGGAAACTCCTTAAGACATTCCTCTTCTCTTCTTTCTCTCTTCCTCTACCCTGCTAACCTCCCGATTCCCTCTATCTCTCTCTACCTCCTTTTCCACACAGCTTGCTGACTGGCCACTGGGTGTACCTCAGTCTCACAGGTCCCTGGCACCCTCGCCAGCCCTCTCGCACTGCTTCTGGGCCTGCACTTGCCTCATCGCTACTGCACTTGGTCAATGAGAGAGGCATCTCTCAGCACTTACTCCAGTTTTCTGACTCCGAGCACTTGAACCCCCCTTCCCTCTCCTGTACCGCCTGTAAACTTGCAAAAACTGAACGTACCATTCCTTGAAGATCGGATAGTCTATCTTTCCCGTCTCCCTTCCTTGCATGTTGGCACCTCAATGCACTTGGAAAAACTGCAGAATCATTGTCGGACATATTTGCTGATATCTACATTGTTAATCGTATTATATGCACTTACTCTGCCTGTGCAGACTTGTATTGTTCAGAAATTCAAGGGCTCTGAATGACAGTTTTTCCCCTTGTTCCTCCCTCCTTGAGCGCTTTGAAACACTTGTCTTGTGTATGGGCGCTTTTCAAATAAACATTAGCATACCTTCCTCAACATTGCCCAATTGGTAGTGGCCATAGGGAGAGGTGGAGCAATCACATTTAGTTGAAGTCTAACTACCATCAAATCAGAAAGTATCCAGAGTCAATGGATGTAAAGGACTATTTTGCTGCAGGAGGCGGCACTTTGGTATGATATATTCAGCCAGTGTCCTCCAAAATGTTTTGTAAGAAAAACATTTTTGGGTAGGGCGGGGGGGGGGGTGGAGTAAAAGGTATAACGTGCTACCAGATATATTGGTTTGGAGCACTTGTCAAACCAAACAGGTGCTCCTCGTGAGAATCCTACTAGAAATCCTAAAGGAGGGTTAACAAATGCATACTTGAGCAGAAGGTCATCAGCTACCTGGGGTATGAACTCTTGGTGGTCGAGATTAGAAATAAGGAGTGCACTTTAGAAGCACTTGTAGCCATTGCGGAGCTTAGGTGCAAGGGTGATGTAGCCTCCTTTCTTGGACTCAATTAAATGTAAGCCCAATATGTGAACTAGTGGCTGACATAAGCAGAACCGTGAAAGGGAGAGCAAGGAAATTAAACAAGCAATCATTTGAGCAAGTATATTCAAGTGGCTATTGTAAGGGCATGTACGGGATTGGTGTTGAGGTGGTGTGCGTGGAAGGGAAGTTCAGTGTGGCAGCAGATGCCTTGCTGAGGATTCATAAAAGGGAACATCAGTGCGGAAGAGGAGGGAGCCTTGCAGGTGATCAACAAGGTGTTCTATGTGAGCTTGTGTGAGAAGGAGAGAGTGCCATTATGCTTTTAGAATGACAGCGCTTATCTAAGACTATATGAGCGTGTGCAGAAGGGGTGTCCTGAATATAGTGAAGGAGACAGCTTAAAAACCAATATGTTGGAGAGCAAATGCCGTGTGAAGAAGGGATGTTCAGGGGGTGGCAGACAAGTGCCTCACCAAGATATGCAAGAGCAATTCTAGCAATAGGTCACAAGGAACATCTGGAGGTATTGAAATCCAAAGAAGTGCTAAGAGGCGATTACTGGTGGCCACACACAATAGCTCAGTGTATTGCAGGTCCGGATAATGACCAGGTGTTCATCCTCAGAGTAAGTCCCATGATTAATTCCAGGATACCTAGCCTGCACCTTGGAAGAGGTAGCTCTTTATAGTCCAGGCCCCCCATAACCTCATGTGGGGGCTCACCTCATATCTAGCAGTTCTGATCAATGAATGCACCCATTGGCCAGAAGTATTAACGTTCATGGACTTCTGTTTGAGGTCTGTTGTCAGGTTTCTACAGACAGTCCTTTGGAGAGAAAGATTTCTTAACAGTCTAACAGACAATATATTTGAATGATAATGGTATAGCACTATCCTGGATGGTGCTATATCATTCCAGGACAAATGGGTGTTTAGAACATTTTAATTGCACCTTAATGGGTGGCATAGGAATTGCCAACATCACTGTGGAGATTGGCTGGATGCAGTCATGTAAAAGGTCTTTCAGGAGAGGCTTGTCGAACACGCTATCATGCATATGGCACCTTTTCAGGTGCTGCGACAAAGAAAACCTAACACAAAACTCAGCATTGGATGATTATATCAGGTACATAAGAGAAGGAAAGACTGAAACCCCTGCTCCACCCTTCAATTGACATGTGCCATCCTCCCTACTGCAGCCTCACTGCCTACCTTTGACAGATGGTGATCCTTACAATAAGAGGGTGATATAGCGAGGGGGAGGCAGTTCCCGAGGGACTGTTGTAAGGCTACAAACGGACAAACCAGGAGGGGCGCTCTGCCTGGTTCTGAGGCGCATGTGTGTATATCTATATATACTCTGGGTCCTTGAGGTTTAATTCCCCAGTGAGAATATCTTTGTCTTGCATTCCCGTATGAGAATAGCCTTGTGATAGCTCCCCTTTTATTGGGTCTCAGGGAACAGATTAGGTGAATTCCAATAGGGGCTAAGGTTTCTCTATATGAATAAGATAAAGGTGTTAAGCTGGGTGAACCAATACAGTGCATCTATTGCTCTAGAATGAAGTACAGTCCTAAATCAAGATAGCTTTGCCCTAATCTTGCAAGCAAGGCTACTGGAGAGTCTCTCCCAGAATAGTGTCCGCAGTTGCTCACAGTCTCCGGGATTTGGTATCTTCGCACCCTTCTTTCCTTGTATGGGGTCCGAGTCATCACTTGTCTGTGCATTGGCCACATCACCTCCTGGAATGATGAGATGTCTTCCTGCAATGGTTGGACCCTTAGTGCCCAATATCCTACAGAGAGGTGGTTCTGGGGCTTATTAATTTAAAAGAGAGTGGCGGGGGGGGGGGGTCTACCTAGACTAATCACTAAACTACTGAATCCTCCTCTTTGAGTATCAAACCTAGAGAAAAAAAAAGAAAATGGTTAAATACACCAGGTTTAAAAAGCCTTATACAGTTACAAAAAGAACATTTATTGAAGCAATATTCCATTAAAAACACAGTGGTGTTCTATGCTCTTAAATATAGTTATGATGTGCCCATTTCCATTCTAAGTCTGAAATATCATTCAATCCAAAATATTTGGTGCCTTGCTCAAAACCTTTCCATCAAATATTCTTTCCTTTCTTTGCATTCTATAGCTTGTGTCTCCGTGTCATAAATCGGACATTGGGTATTCGGTACATTATTGATAAGCACATCATCTAGTGACCGACATTGTGTACCTAAACTCCCACTAAGGGGTCCTGTAGGTAAGATGTGCCTTTGTAGCTCAAGCAATTGATCCTCGTGGGCCATAAGTGCCCTGTTGAGGAAACCCACCTGCGGGGAAACCTAGAAACAAATCACACTGTCACCACTTGCTTAAATGTTATGTGGTGTCATTCAAACAATGAGATGTTGTCTCTACCGGAAGCCACACTACTAACCTTTAGTGAGTCGCTTTGCCTTTTTCCTAGGAAATATTTGACAGATGGGCTGCTGGTATGCCCTTATCAAGAGCTCTTCCTTCTCAGAGGTCTCTGATGATTAGGATGTGCTAGAGAGACCCATTTGGAAATATATACCCTCACTTTAGCAAAAGGGTTTAGATTTGCAATTATAAATAAGTAACCTAGTTACATTTTTGAAGGACAAGTGTGAGGAAGTCCCCTGCCTGGTTCTAGGCAGTGATTCTGGGGCTGAGTGCCACCACGAGCCAGACCGTGGGCAGATTTGGGCAGGATAGAGGAGATATCCCTTGGTGCGTTTGTCCGGCTTTCAGGCAGGGGACAGTCACATTGCCTCAGCTATGCCAGTCCCAAGAGTCTAGTCCCTATCCACCCCAATGGCCAAAAACGGCAAATCAGCCCAAATGGGTCAAGACCTGGCCCAGGTCCCACAGATTCAATGTTCCAGGGCTTCCTGGCTAGGGGTTGTAGCAAAAGACAAAGTCACAAAAGCATTGTTACTAGGCAGAGAGCTTCTCGGCAGTTTCCTGGAGTGTAAAAAGCTGTCATGATGCCTACCCCCGGAGCGCCAGGCCCAGCACCCCCGGGAGCAGGCATCATGCCCCCGGGTAAAAGCCCAGCGGCCCCTTATAGGGGCTCTTTGGACTCTGTCATGGTGCCAGGCTCATGTTGGACATCAGTCCTGGCGCCATAGTCGCCAGGCTCATAAAGGAAGGTGTTTTGTGCACTTACCTGATGCAGACCATGCTGCAAGATTCAGGCCTCCCTGAGACCTGAAAGGGACTATTTATTTCATTGGGACTATTTTGCCACTCGGGCGTGGCCAGGGAAGGATTCTTACCTGGAACTACTTTGGGGGCTATTTAAGCCACGCCCAGACAGTAGCTCACGCTTCGCGTTGTTCTGCATCCAAGCAGCTGAACGCTAACCGTGTCTGCTCCTGCATCTGGTCTCCAGCCACGCCCGCCTCGATCCTGGAACACCTGTAAGGAAAGAAGAGAAGAGAAAGGTGAAAACCAAGAATTTTATCAAACTTCTTACCTGCATCCGGAACCTTCACACCAGCGTTCCTGAGAAAAGACTCATTTAAAAGCACCGCGTTGCTCGCTGCAGCGTCGCGCTTCACTCACCTGTCCTCAGGAGTTCTTCTGGCTCCACCGCGACTGTCTGCACCGGTCGCCACATCTCTGCGCCTAGGGGAGAGAAGAAGAGACAAAAGGTGAGCAGAAGGAACATATGAGGAAAGCCTAATTTTCCGCCATAACACTTACCGGTCTTCTGTTGGTGGACCATTCCTCATTTCGGGTCGGCGCCGCTTCGTTGGTAGGTACCGCACCCCGGCCCCTATGGGGAAAGGACAAAAGACATTACTGGAGGAATATAAAGACATTAAGAGGGATCGCCCCCATTGCTAACTCACCTGAGTTTACCATCGGCAATTCAATCCCTAAACGCATCGCCTTCATTCTGCACCTGAAATAAAGGACAGATCACAGGTTAGGAAGGCAACAGAAAAGGAGGCTCTACACTTGAACTTTTGTAATCTTTATACTTACGGCGTTCCGCTCGGAAAAGTCAAGTGGATTTTGCCAGCGCCATTCTGAAAACCAGTGAAGTAACTGGACAAACACGCGCCCCTGCACCAGAAGCAGGATGGCGAGTTCATCCTTTCAAATCATAAGGTGAGCTTCAACCGGGGATTTCGGAGGAAGTTAGAGAAGAACGAAGGGGGAAGGGGGGAGCAAGCACACTATATTCTGCAGACTGTTAATCCCCTTTCTCATCTGCAGAAGGATATTCCTACGGGCCAGACAAGCAAGATTTGAGGGTCCTGTTCAGTCGGTGTTCCGAGTTCTGCGCATCACGCTCGAAGAGGCCACAGCAACCCAGACTAGACCAGCGCCTCCTTGGGAGTCAGGTGAGCGTTACAAAAGCATACACAGTTTCTTTCCAGCATTGAATTCAGATGCTGGGAGAGCAGGGACACAGAAGCAGCTGAGGGGAGGAGCACAGAGAGAGTACTTGCCTCCAAGATAGCAGACAAGCCAGCTTAGGCCCCACCCCCGAAGCCCAAAGCAGACCCATGTGCACTCAGAGTCTGTAATCAATCACAGCCCTATGCCAATCAGAAAACACAGGGAGAGGGGAGAGCCCTATGAAACTCAAGCAACCAAGACTGGAAGTGGGTGTTGCAAGAGGCACAGGTCTGGAGAAAGCTGGAGAGTCAGAACACCAGACAGGTAGCAGTAGTGGAGGGCAGAAAGAGGTGGCCAGAGCTAAGGGGGCAGTAAGATGTGAGTTTGAGCAGGTTCAGAAGGTGGTGCAGGGAATTAAGGCAGGGAGAAGGTAGTAACATCTATGGGTGAGGGCTAACAGGAGGCGATGGTAACACCAGCAGAAGAAGCAGAACAGAAGGAGATGGTGGGAAGGAATCAGCTGAAGAAAGAAGTGTTAAGAGCTGAGAAGTAGACTGGTGCTGTGAGGTAGAGGTGTGTTGGAGGGGAATTCATCAGAAGGAGAATAGCTTGAGGCAAAGAATTGGATAACATAAGGATCCAGACACAGGTGGTAAAAATCACATTGCGGAAGGAGGCGGAGTAAGGGATCTGCGCTTGGAGCCAGTGGTAATGGAAGTGGTACTTAAGAATAGGTGGCCAAATGTCCAGAGCAGAGGCTAGGGTAGAAAACAACCCTTTAGTCCCACCTTACATGAGAGCTCATTTTCAGGCCAGGTATTAAAGTGAGGAAGATAATTGGGGAGGTGGGCCCAGGGAGAGGGAAATGATTTACCATATGACTCCAGACAATATTACAGGAAGTGGCAGAAGGAAGAGGTGAAAGACCAGAATGAGGTGGGGTAGGAAATTAGGTTGCAATAGCAGGTATGTTATGGCTGGCCAGGTAGACCCTGGGTAGGACCAGATGGCGGTAGGAGGAACAAGACTGCAACATAGAATTCCTGGGCAGTTCAGAAAGGTAAAGGTAAACTGGCTCTCTCTGTCAGCAACATCCATTGACTCATCTCCTCAGAAGACTTGGTACTAAAAGTGTGAAGTACAGGATCCCAGAAACTTCAAAAGTAACTGGGACTACAGAGAAGGGTTTGTGATCTGGAAATTCTGCAACGCCAGATGAGGCGAGGCATCCTCCAGTGAACTGTAAGAATTCAGACAGTGGCTATAGCAGCCCAAAGGTCAAACTACCACCATCTGGTGGGAAATGCCTCTTTCTGGGAAGGACGATTCCA
This sequence comes from Ambystoma mexicanum, assembly GCF_040938575.1. Classification (NCBI taxonomy): domain Eukaryota; kingdom Metazoa; phylum Chordata; class Amphibia; order Caudata; family Ambystomatidae; genus Ambystoma; species Ambystoma mexicanum. The sequence continues at coordinate 185,314,586 of NC_090931.1, read as the reverse complement.
ATTATTATTTATTGTGGGGGATATCTCAACGTTGCATTTCATTTGGCCCCCACCAGATCAAAGTCTCGTAATAAACACATCCAACCAATATTATGTGGTCTTGGCATCCTTCCTGGTCCCAGGTGTCCTATGTGACAGCGCTTCCCTGCATTTTCAATCAGTGTGGATTATAATACCTCCCACCCGTGATTTACTTGCAGTTTAGTTTGAACCTTGTGTTGTTGGCATTTGACAATCATGCAATGTGTGGCGTCACTTCATTGGTATGCATCAATGTGTTTTCTAGCTTGTATAATTGCAGCATGGGTCCTTTATTTGATTAAATAAGGAAAATGTAGCATCCTCAAGTTCATACTGGTATACAGACCACCGAATTATGATGCAAACTTCGTAGACACCTTCACAGAAGCAATCCCCAATCTAGCTATAGAGCAAGATCAACTGATTATCCTCAGTGACTTCAACATCTGGTCGGTGAAGAAACCACACGCACACAAAAATCATTAGCCAAACAACTGGAAACAATGAAATTACATCTAGTAAAGGAGCAACCCACATGGCAGGACATACACAAGAGGCAATCTTCGCCAACAAAAATCTCATTAGCACGGCACCACTAATTCAGATCCTCTGGAGAGACCACCTAATCATCCCTTTCATGATAACGCTGGCCACACCAATAATCAAGCAACTGGACAATCTGCCAACTATAATGAAAAGAAACTTAAGGATCATCAAAAATTGCAACCTAAATGAACTACTGGAAATCAGCAAACCACAAGCAACAACTATGGACGAAGCGGACCTGGACAAAAAACAGAACTACACAACTGGATCACGACAACAATAGACAAGATCGCCAAAAAAAAACCTTTTACCCCATCACGAAAAAGTGCAACAGCAAAATGGTTTACCCCATTACTCAGCGGCATGAAAAGGAAAAACTGAAAACTTGAACTAGAATGGAGGATTAAAAAAGATTGTGCAAAGAAATTCCAACAAACAGAATCATTGTGAAACACCCAACTGTTTAAAATCAAACGAAATTAAAAACAAAACAAAAAAACCCTGGCTGAAACAACAATCCAATACCATCGAAGAGACTATGCAACGATCTCTCAGACCACTTCAAAAACAAAATCATCATCCAGACCATACAAAGCAGAACATGCGACCGCAGTATGCAACCCACCCACCGTTCCCCAAATATCAGCTGAGACATTCGTCCAACTGGTAAACTAAAGCAACAAAACATGCTCCCCTACGGATCCCTGCACGCCAGACATATACAAATCAATCCTCACACAAGCAACACCCATGGATTACTACAGAAACCTCTTCAACCACTCAATCTCAACAGGGAAAGTGCCAATATCCTTCAAATCAGCATACATCAAGCTGCTCCTCAAGGACACAGCAGGAAATGTGGAGGACCTCTCCAATTACAGAACTATTTCCAACATCCCATATCCAGCAAAACTACTCGAAACACACATCTATAGAATAACCCAAGAATTCTATTGGACCAGGCACAAGTAGGTTTCAGACCAATGAGAGGAACGGAAACCACACTTCTCTCAATCTAGGATGATCTAAAGGCGAACGCAGACTCCGACAAAAGCACTGCTCTGATACTTCGAGATCTCTCTGCAGCATTCGACACAGTTAACCACGACATCCTCATCAGGAGACTGGAAGAAATTGGAATCACCAACCTAGCCTTACTATGGATTAAATACTTCCTAGCAAACAGAACAGAAACCAGATCAAACCTTTCAAATCCAATTCAAAAGAATCTAACTGTGTAGTACCACTAGGATCATCCTCTTCCCCATTATTATTCAACATTTACCTGGCTCAACTAATCAAGATCATTAAAAGACACGGCCTCACATGCTACATCTATGCTGATGACACACAAATAAGTCTACAAAATACAAGACTCACAAGGAGAAAACACTAGAGGGCTGCCTTCATGAAATCTACAGCTGGATGAACTCTAATTACCTCTAACTCAACCCAGGCAAAACAGAACTAATTTTTTATTTTTTTTATTTCATACATTTTATACAAACTTTTGAAATATAAAACTCAAGAAAAGAAAAAGAAGAAAACTCAAATCTAAAACACAATTTTGCTGATAATAGAACAAACTAATCTACAACCATATTTGCACATCATTACTTTGTACTTGTCGCTTTCTCCATCAACTTTTGTAACTGTTCTAAAAACCTCATAAGAGTTAGTGTCAGGTTTTTGCAATCACTGTTATGCATTTGACACTACCAATCATCGGCACTGTATGTCAAGCATTTGTCCAAATCTTTCCCCAATTAAGTTGTTCTTAAGTTTCTTAAACTGGGGCAAGAGAGCACTAGATGTTTTAGACTTTCCTTACAGAATCTGCAATTTAAATTTTCAGGTTGAATCAATCGTCTTTGTCTCAAAATTTCTTTGGTTTCATATAAATTTAATTTGAATTTCAGATAGAACTTTCTCAGACGTTTACATGGGCAGATGACCATCTATTTGGGTGTACTATTGAGACTTTTGGTTGCAGCAGGAGAGTTTTTCATACATTTGTGTTTTGATCTTTTTTCTGAAGTTTCGATCCAATCAAGTTGTAGCAGTTTCTTCTTTACTGCATTTGGGTTGGACCATGGGTTTTTTCATCCGTAGCCAGCTGTTTCAAGATGTCTTTAAATTGTTGTCTCCACATTGTTAATGTTGTCTTATTCTTTTGTTTATTTCGATCAATTAAAGCTTCAAATGGTGGTAGGTCAGCTTCTTCCAGAGTCTTCCTATATAAGCTTAGTTTGTTCCACATTATTCTGGCATTTAGCGTGGACACACCAATTTCACACAGAACACATGCTGTAGGGCAGCCCTGAGGCAACTTAAGGATTCTCTTCCAAAACGTACTTTCACATCTGGCCCAAGTCTGAGACGAACATCCAAACATGCTTTCTGCTCCAAAGGTCAAGATTGGAACAACCTTACTCTTGTAGAACTTTATTATCGGTATGTAAGAGAATTTCCATATTTTTTTTTGCAAGATCATACCTTGAGTTGTTAGCTGTTTGCAGTTACTTACAATCTTTTTCATCATTGGGTCGTCAATTATACTTGAATTTATTAGCGTGCCCAAGTAATGAGTGTATGGGACTTTATTCAGAACTTCTGCTCCCAGTGTCCATCTCGCCTTATTTGTCTTCGGTCAACCTCCCCTTTTGTTTTCGAGGACAAGTATTTCTGATTTGGCTACATTGATCTCCAGCCCTATGTCATCAATAAAGCTCTTTAGTGCGGTAGGTTTTCTTTGGAGGCCAATGGGTGTCAAGTCTAGAAGGACCATATCATCGGCATAGAGGATCCAGCGAAAGTGTAGTCCATTCAACTTTGGCGGATACAACACCACCATCTAGAGCTGAACCAACTTCTGAGATGTAGAAATTAAAAAGTGTCGCTCCTAGGGGGGCACCCTTGTTTTACCCCCCTTTCTGTTCATATGGGTTTTGTTAGGTGAACCTCGCTTTCTAAGTGAATCTGTATCTGTGCCGCAGAATACATTTCTTTTATGGCCTAAATAAGGCTGCGTGGACAGCCTCTCGCTTTTAACTTCGACCATAGTGTTTCCCGGTCGACTCCATCAAACGCATTAGCTAGATCTATAAATTCCAAATAGACTTTGTGGCCTGATTTGAAGGCATCTATTTTAAGCAAGTTCAAGATTAAAAGATTTAAACTGCAACCCACACCTTTAATGAAGCCTGTCTGTCGTGCATCGAATATCTTTTCTGTTCTTGTCCACCTCGTTAGTTGTGTTAAGAGAAGACTCGCAAAGACTTTCCCTACCACATCCAAAAGGGCTATGGGCCAATAATTTGCTTGATTAGTACGGATACCCTTTTTGTAAATAGGAACAATGATTCCAAGTTTCCAAGTTGTTGGAATGCGGCCCTCCTTTATTATATTCTGAAAAAGGGCATCGCAAAAGTCTGTCCATTCTTTGATATTGTTTTTGAGCATGGCATTCGAAAGCCCATCTGGGCCAGCTGCCCTCGAGGAACTGTACTTTTGTATACAGTTCCAAATGTCATCTCGCTCGATTGATAGATCCCATGGATGGCTTACATTCAAGATTGGACTAGATGTTCCTTTTTTTTTTTTCTTGAATAGGTGACTATAATGACTTATCCGATGGTTTTCGTTCACCATATTTATTAGAACAGCGTTTTGGGGATTCTCCAGTTCATTAACTAGTGACCAGAAGCTTCTTGGATTTCTTTGGTTCATGGGATCCAGGATTACTTCTGCATCTCTTTGTTCGAGCATCGTTCTATGTGCTTTAACCCAATTATTATATTTATTCTTCACTTTTCTTGTCTCACACATTTGCTCAGGATTAGCTGCACCACCGATTCTTTTTAATTCCTTTCTCATTTTGCTTTTTTTTTGTGCAACTTGAGGATCAAAGTTGGGACTCCAATAGATCGGTTTATTGCGGTCACTTTTTTTTTCTATAGAGTTCCAGCAAGAGTTGATATTCTATAGGGTCAGCGTTTTTTTTGTCCAACTTTTGGTCTTATTTTTTTTTAGCTCTAGTGGTTATATCACAAGATCTTAGGCGTAGACTGTTATGGCCTGGTTCCAAGGATATTTGCTGTTTCCATTGCTCCGGTGATTGAAGCTTTGTTTGTTTCCAGACAATTGTAACCACATTGTGATCACTTTGCGGAGACTTTGTAACCTTCAGGTACATGATCTCTTGTGCCATTATTTCCGATATGAAGAAGTAGTCTAATATTGAATTTTGGGAGCCTCTTTCCCAGGTCACCATTGGCGGGATATCGCCCATTGTGGCTCCATTCATCATAATCAGATTTCAGCTGGCCATTTCTTCAAGCCAAATTTCCCTTTTTCGGTTCTCCTTGTGTTTTGATCCCTTTTTAGGCACAGCTACCTCCAGCAGCTTCATATTGAAATCACCACACAACTATATGTGGATCGACATATTTTGTCAAAATGTTATCGATGGTGTCCAGAAGTTCCTCTTCAAACTTTGAGTGTTCAGCTATGTTCGTGTTCCAGTAAACATTTAGCAGATGAACTGTTTTTTGTTTTTTTTCTAATACATTCTGTTGCTTCTAACCTTGCATATTCAATATGCTACGAGATGTTCTGGCCTGTTTTTATACTGAGACCACATTTTCGATTCACTAAGATTAATTGTCCTGACATTGGTCTGCCCTTATTTTGAACAATTGCCGGATTATTCGCCATTTCAAATCCGTCAACACATGGACATCTAATCAACCACGTCTCCTGGAAACAAATTATATCTGCCAACATAAGAGCTTTTGGAGGACACTTAACTAAGTGTGAGAAGCCTCTCGTGTTCCAGGTGGCCAACACAATGTTATTTAATCGTTCATGGCATTAGCTTTCTGATGTTTCGTTTAAAGTTTGGGCTACCCACGACCAGTCATTTTTTCCTACGCCTGAATGATCAGACTTGTCAACTTCTGGCATCCCTAGCCTTTTTCCCCTTTAGATTTTCCACTGTGATTTTATTTTTTTTCCTACTCAATTCCTCTCGTGAGGCTGCCGCTTGTTGCACCACGTCTTCTGACTTCCCAGCTATTGCGTTCTGATGTTCATCTACTGCTGTCTTTGGAGATATATTAATCTTCGTTTGCGGCCTTGGACTTTTGCTTTGGGCACCTGCATCTGCAGGCTCTATTGATTTATTGTTCGATAGCGCATTGTCAACCTCGTACACTTGGAAGCCGGCATCTATCAACTGCCGCTCACACATCATAACTGCTAGTGCATGTTTCCGGTCTCCAATATGTAACGAGGCAAACTTGCTATTGGAATCATCCATAATTTCCACACGGTCGATTCCTGCACTTTTTATAGATCTTAAAACAGGGATGAAGTGAAAGAGTTGTAATATCAAGTGTCTGTTTATCGGCGCATCTCCCTTTTTATACTCCATCCCTTCGATCAAGATTCTATACGAGTGCGTCGGACAATAAGACTCTTGAGCTCGGGGGGTTTGCTCGTTACTCTGTGACCCAGCAAAGTTCAACTTTTTTTGTTCGCAGATTTTCTTCTCACTCGCCCGATCGCTCAACCCCTCCTTGCTCATGCCCTCATTTTTTTGTTCACTTATTGCCGCATCACTTAACAATTGCAGATCCTGGCTATATGCCGGGTGAGTCATGGCACTAATCTGAATGCTATGCAAGCGTTTCTCTTCGATAGTCTGGAAGACTTTTCTTTTCCTCTTTTGCCAAATCACTTGTTTTTTTCCTTGCAAATCTTTTTCAGGAGTCGAGAACCATGTTATCACGCGTTTCTTGGCTTGGTCACCCTCTTTTGGACTTGCCTGGCTCATTGAGGGCGTCATGCTCAATCCATCATTACTTTCTTCTAGCTCGAGACAAGCATTTCTTTCAGCTTTCGTCTCGGGGCTCACGATAACATCTTCCTCTTCATCTTCCTCCTCAGATATACTATATGTCGACATGTTCAACAACTCCTCATTATCAACCTCCTTGACTCTGCTCTCTACTATGGCTTTACTTCTAATCACATTTCCTCGTCCTCCATTCTTGCTTGCCGCCGGGACTTTCGTTTTGTAATCTAATATTTTCCAGCCTCATCGTTTACTATCTCAGATTTGTTAAACGTGACATTCAGGGCTTTTAGGTTTCTGAAGAAATTCACTGAATTTCGGGCATTTCTATTTTTTTGCGTTGACATGTTTTTTGTTTTTTTTCTTACATTTGCCCTGTTTCACTTCAACCTTACTTCCTTTGTTCATTTTTTGCACTGTCGTTGACATTTGCAGTTTCTCGAATATGTCATACCATTCCCCTTCTTTCGATTTAGAGGGAGCTACTGTAGACGACTTCTTCATTTGGTCCAAGTGGGCTTCTTCCGTTGCCAAACTGGTGGAAGCAACTACTTCAAGTGTTTGGAACTCTCCAGGTTCATTCGTCAAAGACTGGACCTTCGGAGGCACTATGATGACGGGCATACTCTTCCCACTGAGTTTGCCGCTACCGCCTCCGTCTGATCGGCATCTTTATTTGGAGACACGTCCCAATCATTCTCCTCTAAAACAGGACTTTTTGGGAGCTCCTCTTTAACTGGGTTCTGTTGATATTTCTGAGTCTCCTTACTGGCGCCACTTTCTTGATGTTTGCCAATTGATGGGAGACCTATGGCGCGTCTAGTGTCAGCGCCAGCTGTGTCTGAGCCTAAGGGTAGCCAGCTCTCAGGCTGGGTTTGCTTTGGGGCTATCTGAACCCTTCCATCTTGATCTTTTTGTAATAGGTATAGAGCCTGTTTGGTGATTTCTGCTAAAAGTCTTTTGTCCTCCGAATTATTTTTCAGGGATTCCTTCAGTACTGCTAGCAAGATATCATTACCTCGCCTTGTCACCGTGATTTGAGACATCATCTCTATCAAATATGCTTCCAGTTTTATTATTTTTGAGTTTAACAAGGCTATTAGTGTCGTCTGATCACAATAGTTCTCATTCAGCTTTTCAAATAGTTTTGTTAAAGGCGCCACGGCTATTGTACTTGCTGACATCAGTATTGGATGTAATTCGCTGATTACTTTTCTCTACGACCATTACCAATGAATATTGGTTACTTTGAACATTTGGTACTTGGCGCTTATCTTCCTCACGCCTCCGGGATCTTTCATTTGATGAGCTATGTTCTTCATCTGAAGATGAAGTCTCGTTGAGTTCTCCTTGCTTCTGAGTCGATACTGATGCAGTCATAGGCACACTAACTTTTTGCTATTAAACCCCCCCCCAGCCCTTAAAGGGTTTTTGCGAACAGCAAGCATCACTTTCTGGACTTAGATCATGTCTGGACCTTTTCTGTGATGACACAATCTCATCATTTCTTGTGTCAACTGAAGGTGTATTCGACTCTAAACTGACCAGAAATCTCATGTCATTATCCTGCTGGTACAAATTGGATGGTGCTATCGTTGGCATTGCGCTTACTCTTTTCTTATTTGCTCTCGTTGAGACGGCCAGCTCGCTGTTCATGACTGCTAGGTCTCTAAGGACCTGGTCAGCAATTGCTAATGAGTTGCGTTGGGAGGGATGATGGCTGCAATCAGAGAACAACTCATGGAGCCTTTCGTTATCTAACGGCTCCCATCCTTCCCCGAGTCCCTCTTCCTCTATAAGTGGAATTGGGGCTACTGTGTGTATAGCCTGCGATTGGGCATTAAACAGGATTGCTCCACTCCTAGATGTTTGCAGTCTGATTGTTTCAATGACGGCACTCTTTTGAGGGCTTTGACTTATGGGTGTTGGCAACTATCTTCCATGCCATTAATTTTAATGGGGAAATAGTTGCTATGAACTCACCTCCTGTTGAAGACCGAGATTGGCGCAGTGCTTGGGTGTTTTTATTCCCTGCATCAGCCTTGTGTGTTGTACTGTGCACAACCAACTTTCTATTACCCAAACACATTTGTTCCTTTTCAATGGTGTCCGCCATCAGATCTGTAGAATTCTGGCTGGCACTGGACAATGCGGGCAAAGCGAAAGCTGAATCATGCCGCTCACTTTGGACCAGAGGTAGAGACTTTGCAGACATTTCATGCACACCTTCTCTTTCCATCAGCCCTACAGGCTGCACTTGCTCGTTGTTTACAATTGGCAAATTTTTCGCCCGCTCGGGCCGCCTATCACCATCATTGCAAGTGGGAGGGGCGGAGTCCTGCATGAAAACAATAGACGGGCTTCTGTGGAGAGCAAGCGCCGCAATCGGCAACTCCCCAGGTAATTGCACCGGAACTTGAAGACTGTCAGCAAGGGTCCCACCCGCTCTCTCGCCCCCTCCCTCACCTCTCGTCCCCAAGTCACTTACTTGATTAACTGTTTTGATCTGCTCCTCCGCACTTGTGATATCAATTGACTTTCGCTGTACAAACACGGCGATGTGTTCTTGGCCGTGGAGCTCGTATCCCACACCAGGATTGGGGGAGGGGGTTAGTGTCTTTGTCGCGCGCTTAGCTTGGGCATGGGTAGCAGGGATTCCAGTTCTTCGGCTCATATTCGCTTTCTGTGACCTCACAGCTTCCGTGGCCCCCCAGGGAACACAGGCAACACACTCCTGCCACACTCTGCTATGCTCTGCATAGTGCAAGATGTTTTATGGAGGTGGCCCCACCTTTGTGATGATAATGGAAAAAAAACTGCAACACGATCCATCAGCTTCAGAACTCCTCACAGGCAACACACTTCTGCCACACTCCGCCTAATGATCATAACTAAAAACAGAGAAACAATCACTACATCTCTTGGCCAACGGAACTTGGTACCGCACCAGCCCTATTGATGATAGTAAAAAACCTGTCTTGATGGACAACAAACTAACTTTAGAGCCACAAGTAAATGCTCTAATCAAGAAATGCTTCTTCCTCCTACGAGGATCCTACCATTCCTCTCATTCACCCATAAAACGCTCACCATCATCACTCTCATGTCCAGAGTATGCTACGCCAACAGCCTATATCTAGGAATGCCAGAGCGACTACTAAAAAAAACTCCAATGCATACAGAATGCGGCAGCCCGGCTCCTGCTCAAACTATGCGAAGAAAAGGCATCACACCAGCTCTGAAAACGCTACACTGGTTACCAATAAAACAGTGAATAAAGTTCAAATCAATGTGCATAACGCAGAGAGCAATCCACGACCAAGAATCAGAGTTCCTAAGAGAGAAAATAAACATCTACCGCCCAACCAGACCACTCAGATCTAGCAGCGACATCAGTTTGGAACCAAAACCATACAACAAAAGAAAATTTGGAGGATCATCCTCTCACCTTGCACCAAAAATCTGGAATGAGCTACCAAAAAACAAATGTAACACAAGATATCACCTATTTAGAAAACTACTCAAAACCTGGCTCTTCTCCTCATAACTATAAGGAATGCCTATGGGGGCGCATACGCAGCGGAAAGAATACTGAGAGAGGGAACTGCTCCTCCCTAAGCTAGCTCCAATAAACAGAGGGAGGGGGATGAATATATGACGGCATATTTATTTGAATTTTTAGTAACACACCAGCTTGCCCAAAGGACTCGGGCGCACAGAGAACAGGACAAGACAGACAACAAAGAGAAAGTCAGAGAGAGGGCAGCAACAGATCTAGGCTTAGATTGAAGAACAGTTGAACAAGAATGTCTTCAGCCCTTGGTTGTTTGGACTTTTTAAAGTCTAGGAGAAATGGAGTTCCAGATGAGGGGGGCTTGGATGTCCAAGCCCGTTCACCCAAATCTGACCAGCCTAAATCTAGGCTGGACAAGTCTGGCCTGGTCCTGAGACCAGAGAGTGCAGGATGGCAGGTAGGGCTTCAAGTGCCCTATAAGATAGATTGGAGCCTCATGGGCCAGGCATTTTTGCGGGTCAGGATCTTGTGAGAGACATGTTGCTTCACAGGCAGTCAGTGCAATTCCATCCTTGCTTGGGAAATGTGATTTCGCCTGGTGAGACTATGTGAGGATAGGTCTGTAGGACCCCTTCCCCCACATTGCCCACCTTCGTGAGGCTTATGGCTCGTCAGCGGCCCCCGTGCACCAAGGCCCGGGAGGCAGGGTGGCTGCTGATCGACACGTAAGGCCACGCGCCCCATAGTGTAACGTATCATAGACGCCATTTCGAAAACGTTAAGACTCCATTTTAGACGTACTGACCAAAGCCCAAGCGAAATAGCCTTCATGCGAAAGCTGTAGCTTGGCCCCCGCTGACCACGCTCAGAGAGCCTCGCACTCCCCCGCCCGCGCATCCTCCGCGTGGCAGATCCGCTGAAGGCCCGTTCTCACGAGCAACCAAACACAAACAAGTATCAGAACAAACACTGTATCGTTTACCTTCCGCAGTACATCACTGCCCTAGTAGTGACCTGACTTGTAGCCGGAGTTTGGAAAATAACAAGAACCATCCCAATCAAACAAGCCCCGACCCTACATCTAACCCCCAACATTTAAAATATATGGTGTCCATGACCTCCCTCCATGAACCCCTGCCCAGATCCCCCAGATGAAGTACTAACCACACATACCAAACCCCAATGGTTCACAGGGTTGTTTGCAAATGCTAAAACGGGTGTTGGAAAGGGATAAAACCTATAACGTTATTAAAGCGAGGATGACCCTCGCCCGCCGCAAGACACCATGTGCCCTGAAGGTCTAATGTAAGCTCTCGATAGATCTCACCTCGTGCTAACTAATGATTGCTGCTAATGTATAAAGGATAAAGCGAAAAGCGATACATGGAATGTTTGTGTATAATGTAGTGAAAAACGTCTTAAAAGTGGAGGACGGTCCTCAAGGATGTTGAGCTAGTTTTTGATATAAACGAAAATGTAAATGAACATATTGCTTCCATGCTCCCGAGTACACAATCCAACCTGACGCTACCTCACGTTTGTTATTCGTCTATCTGTCCTATGAATTATCAGTATGTGTTCAATTAACGTTATGTATCTCGTGTGCTACTGCCAACCTCCATTGTTATGAAGAAATATATGAATTTAGAAACGATAGAAACACGTAATCATCCTAATGCTATTAAAGTTAGCATCTATCCCCTCTTATGGTATATTGTGCAGCCCAGTGAATAGAGAATCGCTTGGAGTTACAAGGCCATCTCCCCTTCCCCCGCCAAGGCTTGCTGGTGTTCGAACAGCACAGCCTTGCCTCCCTGCATTTCTGTTGGACCCGCTTCAAGTATTTACCTCCCCCATGTCAGAAGCCGCCATGGCTGGGCCAAGTGAATTATGTGCTACCTAGTCCCAAATCCCACCGCCTTTGAGGGGCCAGATATGTGCCCTTACTGATCCAATAGTACACCAGTTCACCCCAAGTTAACGGGCCATAGAGACAGTCATTCACCCCTGTACTAACATGTCGTAAAACAATCCCTCGCCACATCTAACAGAATAGAATGACAAGGCAGCTTACCCCGTGCCCTCTGACAAGACACCTGGACTTATGAGACCGAATCATTAGGTCAAGAGTAATTGTACATTGATGTATTGGTGAAGCTTCACATTGCATGCTGTCTTTCCTTCTCCCACTTGACCTTAGATTAACATATTGTAGGATTTGAAGGACAACTGGAAGCGTGTGTCGTGTGTGCGTGTGTCCACAAGGGCAAAGTGTTAGTGCAGCCACTAATCATCGACACAGACCGCGTCTGGCTTGGCAGCTCCACCCCGACGAGCCCAGCTGACCCATCCACCCCACGTTGGCACCACGCAGACGTCCACCAAGCCTGGAGCAGTTCTTCGATACATCCCCCTATAGCTTACAGGATGCATGACGTATTTTTGTAATAAATATGACTGTCTTCGCTATTGTCAGACAGATCGCTCTCGGAGCTTGCAGAGTCCTTTGCATGCCCTATACCAATTTATATAAAAACCCTTTTATTTCACCCGCACTTGGTCCTGGTCTCATTCCCTCTTGGGGTGTGTCCTTTATTGCCTCTCACAGAGGGGGTTACAGCCTTATGGGGTACGCTTACTTTCAGTGGTGACCCCGACGTGATTTGTTTTTTGTTGTCCCCTTTTGGCACGAGATGTTCCGGGCCGCAGTGGAGATGCACGGTGCGCCCGCTCAAGAGAGCTGCCTGCCTACGGCAACTGGTACGCTTAGACGTGCGCACGCAGTAGGTCGACAAGGTACGGGTCCCACTCCAAAAAAAACATTAGTACCGCTCGCTGGAGCCGGCCCTCTAAGGATGAAAGGGGAGAATTGGGTGAGGGTCAAAAGGCCTTGTTACAGAAAAAGTGCAGGTCACAAAAAGGGAGGGTCAATGTTATGTGTTGTATGTCAAACGTTGTTGAATATCTGTCTCGTATTGCATATGCTATGCCATATGTGTTACAAAATTGCCTTATGAACAGATGATGTTAAATTAATGGCACTAGAAGATTTTATGTTATGGTCATTGTAAGTGTGACCCGGTAAGACTTAAGGCATTAATATTGTAAGAACGCATTTACACATTTTTAGAATTTACAGTGATAAGAGATATACACGAGAGTCACAGTAATAGTCACAGACAACGCAGGAAGGTGAGCGACGAAGCATAACATGGGGGCAGAAACACCCCTGGCTCATATCTGTAAAAACTTACCTGGTTATGCAGAACGTATAAATAAGTACCATGACCAATGGGTCACAGAACTAAAAGGGGAGGGGCACCACAGGTATGGCCACAAGGAGGGTCATTTGATAAGTGTCTTGGACATGGTAGCCACATGCATATTTATCAAATACAAAGGAAAACAGTTTCAGAAGAGAAATATTGGACCTGTGGAGACTGTTTGAAGAGGTGTCCCCAGTCAAAAGGAAAGATATAGTGCTCGACCAGCCCACCACTACCGCCACCCCAGTGATGACAAGCAAAAGTGAAGGTGAGGGGGGTGGCAGAAGGGTCAGTAGAAGTAACTCTGATATACCCTCTCCTAAACAAACCAGTGCCTGCTGAAGGATATAGTAATCCCACGTATGTGCCCACCACAGCCCCTACAGCTACCCCACGACCAACTGCACCACCCCCCTATGAGTGCCCCAGATCTAGTGGACAGGGAAGTACCCCTGCAATAGACATTGAAAAACTAACAGAAGACTTAGATTCCAGGCTCTCAATGGCCGTGGATGAGCTATCTAGAATACGAAACATATGTGAACAGAATGGGACTAGCATGTCAAGAACAGAACACACACCTGGGGCACAAGGACTCGAAAGGTCCACGGAGGAAGGGTGGAATAAGGAAGAAATACTATTCAGAATACAGGAAGCAGCGACTAGAATAAAAGAGTTGGAATCACATGATCTTGGAGAAAACACAGGAGAGGAAGGAATGGCCACTGGGGGAATGGAAGAGCTGTGATATGATATAGAGGACGATGAGCAAGAAAATGGAAGACTAGGGGGAGCAGTAGGAGGAAGATTAGACAGGTTGGATAACACCCCACTGGGGAGAGCCATGGAACAGGAGTGGACAGGGAGATTAAGGAACAGGATGGGAAGAATGGCCACATTAGGGAGGAAAGGGTCAAAGGTGAGTAGTGGGAAAGGAAGTAAGGGTAAACCACAGCTCCCCTTAATACATAGAGGAGGTGGGAGGCCAAACTACATACCCTGGGCTCAGATGGACAAGGCAAACTTACTAAAATAAATGCCCCCGCTATCGGGAGGAGCTAGTAAGTGGATATATGCGCTTGAGAAGCATACTGCAGGGTTGCCACTAGCAGTGGGTAACGTCAAACGCTTATTAGTATCGGCAGTAGGTGACCAAGCGGATAGGATTTGGGCAAAAGCCGGGTTCCCGGGAGTAACATTGGATTGTGACCGCCATGATGGAGCTTCTTTTAATACAGTACGTGCAAGAGTATGGGATGCTTTAAGAGAAACATTCCCAGACACCAGATTTACAGTCAGTGATGCAATGCGCCATGAATGATGGGGAAGATGCTATGGACTTCATTTTTCGAGTGCTGGAGATGTGGAGAGCCGACACGGGTACAGGCTGGGACCAATCAACATCCCTATTCTACTTTATAACAAAGAGAGGGCTCCCAAAAGAAGTGCAGAAAGCACTCGACAAAATAGCAGGGATTGAAGCGAAGGGTTGGCCAGAAATTCAAAGCATAATAGTTTACCACTGCAAAAGAATAAAGGAAAGAGAAGGAAATTGCACAAAAAAGGTTGGCAGACTAGGCAAAGCTAGTACAAACGAAACTGGTGAAGGTTGCTGCAGCCGTAGCAGCACTCTCCCTAGATAGGGATGGAGAGGAGGAGGGAACGGTAGCGATACAAGGGAGGATGGCACCGAAATGGACAGACAATGCGCAGACACAGTGGAATGGACAGGAGCAGTACGAAGGACCGTAGTGGCAAGCGTGGGCTCCCCGCGGAGGACGAGGTGGGTACAGACGACACAGAGGGGGAGGTTAAGGGTACGGGGAAATGGCAGATACGGGGGGCAAGGACCTAGGGGGGGACATGGGAACTGTTGGAATTGTGGAAGGTTGGGACACTTCTCACGAGAATGTAGAAGCAGGCCGAGCGGCAATTACCAAGATGATCAACCTTACGGTCACCCACACCCGGGGAGTCCGTATGGGTTGCCTATGGGAGGGGGACAAGGGCAACAAGAGCAAAGATACCCAGACCAACAAAGGGAACAACCACATAATGTACAACAGCACCCACAAAGTCGTGAACATATGCCATACACACAGGGCAACCCTTTCAACACAACAGCAAATGGTGCACCTGCACCATACGGAGGAGTGGCAGTGGCATCCGGTAATGTCTTTAACCAAGGGGGGACCACCAGATACCCAGCATAGGACAGCCCACAGAGAGCACTTGCGTGCCCAGTGCTATCTACGTCCTTCAATGCAGCAGAGGAACCATTGATAGGGGTGCAGACATGGAATAAACAGTTCATTTTTATGGTGGATTCAGGAGCCGAGAAATCATGTTTGCGTGAAGGCCGGTTTCCGCTATCTAATCATAAATTGGAGACGCAGGGGTTCCCTGGGGCTGTTGTCGAAGTTCCTTATAAAGAAGATTTAGATGTCACCATAGGAGGACAAACAGTAAGAGCACCCCTATTGTACTACGAACAGTCCCGAATTAACTTATGGGGGAGGGACCTTCTCAGTAAGCTTAATACGACCATCTCTTTCACAGAAAGAGGAATAGTTTGTTCAACTCCAGGGATCTGCCATTTGCGCGTAATGGTGGTGGTGGTGCACGCGCGAGCAACAGCACCGGAAGTGCGCGGCATACCAGTGGACCCCGACATGTTCATTGAAGGGTTAAAAACATTGGCACGGATGGTCCCAGAATTGAAAAAATCTAGAATGGAGAGTGCCTGCAGAGTTTATCTTCCGACCCATAGCCCGCCCAGTGATTGTGCCCGGGACAGTGATGTCATTAGATTTGCATGCAGTTCAGATCTCAGCCAAAAGAATAGCAGTCATTGCAATGGACATACACAGCTGTAAATGGCACACAGTATTGTGCATCAATGCCGACATTGCGTTGCGAGATTTATCAGATGCAGACCTCTTCACAGATTCAGAAAGTGAGGGGGAAATAATAATGGAGATAGCTATAGCATGTGACATTATGATACAGGAAAGACAAGTGCCAGTACAATTAATGGCAGTGGTAGGAGCCCCCTCCTTCCTTTTTTGATGATGACATGAGATCAGTGCCCAACAGCTTGTGGACCACAGGCCCCCATGATGTGGGACTGCTACACGGGGTCACACCAGTTAAAATAAAACTCAAACCAGGAGCCATAATACCCAGGGTGAAAAAGTACCCCCCGTCCCGAGAAGCAGAAGGGATAAAAGAGACAATTAGTGCATTATTAGCACAGGGAATAATAGTTCCCTCAAACTCGCCATGCAATACTTGCATTTACCTGATTAAAAAAGCAAAAGGAGGGGGAGGAGGATGATTATGATCCAAGATCTACGCCCCCCTTAATGACGTCATCCAAAAGGAATTCCCTTTGGTTCCTAATCCAGCATCCATCCTGTGCAGCATCCCAAAAAAGGTGTCACACTTCACAGTAGTGGATTTGAGAAATGCTTTCTTTTCAATACCACTGGCAGAAGAGTGCAGATACTTAACGGCATTTAGCCTAGGAGGGAAAAGATACGAGCACTGCAGACTACCCCAGCGGTACTGCGAGAGTCCCAGCATATTCAACTGAAAACTACATGAAGATCTAGGGAACATGACAGCAGATAGTACGATCATTCAATACGTAGATTTACTCATCTGCGCAAAAAATGAGGAGGAATGTAGGAAATACTCCATTGCTCTCTTGACATTATTGGCCCACAAAGTTGACAGAGAGAAATTGCAATATTGTCAACGGGAGGTGTTGTACCTGGGACAATTAATATCAAAAGACGGCAAGAAAATAATACCAGACAGAGAAGCTGCCATCACAGCAGTGGGAAGACCGAAAACAGTGAAGGAGATGCAAAAATTTCTCGGCATGTGTAATTACTGCCGAGCATGGATATTGGATTACGCAGCATATACAAGACCCTTATTGCAGGGACTCAAAGAAGCACAACAAGAAAATACAGAAATCGAATGGTCCGTAGAACTTGAGGATGCTTTCACATCATTCAAGGAGCTAATCTCAAGCGCGCCAGTACTCGCGAACCCCGATTACGAGCGCAAATTCTACCTGTTTTCTCATTGTAAAGGGTCCCTCATGACAGCAGTATTGACACAAAAGACATCCCTGGGACACAATCCCCTAGCATATTACAGTGGCACGCTGGACGCAGTCATGTACAGACACTTTGCTTGCAAGCAATCTCTCGCAGCCGCCGTGTTCGCCATTGAGAAAAGTGCAACGATGGTGATGGGGTGCTCCGTGACCCTGTTCGTGGAACACTCCCTATTCGCAATCCTGGAAAGATCAAAAAGCACACTCGCAACACAAAGAGCCACTGCATATGAAATAATAATATCTAGTGCAAACAGTGATGCAAAACAGTGAACCCTGCAAGATTCATCACAGAACCATGCACATTGGAAGACATGCACGCACACGATTGTGCAACATACAAGGGTGAGGAGGGAGAAAGCACTGTGGTGAGTGAAAATGCATTAAATGAAGGAGAGGTATTCTTTATAGACGGGTCAGCATCCATAAACCCAGACACAGGTGAAAAGCACGTAGGAATAGCGGTTGTAAGATTAGAAGAAGGTGAGTGCGAAGTAATAATACAGCAGCGCCTGCCGCCCATTAGTCAGCTCAAGCAGCATAACTGATAGCACTCATTGAAGCATTGCATGCAGCAAAAGGGTGTGCAGTCACAATCTACACGGACTCTGCTTATATGACAACTACTGTACATGGTGGGTTGGAAAGGTGGGGTCGGAGGGGGTTCCACAGGGCCGATGGGTCGCCTGTACAACATGCAGAGCTCCTGAAGGAACTCATTGAGGCCATAAAGGACCCCACCATGGTAGCCATAGTGAAGTGCCAGGCCCACACAGCCAACACAGATGTTATCTCTTTGGGAAACGCGGCAGCGGACGCTGCAGCCAAGGAAACCTCTTATATAGTGAAAGAAAGGACAGGTGCGTATTTAATACACAAACAGGTAGAGGAAGATCTCCCGGATGGCTATAATGCCATGCCCGTGTCACAAATATTAGAGTTACAAGAAGAAGCAACGAAAGAAGAAAAGGAACTGTGGGAGAAGAGGGGATGTAGCCAGTCAGCAAGATCTCTAATGGTGTCAAAACACCGGAAAAGTGGTGATGCCAGTCAAACTACTGGAAATAGCCTTCCAACAATTACACTTTCCAGCACACAATGTGAAGCAACATATCGCCGCACAGATACAAGAAGATTGGTTTGTTCCAGGGTTACAGGAGCAGCTATCAAACTTGGCTATGGAATGCAAAACGCGCCAGATATACAATTCAGGAATGACATTGACAACACTGCGGGGGACAATACCAAAACCAACAGGCCCTTTCCGAGAACTGTATATTGATTACGCAGACATGGGGGAGAGGTGCAATGGAGCACGATATATGATAGTGGTAGTATGTCCGTTTTCAAGGTGGGTCGAGGGAGAGCCATGTGCACACCCGGATGCCAAATGCGCTGCCAAGTTCCTGGTGCGGGAAGTGTTTCCACGCTGGGGAATTTGCGGCGTGATTCGCTCTGATAATGGCACACATTTTGTCAATGATCTCTTCAAAGAAGTGACAGCACTGCTAGGCATCACACACAAACTATGCTCGATTTATCCTCCGCTAAGCAACGGCATGGTTGAAAAAAAATCAACGGCCTCCTGAAAGGGAGGTTGTCATAATTGTGCTTCTCATTAAAAAAGAATTGGGTGCACTGGCCTTGTTCGAGTTGAGAAACCAGCCCAGCAAGGACCACCACCTGTCACCGCACGAAATAGTGACAGGGAGGTGCATGCACACAGCACACTCCTCGCTCTGTAGACATTCAGACGCCCACAGAAGCGCCACTATATTACGTGAGGAATTCAATGAACACCTAACAAAGCTCACCAGAGCAGCCTGCATGATAGCAAGGCAACTTGCACCCCCTTCTACATGGGAGGAGGGAAATGACACAATAAAACTAACAGAAGACAACCCAACAGGTCAGCTCATGCCAGGGGAAATGGTGTATGTGAGGAGTTTCGTGTGTAGGTGGAATGCCCCAAGATTTCATGGCCTATATGAGGTGATCTATTGTACGCTGACGGCTGTAAAGGTAAAGGGCCTGAGATATTGGATACATTTAACAGACATACGAAAAGCCTATGATAGTGTCACACAAGAACAGCACGAAGAAATACAAAGCACAGCAGAAGTGTCACAATAGAGGAAGCGAAACGAGGATAACTATCCTACATGTGTACACGATAATACATTAGAAAGTGAAAGTACACTAAAATAAATGGTTTTTGGGGACATGAAGACTGTAAATAATGTTGAACTATGAATATTGAAAACTTTGTCTCTTTCCCTCTCTCCCTCCGTTTCGTCCTACGATGAAAATGATACTACAACTGTTTCAGTATGCTTAATGCACTTTTATGTTTTAACATATAGGAGTAACCATGGCAACGAACAGGCAGCCCGCAACGAATAATGTTAGGGCAGTTAGAAATATAAATGAGAATTTTGATTTGCGCAGATATTCGTATGAATGTGGATTGTTTGTGTGTGCTGGTCTATTTTTTGGCAATGATTTTTGGTCTTGTCGTTCACTGGTTTATTGCATTCATCTCTATCGAAATGAATGAGGGGGGAAGGAATGGAACAAACATGAAAAATGGAACAAGAATGGTTAAAGAGGGGGCCTATTATATTTTGGGATGGATTTCAGCTTATATGGGGTTATGATACGGACCCTACTCATGTACAGCCCCCAAATGATACCAACAACAGGCCAATCACAAGTCCAGCTCCCCCGATAATACCTCAGAATACAATGTCTATGGTTTAAATGATCGTAACCCTTCTGTCATATCATGGTTATATGACACTACTGCCACAAAGCCCACACCAGAAGTTAAACCATCCGCAGAAACAGGACCCCCCGCAAATATGAAGGAAGAAAATGCAGAGATTGCAGAAAGGTTTTTGGCCCTATATGATGAATGGGAAAAGGGGGACGCGGGAAAAGGGGGCGTGATACCACAAGCAGCGAGAGATGCGAAGAGCTATCTGAAAAGCAGCAGAAGAAGGAGGGAGGCGGGGAGGAGAAAATATGTCGAGTATTCTGGCCTGGGCCTAGACACAATAGAATACCCTAGACATCCACATCGGTCAAATAAATGGTATGCGGATATGAGCTCTAATGCGAATCAGACAACTAATGAGACTAGTTATGTCTGTTCCCTGATTCCCCATGCCTCAGGCACACCTAAGGTCTTGCTGCCTAAAGAACTGCCTCTTACAGATGCCCAGTGTCTCCTTCATCTCACCCTATGTAGAATTAAGAACACCTTCCAGGCACACGCAGTATCTTTTGAAATGCTGCAAAACGAGAAAGCCTGCTATTTCGAGAACAAAAAGGAGCGATATGTTTAAAAGAACCTTTTTTCGTGATTAAAGGGACATTGTTTTTGGACAATAAGTGGAAAGATGAAGTAATAACATGCAAAGCTGACGCGCTACGAGGACTGCAGGAAGAAAAACTGCAATGGATCGAGAAAACCTGTACACCAGTCTGGGAGGAGCATATCACAAAGCTAACCTCGGTTACAACAATAGAAAAAACATTCAAGCTGCAGAAAGAAATATCATACGAGCTATACTTCCATGGTGAGGGAAAAAACATGGGTGTGAACAAGAACTGCAATCGAACACTCATTATCCCAGACATGAAGAAAGGGACAGCAGCACTTATGGACACTTACTGGGTCTGCGGTAAACAGGCATACTTGCACCTCCCACAATCCTGGAGGGGCACATGCTCTCTGGCAACACTGCATTCGGCCTTGATGGTGATTCCGGAGAGTCGCATCGACGGAGGAAAAGGAGTGCCAGCCGCCCATCATCCACAGAATACACAACCAACAGAAGAACCGCCACTCTATGCTCTGTCCTCGGGCAGCGCACAGGACGTGATATCAAGGCAGCGGAGATCGTCCAACTACATATCCAAAGCCTCCTCAGACCTGTTGGCTCAGATTTCTGACAAATACCGGCTGTTTAATTCCGCAGAAACGTTCTTCGCCTCCCTCATCCCGAGTATCCAGGCGCAAGCCAACGCAAAATGGCTCCAGATCACGCGCTGGGAGTTGATCCAACTGGCCAATGACACTGAAGAAGGGTACAACGTGATCAAGGTGGAGGTAAGGGCCCTAAGGCTAATGACCCTGGAGAACAGGTATGTCCTAGACCCGTTAACGGCAATGGATGGAGGCGTTTGCCGAAAAATCGGGACCACGTGCTGCACATTTGTACCCTCTGAAGATGTGGATAATGGGACACCATCACACATTATTGCGGCAGTGCACAATCTGGGGGAACGAATGAGGAACGAAGGTGGAGCGGACGCAAGCACTTGGTTTGACAACATTCTTTCCTGGGTACCATCCTGGCTGGGGCTGACCATCAAAATGTTGATGCCCATCGTGGTAGGTTTACTCCTGATTTTTTGTGTGTGCCAGTTAGGTCTTCGATGCTGCGCAAATGCAGTACCTAATGGTGCAATGATGGTGACAATGGGCAACGCTAGAGGAGCAGCACAGATCATGCAAGAAGCACAAGTACAGACGGGTGAGGACCCTGAACCCAAATATAGAATGGTGCCATTATACTATGATGGGGACATAGTGGACAGATTGTACCATACCACAATAAAGGAGCCCCGAGAACGAGAATGGTACACAGAGGTATGGGTAGATCTTGAAGGGGATGTGTATATATATGACTTGCACACCGGATGAATATGCTAGGGGGGGGGGGGAGTCTTCGAGGGGTGTGTAGAGCCTGGATGCCAATAAAGGGAACACTGGCATGGGATGAAGCGGTTGCCAATGAGAAGGAACGCCAGATGTTGGGCGAGTTACAGTATTCGTTACTTAAGTAAACAAAAGGGGGGAAATTTATGGGAAGATAGGTCTTTAAGACCCCCTCCCCCACATTGCCCACCTTCGTGAGGCTTACGGCTCGTCAGCGGCCCCCCATACACCAAGGCCCGGGAGGCAGGGTGGCTGCTGATCGACACGCAAGGCCACGCGCTCCGTAGTGTAACGTATCATGGACGCCATTTTGAAAACGTTAATACTCCATTTTAGACATACTGACCAAAGCCCAAGAGAAATAGCCTGCATGCGAAAGCTGTAGCTTGGCCCCCGCTGACCGCGCACAGAGAGCCTCGCACTTCCCCCACGCTTCCACCACATGGCAGATCTGCTGAAGGCCCGTTCTCACAAGCAACCAGACACGAACAAGTATCAGAACAAACACTGTATCATTTACCTTCCGCAGTACATCACTGCCCTAGAAGTGACCTGACTTGTAGCCGGAGTCTGGAAAATAACAAGAACCATCCCAATCAAACAAGCCCCGACCCTACGTCTAACCCCCAACATTTAAAATATATGGTGTCCATGACCTCCTTCCATGAACCCCTGCCCAGATCACCCAGACGAAGTACTAACCACACATACCAAACCCCAATGGTTCACAGGGTTGTTTGCAAATGCTAAAATGGGTGTTGGAAAGGGATAAAACTTATAAACGTTATTAAAGCGGGGATGACACCCGCCCTCCACAAAACACCATGTGCCCTGAAGGTCTAATGTAAGCTCTCGATAGATCCCACCTCGTGCTAACTAATGATTGCTGCTAATGTACAAAGGATAAAGCGAAAAGCAATGCATGGAATGTTTGTGTATAATGTAGTGAAATACGTCTTATAAACGAAAATGTAAACGAACATATTGCTTCCATGCTCCTGAGTACACAATCAGCCTGACGCTACCTCACGTTTGTTATTCGTCCATCTGTCCTATGAATTATCAGTATGTGTTCAATTAACGTTATGTATCGCGTGTGCTACTGCCAACCTCCATTGTTATGAATGAAGAAATATATGAATTTAGAAACGATAGAAACATGTAATCATCCTAATGCTATTAATGTTAACATCTATACCCTCTTATGGTATATTGTGCAGCCCAGTGAATAGAGAATCGCTTGGAGTTACAAGGCCATCGCCCCCTCCTCCCGCCAAGACCTGCCAGGGCTTGCTGGTGTGATAACAGCACAGCCTCGCCTCACCACATTTCTGCTGGACCCGCTTCAAGTATTTACCTCACCCATGTCAGAGGCCGCCATGGCTGGGCCGAGTGAATTATGTGCTACCTGGTCCTAAATCCCACCGCCTCCGAGGGGCCAGATATGTGCCCTTACTGATCCAATAGTACTCCAGTTCAACCCAAGTTCAGGATGGATGATGTATTTTTGTAATAAATAGGACTGTCTTTGCTATTGTCAGACAGAGCACTCTGAGCTTGCAGAGTCCTTTGCATGCCCTATACCAATTTATATAAAATCCCTTTTACTTCAACCGCACTTGGTCCTGGTCTCATTCCCTC
Source organism: Ambystoma mexicanum (assembly GCF_040938575.1). Lineage (NCBI taxonomy): Eukaryota > Metazoa > Chordata > Amphibia > Caudata > Ambystomatidae > Ambystoma > Ambystoma mexicanum. The sequence goes on along the minus strand of NC_090931.1, from coordinate 185,290,886 downwards.
TTGGGGTGTGTCCTTTATAGCCTCTCACAGAGGGGGTTACTGCCTTATGGGGGACACTTACTTTCAAGACCTAGGGTTGCTCTTACAGCCCCATTTTGGGTCACTTGTAGGGCAGAAAAGTTGGATTGGGATGTGCCAGCTAGCAGACTGTTGCAGTAATCGAGCCACGAGTTTACAAGGGCTGAGCCTAAAAGAGAGGTTGTGTGAGAGAAAGGGACGGATGCGACTGAGCAACTTATTGATAAAGCAGCACAATGCTCACAATAGGGCAACGTGTTGTCTCAGTTAGTTCAGCATCCAGAAAGACACCCAGGATTTTTACGCTCTTGGCTACCGTGGTGGTAATGTTGGCGACAATGACGTTTTCATACTCGAGGGCATGTGTTTTTAGCATGTGGCTAGAAGCAACAACTAGAATCTGTTTTTTCACAATTGAGGGCCACGGAGTTGGCCATCATCCAGGACTGGATGGCGGAGTACATGGTGGCCTGTGTGTCTTGGGAATGGATGCCTGAGAGTTTTAAAACAGCCTGGGTATCGTCTGCAAAGTTGCAATAAAGGACACCCAGGTCATCAAGGTCATCAAGAAGCCCCAGCAACGGCATCATGTAAATGTTAAAGAGAGTGGATGATAAGACAGGAGCCCTTTGGGACCCCGCACGTAACCAGTGCTGGTGACGACCTGACATCTATGGCAACTCTGGCAGTGCGGGGGCAGAGAAAGGAGGCAACCCACTATGCTGCCATCCCGGAGCAGCCTACCAAATACTCTAACCTGGTCGCCAGGAGAGCGTGGTCGACCAGGTTGAAGGCGGCGGAGAGCTCAAGCAACATGAGAAGAGCAGGCTGGCCCTGATCGACAATTAAGGAGAGACTAGATTTCAAGTCAAGCATGGCAGTTGATGCCGTGCCAGGCTCTGAAACCAGATTGCTGCGGCCCCAATTAAGTTTTTCCTCAACACATTTCTATAACTGAAGATATGCCACCCAATCCATGATTTTGAGGAGGAAAGGCACATTGGTAATCGGGCAGTCATTTTCTGCCAACAGGGGATCGAGGCTATCCTTAAGTAAGGGGGTGATGCACACCTCTTTAAGATGAGGCGGAACACACCCTTTAGAGAAGGCAAGATTAACAAGTTTGTTCACCCAAGGGCCTAGAACATCAAGGCAGCTTAGAGGTAGCCTAGAGGGGCAGGTATCGCCCTTTCATGAGGTGGGCTTTCATGCTGGTCACAACCTGGGTGATTTTGGCCACGGTGCTCTGAGAGGAGAATATTGGTCGCGTTTTGCCAGAGGTGAGGAGAGGATGTCCTGTAGTGTCAGGGGGGCCACTCGAGACGCCAGACTGATCTCTTTGGTTAGCAACAGATTGTAGATGTGAGGTTACTTTAGCAGTAAAGGTATTGTGGATTGCTTGGCACCAGGAGGAGTCTTTATGCGGGACAGTTTTGATGCAGGGTTTGCTCTGACATTCCCTTAGAACCACAAATAGTCCCTTTGAGCTTGATTTCACCTGTGTTATTCTGTTCTGCTGACAGGTTTTAGAATGCACAATGGCGGCCCTTAAGTTCTTCACTGTGAGTTTATAAGCGGTACAGTGAGATTAAAGAACCTGAAATCATAATTCACATTATACTGTGAGAAACCTGGTGGCATCCTCACATTCACTCCCCTAGGATCCTTTGATCAGTTGGCCAGGGAAGGACCATCGCTTTTGGATCCTGTCCCTGGGGATGGACAAGCGAGGGAGGATCTCCTTGGGGAGTGGGAAGAGGATTCTTAAGGACGAGAAACAGTATCCCCCCCTTTTCCAATTGTGAGACTTACCTTAACCTCCCACAGCTTTCTATCCCCATCCTACCTTTCCCCTTGAAATCCAACCAAGTATTGAGAAGCCAGAAGACAACCCCTAGAGTAATGCAGATAACACACAGAAAACACCACTTTAGAACGGGGGCGAAGAAGAGGGGTCCTGACGACTACAGAATTACTAGGTCAGGCATGTCCCTATAATTGGTGTAACTGGAGTCAGGCAAGTTAGGTGTAGAAGGCCAAGGATTCACACCTGAAACCCCTTGACAGGGCCCAGGTATATAAAAGGTGGCACACAGCAGAGGGTTAGTCAGCAGCTATGAGAGCAACAGGGAGGCTGCGTGATTGAGTCCAGCAGAGGATCCTTTTTTTGTGTTGAGGCAGCCGTGTTGGGACTGGGAACAGAGGCAGGTCACCGGCAGAGATCCCAGGAGATTGTGGGGCCCAAGGCAAGTGGGCCATATTGTGGTCACAGGTTTGGGAGCTTCCAGCACATTGCGCTGATGAGAAAGGAGAGAGAGTTGTGGGAGCAGGACGCCAGGAAGCTGCAGCCGACAGACCCGAGAAGCCAGGAGTCATCCAGTGCAGAACAGGGCACTGAAACGCTGACCAGTTGCCTAGTGAATCGATGGGAAAGAGCGTGGCGAGGGAATCCGGTCTCCAAAGAGCCGGAATCTCGAAAATGGCCCTGAAGCGTGTGCTGAATACTGTTAATGGCGTTAAGAATACTGGGTGTCCTGAGAACCCCCAGGAGTGCCCAAGGGGAAGGCAGTCAGAACTTGACCTCAGCCTGAGAAAAAAACATTGTAAAAAGCATTGCACTAATCAGTGAGTTTCTGCAAGAGTGCGAACCCGGTACATGTGTGTAACTTCCACAAATAAAGTAGCAAGTTGATAGCGTGCAGATGGCACATTGATGAGGGCTCCGAAACGAAGGAGACAAACTAGTAAAAGTAAGCTATAAACAGTGTGAAACTAAGACAGCGTGCCAGAGCCACGTTGCTGAACACTCCAAAGAGTAGGAGGTGAACGAATGAAAATCAAACAAGGAAGGCTATAAAACTAAGTATCAGAGTGGTCAAGCATACGAAAGTATGCACTCTCGAAAGTCTCTGATGAAATAAGATAATGGAACTGTATCCTTGCTGTAGATTACAAGAAAGAAATAGTGAAAACTGTAAAGGAAGCAGTGGAAAGGGGAGCTGTGCCTCAAAAGCGAAGTGAGCAGACAGCACAAGTTGAAAGGGGGAGCTACGTGAAAAGTGAAGTGGGAGCAAAAGCCCTAAAATGTTGCAAGGTTGTGCGAACCGAATGGTGAAAGAAGCCAAGGTGAATGTATGGTATAATAAGTACAAAGTATAAAGGAAAGGGCATGCAAAGCGCCCCGGGCACCTGGTTACGCGACCTATAGCGGGTGGACCGTGCAGTCTGCAACTGCACCACGACCAGAGGGGGTTCCAACAAAAGAACAGCAAAGTGAGAAGAGCCTGTGAACATTGTTATTTGAGAAAATAAAAACTATTCAGTTCAGGAAGGGAACCCTATGCTTCTTGTGATCGTTTGCTTTGAAAGGTTAACTGAAGTTAAATATATTTTCTGAGAACTGCATTGAGCTTGGGGAAGGGAGCCCTGAGCTTGTGACTGAATATACCAAAGATTGCCTTTTGTGAACTTTCCGTTTTGAGAACTTTTACTAACTGGAATCATTGGGAACAAGTTTGCTGAAGTTTGGCGAAGGGAACCCTGACCGTCTTGAGAATCTTTGTGAACTGAAGTTAAAGGTGCCTCCTAATCTGAACCAGAGGGTCCAAATCCTGCAAGACCCTATCATCAGACCTGTATCCTGAACTTGGAGAAGGGAGCTAGAAACTGCTCCAGACTATCACTTTACAGTTGAGCCACACCTTCAGTGTAGTTTTAGTAGTAGATGTGAGGGCAAGCATAGGTTTGGACACATGGCATTTCACCCATCCTGACAAGTTTAAATAAAGGTTTTCAAATGGTTGCAATTCTGTCTGTGTCTCACTTGATACCATGTCTTCCTCACAATACCCAGAAACTAGTTCAGAAAGTTGCAGTTCATCCATTTGGATAGAGACAGAATAGGTTGGATCCCTTATCACGTAAATGACATTGGCAGAAAGAGACAACTTGTGTGACCAGTCTGTCAGTCCATGACTACCCTTCTTTTCCACCGATTTATTGAGCCGAAAGCTCCATGGAGAGAACAAATAATAATGGTGACAGGGTGCAATAGGGTCTAGTTCCTGGGGAACTATTTAGGGGACTTGAAGTAGGAGTATGGGTGCAGACACAGTTTGCTTCTATTCACACAGTAAATCTGAGACCAAAGCCACATTTATGGAGCAACTGAGGAAAATAGTTCTAGTCCACTCAGTCAAATGCTTTTTCAGTGTCGACCTAGAGGAAGGTCAACCGGCATGACTTCCAGTAGGCTATCCCAATAAAATGTATGACCAGTCCGACGCAGGAATGAGTTTGTTGCCCAATGACAAACCAATTCTATTCCAGTTAAATGAGGTTAGGCAGTAATGGAGGTAGGTAATGGGCTATTACTTCCGAACAGAGTCAAGCACCTTAGTCAAGGACCACTGTTTGGAAGTAAGAAGTATGCAGCTGCCCATCCTTAAGGTTTTCATTAAGAGACAAAGAAAAGTGAGTCAGAGACATCTGAAAGTTATTCAGTTTGGCCAGCAGAACATACACGCCTGGTGATTTAACGGGAGACACCCAATTAATTCCACTTAAGTCATGTCTGCCATCCGGGATTCTCAAATATGAGCCGAGATAATTATCAGAAGAACGTCAGAAAAATTAATTGATTAACTGAGGGCTTACTCGGCAAATAGCAATGAGAAATATTTATTAAGAACACCAATTTATACACGTTCCCCAATATGTCAGGTACCAGTCTCGCCTTTAAGGGCTATGGTCAAGTTGCTTGCATGGAGGGTCTTCAGTTTGTACACCAAAATCTTATTGGCTTTGTTAGAATGGGAATAGGGTTCTATATTGTTTTGCTGAAGTAACATACTATGTGGTAATGTATTATTTATATATATTTTTTTCAATGGGAGGTCCATCCATGCACTCTTCCCTACCACTACCACCCACACGCCCCAATCCACCAATACCCCCTAACCCATTAAATACATTTATAATTCCACTCCCAATCGAAGACAATTTGTTGAAGTGGATTATCACTTAGTAATTTACTCAGTAAAACAGGAAACGCAGGAATAGTAAACATGTTTGCTTCTCAACAGTAATTGTCTTTAATTCGGACGATGCCGCTGTGAATTTCCTAAATGTCTTCTGTGAACTAGTATAACTATTTTGGGAATCCAGCTCTGACAGCTTTTGCATGCGTAAGACCCTCAAGCTATCCTTTGCTTTCTGATGGGCTGTAGCAAAACTGATCACTACAACTGGTTAAACATCTCCTAAAATTGAATTAGAAACCTGACCATCATCCTTGTCTGAAAAGTAAGAAGTGAGATGTTCTGCTCTGGCATAGACTATAGTTGGGTGCTTTTACAATAAATCACTCATGTTCCATTGTGTGTCATATCCCTGCAATTACCAAACACACCATGATCGGGAACAGTCAAAGACAGACCTTGAAACTACTGAGGAGTAGGAAATAAGCTAGTGACTAATCATTTTTAAAATATAAGAATATGTATATTCCATCTCCAAAGAGTGCATGTCTTGCCAAATATCCACTCATTTCAAATATGTTACCCTAACTGACAAAGCAACAGACATGGAAGCTGAGGAAAATAACATTCTGACAACATCCATCAAACGGATCATTTAGATGTACATTGAAATCTCCTCCAAGTAATAAATCACTCAGTTGAAACGACGACACTCACAGGAGCGTGTTAGTATAGAACTCACTGTGATGGTTATGAGTCTTCTAATGAGACCAACGCTGATCACGAAATGTATTTAAAGTCCCAGCAGTCTACAATATGGGTCGGTTTGCAAGGACCCTGGCTTCCACCCCAGATATTGAGCCAGTAGAATTGCTACCCGTTTTCTGTTCAGTTGAAGTGAAAAACTGGCAGAGCTAGAGCCCTGATCAAAGCCTATGCTTGTCAGACTGATGAATGTGTTTCTTACAATAGGGTGTTATCCATCCGATAAGTCGATGTCACAAGACCACCCTTTGTTTAAAGGAAGAATTTCAGCCCTGGACACTCAGGGAGACCATCTTCAGTTTTGATGCCATTCCAATGGGATTGACCGTTCTTTTATGCATAGGGATTGTAGAACCTCTATCTCAGAGTGCTGTTGCAACATGGCAGTTTAGAGAATATTGAAATGATATATATATATATATACATTTTCCCAAAGACCGACTTAACGCCAGGCGTTGAGGGGCACTCTCCTTCCTGCAGTACTCGCAGAATTAAGATGACACCAGCATATCTTCTTTAACCTCTTTATTAGTTAAAAACTTTGGCTCCATAACGTACAGCCGTCTTTCATCTCGCCCTTTCCCAAAAAAGTTGACGCGTTTCGCAGCACAACTTGCCGCTTGCTCACAATACCGACATACAAAGAGGCATGACTGTGGACATGAAAATGGGACATGGAGATAGATATGGAGAAAGGACTCAAAATTCTTCATCACGCCGGCGGCCATCTTTTAACAGGCATAATTCCTGCAGTGTGTTATTGTCCAGTATATGTATGGTCCGTGATTCAATTATCATGTCGGACTCGCATCATATCTATATCTAATGCTTTTATACATAGCCTGCTCATTATTCATTTAATTTCAGTATGGCTACACCGTGTGCATCCTTATTTCATATTGCTGTTATCCATTCCATCTCCAATCTCCCATTCACTATATATATATGACCCGATATCGGCAATACCGTAAACCTTAAGTTTAATACTCCTAGTACCATTTATTTAAAGTGCTACGTGCCTTAGATTCATGCATAAAGTGCATTGTGCATTAACATTCAATCTGAACATTACCCATAAAGTGCATAGTGCCTGCAACTCATTAAAGTGGCAAGTGCTAAGGTGCTAAACATCCTCCAATCTACTTAAAGTGCCTAGTGCTTGCAGCATCAAATACTTCGAATGGTACATATCTCTCCCGGGAATACCCTGTAATTTCACAGTCGGATCATGTAAAAAAAGGATCTTATTTGTCGAATGCCCACAGTAATGTCAGTTTACAATAATTAAAACATACCCACACCTGTGACACCTGATGTGTACAAAGATACCCATAAAAAATATATATAAAACCCTTAGGTAGGTTTATGTATTCAGATGATGCAATTTATCAGTGTTAGGTTGCCCTCTGCTGTCCAAATGGCAAAGTGCACCTCTGTGTGCCCTTGCACTTCAACAGCTATCATTTTAACAAACAGAATAAGCACCGTTCAACGCGGTCACCTTCACCTTCCACTACCCCAAACATTCGGAATAATTTAAAGTTACTTTTCCACCCCCACTTCTCTTTACACAGGGCACCGCGGTTCCAGTGTTAATGCCGTGGGAACGTTTTTTGACTAAAAATCTCTGAATGTACAAGTCAATGAACAGTTCATTAACATTTCAGTCTCTAAAGAGCGAAACCCTGTAGAACGAATGCCTCCTCAGGAGCTAAAATTGAAAGTAGGTGCTGTAATTATGCAACTACGCAATCTTATGCCATCACAGGGACTCTGCAATGGAACAAGGTTAACAATTGCGCATCTACCAAGACACATCATAGAGGCCTGTGGAATCGATGGATTAAACTTAGATACTGTTCTTATACCATGCATACCTCTCATTCCATCCGATACAGGTATGCCTTTCAAATTCTAAAGAAGACACTGTCCTAAACATTTAGTCTTTTCAATTACCATTAATAAGTCACAGGGAACTACGCCCCTTCCTAGAAGCGATCAGTGGTCATTTCTAAGAAGGGGGACAGAAGTGACCCTATGAAATTCTGACCGATAGGGACCTTTAAGATATGCTATGCTAGATAACATGTTACGCGTTCTAGGTAAAAAGAGCTTCTTAAGAAAACAGATTTGGAAAAAAAAAAAACACAATTTCGAAAGACTGCTCTGAGAATGCTCGGAGCGGACTTTCTAAAATCGGAACTGTCAAGCGCCTGCTGCACACAAGTGCACACGTGACCTGACGGTCAGACCAAGATGGGCAGGGGAAGACTGGTTACAGGTAAGTATATGTGTGCGTGTGTGTGTGTGTGGGGGCATGAAAGAGGACAGTGTTTGTGGTGGTGAGGGGCCTGGGGGGAAGGAGTGTGCGTGCGTGTGTGTTTGAGTGTTTTGGTATGTAAGGGGGTGCTGGGGAAAAGGTGTGTTTGAGTATAAGGCGGAGTTGGGTGGGAGAGAGGTTGAAGGGGATTAGGGGTTGAAACCCCCAATTTCTAAGGGCAAAGGTAGAGGCATTCAAGTGTTTCGAATATTGAAGACTGTCCAAGAATCGGCCCCAAAACAAATCTGTGTTTTTTTGGTGCAGCCTTTAATATTCAAGATAAAGACATAGAACCATGTTACACCGGGAAAAGCTAGTTTAAAAATAATAAATATATATATATATATATATATATATAGGATACATTACTCACCGTAATCGTATTTCTGATGCTTGTATCTGCTTAGATTCACATGCTGTGCATAGGCCGACATCTAGTGGAAGCTGCGGAGTATTACAGTTTGTTTTTCGAAACTCGAAAATGGGCGTCGACACAGGCGTGCCAGTAATACTATCCCTAGTGTGACGTCCACTGTACCCAAGATCCCTCACGCGTCTAGGATCCTCAGATTGTATTTTTTCTGACATGAGGAAGCATGAGGAGTAGCGTGAGTACAGATAATCCAAGCAGATAGACAGAAAGGTAAGACTACAAGCAATCATGCGCCTTCTCTCGGAGGGGAGGAAGGGTGGGTCGCATGTGAATCTAAGCAGATACAAGCATCAGAAATACGATTACGGTGAGTAATGTATCCCTTCTGAGGCTTGTGGAATCTGCTTAGATCACATGCTGTGCATAGATTAGCGAGCAGTACCAGAAGGAGGTGGGATGTGAGAAGGGTCATGAGCAAACAGGTGTCTTAGAACCGCTTGTCCCACTTGTGTATCTGTCTTGGAATGAGTGTCAATGCAGTAATGCTGAGTAAAAGTGTGAATAGAGCTCCAAGTAGCTGCTTTGCAAATGGTGTCGAGGGGAACATTTGCAATGAAAGCCAGAGTGGCCCCAATGCCTCTAGTAGAATGGGCCCTTGGCGTAAAAGGCAGAGTTTTTTCAGAAAGAGAGTAACACAGCTGTATACAGTTGATAATCCACTTCGAGATAGCGCCTTTAGAGACGCGATCCCCCTCTCTGCCTGTAGCTACGGAGACAAACAGTTGATCTGTTTTCCTTAGCGGTCTGGTTTTATTTACATAGTAGAGGACCGCCCTACGCACATCAAGGGTGTGTAGTTTCACCTCAGCTGAGCTTTGCGGGTTCTGGAAGAAAGCCGGAAGCTCGATGGACTGGTTTACATGGAACTTAGATATAAATTTAGGTGAGAACCTCGGGTGTGTGCGTAAAACCAGTTTGTCTTTGTGGATAGTAAAGAAAGGATCCTGCACTGACAGAGCCTGAATTTCACTGACCCTTCTTATAGAGGTAATGGCTACTAAGAAGGCCGTTTTATAAGTCAGGTGTTTGAGACTACTTTTATGCATGGGTTCGAAAGGGGGGCCCATGAGTTTAGCTAGCACCACGTTGAGGTCCCATCCTGGCGGTGGGTTCGAAATAGGAGGGTGAAGTCTCTTTACTCCTTCCATGAAGGCTTTAACTACTGGTACTTTCCACCACGATACTTTGTTATGGGATGTGGTGTAAGCCGAGAGGGCTGCCAGGTGTACTTTCAGAGAGTTAAAAACCAAACCTGCGTCCAGCAGGTGGAGCATGTACGTTACAACGTTGGAAGGAGTGCAATCAACTGGGTTGATTTGTTTATTCTGGCACCAAATAACGAATCTCTTCCACTTGTCAAAGTAACAGTGCCTTGTGTTTGGTTTCCTGGATTCTTTTAGGATGTCCATACACCTCTGTGGTAAATTGAGATGCCCAAACTCTATGACTTCAGGAGCCATGCTGCCAGGTTCATTGAGTTGGGTTCCTGGTGCACTGTTTGACCTTGTTGCTGGGACAGTAGGTTGTACCAGGCTGGGAGTTTGATGGGCTCGCACACCGCCATCCTGCGTAGGTGTGGAAACCATGGTTGTCTCGCCCACATGGGAGCAACTAGGATGAGCGTCATCGATTCCTTGTTCATCTTGTACACCACTTTCCTGATGAGAGGAGTTGGTGGAAAAGCGTACGCAAACATCCCTGACCAGTTCATCCACAGGGCGTTCCCTTGGGAGTCTGGCTGGGGGAACCTGGATGCAAATCCTGGGCATTGTTTGTTTTCGCTTGTGGCGAATAGGTCTATAGTGGGGAAACCCCACTGAGAGAAGAGATCTTCTACGATATCTCTGTGAAGGACCCATTCGTGTTTTTCTGGGAGGGAGTCTCTGCTTAGGGCATCCGCTAGGGAATTGAGCTCCCCTGGAACATGTTGTGATGACAGGAAGATGTTCCGTCTGAGTGCCCATATCCAGATTTTCTGGGCAAGCTTGGACAGATTTGGCGAACGAGTCCCTCCTTGTTTGTTCAGATAGAACATGGCTGTCGTGCTGTCCGTCCGGATCTGTACCGACAAGTTTAGCAGATGGGGCTCGAACGCCCGAAGCGCTCGGAATACTGCCAGAAGCTCTAGCAGGTTGATGTGGTTCTTGGCTACTGAGTGAGACCAGAGACCCTGAGCTGTGTGGTGGAGATGGTGAGCTCCCCACCCAGTCAGGCATGCATCTGTAGTCACCACTGCCTGTACTTCGGGATCGTAAAAGGGTTTTCCCCTTGCGAGATTTTCTCTTGTCCACCAGTGTAAGCTCTGTACGAGTGTTGGCGAAACGACCACTAGATCGTCCCACTGACCACTTGCCTGAGACCACTGTTTCGCCAACCATTCCTGCATGGGACGCATGCGCAGACGCGCGTGGGGGACCAGGTAAATGCATGACGCCATCATGCCCAGTAACCGCATTGCTTTGCGTACCGTTATTTGTTGACCTGACTGATAATGTGGAATTTGCAGTAGTATATTCCGGATTCTCTCTTCCGAAGGGAAGGTCAACCCTTTCTGAGTATCTAGGATTGCTCCTAGGAACTGTTTTGAGGTGCTTGGCACCAGACTTGACTTCTTCTCGTTGATGGAGAAGCCTAATTCGTGGAGGAGGTCGATAGTCGAATGTTTGACCTGCAAATTCCTGGGGTTTCCCCCGTTATGAGCCAGTCGTCCAGATAAGGGTACACTGGGATTGCCTCCCTGCGTAGGTGTGCAGCTGCCACCGCCAGTACCTTGGTGAATACCCTTGGTGCTGAAGCTATCCCGAAGGGCAGTACCTTGAATTGGTAGTGGCGACTGTCCACCTTGAAGCGCAAGTACTTTCTGTGTGCTGGGAGCATGGAAATATGAAAATAAGCATCTTTCATATCCAAGGTTGCCATGTAATCCCCCTTTTTTAGGAGGGGGATTACCTCTTGTAGCATAGTCATACGAAACTTTTGGGGCTTGACATACTTGTTGGCAGGCCGCAAGTCCAATACTGGGCGCATTGTTAAATCTTTCTTTGGCACAAGGAAGTAAGTTGAATAGATACCCTTGTTTACCTGGTGTCCTGGGACGAGTTCTATCGCGTCCTTTTCTAGCAGAATGGCGATCTCCTCGAGAAGGATCTTCTGATGTTCTAAGGAGTGTATTCTTTGTCGTGGAGGGTGGTTCCGGGGACGCTGCAGTAATTCTATACAATATCCTGTGGACACTGTTGACAGCACCCATCTGTCTGAGGTGATCCCTTCCCAAGCCTGGGTGAAGTTGGAAATGCGTCCCCCTACTGGGGTTGCGTGAGAAGGGACCCTGAACTGAGCGTCACTGCTTTGGCGGAGGCGTGCCGCCTCCCTTGTTGGGGCTGCCTCTGCCTCTTCCACGACCTCTCTTGTTACCCTTGCTGTAACTTTGGGTAGACTGCTGGTTGTTGTTCCATTGTGTACCCTGTCCTTGGGCATAGTTGCCTCTTTGTGAATTTTGGCCGCGTGGGCGACGAAAATTACTGTTCCCCCTCTGGTTCGGGGGTTTGTTGGTAAGCTGGCCAAGGGATTTGAGAGTCTCGTACTCGTCCTTGGCATTCTTAAGTGCGTCTTCGACCGCTTTCCCAAACAATAGATCTGGTTCCACTGGCTTGTCTATTAATGAAGCCTGTGTTTCTGTTTTGAACCCCGACTGCCGTAACCACGCATGTCTCTTGATAACAGTACCTTCTGCTATCAATCTTCCTGCGTTGTCTGCAGCGTCGAAAGTTGCTTTTAATATGCAACCAGACACGGCTCTCCCTTCTGCCGAGATCCGAGCCAACTGGCCCTTTAACGGTTCAGGAGCAGAGGCTATGAGCGCCGCGACCTCTTCCCATTGATGGCAGTTGTAACTTGCCAACAGGGTGGTGGAGTTTGCAGTCCTTGCTTGGTAGGCGGACGTTGAGGCTACCTTCCTGCCAAACCCGTACAGTCTTTTGCTCTCCTTGTCGGGAGGAGCTTCTGACGACGATAAGGGTGTCCCAGCCCTCTTCCGAGTGTTGGTAACCACTAGGGAGTCTGGTTTAAGATGACCTCTTATATAAAGAGGGTCAGATTGGGCTGCCCGAAAAAGTTTTTCGACTCTGGGGTTGACGGCTCTGGTGAGGTTAGGATTCACCAGGGATGGAGCTATTCTACGTTGGATGGATTTAAGGATAGGGATGGTCTGAGCGACCGGCCTCCTCTCTCCCACCAACTCTTCTGCGAAGTCCCTTTCCTCCTGTACACCATGTGTGTCGATGTGAAAATGTTCTGCTGCGCGAGCAAGAACTTCATTAAGGAGGGGTTGGTTATCAACTGGCGAGTCGGTAACTGGGGCTTCGCTTTCTACCGGGGAATCTACTCTGTAAATTTCCTGCTCATCTTCTACCTCCTCCAGGTCCTCATCCTCCGCATAGTATTCAGACCCAGTTCGTTCCTCCATAATTGTAAACTCCTGGTCCCCTTCAGGGCAAGGTTTTCCTTGGTATCTGGGGTGTGGAGTAGAGTAAGGCTGCACCTCGAAGGGGTCAGGTCTTTCGACCCGGGCCTTTTTACTTAGGGGGATAGGATCAGAGGAGCCTGAGGGTGTGGCCCCTTGAGGGTCATACGAAAGGAAATGTTCTGGGTTTTTGTCATAAAAATCAGCTAAGGAAGACATCCTTGACATGACCCTGTCTATGTCCTCACTGGACCATTCTTTGGAACAGGGTATGACTTTAGTAGGCAGCTTAGAGGACTTATCAAGGGTACCCTTGCTGGATGTTGATGTCCCAGTAGATTTATGTTTATCTGTCTGCTTGGGGTGGAAGGATGGTCTTACAGGAGTGGAAGGCTGAGCTTTCCGCTGTTTCCCTCCCTCCCCGTGCGTGGAAAAATGTTTTCCCTGCCCCTTGGAGGCCCCAGAGACTTTCGACGCCTGGCGCCGAGGGTCGGGAGAGGTATCTTGTTTCGAGCGTGGGGCCTCGCTGGTGTTAACTGCGCTCTCGGTCTCTTGGAGCGCGGCCTGGGGGTGGAAGTCGTCTTCGTCTTCCGACGATCGAACTTCCGTTAATCTAGGGAGCGAGGCACTCTTGGCAAGAGTGGATGATTGCCTTGCGTCATGAGGCGATCTCGATCGAGAGCACCCAGAGGACACCGAGTCGGACCGTTCTATCCGTGCCTCTTTCCGAGAAGTCGACATCGTCGAGGTTCGGTTGGACTTAGTGTGCTTAGTGTGTGTGTAGGGTGTGTAGCGCTTGCGTCGCCGGGGGTCTTCCCCATAGCCGCCCTGCCGGACAACCTTCCGAGGTCGGGGACCTGCGCTCGGCAGTCTTTCGACGCCGTAATGCCCTCGCCGTCCGAAAGTACGGCGTCGCTGCCATCGCTGAAGGCGCCCTCCGCTGCCATGGCTGCCTGCCTGGCGTGGTGGGCCCAACGCTTTGTCGAACGGTCCTTAAGTGTTTTAGGTTTAAACCTACTACACGCTCTGCAGTTCGCTTCGGGGTGGTCCCTCGGCAAGCAGAGGTTGCACGTGGCGTGCCTGTCGACCCAAGGGTATTTGCGGTTGCACTTGGGGCAGAATTGGAAAGGGGTACCCTCCATACGCACCTTGAGGCAGCGGGCTGGTAAGTGTAGGAAATATATAAGGTGTACCTATATACCAAGAGTGAAGAGTATGTACCACCCCCCACTCTCCCTACTTGCAGGGCCGAGGCCAGCGGCCTACTAGGCCCGGGCCGAGGCCAGCGGCCTTCCGAGGCCCAGATCCGTCGTGCAGCAGCCGACGGTCGATGTCTTCTCCAGCCGTCGTCGAGGGTCGACGTTGGGGTGGGGAAGGATGTCAATAAATAATTTTACTTCAATAATTAGCAAAAGTATGGCTAAGGCCAGGGAACTCCGCAAGATGCTTCCGACCAGAATGGCGGAAAAAAACAATCTGAGGATCCTAGACGCGTGAGGGATCTTGGGTACAGTGGACGTCACACTAGGGATAGTATTACTGGCACGCCTGTGTCGACGCCCATTTTCGAGTTTCGAAAAACAAACTGTAATACTCCGCAGCTTCCACTAGATGTCGGCCTATGCACAGCATGTGATCTAAGCAGATTCCACAAGCCTCAGAAATATATATATATATATATATATATATATATATATATATATATATATATAAGAAACAAACCAAAACAACAAAACAATAAAACATACCATCCCTTTGCCAACTGCGAGGAAAAACATTCTCTAACCCACCAGTAAAATGCAGCAAAACCAGAACCTTCAATTGCCATGGGATACAAAATAAGGACTTCAGGACTGACATCTATATGGGTGTATGGAGCTCACTCATACTAGTGGGGGCTAGTACGCCCTCCACTACACTGAGCATTTACATGCTTGGCCGAAGTGGCTAAATAAACATGCCAATTTCAGTACATCCAAAACAAAAACTTATCGAACCCTGTAAAAGGGGACACAAATTTGAATCTTGAGATCTGAAAAGGTTAAGAGACTGCCCCTCCTTTTTCTAAGTACAGTGAAACAATGTCATATCCTTTATTTTGTGGCATCACAAGGGCCAGCTTCCCGGGACAATCCTAGAGCTACCAGCTTCATTGAATTCCAATAGAAACCTGGTCGGTTTCAAGTCGCTCCTGATTCTTGAGAAGTCTTACCTTCTCAGTAGTGAAAATCTTCTTGGTCTCATACGGCGTCCATGAGAGGTAATGATTCCCTTTGACGACTATTTTTGCCAGTCATTTCCATCTGCCATTGCCTGCTGAAGGCTCAGGATCCTCTCTTCCTCGATTCTAGATAGAGGCTGATGCTATTTGCCCTTATACATGAAGAGGAATGTGAACAAACAGCCCTACTAATGAGGAATATTTTGGTCTCTCAACTAGATTTTAACATTGCACTGGACTTCTATGCGGTATAGTAGACAAGCTCAAACCATGTAAAAACTGAAATGGTGCTAATTGTATGCGTTTTCCCCCACCCGCTCAAACATTGACACCATAGGTTCCTTAGTATAAATTAAATTAACCCTCGAGGACACCAAGGGTTAGGCTCTTTGACTGAAAATATTTGATGAACATCGTGTGCGTGTGTGTAGTCAAGCATCAGGCCTGTGCCAGAGTTGGTGTCCAGCAGCTGGGAGAAGAGCATTTATATGTAGTCCTCTCTTCCTTAATTACATCTGCTGCGATCCTCTAAATGCTAGTATTACTGGAATGAGCGTAGTTTCCATCATCTTCTAGCTTCCTTACCAGACCTTGAACCAGACCCTCCAGCAGCTGGACCTGGTTGGACAAGATTTTATTTTGCGGAATTCATTACGCGCACCAGATAGAGTAAACTGTATTCGGGCGCGGATGACAACAATCAGCACATGAGAAAAAGCAGGAAATGGATTGTGGTCAACGATTCAATTTATCGAAATAGATCATTATGGTGTTGCTCCTACCTTCGTGAAGGGAGGCCTGAATGTTAGGCCACTAACAGAGTGAAACCTCCAATAATCACTGCTTCCCTTGCTGTCTGCTAGCACTCAACAAAAGGAGAATCGGCATCTATCAGATTATCATCAACACCACTTATGTCACCTTCAATGTTTATTACTCCAATAGGAGTGGAGGGCCATCACTGAGGGTTTTCAAGGTGCTGAAAAGGGAATTGCATACAAAACCAACTACAAGCGGTTGGATGGACTCAACATTGCCCCATTTGTTGTGCTGTAATGGGAAAGAGACCTTGATGGCATTCACAAAATCACCTGGTAGGAGGCAGCAAAGAAAAGGAAAGAGGGAAGTCTCACCTTATATGGGGGAATCAATCTTAAGCTAAATAGTTATAAGAACTCACCTTTTTGGTCATCACACCATGCAATTGTGGTACTCCATTAAGATGCACGCATCTAATCAAAGCGGTTGAACAAAAGGTTAGTGAACATTTTATAAATGCTTTTTGAGGCAGGCCAGTCATGCATGACAGGAAGATGTACCCAAGATATTATCAGGCGACTAACATTATAGCCTCATATACAGGGGGCAAAAACCCAAGTTGCAATCTACTAGCCAGCCACAACAAAAGTCACTTGCCACCTTAATTCTATGCATACACACAAAACACCATTTCTCACTTGCCAAGACTCAAATATCACTAGCAAATGATTAGTGGCGAGTGCAAATTATGCACCCTGTGTATGTGTGTATAACTCAATTTGTTTCTACATCAGTATTTCACTAAAGTGGAAATATACATGGGTGGAGTTAATGATGCTTCCCCCACCGACCCCACTCCATCCAAGACTGCAGGGGTGCACAAAAAGGCTGTCACTTCTCTCCTTTGGTTTTTGCGTTGGTGATTGAGCCCTTTTGTCCAGAGCATCCACCAAATAAGGAAGGTAAATTGTGCAAGTATAAGCCTGGTTTGCCATAATCAAGCTTTATTTACTGGTAATGGTATTTATATGATTTAAAACTCCATTACTAAACACTTCATTATCGCTGAGAAATATTTATCCTTCCACAGTTAATGGATTTTTACCATTCCAGGATTACTTTCCTGTGAACTAGAGAGATGGGATAGAAATGTAATCTCCTAGACTATTGCATATTTATTACGCTAGCGCAAGGCATAGTTAAGGTTGTGACAAAGTCTTTATGGCATTTCAGAAATTGACAACTCAATAACTTCCGAACGCTTGTATAAGAAAACTGAGAATATTCCACAGTGATATTTGGAACAGCCGCCTGAGATGCAAAATATCAGAAATGTACAACTAACTGATTCATAGTATAAAAAAAAATGTGTTTTACAGCTTTTAACATGGGGTTTCCCCACAACGTAAAACTAATTTCAGCCCAAATCTTAAAATTGGGTGCTTCGATTTTCACAATTATTTGCAGGTGCCTACATTTCATCTGGAATTGGTGCACTGAAAAATCAGCCAATTTTGAGATCTTAACAATTTAAGATGCACCCATACACGACACATGTGCAACAAAGCCAACCATACTCCAAAACTACACAATATAGGCACTAACCCCCACTGCGTGCACATTACAACAGACACTAAAGCAATGAAATACATCATTTATTAACAAAAAACAACCATGCACTACACAAGCAAAGGTAAAGCAGCCCATTACTGCAATATATTATGTAGGACTTCAATAATTTTGGATAAGAATAAACTATTCCCCTCATTAGTTAAATGTACTCAACTATAAAAAATACTTTCATTTTGAATTATGTTACACTGCAAAATATGAAGGCCATATGGGATACATTACTCAGGGTAATCGTATTTCTGATGCTTGTATCTGCTTAGATTCACATGCTGTGCATAGTCCGACATCTAGTGGTAGTCGCAGAGTATTTACAAGATTTGTTTTCGAAAGTCGAAAACGGACATTGACAGGGCGTGTTCGTAATACTATCCCTGGTGTGACGTGTACTGTACCCATCACCCCTTGGATCCCCCTCAGTTGGGCTCTGATCCTTCTTGCAACGTTAGCCTCCCCCAATCGGGTTCACTACCGCCTTCCACTCAAAAACGTATCACTCAACAGTCTCAATGTCTTTTTAACCAACTATCCATTGTGGCAATCCCTCAGCCAGGTTCACACTTGTAGTCACAATGTTCACGGGTATATCACGGTTTTACCCTCAACTCACAGACATCCCTCTGTCGGGTTCACATTTGCCAAGTTCCCCAGTTCAATCAGTTTTCTGCTACTGTGTCAAAGACATTAGAGTGTACGAGGGGTTTTGCTTGACCCTCGTAGGACCACTTTGACACTTCATACTTGCCTCTCCTAAGGCCGCTTGGTTTTCATAGTTTCAACAAAACAAAACCCAAAATAGGCTTCAGTCAGTCTCCTTCGAAAGAGCATACGCGCGACGCCTGACCACTCAGCTTCTGAACCTTTTAATAGGCTTCCTTTAAAGTTCAATTACACATGTTTTTTTGTTCAACAAGGTTGCCGCCTGCATCCTTGGGTCCAGCACAGTTCGGTTTTACTATCCGTCTTCTCTGACTCACAGGCTGTGCTGAACTGTTGGAGTTTCTGGTCTCTGGAGTCAAGGACGGCACCACAGCAGCAAGAGCTTCTCCCCACTTTGACCATCAGTGCGGGAGGGCACCATGTGCCGCTTACACCCGTCACACCACACGTCAGATGGACTTCCTGGTCTTATGTTTTCCCTTTCGGAGGCTTCACAGATCTGAGTTGTAAAGGGCAAGGGCAATTCCCTCTTCACCCTCCCTCCAGGTCTCTCGGCCTCTCTCCTGCGCTTGAACTGCCGGTCCGGAATAGCTGCTTCCTCGTGTATTCGGCCTTGCATGAAGTGTGCTTTCGTGCTCTGCCGTTTATCCCTGTGGGGGAAGGGAAAGGGCCATCAGGTGTGCAAAGTTATTGTTAATTGCGTGGCCCTTGTGGTGGGACATGTCAGGTAAACAGCCCTGGTGTTGCTCTGTTGTCTGTCTCTGTGTAGGATAGTGGTCATGTTGAAAACAGGGGGGGGTAGAATTTCTGCATATCCTACGAGGTAGGATGGGGGAAAAGGTGTTATAAGAAAGGCGGTACCGCGTCTCACCTGTTGGTGTCCCCACTTCCACTCCTCGGGGATTCCCCCCCCCATCCAGGTGATCCTCCGCACTAGTCCACCTATAGGAACTAGATCCAATAGCAGTGGCTGTGTCCTAGCCACCTGGAGGACAGATCCCCGGGGGACTAGTCAGGGAGACATCTTCCGGTTTCTCACAGAGTAGAGCCTCTTTACCACTTCCATTAATGCTTTAATGACAGGAACTATCAACCAGGGCACCTTGTTTTGTGAAGTGGTGTAGGCTGACAGAGCCGCCAGGTGAACTTTGATGGAATTGAATACGAGGCCGGAGTCTAGTAGGTAAAGCATGTAATGTAGAATGTTAGCTGGGGAACATTTGATTGGGCTTAAGTTTTGTGACTTGCACATATCACAAATCTCTTCCACTTGTTGAAATAGCAGTGTCTGGTGTTGGGTTTCCGTGCCTCCTTTAGGATATCCATACAACTTTGTGGAAGATTTAAGGCTGCTAAGTTCATAGATTGAGGATGAGGATGAAGGGAAGCTCCCTTGTGTTGCGTTAGCATGTTGTAGGAGCACGGGAGCTAGAGTGGGCCGCACATCACCAGTTTGAGCAGATGTGGAAACCAAGGTTGTCTCGCCCACATAGGAGCAAACAGGATTAGAGTTGCTTGTTCCTGGTGCATCTTGTGCACAATCCTGCGTTGGAGGAAAAGCATAAGCAAGTTTCCTAGACCGGTTCATCCATAGGGCATTCCCCCTTGGACAGTGGTTGGGGAAACCTGGACGGAAAGTCTGGGCATTGCGCGTTCAGGTTTGTGGCAAACAAATCCATCGGGGTATGAACCCAATGAGAGCATATTCCATCTAGGATAGTTTAGTTAAGTTGCCACACGTGTTCTTCTGGTAGAGGGTATCTGCTAAGAGTGTCTGCCAGAGCAATGAGTTCCCCTGGAACGCGTTCAGAGGTTAGGCACATGTTTCCGCTTGAGTGCCCACTTACATATTTTTTATGATAGCCTGCAATGACTTTGAGAATGTGTGCCTCCCTGCCTGTTTAACATGGCAGTGGTGCTCTCTGTGAAGACTTGCACGGTTTGATTTGAACGATGTTGCTGAAAGGCTTGAAGAGCCTTTAGAACTGCCAAAGGTTCCAGGAAGTTGATGAGTCTTTGGGCTGTGTGGTGGTGGAGGTGACCTATCCCCCAATCCGGCAAGTGAGGTGTCTGTAGTTAGGATCACTTGTGCTGGTGGAACGCAGAAAGGGGTTTTCCCTTTAGCAGGCTGTCCCTGGACCACCAGCGAAGCGCCTGTACCAGGGTTAGCGAAACAACCACTAGATACCCCCCACTGACCACTTGCCTGAGACCATTGCATCACTAACCATTCTTTCATTGGGTGTAGGCGTGCGTCTGGAACCAAGTGAATGCATGAGGCCATCATTCTGAGCAAGCGCATTGCTTTGCGTACAGTTATCCGACAACCGGCCTTGTAGTGAAGTACTTGCAACAGCATGCTTTGTACTCTCGTTTGACGGGAAAGCCAGTTCCACTTTTGTCTTTAGAATTGCTCCCAGGAATGGTTTTATTTGGATGGGGACTAGACTATCTATTCGTTGATTGAGAAACCCAAATTGAAAAGGTGGTCTGTCATCCTTTGTGCATTTTGCCGGCAAATTAGAGAGGAGAGTCCCTGGTGATTAGCCAGTCCTCTAGATAAGAGCATATGGGGATTGACTCTGTGCAGGTGTGCTGCCACTACTGCAAGCACCTTTGTGAATATTCTTGGTGCTAAAACAATGCCGAAGCGGAATACCTTGAACTGGTAGTGAACCCCCACTATTTTGAAACAGATACTTTCTGTGCGCAGGGAGCATTGAAATATGAAAGTATGCATCTTTCATATCCAATGTTGCCATGTAGTGCCCCAGTTTTAAGCATTATCATGCAAAACTTGGGGCTTGACATATTTGTTCACAGGGTGCAGATCTA
The DNA here is from genome assembly GCF_040938575.1 of Ambystoma mexicanum. Lineage (NCBI taxonomy): Eukaryota > Metazoa > Chordata > Amphibia > Caudata > Ambystomatidae > Ambystoma > Ambystoma mexicanum. Next base: position 185,269,805 of record NC_090931.1, on the reverse strand, counting down.
GTACTGGGCGCATGGAAAGGTCTTTCTTTGGAACAAGGAAGTACGTTGAATAAATACTCGTTTACCTGTTTTGCTGGGACAATCTCTATGGCGTCCTTTTCCAGCAGTGCCTTTACTGCTTCTAATAATATGCGCTGCTTTTCTGGCAGAATCTTTCTGTGACTTGGCGGGCGGTTGGGTGATTTTTATAAAGGTTCTATGCAATACCTGCCACGGTGGACAACACCCACTTGTCTGACGTTATCCCCCCATGCGTGGGTGAAGTGTGAAATTCGACATTCTACTGGGGTGGCATGGGAAGGGACTTGCAGCAGTGCTTCATTTTTTGGGAGGGGTGGAGCCTTTCCTAGGTGAAATTCTGCCTCTTCCTCTGTATCTATTATTTCCTCTGTGAAAACCAGAAGAGGAAGATTGTCCTTGCGATGGGCCCCAAGTTGAAGACTGTCCCTCCCTCAGTGTATCCGGAAGAGCATTGTGAACCCGGACCATGAAACCTTCTGGAGGGGAGCCCCGTTGCACACAAGGTTTGTTGGTAAATTGGCAGAGGGATTTAGTGTCATACTTCATTCATGCTGAGGGAGTCTTCGACAGCCTTACCGAAAAGGACATTAGGTTCCACCGGCATGTTAAGGAGGGTGGCCTGTGTCTCTAATTTAAAACCAGACTGTGAGCCAGGCATGTCGCTTGAGTGATCTGCGATGATGCGGCCTGCATTGGCTGCTGCATTGAGATTATTCTTAAGGAGGCAGTTAAAATACCTGCTTGCCCTCTGAGATGATGCTTAATTGTGATTTTAAGGGTTCTGGAACCGCTTCAACCTGGTGTTCCAAGTCATCCCACTTGTGCAGATATAACTAGCTAGGAGTGTAGTGTTATTTGCAATTCTGGCTTGATAAGCCACATAGGAGGCAACCTTCCCGAAAGTGTAGATTTATTTTATTTTCTTTGTCTGGCGAGGCTTCAGCCAACGTCAGAGGCGTGCCAGCCCCCTTTCTAGTAGTGGCAGCGGCCAGAGAGTCAGTTTTATCTGACCCTTAATATACAGGGGGACTGTAGGCGCTAGCCTCAATAATATTTTGATTCTAGGGTTAACCGCTCTGGTGAGGTTAGGTTTATGCAAGGAGGGCTGTATGTTTCTCTGTATAAACTAACAGTGGAATAAACAGAGTGGCAGACTTCTTGGTCACCAAAAATGTCCTCCACAAAGTCCTCGTCTCCTTGTGCCTGTTGGCCGTCAATACTGATATGCTGGACAGCCTTCAGCAGCAGTTCATTGTATTGGAGCCGAATATCTACAGGTGAATATGCAAAGAATATGCTACAGGCTGATTTTAGTGGTCAGGCAACTGGATGACAGATGTCCTCCTAGTACTGGTCCCGACTGTATAGGTCTCCTTGAGAGCCGGGGTCTCGCAACCCTGAGAGATCAATACCATTTATGTCCTGAAAGGGGTCTTGGTAAGTGGAGGCCAGGGAACCTAGGACGGAGGTGCGTGGCTGTGGGTCAATACGTGGTTTTTGGCAGGGGGTTGATTTTTTGCAGCCCCTGACTGAAGCGTCTCTAAAGGACGTTAGTTCTTCTGGATGTTTGTCCATGAAGTCAACAAAGCAGGGCATCCTCTTCATAATTCTGTTGAAATGTTCAGGGGTCCAGTCATGGGAGGGTGGAAAGCCTTGAGGGGCAATGACTTGGAAGGGTGCCTGATCCTTGTGATACATAGCCCCTGAGTGTTTGTCTACGGATCTGCGTGACCTGCTCGCGGCTGTATTTCCCACGATGGAAATGTTTGCATGGGAAATGCACGAACACAAAATGTTTGTACATTTCCCATGCGAACATGCCAGGGTTACCCCCGCAACCCCTGATCACTATACTCTGTAGTATAGCGAGTGGGATGTTGTGGGGGACACCCCCGCAGCCCCAGTTTTTTTTTTTATTTCTTTTTCCTGTTCTGTTGGGAGAGCTCAGGGGTTTCCCCCGCAGCCTTTTTTTTGTATTTTTTTTTCATACTGACCCCACCAAAACACCTAAACACACACCACGAAAAGTTCGAACTTTTGTTAGTTGGAACTTTGTAGTGTGTGTTTTAGGTCTTTGTTGGGGTCGGTCATTTTTATTCGGACATTTCGTCCTATTCCTTTACCTACATGGGGGTAGGAACCCATAACCTGAGAACTTTGGGAAGACAAAGACGTTGAGGATTTCGATTTTTTTGGTGACCTTATCTTTAACAGTAGCAGGAACATGTTTTTTAATTCGTTCTAACATTTTCAGTGTATGTTTTGGGGATGCTGCTGTGCCTTTCGTCACCTGTTTTTACGGCGCGCGAAAGGAGGGCCTTTTTGTGCACTGTGTCGGAACCGACTTTGGGGGCCAGTTTCGGACGCCTGTCATGAGAATAAAGCGTAAGCAATGGACCAGAGGACAGGGGAGATCTAGAGGACTTTTCCACAGACAGCATATGGGGCTCGACGATTTCATCAAATGTCGACCCTGGGCTATGTGCTTGATGTGTTTGGACTTGTGTTCTTTTATGGCCACCGGGTGTTTCCGAAACAGAGCCACAGGCCTGCTTAGTGAAGTCAGGGGCCCGCACATGGGGTCCCAACGAACCCCGGTCACCTTCGGCGTCACTAAGGACACCAATACTGCCCTCGCTGGAATCCTCAGTCACATCAATGGAGGCTTCGGCATGCATTGAATGGTCGGCCCAGCGCTTGGTCCGGAGGTCCTTAAGACTTTTTGGGCGGAAAGGATTGTAGGACATGCAAAGCTTTTCAGGGTGGTCCCTAGGGAGACAGTAATTGCACACTCTGTGTGTGTCCTTCCACTGGAATTTCCTATGGCAGGTAGGGCAAAATTTGTGTCTTTTCCATTATGAATGGAAAGGGCAGTTAGGCGAGAAAAAGGGAAAAGGGGTGGAAGAATATGCATTCTCTGAATGGAGTAGCTGTATGAAAACCTCCCCCCCCTCTCCCTACTGTAAGGGGCGAGGCCCGAAGAGGCCCATGAAGGCCGCGCCTGGCCGTCGATTCAATTAAGTCGTCGACGATGGAGTTGTCTGGCGAGCAGTTGGGTGACGCTGTGGCAAAAGCAGACAGTAAAGAAAGCAAAAGAAGTCTACGAATAAACTTAACTAGTCAAAGGCATCAGCCTAGAAATGAACTCTGCAACTTGCGACCGATGGCGGAAGGAAACAATCTGAGGGACCTCGACGTGTGAAGGACCCTGATATATGTCATTTATAACACGCCTGTACACATGTGTTTCTAGGTGCGACAAGGAAGGGTAAACAGAAGGAGGACTAACAACGATCTTACCAGGCCTTGTGTCACTCAGATTGCACAAGTGCGTGGAAGAGGGGAGAAGTATCAAGGAGTGGTGGGGGGTGGTGCAGAGAAGTGCAGGTGACTCAAGCGCAGCCACAGGGTTTCTCATACGTACAAAGAGAAGGCACTGTAGGGTTATAGATACAGACCCTCATGTGCTGAGGGAGCCTGGAGGAAGTGCAAGGGCAACTGGACATGCAGGAGCCTGGGCCCGAGTTCAGGGTTGGCCAGGTAACCAGTGTGCGGAGCCATCAGTGACATTAGCAGGGGAGAAAGAGAGAAAGCGGAAGCAAAAAGGAAGTGCTTTAGTTGCTTCTGGAACCGGAGGTGGTTCTGCTCAAGTTTGAGAGAGGCAGGGAGGCTATTCCAGAGGGAGGCACCAGCCGAGGAAAGATTTGCCCTGCATTCTCTGCCTGGAAAAGCGTCTGACCCTCAGAATATTGGAGGTGGATGAGCAGAGAGCTCGAGAAGGAACACGTTTATAAAGAGAACGTTGGAGGTAGTGCGGTCCCAGGCCCCAGAAAGCCTTGTAGACAATGCAAAGGGTCTTGAATTTGATCCTTGCAGCCACAGGGCGCCAGTGCTGAGATTTCAGAGCTGGAGAGATACGATCCCTGGGCTTGAGGCCAAGGACAAGTCTTGCATTCCTGTTCTGGATGAGTTGCAAAGGTCGAAGAGCAGAGAAAGGCAGATTAAAAAGAGGTGGTTGCAATAGTCCAGCCTGGAGAGGTCCAGGGCTCTAGAGACAGTGAGCTTCTGGGGGAAAGTGAGAAAAGACAGAATACCTCCGAGGAGGTGCAGCTGAAAGTTTGACTTCTTAGAGACGTCTGAGATGTGAGGAGAGAAGGAGAGGGTGGAGTCTAAGATGACACCAAGGTTCTTAGCGGCACAGGAAGTAGCAGGAAGAGGGCACAGGGTGGGCGGCCAGAGAGAAAGAGGAAAGGAGGGAGCAGATGTCCAGATGAGGAGGATCTCTATCTTACTGCCATTAAGGCAGAGATCATTTGCAGCACACCATTCCTGAAATGCGGCCAGACAGTCTGGTATGAGAGAAGGAGCAGAGGTGGCTGAGGGGAGCCTGAAGGTGAGCTGGGTGTCTTCTGCATAACACTGAATGTTAGAACAGAATGTAGTGATGCAGTGGGCCAGGGGTGCCAGGTAGTGGTTGAATAACCAGGGAGAAAGGTTAGACCGCCCGGGGAACACCAGAAGTAGAGAGATAGAAGAGAGGAAAGACCCCAGTTGGACCTGGGAGGGTCAGTCAGTGAGAAAGGAGGTCAGACAGGGCCTGTGTGACGAATCAACTTCCGGGGCACCAGTGGTCCAAGAATTATTTATATCTATTTCTAAACCATCAATCAACCCCACACCTCTAGTACACCAGGAGGGATACCAATTGGGTTGGAATACGAGTGAATTATAAGACCTGCTTGTCCAAGTTTGGTAACGTGGACGGAATGGCAGGCTTATTGCTGCAAGGACGTGGATCTTTAATTAGTTGCAACATAGCGAAAATACAATTATTACCCAATGATAAAAGGGACGGCCCAGTGAATGTTGCATACAAATATCTACTTTATTATTACCACAACAGACAGTTCCAGCACACTACAAAATACAACCCACCCTGTAAAGGAACAGAGGACAGACAGTTTCACGAAGGAAAGGGATGCACTCTGGATACTGACAGGAGGGTATATGGTAAAGTAATCAGTCTTACTGTTCAAGGTTATTCAGTTCCAGCACTAAGGGGGCAAAGGGTTGTTAACTGCCTCTAGGGGCCTTCGGAGAAGGACCAGGGGGGCAGAACCACAATGTACCTAGTGCTGAAGAAGTTCTTGGTACTCGAAAGCGTTGAGGTTCCAGTGTGCTTCGCAGCTCCTGAGAGAGAGTTTGTGGCAGGAGACAGCTGCGGGTACCAGGCGGCAGGCAGTTCGGCAAGCGAGTCTGGACGGACAGCTGCAGGCTGGCGTGGCGGCTCAGAGCCAAGAATCCTTGTCTCTGTGCTGGTTGGCGGATCTGAGCAGTGGTCGAAGCAGCTTGGATGGCTCTGGTGACTGTGGTTCGAGAGCTTGACGGTCTCGAAAAGGTCCTTAAAAATGTGGATGCTGGTTGATGCTTTTGTGGCACTCTTCCTATCTTCTTGGCAGGGCTCGTGATGTCCCTTCAAGGCAGAAGGCCCGACGCTCAGGAGAGTGATTGCAGGCAATGGCCTTGTCCTTTGTCTAGAGACTCTCTGGCACTTCCCACCTAGGAATCTTGCTGGCTTGGTACCGGTTCTGGAGCGGCTGGACAGGTCCTCCAATGAGTCCGGTATCTCTCCGTTCTCTGGGAGATGTTTAGGGGAGGGATCTTGCTTCCCTCTTGGAACTCCTGGCGTTTCTTCCCTGGCGGAAAGATGTAAGGTAGACGCCACCTTCAGCTCGGTTACAAATGAGTCCTTCCTCCTACTCCTTTCGAAGTCGTTGGATCATCTGTCAAGTTAGGGGTTCAGCCTTCTCTTAAAGCCACATGGGCCCCAGTGATTGGTGCAGGCTAAGCCTACCTTAATGAACCAATCCTGGGTCCCCACCAACAATCTTCTGCAACAGGACAGACAAGGGGTGACAGCATACACCTAAGTCCCACTCATCGTCCTGTCTATTGTAGATCAAAGTGTCTCTCTGGTTAACTGAGTCCTCTGTGACTCTTGATTAAAGTGCCTGATTCCTTTTAAGTTTGTGATGGGAGCAGACTTCCTGTCCCCCCCCAAAATCACATCCTTCATCCCTCTGAACACCTGCAGTAGATGCTGGACCAAGACAGGCTATTCACTGCCTTTCATACAGAGATGGGAACTCACATTGCATACCAAAAGAGTGTTAGCTCCGCCTTCCCTGTTGTCTATCCGGCAACCAAGCCTCTTTAGGCTTGCTTCAATTATCTCGTTCGTATGCACTGCGACCAGCTGGATTGGACAAAGGGAAAGCAGATTTATGAAGCCTTTGATATTTAAATTAGGCTGCTCATGGCTGGAGGAAGGCGTGCCTTCCCCCTTCTTAGAATACTCTGAAATACCCGTGGTGGTCACATTCCAGCTGAATATGATAGGGGAAGCCAGCACCTTTAGGCTGCATCTTCCTGCAGTACACTGGACTATGCATTTTGTGCGGGAAGCAGATTGATGCGGAATGGCCACACCCATTTCTCAGAGGCTAATCTCCCATCATTTATTTTCATTACTAACAAAAAAAATCAAAAGCCCAGGTGAGCGCGCACTCCCCGTGCGGATGGTCGAATTCATCACCGCCTGACCAATGATACCCAGGTTGTCACGGAGGCAAATGAGCAGAATGACATGGTTGACCATGTCAAAAGCTAGAACAGATCGGTACTGTACCACTAGATCATGGGTACAGTACACATCACTCTAGGGATAGTATTACTAACACCCTGTCGACGTCAGTTTTCAACTTTAGAAAACAAATCTTGTAATACTCTGCAACTACCATTAGATGTCGGACTATGCAGAGCATGCGATCTAAGCAGATCCACAAGCCTCAGAAATATATACACATATACATAAACCCACCCCTATTTACAGTGATTTGTGCACAATTAATTTTCCGATTATTAGCACTTCAACGCATCCACATTCTATGTGCAGTCATGCATGAAAACAACATGTTGGTTCCTACAAACAATCCTGCTAGGCATACCAAGTTAATTTTCATTTGAAAACCAAATTCAGTTCCAAATCGTTGCCACCAGCATGAAAAAAATTGCATCTGGTATTTTGTCACTGTAGAAAAACAGGACAAGTTTCTCCATTAGGTCTTTCCTTTTTCCACCACGATAACCATGCCTTTCCATATTCAAATTTCTGAATGGTCGACGAGTCGGCACTCATCTCACAAAATGTTCAGCCAGAAAATCCACAAGTCATCCATTATCAACAATGTCTTTCCCTAAATTTAAAGAAAACAAAAATTATAATACGTTTACTAGGGGGCAAAAAAGTTGCAAAAAGTCACTTGCTACCCTCCTCAATTCTACATAGGCCCAGCACATCATTTCTTATTCACCAAGAGTCAAATTTCACTAGCCAAAGGCTAGTGCCGAGTGACATTTTTGTACCCTGCTGTTAACATATATCACACGCACATGTATACATACATTCTCTTTTACAACACTTGTATTCTATTTGATTTCTAAACTGCACCAAAAACTTTTAATGTAAGCGTGTTAAATCACCATACGCCTGTGGAAAAAAACATTTACAAGCACATGCGTAATGAATACATATGCGCATGTGAAACGTAAACAATTTGCTTTACAAGCGCATGTGTAATGTACATTTCGTACAAAAATCTATATGCAGACGCATGGCAAACTTACAATATGCATAATGTGCAACACAAACACCCTTTACAAACCTCACATTTTCATAAAGTATTGATGTTAACCTTGGAGAATTTCTAATTTGCTAATAACTCATGTATATTTATTTTATTTCTGAAAATTTCAAAATGTCAACCACTCCTTTAGACGCTTCTACGAAGCAAGATTAGTAAAATAGCCATTATAATATCTACATTTACCAGTGAATACAATTACTTAGATCTGAACATTGTTAAATAAAAACATACTCTTTTAGTTACTTAGTTAATGATACTATATCAAAATAAAAATTAACCACAAACAGTATCCTGTTTCGACAAAGTAAATTACTCACAGTAATTTACTTCATGTTCATTACTTCAAATTATTTATAGGAAGTTGTGGGTTAAGGAGCATAAGGGGCTTGGAGACGTTTGGGGTAGGGGTAGTAGTGAAGAGAATATGGGCGGGGTGACATATATATATATATATATACACACACACACACACAAATTCAAAGTACTTACCATGATGTAAAGTACCACAAAGTATTTATTTTCATTGAAGTGACATGGAACCCAAACTACTGTATACAGTAGCGTACTTTTTAGTTGTTGAACAAGTTCATACGCTTCAGAGCTTCAACAGGTGTGTCCGCTCAATAACCATGTATTAGGGACACTTAATTTGTGAAGAAATCTTACTCTGGTCAAATCTGGTAATTCAGTTACTCCTTTACTTTTGAAATGCTATATAGCACAAAATATGAACTGCATGCAGTTACTTAACATTTACTTTATCTGCGCCAGACAATTTATAGCTTCTACTGGTGTGTGCGCTTATTTTAATATGACCCTTATGAGCAGACTCATGATAAAGGGTCACACTTTGGATTTTATTTTCGCTGCAGCTGACACTGAAAGTTCACACCTGTCTGCCCTTGATCTGGTCAGGCCATGTTTAGTGCCATTAAGTTCACACCCGTCTGCCCTTGATCTGGTCAGGCCATGTTTAGTGCCATTAAGTTCACACCCGTCTGCCCTTGATCTGGTCAGGCCATGTTTAGTGCCATTAAGTTCACACCCGTCTGCCCTTGATCTGGTCAGGCCATGTTTAGTGCCATTTACCGTACTTACCCAGCAACCTTCAAAAAGACAGACCCACGGCAAAACCGGAGACATGTAAACTTGGTTTTATCATCATGCATTTCAAAATATGCAAAAAAATGTTGTTAAACTGTGCCCAGGATCCATTAACCGCACTTCAAGAGGCATTTACCATAGCAGCTGAGGAGGTAACTCCTTTATAAACACTAAAGAATCCTCAAACCATGGCGTGCACCCTCTCTGTGGTCTCTTAAGCTTGTGTATAAGCAGGTAGAATGCATTGGCATTCAGCCTATCATCCGTTGGATAGAAACACCATGATAGTGTGCCGACTTAAATATCATCATTCTATTAAAGAGGCCAAAACTGAGAATTTGACTAACTGCATCACTAAGGATTTAATTCAGCCTAAAGAACAATGTTCTGTGGTAATGGAGCTGTCGTCCCTTAACATGGTCTCCGTTTTGATTCTGTCTGCTCAGGCTCTCTGCAAATCATTGTCAAAAATGTTTACTCAAAAGAAAGTCAACATCAGGAAAACTATTTCCACTCATGAGCGAGAGACCGCAATTACTCCTTTTCAAAACACTGACTTCCACGCATAAGGTTACCCGTTTCTCGACTTTGCCTGAAACCTCTGAAACGCAACTTTTCACAGTTATATTATAGTTAAAATCTTGCCCTCCCTTTGATCCAATTACGTTGGAGATACTAAAAAGAAAAAACCTGTTGTGGAATTAGCGCCAACTTTGACAGTCACTGTATTATTAATTCAGCAAAGGTTCAGTTCCTTCTGTCCTTAAACATGCACTAAAAACCCTCCTCTTAAAGCCCAACATGTACACTGAGCTTCCTTCAAACATCCGCCAGTTTCACTTCTCATGTTTCTTATTAAACTATTGGAGGCCATAGTTACACCTCAATTAAAGAACCTTTTAGTAGATGCTCATATTTTAGATTCTTGATGAGTGACTAGGGTGGAGTTGGTTTCTTGATTCTGCTGGACTTGTCTGTAGCTTTTGAATCCATCGACCACTCCATCCTGCGTCACCGCCCAAGAGAAGTAGATGTTACTTGCCTGGTTCAGGTCCGTTTTGTCTGACCGAAGACGATTTCTCTTCTTCAGTTTAGATTGGTACCATTGTTCCTCACTTGCAGGCTCCCTCAGGGTTCATCTATCTCACTTTAACTTTTTAATGTTTGCATTTGCCCTCTGCCCAGTCTTAATTCCCATAGATACCGCTTTTACTCTTATGCAGATGAAACTCAGTTGTTTCCAAGTAATGATCAGAATATGAAGGAATCGGCCGCAGCCATAGACGAATGAATGAATAATAACTGGCTGAAAATGAATGGGGGTAAGACCAAAGTCCTTGTGATAGGGCTGCCAGGAGCTCAGGCTCTTTTGTCTCCAGACTTATGGCCTCCCACCTTGGGTACATTTCCCATTCCAGTGGAGTCAGTAAAAATATCTGGTTCTCTCTCACCAGATCTCCAAGTCAGTGCCACATGTAGTGCGGGCTATTTTAAATAAAGGTTACAAAAAAGAAGAAAAAAAAAAAGTGTACCGATAAGTGATAAGGCAAGGGGGGGGAGGGCAGGAAGGGGGAGGGGTGCATCCTTATTGTGCACTTATGCTTTTTTAAGTGTCCCGATTTCGTGATTATATACCTTTAATAATCACTTATATCTGCAAATGCAACGTTTGTAGCCCTGCATACATTTCATGCGCTTTACAGCTTCAACAGGTGTGTATGCTAAATAGTGTGTTCTCGGAAAGACACAGGGGACCCCACACTCTGGGTAAGAGTATTAATATAGCAATTAATCACAGAAAGACATCCAGAGGATACAATTCAAAGATTTGGTATCAAGGATTTTTATTAGACCGGATACAATTTAAATATATGAAACAAATCATGATTTAATCTGCACTTCTAGCAGCTATTTACATAGCAGGAAAAAACTTGTTAAAAACACATCTAAGTGATAAAATTCATACTATTCAATCATCAAAGCATTCATCCACATGCATCCGTCAAACAATCCACTCATACCAAGCACCAATGGGTATACAATATAAAATCTATAAAAGAATTTCATGACATATAGTTCATCAGAAAAGTTTGTAGAAAGAATGTTCAATCAATATGTAGGGCCACAATAGATAGTGCCAGTGGCCAAACAGTTGAGATGGGTCTCAGAAGTCTCCGACCACGACCTCATCCCAAATTTCACTCAACCGGTTTCGACGTGTGTACTTTATTATAGTAATGTCTTCATCAGGAGTAAAGAGGTTACATTCTACAGAAAAAGAAAGAAAAGGGAAGCACAGATTCATAAATTCCCTTTGCTTTGATGACAATATAAGACGATATATAGACATTAATTTAAAAAAACATAACAGCATTAAAAAGTAAATCAATTCATTAGCAAAATCAACAACGACCTGCTCTCTACCCGTGTGAAATGCTCCGGGTTGGGCCTGAGGTGTCAGACAGAAAAAGTGCTACCATCATGAATTGATGTCTTAAAGTCAGTGTGGAACCATGTCATATGCAGAACCGATACTAAGTTGTCAAACAGATTGTTTGGAGTATTGGAGAACGGAGGATTGACCGTCTCTAGCTCAACCCGATGATAGAAATGCTAGCCTCATACTTACTGCATCTACCAGTTTTAGCATATGTAAATTAGCTAACTAAGAAGGGAAGAAAAGATGACTAACCTAAGCTTTGAGCTTAAAAATGCTGGTCACACACCTACTGCATCTACCAATTTTGGCATGTATGTATTGGCCAACTGGGAAGAGGAAAGGAAAGAACATAACTACCCTTAGCTTTGATGGAGGAAGGCTGTTCATGACTTCCTTTGGTTGTTAACTGGGTCCACTTGTGCATATTATTTGACAATGTTCCAGGGATGGATCCTGCAGGCAGGGATGCTTAGCGCACAAAAAAATGCTCTCACCTATAGGATGTTAATGTATATGTAAACATAACTAGGTTGTGCCCCACAATGTCAGTCCAAATTTATAAATTGGTCATTCTTACCAGGTGTGTCCCGTTGGTAACACAAAGCAGTAGGTGGATATTCTGGTGCCCATGAGAGTCCGAAGTAGGCTATACAGATGTTTAACGTGCCTGAATGATGGAACAACAAGCATTTTAATAGCCGGAAGTTTTAGAGCAGTGTAGACTCATTCTAATCCCACTAATCACACTAATTTTCCCATGTGGTATCCTTATAATATAAGTGGCAGTGAACTGCCCATGAGTTAGATGGATTGATAAGGACCCCGACTCGGACGGGTCTCAACAATTATTGTAAACAATATGCATTATATCTGGATCTAGGATGATCTGTGAATTGATCAGCTACCCCCAGTCAAAGACTGAAGACACAAACAACTTGCTGCACCAATACAAAATGACATGTAGGGAATTGCAAAAAAGTGCAACCCCATTGTCCCTGAACTTTTAGGTGGTCTGAGGGTCAATGAACCTCCCATAATTGAAGGCAACCTCTAACACTAAACATGCATCATAATTTTGCTTACCTATGAGATATAGACGGTCTTATTCCACTTGCGAGCGTCAACTGCACGTCTGTAAGTGAGCTCCGGAAAACAGAAATGTTCGGCAACATTGTATTCACCGTGCTGCGCGTTTAAATTAGCGTCCGCCCTGTCATGTGATCTTGCATTTTGTTCACATGGCTTTACGTTGAGACATGCTGCCTCGGCAACATTGCTTTATGTGCTCGAATGGTAGCTTATTTCCAGATTGACATTCGTACAATCTGTCGCATGATACAAAGTTGGAGCGTGCCGTCTAGGCAACCCAACGTTATGTACTGAGACAAGCACTTGCTTCCCCGTTCGTATCTTTAGATCGAACCAATTTAACCCATTATGGCGAATGAGTTTCTCCACCGGGTACGATAAACTTTCAAAACAAAAATGTATATTATTGGCTACAGCTTGTTGTTGTCGTTGCCATCATTTAGGCACGTTTAATGTTGTTGGTGCCATCATTTTAGAACATGTACTCAGAACTGTGCCTTACATAAGAATGGAAATTCCTGATTATGAACGAAAGAAATACAAAACCATACTTGCTGTATATGTTACTGGATCACACAAGTTAGGTCAGCTGGAATAAAGGGCCCCATGGGTCAAAAAAGAGAGAGAAAAAGAGATCCAATTAGTTACTCTGATTCCAGGATTCCAAAGTATTCAAGCCCAGTGTGAGCGTTTTTAAATTAAAAATCCACAGTTCTTTGTAATCCAAATCTTTTAACAATTGGGTCCGATTTTGGGCATACACTTTTTCTATGCAGAAACATTCTAATTGTTCTGCATTATTGCCCATCTCAACATAATGAATCACCATAGGTGCATTAAGGTTCCGTGTTTTAATTTTCAAACGATGTTCATTAATGCGAGTACTCACCTCCCTGGTTGTTTTTCCGATATATAAAAGCTGGCAGGGACAACGAATGGCATAAATAACATTCTTACTCTTGCACATAGTGAAAGTGCGGAGGTCCCACTTTTTGTTGTGGGAACTGAAGAAAGTGTTTTTTTAAGAAAATTTACAGGCAACACATGAGGTGCATGGATAGTGTCCCACCACTTGATTTAGATTGGTATCTCGAATAGCGTGAATTTTGGGGGGAAATCTACTCGCACGAGTCATCTTTTGCTTCAGATTTTTACTTTTTTTTAAAAGCAAACAGTGGTTTTGGCATAGTAATTCCCGATGCATTAAGAATGCGCCAATTTTTTAGAATAATGCCTCTAATCGCATTGCTGTGCTGGCAGAAAGTTGAGACACAAACTAGCTCCTCTTTCTGGCACTATCTATTGTGGCCCTACATATTGATTGAACATTCCTTCTATAAACTTTTCTGATGAACTATGAACTATATGTCATGAAATTCTTTTATAGATTTTATATTGTATACCCATTGGTGCTTGGTATGAGTGGATTGTTTGACGGATGCATGTGGATTAATGCTTTGACGATTGAATAGTATGAATTTTATCACTTAGATGTGCTCTTAACAAGTTTTTTCCTGCTATGTAGATTGCTGCTAGAAGTGCAGATTAAATCATGATTTGTTTCATATATTTAAACTGTCTCAGGTCTAATAAAAATCCTCGATACCAAATCTTTGAATTGTATCCTTTGGATGTCTTTCTGTGATTAAGTGTATGCTAAATAGAACATATAACAGTACAATTAAGAAAACATTTTACCCACATTAAACAATGTACAGCTTATAAAACTACGCTTAACCTAAAAAGCGTTAATTGTATCTTGCAATGACATTTATTAATGTAAACTTAAATATTCATTTTTACACTACTAAATAAATGTACTATTACAATGTCATTAAGATGCACATTCTTTACGATTCTAAGAAAATACTTCATTTTTATAGGTGAAAACACCAACATTAAGATAGGATGAAAATACAATTCAGCCAAATATAGAGAAAAAAATCTATAAACACAGTATAATTTATTGTAAAAACAAATGAAAACATTTACAACTGAACTTTTAAAGTCAACAAAAGTAAAACCAAATTGTCTTAGGTCTGAGAGAATTAAGACACAATTGTGTTTTGTTACAACACATTGAATTATACAATAAAAGTAACCTCATACCCCTTCACTTTATTAAATATTTAAAACATGCGCAATTATAAGCAAGGGTAAAACAAAATTGTGCTGTCTCGCCAAAAAAAAAATTAGCTTTTTTTTTAAATGTAAAAATCCAAGAAAAGTCAAGACATGGTATGTTAATAAACAAAATTGTACTGCATTTGATTTCAGCTGGAAAAAGCTATAAAATAAATAAAACCAAAGAAATCCAAAAAGGAACACAAAAGCAAACACATTGTGAGCTAAAAGGAAGTTGGAAAAAGAAACATCTCTTCTCAATGCACGGATATTACAACTGTACCAACTATTGGTAATGTTCCAGAACTAGAAGATAAATATGATAAAACGTCAATTTAATATGGAAAGAACAATGTTCACTGTGCCATTTCAAGTTGCCCCTTCAGTTCCGAAAGATTTAAAAACAGCCACCAGAAAATACTATATACTTTTTTAATACTCCCAATGTTATTACTGAGGCTGCCAGTACCACCCCTCATCAATTTAATTCACCATGCCAAACATCTAAAATTAACGAATTCAAATAAAAATCTGTCAAAATTAGTTACAAATTTGCATTCAAAGTGAACAACCACCTACATTGGCTATTGCTACTTTGAGAAAATAGCACAAGATAAATCACCCAATATTGAAGCTGGCACTAGTCCAGCGGTTCAAACTCCTAAAATTACTAAAAATACCAGCAATACATTCCCCATTTGCTAGTACCAGTTAAAAAAAAGTGCAAACTTCTATTATAGAGGGTCTCAAAAAAGAGGTGTCCTTGCCTACTATTAGTAACATTTTCAAAGTTCTGTCGATCAAAATATATACTAGCACTTCAACTACTTGTATTTTAAATATCAAAACTGCTCTTACACATACAAATAAAGCAAGTAATCTGCCAATTAATCATACTGCTTTGGCACAAATAGCAACTCTTGCAATTTTATCAAAACACAACTTAAAACTTCTACTATTCAAGTACCACTACTTGAAATAAGTAAAACTGCTGTTGTCCACAAAAGAAATACAGTTACCTCCTGTTGCTGGTACTCTGACTTGTACGTCAGAAAGTTCAACTTACTGAAGAAACATCAAAACAAAATGCCCCTACTACCAAGTGTAATACAAGCATTTTAAGTGGTGTTATTAGCAAAAACAAAAATCATTTGCCAACTTAAGTCCTGGATTTAGAAC
Source organism: Ambystoma mexicanum (assembly GCF_040938575.1). Classification (NCBI taxonomy): domain Eukaryota; kingdom Metazoa; phylum Chordata; class Amphibia; order Caudata; family Ambystomatidae; genus Ambystoma; species Ambystoma mexicanum. Next base: position 185,254,142 of record NC_090931.1, on the reverse strand, counting down.
TACTTTCAAACTCCTCAAGTGAGAAACATTACTCCTTTGTACCATCTAAAAAGCAAATTTAAAAAGGGGCAACCCGAAACATTATAGGAAATATGCACTGTTAACACAGATGTAAAATAAAAAAGCTGATTTTAAAAAGGTTTATAGAAAATAAACGAACAAACTTCAATAAAAAAAACTCAGTTCTACTGTTATTACAAGTACAAAACACACACTACAAGAAAACATACGGAAAGATGAAGAGTAGAAAAATTACTTGAACCTGTACCTTCTAAAGTTCCCCAAAAATATGAAATTGGTGATTCACTTCAAACTTTACCAAATATTGAGAGTATGCTTATTTTTTGACTGCTTAAAATGTGGAAGAATTTCACCAGGAGAAACAAATGCTGCTACGTGTCTGCAAAAATGAAAGCATCAATTATGACATACTTTTTAAATATACTATACATATATAAATATTTGCACAACAGTTTGCACTTTATCGCCTATTCATAAATGTTGGGTATTGATTTTTAATAAGTGGTGTATATTACAATAAAAGGTTTGTACTTTTCTAAAGTAAAAAGTAATCTCAAATGAATAAAAATACTGTCCGAAAAAAATCCTCTTTTCAAACTGACAAACATATGTATGTGTGCTACATAATAACTTGCAATACAAAAATAAAATGGTGTAACTTTATAAAAATGAAAATTGCATACGTATTGTAAATATAAGTTTAAACATTAAAACAATACATACAAGTAAAAGGATTTTTAGGCTATACAAATATCAATACACCAATTTTTAAATAATGAACTATAAAACACTAAAGCATGTTTGACACTTTCATTTACTACATATAAAACCAATAAATTGTATTAAACAAAAAATACGGCCAAAAAAAAATGTATTTGCAAATGCAACATATGTATGGAACAAGTTACTTACCTGTAACTATTGGTTTCCAGCATGGGTCTGGCATGGATTCACATGTTCTTGAATAGTCGTGGTCGGGCTGGGAATCCTCAGTAAAAAAAATTAAAATAAAATCATCTTACTAACTTTCTCCTTTAAACCAATCACTGTCTCCTGGCCCATACTGCCCCAATCCAATGACAGCCCTCTCCCTAAGCCCTTCCCCTCTGGCAGCCATCTTCAGATTTGGGAAGCGCATAAAGTGGCAGAATGACCAAGAAGAGATGCAGAGGGGTCGGATGGAGGGTTCACATGTGAATTCATGCCAAGCCCATGCTGGAGAACAATAGTTACAGGTAAGTAACTTGTTCCTTGTCCCGCATGGGGTCTGGCATGGATTCACATGCTCATGAATAACGAATACATAGCAGTAGCACCAGTACCACATTACACAACCACAGGAGGTGGCAAGGCTCAAGAGAAGCAATTAACTCTTACCTCCGGAACAGACTCACCTCAAGCGAACAGGTCGCGTAGCACTGCTTGGCCGACTCTGGATTCCTCCATGGAATCCCTGTTGATGCAGTAGAACCTTGTGAAGGTGTGCATGGACCTCCACGTAGAAGCCCTGCAGATGTCCAGCAGGGGCTCACCAGACTGGAAACGCTGTTGTCACAGAGATCGCTCTGGTGGAGTGGGCTCTGACAGCCGGGCAGCGGTCGGCTCGCCAACCGATGACAATGCATGATGCAGCCCGCGAACCACCTTGAAATAGAAGCCTTGGACAAGGCCTTCCCATGGTGGACAGGACCAAAGTCTTCTGAAAACGTTTCGTGCGCATCATGTAGAACTTAAAGGCACGAGCAACGTCCAGTGAATGCAAGGGCCTTTCAGCCGGTGACAAAGGTTTCGGGGGAAAACAACAGGTAACACCAAAGGCTCATTGAGGTGGAAATCCGACTGAATCTTCAGCATGAAAGAGGGGTGCGTCCGCAGCACCACTCTCAATACGTGGAAAGTCAGGTATGGTTGTATGCAAGATAGGGCCTGGAACTCACCCACCCTCCTGGCAGAGGTGATGGCCACAAGGAAAGCGGTTCTCCACGAGAGGAACTTAAGAGGTGCCTGATGCATTGGCTCCAAGGGGACCTCCCATGAGCCTCGTCAGAACCATATTAAGGTCTCACGCCGGGGCTGGAGCCTTCACTGGCAGGAAAGATCAAAAAAGGCCTTTGAGGAACTCCTTGAGGAGTCAGTGAGACCCCAGTTAAGACCTTCTTGGAGACCTGGTTTAGCACGAGATAGACGCCAGATACACCTTGATAGAAGCGTGTCCCAGGACGGCCTTGGCCAAGAAATTAAAGTATGGAAGAATTTACGGGGCCGTGGCCCTCAGTGGGGTAATCTTCTGCGACCGGCACCACATAGCAAAATGCTTCCACTTTTGACCGTAGCACTTCAAAGTCAACGACACCCTGGCCTTGGCAAGGACCCCCTCTGCAGTCCACTGGCAGTTCGTATCCACCAAACTCTAGGGCTGCAGGAGCCAGACCCTCAGGTTCAGCATTCCTAGGTCATGATGCAGGATTGCACCTCCTTCACTGGTGAAAAGATCCAGAACTACCGGCAGCTTGACCAGGGGCGACACCGACAGACAGAAGGTCTGTGTACCAAATCTGCTTTGGCCACGCCGAACGCGGAGTATCATCCGCATTGGCACAGAGTGTGTTAACTCGTAGCAGGAGTGGCAACAGAGTAAATGTGTACAGGAATAGGCCTTGCCACGGGAAGGAGAATACGGTCCCCCATTTTGGTGGAATCTGCTGGCAAACTTCTGGCATTTGGAGTTTGACGCCGTCGCAAACAGAGCAATCTGGGGCCTGCCCCACTTGACGAAGATGCGGCCCACCTGGTCCTGGTGAAGTTCTTACTCGTGGCAGGAGCTAAACTCCCTGCTGAGGGAGTCTGCGATGGTGTTCTTGACTCCCGCTAGGTGAAGAGGAACATCTTTTGTCTGACGGCCCAGCGCCACAACTCCTGCGCTTCCTTGGAGAGCGATGGGGATAAAGTGCCATCTTTCCTGATGTAGAACATTGTGGTGGTGTTGTCCATGAAGATCCTCACCACCTTGCCTTCCCGTTGAGAGCCCAGAACACTGCCCGTAGCTCCAGAATATTGATATGGAGATCTTTCTCTTCCGGTAGCCTGTCAGAATGTACCAAAGTATTAACTGAAAAGGATACAATACTCAAAAGGATACAGGAGGTAGGGTCTTCCGGATCCCTGTTCACACGATTTGATAGTTGTGAAGTCAATTGAAGACCTTCCAAATGATACAACCCTCTGGCTGATAAAACAGGCAGAGCGATGGATCACTGGAAAGGGCGTGGGTAAGGTATAGAAAGCCAGCCTAGGACAAATTAAAGTATCATGAATAACTGCTCCAACCGGAGTATGATGAATAGATAATGACAGGAATGTTCACACTGACCTTAGTTTAGGGTAGAATAATCCAGAAGTCTCTTGATGGATTTGAAATGAAGAACAAACGACAAGGAAGGGAAAATTAGTAAGGGAGACTTATCCCGAACGGAACGAGGCTCACGCTAGATACGGGTTGAATTCACCACAGGATAGCGTCCAAATGTTCAGTTCAATGTCACCTTCCAATAATCCTTGAAAAGCTTCCTTCCCACTATAGGGATCAATCCTTCTGTTAATTCCACAGATGCAGGAGTTAGAAATAGCGTTCTTTTAAAGGAAAAACAAAGTACACGCGGTTATAAACAGCCGCGAAGAAAATAACGTTTGAAGACAACGTGCGCGTGTGGATTTTACACGCGGGCAGGATTCGCGCAGTCTGGGCCAGCCGCGTGTGAAGACAACGTGCGCGTGTGGATTTTACACGCGGGCAGGAATTACGCAGCCATGGCCAGCCGCACTTGAAGACAGAGAGCGCGTGTGGATTTTACACGCGGGCAGGATTTACGCAGCCTTGGCCAGCCGCACTTGAAGACAGAGAGCGCGTGTGGATTTTACACGCGGGCAGGATTTACGCAGCCTTGGCCAGGCGCGCTTGAAGACAGAGAGCGCGTGTGGAATTACACGCGGGCAGGATTTACGCAGTCCGGGCCAGCCGCGTATGAAGACAGAGTGTACGTGTGGATGTACACGCGGGCAGGATTCCCGCAGTCCGGACCAGCCACGCTTGAAGACAGAGAACGCGTGTGAATTATCACGCGAAGGAATAGCTCCAGGAATTAGCGTGTGGCGGAACACACGCTATAGAAGGCCCAAAAGTAGCTGTAGAAATATGCCAGGATGCAGATCAGAGGTTCAGCTACAGAACGCCAATAGATTCGATCAGAAGCAGCGAGTGAAGTTTCTACGCTGCCTAAATACGTAATACCGTAGTTCACGTGACGAAGCAAAAGTCACGTGAAGTTAGCGACGTGAAAAGTGCAAACGTCGTTTTCCCGGTAACGTATCGAATAACCTCCATTTAGAATAGAACGGTCTAGCTGTTCTACGAGCGTAGCGTCCAGCATGCATGACATAGCCACAGGCCTCTGGCATGCAGACATCCGGTGTGGGCTCCCCAGCCTTCCAGGGAAGCGTCCATGGTGACCGTCTCCTGGTATGGAGGGTTTTGAAACCCTGTGCCCCAGGCGATGTTAGGGGGTTGGGGCATCCTCTCCATCGCCCGGCAGAACTCCTCGTCAAGCGGAATCTTGTCCGCAAAGATTCCAGACACTTGTAGCCAGCGAGTTTCCAGAACTCCTGAAGAGGTTGCATCTGTAACCTGCAGAGCCGGATGAGGTAGATGCAGGACATTATGCCGAACAACGACTTGATGGTCTGCACTGTGGCGGTCTTCATTGACAAAAGCCGCTGCACCATACCTTGAATGTCTGCTACCCTCTCCTTCGAGGGTGACACCAGGCAGGACACCTAGGAACAGCGCGTTCTGCAATGGTGTCAAGCAGGACTTTGGATAGCCGATGGAGAATCCCAGATCCGTCCGTAGTTTGACGGTCGCCACTGTGTGTCCGATGGCCCACACTTGCGAGTTGGCCCGGATGAGCAAGTCGAGGTACGGTTATCCGTGTATACCCCGCAGACGTACATTGACCGCCACCAGTGCCAGGCCTGGGGGCCGACTTCAATATGAAAAGGTAGGGCCTTGAACTGGTAGTGCTGGGCCTGAACTACAAAACGCAGCACCTTTCGATGTGTCTTGTGAATGGGGACGTGGAAATGGGTATCCTCCAAGTTCACCAACGTCAAGAAGTCTCTTTCCTCCAATGGACCAAGCACGTGCTGCAACGTGACCATCCTGAACTTTTGTGACTTATTTGTTGAGACGTTGCAGGTTTAGGATGGGTCTCCAGCCCCCTGTCTTCTTTCTGACCAGAAAGTATCTGGAATATACTCCGAGCCCCGTAGCCATTGGGGAACTTGCTCCATCTACCCTTTCTGCATCATTGCCCATACCTCTTCCAGAAGCTGAAAAATTGGCTGCTCCTGACAGGTATCTGGAGGGATCCGTAAGACACCGGCGTTGAAACCCCAGGGTGTTCCCCTGGGCGAGAGCGTGCAGCACCCATCTGTCGGTGGTGATCGCCTTCTACTCCCCAACGAACCTAGTCAGCTGGCCGCCCACCGGTGTTCATGCGTGGGGGCCTGATGTTCCAGCTGATTAAGGCCTGCGTCAGAGCCGGCGTCTTGCCCCGCGGAAGACGCGGTCCTCTACTGCCATAGGCCTGAGAACTACCTCAGTAGGCTGAGAGTGCCCGGGTCTTCTCTGCATTCGCCTTGATGGACTGGAGGGACTTGTCGACGACCTTCCCAAACAAGTTCTCTCCATCAAAGGGCGGCAACACCTTCGCCTGAACTTGCTGCTGGAAATGTGTGGCCTTCATCCAGCCTTGCTGATGAAGGCAGACACTGTTCCCCCATCTGCCGGAACCATGTGTCAGTGACGTCCAACGCCACTGTAATGGTGTTATCAGATGCAACTCCCCCCCCGCCCCCTTCCTGGAAAAGAGCGATTGCCTCCATCCTCTTATCTAGGAGGAACTCCAGAATAGGACCCAGCTTATACCATAGCTCCCTGTCATGCCTGGCTAGGATCGCCAGTGCGTTGGCCGCCTTGATCGTGGACGCTGCATGGTAAATCACCTTCCTTCCCATGGCATCCAGCTTCCTCCCCTTGCTGTCCGGAGGGACCGAAGACGAGGACAGGTTAGCCGACCACTTCCTCTTGGCCGCCAACACAACTGAATCCATCTATGGTTGCAACCTCAGGCACTTGGCTACGGAGTCTGACACCAGATACTTCTGTAGTCTATCCAGTTTGGCTGAAAATGTGCAAGGGTTCTTCATGAGGGCCAGGGCCTCAGACACATTGTCCAGAAGGGGCATAACGGGAAGGACAAAAGAGTACTTGACAAACAGATTCCCAATAATGCCTGTATTTTACACACCCGCTAAAATCCATTAAAAAATCTGTTATCTCCAACACCACGACCATTCGACCCACTGGCAAAATAAGTCGATAAACTGCTACAACCTATAGTACAAAAGACCACCACATACCTATGAGACACTACCCACTTTTTGACAACCTTAGAATTTATTGAATTTTGACTGGATTGGACTATTTACCTTGGGCATACAGAGCCTCTATACATCGATACCTCAGAGCGAAGGACTTCAATGGGTCCTACAGCGAGAAGATTTTCAATCAGATAAAGTATTTACTTTAGAATTGGCTAAAATCATACTATATAACAATTACTTCAAGTTTAATGAAAACTTAACTCCAAGTCTTGGGCACATCCATGGTATCATCTATGGCTCCAGTCTATGCTAATATATTCATGTTTGCTTTTGAGACCAACCACATATTAGAACATTCAGAATGGAAGATCAAACTAGCTTGTTGGATGCGGTACATGGATCTCTTTGGAATTCGGAAAGGACCCAAGGAAGAATTGGATACATTTCTAACATACCTAAAAAGGTTTACATCCCAGAATCAAATTCACATTGGATATAGCTACACCAAGTATACACTTTGACGTTCTTATTACTCCCAATAACGACAGCCTCACAACATCAATCTTACGGAAACCAACAGATGTAAACATAAAGTTGCACTTGCAAGTTATCATCCCTCACATCTGAAAAATGATTTACTGCTCATTCAATATATGAGGATGCGCATAATTGTTTCACAAGATATAACTTATCAGGAAGCAACAACTAACAGAAACAGAAACATTAAAAACAAGAGGATATCCTGAGGAGATACTTGAAAATGCTAAAGGAAGTATCAACATGCAGTCCAGGAAGATGGTCCTTACACCTAAATGCAAATTGAGCGATTCTCCATTTGTTCACTTGATGAAGTTCTCACAACAGAGCGGACAAATCAATCAATTGATCAAAAAGAATTGGAAAATCACAAGGTTGGATCCCCAACTGTCTAAAACTATTCCCTAAACCACCTATGATAACCTATAAAAGAGGAAGAAACACAAGAGACCACCTTGTGAAAGCAGAAAGGAATGTTACACAAAAACAGATTTTTCCTATCAAAACCCAAACTGGGCACATGCCCCTGCCTCCACTGTGGACATTGTAATATACAGAAAGGACAATATGTAAGGCATCCATGCACTGGACAAAACTTTGACTTGAGAGACTTTGCCACCTATGAATCAAAATGTCTTATATATGGGCTGATTTGCCCCCTCTGTGGAAAATTCTATGTAGGACAGAGAACCAGAACCATTAAAGAGACTAACAGAACATAAATCGAACATCAGAACTATGAACCAAAAATCACCAGTGGCCAGGCACTTCATTGAAAACAGACATTCGATAACCCAATCCAAGTTTGTAGTATTTTAGTTAGTCAAAACTCCACCATGAAGGGGAGACACCAATACTCTTAGCCAAAAAATAAATGTATTGGATTCATAAATTAGACTCCATGTCTCCGACGAATGAAGGAAGAGTTCTCCAACTCCATTTTTATAGTTACTAAATAACCATTATAAATTCCCTTCAGTCTCATTACACCATAATAATCATTAAGAATGTTTGTTTGTTGGTGTATTTGTAAATCTATGACCTCTGATGAGACGACAAATTGTAAAGACATTCTTAATACTCTGTACAACCTTTGAGACAAAATGTGACAGATTGTGACACTGATTGCCAGATACAATCGATATAATAATAAATGTATTGTGAATTAGTTCAAATTTGAACTTTACACTAACAATACAAAATACCAATGTATCCAATAACTTAATACATACAATCTACACATAAATAGTATAAAATCTAAACATATAAATCCTAATGCAATACATAAATAGTGTGTACCAAGCATCATATACATCATATGCAACCCAAGAACACAAAACACCTGACACGTAACACTAAGCACTAGGCGCCAAGCACAAGGGCCAGTTCCTGGGAGGCCCAATAGCTTGAGACCTGAAAAGTATGGCACAAACAACACATTCAGTGAGTGGTCATTTTTGGGGAGAGCGCAAGCAGTTACAGTTACATCCTTCAGATTAGTATCAATTTCAGGTAATGAAGGGATTGTCTCCTGCTCCAATTCCACTCTAAATTCAGCAACAGCTGGCTGATTTGGTAATGAACTTTTAACTCTCACCCAAACCCTATATAAATGCCAACTGCGTCCCAATTGAGTCCGGGTTTAGAGAGTAATCCCAAAAAGACTCTCCCTTGATGGTATCATAGTTACTTACTAACTTTCCCAAGATGTACATGTACAGTGGGCCCAAACGAGGGCAGAGTGTTAAAACGTGCCTGGTTGTTTCTAGATGTTCTCCCATCTCACAGATACGACAACACCTATCCTTTGGTATAATGCCCAGCCGTGGTCCAACAACCACTAATACCTGAAGCTGATTCGTCCGCAGCCTTAGCATAAATTGACATACCTCCGGATCTGGGAATAGTATTAAGTATTGTTGGGTCTTTCTTTATCTATGGATTACATGCGTTACAGCCTCATACCCCTTCAGGGTGGACAAATTGGTATAATTCTGGGTCCAGTCCCATCTGTTCATTTTTTGTATGAACGATTTTTTTAAAGTGTATAAATGGCATGGTTTGCTTCTTGTCATAAGACCAATCTATATCAGCAAAAAGGGACTTGTTTAACTGTTTGTAACTGTTACCCTGGGGTGACATTTCGTTATCAAAGTTGTTACCAGCCAAGCAAAGCAATTTGCATGAGAGAGTGGTAATAGCTTTCAGGTAGAACACACCTCGTGCTCGCAAGGCCATGCCTTTAAGTGATGTTCAACCCGATTCCAACCATAAATACTCAACAGAGCAAGCTGGGCCCATACCCAGTACTGCACGCCAGTACTGACCCTCTAATATATTGAGCCAGTTCAGATCTTGCATCGCTAATGCCTCCAGGACATACAAGATGGCCGGGACGAAGCACTGTTGGTATAGTTTGATAATCCCCACAATCCCAAAATGCTATACCCTGCTATTCCTTTAGCAAATTTACAGGCCTGCAATATGAGGAGTTTTGCCCGTCTCTTTTTTTGGGAAATGATCAGATTATAATTAGGTTGGGTATCGAATTCTAACCCCAAATAAGGGTAAGACTGATCGATACTTATTCTACCCAAGCTTGTCTCGACCCCTGAATGACAGGGGCCACTTTTAGCAATTGCCAGAATCTTAGTTTTCCTCAAGTTAATGGCAAGACCCAGTTGAGCCGAGTAGAGGGCCAACTCCTCTAGCATGCTCTTAACTCCTGACAATGTTCGATCAAACAATATTAAGTCATCAGCATAGAGCATGCCTACAATGGGAGTATCCCCTAAGTTTGGAGGGCAATTTGCTTTAGTAGCCATCTGAGGTAACAAGTCAGCTATATAAAGATTGTAGCACATAGGTGCCCCCACACATCCCTGTTTAACTCCCAAGTTAATAGGAATAGGATCAGTGGCCTCTCCCTTGTTGTTAAGTCTGACCCTGGCACTGTTGTTACTACGTAAACTCAACAATACATGTAGTATCCAGCCAGGGCACTTTAGGCCACTTAGCTTGTCCCACAGCATCTCCCGTTTAACTTGGTCGAAGGCACTGCAAAAGTCAACAAAGACTATATACAGGGTGGCATTTTTATTGCTCAGTGTGTTGTTAATCAGTAGATCCAAGACCCTGATGTAATGTGCTTGTCCAGAGCCAGGTCTAAACCCCCGTCTGAGCATATTTCAAGATTTTATTTGTTACAACCCAATTTTCAAGTTCCCTAAGAAAAAGTGTCATGAATATTTTGCTGGTTACGTCAAGCATGGAGAGACGTCAGTAATTACCAGCGTTACATCGATCTCCCTTTTTATGCACTGGTATAAGTACTGAACTTCACCGTGATGATATAATCACAGAAGACCTGCAGACACGCGAAAAGTGTGTCAAAAGTACATGTGCCCAGTTGTCCGGGTCGTTTTTTAATACTGTGTTTGCTAACCCATTTGGGCCCGGGGCATTAGAGGGTTTAAGTGCTAGAATGGCCTGCTATATCATTTTATGACTTAAAGGTAGAGGCCATATGTTTGTTCTTAGCACAATGGAGGGAGCAGGTACGTTTACGTCAAATAACTTGTTCTTAATGTGTTCTACCCACTGCTCTTCAACAATGGGATTCACTATTCTTAATCTCAGTTCCTCTCCTGCCTCTCCTAATGTTTGACAGATTCTTCGTGCGTTTCTGCTCATGAGAGTCTGTATGAAATATTCCCATTTTTCATGTGGTTGGGACTTACGATAGTGGTAAAGCCATGAATGATACTGCCGCTTGATAAGACTTAATCTTGGTCGCCCTCTCCTGCTGGCTCGTTTTATTAGTATAAGCCAATCTACAGACTCGGATTTCTCGCCGTATTAACCGTTTGCGATCCCGGATCTTAATGTCAAACTTGCCCCTTTCAACTGCTTTCCATTTGATTTTGGGAACCTGGGGTCGCTTAAAGAGAAACTGACTGAGAGATTGTATCCATACCTCTATCTCCTCAGGAGATTTCCCCCTTAATACACTGTTCTTGACTTTCCCCGAGGGATGTTGTATGATGCTCATTCTTTCAATATTGACCCGTGTCCACCGTATCCGGTTGCCTGAATTGTTCGGGATCACATTACTACATACATTCCCAGATCCCTTTCCCCCTGCCCCACTCAGGGTCAGGGTAACTGGGGCATGGTCACTAAAAATGTTAGGAGCAACATGTATGCCAATAACATTGCCCAATAGGCATTCAGAAACCGCCACATAGTCCAAAACCATCCTCTTGGTTGTCATTGCCCATGTTGTTTGACCAGGGTTGTGCGGCCATTCAAGATTGTGCACCTCCATTCATTTAGATAATCTAGCCATATCTTGCCTTTAGTGTTAGAGGTAATTTGCAGCATACGGCAATAGTCAGTTACATTGGTATAATAACCACAACCTTCAAAGTCCACACATCTCACATTTAAACCACCACATAATATGATCGGGTTACTTTCATTATTTGTAACCCAGTTCATTAATATGGTGTCGAATTGCTCATAAATAGGCTCAGACATCAAAGTACCCGGTGGACCATATATATCAATGATTAACAGTTCTTGTTGCTTTCCTCCTCTCTCCGGTATGGTCACAGCCACGGCTAACACATTGCCATCAGGTTTAGGATCATTTACCAGTCTCGGGTTATATGTTGAGTTTATTCCCATTAATAGGCTTCCCCCTTAGGGCATCCGAGCCGCCAAATTCCACCTTAAATGTGATCCAAGTCTCTTGCAACACAAAAACTTTGCGAGAAAACAAAACTTCCTGGGTACCACCCCCATTTAGCCAGTGGCTTGAACCCCTAGTGTTCTAGCTGACAACTGACCAATTTCAATCTGAGCATGTTTTTATAGCAATCAGGTTCTTTAGCCATTCCCAACCTTGGTTATCATTGTATTTAACTACTGCCTTCAGTTCACCTTTAGATACAGCAGGTTTAGGTTTTGAACAACTGCATTTGACGCATACTTCCGCGGGAATTTCCATCCTTACCGGTATATCCAGGTCATACCCTAGGTATCCCAGAGATGCAGAATGTGATATAATAAGAGCTATAGTTTTGGCAGGCTACAGTGGACTTTGGTAGTCATGGTATTTAATGTGCGAAGTGGTTCCACAAAGTCAAAGTCTCCAGTATTAAGTATCCTAAGAGAGGGTGCCTTATTGAACAGTGACAAAAGTGAAGCACGATTCAACTGCCGCCCATTTGCAACTACCTTAGGTGCAATAGTCAAGGTTCTCTGTGGTAATGCCAAGGTGGGAGGGGGGAGGAGAGTGTACAAAGGAGGAGTCAGAAGCGGAAGCATCAGCATTACTAGGGGCCGTAAATGGTAACAGCCGGTGGGCACTGAGTCCCCAGTAAAGGGGCGTTTAATCCAACTACACGATTACAGGCTAGATGAGCCTGTTTAGTAGCTTTACCCTCCTCCCGAGTGGACACTGTACAAGCCGGTCTCTCCTCCATCAACCAGCTGGTTAATGTGCCCACAGTCTGTGCCGGCCGTCTTTTGCATCTCGCTGCTCGTTTTCATTGTTTTTTTGACATGTTAGCGCTGCAGGGGCGCAATGTTGAGTTTAGTGGAGGACGATTCACTTCATGTTTATCACTTAGAGCCAGCAGGTCAGTGATTGTTTTTGTTTGTGGCGTCAGTGTTTTCTGCTTTGCCTGTCTCCCCTGGTGATTAGTTGCAGACACCAAGTCTGATGAACCCTTTATCAGATCTGCAAGGGATGGTGATGGTGCCAAATCCAGGTTCACTGCCAGCGGCTCCACAATGGCACAATCTTGGGACATCCCTATTGCAGCAGATAGTTTTTGAGGGGCGTCCACCCGCAAGTCAATAATTACCCTTTCTTTGGGTTTATTTAAAGTTGTTAGGTGTTCATGTATACTTGCTATTGCAACCCCCTGAAGTTTCAGGTCTTCATGTATTGTGTGTCACAATTTTAATAAAATGTTAACCGCAAAAAGTCAAATACCATTATTATGGTTTGCAGAGGTCTCATGGGACCATACTCCCCCAAGTGTGCTTGATGGCAGTACAGTTCCATAAAACATGTTAGGGCTGGCAGATAACCTAGCTGCCCCCCCCTGTGTCAGGCTGAGGAGTATCCTTTATTTCAGTAACCAGTGCGGTACCCCCCACCACTCCTCTAGGGGGTGCAGATCCCAGGTTTACCTCACTCCTTAGTGGTGACAAAACTTGGACCTTGTCTACTGGTAGGGGGTCTGAAAGAGGTAGCTGCAACTGTGTTTGTGCTTGTGCTTTTTCTGCACCCTCTCCTTTCCTCCCACCTACCATAAGGGTTGTACGTTCCTGAAGAGCATAGCATAGCTGAAGTAGTGAATCATTATCCAGATCCAACGGTAGATAGCTACTATCAGCCTCCGCTAGCGGGGGTATTGTGTCCAGTAGGGGCAATGATGTTGCCTGGGCTGGTATTTTAGCAGGAAAAAAGGCATCCAATGGGCCTTTTTTTGGCCCAGCTCCTCTTGCATTTTTAACCTTTTCCCCCCTCCTTGCCGACTTTGCGGTTCAGCACCAATATCATTAGACTGTTTGGATGAACGTAATCCATAGGGTTTCTTTCCCCGGGTAACCACTGCTTTACAGCGGCTTGCGGCTTTTCCCGGAATTACAGAAAAGGAAAGGGGGGCAGCAATATAAGGGTAGGTGCTAGTGCGGCTGGCTTATAATAAATCTAAGACAACACACTGCCCCCCACGCGACTCACTGCCTTATTTTACTCTGCTGTCTGTGCCTTTAACTAGAAACTGGAATGTAGGACACAAATCAAATATCTGTAACTATAACAGACCGTAACTCATTGAGCAATGACCCACCCGGACACAGTTCAGCCCTTTCTTCAAGGCTTCCCGTACTTACAGGAGGCAAGGTTCAAGGGTGCAGTTAAGTCACAAGTATGCCAATGCACGCAGAGCACACCGCCGAGCCCAAGACAGATTCAATATCCACCTCAACTCACGAGCGGCCCGCTATCATTACGGGTCCCAGCTCCAGCTCGTATCCACCACTCACTCTCACCCTCACCCTCACCCTCACCCTCACCCTCACCCTCACCCTCGTGATTCCTCAGGGGTAGTAGTCCCTGTGTGCCTCTCTCCACTGCTGCGTAGCTCAGCAGGGGGGGGGGGGGAACTTGACACGGCACAAAAAATGCAGTCCGCGTTTCCAGAGTACTGTGCTCCCCGGACAGCACGATCCTCGCAGCTCCGGTCTCCCAGCGCCCTGCTGCTCCAAGGCTCGTCGCACTAGGGCTAGACTAAAGGACCCACAGCTGCAAGATACCAACGAGTCCATCAAGCCGCACTGACTCGCGCAACGAAAAGCTAGCTAGCAGCCGCTTCAGACAGACTTCTCCTTCCAATGACGCAGCTGGATATTGGAACATCCCAATATGGATGAAAATCAGGCAACCAACCTCCTGGACTTGATTTTGTGAAAAGCATATTGTATATCTCGCTAATGTATTAATTGTCCGTCAATGATTATATGGTACAATCAATGAGTATATTGAATACTGAAGAGAACATAATGAATCACCACACAGTTTTGTTATCCATTTATTACAACATGTGGTTATTATATAATCGATACTTGAACATCACAATACAGATGATCAGGCAACCCACATCCTTGACTTTACTATGTGAAATACTTCTTGTATATCTAGTCAATGTATTCATTATTGTGTATCACTGATTACAAAGCATAACCAATGAGCATATTGAATACTGACTAGAAGAATATAAAGTATCAAAACAGTACTACATTCTTGTTCCCAATTTTCACAACATGCAGCAAATTAATACATCAGCCCCAATCCGCTATGGATAAGAGAAACCCAACATGCATTATGTTTGACACACATACCTAGTGTAAACAAATTACTTCAGTGCGTTCCTTCTGACACACTGAACGTCATTTTTAAGCGGCCATTTTTCTGCATATGACGTTCCGACCACTTTGCTTCAGAAAAGGGAAGCACCAAGACTTCATATCACGAGAGGGATTAACACGCGTACACCAAGGGGCTATACTAATGAGAGTCTCCGTCGTCTCATTCGAGAACAATTGAATTCCTGCCACTTTGACAACCCAATCCACAATCTGTACGACAACCCAAGAGTTTGATTGACACTGTGGACTCGTGGTAAGCCCAGTTTTATTTATTTTGTAATAGAATTTGGCATCACTCATCGCGACTGGACATTGAGACCATTTATTTATTGCAGCATTCCTACGAATCATGGACCAACGTTTTGAACCTCCACAGGATGAATCCTCAGAGATCTAGTTGAACACTCAAACACACAGGATCAAATTACCACAGGCAATTACTCCCTTCATTAATTTAAGATATTAGGACATCTCAATATAAGATCAATACTGATCAGCACTTTCTCACTTTTGTAGACATTATTGAAAGGTTGAAGCATGAAGCCAGAAGACTGAATTGAAAAATCTGTACCTTGAAAGATTGCATTCAATGAAAAAAGTTTTGCTCTTCAAAAAGATAGATCTAATTCTGAAAAGCGTTGTTAGTTTGTGACATGGAACACATTCTTTAGGTGTCATATTTATGCAATCAATACATTTGTTAGTGATATATGTAAAACATTACTATCAACTGTTTATTCTAAACAATATTACCAATATTTAACTATCGATTGATTATATAATCAGTATACAAGTTGTGCAAGGGACTGGAGTGTCCACTAACTAGGGACACTTATAGTTTTGTGTCCAGAAAGGGCACCTCTAGGATTGTCTTCCTCTTGGACTCCAGCCTCTGGTACAAGAAACCCTCCTTCCTGGTTTCTTCAGCCACAAGCTGAAAAAGCTTGGAGGCTCTGGCGATCATGGAATGGAAGGACCCCACCCAGTGGGGATGCCCTAGGTGGCGCATCCAAATGCGGAGACTTGTCGCCTGCCGCAATGGGATTATCATCGTCTATGGTCGTGTCCGTCCCTGTACCCATGTCAGTCTGTTGGGGGAAGAGAGGGCCTGACGCAGATGTGGAGACTGACATGGGGGCATCGGATGACGCTTCCTCTTTTTAGTTGGAGGCCGAGCAGGGTCCGGGGGGACTACAGGAACCGGGTTAGTGGCATCCTATTCTAGATCTCTGACACCAAGGTGTGAAGGGTTGACAGAATGTCCAGAGACACATCCCTCGGTTGAGCTGGCGTGATCCGATAACCAGGCCCTGTGTCGACGTCCTCTTCCACGTCCATCTGGACTGTGTGCAAGGACTCCTGGTCACCATCTGTGGATGAGACCTCCATGGCTTGTGCCAGGGCCTGGCGGGGCTGTTTCAGGGCCTCCTCTCGCCCTCTGTTGGGGTTGAACCAGGGCCTGAACCACTTTCCCCTCTTCCAGTATGCCAGCAGACTTTGCCAAAGTCACTGCAGAAGTGTCACGCATAGGTGGGGGGGGGGATACTTTCTGTGCTGCAGGGGCTACCTTCACCGTCGTTGGAGCAGCTACCACCAACTCCATCGTCAACAAAGTCTTAACCTGCGCCGATTGGGCATGCTTAGGCAGTTCAGCCTTCTCTTCAGTCCGCCCCCTCTCAGATTTCTCCCACAGTTTAGCTGGGGTAGATTTCCTTTTTGAGGAGCAGCTAGATTGCCAGCTGGCAATGGAAGCGGAGGGCGGCGTCGATCACGCCCTATCCAACCTTGGGAACCGCTTCTGCGGCAGACCCCGGTGGACTCGAACTTGCGGTTCTTGGCCTTGTCTTGGGTCCCCCGCGGATGAAGCGCCCTCAAAGGACTTCGTAGACTGCTCCTCGAACCGGCCAGTCCTGGGTGAGGCATGACCCGGCTTGGGGCATGGAGCAGAGGCCTTAGGGTTAAGTCACACCGCCAGTTGACTGTGCCCGTCCTTCGTCGTCTTCTTGGAGAACCCAGGCATATCTTGCACTCCACCTCCTTATGGTTAGGGTGCAGGCAGCAGAGACATTGTAGGTGTTTGTCTTCCACAAACACGTTCCGTAGACTGCATTTAGTGCAGGGGTTAAAGAGGGCCCTTCCCTCCTCCTCCTCGGTCATGGTCACAAGGCGAAGTAGGCCCGATGTCTGGAAACTGGACCCTCTTTGCCCTTGAGGGGCGCTGAAATTCACTGACAACGAATCCCCGCTGTCGGCAGATGGCTAAAGGACCACGTGTGCTCTTTTGGAACAAAAATGAAGCCTTTTTCTGTTGAAAACATGAAAAAACCTAGAAGTAGCTCGCAGAGCATACTCGAGGACTCCAAACACTGAAACATGCAGTCAAAATCTGAAGATGGCTGCCAGAGGGCAGTTTAGGGAGAAGGCTGTCACTGCATGGGGGCAGTGATTGGTATAAGGAGAAATACAGTTTGTTAGGGAAAATGAAACTTTTCATTTACCGAGGATTCCCAGCGGGACGACAGGGAATATTCATGAGCATGTGACTCTGTACCAGGCCCCATGCTGGAGAACTCTGTAATATAATTACTTATAATACATAAGAACAATTATTTTCATTTATACATTTAAAATTACATATGTAATATATATATATAACTTTAAACAATAAAATACACAAAAAGTACCCATTATTAACCTTTTAACTGCCATGGGGTCCCCCCCCCCCAGTGCCAATGCCTTTTTTGTTGATTTTGGTATTTCACCATTCAATGCCTTCTAACGTTTTCTGTTTCATTAACCCCTTAAGTGCCAAGGACGGGGCAGCTCTTCCTTGGCAACAGGGAGGTAATCTCAAGGACGAGATGCCTCGCCCTTGGCACTTAAGGTAACAATGCATGCAACATAGTAGAATTTTTACTTTTGCTTTATGCTGTACAAAAACATACTAACAGAAAATAGTTACTAATTAAAAACATGTACATTAAGAAATGCACCATATGAAAGCTACTTAAACTACAATCTGTATGCACAATTTAAGTACTTAAGACATTTAAAAATAACTTTACTATAACAATTTAACAAACCTATAAACAATAAAACAATTACCTCAAAACATATCAAATCTGGAGACCGCTAGGTGCGCAGGCAAGAGGACTGCCTGATGGTACGCCTCCCTTGCTGTCCGGGAAACAATGGGAGCAGGTTGCGGCAACATCAACCGATGAGCTAGCTTCAGTGCACCAGCGTGTGTGAGATTATCTCAGGCACACGCAGACTAAAAACAAACACTGGAAGTGCGCTGGGAAGCGCGTTGTAGATTGCTGACAGCAATGGAGCAGCCTGCTGATTCTGTGTCCTTGGGAGGAGTCCTGCCGGGGTAACCAGACAGCAACACTTTGCTTGCAGCAACCGCTGGGCGCGGTGCTGTCGGTCAGCCCGCTGCAGCAAAACCGGCCGACAAGGACGTTAACACGGATAAAAGTAGTTGCCCTCGGCAGCGGACTAACACGTCTTGGCACTGACTCGCCGAGAATGTAGCGGTCAAGGTAACTACCACTCCCGCAGCCCCCCGCTGTACAACCGTCAATCAGCGAACAAATAGCAGCATTGCCAACACGTGAAGCAGTCCACTGACAGTAGCACAAATCTATGCAGAACTACAGAATACAAAAGCATGTGCCTGGCAATAAAACTTGAAAGGGGGAACACAAAGTAAAATTATAAATAGCAGCACAGTTCAGCGTGGAAACCACTCTGTGCCCCTGTAATATAGAAGTAGGTAGCCAGCCTACAGCCGTAATCAGACGAGACAGGGTAACAGCCCCCTCCCCAAAACAAAGTTCATCATGCCAGTGAGCTTACGGACTGTAGTAGGGAAGGGTGCAGCAGGGTTACATAGAATGCAGAAGATCCAAATGCATGGGAAATTCATGAATTCGATATGCTGAAATACGTATATGGTACAAAGCGAAGAAAGAGTCCCCAGTGAGATCGATAAAACTAGCAAATGCAAATTAATGGCCAGTACAATGGCGACCAAGTGACACCCCCTGCGCCATTTTCCTCATAAAATGCACTGAAGAAAAGGGGAAATAGAACAGGAAGACTGCTCTGAACACAACTCTACCTAATACGAAATCGCCTTTCAAAGCAGAAGACAAATCATAAAAGCACGATTCAAGGAAAGGTCACAAGCTCCACGCCTGCTTGGCACTGCGTTAGTGGAGGAAAGAGCTTGTTGCTTGCATAGTATCTTCACAGAACAACCTGGATCCTTGCACGAAAACCTCACTACAATTGTTCCACCATGACCTTACCACAACAGGAGACCCTCCCCAAGCGGTCAACACCGCAATACAGGGCAAAGACCATGAGGCCTCAACAAAAGCGGATGTTCAATTGCTTAAGGAGATTAGAAGAATGAAGGGAAGCGTTGCAGCATCGATGGCAGCAGTACAAACGAGAGTAACCAAGTTAGAGGACAGAGTTGAAGCGGTTGAAAACTATCAACAATTGGCGGCAGTTGCAGAGATGAAACTGAAAGCTGCTTCCTGGACCTGGGGCAGCAAGAAGCAGACTTCGCTGCAAAAGTGGACGACCTTGAAAACAGAGAGCGACACACGATCATATGATATCATATATATTTTATTTATAGCGCGCCTATAGACAAGTGTTTCAAGGCGCGACGAGGCATGGGAGGGGAACAAGGGGGGGTGGGACAAGACAACAACCTTACTAGGCCCAGTGACATTGAGATTGCGCAGGGGAGAGGAAAGGGGAAAAGTGCTGTGGGAAGGGGAGGAGTAGCAAGTGCAGGACATAGAATCGGAAAAAAAACAAGAAGTGCAGGTGGCAGTGCAGGGGTTAAGTGTATACAGCACATTTTAGATAGTGCAGGTAGGGAGACTGTAGGGTTGCAGATACAGCCCCAAGTGTAGGTTTGCCAGCCAGGAGGTAGTGCAGGTGTGCAACTGGGAGGGCAGGGACCTGGGCCCGTGGTTCAGAGGGGAGCCAAGTAATCAGTGCAGTATCAGACAGGAGATCAGCTGGGAAGAGAGAAGGCAGAAGCAAAGAGAAAAGTCTTGAGCTGCTTCCAGAACCGGAGATGGTGCTAGTAAAATTCCAGAGAGGAAGGGAGGCTGTTCCAGTGGGAGGTGGCAGCCGAAAAGAGAGATCTGCCCCCAGCTCGTTCCTCCACCTCCAACCTCTTGAGGTTGAAAGAGCTTGAGTAGGAAGATACTTCATAAGAGAAAGCTGGAGATATGTTGGTCCCTGGTCCCAGAAGGCCTTGTGGACAATGCAGAGGGTCCTGTACTTGATCCTTGCAGCCACTGGGAGCCGCTGGAGAGATACGATCCCGGGGCTTGAGGGCAAGGACAAGTATTGCAGTCCTGTTCTGGATTAGTTGCAGAGGACAGAATAGAGGTGGGCAGATTTAAAAAGAGGCTGTTACAGTAGTCGAGCCTAGAGAATCAGAGCTCTGCAAACAGTGAGCTTCTGGGGGAAGGAGAGGAACAGAAGAATACCCCAGAGGAAGTGCAGTTGGCAGTTTGACTTCTTAGAGACGTCCGAGATGTGAGGAGAGAAGGAGCGTGTGGAGTCGAAGATAACCCAGAGGTTCTTAGCCTCACAGGTGGGAGAATGAAGAGGGCCAAGCGAAGCCGGCCAGAGAGTGAGGGGAAATAGGGGTGCAAGTGTGCCAATGAGGCGGATTTCCAGCTTGCTGGCATTCAGGCAGAGATAATTGGTGGTGCACCACTCTTGGATGGCAGACAGACAATCTGGGATGAGAGCAGGAGAAGGGGCGGCAGAAGGGAGCCGGAAAGCGAGCAGGGTGTCATCCGCATAGCACTGGAAGTTGGAGCAGAGAGCAGCAATGCGGTGGGCGAGAGGTGCCAGGTATTGGTTGAATAACCAGCGAGAAAGGTTAGACCCCTGGGGAACACTGCAGGTGGAGAGAAATAGAGGAGAGGATGGTCCCAAGTTGGACCTGGGAGGGTCGGTCAGAGAGGTAAGGAGTCAGCCAGGCCAGAGCCTGGATACTCGGATTGAAAGCATCTCAGAAGGAGACTGCACAGACTTTGGAAAAGCTAGTCAAAGCTCTTGTCGAGTCCCTCTTTGAAGTGCCTCCAACACCAGCCATAGAGTTTGAGAGTACACTGAGGAGGCGGCCCTCCCAATAGCCTGAGGTCAGTGATTGCAAAATGTCAGCAGAAAGCTGACATTATGAACAAAGCGAGGGGCCAAGATAAAATCAACTTTGAGGGGTCAAGTATACTTAGCTATCAAGACCTGTCCTTAATTATCCTTCAAAAAAGGAGGGTGTGTGCTCAACTAACAACATGGCTTCAGAATCAGGGTATTAGATATCATTGGGGATTTCCTTTTTTGTAGAATTTTGAAAATAGGGGAGAAGATTAGAGTCACAAATGGCGAAGAAGCAGCAGGGGTTCTACAGAGACAAGGAGAGGACAGAAGCGCTGCTTTGGGTGAAAATATAAGTGGCACAGAACAAAGAGGTCCACGTTTCGAAAGCCTACCAAAATGAGGGTAAGCAGGAGGTTCAAGGAAATTTCGTCGACTGTGTGATGAACATAACCCAACTTTACAATACAGAAATACAGAAACAATTTTGTGCCGCTCCCGCCAAGGATAATCCATATAAAGTTGACACTTACCGGTTGTATTTTTTTTTTCTAAGTATGGTCTGGCACCAGACAAGCGCCGGACGAAGGCACCCATGCAGGCTCTGCAGAATCACATGTGATGTGTGCTTAGAGGACTTTCCGTACCTGTTGCAACATGATAATAGCATCTTACCACCCAGAGAGACAAGGAACCACCTAAAAGTTACCCAGTTTTTGTTAGGGCGTCTTTCTGTTTTTTGTTCACAATGATGTTTTGGATGACTTTTTTTGTGGGTGAAGGGGGGGGGGGGTTATAAACAGTTCCAGAAAGGGCATTAACATTTAGAAGGCGTTCTACTTTCTGGAATGTGCGTTACAAGCATGCAATACATCTCATAGCAGGTAGTAGCTTCATCTCGGCAGACAGATTGAGTTATTGGATCTTAAGGTTTAAAGTAGTCAAGTGTATATCTCAAAATAGAGATGTCTGTTAACAATCTGGTTAAATGTGGTACGCTAAAGGGCTTAACTCTCCCCAGAAACCTTCAATTTTAACAAGAGTTGGATGTTTTAATTGTACAGGAAACCAAATTTAAACAGAGGTAAGAATTTCCTCTCAAAGGAAAAACACCTGGGCGGTGTTGTCTGGGCCTCTAACTCCATAAAGAAAGGGGGTGTATGCATTTTGTACAAAGCCCCCCCCCCCCCCTACCCCCCAAGGTCTCACCAGCACTAATGTCTTTAGGCACGAGGAAGGTAAATATGTTGCAGTAAAAGGTTCAATTGGTCACACTTGTTTCAGTATACGCACTGAATCAACAATATTTTTCTGTCTGCAGACTGGTCTTAAACTGGGATCGGGGGGTGGAACGGACTACTAATATGTGGAGGAGATTTAAACATAACCGATCCCTCTGGATTGGTGGTTACAGCGCCCGGATGCTGAAGCGCCACACCATCCCCCACAAAGGTGGCCTGAAGGACTTGTTAAAAGAGGTACATTTAATTGATACATGGCAGTACTTTCATCCTTCTGTCAAAACGTACACATTTTACTCACCGCCACATAAGAATACAATCTATACAGGAATATGTTTTATCGAAGCAATACATGCATACAAAATCATATCTGCGGACATGGCAATTACAGGATGGTCAAAACATGATATGATCGTTCTTACTCTAGACTTAGGGCTCACCACGCCATTGTCCTGTTTGAGGACGCCCTTAGCCGAGACCCATTCTTTCGTGAACGATTACGAGAACACAAGTGAATTTTTCTCCATCAACGACACTGGGGAAACAGCACTTAACAGTTTGGGAAGAAGCAAAAGCAACCTGGAGATGTGTGTTAATAACAGAAGGGACAGCGAAAGAGGATCTACATGCTAAAAGAGTCAATACTAAAGCAGGACATTGGTAGTAAAGAAGCCTTGCTACACAAATGAGTAGATCCACCCAAAGAAAAGGTTAGAGAAACAGAACAGTTTAGGAAAGAACTAGGTGAATTATGGAAGGGGAAAGTCTTGACCCAGCTTTGTTTTTTGAAGCAAAAATACTATGAAAAAGAGATGAGGTGCATTCCATGTTAGCTGCCAAACAGAGGGAGCAAAGAGCAGATAGAGCGGTGCTGAAGATTAAGCGCTTAGTAGGAACACTCATAATCACCCCTATAGAAATTATGCAGCGCTTTTAGCAAATCTATGCTTCATTATACACTTCGGAAAGTCAAGACTATCCCATAAACACACACCAATACTTGGCGAGTGTTCCATTCAAGTCAACCACCCTTGAAGACTGAAGCTCTGAATAGACCAATTAACACTATGGAGGTTCTGCAAGCAATTTTCAAACTCGGAGCTGGGTCAGCGCCCGGCCAAGATGGTTATACGCCAGCCTTTTACAAAATGTTTGGCCAATCCTTGACCCCATTTCTAGTCAAGTTATACAACAACATATTAGCAACTGGCAAAGCACCAACGTCCTTCACCCAGGCCAGAATCATAGTTATACCAAAAGAAGGGAAAGACAAAACGGATTGCGCCTCATATTGCCCAATTTCTTTAATTAATGTGGATTTAAAGATATATGCGAGCAGCTTAGCAAACTACCGAAGCAGTATTCTGGTGAAGATCATACATAATGATCAGACAGGATATGTTCAGGGAAGGCGAGGCTTGGAAAATATCCATAAAACTCTAGACCTTCGAGCAGTTTGGAGTGAGGATTACATAGACCTGTGCCTCATCTCAATTGACGGCGAAAAAGCATAGAGTAGAGTGGTCATTCTTGATCACAGTCCTTGAAAAAGCAGGCTTGGGAGAGCAATGGATTACAGGTGTGTTAGTATTATATAGAAATAGAACAGCCTAGGTAGTAGTAAATGGTGTGGCATCAGAGAGCTTCCAACTAAGCAGGGGCATGCAGCAGGGATGCCCATTGTCTCCATTGCTATAGGTCCTAGTGATCGAGCCGTTGGCTCAAGAGATCCACCACAACCCCAGTGTAAGACGTTTTCAGAGAAGTGGTAGTAAATACAAACTTGCCATGTTTGCGGATGATATACTTGCGTATATCACTGCCCCGGATGTTACGATCCCGGCCTTGTCGTAAATAATTATGGCCTGTACTCTGGGTTTAGAATTAATATTGATAAGACTAACAGTGCTGCCCTTGTTGTCAAACAGCATCCATACCCAACACAACATGCAACGTCACGGCTTACAATAATTGCAGCTGAAGTATCTAGGCGTCACACTCACAAAGCGGCTGAGTGACTTGTATGAATGTTAATTATCTGCCACTATGGGCTGCCATCGCCAGAGACCTCAATAGATGGTCAAGGATTACTTTATCCTGGGCTGCTCGATTCAAATCTATTAAAATGTATGTACTCCCTAGATTGAGGTTTATATTTCAAGATGCCCCTGTGTGTTTACATAATTAAAATAACTTTGGGTCTCACCCTAAGTTACTAGGGTAATCCAGACATGGACCCCTGGCTCACTGCTCTTAGAGGCACAACTCCACCCTACTGAGGAGGTCCAACCAGCCTGAAACATGTGTCTGGGGTTGCTGTCAGCACTCTTTTTCAGGAGAATTGCCTGGCATTTCGGTGCTGGACTGCCCAAAGGCAGGAAAAAGACTGATATGTTACTGATATTTCTCCTCTGTGAAAGAGATAGTGAGCTAAAGATTCTGGCTAAGACTCTCGAAACCTGGACTAATGGCTGGTAGAGGGACTCCCAGTACCCCCCCCCCCCCGCTCGCTTGTTTTTGCATATTTTTCAAGCCCTACCTGTTGTGGTTCTGTAACGCTCACCTGATATCCACGGGGACGTCACTCAGCCTGTTCTGACCTCTTAGGACCTCGAACCCTTCCCTGGAGTCTACTCGACTGGAGACTGGGCCTGAAACATAGGATTGGTAGAGTTTAACTCCCTATTGTCTCTGTGTGCTTGAACCCCTTCTTCCCCGGGGTCCAATCCTTCTCTTTGATCCACAGCTCACCTTGTTTTCTTGGAAAGCGTGCTCTCCGTCCTACTTTCAGCGCAGGGGCGCGTTGAATGATTTGGGCTCGTTGCTGCCTAGTTACTTCACTGGCAAGAGTCCGACAGGTAAGTATAACGAGTCTTTTGAACAGTTCTCTAACTACGTTCCTTTCCTTCCTTAGATGATGGCCAGCGTCCGGGGACGGCGACGTGCTGCTGAGATGAGACGCGCTGAAGGTGAATGAGAGCGCGATGCGACCCTTTCATATTTGTATTGAATGGAGTACTTTTTCTGTGTCTTTTAGGTGCCGCAATGTTGTCAGCATGGATGCCGGTTATGAAGAAGAAATGCGGTGAGTAAGCACGGTATGCGGCGCCTCTAGATGTTTCCACGCTAACCTGGAGTGTCTTTTCACTTTTGCCTATGGATGAGAAGTTCCAGAGACAGAGTTCCCTCAGAGCGGCTGAGATTCAGGTAAGCGTTTGAGGCTCATACAGTCTTTAAAAATAAGCGAAGATTTGCTAAATGCTTACTAATGCCTTTTTGCTGTTCTTTTCCCTTTTCCTTAGGAAGCGGTGTGCCGGGATGGGAATGACACCGCCGACGATGCCCGCAGAACAGAAGAAGCGATGAATGATGGGCAGAAGCGTTGCAAGGTAAGGCTGTTCCTAACGGTGTTCTTGTTCTTGCAGGAGCTGAGCGCAGAAGAAAGATGCAGGCCTACTGGAGACCGATCCAAACACGGTGAGTGTCACGCTGCAGGTGCAGAAAACACAAAGCATGTTTCTCAGCCTGGACGTGGCTTAAATAGTCTCTGGGCTGAACCACACCCAAAAGACTAGACTGCACATGCAGTTCTGGGAACCGAAATATGTGGGGGCATCCATCTTGTCCCCATCAATGCACTACAAGTCCAATCTCCAATGTTATCCTATGGGAGTGAGTGAGTCTGGTGCCACAAGTGCCAAGTCTGACTCCAAGTGGGTCTTTGGAGGGATGGAGAGGCCCTTGAGGACCATGTAAGTGATCGTGGCCTGGCTCCAGCCTGACATCTTGGAGGGCTGGGGACATGAGGGGCAGAAAATGCTCAACTTCGATCGGGACGACTTGCCAATTGCGTTTCATATCAAGACGACTATATTGTTGCTGAACTATTAAGCAGCAGAACAACATTGCGAGGGCCTGCACCCGATGGTTCGTGAAAAGTTGTTGGAGAAGGCAGAAGTGCCTTTAGTGGACAGGTCTTTGGCCCCAATATGCCATCCGCCCAGGACCAACAGGCTCTCACCAATAGAAGGCCAAGAAATTACCGTTTTTTTAAAATAATAAAATCTGTATCAAGTATGCAAGCCAGATTTATTGCAAGACCTAAAGCCAACACATTAATTGATCAATCCCATTTCTCAGTCTTCCTACTTGTACTCTCCGTCATCTACAACTCCCCCAGAACAGAACCGCAAACTTATTCTTGGCCTCAAGCCATGGGACTGCATCTCTCTGGCGCTGAAATTCCACTGGCTCCCTGTGGCTGCAAGGATCAAGTTAAAGACCCTCTGCATAATCCACAAGGCTTTCTGTGCCCAGGCCCGCACTACCTACAACGCTCTTCCTAAATCCTCTCCCTCTAGAGTCCTCTGCTCGTCCTCTTCCAACTCTATGCGGGTGAGCCGCTTTCACAGACAGAGATTTGGGGGTAGATCTTTATCCTCTGCAGGTGCTTCCCTCTGCACAGCCTCCCTCAGTTTTGAGCCGCAGCACCTTCAGGTAAGTCAGTCAGTCTCACTCCAACTCTGTTCAGACAACCAGTCAGCAAAACTGGTTCACCTCCAGAGCCTACAGGTCTCAGGCTCCCCACCAGCCTTTGCACTTGCCTCCGGGCCGCTGCACTTAGTTCAACCTTATTGCACTTCAGCTTACGCTCCTTGAGCGAGGCAACCTCTCTGCACTCAACCCATGGCCATGTTGGACCAGACTCTTTGTTCCCCCACTACCCATCCCTCCCAGTCTCTGCACCCGTCTGTACGTATGCATGACCTAAATGTACTAGGACCAGTTAGTGTGTCTGTCCTGTCAACCCCTCCCCTCACAGCCCCCCCTCAGTGTTTTCCATCCCCCACTCCTGAGCATGATCTCAACTGTACCACTTGCACTAGGAGAAATGTCAGGCCTAGTACGCTAGTTTTCTGTTTAGATAACTCAGAACAAGGATTACTGTATTCCCTTTTCCCATTCCGCCTTGAAGCGCTTTGAAGCACTTTGCCCATGTATAAGCGCTATATAAATAAACAAATAAATGACCCGAGTAGGATTGATTTTTATGAATCCCTAGTGTTTCACTCTGTCCCAGTTCTTCCAGTAAGCAGCATGTAGCAATGATGCGAAGCATCGGTAATCGGATCCCCACTGACCTTAAACATATTGGACAAAAGCACAGAGCAGTACCAAGTTTCGGGGAAAGGGAGTGATAACCACCCTAATGGAAGACTGGGTCTGCACCACACATTGTTGGAAGTTGATGAAAGAAATTCACTTTAACGAACCGGCTATTTTAGCCCTGAATATGGAGCTTAGTTCATTTGTGGCACTATACCACAACAGCTATGAAGAGGTTAAAGGCCATTACAACATTCTAGATGCCATGCATGGAAGCTAGATCTTATGGGCGACCCGATATGCTTTCCTCTGGCTTCCCCAGCTGACCCACCTCAGCCACAAATTAGTACGGAGCCTTCCATCTCTGGGAACTCAGTGGAGGTTGTCGGATCCTCTCAAACTGGCTTTTGGGGAGATTCTACTGACCAGCCATGTCAAAGGGGGTGGAGAAATCCGTCCCAAAAGAAAAGCCTTGGCAGGACTCTGGAAGTGTGTGGAACCAAGACAGGACTAGGTTTACTAAACCCCTGAACGACTCGTTTGCTGAATTTCAGGTTCCGACGTACCAGGACAACTGTTCAAATCCCCTCAGTGTCTTGCGAGGTGATAAGGGTGCGGAAGATGAACCAGGCCGACCTACTCGTGCACTTAAGTGGTAAATGAGCCTGCTAGTGGCCAATAGTATGTTCCTCACGCCTAACGTGAATAATGAGGAGAACAAATTGTATGTCTAGTACTTGGAGTGTGAGCAATCTTCTTTTGGCAGAGGATACATTTCCCTGACCGCTCCCAGTCAGACAGGTGTGTTATCCATTTTTACTCACGTTTGGTCTCCAGCCTCGTTTTAGCGGAGGGGCCCAAACTGAATGCTCTGGGATTCAACATGGAAAATGTGAGCCTCAATATACCCGTATGAATGGGAGTAGGGGGCTTGAAGGTTTATCTGAATATGGGGCACCTCGGTCATACGAACAGAGTGGCCAAATACACACATAGAAGGGGGGCGGGACCGGAATTGTCAACAGTAAGATCCGCTATGTGGGGCAAGAAGAGTAAATTACCACAATAGTGGTGCTGTGTTGAATGGGATTGCTCTAAAATTAGTTTCTTGGAATTCCCACAGAAGTGTCCACCTCTGCACCAATAAAGATGCCTTTGCTCGTTTGAGAAGAAACAACTGTATATTCCTGCAGGAGACCTGGCTAACCACTTGCACAGTATTTGATTGGGACCAGGTAGTACATCGGGTAGCAAAAGCGGTTCCGTCAGGCCGCCCTGCTGGTGGGCTAAATCACAGCGATACAGAATGGCCATGGTTCGATGCGGTTAAAATTCCTAATCTCCCCTTTGGAATATTGGCGGTCCAATTATCTAATGACGAGCTTTCTGTCTTGCTTCTTTTGATAAACATTTATTGGCACAAGGGTTTGGCAGACCTGGACATCTTTTTACATCATATCCAGGAATGTGTAATTAACTAGAAGAGTGCTAATGAATGTGGTCATGTCTTGGTTGCCGGGGACCTAAATGCTGATTGCCAAGACTGTGTCCCACGGGGCGATCCATGGGACACAACCTTTGAATCGGCTCCACTGAATTCGAAAGCTGAAGCCGGTTTAAATGGGTATCCCTATTGACATCTTTGGGCCTTTATATGCTTAACTATAATGATGCGGTCTCAGGTGAACGTATTCCCACTTCGCATAGGGAAAATAGCTCCTCCACCCTGGACTATGTCTTTGTTGACCATGCACTCTCTTGGTCCTGCTCTGAATTATTTGTTTTTCAAAATACTTGGAGCGATCATAGTATGGTGAACGCAAATTTTGCAGTACAATATAGCAGAGTTACACAAAGTGATTTCATCCACTTGGACTTGAACAAGGGAGGGAATACGCTAACATGGACTTGTAAAGCTGTATTCAATCTAAATAGAAATGTGTTTAATATTCTGCAAACTTCCTCCTATGAACGGAAATTGTACTGTTTTGATGTGCACAATTTTAAAACAACGATGACAATTGCATACACAACCATTTCTACCGTAAAGACCAAGAGAGGAAAAGAAAAATAGCCCATATTCACAGATATAAGGAAAATCTGGTACTCAGCAGAAGATCCTTTCTAAAGGCCCTTCTGCTAATTGGGAACAGCTCGGAAGACCAAGCGGCTAAAAACCTTAAACGTAAACTACTAAAGCAAAACTATAAGAACTTTTGTAAAAACTAGAGCTTCACTCCTACAGGCTGATGCCAAAGCAATGGTTACATTCTTTTATTAAAAAGGAACGTGCGTTCCTTTTAGGTCATAGCAAACACATTAGACCCCGTCAAGCCTTTTGGTCAACTGAACACAGTCCCAGAGAATTCCTGGGTAAAACAATTTGTGGAACTCTGCCAGGAACCTGGACTCTTGATATGGCACACGGCAAATTAGTAGAAACAGAACCCGGTAATCTGATCACAAAACCTGATCCAGAGGTAATCAGTACACTTATAAAGAAGGCCAAATCCTCCGAGGCACCGGGAACCAGCGGCCTAACAAACAAGGTCTTAAAGAAAAATCCAAGTTGTTGGGCAATAGTTCCTTTTCTATTATCCAGTGTCATTGACAAAGTTTCCCGGAGTCAGGGAGATCCTCCTATGTGGTTCCCATATATAAGAAAGGGGGAAAGTCTGATCCAAAGAATTATAGGCCAGTTGCCTTATTAGATGTGGAAAGTCAAATCTTTTCAGCAGTCCTGTCATGTTAATGTTAAAGGATATTTGTACCGCGCACTATCACCACCGGAGTGGACCGCTGGCGCTCTGGCGACTCTGAAAAAGGGAGTGGGGAGAGGCTGAGTTATTGGTAGTAAGCTGGAACTTGAGGATTGGACTCGTCAACAGGGAGGTTAGATAGGTTTGAAACAGGCTTCCATAGGGGGCATTCTACCAATATTAGTGCTGCAGTGGTCAGTTTCAGGAGAGGACACGTGCAGATTGTAAACTACATACGTAAGTGGCCTCGGTTGACCTCTCTGCGGCTTTTGATAGGGTAGACCGGGGTAGATTATGGTCAAAATTAGAGAAATGGGGTATCCCATGTGGCCCTTTATCCTCAATTATTGGCCTAAATGAAAAATCTGATTCCAACGTCCGTTTGAATCTAGCTTTCTCGTCGAATAGGTACAGATTCAGGACTAAGGCAGGGATGCGTTCTAGCTCAGTCGTTTTAATCTTTACGTATCAGACGCAGAGACACTGAACTCAGCTGCACTCATTGCTCCCAGGTTTGGGACGACTAAGAAATTATCAACGGCCTATGCGGACGACTTTCTACTCATCGACTGCTCCTAGATAGGAACGCAGAGGCACGCTTTGCATTTTGAGACTATGCAAAAGAAAATGGTTTAAAATCAATCCTTTAAAAACCAAAGTCCTGGAGCTGTCGGGGTGCATGGGATATTGGAATAGAGGGACATACATATGGTCTGTTCAAAATTCTCCGTAAGTAGTACAGTTAGCCTTACATATGTAGGCTACCATTTGTCAAAGTATCCATCAATGAGAGAAATACAGGCTTTATCTATCCCAAAAGCAAGAACCATTGATAGAAAGTTTGGTAGGTTTTCAATAAAGGCGACATTCAATTCTATGAGGGGAAGGCAATCCCAAAATTGTTAGACGTACTGGCGCTGTGGCTGACTGAATCGTCCTCTTGTTTGGACACTCTCGCAGGAAGATGTGGAGACAAGTTTTGAGAGTTTCCAATGCGGTCAATAAGGCAGCAATAAGTTACGAGTTGGGTCTTCTTTCTCTTAGGGTCCAGGCTCAGTGGTTGCCATTGTCGCTTTATCGAAAGATCCTTGTACCTGTCGCAGACTCAGTATACACCAAAGGCCCAATCAGCTTTACAAGTTAAGGAACAATCATGAGCTGCCTCCTTGGCAAACTGAACATTTTGTGACTTGCTCCTAAGTAAGCTTGAAGTGGACGTTGATGAACTAGTATCCAGGCCAACAAAGGTGAAAGAGGCTTTGTACAAATGGGACTGGACTAATACCATAGATTCCCTTTCATGGTTATTGCTCACTGCAACACCTTTCACAAATATAAAAGCTGGGGCACGATTGTGCCATATTTACTTATTTTCCCAAACAGGTATTATTGTTCCTTCATAAGGCATTTTCGTTGGAACCTGATGCCCACAAAGTAGATTCACTTGAGAAGAGGGCTGGATCCAAGAAAGCTTGCAGGTTGTGTAAAAAATGTGCATCAGTCAAACACTTGTTCATGAAATGCCCGGCCATTCACAAAAGATAATATATATTTTTTTAAACCCATAGGGTCTACAAGCTGGTTGGATTTAAATAATTTATGTAAAATGTGTCTGTATACAGTCTCACCCTCAGATGGTCTTGCATTAGCAGCCTTTATATAATCATGTGAAATAGTTGAGACAATGGTGAAGGCTTATCAATTTGTGATTGCTTGTTTTAACTTGATTTTATTCTAGTTTTTAATATATTTATTATTGGTACTTAAAAGAAATGTTTGCATAAACTCTGCATTTTTTTAACTGATGCATTTTTGTATGATGTTGCTCGGTGTAGTCCTTTTTTCTATAATTGTAAAGGTATTTATAAACCATATACTAAATATTAAAAAAACAATACGTTTGGATGCGCTTTTGTCCCAGGTTCGCCACTATGAATGGGTTTATGAACACTTTCCTCATCAATTCGCTTCCCAAGGGGCTAACAACTACGGTTATATTAGTCCCTACGAGTGATAGTCTTTTTTTTCCTGGGACTGATGCCATTCTGTATTTTGTTTATTTTGTAAACAACTCCTACGGTGAATTGAGAGCAGAGGGACTATAGAAAAAAAAAAAAATTAATTAAACAAGTAATAAAATAGTGGGCAGTTAGGTAGAACCTAACCAAAGAGATGCCATTGCAGCCGCTTAAGTGCGAGTCATGCTCGTTACAGCATACAGGTGCATCATTGGAGGATTGGGCAGACTTACTAGAGCTTTGACAACTTAAGGTCTTCAGCTACAAAAAGAGGCTGCACATAAACCTGCTGAAGCGAGGCAAATTGTCCACCACAGAGAATGCCTCGATCCTCTTAGAATTATTCAATAGCTCAGCTATGAAACTGGTTGACACTCATGACCCCCTAAAAAACAGCTGTGCCAAGACCACATCATCCACACCCTGGTAAAACCCCTGAGTTTGTCTCCAATAAAGAATCACATCAGAGCCCTAGAGATACGGTGGAGCAAAAAACATAACCGCGGAGATGTCGCAACCTCAAATCTCTCTGTGCCAACCATAGGGATCAGATTACCGAGGTCAAAGATGCTTACTACTCCACGACCATTGGTGCAGCCTCCAACCGGTGCAAAGGCCTCTTTGAAGTAGTATACCATTGTACCAAACCCTCACATGTCGGCATCTAAATAAAAGCAACAGAAGTGGAACTTTCCTATTGAAAAATAGACAAAATCCCACAGATCATCAAATCAACCTCACAGAGCATAGGTCCCCTCTGCACTCCAGGATGCACACTGCCACTCTAAACCGAATCGCCCCAGGCCTCCTAAAAAGAATTGCTTCCTTCAAACACGCTTCCTTACTCTGACAATATCATCCCAGCCTCCATCAAACAATTGATGGGACCAACGTACACAGCATCATTAACGCATCACTCACAGAAGGGTTATTTACACCCAGGGAGGGTGAGCCAACCAATCAGGTGACGATCAGCAGGCGAGAGTACACAATCACTGGCCGCTGTTCCAAGCCACCCAAGGCCCTTCCCTAGGTGGCGCTTTTTTTTTCTTGTCCAACGTGGGGAGAGAACAGGGAGAGGCTCCCTGTCGCCCCCTCACCCCGAGCCCCCCCAAATAACCGGACTCCCCTTCCCCCACCCCAGTTTAGCTGTCGGACCATAGCCTTGCGCTCCGGTCCCTGATCTCCTCCTGTCTGGTCGCCGCCATTGAAGGGACTACGTGCCTTTTCGGATGACTGTGGCCATTTTGGAACTTGTTTTCCATGGCCACTTATCTGAGAAGGGATCTAGCCCCTTTTCCATTGCAATGGTAGCAGCCATTTAAAAACAAAAAAAAATTCACTGCCAGAAGACTGGCCGGCGCAGAGCTGATCTACCGTTGGATGGAAAAAGAATACTATCCGCACCCCGGTAAATTCCCCTTCACTGGGTGCAAATTGCTGTCACGTCCCTGCTTCGCTCAGGCCTGCTAAAGCTCAGGCTGGCAGGCCGTCAAAGCCCATGTCAGCCTCCAAGAAGGGGCATGAAAGCTGTATTGCCGGACACCCTCAAGACTGGTTGCGTCATACAACCTTTGGAAAGAATGTTTTTAAAATCGACCCAAGTGCTAGATGACTTGGCCAACTACTAGCCGATGACGAACATTTATTGGCAAAATCTTGGAAAAGGTAGTCACTACACAGCTACTCCAGAATCAAACCACAGCTACTTCACAACGATCAGTCGGGGTCCTGCCCAAAGTGTAGCATCGAGACAGCCACCTTCTACATGGTGGCCGATGCCCAGCATATCCATGGATAAGGGCGACTCATGCCTCCTCGTCCAGCTGCATTCGACATCGACAACTGCATTCTCCTCTCCGACAGGGTGGCATTCTCTGGCACTGCCTGAATTGGTTTACCTCCTACCTCTCGGGCAGACACCAGTCAGTCCAGATGAACACAAAGTATTCTAACAGACTCCCAGTCTCTTTTAGAAGCCCACCCCCTGACCACCAAAAGACTCCATACGCTCAAATACTTTTAAACATTTACATGAAGCCTCAGGGCACACTCCACAAAAATTCCAATATAGTCATCCATAAATACACGACGATACTTGGTTGTACATGAATAAAAAGCCTAAAGAAACATCAGTTGCCTCAGCGATTAAAAAGCCATCATCCAGTGCTGGATGTCGACTGCCTACCTCAAACTTAACCCATCCAAGGGAAAATGTGGCCTCATCGGTCCCCCGTTAAACAAATTGTCCAAAAGTGGCTCCTTGATATGCGCCAGAAGGATTTGATCCACAACTCTCGTATTCAGCAAAATCCTTAGGCTTCACCATTGATAGCAGCCACCTCTCCTTTCAGAACCACAGCCAAGAAGGCCCAAATGGCGTGGCTCCAAATCTCCACCCTTTGCAAAAGAAAATTATATATCCCGCTGCAGGACTTCCATAGTGCAGGCCCTTGTGGTCCCACGCATCAATGGAGGAATTCCCTCCTGATGGGGCACCTAGCACTTAACAAAAAGCAGTACACACACTGCAATACATATTAAAGCTGTGCAGAAATTTGACCGAATGACGCCTGGCCTACGCCAACTACCTTGGCTTCCTCTGCAGGCCAGGATACTGATCCAGACTGCATGCATAATCTACAAAGCAATTGCATTTAGCACACCAGGGTACCTGGCAGCTAAGCTCCACATATGTGGTGCCACATGCACCTTGCACAGCAAAATCGACCAATCCGGCTTAAATCACAACTCACCCACAAAAATAGAACAAGCAAACAATCCTTCTCCTGTTGCACACCCAAACTTTGTATCCCTGGTTTGGCTCCTAACACCCCCACAATTCTCTGATTCCACAAATCTCTCAATATGTGGCTATTTCAACAACACCCGACCTAGGACTAATCCCATTCTATGTATAAAACTATGCAAGACCGTAACTCCTTCACAAAAAAAAAGTTGTCGAACTGAGGTTAATATTAAGGGAAGAACATACCAGGAGTAAAAGAAATAAATAGAATTCGAGCAGATCGGATGCTCGTGGAGAAAGAAGAGTTATACATGCCAGGTTCCCTGGGGAGGAGCTGATGAGGGAGGCATTTTCATAGAGCTGGAAATGTTCCCTGCTCCCACTCACCTTTCTCAGATGTCCAATTCACTGCTTGTTGGAGAAGCTAACTAGGTTCTGCTACAGAATTATTTTAGGAGAGCCAAAGGTGGTAAGAAGGATTCAGTATATACCTTTGCTACCATAGCCGGAACCAATACCAAGGAACAATGGAAATTACACCAAAATCCCAGTTCTCTGAGCCTTGTAGCTTGGATCTTGAAGTTTAGAGCTTGGCCATCTGCAATTGCCCCAAGAGTATGTTGATGTTTTAGTACATTCAGTGGTGCATTCCAAAAACACAACATATTTTAGAAAAATGGAAGCTTCTGTGTATGTTGTTGGAGTTAAAATGTTTCGATTTTCCACAGCACATTGTGATGAATCGTGCAGGTTCATCGCTGAACTCTCAGCCTAAAGTCTCCTCATGTGGCCAAGGGAAGGCAGCTGCTGCCTGATTCCGACCCTGGTTTGTTGCATTCTGAGGGTGGATCACATGGGAGAAGACGGGCATCAGGAGAAGGTAGTGACTCAGACAGGGGAAACATGCTCCTCCTTATAACAGTGAGGAAGAAACTATAATAAGGCGAATTTCTAATGGCCTGCTGCCATTATACAGAACCCTTTAATCTCTTTTCTTTGATTTTATTGGCATTTATAACGAGAAACAGACATTTTCAATATAATAGTAGAACGTGCAACTCACGTTATCCCCAATTATCTGGATCTCTTCCCCTCCCTCATCTTCCCCCTATGCCCCTCCCCCAACCCCTTATCCCCATCAACTTTTATTCAATCGTGTGCATATCTTCCGTTGTTGCCTCCGAAAAAATTGTCTGTAGATTTCCCTTGTCGGCTACTCTCCGAGGCTCAATCTCCCTTCCCATTCTTCCCCCTTCCATTTCACACACCCTCTGGCTTAGCCTACTGGTTGTCCTCCAGCAGCCCTCATTTAAGCACCAGGGCAGACCATTTGGTGTGGAAATCCTCCATTTTATCATTCACTACTGCAGTTAGTTTTTCCATTACCAGCATGCTTTGTACTTTTCCTTCCCATGCTGCTTTTGTGGGGAGCGTTTAGTTTTTCCCCCATTGGGCAGTGATCAGTCACCCCGCCCTCAACATGGCTTCCCACATCTTCGGAAGTCTATTTTCATTCCCCATCTTTTTGCGGATTCCCCAGCAGCTGCAGCAGGTCAAGGTCTAGCATTATCCCCGACACCTCTTCCAACCAACTCAGCACTTCTTTCCAGAACCTTGGGGCAATGTCACCACATGTGTGCCAATGTCCCCCTGGCTTCCGCACCTCCTAGGGCACAACAGCGATGTTCCCGGAAACCTTTGACAGTCTAACTGGATCCCTGTGCCATGCCATTAACACTTTAAAGTTATGATCTATTGTGGAGGTGGACAATACCCCCTGAAAGACCACCTTGTATATGCGGGCCGAATACTCATCTGAAATCTCTTCTCCTACTAACTCCACCCAACATCTGTGGAAGGTTTGCCTCCCCTCTAGGCCCGTTTCATTCATTGCTTTATATAGTTTGGACAGTATACTTTTCCTTTTCACAGCTTGGTCTAGGACTTTTTCCACTGGTGTTCGTTCCCTAGCCGCCCCTGCCCCCAACCTTGGATCCGTCAGAATACCCTTAATACAAAGAAATTCAAATATAGAAATTGAGTGGCCTCCCAGTATATCTCGCACCTTTTCCCATTCACAAAAGTTCCCATCCTCAAAGAACTGACCCGCTCTCCCTCGAGCCCTGCGTCTGACCAATTCTGTGAATTCGTAAAATCCCTTGTGCCCCATATCAAATGGTGACCCAACTACGGTAGAAATAGGCATCCCCCGCGTCCAGCCAGAACGACCAAAAAACTCCCAAAGTGGGGTGTGACCGCAGCCGGTCCGGTATTGATCTGGCGGGGGACCAGAAGTAGTCTCTGACCTTCAAGGGATTAGCTATAAGGTCCTCCAGGTAGGTGCAATAGGTCCCAACATCATCACTCAGCCTGGAGTTCCGCGGCAACACCTCGCGCCCCGGGCTGAGACAGGGAGCCTGAGCTGTGCCCGCGACGGAGACCTGGAGGTCGAGGACAAGGTGAGGCACTTCGCCACTCCTATCCGCGAAAGCGGTGAGTGAGTGCACCGTGCGACGCCGCGGGACTGGGGAGCCCCAGATCCCGCTCTGAAGGCTCTGTGAACTGTTTACACGCTGGAGCCCCTGCCTGCCCACTCAGCAACCCCCTGCTCCCCTATCAAGGAAACATCCACCTGCCCCGAAACTGGAGGGGGGAGGCCCCCTCCTCTACCCGTCGTCTCTTTGAGGGGAAACGGCTTCCAGGAACCCCGGTGCTAATAAAGGGTGAGGAGTGGGGCTTCTTCATCCTCCCACAGCCTATAGGGCCCCTCTCGTCTGCCACAAATATTCTGGTGGGGGACCTCCACCCAACCATACCCCCGGCTCGGACCGTGGGTGCACGCAATCTGAGGCAACAAGGAGTGAACCAACACAAAACAGTGTTGCTGATTTGACCAGGACCCCAGTCCCCCCCACCTCCCCCACTGCAGCCGAATCCCCTCACTAGGCTGAACACAACCACCGCACACAAACAGCCTCTGGGAAGCCCGACAGTCTCACTCTAACCCAGGTCTCCCCACAGCAGAGGCTGAACACGGGCTCGCTCTTCGCCTAAACATCTCCTGGGGCGCCCCAGCCCACTCTTCAACTCCCCTTTCCTCCCAGCGGGCTATCCAACCTAACCAATGACTCGTGGGGGTGGGGGCCTTCCCCCTCACTAGCAATTCCACCACCCTCCCCCGGTCCACGGTGCTGCACTCAAGCTTCACAAATTCCCACTCATCTACCTGCCCTCTTAAGGAGTCTCCACACCTCCCACTTCATGAGTGGAGACGTCATGGCCAAACAATCTAAATCTAATAAGAACACGGACATAGCCACAATGCTGCTATCGGCGGACAAGGGGAAGAAACAGGACCCCCGCCCCCCCAACTCCATGCCACAGTTGATGGAAGACAAGGGGACCCTCGCAACCAGAAGCGACCTACTGGCTTTTATGGCTGATATTAAATCCGAG
This sequence comes from Ambystoma mexicanum, assembly GCF_040938575.1. Classification (NCBI taxonomy): domain Eukaryota; kingdom Metazoa; phylum Chordata; class Amphibia; order Caudata; family Ambystomatidae; genus Ambystoma; species Ambystoma mexicanum. Next base: position 185,215,723 of record NC_090931.1, on the reverse strand, counting down.
TTTATGTCCTGCATGACTGAACTTTCTACACAACTAGAGCACACTGACCGGAGGGTGACGGAAGCAGAGCAAAGAATGGGGGAAGTCGAGGATCTAACCCAAGCTCACATTACGGCCCTAGGCGCGATCTAACACTCCATTAGAGCCTCACAGGACAAATGCGAAATTTGGGAATTCAAACAAGACGACTTGGAAAATCGGGCCCGACGCAATAACCTGCGAATTCGGGGTATTCATATCTCGATCACAGATCAAAACCTAACGGAATACGTTGGGGACCTCTTTCAGTCCCTGCTTCCACACCTGGACAAGTCTCAACTCCTGCTGGATTGCGCCCATTCCGGGGAGTGGAATCGGATTTCTCTCCCCTCCCCCCTGATGTTATCACCAGAGTACAATTTTTTCACTACGAAAGAGGCCATCTCATCTATCAGTCGTACTCGGGACGAGCTGACCTTCCAGTGCTCTCCCCTCCAAATTTACCAGGATTTCTCCCTTCTCACACTGCAAAAAAGAAGGTCCCTCCGACCCCCCCCCCATCTCTCTTTCTTCAGAGCCAACAGGTGCGTTACAGATGGCTCTTCCCAACAGCACTACAATTCACCTACAAAGGCACTCTAAGGCTCTAAGAATTAGCCACCTCGAGGATACCGAACAAATCATGCACCCAACCTCACCCGGGGCCACCTCCCCTATGGCTCCTGAGACCACCACAGGCAAAGACCCTACGCCCTCTCCAAAAGAGAAGCAGACTATGGACAAGAGTCCCAAGAGACAGGAGGAAGAGATAACTTAACACTAGAGGAAGATACTTGGGCAAGAAGACAGGAAGTTGACAATCTATATGATGGACCCCACAGCCCCTGCTCGCTTATAATTCTACTCTACGCAGCTCTGTTCCTCCTCTAGATCTGGACCTCTTTCGCCTTGACAGAACGCCACCTACAAAGAAACAAAAGAACCATCACCGCGCTCATGGCAGCGGGTCCCACTCCCACATCTCCTGCCCATATTCGAGGTACAATCCACCCACGAGTCCTTGGAATACCACACAGTTTGATGTTAGTTTCAGCCATGTTGGCTGACTACGGTTACTTGGCCTGAAGTGGTGCCAGACCTACAAAGCTGGCCCCCCCGTTGGTTAATACCCAGCAACCCCATTGGAGGCATGGGCGAATATCCCCAAGAGCAGGATGGTAAACAGGCTCAATCTCTCTCAAGCCATGGCTGATTTATACCCAACCCACTCCCCCCGCTTGAATCCAATAGCAACTTTGCTCCCCGCCCAGGGACACCGCACCCTGAGATTAGTCTCCCTTAATGTCAGGGGGTTGAACTCCCCCCCACCCCCGCAAATGTAAATCAATCTTACAAAAGCTTCAGGATGAAGAGGCAGCGGTGGCCCTGCTCAAGGAAACACCTACCACCAGCGGACTTCGGGCGCCTGCGCTCGCAACAATTCCTGAAGCAACTTATCGCCTCAAGCGGCACCAAGAAAGGGGGTACAGCGGTTCTCTTTAGGAAGGGGTTAAACCCCCATATTCTGGAAACAAAACTCTGCCCAGAGGGGCGATTCGTGGCAGTGAAATGCCTCCTGTTGGGCCAACTATATACCTTCACTTCAGTGTACGCCCCGAATACGGGACAAGTCGCATTCTATGAAGCTCTGAGTGCCATGCTGGCTCCCTTTGCAGAGGGTCAAATAGTAATGGGAGGGGATTTTAATGGAGTCCCAGACCCCATAAAGGACAAATCACACCCGGCTTCTTCTGGAGACTTTACTCTGGCCCTCAGCATTCTACGCCTATTTAGGACCCTAGAGGTGGTAGACTCGTGGCGGGTGCGCACTCCTCAGAGACACATTTTTCCTTTTACTCTTATGTCCACAGAACGTTCTCAAGAATTGACCTCCTACACCAATGAGGTATCCATTGGACCAAGGATCCTATCCGATAATGCCCCGGTAACCCTGGAGATCCGCATTCATGACCCAGCCCCACCGCCCAACGCAGATGGTCACTGTACGACCCAATCCTTAACGAGATGGCGATAAGGGATGCCATAGCAACCTCAATTAAGAACTTCTTCAAAGAGAATCCTAATGAAGACACCTCCCTGGCCAATACCTGGGATGCTATGAAAGTGGTAATTCGGGTAGAACTAAACTCGAGGAGTGGCATACCATAGGACCAGGCGGCAAACTCGCCTGTCTCTCGAAGAAGGCGGCCAGAAAGCAGAAGTCACTCATAAGGAAAAGGGATGGTCCCCCAAAACACAAGCCATCCAGACGGCACGGAAAAAAAATAAAAAATAAAAATATCGAGGCCCACTACGCCGAACACACTGCGCAATTACTGGCAAAAGCCAAACAATTCTATTATGTAAAGAACAATAAAGCGAACAAATTACTATACTATATTCAGAAGCGGAGAAACTACAGCTAGCAACAAATCACCTAATGCAAGTAATGTCCGCACCACCGCGAAACCTGAAGAAACAGAATACCTGCAGAGAGCCGCTCTCCCCCAGCTGAACGACTCAACCCGAGACATCCTGGACACGCCGATCTCCGGTGAAGAGGTAGAAGAGGCCATAAAATCTCTTAAAACCAGAGCCCCCGGACCCGACGGATATTCAACCAAATTCTACAAAACTTTCAGGCACCAACTACTGACGCCATTGGTGAATCTCTAATTATTTTAAATTTCTAAGGCACAGCGGCCGATCCTCTGTACTGGTGCCCCTTCGCCCGGATTCTCCCTCCTTCTGAAGGCATCATTATCGGGACCTCCTGCACTCTTCAGTGGAGTGTCTGCCGGTTCACAAGTTCGCGGCGACAGCATTCAGCTTCTCCCCTCCCCCCACGCGGCCCGGCTCCTTTGCTCACACTGGCCATCCAGCTGGCAGGTTGGGAGGGGGCTCACGCCTCGTGCACTGTTCACCTCAAATATGTCAGGGGCGGGGCACAAACTCACCTCACCTCCCCTCCCCTCCTCTTCCCTCCCCGTCCCTCCGAACGCCGTCTGGTCTTCTGCGTGCTGCCTCTATTCCACACTGGTTTCGATTTCAGCTCAGACACCGGAGCTACTATCTACACAAAAGCGGGGCCGATTTTGCTCTTTGTTTTCACCTCCGGGTGCCACCGGGGGTCCTCTGGCACCCCACACGGGCAGTGGGACATGGTGGGGGGGGTGCAAAAACGGGGGGCTAATCCCAGTTTGCTAGTCCGTCGGGCAGGAGCATCACACGGAGGCTGGTCACATCAGCGCACCCCCTAGTGGCCACCCTTTAATCTCTTGACATCTAATGTCGAAGATTGTTATGTAAATATATGCAACAGAACTTAAAATACTGGGGTAAATTTTCGGACTTAAATTCCCAGAAGGCTCCAAGTACTGGGACGAAGAAGAGGAGTAAAGAGTTAATAGGATGAACAATATGGCCAGAAGCAATGTGCGGTCTAGTGGATGTCGCTTTAATCAACAACGCAGGACATTTAAATGCAAGAAACACTTGCAGGCAAGAGAGGACGAGAAACAAGTACGAGCAAGAGAAAGTGAAGGAGAAGCCAGGTCGGGCTGCAGGGTGCGCACAGCAGGAAGCAGAGCGGCCGAGACTGCCTTCTGTCACCCCAAAGTACCGGGAGTGGCAGGCTCCAGAGGCGTCGGCAACTGCAGACCGACTGCCCGTTGAGACAGCGCTGATGAAAGCAGTACCCGTACCGGTGAGGGACCACAAAACTAGCAGAGAACCTGAAAGAAGGGGGGCGGGTGGGCGAGTCGGACTAGTTACAGATGTCATAGCCATAACATAATTCTACCATTACCGCAAACCACAAACCTGAGATGCCAGGAGAAACTGGTGAGTTGGCCATTTTATAGTGGTAAACCTGGGCCGTTACGACAGGTGCATGGACAAGAAAGTAGACATTTTGACTACCAACCAGATATAATTAAAAAGGAGGGCAAATATGGTGCAATTGCCCTGGCATTAGATGTTGGTTGGGGGAAACCTGGAACAAGCATTGTCAAGAGGCATTGTAAAAGAGGGTGCCAGAGGAAGCTAGAGCAAACCCTTATCTTGGAAATATCAGTATGGGAGAAAGTAGTGCTTACTGAAGTCAACAAGGCTGTGCCTCTGTAGAAATAAAATTGTGAGAACCTTTAAAAGAAATGTGAATGCTGTGAAGAGGCCTGACAAGAGTATCAGGTATTGGGACATTTTTGAGAAAGATACCGAGTCAAAAAGGGGATGTTTCTGGCAGGAGAGTAAACTAGGATAACCAAATTTTATTGTTGTACCTTCTTTGGAAAAAGATACCTAGCAGGAGAGCACACCAGGGGATCTATGTGAACCAAAGGGAGGACAAGATGTTTTATTCCATGGAGTCTTGTTTGAACTTGGACATTTCAGTTGAAGGAATTTCTGTCAAGGGAATAAACCAGGAAATCCCAAGTTTGTTTGGTTATACCAAGCCTTCGTTAAAATTGAAAATGTTTGCTTTGGCCATCCCAAGTACTACAAAAGACTGCATTGCAATATATTTCAGCCCTTATTGTAAAAAGAAATGTTTCCTTTGTCACCTTAAGGAAAATAATCAAGGAAAATCCTTAAAAGAACTTTGGTGAAACAGAATATTTCCAAATGTCCTTTCCTGAAACAGTTAAGGGCAAGGGAAACTAAACCTGGAAAACAAGGGTTGTCTTGCTGAAACTAAATATATAATCACACTACTCACTATTATCGTATTTCTGATGCTTGTATCTGCTTAGATTCACATGCTATGCATAGGCTGACATCTAGTGGAAGCTGCAGACTATTACAGATGTTGTTTTTGAAACTCAAAAAGGGTCGCTGCCAGGGCATGCCAGTAATACTGTCCCTAGTGTGACGTCCACGGTACCCATGGTCCTTCAAGCACCGAGGTCCCTCCGATTTTTTTGTTCCCAGATAAAGCTCAGAAAACATCTATGCACCTTCTACTCCAAGTGGAGGAGGGGTGAGCACATGTGAATCTAAGCAGATATAAGAATCAGAAATACGGTTACAGTGAGTAATGTATCTCTTCCAAGGCTTGTGGAATCTGCTTAGATCACATGCTATGCATAGATTAGCGAGCATTGTTAGGAGAAGGTGGTGGGTTGTGAGAAGGTCCAGCAACAAATAGATGTTTGAAAACCGCTTGTTCCCATTTGAGTATCTGCTTTACAATGTGTGTCAATGCAGTAGTGCTGAGTGAAAGTGTGTACTAACCTACATGTAGCTGCTTTGCAAATGGAATCCAACGGGACGTTTGCGATAAAGGCCAGAGTAGCTCCTGTACCCCTTGTGGAGTGAGCTCTTGGTGCAAAAGGCAGTGTTTTGCTTGATAAAGAGTAGCATAGCTGTATGCATCCGATTATCCATCTGGAGATGGTATTTTCTGAAATGCAGTCTCCTTCTCTGCCTGCTGCTACAGAGACAAACCTGAGCGGTCTTGTCTTGTTTACATAGTAAAAGGACCAAGCTCCTTAAATCTAGTGTATGCAGCTTTTTCCTCAGATGAGCTTGTTGGGTTCTGAAAGAAGCCCAGTAGCTCAATGGATTGGTTTACGTGAAATTTTTAAATGAACTTGGGCGAAAACCTACGATGAATTCTCAATACCAATTTGTTCTCATGGTTGACAAAGAAAGGGTCTTCTGACAAAGCTCTGACTCTTTTTATGGAGGTTATAGCCACTAAGAAAGCTGTTTTGTACATGAGGTGTTTAAAGCTTGACTTCTGCATAGGCTCAAAGGGGGTCCCCCATGAGCTTTGCAAGTACCACATTGAGGTGCCAGCCTGGTGGTGGGTTTGAAATCAGAGGGTGGCGTCTCTTTACTCCCTTCTTAAATGCCTTTATGACGGGAACCTTCCACCATGGTATCTTATTGTGAGAGGTGGTGCAAACAGATAAGGCCACCAGGTGAACCTTTATAGAGTTACAAACTAACCCAGAGTTTAGCAAGTGGAGCATGTAATGAAGTCTGTGAGATGGCATACATTCTATAGGATTGTTTTGACTGGCACCAAATTACAAATCTCTTCCACTTGTCGAAATAACGATGTCTGGTGTTTGGGTTACATGCCTCCTTGAGGATATCCATTCACCTTTGTGGTAAGTTAAGATGTCTAAACTCTATGACCTCGCAGGGGATGGTAGGAGGGTCGCTGCAGTAGTTATATGCAATAACTGCCCGCTACGGTAGAAAGCACCCACTTTAAAGGGGATTCCCTCCTACGCGTGGGTGAAGTGTGTAATACGTCCTCCAATTGGAGTGACATGGGAGGGGACCTGAAGCGGGTGGTCATTGCTTTGGGAGTGTAGACTGACCCCTGAAGAGGAGGATCTGCCCTTGCCGTGAGATCTTCGCTGGCCCCTCTGGAAACCTTGCAATGTTGGTCCTTGATTGGAACCCCAGGATGAACCCCAACCGTGGTTGTATCCAGATCTCCTCTGCGAATGTTGTCCCCTGAAACGACAATAATTATTTCCACCCCTTTGGCGCAATGGTTTGTTGGCGAGTTGACCCAGAGACTTTAGAGTGTCATACTCTTCCTTTGCACTCTTTAATGCATCCTCTGCTGCTTTGCCGAATAGAACATTAGGCTTCATCGGCATACTGAGGAGGGTTGCTCGTGTCTCTAATTTGAAACTTGACTGGCGCAGCCATGCATGGCGCTTTATAATGGTGCCCTCTGCAATGATAATTCTTACAGCATTATCAGCTGCATCGAAATTATTTTTTTTAATACAGTTAGACACAGCCTTCCCTTCTGCTACTGCGAGGTATAGTTGAGATTTTAATTGTTCTGGGGGCAGAGGCCATTAAAGTGCCTATTTCCTCCCACTTGTGACAGTTGTAACTGGCCAGCAGGTATTGTTGGCAGTTCTTGTATGAAAGGCTGCAGAGTTGGCCACTTTCCTTCCGAAAGTGTATAACTTTTTGCTCTCTTTACTAGGGGGGTGCCTCTGAAGAAGCGAGAGGTGTTCCAGCCCTTTTCCTTGTTGTGGTCACAACGAGTCTGGCTTTAATTGCCCCCTGATGTAGAGGGGGTCTGAAGAGGCTGGGCGGAACATCTTCTCAATGCGGGGTTTACTGCCTGCGTCAGGTTCAGGCTTTCTAGAGAGGTTTGTATCCTCCTTTGCACTCATTTTAATAAGGGGATAAATTGGGTTACTGCTTTTCCATTGCCCAATATGTCTTCGACAAAATCCTTGTCGACCCCAGTTTCTTGTGTCTGAATTAGAAAATTATCTGATGCCTTCAGAAGCATGTCATTGAATTGTAGTTGGTGGTCTACTGGCGAGTCTGCCACCAGCAGGTCTACATGATCTGGAGAGGGTAAGACATAAACATCATCGTCATCGTCATCGTCATCATAATAATAATGATCTACCTCCCCTAGGTTGCTTGATCCTCAGAATCTGTATTGGGGTCATAGAGATCAAATTGGCCTGGGTCCTCCTTAGGGGTGTCTTGCAAGGTGTCTGGCCAGGTTCTTTTTGATCTGGGTTGTGACTTTGTCACCCCACTAGCTGGTGGCGTGTTCTGAAAATTTCCCATAGCTTGAGGGTTTTTCAAAAAAAAATAAAAAAAGAAATAAAAAGGACATACATCTCATCACTCTGTCTATATATCCTCAGCAGACCCCTGTCAAGAACTTGGGATGATTACAGGAGTGCGAGGTAGTTCTGGTGTAGGCTGCCTCTTGCTTTTCATAGTTGCAGACATAGTACCCTCCCCTTGGGACATGGGATACACTCCCCTTCTCCCTAAGGAACTTGTGGCTTTTTGAAGTGTGGTGTTTCGAAGGCTGGCCTTTAAGCAGTGCTTCAGGGACATGTTTTTTTACCAAATGAAACAATTTCGAAGTCTGTGTGGGTTTTGCCGATTTGGACATTATTGTAGATGGTTGTTTTTCGGTGGATGGGCGAGCTGGAGCCGCGTCTCTCTGCGCTCGCTCTTCTACTGCAGTATTGGACACGGCGTCCGAGTGAGATTTAGCTCTCGACTTTGGGGGCGGTCGTGAGACGAACATGATCGCGAATGCCCAGAGGACCGGGAGCTAGTGGACCTTCCCCTCAACGCTGTGTGCAGCCGTGTAGGTGTTGTAGTAAACAACCGCCCTCCTTCCATCCAGTGTATGGAGGTTTTTCTCAGCCGAGCTTGAGCTTTAAGTGTTTTAAAAGAAAGCAGGTAGTTCAATGGACTGGTTGACATGGAACTTGGATATGAAAGTGGAAACCTAGGGTGTGTTAAATTATTACCAACTTGGCTTTGTGGATAACAAAGAAAGGGTCTTGCACGGACAAAGCTTGTAGATCACAGACTGCTCTTATAAAGGTGATGGCCACCAGAGAAGCCGTTTTATATGTTAGGTGTTTAAGGCTGGATTTGTGCATAGGCTGAAGTGGAGGACCTATGAGCTTTGCGAGAATCACATTTAGATACCACCCTGGAGGCGGGTTTGAAATAGGGGCCGGGGGGGGGGGGGGGGGGGGGAGGGCATGAACACCTTAATAGGGATTTTTCACCAGAACAGAAGTGGTGTACGCGGGTAGGGCCGCTAGGTGAACTTTGATGGAGGTGAATACTGGGCCAGACTCTAGTAATTGAAGCATGTAATGAAGAATGTGCGATAGGGTACATTCGATATGATTTACACTTTTTCAATGGCACCATAATACACATTTTACATTTGTTAAAGTAGAAGTGTCTGGTTTACGTGCCTCTGAGGATTTCCATACACCTTTGAGGTTGTTGTAAATGACCAAAGTCTACAACTTCAGGAGTGAAGGGGCACGGGAGCTTGATTGGCTCACACATCACCAGTTTGCGCAGATGCGGAAACCAAGGTTGTCTCGCCAACATAGGAGCAACCAGGATTAGGGTTACTTGTTCCTGATGCACCTTGTGCACTGTCCTGCTTAGGAGAGGTGTTGGGTGGTGGGAGGGAAGCGTAAGCAAATTTCCATGACCAACTTATCTGCAGGGCATTCCCTTTGGGTCTGGGCTAGGGAAACCTAGATGCACAGTCTAGGCATTGTGTGTTTAGGCTTGTGGCGAACAAGTCCAAAGGAGGATAGCCCCCCCGAGGGGGAAATACACAGTTTTACATTTCTCTGCAGAGTTGCCACTCATGCTCTTCGGGTAGGGGATCTATGCTTAGCCGGTCTGCCAGAGAATGTAGTTCCCTGGAACGTGTTGAGACACTTGATACATGTTCCGCTTGGGTGCCCACTCACATTTTTTGGGGCTAGCCTGGACAGTGTACGCCTCCCTGCTTGTTTATGTAATACATGGCAGTGGTGCTGTCTGTGAGTACTTGTAGTGTTTGACCTGTTAGATGCACTTGAAAGGCTTGTAGGGTGTGTAGGGCTTTGAGCATGGCTAGCAGTTCCAGAAGGTTTATGCCATTCTGGGCTGTGATCTGTATCCAAAGGCCTTGCGCTGTGTGGTGAAGGTGATGGGCTCCCCATCCGGAGAGCGATGCGTCTGTTGTAACAAACGCTTGCACTGTAAGGTTTATGAAATGGTTTTCCCCCTTTAACAGATTTTCCTTTGTCCGCCAGCCTAGTGCTTGAACTAGGGTTAGCGAAACAACCACTAGATCGTCCCACTGACCGCTTGCCGGAGACCTCCGCAATAGTGTAAAAAGTATGCAACGAGCAACCAAAACCAGAAAACGAATAGGACCCATTAGAAAGAAAAGTTGTTCAGCAAAGAGTCTGGTTTCAAACAATTTCTAACGTTTGTGGAAAACCTTCTCCTACACAATGTGTATGAACACACTACATAGATGCATCTTGATAAAAGCACAGCATATGAATTACAGGCTTGATTTCACTGAAAAATAAAATGTTACAAAAAAGGTAATTCTCAATTGTAACTCAGTTTTCCATCTTGTTAAATGATGATACTAAAATGCTAGGAAAATAAACATGCACAATGCCTCTGTTTGCTCCATGAGCACGTAAACACAAAACACAGCAGAAGCTGAACAGAAAGAAACCATAGCTTGGATCAGTGTGGGCGATTTCTTTCGAAATAAAAGGCTTCACAGAAGAAAAATCAGGGTTCAGAGGAGCTGGGAGCTATTTGGCTCCCGCTTGTGGCCTAGAAGAGCCTGGTTAGCTTGACACCAACAGCTAGCAGGAGCTAATTTAGGCTCCCCAGGTCAACTGATGTCCAACAAACCTACGTGAATTTACCTGTGCATGTGTGACAATCTACAAACAAACATTAGGACAGATCTATATGACATTTAAACCAGAAGGGTTCATAAATAATATACAAAATGATAGGTTTGCATCGTATGCGAGAGTTAGATTTGTGGAACGCTCTGTACTAAAGTCCTTGTTCCCAAGTGTTAGCTTGGGGGGAACTAGGAGATAGCACATAGTAGTAGATAACATGCTGCAAATGTAACTTCCATGAAAGATGCTATAGACTTTTGGCCATTATTTACAACCCAATGTACTTTCAATCCTCCTCCCAACAAGAAATCTGCTTTAGTCACCCTCTTGCAAACCTTGTATTAAAATTATAGGCTTTGTAAAATTCAGTGACATAGATTCTCCAAACAAGGAAAGCTGCGAACATGTCTTGCTTTAGAAATCATGAGCTTGCAACAACATAGAATGCTAATGTATGGATTCAGCTGCCCACTGGTGCTTACAAAGCAAGCTTAGTATATTATATAGCCAAGGAACAGCTGCGAGAGAGTAAGTCGACACCCTGGCCGGAGTTCCGATTTAGCCCAGAGTCAAAGACCTTTGTAAGACTACACTAACTGTAAAATGTATGAATACTCTCCTTGTGAATGGGGGAGGGCAGATAAAGAGAGACCAGGTGGTTCAAATGGTAGACTGCACAACCATGTGTAGTCTGCTGCAGAGGAAACAAAATTCTGTTCCAGTGTTTTATTTTGCCTTAAAGTTATTTTCTAAACATAGGCGGGAATACAAATACTTTTCCTGCTCTCCCAATCTCCCTTCTACCTAAATGGACAGACAACTTGGGGGACACAGCCCCACTTCTTCCATCACAACCAGAAACCAGGGGGTCGTATGTGATACCCAAATTGGCCTAACTTTCACTACCCAAACTGGCCAGACAGCTGAAAGAATGCATTTAAATCTTCAAGAGGAGAATCCCTGCCCCACGACCACCACCGCTGCCGCCGTTGCTGCCTCAGAAAACCAAAACATCAATGTTGCCCTGTCCTTCCCAGACTTCCTTAATACAACTCAACCTCTATGGAGTTAATTAGGGTACTGTACAACAGTTGCAGCTTTTTCAAAACAAACAAATCAAAACCAAATTATTTTCCATCAGGTTCCACGATGCCTGGCTGCTGTCAATCACACCCACCCTGCTGTGTTTCCACTATTTTATTACTTCACATCCATAAACACTCTTCTGCCTTATTATCCCATGTGAATTATGTTCCTTTCCTAGCTTTGGAAGTGGTTCGGCACAATATCTTCAGATGCAAAACTTCCAATGAAAATGACCTAGCACTTCGGGCAGGACTGCCCCTTGTGGCGCGACCAAGCCAGATTTGAATAGATCTACCTACCTTCTTCTGTAATGGCATGACAAGATGAAAAACTAACATTTGGAGGATGGCTTGGAGAGGTTACTATTCTTTCAAAAAGCTTAATGCATCACGCTTTACAGTTCTACATCTGATAAGGAGACTTAATGGAGAACCATTGAAGTCAAAGTTTCTAGCTATCTTGGCTACAGAGAACTGCAGCTACCATAATTTTTTAAAGGAACACCGTAGTAGTGGAGGCTCACTCACAGTAAGCTTAACGTCCCCAGAGATCCACCAGACTCCTGAAGCAGTAACCTTAAGGAGTGGGAATTAAAAAATAAATGCAATTACTTCCCAGAGAGGATGGCCTAGAAAAGAACACCTCACCCGCCATGATCCTAAAGCCTACACCTGCCAGGAGACAAAGAGGTCATCATGCACTAAAAGGAGAAATGTGCTGCCAAGCACCACGGCCAATGCTGCCATCCTGAATCAAACAACCAGCCCAATGGGGCTAAACAGTTTAAGAGCAATCCCAGAATATACAAGTTAAGTCTGTGGCGAATTTAGGGAATTCATCACTTCTCACGGGGGAAAGGGGCTCACTGGAAGGGCCTCCCCTCTACTCACAAAAAAAAACATTCCTATAAGGAACTCCCTATGAGGAACACCCTCTGCATATATGGGTGTGGAAAAGGCGAATTTAGGGAATTCATCACTTCTCACGGGGGAAAGGGGCTCACTGGAAGGGCCTCCCCTCTACTCACAAAAAAAAACATTCCTATAAGGAACTCCCTATGAGGAACACCCTCTGCATATATGGGTGTGGAAAAGACCGCTGTTACTTCTGTTTTGCATTCCAACCCTATGGACTACTCTCAGATCATTGGCTCAAGGTAATGCTGGAATCCCCTTGAACTCAGCAGCTGACGAAAGTACGGTGATAAGAATAAAGAGACGAGGACCCTTGAATTGAAGAGGAATGCTACGCAAAGGCGAGCTTCCAATATGCAAACATCCTCGAGGGGCAGAGCCACACTACACCGCAGAGCAAGCGGTAGCGTGGGGAACCGAAGAGAGGAAAGATGCCGGAAGGCCAGCATTCAGAAGGCCAGCATTGACGGACGAAGATCCGTTTTACCAGGTGGCATGACCACGCTGCAACTGTGGTGGGCCTGGGAGCAGCAATAAGATGTCGAGACCAGGAGAGAACGGAGGAACAAACCCTCTGCTCTAAGTGTGGCAAATACAGAAACTGAGAATACTAGCATGAGACAAAACAGCTTACCTGGTGGTGTGACCACGTTGCAAGGGTCTGGGCTTCGGGACTAGTGAACAACGGGAGGAATTAATCCTCGGTGCGAAGATCACCGAAGCTACCGGGACTGGCAGGATAAGTAGACCACATCACAGAGGCAAAAAAATCCACCCACTGCCTCCTGGTAAAGGAAAGAATTTGCTTGGCTACCTTTTCAGCAATGCCCCATCCTACATGGCAAATAAACTCTAGACTCTCCAGCACGGCTTCAGCTAGTCCTTTAAGATCGTCCGACAAACATGGTCTCTCGACTACGAGATTCAACAAGACGGGAGCGGGAGGTTGCAACTTCCCAGTTCGCACAACCACCCTCTGGAACGAGCTCCCTTCTCACCTGCAAGACGAACTATCATACAACATTTTCAGAAAGAAGCTCAAGACTCTGCTTTTCAACTAACTCAACTCTGTTTTTATCCTCTTCTCCCCTCTCCCATGTTGCCCCATGTACTTATTCTTTGCCTGGCTGTAACCAGCGCCCAGATACCATGGGCCTGGCACACTTCTATGTCAAAATAAAATATATAAAATACCACCACCACGCTGGAGAACACCCGAAGGTAGAGAAGGTACCAGGTTTGCATAGGGAGGCGAGTGGAGTTAAACGAGGAGAGAAAAGGGGGGATCTTTTTCCCAAAGAGTAAGCAGTCCCGTGGACAAGAGGGGACGGAGAGCCCTAAAAAGAGAAGGGACATTTTTCCACATACGACAAGAAGGGAACCTGCAAGGTTCAATCAATCTACACAAGGAATTATATCATATGAGGGAAAACAAATCTAGTAATAAGTAATCCAGAGGAGCCCGGAGGGCCCTAAAGATATATGCTACTGCTATAAGTGGGGAACCTGAAGTGTTCATACTATAAAAGCCACCTTATTAGGGGAACGAAAAAGGTCCAAGTTGGTGAAATCGGACCAAGGGCACAACCCCTCCCCTTCAAGAAATAAAGACGCTTTGTTCAACTTTTGAGGAACAGAAAAAGAAACTTGAAAACTTCTTTTGTAAACTGCTCAGAACACACTTTTGTCCTACCACCAGTTGGGAGAGATCCAACTAACATTAGCCGGAAAAAGCAAGAGCTGGGAGGATACGGCTCTCGCTCATTTTTATGTTTTGTTCATTTCTCTCTAAAGTGTAGGGCCAGATAGTGAATAGGATTTGTACTTTTCGGTTTTGACAAATGATGACGAGCACCCTTAATTTAGTTTGTAGGCAGGGAAATACCCCTTAGCAACAACGGCAGATAGGCATTTTTCCCTTTAATTAAGAATAAAAACCTTCAAATGTTACCCTTGAGTCAGACTTCTCCTTCTGGTTCGCCACATATGGCGAACAATGTGCTGGCAGTTTTTGAGGGACCAATGGAAGAACCGGAAGCCTGACAATATATATAAAAAAATAGGTTAACCCTCCCTTTCGCACTGACAAATCAGGATAGCACATGATACTTGCCAAATGCTTCACAAGTCATCAGCATTAACAGAGCATTTCTTTATCAAAAATATATTTACTTTCATAAAAATACTGTTCCTATAAAAATATATAGGTAACCTCTTTAGATATCAATTAAAAAACAGACAGCCTGGTTTCTACCGAGGGGTTAGTACAAAATTGTGTATTTTCTTAACTAAAGCCATCAGTTATTGAAAGACAAGTTTACAAAATGTCATAAGACATCAACACCACACCTTGCACAATCAGTAAGTACGTCAAACAGAATTTGTTTGACAAAGAAACGTACAACCAGTTCATGCCCTTTTCACGGGCTTGCAATTGTACAGGTAATGTTGTGGGAAGGGAAATAATGGCCCTTGCTGGAAAAAAGGGAAAGACTACTCAGAGGTCAAATGTTGGTCGACAGTGTGTGCTTTGGCCCCTCTGAGATACGCTTATCCCCAGCGTTCTCACATTTTTTAAATATTGATTAGGACAAAGGATTGCTTGCTAGAACTGAGACTCAACCTGGAGAACCACATTTTTGTGTAAAACAGCTGTAAAACAAAAATATAAATTACTTAAAATGTCGCTTTAAATTGTTTAAGAGACTCAAATATGTGTCTACACTATGCGCAACCTACTAACTTTATTCTTGTGGAAACATGTGCAGGGCAGACTTCTAAATGTTTTCTTTTTCTGTGTTCAATATCAGATGCGGCATGGTTCCGCTATATGGGGCAACATGAACCACTTATTAAAATGCATACTAGTTTGCAAATAAAATCAAAACTTCTCGTTAATTTTTACTGACCTTTTAATGAAAAATGCTATTATATGCCACTGGCTAATTGCTCCATGCCATTTCTTATTCCATTCTCTGGCATAATCTCTGCTGTGATTTCAGACGGTTTGACTTTTTATTCTGTCTGGTTCTATTAGAAAAAACACCAGAGATATTTAATGTCATCTATACATGCGTTTTTCCCAAATGTTAGGTTTTTGATCATCTCGAACCAAATCACTGTTGCTAAATTCATGATTATGCCAACTATTGTAAAGGACCCTATACAAGTGAAACCAGTTCATTCTTATTCAGGGGACAGATATTTTAGGGTGTCTTACACATCTGCTTCATGCTGCTGTCTATAATCTTTCTCCTTTTCGACCCAAGATAGACAAACACAATATTCTTCAGCTTTGGAAACACACGAGTGCATCCTCATCTTACCTCTGCCTGCGGGATGTATCCCATGCACGTTCCTCAGACTGCTGCTCGCAGTAAAGGAAACCGAGCACCAGTAACAGTTGATGCTTGTAACATTTGCGGAATGCCCATGAAACCAAAGCCTTCCAAACTTGGCTGAATGGACTAAATTCACACTCACATCATGGCACCAAGTTCAACATACAGTTCCTGGATTTGCAGATCTTTGCAAGATCTAACACCTTGACAAACACTGTGTTCCATAAACATACAGACAAGAACGCTCTGTTACTTTATGATGGCTATCACCCATGACATCAGGGACAAATTACCTCACGGACAGTACAAGGTATAGACGTAACTGCTCCGGGATAGGTGAGTTCGACACCCAAGCCCATCAGCTAACAGAGAAACTGTCTAGCCGTGGTTATCCAAGAAAGATGCTTAAACACGCGTACAAAAAGGCACGAAATGTCACTAGGTCCATCACCCTGGAACAGCATGAAAAAAGCTCAGACGGAAGAAAATCTTACAGGTGTTTTGAGCTACTCACCGCTTCCAAAAAACACAAATAAAATCTGATGAACACATTGTGGCCTATTTTGAACACAGGACCACTAATCCTTACAGAACCAAGAGAAAGAACTTGAGAGACAGTCTTGTGTCCTCACATCAAGACGGGCCTATTCTCAACAACTCCCAACCCTTCAGGGACTTCCGCCTATGCGCAGAAACATTCCATGCGGCTCATGCTCCGTATGCACTAGGAGCACAGAAGTAGATATTGGCAGAGATCATCCTTGGCAACAACTCAAATTCACGCATTGTAACACTGCAAATAATCTACTTTATGCGCTGTCCTTGCAATTTGTGCTACATTGGGATGACTAACAGAGTGAGAAAACGTATAGGGGAGCATACATTGTGCATATGTACATGCACCAATGGTAACCCACTTATTGTGAAGCAGGACAGAGTGAATTGGATTTTAAATGGACCATACTTGATAAAGTGTGGATTCCACCATGTGGAGGAGATACTATCTCTTTCCTCTGCAAAAAACAACAACGCTCGGTTTACAGATTAAAAATCGCATGTACATGGTCTGAACAAGACCCTCCCCTAGCAACACCTAGCAGTGTTGCCTTAACCATTAGATCAATAACAGCAAATATAAGACTGGGCACTTAACCCTAGTATGCATCATGATAGAGGGGTTGAACAGTAGACTTATCTTACTATGGGATGGGCTTTAAAAAAAAAAACTATAAAAATGCCTTGGACACAAGAGGAACACGATACTCAATGAGACAATATAAATGGAGGTCACTCAGGAATGCAAGGTCCAGCTCAGTGTCAGAAAATAAAAACGAATGTAGAATACAGTAAAGAAGAAAGATGATGGCAGAGATGAGCTGCAGAACGGTGAGCATTCTGGTGCATACGTGTCTGATGCTGTATACTGGTGTGGGTCCTGGTATACCGGCACCAAGTGCAGAGTGGGTAACAAGGAAACAATGTATATACAAAAGAAAAAAAACGTTAATTGAAGTGAACTTACTCATAGTCCATTGGACGATTAGCTCTAGCCATTTGTCACATGCGCCCAGATGCCCTTCGGCCAGGTGCGCTTTATAAATAAATAAAATACAACAATAAAACTGAGGTAGGAAATAATAACAAGGTAAACAGTAGGCACTGTCCGTAGACAGCAGCCACAGATGCGTGGGGTCCTGCTCTGGCCGAATATGACAAAAAAGATATAACTTCCACAAGTTCAAGATGGCGTGCCGTTTGCAACATTAGCAACCACCGTTTCTGTAGGCCATAACAACACCAGCCTATGACCGTGATGACGAGTGTAATAGTGCTGAGAAGACTTGCATAACTCCCTGAGCACAGAAGTATGGCAAGTAGTAGTATACTCCTGTAGAAGAAAAAAAGCAGCACACAGGTACGTGCGAATGGAGCGATAGGGGGACATGGTCTTTTCTTTTGCTCACACAAGACGAAAAGCTGCTGCAAGAGAAACCCCTTTTACACTGTAATGTAGAGGCAAGCAGGACGTCGTTTTATTTTGTAGATAGTGACTCAGTGATCCATCTATTTGTTTGTATTACCGAGTCATGGACTCGCCACTCACAAGCCGAAGACAGAAGCATGATTTGGTAATCCGATATCACTGCCACTGCATGTATTAAGAGCACTCTGGCTTCATGTCCCCTGTATCCCAGAGTAGAGGAAAGGGGAAGGAGGAGAGAGAGAAAGAGCAAGTGTAGGGGGTGTCTACATGTACATGTAGACGCGCCTCTGAAAAATATAACAAGTGGCATAAGCCCTAATGTCACAAGAAGGCAAAGTAGGTTATGTTCTGCCAGGCTTTAGTGGGGACGCTTATGTATTGTTCCCATTGCGAGTGTGTTCAACAATAAGCTGATATCCATTCAATGATTGTTATTCTTTACAGCTATCTTCATGTAACAGCATGTGAGAGAAACACATCAACAACTATATATGAATGTTAGCAATGATGTGAAGTTATGGGGGCGTGGTCTGGCACGCATGGTGTGAGGAAGCAAGGCACCGAGCTCCGGCCGCGATCCTACGTGTTGATCCTGCAACAGCGGATATAGCCGTAAAGGTACCACTGGTGAGGCAAAGCGATCCACTACGTGCCCGCACTGAAAACGGGAGAAATCGGACTGCAGACAGGGCGGCAAGTCCGTAGGAATCGGGCCCCCATGCATGGCACAAAATGGCGGAGGAGGGCGCGCGCTGAAGAAGCAGAAGGGGGGTCAGAAGACCGACAAGGCTCCACAGAAAGCAACGGCGTTCCAGACCGCAGATGAATCAGCCTGACCAGGAGAGACAAGCAAGAAGGCGAACTGGCGACTGGGAGGAGCACCTGCAGCAACACAGTGCCCAAAGCGAGCGCAGCCAGTGCCGGGCTGCGAGCACGGGACAGGGACGACACACCGGGGCTGCGGAGACCAGCAAAGTGGATGGTACTGGCGAGGTGAGGACACCCGAACAACAGCGGCAGCCAAAGAATGCAGGAGCACCCCTCCGCTATGGTAAGAAGCTGAAGAGGACCCCTCCGGGGGAAGGGAAGAAACCGGGAGCGGGCACAACAGCACAGTGAGCCACACGTGCGGGCACCAGCAAAGCAGACGGCTCCGGTGAGGACACCCGAACAAAAGCGGCAACCCAGGGCACGCATTAGCACCCCACTGCTGCGGCACGAAGCTGAAGGGGGCACCCCCGGGAGAAGAGCAGGGACCAGGAGCGGGCACAGCAACAAGGTGAGCACGCACTGAACCGGGAAAAACCACAGGCAAAATAGACATACGCTGAGTGGGAAGGAGGTGGGGACACCTGCCGAGAGCCCGGGAAGAGGAAACGCAAGCGCACAAGCCCGATGAAACAGACCCTGACCAGAAAAACAAAAGAATCCTGAGCCCCAAGCGCCACAATCAGAGCCCAGGCTGATAAGGAGACCATTATGCGGGGCACACTGCAAGGCCCATTGAGGGACAGCGCAGGACAGGCCAACCTAAAGAGATCCAAGCGGGCCGGGACAGGGCTGCAGCAAGGCGGAGCCCACAGGTGAGAGAGGCAAGAGGGGACACAACTGGATCCGAGCAACGCTGCGAGGGCGACGAGAAGTGAGCAACCCACATCGCCTGCGCGCACAGACTACCCAGGGCTACGGAACAGAAAGATATGCAGGCAAGGGCCCGCACCCACGACAAAAGCTGAGCCCACAGAGAGCAGCACAGCCTAATATAACTGTGCACCACCCAACAACTGAGCACAACAAAATCACCCAGTAAGCCCTGAGCAAAGCCGGTGTGCCCAAAGGGGCTGAGGGAAAACTGGTATACGGCACAGCCGCCTACAACGTGGTGGAAACAAACAAGTGGTAAAACAAATAAGCTGCAGGACTCCCCCAGCAACTGAAGCAGAACGGGGAATTAACTCTGAAACGACTGAAGCAAATGAAAGTCAGTCACAACTTGAGTTGGTGGAGGCGTGACAACTACCTGGAAACAGGTCCAAGCACAGAGGCAGCCCAGAAGGGAGGTAAGGGGGAAGGAAGCAGACCAAGCTCGACAGCAAGATCAGGGAGCACAGAAGGCATAAACACTCAGCCATCAGGGCACACGGGTCCCGTGGGGCACAGTAATCTTGCGGGAGAGCGGGGACATCACAAGTCCGGAGATCCCGAGACCCCCCCCACTCCTCCCTATCGGAGCACAGCACTGTCCTAATGGCTGGGGTGCTGACACCGGCTGGCGCACCCCACAACGCCCTACTCAAACATGCCATCCACCAAGGACGAGGGCAAGGTGAAGTGACGACAATGGATTCATTAATGGCGCCAAAACCAGCGTCCATGACACACAGAGGCGCAACAGAGACGGAGGCCCAGAGAGAATCAGAAACAGATAATAGGGAGGGGCAGGTGCTGGAGGCCATAGCTTCTCCGAGGACCTTCATAGACACTGACTGCGACTGAAGCTGGGGTGTCAGAAACCGCAGAAGCCACAAAGGAACTGAAGACCAAGGTGGTGGAACTAGAGACGAAAGTTGCTATGCTGGAAGCAAGAGATGAGGAAGCGGAAGGAAGGGCCAGGGGAAGTAACATCAGACTACTGGGAATCCCTGAAGGAACGGAGGGAACGAACCCGACAAGCTACGCAGAGTCCCTCCTACAGCAAGAAATAGGCGCGAACAGACTCTCACAGGGATTCGCGGTTGAAAGAGCCCACTGATCTCTTCAAAAGAAACCACCACTAGGTTCGTACCCCCGCCTAATGATCGCAAAGATGCTCAATTTCCAGGATAGAGAGATCATACTCAAGCACTCGAGAGAAGGCGGGATAATAGAGCGAGGCGACTCCAAGAAAACCATATACCCCAATTACATGGGCGTAATTTTAGGGGAGGTACAGGGGTGTTCGTCCCCCCCAACTTTCATGGCACACGATTTTGTCCCCATTCATTTGAATGGGGCATTTTTTTTATTGATATGTTTTTTATTGAAATGTTGGGGGGGGGTGATATGTCCCCCCACCCCCCCCAACATTTTCAGCAACGTTACTTCCCTGCCTGATTGTACGCAAATGGTGCAGAGAG
This sequence comes from Ambystoma mexicanum, assembly GCF_040938575.1. Lineage (NCBI taxonomy): Eukaryota > Metazoa > Chordata > Amphibia > Caudata > Ambystomatidae > Ambystoma > Ambystoma mexicanum. Next base: position 185,195,062 of record NC_090931.1, on the reverse strand, counting down.
CAAGGAACTCCTTTGTCCCGATTAAAGCAAGGCTGAGACAACTAAACCTGAAGTATATGCTGCTGTATCCCTCCAGACTGAAGGTAATCCAAAGGACGAGCCATATTCTTAGAGACTCCAGTGGCAGCCAACATGTGGATGGAACATAATAACCTGGCGGGCGGTCAGGACAAAGACCCTTGAAATGGACTGAAGCTGGGGGAAGGACATATCACGGAAGAGACATCACTTTGAGGTGCCACCAGTGGAGCAATTCACCATCACGAGAGATCCATAAAAGCACTTACTGAAAGGCTGGGAAAAGTGATCTGCCAATCACACTGTGTGCGATGCCCTAACCCTCAGAATGACCAGAGCTGGCCTGTTGCCGGCACAACCACACCCGCGCTGGATGCCCTGGAAGGGGCTAGACAGTGCAGAGACACCCGAGCACAACAACGGTTGTGAAGTTGCTGGGTGCAATCGTTTGGTCTGCATTTGTTGTTGCAGTGGTTTCCTTTTTGTACCGGAGTCTTCATGCAGCACAGAAAAGGATAAAGGTGGCCAACAAGTCAAGGACACAGGCAATGAGGTGAGGGGGTGGGAGGGAAGTGGAGCTCTGGAGGTAAACACACGAAACTGGAGGAGTAGAGAGGGAGGGGGGCCTGAAAGCACTGCAAAACTAAACATGGCAGCGCAACTTAAAATACTAACATGGAATGCACGCGGGTTGGGGTTCCGACTTGCGCAGGAACAGGATCAGGTCCTATCTGCGCAGGAAGAAAGTGGACATCACACTGCTCCAAGAAACCCACCTGACAGCAGACACCCAGGCCAAGCTACAGGAATACTGGGGAGGGCAGGGGCAAGGGGCCCCATACTCCAAGTATGCGAGGGGAGTCTACACTTTGATCAGCCCTCGGGTGCCCTTCCAGCTAATGGGGTGAAGGTGAGCCCGCATGTGTAATATTGTGCTCACACTTGGAGTTTTGTATTTTTCACTATGTGCGCTAAATGAATGTGCGTTTATAAAAGAAAAGAGGCTTTCCTTTTGATGGCGATACTTGCAGATGCCGAGACTAGCATGAGTTGTTGAGAATGTCCATATAGGGATAGTAATTGTAAATTAGACAGAGGCCTGTTTAACCTGACAAGAGCTTGTTTTGCAGAAGGATTGTGCTTGGTCCATGTGTGTCGAAATTAGCTGAGTCTAACTGAAACTGTCTGCAGGATGCGGGTGGGGGGGAAGGAATGAGTAAGCACAGCCTCGTGCACAGAGATAAGGACACAGAGGGGCACGAGAGAGAGCGAATAACAGATAACAGGAAACCACAATAGCAGATGTTGAACTGTTGACCGTTGATGCAAAGTCATGACTGGGAGGAACCGCCTTGTGGTGGACATAATCTATGTGCAGCAATGTATGACAATGTAAAACAGATGGGTATAAAAGGACCACGATGTGCAGGGGAAAGGGCGGCACTTTGACGACTTGCTTTGCGAGACGGTTGAACTTGTGGCCCATTCGCGAATGCTTGTGTGTTAATAAAGCAATGTTTACTCAACTCTTTTCTGTTTGAGTTTTTATAGGGTCCCTCTTGTACTGGTTATGGCGACGGCGAGAAATCGCACCCACAGGGGGTTGAGGCAGACACAGAAGGGAGGTACTTGATAATATGGGGTGCAATCAAGCAGGTTGAGATCTGCCTAGTAAGCACATTTCCCTAACCAAGGCATACCAACATACCTTGGTAAGCTGCAGCCCAAATTAACTAGGCACAGGGAGGGCCTTTATATCTGGGGTGGCAATCTCAACTGCGTGAGGGACCTGGACCTGGATAGATCTGAGCCCCCACAGAACCTGGTTGAAAAGACCCCAACCGCACTGAACAACACACTGCGACAGCTAGATCTCGCGGACGCCTGGAGAGAACACCATCCCACACAGGGTTTATTCATACTACTCTTCACCACACGGCCTTTACACAAGAATAGATTACATGTTCATCGACAAGGCACATCTAGCACCAGTGGAGTCCATACAATACATGGGCAGAACAATCTCCAACCACTCACCTCAGCTAATGCTATGGGCAATGAAAGGCCCCAGGCCCCCCATCCCGCTATGGCAAATGCCTAGAGAGGCACTAACGGACCCAACTTTCAAGGATGAGCTAGTGGAAAAGCTTGCAGAATATGTCACAACTAATAGCGGTAGTGTAGACCGCTGGACTACAATGTGGGAGGCTCTGAAGGTGGTAATGAGGGGAGAGATCATAGCTGGGGTAGGGGGAAATCAGAAAAATGCTGAAGAAAGAGCTAGAGGAGCGGGAGGAGGAAATAAAGCAAAAGGAGACCGCTAACTCAGGGTCCAGGGCAGAGGAGGAAAGTCTGCTGGAGGCAAGGACAAGCGGTCAACAGGCGTGGGAGGATGGCTGGCTAAATTCGACTACATAAGGCGCACCACTAGGACACACAAACTGAGACAAACCAGGTAGGCTGCTGGCATGGCTATGGAAACGAGAGCACCCGAAACATCCAACGACCATGCTAAAAGATGAGGTGGGGGAAACGAAAAGAACACAGCTCAATAAACAACACTTTTGCAGACTTCTACTCCACACTATATGCACATAACACCCCAGTACCACCGTCAGACATACATGACACCTTAGAAGAAAATGAACTCCCCAAGCTGAATGAGCAGGAACGAGAGACACTAGAAGAGGCAATCACATTAGAAGACACCACAGACGCCATTAGATCCCTGGCCGCATGTAAGACCCCTGGAACAGACGTGCTTTCCCCAGAGTTCTATAAGGCATATGAAACAACGCTAACCCCGGTGCTCAATGAGGTGTATCAAGAGGCTTATGAGATAGGAACCCTACCCGAAAGCATGAGAGAAACAGTAATAGCCCCAATACCCAAACCACACAAACCAACAGATGAATGTGACTCATATCGCCCTCTGGCAATGCTAAATTACGATAGCAAAATACTGACCACCATACTGGCCAAGAGACTGTTCAAAGTGATAGGAAGCCTGGTACACGAGGACCAAAATGGGTATGTGTCTGGTCGTAAAACAACTGCTAATTTACGCAGGCTACAACACATTATGGCACAAACAGAGGGGGGCCAGGAACACCTGGCTGTGATGTCACTAGACGCCATTAAGGCATTTGACTCCATCTACTGGGAGTGGCTGATAGAGGTGCTGTGGGAATTTGGATTTGGGGAGGGATTTGTGCGATGGATTAAGATACTGTATAAAGACCCCACGGCAAGGGTAGAAATGGGCAAAATGGTTTCGAGAGATTGGAACATACAGAGAGGAACCAGACAGGGTTGTGCCTTGTCGCCCATGCTCTACATTCTGGGGCTGCAACACATCGCAATTTACATAAGGAAACAGTTCTGGGACGCGGGGATACGGGTGGGTGGGAGGTATCATGTCATGTCATATCGCTATATGCAGATGTCCTGCTTTATCTGAGAGACCCTAGGAGCAATGTCCCAACAATCCTAGAAGTACTGGATAACTTTGCACGCTACTCAGGGATACACTTCAGCAGACAAAATTCTTGCATGTTCCCACTAGCAGACTTAAGGGAGAGGACAATAGAAAACTTACCGAGGTGGGGATACAGTGGCAGCTAGACACATTCAAGTATCTCGGGGTCAAGATCAGACACACACCAGAACTCATGCATGAGTATAACACAATGTTAGTAACACAGGAACTCCGCAACTCAACGAAATTCTGGTCCAAACTCCCGCTGTCAATGATGGGGAGGGCATCGATTGTCAAAATGATCATCCTGCCAAGATTCCTATATTTCTTTCAGAATATCTGCCACTACATCAGATGAACTTTTTTCCGAAAACTAGATGCCCAGATCAGAGATTTTATATGGGGAAAGACGCGTCACAAACTGGCACTGACCCTACTGCATAGGGTGGGGGCATACAGCTCCCAGACTTCGAAAGATACTATCTGGCAGCCCAACTGAGCCACGTCACCAGATGGCTGTCGGACGACGTCACTAACCGAAACGGGCCTCCTGCGGGACTTGATCAAACCTGAATTCCTTAAAGCAATACTGTGGCTGTCACAAGACCATGCCCGCAATACACCAGTGCTGGCATAGCTGGGCAGACAAATATGGGGAAGAGTTAAAACCATTACGCACCTGGAGAACCCTTACTCCCCTGAAATAGCAATTGTGGCAGAGATGAGAACAACATTAACTGGCCTCAACACCATTAGACAGTGGGAAGGAATGGGCATATACACCTGGGGGGACATGTACGAGGAAGGGTAATTCAGGGAATTGGAATCGCTGCATGAGAAAGAGGGGCTGCCAACGGGACAAGTGTTTGGTACCAGAAGCTCAAACACGAGGCCAAGGGCAAGTGGGGAGATTGGCCAGCTGAGCCAACAACAAACCCCCTAGTGACGGAAATGTACAACCTGAGCGACAGATGGAAGCCAGTGTCAAGGCTCTACGCTCAATTAAACGACAGGCCCAACCCTCGCAGCACCACACTAAAAATCAAATGGGAAATGGACATTGGTGAAGACATCACTGACGACGAGTGGGAAAGAGCGCTGAAACACCCAAAAGAAGTGTCCAGGAACACCAGATTCAGACGAATACAAACAAACGTCCTATACAGAACATACATGACCCCCAAAAAAAGTAGTAAACTTCAGGAAGCAGACAGAAGCGCAATGCCTGTGGTGCAACTGTGATGAAAATGTTCTGGGGTTGCGAGAAAGCGAGTATCCTTGGGCAAACATAGAACAGACATGCAAGAAGGGTGGAATTAAAAGGTATGTTTGGACCCTGAAAGAATGCCTCCTAGGCTCGTACTCCAGACTAAGCAAGATCAAACATAGTGAGGTTAATGGACATGGCATGCATACTGGCAAAAAGATGGATAACAATAGAAATCAAAAAGAGGCCCACAGTACGCACAATGGAAAAGGGAAATGGAACAATGGACAGCCGCAGAGACAGAAACATGGGGCATGGGGGCTGCTAGGGGAGAGGGAGATACTAATGTCAAATTTGAGTCATGGAAGGCAATAGTAAAAGACATGTTCCTCCCGTCTGACGACATGCCTCCGTGAAGAGGCGCACTGGGAAAAATGCAGGTATCGCACCGCGGAAAGAGAGCAATAAACCGAGTTGCTCTCTCAACCACATCAATAATAGATACAGGCACACCACCAACCTATTCCTAGACAACAGATGAAGCCACAAACTGTTAAAACGCATGAAGACAGTTAATGTTTGTTACTGGTTTATAAGGTTGACTTAATATGAATGGCGATGTAAATCGGGGGGTGGGACCAATTGTTACGTTATGTATGATTTCAAAATGCCAATAAACATTTTAAAATAATTAATGTGAATTTATTCACTCTGCACAGACCAAGATCAATTTCTCACTGTATTTTCTCTGTGCGTTTTCTCCCTTGTTTTTAGAATTTAAAAACAGTAAAGCAAAGCAGAAGATTCCATGGGGGACTGCTGGTGTATTTAGCACAAGAGCTGACATACAATATTACTATAACTAATGAGCATCGTGGAACATAGCACATTTAAAAAGGTAATCAGATTAGAGTCTGGTGATGCCTCAAGAGGAATAGAATGCCCTCGTAGGGGCTGTTCTGGTCCGGAAGAAGGCGGTGCACTAAAATAGTCTGCTGAAACTGGTCGACCTTGGTGTATACTTTAATCCCGAAACCAAGGGAGATACTATCAGATGGTTTTCTGTCTGCATACTCAATAAAAGACTGACTTTTTATCTACTTGTTTGTTTTACCAAAACTTCCCCTCTGGGTAGTCATGCAAGGAGGAATACAATAGTTGCCTTACCGCACCAGTTGCATTAAAGGAACATTTTCTTTGGTCCTGTCCCCCTTTTAGATAGGCGTTACATCAGCGAAATCTAAGGAAAGGCACCAATAGGTAGGTCCAGTTCTTCAGTGAGGGATCTGCAGTTAGGGAGATACCAATCGTCTAGTGATAGCTCACTTTTTGTGTCGCCACATATGGTCTGATACGTGGGATCAGAGTGACCCAACAGTGTCATACATGCGCCCAGGTCATATGGCCAATCTCATCGACCACATCCCATCAATCGGATACTGGGGTATAAAAGCATCGTAGGGGCGACCCCAAGCGTCCAACATGGTAGAAAGCAGGGCCTATGCCCCTCTCTGCCAACCTATCAATTGAGTCAGAGGACGAAGACTAGCTTGAGCCCCCTCCCTCTGAAAAACGTTGGACTAAAAAATCCCTGAGCCAAGAGTAGAAAGGACAACGCTCGAGACACTCCTGGAGAGGAGTATTGAAAATCAAGCCAGGGGCGAACACCACCACCAGGGGAGTCTTGACCGATTATTGGTAGGCCAAAGGCATTGGGCCCTCCCTCATTGGGTCCTGCAACCATACCATGAGGGAGAAGACCTTGCACCTTTTAACACATTTTAAAGGTTATCCACCCAGTTACAATGGGACGAGGCTCTTAAAGTTTCTGAAATTCCGAAATATCCAGTTGCTTCCAAATGAAAGCTTGCTGGAATTAGCCAGACTAATACAAAATCTCCTTAACCAGTGGTTAGACTTAGAGGAAGAAAAGCTCAGGGTTATCGCACTGGAGCAGTATTTTAGCACTTTATCTCCACCTCTACAGAGAGCCATACTCCAGCAACACCAACCTTCCCTAGAGACAGCTATTCAGATAGCCCAGGCGCACTCTGAGGAGTTATATTTAAAAATTGCTGGGAGGCCGGTAGACCAAAGAAGAGAGTTTAAACCATCAAGCAAAGTCTCTGCTGACCCACAGAAGACCCGAAAAACACATTCTCATTAGAGCAAACCAGAAGGTAGAGACTTTCCACAAGCGTGCTCCACTCCCTGTGGTCAAACAAAAGATAACCCTAGGGGGAACACATTGGAAAGGGGAAACCTCTTTTATACCACGCCTATGTGTTTCTCCTGTGGGGAAAAGGGTAGTTTCACCCAAGCCTGTCCAAAAAGCCTTGTTGACGATTCCAAGGAGATTTGATGAGTAAGGGCAGATGAATGGGTAGCAGAGGAAGAAGAAAGGAAAGCAGGTTCAAAAATAGATTGGCTACTGCACCACTCAGCACTTGTAAACCCAAGAAACTGTCTGGGATAAACCCCTAATTGTGTCAGGGAGCAAACAAACCACCATATGCTCAGACCTAGTCTACCCAGAAAATGTAAAAAGGGGAGGGTTCGTAAAGATCACCTGCGTACATGGCCATGTAGAAACCTATTAAAAAATCCACCTACCCCTAGAGGTCAGAGTTTGCTGCAGCTAGTTACGAGCTGCAGTTGTACCAGGCCTACAGGAGGAAGTCGTCATAGGTACAGACTTCACTACCTTTCCAGATCTCTTAACCCATTCTCCTCCAAAGCCCTCATCTTCCTGGGAATCATTTAAAAAGGAAGATAAGAACCATATGTGTGGATCTGGGAAAAGGAGAATGCCAGGGGGACAACCGTCTCAGAAGATGGAGCTTCAGTTTTGGCAGGGGTACATGATGAACTCAGGGAATTCATCACTTCTCCCTTGGGGGGAGCAGGGGGGTGAGCCGACTAGGCAAGACGCTTATGAGTCTAGAAAAGCGTGACCTCAATAGGAGTGACCTCTAGGGGGACAAGTACTCCCATTCATATAAGGTACTCCCTATGAAGAATACTCTCCGCAAATATGGGAGTGGAAAAGACTGATGTTACTTCCGTTTTGCATTCTAACCCTATTGACACTACTCCCATATTGTTGGCTCAAGGTAAAGCTGGAATCACCTTGACTCAACAGCTGATTAAAAACCCACACCCTTTTGAAGTAAGGCTGAAAACAGCGATGGGGAACCTTTAATGCTTGAGGAAGAATCCTATGCAGAGGTGAGCCCGACGTGCAAACGTCCTGAAGGGGCAGAGCCGCACTATGCTGCAGAGCCAGCGGTAGCATGGGGATCCGAAGAGAGGAAAGACACCGGAAGGCCGGCACCTAATAGGGTGAAATGGAGACAGGGGTGGGAGAACCAGCTTACCTTGTTGTGTGACCGCACTTCAGCCATGGTGGGTCTGGGGCCCGTGAACCACCACAGGGATCAGGGAGGAACAAATCCGCCACTCTTGGTGCAAGGACCACCTAAGCTTCGGGGTTGGAAGAACGCCAGAGACGCCACCCCGCTGGAGCACACCCAAAGGCAGAGAAAGTACCAGGGTTGCCATGGGTCGAAGGAGGCGAGTGGAATTACCCAAGGATGTTTCCACAAAGATTAAGCAATCCCATGGACAACAGGTGCCTGGAGAGCCCGAGAGAGACAAGGAACATTTTTCCGCATAAGACAAAAGGGGAACCTGCAGGGTTCAACCAATCTACCTATCTAGGCATGATACGATGGAAAATGGAGAAAAGTATTGCAGGATTGCCTGAAGAACCCTAAAGATATGAGATATTCCTACAAGAAGGGAACCCAAAGGATTCAAACTATGCAAAGCACAGTATTATGGGAAGGAAAAGGTCCAAGTTGGTGGAAATAGACTATGGGCATAATCGCACCCCTTAAAGAAATTGATTTTGTTTATGTAAAGAATTATTTTGAGCAACTGAAAAAGAAACTTGGAAACTTGATTTTGTGAACTGTCAAGACCGAACATTTGTCCTACAACCAGTACTTTGTGAGAGATCCAAATAACATTGGCCGGACTAAGCAAGAGCTGTGAGGATCTGGCCCTCAATTTTCATGAAGTGGTAGCGCCACATAGTGAATAGGATTTGGACTGGAGGACTTTTCTTTGGTTTTGACAAATGACAAGAGGTTCGTAGATGGGGAAATCTCTGTTAGCAATAGGGCTAGATAAGCATTTATTATTTTTAGTTAATAATAAAACCCATGTACAGTTAACCTCGAGTTGGACTCCTGATTCGCCACAAGTTGCTTATCCAGAGGTCAGCATCAATATTTCTAAAAGTCCATGAAGGAGCACATATTTACCCTGCTACACCAAAGCAACCATTAGACCCCTAAGCAGCCCTGGCTACAATTAAGGGGTTGCTATTGAAGCATTTTGTCTTTACTGTTCACCGCCACCAGATTGTGGCTTTTTGGTTTTCTGAAGTATGAAATGATGATTTTCATCTTTGGAATACTCTGTTTGGTAAGCGTAAAACCAGAGGTTTCCTTGCTTTCCTTCCTCTACAGTCACTTGTTTCTTTGTACGTTTCATGAGACTTCTCAGTTTTCAGAACTCAGCACCTACAGAAGCAGGACCTTTTCTGACACACAACCCAAACAGTCCAACCCCTTTACTAAAGTATATTTAGTATTTTCATATTAAACCTCCTTTAAGCGGTACAAGGGATGTTTCAGTCCATTGGTTAAAGGCAGATGGTTGTTATAAATACAAGAACAACGCCAATGTAATCACATACAGAACATACAAATCCCTTTCTTTACAAGAACATGGCCAAACTCAAAAGGTCCAAAAGATCTGTAAAAACAATTACAGCGAGCTGGACCACATAGACAGAACAGTGCTTTTCCAAAATGACACTACTGATTAGGTTTTGGGGCATCATTGAGACTAAACAGATTTCACTGTGCGAAGGGGTCAGGAATCTGACCTGCTAAGAGGTGATGTGGACCCCCTCTCAGTCTTGGGTGGGAGACCTACTAGGGTGGAAGACAGAGCAAGGTCTACTCTAGTTGGGGGAGGTGGAGGTTTGGAGGGACCAAATCCCTGTTCCTTCATTTTGTGCATGTGCGCTTATCAATGGTACCACTGTTGATCACCCCATACATCCGATTCAAGATGCTGTCCAGTTGCTCTGCATTTTAGAGAACGAACACCAGAAGCCCCAGTGGTGATTGAAGTGAAAACAGCCCACAAGTGCCTCCAGAGAGGCAACGTGCATCAGCGCAACCTAACCAGCAGTAAAGTGCAAGGGAACCCAGTGATCAAAATTAAGATTGGATAAGCAGGAGCTAAAAGCAGCTGCTGGGTAGCCAGCATTAACTAGTGACCAGGAGCTACCACTGGGGAACGTGCAGCTAGTAAATGGCGCTCCACAAACCTAGCTTCCACATAAGATGGAAGCATATCCATTTGTCCATTATTTAGGACCACTTTTACTTTAAATGTGATATATATGGGTCCACAGTTAAATTCACATAGGTGGGTTTGTCCAACATTAGTTGCCATGAAGAGCAAGGAATAGCTCCTGGTAGGTGTTAACATCACCCAACCAGGCACTTCTAGGCTACAGGCAGGAGCTAAATGGCTCCAAGCTCCCCCTCAGTTTTCAACCCTGGAAACCGCTACACACAACACTGCACAGGTCAGTATGTACACGGAGCACTGCCATCTGCAACAGCGCTCACCTCTAACAGACTGTACTCTGCTCTATGCTGAAACAGCTTATTTGCACCAGAACCGCAGAGCTGCTCCAACGTACAACCCCACTGACTTTGGAAACCCTCACATGAACATATACTATTGGCCTGGGGAGCTAGGAGGCATGGACAGTGGGGGGGAGAGAAGAGAAGGCACAAGAAACAGGAAGGTGTGCAGAGGAGGTGGATGTGGGCCAAGAGACCAAAAAGGAGGAAGGACTGAAGGAGCGTGGAGGTGGTTTATAGAAAAAGGTGAGATTGGCTGGTGGAGGTGGTGCTGTGATGTGTGTGTGTGCATATAAGTTGTGGGAGTGAAGGTGATAGTAGGGTAGGGAGAGTGAAAGGAGGGCGATTGAGGAAACGGTGCGAAGCAGTAGAGTAGTGGTGTGGAGGGGGAGAAGCAGCAGTGTGGAATAGGGTGGAGAAAAGAGCATACTAGTGGTCTGGGGAGAGGGGTAGTAGCAGTGTAAAAGGGGATAGTATATAGGATGGAGAGATGGCATCGGAGGGACAGATGGAGTGGGAAAGCTTAAGAAAAGAGGAAGAGAAGGGAGTAGCCAAGAAGAGAGCAAAATTAAACATCAAAGAGTAATAGTATGGTAATGAATACCGGGCGAGTGCGCAGAGCAGCTGACAGGGACTATCCAATCGGGCCCCTATTAGGGGTAACCTAGATTGTTCACAGATAAATGTCGGTAGATAAGATGTTTGCCTTCAGGCCATCCCAAGAAGCCAAGAAAGAAATTGAGTGGTGCCCACTCAATTTCTTTCTTTGCTCCCTCTCTCTCCCCCTTTGTGAGACACACGGCAGTGGAGGCACACATTTGTTTACTTGAACACTATATGCAAATTAATATGTTGTTTGAAGATATTGAAGGACTTTCATCGAAATGCGCTGAAACCCAAGGGTTCTCTACAGAGGAAGCGACTGCAATCCTCGAATTGATTAGCGATACGTCAATTGGTGAACATGGGACCACATCCAAAGATCCAGCTAAACGGATCAAACAGTTAGAATATCTTATATGTAAAGAGATTAACAGGAAACTACATGCGATCACTTGGGATCCATCGATTCTTGAAATAGCGACCCAAAGAGGTCTACGCATAAAACTCCGTCCCACCTTATGCAAGGAGAGCAAAGAGTTTGTTTGCAAGTGGGAAGCTATTTTGAACAAATGATCCTTGGACCTGATTTTATTGACCATTCAAGAGCTCTCAAAGAATTTGACTTCTCTGAATACGGAAATCCAAGACATAGAAAGAGAACTTGTGGGCTCACTGGGGAAAGAGGAATACAACATTATTTTGGCAGACAACACCAAACTTGAGGACTACAAAACCAAGTTGGAACAAAAGAAAGTCAAGAAATTCAAACGCGATACCTATGACTACATCAACAAAGTAGTATATACGTGGATGGATAAATATGGACCAGAGTCACCCAAAAAGCTCTATAAATATCCATCGGACAACACATCCAGCTCCGACTCAGAGGCACAAAGGGATTCTGAGATCCCCACAGAACAAACAGGTAACTGCAACCGAACAACCTGTCATTCGGCACAAACACCCTCAACTTCGGCTTTTTTGGGCGCCTGCCCAAAAGTACCCGCAGGTGGAGGGGGAAATCTAAGAAACAAACCTCAAATGAGACTGCAACTAAGGAAAACTTCATCATCAATCTCTCTGACAAGATACTAAGTAAGCCGGAAGAAGACACATTAGAGCTGTATGGCACGACATTATTTGACACCAAGATCGAATTGTACAAATTTGTCAGAAAGCTTAAATTGAAGGTCTTTTTTGAAAAATTAGAAACTCAAGAGAATCCAGCAAACATGCCTGATTTCCAAGAATTCAGGGCAAAGAGTGGATTTATACCACCCATCACGGTACCATCAATTGAAATTTTTCAGAAACTTGTCACCCGAGACCTTGAATGGATCAGCTACAAAACTCCTCCATATAAGAATCTCAAACCCCATGAGATGAAACTCAAAGGATCTCTACAGCGACAAGAACATAACAATATGCCCAGCCGACAAAGGGGGCACTTTGGTTATCTTGAATACAGTTGACTACGATTCAGAGTGCATGAGACAATTACAAGGTCGTACCACATAAGCTACTTTGGATCATGACCCCACCATCTCCATTAAACAGAACTTGGAGATACTACTAGACAAAACAATGGAATTAGATTTGATTAACAAACATACAAATTCCTGAATAATAATCGCCCCAGAATTCCAAACTTTTATACATTACCCAAGACCCACAAAGATTTGACCAAACCGCCCGGAAGACCTATAGTTGGACAGTATCAACCAACCACTAGGAGTCTACACCGATTTCTTGCTCCAACCGTTGATACAAAAGACCCCACTTACACCCGCGACACTACCCACTTTTTACAGAAGCTTAACTCCACAGCTTTTCAACCAAACCACCTGATGTTCACTATTGACTTCAAATGTTTATATGCATCCATACCACATGACCTTGGTATTGAATCCGTTGAATGGTTACTACTACAAGCACCAGAAGTTCGAGCACAGAAAGAATTCATATTAACTCTTCTTCAATTTATCGCTGAGAATTCATATTTTCAATATCGCAATCAGTTTTTCCCTACAGATCTCCGGAACATAGATGGGTGCCACTATGGCGCCCACATACGCAAATCGTTTTATGTACAAATTCGAGATGGATCACGTACTTAACAAACAAGAATGGAGTAAGAACATGCACCTCTGGACACGATACATTGACATCTTTGGAGTTTGGACAGGCACTGAGACAGCATTTGAGGTCTTCTTTGAGTACCTGAATAACATTGACAGGCGTATTCAATTTACCAAAGAAATATCCCATGACACGATTACTTTCCTTGATGTTAAGATAGAGAAGAAAGCAACCGGTTACAGTACTACCCTTTTTCATAAAATTACAGACCGCAACAACTTGCTACATCGTTTGAGCTTTCACCAACCCAGCTTGCTCAAAAACCTTTCGTACAGCCAATTATTACATGTCAAAAAGATTGTTAGTGACCCAGATGACTGCAGAGCACAACAACTCAAGATGAAAGAAACATTTAGCATGTGGCTACAAGAGAGAGGAATTGGATTTAGCAACCTAAAGGGTTGATACTCTAGATCAAGATATTCTATTGTCTACTTCCAAAAAAACTAAGAACTGAAAACGCATTGGAGCATCTTTAAGAATGACACAAGGGTACAAAATCTGTTCAGTGAATTAACAGTGTTTGCCTGCCAGAGGAGTAGGAACCTACGGGATGAATTAGTACACACAAGACCGCCATCTAAAGAACCCATCACACAACATACTGGGACATTTCCTTGTCTCCACTGCACCAACTGCAACTTTGTAATCAAAGGCAATGTCGTTTACCACCCACGCACAGGCGAGAACATCTTCCTCAGAACATTTGGTACTTGTGATAGTGCCAACATCATTTATGGTATCAAATGCCCGTGTGGGAAATATTATGTGGGCCAATCCACTAGAACGGCCAAAACGTGTTGGAATGAACATCGTTCTTGCATTCGTAATGTTAATTCCAACTCTAAATTGGCTCGCCATTGGGTCGAAAAAAGTCAAAACTTGACACATATAAGGTTTCTGATCCTCGAGGTTCTGACTAAAAACAACCCACATGAAGATTTGGGCTTGCGGCTCTACCGAAGGGAGACTTTTTGGATTGATAAGCTCGGCAGCCTGGCTCCAAATGGTCTCAACGAGGAGATCAACTACCATTGTTTCATTTGAAATCTGATGCATCACCTGTTACACTCACTCCCAGCACATTATATCAGTTGACTCAATTGACAATTTTGGCATAGAACTGTCTCCCACTGTGAATGACGCTTAAGCATATGTTTTTTCTATCACCCCATTTTTTACTATTGCCCATCTTTCTTCAGTTCTAATTCCATGTCATCTTTGCTTAACTTGTGGTTTCTTTTGCCATTATCACTATCAGTCCTCTACCTGTTGCTTCCCCATCTTTTTTCCCAATAACTACAGCATAACTTTGATGCTGCACCATTGTCGCACTTCCTGGACCCTCTGTCTCGGACCCAAGGTGCCTCCTTTTGGCGACAACTTCCGCGACAATGTTGCCTCCCCTAACTGCATGACGAACATTTTCAAAGGGTACTGCCCACCAGCAGTACCTCTACTAAAGCCATGTTCCTTTTTTCAACCTTAGCACCCTCTTTTTCCAGCCTTAGCACCCTCTCTTTAACAATTGTTGATTTCCATGGTACGTATTTCTTCTATTTCTACCATTGTGTTTTTTCTGTACCGATCGATTAGAATTTACAGAAGAACAATGTGTAATTGTATAAATGTTTGTTTTGTTTTACAAACAGCTGCTGACAACAGCAGCATTTTTATTGAGACTCCGCCTCGCGCCATTTTAGGACGCGAGGCGATCACATGGTACATATGAGTACCATTGCCTAGGCAACATTTGAACACGGCAGACAGTGACTGCGCTCGCCAGCATACCGAGGACCCTCAGATCACTTGTGGATTTCAGGGTACATCCATTTCAGAGTGATTTTTTTGATCATCACACACAAGCTCCTTATTCTTATTGACAGCCTTCTTTGATCCATCATGTAGCTCCAGAGCGGCGTGATCTGCTCGCCCAAATTTCCATCTAGGGTTCACTACGAATGCCACGAATTGCTCCAAGCACCATTCCGATACCGCAATGTTTCACAATAAGGCTCCTTACATAATGCAGGTAAAAGACACATACTTATCCTCCTTTATTGTAAAATGATAAGCATTGAATTGATCTCTTATATTTTCTTTCTTCTTTCCGGCACTTCACACGTTATTGAAACCTCCACTGAATGGTAGGTTTTTCGATTTCTGTTCTTACCATGCATTGATGTGTTACATTTTGTACTGATATACTTTATGATGTTACTGTACCCAATTGATTCATAATGCCACAGACTAGCCCTTTAATTTATTTCCGAAATGCATTGGCACATTGAGTCCGTTTTATCTAAAAGTTATGGCAGCCGCTTCCTCACTAGGAAAGTATTAGTAACTGTTCTTTTGAAGATTGTTTCTTTGATACAATCACTATTTTTGAAATACAACAAAGACTCACCTATTTGGATATTGGTATTATTTTGGACACTCTATTTACACATTGAATAGCCACAGATTTGAAGATCCTGTGTAAACTGCACAACCCAGGTTGGGTGCAACAGAGAGCGGCTGTGTGACTTGGTATTCTACCCGGTCTCCTGCTTCACATCCCAAGAAGCCAGACATCGTTTAGTTATCAATCACCAGTATCATCAGCCCACGGTCAAGAGACACATGGGTTAGAATGGGACTGCCCATTCATGGGTTAGAAAGACAGCAATTAGGCCCTTTGCCGATTTTAAAATAAAAACCCTTGAACCACATCTTAGGACCTGGTGTAATCTTGAGAAATGGTAAAAATGAGGTTGCAAGCTTCTAGCCAGCCATAAAAATTCACTCACCACTCCCAATTCTACACATACACACATCGCACTTACTCAGAGTCAAACATTACTCGCTAGTTGCGAGTGCAAATTTTGCACCGTGCTTAAAGCCACCTGTAACAGCCACCTACCTAAGCCATAGGTAACATTTTGAGTTGCAAGCGACTTGACAGGCATAAGTCACATGCCACCCCTCAGCTCAATATGCACACAGGACACCATTTTATACTCACCCAGAGTTCATCATTCGCTAGTGGAAAGCAAACCCGACGCCTATGCACAGGAACATCATCTACTATATATAAAACCACCTGGCCTAGATTTTTCAGTGAACCAGATATGTGATGTCATCAATGACATTTGTGAGGTCATCTTTGAAGTCCTGTGCGTTAGTCTTAGCAGTACACAGTGCTGGCGCGAGTTATAGTTGCTTAGGTTACCATAACTGGCGAATTTCTGAGGTTTTTCGGTTTTACCTGTAACCATAACGTCTCTGTAACAATGTTTTTCCATTGAATTTCACAGGTTTTTATTGGTGCAACTTAGCCATAACGTCTCTTTTACAAAGTTTTTTCCAGAGAATTCCATGGGTTTTACCAGTGCATGCTATTTTCCTACAACTTACTATCATCATACTTACCCCATTATAGCAACATTTGTGTCCAATTTACCACATTTCACCTTAAACTCTGCCATTTCCCACCGTCTAGCATCATATTTAACACTTGTATACTTTTTCTAATGTTTTAGCTTCCGTCGACGTCCGAAAGTCTGACATCACTGTGGACCTTCCGGGCAGTGCCACGTGACCATACATCGACTCAATACATTTTTCCAACATTTCCATTAGCATTTTTTGTTATGGTAATAATGTGGCGTTCATCCCACGTTCCAGGGACTGCAACTTGGGATAACAGCCCAGCAGCCCAAGTTATCGGCCCAAGCTAAGTGTGTGTGTGTGTGTGTGTGTGTGCGCCCCGATGCCTGCGGGCTTCGGCCCATTATAAACAAACAACAAGGGCTCCAGACCATTAGCCTCCATTGCAACCCCTGTAATGGCAGATAAAAGCCATTAACACCCCTGGTTCCCAAAGCGAGAACCCGGGGTGCTAACAAAAAAAAAAAAATAGATTTTTCTTCCTAGCTGTAGGAAGGAAAAACCTTTCCTAAGATGGCCACCATGGAAAGAGAAGGTGGGGCTCAGTACAGAGTCCCTGTTCCATGGCAGCCTGCAGAAGGCAAAGTCAAAACCCCATGACCATATTACCACAAGCATTTTTTTCACTTTCAAATCTATACTACTTTTGAATAGCTATCACATAGCCGGTGCCAGGTCGACATGGCCACTTTAACTCAATTGTTCATACCTCGCGGTCAATGCCAGTAGCCAGATTGTCTGGGTCATGACCTTATACCATGACCCGGACAATCTGACCACTGCCCATGGCCACAGGCTATACCTCATTCACCAAAAGGTATACCTACATTAGGACACTTGTCAAAAAATAAAACACAGGCACATTTGCAAAACCATGCTTTCAGGTCCTTGCCAATGCTCTTACATGAATTTGCTTGAAATCCGCACATGCTTTTTTTTCTTCAACAGTGTGAAAATGTAGGTACATACATTAGTCATACAACTTAGCCCCCAACTTGACAAATCCATTCAGACACAAACATTCAAGGTTGGGTCTATAATCTTTCAGAAACCTTTTCTCCAAATTCCTTAAACAGCAACAATTATAAGCTATCTAAAAATGTTGAAACCCCCTCTAATTTAGCTTCCTCTTGAGAAAATCCCACCAAACATTACAAAATTATATCTAGATTTCGCATAGTTTTTCAAACTTTTGTGCAGATTCGTCAAATGGCACCACATTTATAAGCCTTTACAATATTTTGGGACCCCCCCCCCCTCTAATTTTGCCCCCTACTTTACAGAATCCCACCAAACTTTGCAAAGCCTTTCAGTATCAGGTCTGGAATAGAATTCCGAAAATTCATGCAGTTTCATTGAGTGGTGCCAAAGTTAAAAGCCATCCAAAAACTGCCCCCAAACATCTGAAGTGTCCCTGAACTTCACAGGACTGTTGGCGAGCATCCGAACTGTTCGGACTTCGCGGCAAAAAACACCAGTTTTTTTGCTTTTTGCAGCCATATCCCACCCCATCCTCATCACCTCTCACCTCCCCAGAGATTTGATAAGTTTGACAAGTGCAATATTGTGTTGAATATGTTTTTACAGCGATGTCGGGGGACACCGGCCGCTGTCCGTGAATCCAAGATGGCGGGCGTTTCCAAAAAATCTGATGCACTTCACGCTTTTCACCATCCAATCAGTGGGCGCATCCGATGTCCGCGGACACCACGTTGCCCTCTAAGCCAATCAGAGTCCTGTCTGCAGACCGAACAGGGAAATAGGTCCGTTTTTTTTTACTTACATTTTGGTCTTTTAAAAAAAAATTTAATAAAAAACTACTGGACTGATTTACACCAAATTAACAAAAGCACGCTCTCGGGAACAAGCCGCCGCTCCAGCTGCAAGTTTGATGAAAATCCGTACAGCAGTTTGGGCTGTAGGCATGAGCAAAGTTGTTGCCAATTAGGTCTATGGGAAAAAAATCCATTTTGGGACCACCCTATAACTCCCCCCCCCCCCCTTGATGAAACATCACCAACCAAACTTGACAAAATAATTCACAGTGGGCCAACTACTTTTTTGGCAAAGTTTGGTGAGGTTTCGTCCACAGGGAGCGAAGTTATAAGCCACCCAAAAAGTGCTCTTCCTAGGAGTTGAGCATAACTACACGGCTGCTACTGCGGGCCGTCTAATATATATAAGGGAGGGTCTGGGAATCACTACCAGCACGAACACAGCCCAATGACCTGTTCTTGGGTGAATAACCCCTGGGAGAGACTCTACCAAGTCTTTAGCTCACTGTCCCTTTCACAGAGAAGAAATTTCCCTGCATATCAGTCTTTGTCCTGCCCAGGGGCAGTCCAGCACCGAAATGCTAGGCAATTCTCCTCTGAACAAGAGTACCACAGCAACCCCATACACATGTTTCAGCCTTGTTGGACATCATCAGTGAGGTGAAGCTGTGCCTCTCTAAGAACAGTGAGCAAGGGGTCCATGTCTGGATCGCCCTGGTAACTTAGGGTGAGACCCAAAGTTAATTTATGCAAAACAAGATATGGGGGGGGGGGGAAAATGTAATAAGATCATTCTTGGATTGGAGGGTGCATGACTGCTAGGAAAAGATTTTCCTTTTTGCCGATTTGCAACTTTATTCTATGATACCCCCGGTAGGATGACTAATGTGTTCCTAACCTGGTTTTGAGTAAATTAAGCTCTTTCAACCACACCGTTTTTAGGGTGCCCAGACTAGTCCCTCAGTGAAGGGAGGGCTTATGCTCTATACTGCTTTTTAGGTGTACTTTCTACCAGTACAAGGGAACACTATCCCCATTTCTGGGATGGGTTTGTCCACCATGGGTTGGGGACAGTAGTACGTTTTTGAAAGTGCATCAGTGTCCAACTTAATTACCTCAAGGGAGCCTTTTGAGCTTCAAAATAGCCAGAATGGCTTACTTGTTGATTGATGCTGTTTTCATCAGACAATGGCTTTGTTAACCTTTCTCCAGTTTGGTGGTACGAATGGTCATCTCCCTTTGCAAGCTATGGAGAGAGCCTACAAAGGGGGTTGGGGCTGTCAAAACAAAAGCGATTGTTGGCTGCGTTAGTGAGTCCTAGAAATTGAAATAAAAATGCAACGCCATCACAAGTGAAGGTTAGCCTCCATCCACAAATGGATGGCTGCCAAAACTTTGAATGGCCCACGTCGACCCCAAGCCAGATGTATGTATCTGGGCAGGTTTTAGAGCAATTCTTTAAAATCAACCACTGGAGCCCAAGGTCCTGATTCATGGATCATTTTCCTATGGGATTGCGCCATTATAAAACACTTCCATGAATCTGGGCTTAAATCAGAAGCACTGAAGGAGCATGGTAGACACAGATGTGCTGCTACTGAAGCCATCATTGCAAACCCATATCCTGTAACGTGAAGCTCTACCGCTCTCCAGCAGATGAAACCAGTCCAGGCGATTCCCTCCTCTGAATCAGTAGGAACAACCGATGCACTGTCCTGCAAATCAGTTTGGCGCCCTGTTCAATATCGTAGGTTTCCAAAGGCCTGATCCACCCCAAGTGGTCCGTTTCCTGAGAGAGGGCTCCCCCAGCACAGGGACCGGCGACGTCTTCATTGCTGCTCACCCGGATGTGCTGCACCGTTCTGGGCAATCCTTGCGGTACTGCTGCTGCTCTTGGCTGCTGGGTAGAGTTATACTGCCGTGGCAGTGTCCTTTGCCCCTGTATGGATGACTTACGACCCTTGCTGGGTGACACAGATGGTCTAGCCCCGATGGATCTTCCTTCCTTCGCATTTGGTTGGTGAACAGAGGTCATTCATAGTTAGGAATCCTGTGGTCCAGCTCCAGTAATCTTTTAGTACCACAAATCTAACAGCGAAGCCTGACAGAAGCCAGACCTAATCCAGACCCAAAAGAACTCACCTCTGTGCACCTCTTCTGCAACATAAATTGGTAGGAGTCACCTTAACTGGGTGTTCTGATCACCCTCAAGTCACCGATATTCTCCTAGACAGCGTCTGGGACAAGTTTCATGCCCCTTTTGTTCCCCTCTAACTACTGCATCATTTTCCAAAGGGCATAAAGTCCTTCTTTGCTGCCACCGTCACCCTTATCTTTGGTGGTGGAACCTCAACATTGGAATCTCCAGGGGTCCCTCCCAAAGCCTAGATAAGTGGCTGTCATTTTGCTACAGGAAGCCTGTAAATACTTAGTGTGACACGCATACAGGACCAACTACTACTTTGTCATTTAACCTGGTCAGAAATGTACGTGTATGCCTCATATTTACATGGCTCTATAAAATTACTAACTCCCGTTTTTCTCCCACCTTAAACTGCAACTTTGTGTTCCTTTCGCGTTTCCCAAAAATACTGTTTCGTTTAAAGTATGGCTGAGTCTTATGTGTTTGGGTCTTT
The DNA here is from genome assembly GCF_040938575.1 of Ambystoma mexicanum. Taxonomy (NCBI): domain Eukaryota; kingdom Metazoa; phylum Chordata; class Amphibia; order Caudata; family Ambystomatidae; genus Ambystoma; species Ambystoma mexicanum. The sequence continues at coordinate 185,174,042 of NC_090931.1, read as the reverse complement.
CATGCACATAACTAACTGTTGCAAGAGCATATAGAAAACAAATTTAGTATTTATACGTGGACAATCCTTTACTTTATTTCCTTTGTGGGTGATATTTACTGTATGCCAGTCTCCCCTTCAATCAAGAGTCGAGCCTTGCTGCTCAGTCAGTCACACTTCCAATGAGAGTTTGCCTTAGCTTTGTCCTGCACAATACTACAGTTGGCTTCTGAACCAAACACCAGTGGGATTCCGAAAACCCTGCTAACCGTGACTGCAGCTGTAATAAACACTGGTTTGAAATGAGCGAAGGCTTGTTTCAAGATGGCTGACCTTTTAAAAAGGTGCACGTTCGGCGTTGTTCTGGTCATTGGAGAAATTGGCCAATAAAAACGGCAGGCTGTAGAAATATGCCTATCTTACGATATTTTTGCACGTTTAAAATAATGATGGGTCCTGCCAGCTTTTGAAGGGTCGATTTTTCCCACGTTCCACTTTAAGCGACGGTAAGTATTTATTAAAAAAAAAACATTCAGTATGAAATACTGATGTCTTTATTACGATCTGTACCAATCTATTTTTCTGATGTTGCTTTGGAACAGAGTAGACACCTTCTGCATACTGCTTAGGGAAGAGAAATACATTAATATAGTCTATAAATTGCAAACATACACCATCCCGGAAAGCAGTTTTGAATTTGTGCCAGCGCACAGAACAAACAGAATAACTTATATTCATACAAGCCATATTTATTTGAGCAGTTTTACACGGATTAAGCTGTACGCAGAAAAATTGAATCTTATTTGAACATCACTGCAGACTATTTGCTACAGTACAGTGAGCACAAGAAACAACTATTCTTGAATTCTTAAATTTTCCATCTTCTTCACAGATGTGGACGTTCCCATCCTTGTTGAGAAAAAGAACAGCGCTGGTAGTTGAGGATTTAATAAACTTGCTCTGTAAATTAGGTTTTAGCTAATTGTTAAAGTACATATTCTGCCACTGGTAAATAAGGTGCCCGAGCACCATCAATGTGGTAACTGTAGCTGCGGGGTGCACTGCTGATCAGTTTTCACTTTGTTAAACCATAGCGACAGGAGCCCTCCAACCTGGCACTTGAACTACAACTTGGCTTGAAATACTGAGACATCTCTCACTTAAGACATGTTTCCAAACAAAAACACGAGTAACAGTAGTGTCCAAATGTGGGCTTGTGTGTACCATAAGCCACAGCATACACAACATGTTGCCAAATTTGGTGCATCAAGTGCAAAATGTACTGGTTAGGTGGAGCTACTATGAGAAATCATTCCAATGGTGTGTAAAACAACGGGGCCTGAAAACAAAACAGACGTGCTCAGAGCCCATGCACTTCCAATACCAGGTGCGTGTGTTGCTTTGGAAATACTAGATCCATATTTGGGCTACAGTTTAGCCCCTCCCCACTTGGGACTCGAGGATAGCCTGTGTATTTATTTACATTTTTAAAGTGCTCACACAGCCCGAGGTCTGTAAGTGCGGACCCGGTGATCGAACCTGTGTTGCTTCACGTCGTCTTGTTTCCAAGGCGAGCACCTTGCCGCTTAGCTATCCTCCCGGGACCATATGCAGATGGACCCAGAAGAGGACATTGAGGTGGGAAAGAACCACCTTCATAATTTGCATTCGCCAGTAATGAGTAAAACATTTGGAGAATGGAAGTGGCAAGTGAAAGCATGCCTGGCTAGTAACTTGAACTAAAATGTGCACTACTGGGAAAGAGATGGACTACGAGAAAGAGATCTATTTGGGCAGGCCAAAAGGAGAGATGAGATGCAAAAAAGGAATGATGATGCTTCCCGGCAGCACCACAGCATTATTTAATCCAAAGACCTCCAGCCAACAAGACCCAATTCCCAAATGCTACCCCCCCCCCATCGTCTTGAACAAAAAGGCTGCAACGATGCACAGCAACCCATCCCCTCCTCCCCAAACAACCGTCTCCTCTCCCCAACCCCCCCCAGGAACCTCCTAAAAACACATGGCCCCTACCAAACCAACATATGCCAGAAAATTCCACTAGTCAAACAGCAGGAGCAAAAGTGTGGAAGTATTGCACTGCATTTTGATAGTTATCTGCGCACCACCTCCCGCTCCCTCAACTAGTAGATAGTACGCTCATTTCAACATATCAAGAGATGGTCCAACTAGCATGTGCATTACAAGAAAGTCATCACAAAAGTAATGTGTTTAGGCATAAAGGTTATGCCCCAAGCCACAGACAAGATGAATCCCCTTCCTGTTAGGATTCACAGGATTGTGTCCTTCATTTTTGGAGCAAAGGAAATATATGTTCTGCTTAAATGTTGGCTGCTCCTTGCTTGCTTTAGAATAGCATTCATTCTGTGCAGATTTTCCCAGGTTAATTCAATTTGCATGTGAACAAGGAAAAGCCCCCCACTCTCCCCCAACAGCCTCCTCCTCCCGAAGGAAAAAAATAGCTTACACAACTGTGATGTTTTCGAGCACAAGAGCCATTAAGGAAGGATTGAAACCTTCAAATAGTGCGACCATACGTTAGTTACTCCTGCTACACTTTGCCGCCAGGAAGAAAGCAGCATAGCAACAATTGCAAAGTGAAAGGTTTCTTAGAATTTTCCTATTTCAGAACATTAATAAAGATTCATGGTTCCCCACAAACCTTTGCTGCGGAGCCTTGCAATGCAAAGGGATTGAGTTATACGGGGATGTTCGGTTTGACATCTGTCATTTGCCTGACACTCGGTATACTGCTTGGTAGTTAACTGGAGAAATTGATCCAGTAGCTAGACCGGAGTCCGTAACAAACTATGTGACACGGAATGGATCAATTGGTAAAAAGCCTATGATGTGATTTGCTTGCAAAGGACATGGTTAAAGGACGACTTGCTATAATTTTCCATGAATTCTGGGTATTTTCTGCAATTTTAATACGTAGGGCCCTCAACTGGCATCCTGTATTAATCCCCAGCCCTTCCGATCAAGCCTTGGTGACCTCTCGTCCCGAGTGAAGGTGCGGATAATAAGTGCCTTATTATAGCTTTATAGACCTGCAACGAGGACCGGACCAGGCGTTATGGGAACTGAAGACCGAGTTAATGAGATCTGAGGGACCATAGACCCAGTACGGGCCAAGCTGCAGGTCTATAAAGCTATTAGAACACCCTACAATAAATGAGAAACGTTTAAAGTAGAAAAAAAATGCAAAATGCTACATATTTTTTCAAGTATGCAAATATAGGGTTGAACTACTTACAAATTACTCACATGTCATTAAAAAATTCTAAACTGTGTAGTACAGCTATTTTACACATATTTACTATGTAGCTGTAGCTTTTATTACTAACTGAGGTACTTACATTTCTCCAGTGCCTTCCTAGCAATCTTCTGCAGCCCAACGTGTCTTTTCTTATAAGGTGGCCGTTTCAGTGGGTCCATATAATGCTGGTCGGGGAACACTTGGATGAAGCGTTCTGAGGGGCAAAGTGAATGTTTCAAATCCCCACATTTCATACCAATGCTGGATGAAGTTGTGCTAGTGCGCACATGGTACTTGGGGATATTGGCAACGGAAAACGAAAGGAAGTTTGCTTCCTTGATGGGGCCGGCCACGCCAGGCATGCTGCAAAGGCAACACGGCACACAGAACTTTAACTGTTTCAGTCCTGTCTGCCGTGTCGAAATCAACTGCTGCCGCCTCGTAGGGAAGCGTTGCTTAAACCTTCCGGGCTGTAATCAATCTGCGGGCTATACCAGTTCATATAGCCTTTAGATTGACCAATCACGGCCGTCAAACACACCCTCTAGGCTAGGGTGTTCTAATAACGTATGTCTTCACCAAAAAAAATAATAATAAAAAAACTAATCAGAAACATTTCCTAATGGCTGGCTAGCTATTCTGATCACAACTTCAAGCGATGTAAGTATTATGGGGGACTTTAACGCTAAACTTGGAGGGAATACGGAAATGGGCAAGGATAGGAAACTCCTGAAGTAGCCTGCTGTACCGCAAATAGGAACCAGTGTTTGTCATCTAGGGATTCCAATGGGTCTTTACTAAACTCCTTCTGCTCCATTTTTTCTTGGTTTAATTGAATGGGAGATGTCCTGGGGACATCCCAACCAAGGCCACATTTAAATCTGGTGCTAGAGCCTCCTTTATAGACTACGGTCTGATAGGCTGTTATTTATAGCAGATGGTGAGTGATTGTGGTCTACGAGTGGCCGGAAAGCGACCACAATCCTATAGTCCTCTTGTGGAATTCAGAATGATTTCCAATATACCAATCCAATTTTTGATATTGATATTTTATTTCTATTGCACTCGTACGCAAGTGTTTTAGAGCGCGACAAGGCAAGGGAGGGGAACAGGGGAGAACAAAACCACGATCTTACTAGGCCCAGTGACAGAATGCGCAAGTGCATGGGAGAGGGGTAGGGGAAAAGTGCAAGGAAGGGGGAGAAGTGGAAAATGCAGAGCAAAGGAGAAACAGATAAATAATAAAAGCAACAAACAGTGGTAGTGCAGCCAGCAATTGGTAAGTGCTGGGTTTAAGTCAGCAGACAGGGTAGGTCTGATAAGTGCAGGAAGAAAAAGGAGGGTGTGGGGGCCTGTATGGGTACAGATACAGACCCCAGTGCAAGGGGTGGCCCGGCGGTAGTGCGGGAGGGTGGCAGGGTGAGCAGGTACCTGGACCCCGAGGACAGAGGGTGGCCAGGTGCACAATGCCAAGAAAACAGATCAGCAGGGGAGAGGGGGAGCGAAGGCAGAAGCAAAGAGGAAGGTCTTGAGGTGCTTCCAGAACCAGAGATGTTTCTCCTCAAGTTTTAGAGTGGCAGGGAGGCTGTTCCAGAGGGAGGCCCCAGCCGAAGACAGATCTACCCCCAGCTCGTTTCTTTGAAAAGCGACTGACCCTGAGAGAGTTAGAGGAGCAAAGAGAGGGGAGCAATTTGCAGAGCGATAGCAGAAGTTATTTTGGACCCAGACCCCTGAAAGCCTTGTGGACAATGCAGAGGGTTTTGAATTTAATCCTTGCATCCACTGGGAGCCAATGGAGAGATTTCAGAGCTGGAGAGATACGATCCCAGGGCTTGAAGCCAAGGATAAGTCTTGCAGTCCTGTTCTGGAATAGTTGCAGTGGGCGGAGAGTAGAGGCAGGTAGATTTAGAGAGGCTGTTACAATAGTCCAGCCTAGAGGAAACCAGAGCTTGGGGGACCATGAGCTTCTGGGGGAAGGAGAGGAAAGGCAGAGTACCTCTGAGGAGGTGCAATAGGAATTTTTACTTTTTAGAGACATCAGAGATGTGGGCAGAGAAGGAAAGTGTGGTGTCAAAGATGACCCTGAGGTGCTTAGCCTCGCAGGTGGGGATAGGAGGGGAGCCAAGGGAAGCCGGCCAGAGAGGGAGGGTAAAGGATGGTGAGCCGATGAGGAGGATCTCCGTCTTGTTGGCATTCAGACAAAGATCATTGGCAGCACACCAATCTTGAATGGCAGTTAGGCCATCAGAGATGAGACAGAGGAGGTGGCTGGGGGCAGCCTGAAAATGAGTCGAGTGTCAGTCAGCGTAGCACTGGAAATGTGAGCAGAAAAAGGCAATGCAGTGGGCGAGAGTTGCCAGTTATTGGCTGAAAAGCCAGGGCAAGAGGTTAGACCCCTGGGGAACACCACAGGTGGAGAGGAAGATAGATGATAGGAAGGACCCAAGTTGGACCTGGGAGGGTCGATCAGAGAGGAAAGAGGTCAGCCAGGCCAGAGCCTGATCAGTGATACCCAGGTTATCACGGAGACAGTTGAGCAGGATGATATGGTTGACCATGTCCAAGGCAGAAGAGAGTTCGAGGAGGATGAGGACAGGGGGAATATTAGAGTCAAGGTTGGAGAGCAGATCTTCACGGATGTTCACGAGAGCAGTTTCCGTGCTTCTGGCAGCTCTAAAGCCAGACTGGTGGTCATGGAGACAGTCAAAAGAAATGGAATGAAGGTTAAGCTGAGATGGCCAACTTTTCCAAGAGTTTGCCCAGAAAGGGAGCAATGGAAATTGGACGATAGTCAGCCGGACAAGAAGGATCAGCTGTGGGTTTCTTGAGAAGAGGATGCACAAGGGAGTGCTTCAGAGGGGAGGGGAAGGATCCTGAGGCAAAGGAGTGGTTGCAAAAATCAGCAAGGGCCAGAGCAAGGGTGTCAATGTGGTCCTTGATGGTTTTAGAGGAACACAGATGAACCTGTTTTGACGAGGCTTTTATAGATCGGACTTGTCTAGCAACCTCATCAGGGGAGGAATGAGGAAAGGACGAGAAGTAGGGTGGGGGGGTGGCTGAAGGAGGGTCAGCAAGCACAGACGGAGGGGAGAGGGGTGCACAGGATGTCCTAGGTTTGTGAGATAAAGTGAGTGGCAAGGGCATTGCAAAGAGCCTGGGAAGCAACAGGAGGGGTAGAGACTGCAGCAGGGTTGGCCAGCTCCTTGCAGATTTTAAAGAGTTTGGCCAAGTTGTTAGATGCCGCAGAGACACAAGCTTGAATGTGGACTCTCTTCTTGGTGAGGACAGTCGATATTGCCTTTGGAGCAGGCGACAAGCCAATTTGTCAGAGGAAGAACAAGTAGCCCTCCATTTCCTCTCAGCCACCCTACACTTACGTTTAAGTGTAGCTAGGTCGGAGTCATACCAGGAATTGCACTTGGCTTTGGACTTCAAACTGATCCTCATGACAGGGGCAAGAGCATCAAGAGTATCAGAAATTGAAGAGTAGAATAGAGACAGGTCTGTGTCAGGATGCGAGACAGCCAGAGGTCTGCGGGGTGGGGGAGCAAGGGGGGGGGGGGAGCAAGAGGGGGGGGGGGGGAGAAAAAGCCTCAACTGACACACGCTTCATGGGCTGGATGTCCGAGAAGGTAGGTGGCAGTGTTGGGGTAGGCTTGGCTTGGGGGTTGATGAGAGGAGGGAGTGATCGCTCCAGGAGAGAGGAGTGGTCAGAGGGATGGAGGGGGGGGGGAGGTCAGAGGAGATCAAGACATCAAGTGTGTGACCTGCAGAGTGAGTCGAGCCAGAGGGGAGGATGGACAGGGAGGGGGAGTCGAAAGAGTTCACAGAAGAGTACAGAGGAGGAACAAGGAGAGTAAATGGATATGGAGGTCATAGAGGAGGAGTTGAGTGTTAGAGACCAGGAGGGAGGAGGAGAGGTCCGCCCACTGAGAGAGAGAAATGAGGTGATTTGACCAGGAGGCCGGTACATGGTAGTCACAGTAAGAATGGGCATTCAAAAGAGGAGTAGGTCTGAGTGGGAATGATAAGAGGCAGGAATCCACTCAGGAAAGATCAGGGCTACCCCCCACCGGACCAGAAGGATCTGGGTGCGGAGAGGATCTTGTAGCCATCCAGGAGGAGTGCGTCAAAGCTCGTGACAGAGCTGGCCATGAACCATGTCTTAGTAAGACCAAGGACATCAAGGTCTAGTTCTTCATAGAGGTGGCAGATATCAGGAGTGTTTGACAGCAGCGCGAGAGCTGAGAGTGGCAATATGACGAAGGTTGCCAGCCTTAAAAACCTTCCGGGGAGGTGTACAGACCAGAGGTACACCCTGCAGAGGAGAAAGAGCCCTACAAGGGGCAGAGTAGAGAGAGGGCAAGGTAGCCAAGGGGGGAGACGAGGGGGCAGCAGGAGAGGAGGAAACTGATGAGACGATGGAAGCGCCCATCAAAGAGGAGGAGATTGGCCTGAGGGCCTTGGACCATGACAGTGCCATTAAGGTAGACATTAATGACTTTAGAGGAGTTGAAGGAAGTAATGAGAACTTCCCTGTGAGTGCCACCATTAATTTGAATAGTATACCAAAGCTCTCTGTGATGCAATTCCCCATGGATAAGTTGGCCACTGTTTTGGCAGAGACTAAGGCAAGGTTTTTTCATGCAGGCTCTGCAAACGACACAAGGGTAACAAATCACAGCCTACGAGGAATTCACCTTAATTGCCAGCTGTTAGGAAAGATTCCCATGTATGTGTAATTTTCCCTCCAGTTGTGTACCCCCCAACTTTTTTGCTGATGTTAAACAACATAGTCTGACTTTACCAGAGGAGCCCAACCTTCTACTGCACTCCTCTGGGCTTTTCGCTCACTTTTTATGGGGAAACTGACATGCCCTGGAGACTTTGTTTCCCTTGGTCCCTTCCAATGTTGCAACTTTTCTGCAACATGTAACAAGTGTCATTTTGAAAGGCCCTAGATACTCGAAGGTTTTTTTTTTTTTTTTTTGGAGAAGTGCAGATGTGCCTTGGTCAGGTCTGGTGGCAGCTTACCATTTCGTATATTTTTAACACTTTCCTGCCAGGTAAACCGTGATTACTGCGTTTGGCATGAACAGGTGGCCTGGCTCCAAAATGGCCATGCCACAAGGTTCTTTGTCCTGTCCTTTGGCCATCTTTCCCCCCCTTCACCTTCCCCAGGTCGAGCCGATCCGGGTCAGTCCTTATTTGGGCATGCATTATCCCACGAAACGCCAAGCTTTTGCGGGCTTCTGCATCCCTTGTGTGTGCGCCGCCAAGATGTGGACTGGGAGGTCTGTTCCCAATACACATCCTGGGTGCCAGAGAGTCTGGAGTGCTCTGAATGCCTGGGACCACCATGGCCCATGATTGGTCCACGTATGGTATACCTGTATGATCTCCCTTTGGGTCCTCTTCGTTTTGGCGCAAAGGAGATTCTGGATAAGCAAAGGCCCCAAACACCCATACCATGTCGATCTCTGGAGTTCTCACTGAACGAAGGATAGGACCCAAGTATCCTGAAACTAACAAGCAGAGTTGAGGAACCGTTGGTGACCCGCTGGAAGGTTTGGCACCCTGAGCCTGCTGTCGTCCCATAGGACCCTTCCATCTGGTCGTACTAGAAGGTCTACGAAGACGCTTTCAACCCATTGGAATAGTGGGACCAACTATTCTCTGCACCTTCATCAAACCCTGCAAGTAAGCTCTCTCGGAGGTGTCCCTGGGCCAACCAGTGGGCTGACTAGCTTACACAGACTCTTTGCCCTGATACCTCTGCCGTTTCGAGCGGGCCCTCAAAACTTGGTACGTTGCTAGCTCTGTATTCACAGCCCTCTCACGCCGAATTTCGTACACTTGGCGTTCCCAGGTCTGGAGTAAAAAGAGTGCGCCTGAACCAGAGTATACGCGGTTACCGTGTCGTCAAGCCATGGTGACGAACTTTACAGGTGCACCGCATTTGTGCCCCTCTTGCACCTGAAGCCCGCTGCAGTGAAACTGGCCTGATCCATCCACCAGGAGCAGAGAACAGAGAAATCGCCACTGTCCAGTTTGTGAATCCTTGCTGTATCTTCGTTGTTGAAAGTCGCAGAGCCGCCAAATTGCCGCACTTGAACCTCCAACCGAAGTGGACTTAACTGCCGAAGTTTGGTCCGGAGTGCGCCGGGGGTCAGTGAGTAGTCGCAACCCTAACCAGTGGCCCCTAGCGCCCCCATCCATTTTTACGTACGAGTGGCCCCTGGGGGCCCTCTCCTTTCCACTACTAGTGCAAACTATTCCCAACTCTTGGAATCGACTCTGCCCTCAAGTGGAGGCCCTCCTCGAATCGTGGGAACCTATTCTTCATCACCTCACCTACCTTCCTGAGCTGCAACTGACCCTTGAAGAGACCCCATTTTGCCCATCTGCATTACAGCGCGCGCCAGCATCGTTATGTACATTTGAGCAATAGGCTCCACTCTTCTTAGGGAGTGGACTGCCTCTTAGTCAGAAGTGTGTTGGATGCAGAAGGGACTAAAGACTACCGGTTTCCTTCCCCTTTAGGTTGTGGACCCATTTCGTGCATAAACCCTTTAGACCCCATAGGTCTTGTATATATTTAGATAGTGATACTATTAAGCCAACACAATCCTATGATTCGATTTGTGTTTTGAAACTCAAAGGCCTTGAAATAAATGTTTTTGTATTTTTAATATATATACACCTGACTGGGAGTGATTTGTAAGTGTCCTTTACTCTTGTGTGCTCATTGAGGTCCTTCAGTCACCCTCACACCTCCTGAGACCTAGGCTTGAAGGCCGCCAAGCTACCTTAATTGGTCTGGCTTGTCCAGAAGGTTACCCTGTTCCAAGAAACTAGGCTGGCCTTCTGAACCTCTGCCCACCAGGTCAGAGTTCAGAAATCCGTTTTAACACCAGCTAATATTGCCAGGTGACCAGTATCGTCCGTGGTCGGAGGACAAATAAGCATAAAGATGTCCCGTGGTTTGATGGGGAATTCCATATGGCCAAACGTGTATTATGTGTCTTGTCAAAAAACTAAAATTATGTCTGCAATCCAAAAAAAGCACATAGAAGGGGGAAACAAGCATTTATAGATGCCATGGGACCTTCTGGACAGGATGATTAGAGAAAATAATGTGCAACTATTCTGGAGCCTTGGGGCTCAAAACAGGGAACAAATGGATGGTAGCTTGATTTCCCTGTCCGAGTGGGTATCCCATTATCAGCAAATTATGTTCAATGCAGATGCAGTAGTCTCTTTGTATGCTTGGAAGCAAGGTTTCTTCTCTAGTAGGGTTACCTTCTTATATGAAGGTATGCAGGCAATTAACGGTAGCAAAGTGGGTAACGCCCACAGTTGGCATTAGGTCGGACATTTTTAAGTGGTCCCCGGGCACCAATTTTGCTGAAATTAAATGTGATTAAACGGGTTCTTCCGCTTGAGTACAAGAGTACTATACCCGTTTTTAAGAAGGGTTTGTATGCCAATCCTCATTGTTATCACCCCATGTCTCCGTTAGGTAGCGCTTCAAAGATCTTCGCAAGTTACTTGGCAGCTAGGTTAGTCGAGTGGCAGAGGATAATTAAATACTGCCCATCTATCAAGCAGGTTTTAGAAAAGGCTTCACAGCAATTGATCATACTTCCGTTCATAAAATAATCATTGAAAAGTACATCTCAATAAGATGTGGTCGGGTCTATGCAGGTTTATTTCACTTGGCAAAGGCCTTCGTTCTTTGGATCAGGTCCTGCGGTGGAGAAAACTCCAAAAACGGGGTGTGCCCGATGCTCATCTGCAGTTGATAATCCGCCTTCTCTGATACTAGGGCCTCTTGACAGCCATGCAAGCCAAGGGATGGTCATGAATTTTGAAACCCAAGGGGTTAGACAGGCTGCCCAATGGCCCCTTTGCTTTATATTATTTTTCTCTCAGAACTTAAGCCCCATTTTCTAAAGGAAGGTTTAATGCCACCAGCTTTGCATGGAGTTGGTTACTCCACTCTTATATGCTGACGATGCCATTTTACTTGACCTTACTCCGAAGAAGCTAGGACATAACTCCAGTATGAATTTAAATCTCTCCCAAGTCAAAAATAGAAGTCTTCGGCAGTAATGAACCTAAACTCACATGGTCAATTAACAACGTAAAGATCGAATAAGTGAGTACTTTGTTACCTGGGGACTGTTTTTCAAGTAATTGCTCCTGGGTTCCACACATTAATTTGGTTGAAAATAAGGCTACGGACAGGCCTAGGTGGAACGACATGGTTTTATTATAAATTTGGTGGTTGCCATCTAGACAAATGCATCCAGGTTTGGACGGCTAAAGTCCACTCAGCTGTTATATAGCTGTGAAATATACTTTTTTTTAAATTTATTTTTTTTAAGAAGTTACTTGGTCTGGCCCCGTGTGCTCCAAAGGAGGCTCTATGAGGTTGGAAGTGGGCATTCCCAGTATTAGTTTGCGGGTGGAACTTAGAATTTTGGAATATTTTCAGAAACTATCTACAATGACCTCGGAAAACCCCAATGTTAAGAATGCTAGGGGGAAATGGAGTCTAATTTGTCGAGGTTAATTATCCTTGATTTATGCGTGTGTGCAGTCCTATGCAATAAGTGGGGAATAGATTTCATGCAGTTTAGAACAGGTGCTATAAAGAAGTTTCAGTTAAACAGAAAGGAGAAAGGACAACTAGTCCAGGTTATGAGAGCTATTATGAAGCTGATCTCCCTGAAATATCGAGCTTGTAGTTTAATTTCAGAAAATAGCTCAATTAGCTCAATAAGATATCGCGAGCAAAGGCGTAGTATTGCAATGGTAAGATTGCACCACATATTATGTTTAAAAGGTTGCATGTCCTGACTCTTTAAAAATAGAAACTGCTCCTGCGGAAGTAGGGCTATTGATTTACACCATCTTTATGGATTTAAGGAGGCAGTGGCTTTGCAGCCATTTTATAAGCAACAATGTTAGAGCAGTCTGAGGCAATGTTTATTTTCTCTTTTAACGACAGTAGTTTTGTATCGGATCTCTGAATACGTGAAGGTTTCTCATAAGCCATTCAAAAAGACAATTGTAACTTGACCTCTTTCGTAACACAAATGTGGAGATTAGTACATTTTGTAACTGCTGCGCATATTTTGTCTCCTTTTGGAGACGTGTATTTATTGCATTTGTTTTGTAAATTGCACAAGACGAATAAAAGCATGTTCTACACAACCTCACAAACCAGAGCAAAAGGCTACATCATTGGCATTACAAGGGTATGTGGGACAGCAGCAAACATTCCTTTTGTTTTGATGCCTTTAACAGTTGCTTTTTTTACTGTAAATTCAGTGCTTTATGAAACCAGGCATATGCGCGCCTCACAGTGCCTTTGGCTGTTTAGTATACTTCTGCCAGACTCAAATAATCTTAGTGCGCTGTCCCTCCTTCAGACTCATTTCGCGATTACCTCAGAAAACGTCTTACGGCGTCAGGAGCTAAAGCATGCTTTTCAGACCCTACCATTCCAAACCACTTTTGAATGAAGACAATATTCAAATAAAAAATAAATAAGAAATATTAGTCAACATGAAGATTCACCATCTAGTTTGATGAGAAAAGGCAAACATAAAAACACCTACAAGGGTGGCAGAGCTGGGTTTGAGCACAAGCTTTTAAAGAGAGTCTGTAGCCTCCCCTCTTCGAATCCACCCAGTAGCTGTGCTGCCTTTTCAGCGATATATTTAAAAAACAAACTTTTTAAAAAGCTATCCATGGTAGAGGGGCTGCTCTGCTACTTAGTCTCCTAAGTCTGTTTTTTAAGTTGTCACACTCCAAATGAACTTTATTGGCACAACATGTTATACAAGTGTTGCCGAAGTATCACACAACAAATAGGGAACATCAAATTGTATGTTGTTTAATACATGTATCATATGCAAATACACATACACATGAGAATGCCAGGTTAGAATCTATCTCCGGAGGTGATTTTTTAATACTTAGAATGTGGGCTCTTCTTGGCAAGCAAGTACTAAATGTTCCAATAAAGTTCTGCATTGTTGCCAGTTGTTGAAGAGTGATTAAATTGGGTGGAGAGGCTGTCCCAAAAACGTTTCTCACTTAACATTGCAGAAAACTCGATAAGGAAATTAGAGCAGCAATTAAAAATTTTAAAAAGTCAAAACTGAAAGTCACTAAATTTAGCCGGTAGTAATTTTGGGGAATATTTTATATTCAGCTGTTTTTGTGGAATTGAAACCCCCCCCCCCCCCCAGCAACTGCCTCCCCCAAATTAATTGTGAAAAAAAAACAGAGGGATTCACAAATCTTGACCTTCAAATCCCAAAATCAGGGTATAATGGACACCAACTTCACACGCTTTGGCATCAGTCTATGCCCGAATATGTGCAGTGAATGGCGGGCATGTTGTTTTTGGTGCCTTTTACGCTGCTATGTTTGATGATTACCCATCATCCCAGAAATACACAAATTAGGAAAAAACAAAAACATCTGCTAATTAACTGTGTAAAAAAAAAAAAATGGCTTACAGAAATGAAGGATTTTTTGAATGACCCCTCTCAGGCTGTGGTCTTTGTTCATTTCAACGGGAGCCACTCACTGTCTGCTTATGGACCAGTTTGACTTGACATGAATGCAAACGATCACCAAAAGAAGTTATCAGTGTGGTCGAATTTAGGTTCAACAGCAGTGCACTGGTAGGCCATGGTTGTGTAGCTTCATTAGGGGTAACGGATTGGCAATGGGAATAGGGGGGCTCAGGGGCAGTTTTTTCGGAAAAAGTTCTGCCATTTAAGATTCACGTTATTGCAACTCAACCCTTTTCAACGAATTAGGTGTTTGATTTTTAAATAAATCAGCGCTACTCTTCTGAGAGTGACCTTAATGTCCCCAAATGCAAAGTGTTTCAGTAAACATATGTACATACTTAAACCAGGTCCTCACAGAGAAATGTTCACTGCTAAACCAACTTGACATTACATTTCGTCTTGCTCGAGGACAGGTTGCAACCCATCTGACAGCTATTTTTGCCATCTCTCCTAATTCTTTTACAACATGCATGTTTTCTTAAAGGGGTTTCCCCTTCTCAGATCAAGTAGCTAACAGCCAAGTTGTAAAAAAAAAACAGATTTATTTTAACTTGGCTTATACAAACAAATTTCAACAGTAATCCTTTTGTTTCAATGCTCAAGAAGGAAAACTCAGCAAAACATTGTGCAAGCCATGGGTTCAGGAACTGCCGGTACATCGTTCAATGCCATGAGAGGAAAGGTAAGGGGTTCATTTTCTCAACAGCATGTATGGTAATGTTAACAAATTTCTCAGATCTGGAGCAACAGACAGCAATCCTGAAATATATTTACTTTATAAAAATCAAAAAGAGCCTTTTGCTTTTCTAAGCAACTACAGTTTTCTTTCACCTCATTTTGGGAAGATCTTCGGTGCAGGCTCTTTTGTAGGTTTCTGCAACTTCACAGTTCGGTCCTCTTTCTGATCCACTGTCATTTCAAATCGATTTTGGATAGGCTACATTTCACCATCAGATTCAATGTTTTCACTCTTCACTGGCTTGCCATTTTTAAATTTACTTTGCTTCCACCACCTCCCCATGCCCTGGTCTAGATTTTCAGTTTCTCCTCCTTTCGTCTGAAGACCTCTTTTCTCTTGGTTTTCCATCTCGTTCACCATCTCTGCTTTTGCTTCTGTGCTTATAAGATCTGCGGTCTCGGCTTCTAGATCTTCTCTCTCGACTGCGTGACCTGTGTTTTCTATCAGCTCTGTCACGACTTCTGGGGCGTTCTCTGCTCCGGCTTCGCCTTCTTTCTCGGCTCCTGGATCTCCGGTGGTCTCGTGACCTACTGCCTCTCTCGTCAGATGTTCTGCTTGAATGACGACTGCGAGAGCCACTTCTTTTTCGCTTTTCACGGTCACGAACCTTTTCCTCCTCATCTTTGCGTTTTTTCCCATCCTTTTCTTCTGGGTCACGCTCTTTCTCTTCTTTGTCTTTCTTTAACCGATCATCACGCTCAGGTTCTTCTGTCCTTTTCCGCAGTTTTTCTTTCAACTTTTCCACAGTCGATTTGATTGTGGCATACCCTACATGCTGCTTACCCATCAGATGGTCATCAACCCTGGACTGTGCATCTCCTACAATTAAAAAGGCCCCACAAACTTCACACACTTCCATCTGCTTTTCCTGAGCTGCAAAGCTCTCGATTGTTGATGTTGTGGACTTGAGTAGCTCCCTTTCTTCTTTGAGTTGTTCAACAAGCTTCATCATACCTTGGGCCTCTTCGACCCTACCCTCAGACCCTAGCTCCTCTATTTGTTGCAGTAGTTCATCCATTTTATCAGTTAACACCTGTACTTTTTCTTCATTTTTGCCAGCAGGTCCAGAAGCCCGTTGACTCTGAGACAGGGCCAAACGTGCATGACCCCTTCGGATCCGACGTTCCACGTCTGCAAGCAAGCCCTCCAAGTACCGAAGAAAGTCTCTTTCGTAGCCAGCTTTCAAGAAGCGGGAGCTTTTTTCATACTGTTTACGTAAATTTTCATCATGGATCTTTTCACATGGGCCCAAATCTGAGCGTGTGTTCGTGAACAGTTCGGCGGGGCAGAACTCGCACAGATAGTATTTACACACACTTTCGTGGTCCCATCGCACATTGCCCCTCTTCCTGTCAGGAGCCAGGTTCCGGTCCCTGCCCATAAGCTCATCGAGCAGCTGAGCGGCAGAGAGCATGCTTCTACCCGTGGTTTTCACCCCCTCCGACAAGTAGTAGTGTTGCTGAGTCTGAAGAATGAAACAAAACAATGTCCAGTGAAAAAAAAGTCCCAACACAAGCCAAATCCCACAAAATAATGGCACGGGGTAAACAAAGGGAGAAAATTATCATAAGGTAAAACATTTTGTAAGGCAAGTCAAAACAAAAGTTTCATTATCCAAAAGGTAATAACTTAATGCACATACTATAGAAATGTTCATAATATATAGAAACGGGTTCATATTCCAGTGAAGCTGGTTCAGCCCATCATCCCTTTGAGTTTGAGAAAATGAGCGCCAACAGTGACATGCACTAGAGCAGGATTAAAAAAAGCAGTGGCAATAAGTGAGACTGCAAAACAACCAGGTTGTACATTTGTAGTGTACTTGCATGCTGCATACTCCAGAAGGCCCAGATTTTTCACAGGAAAAATCAGACGCCCAGCAGTCAGGTGCGAAATCTCCAACCAGTACATAAATGTAAAAGGGATACAAAGTCCCTAGCCCAACAAAGAGCAGTACTGGCAGAATGGTGCCGTACAGGTTCTGGGCAAGTTGGAATCTATGCCATGCAACCCCCCCCCCACCCACCACCTTCTACCACCTTTCCTGCAGATCTGCTTGATTGGTTTAATCTACAAAGCAAATGACAAAAAATATAGTATCTAGTCTTCATCCAGTGCTAAAGGCCAGCCCCCCACACCCTAAACTGTGCAATAACAGATGCCATTACTGCCCAAGTGTATGCTCTGCAATTTCGTCAACTTTGGAAGGATTAAGGGCTAAGTATCTTCTGCTAGGATTTAAAGCCACAACTGCAGATTGCACAGAAGCAAACGCTGAGATCAGTGAGCAAGCTTACCTGGAGAGTAAGAATGAAGAAAGGATGCTGTGCAGGCAAAGAATCAGAATTGAGATGAAGAGACTACCAAAGGCTTAAGACCTGCATTTAATTGTTTTGTTGACTGCTTCGGGTCGATAGGAATCGGGATAGAGACTGTAAACACAGTGGGGGACTGGAAGAAAGTTAGCCTGGAGCAGGGCTCGGTCAAGAAAAGTTGGACAGCTGGGGAGCATGGTGGAACCGAAATAAGTGCTAGGCGGTACACACACAATTTGAGTAGAACACTTATATGACAAGATGGGTAACGAGGTTGGAGCAAAAATAGTGCTGAGGAGAAACAGAAAAGCGAGGTGAGAGAATTGCACAGCCAGGATGTGCAACAGCCCAAGTAGCAGCTACCAATAGTAAGGCATCACTAGTGAGGAGCATAGAGGTAGGCTGACTAGTCAGTCACAGTGGATAAAGGAGGACGGGATCATTCTTGCTTAAATGGGAAGATGGTCAAGAGGAAAAAGATCTAGATAGGTGCCTAGCCAGGAAACCTGCATGCAACACGGACATCAAAACTTGTGGAATGCTGCGCATAGCACACCACCTTAAGGGAATATGCATTAACCATCACATTAACGATCATTCACGTTATAGAAGGTGGAAATCAGTACCACCGTGAGAAAAGCTGACCATTAAAATAAAAAACACACCTCTTCTCAACTTGTCACATAACACCACACGGAAGCATAGTGAAAGGCTGTGAAACACCCACCAACTTGATGAATAGCTGGACATCGACAGGACACTTGGGCATCACTGTAACCATTGCGCAAAATCAGACTGCTCTGAAAAGCCATGCTTACCAACCAAAGTAGTATTGTACCCAATCAATCTCATTAGTAAAATCCTCTAAGCCAATAGGTAGTCAAGTATTTGGTAGTACCGGTATGATGGGTTTACATTTATTTTTCTTGTACCATTGTATTGACAAAACTATCTCAAGTCAGAAAGAATTGTCAACTTTAGAAAATGTGGCACTCAAAACATCTTAGGTTGATTATGTTAAACGTAACCTTGCTGCAGACTCAAAATAAGTCTTCCAAGCTGCAAGTTAAAAAGGAGCTGCTACCTGATAATACCCAGTTCAGAGGATAGGGGATGTTTTGAATATCGCACATGCTACTGAAACGTGACATTACTAGCATGTTTTGAATGTCTAGTGGGCATATTGGAAACCTTGATCTAGTTAGGTGTATATACCTGAGCTGTGAGCCCACAGAACACGAGATAACTGCTGTATTCAGTTTAGTTTCTACCCAAGAGTACCCTTTAGGTGACAGTAGTGCTGCTACCATTCTTGATAATTATATACGTTATTCAATTCACTTTGTTGTGATGCGCGCTCCTATTCTCCCATTGCATATTGGGAAACTAAACAACCAAATTGTCTAATATCAAGGTCATCAAATCGGAGAATGATGGCGCTTGGCTGATTATATTGTACTTTCGTTTAACAATTGGCGAATAGTACACTTCCACAAGGTGAAATCATCCTTCTATAGAATAAATGCATATTCACATAATTCGGGAGAATTTGCTCGTAAAAAGAAACATTAAGTAAATCGGGACATACGATCTGAGGTTTAAGCACCTACTTTCTTAATGCAGACTATATTTATGTATGAAACATTATCAGCTCCAGCACCCAGATAAGGCAGCATCCTTCAAATGCATCTGCAGGGCTTGGATAGTTTTTATGTGGAAGATCAATACTAAATTAGCAGAAAGGCTAGAGATGTATATTTGTTTAGACTAGAAAGGCAAATGCACCTGCCTCAGCAATTGTTCATATGATTCTGAATTAGAATATGACAAGGCAATGACAAAATCTCACTTGAAGCCGATCTTCAATGAGAAGCTTGTTCCGTGTAGCTTTATTCAGACGTTTCATACAAAAATAAAAATCGACCTTTGCAACTTATATTGAAAGAACGGATATTAATTCTGCACGCAGATCCGTCGTAATAGAAAGGGCCGAGACAAATGTACGATGTTTACGGTTTCTCCATTAGGAGTTCTCATGACAGAAGGCCCAAGCACGAACAACTTAATCGTTACAAAAGATGCAAGATATGTTTGTCGGCGGCCCCTAAATCACTGATAATAAAACACACCCCAAAGTACCGAAGAAAGGCATGCTTATATGCATTGTGGGAGGGTAGTGGAATGTCCAGCATTGACATGCACATAATTAATGTGATGAGAATGGAAATATTCCAGTGTTTTAAAACGCCTAATGCCACCAACTATATAAGATAAAATGTTACAGTACATGTTGAGATGCTTCTTGTCGTTAGTATGTCTTATTGAAACAAACACCGACCTACGCAAAGTTCAAGGTTTTGCATCACTTTCCTATATAAGATTCTATACAGTAGATGACGTGAACACCCCCCTCCCCCCTCTCTTCTGCCCCCGGCACCTATAGCTTGACAGTAGTCCCTTTTTCATTTTGGTAACCCATTACTCACTCCCAAAGCCGTTGGCAGCCATCGCCAGACTTCCTAACTAGCAGTGCGGCGGGTCCCACCCCATTACATTTACCCAATTTGCGATTGGACGAATTATAGCAGATCGCGCTTCCTATTGGCCGGGTGCACCACGAGAAGCTGCCAACACTCGAGCTTTCAAAGAAGCCCAAGAATGAGCGGCCTTTCGGGAAAAACAACCATTAAATTAAGCGGCAAACGACTAGGGCGGGATTAGAAGCAACGCGAGGCCAACGTGACACATTCTGGACACACATGGGGATACTAACCGGTGGGATCTCGCTGTGCTCGGGCGACGCACTCCCTCGCTGCTCCCGCTGGCGCTCTGTCCAGCCGCTCTCTGTGCTCTGAGCGGCGCTCTACCCCGCCTCTCGCTGGCCCCGTGGACGCTCAGTCTTTGGCACTCCTCCTCTGCCCCCTCCAAGTCGTTCCGGCGACGCTTCCTCTCGTTGGTCTCCTTGACGCTCTTTCTTTCGCTCTCGCTGGTACAGTCGGCGCTCTTTACTTTCTCTCCTCACCGTGTCTCGTTGGTCTCTCTCATACTGGGCTTGATTTTCCCCCGCAATTATATGAAAGAGTCGTAGTGTAAATTGTACAGAACGTGTTTTTGAAATGATGGATTAGGAGTTGGCTGATTGTATATGTTTACAAACTGTTGATTTTTTTCTAATTCCAATTGTTTTTCAATCGTAGTATGTCGTAATCTTAAAACCAAATCTCTTATACATTTCCCACACTTGATTAGAGAAGGAGTTTTAATTCTATTCAGAAAAAAGAGCCGAGTGCTATGCTTCATTTCCTTTTCTGAAATCTTTCCACAGTAAACTACATTTACCTCTCAACCTTTGAATTCCCCATGGCAGGTGGTGGAAAGGGACGGTAGGAGGCTTTGGGTGAATTAATTTATTCTAAGGCAGGTGACACCCGCCGAAAGCGTGTGAGTTGAGAGGTATGCAAAAAATCCAGAACAGCCACCATAGAAATGTACCTTTAAGAACCCACATATGCTCAAACAAACAAGTAGGTGAGCTCACATGGACACTGTTGGAGGGTTACAAGGAGGGGGGGGGTTGTGTTCCAGAGAGTAGGTGCTGTATGATGAAAGGCACACCTACCTACACTTAACCAGTTTGATTCTTGACACTAAGAACAGATTTCTCGCATTAGCCCGTGGTACCCTTTTGGGTCAGTAGCCAGGTGTTTCCTTCCATCTGATAGATATCTGAAACTATCACCAAAGAGGAAGAAGCCGAAAGGAGATCCTGCCCTCCACTGGAAGCCAGTGAAGTTCTTGTCTGGCTTGAGAGACATGCTTTCTCTTCCCTTAGCCTCCTAGCTCAGCGGCCACATGCTCACCTTGGAAGCAAAAGGATACGGAGCAACACTGGTTCGATCCCCGGGTCCGCGCTTAGAAACCTCTGAGTATTATATAAATAACCTATCATATCAATACCACACGTACTGCACTGTTTTGGATTCTATGTCAAGACCTGAGGCTTGTATTATGCTTTCTCTCTTTATTTAGAACTCGAGCAGCATATAACAGTTACAAACCCATAAAAAATATTACAATCAAAAAACATTTCCCAGACTAAATGTCTTTTTGTGTAGTCCATCTTTTTTATGTCTATGAAAACTATGTGACACTTTCTACCAGGAATGGTGGGAAGTGTCTGCGCTCCTCCATGTGGCTGCTGTCTTGCCAATGTGTCAGACCAGGTTTTGTCTGGCAGTGAATGATTCTTTGCCAGCGGGGCCGTTTCTCGGATGGGAACTCGACTAGCTACTGGGAGGCTGGGGAAGCAGTATTGTGAGCTGGATGAGACAAGGCCTGTTTTTGCTGAGGAGGGAGGACAGGTGGACACACCAGGAGGAAGGAGCACTTTGAGGAAGAAGGTTGAGGCGCATGTGGGGCGCGTTGGGTTGCTACTGGAGTGGTAGCTGCTTTTTTTGTAAAGGCTGTGTGTGAGTGGCACGCTACTTGGTTGTTGGCACGTGTGTGGTAGGTGTCCCTGCCCGCCGATCTGAATGGGCAGGGGCATACTCTGGAGAAGGCAGCTGCGGTACAGGGGTGGGGGTACAAGATGGCGTAAGGCCTGCTCCTGGGAGGGGTGATGCATTGGGTAGTAACAGTACCCTTGGGTCTTCAGGGGTTGATGGTGGTGTATCTGACAACGGGTCCCTTGGAACTGGAGGGGAGAGAAGTGGGAAGAAAAGTTACAAGGGTGATGGTGGGAAAGGGAAATTGGGTGGTTGACAGTTTATGGCGGTGGGTTTGGCGGGCGCCGGTGTTGATGGTGGGGGGCGAAAGGAGGGGGGTTGCATGAGGATGACAGCAGGGCACTACTTCGTAGTAGATCCCCTGTGGATCGGAGGGTGGAGGGCAGTGGGGGTTCTGGTGGTGGACACCAGTGTGTGGGTGTGTGTGAGTCTGGGATTGAATCCATGGAGGCAGAGTTGAGTTGGCAGGTGGTTATAAAGTCGGCGAAGCCCAATCAGGATTGTAGTGGAGTTAGCCCTTTTGTGGGGTCGGAAAGCACGTGTTTTTTGAGTTTCAGCGTTTTCGGGTGAAGTCTTATCTTCCAGCCCTCTACGGGGCTATAAGTGTCAAGAGTATGGCCGCGTGGCACGATCTTGTAGGAGGGAGAGGAGGTGTGGCAAGTGTGGTGGTCCCCATGATATTAAGGAGTGTCTCGGTATGTACACTGAAGTGTTGCAATTGTGGTGGAGATCATGTTGCTTCCTTTAGGGGGTGTGTTGCACAGGTGGAAGCCTCTAAGGTTGTGAGTACGTAAGTGAGCCATAACATCAGTTATGCTGCAGCAGTTCAGAAGGTGCGGGTGGAACAGGTGGTTGTGGTGGGTAGTCCTGCTTCAGTAGTGAAACAGCTGGAGGTGGGGGAGGTTCAATCTGGGGGTTGAGGGGGTGGTTGTTGGAGGTGTGACTATCAGAATGGTGGATTTGTTGTGTTTTATTATTGCAACCATTAATATGACGACTGAGTTTTTAGAATTATTCTGTGGTGTCCAGACGGAAAATGGCAGAGTTTATGGCTGTTAATCAGGATGTGCTGAATGTTGTGGACAATTAGACATCCAGTAGGAATATGTCCTTCACTTTGAGTGAGTTGCGGGCTGTACTGAGGGGGCGACGGGACTCGAGTCCGGGTGAGGATAGGGTGTGTTATCTTTATTTACAGCATTTGCCGGATGTTTGTTTGCTGGAGGTGTTGCGGCTGTTTAATGTAGTGTGGGGTCATGGTATATTGCCTAGTGGGTCGAAGAGGGCTGTCATCCTGCCGATTCTGAGATTGGGGAAGCCGGCTGGCTTGTGTGGGTCCTATCAGCCCATTGCTTTGACATCTGTTTTGTGCAAGGTGATGGAAAAAATTGTGTGTGGCAGTCTGGTGCATTTTTTGGAGTCGGAGCAGCGGTTGAGTGTGTTTTCAGCATGGGTTCCATACATTTAGATCAGTGATGGATGCAGTTGTGACGTTGGCAAAAGATGTGGAGGAGGCCTTGTCCTGTTGGGAGATGGTGGGGGTGATCTTTGTTGATATGGAGAAGGCGTATGATATGGTGTGGAGGGATGGGTTGCTATTTGTGTTGCAAGAGAAAGGTATTAAGGGGAAGGTGTTTTCTTGGATTAAGGATTTTCTGATGAATAGGGTGTTACGGGTGCGAGTTGGGGATGTGTTGTCCTGGGAGGTTTTGATGGAAAAGGGGACGCCCCAGGGTAGTGTTATCAGCTCTATTTTGTTTCTTGTAGCGGTAGATGGCCTTATAGAGAAAGTTCGGGAGTGTGGTTGTCAGGTGGGATTCTATGCAGATGATGGAGTGATTTGGGTTAGGGGTAAGGTGGGTGGAGTGATTCAAGGAAAACTGCAGGAGGTTTTGGAGGTAATGGAAAGGTGGTGTCAGGCTTGGGGTTTTAAGGTGTCCTCCTCCAAAACGGTGTGTATGCCGTTTGACAGGCGACATAGTGGTGTTAGTTTGGATCTAAAGTTGAGCGGGGGGATGTGTTGGTTCGGGTGTCGGAATTCCAGTATCTTGGTGTGCTCTTGGATGAGCGCCTGTCGTGGAAGTTGCAACTGGAGAGGAAGGTGGCGAAGTTTAAAAGGCGTCTTCATTTTTTGAAGGTTGTGTCTGGTCAGGAGTGGGGTGGAGGGCAGAGAAGTATGAGGATGTTGTATGTGGGGTTGGTCAGCAGTGTGCTGCAGTTCGGTGTTCAGCTGCAGAGCAGTTATAGTCAAACTCAGCTGGATGTGTTGGATGGTGTCCAGGCAAGGGCAATGAGGATTGTGATTGGGACGGTTCGGTCATCCCCCACAGAGGCTGTGCAAGTGTTGGCAGGGATGTTGCCATTGGATTTCAGAAGGGAGGAGCTGAGTGCTAGGTATTGGTTGCAATGTAAGTCCCTCAGTGTGTGGTATCCTGTGAAGAAGTGTCTGGTGGTTAGTTGGTTCTATGCCTATAAGAGTGGGAGTTGGGAGAGGAAAGGGGGGACATTTGGGTTGCATGCGGACAGGCTGGTGAGACAATTGGGGGTGGAGGGGATGTGTATGGTGGAAGATGTGGATAGGGTGGTAGTGCCGGTTTGGATGCGGCATGATCTAATTGTCTGTTTGGATTTGGCCATAGTGGTGGTGAAGAAGAGTGGTGATCGGGGGATGATTAAGAGATTGGCAGTGAAATATGTCCAGGGGAAAGTTGTCGCTCGGGTGTATACGGATGGTTCCAGGGATCCGTAAAGGAACAGGGTTGGTATGGCCTGCTATTTTCAGACGGATGAGGAGTTTTGGGTGGCTACGTTGTCGGATGATGTATCCGTCTGCACGGTGGAGTTGATGGCTGTTAATATGGCAGTGCTTTGGATTATGGGGAAACAGTTGGCTAAGGTGGTGGTGTATGTGGATTTGATGAGTGCGTTGTTGGCTATCAAGGAGGGGAATTGTGATGGGGGGATATAGTTGTGCTCATTAGACAGCGATTAGAGGAGTGTGTTGCGGGGGTACCGTGGTGGAGTTGGCTTGGGTCCCGATTCATTGTGGGGTCTTGGGTAATGAGTTAGTGGATCAGGCTCTGTATGGGCCCACGTTGAGGAGACAGGTAGATGTGGAAGTCCCATTGAGTGTGGCTACGGTACAGGTGATGGTATGTGGCAGGATTGGTGGGATATGAGTTCGAAGGGGCGGCAGTTGTATGCAGTGTGCAGGGAGGTGTGGATTTGGGCGCTGTGGAGTTGGCACGAAAGGAGGAAACTATTTGTATCGCCTTAGGGTGGGTTATGCAGGATTCGCAGGATATAAGTGTATGATGGGTAGAGTTGCATCAGCGGCATGTGTGGTTTGCGGTTGTCTGGAGACGGTGGCTCATTATATGTTGGACTGTGAGGATTCATGTGCAGAGGAAGAAGACGACTTTCCACCAGTCACAACACACTATTTTTCTTGCCTTCTTCTACATTTGTGTGTCCTTCCTCTTTCTTTGCTGCTTGGGCAGCCAGATAAGTACCTTTCATTTATTTACGGATCTTGAATGGCTTGACAAATTAAAAGGGTTTAAAGTACATGGAATTTATAGGAAAGCCGGGCGCACCTCGAAACGTAGTGATTACTTGACGGAGCATATCCGCAAGCATTAGGGAGTTGCAAACTTGAAGCGATCCCGTGACTTGGCCTTCGGCTCCGGCGGCACAATGTCCTCCTCTTCGGAGAGGGGGCACTGTGGTAAGGAAACGACACTGAGCGCGACAGGACACTGTGACGTTCCGGAGCTCAGTAGTTGTAGTAAGAGCGGAAGAGGAGCAGGTTAACAAGCTCTGTGAGGCAACGTGTAGAGTAGATTGTGACAGAGAAGGTCAGATCAAAACCAGAGAACACAGAGCGGCCGGCACATCAGAGCATAAGCTGCTCCGAGTTGACACAAGAGTCAGCATAAAATATTATAAGCATGTCACCTAGCGGCCAATAACAAAAAAAACACTGTCATAGAGCAAGTCGGTGGAGGAGATTTCCCCCGATATCTGTCAGGGAGGCAGCAGCTGTTGTTGCAGAGAGTGCCAAGCACGACTATACGTCCACAGACCCAAGTTTAACTGATTCACCCAGACCCACCTAGCTGCAACTGTGAGATCAGAGCAGGCCCAAGATCCCTGCAAAGATCCTACCAGCATTACAATGCACAGCTCCAGCAAAGAATATGAGGAGCCCCATACCAGCAGGCAGTGGACAGTGTCCAACAAAGGCTGTGGAGTACAGTGTGTACTGGGAACAGGTTTGGGGGGGTTATCACAAGGTAGGAGCTTACGGGAAGACCTTATTACTTTCTCCCAGGGGATGGAGGCCCTAAAGGGAGAAGCCCCAGAGCGTTACCAATTGGGGAAAGGGGGAAGAAAGAAGGCCTGAAAGGTCTGCAGCAACACCCCAGGATAGTGAGGTCACGGGGTACACAGATGATGGGTCCTATTCAGAGAATGTAGAGAAGGAGGAATGGGACGAGACGTCAGAGAAAATCTCAGACAAGCGTGAAACTTCCTCCCCAAGCCCTCCTGACAAGCGTAAGGCTGCCAAGAAAAGTAAAAGACAGAGAGAGGAAATGGGCGAGGTATTCGACCCAGACTCCCTCATAGATTCCAGGTCGGCGGAGTGGGAGCCCCCTGCCAAGATTGGTAATTATATAAAAAAGATAATCCGTAGCTCACTGTCTAAAGAAGCCAGCAGCAAGTTACGGGCAGAATGCCTCAGGCCCTAGGTGCCAGAGAACATGGTGGAAACACTGGAAATTGATGAAAAGATGATGTCGTTCATTGGGCGCTATGACAGGGACATCAAGAAGGGAATAGATAGGTCCTGGAGGTCGTGCCAGCATATACTCCTAGATGTCCTGGGTCCGTTGGCAGATGGCAGAGGAAGCCAGACAACCGTAACAAAAGGCAGAGCCCTGAAATGTTTGCAGGCTAGGCGCACAGAGCAATATGCCTGCTCGGCAATGCTAGCAACGCCCTAACAACTGAACAAAGGAGGTCCATTCTCGTCAGGATAGACCCCAAGATAAGCGAACTAGCAACGGCAGAGTCGACATCCAGCAGTAAGGGAAATCTGTTCGTGGCTGAATTTGTTAAAGAAATGACGAAGTTCGCAAATACTTAAGCCGCAATAGATAAGCCACAAGCATCTCTGAAGAGAGTCTTTGGCCACAAGGTTTTCGATAGGGCTGGCAGAGGAAGCGGCCAGCCGATTCCCCTCTTACAGGCCCAACTTCAATATGATAAACGACTGGAGAAACCAAGAAGAGCGCTGGCCCAACCCCTTTTCCAGTCGAGGGGAAGGGGTAGAGCAGCAACAGAGGCCAGGAGACAAACGCAGGTGAGACAGGATACAGACTTACACAAACACCTGGTGTTAATAGGGACCCGGGCGGTAGGTGGAGAACAGCACAGTTCTTATAATGGTGGAGCGAGATATCAGGAGATGCATGGGTTGAGGAAACAGTACTGGGTTTACACCTAGAATTCTGGCAAGAACCGATACAAACAGAAGGCCCAAGGACCATAAGGTTCACACGAGAAGACGAAGAATTGCTAGACAAGGAGATAGCGGAGCTAGAAAGGAAAGGGGCCATCACTCAGTTGTCCGACTCCTTGAACGAGTTTGTGAGCAATATGTTCTTGGTCAAGGGCAAAAAGAAACACAGACCGGTGATTAACTTGAGGAACTTGAACACATTCATAGTATACAGGCACTTCAAGATGGAGGGCATCCATCTTCTTAGAGATGTATTACAGAGGGAAGACTGGTTAGTTAGGATAGACCTCAAAGATGCTTTTCTGATGATCCCAGTATCAAAGGAGGATCGGAAATTCCTACAGTTTTGGTGGGGAGACCAGAAGTAGCAGTTCACATGCCTCCCATTCGGTCTAGCGTCAGCCCCCTGGGCCTTTACAAAGATAATGCGGACTGTAGTGGGTCACCTCAGGGAGCAGGGCATCAGACTGATAATATATTTAGATGACTTTTGTCTGATGGGACAGGACATGAGGAGACTGGTAGAACAGGCGAAGAAGACAACCCAATTATTACAGGAACTAGGTTTTTTAATAAAGTGGGAGAAATCCATGCTGAAACCGGTACAGACAATTGAATTCCTAGGTTTCGTAGTGGACACAAAGACAGCCACGCTCAGTCTACCGATGGACAAAGTGAATGCGATCAAGAAAGAGATCAGCTCAATAATAACGAAGGGAGAACTCAGAGAGTTATCCAGACTAGTAAAAAGACTAGCATCATCCATTCAGGTGATCTTCCCGGGGCCGCTGTATTACAGGGCCTGAAGAGCCAACACCTGAGTAAAAGGTTATTGTACGAACATAGGGTGCCGATCCCCGCCAAGGCGAGGACAGAACTATGGTGGTGGTTCAAACACATGGAGGCCTGGAATGGGAGAGCGATATTTGGCTCATCCCTGGACCTCATCATAGAATCGGTGGCCAGCCGCTGGGGCAGGGGAGCCAGTTGTGGAGGGATGACAATGGGAGGCAGGTGGTCAAGAAAGGAACTAGAGATCTCCATCAATTGTCTGGAGCTACTGGCGTGGTCCTTTGCAGTGAGATGCTGGACCCAGGATACAGTGAACCGTGGCATACTACTAAAGATGGGCAATGTCTCAGCAGTACGATACATAAACAGACTAGGTGGGACGAAGTCCATGATGTTAACAGAGCTGGCAAAGAAAGGATTTCTTCTGGCACATGTCTAGAAAACAAGATCAACATCACAGCAGAATATCTCCCAGGTCTGCAGAACGTAATAGCAGACTGAAATTCAAGACACCTGAGAGATGCCAGCGACTGTCAACTGGACAGGACCTTTTTCGAGTCCTTGATGGAAATGAGAGGTCCATGCAGGACAGAACTATTTGCATCCAGACTGAACACTCAGCTGGAGCAAATTTTCAGCCGGAGGCCCAATCCAGCAGCAGTAGCAACAGACAGATGCATTTTTACAGGTGTGGGGGCCGGGCAATGAATATGCCTTCCCCCCATTTGCAATGATTCCGAGGACGATAGCACAGGTCAGGAGACAGCAGGTGACAGTAATTCTAATAATACCAGACTGGAGGAGTCAGGTATGGTTCCCAGACTTTCTAGAACTGTCAATTGAGAATCTTTTGGTGTTACCACTGATCAGGGAACTGATTCAAAATCCAGTGGGAGAGTATCACCCACTGGACCAGAAAGGAGAGTTGAGAGTGATTGCATGGGCGATTTCTGGACAACCTGGCAGAAGCCAGGACTTTCTAGCGATGCTGGAAAACTTATCGAGGAAGAGTGGGCACCAGTTACCAGAAAGGCCTACAGATTGGCCTGAGCAAGGTGGACTAGCTGGTGTGTGGAACGGTATATACATCCTAATAGTGTAGATGCCACACAGATTGTAAATTTCTTAGCAGCTTTGGCAGCACAAGGGAAGGCATATAGAACTGTAAGTACGTGTAGATCAGCCATATCGGCCGGCCACCTGAAAATGGAGAAAGTGGCAGTGGGAGAACACCCATTCATATGTAGACTCCTTAGAGGGGTAAGGCTATTGATACCACCACTACCTAAATACACTCGGACATGGGACATGAACTTAGTCCTGAATATGTTTATCTACTGACCAGATAACGACAAATTGACAAGGAAGGCAATATCGGCAAAGTTTACCACACTGCTCTGCCTCATATCCTGCAAGAGATTATCAGACGTAAGAGCACTTGAAGTAGATAGGAAATCATTCAAACCCTCAGGGGTCACAAACCCTCAGGGGTCACTTGTCACATTAGCAAGAGAACTAAGACAGGTATCAAAACAGTCTCATACTCTGCTTTTCTTGACCAGCCTAAGTTATGCCCAGTCCGGTGTCTAAAGAAATGACGAGTATGCTTAGGGCCGCAGGTGTGACACAACTGTTTATATCACTGAGGAAACCATTCAAGGAGGTTGCGTGAGCAACACTAGCCAGATAGGTTAAATGGTGCATGCTATAAGCATGCATTGACATTGGCACGTAGGAGGCGCATTCCATTAGGGGAGCTATGGCATCTAAGGCCTTCAACGCAGGTGCTAGGTTGGAGGACATCCTTAAGGCAGCAGACTGGTCTAAGGAATCGACAATTAAACCATTTTATTTCCGACCAATAGAGACGATGTCTGCGTTGGTGGTAGGTAAGCATTAAACAAGCATACTCCGAGCCTCTGGTCTTGACATAAAATACTGATTTTCCATACTAGCGTTATAGAAAGTCAAGATTCTATTAAAACACAGATCTAAAGGATTATCTCACCCGTGTAATCGTTATGTGGAAACTGTAATGTTGCTGGCATTGTTGTTGGTAAATTGTGACAGGATTGTGATGATTATGTTATAAGACATACGATAGTGATGCAGGTTAATGGTGATGTAACGATTACCCAACCTGCTACAGCTAGACTTGGCCTGTTTTTTGGATTACTTTTCAGGAACGGAGGTGAAGGATACAGGAACATGAGGAGGAACAGAAAGTGGAGGATACAGCGTTTACCAGTTGGGGCGCGAAAGTTAAAGTTGGAGACAGACAAAGAAAGAGGAAGGACACACAAATGTAGAGGAAGATCAGGAGCATAATGTGCCACGACTGGTGGAAAGTATCACATGATTTTCATAGACATAATAAAGATGGACTACACAAAAAGACATTTACTCTGGGAAATGTCATTTTTTTATTGTAATATTTGTTATTGGTTTGTAACTGTTATATGCTGCTTGAGTTCTAAGTAAAGAGCGAAAGCATAATCCTTCATCTCCGTGTCTTTAATAGAATCTTGACTTTCTATAACGCTAGTCTGGAAAATCAGTATTACTTGCAATTTAGATGTTTCACCCTCACTAATTCAGTGCAGCAAGCTGCCGCAATAATCTAGTTTTGCCCCAGAAATAGCCCTTGCAATAGTGGCACAGCTCTTTTTTGTTAGGAACTTTCGTACTTGTCAGTAGTTTAAGATGAAAGGCGGAAGCGGATACAATGATGCTTACATGCACCTTCATATGCAACTCGGAGTGTATATAGACTCCTACGGTTTTCACCTTTTGCAAAGTGGCAATAGTACAGCTGGCGATAACAACAAAGCTTTTGTAATCCATACCTAACGTTTAGTCTTTTGGATGTGCCAGCAAGCATTCCGTTTTTGTATCCTTCAAGACCATGCCACTATGCGTCATCCACTGCTGAATGTAAGAATAGATCTCAATGATTCATTCTGTGTCCTTTTCATAATCTCTTGATATAGGAACCAAGCAGTGTGTCTCATTGGCATGCTTGGTGTAGATTATACCCTTTGTGTCCAGCAGCGCAAATAATGGTTTAGTAAATATATTATAAAGGGTTGGTGCCAAACATGACCCCTCTGGAACTCAATGGTACATTAACCATGTCTGCTACTTCAGTACCACTAAACACTCTTGCTGAGCAATTAGACAAAAAGGATTCCCCCCATTTAGCCACTACAGGAGAAAAGGAGGCAAGTATACCAGTATGTCAATGAGAATAGTATGATCGACTAAATCAAAAGCAACAGACGGTTCCAGTAACATCAATAGCATGATGCTACTTCAAACTACATCTTAAAAACAATGCTGGGCCAATGCGCTTGTGATGAAAGGACTACTGCTGTGCAGGAGTATAGGGATGCGTGGTGGCTAAAGCGTCTTTTAAGCCCCACACAACTACTAAACCAGCAGTGATCCCTATCATAAGTATGAAACCAGGACAGCCTGACAAGTATTCTTCCTTCAGCTCTTTTGGTGATATGGACAGAGGAAAGGCTATAATCTTCAGGAGGGGTGTGAGCTGGCACAGATGCAGCACAAACAAAAATCGCACACTGGTACCAAAATAAAAGAATATCTAACCAAGTTTTATAATGGTATCTTTCATTAAACTAACAAAACTGCACGTAACGAATTAAAACATTACTGGCCCATCACTGCAGGGGAAAACAGTCATTAACTTAAAGGGGCACTCTGAGTTTATAGACAGGAGTGCCCAGGCAAATATTTCGGCAGCAATGTCACAGTTTATGAGTATGTTGTCGTGTCTCAGGCTCACCAGGAAGATGAACATTGGAGGCTCAGGAGGTAAGTTTAGTGATTGTCTTTATTAACACCAGGGTGAGTAGATTACAAGCTCCCCATGGGAGCAAAATAGCAGACCAGCTGCTCCTTTCCTTCCTCGCCCAACCGTCTCGCCCTGTGCCTCGCTTCGCCCACCACGCTGTTTAACATCCATAGGAATGCTAAATGCATCCTAGGAAACACCCAGCCACGTCCCAGGCCCCGGTGCGAGACTCACCTTTGAGAGCAGCTGCAGACCACCATGGCCTGGCACCACATGCCACCCCAAGACCCGCCAGGATATCGGAACGTCCTGCGGCTACCGCCCGCATCGGTCCCCAGACACCACATCTCCCTCGCCTTACATCAATTCAAGCTGTAACGTTTCATGAATATAAATTATAACCTAGGAAGATATTCCTATAATCATGGAAACTAACAATAAACACATTTATAACTACTGAACCAGCATAACTGGTGATACATTAACATATGTAATTAATTTCTCTTATCTATGACATATTCCTTCCACCTCCCTTGCATTCTCCTATTCCTACTCAGTTGCATTCTAATTCTTGTCCTTCAAAGCTCCTGGCAAGCACCTTCGTTTTCTTGTTGTTTATTCCCACTCTGTCTCACATCCACCCATAACTCATCCATTTATCTGTTTCCCCTCTTGTTTTCATTAGGTGATTTCATCACTTTACCCATGTATGTTAATTTCACAATACTATTTAAATTCCATATACTCCCATTCTCCACTCTCAGAGCAGGAGGACATTTCTCAATAACTTTAGTGGGTTCTTAAAATGTGACCTTTCTAATGCTGCGCACCTTTCCTTATCCTTATTACATCTCCCGTTCTCACTTCATTCTTGGACCTACCATGGGTGCTTGTCTCATAATCTGCCTTGTTTTTTCCACTTGCAATTTCTTTCTTCCTTTTCACTTCTACTTCTTCAATAACACCTGCAGTTATAGTTTCATTCACACACACAGGATTATGCTATGTTAGGGACATTTTAGAGCGCAAATTACACCCAAAGGCAGCTTGACTCTAAATATTCCACAGTACAGAAACATCAGCATAACAAAGCTTTCCAAGAACAGATGCGATTTTGGTAGTCGAAGAAATTGGAGATGGCCCTCTGTTGCACGAGGAGAGCAAGGCAGCTGATTCCATATGGTCACTGCAGTGACAGAGAACTCACGACTGCCCAGTCTTGACCGATGATACTGTGGAACCAGAAGGAGATGTGCATCCTGAGAACGCAGAGTATGGAAAGGGAGATAAGGACAGAATTTGGATTGAAGTATGGAGTTACTTCTGTTCCCCTCGTGTTTTAACAGAAAACTCCAGATGTCCCATTGGGGGCTGACCTCACACTCCATAAGACCTTAGCTATAGTCTTGTTAATTGCCATGTTTTTTCAAGTTGCTTGTTCCACACTAGCTGTAATTACTTGTTGATTAAAGCGTTCAACTAGACCTTTGCTCTGTGGATAATATACAGTGGTGTATTTCCATTTAATCCCATTGCTTCTCGCATCTTCACTAACTAGAGAACCTCTGAACTATGGACCATTATCGCTTATGATTTCTTCTGGTCTGGATAACTTTCCCTCCTAAACACTGCTTCCAAAAATTCAACAACTTCCTTCCCTGTCACGTCATGAGTTATTCTGACCTCAGGCCACTTAGACTAATGATCAACCATCAAAAACAACTCCCTGTTTATCCCATTATCATATGGTCCAACTATGTCTATTCCCAACTATTTCCAAGTCCCTTCTGGCACAGGTAATGGGGATAAGGGTTGATTGAACGTTTTCCTCTCTTTGTCGGAATGTAAACATCTCCAACATTCACGTACTTTGTGTTCTATAATGACATCCATCCCTGACCACTGTGAGGAGCCAGGAATGAGACACGGACAAATAGCAAACATGTTTGTGATTACAAACCTTAATTAAAAGGGGTGTGGAAAATACCTCACTATCCCTATTCTAGGAGGAACCTTCCAACCGCAACCAAAAACAAATGGGTCTATCCAGTGTCAAGCGTTTCTAACAAAAGTGTGTCCTGTGTCCGTAATCATATTCTGTCCCTCACATTCTAAATAAACTCCACAGTGCAAAGGATACTGTTATTCACAAGTGCTCAAATGTTTAGGTTCAACACAAAAGTTCAAATCCAACAAAAAGGGATCCAATGACCATTGTTCACAGTTTCAGGGAACAGCTTCCTTTCCGAGTTTCCTTGCATCAATCTCACCAATTCAAAAAGAATAGTCAAATTCCAAAAGGACTACTTTCTGTGAGGGGTCAGAAATGTGAGACGGACAACTTTGTGAAGGTTTTTCAAAAAGATACCTTTTTATTAACTCAAAAGGTTGGATAAACGCCTCATTCTCCCTAACCTGATGAGGATTTCCCTGCCTAAAATAAACTAAAGGAAACACTCTAACAAACGGTTTCTGTCCCTCACACTTAAACATATACCAACTTAACAAGGCAAAGTATGGCAGTTCAACAGTAACCAATGTAATAGTTAAATTCACATTGCATGTTTCTCCTTCTAATCTTGGCGAATTCTCTTTCCACAGATTTAAGCAGGATTCTGTTCAAAAGTTCCAAACAAAAGTTCAGGAAATTGTATCTCATAACAAAGTTTCAGCTCAACTCTCTTTGTTCCCCTTTGATAACAAAAGTTCCAAGATTCTATTCAACCAACAGTTTGCAAGTGTTCAACAAAGTTTCCTCTTCTTGTGACAAAGATCTTGAAACAACTTCTTCTCATCAGCACAAAATAATTACTTGCTTCATTGGTTTCAACAAAAAGGTCTTTGTTAGGATATTTCAGCCACAGTACACAAAACCTCTTGGTTGACAATGTTAAACCTCTGCAGTAGTTCACATAACCCTTGCTTCAGTGTTATTATTGTGTCTGGATGCTTCTGCATGAATTCACAAAACACTTTAGTGATTCTTCAAGATTGTTAACCACACCACAGTGCTTCAATGGCTTCTACCTGGTCCACCCACCTGCCAGGCTTACTACGGCAAGGTTCTCTGTACTGGTGTTCTCTCCTGCCAGCACAGATCAAAGTACTATGACATTCTCTGACCTGGTGTACTCTCCTGCCAGGCCAGAATAACCTACTACTTGTAAATATTTCATTGGCAACGGTTAAACAAGTTAGCAATGTATTTTTGCTTCACAACATCAAGTATAAGAAATGCTTTAAGAGAAACAAGAACCACACTGGTGCTGTTTATTTATTAGACCTGTGTGGTTGCCACGCTCTCTGCAGGTTTTGCTCCTCTGCTTCTGAATAACTTTGCTCAGGTGGGCAGCCTGCCTGCCACTCTTGTTTCTCTCCTTTTCCATCAACCCACTGCTGATAAGAATTCTGCTTCACTTTCATGGCTTTGGCAATGTGGGTGTAACCCATTTTCTTTTGGGACCACTTTTCTATATGGGAAACAGTCTTTATCAATGCTCAAATTCTTAGCTGCCTTCCTTTGGCTTGGGCAGTTCTGTTTTTTTCGTAATTGCCTAGGTTTATTTCTCTTTCTGGTTTCTTCTATGAATATTGCCCCCTTTTGTTGGCTGTCATTAGGCCTCACAATGTCACTGGTTCGGCATTCAGGTATTGTCCTCTCTGGTTGTTGGCTCTTATTCCCCACAATGTCACAATCACACTTCTCTGGTATGATTGTCATGTTCTTAATTTACCCTCTGTGCCTTCTTAAATCAGCTTGGTTCACATTAGAAGTATTAATCGGCTTTCCGTTAGTTCGGTATTCAAAAGATAGCTTCTTCTGCTTTAACGCTACTTTGTTAATCTCAATTGTGAGATTCAATTGCCTGGACTTGGCCAGCGGGTAGTTATCGAGTACTCTGGGATCACAGTGTAAATGGTAACTCACCGGGTCTGGTGTGCGTGTCCGTTCGCCTTGCTGCCTCCATGCCTTCTGCTTTGGTTTCCTTGCGTGGCCTGGCAATCTCCTCTGCACAGCTTCCAGCTGCCCACGCCTGTCAGTTTCAGAGCTCTCCCGGTTCACACAGCAACTCGGAGCTCCTCTGCCCCCAGTATTCATCTGACAGTGGGAAAAGCTGCCAAATTGTACGCCTTTCGCTGGCAACCTCTGCAGCTGCAAACTCGAGCCTCTGAGACTCACTCTGGACTGGCATCACAATCCCACACTGCTGTGGTCTTGGCGTCTGTGCTCGCGTCTGCCTTCTGCTCCTGCTGCTATGTGGAGAATGAGAAACTACTCCACCTGCTATTACTGCTCTCTCCTTCAATGTCCTGCACCTGAGGGGGAATTTTATGCCTGCCAGTCCTCTTCAGGAGTGGGTCATTCCTCCTAATTGACTGCAACCTGCAGCCCTAAGCCTCTGCAGTCCCCTTCCTCATCCCAGTACTCTGGGAATTATGGGGCTTGAAGTCCCCAACGCCAAATTTAGTTTTCACAGTTTAAATAACATCACTAAGTTAACTTGTGCCTTGAAACACATTTTGTATAGGAGTATTATCAATACCCAATCAATAAATAAAATAAATACTCTTCTCATACATATTAATATATGGAATCCCTTAATGGTTACATGAAGTTTGTGGCTTTACTAAAGAATTGGATTTCTCAGGGTTTAAATTGGTAGCATTTACAGACTCCTCTTCATTATTTCTCTGAGACTTATAAAAGCTCACATTTCTATAAATGTCAGTAACCTGTAAAGGGTGTTTCTTATTCCTAACACCTGACTGGTTACTGTGGTCTTCACCCCCCAGTCTGACAGATTGAGAAAATAAAGGTTCTTGCTGACAACAAGCCATTACATATTCCGGTATTAAAGACACTTCCTTCCTTGAGGAAGACAAATACTGTACCTCATCCCAAAAAGTCTTCCTGTTACACTGGGGCTCTTCTCCTCCCAGGTGATCTCCCCGACTAATACCTCCACCAGGATCAGGAAGCGTCTGCCTTTCCCTGGCCACCTAGGAGGAGACTTTAGGCAGGTTTTTTTGTGAGGGCTCAGCAGGATTCATCTACCCTTCCCCTAAAGACCTGACCTCCCGGTCCAGATTCTTTCCCCTCTTCTAAGCCATTAGCCTCCCCCGCAAATCTGATAGGTTCATACGTCTGCCAGTCCCAGACTGAGTCTTCTGAAAATGTTTCTTCGGGCAACCAAGAATGTTTAGGACAATATGAGGTGTATATAAGTCTATTCACATTTTTTTGTAGATTTTCAAAATTGGGAAGTCTGTTCCAATAATAATTTCCTCTGATAAACCTGGAATAACAGCATCATTTATTTTAGTAATATGTCCTTGAATTCTGACCATAACAGGTGTTCGATAGTAAATTCCTCATCCCGGTGTAGACACATGACCCAAATAGGTTGAATCTTTTTTGGGTTTATCAAGGAAACTAAATGAGGTTGTATGGCTGTCTGTCTACTACCTGAATCCATGAAAGCTTTAACTGGGATTCCATTTACTAAAGCTGTATCTTGGGTCTTGAAGTTCTCGCTTCCCAAAAATAAACTATTGATGTTTTCTACTTTACTTCGTTCTCCCTCCTCTTCTTGTTCTAAGTCATTACCCCACCAAATATTCAATTTCCATATGTCCCTCTTCCTTGTTGGAAGTACAATAGCGTGCTAAATGACTGGCTTCTACACGAGCGAAACACAATATCATAGTAGATATTTGGCCTCAGGTTTCTTCTGATTTAGACTCACCTTTTGCTTTACAAAAATATCCCCTACTACCCCACTTGAAGTTTCTTTGGGAATTATTTTGGTAGGAATTCCATAATTTTTAGTTTTAGGAATTGTGTGAGGAGCATTGTAGGTAACTTTAGACTTCCCTTTTTCTCCTTTCTG
Organism: Ambystoma mexicanum; assembly: GCF_040938575.1. Classification (NCBI taxonomy): domain Eukaryota; kingdom Metazoa; phylum Chordata; class Amphibia; order Caudata; family Ambystomatidae; genus Ambystoma; species Ambystoma mexicanum. Next base: position 185,136,602 of record NC_090931.1, on the reverse strand, counting down.
TAAATTTCTTACATGCCGGTTCGCTTCCATAAAATGCTGGGCGGTCTCCGCGCCCACATCTAGATTAGGTTTATTGAGCTGTAATATAGTCACTGCAGAGTTACTGCAGTAATGGGCAGTTCGTGTGAGCAGTCTGTTTACTGTGTGCATTACTGGAGGAGTAGCCGGACACACTGAACCTTAGCCCAGAGTGCCGCAGAGTTACGGCAGTTATTGGCAGTTTGGGTGAGCAGTCCGTTAACTGTGTGCCTTACTGGAGGAGGAGTCGGACATAAATAATGAACTTTAGCGCGGAGCTCCGCACAGTCACTGCAGAGTAACTGCAGTTATTGGCAGTTCGTGTGAGCAGTCTGTTTACCGTGTGCATTACTGGAGGAGCAGCCGGACATAAATACTGTACCTTAACACAGAGCGGCACATAGTCACTGCCGAGTTACTGCAGTTATTGACAGTTTTTGGCAGGAATGGTGTGTGGGTCTCTACTAACTTGTAAGTACTGGGATTGCATCCGATTATCTTGAAAAGTTGCTTATGTTCCCTCTCTCTTCCTGCCCACCCCCCCTTTGACATGAGCACATGCGATCTATTGCACTCGCTCAATCGTGCACTATTCTTCACGTCCTCCTCGTGTGTGTAAACCAGTGTCTACAAAAGTGTAGGTGGCTACCTTGAAATGGATGGCTTCTCTTCATCCAACTGCCGTGTTTGACTCAGTTGTGGAGTTGTGTATGAATAAGGTGAATGACTAAGCACAGAGAGCCATACTTCCTGTTCTGTGCTGGAGGCAGAGATTGCGCAGCAAGTGCCCATTTATCATAAAGGCAAGGAAGTGAATGAGGTGAGTGCTGTGGGCGTCCTCACAGCTAAAACACTTCAGAAACTGTTATCTGACACCACACTTTCTCCATTATCTCCCACGTTGAAGCAAGTGCGTTTTCACGTATTTCCAAATGTGTCTCTGCCCAAAGTGAACCAAAATGTGATGGGACCTCGTAAATCTGCACCTCTGAGGGTGCCTGCGGCCCAATCGAAGGCCGCGGTTTTCCACTTTGGGAAATCACAGTGTCCGTCTTTTTTTTCTTCAGAATAATCGCTACGACAGACTCTGTACTGATGCAACACTGTCTTCCCAACAAAATAATGTAGGGGTTGGAGCTGTAACTAAGGGTCATGTTTTGGCACGTAACGAAAGTGGGCTCTTTGGGGGCACCAGGAAAGACAGGTGCGCGGACACGACCATTCGAGACCCCTACGACTCCCCCACCACCACCGCACAGGAGGCAGACACAGATGGCGGCCGGGGACACAGGAGGCCATGTCCACAGGGCCCCAAGGCTACCCTAGGCGGGGCCAGTTGAACGCATGCAGCTCAGTAAGAACCGCAGTATAACCTTATCCTCCTAGCGCAACAACAGGTGCAGTTACTCACCGACACGACACTCGAGCCGGCGAAGCAGGAGAGACACCCGATCCGCCCGCGGATGCAGGGGCCATCGCCCAACAGAGCACACCCCATCGGCGCTGCTGCCTTCACACACCGAGAGTCGCGACCTGACTGACCCATCCCAGAGCGAAGGCGTCCAGCGGCAGCCAACAGACAACACTCAAGGTAGGAGCAGGCGTTCGGTGCCGGTTCACCCTCTGGCCCGCTTGGGCCCACTTCCCTACCTCCTCCGGCCTCCCATGCTGCGTGGCTCCTCAGGAACCTGACGACCCATTGCTCCCCTCCTGACGGGGCCCCACGACGTTGCCCTTCCAGATGTGCTTGCGGTAGTGCGGACAAACGAGGGGAGGGGTGTCCCCTTTGGCACTATAACTGTAACCAACGACCTCCTTGCTCCCAGTCATCAGTTGCCTCAACCTTGGTGCCCCCGAAGCATACATACACCGCAGTCCAGACACACAACGCTACCTGCTGAACAGCCCCGACGAGCCCAATCAACCGATGCAGGCACACGGACCCCAGCCGACACAAGCAACTGCCCGATACGATCCCTGGCACCCCATTCGCATCGCAGGCTCATCTCCCCGACCCAGACCATCTATGAACTGACGCCAGATCACACAATAAAATCATCAGACGGACTGGTGGAAACAGCGGCATTCAGTGTTCCATCACAGACTGCTGCCCGACCAGGCAAAGACTGCCACACAAACTGAGGCTGGGGATTGAGCTACCACCCTCTCGGCGGCAAGGCCCCTCGCCCCGCGGAGACCTTGTGCCTTAACGACAGACTTCTGATACATTAACTCTCCTGGAAAGGGGTCACTCACTGAGGCTCTCTGCCCTCGAACGCCCATTCCGACCAGACTCCAGCCACAGTCATAGCACAATACTGACCAGTCAGGCTGGAGCAGCATCAACCGTCAACACACAATCACGATTCACAGCTCCACTGTGGAGAGCTCGACCGAGAGGCGGCACCGATCCAGGCAACCTGCCGACCGAAGCTCCACCAATCAGGCCCTATAAACGGAGGAACCACTCCTGGACATCGACGCCAGACACCGCGAACCGCGTTCTCCCACGAGCTAAACCCTAACGGCGTTGACCCGGCTCAACTACCACAGCGCAATCCGTCGCCAGCCAATAAGTACCAGAATCCACCGACATAGAGCGGCAGCGGCCCCCTGTAACTCCCCCGGAGCTAAACCCCATAACAGGATCGCCACCCGAAAGCCACTCTCCGGTCCTCAAGGATCCCCGGGACCATCGTCTTCAACACTTAGGTCCTGGTGCTCAGGCCACATACGGGCACCACATCACCCAAGAGACCCCACGATCATCTCAAGTGACACCAGAGCATTGGGAATACACCCAAGATCACAGAAGATAACGGCCACCAGCACCACCCCCTTGCTCGGGCCTCATGAACAGGCCGAACTCTTCGACTTTGATGCACCTCTTAGACCGCTCTTATGCCTCAAAGGCCTTATCCAGCCATGCTCCTCGAGCATCTTATAGGAGACCCAGAATCGGGCAAATCCCCCAAATCCCAAAGAAAACTGAATTTTGAACCAGGCACCGTGGTTAAAACCCCCCAAATGAAGCACTCATCCAGAGTCTCCTGCATCCATGATGGAACAAGATGAAGAACCACCCCAGGCCATGGATATTGTGGAGATCCTCCTTGAATTGAAAGCCGGCATAGACAACCTGCACTGCAAACTTAATGCGCTCTCATGAAAGGTCGACCAACTACAACACCGCCTGGACAAACATGGGGACAGACTTGACTGGGTGGAACAGAGGGTCTCCGATCTTGACGACAACACAGCCTCGCTAACAGCCAGGGTAACAACACTGGAAAACCAGATGAAAGCGGTCACTGCTAAGAAGGAAGATCTCGAAGGACGATCACGCCGCAATAATATCAGGCTGGTGGGGGTAAGAAAGAGGCAGATGCCGGTAAAAATGGAGGAGTTTGTTGAGAATATATGCAAAGAACTGTTTGGGACCCCTGCACTCTCGCAGCTATTTGTAGTAGAAAGGGCACATAGAGTGCGAACCAGCCAGCCTGTCCCGGGAACCCCCCATGCCCGATTATTACCAGACTACTCAATTTCAAAGACTGTGATACATTTCTACGTCTGGTCACAGACAAGGGTGAACCTCAATTTGATGGCGATAACATCCAATTCTATCCTGACTTCACACCAGCGGTCCAGGCTCTGCGGAGATCCTTCACGGGAGTAAAACATCGACTACAAGACAACCAAATGCTCTACTCCATGCTGTTCCCAGCAAAGTTACGGATCCAACACAACAGAAACGGCCAATTTTTCAACTCCCCAGAGGAAGCAAATACCTTCCTGGATAAGCTGGGCTGCAGACCTCCCAACAATAACCCAAGACCACCTAGGATAGATTGTGCCAGAAGAAACCCTCTGTGACACCGCAGCCCGTTCGACCACAACTGGTTCCTTTCCGCTCACAGATTCACACTTGGGTTACATCAACATGTTTCCACAAGGAGCTACTGATCTTGGATGGGCACTAGCCCCCCAAGCTCAGCACTGTTTATAATTGGGTTAGGGGGGGAGGGCCTCTTTGACAGGCAGGTTGGGGGTTGCCTGTGAGAGGGTTAGAAAGGGAAAGACATGGCACCGTCCATCACAGAGAGTGGGACGACCTCCCAAGCGCCGGAAGCAATTCGGGACATGCACCAGTTATGGATCCACCCGCCACCAACCGACCCCCGCGGTCACCCTGTGAACCTGACCCCCGATGGTCAGGACCAAGGTCATCAGCACGCAGACACCATGTGAACGCAACAACGCCCGCTAAATCTACTGAGAGAGACATGCAGATCCGCCACAAGTATAATTGCCACGCACCACGTTCAAGCTAGCAACTTGGAACATTAGGGGAGGCAATAACCCAACTAAAGCACAGAAGGTATCCCAGTACCTCCGGAGGCACAAAATTGATGTAGCCCTTATCCAAGAGACGCATCTCCTCCCAACCTCCGAGAACCACTAGGCCGGAGACTGAGGCTGTCACAGATACTTCTCTTCATATTCCTCGTATGCTAGAGGGGTGGCCATACTAAAAAACAAAAGTACAAAGTTCGAGCCACTGTCAACGGATAAAGATAACGAAGGCAGAGCACTCCTGGTACGGGGGATTCTGGAGGGTAACGTAATCGGCCTTGTGAACTCCTATGGACCGAATACAGATGGGGCGAACAATTTCGACTGGGTAATGACGCACCTGGGGGGCGTGGAATCGGCCACAATCATATGGGGCGGAGACCTAAATATGACATTAGATCCCCAAAGATATAAATCACATGCACCTGCTGCCCATCTCACCAAAGCGAGCCTCCAAATCCATGAAATCTGCAGAGCCTACGACTTACTGGATGTATGGAGGTGCAGTCACTGGGATTCTCGAGAATATACCTTTCACTTTTGGGTCCACAACACAAGCTCACGGCTCGACTACCTGCTGGTGTCCAAACATAGCCACCTCCAGTGGGGCCTATGTCAAATCCTCCCAAGAACTCTCTCGGACCATTCCACAGTCACTCTTGAATGTACCCCCACAGACAACAAAGGAGGCAGACCTCCCTGGAGATTCAAACCAGGATCTCTGCAAGACCAGGTGTTCGCTGACGAACTCCGTGCTGGGATTTTCTCCTTCTGTCATGATGCCTACCTCCAAGGAGCCAGGTCCGACCCAGCAACCCCAGAGGCAGGCATCATTTCCCCCAGGGGAGTGCCAGCGGGCCCAAGCTGGGGCCCTTTGGACGCAGTCCTGGTGCCTTAGGCGCCAGGCTCATGTTGGACCCCTGTCCTGGCGCCTTAGGCGCCAGGCTCATAAAGCTAGACATGTGTTCAAGTGTTTTAATGTGCACTTACCTGATGCAGACCATGCTGCCACATCCAGGCCCTCTTGAGGCCTGAATGGAACTACTTTACCTGTGGGATTACTTTCCACCCGGGTGTGGTCGGGGAAGGATACATACCTGATCGGAGGAAGGATACACTTTTGGAACTTCTTCCAAAGCTATTTAAACCACACCCGATCAGCAACTCACGCTTCGCGTTGTTCTGCTCCTCGCAGCTGGACGCTCACTGTGTCAGCTCCTGCATCTGGACTTCAGCCACGCCAGCCAGCATCCTGGGTCACCTGCAAAGGGAGACAAGAGACCTTACCAGCTAAATCGGCACCACGGAGACATCACCGACGATTCTGAAAGGGAAGACATTATTTTTAAAAGCATTTCGTTACGATCGCTGCAGCGCTGCATTTCACTCACCTTTCCTGGGTTCCTCCATCTTCAGCAGCGATCATCCGGATACACACCCACTTCCCAGAGCCTAGAGAAAAAGACAAGAATAAGAGGTGAGAGAAGGAAGGGAATAAGACTTACCTCATTTCATTTCGGGTCTTGCCGCTTCCAGGCATTTTCCGGACCCCGGCCCCTATGGGGAAAAAAGACAAAGACATTGAATGAGCATATGCAAAGACAGTTCCCGAGCGCTCATCCAGAACTAACCTGCCATTTACTGGAACTGGAACTGCACGTTTCACTTCGGGTCGGCGCATATCTCCGGCATTCCGAACCCCGGCCCCTAAGGGGAAAAAAGACATAAGCATTAGCGCTTGCTGCAAAAAGACAATGAACATTATTATTAAGCTTGGACTTTTGAACTTGCAACTGAACTTTTACAGAGCCTTACCTGAATAGTCAAGCTTACCTGAACTCCCATCAATCCTCAATCCAGTGAAGAAACTGGGTTTCAACGCGCACCTGCATCAGAAGCAGGATGGAGAGCTCATCCTTCCTGACCCTAAGGTGAGACTTCACAGGGAATCGTGAAAGGGTATCGTGGAGGGTTGGAAGAGAGTGGGAGGCTTGAGCATAACTCAGTCAGTAGGTAATACTCCCTTTTCACGCACAGGGGAATATTCCTGCAAGCCGGAGAAGCCAGAGTAGAGGGCCCTTCCTGTCCATCTTCAGAGTCCTGCGCTTCACCATTGAAGAAGCATCAGCACTCGAAGCCAGACCTGCGCCTCCGTGGGAATCAGGTGAGCGTTACACCTTCGTAGAGGTCAACCAGGGCTTGGTCTCATCAGTGGGAACCCTTCGGGAGTTGCTGAATTGTTATATTAGGGGGGTATGCATGTCTAAAGAAAACAAGATACTGAAATTAATCAGAAGGGAACTTGCCACCAGCGAAACGCAACTGATGGTTCTCGAACAACCCTTGTTCCTTTGCCTCTCTCAAAGAGGAGCTAGACAAGTTCAGGTCCATTGCAGAACGGGAAACAAGATTCCTGTCACATGGCCATCGCATCCGCCAATATGGAGAGGGCCAAAAACCCGGGGCCCTCCTCACACAACTAATAGCAGCAGACAGAAAACCAACACTGGTAGACCAGATCCGTAACTCCCAGGGCACCTTAGTATACACCGAGGAATAAATAGCCGAATCCTTCCGTGCCTTTTACCAAGACCTCTACAGTTCCAAACATACTACCAGCCCTGAATCCCTCCTGCGTTACTTACAGTACATTGAGCTCTACTGGGTGAACGACGAGTTAAGGGAACCTCTGAACAAACCAATTACACTTGATGAGATCCTCCAGGCGATAAAAGCACTCCCCAACACAAAGGCCTGCAGCCCCGACGGGCTAATAAGTGTATTTTATAAAACATTCACCCCACTCCTAGCCCCAATCCTACTACAAGTTTTCGAGGAGGGACCTGCGGTGGGAGCCCTGCCCCGACCCTCCGCGAGGCGAAGGTGATCCTCCTCCACAAAACAGGAAAACCCCCGGAGGACTGTGCTTCATACAGACCAATTTAATTGATCAATCTCGATAATAAGATCCTCGCAAAGGTTCTCACCGCTAGGCTGCCCTCTGATGCCTGGATTGGTACTTGCTAACCAGCAGGCTTTATACCCGACCGCAGCACAACATTTGGCATCAGACAAATGTTTGGTGTCATAGAGGCGCTGGATCAGTCATCCCAGGCTGTGGCAATTCTACTCGATGCAGAAAAGGCCTTCGACTCTGTCGAGTGGCCTTTCCTCTTCGCAGTCCTGAGACAGATGCGCCTTGAAGATCACACTAGTCTCCCTCCTTTATAACCATCCCCGGTCAAGCTTCATTCTGAGAAGAAGTAAATCTGAGAGCATAGAACTACAATGAGGGACCAGACAGGGATGACCCCTGTTGGAATAAAACCACCGTGGTTGAGGGCACAGTTATTTCTCACAGAAAAAGAAACTTCTGTCTAACTTTCATGAAGGAAAATGATTTACAAATTAACACAGACAAAACCAGAATGATGAAACTTACAACTGTTAACTCGAAGAAGCAAGGATCGCCAAAATTCTATCTGGAACAAAAAAACATCGTGGCAACCAAATCCATAAAATATTTAGGGGTAATAATTAACCCATCTAAGAACGAAAAAGAATGGCAAGAAAATATCGAAGAAAAAGCAATATCGTTGTCAAGACAAGGTCGTTTCTTTCACTGCAAATATGGTGCATATACGGTAAAACCTACAACTCTACTCTATAAACAGAAAGTCATTCCAATTCTGACTTATGCGAGCGAAGCTTTGATAAATCAACATCTATTGAAATGGCCAAGATATGAAGCTATATTCTGGAGAAAAACTCTTGCTCTACCAAAATCCTTCCCAATCTCTAGAATTCGATATGAACTTGCCCTTCAATCTATTCAATCCATTGTAATGTGGAAACAAATGGACCTATATAGAAAAATTATCTCGGAGGAAAAAATCCCTACACTGGAAATCCTGAAAGATAAAAAACATCTCTTTCGTCTTTTCTATCAGATGTAAGAGATGTGAGAAGAAATTGGCCCAGTGTTCTGGATTTCCTTTGAGGTTGCTGTTGGCCAGTCCATCTGGTCCAGGGGCCCTAGATGAATTCAGACTCCTCATAGTGTTGGTAATATCATCTATGTCCCATTTTAGGGTCCATGGGTCAGTATCTTCTTGCAGCACTGATGTTGGTTCGAATATCGGTTTCTTATATAGGTTTTGAAAATGTTTAACCCATATATGTGATTCCACTTCTTGAATCAAAGTTTGGTTTTTCGATGTTTTATTCATTAGAGACCACAACTGCCGCGTGTTTTTTCCATTTAGCGCTTTCAAAAGTTCTTCAGCATCATGTTGTTTCATTGTCATTTTATATGATTTCATTATTTTGGAGAATTTTTGTTTTTCCTTTTTTATATCAATTTGATGATCTCCTTTATTTTTCTTTAATTGTCGCAGTCGTTTGTAATGTTTCTTTTTTTCTAAAAAGATTTGTAGATTGAAACCTGCCATACTAATAGGAAGATGGCAAAGTGGAGAGTGTTGTATTGTATTGTTTGTCTTTTGATGTTGGTCTAACTCAATTTCCGAGTGATTGCAACCTGACTTTGTGTTAGTCCTTTTAAAACTACAGTGGATGGGGTGTGACAGACAATCCTTTGGCAAATAAACGTATACAACCCAGTGGATGCATGTTCGCCTCATCACGTAAACACTGTTTTTAGATCGGGTACTTGTCTCTTCCCATGCTAACACATAGGGGGAGAGAGTGGTTGACGGGCACATTTGATGCAAGGCTGAATTGTGCATAACATCTAGAGGGAGTTAGTGTCTCTTCTTATCCTATCCCGTGTTTTTGTAGGCGGCCCAGCAGCGCTACACAGGGACAGAAGAGTCCACAAGGAAGGGTCATTTAGAACTCAACTCCATCCTTTCCTGTCTTCCTACACAGCCTTGCCCCTGTGGGCGTTAAAACCCACAGAGGTTTCTTTTTCTGTGAGAAATAACTGTGCCCTCAACCACAGTGGTTTTATTCCAAAGAACAGGCTTACAACCTGGCTTTGGAAAACAGACTATTCTTTGGTTACTCTCACTTCAACTCGAATACAGTTAGCAATTGCCCAAACCTTCGTGTTACACACCTGATTTAAGAAGGGCATTCCCTGTTAACTTAAATAATTGCCCCCTTATAATTTGTAAAGTCTTTCTAACGGCGACAGCCGTGGGCGAAAAAATTCCCACCGTGTCTGGGATTTAGAATTTGGATTTCTAATAACCTCCCGGATTGTATCCACAATATCCGGCTTTTACACAACCCTGGTGGTTGATTTACCTCAATTACAACACATAGACCAGCTTTCATGGCCGACGTAAGCATAAATATGATGACCGAATCAAATTATCTGGCCTTCGCAGAGGACTTAGTAGAGACCATCTTAGCGGCACCCTCCCTCATATCAGATGGAATAGTACCTGCAACCATAACTAACGGCGATGTATGGAACGAATTGGAAGGTCTTAAGAAGAAATTGATCAGGACAGAGCTACATGGCTTAATTATGACGGAATATCTACGGGCACAAGCAGCACCGGATGGGCTAGTTATCCGCATAGAACCCAGAATCTTTTTAGATCAGATACAGTTTCGAAAAGACTGGAGCTTTATTGCAAACAAGTGCACAAGAGATTCGCTCATACTTATAATCAACACGGCCAAGACCGTCTCAATCAAACTTATGAGTGAGATCGAACTCAAAATCGACCAATTAAAGTCCACGGAAGTTTTGGACAATTTTAAGAAAAAGCTAGACGAGCTGAACTCCTTGATCAAAGAATTCAAAGATCTGAATCTGAATAAAAAGATCAACAAATTGAAAAAAGATATAACATCCTTCACACACGAAAAAATGTATCCATACACCGTAGACAGCTATTATGATGAGCCACAGATAGGAGCAGCACAACAACCGAGCAATACCAACAGGCGAGGGTGGCAGCCCAGACGTAACAACTACAAGAAACGTAACACACCAGCGCAATGGAGTTTTTCAAGCGGTAGCACGGATGATGATAACAGGCCAGGAACCTCGGGAGAACAAGAACGGAATGCCCCAAGGCCCCGGGACCAATCAAGAGACAGGCGAGTTCAATTCGTCAATACCAACCAGAGAGGTCAAAATGATAACCGCAGGGCCTCTTTTTTATACCGCGGCCAAAGAGGAGGCGGACGCAACAGAGGCCAAACTCAGGGATCCCCTGTAGTGACCAGGAGCAGGGACCTACAACACAACTACTAGTCATAAATTTGTCTGATCATAACCTTACCGACGCAGAAACAAGAGTCCTACAAAAGGGTCTGAGTTTTGTTCCCACTACGCGCCATGATGCATTTCAGACCAGAATCGAAGTTGCTAGACTCATGATGAACATCCGACTACGGCAACACTTTGGAGAACTTGAACATCACCCCGAGAGCGCAAGAGAACAAGATACTACAGGTTTACATCCTAAATCGACCTACTACCCTCCAACTCTATCCACAGAGTCAATTGTCTTTGAGAAAGCCATTTTCAAAAAACTAGAGGAACTTGAAAAAGAAGAAAAACCAAGCTTTCAAAACCTTTCGAGGCAAGAACGACAAGCACTTCAAGGCCTAACAAACAATTCGGCACTGACCATCAAACAAGCTGATAAAGGCGGTGCCACAGTCATCATGAACTCAGGCGATTATGACGCAATGGTAGCAAAATTACTGGATAACCCCAACCATTATAAAATCTTGAGAGGGGATCCCACACAGACTTTGCGGCTCATTATCGGCAACATAGTGGAAGAAGCAGCATGCGAGGAACACATTAGCACAAAAGAGGCAGCTTTTCTCACACCGAGATTCCCGAAACTACCAGTATTTTATGCACTGCCAAAGGTGCATAAGGGCACATCACCACTCCCAGGCAGACCGATTGTGGCTGGAATTGAATCCATCCTGGAGCCCCTCTCACAATTCGTGGATTTCTTTTTAAAACCCGAAATCCCGAAAATGCGGTCATATCTGAAAGATACCATGAGTGTTCTTAATATGCTCCAAGAAGTCACCTTTGATCCAACCACACAATTTCTGGTGACACTAGACATTGAGGCTCTCTACACAAATATACCACAGACAGCAACACTAGAAATAGTGGAGAAAGTGCTACGAGAATTGGAGATCCCACCGGCAGTGCCAATAGATTTCATAATGCAATTGGCTGAATTGGCTCTAACACAAAACTTCTTCTTACACAATGAGACCTTCTATCAACAATGCTCAGGGACTGCGATGGGTGCCACATTTGCCCCATCTTTGGCCAACCTTTATGTGGCAGAATTCGAAGAACAATTCATCTGTACAGCAACAAACCCTTTTCGATCACAGATATCTTTATGGACCAGATACATAGATGATATCTTGGCAATATATACAGGGCCAGAAACCTCATTGTTTCAATTCCTGGAATGGCTTAACTCTAGGAATCCCTATCTGAAATTAACTCACAGCATCTCCAAACAAGTGATTCACTTCTTAGATGTAGAAATCAAAACTGACGGAGGACAACTGTCAACCACAGTTTTCAGGAAGCCGACAGACTGAAATGCTTTACTGGACTACAGAAGTTTCCACCCACTGAGCCTACGGGAAAATCTAACATTCGGACAGTTTTTGCGCTATAGGCGTAATTGCTCAACTGTACAAGAATACGATTTACAAGCCAAGATCTTGGCAGACAAACTGACGGAGAGGGGTTACCCTAAAAAAACAATCAAAGCGGCCCGCAAGAGGGCAAGAAACATCCCGCGGGCCATCACTCTTCAGCAAATAACACACCCAATAGGTGAAAACACTATCACTGCCGTGTTCAGTTATTCCAACAAAGTAAATCAAATTAAGAGAGAAATTATAAAACTCTGGACATTACTGAACATGGGGCCCGTCATACTGCCTATCCCGCGGTTTGCCATCAAAAAGAGGAAGAACATACGAGATACCCTCATTCATTCATATATACCACCCCAGGATCCCATGAGACAGACCACACTCTGGGGTACCACACAACTCTGTGGACACACACCATGCGGACAATGCAACATTTGTGCTTTAACCAAAAAATCCCAAACATTAGAACTAGGCTTGCCAACCCCATGGCGACAACAATCTCTTACTAATTGCAACACCTCCAATGTGATCTATATGATCACCTGCCCGTGCAACAAAAAATACATAGGGATGACTACGAGACCTGTCAAAAAGCACATACAAGAGCATATGTCATGTATACGAACCGAAAGGGAAAATGCCCCCCTAGTTGAGCACTTCAAAATACATAGACATAAGGCCAACGAAATTATGTGGACCATCATAGAGAAAGTAACGTGCCCAAGAAGAGGCAGAGACATGACCAATCTGCTCCTTAAAAGAGAGCAGAAGTGGATATTTCGTCTTAAACTAGACAAGGTGGGACTTAATGAAAACATTGCATGGCAAACACTGGAAATGAACGGCTGAGCACCTTTGTTGGTCACGCTCTTACCTCGAGATATCTGCAAGTTGCACCTCTATGAACTTCAATACTTCTATATTAAGACGGGGCATCATGATAAACCACATCCCCTACATGAGTGTTGCCATGGTGACAGGAAAGACATCATATGGCTGCAGAGGCCGCCCATTTCTGCACTCCCGGTCTTAGAATAAGCCTGACTTCCGGGCAGACGTTGCTTGCACACACAACGTAACCGCACTGGAAGATGCCTGACTTCCGGGCAGACGCCTCCATATGCATAACGTAGCTACACAGCACACGTGACACGTTACACATACGGCACGTGATCCCCGACGGGTTTTTGATACTCCCTTCTGCACATCGACTTGTGTACTCTGTGCAGAGCAGACACAGTTCGGTGTCGTTACTGCAAGCACGGTAAGCGCTTTCCGAATCGTTCCGCACATAAAGTAAAGTGGAGTCCAGCCCGTTATGTTGTTCTACAACAGATGGACATCACTTATCCCGAGTGTGCTTTCGAGTACTAATCAGACGCAGCACTCTATAGCAAAATAGTCAAACGAAAATAGAGCTTGTACTGTCTGCTTTGTTCTAGGAGCACGACACCACACTCGAATCTCAGAAACACCAGGTGCCTGTCACCTGAGGACACATTGAGGCAGATGGAAAGACCTATTCCCAGGTTAGTGACTATATGTATGACCCGGGAATGAATATAATACATTTTCGCAGCGTTCCTTGAGAGATTGATTCGGGCCATTTTTACACGCTACAAAATGTACAAGCAAAGCCCCCACAGGATCGGGGGTTCCCTTTTTGAAACTCCTGTTTGAAATATCCGCTATATGCTCAACAATTGAGTAACAACTAAGTAAAGAGGTAAACCACACCACGCACAGCGTAGTGTTTTTAAGAACAGGATCAGCACTAGAAACCTGCTAATCCTGAAAGCATCTACTGGCAGTGAACAACCAATGGTGACGTGTGTATTTCATATGCTTTTGTCTTGACACAGGTCACCTGTCTGTTACAGCCCTGCCGCACCGAGGAGGTGGTAAAGTATTGATTAATCCACTTTTCCCGACTAGAATTTACACACGGAAGTATAGAACTTAGCTCTCTTACCCCTGTGTTGTCAATACATAGAAAAAGACTGTCCTGAAGAAAGCGTCCCCAACAAACATGAGTCGCTGAAACCGGCAGACAGCAATTGCTACATATGATAGATACCTTCTATACATGAGCAGTTTTTTATCATCCTCCACCTGCCATACTAATAGGAAGACGGCAAAGTGGAGAGTGTTGTATTGTATTGTTTGTCTTTTGATGTTGGTCTAACTCAATTTCCGAGTGATTGCAACCTGACTTTGTGTTAGTCCTTTTAAAACTACAGTGGATGGGGTGTGACAGACAATCCTTGGGCAAATAAACTTATATAACCCAGTGGATGCATGTTCGCCTCATCACGTAAACACTGTTTTTAGATCGGGTACTTGTCTCTTCCCATGCTAACACATAGGGGAGAGAGTGGTTGACGGGCACATTTGATGCAAGGCTGAATGGTGCATAACATCTGGAAGGAGTTAGTGTCTCTTCTTATCATATCCCCTGTTTTTGTAGGCGGCCCAGCAGCGCTACACAGGGACAGAAGAGTCCACAAGGAAGGGTCATTTAGAACTCAACTCTATCCTTTCTGTCTTCCGACACAGCCTTGCCCTTGTGGGCGTTAAAACCCACAGAAGTTTCTTTTTCTGTGAGAAATAACTGTGCCCTCAACCACTGTGGTTTTATTCCAAAGAACAGGCTTACTACCTGGCTTTGGAAAACAGACTATTCTTTGGTTACTCTCACTTCAACTCGAATACAGTTGGCAATTGCCCAAACCTTCATGTTACACACCTGATTTAAGAAGGGCATTCCCTGTTAACTTAAATAATTGCCCCCTTATACTTTGTAAAATGACCCCTGTTGGCCCTTTTGTTTGCTCTGGTGATGGAGCCCCTTGCATCTGGCCTCTGGTCCCGACAGCTAGACAAAGGCCTCTCCTTCAGCCCCCACAGACTAATAATTTCCCTGTACGCTGATGACATAGCTCTTTTCATCCGCGACCCTGTTGAGAATCTAAATCGAGTCATGTGGGAAGTTATCACATTAGGTACCCTCTCAGGCCAGAAAATCAATCACACTAAATCAGTCATATTCCCCCTAACGCCTGAAACCAGTGAATTTGTAGATGACTATGCGTTCTGATGGGAACACTCAAAAGTTAGATATTTGGGAATGAAGTTGTCCAGGACCGACCAAGACATCTTCCATGACAACTACGAAAAGGTAATGGAAGCTCTACGAGACAAAATAAACAGGTGGAAACTCCTTCCACTTACAGTGTGGGGTCTTGTCTCCCTTGTTAAAATGGTGATCCTGCCCAAACATCTTTACCTATTTGCGAACATCCCTCTTCTAATGCCACAAAAATTCCTCCGTTTGCGGAGCCTGATTCGTGAGCTGCTCTGGGCTGGCAAACCTGCGAGAGTGGCGTACACGACACTCATCCAACCAGTCGCAAAAGGAGGCCTTGTGCTCCCCGACCTAGAGCGGTACTATTGGGCTGCCCAGGCCCAATTCCTCGGCTACTGGTACACCACACATTTTATCAGACCCCCATGTCCAGATTGAACAAGCCCTCGCAGCCCCCAACTTACTGAGAGCAGCCATCATATGCCACATGCAGGTACCACACGCAACACTAAATGAAGTCCTTTCCACCTATGCAGTCTGGAGGAAAATCGCGCAAAAGTCTAGTGTGCCGGTTAGGTTCTCCCCTCTTATCCCAGCAAATTTCATCCCAGGAATTCCACTGACCGCGGAAAAGGTATATCTCCAATGGGCCGATAGATTGCAGAACAGCACATTAAACGGCCTATTCGACGGGGGAGTCTAAGTAACACCCCAACTTGCACGAGACCGACGGGGTGACACGGCTCTAGATACCTTCATATACTTCTGTCTCTGCCACACACTCCAATAATTTTTCCCCACATTTCTGCAGCAACCGCCCACATGGCAACTACTATGAAAGGGGCCCCAAGGGGACCCTGACGTCTATGGAAACAAGGCGAGTCTCCACACACGATAGATACGCCAGACACAAGGTTGTATTCCCAAAGCTAGGGTTTATTGCAAAGCAAAAAGTCTCAGTTGGCCAACTCGGTCTCATGCCCCGCAACGTGTATCTCTAGACCTCGAGGGACGCAAGAGAGTGAATTACGTACATCAGTTACATATATACAAAATGCATATCAAACAATCAGCTATGACATGTTTAACACCCCCCTTTATTGGGTTTCTTTGAACTTGGTGTGATGATGGACATCTCCGACTACTATGACACCTTCAAACATCTATTCTAGTTACAATTTGCAATTTGTGAGTGCGAAGGCATCTTTCAGTTGTTGAATAGAACACAGCGCTTCTGTTCTCGGAAGCGAGCTACATACGGGGGAGAAGAGTTGCATTCCGGACTTTGCTATCTATTAAGTGCTATTCGTGTCCTGGGAGCCGACACGCTCTAGCGGGCTCAGCAAAGGGGGGCCGTAAGAAAAGCATAATTCAAGCCTTTAGCGGTATTATTCTAACATATTCTACCATGTAACGAGACTGGCTGGCAGCTGCGAAATGATTAAATGCCCTGCAGCTCTGCTTCAAGGCTACATTCGGGAGGGAGCCGGGCATTCTTCCTGGCGCTGCCTACGTTTGTGTTTCAACGAACTCTTGTTATCCTCTCGGCCCTGCAGCCTTGTCCTTTTCACATACAGACAACAATGTGTTACAGTCGAGCAGTGTAAGCGGAAAATGTACTGCGAAGCAATAGGAACAGAAAGCAATGAGCAATGGTTAGAAAACAAAATGGCGATTCTTGTTACATCAAAATGGCCGTTCATTGGCAAACTCGAAAACCTATATTCTGTCATATCGTGCATGAGACGGTTGGCCCACGGCCACCAAAATACGTTTGCGGTCACAAAGTAGAGGTATCCATTTTTCTAGACTGACAACTAGACAGGGTGATCCAGTCCCAAGGCGAGGGAAGGTTGGTCTGCGCAATCTACAAAACTCTCCTGTCGGATACAACCCCCCTGCCTACAGCTCCGAGAACAAGATGGGAAAAGTCCCTGGGAGTCACGATCCCAGACGAAGCCTGGGCTTACATCCTGGGACAGAATCAGAAGGTGTCCCTAAGGACACGCTACAAGCAGATACACTTCAACTACCTGCACCAGGTATACCACACCCACTTCAAACTCCACAAACAACGGCCGACAATATCAGCGTCCTGAAAACACTGCAACGCCCCGGCGGCTGATTTCATCCACCTCGCCTAGGAATGCCCATCAATTAGCCAATTCTGTACCCTAGTTTTGGAGAAGAAGTCTGCAATACGGTGAACAAATCGAACCCGACCCTATGGTCGCGTTACTGGGTCTAACTAAGAACCTTACCACCCTCTGTGCGGAAACTGACAGGACTTTTGTTGGTGCTGCCACGCAGAAGGGTCGCAATGTCATGGGGTGAGGACACCCCCCTTCCTTGCAATTGTGGCTGCAAGACATAACCCTCTGCCAGGATACTGAAGTTGACTTTATTAGGACTTTAGCTCTTCATGCAAGACCCCCGGACATCTGGGGTCCTTATGTTGCCTATTTACTGTCTGCCCCGGACATTGTTTCCCCACACAGCTCACCCTTATAATCAATATCCTACAGGTCTCTGTAATCACTCGGATGATGTCTGCAATGAACATTACGTGTACTGCTATGACTGCGATATATCCTTTCATAATTCGCTGGGAAAGATGGAAGAGGCGGGGGTCTCAAGGCACAATGTTGACATCTGTTTGTTCTGTTGTAGAAAATCCAAAAAACCACTACATTTGGGACCTGTGTGGTAACCGAGGGGCTTATGCCATCGATGGTGCCTCTTGGAGGACGGTCCTGCCATCCGTGCCATGCTAATTTAATGTTGGTGCCTGTGTCACCCACTCAGTAAGTACAGCACAGGGAAGAATTGGATGCTCTTTCCAATGCATTTATCTGTGGTAGTAAATCATCTCTGTTAAATTTGTCAGGAGGTCTGAGTTCTGCCGAGATAATGCCACGTGCAAGGCAAGTCACTTTATCATGTTTGCGGGGCGGCTATCCTGCTGCTCTGAGGAGTCACTTGGAGCCATCTTTAAAGCTTGATTTAGTGGCATCTCCTCTGAGCTCTTCGTCTTCAGAGTTCAATTTTACCAACAAGGAACAGCCCGACAGTGTGGCAGAGGGTGAAGGTGCATGTTTGGATACAATCCCATTGGGTCACTGTAACACCTGCCTGGGTACACATAAAGATTTAAAGGCTTTGCACGGTCAGCAGGAACTGGTCTCGGTAGCAATCCGAGCAAACGCCCATTTGTTGTTGTCTTAAATGAAAAATGTTCCTTTGTGTAGGGCTTTCTTCAGGGCCTGTATTGTAAACCACTTCTAGACCCAGTAATACATTAAATGGCCCGTGATGTGAATGGGGTGTGGGGGATAATCCCAGAGGTGACAATCTCTTTGAGCTGTACAAGCCTGGAAAAAAGATGGAAGTAGAGGCTCCTGCTTGCAGCCTCTAGGTGAAACGGCAGCTAGTTTCTTTGAGGATTCTCAGGATGTACTGGTGGAGGCAGTAGCACCCATTGATCCCAACATTATGCTGCTGGCTGAGGAACTATTGATAGAAGGGAGGGGAGGTTGTGTGTTACAGTACTTCAGATGATGACTCAGTTCAAGATACACTAGCGACATTCGCAATACAAGTAAAACTAAAAAAAAGAAGGAAGCTAAGGCAACAAGGGAGTAACCGATGGAAACACAAGTTGAGTCCGAGGTGCACTCTCAAAACACCCAAAAATCAAAAAACAGAAAAGGTGTCCATAAGAATGCTGGCAGGGGATCGAGAAGGTTTGTTTGCACACACTATCCAATCCACAATTGCACTTTCACCCCCACCATATAAATTAGCATCAGCCCAAACCTCACTGAAAGAAAGGGGATGATGGGCAGCAAACTTTAGAACCCACAGCTCCATCAGGGGAGACCCTTGACCCCCCCAGTCAGGCTTGAGAGAAACGAGGGGCAGGTGTGAAGGTCTTGGTGCCTTGATTAGTCCTGATGGGGCTGGGGGAAATCGTGTTGTGTCTAACTTGAATGTGGGAAGTCTTGCACAGAATAACCTGCGACTCTCGTTGGTCCCAGCACAGAGCTTACCTCCCTTGCAGGAGGAGGGTAGTGTGTGCTCTATTCTCCACAGTTTGTCTCAGGCTCACGTGATCGAGGTGTGGCACCCCGCTGGATTTGCTTCTGCTCCAAAAAGTGGGGGGGCAGGGGAACCCCCACGTTTATGACTGTGGAACGGAGAAGAAGACAATCAGAAGAAAAGGGGATTGTTGCCCCACTACATTAAAGGCTGATATTACTAATTTGTTAGTGGGCCTGGAGTGGGCTTTGGAGGGCTGTGTACAACTCACATTAAATAGGGCTTCTGTCTTGAAGTTACTAACAAATGTTCCCGCACCTTGTCTAGGCTGACATTGACCAGGGAGAATTTTGGAACAATGTCAGACTGGACAAGGTTAAACCTCACTTCAACTCTCGTATGGTTTTGGAACAGGTTTTGCTAGCTACGGCCCAATTGAGAACATGGGGCTTCTCAATTGCTACCTATGACGGAAGCGCTGACATTTCTAACCATCTTGTTGAGACTCATTGTATCCAGCAAGTGGAAAAGGTGTCTCAGTATCCTCCTATTCGAACAGTAAAATGCTGAAGGGACGATCAAGGTGGTAAGCAAGTGATTAGCCATCTAGGTAACAATGTGGAGTTTAAGAATGGCATGGACTGAGCTGGGTTCTGGCCTGTTTGAATGCTCGTACACATTAGCAACCCAATGTTGGAACAGGGTTAGTATCCAGCTCCTTTAACTGCATTTCTTGGATTTCGAGGGGTTTTGTTCACCTATTCTCTGTATCTGGCTCTGTCATTTTGGGGGCAGTTATGTTCTGTGTTCAGGAATCTTGGTTGGTGGATTCCCCTATTGTGGATGGATGTCATTGTTTGCTTAAACCAGCTTATAGAAGGGAAAGAGTGAGAGCTGCATCTGGCCTGTTTTAAAAAAAAGAAATAAAATTAAGATTTATGGTTTAATTTAGCAAAATGTCCCCGGGTTTGTTAAAAGGGTGTCGAAGCAAGTACCCAAGGAGTTTACCAGGGATAGACATGTTTCCCCCCATTGGTATAGGAGCTTGTTATATTGAAAATTATTTTTGGAGTTAAAATTAGATAAGGCGCAGGCTTTGGTTACAAAATACATTTTCTGAATAATGATATTGATTTCCAGACCGAGCTGTCATGCCAAGTTCTTATCTGATCACCACTATTGGACATTTTTGAGGTAATCTCAGTATGTTTCTCCAAAACAATGCTTCTAGTTTCCACCAGATGTTCCATGGACTAAATGTTCAAGCCTCTGCTCCTTAGATCAAGCATGCCACAACCTTTGTTTTGTAGAAAAACAATAACGGTAAAATGGATAATCTGCAGTATTTCTTATAAATCAATCAGCCCTGGGCCGTGAGGGCTTTTACTTTTATTTTCAGATCTTTCTGGCACAGAATATGTGCCAAGCTAGAATTTATTTGTATGCCAATGTACATTACAGAAGTGACCTGGGATAAGACCTGGTTGCCAAAGTACAATTTAAAGGTTTGCTTCTGTCTACCCTTCCTTGAGGAGTAGAGTAGAATGTTTGTTTTGCCAACTTTTATTGCTATGCCATGTATTTTTGTAAATCTGTTAGCTCTCTCTGCAGGCCGATAGGCGTTTGGTCCATAAGGACTACATCATCTGCATATACAATATGCAATATTTTATGGCCATTTATCGGTTGGGGGAAGGTGTTAGTCTGGTCCCTGTTGGCCCTTAGATCTGCTGGAAACAGGTTAAATAAGGTGTAGGGTTTAGGAGGCATTCCTGTTTTAATCCTCGATATGTGGAGATTTCTTTTGTTACCGTTCCCTGATCATTTCATCTAATTTGAACTCTAGTAGAGGAATACAGGACTTTTATAGGTCTCAGTATCTTCTTTGGGCAATTCCACACTTCCTTTTTTGCCCATAGTCATTTCCTGTCTATCATAGCAAATGCTTTTCTCAGATCTATAAAAGCAAGGTATATTTTAGTTTGAGTTGACAGAGCTCTCCCTTTCAGGATATTGATCAAAAATAGGTTTAGCTCCGTCCCCACTCCTGGGACAAATCCACATTGACGTGGGTCTGAGCTGTTAGTCTCTTCGATCCATTTCCTTAATGGCTTTAGCAACAGAGCTGCAAAGAGTTTTCCCAAAACATCCAGAAGGGCGAAAGGCCGGTAGTTTGAAGGATCGGTCCTATCGCTCGTCTTTTTTTTTTTGTCAACATATTTTTTATTGAAACATCGTTTAAACATGCAATTCATTGTGTAACATATCACACAGTAAATCATTGAACATAGCAGTTAATCAACGCTTCGACATTTCATTTTATCGTAGTTACAATTCATCCGTACTATATAACTTCATCATAACGCGTAGGGAGGAAAGGTTGACTAAGTGTAACACAAAAAACTGCAGAAAGAAGGAAAGAAAGAAAGAAAGAAAGAAAGAAAGAAAGAAAGAAAGAAAGAAAGAAAGAAAGAAAGAAAGAAAGAACCAATGTAATCAACAATTTTGCCCTCTTAAAAGTAAATTCCACTTAAGTCCAGACTTCCGCGCATGTGGTGCTCAATGTCCGTATCCAAAGCTTATCATGGTTTAAGAAGGTATTTAATCAATTTAGGTTGAAAAAACATGTGCTCTCTTTCAGCTAAGTGTTCCAGGAATGGGCCCCAAGCTCTGGAGAACTTGGATGTCTTGCCTTCCATTGTGGCCATTAGTTTTTCCATTCCGAGTAGCTCCCAAACCTTCACCCACCAATAGGCTTTATGAGGACCCTCTATTTCTTTCCATAATCAGGCTCAGGTGAGGCGAGCTGCCATAATGAGTTGAGTAATCAGATCAGCCTAGGGCCTGACTGCAGATATGACCCATACTCTGGTAAATCACCCAGCAACAGTATGGGTGGGTCCATAGGGAGCAGCACTCTACAGATGTCCTTAATTCTTGATCGAATTTCCAGCCAGAATGACTGGATGATAGGGCAATGCCACCATAGGTGACCCAGGGTCCCCCTCCCTCCGCATCCGTGCCAGCACGTGTCAGGGTAGTCAGGGTTCATCGCATGCAGTTTCTGCGGGGAAAAGTACCTACGAGAACACAGCTTAAGCGCGCATTCCCTTACTGCCGTACATCTAGAAGATCTATGAGCTCTACCCCAAATCCTCTGCCAGGACTCCTGAGGCACATCTATCCCCAGATCTCTCTCCCACGCTAACATATAGGGAATTTCTCACCCGTCAAGTCCTCTTCCAAGAGACAGTAACAAGTAGCTATCCTGTGGGTATGCTGGCCTTCTTAAGCCGTTAATTCCAACCCTGTGGGGGGGCATAATGGCTGCCCTTTTGACATCTGCGTTAGTTATCCAATGACAGAGCTGTATATATCTAAACCTTTCTGGGAGATTGAATTTCTCTTTGCATTGGGCAAAGGTCAAGGGCGAATTATCCACATAGAGGTCACGTAGTCTCAAGGAGCTCTCCTTTGACCAGAGCAGATATGAGTTGAGTTGAAGCCCAGGGGTAAAGGCTGGATTCTGCGATATGGGGGAAAGTGGGCCCAGACCCGAGAAGAACCCTCTCTGAAAGCATGATCTGTCCCAGCAACGGAGTGTAGTCATCGTGGAGGGAAGGAGGGAACCCTCCATAGGTATGCGCCTCCCGTGGGGGAAAGGGCAGATTACCGATGGGGACCGCCATAGAGTGCTGCTCAATGTCCTGCCATTTGGGAGATTCTATTGGGTTAGACCAGCTCAGAATGACCGCTATTTGAGCTGCACGATAATATCTTGAGATTGAGGGGAGTCCCAAGCCACCCATCAGCCTCCCCCGAGTTAAGAGCTTAAACTGGATCCGCTGCATTTTATGCTGCCAAACAAAGCGGCCTATTTCTTTCTGAAGGTCTAAGAGGTCTCGCTCTGGGATCAATATGGGAAGGGCTTGGAACGTATATAAAAGCCTAGGGAGCAGCACCATTTTAATAGCGCTGATGCTCCCAAGCCAAGATATTTCTTGTGATGACCACCTCCGTAGGGATTCTTTCGATTCTTTCAGTAAGGTGGCGATGTTGGCCTTCAGCAGACCCTCAAACATTGGGGTCAAGTGTATTCCGAGATATGTAATAGCTGTGCTTTTCCAATTAAGGGAGTAAACATTTTGCAAGGTGTTCGGAGTATCTGTTACACCCACCTGGTCTCCGCGGGGGCTTTGGGGCACGGGTGGAGCCCTCCCTTGACTTGGCTCCTCGAAATCACCTTCCCCTTCTGAGAGTGGTTGGACCTGCGGCTCAGGAGATGGGTGTTGCCCCTGCGTGAAGAGGAAAGGCAATGAGAATTGAGTGGGGATATCGTGACTTCCTCCAGCCCTTTCGTGCCAAAGTACGGTGGGCAAGCACTTTCCCATTGAAGCTCAACTGTAGTTCAATGATGTTGAGTTATCCGTCCTCCTTTTCCTAGCCGGGGCACGTAGAACGGACCAAGTTACTTCACTGGCCCGTGGGAGTGTAGATCCAGACCAGCTGCGACCAATCCACGTATAAGGTAAGTCTTTGTTATGCTTATAGTTCGATTAGACTGTCTGTATTCCATCTAATAGTAATTCTGGCAATGTCTCATTCCATTTCCATAGGCATGGAGAAGTGAACCTGGATCGAAGGGAGTCCGGAAGACCTTAGAGTCTGATGTGGTTTCGACAGTGACAGGTAAGATGGTCTTTATAAAGGAACTCTAGTCTCTTGTATAATGCGGCCATGCAGTATGCATATGAGTTCTAACCTGTAATGCTCTTATTTCCTCGTAGGTGCAGGCCGACGATGAAGAACGGCGTCCGGGTTCTCGATGAAGATTTGCGGTTGCAGGAGGATGCCTCTGACTCCGACTGATGGAATGCCGGTGAGCAAGAAGACTTCGGCTCCGACCGTAATGGAATGTAGGTAAGAAGAAGAATCCGGCATAGGCCGCAACGAATTGCAGGTAAGAGGCGCACTCAGCCAAGAAGTGGCTGGCAACAGGTAAGATACTCGCTCAGCGATGTGGTGGCTGGTAGCAGGTAGGATGCGCGCCCAGAGATGGAGTGGCTTACAGCAGGTAAGAAGCGTCCACAACAATGGAGTATCTGAGGTGAAGACGCTCGCAGAGATGTGGCGGTAGACTGCAGGTAAGAAGCGTTCTCAGGAGTATCTTTGAGATGAGGCTGTGGAAATCCAGAGGTGCAGGGAAGCACAGCGGAGAGCGTTACGCTGCTTGAAAGCAGAATAGCGCGAAGCGAGGGCACGTGGATGGGCTGGCCTTATATAGGCTGGTCCAGGCCCCTCCCTTTAGCTCCGCCTACAAACTCCACCTGCCCTTCTTTGGGACTGTAGCACATGCCCTCCAGTTCTGTTCCATGGCCACGCCCGGCCCAGGTGCACATGCCCTTGGTCTAGAGTGTGCAGAGCACACTTTAAAATGAGTCTGGCGCCAGAGGCGCCAGGACTCGGTCCAATGGGACCCTGGGGATGAGGAAAGACTGGCCCCATGACTAGTGGCCATGACAGCACTCCCCCACAAGGCCCCTCTCACCGGCGATCTCCCCCCTGGCCCAGGCTTGGTGGGGTTATTGCGATGGAACCGCCTGATTAGTTGCGGCGCATGGATAAACTCCACAGGTTCCCAAGTGCGATCTTGGGGTCCATAACCCTTCCAGTCGACTAAATAGTACAGTTTTGACTGCACCATTTTAGAGTCCAAGATGTCCTTAACTTCATATTCAGGTTCTCTTTCGATAATTTCGGGTTCTGGTGGCTGTGTAATTCTTGTCTCAGGCTTCACAGGTTTTAAAACAGAAACGTGAATTGCAGGATGGATTTGCAAGTTGTCTGGTAGCTCTTGCTTTACTGCGGCTGGGTTGATGATGGCTTTGATGGGATAGTGCCCAAGATACCTTGGGCGGAAGACC
This sequence comes from Ambystoma mexicanum, assembly GCF_040938575.1. Lineage (NCBI taxonomy): Eukaryota > Metazoa > Chordata > Amphibia > Caudata > Ambystomatidae > Ambystoma > Ambystoma mexicanum. The sequence goes on along the minus strand of NC_090931.1, from coordinate 185,111,549 downwards.
CAAGGTCCTTTTAGCAGGATGCTTCTGGCCGCTAACCATACTTTATCTTCGATTTGGTAGCATGGAGCTTCCCTTCTATGCCGGTCAGCAAACTTCTTTTGTTGTTCTTTGGCTTTAGTTAAGCTCTTGGTTGCTTCCTTGGTTGCTTCCTTGAGGGTTTCAGTAATAGTTTTATGTAAGGAGGTAATTGCCGGCATTTCCAGCTCATCAAGTGGGTCAAAGGAAGATGTCCGGGGGGTGCCGACCGTTCATGATGAAGAATGGGGTTTGTCCCGTGCTAGTGTGGATAGAATTATTGAAAGCGAATTCCGTGAGCCACAAAACATCTTTCCAGAATCCTTCAGGTACTGCTGCAGTGTCTGGTTAGTCCTTTCGGTTTGACCATCGGTCTGGGGATGGTGACTGGTAGAAAGGCAGAGATCAATTTATGCTATCTTGCAGCAACTCCTCCAGAAGGCTGAGACAAATTGTGTCCCGCAATGAGAGATCAGTACAGAGGGGAAACCATGCAATTTAACTACTTGCTCCACGAACACGATGGCCAGGATTCCAGCCGTAGGGAGTCCTTTTAGTGGAATAAAGTGTGCCATTTTAGAGAATAAGTCCACCACTACTAAAATAGTGTTGAAGCCGTCACAAGGAAGTAAGTCTGTAATGATGTCCATGGACAAAGTATGCCAAGGAACCGGTGGTATGCTTAGGGGATGTAATAATCCTGTGGGATTGGTCTTTTGAGATTTTTGTTGTGCGCAAACTCCGCAGGTCGCAATGAATTGAGCCACATCCTTTCTCCAAGTGGGCCACCAATAGTTCTTCTTGATCTTGGCCCGTGTTTCAGTAATCCTGGGGTGTCCTTCCACTAGTGAGTTGTGGTAGTTGGCGATGATCTTGTTTTGGCTCTCTTTATCCTTAATGTATAGTCTCCCCTGAAAATAGGGTAAGTTGTCCATCACAGAATACTGATCTCCCTTACGCAACCATTCTTGTTGGGTGCTCTGATGCATTTGCGATTGGAGGTCGGTCTTTAATTCTTCCCAACAGGCGGTTACCGCAATCTAGTTCTGAATTCGTTCTTCCGGATTAATGGGCACTGGTTCTGATGGTATAAATGCGTCCTGGTTATCGCCCATTCGTGACAGAGCGTCAGCTTTTCCGCTCCGCACTCCAGGTCGATACGTGATTATGAAATCGTACCCCCCGAAGAAGAGAGCCCAACGAAGCTGACGAGATGATTGGGCCTTGGCTGTCTTTAGATACTGCAAGTTGCGATGGTCCGTGATAACAGTGACAGTATGCCTAGCCCCCAGGAGGTAATGTCTCCAGTTTTTAAAGGCTCCTTTGATTGCCAATAATATTTAGTCGGTTATAGCATAATTCTTCTCAGGTGCTATAATCTTGCGGGACCAAAATGCTGTAGGATGTAACTGTCCGGTGTCTGGTTCTTTCAGTGATAACACCGCCCCCGTGGCCACATTGGAGGCGTCGGTCTCAACCACATAAGGTAGGTCGGGTCGAAAGATAGGGGCTGAAGTGAAGGCCGATTTCAATTCCTGGAATGCTTTTTCAGCATCGAAGGTCCAAGAAAACTTTGTATTCTTTTTTACCAAAGAGGTGATAGGATGGACGATTTGTGAAAATCCTGGAATAAATCGCCACATTGGAGGCGTCGGTCTCAACCACATAAGGTAGGTCGGGTCGAAAGATAGGGGCTGAAGTGAAGGCCGATTTCAATTCCTGGAATGCTTTTTCAGCGTCGAAGGTCCAAGAAAACTTTTTATTCTTTTTTACCAAAGAGGTGATAGGATGGACGATTTGTGAAAATCCGGGAATAAATCGCCGATAGAAATTGGCAAATCCGAGTACACTCTGCACTCCTTTGATGTCGGAGATGGCCATTGAAGGATTGCTTCCACTTTGCGAGTATCCATGTGTACTCCTTGAGGAGTACATGAAACCCAAGAACTCGACTTCTGCAACGTGGAAAAAACATTTTTCCAATTTGGCAAATAGTTGGTTCTTACGGAGCTTTTTCAATATGGCTCTTACATGGCCCACATGCTCTTCCTTGGATGCCGAATAAATAAGGATATTGTCTATACAAACAAGGACACAGACGTCTAGTAGTTCGTGGAGTAAGTCGTTCATAAAGAACTGGAATGCGGCTGGTGCATTGCATAGCTAGAAGGGCATAACCTGATACTCGAAGAGCCCATATTTGGTTTGGAATGCTGTCTTCCATTTGTCGCCTTTTTTTCACTCTGACCAGGTGATAAGCCCCTCTCAGATCCAGCTACGTATAGATTTGAGCATTCTTCACCTGGTTGAGTAGTTCAGGAATGAGTGGCTGAGGATACCTATTTTTTACGATAATCTGGTTTAATGCCCTATACTCTATGCAGGTCCTGAGGTCCCCTTCTTTCTTCGGTACGAAGAAGAGAGCTGAGGAGGCTGGAGACTTGGATGGGCGAATTAACCTATTATCTAGATACTGATCAGGATATGTTCATAGGTGCTGATTTTCCTGCCCGGTCAGAGCATAGATTCTGCTGCAGGGGACTTGTGCTCCTGGGACCAGATCAATTTGGCAATCGTACGTTCTGTGTGGTGGTAGGGTGTTGACTTGTTCCTTTTGGAACACATCCGCAAAGTCTTGATATACGGAAGGCAATGAGCCCGACATTCCCAAGATGGGTTTTTCCTTGTGTTGTAATCTCCTCACATCCTTAAGGTAGCAACTCTTGGTGCATTCTCGAGGAAAGGTCAGCTTTCTGGTGCGCCAGGCGATCCTTGGGTAATGGGTTTCCAGCCATTGCATTACTAGAATCATTTGGAACTGGGGGCCCCTATCAGGTCAAACGAAATGCTTTCCTGGTGATCATCCTGACATGTCAGCAGTACCTTGTCGGTATGTTGGGTTACTGATCCCGAAGACAGCTGAGAGCCATCCATGCCAGTGACATTTTCCAAGTGCAGTTTTTGCTGAAGCAGAAGGCATATCCGTGCAGCCAACCCATGATCGATGAAATTTCCCACAGCACCATTATCAATGTAAGCTTCTAGACCATGTACTTTTGATGGTTGTTGGGGGTGGGCGATTAATACTGGGATGACCAGGTGTGAGGTCGTTACAACTCTCTTGACTCCGCTCGACAAGTGGACCTCTACACTTGCCGGACGTCGGAGTTTTCCGGCTCCTGTTCCTTGTCTTGGCTGTCATTGTCCGTAGCACCTACCACCTTCTTAGGGGGTTTTGTCGGGCAATTCCGTAGGAAGTGTCCAGCTTTTGCACAATATAAACAAAGCCGCTCTTCTCTTCTTTTTTCTCTTTCAGCCTTAGAAATGGGAGCCCGTAGTCCCCCTAGTTGCATAGGTTCAGGGGTTTCATGACCCTTGATCTAAGAGTCCCGAGGCCTTATATACACTGATCGTCCTTCAGCCTTTGAGCGGTCCATTTTTCAGTCTTGTAACCGGTGGCCTAACTGTACAGTTAGGTTAATATAGTCTGCACAGGATTCGGGTGGATGAACAACTTGAGCTAGTACGTCCTTTAACTCACCATGAGGCCCCCGGTAAAACAGTCTGATTCTTTTCTCCTCTGGCCAGTTGGTCTGTGCTACGAGGCGGTTGAAGGTGGCAATGTAAGTCAATAAGTCATGGTTTCCTTGCTTCAGAGACAGTAGTTCGTTGTCCAATGCTTGCCCTTGAGTGTATCTGGGAAACAGTTTTTCCAATTCCCATTGGAATTCTGCAAAGTTCCGAAGTAATGGATCATCCTGCGCCACTAATGGTATAGACCAATCAGCTGCTCAGCCTCCCAAATAAAAGAACACAAAACCCACCCTAGCACTCATTAGGGAAGGCTACAGGGCGACACAAAAAGTGGAGGCGGCACTGATTCATGAATACCGCATATTTGTTCGGGTCGCCAAAAAAGTGTTCGGGTGGAGCAAGTGGAACCACCCCTGGGAGTACCACCTGGGAGGTGGTGAGGGTTGTGGCGCCGGCGTTGGTGTAATTCCGGGCAATAGGACTTGTCCTGCGTGTGCCTGAAGCATTTGTTTTACCAGGTCATCTGTTTGTTCTCGGGCTATAAAAAGGTCTCTCCTCAGGGAATTAGTCTCCTGTCTGGAGGCATTCAGTCTGGAGGCATTCACCTCGGCCCGTAGCTCTCCCAATAGCTGGGCTAACTGGTCGGTTTCGGAAGTTTCCAAAATTCCCAGGCAGAGGTTTGGACGGGCTTCGTTTTCTGTTACACTCACCTGGTCTACGTGGGGCATTGGGGCACGGTTGGAGCCCTCCATTGACTTGGCTCCTCGAAATCACCTTCCCCTTCTGAGAGTGGTTGGACCTGCGGCTCAGGAGATGGGTGTTGCCCCTGCGTGAAGAAGAGAGGCAATGAGAATGGAGTGGGGATATCGTGACTTCCCCCAGCCCTTTTGTGCCAAAATACGGTGTGGAGGCACTTTCCCATAGAAGGAAGCTCACCTGTAGTTTAGTGATGTTGAGTTATCCGTCCTGCTTTTTCTAGCAGGGGTGCGTAGAACAGACCAAGTTACTTCACCGGCCTGTGGGAGTGTTGATACAGACCAGCTTTGACCAATCCATGGATAAGGTAAGTCTTTGTTATGATTATAGTTTGATTAGACTGTCTGTATTCCGTCTAATAGTAATTCTGGCAAAGTCTCATTCCATTTCCATAGGTATGGAGAAGTGAACCTGGATAGAAGGGAGTCCCTTAGAGGCTGATGTGGTTTCGACAGTGACAGGTAAGATGGCCTTTATAAAGTAACTCTAGTCTCTTGTATAGTGCGGCTGTGCAGTATGCATATGAGTTCTAACCTGTAATGCTCTTATTTCCTCCTATGTGCAGGCCGACGATGAAGAACGACGTCCAGGTTCTCGATGAAGATTCGCGGTTGCAGGAGGATGCCCCCGACTCCGACCGTGATGGAATGCCGGTGAGCAAGAAGACTTTGGCTCTGACCGTAATGGAATGTAGGTAAGAAGAAGAGTCCGGCACAGGCCACAACGAATTGCAGGTAAGAGGCGATCTCAGCAAAGAAGCGGCTGGCAACAGGTAAGAAGCGCGCTCAGCGATGTGGTGGCTGGTAGCAGGTAGGATGCGCGCCCAGAGATGTAGAGGCCGACAGCAAGTAAGAGGCGCACCAGGGATGGAGTGGCTGACAGCAGGTAAGAAGCGTCCACAATGATGGAGTAGCTGGGGTGAAGACGCTCGCGCAGATGTGGCGGTAGACTGCAGGTAGGAAGCATTCTCAGGAGTATCTTCGAGATGAGTCTGTGGAAATCCAGAGGCGCAGGTAAGCACAGAGGAGAGCGTTACACTGCTTGAAAGCAGAATAACACGAAGCTAGGGTACGTGGATGGGCTGGCCTTATATAGGCTGGTCCAGGCCCCTCCCTTTAGCTCCACCTACAAACTCCACCTTGCCCTTCTTTGGGACTATAGCACGTTCCCTCCAGTTCTGTTCCTTGGCCACGCCCAGCCCAGCTGCACACGCCCTTGGTCTACAGTATGCAGAGCACACTTTAAAATGAGCCTGGCGCCAGAGGCGCCAGGACTGGGTCCAATGGGACCTTGGGGATGAGGAAGGACTGGCCCCATGACTAGTGGCCATGACAGTATCAGAGGCTTCCGACAAGTTCAAGCCTGCCGATTTGGCCATATTTATTGAAAATCCTGAGACCGTCTCAAATTGAGCAAATAGGTCCATGAGGTGGGGGATTGAGGTCTGGGCTTCTCGCAGGAAGCAGAGGACGTCATCTGCGTATAACGCGACTTTGTGGCATTGCCCTCCTGCTTCAAATCCCTGAATCTTCGGGTGGAGACGAATATGCTGGGCTATGTGTTCCATAGATAACGCGAATACTAATGGGGACTGGGGGCAACCTTGTCTGGTTCTTTTCCCCAGGGGAATTTGGGCCGTCCACTGTGAGTTCACTCGTCTTTGGGTTGAGGGGATCTGGAAGTTTGACAGGATTAGCCTAGAAAATTTTGGCCCAAAACCAAAGCCACTCAGCACCAATTTCAAATAGTCCCAGGACATGCTAACGAATGCCCTATGGGCGTCTAGAGACAGGAGCGATAAAGGACCTGGGAACATAGGGGCAAGGGAAATCAGGTCACTTATTCTGCAAATATTATCTTGTGCACAGCAGCCCAGGATGAACCCAGTCTGATCTCTGTCTATAATTGTTGGTAAAACCTCCCCTAGTCGCCGGGCTATAATTCTGCTAAATAATTTTGCATCCGTAGTGAGTAGGGCTATAGGGCGATATGAGGTGCACTCAGTTGGATCTTTCCCAGGCTTTAAGATTAGGGTCGTAGAAGATTCAGCCATTCATTGTGTGACAGAGCCTGTTTCCCATAAGTAATGAAACAGTTTTGTAAGGTGGGGTGTGAGCTTGGTAGAGAAAGTCTTATAAAATTTGTTTGTAAAGCTGTCTTGGCCAGGGGCCTTACCAAGGGGGAGGACTTTGATTGCCATTTCGACTTTTTGTGTAGTTATCGGGTATTCAAAAGGCTCTCGCAGGGCCTGTGAGAGCTGTGGAAGATTTGCTCTTGCTATAAAGTCTTTGGAAGTTTGTGGGTTCGCCACATGAGGAGATGCCTAGTCCCTGAAAAATGTCTCAATAATTTGGAGCGTACCATCTTCCGAAAAGATACCCCTAACCGCATCGTCTCGCAAGGTATCTATCCTGTTTTGTCTTGTCTGTTTTTTTAATTTAGCAGCTAATAGTTTTTAGCTTTGTTCCCCCTCGTGTAAAAATATTGCTTGGTGCGCATCATGGAGTAGGCTGCCTTCCCCATGTGGTGCGCCTCAAAAGCTTTCCTAGCAACTCGCACATCTTTTAAGGAGCCTTGTGAGCCCTTTTCTTTATGTGTCATTTCCAGTCTACGGGCTTCATTCTCTACCTGCACTTGCAGCAATTTCCTGGCACTCCCTTTCTGAGCTGCCTGTTCAATCAGGTGTCCCCTAATAACTGCTTTGCTTGCATCCCATAACGTGTCCCAGTTCATATCAACTGTGTCGTTCTCACTGTAATACAGATCCATGGCCTCCCTTATATGAGTACGAATCAGTGGGTCTTCTAGTAAGAAATCATTCAATCTCCAGGTTTTTTTTCGAGATGGTGTCGGTTGGAGTGGGGAGATTATTAGTTTCCCCCGGGGCGTGGTCTGAAAGAGCTTCTGGAAGGATTTCTACGTCAACTACCAAGGGGGTTAGTGAGTCAGAGATAAAAAAACATGTCTAACCTGGAAAAACCCCCATGTACTGCCAAAAAGTAAGTATAGTTTAGTTCTTCTTGATGACAATATCGCCAGATCTCAATGAGGGAGTCCTCCCGTGGCAACGTAGTAAGGGCTTTAAAGTTACTGTTATCAATGGCCGTTGGAGGCAAGGTTTTATCAACTAAGGGATTAATTACAGCATTGAAATCTCCACCAAAGAGTATTTCCCCTTCTGCATGGTCACACAAAGCTTTAGATAATTTAGCGAAGAATATATCTTGTTTGGCATTCGGAGCATATATAGAGACCAATGTAATTTTGCACCCATCTAGCATGGCTACCACTAGCAAGAACCGTCCCTCCTCATCCTGGACCACCTCCAATGTCCTGAAAGGAGTACCTTTGAGAACCAAGATGGCGACACCTTGTTTTATAAGGCCGCTGGAAGCAAACAATTTTGTGGGGTACCGTCTATTATTAAGGCGAAATTCATCGGTAGGACATGAATGGGTCTCCTGCAGGAATAAAAATGGTGTATCTAGGTACGCTAGTCTATGAAACAGTGCTTTACGCCTTAGGGGGGAGTTTAGGCCTTGCACATTGAGCATAATACAAGTAACGTTCAGCGCCGCCATTTCAAGTTTGGTCAAGCCTCTGCGCCCTGCCTGATAACAATCGTTCATCTCCACGGGACGACCACCACAGAACTCGGCCATCTGTAGGCATGACCGAGTGGGGGTGGGAGGGGGTGCAAAAGACACCCCGAAAGGCCTACCGCTGTGGCGCTGTTTATGGGTGTTGCGGTGTGTGTGGGGTCGGGACTCAAGCCTGTTAACATTGTAAAAAAATAAACAAGAAACATATAAAATGTTATCGGAGCAAGCTGGGATAGACAGCATCAATGAGGATCTAATCAACCTCAGTTCCCAATCTAACTTTTGCCAACAAATAAACATGTTGGGCACTATCCACTCCGGCGCCCAAATCTGCTAGAAAAAACAAACTTCAGCTACCCGTAGTCAATCCCGGGTCAAGTTTTCCAGAGTTACAAAACTCTGATGTGCCCTCCGGGTTACAGATTGAGGCATCATAAGAATCCAAAAGGGGTTCCTCAGCAGCGAGGGGCTAGATAAGTGGTGCATGGAAACAAAAGGAGAGAGGAAGCACCTCCTAGAAAGCACGTGTAAGCAAGGGGACCACATGTCCACAGGTTGAGTATCATTAATTCAGGTGATGTTCAGGTTCAGTCATTTACAAGTCTGTCTCCTTCCGGCGCCAGGGAAATCTTGGATTCGACTCGCTCCTCAGCTCCCTTCATGGCTTTTGCCTCTTGCTTTGAGGTTGCTTCCAGACGGTGCCATCCCTGCAGCTTCCTCCACTTTTCTTTTGACGTGGGGCTGCAGGCAGCTAGATCAATTCCCAGGTGCAGGACCTCGAAGAGTTTTTATTAGATGTCTTTAGCTTCTTCCTCAGAGGAGATTACAGAGTGTTGTTTATGGAGGTCGAAGAGTAGTTTACATGGGAAGCCCCAGCGCTATCGGACCTGTTTAGCCTTCAGCCAGGCCGTCACCTTTTGCAGCCGCCTTCTGCTTGCTAGGGTGTGCGGGGAAAGATCTTGAAAGAGCTGTACAGTCGCTCCTCGAAATTGTATTGAGGCTGAATTTCTGTCTGCCACCATGATCTCTTCCTTTTGTCAAAAGAAATGCACACGTCTGAGGACGTCAGGCAATAGGTTTCTTTTAAGCTGGCTCAAGGAGTATACTCAATGGGTTCTGTCCAATAGCAGATCTTCAGATGGAGAAATATCAAGGATGGACCTAAACAATGCCTCCACATAGTCCGGCAGGTCCTGATCGAAGACCTGCCGGGGAATACCGCGAAGGCGCACATTGTTTCTCCTTTACCTGTTTTCAAGGTCTGCCTGCTTCGACCAGATGACCTCCAGTTGTTCTTCAATGGTCCTCACTCTTTCCATAAGGACCTCGGCGTCATGCGTGTGCTCGCAGGTTATATTCTCCAACTCATTGGGCCTCATTACGAGGTTGGAGGTAAGGGATAAACGATGCCGGTAAGCATTACCGGCATTGTTTACAGCTCCAGGCCATTACGATCCACCAACCCGCTATTAGCGGCACCGTAATTAACGGTGCCTCTAATAGCGCCATGGGCGCGGGCACACAACCTCACATGGCGGCAATAGCGGCATGGGATAAACAGGAGCTGAACATAAGTAATGCGGACATGCTAATAACGGCCTACAGAAGACAGAAAAGGACCTTACCGGCATGGAGCAAATACCGGCATCGCGGACCACCCGTAAATGGCCATGTGCAGTGTTCACAACTGCCACAGGTGCACACAATCAGCACAGGTGGAGGAAATATAGACTGGGCCAGCACAAAAGGAGCACACCCCACCCCTTCCCACACCCAGTCACACACCAAAATGATTCCAATACTACTAGCAATGCTGGGGCTGGAGGACATGATTGCAGTGGAACTCCAGCAACAACAACTACAACAGGCAGCGCAGAGACGACATTGTCAGCCTGATTGAAATACGCACCGCCATCCCACCACTACTTAAGGTAGTGTCTGTGCTCCACTTCCTGGCCACAGGCACCTACCAGCACACAGTGGGGCACATGCATGGCAAATCACAACCATTATTCTCACGTACGCTGAACCAAGTGCTCGATGCTCTCCTGAAGCACACAGGCGACCACATTTTCTTACCACAGACAGCCCAGGAGTTGTCCAACACCAAAGTTGGTTTCCATTCACTGGCCGGCATCCCTGGTTACATTGGCGCCATCGACTGCACCCATGTTGAATTGGTGGTCCCACATGCCATGGAGGTAGTGTACCGCAACCGTAAGTCATACCACTCCATCAACGTGCAAATGGTATGTGACTCAAACAAGATCATCACACATTGTTGTGCCCGATTTCCCGGATCAACCCATGATTCAATGGTCCTGCAGAACTCCACAATACCACACTGCATGGAGCGACACGCCGGGCACAGATCCTGGCTTCTCGGTGAGTTGCATGTCAGGCTCATTGCATCGCGATGGGGGTAGGTGATTGGGGGGTGAGATGCATACTTCACCTGGCTGAGATGGGGGGGGAGAGAGATGCATACTTCACCTGGCTGAGATGGGGGGGGGAGATGCATACTTAACCTGGCTGAGATGGGGGGGATGCATACTTCACCTGGCTGAGATGGGCTGGAGGGAGATGCATACTTTGCCTGGCTGAGAGTACCTGAGAGGATGGGCCATGTCCCTACCCCAAAGCATGCCAGACCGGACCTGACACATGACCCCAAAATGCAAGACGTAAGCTGCCCTACCAGGAAAATGATGCAGTGCTACAACCATTCCATAGCCATCAACATGTGCACTGTACATAATCAGACCCTAGCCCCCGCAACACAATGAAGCTACAAGCAATCAATATGGCCAATGCACAGCACCAAATACCATCAACAAAAAGGACAGTCCTCCATTACTGCGTACAAAGGAGTCACATGAGGGCAAAATACATTAACAAACCACTACACTAACACAGAGGTCCACCAAAACAGCATGTCACCATTTGTCGTGCATAGTGAGATCATCATGAGGCTGCCATCAACGGTGACAGGATGAAAGCATACAAATAACTGCACTGTGAAGCCTGGCTGCGGTGGCAAAGGCGGTGTGTTCATGAAAGCAGAGCTGTTAGGCTGCTGTGGCTCTAGCTTTTGTTTGGGTCATTTGTCTATACCCTGCGCTCTGCACTTTGGACACCGAGTGACACTGAGAGAGTATTTTGCTCATTGAACTGTTCATTGGACTGAATCTTAGAACTGCGAAAATCATCCTGCAACACGCTGATCAACTGTTGATCAAACAGGCTACCTGCTCCTTTAACGCACTCGGAGAGCGAAGTGAAGCCACACCCCCGGAGCAACCAGGAAGTGAAAAACAGGACACCCAGCCCTCGCGGCGTGAAGCCCGGCTGCCGTGTCAAGGGCGGTGTGTTCATGAGAGCAGAGCTGTTAGGCTGCTGTGGCTCTGGCTTTTGTTTGGGGTCATTTGTCTGTACGCTGCGCTCTGCACTTTGGACACCTTTGGACACTTTTGGACACCGAGTGACACTGAGAGCGTATTTTGCTCATTGAACTGTTCATTGGACTGAATCTTAGAACTGCGAAAATCATCCTGCAACACGCTGATCAAACCGGCTACCTGCTCCTTTAACGCTCTTGGAGTGCAAAGCGAAGCCACGCGCCCGGAGCAACCAGGAAGTGAAAAACAGGACACCCAGCCCTTGCGGCGTGAAGCCCGGCTGCGGTGTCAAGGGCGGTGTTGGATTAACACAGCTGTTAGGCTGCTGTTTGGCTCTGGTGGCGAAGTGAAGGTGAAGTCTGCGGCGCGCACTCCGGGCGACTTGAAAGGTTGCTTCTTATCTGTTGCCATACCGACCCCGGTGGGGGGAGCTGCATGAGTTCGAGGTCGTGCTCTGATGCGCCGGTCTGAGGGATTCAGAGGAGCTTGAATCTGCTACCGCGGTAATCCGACTAAAACAGAAGGTGAGCGTTACCTGACCCAAGCTCCTCATCACAATCACTTTGCAAATTCTATTTTGCCTTTAGTGTGTAAACGCATTAAAACAACAAGGGCAGTAGTGGATCTAATTTGGATCTAATCGGTGATTTGCGCGACTGTGACTGAGGGGCATGGCCCTTTGACTAGTCGTGCTTACCTATACATTGTCACAAATCAACCGTTTATGTCCATGATCTCGTACTAATCCAACTGGCTTGACTGTGACTGCGGGGCTAGTCACTTTGAGCAGTCGAGCTAACCAGCGTGTTTTGGCAACTTAAAATGGTGTATTTTGCTCCGACAGAGCTCCTATTGGTCCCAAAACACCGCAGAACTTGCCGATTTAGCCAGCCACCTGCAACTGACTGACAGATACCTTATCTATATCTTGGAGTAGGTTACTTGGCGAACAGTTGGAGGTGACCAAGGCTAAAGAGCCACCATGGGTTGGACCAGGACCTTGATCTGATTTTTGACTACGTGAAGTGAGCACATTATGGCATACAAATTAACGACAAGCATGCCGCTGAATATTCCTCATTTAACATCAGTTAAGAAACCATCAAATCAAGGTGACTCGGAAGTTATCCAGCAAAAATTTTACTCTGCCACTTCAACCACACCAACGCGAGCGTCTTTTATTTCAAAACCAAAATTTACTTTTGATAATCATATGAATGACTCGATTGTTTCTATTTCCACCATGTCAACATGCCATCTAGTTGATCATAACAAATCTGGTGGGTCAGAGGCCATTAGTTTGCCATTTCCCGTGAGTACACCATGTGTGAAGGCTAACCCGCAACCACTCTCTGATCACACAATGTTAGTATCTACTAAACACATTCCAAGACACACTTCCTCCCGCATTGTTTCCGCACCCATAAAGTTTCCTCCCTTGTGTAATGATCATACTTGCTTGGCAATTCATGCATGCCAATGTGAATCTCCAGTATTATGGAGAGATAAGAATTGTTATGGTGAGGTTGGCCATGTTGGAGAGGCGGATTCTACTCAAGTAGACTCTCGAGTACACACGCATAATTCTATGTTACAGTCCTTTGCCTTTCCTACACCAAGAGCAATCAAAACACTTCCAGCTGATTTACTCTTACAGCACTCAACCATGATTCAACCAGCTCTCATTGCTATTAACACTACCATTATGAGTCTGTGTAAACTATTTGAGTCACTTGATACAAAGGTTTCATATCAGTCGAAACAATTTGATGATTTAACAAAGTGGTTATCAGCATATTTTTCAACTACACAATCCAAGAGTATGCTTGCGCATAATGAGTCCTATCCAGTGAACAATTCAATGGAATGTGTTGATTCTAATGTTGATGGTATTGCTCATAATCAGGCCAGGAGTACTGAACAGATACACACTGCCCACCAGGAGGTGGCGGTTGAGCCCTGTGCTCTGCCTCTAATCTCTGGCATAATACGTTCTAGTATAAACTCGTGTTCTGGCCCGAGTGATGAGGCAAAGCCTGCCTTTACTGTACATCTATCTCAAAAATGCGCCCCTGGAGAAAAACAGGTAAAGACGGTGTCAGCACCTGAATGGCCAGTAGGCCAAGGTTTAAGTCATTTAGAGCTGCTGAAAGCGAGAAATCCTAAAGTTGCTCAAAAGAAATCGCTCTCTTTGCTAAAAATAAAAACAAAGAATATGGTAAATGTCAAACATACCAAAAAAACACTTAATTCTTTTTGTTAAAGCCTTGAGCAAAACATTCTTAGACTCTCAATAATGTATAAAGATGGTACTCACAGAACTGGGTGTTTTTCTCCTTTGGCTTCTCGGTTCGTCCTTGTGGTATAGAAGTTGTGGTGTGCCTCCCAGAAGGCGCTGAAGAGACCAATGATTGGGCTCCAAGCGCCTCGTGGGCGACACCCTCGGGAAACTCTCCGGGGAATAAAACCCGATGATGTTTCAGGGATCCTCCAATGTAGGCAATCAGGTGTGGTAAGGCTGCAGTTTAAAGTCCTTTGATCTTGTGCCGTGAATAGAAGAGTCCAGCTGACAGAAGTTATCTAACAAGGAGCTGCGTAGCCGAATACCATGAGACTGGGAAAGTAGTTGCACGGCACTGGAGGAGATGTTGAATTTCAGCTCGGAGATGGAATCCGGGAATGAGAGTTCAAGCAGGACGCTCAACGGGGCAAAACGGCACCCGGAGCGAAGGTAGAACAATTGTGCACAGAGATACTCCGCGGAGCTGCACAAAGCCCCAGAGTGGAGGCTCAGCAACAGGAGGCTCAACAGGGCTGCACGGAGCCTAGAGCGGAGGCAGAGCCACAAGACGCTCAACGGGGCAGCACGGATCCCAGAGCGGAGGCTGAGCAACAGGACACTCAACGGGGCAGGAGGCTCCCGGTGAGGTTGGAAAGGAAGAAAGCGGCTGAGGAAGGGAACAGCCGCGGGAAAGGGGAGGAAGAAAAGGAGGATATAACGGAGGAAAGAAAGGAAAGACCGTAGTCAGGAATATGGAGATGGAAAAGGTTTGCAATAAGTAAAAGCGAGAGCTGCTAAGGTGCTGCTCAGGGTGTGGAGCGAGTAGCGATGCACCTACCTGCATCATAACAATACAGATATAGCGTTTGGCGTGAGGAGGTCGCCCTCTTGAGATAAACTAGACCCGCTCTTAGACATGGAATAAACGGATCCAAATAGGCGCCATCTTGGTTTCTGTTGCATGTAGTATGGATGGTGTACTTTCCATGTTCTCCAGTATGATCGCTGGGTTTTCCTAACAAACATCTGCGCCACAAAAAAATGTACCTGTGACAATTGGAACAGCGCCTATTGTAACATCAGTACCTATAGCGCCTCCAATTTTACCTTTGGCGCCTCCTGTTACAAAGATGGTCCGGGTGGCCTTTTGTCTCCTCTTTCACAACTCGTACTATCAATAGCCCGTAACAATGAGGCTGATAATCAACTCGCTGCATTAAAGAAACATAATACTGATTTGTTTGGCGCAACCCAGGTTAAATCCATTGAAGTGTTGTCAGTTCCCACAGCTCACGATTTACCAACCTTGCCAACTAAACTTTTAAGTGAACAAGTTTGTGAACCCTCTAGACTGCCTATTATTACACATGCTAATGTCTCTTTTCCTAAAGTGCATGTACCTACAGCAGATGTTTTGGCAACACAAATTGTTTGAGGATTTCAAGCAGAAGGTAGATCAATATTTGGCCACTAACATAGCCAGGATGCAAAACACCTTTCCGGTAGCAGTGGCTACGGCGAGTGGTCAAAGCCCACAGATTTCCTCTCACGAAGAACAGCATATGCAGGAGGAAATGTGTGGTAGTCATCGTAACGTAACAACTCAAAACTAACATGCAAACCACCAAATCCCAACTTGCAACCAGTTTCACGCCACCTACATCCACGCAGGGCACATTTCCATACTTTCATCCTAAAATGCTGAGATGGAAATGTTCCTATGACTTCAATCATCAGAGTGTGTTGAACATCTTTGGAGATATCCCCGAGCTTTATAATGTATCAACACAGGACATTGATCAAATAGAATTTATCTCAGACTTGACACGCACAATTGTGAGGTTATGGCTCCCTTCTGGAGTAGTGCAGGATTCCATTTGGAGGTGTAGGATGCAATTGTTCGACATGGGCTTCCTTTTAGCTGAGGACCCAGCAAGTGTCCGCCCCAAAACCCAAAATGTCTATGTGAAACCAAACATCTATCATGGAGTAAATCGAGAAAATGTAGTCGTTCAGAGTGGCGCCACCCAAAATTATTAACCATCAATATGTACTACCCCTTTTAAAATAGCAAGTTGGAATACGAGGGGCAACTCTCATTTACAATCTTCCATTGCTAAATTGACCAATCTTTGCCAGGTGATAGCTCTACAGGAGACTTGACTCATCGATTGCCCATTGTGGGATGGGTATGAGATTGCCCTGCTTCCTGCACTTCCAAGTGGGGGTAGACCGTCCTCAGGTCTCCTTGTAGCAGTGCACATCGCAAGTGGCCTGCATGTTAAGCCGTGATCTTTAGTTGGGGCTCAAATACAACTAGTGCAAATTGTTAGTCACACACAGATGATAGCATTTGTTAATATATATAGGAACACTGCCGTCATGTCTGATGACATCTTTTATTTATTTATTTAATAAATATATATATGATGGCCTATCCGGGATCTTAGATATAATAGCGATGAACAGCACAATTTCAGAAGATATAATTGTGGGTGATCTTAACTTGAACTGCTGGAAGACCACTGGCAGCACTCAGGATGCCCAGAGATGGTGCAACTTCATGCAAGACCGCAACTTTTATATGCTAAACGGTGCTGTCGAAGGAGACATACCTCCTCAACATACTTGGCAGCGTGGGTATAGCAGAAGTACAATTGATTATATTTATATGAGTGCCCGATTATTCAAGAATGTAATGAAACTGGACATCTGTGACCAGCCACACAGTGATCACAGTCTGTTGATTGTACATTTCACCTGGAACTCGGCTATAATCAGAGACAAGCCAACCTTGCAAGCAGAGGCAACAGTTAATTCTGCAAGAAATCGTCTCCGATGGAACCCTGATACTTTAATGAACTTTCAAAATAGTATGGTCTATAATGCATTGCAAGTTGATACCAAGAAATACTCTGAACTGTTAAAACCATTCATGAAAACGATAACAATCCCTCGGTTTAACCAAATACGACACCTACACACTTTCAATGCAGGGATTCATATTAAAGCAGATTTAAAAAATCTTAAGAAAAAATTAGCAGCATCTCAAGATCCACTATGTTGGCAGCACTTAAAAACAGCCAAATGCCGCTATAAAAATTGGTTAAAGAGTGGAAAGGCAGCTCAATTCCAATAGGATAGTGAGACTATGCAAAATGCCATGTCTAACAAAAACTCTGCCACCATGTGGCAGTTACTGAATGACCACAGATGTCATCTTCAAGGAGATGCACAAATCAATGCCGTCCAGGAATCAGCTTGGATTTCCACTTTTCTTCATTGTATGCTGACTCTGTTTTTTCAAAAATTGTATATTCACCTATCACTGTTTCCTCGTGGCAGCTACAGATTACTATAGAAAGAAATTGTGCTATCATTATCCAGGCAAGTTCCATTAAGGCGATGGGTCCAGAAGGGCTCTCGAACTTTATGTTTAAAGCCCATCCAGATGAATGGGCTAATATCCTCCATTCCATTTTTGAGGAAATATTGACCTCTCGTGCCATCCCCCTATCTTGGAAAACATCCATAATCGTTCCTATTTTCAAAAAGGGGGATCGCAGTGTTCCCGCCAATTATCGGCCGATTGCCTTACTAGATGCGCCAGGAAAAATATTTGCCAAATTGATTCTTTGCAAATTTAATGCCTGGACTCTACAATCTCAGCTACGAGACCCACATCAAACAGGTTTTGTTGCCGGCATGGGAACCACCATAAATCTGTTTGCCCTTAATTCAGTTAAATCACAATGTCACATGTTTAAACAACACGTTTTTATTGCTTTTGTGGATATTAATGCCGCCTTCGACTCAGTGAGCCGGGTCCTTCTGCTTACTAAACTTCGAAGAGATAACTGTCCGGTGACACTGTATGATGTTATACATTCATTACACTCTCAAACTTCCATCAGAGTTCGGTTAACTTTAGACGGTTTATTATCCGAGCAGATTAGTACTTTTCAGGGTTTAAAGCAAGGATGTCTCTGAGCCTCAGCAATATTCAATTATTTCATTCATGATGTTAGATCTGCCTTGATAAATGTAATGTCAGATTCTCCAAAGCTTAACAATCAACCCATTCAAACACTTATGTATGCAGATTACCTAGTTCTCATTTCAAAAACTCAACCAGGTCTGCAGCGCCTATTGGAAGCGTTTTACATCTATACTCAAGATAATGAGTTGAAAATCAACATAAGCAAAACTCAAATTGTTGCCTATCCACCTAAGCGCCAAGGCCCACTATCATATGTCTGGACAGTTGATCGATCCCCCATACAAATGGTACCCCAGTATACCTATCTGGGAATAGTGTTTGAGGGCCAGTACCATGCAAAAGCCCACATAGCACAACTAGAGGCAAAACTTACATCATCAATATCACAAGCCAGAATTATAATGTTTAAATATGGTAAATACTCAATAAAGCTGCTACGCTCACCTGGTTCCCAGAGGGGCGTTGATCGAACCCAGACAGCTGCGGTCTCCACCAACGTGATGCGTAGTGCCGAGATGACTGTCTGGACTGGCCCGCCTAATCTCGTCTGCTTGATCCGTAGAAGTATTCTCCTGCAAGTGGAGAAAGGGATTTAGCCACCGTGGATATGAGTGATAGCCCCCTCCCACTGTTCTCGTTCTCCCTTCTTGTCACCTCCGATATCCCCTTTTAGGAACCTCACCTTATGTTTTTAAATGATGAGCTCTCCATCCTGCGTGGATTGCAGGGGCACGTTGATGCCAGTTACTTCACTGGTTTGAAGGCTTGGGAGAGTTCCGGAGAGTATTGACTCTGAGGTTCCTGGCAAGGTTCGGTAAGTATCAAGTTCATAGAGTTCAATATGTCCGATGATTCACTCTTGTTCCTCCCTTCCTTCCTTGTCTTGCAACTAAGATCGTGAGAAGATACCCCTCGTGACAGTTGGTGGCGCTCAGATAAGAGTCTGTATTACCCGACGCCGTCCGGTAAATGTTGCCGGTGTTTAACGTGTTGTTTTCTATCTCTTTGCAGGTGCGGCACATGAAGATGTGGAAAGTTATAGAATAATGCCTCCGGTGGTAATCAGGTAAGTCTATGATGATAAGTGTTTTATTTGTTGGTTTTCTCCGCTCACCTTGTTGTTTTCTTTTGTCCCTCAGGTGCCGGAGTTCGGCGAAGAAATGATGGAGGCAGCACCAAATCGAAAGATGCTGTGGGGACTGGTGAGTATGGCGCGGCGCTGCAGCTGGAGATGCGACGCGTACAGAAATGATGTTCTTTCCAGGTCCGGAGGCGAGATGGATCCGAAATCAGGTGAGGAATTCAAAATAGTTTGTTTTCTAATCTTGACCTTTTCTTTCCTCTTGGTTTTAGGAGCTCCAGATTCGAGGCGGGCGTGGCAGAAGACTGGACGCAGACTGCAGACACGGTGAGCGTTACGCTGCTGGATAAAAAATAACGCGATGCGTGTGCTGTTGTTCGGGCGTGGTTTAAATAGCCTCCAAAGTAGTTCCAGGTCAGAAGTTCCCTAGAACCACGCCCGAGTAAAAAATAGTCCCTGTAGAAAAATAGTCCCATCCAGGCCTCACGTTGGTTTGGACTCATTAGCAGCAGCGTCTGCATCAGGTAAGTAAAGTCTATGAGCCTGGCGCCTATGGCGCCAGGACTGATTTCCATGATGAGCCTGGCGCCTAAGGCGCTAGGACTGAACCCAAACAGCCCGCAGCCGGGGCTGTTGGGGTTTTAGTAAGTTTCTGGATGCCTGCTTCCGGAGCTGATGGGCCTGGTCCTGATGCCCGGGGGTAGGCATCATGACAGCACTCCCCCCAAGGCCCCTCCTAAAGTCGTTCTTCCCCTTGGCCCTGGTTTGTCTGGGATGTCCCGATGGAATTTCTTCACTAACCGAGGTGCATGAACGTGGTCACTAGGCTCCCATGATCTTTCTTGTGGTCAGTAGCCCTTCCAATCGATTAAATAATTTTTTTTTGATTTAACCATCTTGGAGTCCAGGATATTTTTTACCTCAAATTCAGGTTCTCCATCTATCAAGATGGGGTCGGGTGGTTTGGTTCATCTTGTTCCTGGTTGAAATGGTTTTAAAAGTGAAACATGAAAGACAGGATGAATTTGCATATTAGAGGGTAATTCCAATTTGACGGCCTCCGGGTTGATAATGGCCTTAATGGTGTAAGGTCCCAAATATCTAGGGTTAAAAGTCCGAGTTCCCTTCAGAGGTATGTGTTTTGTAGCCAGCCAGACTTGATCCCCAATCTGGTATTGTGGAGTTTCACTTCTATGTTGATCAGCTTTTTTCTTATATTTCTCTTTTGCTTATTTCAAATGTTCTGTTGTCTCTTTAAAGGCTTGTGTAATAGTTGAGTGCAAATGACTAACTGCGGGCATTTCTAAATGCTGAGGCGTATCTAGTTCTGAGGTTCGAGGGTGATGTCCATATATGGTATAAAAGGGGCTTGTCCGGTTCCTGAATGTGCAGAGTTATTGTATGCATACTCGGAAATCCATAAAATATCTTTCCAATTACTTTCGGTCTGGTGTAGCATGCAACGTAGGTACTGTTCAAGGGTCTGGTCGGTCCTCTCTGTCTGACCATCGGTCTGGCGATGGTGACTGTTTGATAACCTCAAGTCGATTTAGCCAATTGACAACATTTCTTCCAAAAATGTGAAATGAATTGACTACCTCGGTCAGAGACCAATACGGAAGGAAATCCGTGTATTCGAACAATGTTTTCGAGGAACTCCTTGGCCAGCATTGAAGCAGAAGTTAATCCCTTTAAAGGAATAAAGTGGGCCATCTTGGAAAAAAGATCCACAATAACTAGAATGGTGTTAAATCCATTGCATGGAGGTAGATCTGTAATAAAGTCTAAAGATAAGGTGTGCCATGGTGTAGGTGGAATATCCAAAGGTTGTAAAAGGCCAGCTGGTTTTTTCTTCTGACTTTTGTTTTGGGCGCAAATGCCACAAGACATCACAAATGACTTTACGTCTTTTCGCCAGGCAGGCCACCAGAATTGTCTCTTAATTTTAGCTTCAGTTTTTGCGATACCTGGGTGCCCTTCCATCAGGGTGTCATGATAATTGGAGATGACTAGTTCTTGTAGTTCCTTGTGTGGTAGAAATAGTCGCCCTTGTTAATAAGGTAGGTCATTGATGACTGAGTAGTCCGGGCCTTTCTTTACCCAGTCCTGCAGGGCTGTTGGATCGAAGAGTTGTTGGATCTTTACCTGAATATCCTCTAGTGTCTGTAGAGTAGTTATGCCAAGAATTCTTTGTTCTGAAATTATAGGCACCGGTTCCGGGTTCGCATATGCTTCTCCCATCCCTATTCGGGATAAGGCATCTGCCTTGCCATTTTTACAGCCTGGTCGATAAGTGATCACGAAGTCAAACTCGGCAAAGAACAATGCCCATCGAAGTTGGCGCGACGATTGGGCCTTGGCTGTTTTTAAATACTGCAGGTTTCGGTGATCGGTGATTACAGTAATGGTATGCCTGGCACTGAGAAGATAATGCCGCCAAGCCTTGTGTCATGATCTCTGCTTCCAAAAGATCAGGACTTGCCCGACTCCCTTGGAAGCAGACCCATAACCCCGGTTCCGAGTGCCAGCCAGTCCCAATTGGGACCTTTTGGACCCTCTCCTGGCGCCAGTGGCACCAGGCTCATAAAGATGCCCAGTCCCAGCGCTGGAAGCGCCGGGCTCATAATGCTTGGGTGGACTTACCTGCAGCAGACCATCCTGCTTACTTACCTGCCAGTTGAACCCCTGATCCTCTTCTGTTTGGGACTACTTTTCCTGTTGGGTGGGGCAGGAGCCACTCCCTAGGTTCAGAACACTGGAACTCTTCTGGAAAGCAGGAACTCTTTTCTTACCTAGGCGTGGCTGTGGAAGGAGACACCTAAGCACTACAGGAGGCTATTTAAACCACACCCGATGGATGAATCTTGCTTTGCGTTATTCTGCATTCTCTGCAGCAGAACGCTCATCGTGTCTTCTGCTTCTGATCCTGGGCCTAAGGGAACAAAGGCTTACCATCCTGGAATCCAGTCTTCAGCAGCACCTGTAAAGACAAAGAAAGAACAGGTTAGCACTACGGTCTTCAGTGGCAGCGCATCTCTTACCTGGTCCATCGGCTGTCACAAACGCCTCGCGCTGCATTCCGGCATCTGAAAGACAAAGGCTTACCTACTCTTCGCATGCTCCGGAGGTCTTCGCACTGCATTCCGGCATCTGAAAGACAAAAGCTTACCAGCTCTTCGCACGCTCCGGAGGCCTTCGGCGCTGCAACCCGCATCTGAAAGACAAAAGAAGGTGCGTTTAAAGACATTGGGAAACTTTATTACTCACGTGCCATTACTCCTTCCCACGCCGAATCCAGTCGGTATTCCAGCACCCTTCAACTTCTCTAAAGCTCCGAACTTGTACCTGCAAGATAAAAGGGACAGTTAGTGCGCATCGTGAAGCAGGCTACAAGCACTTACTTACGTGCTTCCAGGCGCTTCTATTCCTCACGCGGGTTCGATCCTCAACTCTCATCAGCCCGCCATCCGCCATCGCCGGAACCCTGCAAAACAAGAGATATCATTACAAAAGACTTTTAAGACATTTGAAGTGCCCAGAACTTACCGTTCGTGCAGTTAACGACGGACAGCAGTCCTCTGAGGTCAAGAGGCCTGCACCCTTATCCAGTGAAGAAACTGGTTACGGCACCCTGCCCCGAGGCAGATGGAGAGCTCGGCGTTCACTTACCTAAGGTGAGGGTGTTAACCTTTGGGGTTCTACAGGAGAAGAGAAAGGGAAGAGGAGAAAGGCACCCAATAACCCCAGTTCATTAATCCCATATTTTCTATCTGCAGACATCTTACTCTTCGAGTCAGACATACAGTGCACAGAGGTCCAGCCCAAAGAGCCAACCGTGTGTTACACATCACCTTTGAAGATACGGCATTCACCCAGTCAAGACCGGCGCCTCTGCGGGAATCAGGTGAGCGTTACAGAACGCAAAGCCTATCGCAAAACTCCCACCCAGGCGCTATGGAAACCTCGGATACCGACCAGCTAGCCCAGTTACTTGGGGAACTAAGAGCAGAAGTGCATGCAG
Source organism: Ambystoma mexicanum (assembly GCF_040938575.1). Classification (NCBI taxonomy): domain Eukaryota; kingdom Metazoa; phylum Chordata; class Amphibia; order Caudata; family Ambystomatidae; genus Ambystoma; species Ambystoma mexicanum. The sequence continues at coordinate 185,088,861 of NC_090931.1, read as the reverse complement.
CCCGTCAGGAAACGAATGCTCTAAGGAGGGAACTGATTATTTCCAAGGAGCGAACAGACGATCTCGCTAGACAATTGCTACAGTCACAAGCCGGACAAACTCCGTTACCCGCATCAGGGGCAAATCTTCCTTCAACATCCTCTACGAACCCAGTGCAGATCAACCTACCTGGGAATGTACCTCTGGCTCCGCCCCAACGATTTTCTGGTGACCCAAAGAGGTTTGCAGTATTTATTAATCAGTGCCGGTTGCACTTCTTATGCCGGCCAGCAGCCTTTCCAACTGATCAAGCTAAGGTAGCTTTCGTGCTTTCGTACCTTAGTGGCAATGCAGCAGACTGGTCGATCCCTCTAGTTAATCAAGATGATCCGGTTCTCCATGATTTTCAAGCTTTTCAGCTCAGTATGGAAAAACTGTTTGCAAGACATTCACAGGGGCAGGCCTTGGACAATGAGCTCCTTTCGTTGCGACAGGGTAATCAAGACCTTTTGGCTTATATTGCGTCTTTCAACAGACTGATAGTGGAAACTCGATGGCCTGAGGACAAAAGGATTACGCTGTTTTATAGAGGTCTACGTGGAGAGCTCAAAGATGTGTTAGCCCAAGTAGTGAATCCCCCGCAAGACTGTTCGGACTATATTGACTTAGTCGTTCAAATTGACCACAGACTGCAGAACAGGAAGGCCGATCGTTCCAAGTTTGATGCTCGAGTATTTTCCAAACCACCAACTCCTACCAAAGGGGTAGACTCCGGGGAACCCATGCAAATAGGGGGACTGAAAGGACCACTAACACAAAAGGAGCGGGAAAGGAGAAAACAGCTGCAATTATGCCTCTATTGCGGAAACTCGGGGCACTTTCTTCGAGACTGTCCGGTGAAACCAGCCAAGAAGGCAGTAGGAGCTGCAGTTACCAGGGTCACAAACTCTGAGCAGGGAAACGACCTCGCCCGACAAGAATATAGGTCCTCTTGCCGAGCGTTAAAACCAGTTCCGTGACCTCGCATTTCGTGATACCTATGGTCCTCATTAGCCCTGAACATCCGGATCGATTACATGCGATTGAAGCTTACGTTGACAGCGGTGCCATCGGCAATTATGTGGATCATGAAATGGTTTTGAGGATGAATCTGACTCTTTGTCCAAAGGCTGTAAAGGACGTCATTACTACGGTGGATGGTACGGAGATAGCCTCCGGACCAGTAACGCATACCACCCAAGAAGTGACGCTAGTAAGTCAAGATGGACACCATGAGAAGATCGTGTTCGATGTGATCAAGGCCCCTCAGTTCCAGATTATTCTAGGAATTCCTTGGTTAGAGAAGCACAATCCTCAGATCGATTGGCGAGCAAGAACGGTTCAGTTTCCAGAATGTGTCTCTACTTGTCACCCTCGACCTGGTGTTGCACTGGCAGCAATTTCCTCGGAGGCTCCCCAGTTACCTCCTGAATACCTAGAATTCCAAGATGTTTTCCGGAAGGATCAGGCTAACTCTCTACCTCCTCATAGGTCTTATGACTGCCAGATAGACCTGATACCTGGATCTACTCCTCCTTGTAGTAGAATGTATGCCCTCACCGAGCCTGAGAATCTTCACCTCTGACAATACCTGGATCAATACCTAGCGAATGGGTTTATTCGTCCTTCCAAGTCCCCTGCTTCCTCAGCTTTGTTCTTCGTTCCAAAAAAAGAAGGGGACCTTAGAACTTGTATAGACTATCGCACCCTGAACCAGATCACCGTTAAGAATAGATATCCGTTACCTTTGATCCCATAACTCCTGGACCAAGTCAGAAAAGCATGCATATATACAAAGCTGGATCTTAGAGGAGCCTACCACTTGGTACGAGTAAAAGAGGGCGATGAATGGAAGACGGCCTTCCGCACCAAGTATGGGCTATTTGAATATCAGGTCATGCCCTTCGGACTTTGCAATGCCCCGGCCGCCTTTCAATATTTTATGAACGATGTCCTCAGAGAGCTCATAGATGTGTGTGTTGTTGTTTACATTGACGACATCCTCGTTTATTCTTCATCGGAAACTGAACATCGGAAACACGTGAAAATGGTCCTCGAGAGATTGCGTCAACACAAACTTTTCGCTAAGTTGGAAAAATGTGTTTTCAACGTGACTGAAGTTGAATTCTTGGGATTCATATTATCACCTAGCGGAGTGCGTATGGATTCAAAGAAGGTCGATGCAATTCTCAAATGGCCATCGCCATCCTCCTTAAAAGGTGTTCAAAGCATGTTAGGCTTCGCTAACTTTTACCGCAGGTTTATCCCCGAATTCTCTCGAATAGTCCAGCCCATCACCGCCTTGTTAAAGAAAAACAAACGTTTTGAATGGTCTACCGAGGCGGAACAAGCTTTCCAGAATTTGAAGACTAGATTTATCTCTGCACCGATCTTAAAACATCCTCGCCCAGAACTCCCCTACATCGTTGAAACTGATGCTTCGAGCCTTGCCATGGGGGCAGTTCTATCACAAAAGGACCCAGTAACCAATCAGTTGCATCCCGTGGCATTTTGGTCCCGCAAATTCTCGCCTCCTGAAATCAATTACACTATTACTGATAAGGAACTTCTAGCTATCAAGTCCGCCTTTAAGGCTTGGCGGCATTATCTTCTGGGGGCCCGACACACCGTTACTGTGATTACAGATCACCGAAACCTGCAATATTTGAAAACCGCAAAAGCTCAATCCTCTAGGCAACTCCGTTGGGCACTATTCTTTGCCGAGTTTGACTTCATAATTACCTATCGACCTGGTACAAAAAACGGTAAAGCTGATGCCCTTTCTCGGATGGGAGTGGAAGAACATTTGATCAATCCTAAACCTGTACCTATCATTCCCGAACAAAGAATTCTAGGTGTAATCGCCACACAATCCATAGAGGAAGTTAAGGATAAAGCCAGGCTACTGGTAACTCCAGCAGACATACAGAATTGGCATCTGGAGGGAAAGGACTTTACGGTGAAGGACAACCTATTATATTTCCAAGAACGGTTATACCTGCCCAGCACAGATTTACAGAAAAAGGTAATCTCTTGTTATCACGATTCTTTAATGGAAGGACATCCCGGTATGACCAAGACCTCGGAAAAGATCAAGCGCTATTTCTGGTGGCCGTCTTGGAAAAAAGATATCAGAGACTTTATAATGTCCTGTGGAGTATGCGCCCAAAACAAGAGTCAAAAGGAAAAACCAGCCGGCCTCTTACGCCCTATTGTCATCCCGCCTCGCCCTTGGCATACGCTTTCTATGGACTTCATCACCGATCTACCTCCATGCTCCAGATACAATACGATCCTAGTAATCGTGGACCTATTCTCCAAGATGGCGCATTTCATTCCACTCAAAGGCTTACCAACAGCAGCAACTCTGGCCCGAGAATTTCTCAAAAACATCGTCCGACTGCACGGTTTTCCTTCAGTTCTAATTTTGGATCGAGGTAGTCAATTTATTTCTCATTTTTGGCGAAGTTGCTGTCGGTCGGCTCAAATTGATGTGAGACTTTCGACCAGCCACCACCCTCAAACCGACGGACAAACCGAGAGGACCAATCAAACTCTGGAACAGTATTTGCGCTGCATGCTACAACAAACTGAAAAAACTTGGAAAGATATCCTTTGGATAGCCGAATATGTGTCAGAATTCCGGGAACCTGGTTCCGCGTTGACCCGTCGTGAAGAATATATTTCTTCCTACCAATGTGATTCTCAGGAGTACGAAAGGACAGTCTAAGAATCCAATTGATCGGAAGATGGTGTAGAGTCGTTGGGATCGTAGAGCTGAGCGGCCCGCAACTTCCCGGTAGATGATGGTTCCAGGTTCCAGCCAACGACTGCAGAATATTATACTGATTACAATCAAATACACCCCTTTCAAGAGAACACGTAACAAAATCTCAACAGACTAACCTGCAGAAAACGGTTTAACCAGAAGTGTTTCATGCAAGAATGTCCTCTATACTGGGGTACTCTGGAGACCAGAAGAAGAGAAAAGACAATCAGTACCAGAGAATGAGTGGAAGAAATAATGGTAAGGAAAGGTAGGTTTCTTACCCTTTTTTCCCTGGAAGTGAACGTCCCTGGCAAAGTCCTTCTTCTTTCCTGTAGGAACAGTGTGATGGTATCTGCCCTCTGTTCGGTGGACCAAACAATCCAAGGTGTAAGAAGTCACTAGTCCAGCAACCACCTATTCCCGCCGGCACGAGGACGCCTAAAAGGTGCTCAGGAAGTCTCTAGTCCAGCACCAAGCCTGTACCCGCCGGCACGAGGACGCCTACAGCACCCTGGGGAAGGACAGGGAAGGGATTGGAGAGGGAAAAGGAAGGAAGGAAAGAACGAAGGTAAGAGGTCTCCCAAGCTTCGAGGTCCGATTTCGACAAAACCAAATCACAAGGCAAGAATAATCCATAAACAATCCGAGGTCAAGATACAAGAACAGGTAAGGATAATCCAAGAGCAATCCAGTAAACGTAATCCGAGATCAAACAAAACCACTAAATCTGAGCAAGAAAAAACCGCTGTCACTATTGGATCAGAAGCAGCGAGAAGTGGGCGCCAGATCATTAAGTACTTGAAGTACCGGCACCAAGATGGTCACGTGACCCAACACGTTTTCTATCACGTGGAAGATGCTGCGTCCACTGACGTAGTCTCCATGGCAACTTCCACGTGAGGCGTCGGGAACGCAGTTCCCGACGCAAATGTGTTCCGTGCGTAGAGCGTGGATACCGCAAGCCCGCCTTCTGTATGGTGGTATAACGGGACAGAAGCTTTTGGTGAGGATGAGACACGTGAACCGCAGGGGTGATACAAGACCTGGAGCGTTTTCTGACAGTATCCTCCCCCAAAGGACCCCCATGCCCCCGAGAGGCCAAAAATTGGGAAACCAACAACGGGGCATGCACATTCTGCTCCGGTTCCCATGTCCGTTCTTCCGGACCGTAACCCTTCCAGTCCACTAAGAAATACCTGGTACCACGAGAAACCCTGGTATCAAGAATGGAATTGACCTCATACTCCTCCACCCCTTGAACCAATATCGGAGACGGAGAAGCCGGTATCCTGGTGCTGTCTACACAAGGCTTAACCATGGACACATGGAAAACCGGATGTATCTTCCAAGAGTGCGGAAGTTCTAATTTGACCACCAATGGACTCAAGACGTCCTTTATAACATAAGGACCTACAAAACGTGGCAACAAGCATCGTCGACCTGGAATGCGTAGGTTCTTAGTGGACAACCATACCCGTGTACCCGGAATGTAGACGGGTGCAGGACGGCGATTCCGATCCGCGTACTTCTTCGCCTGTTCTTGTGCTTGTTTCAGATGTTCCAGCACCCTATCACGGACCAGAGACAAATCTTTGATACAAGATTGAACTGCCGGACAATCCTCAGGTAGATTCCAATCAAGAGGAAGGGTGCGTGGGTGTTGCCCATACAAGGCATAGAATGGCGATGTTCCCGTTGATGAATGGCTGGAATTATTATACGCGAATTCCGCCAAAGGAAGAACTGCTAGCCAGGATTCCTGATGTTGAAGGATGAGACACCTGAGGTACTGCTCCATGGTAGCGTTAACCCGCTCTGTTTGACCATCCGTCTGGGGATGGAACGCTGTGGAACACCGTTCATCTACCCCCAAAGAGAACATTAGATGCCTCCAAAAACGCGACGTGAACTGGGACCCCCTGTCAGAAACCACAATCTCAGGCAACCCAAAAAACCTGAAAACATGTCGCAAGAACAACTCTGCCAGCTTAGCAGCTGATGGCAGGCCTTGGCAAGGCACAAAGAGAGACATTTTAGAAAAGCTGTCAACCACCACCCATATGGTATCAAACCCATCAATCAAAGGCAACTCCACCACAAAGTCCATGGTAATCATCGCCCAAGGTCTGGCTGGCACTGGTAATGGTTGTAATAACCCCATAGGTTTCGCTGAATGGGACTTACACTGGGCACAGATGGCGCAGGTCAAGATATATTGCGAGACGTCTCTTCGCATGGAAGGCCACCAACACCAGCGTTTGAGGAGTTCAAGAGTTTTCTGGGAACCAGGATGCGCTGCGATAGCAGCGTCATGACACAAAGAAATAGCTGTACACCGGGTATCCTGATCAGGCATATAAACTCGACCCTGGACATAAGGAAGACCATGCAGAATATCCATGTTATAGTCTGCCAGTTCTGTGGGCTCTTTATCAACCCAGTTCTGGAGCGTTGACTTCAAAGTGGGTTGTAGAACACAACTACAGACCACTTGTGTAGGTAATAACAAAGACCCATCCTGTGGACGTGAACCATCATTACCCAGGCTTCTGGATAGCGCGTCCGCCTTGGAATTCAAGACACCTGGGCGGTAAGTCAAACTAAAGTTGTACATGGAAAAGAATTCATGCCAACGGGCATGTCTCGCAGTGGTGCACGTCAGGGACTGCAACGCCAACAGGTTTCTGTGGTCAGTAAAAACCTGGACCGGTAATTCCGTCCCAAGGAGATGATGACGCCAGATCATAAATGCGTCTCTTACGGCCAACAATTCCCGTTCAGTAACGGTGTAGTTACGTTCATAGGGCGTTAATTTGCGCGAATGGTAGGCGACTGGATGCAACTCCTTGGTATCAGCGCAGGTTTGGGACAAGACAGCCCCTACCGCGACATCCGAAGCATCAGCTTCGACAACGAATGGACGTTTGACATTTGGGTGTAGCAACACCGGGGCTGTAGTGAACGCGGCTTTTAAAGACTCAAACGCTATTTGGGCGTTATCGTTCCATAAATAAGGTTTCTTGTTACTGGTCAATTCGGTGAGGGGTGCAGCAATCGAAGAGAATTGTCTAATGAACCGCCTGTAAAAGTTCGAAAACCCCAGAAATGATTGTAACTCCTTCCTTGAAGTTGGTACAGGCCAGTTTAAGACAGCTTTCACCTTATTGCTACTCATCTGCACTCCTTTATTGGTGATGTCATATCCAAGGAACTCGACCTCACTCGCATGGAATACACATTTTTCCAGTTTGACAAAAAGACGATGCTCCCGCAAGCGTTGTAGGACTTGTGAAACATGACGTACATGATCTTCCATGGATGGAGAATAGATGAGTATATCATCTAAATAGACAATAACGAATCTGTCGATCATGTCGCGTAGAACGTCGTTGATGAAATTCTGGAATGTGGCCGGGGCATTGCAAAGCCCGAATGGCATCACCAAATACTCGAATAGGCCATATCGTGTCTTAAAGGCTGTTTTCCACTCATCCCCTCGACGTATCCGGACCAAATTGTACGCACCCCTTAGATCTAATTTGGTGAAGAATTCTGAAGACCCTAACTGATCCAGCAAGACAGAAATCAACGGGATTGGGTATTGATTACGGATAGTACCTGCATTGAGTTCCCGATAATCAATACAAGGTCTTAAGTCCCCCTCCTTCTTGGGTACAAAAAAGAGCGGTGAAGCAAATGGAGAGTGAGAAGGCCGAATAAAACCTAACTCGAGGGCTTTATCCAAATATTCTTTAAGGACGACTTCTTCCTTTTGTGTAAGGGAATAGATACGTCCCGAAGGTGTCTTGGCATCCGGTTTGAGAACAATGGGGCAATCATAGGGCCGATGAGGCGGCAGGATCTCTGCTTTCCCTTTGTCAAAGACGTCCTTATAACTTGTGTATTCGACAGGTAATACGGTGTTAACAACAGCTCCTATTGTAACCACAGAGTTCAACAACGCCCGACTAGGAGCTTCAGGTACTTCATACATGGACTCTAGGGAACTGCAGGATCGAGGGCGTTGCTGAGCACTGAAAGCTATAACCCCGGTCTCCCAATTAACGACCGGGTTATGAAGCTTGAGCCACGGTAAACCCAGGATGAGTTTGTATTGCGGTGCCATAATGACGTCAAATGTGATGATTTCCGAATGCTCGGCGCCAATAGTTAACAACAACGGAATGGTATGTTCAGTAACAAGCCCCGAAAGTAGGGTTGAACCGTCAACCGCATTGACTACCTCCGGAACACTTTTTGACAACAAGGGAATACCCCATTTCCGAACGTATTGGGCATCAATGTAGTTACCGGTTGCCCCTGAGTCAAGAACAGCTGCAGAACTCCAAGGAGGGACCTGATCGTAACTCAACATGACGTCAATGTAAAAAGGCGTGGACAACGAGGAACCCTGCAGGGAAGAGCTCGGCGTAGGGGTTCCTTCTACGACCGGGCCTTGGCGTTTCCCGACTTGCGGGGTCTCTTTGGACATGCACTAAGCAGATGAGTAGAGGAACCACAATAAAAGCACAGATTGTTCCGTCTACGATGTTCTCGTTCTTCTGTCGTTAGCGGGCCCCTAACTGCCCCAATTTGCATAGGCTCGTCACCGCCAGAAACAGGGATTGGGGATATAGTGGTATTGACCGTAATCATTCTCTTCTCCCCCTTTCTTTCGGTACGTCGGGCATCAATCTGGAGTACTAGATCCAAGAAATCAGAAAAGGACGTAGGAACCACCGGAACCGTAGCTATGGTATCCTTTAACGTATCCGACAATCCTTTATAGAACAGAGCGGCTTTCTTATCTTCCGGCCAACCAGTTTCAGCCACCAACTGATTGAACTTAGCCAAATACGATAATAAAGGAGTGTCCCCCTGACGGAGATTCAGCAATTCCAGATCCGTGGCCTGAGTCTTGTAGCGAGTATCAAACACCCTCGTCATAGCACTGATCAATGCATCGCAGTCGAACAACAGCGGACTGCCTTGTTCCAACAAAGGATTCGCCCAAACCGCGGCCATACCTCCAAGGTTAGATAAGACAAAGGCTGCTTTAGTAGTCGCATCAGGAAACGAGGTAGGCCGACACAAGAAATGCAGTCTGCATTGGTTAATGAATGTCCGAAAGGATTTTGGATCCCCAGTAAACCTTTCTGGGGGAGCAAGCGGGAACTGAGCGGCCATGTACACATGCGTAGAATCAGGTCTGACCGAAGGCCCTGCCTGACCTGAAGCGGAAGCGGAGGCCAAAGATGGTATTCCTGTAACCACTTCCCTGATACCGGCTTGCATTTCATCAATGCGCCGGTGGGTGTCAGCCTGGGTGGCCGTCATATCGGCACGTAGGTCGGCCACTAACTGAACCAAAACGGCCAACGGGTCATTCGCGGCATCCATAATAAGGCTTCTGATTCTGTCAGAATTCCGGGAACCTGGTTCCGCGTTGACCCGTCGTGAAGAATATATTTCTTCCTACCAATGTGATTCTCAGGAGTACGAAAGGACAGTCTAAGAATCCAATTGATCGGAAGATGGTGTAGAGTCGTTGGGATCGTAGAGCTGAGCGGCCCGCAACTTCCCGGTAGATGATGGTTCCAGGTTCCAGCCAACGACTGCAGAATATTATACTGATTACAATCAAATACACCCCTTTCAAGAGAACACGTAACAAAATCTCAACAGACTAACCTGCAGAAAACGGTTTAACCAGAAGTGTTTCATGCAAGAATGTCCTCTATACTGGGGTACTCTGGAGACCAGAAGAAGAGAAAAGACAATCAGTACCAGAGAATGAGTGGAAGAAATAATGGTAAGGAAAGGTAGGTTTCTTACCCTTTTTTCCCTGGAAGTGAACGTCCCTGGCAAAGTCCTTCTTCTTTCCTGTAGGAACAGTGTGATGGTATCTGCCCTCTGTTCGGTGGACCAAACAATCCAAGGTGTAAGAAGTCACTAGTCCAGCAACCACCTATTCCCGCCGGCACGAGGACGCCTAAAAGGTGCTCAGGAAGTCTCTAGTCCAGCACCAAGCCTGTACCCGCCGGCACGAGGACGCCTACAGCACCCTGGGGAAGGACAGGGAAGGGATTGGAGAGGGAAAAGGAAGGAAGGAAAGAACGAAGGTAAGAGGTCTCCCAAGCTTCGAGGTCCGATTTCGACAAAACCAAATCACAAGGCAAGAATAATCCATAAACAATCCGAGGTCAAGATACAAGAACAGGTAAGGATAATCCAAGAGCAATCCAGTAAACGTAATCCGAGATCAAACAAAACCACTAAATCTGAGCAAGAAAAAACCGCTGTCACTATTGGATCAGAAGCAGCGAGAAGTGGGCGCCAGATCATTAAGTACTTGAAGTACCGGCACCAAGATGGTCACGTGACCCAACACGTTTTCTATCACGTGGAAGATGCTGCGTCCACTGACGTAGTCTCCATGGCAACTTCCACGTGAGGCGTCGGGAACGCAGTTCCCGACGCAAATGTGTTCCGTGCGTAGAGCGTGGATACCGCAAGCCCGCCTTCTGTATGGTGGTATAACGGGACAGAAGCTTTTGGTGAGGATGAGACACGTGAACCGCAGGGGTGATACAAGACCTGGAGCGTTTTCTGACAATATGCCTACAATAACTCTGTCCACTCGGGAACTGGGAAGACCCTGTTTTTTCTTTTATACGGTAGTCACCCTCGAACCTCGGAGTTGGATCCACTCCAAGATCTTGGAACACCAGCAGTAGACCACCTGCATTCTACAATCACCCAAGCCTTTAAGGAAGCCGTTTCTCACCTTCAAAGGGCTAAAGAACAATACAAGAAAGGAGCAGACCAACATCGGAAGGAAGCCCCCCAATATCAAGTAGGGGATCAAGTCTGGTTATCCACCAAATATCTACCTCTAAAAGGACCACGCACATTCAAACCAAGATACCTTGGTCCCTATTCCATCACTACCATAGTAAATCCAGTAGCGGTCAAGTTGGACTTGCCCCCTCACATGAAGATACATCCGGTCTTCCACGTCTCTCTATTAAAACCCGTGCAACCTCAAACCCGACTAACTACATCTCCAAAACCTATTCTAGTTGATGGAGAACTCGAGTTTGAAGTCAAAAGCATCCTGGATTCCAAGATCTCCAAATCTAAACTATTTTACCTGATTGACTGGAAAGGCTACGGTCCCCAAGAAAGATCCTGGGAACCTGCAGAATATGTCCACGCGCCTCGTCTAATCAAAAGATTTCATCGAACATTTCCTAACAAGCCCAAACCCCCGGAGAAGCCCGGTTTGGGAGGGGCCTTGAGGGGGGGTGCTGTCATGATCTCTGCTTCCAAAAGATCAGGACTTGCCCGACTCCCTTGGAAGCAGACCCATAACCCCGGTTCTGAGTGCCAGCCAGTCCCAATTGGGACCTTTTGGACCCTGTCCTGGCGCCAGTGGCAGCAGGCTCATAAAGATGCCCAGTCCCAGCGCTGGAAGCGCCGGGCTCATAATGCTTGGGTGGACTTACCTGCAGCAGACCATGCTGCTTACTTACCTGCCAGTTGAACCCCTGATCCTCTTCTGTTTGGGACTACTTTTCCTGTTGGGTGGGGCAGGAGCCACTCCCTAGGTTCAGAACACTGGAACTCTTCTGGAAAGCAGGAACTCTTTTCTTAGGCGTGACTGTGGAAGGAGACACCTAAGCACTACAGGAGGCTATTTAAACCACACCTGATGGATGAATCTTGCTTTGCGTTATTCTGCATTCTCTGCAGTAGAACGCTCATCGTGTCTTCTGCTTCTGATCCTGGGCCTAAGGGAACAAAGGCTTACCATCCTGGAATCCAGTCTTCAGCAGCACCTGTAAAGACAAAGAAAGAACAGGTTAGCACTACGGTCTTCAGTGGCAGCGAATCTCTTACCTGGTCCATCGGCTGTCACCAACGCCTCGCGCTGCATTCCGGCATCTGAAAGACAAAGGCTTACCTACTCTTCGCATGCTCCGGAGGTCTTCGCACTGCATTCCGGCATCTGAAAGACAAAAGCTTACCAGCTCTTCGCACGCTCCGGAGGCCTTCGGCGCTGCAACCCGCATCTGAAAGACAAAAGAAGGTGCGTTTAAAGACATTGGGCAACTTTATTACTCACGTGCCATTACTCCTTCCCACGCCGAATCCAGTGGGTATTCCAGCACCCTTCAGCTTCTCTAAAGCTCCGAACTTGTACCTGCAAGATAAAAGGGACAGTTAGTGCGCATCGTGAAGCAGGCTACAAGCGCTTACTTACGTGCTTCCAGGCGCTTCTATTCCTCACGCGGGTTCGATCCTCAACTCTCATCAGCCCGCCATCCGCCATCGCCGGAACCCTGCAAAACAAGAGATATCATTACAAAAGACTTTTAAGACATTTGAAGTGCCCAGAACTTACCGTTGGTGCAGTTAACGACGGACAGCAGTCCTCTGAGGTCAAGAGGCCTGCACCCTTATCCAGTGAAGAAACTGGTTACGGCACCCTGCCCCGAGGCAGATGGAAGCTCGGCGTTCACTTACCTAAGGTGAGGGTGTTAACCTTTGGGGTTCTACAGGAGAAGAGAAAGGGAAGAGGAGAAAGGCACCCAATAACCCCAGTTCATTAATCCCATATTTTCTATCTGCAGACATCTTACTCTTCGAGTCAGACATACAGTGCACAGAGGTCCAGCCCAAAGAGCCAACCGTGTGTTACACATCACCTTTGAAGATACGGCATTCACCCAGTCAAGACCGGCGCCTCTGCGGGAATCAGGTGAGCGTTACACCTTGAAGGCGGATTTGATGGCTAATAACTCTTTATCGGTAACCGCATAGTTTAATTCGGGTGCCGAGAACTTTCTGGACCAAGATGCTACTGGGTGAAGTTGACCGGTTTCAGGATCCTTCTGGGACAGGACAGCTCCCATGGCTAAACTGGATGCATCAGTTTCAACTATGTATGGAAGTTCAGGGCGTGGATGCTTTAAGACAGGTGCAGGCGTGAATTTCGCTTTCAGCTCTTGGAAGGCCTTTTCAGCTTCTTCGGTCCACAAGAAGCGTTTGTTTTTTCGCAAAAGTGCTGTGATAGGGTGTACAACATGTGAGAAATCCAGAAAGAATCTGCCGTAGAAATTAGCAAATCCGAGCATGCTTTGTACCCCTTTAACTGAACTGGGTGATGGCCACTTGAGAATTGCATCCATCTTTCGAGAGTCCATTCGGACTCCTTTTGGAGTCAGGATAAATCCAAGGAATTCAACTTCCGTAGCAGGAAAACGCATTTTTCCAATTTTGCATATAACTTGTGCTGGCGTAGTTTCTTAAGGACTCCACAAACGTGCTTCACATGGTCTGATTCTGAGGAGGAGTACACTAGAATATCGTCTATGTATAAAACAACACAGACGTCAATGAGTTCACGAAGGACATCGTTCATAAAATACTGGAAGGCTGCTGGTGCGTACCAGATGATATGCCCCTCGGAGATCTAATTTAGTGTAGATGCAAGCCTCCTTTACTTGGTCTAGTAATTCAGGGATCAGAGGCAATGGGTATCGGTTCTTAACCGTGATCTGATTTAATGCGCTGTAGTCTTTCACGTTCTGAGGTCACCTTCCTTTTTAGGCACGAAGAACAAATCTGAAGATGTAGGGGACTTGGATGGATGAATGAAGCCATTAGCAAGGTATTGGTCCAAGTATTTTCGCATGTGAAGGTTTTCGGTTTCCGTAAGGGCGTAGATCCTACTACATGGAGGTTGTGCACCGGGTATGAGATCGATTTGACAATTGTAAGATCTGTGAGGTGGTAAGGTGTTGGCCTGTTCTTTTTGGAAAACATCCTGGAATTCTTGATATTCCTGAGGTAACTGCACAACTGGAGTAGCAACTGTGGCCAGGCCTTGGTTCAAGGGTTTTTCCGGGTAACAAGTATGTGCACAATCCGGGAAGGTTGTTCTCTTCTCTTGCCAATCAATACAAGGATTATGTGTTTCCAACCAAGGTATCCCCAGTATTATTTGGAACTGCGGGGCTTTGATTAAATCAAACACAATAGTCTCTCGATGCCCATCTTGACCCAATGTCATCCCTGCGGTGGAATGAGTTACAGGCCCAGAGGCAATTTCAGTTCCATCGACTGAGGTGATGACATCCAAAGTGTTTTTTTTGCAGAGAGGTAGATTCATCCTAGTAGCCAATTTGTGGTCCACATAGTTTCCTATGGCCCCGCTATCTATGTATGCCCTTTCTGCGTGCATACGTGATGGCTGCGTTGGATCCACAAGGACCATTGGTATGATGAAGTGCGAGGTCTGAGTATCCTTCTTCAAGCTCGGCAAGCAGACCTCTGCGCTTATCGGGGGTGGTCGTTTCCCGAATCAGGCTCTGTGTTACGCTCACCTGGCTCCCACAGGGGCGTCGATCTGAACTGGACAGCTGCGGTCTACACCAATGTGATGCATAGTGCCGAGATGACAGACTGGACTGGCCCACCTAGCTTCGTTTGCTTGGCCCGTAGAAGTATTCTTCTGATGGAGAAAGGGAATTAACCACCCGTGGAGTTGAGTGTTAACCCCCACCCCCGCTGATCTCCCGACTGATCACCTTTAATGTCCCTTCTTATAGTCTCACCTGATTGTTTGAAAAGATGAGCTCTCCATCCTGCATTGAGCGCAGGGGCGCGTAGATAACCAGTTGCTTCACTGGTTCGAAGGAATAGGTGAGTTCCAGAACAATATTGACTCTGAGATTTCCGGCAAGACGCTGTAGGCATATAGTTTGTAAGAGTTCAAATGTCTGATTTTCACTCTTGTCCGATTCCTTGCAGGTTGCAGCTTGACCCTAGCGAAGAGTTCCTCGTGGCAACCGGTAACATTCAGGTAAGGATTTGTATTATCCAACACAGTTCGATAAAATAATGTCATTATGTAACCTGTTGCTTTCTCCCTTATTCAGGTGCTGAGAGAAATTATGAAGTCTCGGGGAATAATGCCTCCGGCAGTAAAATTAGGTAAGTCTATTGTGGTGAGGAGGATCCCCTTGTTTGCCCCTTTGTTTCTCCTTGCTGCCCTTTTGTTTACCCTTAGGGTACGGCAAAGATGCGGTGGAGGCTGCGCCGACCCGTGAAGAGGAATACTACCCCCGGTGGTAAAATCAGGTAAGTCTATGGGGGGTAACTAATATTGCCTCTGTTTATTCCCTTGGCTCACCTTGCTGTTCTTGTGTTCCCCTTAGGTGCCGGAGTGCGGCGGGAACATGCAGAAGGATGCGGTGAATAGTGAAGATGCTGCGAAGGCCGGTGAGTTCAGCGCGGCGCTGCAAAATAACTTCTTTCTTCCAGCTCGAAGGCGCGGTGGATCAGGAATTCAGGTAAGGATCAAAGATATTGCTCTTGTTCTAACCTTTTCTCCTTCTTTCCCCCTTTTGCTAGGAGCTCCAGACTCGAGGCGGGCGTGGCAGAAGACTGGATGCAGACTTGCAGGCCCGGTGAGCGTTACGCTGCTGGATGCAGAATAACGCGAAGTGTGTGCTGCTCTTCGGGCGTGGTTTAAATAGCCTCCAAAGTAGTCCCAGGTAAGTATTCCTCCCCGACCCCACCCGAGTAAAAAATAGTCCCTAGGTAAAGTAGTCCCTTCCAAGCCTCTTTTGGCTTGGAGCCCTGCAGCATGGTCTGCATCAGGTAAGTTTTAATCTATGAGCCTGGCACCTATGGCACCAGGACTGACTCTCCATATGAGCCTGGCGCCATAGACGCCAGGACTGTACCCAAATGGCCCCTACCAGGGGTTGTTGGGCTTGCTTGGAATAACTTGATGCCTGCTTCCGGGGCTGCTGGACTTGATCTGGATCCCCGGGGGTAGGCATCATGACACTCTGTTTGATTTTTATCAGCAACTCCGACTACTTTTTTGGATGGTTTTATGGGGCAATCCCGTAGAAAATGTCCTGAGGCCCCACAGTACAGACATAATTGCATCTGCCGTCTCCTTTCTCTTTCCTTTTGAGTTAAGGGTCCCTTGACCTCCCGATCTGCATCGGTTCTGGTGCATCTGTTCCTTTGAGGGTAACATTGGGTTTAACCAATACCCGATTCTCGAACTTAGCTCGATCAGCCTTTCTATTCTGAAGTCGGTGGTCTAACTGGACCACTAAGTCTATATATTCTGCGCAACCCTGAGGTGGGTTCACAACTTGGGCCAAAACATCTTTGAGTTCACCCCGAAGTCCACAATGAAATAATGTAATTCGTTTTACCTCTGGCCATCCGGTTTCCATTACCAACCTATTGAAGGTTGCGATATAGGTTAGTAGATCCTGGTTACCTTGTCGTAAGGATAAGAGTTCATTATCCAGGGCCTGTCCCTGCGAATGTCTGGCAAATAGTCTCTCCATGCTCAATTGAAACCCTTGGAAATCCCGAAGAAGAGGGTCGTCCTGCTTGACTAGTGGAATTGACCAATCCGCTGCGCTGCCACTAAGGTATGATAGTACAAAGGCTACTTTGGCTTGGTCGTTCGGAAAAGCTCCAGGTCTGCATAAAAAGTGCAAGCGGCATTGGTTCATAAACACGGCAAACTTTTTCAGGTCCCCAGCAAAACGTTCGGGTGGAGCTAAAGGAATGCTCCCTGGTAGAACCACTTGCACAGGATTGCTCGATGAAACAGGAGTTGGATTCCCCCCGAGTCCAGGTAATGGTGTTTGCCCAGCTTGGTTTTGCAGCAATTGTCTAGCAAGATCATAGGTGCGCTCCTTTGACACAATCAGTTCTCTCCTGAGGGCATTAGTTTCTTGGCCTGCAGAGTGCACTTCTGCCCTAAGTTCCCCTAACAATAGGGCTAGTTGGTCGGTCTCTGAGGTTTCCATGACGCCCGGCTGGGGATTTGTAGATGGGCTTCGCATTCTGTTACGCTCACCTGGTTCCCATAGGGGCGTCGATCGGACCCGGACAGCTGCGGTCTCCACCAACGTGATGCGTAGTGCCGAGAAGACTGTCTGGACTGGCCCGCCTAATCTCGTCTGCTTGATCCGTAGAAGTATTCTCCTGCAAGTGGAGAAAGGGATTAAGCCACCCGTGGATATGAGTGATAGACCCCTCCCACTGTTCTCGTTCTCCCTTCTTGTCACCTCCGATATCCCCTTTTAGGAACCTCACCTGATGTTTTTAAATGATGAGCTCTCCATCCTGCGTGGATTGCAGGGGCGCGTTGATGCCAGTTACTTCACTGGTTTGAAGGCGTGGGAGAGTTCCGGAGAGTATTGACTCTGAGGTTCCTGGCAAGGTTCGGTAAGTATCAAGTTCATAGAGTTCAATATGTCCGATGATTCACTCTTGTTCCCCCCTTCCTTCCTTGTCTTGCAACTAAGATCGTGAGAAGATACCCCTCGTGACAGTTGGTGGCGCTCAGGTAAGAGTCTGTATTACCCGGCGCCGTCCGGTAAATGTTGCCGGTGTTTAACCTGTTGTTTTCTCTCTCTTTGCAGGTGCGGCACATGAAGATGTGGAGAGTTATAGAATAATGCCTCCGGTGGTAATCAGGTAAGTCTATGATGATAAGTGTTTCATTTGTTGGTTTTCTCGGCTCACCTTGTTGTTTCCTTTTGTCCCTCAGGTGCCGGAGTTCGGCGAAGAAATGATGGAGGCAGCGCCGAATCGAAAGATGCTGCGAAGACTGGTGAGTATGGCGCGGCGATGCCGCTGGAGATGCGACGCGTACAGAAATGATGTTCTTTCCAGATCCGGAGGCGAGATGGATCCGAAATCAGGTGAGGAATTCGAAATAGTTCGTTTTCTAATCTTGTCCTTTTCTTTCCTCTTGGTTTTAGGAGCTCCAGATTCGAGGCGGGCGTGGCAGAAGACTGGATGCAGACTGCAGACACGGTGAGCGTTACTCTACTGGATGCAGAATAACGCGAAGCGTGTGCTGTTGTTCAGGCGTGGTTTAAATAGCCTCCAAAGTAGTTCCAGGTAAGAAGTTCCCTAGAACCACGCCCGAGTAAAAAATAGTCCCTGTAGAAAAATAGCCCCATCCAGGCCTCACGTTGGCTTGGACTCACTAGCAGCATGGTCTGCATCAGGTAAGTAAAGTATATGAGCCTGGCGCCTATGGCGCCAGGACTGATTTCCATGATGAGCCTGGTGCCTAAGGTGCCAGGACTGAACCCAAACAGCCCCCAGCCGGGCTGTTGGGGTTTTAGTAAGTATCTGGATGCCTGCTTCCGGAGCTGATGGGCTTGGTCCTGATGCCCGGGGGTAGGCATCATGACAAAAGCCTGCACTGTTGCTATTGAACATGAAAACAATTCTGGCTCTTTTGTATGGCCTTGAAACACCAAACACCAACTCAGCCTTTCCGTTTAATAAATGGGAGGCAAAATATTGGCAGAGTATTTTACACTTACCGAATTGCGTACCCGCCACCTGGATAAGGTATGAACTGGGTTTGAACTCCATACATGCCATACATAAGTGGTGTTTGTGTGCATTCTTTAGGAAATGCTTGATTTCAACTACCCTAAATGTTCTGTTGAAAACCCTGACAAATTACATATTTACCACCAATCAACCATTTATTAAGCAATGGCTCACAAGGGTCTATAATATACTAAATGCGGCAGATGTGTCATTAGACCTACTAATACAGAATCCTGATAAAGCTAAATCAAAACTGTTTGAGCTTGACTGGATAACCACCACAACTCTGTGTCTTTCATATCATAAAATGGAGATATCCCGATTTCCACATAAAAAACTACGAACCGTGCCGTCCTACTTGATCCTGTGCCCCTCTCTTAGAATCCGCAACGGTATTCTAAGATTATGCTTCAATTTATGGAATACCAGGGACGTGCAAGCCAAGTGGAAACAAATAGCCATAAATGACAACTTCTGCCGCTTTTGTTTGATGAGAGACGCTTGTGAAACTTTAGAACACATCATTTCAGAATGTTGTGCTTTACGAACCCTTACGTGAAATACATTATTCAAGGCACTGTAAATACCTGTGCCTTACAGACCAGGGTTTGTGTTGGTCATTAATTTTGGATGCCTGTAATTTACCCTTACAAATTACAACTGTCAACTTTTTAACATGTCTGAAGTTGGAGACTATCGAAAACCAAACTTGACACTGAATAAGGAACAAAAAGCAAAATATGATTACTTATGTGTTGAATCAATTTTTGGTGATTTTTAATAGTAAAAGACTTCATTTTTCTTTGATACTAAGAAACAACAAATAGAAAGAAAATGTTCAAATGTATGTGTGGATTTTATTATTGTTTGTATAATCATACATATTTTTTGTTTCTTTCATAGTCCTTGTGGTTTTCGTGGAATGTAAGGTAATTGTAATGTAAATGTAAAAAATATGTATATGCTTTTGTATTCATTATGTACACATTTCTTGTACTTGATATTTGAAAGGTTGATTTAATTCAGCTGATATAAATAAAAAAATAAAAACTGCACATCACCCAGATCATGGGAACAACCAGCGTGGACTACCACAGTGCATGAGCACTCACAAGGAATAGGACCTCCCTGCGCCCACTAAACAATGGCACGCACGCCTGTCGATAAGAGGAATAGACACATAGCAGTCACATCATGTGTCTCTATTCATGCATGGATATGTGGGTGCAAACAGGAAATAAATGCATGCTATGGTGTCATTGATACAGGTCTCATATGATGTGATGACTTACACATAATCATTGTTGCGCACATGCAGGTGATGCAGGCTATCCCTTGAAGAGGTGGCTCCTTACCCCAGCCCGGAACCTGCAGAACAGGCACGAGTAGGACTACAGTTATGCGCATACACGTACCCGTGTGGTGATTGAGCAGACATTTGGCCTCTTGAAGGCACGGTTTCGCTGCCTCAGCAGGTCTGGTGAGGCGCTCCTGTACGGCCATGAGAAGGTGGGCAAGATCGTCATGGCATGTGTCAGGCTACACAATATGTGTATCAGATGGAATGTGCCTCTGCCCCCTGACGCTGAACTGCAACCACCTGACGATGAGGAGGGTGGAGATGGGGCTGCACTTCAGGGAGGCAGCGATGCACAGGAGGGACGCGCCATGTGTCAGACTCTGATTGACCAATGTTTCTAGCACACAAGGATGGGGAGTGTGACATGGAGGTGGGACTCAGGCCACATGGACACTGTAGACTGTTCACCAATAAAGCACACGTACACAATAAGCAATGTCCACACATGTGAATACTGATTTCACAACAGGTGTATTCAAGAAATATAACATATCAAGTGCACAAGCCCTCCACCCCACACACCTTCTCCACCCTCCCCCCTCAACTCCACCACACACTGTCTCCCCCCTCCGTCTCCCCCCTCAACTTCCCCACACACCCTCTCCCCCTCCCCCCTCAACTCCTCCACACACCCTCTCCCCCTCCCCCCTCAACTTCCCCACACATGGTGTACAATGTCATGCACCATAAGTGTACATGAGTTCAGAATGCCAGGCTGAACCTACACCCCTTCTCCTCTTCCGGCATCAGGTGGACCCCTGTCCGACCTGCGCAGGTTCCACACAGACCTACGCAGGGGGCTGGACTTAGTGGAGCTGGCATTTGAGGATGTCCCAGGTTGTTCTACCACCTGTGCCGGACGCATGGCCTCCAATGCTGCCACCATTTGGGTGAGGACCTGCCTCACAGCTGCCAATTCACTACATATGTCTTTTGAGGTGGTCTCAATTGCTGATTTGAGGGATGATGTGCATTGCCTTATTTCCTCCCTTGCCTGGCCACATTCCGTGATGTGATGGGTCAAAAGCCCTGTCAGCTCCTCCTGCCGCTGTTGGATTGCCCTGATCCCCTCTTGGCTGTTCCGGACACTGGTGGATGTATGAGGTGCTACCAACATGGTTGGTTCCTCATGCATGCTTGGCGTGGGGCTGAAACTACCAGGCCATGACTCCCCAGGAGACAGCTCATGGCTGTTGCTGTTGTGTATGTTGGATGGGGAGAGGTGTGGTGAATGTGTGTCACAAGGTCCACCTTCTGCCCCCTGATCCTCACCTGTCTCCTCTTCTTGTCCTTCCTTTGTGAAGGAAGATGGCTTCTGAGGTGTCTTGGAGTATTCCCTTGGTAATCTTTCCTTAGACATCCTGTCATGCAGGTAGGGCCTGGCTCCCTCGGAGGCCACCTCGACAGGATGTGAGACCTGTCTTGGGGGGGCCCGAGGAGCCAAGCCCCTATTGACAGGGAAAAAGCTGATGGAAGGCACAAAAAACCCTGTAGATAGTTCTGAGAAGGAGTCTTGATGAAGGCGGCTCCGGTTGTGGTACAGACCAAGGGCTCCTGCAGAATGCTGGTAAGCATTGCACTGAGAGAGTTGGAGAATGAAGATCCGAATGATTCACCGAAGAAGCAGGAACCAAATCTCTCAGGTAGATTGCTATAAGCAGAAAGTTTTAGCAGACGCTGGGCAATGTCCAACAGGCACTGACAGAATGCAGAACAGATGATGGGTAAGTGGCGAGAAAAGGTAAAGGTAACAAAAGGAAGAAAAAGTATAACAAAAGGTACAGACCCAAACGCTCTGAAGGAGGGGATGAAATACGAAGCGTAAAGAGAGGAACGCGGAGAGTCGCGAGCAAGGCGAAAGGGTTAGCAAGACGGAACGGCAGAAGCCGAAACAAGGCAAAGAGCAGGAGGAGAGGCCAGGCGCCGAGATAAGGAAAATACTAGCTGGAAACAAAAGTAACAGCGGGGAAGGTTTCAAAGGGAAAATGTAGAAGGCTGGTGGGAGGGAGCTAAACAACGTTCAGCCGAGCGAGCGTATCGAAGTAAACACACAGATACAACGTGCAGGGAGAAGGGTGGGGCTTGGTATTATAATGACGGCCGCCATGTTAGTTGGGGGCTAGACCGTCACTGCAAGGTTCTACGTGATGGTAACCTCCACTTGTGCCAAAGCTTCCAAGGACGGATCCTGACAATGTGGGGGGCCTGTAGCAGTAGTTGTGCCATGTGGCAGACTATCAGCCTCGTCATCGGACACGGCTGCTGTGGCAGCTGTCTCCCCGACAGTACTGCTGGCAGCCGATACAGTGCCAGCCACTGGCTCCTGTGTGTTGGTGGCTGGTGTGGGTGCTGTGGTGGTGGCCGTAGTGCACATTGGTGCTGTAGGTTCTCAGGTTGTCTTGCCCTTGCGCGGTAGTCCTTGTTGCCCTCATGCCCTTGATGTTGAGGGGCAGTTTTCTCCCTCTATGCCCCTGGCCTTCTTGTGTGGTGTCGCAGCATCCTCCCTGGGGTCCTGGTCATCGCTGTCTGATTGCTTGCCTGTGGGGGACCAAGAGAGGGAGAGGATTAGTGATGGGTGTACATGCATCAGGCATGCATTGGGGTAGCTGCATTTATATGGAATGGCAGGTGATTGGCATTGGGGTAGTGACATACGGGTTGCTTGGCTTTTGGGTGGGTGATGCATCTGGGATGAAACATATATGGGGTGCATCATGCATGTGGACAAGATGGTGCTGTGCACTGCCTGTAGGCAGTCTTGCAAATATGTGTCTGGTGGACCCTGCTTTCCATCATTGCACTGTCAGTTCAGGGGGACATCATCGTGTTGTTCTTTACAGTGTTTCATTTGGGACACCTACCTGCATCAGCCAATGACGGGGCTCCTCGCTCCATGTCCCCCACTCCCTCGATAGCCTCCATCCCAATGGTGCTTGCACAGATCTCGTCCCAGGGTTGCATCTTTATGGGGGAGTCCGGACCACCACCTGTTGCCATCCCATGCTTACGGTTGGCCGAGAGGATGTTGCGGACACGTAAGCGCAGGTCGTCCCAGTGCTTCCGGACATCTTTATGTGTGCCACTCACTTTCTGCGCCACCTCAGCCCATATCTCCTTCTTCCGCTGCACTGCAGGTCGAGACTTGTTGGTGGAGAAGACGACATCCGCATTTTCTGCAAGCGTCTCGGTCAGCATGTTCAACTCCTCTTGTGAGAAGCACTCCTTGCGCAAGCGCTCTGCACTTTTCTTGAATGCCTTGGGCATTATAATATGCTGCAGGTAGAGGAAGAGGTGTGGTAGAGGTGTGGTGGTGATATGGGTCCTGGTTACAGAGTATGGCAATGGATTGTGTTTTTAAAGATGGCCGCCATGCTCTTTCCCGTTCCTGTGCGATGACGCTACTTCCGGTTCCGCTTATTAACGGTGACCGCTAATTACGGTCACCGCTAATTGCGGTCACCGCTAATGCCGATGGCTTGGATGGTGGTGGAGCTATCTGCGCTTTGCACAATGCCGGTAAGGGTGATTTTTCACCCTTTAACGGCAGGGCGGTAAGGTCGTTACCGGCATGGCGTAAAGCTCGTGCCCGCGTACTCGTAATCAACCTCTAATAGTGGCCTTGTAGCAACACGGACACAGTGGGCCTCATTCCGACCCTGGCGTTAACCAAGGCGCTATTAGCGCCTTGGTTGACGCCGTTATCTTTCCGACTCCGCCATGGTGAATGGCGGAATTACCGCCCCATTCCAAGGTTGGCGGGGTCGGTAATTCCCCATTCACCATGGGCCCTTCCCTATTCCCATTTTTGCCCCATAGGGCTCAATGGGAGTGGGGAAGGTGCTAATTACGGCACCGTAAATTACGGTGCCGTAATTAGCTCCAAGGTCCCTTTGCGGGTTGGTTTTTTAACGCCTGCAAAAAGCAGGTGTTAAGTTCCAACCCGCAAAGGGAACTCGGAATAGGGCGGTAAGCGTTTAACGGCACCGGTGTCGTTACCGGTGACAGTTAACCCTTACCGCCCGACTCGGAATGAGGCCCAGTATTTTCTCCTGCTCCATGCTGGTAAGGGCCGTAACTTACCTCCAACCTCGTAATGAGGCCCATTGACTCTGGTCTCTAACCGCCTAGGTGTGCCGTCCGGTCTGCCAATGAACGGGCTAGGGAGTCTTTAGAGTTCTTGATCTCTGTTTTAATTTCTTGGGTGATGCCTTGTTTAAAAGACCTCAACATTGCTTCCAAGTCCTCTCGGGAGAGGGCCATATTCATGGGCGTAATTTTAGGGGGGGGACGGGGTGTTTGTCCCCCCCAACTTTCATGGCACACTATTTTGTCCCCATTAATTTGAATGGGTCACCTTTTCTTTTAAGGTCATGTCCCCCCCAAAATTTTCAGCAAAGTTTCTCCAATGGCCATATTCAGATCTTGCCCTAGTGCCGGGGGGCGGGTGTATGTCTGCTGTAACTATACGTGAGCAGGACAGGGTTGCAGGTTGCGGTGTCAAGAAAGCTTGGATACCATGTGCTTTCCACTTTCCAGCAGCTTTAGGCATTGCCAGTAGGTTTAATTTTGATTGCACCAGTAATTTCAGCACAAAAGTTTGTATTAGCTAGAGGAGGAAAAGTGAGCTCTCGGCAGCAGGGATTGGTGCTAATTCTTCAACTTGGGTTGTGAGGACGATGGGTAATATTCTATTACATTATTTGCAGCTTCTATGTTAAATTATGCAGCCATTTCCGCTTCAGCCCGAGCGACTCACGTTATACATGTCCGGTCTGTCGGCGGAGTCAGGGCTGATGCAGTAAATCCACCGGCACTACCCGCCCGTCCTCCGTAGGAATACCCGGCTCCTCAGTAGGGCGTTAGCATGGTGTGAGCGCGAGCCAAGACCAAAGCCAACACTCAGTGTCTTCCTCGGTCCTCACTAACCTCAATTGGCAGCCAGCAAAAGGGTGCGTTAGCTTCGGAGGGTCCCGCGCCTTAACCCTCCTGCTCTAACGCGGGCATCAGATCCCTCTCCGTCCGGTCCACGCAATATCTTAGGCTAGGCACCAGGAGCGGTGGCTACAGGTACAATGCTGCTGGGGAAGCGATCCACCACCGCTGTGTGTCCCTATCGGAGCTCTGCTCCGCCTCCCATTCCTCACAGCAAGGCGGTGGGAAGCTCCAGAATACGCGCTCGGAGGTACGCGGTCGCCACAGGGGCACACCATGGGACGCTAGAACAGACCTCCCTCCTCCACTCTGCCAGCGACCGTCGTGGCGAAATCAAAATTAAAATCCTGTGCCTCCGGTCAGATGTCCCATGGGCTGCAGCAGTGCGGCGCAGTGCTCGAAACACCAACGGTTAGGCTCGTTAGTGCGTGCCGCCATCTTCTCTCCAGCCACGCGACACCTCTCTGCAGGAAATATCACTTATAACGGGGCATTCAGCGTTCCGACCTGCATTCCACCAACACCGCTTCTTCAGGCATACCCCGGGATTAAGAATCGGGCGAGAAGTCCTGATTTAGGGCATATATAACTCTTCATTTGGGCGCCTTGTTGCGGAACTCACGGGAAGCACAGCCGCATGGCGTGCCACCTAGCCACGCCCCCCTATCGCTCTTCGTAAAGATGGGGACAATAACAGCCATTCTCCACAAATCCGGGATTGTCCCTGATCTCATAACCTGAGTAAAGAGGTCAAAAATAAATGGCAGCCAAGCCTGTCTATGCTTCTTTATAAAATTCGTCAGTGCATACGGACCTAGTGCGTTTGATGTGTTGGCTTTCTCTTAATATCTCTAGATCGAGTATATCCATAGGAGGTGTCCAAGGTAAGTTCACATCGTTCTTGACTTCCATTGGAAGGCATGATTCCAGCCATAAAGTTCTTTGTAGAAGTTGCACCATGCCCATTCGGTCACCACATTAATTAAGGAAGATCGATTTGAGATAGTAAGGCTATTTAGCCATTGCTAGATCTGTTTAATGTCTTTTTACGCTAGGGCCCTAACCATTGCTTCTGCATATTTTTGGATTAGCTCTGCTTTATAGCCTTGCATCCAGTTCCTGTATCTAGCTCTTCTCTTTTTCAGTAGGGTAAAATGGTTAATTGTTGCCAGCTTCCCTATCAGTTTTGGTTTATAGTGATTGTTTCAAAACAAAAGTTTAGAATCACTAAAGTCTCAAAACAAACGTTTCGAAAACAAAAGCTTCGACATGCTATTTTTAACATGCAAAAGTGCATTTTTATCGAAACCAATCCGTCGACAATAGACATGGGGCCTCATTACGACCCAGGCGGTAAGTTACCGCCTGGGCCGTGACTTTACCACCATGGCGTAAACTACGTTTACGCCATGGTGGTTGGCGGACTTACCGCCCCATTCCGACCTTGGCGGGGCGGTAAATCCCCAATCCCCATTTACCCTTCCCCATTCCCATTTTTGCCCCATAGGGCATAATGGGAGTGGGGAAGGCGTTAATTACGCCACCGTAAGTTACGGTGGCGTAATTAACTCCATGGTCCCTTAGCGCCATGGATTTTAACACCTGCTAAAAGCAGGTGTTAAATCCGCCATGGCGCTAAGGGACCTCGTACTCAGGCGGTAAGGGTCGGCGCTGTTTACGCTGCCGTAAACCCCTTACCGCCTGGGTCGTAATGAGGCCCATGGACTGGTTTCAATAGAAATGCACTTTTACATGTTAAAAGTAGCATTTCAGTGCTTTTTTGTAACTTTAAAAATGTTACATGGAGCTGTCCAGTGCTGAAATTTCAGCACTGGCCAGCCCCTTGTTACATTTTAAAGTTTTTGTGTATATTGGGGGGGGGGTCCCCCCCAACTCCCTCAACCTCCATGCCACCCCTCCCACCCCTCAACCCTAACCCAAGCCCCAACCCTAACCCTAAACCCTACCCTGACCCCAACCCTAACCCCAATGTAACCCTTAAACTAACCCAAACCCCAACCCTAACCCTACTTTAACACCTAAACTAACCCTAGCCCCAACCCTAACCCCAACCCTAACCCTAAGCCCTAACCCTAATGTAACCCCCCAGTGTAACCCTTAAACTAACCCAAGCCCCAACCCTAACCTTATTTTAACACCTAAACTAACCCTATCCCAACCCTAACCCCAACCCTAACCCTAAGCCCTAATCCTAATGTAACCCCCCAATGTAACCCTTAAACTAACCCAAGCCCCAACCCTGCACTAATATGTACCTGCATTTAGATACCATATTCAATTTTTTTTCAGAAGAATGACTAGTCGAAAAAATGACTATTAGAAAAAATGTATTCTCAAAAATTCCATTTGAAAGTTTTGCTTTCGAAAAATGACAGGACACTATCAGTTTCAGATCTTTACTAAGGAGTTTTTTTGCTCCCTAATCTTTCCATGGTTAACGTGGTTATGGGGTATGTGAGAAACCTGAACGAGTCTCCCTGGTTGGTCCTGAGGGATCTGTCATCCAGGTGGTCAAGACAAATCCATCGCTATTGGATCCAGTTCCTGGGGGTGGACCAGTGAGGGAGGATCACCTGGATGGGGGGTCCTCATTGAGTGGGACACCGACAGGTGAGACTCGGTATCCTCCTTCTTTCAACACCTTTTCCCCATACTACCACATAGGATTTCAAAAACACTGCCCCCCTTTTCCGACACAAACACTTTTGCACAACACTCAAGACAAGGATCAGACGAAGTCAGGCAATTAACCAGAATCACACAAACCTGACAGCCCTTTCCCTTCCCTTCAGGGATAAAAGATGAAGCAAGAGAGCACATTACGAGCAAGGCAGACCACACGACGAGACAGCTATCCAGGCCTGGCAGTTCAAGAGGAGGAGAAAGGTGTCAAATATCGAGAGACTGACAAGGAGAGACACGACCTTGCCCTTTTTGACGCAGACCCGTGAAACCTGCGCAGAAGGAATCGTAAGACCGAGGACAATAGCCCAAGTGTGCTGCAACAGATGTCAACGGTACACAGAGCATGTCGACGCCGATAAGGGGGGAGCGAGGGAAACTCCTACTACCTTGGTACTGGCCTTGACTCCAGTAACGAGGAAAGCCAAGCGATTCATCACAGCCGGTGAGTCGAGGGGAGAGCTGATACGAGCCGGGATGTGGTGAATGAAAGTCGCAAAAGTGGCAAGTTGTACCAAGTTCAAAGAACTGTAAAAGTGTTAAGGGGTGACCAGCTGCAGAGGGAACCAGCACCACATGGGTGCTAACTTGAGAGATTCTGGTCGATCCCCGTCTGAGTGAAACTACAGATACCAGAAGGTCATAGGAGAGCCGCCAAGTTAGTTCAAAGTGGTCATACAGGAGGTCAAGCAAAATCCATGTACATTCAAAAGCCTTTGACCTAGGAACTGTAGAGAAAGCACGGGAAGTGAATCCCGCCTCATGAGAAAGCAAGGGAAGTGAATCCCGCAAATAATTGAAAGCAAAGTGAATGTGAAGTTCGCAAGAGTGAACTCGAAAGAGGGATGCTAATGAAGAAGGGGCAAAGTCTAAAGTCCCAAGAAACAGTGTGTTGACAAAGGTGAACCTGGTTGAGGGATGTCCACCGGAACTGTTTAAAAAGACATTCATATTTGAGAAAGAAGGAAAAGCCATAGTGAACCCAGTGGAGGGAGGCTGAAAGTAAAGAGGAGTCAGAGCCCAGAAGAGTGGGACCCAGGGGTGAAGAATCCTCACCCTAAGTAAAACCAGGAAATTAACTTTCATTGTGTTGAAGGAACTCTTGTTTTGTTATTTGAATGCATCAGGCCCTCGAAGGCAAGAGACTTTCAAGTGAAACAAGACTTGGCCATCAACGCACCT
Source organism: Ambystoma mexicanum (assembly GCF_040938575.1). NCBI lineage: Eukaryota > Metazoa > Chordata > Amphibia > Caudata > Ambystomatidae > Ambystoma > Ambystoma mexicanum. Next base: position 185,060,494 of record NC_090931.1, on the reverse strand, counting down.
GATAGCTGCAAATGGAACTGTCATCTCGTGCTAGGGAAGCTCGAGAGTGAACTGTGCTCCAAGATCCCACCTTACCCCGTGCTCAAAACATGGGGAAGGGAGACCCAAGCTACCGCATCCTGATATATTATTTGTAAACTCTTCTTGCTTGTCTTGAAAACTATCGCACGCCCTTTTTGTATTAGTTGTAAGGATTGGAAATAGGTTTCTTAGTATATGCCCTTTTTATTTGACACAACGCCACTAGGACTGCCTTATTTTCATTTGATGGTCAATCGCCTTAGATTTAGGTTTAGATTAGGCTTTTGTTCCAACCTGCATACAGTTTAACAAACACCCTTCAACTGTGATCACTTGAATCTGTCTTTACTGTTGTCACCATGAGTTCCTTACAGGTGGCTGTTGAACTCTTCCTACTTTTAAGGGAGCATAATTTATATCCGCTAGTTGCCCAACATTTTCCAGCAAGATGGGAATATCTTGAGATCTCAGTCTTAATCGGGTTCTTGTGGTGGTGACTGCCACCCTACTTTCCTATCTTTTCTCGCTCCTATTTTTATTTCCCCCCATGATACCCTCAAAAGGCCGTGATCACAACTTTGTTTTGGTATAACCTCCATTAAATGGATACCACCTAATATATTTGAGGAAACAAATATATAACATAGGATCAGTGATTGGGTGCTGTTTGACCAGGTCATCAGTGCCGGCTTATCTCCCTTGATTTGGCCACTAAGCAAGTAAAGGTTTTTAGAATACATTGTCCTTTGCCGTGTTGCAGCTTGTTGCATTCGTCCATTAAGATGTATTACCTCTTCGTCAATTATTCCCCCCAGTTCGTCAATACAAGGAATGTTTAAATCACCTCCCAATACCACAAATGTGTCCTTGTGTAGTGTGGCAAATGACTCTACGGTTTCAGTTATCTCTTTCACAAGGGCATCTGCTTTAATCACCATGGGGTTCCAGTAGACATTAATTAATAGCCCCCATATAAGTTGTTTGGCCTCACCATCTTTATCGTCACGTGTACCATCTGCAGGAAGGGGTTCGGATTTCTGACCTTAACTACCTCCATGCTAGTTCCGTTCTTTATTAAAGTTAGTAGGCCTGCTGCAGGTCTTCCCATTCCACTACTTTGGGCTGGGTTTAAATAAGAGGTATATCCATCTAGAATAGGGATTTCCCTCAGCCACGTCTCCTGCAGGCATATAATGTCTATGTTCCCCCTACCGATATCCTTGTCAGATAATAAGTGTCCATGCTCCCTGGTATTCTAGCAGCCGAACGTCCATGCCTTCTTTCGTTGTTAATGGGTATGCCTGGAAAGGGAGTTTATAGCTCCAATATTTGCAGTTCTCTGGAATTCCTAATGGGGGTTGTCATCTATTTCTCTCACTTCATGTTCCATCTATCCATTAGTTTTAAAGGACACTTTAAGCGAGCCATTTTGATGGTGTTATGTGGCTCACTCGCCTTTCCCTGTACATTGTCCGTTGTTTCTGTTCTCATATTAACTCTGGTCTTTCCTGCTGCCGGGCCCTTTAACATCATTTTGCTAGGTACTGGTCCATGGTTTTTTTCCTCCGGTACGTGTCATCCCAATCTCTTGGCTTTTCGTCCTCGAAATAGTCTGATAGTTCAAAGCCCACTGGCAGCAATACATGTGCAAGGTTCAGTGAGGATGCCTTTATCATTCCTGATCGCAGGTGTAGGTTTACTGCATCTTTGACTGATTTGATGAGCCTTAGTAGGGGGGTATGTTGGAAAAGGTTCATCACGTTCAATCGATCCTCCTCCCCTGGGAAGAGGTGTTGGAGTTGTACTGCATGGTCACCAGTGTTCTTCTCTTTATCACTCTTACTCTCTCTCTCTCATACTTTTTTTCCTCTTTCAAAAGCGTTTTTTCCAGTATACTCTTTAAGATTCCATATTGCTAGTTTTGAATTCCTCTCCATGATGTCAATCTCCTCATTCCTATCAAGCCTACTCCAGCACTGCCACCTACCTTCTCGGTCATCTGACCCATGAAGCGTGTGTCAGTTGAGGCTTTCGCCGCTACTTTCTCTCCTCCTCCTGCACCTTCAGCTGATTCACACCCTGACACAGCATCTCTAACCTTCATCTCTCTCTAACACTCTGGATATCCTTGTCCCTGTCATGAGGATCTGCTTGAAGCCCAAATCCAAGTGCAACTCTTGGTCTGATTCCGAACTTGCTGCCCTTAAACTAGAGTGTAGAGCGTCGGAAAGGAAGTGGAGGGTATCGGGTGTACCCCCTGACAAACTGGCCTGCCGCCTGCTCCAAAGGCAGTACAGACTCTCTGTCCTCCACAGGAAGAGAGTATACATCCAAGCCCGCATCTCTGTGGCATCTAAAAACTCTGCCAAGCTTTTCAAAATCCTCAAGTAGCTGGCCAATCCTGCTGCAGTCACTATCTCTCCTGTTCCCTCTCAGGCCCTCTGCATGGCCTTGGCATCTCATTTTACTAATAAAACTCAGGACAATCCTGTCCACCCTCTCTTCCTCTACCTCTTCTTCCTCCTCCTCCACCACTCCTGGCCCGTCTGAGGCCGTCTCTCCTCCTCCTTTCTCCTCCTTTCCACTGTTCACTCCTTACAATGTTTCTAGACAAGTCTGATCTATGAAAGTCTGGTCAAAGCAGGTTCTCCTTTGCTCATCCAGAACAATCAAGGACCACATCGACACTCTTGCTCAAGCCTTTGCCGATTTTTGCAATCACTCCTTTGCCACTGTAACTTTCCCCTCCCCCTTAAGCACTCTCTTATGCACACCCTTCTAAAGAAGCCCTCAGCTGATCCTTCCTCTCTGGCTAACTATAGCCCAATCTCCCTCACTCCTTTCCGGGGCCAACTCTTGGAAAAGCTAGCCATCTCCCAGCTTAATCTACATACTGAATCTGTTGGTTGTCTCTATGACCACCAGTATGTCCTCAGAGCTGCCAGAAGCACAGAAAATGCTCTTCCAAACACCAGTGAAGACTTGCTCTCTAATCTCCCTTCTCTCCTCATTCTCTTCGAACTATCCTCTGCTTTTGGCATGGTCAACCATGCCATCCTGCTCAATCGTCTCCGCAACATCACTGATCAGGCCCTGGCTTGGTTGACCTCCTTTCTCACTTACCGACCCGCTCAGGTCCAACTGGGGTCTTTCCCCTCTTCTATCTCTCTCTCTACTTGTGGTGCTCCCCAGGGGTCTACTCTCTCTCCCTGGATCTTCAACCAGTACCTAGCACCTCTTGCCCACTGCATCGCTACTTTCTGCTTCAATTTTCAATTTTATGCGGATGACACTCAGCTCTCTTTCATGCTGCTGTCAGCCACCTCTGCTTCGTCTATCATACCACCCTATCTGGCTGCAACTCAGGAATGGTGTGCCGCCAATGATCTCTGCATTATTGCCAGTAAGACTGACATCCTCCACATTGGGACAGCCGCGCTCTCCTTTCCTCTCTCTCTCTGGCCACTCACTCTGGCCCCTCTTCCTGTGAGGCTAAGAACCATGGTGTCATCTTCGACTCCACCCTCTCCTTCTCTCCTCACATCTCTTACATCTCTAAGAAATCAAACTATCAGCTGCACCTCCTCAGAGATATTCTTCCTTTTCTCACTTTCCCCCAGAAGCTCACTGTCTCCAGAGCTCTGGTCCTCTCTAGGCTGGACTATTGCAACAGCCTCTTTCTAAATCTTCCTGCATCTACTCTCCGACCTTTACAACTTATCCAGAACATGACTGCAATACTTGTCCTTGGCCTCAAGCCCAGGGATCGTATCTCTCCAGCTCTGAAATCTCTTCAATGGCTTCCTGTGGCTGCAAGGATCAACGTCAAGCCCCTCTGCATCATCCACAAGGCTTTCTGGGGCCTGTGACTGCTCTATCTCCAACTTTCTCTTCCAAAACATCTTCCTTCTTGAGCTCTCTACTCATCCACCTCAAACTCTCTCAGGGTTAGACGCTTCTCCAAGCAGAGAGTTGGGGGCAGATCTATCTCCTCAGCTGGAGCCTCCCTCTGGAACAGCCTCCCTGCCTCTCTCAAACTTGAGCAGAACCACCTCCGGTTCCGGAAGCAACTCAAGACCTTCCTTTTCGCTTTTGCTTTCTCTCTTCCTCTCCCCTGCTGATGCACCTGACTGCACAGGTCACCCTCTGAACTTGTGCCCGGGCTCCTGCATGTGCAGTTGCCCTTGTACTGCCTCAGGGCTCCCCAGCACTTAAGGGTCTGTATCTGCAACCCTACAGTCCCTTCTGTCTGCACTTATGAGCCACCCGCTGGCTGAACTTGTGAGTTAACTACAGTTCCCCCTTCCATTGCCTCCTGGCACTTCTTTCTCCCCTTTCCTCTTCCCCACACTTGCGCGATCTGAATGTCACAAGGCCTAGTAAGATCGTTATTTTGTCCTCCATTTGTTTCCCCCTCCTTGTCACACCTAGAAACACTTGTGTACAGGCACGCTATGAATGCTACATCATATCATATCATATCATATTCAGGTGGATACAGGGTCTTTTCTGTTCCAAAGTTAGAAAGTGGGAGTCTTCCCTGGCTCGTTGAGATCGAGTTATAGTTCTTTCTTTCTCCCTCTCGTCCATTGTATGATGAGTTTCCTGTAGTGGTTTTACCAATTCCTGATCTCTTTGATTGGTTTCCTTTACTTCTTCTATATTGGGCCTCATTCCGGGTTTGGAGCTAACCATGGAGTAATTAGCTCCATGGTTGCCTCCGAAACCGTCCCAAATCCGGCATGGTGAATGGAGTAATTACCGGTCCATTCCAGGGTTGGAGGGACTGGTAATTCCCCATTCACCTTTTGCCCTTCCCCATTCCTATTTCTGCCCCATAGGGCTCAATGGGAATGGGGAAGGAGGTAATTAGGGGACCGTAAATTACGGTACCGTAATTACCTCCAAGGTACCTTTGCGGGTCCCGTACTTAACTCCTGCTAAAAGCAGGAGGTAAGGAAGGACCCGCAAAGGGAACTCGGAATACGGAGGTAAGGGATTACCGGCATCGGCACCCTTACAGGTGACGGTAATCCCTTACCTCCAACCTCGTAATGACCCCCATTGTCATTTACTTCTCTTACCTTGGCTGAAGGCCAGAGCATGTTTGCCTCCTCTTCCTCGTCATTAGTGTATGTTGAAAGGTTCAGTAAATCTATCTCCTCGTCTACCAAACTGTTATCCCCCTGATGAGAACTAGTATCATGAGGGTTCAATTCTTGTAGACATTTGTTAGCGTCCACTGCTTTTAGATTTGTTGACGGGAACTCTTTCGAGGTCCTTACGTTCAGAGTCGGTGTTGTTGTAATGTTCTTACAAAATTCTTTGCTGTGCCCGACTTCCTTTTTTTTAAGTCGACAGGAGATTTTTTGTTTTTTTGGGCTTTATGAAGTTAGGCTTTTTCTGGTTAACCAAGTTAACTTTCTTAAAAATTGAAAAAGACAGCACTTGCGGGCCAGAGACCAGCCTTGTGTGTTCTTGAAGTTTGTCCCAGTTGTTGAGGATAATACTTCCTGGAGCCCCCGTTGGGTCTTTCGTTAGTGTCTCCGTTTGCAAGCTTTTATCTTGGGATGTTTCTTCTGTTCCTTCACTCGAAGGCCTTGTCTCCAGTGTTTCTCCTATCCCCATCCAATTATTTTGATGCATTTCACCCTCCACCATCTGCTTTCCTTTTGTGTTTAGTGAAGGGTTTAATTTTATTGGCAAAACCTGTAAGCTTATAGTGTGTGGCGGTTGAGGTGATTCACTTTTCTTTTCCTATGCCATTTTCATCAGCAATGTTAGAATCAGATTTTTGCCTTGGCATTCTGCTTCCAGTGTCACCTGTGTAAGGAAGGCATAGTATCAAGGGTGTTCATTGACCTTCAACACAGGTATGATAAACGCCTATCTAATCCTAAATCTACACATGGGATCAAGCTACGACCATCAAATAATAGAAAACGCTGTCCTAGTCGTGTCAAAATAAAGATGGCCTATACTAAAAAAGAAATCTTGCCAAACCTTACACTATATAACAAAAGGTGTGTGGGATATTGCAATGTGTAAATGATAAGTGTTCCGTAAAAAATAAGTCAGAATGGCTGAGTAAATGTGTTCCCCTTCCCCACGTTTCCAGGCACGGGCAAGGCATCTCATTGGAGCTCGGAACATACTTTTCAGCCTCTGGATACAGTTCAAATCAATGGTGCAATTTCTCAATGTTATCACAACTCCTTGTTTCACAATGCTGCTTACAACGGGTCTCCCTCTGTTGGGCTCAAATCTCCTTCAATTGTTCACTTGCTTCGAAGACTTTGATTGTGCGAGAGAGGTTTGACTCAGACCCTCGCATGACCACTTCGACTTTATTCCTGACTTTGTAATGGTTTCTGGTATATGTAGTTCTCATACCAAGTTCACTTTCACTTTGGTTCCGCTCAACCAGGGTTACAGTATTCAATTTTCGCAATTTCTCTGGCTTCCCTCAGTCGGGCGCAAACCTTTAAACATTCACTGTGGTTCCCTTTCGCTCCGGACCGCAAGCGTTTCATTTTATTACTTCTCTCTTCAGTCACATCAGAGTTGGAAACACATCTCACCAAGACTTTTGACTGGGCGATTTCCCTTCGCCTGACTACTCAGTCTTTTTGTAGCCTTCTTCGTTCAACACTACCCAGTTCAAAAAGTATTTATCGGTTTCCTGCAATCTTCTTGCGTCTTTCTGTCTAGCACTTTCACACTTGGTTTCTATCGATACTTTGTCGCTGCTCGACCGTCATTTATGCACAAGCAGGTTTCGTGTATATTGCCTCCCACTCACCGGCTGTGTTGAAGGTTTGGCTTTTCCTTTTCTTTGCTGCTTGGCCTTGCTCAGTCTTTCACGGTCTCCCTCTACCAGGTTCGGACCCCCTCCCGAAGTTCGCAAGGGGTCTCCCTCTGCCAGGCTTGGACCACTCTCAAGGTTCACAAAGGGCCTCCCTCTGCAAGGCTCGGACCCTTCTTCAATTTATCCAAACAAAACAGAAAAAAAGTCTTTGGGTTTCCAGTGCCATAATACTCCAGTGCTTGGCATTTTGCTCACACTTCCTCAGCTCCCCAAAATGGTGTTCTCGACATTGTAGGTGCCGCCGGAGCAATAGCACAATTTTACCTGGGGTCAGGGTCTCTCCACCTGCCCCCCAGAGGCCTGGACTCTCCTGTTTAGCCCAGGGGAGGAGCTTTGTTGTGGGTGCCACCAGGTAACCCCAGCTGCCCCTGGTTTGGACTCCTGTAGGCACAGCTTCTACTCCTCACTGCAGCCTCCCCTGCACAGTTAGGCTCAGTGTCTGGGTAGTTTCTTTCTCCTCCAGACCTTCCAGGTTCCTCTCAACTCCACAGGTCTCTCTCTGACATCCTGGCACCATTCAGCATCCCCAGCTCGCTCAAAGTGTGCTCTCCTGCTCCGCCTTTTATACTTCCTGGGAGTGTTAAGTGGAGTCAGGTGTGAGTATTTAGAAAGAGAGGCCTGACCTTTTATTAGCGGGGCAGTCCAGTCTTAACATGGCACATTCTTTCTTCTGTCTCTAAGTGGTGTTTTGAGAGATCTTCATTCTCCCAGTCAGGGGTGTTGCTAGGTCTGGAAAAGATGAGGGGCTAAGCTAATGCCAGGACTGGTGTGTCTCGGGGCTAGCTAGCATTTTGGTTGTAGCACCTGAGCTTCTATCCGGGGCTACAACCAAAAGACCCGGGCCTATAGCGGGATGTTTTTTCACAGGGTTTTTTACCGCAGATTTTTTTCCGAAAAAACTCATCAGATTTTTTGGGGGGGTTAAAAAAATTATATAAATTAGATGTGGGTATACGGGAATATAAAATATATATAAAATATATTTTGGGAAAAAATCTGCGGTAAAAAACCCCACGAAAAAATATCCTGCGATGAAATGACATGGAACCCCCCGTAGCAATGCCTCTGCTCCCAGCTCCCCTCTTCCTCCTCTCAGTGTTTGTAGAAAAAACAGTATGGAGGGATTGTGGGAGTTTTTGTTTTCCTGATTAATTAGGGAAAAACTGTGAATAAACAGGGTGAGTGTGTGATGGTAAATAAATGTGTGTGTGTGGTTTCCCAGAAAGGTACTGGGGCATAATGAAATTGGTTTGACAATATTCTATTTCAACTGTAGGAATGTCGGGTAGGGGCATATCTGAGACAAGGGGATAGTCCTGCTGTTGTAATACACAGAGTGATATATGTAATTTCTTTCTCCTGGTTCTCCCACGCCTCTTTCTGAGTTGGTACTTTTTGGAATTAGGGAGGGGGCAACGGGACAGGATTTAGAATAACCTATAAAGGTGGAGGAAGTGTCGGAAAGGGGGAGAAATACTGTGTCTTGCCATCGGATGTATCGACCCAATTCCCTGAGGATACCTCACCCATCTGATCCTCCCGCACTTGTCCACCCGCAGAGTCTGGATCCAAGGGCGATGGCCGTGCCCTGTCCACCTGAGAAAGAGATCACCAGCTTTCAGACAGTGAGACACCTTCAGGTTTCTCACACCTGCATAATCCTTTGTACTTGGTTTGCTGTGGCGGCCTCTTGATCAACCCTTGTCAGAAGTAAAACCCTTGTCAGAAGTAAGGGAATAAAGGCCTCAATGTAAATTACCTTCAAATGGACCATTGCAAGTTGGGTGGCTTGATCTTTAAAGCCCTCCTGCATTGCTTCATATCATTTTAGAAACAGTGCAAGAGATATTGTTAAGGCTGACATCAAGCTGTTTTAAATGTTTATGGACGATGCTGTTAATCGATTTAAGCAATCCTGATTTTTTTTGGCGGGAAGACTGAGTCGTCCAAGATTGTGGAAGAAGGAGCAGGTCTTGTTCTTTCCATGGCTATGGACTCTTGTAAATTGATCTTCGATTTAAAGTTGTAGAAGACATCTGGGGCTTTTGTAGGTATTCCTTGTTAAACAGGACCTTGCTCAATGATTTATCTCCACCGACTTCTTCTCTTCTTGTACTGGACTGTGACTGATCGGCGACTCTTCTATTCCAGCCGTTAGGGGCTGCTTATTCTCTTCTTCTTTTGATAGGTATAGTTTCTTTCCCAACAAGTCTTTAATGTATGCTATGTCTCACGCTAATATTTGCGCTACAGGCAATGGTTTGCCTTCTCACTCCATTCCTTGTATTGATCCTAAAGAAGGATGTCTCTTCTGTTCTGGCTGGAGTAAAGAGTTCTCTGAGGATACCTGGCTTAGATTCATCATCTTATTCAAAGGAGTTGACAGGATATCGCCTAATGGTTTAGGATTTTCCAATGTTTGTGTCTCGATAAAGTATGGATTTTTTACTTCTAACATTTCAGCATCAGTTAAGTCCAGAGTAGACGTCCTCCCCTTCTTTTTCTTTTTTATTTCCTTAAGCTGTGTCGCTAAATGTCCTGTTCCTCCCTTGCTGGCTCTAAAGAGTTTTTCCGGGCTCAAACATGAGGCTGAGCTTAAGGGTGATTGTTTCATTTTCAGTACTTTCGCTAGTCCACCACATTCCAAATCCTCGGTTTTGTCCTCTTTCCACATCTGGACATCTTGTAGATCTTTTGTATCCATGTGCAAGTTTGAGTTTATCCCATGACCCCTTGGCGCTAAGGCTGCCAACGCCAATGGTACGGTTTTCTGTGTATTTTTAAGGTTGCCTTACCCTTGGGCAGAGCGTTTAGTCTGCCTTCGGGTACGTGGGGGGTGTCAGTCATCCCTCACCCTCGCGGCCGTCATGATCTGTAACAGTCACTGGCAAGTTCCACAGTTGAGTCTCGGGATTAATAAAAATGCATTTTTCAAGTGATGGAGATCGCACTGGGCATCTTCACTTACATCAGAGTGGTTGTTTTATATTAACCGTTTTTTTTAAGTCTAGCCGACATACCAGGCTCACCGGGATCTTGCAAAACTGGCGGTAGTCGCTCCCCCCACCTTTTTCACAATCCTCTCCAGAACACACGAAACACTCCACCTCAATCAGGAACGTCACAGCTAGGCAGTAGAAGGGGAGGAAAGACTGCAGCAAAGTTTTCCAAAGCATTCCCAAAACATGAAACACTCTGTCTCACTCTGCGAGGCTCTGTGTCTGAGACTATGTTTTAACAGTTTCAGGAACGTCACAGCCAGGCAGTAGAGGGGAGGAAAGACTGCAGCAAAGTTCTCCACAGCTTTTTTCCCCACTGGTCTTTGTTTTCCTGGCCTGGACCTGCTCCCACCTCCCATTTGTTGCACTTGACTTTTAAGCCAATCATAGCAACCGGGAGGCTAGAGCCGGCCATTACACCAAAGGCCCCAGTCTGCTCCCTGTCTGCTACCAGAATGCTACATGAGGTATTTTTGTGTCACCCCTGCACTCGAACTTCCCTGAGGCTGCGACCTCAGTCTACTTTGAAATCTGGACTTCCATAACACTCCTCCATAACTTTAGATACATTCCCTCCTCTGGACACACTTCTACCCTCTTTTGCCTCCACTTCCTTCTCATCTTGCCGCCTTTGATTGCACTTCTGACTGCACTGTGTGTTCACACTCTCTGCTAGCTTCTGAATCTAGTTGCTATTTAAAGTTGACTGTGTTTATATGCATTGAGCTTAGTTCCAAATTTGACTGTGTTTATATGCATTTAGCTTAGTTCCAAAGATGACTGTGTTTACATGCATTTAGCTTAGTTCCAAAGTTTTTTTTTTAAACCTTTATTCATTACTGGCAAAGAGATGCATCAGAGTCATCGGAGTTAAGTCACACATTACATTTCTAGGTTCAAGAGATAGAAGCAGTGAAAGGCATCACAGGTATAGCATACGAGCAGTGGGTACAAATTGCGAGCGGCAGACAGATTACAACGCAAATCGCTTACAGTGGAGCTTGAGCATATAAATGTGACCCGAATCCAGCCCATGTGTCACGAGGTGTGGAGCAAAAGGGAAGAGTGGAGATGTACAAGTCTTCTCATTCCTGTGCCCAGGTCAACGATAAAAGTCATTCTTTCTTACTGGGTGGGTGTTTGTCCTTCCACTTTAATAGGGTGGCCCTCTAGGCGATCAAGCATGCTGTATTTGCGAATGCTCGGTGGGCCTTTCTGTGGATTGTTTGCCATATGCCGAAGAGTGTACCCAGGAGGCTTTGTTCCAGCTGGGCCTCTAGTACTTCCGCTATCATATCTGTTACATGGTTCCAGTAAGCCAGCAGCTGTGGGCATGACCAGAACATGTGTAGGTGGTCGTCCGGGGCGTGCTGGCATCTGGGGCAGCAATGTGGCCGCGACTGGGCCATTTTGGACAATCTGGCCGGTGTGTAGTAGTCTATTTAGGAGCTTAAACTGTATGAATTTAAACCTAAAGTTTATAGAGACTTTCTTGGTATCAGTACAGATTTGAGTCCATTGCTCATCTGTGAGGTCGATGCCCAGTTTTCAGGACCATCCGTGTCGAGCATTTGAGCTGGGGGGGGGGGTGGGATGACATCTAATAATATCTTGTATAGTGCGGACAGTATGTGCCTGCAGTCCCTTGAATTAGCAATATATGCTAGGGATGTGGCATCTGAGGGCTGGGTATGATGGCCATATAGCTGATACAGCTGCCTGTATTCTGTAATATTGTAGTTGATCCCCGCTTGTATTCCTGTGGCCTGGTTTCCAAGTGAATGGTATGATAAATGTACCCTCTAGGAAGATATCAGCCCGAGCCCTGTACCACAAGTCTCCCCGCTTTGTCTGAATCGCTCTGTCCAATGTCAGCTGTAGCTCTGGGAATTTCCACAGGGGAAGCCATCAGTAGTAGGGTCTGTTGCTTCCCGAAAGGGCGAATATCAATTGCCATGCTCGGAGTGTGGAAGCGACTGGGTCGAATGGACACTCGTCTCGGTAGTGTTGATCTAGTATCAGTGTTTTAAGGTCTTAGTCTGCAGCAGCAGACTAAGTTTAACATGTGGTGTTGTCTCCAGTTTAACATGTGGTGTTGTCTCCAGTTTAACATGTGGTGGGGGTGATGACATGGGGTACCAGAATGTGGCGAACTGCGTCTAAGCCATGATCCAGTACAATTCTAGGTCTGGGGCTGTGAACCCCCCCTTTTTTGTATGAATATGTCATCTCCACCCACTTTTTACGGACTGCACTTGAGTGCCATAGGAAGTGCGCAAGTAAACTGTGTATTTGGGCAAAGAAGGGCTTCCCTGGCCCTATTGGAACATTGGTGAATGTGTATAACATCTTAGGGAGCAGTGTCATCTTGGACAGTGCCAGTTTGGCGGCTGGGGAAAGTGGGAGGGCTTTCCATTGATTCGTTTTGGTTTCGGTGTATCTTCTAAGCGTGGTTTAGTTGTCATGCAGTAAAGAATCACAGGATCTCGACACAACCACCCCTAAGTATTTAATCTGATCGGGTGACAATCGAAGAGACAAAGTTCCCTGGCAATTAAGGGTGTTGTTGCTGAGAGGGAATATCTCTGATTTAGGAGCATTAATTGTGAAGGCAGAGACTTCCCCTATATGTGTAATGTCTCTGATGATTGGTATCAAGTTAATTAAGGTGTCTCTAACATAAAGTAGGACATCATCGGCGTAGAGAGAGATGATCTCGGGGGAACCAGTTAATCGGATTCCGCTGTGTCCGTGATGCTCCCTGATGTATTCCGCCATTGGCTCAATAGCTAGGGTGAAGAGGATAGGTGAGAAAGGGCAGCCTTGGTGAGTCCCTCTCTCCAGCTGGAATACGGTAGAAGTGGGCGAGTTGACCCATACCGCAGCCAGCGGTTGTATGTATAAGAGATTATTATTCTGTATTATATTGGGCCCAAATCCCATCTGCTCTGGGTTTTACGAAGAAGAAGTCCCAGGCGACCATATCAAAGGCCTTTTGAGCGTCTATTGTCACTCCCACTGCCTGTGCCTCAGGGTAGATTCTGGACATTACATTGAACAACTGTCTAATAATGAGTGCAGTAGATCCCCCTGGGACGAATCCCGCCTGGTCAGGATGAACTAGGTGTGGCATCAGCGGCAGGGTCCTGTTGGCCAGGACTTTAGCATACATTTTAGTGTCGCTATTCATAAGGGATAGGGGCCTATATGAGCCACATATATTGCTGGGTTTAGCGGGTTTCAGCAATATAGTGATTATGGCCTCTCTCAGGGATTCTAGCAGAATGTGAAGTTGTAGAGATTCTTCCCAGACTTGTAGAAGGACCGGGGACGGTGTCGCTGCATATTCTTGGTAGAATTTAGCCGGTGGCCGTCTGGGCCTGGAGCCTTGTTTTTGGGGAGGTTAGAGATGACTGTCATTATCTCCTCCAGGGTAACGGGGAGTTCCAGTGCTTCTCTGGATTGGGGGCTAAGGATGGGTCGTGAAATGTCATGGAATAATGCCTGTGTAGCAGGATTCCCTTTTGGTTGTGGCGCTGTGTATAATGCATGATAAAAGTCACGGAATACTGTTACCACTTCCGTGTCCGCCCCTTACTATTCCCCTGCGCATCCAGGATACTGTCTACGTGTTCCCCACCCTGCTCGGATCGTATCGCTCTTGCCAATGTCCTCTCCCCTTCCCCATATCTCTTGGCCGCAGCCGGCCAAGTGAAGTATCGGGTTACTCTTGTAGCGTGCTAATAGTGCGGGGTCGGAGGTACAAGTGTGTTCTTGATCCAGCCTTTTCAGTTTATTTTCAGATTTCTCAAGGTCCCGTCTAATGCACTTGAGCACCCTAGCTTCCCTAGATATCGACATGCCCCGAATATATACCTTGAAGGCTTGCCATCTGCCGCTCTAGGTTGTGGTGTCTGGCGTGTTTGCGGCAAAGAAAGTGTAAATGTCATTTTTGATGCCAGCTTGGAATACTATGTCCCACAATGCGCCAGATTTGAACCTCCACATGCACCTCAACAGCATCTCTCTATACCTCAGAGTTAATATGATCGGAGAATGGTCAGACAAGGTGCAGGGTCTGATTTCCCCGTCAAGCACTTTCCCCATTAATGAGCTAGAGATTAGGAAGATGTCTATTCGGGAACCCATATTGTGCACTGTAGAATAAAAGGTGTATTCTCTGGCCAGAGGGTGTATAGTTCGCCATGTGTCCCTGAGTTTGTATGTCTGCATAAGGGTGAGCAATTGTTGGGCCGCATGGGTTTGTGGACGGGGGGATTTGTTAGTTCTATCCATTGTGCGATCAAGGATTAAGTTCATACCCCCACCCCCAGATTAGTGGTATCCCATAATATCCAGCCAAAATGTCCTTCAGTTGAACATAAAATTGTGGGGAGTCAATTTTAGGACAGTATGTATTTATAAGTATAGTCTCCTGACCTTCTAGAATACAGTGCACGACTAAGTATCTCCCTTTTGGGTCTACATGGGTACGTTTTGCAATGAATTTCAGGGATTTATGGACCACTATCATGACTCCTCTAGATTGGGAGGAGAATGTGGTGTAATACCTGTTGCCCCCGCCCCATGAGGGGGCTATGTTTGGCATGTGTTTTCGATTGCGTGGGTTTCTTTTAGAAATAAAATATTAGCTTTCTGTCTGTGTGCACAGGATATTATTTTACGTGATTTGGTAAAATTCCTAAGTCCTTGGATCTTTACCTGTCGTGCCATATCCACTTTAATGATTCATGGCCCTTACTGTGTGAAGTCTCACGGTCTGTGTCATTGTGGGGTATGTCCCATGCCTCTACACACCTAATCGCCAGAGTTTTAACAATTTCCATCAGGTTTCTCTTCCGTATAGCACAATGGGCGCTTGTGTGCCCTATTGGATCCGGAGGAGATCCTGTAACTAACTTCACCCCCCCCACCCCCAGTGCCTCCCGCAACCCAGCAGTGTATGCACCCATCCCTTTCATTCCCCAACCTTCCCCTTCATGACAACTGGGCATAGAGGACAACAACAACATATTACACAGAAGCAGCTGCAGGTGGGAACGCTGTTGCCGTGCAGTGTATGTGGTTACAAAGGGCATACAGCCCTCAACTATAGCTATTGTCTTGGTGGCATGCATCGAACGATATACTATCTGCACATGTTATACTAAGTGTCATGGGATCAGAACCAGATTACATTCATTTAAGCAAGGTATATGGACTCATTCTGCCAGGTCTCCTGCAGGGTTAGGCACCAGGATCTGCGTCTCAATGAATTTTACAGCTTCACTGGGTACGGTGAAGAAGTAGAGTTTGGCCCGGTATTGCAGTTTCAGCCATGCGGGAAGAGCTTGGCGTATTGAACATTCCTCTCTCGAAGCAACTTCTTGACTCCGATGAACTGGCGGCATTCCAGCTGCACTGGGATGGAGAAGTCTGGGAATAGGCGGATAGTTTGGGAGCCCGGTCTTGGTTCTCTTTTTTCGCGGGCCAGACGGAGCAGCGTATCCCTGTCACAGTAGCTTAAGATTTGAGCTTTTATAGGTCTAGGGAAATCTCTGGGTTTTGGTTTAGGCGAAAGCGCCCGATGCGCCCTTTCAACAGAAAAGAACGGAGAGAGAGCTGGTTTGTCCAGTAGATCTTTAAGGAGATTTTCGACAGCTAGCTCAATGTTGCCGATTAGAGCGTCCTCCGGAACCCCCACGATCCGGATCAAATTTCTGCGGGAGCACGATTCAAGGTCGTCACACTTTTTCTTAGTCTGCTTCATGTTTTTAGCGAGGGCGGCAACTGTGTCTTGTAGTGTACGGATATTGGGGGTCATTACGAGTGAGGCAGTAAGGGGTTAACGGCGCCGGTAAAGGTGCCGGAGCCGCAACCCCTTACCGCCTCATTACGAGTCTGCTTGCGGCAACCCGCTAAGGACGCCTGGTTTTACCAGGCGCCCTTAGCCGGTCCCATGAGCAGACCAGGGTGCTAAGAATGGGCCCGTTATTAACGGGCCTGTTGTTAGCACCCTCCTCATTCCCATTGACCCCTACGGGGGCTCCAATGGGAATGGGGATGGATTCCTTGAATGAGGAATTACTGGGCCCTCCAAGGTCAGAATGGCCTGGTAATTCCTCATTCAAGGAACCTGGACCCGGTACCCGGTAAGGGGGTAGCCATTCTGCTAATAGCGGCATGGTTACCTCCTAACTTGTAATGACCCCCATTGTCTTCATTGGTGCTGATTCTTTCCTCTGCCTCTGTTATCCTGGCACCTTTGTGGGCTAGCTCGGCTTAATCAAGGCCACGCTTGCATTGATATCATAAAAATGTTCATGCACAGCAGCAAAGCCCTTTGCCATCGCCTCCATCATGCACGAGAGGTTGGGCAAGGGGGAGGCCCCGGAGGTGAGGTGGATGGTTCTGGTGTGGGCTGTCTCTGCTGATCAGTATCCTTACATGGGGTCGCCTTCACAAACTTATCCATCACTACCGCCTTCTTCCCGCCACCTGATCCTTTGGTCATATTGGTTTGTGATGGAGTGGTGGGGGAGTGCAGTTGGATGTAACCTTAGGTGCGAGGGCGCTTGCGGCAATTTGATGAAGGTGTCCGGGGTTCACGTGCAAACAGCCTTGTCTGCGGGGCGTTGATGTTGAGATTTCCAGTGGGCTAGCGGTTCCAGTTGTGACTCCGGGGAGTCTTTTACAACTCAGGGTAAGGGCTAGCTCCCTGTGGCAGTTCAGTTTTGATAAAGTGCATACGATTGTGATTGGAACCTGATCTGGGCTGCATTCACGGGGGTGCACCTGGAGAGGGTGACCCAACCAGGCCTGCCCAGTTGGCTCTGCTGGGTATTGTACGTTCTCCATAGTCCACACACCGAGGAGTGGGCCCCTGGCGAGCAAGTGTGAAGTATCTGTCTCGTCTTGCCTCTGTCCCTCCATTCCTTTTTGTTCCCTGGCAGTGGTATGCAAGGAAGTGCTTGAGTGAGCTGCGTGCGCATCTGGCGTACGGTTGTGGCAGTGCCACAGCACTGGTAGACAATGTTCCAGCTTGTGCGTACCATAGGAGGCAGTGGCTAGGTGGCCCAGGGGATCCTCCAACGTATTATGGCGTATAGGCAGCGATAGTTGTCTCGTAGTGACTCACCAGTGTCTGGTCAGGTCGGCTGGAGTACTCGGTAGGTCTCCATGTGCAGTCTCCTCCCCTGTGGGTCTTGCAGCAGTTCAATGGAAGAAGGCCAAGCACCCAGAGCTGGCTGGTTGGTGGAAGTGCAGTGTTGTCTGGCTCTACCATGGATGGGTTCACTGTGTGTCGGTCTGGGGGGGATGTGGTTGATTCCAGAGAGCTTCCTTCTGGCGGGGAGATATATAGCAGTGGACTGACTCCCATGAACAAAGTTTCCCTAGTAAATTTTCTCCCCGCCTGGAATCCGCTGTCTAGGATGGGCAGCAGAATAAGGGTGAGCTTGTGTACTGCTCGTGGTGGGTGGGGATCTGAAGACCAACCTGGGTGGGCAGAAGGTATGTGCCGATGGGGGGGACTAGTCTCACATTCACTAGGGAGGTGTGCGGTGTCCCGGGAACCCCCCTGGGGCAGTGTCTGGTCCTTGTGGCGTGGAGATAGTCAAGGGGTACGAAGCCGTTGTGCCGTTGGAGGGGCAACCTCACCTGCATTCCAAAGCCGGATGGTGGGTGCTGCCAATGGGTCGGGTGGAGGTCTGTGCAGTTCACGGTCCAGTGGCTGGTGTCCGTGAGGTCGCCGGTCACAAAGCCAGTGCGCGAGGGGGCCCTGGCCGTACAGCTGTAGGTTGAGGCCCCGGCAGGGCTGGAGGGGCGTCACAGACCCCCAGAGCCAGAGTGGACGTCAGCTGGATCTGGCACTGGCCCGTGTTGAAGAGAGCTGCCATCTTCTTTGTACCCTATGCGGATTAGGATGTGAGTCTCAATATGATGCAGGGCCGGGCTCGGGCACGGCGCATAAGGAGGTCCGTCCTTGGCGGCAGCAGCGGCCAACACCCCACGTGGTCCAGTGATGCAGGGAGTCCAATAGGGATAAGGCCACGCAGTTTCTGGGAAGCCATTCAACTGCAATCCCCTCTGTGCTACGGGTGATATCGGCACCACAGCCGGATGGAGTGGAGGGTGCTGGGGAGCAGTGGGAGGCAAGGCCAATGTGCAGGCGCGAACCGGCCCAGCTGGGAGTAACAGAATGTGGAGCTGCAGCTCTGCAGGGTCTCCTCTCCGGTCCAGTGGTGGTCAGAGCAGGTGAACTTCTGAAGGTAGGGGCTGGAGCCTGTGCTCCTGTATGGCAATCCGAGCCTCCGGTAGCCCTGGGGGGGAGCTTCCCCCTCCTCCCTCGCTGACAAGGCAGGGGTCAGGGCGGAAATTGGTGAGTCTGGGCGACTCGCAGTGGAAGGGCGAGGGGGGTCAGGAGTTGGTACAGCCCCTGGTGTCCTCCAAGTACACGGGCCGCACCTCGGAGCTTCGTTCCACGAGGGCATCTGTAGTCGTTGTCTAGCCATGTGTGGACAGGTTGTCAGGTCCAGCTGCCAGGGCGCCCCGGAGCCGGGACACCCGCTTTCGTCCTCTCGGCACAGCACTCCCCAGTAGTTCACCCGGGGTCGCACTAAGTATTACGGCTCTTCGGGATCTGTAACCACCACCCTGGAGTATTTCACCGTGGTGCAGAGCTTGGTAGCTAAGCGACCATGCTTGTTGACTGCTCAACAGCACCCCCGCTTAGTTCCAAGTTGAATGTGTTTATATGCATTTAGCGTAGTTCCCAAGTTGACTGTGTTTACAGGCATTTATCTTAGATCCAAATTTGGCTGTGTTTTTCTGGGTGCCTCCCTGCCCATCTGTTGAATCTCGCCCCCTCCCACTGTTGTACTCTTGTGATGTCTGTATCCCTGCCTGTTGTGTTCCTCCCCCCTGTGCTTGCTTGCGATGTCTGTTTATCTTAATCCTTCTTCTTGCTGTCCCCTCCTCTCTGCTCTCCCACCTCCCCCACTATAACCTTAGCACTTACTCTACCATAAATGTCACCTGACCTGTATGATAGCAGCTTGTTTTTTCCTCCCTCTCCCCCTACAGCACTATCTCAAATGTTGTCAGGACTAGTACGATAGTTGCTTGTTTTGTTCTTCTCCTTCTCCCTGCCCCCCTCCCACCTCTTCTATAATTCCGGCACTACCAGAAATGTCGTCAGGCTTAGTACGGTAGCCGCTTGTCTGTTCTCATTCCCCTTCCTTTCCCACCCCCACCCCTCCCCCTCCTTATCATTGTCAAAGCTCTTGCACTATCTGAAATGTCGCCTGGCCAAGTACGATAGTTAATTTCACATTGTTAATATATCAAGGACTTGTAAGAATGTCACTGTATTCTCCCTTGTTCCCTCCCTACCTTGAAGTGCTTTGAAACACATTGTGTATAGGCGCTATATAAATTTATCAATCAATCAATCAATTCCCAACACATGAAACACTCTGTCTCACTCCGGCTATGTGCTGTTGTTGGGGATTCGTAACGACATCGAGCCTTGGCCGCTACCCATGCGCTGCCAAACTAATTTGTACAGGCAGAAAAGCTGACTTGGGATGGGGATGTGTACCCGGAATTGAGTTTCATCTTGGTCCTAAACCTCTACTGGAATCTAGCTGTAATTAAACGAGATGTGTTCTTTGAGGTAATTGAAGAACTGATCTACGCTTGCCAAATTAAGAGGAATTGTAATTCGATTTTACTATGTGGAGATCTTAATTTGCCTTGTATAGATCAACCAGGTCTATTGGGTACAGCTAAGCATAACTTAGAGGCAAGCGAGCGGGGTAGGGCATAGACGGAACTCATGAACACCTGGGGAATGAACATTGTGAATGGCATGGTTTCAGGAGACATTACACCTAATTGTACCTGTCATCGAGGTGACTCAAGTAGTATCATAGATTATTTCTTTATCTTGGGAGACATCATGCAGAATGTGTCTTCTTTAACAGTTAGGAATACAACCCTTAGTGACCACAACCCTCTATTGCTAAGTTGTAAGGTAGAGAAACTGGGAGATGGTTGACATGCTTATCCACCGTGCCTAGCAGTCAATATTGGGAAAAACAGGGTCACCTGGAATGGTGCTAGTATGCAGAAGTTTTGCCTTACTTTCAACCAACTTTATTCTCATGGGGAATTCGAAGAGGCACCTTACCATGCTATCCTGAATCATGTGCATGCACATATGCCTTGCACCAGGCAGTTACATAGACCGATCAGGAAACATGCCAACGACCCTGAGATCCAGTTAAAGAAAAGGGAGATGAGGAGAGCTTTACGCGTAAATAAGAGCCATAATGGCCAAGAGCGAACGATCCTCAAATTTAAATACAGGCAAAGGTTGAGAGCACAAAAATATGGGATGCTGTTGAAGGATGCAATTAAGATGCTACATCTAGTTCATCATCATCATCATTCATTTAACTTTATTTTGGATATGAAGTGTGAGAAACTTGAAGGTGTCTCACTCGCTAGTCCCCAGGGATCTGTCATCCAGGTGGCCAGGACACAGGCATCGCTTTTGGATCCAGTTCCTGGGGGTGGACCACTGCGGGAGGATCACCTGAATGAGGGGTCTTCAGGGAGTGGAAGTGGGACACCGGACGGCGAGACGCTGTATCCCCTTTCCTGTAACACCTTTTCCCCATCCCACCAGGTAGGATAGTTAGGACCTCAACCCCAGCCCCTTTTCCGACACGATCACTTTCTCACGGACAGCTCACTGTGAGAGAAAATGGACTAACACCTGAGCCGTGTACCTGACATGTCCCATATAATGGTCAGGCAGAATCAGGCAATCACTGATCATTACACACACCTGCCTTCCATCACGCTTCCCCACACGGATAAAAGGCGGAGCACAAAAGCACACTCCAAGCAAGGTAAAGCACACGAGGAAGCAGCAGTCCCAAGATGGCAGTTTAGACAAGGTGAAAGACAGTGTTATAGTTTCAAGATCCCGTGCTCGTATTCGGGCTTCACGACCTTGTGTGTCATGGTCCGCTTCACGTGGGACTCAGCACTTGGCTGCCCCATTCTTTCATCGTTGGCAGTTGCCTTAGAAACGAACTGCAGCAATTTGCTACGGGAAAACCCATTACCATGGCGGCCCCACGTCTACTGTATCACATAATCCGATCAGCCGGTTGCTGCCTCAGGATCTAGCCCCTGCGTCCACATAAAAGACTTGCAAGCCCGGCGATTGCTGCTTCTGATTGCAGCTAGTTTACTATTCTCGTGACTCTTCGTGTTCTGGTATTCCTGTTTTCTACTCAACCATTGCCTGCATTAACAGACTTCTTCTGCCTTCCGATTCTGTACTGCCTTGATACACCATTGCCGACTTGTGCCCGTCTCACGGACTTCCTTTGCTTTTGGCTCCTGTACGTGTGCTACGGCATTGCAGACTGTACATACCTCACAAACTCCATTATATTCCAGATACTGTCACATGGACTTCTTTTCCTTACAACATACAACTTCAAACTGCCTGCTATCGCGCCGGCACCTTTTCAGGACTTCCTTGCAGAGTTCTACAGCCCGTTGTTGGGATCCTTACACATTCTCGTATTTAGTGCACATATGGGATGCTCTGCACTCATCTTTCCGTGCACCACCTCGGAACTAGTGCGTCCCTCATGCCGCCCGGGCTCCGAAAACCTATTAACTTCCCTTTTTAAATTTTTTTTCCTGTTTCGTTGTGTTTTCCATTAGATTTCCTCCTGCTGCAGTCCTCCTCCACAATTATCCTCATTGCTCAGTAAACAACCGGTAAAAGATCAAATACCGTCTACGAGCCCTACTGTATTATAGTATTCTTGTAAATCTAGGTGATACATGCCCTGTTTACCTCTAGGTAAAGGGTTTTGATACCTACGCCTTCCAACCTGTTTCTGAACGCTCTACAGAACGGAAACAGGTGATTGATAATTACAGAAAGAGTACTCAGGAATCATCTTTCTTAAACACTGTTGACCACTGTGTTTTTCCTTTTCAGCCTGGTCTTGTGGCGTTGTCTTCTCCCCGCTCTTTTATTTGATCTGCTTCTCTGACTGTTCTGTTCTCACATCAGAGGGGTATATCACAGAAATGAGTTCCTTCAAGTGAGGAGGGTTGGGTTAAGGAATAACCAAGACTCTTCAATCAAATCGGATTAACCAGGAATCCATCACTCACCTGTCACCTCCATCTGAGAACCTCGGTTTGTGAGTAACAGACGGCAAGACCAAAGAGGGTTGCAAGGAGGGAAGTGCTCTTGACCTTTTCAGAGAAAGACTGTTACTTTCATGAGCCTTCAAGAATTAGAAACATAAGACCTGCACTCAAAGCTGAAGAAACCTGCATTGTGTGTCGTAGGTACCCGGAGCTCTCCTGTGTCGATAGCCTAGGCAAGAAGGATCGTTTGCCGCTTTGGTACTGTCCTTGGCTTCTACAACAAAGCAGCACCAGTAAAGTCAGCACAGCTGGTGAGTTGGGGAGACTGATACCAGACCGGTCTGTGTTAAAGCCAAGTGGCAACATTGTATAGAGAAAACTGAAGAGAACAGTTTGTGAAGCATATGAGACAAGAGATGCGAATATAATTAAACAGCATATGAGTGACTGAACTTTGAAGCCAAGACACATACCGTAATCAGAGTAGTCCGGCGACATGTGGGTGCTCATTCGAAGGTCTCTGTTAGGTATCCAACCGAGAGGTGGCAGCAACGTTTACTTTGGTGCTGGAGTGCCTATCTCTTTAACTGCTAAGACTGCCTTTATAATCCGATTTCCGGCGCGGAGTTCGGAGCTGAGTTCAGTCAGCCTCAGTCCGCCTTCAGGTCGCCGGATGGATTTACAGCCCGCTCCCATGGCGGTTGGTCTTCAAACTCGTAACAGACTTCTCCAGCTCCAGCGATCATTGCCAAAGTCTGTAAAGCTCACAAAGCATAAGGTAAGCACATTGGGCCTCATTACAAGGTTGGCTGTAAGGCAAAAACGATGCCGGTATGGTAATACCGGCATTGTTTACCGCTCCAGTGTATTCTGACCCGGCAACCCAGTATTAGCGGCACCCTAAATAACGGGCCCGCTAATAGTGGCATGGGCGCATACACGCACCCCTTCTGGGAACAAATACCCGTATGCCGGTAATAGGGGGACATCCCAACCCGCGCGGACATGCAAATACCAGCATTGCGAAGCCGGTAATAATGGGCTGCGTGATGCCGCCCATACAGGCATCGCGGACCACCCGCAAACAGCAATCAGGATACAAGGCAACTGCCACAGGTGCACACAATCCCCACAGTCGGAGTCAATGGAGGCTGGGCCAGTATAAAATGAGCACACCCACACACCACACCCCTTCCAACACCAAAATGCTACCACTAGCTGTTGCAATCATGGCGCTGGAGGACATGCCCATACTGCTACAACTACAGCAACAACAGCAACAAGAACAACAACTACAGCAGCAACAACAGGCAGCACAGAGGAGACGCAGGAGGAGAAGGAGGGTGTGACAGGCCCAGCAATTACCACCAGCACAGCCAGCAGTGCCTTGCAGGCAACCACCAATCCCTCACACCAGACCCAGCCCTTTTAACCTAACCCCTGAGCAGATCCACACCCTGTACCAGTTGGACCGTGACACCATCACCACCATAGTGGACATGATACAGAACGACATTGCCAGCCTCATAGAAATACGCACTGCCATCCCCCCGCTACTAAAGGTGGTGTCTGTGCTCCACTTCCTGGCCACAGGCACCTACCAACACACAGTGGGCCAGCTGCATGGCATTTCACAGCCACTATTTTCACGCATGTTGAACCAAGTGCTGGATGCCCTCCTGAAGCACGCAAGCAGGCACATATCCCTACCACGGACTGCCCAGGAGATAGCCGACACCAAAGTAAGATTCCATGCACTGGCTGGCATGCCCAATTGTGTTGGTGCCCTCGACTGCACCCATGTGGAATTGGTAGTCCCCCATGCCATAGAGGCGGTGTACTGCAATCGCAAGCAATACCACTCCATCAATGTGCAAATGGTATGTGACTCTAGCAAGATCATCACACATTGCTGCGCCCGATATCCCGTATCAACACATGATGCCATGGTACTGCGCAACTCCACACTCCCCCGTCACATGGAGCGACATACTGGACCACGTGCCTGGCTGCTGGGTGAGTTGCACAACTGTCCCATGCTTTGGGGTACTGATGTGTAGGGATGCATAAGGGGGGGGGGCATACTCCACCTGGGTGGGAAAGGGGGGGCATAGTCCACCTGGGTGGGAAAGGTGGGGCATACTCCACCTGGGTGGGAAAGGGGGGGCATAGTCCACCTGGGTGGGAAAGGGGGGGCATACTCCACCTGGGTGGGAAAGGGGGTGGGCATACTCCACCTGGGTGGCAATTGCCGGTGATTGGATAATGCATGCAGAGCTAAACACTCCTGACCTGAACCGGCTAAACGGAACATGACACATCACTGGGACACATTGCACAAATTATGCATATCGATGACAACAAGTAAGAGGCACAACCAGGCCACCATGGTGATGGCAAGCAATGCATGAATTAACAGGATGGCAACTGAGGCAATGTGGTCAGTGTGACCATGCATAGTGAAGAATGAACAGCATGAATTGGAGGCTAAACATTGTTGCAATACCAGAGCACATCTGCCTAAGCATGCATGATTACACCCTGCATCATCTATTGAACGCCATCCAGACTACCACACCTCATGACAGTATAGATTGCATCTAGGTGATATTTTTGCATGCGTACAGGGACATGTGTATGCCCACACCAAATAGCTGCTGCCATGACTGTGCTCCCTGAAGGTGGCAGTTCAGAGTGACACACACCTATTTGTATCTGCTTGCAGGTGATGGAGGATATCCCTTGAGGCCGTGGCTACTTACCCCTGTGCGGAACCCGCAGAACAGCCATGAAGAGGAGGACAATTGTGTGCACACCCGTACCCGTGTTGTGATTGAGCAGACCTTTGGCCTGCTGAAGGCGCGGTTCCGCTGCCTCAGCAGGTCTGGTGGGGCACTCCTATATAGGCCTGAGAAGGTGGCAAAGATCACCATGGCCTGTGTCATGCTGCACAACATGTGCGTCCGGAGAAATGTACCACTGCCACCTGACATTGACATGCATGGCCCGGGTGAGGATGATGAGGATGGAGACGGAGGTGAAGTAGCCCCCCTGCCAGCACGTGATGCACGAGATGGCCATGCTGTACACCAAGCACTAATTCACGAATACTTCTGAAACACAGGCACTATGATAGACATGTGTCAGTGACACACTGGCTCCTTGTGTACATGTGCACTTATATTGTTGGGAGTTGGCCACTGAACACCATCACACATTAAATGTGCATGCACAAAATGAAGAATGTCCAGCCATTGAATTTTTGGCACACAACGGGTGTACAATGTGAACACTCCCCCCGCCAAACCCCAGTGAACTCCCTAACCCACCCTACAAACCCCAATAACCCCCGTGAACTCCCTAACCCACCCTACAAACCCAAAATGTCCACAAATGTACTCTGATGATTGTTCCCTTCACCAACAACCATGTGTCCAACGGCCATTGTTTGGCCAATCTACTTCTTGGCCTTTTTGGTATCCGGCGGTGGCATCTCCGAGTGCCGTGCACTCCTCCGGGTCATCCGCACAGGGCTTATGTGGGATGAGGTTGAAGGTGTTGTAGCAGAGGACGTGTCAGCGGCAGGTTCCATGCCTGCTCCAAGGCGTGGCCGCTGCATAAGGAGCAGGATGGACGTCAGCACTTGCGTTACTGCCCCCAGACAGTCCCTCGTGACGACTGCAGATGCGTTAACGGCAGCAGTGTTCGCAGCGATGGCTGCTGTGGTCTCCCCAATGGCAGTAGCAATGGCCCTCCTGGTGTCCTCCCCATCGGCAATATACTGCAGCATTAGATCAAGCATTGACTCCTGTCGTGCCTCCACCTTTGTCAGGCGAGCCTCAAAGGTGTCGGTAGTAGCCGGAGTGCTGGTGGCCGGGGTGGTGGTAGCCGGAGTGCTGGTGGCCGGGGTGGTGATAGCCGGGCTGGTGATAGCCGGGGTGGTGGTAGCCAGGGTGGTGGATGGTGCTTGCGTGGGGCCCACATCCAGGGTGCTGTCCTCCTTGAAGAGACACATGTCGGAATCTCTGAGGTCGGAGTCGTGGAGGCAGGGATCGTCACTGCTGTCGGCCTCCATATAGGGTGGGGAGGTGGTCAGGGGGCTTGGGGTGGGTGTAGTGGTCACGACTGTGACATCCTCGGTGTCCACATTTGCATCTGCAACGTCCGCGGTGGTTGGTGGTGCAGGAACGGAAGACCCTCCCACTGTTGTGGGTGGCTGCTGCTGGTCTTGATGTGTGTGGCCCACACTGGCAGCAGGTGTTTTTTGCTGGGTTTCAACCCGGTCTGGCACACTGTGTGTTGGTCTGGCCTGTTTCTCTGGCTGGGGGTTGGTGGTGGTGGTGGTGGCCCTTGTCCCATGGCATGATGTTGATGCCCTTGCGCCCCTCTCTTGACTGGCATCTTCCTCATCGGTGCCTGGGGGTTAGAAGAGATGCAGATCATCAGTGATGGTGTCACATGCCAGCAACATACTATTGCACTGTGATATATACATACATTCATGCATCCATTTATTACAGGGGTGTGGCAATTGGTGTTCTGAGGGGGCATGTAGGCCATCAATGCATGGCAGGTGGCATGCCATTGATATAGGGTCTGTGTGTTGAGTTACATGGGCACGGTCATGTTATGTTGGCCGTGCGTTGGGATTGGGATTGGCACTCAGCATGCATTTGTGTGTGGCAGGGTGTGGCACGCATTATTGACTGGATATGTTGATGTGGGTCTGGGATATGCATTGGCTTGCCTAGTCTCACTTCCACGTCACTTGTGCTACGTCATGGTTTCCCCTACAGGCATGTGCAGGGTCACTCACCTCCTCCTGGGTATGATGCGGCGCCCATCTCCATCTCTCCATCTCTCCGAATCCCTCTATTGACTCGGGATCAATGAATGAGCTGGCAGTCTCCTCCCAGGGCATCAGCTTAGCTGGTGAGTGTGGCTCTCCGTCTGTCACCATGGCCGCCCTCCTGTTGACTGCCAGGATGTTCCTCACCCTCAAGCAGAGGTCGTCCCACCTCTTTCTGCAGTCACGCACAGTGCGTGGGGTGGTCCCCACAGCCGACACCCTCTGGGCAACCTCCTGCCAGATTTGCTTTTCTTCATCTGGGCAGCATGCTTCATGTCATTTGACTTGATTATGTCTGCATGCTGGGCCAGAGGTCCACCAGCATGTTGAGCTCAGCCTCAGAGAAACGCTGTTTCCGCTTCCTGGGGGTCATCTTCTGGGTAGCCTTGGACATCCTCAGGGTTTTCTGACGCAGCACGACACGAAAAGACTGGTGGTTGGGGAGGATGGCAATGGATTGTGTTTTTAAAGATGGCCGCCGGCCCATTTCCCGTTCCTGCACGATGATGTAATTTCCGGGTCCGGTTTTGCGAACTCGGTATTAGTATGGCGGTATTACCGGGCCGGTATTTAGGGGTTGCTCTGAGGCGGTGCCGGTATCGGCGGATCCCGTGTTGCCGCTATCGGGGGGTTGGAGGGCCTTTAGCGGCATGCCGGTATTACCATTACCGGCATGGGGGTTCGCGCATGCTCGCGCACTGGTAATCACCCGCTATTAGCGGGTTCATACGAGCACGGACCCGCTCTTACCGGCATGACGGTAATGAACCCGTTTTTACCGGGCTACTCGTAATGAGGGCCCATTGTATCTTACTAATAATGAGCTGATATCATGTGCTCTGACTTTAGAAAAGCTGGCGGTGGGTGGTTGTTGCATACCGTCTCTGGCCGACATGGCTACAACTGTGCTTTCCCTAAATGCTGAAAACCCATCTGTATTTGTGTCAGCGGTCAGTACGATCCACTCTAAGCACTCTATGCAGTCATGCCTGCAGCTTATAGACATTGGGCCTCATTACAAACCTGCCAGTCCGGGACCGTGCAAAATCCGTGACGGCGGTAAAACGTTTCCGTGTCCGCAAGGTTGCGGAAAAACCGTCCGATTACACGCTGTCGGTCGCGCGCACCACACGGACTCGGAAACGTTGTTACCGCCGTCACGGAAAACCCCACGGAAATGGAAATAATGCAGCCACAAGTGGCGCAAAACCTGTGTCCGCCTCCGCCGCCACGGACACGGAACCGGAAATACCATGATCGCCAAAACAGGAAACAGAGAGGCGGCCATCATATAAAAGCACAATCCATTGCCATCCAGAGTCAGCACAAGCACAATCCTAACTCTGAGAAGCCAAAAGGGACCACCAGCATGTCTGCCAGGATTCCTGCTCAGAGGCAGCGCAAACAGCGCTTCAGCGAGGCGGAGCTAACCGTCTTGGTGGAGCACATTGTGGACAATGCGGAGATGCTGTTCAGCGCCGACCAACGGCGTGCCACACAGCAGCAGAGGAAGGAGGTGTGGGCTGAAGCTGCACGCAAGTGCACCGCTGTGGGTGTGACAGTGAGGAGCGTGAAGGACTGCCACAAGCGGTGGGACGACCTGTGGCTGAGGGTACGCAACCTCATTTCCACGCACCGCCAACGCAGCAGTGGGACAGGCGGAGGACCCCCTTCCCCACTGAGGCTGCAAGCATGGGAGGAGCGTTGCAGCAGCGTCCTCCACCTTGAAAATATGCAGTTGTGAGTACTGGGCCAAAGGACCCGTTAACAAACCCCCCCCCCAGGCAGTGCATGTGTGGGCCAAAGGACCCATTAACAACCCCCCCCAGGCAGTGCATGTGTGGGCCAAAGGACCCATTAACAACCCCCCCCCCCAAGCAGTGCATGAGTGGGCCAAAGGACCCATCATGATCCGCATTGCAACCAATATCACAGAATGCATACACCAGCAATCAGATGCATGTGACTAACACTATTCAATGTACAATCTTAATGACGCATTTGATCCACCCATCTGCCACAACAACAACACTAATTGAATGCACGTTGTGTCCCCACAGCCGTTTCAAGTGACAGTGATACTGCACAACAGGCCAGCCAATCTGCACCGGCAAGTACAGAAGCCACCGCCACCACACAGGAGGATGCTGCCGGCAGTTCTGCACATCTGGCCACATTACGAGCCACTACAGATGTGCCGCCCACCACCACCACCGACATCCCCACCGTCTCCACACTGCCTGAGTCTAGACAGGTGCCACGGAACCTATCATGGCCACCCAACACAACACCGAAGGCAGCAGCACTGCAGAGGGGGCGGCCTGCAGTGATTACAGTGCTCCGCAAGAGCACTCAGAAACGGGGCCACAGGGGGAGATGCCCACATTGGAAGACCTGGGCTCCTTCCATGAGCTGGAGTTCAGCCCCACATCACTGAGGAGTCCCATGAGGTCGCCCACCCCATCCATGGCCGAACTGAATGCCCGCATGCAGCGGATGGAGGAGCAGCAGGCTACCCTCACCCAGCTGGTGGAGAGGCAGCTAGAGGAATCCAGGCTGCAGAGGGAGAGCTACAGCGCCTCAGTGCGTCGCCTGTCGAGGTCCATCGGACGCTTTGCAAGCACTATAGTAACCCTTGCACGCCATGTGCGGGAGGGCAACGACCACACCTCCAGGCTTGTAGAGGCCATGTTGGTTGGCCAACAGGCAAATCTGGCACGGATGCCCTCAATCCCAGATTCTGCGCAATCAAACACAACCACCCCATCCAGCTCCACTACTGCCAGTCCAAGGAGGCGCTCGAGTAGGCTAACGGGTCCCTCGGGCAAGGTTGCACAGGCACAGAAGCGCACACGGAAGTGATGGCATGTGTGTGGGGCAGTGCAGGACACATGTGGACAACAAGGGTGTGAGAGGGGTGGGCACGTTTGGGTGGTGGGGTAGGTAGTTTTGGGGGTTTGAACAATGGGGCCTCGGTGGGGGTGGGCAGGTTTGGGTGGTGGGTGGCCCCGGGTGTACAGCTTCCCTAACCAATGCACCTCCTTCCCTGTTGTTATTACATCAATACATCACCATTTCGAATCAAGACATACATGTGTGGACATTGATCATTTATTTTGCAGTGCAACTATTAATTCATTGTCGTCACCATGTTCGTGCATTTCTGTGAATGTGCTGTGACTCAAAAGTAAATGCGAATCAGGGCATCCCGTGCTCTCTGGCCATCATGTGGACCCCCAGGGGGAGGCGGTGCCATCCCATCCCCATCTCCATCCCCATCCCCTTCCCCATCCCCATCTCCATCCACATCCCCATCCCCATCTTCCTCATCTGCGTCTGGTGGCATTGGGATGTTCCTGCGCAGGCATATATTGTGCAGCATGGCACATACGAGCGTGATTTTACCCGTCTTCACTGGGCTGTACAGCAGTGATCCACCAGATCTGCTCAGACAGCGGAAACGGGCCTTCAGCAGTCCAAATGTCCTCTCAATCATTCCACTTGTGCGGATATGTGCCCTATTGTATGCCTCTTCATGCCTGTTCCTTGGTCTCCGTACAGGTGTCATCATCCATGGCGTGAGTGCATATCCCGCATCACCTACATGGGATGTAGATGGGGGAACATGTCGGTGTTTGTGGCATCATGTCCTCATCTGCTGCTGTGCAATCTTGTATCATCATTCATTCATGCATATGTACCATGCAGTGTATGGAGGTATGTTTTGGGCATCCCGATGTATGTCGCTAACTGGATATGGGCCTACACATTAACTTGCATGTTTACTGTGCCCTGCGGGTGACATTTGATTGTGTGCATGTCACGGTGCAGTGCTGTCCACACATGGCAGAGTGACTCCACTGTACGGAAGTAGTAAATACACGTTGTCTCATTTACACGCCTCTCGTGCCTTTTGAGGCAGTGTTTCAATTGAGGGTGGGTGTCTGCAGTGGCACAAGGTTCATGGGACAGTGATGGGATTGGCTGTGCCAGCATGTGCACGGGCACATTGTGGTGCCCTGTCATGTCTTCCTTCATGATGTTTGGCATCCGCTGTGTATTTGGTAGATGGAAGGGGGGTGATGCATGTGCGGTCACAGCGGCACACTCACAATGCTCATTGGCCTGGACACACACACACCACTTCGACAGGGTTGTAGCATTGTCAGCTGTACTCACCCAATAGCCATGTGCTTTGTCCGGCATAGCGTTCCATGTACCGTGGCAACGTGGAATTCCGCAGTACCATTGAGTCATGTGATGAGCCTGGGAAACGTGCGCAGCAGTGTGTAATCAGTTGCATGGCATCACAAACCATCTGGACATTCAAAGAGTGATACTGTTTCCTATTGCGGAACACCACCTCAATTGCACGTGGTACTGTCAGCTCAACGTGGGTGCAGTCAACTGCGCCTATGCAATTTGGCATGCCTGCTATGGCATGGAAGGCCAACTTGGTGGCAATGACCTTGGGGAGGGTGCGGGGTAGGGCTATGTGTTCCGACACATGGCGTAACAGGGCATCCAGTACCTGTATCAGGATTTTTGAGAAACAGGGTTGTGATATGCCGTGTAGCTCCCAACCGTGTGTTGATAGGTGCCAGTGCCAAGGAAATGCAGTACTGAGACAACCTTCAAGAGGGGGGGGATGGCGGTGGGGGTGTCAATTTGGCTGCTGATGTTGTCCTCAATCATGGCGGTGATGTGCTGGATTGTTGCACGGTCCAGCCGGTATAGTGTGTGGATCTGTCCTGGGGTGAGGTTCCAGGGTGAGGCCCTGATGCGTGGTATTGCTGGCTGGCGGCGGGGTCGGGCTGGCTGGGCAATGGGGTTTGCCATAGCTGCAGGGTTGTCTGGTTGCCGCCTGCGCCTCCTCCGCCTACGCCTCCTCCTCTGCGCCATTACTGCCACCATGTGCAGTGCTGCCTGTTGGTTGAGTAGGCCCAGTCCCAGTGCTACTAGACCTGCTGCCTGCATGGTTCTGTGTTGTGTTGGGCTGGGTGTGGCCCTTTTGTAGGCTCCCAGTGGCCTGCTAGGTCCAGCTGGGCTGATTTGGTGCACCTGTGCCCTGATTCAGTTCAGCAGGCAGTGTATAACGCCATGTTCGCGGTGGCGGCGGTTCCGCAACCGTGATCACGGTATTTACGCAATTTTTTTGCCGGTATTTCCGTGTCCGCGCTAGTTGTGATGCTCACGGTGTTTCGTGTTGACGGTAACAGAGGGGTTTCCGTGCAGACGGACTTAACGGGACCCCTATTTCCGCAGTGGCGGTTGAGGGTGGTGCTATTACCGGGGCCGCGGGTCATGATTGGGCAGTCATGGAAACGGTGCCGGTATGGTTTTACCGGCAGTGTTAATTCCGGACCGGAGTAGTTGTAATGAGGCCCATTGACTTGGAACAACGACATTTGGCAGCAATGCTCCTACTTCCGAATGTGAGGAGATCGCCGTTGTCTTCGATTTCTTTGGATGCGTCCGAGGTTCCCTTCACTTTCAACATAACTGACTCAGATCTCTTACAAATGCCGCTAGTCACGCATGCCAATGCAGCCATTAATGATGTTCCTTTTGGCGGCATTCTCGCTGGCGCTGCACAACCCCTGACTGAAACGTCGACTAAAGTGTCCACAAGCCTCGGATGCTTGCCTAATCCGGTGGGCAGTATTAAATTCATTCTGGTGCCATCCGTAAAATCTGCTTCTGTGATATCAAGCAGACAAAAAGTCAGAGAAGCAAATGCTGTGACCCCATTTGATAAAGAAACACACTATGATTTATCGCAAGACAAATCCAGCGTGTCTAACATGTTGCTTACCCCTTTCTCAGGCATTGACGTTGCCGCACGTGAAGCCCGGTTAACCGAACGGCTGATAGCCGATTTCGTTGAAATGAGGGAAAGTCTTAACCAAGTTTTGTTCAAAAACATGCAAACTTGCCTGCAAATGGACGTCAACTGAGCACAACAAAGAAATATCCGAATAGGTCCAACAGAAAAAAATCCAATGGTAACAGAATGTCTCCACCACCAGTTCTTATACATCTAGATGGTTCAGAGGACAGCAATGACGTTGCTAACATCGAAAAGGAGATTGGACATGTGGCGGACTCTTCAAAGATGACATGTGAAAAATCTGACCATAGTTCCCACCACGCCTCACGTGCCTCTGACAAGATTCCCGAAGACACTTCAAATATAAAAGGAAACATATCAATAGCTGCTGGGCTTCAAATTCACAATAACATGCTTGCAGCCACATCAATAGCACTGCTACCTTTCATGAAGCTCTATGAATCTTTGAACAAGGCTGTACGAGATCAAAGTTCTTTATTGGTGATGGCAAACAACAAACTACTAGCGCTGGAAAAACACAACGAACACTTGGAACACAGACTTGACGAGTCGTTTCACGGCAATGGCAGTCGCACTTGAACGAGATAACCAAGCATGAAATGCATGATAAAGGCGATCTTAGTGATGCTGTACTTGAGTGTATCAAGTGGATAAGACACAACGCACCTGTGCGTCAAGTTTGTTGCTCTAAGAGTAACCTCTGTTCATGTATGGCCGAGAACTTAGAACTACCAACTGGAGCCCATGTTAACCTATCAAGAAATGCAAATGGTCCTCAAGCTGCTCCTGGTAATAATACAATTCCTGTAGCTTGTGCAGCAATAGTCCCGGACAGCGAAGGCCCATCTAATGTAACAAAGGCTCAAACAAGTGACATACTAAAGGGCCCAGAACCAGATTCCGTTGCAGCTCCAGCAACTGAGAAATCTGTAGTGGGCTTGAATGATGAAGTCTCATCGCAGAAACACCCAAATGTGGATGGCCAAGCTGAGGCTGGCTTAAAGACCTTAAGCTTCCAACCACAAGACAACGCAGTTCGAGCTTCTAAAGTTTCATTTGGAATTTTTTCAGGTGCAGCAAAATCAATAAAAACAGCCAGTTTACCTGGCGCTGCAGAGCATGGAAACAAGTTAAACTGTTGAAAAAGGCAAACGCAGGGCCTCCAAACAAACGTGCACGTAACAACGAAGCTAAGAAGTTCATCCAAAATTTGATAACGCCTCCGCTGCTTGAACCAGCCATAAAAAGCAGATCAGATGTTGGGTTTGTACATCTGAAACGGAAAATACCAGCACAAATGGCAGCTGACGCCAGCATAGCGAATCTCTCAAAAAGACCACGAGATGTTGCCGAAATGTCTGTTGACTCAAGTGTCCACTCCTCAATAGATTTGTGTAACCTTTCAACTTACACAATAGAGGACAAGGATGCTGTCTTGTCTGCTGAAGGTATCGCTGAGGCTATGATCGCTAATCTCCAAGACAAAGTCCCGAAGTCCATCCCTGATACTTCAACACATCAGGTTGGGCTGCAAAATGTCAGAAGGAAAGAAACAAAAACTGTAACTGTGGCTCTAACTGGACATGGAAATGCTTCACAAAAGATAACTTGGACAGGAACGGACAATATTGTGTCAAATTTAAACCCGGAACATACATCTGCCCAAAAAACATAACCTCATTCAACGAGGTCCTGAGGTTGGTAAGTCTTCACTCGGGTCCACCATCCCTCGTACGTGGAAAGTTGAGCTAGAAAACATCTTGGAGGAAAAGAAAGAGGTAAACTTTTTTTTTTTAAACCTCTTTTTATTAGTGGTCTAGAAAAACACAAAACACAGTTCGAACATCATCATACAGATCGCAATCAACATGGTACAGCAGTGCAAAGGAACATAGTACATGTAGTATACATTTTCCCACAGCGGTGAGTTTAGGTATCGCTGTCACCGTCAGAGACCATATCACAGAGATACATTCTAAGGGGACCCCAAATATCCTTAGGTCTGCAGGCCGACGGGCGCGTAAGAACAAACTGCTCCTCAGCCTCATTCACGTAGACCAGCTCTCGGAGAAACTGCTGCACAGTGGGTGGCGACGGATTTTTCCAATGTAGCAGAATACATTTTTTGGCCACAGCACATGAGACATTAAACAGTCTTCTGGTCTTTTCGGAACATTTTCCGATGTCTCCGAATAAATATTTCTGTGGAGACAGCGTAGGGGGGATTTGTGTGATCTCGTCTAGTATGTTTGCCACCTCCCTCCAGAACCCAGCCACCAACGGGCAGCTCCAGTACATGTGGAACGAGCCAGCGTAATCTGCTTTGCACTTTGGGCATTGATTCGGAGCGTTTGGGGCAAACTTGGCTATCTTGGCCGGGGTGTAGTGTAACCTGTTAAGAATTTTAAATTGGATCACCCGAAGCCCAGCATTCAGGGAAACCTTTTTGGTAAGTGAGCAATATCTATCCCAAGTCTTATCATCGATAGGGATCTGGAGATCTTTTTCCCATTTATCTCTGCTAGGACCGGGCGAGGGTGAGTGTGCCTGTACCATGTTATATAAGCTGGACACACCCAATCGGTCTCCGGCAGTGATCATCTGAACGCACGGGTGTGTAGGGGGTTCATCGGGGAAAGACTCCCGGTATTTCTGGAAGGCCGATCTCATACGGCAGTATTGCAGGACCCTGAGTGGGCCCCTGCCCATAGCCCCAGTAACCTGCTGAAGGGTCGCAAATTTTGCATCAATAAACATATCACCCAGGCACATCTCGTCCCCAGGATCCCAGGCCGAGCGCAGGCAGTCATCGTGTGTTGGGGGGATACCAGGGTATCTCCAGAGGGAGACCTCCGGGTTATATAAGGACAAAAGTCCCAGTTTCTTGAATATTGCTCGCCAGGCAGCGACCGTGCTGCTGACAGGGTTAAACTCACATGTATCTCTGTAGCGATCATCAAAAATGACAGACTGTATGTTCGTGGGTGACGTGGTAAGTTCTTCTACATCCACATGTGGGGGGCCCCCATCCCTGGAATACCAATATTTGGAGAACTGGGCCTGGGATACATGATAATAAAGTTCAAAGTCAGGGGCCGCCAGCCCTCCAGCAGAGTATGGTTTAGTTATCCTTTCCCACCCTATTCTTGGAGTCTGCCCATGCCAAAGGAAAGCCGTGGCCATAGACCTGAGTTTAGTGAAAAAGAGTCTTCCCGGCCAAATCGGTATGTTCACAAATAGGTACAGTAACTTGGGGAGGACTGACATTTTAAGGACTGCCACCCTGCCATGCAATGATAACGGAAGGCGGTCCCACAACAACAGTTTAGTCTTCAAGGCCTGTAGCGTCGCATCGTAATTGTCAGTGTATAATCTGTTTTTTCCATGTGATACAAGTATACCCAAATACCTGATGGACTCGCTGGACCATCTCAGCCCATCCAGGGAAACAGGGCAGTCAGTTGCCGGTGTAAGGGGGAAAACCTCTGATTTATCCTTATTTATGGCATAGCCAGAGTATGTAGTGAATTCTTGGATCTCTGCCATTATGGGAGGTAGGTTACTTTCGGGTTCACGGATATATAAGAGCGTATCATCAGCGTATAGTGATATTAGTTGTGTGGCTCCCTTCAGATTAATGCCTCTATTGGAGTGTCTCAGTCTTATCGCGATTGCCATTGGTTCTATTGTCAGGGCGAATAGTATAGGCGAAAGTGGGCAGCCCTGCCTAGTGCCCCGTCCCAACAGAAACATATCCGAGATTGTTTGGTTTGTTAGCACCCGGCCCCCGGGTTTCGTGTATAGCAATTGCACATATTTAATAAAGTTCGTGCCTACCCCAAATGCCTCCAATACTGCCAGCAAGTAGGCCCAGGATACAGCGTCGAAGGCCTTCTCAGCATCTAATGATACGGCCACAGCGTTCCTACCTGGGTCGATCTGGGCCAGTATTCCAAAGAGCCTACGCAAGTTAAGTGCCGTAGATCTAGCGGGGATAAACCCATTCTGGTCAGGGTGAACCAATGTGGGGACCGCCGGCAAAAGCCTATTGGCTAGTACTTTGGCGAATATCTTGGCATCTGTATTAATGAGAGACAGTGGCCTGTAGGACGACATATCTTGGGGAGGGCGGCGCGGTTTAGGGAGAACAGTTATTAACGCCTCTCTCATGGATGGGGGTAGTATGTTACATTGAAGGGATTCCTCCCAGACCCGCAACAACAACGGAGCAAGCTCCGCACCGAATTCTTTGTAGAATTCAGCCCCTAGACCATCTAAACCTGGAGCTTTATTGGAAGACAAATCTTTAATTGCCTCAGCGATCTCTTCTGCAGTATGGGGCTGGTCCAGTGTAAGGCGGCCCTCCTCCTGGAGTTTCGGCATCGAAAGAGCTGCAAGGTATGTCCCTATCTCGGTGGCTGATTTAGTATCTCTATTGCTATATAATCGCTCATAGAACACCGCAAACTCAGTATTTATTTCGTCTTCGCTCACTACAACCGTACCCCCAGGCGTCTGTAAGCTGGTAATGCGATTTGGGCGCCTGTCTTGTTTGAGTAAGTTGGAAAGCGACCTGCCCGCTTTATTGCCTTCGCCATATCTGCGGGCTCTGATCGGGGATGCCATGTACTGCACTTCTCTGGAGGCCAGTTTACTGAACTCCTGAAGTTGTGTTTGAATGTCAGCCAATACGCTCCCGTCGTGGGTGCGAGAATAAGTGTCTTCCAGGAGTTTCAGCTTGCCCTCAGTCAGGGTCAGCTCAGCCCTGACTCCCCTAAGAAGACCAACAGATTTAGACAGTAGCAAACCCCTGACCCAGACCTTAAAGGGTTCCCACACAGTGGAGTAATTATCAACCGAGCCTACGTTAACTTTGAGGAATTCAGCGATCTCAGTGTGAAGCCCCTCCACCGTCCCGGGGTCTCGCAGCAAACCCTCAGGCATCCTCCATCTCCTAGGGGGTCTAGGGCAATTGTGAAAGGTGACCTCAAGTGCGACAGGGGCATGGTCAGATAGTGTGCGGGCTAGTATTTCACATGCCTTTGTACCAGCAACAAGGGAGGGGGAAACAAACCAATAATCAATTCTGGATTCGGAATCATGTACCGATGAGTAGTACGTGTAACTCCTCACAGTCGGGTGGAGAGCACGCCAGATGTCCTCAAGTGAAAGCTGAGATAGAACATTTTGTAGAGTAAGGGAGGCCCTGCTGGATGCTCTTACAATTGTGCTGGATCTATCGAGCACCGGGTCCAGAGTGATATTGAAGTCTCCTCCCAAACTATGGTAGGGATATTAACGGCAGCGATCAGTTGATACACATCCGCATAAAAAGTGGGATCATCAATATTAGGCCCATATGTGTTGACCAGCAATATCCGCTGGCCCAATAACGAGCCCCAGACAAGAACATATCTACCCAGAGGGTCCAGTTTATGGCCATCGAGCCTGAGCCCGAGATTCGGGTGTATAGGAATGGCCACCCCCCTGGACTGTGATGAATAGTTGGTGCAGAACCTGGACTTTCCCCAACCGGGCATAATGACCTCATTATCAGTCCCCGTAGTGTGGGTTTCCTGTAGCATAACGATTTGGGCACCATGTCTGATAATGTAATTTCCCACTTTTTTGGCTTTTGAGCGATTGTTCAGCCCCCTCACATTCCATGAGATAAGTTTAACCCTCAGAGCGTGAATCGAGCTTTACAGGAAATACAATGTACGGGCACCAACCAGTCTCAGATATAGTTCCATGCATCATAGTTCGTGTCAGTGCGCTCCAGACCACTAGTTTCAACAGTAACCAACAGAAACCTCCCAGCAAGACCCTCTTAGAGCAGAGTCCCGTGTAGAGGGGGAGCTTGTTAACTATGTAACATTGGGTTCGAAACAAACATCCCCAACTTTTCCCCTCCCCAACCAACCCCCCACCCACACTGTCTCCCCCAACTCGACAGTGCGCGACCCCAAACTTGTGGAGTATTCCCGGGGTAGCTATGTTGCCTCACATGTCCGCCATCCCAGGCCTCCAACGCCACCATTTGCAGAAGATGGCTGACTGTAATCTCCAAACAAAAGGGCCCCAGCCACGGGGTCCACAATCTCTCATTGTCAAACATGAAAGCGTACACTTCCTAATCTGCCGGTCGAGGTCCATTGTTCGGGGCCGGTCGTTCCCCTCTAGGAGGCAGGGGTATAGAGGATTCAATATATGACCGGGCTTCGGATGGGTTCTCAAAGAAGTGTGACCTACCAGCGTGTTGAATTCTCATTTTGGCCGGGAACATTAAGGCATATGTGATCTGTCGTTCTCTGAGGAGCTTCTTGACCGGTTCATACGAGCGCCTGCTGGCCTGGACAGAGGCGGAGAAATCAGGGTAGATATGTATACGATTGCCCTCGTAGTGCAGTGTGCCGGTCTCTCTGGCCAACCGAAGGATGGTATCCCTGTCCCTGTAATTCAGCAGACGAGCAATTATGGTTCGCGGAGGCGCCCCCGGTTTGGGAGCCGGTGCTAGGGTACGGTGTGCTCTCTCGACAAGGAAATGTTCGGACAATGCGTCAGGTCCAAATAAGGACCTAAAGAGTTCCTCCATATGTTTCTCCATTTGGCCCTTGCCGAAGGATTCGGCCACACCTACCACACGGACGTTGTTCCTCCTGGACCTAGATTCAAGATCTTCGCACTTAGTCTGCAGTCTGTGCATAGTGTCTTTGATATGAGCTATATCACGGCTGTGTTGACCAACTGTATCCTCGGTAGCACTTATCCTGCCCTCTGCCTCAGTGACACGCGCACTTTCCTTGTCGATTCTGGCCTTCAAGGAGCCTATGGTAGCAACTATCTCATCCAGTTTGGTGTTTACAGCCAGAAATCCGTTTTGAACTAGCACGGTCAATTTATCCTCTCTGTCCAGTGCCTCACGCTCACCCTCGCACTGCTGGGTGTCAATTGGCTCAGAGTGGCTGATCGAATTGGTAAATGTGTCCATAGGGCCCTTCTTCCTGCCACCAGGGGTCTTAGGGGCTCTGTTGGATCTGC
This sequence comes from Ambystoma mexicanum, assembly GCF_040938575.1. Classification (NCBI taxonomy): domain Eukaryota; kingdom Metazoa; phylum Chordata; class Amphibia; order Caudata; family Ambystomatidae; genus Ambystoma; species Ambystoma mexicanum. The sequence goes on along the minus strand of NC_090931.1, from coordinate 185,020,673 downwards.
CGGGTTCCCCCATGATCGCAGCACGCCAACCCGTATGTCGGATCCGAAACAGGCTCGAGGCCACTACCACAGGAGGCAGAATCGGTGAAATAAACCCCCGGCCCCCCCCCCGCCTCGGACGCCTCCTCACCTAGCGAGCGGAACACTCCAGATGTTCCAGGTGTACGTCCCGGTTGAAAACGGCTAACCGCAGGGGCCCCAGCACTCAGCAGCGAGTCAGCCTTCAGAAGCAGGGATGCGGGCTTCACGGTCAACCCAGTCGGAGGGGGGCAGAGGGGGGGCAGTCAGCAAAGCCACTCGGGACCAGGCCTCAGGAGGGATCGGCGCCAGAGGCACCACCGGCAGTCCGCCCGGGGGTTATGCAGCAACGGGATCGTGAACCAGCAGAAGCCGCCAAAATCAGGGCGAGGAGAGGCGGCAGCAACGGGTCAGGGGTGGGCCGGGACAGTCCGAGCATCCGGCGCGGGACCGGGCAGCCGAATCTTCTCCGTTCAATATCAGGATCTGGCGCCAAGGGGGAAGCCACGCCCAGCACAGGCCTACAGCGGACAGCAGCCGCGGACCACAGGTAGTTCCCTCTGGAACCGGGAGACGGCCAGGGAGCGCCACTCGTGTCGGAGGAACTTCGCGGGGGCATATCTTGGAGATGCGGCGCCACTCCGGGCTCAAACTCCCACCGACCGTGTGGGACCCCGACCGCAACAGATCCACCAAATTTCAGTAAGCCAGTCAGCCGAAATACGGATTTATAAGCTCAGGATGTAGAGGCAGCGCGGGAGCCCCGGGTTTAAGCAGCCATTCTCGTTGTGCGCAACAGCGCCCCCCTCAAAAGAGGTAAACTTGAATCGCTCCAATGTCATGAACATGCTCCATACAATTCTGGCTCTTCGTAATATCAGATTTGACGATATAGCAATAGTTGAATATAAAACAGAACTAAGATCTGATTGGGTAATTTTACATTTGAAATTCAAGGCCTTGGTAAAACCATTAATAGATGCCAAAGAAGAGTTATTGTTCTTCGGATTCGATTTGGTCTGGAATGATGATCATCAAACTTCTCAGGGCTCGGACGCATTAAAATACCAGAATGTCTCCACTATTGAGCAGAAAAAAAACGCATTGTGGAAGCATCTAAAACAAAACTCAAATGGCCCGGCAGATTTAAAGTCGAATCCATCAGGTCCACAAAGTGCCCATGCAAATGTTTGGTCGCAAAGAAGTAATAACTAGCTAATTTCTCAGACAAGCCTTTCCACCTAGTTGTTAACATCTTGGAATACAAGAGGCTTTGTCCATCTGTTTCAAGAAGCCAGCCCATTGGAGACTACGAACTTGATAATCTGTTTGCAAGAATCATGGTTGTGTGAAATCCCAAGCTGTAATGGTTATTCAGTCCTTTTAAATGCAGCAGGAGGAAAAAACATATTTGGTCGGCCCTTCTCTGGTCTAATCACGATGATTAAGAACTCTTGTGGTTGGGAGGTGCTAAGTTCACTAAACCCGAACTTGTTCGTTCAAGTCTCAGTTTTGCAAAGTGTCAATTCTGGTGCTGACACAAAAACACAATTTATGATCATAAACACATACTGGAATCCAGCAATGATTGGTGACGCTGCTTATTTGACATCGATAACAGCTCAAATCGATGCTTGTCTTCAAGCTTTCGAAGATCTTTTCATATTAGTATGTGGAGACCTGAATTATTCCAAGTTTGACTAGTCATCAGAGCGACCATTGGCCAACGATTTTAAAATTCCTAGAGAATGGGCAGACCGTGGTAAAAATGGGAATACGAACTAGCTCTACGCCAATTTGTAATGCTAAATGGCTGTACAAAGGGAGACATCCCCGCCACTGACACTTGGCATCGTGGCGACCTGAAAAAGACTCTAGATGACATATGGGTATCAAAAAATAAATTACACTGCTTCATTACTGGATTAACAACTAGGAAGACGCAAAAAAGCGATCACGATGCTCTGGTGTTACACTGGGACTGGTCGTTTGCTAAAACTCCTTTACGTTTTGAAACAGATTTAAACATTAACAGCGGCATGAACAGACTTCGGCTAAATAGTAAACAATATCAATAACCAAATCAAGTCGTTGACTGCCGAGTTCACAAAACAAGATCCAACGATCACCCGGTCTGACTACTTTCCATTGCATTCCTTATGCTGTTTACAAAAAGTTTGCATAAGAACAAGGTCGCAACTGTAAATCACAAACATCAGTGCAGCTCTGAAGTATGGGAAGCAAAAAAACTGCTACAAAAAATGTACGAATTATAAGGAAAAGCAAAGACACTAATGAAAATGTCCTATTGAAGAAGCGTTGTCTGCATTATCGGAATTGGATCAGATCATTTAACTCAACTTGTGAGCAAAATCAAGCCGAAACAATGTTACATCTGATCATACAAAAGGATAGTAGAAACATATGGGAAATTATTAACACGGGCCATATAAAGCAAGTTTTTGCACTATCCAACAGAGTAAACGCAGCAAAATGGGTGGAACACTTTACAGCAGTCTTCGACTCACAGGGACAAGACGAAAGTTCTATCTCAGACTCGACTTCAAGTAATTGGAATGTCATTGAATCAGTAAATGACAGAAAAAGCGATAAAAGTTCTGAAGAACTCAAGGGCTGCCGGCCCGATGGAATCTCAAACATGATGCTAAAAACCAATAAAGAAGAGAGGGCACCATTAGTAATTTGTGATTCATGGAAAAGTGCGGTGGTAGTGCCGGTGTTCAAAAAAGGCAATTGAGAGGACCCATCAAACTACCTCCCAATAGCGCTATTGGACACGATGGGAAACATTTTTGCAAATTTTCTTCAACAAAAGCTCACATCTTGGGCTGAAGAGTCGAATTTAGTGAATATAAGGCAAACCGGCTTTAAAAAAGGTGTTGGAGTAGAGTTAAATTTGATTCTACTAAATTTGGCCAAACTCAACGCCCTAAAATGCAAGAAACGGTTATTTCTTGCGTTTGTAGATTTAAAACAGGTGTTTGATAGTGTCAACTGGCAGTGCCTTTGGACTAAATTAAAAAAAAAAACTGGAGCTGTCCAGATGATCTGATTCAACCATTGATGACCTTGTATTCAAACACATTGATCCGTGTACGGCTTAATGCTCAAGGTGAGCTAACTGATGAAATAAAAACGCTCAGAGGGGTAAGTTAAGTTGTGTCATCTATGCTGACTATGTGGTTCTACTCGACTCTACAGAAATTGGACTCAAAAGACTATTGTCAGCATTACAAAATTATCTGGACACAAATTTCTTGGCAATAAATGTGGAAAAATCTAAAATAATTGCCTTGTGCCCAAAAACTCGACAAAGAAAGAAAATCTTCAAGTGGAGGGTAAACAATGAGATAATATCGCAGACTGATAGCAATAGATACCTGGGCGTAATATTTAATACCTCAATACGTGAGTGGAGCTGGATGCACGATAGGTCATCTCGAATGTGGATGTTTGCGCTTCAAGGCGCCAAACTTCACAGAATGTATGGCAAGTTCACATTGTTACCAGTAAAAACTTTCTACCTTCAAAAAGTGATCCCTGCCATATCCCTGCCATATCCTTTAGAAGTGAAACCGGCTGGAACATCGATGCTGGCTTTTGGTGCCAACTTGAGGCAAAATTTTGGTGCAAGGTGCTTAATTTACCAGATAATGTTCCGGTTGTTGCGCTTCGTCACAAACTTTGCTTGGTTTCCATGTATACTACAGTACTTTGGAAATCAATTTCTGGTTTGCGCAAAATGCGCTTGACCCCCGGAACAAAGGTGTTACTTGATTTTAAATGCAAAGAGCAAAGACTTATCTGCAACTCCTTTGAACAGTTGGGAAAAAAACTGCTGTTGATATTATGTGAAGCTGGTATATCCATGCTACAAGTTGTACAAATGCCACAAATTGCTAAGAAAAAAGCGCTGGCAGTGGAGATGGATTCTGAACATTGAGAATCGAGGAAAGTTGCCCACTGCAATTGACTTGGCACTTCGATGCACAAAATGGACGAACTGCCAAAATATTTGTCCAGATTTCCCTCAAGATGCCACTGTGATCAATTCATACGATTTCACCTGAACCTCTATAGAACAAACAAAGTGCTGATGCGGCAAAAAGATCCAAACACAAAATCAAATCAATGTTGTTTCTGTTTGAATGCTGTTGAATCCCTAAAGCACATGGTGACTGAGTGCTCTAGGGTCGTGAGTCAACGCTCTTTGCATTTAGGCCAGTTTGCTCCGAAAAATGACAATATGGCTGAATGGTGAAGTTATCTTTTGTCTGGCATTAACGTTCAATTAACGTGTGCAATTATTAACTCTATGGATATGATTATATCAAATGCACAACAGCTATAATTGCCAGAAAGGTTTTTTCTTTTATTTTTTTTTATTTTATATGTTTGAAAAAGGTGGTTACAAAAAACGTTTATTTTCTTTTTCTAAACTATTGTCAATAAAAAAAAATACTGCTTTAAGGAAGGAACAAACCTTTTTAATCAGGCATCCCGGTTGAATGATCGGGTAGTTGCAGGATCTGTTCAACTATCGCCACAAGTAGCCTCCTAATTGCAGGGCCATTTTTAGGATCTTGCAGAAAAACATGTATATTAGTACTACGCCCAAAAAGAGCAGGATAGGCTCGGAGTATGTATACAAAGACAGCGAGAAGTAGTTTATGGGCATCTGCATCTGATAGGAACATGGGCTTAACAAAAGTGAAACTCAGTGAGGAATTAATCTGGAAACTGCTCAGGCTTCCAGTCATCAAACTCTGACTCCAGATTTGGCATATTTATCACATCAACACTTTCTTAAATCCAATTAAGTCCCGTGGCTCGTGAACTTTACTTTGTACTCCTGCTATAATATCTATAAAGAGTATCCGGGGTGAGCCACAGTCCAAATGCACAATTGCATTTATTTAGTCAGCAATCTTAGCATCCTTCTTCCTTGTCATCGATCGAGTGTGCACGTGCTGAACTTCTTGTCTTGCTTCCGAATCAACAGTTGGGGGTGCATCATCTCACCAGCATAAGGTTTTACTTCGCCCAAGTGTATCCATGCGTGTCTTTCTTGGACTTTTACTGCTGAGGGAGTGACATTCTTAACAATATGGGGTCCACTAAAACAGGGCTCGTGCCACTTCCTTGTGAAGTTGTGGACTAGGACTGAATCTCCAATAAATAATTTAGGTGCAGGAAATAGTTCTTGAAGCCTGGTTGCTGAATGGTCTTCATCTGTGTCTTGAGACCAACACTACTTGTGCTTAAGTTGATCTGAAATGACAGAGGTACTTGCGGTCATACATGTCAAATAAGCACATAGCTCATTTCCTAACATTTCTGCAGTCTTCTGGGCTTCACCCCTGCTCCTCGGTGGAAGAGACAAAGGCATGCTCATTCATCTCCCTGTCACTAGCTCTTGGGGTGTGAGGTGGTGGTCCAACCCAGGCTGATTCCTTAATGCATATAATGCAAAGGGCAGGCAATACAGCCATCCCTTTTTCAATGTCAATTTCAACTTAGCAATTCTCTCTTTAAGGAGGCTGTTGAGTCTCTCACATGTTGAGTCTCTCACATATCCCATTCGTTTGTGGGTGATAAGCAGAAGAAAATGTGTGTTTTATACTAAGCAATAGGCTAATCTGTTCAAATGCTTCATTAACAAAATTGGGGCCCATTGTCGGATCTCAGCATCTCACATACTCCCCATCTAGGAAAGACTTCTTGGATTAAAGTGGCATCAGGGTGTGTACACAGACTTGCTTAAATCCACCTAGAAAAGGGACACACCAACACTATCATATACCTGTATCCATTACATACTTGCAGCATATCAACATAGTCAATATGTAAATGCTGAAAAGGACAGTTCGGTCGAGGAATCACTCCTCTGATTGTTCGCAGTGTATGCCCAGCGGTAAACCTTTTACATACAATGCCATTTACTACATAAAATGCCACGTGTTCTAACAGGTTCGGTGCCAACCGTGCTCTGCAATAGCTGCTGCAAGGCTTTCCCTAGTTACATGTGCAGGGTAGTGCAGCTGTCCAAGCGCTACCCTTAACATGGCTACAGGCATCACCGGCTTTCCAGTGCTGTCCTGTCGCTACAATGCTTTGGAGGGGGATAAAGAACAGCCCCTTTGTTTCCGCTCTTCCTGCGGTGCACAACCTTGAACCTCCATCACCAGTGTTCTTGATAAATGGTTAAACCCTTTGTTTACAATCATAATTGTAACTACTTTTTCCTTTGCATCTGGAATAGCAAAATTTGGACTATCTGGACAATATGCAACTCTTTTGGCCTCTTTGTCTGCGGCTTCATTCTGGCGAGAGATAAAGTCAGTTTGCTTAGTATGTGCTGCACATTTAACTATTGCAATGGCTACTGGAAGTTGTAGTTCCCTGATAAGCCTGTTCAATAATGCTGCCTGTTGCACTGGAGTGCCATCCGCTCTGAGGTAGCCCCTCCTCTTCCAATGTGCTAGCCCTACGTGCACGGTTGACATCACATAGGCGGAGTCACTGAACACCATCACTTCCTGCCCTGCATGTTTATCGAGCTCGACAATAAGCACCACCAATTCTGCTGCTTGTGCTGAAAAGTGAGACGGTAGCCTTGCACTTGCTACAACCTCAAATTCACCATTGGCTCTGTGTCTTACCACAGCTGCACCGTAATGCTTTTCCCCATCAGTTTGATACATTTTTGAAGACCCATCAATAAAGACAACCTCCCCCATGCTCATGCATTTTCCTTTATGCGCAGTATATCCTCATATAACTCCCCATAGTTAGCATAGTCATGCACATGCTCACCTTCTGCCCAGGCTCAGCTACAAATATGGCAAGGTTCACGATTTTACACCTGACTGTTTTGATTGCGGGATTCAATATAACTACCTCGTATATAGAAGCCCTCTGAGATGTCAATGTACCTTGGCTTCTTCAAAATGGCAAACAAAGCATGCTCAACAAATAATGTCATAGAACACCCCATCACAATACTGTTAGACTTCTCTATTGCGAACGCGGCTGCTGCCAGCGATTGTTCGCAAGGAAAGTGCCCTCCCATAACTGGATCTAAAATCCCACTGTAATATGCCTGGGGTTTGTACCCTAATGTAGTCCTCTGTGTAAACACTGCTGTCATAACTGTCTCATTTGTATGTGAAAACAAAAAGAATTCCTCATCATAGTTGGGAATTCCTAAAACTGGAGCTGTACAAATTGCTTTCTTCAATTCTTCAAACCCTGCCTCCATTTCCTCAGTCCATTCTATTCTTTCCTTATTCACTTGTGCTTTCTTCAGAGCTTACAAAAGAGGTCTTGTGTATGAACTATAATCAAATACCCATGCTCTAACATAGTTGCATTATCCCAAAAACCGCTGCATTTGTTTTATCGTTTGCGATTTCACTGTTTTCTGTAACGCTCACCTGGTTCCCACGGGGGCGCTGGCCTAGTCTGGATTGCTGTGGCCTCTTCTAGCGTGATGCGCAGGACCCGGAACACCGATTGGACAGGACCTCCAAATCGTGCTTGCCTGGCCCGTAGGAATATCCTTCTGCAGATGAGAAAGGGGATTAACAGTCTGCAGAATAGTGTGCTAGCTCCCCCCTTTCCCGCTTCGTTCCTCTTTAACTTCCTCCAAACCCTGGTTTAAGCTCACCTTATGGTTTGGAAGGATGAACTCTCATCCTGCTTCTGGTGCAGGGGCGCGCGTTCGTCCAGTTACTTCACTGGTTTTCACAATGGCGCTGGCAAAATCCACTTGACTTTCCTGAGCGATGCGCCGTAAGTATGAAAGTTCAAAGTTCAAGTGAGGCCCCCTTTATGTTGTCTTTCTAACCTGTGATCTGTCCTTTATTTCAGGTGCAGAATGAAGGCGATGCGTCGAGGGGTTAAACTGCCGAGGTGAGTAGTGATGAGGGCGATCCCTCTAAATGTCCTTATCATTGCCCAGAAATGTCTCTTGTCCTTTCCCCATAGGGGCCGGGGTACGGTACCTGCCAACGGGGCGGCGCCGACCCGAAATGTGGAAGAAAAGCTGGTAAGTATTATGGCTGTTAATCAGGCTTTCCTTCTGTGTTCCTTCTGCTCACCTTTTGTTTCTTCCTCTCTCCCCTAGGTGCAGAGATGTGGCATCCGATGCTGACAGCCGCGATGGAGCCGGGAGATGTCTCGAGGACAGGTGAGTGAAGCGTGGCGCTGCAGCGAGCAGCGTCTTTCTTCAGGGATTTCTTCAATGGAAGTCTTTCTTCAGGGATGCTGGCGAGAAGATTCCGGATGCAGGTAAGAAGTTTGAAATAGTCCTTGGTTTTCACCTTTCTCTTCTCTTCCTTCCTTGCAGGTCTTCCAGGTTCGAGGTGGGCGTGGCTGGAGTCCAGGAGCAGGAGCAGACACGGTGAGCGTTAAGCTGCTGGAAGCAGAACAACGCGAAGCATGAGCTGCCGTCTGGGCGTGGCTTAAATAGCCTCCAAAGAAGTCCCAGGTATGTATCCTTCCCCAACTAGGTATGTATCCTTCCCTGGGCACGCCCGAGTGAAAAAATAGTCCCTATGAAAAAATAGTCCCTTTCAGGTCTCAGGGAGGCCTGAAGCATGCAGCATGGTCTGCATCAGGTAAGTGCACAAAAAACCTCCCTTTATGAGCCTGGCGCCTATGGCGCCAGGACTGATGTACAGCATGAGCCTGGCGCCAAAGGCGCCAGGTCTGAGTCCAAAGAGCTCCTATAAGGGGCCGCTGGGCTTTTACCCGAGGGCATGATGCCTGCTTCCGGGGGTGCTGGGCCTGGTCTGGTGCTCCGGGGGTAGGCATCATGACATTTTCATAATCACCTCAGCTCTTTCAGGTGTGACTATCTTCCCCTCATGTGAGATTAAGGGCCTCATTCCGAGTGGCGCCATGGCTGCCTCCAAACCCGGGTCCGGGTCCCGTCTGGCAGAATGGGGACTTAGTGGGTCATTTCGACCTTGGAGGTCCCGGTAAGTCCCATTCTGTAGACCATTCCCCATTCCCATTGAGCCCCCATAGGGCTCAATGGGAATGGGGAAGGTGCTAATTACGAGCCAGCAAATAGCAGGCCCGTTATTAGCGCCCTGGTCCCTTAGCGGGACCCGCAAAGGACGTGTGGTCAGACCACACGGCCTTTGCGGGTCCTGCTAGGGGACCTCGGAATTGGGCAGTAAAGGTTTAACGGCACAGGTCTCCTTACCAGTGACCGTTAACCCTTACCGCCAAATTCGGAATGAGGGCCTACCTGTCCTATATACAACACCTCTTCTTGACAATATTACAACTTTTCCTTATCCACTTTATATCCCTTGTCTGCTAGAATATTAATTAACTGAATCGAATCTTGCATGCACTCATCTTTTGTCGTGCTACAAACTAAAATGTCATCTACGTACTGCAGCACAACACTTTGCAAATTAATATTGCTTAGGTCCATCTGCAGGACCCTATTAAAGATCATGTCATGATGCCTACCCCAGGCATCCGGACCAAGCCCATCAGCCCTGGGAGCAGGCATCTAGACATTTAGTAAAACCTCAGCAGCCCCGGCTAGGGGCTATCTGGGTTCAGTCCTGGCGCCTTAGGCGCCAGGCTCATAGTAGGAATCAGTCCTGGCACCTAAGGCGCCAGGCTCATAGTCATTACTTACCTCAGGCAGACCATGCTGCAAATGACTCCAATCCAACATGAAGCCTGAAAGGGACTATTTTTCTACATGGACTATTTTTTACTCGGGTGTGGTTCTAGGGACTTCTTACCTGGGACTACTTTTGAGGCTGTTTAAACCACACCCGACCAGCAACACACGCTTTCCGTTATTCTGCATCCAGCAGCGTAACACTCACCGTGCCTGCAGCCTGCATCCAGTCTTCTGCCACGCCCGCCTCGAATCCGGAGCTCCTAAAACAAAGAGGAAAGAAAGGGACAAGGTTAGAAAACGAACTTATTTCTATTCCACACCTGATTCTGGATCCATCTTGTCTCCGGACCTGTAAAGAACATCATTTCTGCACGCGCCGCACCTCCAGCTGCAGCGCCGCACCATACTCACCAGTCTTCACAGCATCCTTCGGGTCGGCGCTGCCTCCATCATTTCTTCGCCGCACTTCGGCACCTAGGAGACAAAAGAAAACCACAAGGTGAGCCAAGGGAACCAACAAATATAATTCTTACTACCATAGACTTACCTGATTTACCACCGGAGGCATCCTTTTGTGACTCTCCATATTTTCACGTGCCGCATCTGTAAAGAGAGACAAAAAAACACGTTTTCCTCGTGCAACATTTACCGGACAGCGCCGGGTAATATAGACTCTTACCTGAGCGCCACCAGCTGACACAAGAGCATCTTTTCACGAGCCAGCTGCAAGACAAGAAAGGAAGGGGGGTACAAGAGTGCACATCGGACATTGAACTCTATGAACTTAATACTTACTGGTCCTCACCAGGAACCTCAGAGTCAATACTCTCCGGAACTCTCCCGAGCCTTCAAACCAGTGAAGTAACTGGAATTGACGCGCCCCTGCAAATCCACGCAGGATGGAGAGCTCATCTTTCAAGAATATAAGGTGAGATTGCTGTGAGGGCATTTCGGAGGTGATTAGTTGGGGAGGACAGTGGGGGTGCCATCACTTGAATCCACAAGTGGCTAAATCCATCTCTCCACTTGCAGGAGAATATTTCTACGGGTTAAGCAGACAAGATTAGGAGGGCAGATCCAGTCAGTCATCGCTGCACTACGCATCACGTGGGTGGAGACTGCAGTTGTCCGGGTCCGACCCACGCCCCTGTGGGAGCCAGGTGAGCGTAACAGATCAATGGAAACTCACAGTACCCTTGGGGCAAACGAGTGCTCTTCAGCTTAGTTTGATGAAACATAAATGACATAAGATCTTGGGAGTCCTTATGCAACGGGATTGAGAAAAACACATTTTTCAATCACTGTGAATTATCATGCCTCTGCTGGGATACTACATAGTATCGTAGTCGGATTTGGAACTAAAGGAAACTCTGCCTCTACAATATGGTTAATTGGTCTCATGTCTTGTATGAATCTCCACAACCCTCTCTTCAGGTTTTTCACAGGGTACACCGCGTAATTACACGGTGACTCTGACGTCACTAAAATACCTTGTTCCGTCAGGGCTGATATCGTTTTTTTAAAATTATTATTTGTTTATTTATAACAAAAACAGCGCGCAGGAGTAGAGACACAGTTGCAATGCTTATAGCCTCACAGAACATATAAAACAAAATGTCCCGCTCCCCCCACCCCCAAGTTCCTGAGTAGGCCTTGTCCCGAGCCTCATTCGGCCTGATCCGGTGGCAAGTTGTCACCCATAGAGTCAAGGGCTCTCGCGACCAAGCGTGGCTTGAAGGTCAGGGCCGGGTAGTTCTGGTCATAGTCCAGGACTGGTGCCCAAATGTCGGTGAATCGGTGGAGCAGTCCCGCTTTGGCTGCCGTGACCTTTTCCGCTATCAGGATGTCCCACAGTTTAAGCCACCAGAGGGTCATGAGGGGTCCTTCCACGGACTTCCAGGTGCGGGCCACTGTGATTGTAGCTGCCAGGAGGAATTGGGACATCAGCGTTGCCCTCCTCCCAGTTCCTGGATACAAGTCCGGGAGCGGTATCCCGCGGAGGACTTGCTCAGGCGTTGTTGGAATTTCAACTTGGGTGATGTCCTTTATGGTGGCCAGCATTGGCTCCAGAATTCCCCCACCTTAGGGCATGTCCACCACATGCGGAAGTAGGAACCCAGCTGGCCACAGAGGCGCAGCTGATATAGTTTTAAAAATATCGTCAGCTACCTCTCAAGGCATTGGGTACTGTCTTGCTCTCGGTAAAATGGCTCCTGCCTTCAGTTTAATCTTAACCTCCACTATGCCCTTCAATAGGCCTACGTCATAGGGCCCTGTAGTCCATAAAGAGTTTGGCACTTTTTCCATAGCTTCATCAAAAAATGCTGGGCGTTGCCGCACTATCATCATTCACTGTGGGATTTCTCTTGTCTCTATTCTGATCCAAAATGTAATACTCGTCTCGAATATTACTTCATCATCTGATGGATCATCTCTAAACATATCCTCGTTTGTGATGTCAGTCAATCTATACCCTTACCCAATGTCAATCACTGTTCTACATGGCCTGCCCTCGTCACCTGTTCCTTCGAGCATGGCCAATTCTCCTCGCACTATGGCTGCATTTACCTCTAGGGGAATAGTCTGTCCCCACTCTTCGCCAATAGGCATCTGTGGCCTGAATAAAAACTCATCAGGTATTCTCATATTCTTTCCCACTAGTCCGGGGAGCCATGTCAACAAAATGCGTACCCCATAATGAAAGACTTCCGGCTCTAATGGCATTTCTCGCAGAGCCATTTGCCTTGTAAACCCCAATATAAATGCGCCCACATTCATATAATGTATCCCTGGAGTAGAACACACTATGCCTTCATCAGTGAAAGAAATTGTCACATTTAGCTACGTCATTAAATCTCGGCCTAGAATATTAACCAGTGTCTGCCTTAAATACAATAATGGAACTGACATGTCACACTCTCCTATGGAGACCAGTAATTCATCAGTAAAAGGAACCATACTTTTAGCTCCAGAGAAACCTTGCACATTCATGGCATTTCCCGACATTGGATATTTTCCTTCTCGTATACATGAACAAGTAGCCCCAGTGTCTACTAAAAAAGAAAAAGATTTGCCTCCTATGGTCACATCAACCCTTGCTTCCTCTTGTGGGTCTCGTGTCACCTATAGTACTGAACACATCAAGTCGCTCTGTGAGCTGTCCTATTGTGGGTACATGCTTATCCCCGTACCTGCAAAAGGACTTCCTCCTACCACAGTGACGCCACCTACTCTAGGTGTCAATAACTGTCGCATGTTTGCATTCTGCTGTAGCTGCATGGGTGCGTGCTGTGACTGTCCTTTCAGCAGATTCAATGGTGCTTGCTGTGGTTGCAATGCCTGTTGCATTTGCAGCGCTTGTGCTTGATACACTGTCTGATCTTAGGCAAACCCATCCCTAGTTTGTGAGCTATATGCTGGAGGATAAGCTGCCCCCCCTCTTGAGAATTGCCCATTCTATACATACCCTTGGCTTTCACATGTTTGCGCGATGTACCCTGTCAATCTGCATGTCCAACATACAAGAGGAGCTCTTCTGTCTAGCCCCCCTTGATTAAATCCTCCTTGCACATTTTGATTATCATTCTGCATATTCTGGAACCCGCCTTGGTTATTTTGAAAACCACCCCTTCCTCTGTAGCCCATTCCTTTGCCTCGCGGTATAAACCCATTCCCTGCTTGATCCATTTGGCATTGATTATTCGCCTGTGATGCACCCAATGCTTGCTGCATTCCCAATCCTTTTCCGCTTGTCAGTAGCACCCCTTCTATGGCGTACTTTGATAATTTCTTCTGAACTAACTTGGCTTCCTCAAGTTTTCTAGCATCTTCCTTCTTCTTATTTTTCTCTTGTAACAGCCGGCAGTGATGTGCCATAGTCAACTGTATCTCTGCCCAGGGCTTTGCCTCCATTCCCACTAATTTCTTGAGCTGTCTCTGTACCTGTTCTGGCAATCCCTGGCACAAAATGTGGTCAAATACTGCCACTGATTTCCCCCATGGCTCCCTCATTTCAAGAGTCCACCATTCCTTATTACTTTGAATATAAGCAAGCAGAGCTTCGTCATCTTTCATTTTACGTGCCATAATTGCACCCATACCTGACGCATCAGGATACTGTACCCTGATTGCTCTCCAGATGTCTGCTCTACAATTTTTAAATGGCGCTCCATTGTGCACTGTGTTCTGTGCCGCCACACTTGAGTAAACTGCTCTCATCCAAATGTCATCAGCCCTTTCCCCAAGAATGGCTGCTAGTAGATCCTTAATTTCCCCAAAGTATTTCCTCCTGTCATCATTTCTAGCTCATAAATCAATTTCTCTGCACCCACAGTTAAGCTCAGAAGTTTGCATCTTAAATTATCCTTATCCATTTGTGTCCAGGGGATATACTGCTGTCTGGCCCCTCTTTTCTCTAATAAAGGGAACTGACTGAACCCAAATCCGCAACCAGCTCCCATCGTCTGCCTATCCATAGTGGGTACAATGGTTTGTGATCGCCTTCTGACTGGCAATGACCTCAGCCTGTTCACATATGGTGGCGACTCTCCCTTCTCGCTATGCAATCATCCTTTAGGTTGCTCTGGATGCACAATGGGATCTGTTGTTCTATCCTTAGGCTGCTCTAGATCAGCCCATCTCACTTCCTTGTCTGTCTGCAGATATCCCTAGGAACCACATGCACTTCCTCCCTCCTCCCCACCGAAGGTTTCTATCTCTTCGTCTGACATATCTAGTCCCCAACTAGTATGGCTTTCGCCCCCATCACCCTTATTTAAAGTCAGCCTGTCTAAGGACAAGGCACTATGCTCGAGACGGAATGGGTCTCTTTCCTCGCTTCATGATTGGAGGGCCAGGGGTTGTTCTCCCTTCCCTCTGCCTCCCAATGTGCTGCTTTTTCTTGAGTCTTGATAGGCTTTATTGATTCTCTCCCCAATGCAACCTATGTATAATTTCTCCTCTAGGGTTATCCTAGATGGTCCTGAAGTTGCTCCCTGCAATGGGAGGAACTTCTCTATATGGCCCCATGATATTACTGGACTTGGTTCCATTAAATCTTTCTGGATGCGATCAATATCGTGTTCCCTTTGTCTTATTTTTCGCTCCCTTTCTTCATCTAATTCTCTTCATCTTCTCGCTTACCGTCTAACCCTTTCTTCTTCTTGTCTTTTCTCTTCCCTTCTTTCATTCTCTCCATGCTCCTCTTCTTCCCTTCGTCATTGTATTCTTTTATCCCTTAATTACTGTGCTTCCTCCTCTTCTCTCTTCTTTTCTTGCCTATCTTGTTCTTCAATTGCTCTCTGTCTGTTGTCATACTTCCTCTGCCCTTTCTTCCTTTCTCTGCTGTTCTTCCTGATACATCTGTCCTCGTTTCTGCCTATTCTTTCTTTTGTGCTCATCTTCTATGTTTTCTCTCGTTGACTGTCTTTTCTATCCCGTTTGTCTTGATCTTCCCTTTGCCTAACTTCCTCAATACTTTTCCCATCGAACTTGAGCAATATCTGTCCACCCATTCATTCGTTCTGTACGAGCGTTACCTTGTCAGCTTTATCCTTTCCATCTCTTAATCTCTCGTTCTAGGTCGGCTGATATATCCGGTCATTCACTTTTCTCCTCCTTGTCCTGTAAGACCTTAAAGATCTCCTCATTTCTTTTAGTCTCTTCTGGACTATCGTCACTACTGTAGTAGGCAAGCGGTTCATATATCGGATTACTATATCTTGTTGCCGCTTTCAGTTCCTTTGACGGATACAATCCTGCTTCAGGCGAGGTGAGGGGAGCAGAAGGCTGAGCACCTTCCTCCCTACACTGATTAAGCATCCAATCCTCCAGATCTCTAAAATAGCTGACCTCTTTTCCAATTATGCAAGTATGTGGTCATGTGTTGCAACACCGCCTTTGACAGCGATCCCTCTTGTGGCCATGGCATGAACATCTTGTCTGCAGTGCCCTTTACCAACTCTGCACTATACTGTCTGAGCTTAGGTGTATGTTTTGTCAGTGTCTCGCATAAATGCATCAGTGGAGTAACATCCCCCATTGTGACAAGTCTCAATTGACTGTCAATACTTACCGTTAGTTACACAGATACGTTTCAGAAAAACAACAAACATTAGCGCACTCCAACCTCGCCGCTCAAAGCCTCTGCTTCTCAATTATCTCAATCTATCTGTTCAGTCGACGCAGACAATGAGTAAAATAGATAACAAATTTTTATCTCTTTAACCTCAAAGTGTTATTCTTGTCGCTCTATTCAACATCTCTTTTCAATGACAAAATACACAGACAAACTAGTCGACTTTTAACTTTTTCACCATGGTACTCCTTTTCTCCTAGCCCCTACAATACCCCATTGGAGTTTTAGTCATTCCTTATCATAAACCTGTTTATGTGCAGCCTATTTACCCCCCTGGGGGTTTGAAATGACTCCTTCTACACCTGTCTTTAGATAGGTAACCGGGCTCTATAGAACTCTCCTCATTCAAACACTCCAGTTTATATATTAGACAAACCCCCCATAACTTTTCTACATTACCACAATCCCATTCCCTTATTTTACCAGTCCCCTCAATCTACTCACCATTCGTTCTTCAGCTCAAGGCCCTCGTATCGAACCCCTCCTCCAATCGACCACTGTCGCCTTCAGTCTGCTCAGCGCCTGTGGAAACCAGGAGGGATTTCATCAAAGAGGAACCCATCCCACCTGTATCGTTTTTCTTGCAGCAATTCTATATCGGCTGCTCTTCACAGGAAACTTTGCGATCTTTCGGCTAAATGGCAGAGGGTGTCCAATTACCTGAACATTTTGGGACCTACTAATTAATGGGTCAGAACCATCCTCCCTCTGCTACCACGTGAACCCGTCGGCCCTTTAAGCAATGTAGCGCTATCTGGGATGGATGGGGATGCAGATTTTACTCTGACACCAATAATCAGACCGACTCAGGAAGTTGGCAAAACATAACTGTTTTTAAATGCAATTGTCTAAAACAGGGAGTACAACGGGCATCAACGGATGACCCACAGCATAAGTCTCGACGTATTTCATAAAAAAACATTACTTTTATAGCAAAAACCAACATGCGTGACGTCATACTACGTGGCAAAATAAGAAAACCTAAGTGAGATTATGATAGGCTTAAGAGGAACATCTAAGTATACTTTCTATGGGGGATAGGACTGTGATTGGATCTCTAAGGTCAGGTGGACAGCTATTCCTACCCCTAGTGCAAGTAATCATTGCTGTCATGAAATACACAAAGTTTAATTGGCCTTCAAACTACAGGGCTCTTTACTATGTGGCCCTCTATGATTGGTTGACATGCTTGTACCCCTCTGGAATATTCCACTCGCTAGCATCACGCAAGCAGGTAACCAAGGTGCTGGAGGTTTGGACTTGACCATGCTTCCCCACCCAATTAGCCCATCATCCATCATCACTCCTACTGTCTTCCATTTGACCTAGTCTTTGAACTCGGCCTTGCAAGTATCACTGCGCCTGAGAATAGAAGGGAGTGTGAGCATGGTCTTAACTTCAGGTCTTGGTGTAGCTCGCCCAAAGTCTATTTTCATCTTGACCATGTCACATGTCTTTGTATTTAACACTATTAAATGAATGAAACCTGGCACTTCTAGTGTTTTTGCATTACACCTCACCCGGAGTTCCTCTCGCTTCTCACGTTCTTTGTATCTTCTTGAATAGATAAACAGTTTCTTGGCTGCCCCAACTTGACACTGGGCCAGACAACCTTTCTCAAATCTTCCCGCAATGTCAGCTGTTTTCTTCTACAGTACCACACTTTCAGCCCTTCTGTTCACAGGGTCCTAGTTTGCTAAAGTACGACGTGGAACAGCCAGATTCTATAACATATGTATATATGTTGGCGGCACCACCTGCAGTCTATTCACTACGTATGGCCAGCCTCATGATTACTTCGTCTACTTGCGTTTCAGCATCTGTACAGTTATAAAATGGCTTGCATTTTCTTCAGTGCTCTCCACACGCGCAATCTTCCTTTTGCTCATGAAATGTTGCTCAATTCTTTACTTTGCCATCAGGTTCTATAGGTTTATATACTCTTCACTGGCATCTCTTCTGGGTGTGTCATTTCTGCTTTATGTGAAATCACCAGTCTTCTCTTTCATTCATCTTCACACTTCTTCCAGAACCTCCTTTAAAAGACTGCCATTTCTCTGTGGGTACATCATATAGGGTTTTCTCAATGGATACCTTGTTTCAAGGACTCTTTGTGGTATAGGGACCATTATTGGCATTGTGCATGTCACAATTTCCGGTTTCTAGCATGTAGGGAAAATGGGGGCAATACTTCTGGTAGAGGCACTTGGCTCCTCCTCTACAGCGTGTTGCAAGAAACCAGAGGTTGTCTCACCCGCTAGTCTCCAGGGATCTCTCTTTCAGGTGGCCAGGGCACGGCCATCACCTTTGGATCCAGACCCTGGGGGTGGACCAGTGCGGGAGGATCACCTGGGTGAGGGGTCTTCAGGGAGTGGGGGTTAGTCAGCCGATGGTGTGATGCAATATTCCCCCTTTTTTGTTCATCTAACCCATCCTACCTGTTAGGATACTCTGAGGTCCCAACCCCCCCAGATCCCCTTTTTACACAAACATTGGGCTGAGGAAGAGGGTGACTGAGAGCAACCAGACTAACTCTCATACATGGCACTGGACATGTCCCGTTAATCGGGTCAGGTGAAGTCAGGCACTTGACTTCACGTGCATACACCTGATACCAATAAGCTCTCCTCACACGGATAAAAGGCAACACCTAAATACACACTCTGAGCAGGGTGAAACACGAGAATTAGCAGAACATCTGGGATAAAGGCAAACCTACTGGAGCAGAGCAACAGACCATGGGACGAGAGCTGCGGGTCGAAAACCACAGGAGAACCCTACTGGAGGTTGTTGCCTCCGAAAGGCCACGAAAGACACGTGGAGAAGGCCAGATCCCACAAGTTAAGACTGCATTGTGTTTCAAGGATGCCAGCGAACCTCCCGGGTGAACGGCAGAGTTGGGGAGGCAACCCCAAGCCTGTGGTACTAACCTTGACTTGTGATTTCAAAATCACCAAACCCAGAAAGAGACGCAAACATCCTGTGTGTTGGCAAGCGACCTGAGAGACTGTGTTAAAGTTTGAAATAGAAACATTATATCGCAAGAGAAGGCTGCATGAGTGTGGCTGAGACACGAAGAAAGGCAGACCTCTGAGTGAAATTTGATATAAAGGACAGCTGTGAAATCAGCGATACTATAAGGAACTCATGGTGGCAACAGTAAAGACAGACACAAGTGATATCACAGTTCAAGGGTGTTTATTAAACTGTATAAATGGGTGAGAAAAACGCCTAATCTAAACCTAAATCTAAGATGGGAGCAAGTTAGGATCATCAAATAATAAAAAGGCAGTCCTAGTGGCGTCTTGTCACATAAATGGGCCTATACTAAAAATACTGATTGCCAATCCTTACCGCCAAGTTACAAAAGAGTGTGGGATAGTGTTCACAAGAAAAAGAAAGAAGTGTTCATAAATGATAAGTCAGGATGTTTTAACTGGGGTGTCCCTTCCCCACGTTTTTAGCAAAGGACAAGGAGGGACTCTTGAGCACAGCTTAGCATCCCTCTGTCGGGTACACTACAGCCTTTTACTTAGAATATTTCACTTGTTGTATTCACAAGTCTCAATGTCTTTTTAAACCATCTTTCACTGTGGACATCCCTCAGTGTTCACTCTTGCCAAACAATACAGTTCACTTTGCTTTGCACAATGCAGGATTTACTTCCCTTTACTTTCCTCTTGGTTACGGGTTTAAGACTTTTCATTGTATAAGTGGTTTTACTCGACCCTTGTATGACCACTTTGACCTCTTGCATTGGCTCTCCTAGGGCCTTCTGGAATCTATAGTTTTAACAAACGGGGACTGGCCAGAGTCTTTCGAATGAGCGCCCACGTTGCGCTGGACCACTTGTTTCCACAGTTCTGTAACACACAGTCTTTGTTCTTTGATTCACATTATATTGCCATTTGCAGCCTTCGTTCAACACAGTTCTGTTTACTATCGTTTCTCCCTCCAACTCACCGCCTGTGATGAACCGCTTGGTATATCTTGTCTCTGGAGTCAAGGACGGTACCACGGTAGCAAGCGTCTCTCCCTGACTTGGTTATCAGTGTAGGAGGGCTCCATGCACCATTGACATCTGTTACACCACACGCTAGCTGTTGTTCCCGGCCTTATGATTCCATTCACTGAGACTTTGCGGGTCTGGGTCAAAAAGGGCAAGGCTACTTCCCTCCTTGTCCTTTCGGTTATTGCCACATTTCTCCTCCTCTTGAACTGCAGTCCTGGAAAAGCTGCCTCATTGTATGGTTTGCCTTGCTCAAAGTGTGCTCTCGTGCTCCACCTTTTACCCCTGTGGGGAAGCAAAAGGGTCGCCAGGTGTATGTGGTTATTGTCAATAGCCTGACTCTGCCTGACCCTTGTGTAGGCACATGTCTGGTAAATGCCTCTGGTATTAGTCCGTTGTCTTTCATGGTGTAAGAAAGTGTTTTTTGTTGGAAAAGGGGGGGGTAGAATTTCTAACTATCCTACGGGTTAGGGTGGGAAAAAGGTGTTATAAGGAAGGGGGTACAGCTCACTTACCTCCTTTGACTCACTCCTACTCGATGGGTTTAGGATCACCTCAAAGCCTCGACCCCACCGTGCTGGCGGAGGAATTGCCTTAATCTTCCCAGAGTGGATTCCTTCTTCCATCCTACCCACTCAGCCCTATTCATCCTTTGAGAGCCTAGTATGCAAATTGGTCATCTCTCCTTCCACCACCTTGACCATTGCTACCATGTACCGGCCCCCAGGCACTTCTTCTGTGTTCCATTCTGAGTGGGCGGACTTCTGTTCCTTCCACCTCTCTACCACCTCCAACCTTATACTACTTCTCAGGATTCAAGGATGATCCCCCCGGATTACAAGAAGGGGCCCCTAACTCAATGCACGGAAGACCCTCCTCCTCCTCACCTGTATGAAAGTCCTCCGATGAGTCCTCCGAAGATATGACTCTTCGTTTCCTCCAAGCGGTTTCTGGCTTTTTTGTGCAGCTCTTAGGGCGAGCTCGTCTGGAGGCCACCTTGCCAATAGATCTACTGCTTGATAGAGGGGCCCCCAGGGAGCAAACCAAATTACCAGGGAAAGCCAAGCTAAAAATCCCTGGTGCAGCTTGAGTGCGGTGGTGATAGCTGCTCCGTAATGGTAAGGACCATCAAAGGATAATCAGTTGCAGGTTGAGCCAGCTGATCGATGAACAGGAGCTGAGGATTCACGAAAAACTGACGAGGTGTGTAACTTAAGTAATGGCTCTGTGGAGAAGGGGGCTGCCAGGAAGTGCAGGCACTGAGGTGAACGCCAGGAAGCAAGAAGGTAAGCAAACAAGGCGCGGGGGAAGTCAACATGAAGCAGGGAAAGCACACAGGCTGGAACGGGGAAAAAGGAGAGAGAGGGAGAACGGGGAGAATGGAGGAGGTGAAGCAGGAAAAACGCTGTGAGCACCAAAACAACTGGAACGGCGGCGTCAGCGTTAGGACCCGAAGAGAACGAGGGTTGCAACATGTCGGTACGCTGCCAGGGAGGAGTCCAAGTAGGGCCGGCGCGGTGACGCACAGCAGCAACAAGGAAGACTAGACCGACGCTGTTGTTCCTGCAGCGCCGTCAGCATACCTTCCATGTCCTCCACAGCCGCCACTGTCCTCGCATCATGACAGTATGACTCCTTCTCAAACCTGCCCCTCCGGGTTTCCCCGGATGATTTTGGTGAAACTGTTGTAACAACTTGGGTGCATTGAGATTTCTTATTGGCTCCCAGGACCTTTCCGTCCAAGGGTACCCTTTCCAGAGGATTAGGTATTGAAGTATTCCATGCTTGTAGCGGGAGTCTAATATCCGGGAGACCTCATACTCCTGAGAACCATCTGCTAGGTTTGTTTCCTTTTTCTTCCGTCTGTTGTGAGGGTCTGGTTGAAATTCCTTAAAGAGAGAGACGTGAAAGACCGGATGTATCTTTCGGAGGGATTTTGGCAAATCCAGGTGGTATGCGACTGGATTTATCTGTCGACAAATGGTAAAAGGACCTATGTATCTAGGAGCAAACTTCCCCATGTGGATCCGCTTGGGTAGATATTTAGTTGACAACCATAACTTATCCCCTAATTGCCAATTGGGACAGTTCCTTCTCTTTCTATCCGCCCATTTCTTATATGCTTGTCGACTTTCAGAAAAAGTCTCTTGGGCTTGCTTATGAGTTTGCTTCAGGGTCTCAAAAAGGAAATCGATGGTGGGTATGTTGGTAGACTGTCTCGTGGATAGAGGTATGTGTCTAGGGTCGTATCCATATGTACACCGAAAAGGGCTTGTCCCGATGGCTGTGTGCTTGGTGTTATTATACGAGAATTCTGCTACTGGGATGAGTGAATGCCAGTTATCTTGTGCCTGGTTGCAAAAGCATGTGATGTATTGCTCAAGCGTAGCGTTTAACCTT
This sequence comes from Ambystoma mexicanum, assembly GCF_040938575.1. Classification (NCBI taxonomy): domain Eukaryota; kingdom Metazoa; phylum Chordata; class Amphibia; order Caudata; family Ambystomatidae; genus Ambystoma; species Ambystoma mexicanum. The sequence goes on along the minus strand of NC_090931.1, from coordinate 184,998,434 downwards.
CCCGTTTGGCCATTGCTCTCAGGATGAAAACCGGAAGACAAGGCCCTATGGATCTGCAAATGCTTACACAAACAGGACCAGAACTTGGAAGTGAATTGTGTTCCTCTGTCACCGACTATGGTCTGTGGAAGTCCATGGAGTCGGACGATATCCCTGAGAACCACTTCTGCCGTCAAAGAGGCAGATGGAATACCCTTTAGAGGGGAGAAATGAGCCAGCTTACCAAAAGTGTCGACAACCACCATTAAAGCTGTATAACCTTCCAAAGCTGGGAGCTCTACTATGAAATCCATCGAGATATGTTGCCACGGTCCTACGGGAACGTCCTCTTGTTGGAGTAGTCCTAGAGGCTTGGAAAAGCAGTATTTATTTTGGGCGCACACTGGACATGAAGAAACATACTCATGTGTATCCTGTACAATGGTTGGCCACCAAAAATGTCTTCTGACCAGCTTTAGCATGGCAGCCCTTCCCTTATGTCCAGTCGTGGGGATATCATGACTCCAATGGAGGGCTTGTGACTGAATCGCTCGAGTTGGTAAATATAGTGCGTTACCCAGGAACCAGTATTTCCCCTTCTGGACTAGCGATGCCTTTGAGATGTCCGTAGCCTCTTTCTGTGCTTCCAGTACTTGATGGAGGAAAGTATTGATGGTGTTGACAAGGCGTTTCCCTTTCCATAGTAACTCCTGACCTGTGTATTTCCCGGCTTCTTCTCCCAAGCTGCTTGACAGGGCATCCGCTAAACCATTCTCCTTCCCAGGGAGGTAGGTTAACTCAAAATCAAACTGGGAAAAGAAATACGCCCATCTGGCATGACGAGAGTTTCTACCCTCCCTCTGCTGTAACAAGCTGAGGTTCCAATGATCTGTTCGAACCTTAAAAGGGTGTGCAACTCCCTGCAATAGTTGTCGCCATTCCTCACAGGACTGGCGGATGGCCAAGAACTCCTTCTCGATAACAGAGTAGTTCTTTACACTGGAAGTAAGGGTTCTAGAGTAGTAGGCGATGGGATACTCTAGTTTGTCTTCTTTTCTTTGCAAAAGTGCTGCTCCAATGGCACCGTAAGAGGTGTCGGTGACGAATATGAAGGGCAGAGCTTGGTCTGGCTGTCGTAGAATAGGAGCGTTGGTAAAGGCCTCCTTCAGTTGTCTAAATTCACTATCTGCCTCTTGATTCCATTCAAACCTCCTCTCTTTCTTTAATAGTGCAGGTATGGGAAGCACAAGGTTTGAAAATTCGGAAATGAACTTTCTGTAAAAATTGGTCAGACCTAGAAACCTTTTTATATCCTTCACAGATTTAGGGGTAGGCCAGTTGGTGATAGCGTTGGTCTTTGTAGGGTCCATTTCCACTTTACCCTCTGACAAGATAAAGCCCAAATAGGAAACCGAAGAAGCGTCGAAAGTACACTTTTCAGATTTGGCCAGAAGGTTATGGTGTCTGAGACGTCTGAGTACCTCCTTAATCTGGCGTTGATGAAGCTCTAGGGATGAAGAAAAAATCAGGATATCATCCAGGTAGACCACAACTGATGAAAAAAGAAGGTCGCTGAAGATCTTGTCCATGAATCTCTGGAATTGGGCAGGTGCATTTACCAATCCAAAGGGCATCACCTTGTATTCAAAATGACCCAGGGGTGTACGGAAGGCTGTTTTCCACTCATCTCCTTTCTTAATTCGTAGTAGGTGTTATGCCCCCCTGAGGTCCAACTTGGTAAAACACCTTGCCCCTTGGACTGCCTCCAGAATGTCTCTTATCAGGGGCATGGGATACCTATCCCTGATGGTTTGGCTATTAAGCCCCCGATAATCGATACAGGGTCTGAGTTCGTGGGTGTCTTTCTTAGGGATGAAGAAGAGAGATGCCCCTGCTGAAGAGGAGGATTCTTGAATAAGACCATTTTGCAGGTTAACCGACAAATATTTCCGTAGAGCAGCCTTTTCTGGGAGCGACAACGGAAACATTCTCCCAAAGGGAACTTCTGCCCCGGTACAAGGTCTATCTTGTAGTCTTCTGCTCGATGCGGAGGTAAAGGACGGGGCTGAATGTCGGTAAACACGTCTGCAAATTCCTGATAAACCAAAGGGATGGAATTTATGCTCCTTGTAGGCATGGTATTTCCTTGATTTAATTGATTCTCGTTCTGATTAAGGCAGGATTGAAGACATAGGTCAGAGTTAAATACCACCCTGTTATTCCACCAATCTATGTGAGGATTGTGTTTCCTCAACCAGGGGATTCCCAGTATCACTGGAAAATGGGCGGCTTTGATCAAGTCGAAGACTATCCTTTCTTGATGTGACTGTATCGTCACCGAAACCTCCTGTGTTTCTTGTGTAATCAAACCTGAGGATAGTGGGGTGCCATCCACGCCCTCCACCGGAATGGTTTGAGGTTTATTTCTTCTAGGGACCGCATGTACATCAGCCCAGCGATCATCCATGAAACATCCCGCTGCGCCACAGTCTAACATAGCCAAACACTCTACCCGGCGTTCTTTTGTGACTTCAAGAACCACCTTAAAGACCATCAGTTGAAGGGATGGATCCGGGATGGCTGATGGAGTAGTTACACAGGGACTTGCCAAAGAAACCCCTTCCCTGTCCCTGCTCAGGGTCGGGGTCTGTCGTTTCCCCCCTTACGAGGAAGTACTTCCGGACTATCTCTAAGGAGATGCTTCTCCGAGCCGCAATACATGCACAGACAGAGATCCTTTTGTCTTTTCTTTTCCGCTGCTGTCAAAGGACCCCGGGCCATTCCTATCTGCATGGGTTCCTCCCCTTGAGGCGAAGACTTTTCAGAAGTAACAGGTTGGGATGAGGCAGGAGTGGAGGCATAAAATCGAGGTCTCCTCCTTTCAGCTCTACGTTCTGAGAGTCGGTACTCGATTTGGAGAGCCAGAGCCACTAATTCTTGAAAGGATGCTGGTCGAGATTCCCAGGATAATTCATCCTTTATGTCCTCATGAAGACCTCTCCGAAAGAGTGTCTGTTTGGCGGAGTCGGGCTATCCTGTTTGCTCCGCAATATGTTGAAAATGGGATATGCAGGTTTGGACATCAAGGGTGCCCTGTTTAGTGTCCAACAGACTCTCATAACATGAATACAGGACTTCTGGTCTTTCAAATCTCTTGCGGAATCTTTGTACGAAGGTACCATAGTTACTCAAGGCAGGGTCAGAGTTGGTTACCATTGGGGTTGCCCAGGCAAGGGCATTACCTGCCGAATTAGAGATTAGAAACCCCACCTTGGCTCTTTCCACTTCAAATGTCTTGGGACGGAAAGTGAAATATATCTGACAGGCATCCAAGAATTCTTTTATTCTTTTTGGGTCCCTATAGAATTTGCCACAGGGTAAAGGCATCGGCGGAAGGTCGCCACGGTTTTCTTCTCTCTGGGTAATCTGTTGCCGTAAACTGGCATTATCAGCTCTGAGTGCATTGTTCTCCGCTTTCATAGACTGTAATTCAGCCGTTATGCCCTGAATGGCCTGGACCAGCTCTTGATACTGTTCTAAGCTGGCCATCCTTTGGCGTTGCAAACTCTCAGGATTCAAGGATGATCCCCCCGGATTACCAGAAGGGGCCCCTAACTCAATGCACGGAAAACCCTTCTCCTCCTCACCTGTATGAAAGTCCTCCGATGAGTCCTCCAAGCGGTTTCTGGCTTTTTTGTGCAGCTCTTAGGGCGAGCTCGTCTGGAGGCCACCTTGCCAATAGATCTACTGCTTGGCAAAGGGACCCCCAGGGAGCAAACCCAATTACCAGGGAAAAGCCAAGCTAAAAAACCCTGGTGCAGCTTGAGTGTGGTGGTGATAGCTGCTCCGTAATGGTAAGGACCGTCAAAGGATAATCAGTTGCAGGTTGAGCCAACTGATCGATGAACAGGAGCTGAAGATTCACGAAAAACTGACGAGGTGTGTAACTTAAGTAATGGCTCCATGGAGAAGGGGGCTGCCAGGAAGTGCAGGCACTGAGGTGAACGCCAGGAAGCAAGAAGGTAAGCAAACAAGGGGGGGGCAACATGAAGCAGGGAAAGCACACAGGCTGGAACGGGGAAAAAGGAGAGAGAGGGAGAACGGGGAGAATGGAGGAGGTGAAGCAGGAAAAACGCAGTGAGCACCAAAACAACTGGAACGGCGGCGTCAGCGTTAGACCCGAAGAGAACGAGGGTTGCAACGCGTCGGTATGCTGCCAGGGAGGAGTCCAAGTAGGGCCGGCGCGGTGACGCGCAGCAACAACAAGGAAGACTAGACTGTCGCTGTTGTTCCCACGGGGGCCGTCAGCGTACCTTGCATGTCCTCCACAGCCGCCACTGTCCTCGCGTCATGACACTACTAGGTGACTTCAACTTCCACCTAGACTCCCCTTGCACAGCAACCACCCTCTTCACTGACCTTTTTTCCTCCCTATCCCTCTCCTTTCTACCCTCTGGCCCTACCCGTTCTGCCGGACACACGCTAGACACCATCATCTACTCAGCCCTCACTCTCTCTTCTCCCCTGGTCACCCCTCTCTCCTGGTCTGACCACTCTCTCCTCTCCACTTACATGGGTCGCTATGGCCCTGTGACAACTCCTCACAAAGCTCTGCCAACCTCGTTCACGAACATCCGTCCGATGAAACGAGTGTCAGTTGCTGCCTTCTCTTCCACCTTAATTCCCCATGCCCACCCAACACAGACTCTACCACTGATTCTGCCCTCAGCAACCTCTATCTGTCCATTACCAACACTCTTGACATTCTTGCCCCACTCATGAGGATCCGCCTGAAACCTGCCTCCAAGTGTAACATCTGGTGCGACTCCGAATTTGCAGACCAAAAACGTAGGTGCAGGGCTGCAGAAAGGAAGTGGCAAACCTCAGGTGCACCCTCTGACAAACTGGCCTGCCGTCTGACCCAGAGACACTACTGACTCTCCATCCGTGCCAAAAAGAGCCCACATTCAGGTATGAGTGTCCAATGCCTCCAACAACATAGGTGAACTCTTCAAAATCTGCAGGGAACTTGCCAACCCGTCCACAGTATCTTCTGCCCCTAATCCTTCCCAGGACATATGCAATTGACTTGCCTCTCACTTCATTTCCCAAATCCAAGATATACAGAACAGCCTTGTCACATACTATTCCAACTCCACCCTCCCCTCTCTGGCCCCCTTACCACCCACCCTCCTCCTTTCTCCTTCTCCTCCTTCGCTCCTGTCTCCGCTGAAGAAGTCACCAGAGTTGTCAACTTCATGAAGGTCTCTTCCAAACAGGTTGCCCCAGAACCATCAAGAACAACATCTCTTTCGCCCCTGCTCTTGCTGATCTCTGCAACCATTCCTTTGCTACTAGTTCTTTTCCATCCTCCCTCAAGCAGTCGCTTGTGCGGGCCTCCTTAAAAAACCCTCTGCAGACCCTTACTGCCCAGCCAACTACAGACCCATTTCCATCACCCCCTTCCTGGGGAAATTGCTTGAGAAGTTGGCCCTCGCTCAACTCAACTCTAATACTGAACTAGTTGGCGGTCTACATGACCACCAGTCAGGATACCGAGCATCCAGAGGCACGGAAACTGCTCTTATGAGCACCCATGAAGAACTGCTTGCATCCCTTGACTCCGGTTCCTTTGCTGTCCTCATCCTCCTTGATCTCTCTTTAGCATTTGACACAGTGAACCATTCCATCCTCATGAAAAGGCTCCATGATACCCTTGGTAGCTCAAACCGGGCAGTGGTCTGGCTCACCTCCTTCCTTACTGACTGTTCCTCCAACACCATTCTGGGCCCTTTCTCCTCCCTTACTTCCTCCATTCTCTCGCCCTGGCTCTTTAACATATACCCTCTCTGCTGGCAAGCCTCATTTCCTCCTTCTCTCCTAACTTCAAGTGCTATGTTGATGACACACAACTCTTCTTCAAACTTCCTACTAATGCCCCTACTGCTTCCTTCATCCCTGACTGCCTCTCTGCCATCCAGGCCTGGTGCACTGCTAATGAGCACTGCCTCAATGCCAGAAAAACATAGATTCTCCCTATTGGGTCCCCTGCACCCTATTTCTTCCCTTCACTCTGGCCTTCCTCCATGGGCTCCCCCCTACACACTCCTCTGTAGCCAGGAATCACTGAGTCATCTTCGATCCCTCCCTTTCCTACATCCCTCATATTCAGGACATTGTCAAGAAGTCCCATTTTCAGCTCTTCCTTCTCAAAAGAACTCTACCCTTCCTCACCTTCCCCCATAGACTCAATGTTACCCGTGCTCTGGTTCTCTCCAGGATAGACTTAATCTTCCTGCGTTCACCCTGCGACCCCTCCAGCTAACCCAGAATAGGGTGAGAAAGACGCCTAATCTAAGCCTAAATCTAAGATGGGAGCAAGCTACGACCATCAAATAATAAAAAGGCATTCCTTCTGGCCTCTTGTTACATAAACGAGCCTATACATAAGTCGCTCTGGAGAAAATGCTTTGTTCTTTATTGTCTGCTATAACTGTCATATGTGTGCCGGTTTAAAATAAACAAGTTAAAAAAAATAAAAATAAAAGAGCCTATACTAACAAAAACGATTTCTAATCCTTACCGCTAAATTACAAAAGAGTGTGTGGTAGTGTTCACAAGAAAAAGAAAGAAGTGTTCACAAATAATAAGTCAGGATGTTATAGTCAGGGTCTCCTTTCCCCACATTTTTAGCATGGGACAAGGTGGGACTCTTGGGCACAGCACACTCCTGGGCTTCTCCAGCACGAGGCTACAGTTCCTTTCAGTGATATCAGGACCTTCGGTGGTTAAGTCTCTTTTCTACAACGTCTCTTGCCTCCGAGGGCCTGATATGTCCAAAATAACAAAACAAAAGTTCCTTTCTGTATGTACATTCAGTGATGACTCTTCACCCTTGGATCCCCCTCTTCCAGGCTCAGACCCTTCTTGTATGTTAACCTCCCTCCGTCGGGTTCACTACAGCCTTATACTTAGAACATTTCACTTGTTGTATTCACAAGCCTCAATGTCTTTTTAAACCATCTTTCACTGTGGACATCCCTCAGCTGGGTTCACTCTTGTCAACACAATGTTCACAGGGTTATCATACTTCACCCTGTTTTGCAGGCATCCCTCAGCTGGATTCACACTTGCCAAACAATATAGTTTGCTTCGCTTTACACAATGCAGGATTTACTTCCCTTTACTTTCCTCTTGGTTACAGGTCAAAGACTTTCGATTGTACGAGGGGTTTTACTGACACTTATATGACCACTTTGACCTCTTGCGTCAGCTCTCCTAGGGCCGCCTGAGATCTATAGTTTTTCATTTATTTTGTTACTTTTATTTTTCAAAATATGCGCGCGTATGACCAGCTGTTCTTAATTAGTAACAGCTTATCAAGGGCCAACGGCGCACGGCAGGTGTGGCTTATTGTTTTCATGAGGCGGAGCCATGCCGGAGGTTTGTGCGGTCTCAAGCACGCTCTAATCAGGATTCAGGGTATGTGGCAGCAGCAGCACACGGAGAACTACGCGGAACGAGCAGCAGAGCCCAGGAAGTGTAAGGAGGATGCGCGCCGCCTCGTTTCAGCTCCGCTCCCATCCCGGTGCTGACACTGTGAAAGGGGCTGCCGCCTCGTTCAAGCTCTGTTCCTCTACCGGCGCTGACACTGTGAACGGGGCTTCATCTCAAGGCATCATCATTCTTCGTCTGGGACGGCTTGCGAGTCTCCCAGGCGCACAGATAAGTGCTTTATGAGTTTGTTTGCTCTCGTGAGTTAACGTGGGGCTATGTTTGCATTATTATCTTTGTGAGCGACTTCAAGAGCATGTCTTTTGGGCAGAACACTATTATTAATCCATTTCTAAGGAGGATGCAGTGCAACCTACAGCTTAGTTTTACAGTGTATATGTTTGTTGGAATCCATTCTCTGTGGAGTCGAATTCACACCTGTGGCCCTACATGTTCTTACATCCGAATTGGGATATGGACATTTGGTGCATTATCTGATGTAGAGTAAGTGCAGCTTTAGTGGGAAAGCGGGATTGTAGAGGACCGGTCCAAGTCTATATCAAGGATCGTGTTGAAGTCCCCTCCCCATATCAATGCTGGGTCATCAGTTGTGGTAATCAGATTGTGTATAGTGCTGTAAAACACAGGGTCGTCAATGTTGGTGCCATAGGTATTGACAATCACAACTTGTTGTTCCGTCATCTCCCCCCAGACCAGCACATATCTACCATGGGGTTCTATTTTGGTGTCTCAGAGTCGGAATCCCAATTTCGAATGGATTAACGTGAGCACCCCCCTGGCCTGGGTGGAGAACTCAGTGTAAAATCTTAGCAGTCCCCACTTTGGGAGGAAACCAGTACAGACCTGGCCAAGTGCATGTGTTTCCTGTAATAGTATGATCTGGGGGTTGTGTCTAGTGACATACGCTGTGATTTTCCGGGCCTTGATAGGTTGTTAAGCCACAGACGTTCCAGGAAAGGAGTTTAACTATTATTCCTTTACTACCCTGTGCCATAGTCCAGTTTGATCGCAGATCTGTATCTTGGAAAATGAGAAACCACTGCTGCTTCTGCTGTGACCGATGCATTAAAACTCTCTGATTTTAAACACTTAACATTTTTAACTGGTATCGGGCAGGTGCCGAGGGAAACTTCATCCTGGGGTCCTACCCCGGCTCTCTGATTCCAATCACCTATATTTCGTGCCCCCCAACCCTACCCGCACCATCATCCCCAACACGATGATGTATCCCATTTCCCATAACTTGTGCAGCTCTCCTTAGGGTGGCTTGTTGCAGCTGTGTGGCCACCTTCATCAGAGGCTCATGACCCCGATTTCAACAACCATTATTCAGAGCCACCCATTCAGATTTAAAACCTTGAAACAACGTAAAGGAAATAAGTTAACATTGTGCTCTGCCGGCAGGGACGAGTCTCTCTTCTTCAGGCCGTGGGCGTATATTTTGGCCTATTACTCGGTCTCTAGGGGGCATTGGGATAGAGGCCTCGATGTATGCCATTGCCTCAGAAGGATTTTCAAAAAAGTGAGCTCTGCCTCAATGTTGAATTCTCACCTTTGCTGGGAATATGAGGGCATAGGGGATGTGGTGAAGCCTAAGTTGTCTCTTGGCCGGTTCATAGGACCTCCTTTGTGTTTGAACATTAGTCGAGAAGTCTGGATAGATATGAACCCTATTTTCCTCATAGTGTAGGGTACATTTTTCTCAGGACAGTCTCAGGATCGTGTCTCTGTCTCTATAGTTGAGGAGGCGGGCGATTATGGTGCGGGGTGACGCCCCGGGTCTTGGTGGTGGGGCAAGGGTACGATGGGCCCTCCCGACCAGGAAGTGGTTCGAAAAGGACTCTGCACCCAACAGGGTTTTCAGGAGGTTTTCCATGTGTCGCTCCATTGGGCCTTTGCAAAAGGACTCCGAAATGCTGACTATCCAGATGTTTTTTCTTCTAGATCTTGATTTGAGGTCCTCACACTTATTTTGGATCTTGTGCAATTCCGCTTTAAGATGTGCGCTGTCTCGGCTATGTTGGGCTATAGTGTCCTCGTTTGTGTTAATCCTATTCTCTGCGTCAGTGATACGTGTACTTTCCTTATCGACTCTGGCCTTCAGGAAGCTAATTGTTGCTACAATGTCGTCCAGCTTGACTTTTACTGCTAGGAAGCTGTTTTGTACCAGTGTCACTAGCCGATCTTCTCTTGATTCGGTGGAGGCCTCGGAATGGTCGTCTGGTGGCGGCAGTGGGATTGTGGTGGATCCGTGAGGCTGGGAGCTAGCAAAGGAATCCATTGGGCTGTTTATTTTTTCACCTGTGCCCTTCTTCTCATGGTGGCCCATATGGTGCAGCTGTCCACGGAGAGTGGACTGTGTTCTCCCACGTCTCGTGATAGGTCCAGGAGGGTTTCGTGGTGGTAGTCTCAGAACTGGTTAAGCAGTTCTGTAATACCTCCGGTGTGATGCGGGTAAGGCCCCAACAATTCTTAGTCAATTAATGCAACTGCGTGCCTCCTTGTTGTATAGGTGGACCTGTCACGGTGTAGGCATCAATATGATCCGTACAGTTGTCACGTATGAACAGGCAGGCTGTTGTATGTGGTTACCGGGTGGAGCGCTTCCCAGTCTCCGGTGCGACGGGTCTCCACCCATCCGGTGTGCTCAGTGTAGGGAATGCGTTCGGAACGCAGTGGTTGAATCGCGCTCTGCTCCCAATCTCAGAAGTGCGTCCCAGTCACCCCCAGCGAAGTAGTGCTTCTATGACTTGCACCAGGTATTGCTGATTTGGCAACACTGTCTTCCCCCCATGCGCCACGCCAGGGTCATCCGGCGCTGCGCAAGAGGAGCAGCCACGCAGTTGGCACCAGACCAAACTGCTCAATAGCTTGTGGTTTTATTCAAAGGGTTTTTGTAATAAATTCTTAATGTGGTCACCACTCTAGTCCGTGGATTGATATAGAAGATGCTTGTGCTTCCTTCTTTAGCAGCGTGCTGCCTAGGTCCCCCGTCTAGGAGTTCCGTGAGGGATCGGTGTTGATTTGGTGTGGACCACTCGTTTATTTATTTTTTATTGTTAGTTTATTACGCGCACCACCTCGTGCTGCACTTCTCTGCTCTATGAGGGCATGTGCGCACATGGCTGAAGTAGAGATCTGGTGTAGGCATGGGGCCGAATGACCTCATACAATGCCCGCTGCCGTTGTCCGGATTGTATGGTAGAAGGAAACAGGACTTGTGCACACTTGTGTATGGTGCCCTTGTGAGGGCTAGCACTTCACTGAGGCAGGATCTGTGGGGGATTGGCATGCAACCTGCAAAATATGGATACTTCAGTTGTCTGATGTTTGGTGCGCCTTAATCCTTCCCCTTCACCAACGTGCTTAATAAATGGAGTTTGGACGCTCTCAGGCAGGTCTCCCTCATTCGCGTCGGGTGTCTCCGCTCTTGTGACACCTCAGGGTTTGCACGTATGTACCGGCGTACACCCTGTTATCTTGCATTATCTAGGAAGGGCCTCTATTCTATGCAGGGGCCGGTGTGGTTCCTTCCCTGCAGCCTCAGATGGGCACTCCGGGGTGCTTCCCTTGGCAGCTTTAACGTGTTTGTCCAGTCGGAGGAGCTGTGGGGGATGCCGCGGTGCAGCCAGCAGCATCACTAGCCGTGCGGGGCCCCCGTGTCCTTTGGGTTTTAGGCCGCAGTCCCTCCAGGCAGCGCACAGTGCCAACAGGGCACAGCGGAAAGGGGAGGGTATAAGGAGCGGCAGCCCTGCCGGGTGGGTGACCGCAGCCACACACGTACTCACTGTTGCGTCAATCTATGCTGCATGCGGTCGGTGGTCCCCTCCGTTGTTTCCTGCTTCCACCGCGGGGCACCTCCAGCCTCCAGGCGACGTCGGGTTAGTGACCTGGCCCGCTCCCGGAGCGCACCCAAGGATCATTCCAGGAGTGTGGGTGCTCCGGACCGCTGGCAGGGCCCCGGGTGCTGTCCTCTCGCTGAGCATATGTGCGCTTGGGGCTTCTATGGGGCCAGCGTTACCAGCCAATCCACCAAAAACTGGACATCGTCCCTGAATCCTCACTGTGCAGTGTGTACACTGAATCGCAATGTCCCAGCGCTGCCCTTCACCCGCTTGGCCCTTCACCAGTCTCTGCCCTCGGCCTCGCGTTACTGTGTCATGGAGTTTCCTCGCGGCCTCACATTCACATTGCAGCCGCTCAGGATTCCAACTCTTCTATCTGCCTAAATTATTGTCAGATTTCGACAGCGTTTTCAGGGTATTTTCTGTAGACCCTCTGGGCTCAGCACCTCGATGTTTCCAATGTCTGGGTGGCTCCTAAAAGGATCAATTTACAATCAGGATATCGTTCGGGTCGGAGCTCTCACTTTAGGCAGCCATTCGCTACGTGCGCAACAGCGCCCCCTCTGAGATCTGTAGTTTTAACAAACGTGGACCGACCAGAGTCTTTCGAATGAGCGACCACGTGGCATCGGACCACTCTGCAGCTTGTCTCCCCCTGGGTTGTTTCCACAGCTCTGTAACACACAAAGTCTTTGTTCTTTGATTCACATTATGTTGTCATTTGCAACCTTCGTTCAACACAGTTCCGTTTACTATCGGTTTGCCCTCTGACTCACCGGCTGTGATGAACCGCTTGGTATTTCTTGTCTGTGGAGTCAAGGACACTACTGCAGTAGCAAGTATCTCTCCATGACTTGGTTATCAGTGTAGGAGGGCTCCGTGCACCGTTGACATCTGTTACACCACTGGATAGCTGTTGTTTTCAGCCTTATGATTCCTTTCACGGAGGCTTTGTGGGTCTGGGTCAAAAAGGGCAAGGGCACGTCCCTCCTTGTCATCCTTCCAGTTATTGCTGCCTTTCTCCTCCTCTTGAACTGCTATCCTGGAATAGCTGCCTCGTCGTGCGGTCTGCCTTGCTCAAAGTGTGTTCTCGTGCTACACCTTTTATCCCTGTGGGGAAGGGAAAGGGCTGTCAGGTGTGTGTGGTTATTGACAATTGCCTGACTCTGCCTGACCCTTGTGTTGGCCCTGGTGTTAGTCGGTTGTCTTTCGTGGTGTAAGAAAGTGTTTGTGTCAGAAAATGGTGGAGGGGGTAGAACTTCTAAATAGCTTACGGGGTAGGATTGGTAAAAGGTGTTATAAGGAAGGGCGTACCGCGTCTTACCCCTCGGTGTCCCTCCATCCAGGTGATCCTCCTGCTCTGGTCCACCCGCAGGAACTGGATTCTATAGCAATGGCTGTGTCCTGCCCACCTGGATGACGGATCCCCGGGACTAGCGAGTGAGACACCTTCAGGTTTCTCACAGTATTTATTGAACTCCAAAAAGGGTTTGATAGACGCCTATCTAATCCTAAATCTACAGATGGGAGCAAGCTACGGCCATCAAATAATAATAATGCAGTCCTAGTGGTGTCTTGTCAAAATAAAAGGGCCTATACTAAAACAAAAATGATTGCTAATCCTTACCTCTAAATACGAATATTGTGGGGAATAATGTTATGAAAAAGAAAGAAGTGTTCAAAATTATATGTCAGGATGTTCAGGCCATTGGCCTCCCTTCCCCACGTTTTTAGCACGGGACAAGGCGGTTCAATCGAGCGTAGAACAGTCTCTGGCTTCTTTAGCACAAGGATACAGTTCAATCATTAGTATCAGGGCCTTCAGTGCGCAAGTCCACTTGCTTCTCAAAGTCTCTTCACTCAGAGGGTCTGATGCAACCAAATAACAACAAGTTATTTTTCTCTTAAGATTTTCACAAGTATTCACTTCGGGTGATTGACTATTCACCACAGACCCCCCTCAGATTCCTATAGTACAATTTTCGTCACCTTAGATCCTCCTCATCCGGGCTCAGATCCCTTTAACACAATTAGTCTCCCTCAGCTGGGCTTGGATCAATTGAAATTTACTTCCAGTATTGAAGACTTTTGAATGTGCACAGGGTTTCGCTTGACCTGTTGCAGGACCACTTCAATTTTACAAGTCCTTTAATTGTAACATTTATCACATTTTAGTTGGATATCTAACAGAGGCTTTCGAATGACCACCCACGTGAGGCCTGATCACTCTGTCTACGGTATTGTATTTTAGCTTCAAAGTTCAGTCACTCATCTGCTGATTTAATTCAATTTGCATCACTTGCCACACACACTTCATACACTGTTCTCTTCAATTTACTTTATACAATGTTGCCGCTTGCAACCTTGGCTTCCACACAGACTGGTCTGGTATCAGTTTCCCCAACTCTCCGGCTGTGCTGACCTCACTGGTGCTGCTTTGTTGTAGGAGCCAAGGACAGTACCACAACGGCAAACGTTTCTCCCCACCTTGATTATCAATGCAGCAGAGCCCCGGGTACCTCTGACACACAGTGCAGGATTCTTCAGCTTTGATTCCAGGTCTTAAGTTTTTTATTCTCGAAGGCTCATGAAAGATACAGTCTTTTGGTGAAAAGGTCATCTTGGAACTGCTGCTTTCTCGTGTGCTTTGCCTTGCTCAGAGTGTGCTTTCATGCTCCGCCTTTTATCTGTGTGGGGAAGTGTGATGGAAGTCAGGTGTGTGTAATGATCAGTAATTTCCTGACCCTGCCTGACCATTGTAGTGGGACATGTCAGATATATGGCTCAGGTGTTGCTCCGTTTTCCCTCATAGTGAGTTGTCCATGAGAAAGTGTTTGTGTCGGAAAAGGGGGGGGGTGTTGAGTCCCGAAGTATCCTACCTGGTAGGATGGGGTAAAGGTGTTTCAGGGAAGGGGATACCACATCTTGCCATCTTGTGTCCCACTTCTACTCCCCAAAGACCCCCCAATCCAGGTGATCATCCCGCACTGTTCCACCCCCAGGAACTGGATCCAAAAGCGATTGGCCGTGTCCTGGCCATCTGGATGACAGATCCTCAGGGACTAGCGGGTGAGACACCTTCAGGTTTCTCACAATACTAAGTAACAGAGTGGTCCGGTGAAAGGAAGTAGCCCAACAAAAGTCTCTGTGAAAGGTACTTTGTTTAAAGCGAGAAAGCGAATGAACAGCAACAGTGGAATAAAGAAGATTAATTCTGTAACGCTCACCTGATTCCCGTAGAGGCGCCGGTCTTGACTGGGCGTATACCGTATCTGCAAAGGTGATGTGTAACACACGGCTGGCTCTTTGGGCTGGACCTCTGTGCACTGTATGTCTGACTTGAAGGGTAAGATGTCTGCAGATAGAAAATATGGGATTAAGGAACTGGGTTATTGAATGTCTCTCTCTTCTTCCCTTTCTCTTCTCCTGTAGAACCCCAAAGGTTAACGCTCTCACCTTAGGTATGTGAACGCCGTGCTCTCCATCTGCCTCGGGGCAGGGTGCTGTAACCAGTTTCTTCACTGGATAAGGGGAGCAGGCCTCTTGACTTCAGAGGACTGCTGTCCGTCGTTTACTGCACGAACGGTAAGTTTCGAGTAATTCTAATGTCTTTAAAGTCTTTAGTAATGTTGTTTCTTGTTTTGCAGGGTTCCGGCGATGGCGGATGACGGGCTGAAGTGAGTTGAAGATGGAGCCCGTGTGATGAATAGAAGCGCCTGGAAGCACGTAAGTAAGTGCTTGTTGCCTGCTTCACGATGCGCTCTAACTGTCTTTTTATTTTGCAGGTACAAGTTCAGAGCGGCTGCAGGGTGCCGGAATACCCACTGGGTTAGATGTGGAAAGGAGTAATGGCACGTGAGTATTAAAGTTCCCCAATGTCTTTAAACGCACCTTGTTTTGTCTTTCAGATGCGGGATGCAGCGCCGAAGGCCTCCGGAGCGTGCAAAGAGTTGGTAAGCTTTTGTCTTTCAGATGCCGGAATGCAGTGTGAAGACCTCCGGAGCGCACGAAGAGTAGGTAAGCCTTTGTCTTTCAGATGCCGGAATGCAGCGCGAGGCGTTGGTGACAGCCGATGGACCAGGTAAGTGAAGAGCTGTCACTGAAGACCGTAATGCTAACCTGTTCTTTCTTGTCTTTATAGGTGTTGCTGAAGACTGGATTCAGGATGGTAAGCCTTTTTCCTTAGGCCCAGGATCAGATGCAGAAGACACGATGAGCGTTCTGCTGCAGAGGATGCAGAATAACGCAAAGCAAGATTCATCCATCGGGTGTGGTTAAATAGCCTCCTGTAGTGCTTAGGTGTCTCCTTCCACAGCCACGCCTAGGAAAGAAAAGAGTTCCTGCTTTCCAGAAGAGTTCCAGTGTTCTGAATCTAGGGAGTGGCTCCTGCCCCACCCAACAGGAAAAGTAGTTCCAAACAGAAGAGGATCAGAGGTTCAACTGGCAGGCAAGTAAGCAGCATGGTCTGCTGCAGGTAAGTCCACCCAAGCATTATGAGCCCGGCGCTTCCAGCGCTGGGACTGGGCATATTTATGAGCCTGGTGCCACTGGTGCCAGGACTGGGTCCAAAAGGTCCCAATTGGGACTGGTTGGCACTCGGAACCTGGGTTATGGATCTGCTTCCAAGGGAGTTGGGAAAACCCTGACCTTTTGGAAGCAGAGATCATGACAAATTCCTAGAGAAGGCAAGAACCGTGAACTTTGAGTCAAAGTGGTCCTGCGGTGGTCTGTAAAGAAAGCCACCCACATTCGAAAGTCTTCGACATCCGGCAGTGGTCTGAGCCCGACTGAGGGACACCTGAAGTATAATAGGCTTGGGAAGGGAGTCCCCTTGCAAGTTTGTGTGAACTTTATCGTGAGAGGTCTGAACCTGACAGAGGGGGACCTACGAGAACTGTGTCGTGAAAGGTCTGAGCCAGACAGAGGGGGATCTTTGTGAATGTTTTGGTTGAAACATTATTTCAGAAGTCAGGACAAGAGACTTTAATGTGGAAGGCAAGGCGGGCCTTGATCCACGGTTTTGAACTGTGTATTTTGTTGGAAACCAAGCCATAGTGTGTCATCCTGCCTACAGGGACCACCTTACTACGTAAGGCCTAACATGGGGACGAGAGCTCCTTCAAACACATTATCATTTGAACTCCTTTTGTATACATTTCTCCTTTTTACACCTTTTTGTGCAATAGATAGGGCAGGCATTACTCCATCTTAGTTATAGGGCAAAGTAGGAGTTTCTCCAGTCCCAACAATTTCAATAAAGGTTTTACAAACTGTACCCATGGTGTCAGTGTCATAGCTGTGATACCATGCCTTCCCTACAGTGTGATCTTTGAAAGAGGCCAAGAGGGAAAAAGTAAAACTACAAGTACCAAAGATCATTGGTGTTGTGAAGATTGTTGATTGTCAAATTGTTTAAAAGGAGGTTGAAGTGGTCATGCAGAGGTCTATGTAAAATTCTTGCAGTTTCGAAAGTCTTCAACAGTAAAAGAGAAAGACCGGCTTGAGCCCAGCGGAGGGAAGCCTGTGCTGAACTGTGGTAGAGTGAAAGTTAAGTGTGAAGGACAGAATGTGGGGAAGGGAACCCCTACAAAGAGACAGACAGGCTGGAGCCCGGCCGAGGGAAGCCTGTACTGAACCGTAATAAAGTGAAGAGTTGAATGTGAAAAGGGAGGCAGGCTTGAGCCCAGTGGAGGGAAGCCTGTGTTCAATAGTGGCAAACTGAAAGCCAAGAGAAGAGCTGTGGTGCGCGTAATAAACTAACAATAAAAAATAAATAAATGAGTGGTCCACACCAAATCAACACCGATCCCTCACGGAACTCCTAGACAGGGGACCCAGGCAGCACGCTGCTAAAGAAGGAAGCACAAAATAATTGAAGTGCTAGCCCTCACAAGGGCACCATACACAAGTGTGCACAAGTCCTGTTTCCTTCTACCATACAATCCGGACAACGGCAGCGGGCATTGTATGAGGTCATTCGGCCCCATGCCTACACCAGATCTCTACTTCAGCCATGTGCGCACATGCCCTCATAGAGCAGAGAAGTGCAGCACGAGGTGGTGCGCGTAATGAACTAACAATAAAAAATAAATAAACGAGTGGTCCACACCAAATCAACACCGATCCCTCACGGAACTCCTAGACGGGGGACCCAGGCAGCACGCTGCTAAAGAAGGAAGCACAAAATAATTGATTAGACTGTCAAAATATTGAATCCCAAGCCTGAACTGTTGAATTGTACCAGCAAGCTAGAGTGTGCAAGACTGATTGAACTGTGCCATCCACCTATCCGTTGTAAGAAACACTCAAGATCCTGTGTTTCTGAACTTGGGGAAGGGAGTTGTTACCTAAGCCATTCTGACATTTCTTTTAAGACATTATTTTTCCTTCTTGTATTCCCTTTACACCTTTGTCTTTTGGGAAAGAGGGCAAGGTTTTCTTAGTATAGGCCTTTTTATTTTGACTAGACTGACATGGACCCGTTTGTTGTTTATTTTATGGTCGAGATTTCTCCCATTTTAGAATTAGGGCCTGTTAGGAATGTCTCCAACGCCAGTAACCTATCAAATAAAGGTTTTCAAAACTTGCATCTATTGTGTCTGTGTCTACTGTTGATACCATGCCTTCCTTACAAGGGGATATTCCCCAACGGGTCAGCATTTGCTCTTGTGAGTACAGACCAGTACGGAGTGGTAACATAGGAAAAGTGCCTATGTACTATTGCAGATTTTGACAGAAGACCAATTGGTTTGTTAAAGTGTAGTATACTCTCAACTAGATGGGGGTCTAGAAAATTGATTCTGATGGAGTGGTACACATGGGGTCCCTGGAAACAAGACCTAATACAATGAGTGATGAAGGGGGCACTTACAGATTTTTAGCAAAGTCACAGAGCCTGTATCTTCATTAACTTGGCACAAGCTCAGGCTTCCATCATTTGCCAAATTCAGCAGAGTCAGTAATATCAGCAGTATCTTTGGCGACTGACCTCCTCCCCAAAAGAGCCATGCTAGTAGGGAGAGAAGTTGAGAAGGTGAATGAGCCCAGAAAGTTGTTAATTTCCGTTATTAAGGAGTGGGCTTCGCCAAAGGGTCTCTTTTCAATGACTGTATTAGCTGTATTAGGCTTTTTCATACATGCTGTTGGCAGTTGGTCAAGTGCTGGGAGTTTCCTTTTGACTGTTACTATTTTCCGTTTGAATATGGTGCATACACTGATGCCAGATAGACAGGGTTTACTAACGCTTTAGGGGATTAGATGTTCATTTTGAGCATGTTAGGAGGCCCTCCATCTCTGAGGGTAACTACAGTATCATCAGGACCAGTAACCGACACAGGGACAGGCAACCCGTCCTCCACCTGCATCTCTTGAGCCCCTCTCTTAGCCCCCAAACCAGTAAAGGGAGCCTCCTTGTTTATACCACTGCCCACCAGTTCGATCAGATGAACGACTAATTTCTTTAGTTGGAAAACATCAGCCAAAACAATGCTACAGTTACAGGTGGTAGGAACTGGGCTTCCCTCATGCGCATAGTTTGGTAGGCTATTGTCGTCTCTCTCACAAGTAGGGTGAGAACCACATTGCCTTCTGACAGGTAACAAATCATCAGTGACCCCTGCAGATACCACATATGATCCCAAACCTACAACTCCTTTATGCAGGTGCCTAGATGACTCATGACCTCATTGACCTTCACTGGCCCTTGAGGGCACCCGTCCAATCGTGTGATTATATTCAGGAATTTTGCAGGTTGAGGGGATTCCTCAGGGGAAGACTCCTTAGTAATTATATTTTCTCCCCTTGTAGTTGTCATACGTGGGGATCTGTGAGTGTAGAGGTTACAGTTTTTGTGCAGTTGATGAGGTTAACAATTACAATATCAGGTGCAGCTTCAGGAATAATCTCTCCCCCTACTTCCATTCTGAAGGGGGCACCTACAGATTTTAACAATGTCACAGAACTTGTATCTTCATTAACTTGGCACAAGCTCAGGCTTCCATCTTTCATGACTTTTCCAAATTCAGCAGAGTCAGTAATGTCAGCAGTATCTTTGGTGACTGACCTCCTCCCCAAAAGAGCCATGCTAGTAGGGAGATAAGATGAGAAGGAGAATGAGGCCAGAAAGTTGTTAATTTCCATTATTAAGGAGTGGGATTCGCCAAAGGGTCTCTTATCATTGACATTATTATGCTTTTTCGTACATGCTGTTGGCAGTTGGTCAAGTGTTGGGAGTTTCCTTTTGACTGTTACTATTTTCCGTTTGAATATGGGTGCATACACTGATGCCAGATAGACAGGGTTTACTAACGCTTCAGGGGTGTCAAGGGTATCAGGGGTTAACATATCCATTTTAGGATAGCCAAACCTTCTGTTTTGGGAGAAGGCAAAGAAATGTGGAAAGCATAGGGTCACTTGTTAGTCCTTATGGCTTCTCTTAATCCCTTAGTCTCTTGATTTCCAGGGGGTTAATTGTATGTCACTCAATTGTCTTGAGCTGTCACAGTGTTGAGCCAGGTGTCATGGGGGGGTGGGGGAGGTAACAAGATGGAGCGCTCAACTGCCATCCGTAAAACCTCAGAGAACTGGCTCCTCCTCCCGATCCACTGCACTGGAGGGACTTCAACATGCGCTGCACGATTTCCAGTAACTTCAATGGGCCTCAAGGACTTTCCAAAATGCACTCTCTTTGACCCACCCCCAGATGCGAACACCCCCGGGTGCAAACACCCACACACTTTCTCCCCACAGGCTTCACCCTTGCGGGGGGATGCAGCAGCTTTTGATCCTTGGTGGACAGGGCCTCTGTGACTCGGCAGTAGTAAGGGAAGACAAACACCACCGGGTCCAAACACCCAATCCATTTCCCCACGCGGGCTTGCATCTAGTTAAATCCAGGGATGTAAGTTCTTTTTGGCATATGATTTACAACACTAGCACTTCGTCTTCCCATGCCCATATTAATCCTATTGGGGAACAAAACTGGATTGACCACTTCACAAAGGTTTATAAAGAAGATTGTACTGAGGATGATCGGCATTCGAAACCTCTTTCGGGACTCTGGCACTTGGTCTTCTCTGAGGAAGACATTGCTATCATAATTAATTAAAGTAAGAACTCTCGAGCGCCAGGGCTCGATAGCTTGGCCAATGCGGTTTTTAAACTGGATCCAAATCTATGGGCTCATATCTTGGGAATCATCTTCCGGAGAATCACTTCACTGGGCAGCATGCTAAAATCGTGGTCAGAGTCCATCGTGGCCGAGATTAATAAAATGGGCCCATCACTCTTTTAGACATTCCTGCTAAAATCTATGCCTCCTTAGACCTGGGAGAACTGACTGACTGGGCTAAGAGTTTGGGTAGATTAGAATCGCTGCAGACGGGTTTACGCAGAGTAACTGGTACAGACGCTAATGCCTTCTTTGTGGGACTGTTGAAGAAGGAAGTCATGGGAAAGTCAAGACCTGTGTATATGGCCTTTATTGACTTTTTCATGGCATTTGACAGCATAGATAGGTACCGCTATGGAACAAGCGTGGGCAGTGGGGCTGTCCAGAAAACCTACTTGGGATAATTGTGGCTCTGCACTCTAACACCTCTAAGACTTAACAACCGGGTTAGGCTGTCGAGTGTAATTAACACCACTCACTGCCTTAAGCAAGGCTGTGTCCTGGCCCCCTTACTCTTTAGTTTCTTCACCTCTGACATTAGCAACATTTTTCAGACCATCCAGAGCTTTTCCCTGTGCCTGATTAACTCCTGACTAGATTATCTGTTGTATGCTGATGACCTTGCCCTGTTTGACTGCACCCTGATTGAGCTTTTGGAGGCATTGGAAGCATACGCTAATCAAAAAAGCTAATGATCTACACAACTAAATCTAGGATTCTTGTCTTTAGGCCAGGGATGAAGAAAAAATATAAGAATTTTTGCTGGAGTGTGAGTGGGATGAGTGGGGTGATTTTGGAAAGAGTACTCAATTTCATATACTTGGGGTTCCATTTGTTCAAACTCCAGAACAAATTGGTAATGCAGGATGCCCAAGCTTTTGCTGTGAATCACAGCTTCGGCCACTTTTCTTTGTCTCCAGTACTCGATTTTTACAGATTAAAGGTGTTGCCAACAATAACATACGGTGATGAAAACTTGAGGCTTCCAATTCCTTTGAACTGTGATGCCCTGGAATGGTTTTTTGGCTGAAAGTGCTGAAATTACCGAATGGAGTACCAGCGGCTGTGATCCACTATGATTTGGGCCTATCCTTCGTCCTCCATTAAATTCTATCTTCTTTGGAAAAAAACTTTCTCTATTAAGGAGTATAGGGTGGGCAGAGGAGGGCTCAATCTGGTTGGAAAAAAAGCTGCTGCTTGAAAACAAATCTTGAGCTGCTCTAAATGCATGGCCGAAGCAATGTGACACCATTTGTGACGAGTGTGGAGCCTCTAGGGAATTGGTCTTGCAGCACCCTGCCAAAGTGAAGGGAAAATTCAAGGAATTACACTGGATCCATACCATTGAATAAATTGATGTTAGGGCAGTAGGTGTGTATCCAGAATACTTGAGCAACTCCCCAAGTAGCTCTTGGCGTGCCCAGGTGATGAGGCTGAGGCTAAATTTGCTTCCTACCAACGAAATAATGGGTCCTAGGATTAAAACACCTGGAGCATTAAGGACGGGCAGGGTTTGCTCCATGCCTGATCAGGTGGAAACTCTATGTCATATTCTACTACACTGCCAGTCTTTGGAGGCTAGTCATAAGTTTTATTTTGGTTACTTACTGCAACACTGTGGTCAGGTTCTTATTGAAAGAGTGTGGCAACTTATTATAATGTCTTCTGTTCATAATCACTGGATGGTTGAGGCATTACATTTTTTAAAAGATGTTTTAGAGTCGTGATAAGGAATTTGTTGGTTTTGGTAACTACGATGTTCTTATGTTATGTGTTTGAACGTCTTTTTTTAAGGTTTAAATGATATATATATATATTTTCCATTCTCTCTCTTTTGTTCATTGTCATTTTAATGCTGCTCTGAGAATATGTACATTTTATTGACTGTTTTCTTTTCATGAATTTGTTAAAGGTCATATTGCTGAACCAAATAATAATAGATCTTTGCAAATAAGGGGGTAGTGAATGTATACATTGTTCTATGATTAGAATTTCTAACACCTCTTCTAATGGTTTCTCCCCAAACCATAACGACAATGGGCCTCATTACGAGTCCGGCAGTAGCCGTGCCGAAAAAACCACCAGGCTGCCGCTGCACCCGAAATACCATTCCGCCTCCGTGATTGCTGGAATCACCGGGGCATTACAACCCCAGTGACCCGGTAATTCCAGAGGCGGAATTCCGTAAATCCCCATTCCCATGGAGTCCCATAGGACTCCATGGGGATGGGGACAATGGAAACACTGTTTCCGTCTATGACGGAGCTGGTGTTTCCATTTCCGCCTGCAGGTGGGTGGGGTTACTCCCACCAGGTCAGACCTGGCAGGAGTGGCACCACCCGCCTGCAGAACTCAGAATCAGCCTGTCTGGAAAAAACAGTGGCAGCGGATTTACCGCCATCGTTGTTTCTGGACCGGCAGGATCATAATGAGGCCCAATGTATTTTGGATTCTAGCAGATAATTCTATAGGGGTTTCTTCAGGATTTAATTTTTTTTTTTTAATTTCTTTTTATTGAATTTTTCAACAAACAGAACAAAACAATCCCTGTGTCCTCCCCTTACCCTTCGCCACCCCCCGCTCCCTCGGTGCCACCTCAGATGTATCATCGTGACATGTGACCTCGTTATCTCTCCCCGGGATCATTGCAGGTCCAGAAGCCTTAGACGTTGCGGACGCCATCCGATCCTGAAATCGTCTCTGAGAAAGGTTAGTATGTCCCCCCAGTCGCTTGCAAAGTTCTGTATTACATTGTTCATTGCGTATGTGGCCCATTCCATTGCCATCATCTCCCAGACTTTCGGCAACCAGTCTTGGAACGTTGGTATGTTTGAGCTTTTCCACCTATAGTAGTAATTCCAGCTATAGTCTGCATCAACCGCGCTCTTTCACTAACTCTCGGCTCTCCTGAAGCCTCTTCCGCTTGAAAGCACAGTAGGGTCCATTCTGGGGTCCTGCTTCCACCTGTTCCAAAAACCTGTTCTTGCGCTTGTCAGATTTCCTTCCAAAACGGAACTATTTTTGGGCACTTCCACCAAATGTGTTCCGCTGTGCCCTCTTGCCCACATCCTCTCTAGCAATTCCCTGTTGTCTCAGGGTATATTCTGTGCAGGCGAGCCGGGGTGTAGTGCCACCCGTAGAGTATTTTGTACCAGGCTTCCTGAGTTTGTGAGGCTCTCGCTAGTTTGGGTATTTTTCTCCATAGTTTCTCCCATTCCCTCTTGCCTATATCTTTGACCAGAATACGTTCCCATCTACCCATGTAGGCCCATTGTGGCCTCGGGGTGGCTTCGTCCAAAATCTTGTATAGCTGCGAGATTAGTCCTTTAGAGCCGTCATTAGTCATTAATAATTTCTCGAAAGGGGTCGGTTATCTGGTGGCCGCTTCTTTATTCATGGGGTGCAGGAGCCAGTGGCGCAGTTGAGCATATCTCAGTCTCTCTCCCTCCCCTAATGCAAAGTCCCTTTTACAGTCTGTAAAGGTGCTGATTCCCCCTCCCCCTAAGAACAAGTCCCACATCCTCTGACATCGCCCCTCCTGCCAATTCCGGAATGCCCCCCTCTCCAGGCCTGGAGTGAATTCTTCATTGTTGAATAAGGGTGTGAAGGGGGATGGGAAAGTTGTGATTTCCTTTTGTTTAACCAGCCTGTCCCAGTTATCCACTACTAATTTGGTAATAGAGCTCTTATACATATGCTTTGGCCCATGTTGCTTAGGTAACCACAAGACCTCCCCCAAGTCATGCTTTGTGACTGCCCTGTCCATTTTAACCCAGTGTTTTCCTTCCCCCTCGTGTAACCACTCCCTAATTACCCTCAGCTGGGTTGCCTTGTAGTATTGTCGGAAATTGGGTAGGGCTAGTGTTATGCTTGAGCTAAAACATGGCGCTGATGCGCAGTGCATTCTGGGAGCGCTCGGAGCCATGATGGATATTTACTTCATGCCGCAGTGAAAAGCTGCACTCATTTTGCTAAGAGCTAGATTCACGATCCTGAAGAAAACATGCTTTCCAAACCTGGTATGCAGTCAAGGACATTTCTGCGGGGAAAGCTAACTTTGTTATGTCTTGTTATGAGCTATGGGACTGTTTTCCGTGGTGCTTGTTTTTAGAGGAATGAGGCACTTTGCTCCTTGAGGTTACTGTCGTTTGACCCAGCTGGCAACCAATGGCGGCTCATCATTGCGCAAGTGCGTTGCCAGAAGGTTCGAGAAATCGCCACCCCTTTTGAAGGGTGCATATATGCGGAACCCCTGAGCGGTCAGGTGAGACTTCAGCCAGAGGGGGGACGCTTTTGTCCGGCCTACCTGTGGGCTGTTGTGCTCTCGGCCTGGCTGTTATCGGGGTCTTCCAGCCGCTTCTGTCGAGATGAGGAATCCAGTTACGCTCATGGTGATGTATTTTCTTTTGAATTCTTTGTTTCTTCTGTGATTTATTTCTATGTTATCACTGGTTGCTTCTAAGCTTTGAATAAATAGCCGTATAAGTGCTCATTATTTTCTAAGAGTGTGTGGTTGCAAGTTATTGGGTCTTCCTGCGTTCAAAGTATTGGCTCCATAATTGCACTGGTGATTTATGACTGTCCGTGCACTCTGGGAGAGCAATACAGCTAGTCCCCCTTCTTTCCTCAGGGCCATGAGTTGCTGCCTACTTACCCTAAACCTTTTTCCCTCCCATATGAACTCGTTTGTTACGACTTGAAGCTCCCTGAAGAAGCTACCCGGGACCACTTGGGGGACCGCCTAGAATAGGTAGTGCAACCGTGGCAGTGTGACCATTTTTAATGCCACCAACCTCCCGAGCCAGGAGATCTGAAGATTCCGCCACTTGTGGAGGTCCTTTTTAATGCTTCTCAAGAGGGGGGGTAGTTTGCCACGTACCACCCTGTGAGTGACGGGGCTTTCCTCACCCCTAAGTATGTAATCCGCCCTGGTCACCGCGCGAATGGTGTAGTCCTTTTTAGCTCTTCTCTCTCCTTTTTGGGGTTAGTCAGGGTGAGCAGCATATCGTTGGCGAAGGCCGCAACTTTATGCTGTCTGCCCCCGAACGGTATTCCCTGTATCCCCTCTGACTCACGGATAGCCTGAAGTAGAGGTTCTAGGTACATAGCATAAAGTAATGGCGATAGGGGGCAGCCCTGTTTTGTTCCTCTTTGTAGTTGGAACGGTCGTGATATCGTGCCGTTCACTACCACCCTTGCTCGGGGACCCTCATAGTTTGCCTTGACCATCTGTAAAAATACGCCTCAGAGTCCCATCTTTTCCATAGCTTTGAAAAGGAATGACCACTCCACCCGGTCGAATGCTTTTTCAGCGTCTAAGGGTAACAGGGCTGCTGGAGTGTGAGTTTTTTCCACTTTTTCCAGTAGGTGCACCACTCTCCTAATGTTATCTGCTGTCTGCCTTCCTTTAATAAAACCTGCCTGGTTCTGATGTATCAGGTCCGGAAGATGCCCCTCAAACCTGTTGGCTAAGGTTTTTGTATAAATCTTAGCGTCTACATTTATAAGCGCAATTGGTCTGTAGGATTATCTTTCTAGGGGGTCTTTTCCCGGTTTCGGGATCAGGGAGATCTTGGCTTCTTTCATGGAAGAGGCTATTTGCCCACTATCCTTGAAGGAGTTGAAGAGGTGGGTCAATTGCGGCACCAGCAGCCCCGCAAATGATTTGTAAAAGGACGCTGAATACCCGTCCGGACCTGGAGCCTTGCCCGCAGGCAGTTTTCGAATGAGCCCCCTCACTTCGTCCTCCGTTATCTCTTGATGTAACTCCGTCTGGACTTCCCTACTGAATTGGTGGAGCCTTTTCTTATCCAAAAACTCCTCCTGTGCCTGGGGGGGTGGTTCTGAGAAGTGTATAATGTTTCATAGAATGTGGCCATGGTTTCTTGAATGTCTTTTATTCGTGTGACCCTGTCGCCTGAGTCTGTTTTTAAAGCCGTAATTGTGTTTCTCGATGTTGCCCCTGGAGGAGACGTGCCAGTAAGGCATCTGCCTTGTTCCCTTTAGCGTAAAATGTTTGTCTCGCATAGAGCAGGGCCCCCTGCGCTTTTTTGGTTCGCAAGATCCCCAACTGGCCCAACGCCCTCCTATATTCCCTCTAATTGGTCCTGCTGGGAGTCTCTGCAACCTTTTTCCTTGCCCCCTCGACTTCTGCCTCCAGTTGTGTCTCCAGGGCTAGCAACTGTTTGTGTCTTTGAGCTCTAACTGCTATGATTTCGCCCCTCATCGTGGCTTTGAATGCATCCCACCTCGTATCATCTTCCGTGTCCCCCTTCTATTATTCTCGAAGAACTCTCTCATCTTCCCCTCCATCTCCTCCCTTATTATGGGGTCCCTCAACAAATATCCTGGGTTGGGGGGGCGTGGCCAGCAGCGACATGGGGAAGACATGAGGAGCGCTAGCTCCCGCGGCCACAACAATCATCCTGCCTTAAATCCTGTTTTTTTTAAAACTGAAACTGTCTAAATAACCCTGACGGGTGTGGGACACCCTGGTGCAGAAGAGGAGCGAGAAAACGGTGCAAAACGTGCCCTCCTGCCGACGCCTGAGGCACGGAGAACTCTACGTGCCTGACGAGCTGCCCGCTCCAAAGATGGCCGCCACCGTGTGACAGAACACACGCCCGGAGGCCGCCCTGCCATCCATCTGGCGAGCAACAGCGGTGTGAATGTGCTGCCCTTGGAGGGCTCTGGCGGTCCCCCGGTCCATGTGGGAACTTGGGCGGAGCAGCACTGAGAGGAAGGACAGAGCCCCGAGCGTGAGGCGGCTGGAGCCCGCCCAGAGGGAGGACACCGCTCGACACCCACATGGAGCCAGCTGCGTACTACGGGTGCGATTGTCGGCGAGCCGCCACTGAGGGGGCACTGGAGGTCTCGCTCACCCATGGCGCAGATGTTTTTTTGTGGGCCCGGACCATGCGGCGCTGGCTCTGCTGAGAGAGGACCGACGGAGGCACTGGGCCTACGCACGCGGAGGCCAAGCCGCTGGAGGAGGGGGACCGGAGCATAACCCTGCGCCTCGCCAGCAGTGGATGAGTCGATTGAGCGGGGCACATATGTGACTGTATGGTGGGCCCTTGGGCACGAAAAGCAGGCAAACTGTGTGGGCACAATCAACACATACTGGGCTTAACAGGAGCGGTGACCAGCAACGATCCTCGGTGAGGGCACCCTGTGAGCCAGCCGAGACACCCCCGGAGATACGATACACGCTACTGAACTGACACAGAGTGATCATTGATTGGTAACAGTGACCTCAAGGGGGCAAATGGGGAAAGACAAGACTAAGAGGCTCCCAACACAGAGCAGAATGGACCAATATACCATCCCTCCAACGCAGGCTCCCTACCTCCACTCGGCTACCCTAGAGAAAGAGCAGCCCGACCATGCAATCTCCCTGATGGACGTCATGGCCGCTATAGCCGACTCCCGCATGTCAATGGAGCAAAAAATGGACGGGATAAGTATGGACGTCTCCCTCCTCAGGCACGACCTCCAAAAACTAAGGGCACGCACGGGTTAAGCCGAACAGCGTATTTCGAACACAGAGGACGGAGTACGGGACATGCAACACCAACTAAGAAGCGTCACATCAAAACTTAAAGTCCTGGAAAACAGAATAGAAGAAGGGGAAGGACGCTCGAGGCGTAATAATGTACGCATACTTGGCAAACCCGAGAAAGCCGAAGGTGCCTGTATGGAGCGCTTCTTTGAACAGTGGCTAGCAGACACATTTGATCTGTGCTCTTTCTCCAAGTTTTTCTCTATAGAGCGTGCACACAGAATGACCACAGGCAGACCGGCACCAGGGGCACCGCCACGCACAGTGATTGCAAAAGTCCTAAATTGCATGGACCGAGATGCTCTATTACAACATGCACGGGCCAACGGCCCGATCACCTTCAATGGCTCAAAAATTGCTTTCTTCCCTGATTACACGAGAGAGGTGCAGAAAGCGAGGCAATCCTTCCACCAACTCAAAAAACACCTGCAATCACTGAGGGTCAAATATGGACTGCTTTTCCCGGCACAACTTAAGATCTACCATAAAGGTACAATAGTCCACTTCAATGACCTAACACAAGGTAACGCACCTTTCCAAGCTGCGGTCACAGGGAAGACCCGCAACCTCATGTCGAAGCACCCCCCAGAGAAACACCACAGAACAGTACTAGTGGTGCCAACCCTGGTTCGTGTAACGTCAGGGGAGACCACCTGTACCTGAAATTAAGTTCATTGCATGTAAGGTGTCCAGTTGACACCATAGGTTCTTATCTTCGGGTGACCGATGCTTCTAGTTGGGAGGAGTATGGGGTGGGGGCTTGGGGGTTTGTTAAGTTTAGTTACAGACGGGACCAGTCAAGCACATAGCACACCATGGCTAGATAAGATGGTAATAACTCATGGGCATAAACTCGGCCGGCGCATAACGCCGTCAACAGCAGCACATGCCGCTACCACTACAGGCACACATGGCATCACATAGCGCTACCACTAACGCTTTCAGAACACTTAGGCTCATGACATGGAATGTCAGTGGCCTGGGCAACGCACTCAAGTGCTGGTTGGATTCGGCAATTTCTAAACAGACGTGGAGCAGATATAGTGTTTCTGTCTGAGACCCATCTTGCGGGCACAGAATGTACCCTATTCAGACGCACAAACTACAAGCTGGCACACCACTCAGGCTTCACGATGGGCTCAATGGGCGTCATGATCCTGGTACACAAAAACCTTTGCTTCCACCTCAACACAGTGACCCACGACACCGGTGGCAGATATGTATATGTGACAGGCACGTTATGGGATCACTCTATTGCATTGATAGCCACTTATGCACCGCCAACTCTATTAGAGCCACTACTCACAGATATTGCCCCGCTGATCACAAATGATACTTCTAACCTCATGGTACTGGGAGGAGACTTCAACGAAGTCATGAACGCAACCTTGGACAGATCACACTTACGTAACAGAAACCCCAACGTACCTACTAGGCTCGCTACATTCACCAACGCACTTGGCCTATGCGATGTAAGGAGAGAA
This sequence comes from Ambystoma mexicanum, assembly GCF_040938575.1. Classification (NCBI taxonomy): domain Eukaryota; kingdom Metazoa; phylum Chordata; class Amphibia; order Caudata; family Ambystomatidae; genus Ambystoma; species Ambystoma mexicanum. The sequence goes on along the minus strand of NC_090931.1, from coordinate 184,968,881 downwards.
CTCCACCCGGACACTAGAGAATACTCTTTCCACTCAGGGGCACATGCCTCACTCTCCAGGCTAGACTATTTTTTTTACCCCAGCAACTGATCTACACAGGGCACAGGAAATAAACATGCTCCCCAGGGGCATTTCTGACCATTCCCCGCTGGAGCTAAAACTCACAACATCCAGGCCGCTTCCACCGCCGGGCTGGCGCTTGAATAATTACTACCTGGGTGACCCCGAGCTAGTGGATAGACTTCAGGAGGCCACCAACACATATTTCGAGCTAAATACGCAGACTGTATCGAACCCCGAGACACTGTGGGAGGCCTACAAGACAGTATTAAGGGTTGAACTAATATCTTGGACAACTGCAAAAAAGAAAAACCACCTGAGTAAGACACTTGAAGCGGAACAACAAGTGAATCAGGCAGAGGAGAGACATATAAGCGAGGATACGCCGGACACAAATCGCATGCTGCTCCTAGCACAGAAAAGGCTTCAAAATATATCAATGGACAATGCAAGACAAGCGCATACTGCAATGCGAGCAAGAATCTACGAAACAGGTGATAAAGCTGGCAAGATGCAGGCATGGCTGGAAAGGAAGGAGCAGGAATGCAGTCATGTCCGGCAGCTAGAAAAAGGAGGGTCAAATACACGAGTGACGGACCAGGACATAACCCAAGGCTTTGCGGAATACTATGCTGAGCTTTATAGGGAACCCTCGACTCAGATGGACATCACGATTATGGTGGAAATTGACATCTCCACCTTAAATGAGCTGCAACTGGAACTGCTGGAGAGGGATATCACAGAGGATGAGGTCCTAAGTGCCATATCTGGCCTCCAAACCGGCAAGTCCCCAGGGCCTAACAGCTTCCCGGTTGAGCTATGGCGGAAGGTGGGAACCAATGTGATAGCCCCCCATCTACTGCGAATGTACCAACATGCGCGGGAAAAGGGCATTCTTCCACCAGATCTGCGAGAAGCAACAATAATGGCGATACCCAAACCAAACAAACCCCCTGAAAGCTGCACTTCATACAGGCCTATTTCACTCATCAATAGCGAAACTAAAATACTGGCAAAACTACTAGTGGATCGTCTACAGCAGGTTATCCCCTCCCTGATACACCCGGACCAGTGCGGCTTCATGCCACAGGGATCAACATGCATAAACCTTCACATACTATACTCAGCCTTGGAAAGAGCCAGCAGCATACAAGGCCCGCTAGCCCTACTAGCAATTGACTTCGAAAAGGCCTTTGATTCAGTGAGATGGGAGGCTATCTGGAACATAATGCGCCGCATGAGCTTCGGCAAGAACTTCATGAGCTGGGTGCGTCTTCTGTATGAATCCCCATTGGCCAGGACCAGGGTCAACGGCTGGCGATCGGACCCTTTTAGTCTGGGGAGAGGCACAAGGCAGGGCTGCCCATTATCGGCTTTGATCTTCGCACTCGCAATTGAACTACTGGCAATCCTCCTGCGAAACGCATCTACCTGGGAAGGCTTCCACAGAGCGATATGGGGCATTCAGCGGTTTACGTGTGAACTGACCAAATCCATCCTATTCCCCATAGGAGACATTTCGATGGCGAGCCTAGCGGCCGGCCCTTACCAGATTGAAATGGAACAGTTCAAATACCTGGGGATACGCATCATAAAGCACCTCGCTGAATACACACCCTTGAACCTCTCCCCCCTCATAACAAGATTCGCAGAAGATACCCGCCACTGGATCTCTTTGCCACTGACGCTGATGGGCAGAGCTGCCCTGTTCAAAATGATTGCTCTCCCCAAATTCTTGTACATCCTGCAAAACGCTCCATTGTATATTTCATATCAAGAATTCCACAAACTCGACTGCATCCTTCGGAAACTGATGTGGGGAGGAGGACACCCGCGGATTGCTCTCGCCACTCTCCAGAGGTCCATCTGGGAAGGGGGGATCGGGCTGCCCAGACTGCAGTCATACTACTGGGCCAGCCAGATGGCGGTGGTGAATGATATGCTCCATGGGGACAGGAGCCTCCCACACATCAAAGGGTTCAACTCCAACAGCACAACAACACGATTAGAGCACCTATACGGTGGCCTTAGTCATACACCAAAATCGGACATGGCAACGCACATAGTGAGAATTTGGAAAGAAGCACATCGATACTTAGGGTGCGACGGGAAACTGACACTGGCCCAACCTCTATGGAACAACTGCTGCCTTCCCGAAATACAAAAATTGCCTAGATGGCCCGAATGGGTCCAGCGAGGAATCACTAGCATTGGAGATGTGATACCTGAGGACAACTTGGTACCATTCGAGACATTACACTCAGAGTACTCCCACCCAGCTACAGAAAGGTACCCCTACATGCAATTGAAACATGCTTGGACTGCCCACCAACAGAACACACAAGACATGCCAGAAAGCTCTCCGCTAGAGCGAAATATAGTACTGGACCGAATGGAACGGAAGGTCACCTCCACCATGTACAATGTGAAAACATCCTTCGCGACACCAGAACTAACCAGTCTGAAAACCAAGTGGGAACGAGATGTGGGACCGCTTCAACCAGAAGATTGGGTTGAGGCCCTGATGTACCCGCGTGAGGCAACCATCTCCTCAAGGCTCAGACTGGTTCAATTGAATATCCTACATCGCATCTACTATCCGAGAGTGGCTCTTTTCCGCTGGGGAAAGATGTCGGATGCACGATGCCTACGCTGCAAGCGCGAGGAAGGTACCTTCTTCCATATTTTATGGGAATGTAGTAACATTCAGCAGCTCTGGCGGAAATGTTTTGATAAACTGTCCAGCGTTATAGGCAAGACGATACAAAGTTGCCCAAAACACCTCCTAGGGATTTTCAGTGAAACCGACCTATCCCGCTATGAGAAACTGCTTTGGTCAACCGCAGTGGCGGTTCTCAGGCGGAACATTGCGCAACTGTGGGATTCGGAACGCACATCTAGCTATGACCAGTGGGTCACAGATGTGGACATTTGCACTGTAATGGAGCACCGGGTGTACGCGGCGAGGGGCTTCCCGCAAAAAGCGAACAAAATATGGAGACAGTAGAAGGAGGCCAGCTAAGTGCTAGATGCGGCGCCACAGTTACCGAGTCTGAGAGATGCCCGAGACACCGGGTGGAACAAGCCTGATATGAACAAACTATTTCATGAGTTCTTCCTTTGCCAAAGATTGACGGTGCGTTGGACTGTGGTCCCTGATGTTGAGTTCCTTAATGTTTATGTTTTTTGTTTGCTTCTCTCTCTCTCTTCCTTTATTTCCTCCTGGATATGTTGATTTCACAAATGCTCCCCTTTTTTTCCCCCACCCTGTAATGCAGAGAGATGAATGTAATGTTGCTTTTATGTTTCAAAACCAATAAAATCTTTGATTTAAAAAAAAAACAAATACTCTGGGTATTTCCATCCCCATATCCCCCTTCTCCTGTTTCCCAGCTCCATTTGCATTGATATTATTTTGTGATCTGCTATACCCATGGGGCCTACCTTATCTCCTTGACCCTGCCCACCAAGTTCGCAGAGACCCAGATGTAGTCTATTCTAGACTGCGTCCCGTGGACCTCAGAGAGGAAGGTGTAGCCCTCTGTGTCCCCTTTCAGTTCTCTCCAGACGTCCCTCAGGCCCAAGCTTGACATTCTGTCCCTCAACTCTGTCGAGGCCACTGCTCCGCCTCCCGTGCTTTTAATCCTCCCCGATCTGTCTTTGGCCCTGTCCCAGGCTATGTTTAGGTCGCCCATTATGATTATTTGGCCTCTTGCGTGCCCTTCTAGTTTTCCTAAAACGCCCCGCAGGAAAGATTCCTGTCCTGAATTGGGTGCATAGATAACCCCTATTGTGTGTGTCTCTTCCCCTATTTTGCCCCTTACTAGCACATTTTTTTTTAAAGTTTTTTATACATTTTTACAAACAAGCAAACAGTAAACCAAACAAATAGTGCATGTTCCAACAATTTCAATACACTTTTTTAACTTCCTAACCACTACTCCCTCTACCCCACCCCCCTTGCGAGTCTATTGCATTGAACCTTCAGTTTCCACACCCTGTGGTTCGGTCACCTCCTCCCGAGGCTCAGTCGGGTCGTCCAATGACCCAAACAGTCCAGCTATCAGTGATTTCCAGGCCATCAGGGACTCATTTTCCTCCTCCCCCCCATTGCCACATGCTTCTTGCCATGCCGTGGTTTCGGCTTCTGCCCATTTTTGTAAGTCTTTCCACCACACCTCTATCCTCGGCACTTGACATGACTTCCATCCCATGGCAATCCTTCTTTTTGCTAGCACATAAGCCAGGTCCCTTAGTTTGCTTACGTGCCTGAGTTTCTGTGGTCTTGGGAACCCCCCCAGCAGACAGGCCCACACCGTATCCACTACCATCTGAACCCCTCTTCCTTCTAGTTTCTCCTTTACACCCCTCCAGAACCTCTCTATGATCGGGCATGACCAGAACATATGCACCATGCCCGCGTTCTCTTCGTCACATTTGGTGCATGCTTGCTGTCCTGCATTCTCGAACCTCGATATCCTCCAAGGCGTCATGTAAGCCCTGTGTGTTATGTACAACTGTATCTGTTTGAGCCTCGCGTTTCTAGACACCTTCTTATGATACCCATGCGCCCTTTTCCACATCCCATCTCCCATTTGGGCCCCAACCTCCGTTTCCCAGTCCATTCTCAACTGCGTGACCTCCTTCCCCACTTTAGACATCAACATCTCATACAGTCTGGAAATCTCATGACCCCCCTCAGCTATATCATATATCACGTCTATGGTGGCATCCAATTCTTCTCCCAGCACAGTTTCAGGCCATGTTCTCTTAATCCTCTGTATCATTCTGTGGTACGTAATGTACTGGCCTTCATGCAACCCAGCTACTTCCCGTAGCCCCTCAAAAGTAACACTAGAGCCCTCCTGCCAGATGTCCCCCATCGTTGCCACCCCAGCCGGTTCCCAGTGGGTCCGGAGTATCAGTCGCAGCTGAGCGTCCGCCCCTGTCAATACTACCAATGGCATCTGCGGTGAGCATGGGGTCGGGTCCCCCATCATTTGGCATGCTCTGCGCCACACCTTCGACCCTAGTAGCATCATTTTAGGGTGCCACCCCCAGTTCCACTCTGGGTGCCCACATGACTTCTTTCAGATAAAAGAGTGCACAATCCTGCCCAAACAACCTGTGCTCGGAGGTTTCTTCGTCAGATAGCCATTTGGCAACATACTGCAACTGGCTCGCCACATAGTACGCCTCGTAGTTGGGCATCTTAATTCCCCCTTTGTCATGGAAGTTCTGAAGCTTCCACAACACCACTCTGTTCTGTGTGCCGTGCCACAGAAAGTCCCTACACATGCTATTCAGTTTGGTGAAGAACCCTCTAGGGATCAGGTACGGTATGTTCCCGAAGTAATGTAGGAGTCTCGGCACGACCACCATCTTTAGCATCGCTCCCCGCCCCATCATCGCCAGAGGCAGCTTTGCCCAAAACCGCATGCACTTCTCAATGTTTCTAATGGCCACTTCCGTGTTACACTTATGCTCCTCTTCCACAGTGAGGTATATATTAATCCCCAAGTACCGAAACGTGCCAACCGCCCATGGCACTTGCAATACAGGTAATCGCTCCAATGGAATCCCCTTGTACCCCCCCAATGGGAACATGCTGGACTTCTGGGAGTTCACTGCTATACCAGACAACACTGCATATCTCTCCATCACTTCTAGGATGTACTGGAGATTTTCTTCTGGGAATCATAGGTACAGCAGCATGTCATCTGCGTATAGGGAAATCAGGTGCCACTCCCCTTTCATCTCAATGCTTATAGTGTCATATTGTTGCCGCAGATACATCGCAAGAGGTTCCAGGGCCAGTATGTAGAGCATAGGAGACCACAGGCATCCCTGTCTAGTACTCCTGCTAAGCTGCCACCTCTCTGAAATCACAGATCCTGTCTTAACTCTAGCCAGCGGTTCACTGTACGAAATCTTTGCCCACCTCACATAACCAGGCCCTAACCCATAGTGTTTCAGGGCCGCTAGCAGCCACGGCCACCTACGGAGTCAAAGGCCTTGATCGCATCCAAGGACACGATTGCCATTTCCTCATCCCTTCCACTGCCAAACTCAATGATCCTCTGGAGTCGCCTATGATTATTGGTGATGTTTCTATGGGGGACATAGCCAGTTTGATCCGGATGTATTAATTTGCTAATGACCCTCTTCAGTCTATTCGCCAGGACTGCAGTCAATATCTTGCCGTCTTGGTTCAGCATCGATACAGGTCTAAAGGAACCACAGCTACGCCCAGGTTTATTTGGTTTAGGGAGAGGTACTATGAACGCTGCTCTCAGTGACTCTGGTAAGCGGCCCATCTCGAATGCTTCGTTTATCATTTCTAGCAGTGGGGGGAGGACCTCTTCTATGTATACCTTATAAAATTCGCTTGGGAGCCCATCTGTCCCCGGGGTCTTACTAGTAGGCAACTGCCTCACCACCTCCCCCAGTTCTTCCAGGGTAATCGGGGAGTCCAATTCCTCTCTTTCCTCCTCGCTTATCTTGGGCAGCCCCATATCCTCTAGTTTTTCCTCTATCATTACACGGCTGCTTTCCCTGTCTTCCCCGTATAACCCTTTATAATAATCCACAAACGCTTGATTAACTCCCTCATGGGTATCCTCTACGCTACCATCTTCCCTCTCTATAGTTCTAATTGTGGCTCTGGGGTCTCGCTCTTATATAACCACGCCAAAAGTCTCCCCGGTTTATCGCCTTCTGCATGCTGTCTCTCTATGTACCTTTTATAATTAAGGTTACACAACCTCTCCCAATATTCCGCACATTTTTGCTGTAGCTTAAGTATCAAATCTAGTTTCTCCGCTGTATCATCACCAGCTTTTAAGGCCTCCTCCAATTTTGCTTCCGTCTCCCTCAGTTCAGCCGAAACCCCCCCCCTCTAGGCCCTTGGATTTCGCCATGGCCGCCCCCATCATGACAACCTTAAAGGCCTCCCATAATGTCCCCGCCGAGTCCACACTGCCAGTGTTGGTTTCAAAATAGTTCACTATCTCCTCCCGCAAGTCCTCTCTAAAGAAGGGGTCCCTCAACGCCTCCGCTCGTAGGCGCCATGTCGGGATCCTCGCCCTCGGGGGGCAATATTGCCAAGCAAGAATCAGGGGCGAGTGGTCCGAAAGGACCCTGGCCCTGTACACTATGTATGCCATCTCCGCTATCATCTCAGGTGATGCAAACACATAGTCCAGCCTTATTGATAACTTCTGTGGGGCAAAGTGATGCGAATATTGCCTTTCCCGAGGGTGCCACACTCTCCATGCATCTTCCACACCAAAGTCATCAAGCAGTGTCTGTAGCGTCCTGGCTGCAGGGGCCGGTCTATCTAATTTCCCATCCGATCTGTCCACCCTCGGGCTCAGCACGCAGTTGAAGTCCCCTCCCCAGATCACTGCGCTACCCACACACACGCTCAGATTCGCACTCAGTGCCCTAATGTATGCCGCTGTGTTTTGGTTCGGGGCGTACGTGTTAACAATACTTATCTCCATGTTCTCTACCAATCCCCTCAGCATAACCATCCTCCCGTCTGTCTCAGCCACCACTTGCAACTGCTGAAACGGGACATGTGGCGCAACCCATATAAGTACTCCTCTTGCGTAGGCCAAGTAAGATGAGCCCACCAACACCCCTTTCCATTTTCCAGCAATCATGTCCATCCTCTCACGTGTGAGGTGGGTTTCCTGCAGCAATGCAATGTCTATGTTCTGCCTGCGCAGATACAGCATAACCTTGTTCCTTTTTAAATAGCTATTAAGCCCCCGCACATTCCATGTGAGTATTTTAAGGTCCCCCATGGCCTGGTATGGTCCCGTTCCCTCACCCCCAGATATCGCTTAGCTTCAAGTTCCAATCCAATCCATATAGGCTTGCATCCCAATCTAAATCCCCTTTAACCAAAAACACACCAAACTTCCCGTTCCCTCCCCCCCCCGCCTCCCATCCCTTCCCCAAAACTCTCCCCCCCAACTGTTGCCCAGCTCCACCCCTGGATCTCAGGCTCCCCCGCATCTAGCTCTTTCCGGCTTTCGCCTGTACTCAAAGCTCCGCAGGGTGAGGCCATCCTAGTGGCCAACCTACTACAACTACGACTATAATTCGGGGGGTAGGGTACTTCCGCCCTGCGCTCCAATAGCACATCAGTGAACTACACATTGCCAAACCATTTAAATATATGTAACTGCCACTATATTGCAGTCCATCAAGTCTCTCACAATCAGCAATATGTAATCGAACATCAGCCTCTCACAGCCAGGCCCATCGTTCTTGGCCTTCGCCTAGGCGCCCTCGGGATGTTCGCTCACCGCCCTAGCAGTATGCATACCGTAACTGAGTCACTTTTTGCATCCATTTTGTGTCTCTTCCGTGTCTTCATCCGGGCAGCCCTGCAGATCCAGCCATGTTGTTGCTTCTTCCGGAGTGTTAAAAAAATGCAATTTGCTCTTATGTACGATCTTCAGTTTCGCAGGGTACAGCAGCATATATTTTATCCCAGCAGCCCGCAGCCTCCTTTTGATAGTTACATAGCTGTACCGCTGCCTTTGAACCAGCATAGTATAGTCCGGGTATGCCGTGATAGTACTCAAGGCCCTCTCAATCATTCCGCCTTTTCGAAAATATTCCAATATTTTCTCGCGGTCTTTATAGTTCAGTATTTTAGCAATTATCGCTGCAAGAGTGTTCCGGCCCCAATTGCTTGTAGGAGTAAGTTCTCAATGTAATCGGTCGGGTCCTGGCCTTCTTCGCCTTCCGGCAAGCCCACCACGCGAATATTGTTTCTCCTCGCTCTCCCCTCTGCTTCTTCTGCTCGAGACTCCAAGTTAGCCACTTGTTGTTTAAGGGCATGGATCTCCTTTGCATTGTTAGTGCTGTGTCCATGTTAGATTTCACCGCACCCTCCAGGCAGCTTGTGCGTTCCGCCAGTCCCCTGACATCTTGTCTCAGCAGGGAGACTTCGATGCCCACTGCTTCGATTTTGGCTTCCAGGGAAGTGCGTAGGTCCATCATCGCAACCCCCCAAGATTCCTTCAGCTCCGTGATGGCTTCTAAAATCGGATGGCTATCAGCCGCTGTGGCGCCCTCGGCCTGTGCCACCGGGCCTTTGGTTTCGCTGGCCGCAGGAGACTGCTGTGTTTTTGCAAAAATATCCATCGTGGGTTGTTTGTTCTTATTCTTGCCCACGGCCCCTCGCACCGCCATATTCCGGTCTCTGTTGGGGCTCTCTAGCGTCCGAGTGTCTTCTCAACCGTAATTTCTGCTCTTCACCGACCGCCGTGGTGATCTCAGGGCAGTCGCGACCTCCTCTCACCGCTGCTAGTTGCTGATCAGTGCCGAGCGAGCGCCGCTCGTGCTTGTCATGGTGCGGCCTGCATTTTCACACCTCTGTTGCCCTCGGGCCAGCCCACAAGCCTCCAGGACCCAAGGCCCACAGCCCCCAGGGGTTTTGTTCCATCTTCACCTCGCCATTGCCGTTCTTTCCCGGTGACCGCCGCCTCTATTCGTCCTCTTCAGGTACCCCAGTGTTGTTTCCTTTGTTGTCGGCCATCTTGTGTGACAATGGACCGAGCTGCCGCCGTCGTTCGTCGAGCAATTCCTCCCGACTCCCGCTTACGATATTCTCGATCCTCGCACAATGAGCAGAGCATACATTCCCGTGCGTGTGTGATCAATTCTGGAACCAATGGCGCACTTTCAAAGGTAGTTTTTCGGATCATCTTTCGGATCCTCCAGAGCTACACGGGAAGCACGTCCTACTCCATGGCTGCTCAAGCCACGCCCCCCCTTACTAGCACATATCTGCCCTCTTTGTCCTCCTGCATCCTAAAGTTGACTGTATTCCTGATAGCCAGCGCCACCCCCCCTGATTTTGTAATCCTGATGCTTGAAATACTTAGTCAAACCCCCGTAGTTTGAGTCACCCCTGATCTCTATGGAGTAAGTGTGTTTCTTGTAATCCCACAAAATCTGGTCTGCCCCTCTTCGTGAATTGCTCCAGCTTTTTCCTCTTCAGTGGGGAGTTGAGCCCCCTAACATTATGGGTTACCCAATTGAATGGTGTATTCTCCCCTTCTCCTGCTTTGTGTATCCCCCCCCTCTTCCCCATCAACTGATCTCTCAGTTCCAAGTTCTCGGTCACGCTAGCAATGCCTACCTCGTCCCCTGGGTAGCACCTGAAGGATCCCCCTCCCCACTTTCTCCCTTCCCCCCCCCACCCATCCCTGAAGGCCTTATCGCAAGGTCTTCCCGCCTCCCCCCCTCACCACGGGCTTCCTCGCCCCTACCGATCCCATGATGTTTTCTCGTCTCCCCTCCTCCCCTCTTTGAAAAACCTTTCTGTCCACAACCCCTTATAACTTTTGTACTCACTTTGAGTCAATCCTCTTCCAGCTCCACCCTCCGTTCTACTGCGGGTACTGTTCCCTTTCCCTTCTCCGCGGGACCCCATGGAGCGGGCCTCCTTCTTTTCCCTTCTCCTACAACTGACCATTCCCACGGCCTGGATCTCATTCCACTTCCTGCTTCCGCCGACTTTTCTGGTCTGGCTGCCCCTTGTTCCTGGCCCAATTCGACACTTAGAATGTCCGTCCCTTCTTGTAGCGTAGTTATTCGCTTCTGTGTACCAGCCCACTCGAATAAGAGCCCGAATGGGAAGGTCCACTTGTACCTGATCCCTTGATCTTTGAGCTTTGTAGTTAATGGGCTCCATTGTCGCTGTTTCAATAGGGTGCTTCTGGCGAGATCTTGATATAACTCAATGTGTTGACCTTTATATGTTATCGGCTCTTTCTGCCTGGCCACCCTGAGAACTGCTTCTTTTTGAGCGTACCTTGTGAATGCAGCCAGCACGTCTCTCGGTCTGGCGTTCCGGTTCCTGTTGAGGTGGCCCACTCTGTGGACCCTGTCCAGTTCTATCTTGTCCGGGAAGCTTCCCCCAGAAAATCTGCATAGATCCCCTGGACTGTCTCCTTCAGGTCTCTGTCCTGGACCGTTTCCAGCAGAAGTTTCAGCCTGATATTGATCCTTCGGGACCTGTTTTCCATGTCTTCCATTCTGATTTCTAGGTTTCGCGTCGCCATATCCAGTCTCTCGATTGCCTCACTGTTCTCCGTCATTTCACTGCTCACTTCCTGTAGGCCTTTCTCTACGAGGTCTATTCTCTCTCCCAGCTGGCCCACTTCCTGTTTGATTTCTGCCACGGCTTGGTTTATATCCGATCTGATTATTTGGAATTGGTCCTGGAATGTCCTGCCCAGTGTTGTTTGAAGGGAAGGCATCTCCCCGCGTAAGTCTTGACAGGAAATTTGTGTTGCCAGATCTGATGCCTCGGGGTGGCCCTGTCCTCTGGTCCACTCTTGTGGCTCCCTGCGCTCTTCCATGGAGTCTTTATTCACCCACATCATCATGAGGGGGCCTGAGGTGTCAGCCTGCAGCACCCCACGTTTGTTGGTCCTGCTCTTATTCTTGGCAGCCATAGTTATGGGGTCCCACCGGGCCGGAAGTAGCCAGTCGTCTCTGCTTTAGTAGCCAGGCCCCAGCCTGGGTGTTTCTGTAGCTCTGAGTGCCTTCCCCTCTGAGCTGTCCCTCAGGTACCGCTCGGGAGGTCAGTGCCCTTGATGCCTACCAACATGGTCGTATTAGTGTCCCCTTAGACTTTGAGCTTGCTGTACGTGTCTTCTTTGTGGTAGTGGCCTCTTCTGCCCGCTATTGTGGGGTCTGTCGGCTGCTTTATACTGGGCTCATTGCTCCTATTGTGTCCTCTGGACCCCTGTTGCTGACTAATAACTGTGGGTCCTAGATGGGGGTAGGTACCGATTTGCGGTGGTGAGCCCACTACCTGTGCTTCGGGCCTGCTCTTACCTGGGGGGACACTCCCCTCCTGTAACTCGTGCCTCCCCGTGAGGCCCGGAAAACAAAGTTGGGGGGGGTGTGGTGTCAATATCCCCTTCTCTTCTGATCTGCCTTGCTTCCCCCGGGGCCTTCCCATTGCCACGCTCCCCCGTTGCCGTTTGAGAGAGTGACCAGACCGTGGCTTATGTCCAATGCAGTGCTGACAAGTGCTGACTGGGATGTCCTCTGGCACTGTCACTAACATGTGAACCAATTGATCAAGTGGTTGCGCTCCTACTCAGTGCCGCCCGCCTCTCCAGCACTCCTCTTATCATCTGGGGCCGTATGATGCACTCTGCAGTGGAGTAGTGCTGCTATTTTTGCCGGGCTGCCACGCTCCAGCTCAAAGAGCGGATTGAGCGCGCCTCCGGGCGGCCCGTTCTCTGGGCTCCCACTATCCTGCGCCCATGTCCGATCAGCTCGATGGGGGGGGGGGAGCCAGCCCAGCACCCCACTCAGTTCATGCGCCCGCATACCTTGTCTGCCGCAGCTCCGCTTTGATTGTCACGGCGGCCGGTCCCCAGCCCCGTTATTAGTCCCGGCTGCCGCTCTTCGTATGATGGCTGTTCGGGGGGCTCGGTCCTCACTGGAGACCTTTTCCGGCGAGCCCTCTTTAGCCTCCCGCGTTGCCCTCGCCAACAACCACCGCAGCAGGCCTCTCCCGCTCGCCTCCTGCCTTCGGATCCGCAGGGTCCCCTTAGGGGAGGTCTTGTACTTTCTGCCTGGGTGCTGGGGGGCTGGTCCTCCACCGTGGACCCTCACGTTTTCTGGGCTCTGTCCGCACCCGACACGAGCGCCGACAGGGGCCGGGGCACCTCCAGCCCAAGGAGGTCCTCTCCTCCTCTATGCTCCACTCGGGTGCCACTCTAGTCGCGAAAGGCGCAGGTCTTCTCCAGGGCAGCCGTGCCCTTATTTCCTGGGTCCTGGGATCCGATCCTCCTCTGCAGACCCGCCCGCCTCTTGGGCCGGGTCCGCTCGCCTCTGGGAAGCTGTTGATGTCCAGGGACTTTCTTCTTACATTGTGATGTTTGAGCTAAAACATGGCACTGATGCGTAGTGCATTCTGGGGGCACTCAGAGCCATAATGGATATTTATTCCATGCCTCAGTGAAAACTGCACTTGCTTTGCTAAAAAACATGCTTTCAATGTTATTCGTTGCTGAGCCTGGTATGCAAGCCTCAGTCAAGGATACTGTGCTGGGAAAGCTGCTGGGATTCACAGGTGCCAGATGGTACCCGATAGGAAGGCAATTTCTGTGCCAAGGTTGAAGATGAGTTATGTAATTGTTTTCCGTGGTGCTTTAGAAGAGGGAAGCTTTGCTCCTGGGGGTTACCATCGGTTGGCCCGGCCGGCAACCAACGCTCACTCATCAATGCACAAGCGCTAATGCCAGAAGGTTCGAGAAATTGCCACCCCCTTTTTGAGGAGGGCATATATGCGGAGATCTGGAAAGGTCAGGTGGAAAAAACACAAAGACCTCAGTCGGAGGGGGGACGCTTTGTTCCGACCTTCCTGTGGGCTGTTGTGCTCTCGGCCTGGCTGTTACCGGGGACTTCCAGCCGCTTCTGGCGAGATGAGGGATTCAGTTACGCCCATGGTGATGTATTCTCTTTAATCCTTGATCTTTTTCTGTGATTTATTTCTGTGTTATCATTTGTTGCTTCTTAACTATGAATAAATAGCCGTATAAGTGCTCATTATTTCGCTAATTGCATGTCTGGTTGTGAGTTATTGTTCTGTCTACCTGCGTTCAAAGTATTTGCTCTGCTCTGCAAATGTACTGGTAACAAATAAATGTCTGTGCACTTTTGGCGAGCAATACATACGTACGGGCAGGCCCCTTCTGGCGCCGTCCTCGGCCGTCCGTCCCCCTGTTCCTGGGGGGTATTGCCTTCCTCCCAGCAGGTACCAGGTTGTCTTCTCCCACCTGGAGGGGACACCTCGCAGTCTAGGATGATCTAGCGGTGTGGTGGCGACCGCTTTACACCGTTTGAGGGCTTTGGAGCACCGTCGACACGTCTATCTAGTGTCGGCAACCATCTTGGAATTTCGTTCAGGATTTAATTTAATGCTTTTACGTTTTTGTTTATAGAAGATTTCTGTTTGTCCCGCATGTTTTAGTAATCCTTCCTTAATCTCAGGGAAAGGTGTTACTCCTTCTGGATTCAGAAGATGATATGAATGCTGAAACTCTCCCTTAAGCAAAGTGGCCAAATAACATGTTTTCAATTCAGGGCTCCAATTTACCCGATAGGCTAACTGCTAAAAATGTAGGCAAACATTTCCCAGATCCTCCCCTTCCTTATAGGGTTGTAATATGCCTTGTGGTATTACAGGTCTTTGGTAAGTAGCAGCTATTCTCTCAAGTCCTTCCTAAAACCATGCCTTGGCCTGAATTTGATGTTCTGTCAATTTAATTAATAGGTCCTTTAAAGTAGTCATTGTGACTTCTTCTGAAGAGTTGTCAGACCTTATTTATTTATTCAATTGTTTTTTTATAACGCGTCTAATACCATACCTTAGTTCAGTTACTAAGCGCGGATCTGGGATTTGAACCTCTGTTGCTCTCTGTGGTCTTGCTTCCAAGACCAGCGCGCTATCGTAAGACTCACTTCTTGTTAATCTAAAGAGGTATGAAAGTCTTCACTTCAGATTCTAATAAGGAATCTATTTCTATTGGTTCTTCTGCTTCTACCAACTCAGTTGGGACTTGTTTGATTTCCGGTTGTTTGGGTTTAAAATTTAAGTGGCAAAATGAGGGTTCAGTCCTTGGGGTAAATATTAAAGTAATCTTACTATATGATTTTAAATTATACTCCAACACTGTTTTGTGGTTCGATAGTTGTTTTTGATGGAAGAAAGGTGTTTGTTGGTCTAAAGGAAATGCAGTTTTAGTGATTATTTGTTGTTTAATCCTAAAAATGGAGTCCTTTGGTCTAACATGCAGGACAAATTCATTTGTATCTGGGGTTTGGATTATCAGTTTCATGAGCAACCATACCAACAGGAAGGGGGGGAAATGTCCTCTCTGTGAATCCCCAGTTTGTATCAATTAGTTTTGAATTCCACCACTGACATCATATGAGAAGGCTCAGAAATGTGAAGCGGATAACTTTGTGAAGGTTTTTCTAAAAAGATGCCATTTTATTAACTCAAAAGGTTGGATAAATGTCTCCCTCGCCTTACCCTGGCGATGACTTCCCTGCCTAAAATAAATGAAAGAAAACACTCTAACAAAAGGTTTCTGTCCCTCACACCTAAACTACACCAACTTAATAAGGTAATACATGGCAGTTCAACAGTAACCAACGTAATAGTTAAATTCACATCACAATCAATGTAATCTGGGTGAATTCCCCTCCCCCAGCTTTAAAACGGATTCTGTACAAAAGTTCCAAACAAAAGTTCAGAAAATCCTGTCTCGTAACAAAGTTCCAGCTGAAGTCTCCTTGTTCTGCTTTGATAACAAAAGTTCCAAGATTGTATGCAACCAACATTTGACAAGTGTTTCCTCTTTCTAATTGTGACAAAGATCTTGAAACAACTTCTCATCAGCACAGAATGATTCCTTGCTTCATCGGTTTCAACAAAAAGGTATTTGTTGGGATATTTCAGCCACAGTACACAAAACTGCTTGGTTGACAATGTTAAACACTTCTGCAGCAGTTCAAACAACCCTTGCTTCAATGTTATTAATTTGTCAGGATGCTTCTTGATTAATTCACAAAACACTTTAGTGATTTTTCAACTTCTTAAAGATTGTTAACCACACTACAGTATTTCAATGGCTTCTACCTGGCCGACTCACCTGCCAGGCTTACTACGACTACGTTCTCTATACTTGTGTACTCTCTTGCCAGCACAGATCAAAGCACTATGACATTCTCTGACATTCTCTGACCTGGTGCACTCTAATGCCAGGCCAGAATAAACTACTACTTGTAAGTACTTCAGTATTAAAGATTAATGTATTTGTATTAATGCAATGTATTTTGCTTCACAATATCAAGTATAAGAAATGCTTTAAGGGAAACAAGGACCCCACTGGTAATGTTTGTTATGTCTGAGTATTTGCCACACTCTCTGCAGGTTATGCTCCTCGCCCTCTGAATATTCTCCTCAGAAGGGCAGCCTGTGTGCCACTTTTGTTTCTCCCATTTTTGCATCAATCAACTGCTGATAAGAGTTCTGTTCCACCTCCACACTTCTTTTAAGGGAAACAATAACCACAGCAGTGCTGTTTATTACACCTGTTTGGTTGCCACGCTCTCTGCAGGTTATGCTCCTCTCCTTCTGAATAACTTAGTTCAGAAGGGCAGCCTACCTGCCATTCTTGTTTCTCCCCTTTTCCATCACCCAACTACTGATAAGGGTTCTGCTTCACTTTCACATTTCTCTGGCTTTGGCAATGTGGGTGTAATCCATTTTCCTTTGGGACCACTTGTCTATATAGGCAACAGTCCCTATCATTGCACAAATTCTTAGCTGCCTCCTTTTGGCTTGGGCAATTCTGGTTCTTTGATAATTGCCTAGGTTTATTTCTCTTTTGGATTTGGCAATAATAGTTTCCCTTGTCTTCTATGAATATTGCCCCCTCTTGTTCTTGGCTCTTATTAGGCCTCACAATGTCACTGGTGCAGCATTCAAATATTGCCCTCTCTGGTTGTTGGATCTTATTATGCCCCACAATGTCACAATCACACTTCTCTGGTATGATTATCAAGTTCTTAATTTGCCCTCTGCTCCTTCTTGGGTCACATTAGAAGTATCAGTCTGCTTTGCATTAGTTTGGTATTCAAAAGGTAGCTAATTCTGCTTTAACGCTACTTTGTTCATCTCAATTTTGAGATTCAATTGCCTGGACTTCGCCAGCGGGCAGTTAAGGAGCGCTCTGACATCACAATTTAACAGTGAACTCGCCGGATCAGGCCTGTGCGTGTGTTCGCCTCACTGCCTCCAGGTCTTCTGCTTTGGTTTCCCTGTGCGACCGGGCGATCTCCTCTGCATGTCTTCCCGCAGGCCACGTCTGTCAGTTTCAGAGTTCTCCTGGCTCCCACAGCAACTCTGAGCTACTCTGTCCCTGGTGCTTGCCTGACAATGGGAAAAAACTGCAACATGGTACACATTGTGCTGCGCGACCTCTGCAACTGCAAACTTCAGCAACTGAGACCCGCTCATGGCCTTCATCACAATCACACACCGCTGTGGTCCTGGCGTCTCTGCTCACATCAGCCTTCCACTCCTGCTGCCACGTGGAGGATGGCAAACTACTCCAGCTGCTACTACTGCTCTCTCCTTCTATGGCCTGCACCTGAGGGGGCTTTTTATGCCTCCCAGTCCTCCTCAAGTGTGGGTCATTCCTCCTAATTGACTACAACCTGCAGCCCTGAACCTCTGCAGTCCTCTTCCTCGTCCCAGTACTCTGGGAATTATGTGACTTGAAGTCCCCAACACCAAATTTAGTTTTAACAGTGAAATTAGCATCACTACGTTTACTACTCTTCTCATGCATATTAACAAATGGAATCCCATAATGGTTACATGAAGTATGTGGCTTTACTAAAGAATGGGATTTCTCAGTTATAAAAGCTCACATTTCTATAAATGTCAGTAACCTTTAAAGGATGTTTCTTCTTCCTAACACGTGACTGGTTACCATGGTATTCACCCCCACTCTGACAGTTAGATTGAGAAAATAAAGGTTCTTTCTGACAACAAGCCATTACATATTCCGATATCAAAGACACTCCCTTCCTTGAGGAAGACAAATACCCCAAAGTCCTCCTATTCCCCTCGGGCCCCGCTTCTTCCAGGTGATCCCAACTAATAGCACCCCAGGATCAGGAAGCATCTGACTCTCTCTGCCCACCTGGGAGGAGACTTTGGGCAGGGTTTCTGTGAGGACTCATTACATACCCTTCCACTAAAGACCTGACCTCCAGGCTCTTTTCCCCCTTCTAAGCCATTACCCTACCCCACAATTCTGGTAGGTTCACCTGTCTTCCAGTCCCAGACTGGGTCTTCTGAAAATGTTTCTTCAAGCACCCAAGAATTCTGAGGCCAAAGTGAGGAGTATAGAGGCCTATTCACATTTTTTTGTAGATGTTCAAAATTGGTGAAGTCTGTTCCAATAATAACTGCCTCCGGTAAACCTGGAATAACAGCAGCTTTTATTTTAGTAGTATTTCCTTGAATCCTGACCATAATATGTGTTCGACAGAAGATTTCTTCATCCCTGTGTACAAACATCAACTGAATAGGTTGAATCTTATTTAGGTTTGTCAAGGAAACAACATGAGGTTGTATGGCTATCTGTCTACTACCTGAATCAATTAAAGCTTTAACTGGGGTTCCATTTACTAAAGATGTATCATGGGTCTTGAAGTTCTCGCTTCCCAAAAATAAACTATTGATATTTTCTACTTCACTTCATTCTCCCTCCTTTTCTTCTCCCCAGTCACCCCCACCATATATCCATTCTCCATAGGTTCCTCTTTCTTGTTGGAAGGACAATGGCATGCTAAATGACCAGCCTGTCCACAAGAGAAATATAATATAATGGTTGTTTTTTGGCCTCAGGTTTCTTCAGATTTATACTTACATTTTTCTTTAGAAAAATGTCCCCTCCTATCATCACTTGAAGTTACTTCGGGTATTATTTTGGTAGGAATTCTATAATTTTTTGTATTAGGAATTGCACAACGAGCATGGTAGATAACTTTAGACTTCCCTTCTTTGCTTTTCTGTACATTTCTTACATGACAGTTAGCTTCCATAGCGGTTTGGGAGCTGACCAAGGCGTTGAGTAGTAGTCCACCTATAGCGAACCCTACAGGTGTTAGCTAATTGGCTCTCCCATGTCAGATGGCTGGCCTGGCTTGTCCCCAATTATCTAGTGTTCTACCATTTTGCAGTCTGAGGGTCTTCTCATTGGTCCTGGCCCATGGCTACCCACCCATGGGGCCCCAAACTGTGATTGGTTAGAGCTGGTGCCCCCAGGCCTGGGACAGAATCAATCCTCAGCTTGTAGTGTACCTTTTCAAGGTACTGGAAGTAACTATGTGTCTGCATTATAATGTGTGAACCACTGATGCCTATGTGAGTGCTCGTTCTCACCATGCAGCATTCGGTTTCTTGTGTAACAACTTGGTTGCAAGCCATTGTCTGGCTCGTGAGACTGTCCTTCTTTCCCAGCTGCTCATTTGGCTCACTATCAGCTCTACTGGACCACGTGTTCAACAACCGTGCTTCTTGAGCTCTGCAGCTCTGAATTAGTCTGTATTTATAAACAATTATCTGTATTTTCTGTGCTGGTGTTACTGCATTTCAGGGAATGGAATATCTTTCCAACAATGTGGTTTTGGCAACGAGCCTGGCTCACAAGGTTACTCCCTTGTTCACGCTGAATTCATCTCCACTCAGACAGCTCTGGCCTGCTGTAATTTTCCTAAAACCAGAGCATGGCTTCTACATTGTGCTATTCTATAATATCCATAGATTAGTTAGTTATAGCGCTGTCACCTCTCTCATACACTCCTGCATTTCCATAGGGTTATTGCATGTAAGCATCTGCAAGCTTTACACAGGATTTCTTGCTTCTTGCCGTTTCTGTGCTGCTGCAGTCAAGCTAATGACAAAAATAATAAAGCAATGGTAGTATGTACATGTATCTGTCCTCTAACTCATAGAACTGACGCATGTGTTCTTCATGTATTTTGGGTGCGTGATTGTGTCCGATGTGCGGATGGCACATGTGTTTCATGTCTAACGCTACTATGTCATGATGTCTCTAACGACATTGAGCATGTCTTCTTGGCGCTTTAATCGAGGCTGTCAATTGAGGTGTCCTTAATGGCATCCAGGGGTTCTTAATTTACTCTGGGTAAGGTTTTACTGTTCCTGCTTTGTAGGGTTGACAGAGTGGGTACATTGCAACATATTTGTCACTCACTGGGGTGCTGGGAACTGGTGCAGAATGGACCTTCCCTCTTCAGTCCCCCGTCTGGTCGACTTGTCGACCACATCACAAAAGAACTATTTGTCTTCTTTGAGTCGCCATATCTTTGTCACTCCTCTGAGGTGTCCATAATAGTTTACATGGTCGTCAAAGGACTAGTACATGTAAGCGCATGCTCCTTCTGGGTTACACCAAACCCACTCCGCATCGTAATTCCTTGAGTCACGGGGATTGTCCACCTTCATTCCTGCTGGAGACAGGTCACACATCGTTATCTTCTCCCTTAGTCTGTCTCTTTCTTTCACAATGTCATTCATCGCACGTCCTATACTCACATCCATCATGATTTGCATCCCTATTGCTTCTTCTGTTGTTTTCTTGCATCTTGCAGTGCATATCTTGCTCCCACACAGGGATGCTGCTCCTAGTACCAATGCTCCATCTATCACCTTCAGTCCATCCGCCAGCCATGATGGCATCCATGACCATAGATACGCTAGCCAACTCTTGTCCTTTCCTGTTCCTCGTGCTTCGTCCTCCATCTTCGCATGCATCTGTGCCAATTGTGCAACTGCGTCTGAGAGAGTTCCGTTATCTTCATCATTTGCAGGTATAAACGTGCAACATGAACTCCCGATCTTTGCACAAACTCATCCTTTCATTGCTGTGAGCTCTTATTTTATGGCGTTGAACCAATTTACTGTCGAATTTATGGTTACCATTAACTCCCAACGGGTAATTTGTAACCATTTGGCATTTATATATGCTTGTACTCCGGGTATTAGTGCAGTGAAGAACATTTGTGTGCTGCTGAATAGCCTGTGTTCTGCTGGTATTTTGCCCAAGGCCACTTCTGATTTTCCTGAGAAGTAATTCCCCCCTCTTTTCACTCGTCTCAGTCCTGTCTGTTTCTCTTCTTCCTTTGCTTGGACTGTTGGTGCTATATTCAGTGATCTGTTCTTCCTTCTGTTGTTTTCCATCTCGGGCAAGTCTTCAAGCTTCACATCTTTCTTGGGTACCACCAATGAGGGCATGTTGATGTGCACCAGGGAGCATAACCCTCCCCAGTTAGGTGGCAACTTATCATATGCTTTAGATCTGCATGCCCAATAGTGTTCCATCAGCACTGCTGTTCCTGCTCCCATCGCCAGAATGATCTCAACCGTCTTGCATCCTACCTTTTCACCGACTTCCTCATCACCATTGTGCTGGTAGAACAGGGCTGGTGTCTTCAGGAGAATTATTGACATTGGTCCAGCTTCATTCTCCACCCAAGTCACTAACTTTGCACTCCTGTCCCATTCCATCAGGCACTTGTCATTTTCTTCCTGCACCTTGTTCACTGGCGAATTGACTAAGGTCAGTGCTTTGCTTCCCACCACTCCATTTTCCCAGCCATTGTTAGTGTATAAACGTCCATGGATCAATATCTGTGGTCTTTCCCAACATCCAGGTACTCCTCCCATCTCCCTTACTCTTTTCCATGGGCATGGCAATTCTTTCAGTATGATAGTCTTTGTTTCTCCTTTCTGTGGCCCCTCTGTTATATATTGCAGTCCCTCATTGAGCTGGCAGTAGTTGTTCATCATCGGTAACGTCTTAATGTAATTGTCTTCATAGAGGAATTTCCCTCTGGACATCCACCTTAATGTTTCTGTCTTCCCTTGGAATCTTCCTCGCGTTTGGAACATTGCGAGATACATCAGGCATTGTGCTTTTGCTGCAGGTATTTCCGTTGTGATTAACATTCTTGTTGCACTCATAGCATAGGGGATTAAGGAACAGACATAACAGCTCTCCCTGGAGGTGCCCCTGACTACCTTGAACATGTGTTTGTACCACATGTTGTTGGATACTCGTGCTGCGTCTGTGAGGTACATGTTTACTCCCTTCATGTCTGTATCAACACTGTGCTTACCTCTCCTTACCTTGGCAGCAGTGTCTCCCCTTCCATCTGACATGGTAGGCCCTCCTGCTCGGGTTGGAGTAATGTTAGTAGAGGGTACAGCGGTAAAGCTCCCCATTGCAAATAATTGCCGCAGGACCACCCCCATTGTTCCACTGATAATTATTAGGCCCACCACAATGATAACAGTCTTTATTATCCAAGCCATAACCACTTATGCTGATAGATCCTTGCAGTTTATGAGACAATAAAGTTGCCTGCCTGAAACTCACAAGAAAGACGTTATTGTTTTAGTATTTGTCAGTACCCTCAAGCTCTGCGAACTAAATAGTCACTAAGAGCAAAAATAAAAAACTCCTCCCAGACCTTTCTTACTGAGAGATCTCTCAACGTGGGTAGGAGGGGGAAAACACTATGTTCGAGTTGGGGAAATGCTTTGGCTAGATACTCTATAAATACCAAGAAATATACTTCAGGGGATCAGGCTCTGAACCGTCTGGGCCTTCTTATGGAATTAACAAATTGATCAGAGAATGCTTCTGGGCAGTCAGTGGGAGGTAACATTAGAATAACTCTCTAAACAGTTCTAACAACAGTCAGTCGCATCAACCTGCATGTGCAAGGAAAAAAAGAGAGAACAAACAGGGCCTCATTACGACTTTGGTGGTAGCCATGCCGCCATTGACGGCATTGCTGCCGCCGAAATCGGGTCTGGGTCCGGGTTCCCAGAATGGGGAATTACCGGGCCATTCCGAGTTTGGAGGGCCCAGTATTTCCTCCCTCCAGGAACCCGGACCTTCCCCATTCCCATCTGAGCCCCAATGGGAATGGGAGAAGGTGGAAACAACAGGCTGATTACGAGCGGCCCGTTGTTTGCTCCCTCTTCCCCTCGTGGGACCCGGTAAGCACACCTGGTTTGACCAGGCGTTACTTACCGGGTCCCGCGAGGGGAGCTTGTAATGAGGCGGAACGGGTTTAACGGGTCCGCCTCCTTTAGCAGAGCCCGTTAACCCGTTCCGCCACACTCGTAATGAGGCCCACAGTGTTTTAGCTGTCGGGTGCACAAAGATTTCAGTTGCCACCTCACAGCCTGCATGTGCGAAAAAAGGGGCTAAGTCACATAAAATGTGTTCCAGCTGTCTATGCACACGCAAATTCCCATCTCTACCTCTGCTGCTTGGCAGTGTTGGACCATAGGATGGCCATGTGTCCTTCACTCTGTTGAATTTTCAGCTCTTGTGGTCCGTCGAGCTCTGTTGTGTTGGTCCTATCGATCGCCTCTCCCTCGTTGCCAGGTGCGGCCGCCGCTTTGTAGGGCTTGATGTCTTGAATGTAGTTCCAGACTCTCTTCCCCTCAAGCCTTACTGCCTTGTTAGTCACAGCCTCCACAACATGAGGTCCGGTGAATCTAGGAGAGTTCCATCTCCTTATAAAGTTTTTGAGGAGTACTAAGTTTCCCATCCTTACTGAATGTTTAAAGTTGCTATCAGAATCTGTATTGTTGCAGTTGTTTCCTTTGTTGTCTTCAGGCATGCCCCAGATCTGTTGTATCTATCAGGGTCATCTGGATCGTCACTTAAATCCGTCAACCTCCCCTCTTCCTCACCTGATTCGTTAGAGCTGGTCTGTAGGTTCTTGTCTCTTCCCCTTCTTCTGCTGCTTTGTTTTTTCTTGAAGAGATATGGTCTCCCTCGGAGGGAAGCCACTATGCCTGCCTTCTGATAAGAGGCCGGCTAGGGGTCCCTTCTCGAGGAAGCCTCGGAAGAGGAAAAAAGCTTGCTAGGTGGAAAAAATCTCTTTCAGTTGTTGATCCAGAAGGCTCTTGTGGTGTTGAAGCTTGCAGCCTGGTTTCCGGGTATGCAGAGTCAAAGAATAAATTCCCTTCTGAGTAGTGAGGGATAAAAGAAGAAACTTGAAGCCTTCTCTGAAGTATGCTTGGTAGGGAGAGGCCTCTGGTTTAGCAGAAGGAGTCCAGTAAGGAGATGTGTCAGCATGGGAAAGGGGAACCACAGTGAGGGAAGCCAAAAGTTGGGAATCCAAGGCAGTAAGCAATGCTTGCAAAGATAGCGAACGGACGTGAGGCCCCAACAGTAGGGAAAACCCTAAGGAAGCACACGGCTGTGCCGCAAGAGAGAAAGAGAGAGAAGGACAAGAGCGTGGGTAAGCCGTGAGAGTGGGATACCAGCGAGGGCATAATGCAGCACCGTGAGGGAGCGGGCACTGCGGGGGAAGCAGAGAGAAAGAGACAGCGGAGAGGGGCTCAGACCAAAGCAGAGGAACAGCAGTAATGGGTTGCAACGCACCGAGTGCCGGCTGCTCTATAGCTATAAGCAGTCTGACGGTAGCCATGACAGGCAAATACTAGACCGTCAATGCACGCAGCACTGGAGCATGATGTGTAGATTCAATGGTACCCATATCTCCATGGTTTCCACTAGCGCCATTCCAACAGGCACTTGACAGCATCTGACGAGAGATAAAAGAGGCGCTTGAAACCAGAGAGTTGATATAGTCATGCATCTCTTGACCCAAGATATCAGCACTACTTTCATAATCGTTCAATTCCCTAGTGGGAGGAGCAAATGGGAGATGCACGCACTGTCCTGTCACCACCTCGTGGGGCATTAAATGGTGGTCGGACCCTGGCTTGTTGCGCAATTCAAATAGTGCCAGTGGCAAACAGTGAAGCCAGTTCTTTTTGGTGCCCTGCTGAGTTTTGGCAATGCACTCCTTCAGGAGGCCATTGAGGTGTTCACACACTCCATTTGTTTGTGGGTGGTATGCACATTTGTGTTTGATTGCTAGCAGGGTGGTGATATTTGGAATAACTCATTGGCAGACTGAAGGCTGTTGTCAGACCGCAGGACCTCACAGACGCCCCATTTTGGGAATACTTCCAGGACCAGGAACTTCACTGCTCTAGGAGCCTCAGCATGTGAACAGGGCCCAGCCTCTATCCACCTGGAGAATGGGCAGATAACCACTATCATGTAGCGGGATCCTTGACACACTTGGATCATATCCATGTAATCTATGTGTAATCTATGTGGAGGTGTAGAAATGGGCCTTCGGGTCTTGGTATGGCTCCTCTCACTACTCTCAGGGTGTGCCAAGCTGTGAACTGCTGGCACATTAAGCAGGTACTAATGAAATTTGCTACATGTTCATTCAAATTTGGACAGAACCATGATTCTCCAATGCGTGCAGCAATGATCTCTTTCCCTGTGTGTGTTGGATAATGCATTTGTGCCAGTGCTGTATTAAAAAGTGCTAGCGGCATGACCACTTTCCTTGTGTTATTATGTCACCACAAGGTATCTGTTGGAGACATGGAACATCCTCTCTTTACCCAGAGGTCTCTCTCCTCTAGTGGTGCAGCTCCCTGTAGTTCCATGATTTGTTTCTCTGGTAGGTTGTTGTACCCTTCCCTCATCACCATGTTTCTCACTCCTCCTGGGGCGTTGGGTCTCTCTGTCAGTTCCCACAGTTCCCCGACATATGCTGCGCATTTTGCCTCATAGTCTGCTACCTCATTTCCCCTGGAGATTGCATCTTCCCCTTTGGTGTCTGCCTGGTACTTCACCGATGCTAGTCCTCTGGGATAGGTGATCACGTCAATTAGTTTGCCTAACAAGAGCGCATGTTGCACTGGGGTCCGATCTGCCTTCTGAACCCGCTCCTAAGCCATCGCACCAATCCTGAGTGCACTGTTGATGTGACGTACGTGCTATCGGAGTAGATCCTCACACTTTTGTCTACGCTGTGTTCTAGTGCCAGTATGACAGCCACTGGTTCTGCTGCTTGTGCTGAGTAATGAGATGGCAATTATGCACTCACAACCAACTCACTTGTCCAGTCCTCTTTCAACCTCACTACAGCAGTTCCTGTCCTCCTAACCCCATCAGTCTGGTCAA
Organism: Ambystoma mexicanum; assembly: GCF_040938575.1. Taxonomy (NCBI): domain Eukaryota; kingdom Metazoa; phylum Chordata; class Amphibia; order Caudata; family Ambystomatidae; genus Ambystoma; species Ambystoma mexicanum. The sequence continues at coordinate 184,943,142 of NC_090931.1, read as the reverse complement.
TGGTCGATGAACCGTCAATGTACAGCACACCTTACCCCTCAAGTGCACCTTTCTCCACCTTGTGTGTCTCACTGAATTGCTCTATGTTCTTTGCGCAGTCATGGGCCCAGTCCCCTGTTTGGCGGACATTTGCCAGGAATAATGTTGGGTTTACAGTCTTGCACCTTACAATCCTCAATCCTGGCTTGGATAGTATGACCTCATACCCTGATGCTCTCTGTGTAGTCAATGTGCTCTTTGGCTTCTGCAGTATTGCAAACAGGGTGTGCTCCACATTAAGGGTGGTGGTGCACCACATTGTCACTGTTGATGATCGTTCCACTTTGAAGGCTGCAGCAGCCAAAGACTGTTTGCACGGATAATGTCCTCGTATCACTGGGTCAAGTTGTCCACTGTAGTGTGCAATTGGCTTTTGGCCCATGCCTGTTGCCTGAGTCAGAACTGCCTTCATCACTACACCGTCAGTGTGGGAAAACAAGAAGAACTCCTTTTTGTAGTCTGGTGTCCCTAACACTGTTGCGGTACATATAGCCAGTTTCAATTCCTCAAATGCTTCAGTCATTTCTGTGGTTCAGTGTAATGTCTTTTCTCCCTTCTGAGCCTCTTTAAGTCCTGTCAGGAGTGGTCTAGTGTATGTGCTGTAGTCAAAGACCCATTCCCTGCAGTAATTGCACAACCCAAGGAATTGTTGCATTTCCCTCACTATTTTGGGCTGTGGTATAGCAAATATTGTTGTGGCACTCTTTGGGGCAATGTGTCTCCCATACTTAGATATTATCTGTCCAATGTATAATACCTCCTTTTGACAGTGCTGGAGCTTGGCCTTGTCTGCTAACACTGTCAGCATGTTCACTGAGTTAATCCGGCATTGATCTTCTGTCTCACTTCAAATCAAAATGTCATCAACATACTATAGGACCATGCTTTCTGTCTCAATATTGCTTAGATCCATTTGGATCACTCTGCTAAATATAGATGGTGATTCGCAGTACCCTTATGGCAAACAAGTATGTTTCCACTTGTGGTTGCGCCACATAAAGCTGGTGAGAGTCTGGGTGTAGTGGTACTGAAAAGAATACATTTTTTAGGTCAATAACTGTAAAACAGGTGGCTTCTGCTGGAATGCCACACAAAATTGTCGCAGGATCTGCCTCCACAATGGCCTTAAGAGGATGTAAATTCTGAATAAAATGCCAGGACCCCCCGTTGGCCTTGCGCTCAGGGTACACTGCTGTGTTGCATAGAGATTCTGATGGTTCTAGGATGCCCTTTTCAATGAGGGCATTGATTGTTTCATAAATACCCTCATCTGCCTCTTTGGTCAGGGGATACTGTTTTACTCTGGGTAATATTGCTCCTTTATGCACCCCACATCATAGGGACTTGTGGTCCATAAGCTGTCATTATTTTGGCCATGTCTTCCTCCCAGAATGAGGGTAGCGCCTCCAGTGCCGTTGCCATTCTCGGCGGGACCGTTCTGTAGTGGATCTCTAACCAAAAGGTCACACTCATCTCAAACACCATTTCCATTCCCATCTTCTCTTTCATGAACAGTTCCTCCTCTGTTACTGTTGTCAAACTGCACCTTTCTGCAACTGCAATTATTGCTCTCCATGCCCTCCCTGTGTCATCTGTTGCATGCACTGTGATCCAATCCTCTCTAGCCAAAACTGCCTCAATCTCAATGGACACTATTATTCCTTCTGGCTCATCCAATGGTGTTTCTGGCCCGAATAGATATTCACTGGGCACCCGCCATACCTTTCCTGCTATGCCTGGCATCTATGGGATGGCAATCTCTGTCCCACATTGGAACATTTCTGAGTCCAATGGCATCCCCCTCCGTACTGTGCTCCCACAAATTGCTTGAACAATTGGTCTCACGTTCAACATGCGTATGTCTGGTGTTAAGCAAATTATGCCTTTGTCTGTGAATGAAATGGCCATGTTCAGTCTGCTCATGATGTCACGTCCCAATATGTTTACATGTACCTGCCGAGAGAAAAGCAACATTAGTGATAAGTCGTAATATCCTATAGATAGATTGATGTTAACAGTGAAAGTAACCACTTCCTGAGCCCCAGAGAACCCTTGAGTGTTCATGGCATCGCCTGACAACGCAAATGTCCCTTCCTGGATGCATGACCTAGTTGCCTCAGTGTCAACAAGAAAGGAAAGCATTTTGTCCCCTATCGCAACCCCTATGCAAGGTTCCTCTGCAGGACTGGGTGTGACCGACAGAATGGGACACATCAAGTTCATCTGTGGGCTGTCCTATTGAGGATATAACAACAATCACTTTCCTGTGAAAGGGTTGTTCCCCACCATGGTAACCCCTCCCAGCCGTCTTACTGGTACCGTTGCTATGGTGTCCATGGGCTGCGCTGTGTCAGCGTTCTGTATTTTTGTTGACTGCTGTGCAGTCCCTCTGGTTTGTGATGCTTGTAAGTTCTGGGGTAGTGGTGCTGTCATTTGTGGTGTCTGTATCCGGGGTGTTGGTGCCTGTGTCTGTGCTTGTGGCGTCTGTTGGTATGAGCCCTGTTTCTGCCCTTGTTGCTGCTGGCCCTGGGCATAATAGTCTCCCTGTGCTCCTGCATACTGTTGTTGTCCCTGATCCCCTCAATTCTGTTGGATTCCCCCAAATTGACACGTTCTTGAGATGTGTCCTAAATGCACACAGGTCCAACACTGTGGTTGTTTCGTCCCTGTCCTTGGAAACCCCCCGAAAAATCTCCTGCATTCTGCGGTCCCTGCTGTCCATATTCTGGAAAACCTCCCTGATTGTGGTGCATCTGTGGTCCAAAGCCCTTTGGAATCCTCCCCTTCCTCTGAACTCCGGCTAGAACCCACGCCACCCCATGTACCCTCCCCCATGGGCGGTGCATATTGTGGTGGTTGCTGATACTACTGTTGTGGTGCTGGTGTTTGTGGTGTGAGGCTGGCTATCACCGCCCCTTCCATTGCATACTTTGATGATTTCTTTTGCACTAACTTTTCCTCGTCTGCCTTCCTCTCCTCTGCCTTTTGTTTAACCTTCTCCTGCCACAATCTACAGTGGTGTATTATGATGAGCTGTATCTCCGGCCATCCCTTTGCTTCCATCCCCACCAATTTCTTCAAACTCTTCTGTGCAGGTTCTGGGAGTCCCTGCACTAAGATGTGATAAAAGATTGCTATTGTTTTGTCCCACGGCTCTCGGGTTTCAAGGCGCCAATGCTCTTGTATCTCCTGAATGTATCGAACCGGGACCTCATCCTCATGCATTTTGAGTGATGTGATTGCCCCGATGTCTGACGTGTCCGGGTATTGTGTCCTTAATGCTTGCCATACTGCTGCTCTGCAATTTGCGAAGGCACCTCGTCATGTGCTGTGTTTTGTATTGTCACCCCTGGGAACCCAGCCCCTTTCCATATGTCATCAGCTGCGTCACCCAAGATTAAAACCAACCCCTTTAAGTCACCCACTGCCAACCTGTGACCTGCTGTCAGTTTCTCCATCTCATAAATCCATTTCCCAGCTCCCACACTTAATGAGGGTAATCTGCAGTTGACATTCTCCTTGTCTGTGTGTTTCCAGGACACATACTGAGATCTCGCCCGTCCCCTCTCTAATAGTGGCATCTGTGAATATGTTGACCTCTCTTCTGGCATCCTCCGATATTGTCTGATCTGAATAGGCCCCCTCTCATCCTCCATATCTGTGCATATGTCCACATGTTCTAGTGCTGGCACTTGTTTGTTCCCGTCATGAGCCCTAGACAAACGTCCTCTGGAATGTGCCAGTGCTGCCTCTTCTCTCCTGTGCCCTGGGAGATCCCTGAGTCTACTGACATACGTGTCATGCGTGGTGCACTTGTCTCCTGTTGTGTTGGTTCTTCTATATTGACCCCTTCTTCTCTCTGTCCGTGGGATCTACACTCCCATGATGCTCCCTCTCCTGTCCTCATGAGGTAGAGTCTGCTGTGCTCCCGCATCTCGTCACTACTATGTCTGTTGTCATTGTCAGATACTACAACCATGTTACTACAGAAGTCATCTGAGGAATCCAATCTCCTTGATGTCGAATCAGTGTCTGGTTTTAACTCAAGATCAATGTCCACCAAATTATACTTGCTGTCTCCCTTCCATAACTTCCATAACCCCATGTGTGCTGCACCACTCTCTACTGAGCCTCTTTTATGTCTGTCCGTGCTGTCTGGTTCTGTTCGCCTCTCCTCCTCCTGTCTTTTCCTTTCCCATTCCAATGCAACTTGCTCACTGACCGCTCTTCTTAGAAACGCCCTAGAGCCCTTTGCTTTCTTTCTTGCATTAGCTGGCATAATTTTGTTTTATTAGCCATCTGAAATTTTGTATTCTCATCTACCACTAGGGCTTTACTAGGATTCAGACCTTTCTTTGCATTGAATACTCAGAAAACATTATTTTCTGGAAATCTACTACTGGGTTTATCACCCCCAAAAGTCAAATCAACCCGCTCCACATTTACTTGACATGGTTTTGTGGGTTCTCGTTTTTCACCCCTTTTTTCTTTAGGAGGGATCCTGGTTCGCAGAGAGTCCTTCATATGGGATCTCATCCATTGACAATCTTGCAGGAGGTCCCCCATCATCAGAGATTTGTCCACAGTTTCATGCCTTACAAGATCACACAGCCTATTTTGCCAAGCCGTAGCGTTTCTGCTTCCTTATCCAATCTTTTTTCAACTCTTGCTGCTAGAAACTCCAGCTCAGATTGTTTGCCAGACAGGCCTATGATCAAGGCGGATTGATCTTGTAAGTTGTTATTTAATCCCTCATATAACTTTGTAAAGGGCGCTAATGATTTAGATAGTGATGCCATCTCTAGTTATTGTAGATGCATCATATCGACTAACATCAAATCGTCCACCACCCCTTCATTATTTATCCTGTGGCTCCCAGTCACCGAAGGAGTGTACGCTGAGGATGAGGAAGAAGAAGCCAAAGAACCTATCTCCTCAAACACTTAGGCGGTTCTTTTGTCTTCATCCGAGTCCCAGCATCTGTGCACAGATCTAGGATAAACTCTGCCTTTTTTCTTTTTCCTTGGGGGGGCTCTTCCATTCCTATGCGAGCCACTCTCCAGCGACTCGTCCATGCTTGTCACTCGGGACCTCACATCCCTCTGTAATGAGATAGGTTTACCCACCATCCCCTTGCCCATGCCAGACGCTGCTTCTTTTTCCTCCTTATCCTGGCTCTCCGCCACACCATCCGCTTGCAGAAGAGACTGATCAAGCAATTTCAAACAGTCATTTATCCTAGACAAACAATTTTTTTTGCTGGGCAATTTTCATAGTAAAATCCGCCAAATCCATAGCCAATTTGTTGGCCAGGCCTTCATTAGCACTTACACTCACCATCGATCCACTAATACTTGGATCATCTAGAGGGATTGGGGGATTTGAGTTCCCCTCGATTAAGAAACCATCTTGCTTGAGTCCATTCTGTGAGGCACAAGCAGGTCACCATCAGAATGTTTATCACTTGCAAAGTACCAGCCTTGATAAGGTGCCTTCGCCACTCATCTCAGATGGCCGCACCATTTGCAAGGGTAGGCAGGGATCATTAGTCCTCATCAGATTTTCCCAAGAGAATACAATCGGCATCCGCTCTCGCCCCCAGCATATCCCCCGTCTCCTCCTCCACCTCCCTTTCACCAATATAATCTCCCATAGTCAAGTAGCGGATGACCGCTGAAATAGGCAATTCCACCACCAGGAGGGATAGGCAATCCTCGGCCAGCAACTCTAAACCCGCCCCACCCCTCCTTACCTGCAACCGCGTTCTAGCGCTCGGCAGGCAGGAGACATTGCTTTTTTCCATCTGTGCTCTGCTGAGTTAGCTAAAGTCACTGAAAATCGGGAGACCACACCCCAGGACCCCAGCAAACTCCTGCTAACTCCACTTGCCTCCACTTCGCTCCGCTTCGTGGAGGAAGGGAGGTTAAGTAGAGGAAGTTAGCGTTTCCAGGCAGGTGGGGGGATGGGCTCAAAGGGCCCAGAAGGCTGCACAAATCTTAAAGCCCCAGTGTCTGGCTGCCGCTTCTGCGTAAATTCCAAAGTCGCCAAGAGGAAAACAAAAAGCACAACATCGTAATTCACCAGCAGAGTCTCAACTATTGCTAACTCCACTTGCCTCCACTTCGTTCTGTCCTCCTCCTTGTCCCAGTACACAACTGAAGCTGATATGGATCTGTATCACCAAACTGAGCCTGATAAGTGTTTGTATTACAAAAATGATGATGTGCCTTCCTAGTTGGACTCTTCCTCGTCCCTGTGTTAAGCTGGTGTTTCTTGGTGATAGTTTGGAGGTAGAAGAACAGGGAAAGGGTTGGAAATAGCCTACAAAGTCTTGAGGGGTAGAGGGTTCATCACAAAAGGGAAATTAGGGATATTGTGTCTCACCTCTCCCCACTCGCAAATTCTCCTTCACCCAGGTAATCCTCGCTCGCATATCCACCCCCAAGGTCGGGATCCAAAAACGATGCTCTTTCCCTGGCCACCTAAGAGGAGGCTACAGGGGGAAATGACGTGAGGATGCCCTCAGGTTCCTCATAGTCCTCTAAAGTCATCCCGAGACAGAACATCCGCAAGTGTTTTAAGGTTTCGAGTCGTCCCTCTTCTGAACAAAAACAACATTGATTGACTTTCAGGGCGTTGGCTGGCAATCATGATACGATTATTTCATTCGTCGGTAGCAAGTTCAGCGTAATCCGGGAAAGAATTGTTCCCTGTGGAATTTGTTCGGGAACCTAGCAAGATACCTTGGTAACTCACTCAATTTTCGTGCCGCGTGAGGCAGATGTTGGAACAATTTGTAGGTAGATGCTTAATCAAGAGTGCCAGTCCAATCGTACTCCCCTAACTTGGTTTTTACTCTACACATGTTTAATTTTGAGTCCTCCTCAGTGCTTCCAATCTCAACTTGTCTCGATTGGCATCAACCCCTGCCTTCAAGGCCCAGCAGTCCCCTTATGATTTCCTAATGAATGACCTCAATAGTTGTTATATGGGAACCCAGAAGACATTTTCTGAATAAGGCAAATCTTTTCCATTCCACTGTTGCCTTTAATGATAGAAGACCTAATTCTCTGTGCAAGATCTGAATACGGGTGGATGTTGGAACTCTCAGATCTTTCTTCCAGAAAAGGCCTTTTAGCTGTGGCCATGAAGTATTAGAGGTCTTCAGGATTGCTTCTGCACCGTAGGTCAAGATGGGGGCAGCTTTCATTCTATAAAATTCCAAGACTGGGACCAATGAGAATTGACCAAATTTTCTATTTACGCTATCTGCTTGACTCGACAATGTTTTTGCTTTCCTGCGTAACAAGTCTACGGTCTGGGTTTCAATGTTACTGTTGTTGATCAAAACTTCCAAGTACTTGAATGATGGGACCTGTTCAATTTGCGTTCGGCCCAAATGCCACTCTACTTTTTCTTTTAACTTTTGGGATTTTTCAAGCACCAGGGTATTAGTCTTTCCTCTGTTTATCTGCAGGTCATTCTCCTACACATATTTCCTCCGTTTAGCTAACTGTGCAGACCAACTGGCATTTGGTCTATTAAGACCAAATCGTCAGCGTAGAGGAGGCAGCTTAGATGGACCCCACCTATGCGTGGAGGGAAACTGCTTACTGAATCCAGTCTTAAATTTATATCAGCCAAAAAGAGATTGAAAAGGGCTGGAGCCAGTGGGCAGCCTTGTTTTAGGCCTTTGGAGAATTTAATCTCCAATGACAAGAGACTGGTTTTGTTCAGTCTTACTCTCATGCTGGTGTTTGAATGCAATGAGATCAGAGGGTCCAGGATTGGCCTTGGATAGTTCCAATGAAAATGTTTTTTCGATAGACGTGTTCGGCCCACCTGGTCGAAGGCCTGAGAGAAGTCGACGAAGGCCAAGTAAATCCTCGGTTTGCCTTCCCATACCATCTCGGGAGGATAGCTCAGGGGCAACGTACTCGCCTTGGAAGCAAGACAACACGGAGCAACATGGGTTTTAACCCCGGATCCGCGCTTACAAACTTGTGGGTATTAAGCGAGTTATAAATAACCTATCATATCATATCCCTTTCAGAATACTTAAAAGCAAAATATTTACCCCTGTTCCAATCCCTCAATCCAGTCTGGAACGTATTGTTACATCCTTCACTCCCAGACCAGTCATTTAGTCTCACCAAGAGCATGGTGCCAAAGATCTTACTGATCACATGAAGAAGGGTGATTGGGCGATAGTTCTTAGGATCTTTCCTTTCGCTCTTCTTGAATATTGGGGCCACTATGGCTTTCCTCCAAGACTCTGGGAGAAAGCGTTTCTGGACGATTCGCTTGAACAGCAGGGGAATAAAGGTGGCCCATGGCTCTGGATTTTGTTTTAACATTGTGTTAGTAAGGCTGTCACGGCCGGGTGTGTGGGAGATGTTCAACTTCATTTGTTTTTCCATTATATCCTGAGTATCATGAGGGACATCCCAGGGTGCTGTCTTCTTGCTCAAATCTAGGATGCCCAAGTCCCTCTTCTCTTCGTAGAACCCACTGAAGTGAGATACCCATGCTTCCTGCAGAACATTGTTCAACTGAGATAAGGTGACATTTCCCGAACATCATTTGATGGTCAAAGCTTGCTCCGATCTTAGATCTAAGATTTAAGTTTAGGTTAGTCGTTTTTCCACCCTGCAGTTTCACAGTTTAATAAACACCCTTGAACTGTGATCACTTGTGCCTGTCTTTACTGTTGCCACCATGAGTTCCTTCCACCACACAGAATGATGTTACAAACATCATGATTTATGTATGCATCATCTATCAAAGATGCCACCAAATCCTGGAAAACTTTGTTCGAGAGGATCCTTGGGTTCTAATATTGGTTTATGATTGCCAAGTGGAGTACCTTAGCCTGGCTTAACTCGTCCAAAGCGGGTAACCACCTCAGTATGATTTCCTGGGCAAACAAGTTGGAGAATGCCACCTTGATTAAGTTGAGTCCACTTCCCGACTTAATTGCGGTTAAAAGGCCTAATGTTGGTCTTCCTTTAGGGCTTTTTATGGTCGGGCTGAGAGTTATGTTGTATCCATCCAAACATGGCTTCTGGCACAACCATGTCTCTTCGAGACACAGGAGATAGTATTCACCCATGTTCACGTTGCTCTTTATCGTGAGGTGCCTGAAGCCCCTTGTGTTCCACAAAGCCATCCTCAGTTGTCGCAGGGGGCCCTTCTTGGGTAGCTATGATCTTCTATTGGTAGTGTAAGAAACCAGAAGGTGTTTCACCCACTAGTCCCTGGGGATCTGTCATCCAGGTGGCAGGACACAGCCATCGCTTTTGGATCCAGTTCCTGGGGGTAGACCAGTGCGGGAGGATCACCTAGGTGTGGGGTCTTCAGGGAGTTGTAGTGGGACACTGTATGGTGAGACATGGTATCCCCTTCCCTGTAACACCTTTACCCCATAGGATATTTAGGAACTCAACCCCCCCCCCTTTACAACATGAACACTTTTTCACAGACAGCCCACGATGACTAACACTCGAGCCGGATACCTGACGTGTCCCAATACAATGGGCAGGCAAGGTCAGGCAATTACTGACCATCACACACACCTGACGTCCATTACACCTCCCCACACAGATAAAAGGCAGAGCACAAGAGCACATTCTGAGCAAGACAAAGCCCACAAGGAAACTGGAGTTCTAAAATGGCAGTTTAACACAAGGAGAAATACGTCGAAACAGAAGGGGATCACAAGGAGGGTGCTTCCCTTGACCTTTTTAGACAAGGAACTGTTACTTTCACGAAGCCTCGAGAATAGAAAGCATAAGACCAAGAACCAGGCTGAGGAATCCTGCATTGTGTGTCGGAGGTACCAGGGACCTCCCGCATCGATAATCAAGGTGGGGAGAATCACCAGCTGCTGTGGTACTGTCCTTGGCTCCAACAAAAAAGCAGTGTCAGTGAAATCAACACAGCCGGTGAGTTGGGGAGACGGATACAAGACTGGTCTGTATTCAAGCCAAGCTTGCAAGCAGCAACATTATATGGCAAGCGCTGGAACGAACATTGTATGAAACACATGTGCTAACAAACGCAAGTAAAGTTGAACTGCAGATGAGTGATTGAACTTTGAAACCAAGATATAATACCTTAGACAGAGTGGTCCAAAACCATGTGTGTGCTCAATCGGAGGTCTCTGTAGGGTATCCATCTGAGAGTAAGTCAAAGAGTGGCAATGGCTTGCGAATCGAAGTGTTCCTACAATGGATCAAGCAAAATCCTGTGCACAATCGAAAGTGTTCGATGTTGATACAGTAAAGAAAGTTGATGGCAAAGTAGATAAAGTTGGTCCAAGCCCGGCAGATGGAGATCAATTGAAAGCTTTCTGTTAAACCAAGTTTGTGTTAAAGTAGATTGATCCAAGCCCGGCGGAGGGAGACTGATTGAAAATATTGTGTCAAAGTGGATCTGAGCCCGGCAGAGGGGGACCCGGGGTGAACCATGAGTCACCCGAGAAATTAGATAAGTTAAAATCCTGAGAACATTGTGTTAAAGTGGATCTGAGCCCGGCAGAGAGGGATCTGAGGTGAATAATAAATCATCTAAGAAAATTGTGTATATGTGAAATACATAAAGGAAAGGAACTTTATTGTTTGATTGTTGCATCAGGCCCTCTGAAAGAAGAGACTTTGAATGGCAAAGAGACTTTTGCACAGACGGCCATGATGTTGAAGTTTTGAACTGCAACCTCATACTAGAGAAGCTACAGACTGTGCTAAGCTCGAGTGTGCCACCTTGTCCCGTGCTGAAAAAGTGGGGAAGGGAACCCAACGGCTTGAATATCCTGACATATAACTTCTTGAACACTTTTCTTTTGCATAACATTATTTCCCTCACTATTTGTATTTAGAGGTAAGAATTGCCAATAGGTTTATTAGTATAGGTCCTTTTATTTTGACAAGACACCACTAGGACTGCGTTATTATTATCTGATGGTCGTAGCTGGCTCCTATCTTTAGATTTAGGATTAGATAGGCATTTTTCAAACCCAGTTGAAGTTCAATAAACACCCTTGAACTGTGGCCACTTGTGTCTGTCTTACTGTTGATACCATGCCTTCCTTAGAGTAGCCAAGGCTCCCTAGAGCCATGACCAAGAGAAGCTGTCCAAATAAACTGGTTCATTCATGGGGACTATCTTGACCTCTCTTCTAGGTCCAATGGTGTTGTCAGTCAATATTGTGATGTTAAAATCAGTTCTGCCCGGGCCATGAAGAGATTGCTTCGTCCCCAGTGAGTCTTGGAGATTTGGTCTTTCAGCTCGACTACTCAAGCCAGTCCCCTTAGGTAGAGCCTTATCAGACTTCCTAATTTGTTCACTTTGCCGGTTGTCATTGGGTCTTGGCTCCCCCCGTTCTATTGAATGGTGTACATACCTCAACACATTCTTTCACAGCTGTGAGGTTGAAGCCCAACATTAACAACCATTGTGCTACTTCCAGCAACATTCCCTTCAGCACCAGTGAAGTTATGTGAAGGTAAACTCTGTCCATACGTAACTTGTCCACAAATTCAATGATCCTCAGGTCCCCAGACTGCACTTGGCAAAGGTTTGGGATACAGTGCAAAAGGTCCATTAGACTCTTCCTATTCAATGTAAGGTTGTCCTCCCTGTCCACTATCCGCTACAATTTGACTGAGTGGCACTTTTCACACTTTGTGACCAAATTTGTGGTAGGAGATCCCAGGTTCTACCCGGCCACTCCAGTGCGGTTCTGTTCTCCGTCGAGGACTTTGTGTTGGACTGTCCAAAAGAGTATGTTCTAGGATCCCCAACATCTGATCCAAGTCTTGTGTCATGCTGGAAATAGACCTGCCGGACAGCTGGATTTTTCCCCCATAGGGATTGGGCCTGCAGTGGTGAGCAGGCCTTCGTTATGGTTTAAACTTGTCACTTGCATGGCATGACAGGACTCCAATTCGTACTCTGACTCCTCAATAGAGTAAACTGACAAGTTAATTAGGTCCTGGGAGGATGTAGCTTCATCCTCCACTCTATCCAGTCCCTACAATCGTCTGGGTCACCAACGATCAGTTGGGGGTGGGAGGGTTTTGTCACTTGTGGTACACTCTCTCCACAGGAATGCTTTTCTCATTCATAAAGCGGCAGTAACAGCAGTAGGAGTAGTCCAATAGCACTACACTCTCCTTCTCCGCAAGGATATCTTATATTTAAAAGGGAGAATGAGGGTTCTGTCCTTGGGGTAAGTATTAAAGTAATTTTACTTTATCATTTTAAATTATACTCTTAACACTGTTTTGAGGTTCCATATTTTTTTGGGATGTAAGAAATGTTTTTGTTGGTTTAAAGGAAGAGCAGTTTTAGTGACAATTCATTGTTAATCCTTAAAATGGTGTCCTGTGGTCTAACATGCAGGACAAATTCATTTGCCTCCAGGTGTTCTCTTTTGGTTTCCCTGTGTGGCCCGGAGATCTCCTCTGCATGGCTTCCTGTGGCGTGCGTCTGTTCATTTCAGAGCTCTCCCAGCTCCCACAGCAACTCTGAGCTCCTGTGCCCCAGTGCTCCTCTGACAGTGGGGAAAGCTGATAAAAGATACGCCTTCTGCTACACGACCTCTGCAGCTGCAAACTCGAGCCTCTGAGACTCGTTTTGGACCGGCATCACAATCACACACGGCTGTGGTCCTGGCATCTCTGCTCACATCTGCCTTCTGCTCCTGCTGCCACGTGGAGGATGAGAAACTACTCCACCTGCTACTACTGTTCTCTCCTTCTATGGCCTGCACCTGCGGGGGCTTTTTATGCCTTCAAGTCCTCCTCAGGTGTGGGTCATTCTTCCTAATTGACTGCAACCTGCAGTCTTTTGCCTCTGCAGTCCCCAACGCCAAATTTAGTTTTACAGTATAATTAACATCACTAAGTTCACTACTCTTCTCCTACATCTTAACAAATGAAATCCCATAATGGTTGCATGAAGTATGTGGCTTTACTAAATAATGGGATTTCTCAAGGTTTAAATTGGTGGCAATTACAGACCCCTCTTCTTTATTTTTCTGTGATTTATAAAAGCTCACATTTCTATAAATGTCAGTAACCTTTAAAGGATGTTTCTTCTTCCCAAAACGTGACTGGTTACCATGGTCTTCACCCCCAGTCTGACAGTTAGATTGAGAAAATAAAGGTTCTTGCTGACAACAAGCCATTACATATTCCGGTATTAAAGACACTCCGTCCTTGTAGTTGGAGAAGTAGACGGGCAGGCGAGTGTATCTGTAGGGCAAGAGGTTATTGCCCCAAAGAGTCTGGCAGAGGAAGGAGCCTGATAGTAGTAAAGGCAAGTGCTGAAATCTGGTGTTTACAACAGCGTATGATTCACTCATGACATCTGAAGAATTGTGAAAGCTTGTGGAAGAGAAAATGTACAATTCTTTTAAACCCAAAAGTGCAGTAAACCATCCTGACCAAGACTTTAGTTGTTTCTATAAAGGTGAAACCTATTCTTACTCTAGGAAGAGTTGGAATAGTTTATTTCTTTCTGAAGCTGAGCATTGTAACAATCATCTTGACAATGACATGTGTTGTTTCTACCAAAGTGAAACCTGTTCTTACTCCTGGAAGAGTTGGAACAGTTTGTTTCCTTTTGAAACCAGAAGTCGTGATAACCATCTCGACAAAGACACTTGTAATTTCTACAAAGGTGAAACCTGTTCTTAGTCTGGGAAGAGTGGGAATGGTTTATTTATTTCGGAAGCCAGAATATTGTGCCAAATATCCTGACAAACACAAAGACTGTTTCTGGCTTGGAAACGACAAATGTGAAACGGTTCTTATTCCAGGAGTAGCGAGGACTTGTAAATTCTGGAGATACTTTAATGAAGCAATAGAACTGTGTGTGATTGAGTATCAATCTTTAAGAACTTTGTTGGAACTTTGTGCTAAACCAGATTTTCTTGTTTCCTTATTTATTTTTATTTATTGGGTATTTATAATGCACCTATACAGCAAATGGTGTTTCAAGGCACAACAAGACAAGAGAGGGTGTTGGAGGGGGCATGGATGAAGAAAAACAAAAACAATCCTACTAGGACTTGTGTCATTCGGATTGTGCAAGTACAGTAACAAGAAGTGTGGCGGTGGGGATGGGGGAAGTGCCGGTCAGAGAGGAAAGCGCTAGTCCTAAGGAGGGAGAGGAAGTGAATGTCGGAGTGGTGAGCACACAATCTCTGTGGTGGAGAGTAGGGGGGAGGGCCACTGGGCTAGGCAAGGGGAGGCCAGGTGGACAAGTGCCAGGGGAATGCAGAGAGTGCAGGGGAAAGAAGGTCCACGTGCTAAGTGTGAGGACTGGGCAGGGTGGGCACAGTAGGGGGCAGGCCAAGCCATGCTAGTGCTGGGGGGAGGGAGCCTGGCTGGGCAAGTGCAGGTAAGGGAGTTAGGGGGGCTGGGGCAACCAAGTGCTGGGGTAGACTGGTCGAGGAGGGCCTGATGCCCTGTATGAATCTGAAGGAACCAGGCAGCCAGTCAAAATGAGGCAGAGGCAGGCATTAGCAGGGGAGGGAGAGAGGAAAGGAGGAAGAGAAAAAGAAGGTCTTGAGAAGCTTCAAGAACTTATGGAGATCCGGCTCAAGTGTGAGAGGGGAAGGGAGGCCATTCCAGAGGTAGGAACCTGCGGAACAGAGAGATCTACCCCCACTCTCTGCTGGGAAAAGCACCTGACCAGCAGAGAGTAGGAGCTAGAAGATCAAAGGGCCCAACAGGAAGGTATTTAGGAAGAGAGAGTTGGTTGTAGCAGGGTCCCAGGACCCAGAAGCCTTGTGGATGATGCAGAGGGTCTTGAACTTGATCCTTGCAGCAACCAGGAGCCAGTGGAGAGAATTAAGGGCTGGGGAGATGCAGTCGCTGGGCTTTAGGCCAAGTATACGTCTCGCAATCCTATTCTGGACTAGTTGAAGGGGACAAAGGGAGGATTTAGGCAGATTGAGGAAGAGGCTGTTGCAGTAGTTCGGCCTAGAGGACCAGAGCTCTAGAGACATTGATTTTCTGGGGGAAGGTGAGGAAAGGCAGAATGCCTCGGAGGAGGGGCAGCTGGAAGTGGGTCTTCTTGGCAATGTCCATGATGTGAGGAGAGAGAGGAGTCAAAAAGGACACCAAAGTTTTTTGCCTCGCAAGAAGGTTGAGGGGACAGAGACCATGGAGGACGGCCAGAAAGTAGGAAGGAAGGAGGGAGCTGGGATTGCAATGAGAAGGATTTAAGTCTTACGGGCATTAAGGCAGAGATCGTTAGCAGCACACCATGCCTGAATTGCAGTCGGAAAGGAGAGAGGAAGAAGAGGAGAAAGTGGAGGGAAGCTTGAAGGAGAGCTGTGTGTCATCCGCATAACAATGGAAGTGAGGCGAGAAGGCAGAGATTAGATAGGCTAGAGGAGCAAGATAGATGTTGAAGCGCTACGGCGAGAGGATAGAGCCCTGAGGGATGCCGCAGGTGGAGAGTATGATGGAAGAGAGGAAAGGGCCCAGTTGAACCTGGGATGGTCGGTCAGAGAGGAAGGAGGTCAACCAGTCCAGTGCCAGCTCCGTAATGCCAACGGTATCACAGAGACGGTTTATAAGGGTGGCATGATTGACCTATCAAAGACAGAGGAATGGTCAAGAGGGATGAGAACAGAAGGAGAGTTGGAATCTAGATTTGAGAGCAAGCCTTCTTGGGTGTTCAGGAGTACAGTTCTCATGCCTCTGGCTGCTCTAAAGCCAGATCGGTGGTCATGGAGACAACCAACAGAGACAGTGTGGTGGATCAGCTGGGAGATGGCCAGCTTCTCCAAGAGTTTGCCCAGGAAGGGGGTAATGGAGATAGGGTGGTAGTTACCCAGGCAGGAGGGGTCGTCTGAAGGCTTTCTGAGGAGAAGGTGCTCAAGGGAGTGCTTGAGGAGTGACGGGAAGGAACCAGTAGCAAAGGAGTTATTGCAGAAATCAGCCAAGGCTGGAGCAAGGGAGGCAATGTTGTCATTTATAGTTCTAGAGGAGCAGGGGACCACCTGTTTGGAAGAGACTTTCATAGAGAGGACTTGTCTAGAGGCCTCATCTGGTGATGTGGGAGAGAAAGAAGAGAGTAGGAGGGAAGGAGAGAGGGGGGCCAGTAGAGGCTCTGGGAGCTGGTGGGGGAAAGGAGAGGGCTGTAGATGAGAGTGAGGACTGGATGTCTTGAGTTTTGGTTATGAAGTGAGAGGCAAGTGCAGTGCAGAGGGTCAGGGATGGCAGAGGAGAAGTGGAGACTGCAGAAGGATTGGCGAGTTCCTTGCAGATTTTTAACAGTTCAGCCGTGTTGTTAGTGGCCCCAGAGATGCAGGCTTGGATATAGGCCATCTTCTTCGAGCGGATGAAGAGTCTGTATTGCCTTTGGAGTAGGCGGCAGGCCAGTCTGTTAGAGCATATGCTCGAAGCCTGCCACTTCTGCTCAGCACCTCTGCACTTGCATTTCAGAGAGGCTAGGTAGGAATCATACCAGGAGTTTTGCTTGGAGGCAGACTTCATGCAGATCCTCATGACAGGGGCAAGGATGTCCAGAGTGTTGGTGATGCAGAGGTCAAGGATAGCAAGGGCGACATCAGTGAGAGAGTCAGTGGCCGGAGGGGGAATGAAAGTGGCGGCAAAAGCAGCTACTGACACTCGCTTTATTGGTTGAATGACAGAGAAGGAGACTGGCAGTGCGGGCGGAGGCTTAGGCGGGGGACCCAAGAGATCCAGGTGAGAGGACAGGAGAGCATGATTAGAACAGGAGAGAGGTGTAATGAAAGGGTTGGAGATGGCAATGTCTGCAGAGAGGAGAGCATCCAAGGTGTGTCTGGCTGAGTGTGTCAGACCGGACGGAAGAATGGTGAGGGAAAGAGAGTCACAGAGGCTGTTGAAGAGTCCAGAGGCCGCATATGGGGACTTAAGGTGAATATTGAAGTCTCTGCGGAAGAGAAGCTTGGAGGTGGAGGCCAGGAGAGAAGAGGTGAGGTCAGACCACTTCTAGAGGAAGATGGTGAACGGCCCTGGGGTCCTGTAGATGGTGGCAAGAGCAAGCAAGAGGATTGGAGAGACACCAAGCCTGCAGACGAGGCATTCGAAGGAGGAGTAGGACTGAGTGGGTATGATAGTAGCAGGAACCCATTCAGGGAAGATCATGGCCACTCTGCCCCCAGGCCGGATAGGCCTGGGCTTAGAGAGGATCTTGTAGCCTTCTGGGAGGACTGTGTCAAAGGTAGTGACAGAGCTGGCCATGAATCACATCTCAGTGAGAGTAAGGACGTCGAGGTCGAAGTCTTGTTGAAGATTTTACTGGTACCTAGTTGCAAACAGTGTGCAGGAGACACGAGTGTCCCAGAGACTGTGGGCACTTCTTTTAAGTTCTTTTCCTTTTTTATTTCTTTTAAAAACCTCATTGTGCATTTAGTTAACAAAACCTTAAGCACATTAGAGAAAAGAAAATAGAGAATAGTAATTAATAACATATGATTAAAAATACAAAGCAGCTATTACAAAATACATATAAAAAGTTATACATTTCATATTGACACAAGGAAATGAGGTGAACAAAATCAATTTTGTAAAATTTAAAACACTCAATTAAAAATTAGTATGTTCTATAAAGAGGACACCATTTGAATAATAAGCTGGCTCCAGTTAACTTTATGTTAATCGTCAGCTTTGATATGTAGGTTCAAAAACAGATTCCATAAGTAGTATCCTGCTGCAGTGATCACCATTGACTCAGCACAATAGATTGTGCTCCAAAATGTATCTGTTTCAATATGCTCAATACCATCCACACATTTCTTATATGCCTTAAAATAATTGGCCCGCCTCCAACTGCAACCTGTTAATACATGCCTGTCTGTTTCAATCTCCTGCTGGCACTTTCTGCATTTTCTCTCTATGAGAGGAGTATTCTGCCAGGAACCATGATATTCAGCAGTGGGAAGTATATTCAAGCGGAGGTAAATAATACATTTTTTTAAGGCCGGGCTAGAGATTTTAGTGAGGTAAGAGCGAGGCGAGTTGAGCAGAAAGCTTTGAGTAGCAAATGTCCTGTATCTTTTCTTGAGTGTAAGCTTGTCCAAGTTATTGCTCCTATCCCAGTCCCTAGCCTTGAGTTTTAGGACCTGGTCTCTGTTAGGGTTATCCACTATGTAATCACGTGTTAGACCCAAGGCAATTAACAATGAATCCCCTGTTTGTTCCAGTTCCATCAGGAATGTATTGTTTGGTTTTCCCAGAACATTTTTAGCTAGGGTGTTTAATAGTCTGTTTATGCTAGTTATTGGGTGCTTCAATTTGAGATGTAATAAAGTTTGCTGTACCATCCAAGTGGTGACAAGTGAACAGAGACCAAGTTTCAGCCTCAATGCTTCCACTGGGACTGCACTAGGTAGATTCATAATTGACTGCAGGACCTTTGCTTCAAATCTATCCAACCACCCTATCTGTTTCCAAGAGAGAGCCTGCAGTCCCTACAACACTGCAGACACAATACTCATATAATATATAGTTAGCAAGCCCTCAATGTTATTTCCTTCTCTACATCTCATATATCTTTTGATAACCATCAATTTTTGCCAATTCTTAGTCGTAATAATGGCCTTTTAAAAGAGGTTAGTGGGATTTGCTTTAATCGGGAAACCCAAGTAAGTATAGCACTCTACTACTTTGAGTTTATCATTACCCAACCTCCATGTAAATGTAGGCTTACAAGGCAATTTTCCGGCCATACACATAATTTTGTTTTTTTTGGTGTTAATTATCATGTGATTTGCTTGCGCAAAAGCGGCCAAGTGCATCAAGGATACGCTGCAGACCTAATGGAGTTTGTGTTAGGAAAACCCCTAGAAGTCTTTGGAAACACTGGAAGATTCACCATCCTCGGCGCACTCAGTGGAATTCAAGATGGCGCCTGTTGGATCACGTTTCCACTTTCTAACAGTGCAGGTCTAGTTCACGCACTCAGAGAATCAGCTTGATCACTCCTACTTATACTCTGCATCACTATGACTCTCTGCGTTGCTACTCGTTCCCGTGTATGCATTGCTCCCTGTCCTCGGACCCCTGAACCTTGGTTCTGTGCTCTCCTGCAGTCCTTTCGTTCGAATCGCCTTTCCCTTCCCTCAGCTCGGCGCCTGAAGCCCCTGGCCACTTGCGGCCTTTTTCCCCGCTCGGCTTGTGCCGTGCTAGCTGCTCGCGGCTCTTTTCCTCCGCTCGGCGCCTGCCAACCCTGGCCGTTCGCGGCTTCTATTCGCCACACGGCTTGCCGTGCTAGCTGCTCGTAGCCTTTTTTTTCTCTGCTCGGCGTCTGCCGCCCTTAGCCCCTCTTGGCCCCTTTCCTCCGCTCCGGCGTCTGCCACTACTGTGCTCGCAGCTTCTATCCTCCACTCGGCTTCTGTCTTGCAAGCCTCTCTCTGCTCCTTTCCTCCTTCTGCCGTCGGCCTCACTTACCCACAGCTCCTCTCCTCCTTCTGCCCCTTTGAACCTTTCTCCTCTTCTACCTCTGGAGTCTCGTCTCCCGGGTGTCAGTTCTCTTCTCCTGGCATTGTTTAGTGCCTCCTCAGCAACTTACCTAGGATTACTCGTATTCCGCATCCTGTCTCCAAACTGAACAGCAAGCTTACTACTGTCTACTTTCTTCATTGATCCTGTGGACTACCATTCTACACAGTCGGATCCTGTCTGATTCTGGGTTTTCTTCCCGACGAGGGTTTCCCAGGGGGTGGCCCCCTGGGTGCACAGAGTACTACTTACGGTCTCTGGACTCCCGGGGGGACGCCTCTCTCCTCTACAGATCTTCCGATAAAACCCGAAGATTCGTGAGTACCATTCCTGGCATAAGAAAAGCTGTGGTGTTGAAAGAGATTGTAAGAGATAGAAACCCCTAAAAGAAACCATGGAGCAACAGATACAGCAACTCGTAGCAGCTGTACAAAATCTCAATACCGAAATGCAAACCCTGCGCAACGAAAACACCATGCTTCGCCAAGTAGTACATTCAAGAATTGAACTGCCTCCAGGACCCCTCCCTATGGGGAAATATGACGGCAATCCCAAAAAGCTAAAAGAATTCATCGACTCTTGTACGGTACAATTTACATTGAAACCGGCCTTTTTTCCTAACGACCGATTCAAGGTTAGCTTTATGATATCCAACTTATCAGGGAGTGCACTGGCTTGGGCTACACCCCTGGTGACCACTAATAATCAACTCTTAGACTCTCTAGCCGGCTTCTCCAATAGCCTACAGGCCATGTTTGGACGCAGAGAACTAGTGGTCACTGCACAAGAAAACCTCTTAGACCTGAAACAAGGAACAATGGAAATTCTGGCGTACATCACACAGTTCAAGCAACTGGCACATGAAACGGCCTGGGCAGATGACGCCCTCATTACTATCTTTAGGAGAAACCTAAATGAAGACTTGAAGGACGAACTGTCTCCGGTACATCGCCCGCATAACCTTGCAGAGATGATTACACTCGTTCTACAGATGGATTATCGAATCCAAGAAAGGAACTTAGAAAGGAAGAAGGGAAAAGCCAAAGGACCTCCTCCAGCCATAAGAAGCGAATTTGCCAAAACCTCACAAACCCATGAGGAAGAACCTATGCAAATAGGAACCACCCGAGGTCCTCTCCCCTCGGAAGAGAGAAACAGAAGACGCTCTCTGGGTCTCTGTATGTACTGTGGATCGGACAAGCATGTTTTGAAGGACTGTAATCTAGTCCCTCCCTGCCGTTCGGGAAACGCCTCCACCCGTTCATAAAGGGAACCATGAACGGGTCCGGAACTCCGAGTTCCCTCAACGAGTGGCTAATTCACCTCAAATGGTGGTTCTACCGGTAACTCTCCGATTCAATGACGTTTCCCTCGAAAACGTTCCAGCTCTTGTGGATTGCGGGGCAGCGGTTCTTTTTATGGATACCGATTGGGCTTACAAGAACAAGATACCTCATATGGCTAAAGAATTACCTGTCCCAGTCGAAGGAGTAGACGGAGAATCATTGTCCTCTGGACCCATACGAGCTAATACTTCCGTCCTCACAGTGAGGATATCTTCCCATGAAGAGGAGGCGATCTTTGATCTCATTAAGGCAGCTCACTACGCGGTAATCCTGGGAATACCTTGGTTGGCTAAACACAATCCCTATATCAATTGGAAGGCTGGAACGATGTTTCTGGGATCTGAATACTGTATCTCCACATGTCTACATAACTGTGCAACAGGAATACACACCTCCAATGCACCTGTAATCTCTCAGAACTCTCATGCAGTGGTGCTAAATCTGAAATTGTTACCTGACTGCTACCACAAGTAGCGTAAAGTATTCTCTAACGAGGAATTCAAGGAACTTCCTCCTCACAGGAGAGAAGATTGCAGTATAGATCTCCTGCCGGACGCTCAGATCCCTTTTGGAAGGATGTACACCCTTTCTAACCCCGAAAAGGAAGCCCTGAAGGAATATCTGCAGACCAACCTACGCAACGGACTTATCACTGAATCAAAAAGTCCCGCTGGAGCGTCCTTGTTTTTCATACCGAAAAAAGACTGCAAGGAACTGAGACCGTGCATCGATTATAGGGGATTAAATAGGGTCACCTTCAAGGATCGATATCCCTTGCCTCTGATTCAAGATATTTTAGAAGCGGTAAGGGGTGCCTCCATATTCACAAAACTGGATCTGAGGGGTGCTTATCATTTAATTCGGATCAAAAGCGGAGACGAATGGAAAACGGCATTCTGCACCCCTTTTGGGCATTACGAATATCACATAATGCCTTTCGGCCTGGCCAATGCTCCATCAGTTTTCCAAAGATTCGTTGACCACTTGTTTTCGGATTTATTACTTCATTCACTGATCGTATATCTTGACGATATATTGATCTTTTCTACCAATCTGCAGGAACACATTTCTCATGTTTCAGAGGTGCTACATCGCCTACAAGACAATCACCTTTTCGCCAAATTAGAGAAATGCTCTTTTCATCAAGAAAAGATTCCTTATTTGGGCTTCATTCTTTCCAAAGAAGGGGCTTCCATGGACCCCCACAAGGTACAGGCCATTTTGCATTGGAAGGCTCCCCAAGGAGTCAAAGAAATCCAAAGGTTTTTTGGCTTTGCAAATTTCTGCAGGAAATTTATACCCAACTTCTCCAAAGTCATCAAGCCATTGACTACACTTCTACAGAAAGGAAGGAAATACGTGTGTTCTACGGAAACACAACAAGCTTTCGACGAACCTAAGTCTGCCTTTTCATCCGCTCCCATCCTTAGATTGCCAGACAAAACCAAACCATTCCTTCTAGAGACTGATGCTTCTCATTCGGCTATAGGAGCGGTGTTGAAACAGACTTCTCTTAGCGGCAAGGAGCACCCCATTGCCTATATGTCAAAAACCTTGACTTCCTCGGAACAAAACTACACGGTTCTGGAAAAGGAATTGCTCCCCATTAAGAAGGCATGTCAAGAATGGAGACATCTGCTGGTAGGAGCAAGACATTCCGTAACCATCAGAACCGACCACAGGAACCTTAAAGTCCTTCAGAATTTCAAGTGCCAAAACAGCCGCCAAGCCCGATGGGCCTATTTCTTCTCCTCTTTTGACTTTCAGATTATCCACATTCCAGGCACCTGTAACCAAATGGCTGATGCCTTGTCTAGTAGTCTACAAACAGAAGACGGTACAGTAAAGGAGAAGATATTTCCACAAACTACTTTTGTTTTTGTAGTTTTGTCATTTCTCCAAGATGTCCGCAATCAAGGGAAAAACATAAAGGATAGTGATATCCAAAACTACCAGCTTCAGGAAGAACAAGGTCTATATTACCATCGCACTAGTCTGTTTGTGCCTACAGAAACCCTAAAACAGCAAGTTCTGCACATGTGCCACGATCACAAGGTAGCAGGTCACAGAGGAATAGCCAACACTCAAGAACTGATCGGCCGTCATTTTTGGTGGCTCACCTTATCTGCAGACGTTAAAGACTACGTTTCTTCATGTGTCATCTGTCTGCAAGAAAAGACACCAAGGAGGCTCCCGGTAGGAAAACTGGTCCAACCCGCTCTACCCGACCAACCTTGGGAAAGGATTTCTACAGATTTTATTGTAGACCTACCACCTTCAAACAATAATACCACTATAATGGTGACTGTGGATTCAATGACCAAAATGGCACACTTTATTCCCATGGTAAAACTCCCAACAGCAGCTCAGATGGCCTCCTGTTTCTTACGGACGATATTTCGATTGCATGGACTCCCCAAAAACATCATTTCCGATAGGGGACCACAATATATATCGACATTCTGAAAGAATTTATGCCAATCCTTAGGAATACAACGAGATCTGACCTCTGGATATCATCCACAATCTAACAGTCAGACTGAGAGGCTGAACCAGTCTTTAGAACAGTACCTTAGATGCTTCATCTCGGCTACCCAAGACAACTGGGACGACTTACTTCCCTATGCGGAAATCGCATACAACAACTCTCAACACTCTGCTACCAAAATGTCTCCCTTCTACTGTACCTACGGATATAATCGTGTAATAATCCCTACCACTCCTCCCAGAATTACCAACTCTCCTGCAGTCGAAGAATTGGTGGCCAACATTCAGTCTGGACATGCCCTGGCCCGTAGAGCTCTCAGGGAAACACAAGAAAAGACTAAGAAACAAGCTGACAAGAGAAGATCCCAAGAACCCACTTACCATCAAGGGGATTTGGTATGGTTGTCCTCTAGATATCTCCCAAAAAGACTGATACCTACTAAACTGTCCCCCAAATATTTTGGTCCATTTATGGTTTCCGGAGCAATAGGGAAGGTTGTATATCGCCTTCAGTTACCTCCTTCATGGTCTCGAATACATAATGTCTTCCACGTCTCTCAGTTAAAGGCCAATGTTTCAGACAGGTTCCAAAGGCAAAATAGAAACATCTCTTGCCTATTGACTCCTCTGAAGGACAAGAATACAAAGTATTGGCCATAGCGGACTCCAGATACCATCGAGGAATTCTACAATATCTCCTCGATTGGAAAGGTTATGGACCTTCTGACAGGACTTGGGAACCAGCCTCTGCAGTTCATGCACCTACATTGGTGCGCCGATTCCACAGGTCTCACCCGTGGAAACCCGGACCTTCCACCCCACGGGGGGGGCATACTGTTAGGAAAACCCCTAGAAGTCTTTGGAAACACTGGAAGATTCACCATCCTCGGCGCACTAAGTGGAATTCAAGATGGCGCCTGTTGGATCACGTTTCCACTTTCTAACAGTGCAGGTCTAGTTCACGCACTCAGAGAATCAGCGTGATCACTCCTACTTATACTCTGCATCACTATGACTCTCTGCGTTGCTACTCGTTCCCGTGTATGCATTGCTCCCTGTCCTCGGACCCCTGAACCTTGGTTCTGTGCTCTCCTGCAGTCCTTTCGTTCGAATCTCCTTTCCCTTCCCGTGCTAGCTGCTCGCGGCTCTTTTCCTCCGCTTGGCGCCTGCCAACCCTGGCCGTTCGTGGCTTCTATTCTCCACACAGCTTGCCGTGCTAGCTGCTCATAGCCTTTTTTTTCTCTGCTCGGCGTCTGCCGCCCTTAGCCCCTCTCGGCCCCTTTCCTCCGCTCCGGCGTCTGCCACTACTGTGCTCGCAGCTTCTATCCTCCACTCAGCTTCTGTCTTGCAAGCCTCTCTCTGCTCCTTTCCTCCTTCCGCCGTCGGCCTCACTTACCCACGGCTCCTCTCCTCCTTCTGCCCCTTTGAACCTTTCTCCTCTTCTACCTCTGGAGTCTCGTCTCCCGGGTGTCAGTTCTCTTCTCCTGGCATTGTTTAGTGCCTCCTCAGCAACTTAACTAGGATTACTTGTATTCCGCATCCAGTCTACAAACTGAACAGCAAACTTACTACTGTCTACTTTCTTCATTGATCCTGTGGACTACCATTCTACACAGTTGGAACCTGTCTGATTCTGGGTTTTCTTCCCCACGAGGGTTTCCCAGGGGGTGGCCCCCTGGGTGCACAGAGTACTACTTACGGTCTCTGGACTCCCGGGGGGACGCCTCTCTCCTCTACAGATCTTCCGATAAAACCCGAAGATTCGTGAGTACCATTCCTGGTATAAGAAAAGCTGTGGTGTTGAAAGAGATTGTAAGAGTTTGATCAAAAATTATGGTGTCGTTAGCGTACCCTAACCAAAGAATTGGAGTTCCATTTAGCCTTGGGGGGAAATTATGCACCTTCTCAAGATGTACCACCATTACGCAAGTGTATAGATTGTACAGGATGGGTGCTAATACACACCCCTGTTTTAATCCTTGGTTCATGCTGATATAGCTAGTTAGTTGCTCTCACGAGAAATACATATGGTGACCACCGTATCAGTGTGTAGAAGTTTCAAAAAGTAGAGTAATTGGGGATTAATTCCCCAAGCAGTTAATTTATCCCATAGTCTCTCTCTTGAGACCAAGTCGAAATCCTTGCTGTAGTCAACAAAACACCCGTAAACATTGGGGATCAGGCAATTGTTTGCTTCTGCCATTAGGAACTAAATTGTGCATATATTGTCAAGTGTTCCGTGGATCTTCCTAAATCCCCTCTCAAAGGGCTTCAATAATTCCCTTTGCTCAGCCCATATGCTAAACTGCACTTGAGAATATTTTTTGGCTTGATTCAAGCATGGCCAACAGGTGATAATTCGGGGGGTCACGCCTGTCCCCACCTTTATGAATGGGTATCAGTATTGATTTTATCCAACTTTCGGGCATCTGATTGAACAAGTTAAACAGAGCCGTAGCCCAGAATACAGGGTTGGCCTTCATGATGACATTTGCAAGGCCATCCAGGCCCGGAGCTCGAGAGAATTTTAGCTTTTTTATGATGTTAATTAATGTTTCAATATCAAAATCTTCGTCAAAGAGTTTAGAGGTGTATGTGTATTCTTCCATTGTTGAATTAGTAACTTAGTCATTGTAATACAGGTTTGTGGCATATCTTGCCCAGGCACTCCCCAAAACCCCTTGTAATTCAGCTACCTCATTGTCAATGGACCAACATTTTTGATTGTCATTGCTCCTTAGGGGTTTATAGAGCATTAGCCAATTAGCGTTATTTAGCGAGTGCTTCTGATTTCTCACCCAGTTTTTATATCTTGTGGATAGCAGGTTGAGTTGAGAGGATTTCCCCTCTGTTGTTAAGGACACTTGCCTACGTAAAAGTTCCCTGGATCTGCGATATTTGATCTTAGCTTCTAAGATTAGTGGGTCAAATAGGACTTTGTTAGGCTTGGGATTATCATTGTTTTTTTTACAAGTAGTAGGGCGTGTATGGTCTATTACCCGGGACGTCATCGCCTCGATATCCCAAACCTGGCTTTCTAGTCAAGTATGGAGAGAGTCTTCATGTTCCCCAATAAATTCATCGACTAGTCTTGAGACTCCTTCTTTCCATATTATACAGTTACCAGAAGCATTCACACCTACCTTGGTGGCGAGGCCCATCTTCTCAAATGCACGGGCTAGCCTAGTGATCTAGGTTAACGTAGCGTGATCACTTTCAGTATTGTGCGCTAGGTTTACTGGCTCACTGCTTCGATGCATTGCAGGATTGACAAACACATAATCTAATGTTGGCCTTGACTGGCCATTAGACCAGGTATGAGTACAGCCGGGTTTACTAACGTTAATGCACGGTAGGTAATTAAAATCATTGGCCATCAAGAAGCTTGTCCAACCCTGATCTCTAGAATCATAGTGTCATAAACTACAGAACACGTCCCTTTTGGACTTCCTGGTCCTTGTCACAACGGGGCTTGCACTCCATAATACTCCCAACATGGTCGTCCAGCGTGAAACCCCTTTCTCGCTCCACGCGCTGGACGTAACGTATTCTATTAATAGACTACGCCATCCGCGGCTCTGCGCGTCTCAATGCTATTGCAAAGTAGCGATCCGACGTGCGTCCTGTAGCTCGCGGTATTGTTTCCTTTTACCTGTCTATCTACCCGTTCCTTGCCCCTTCCTTTCTTCCTATCTCCTGGACTCATGTGCTAGTTGCACCCTTCCAGTTTCCCGGATTCCTGGATCCGCGTCCCGGAAACTGAACGCACTCTGGAGTCGGAAGAGACTCAGGCAGCCTTGTTTAAAACTAGGTCCATCCGCAAGATGGCAGCGACCAAGGACTCCAGCAAAGAACGGACCCAGGTGAGAAGGGGGGAACTCCTTGACAGTTTGAGACGCCACCCAACCGAACTCGATAGCGACATGGAAGCCGCCGTTCAGGACCTGATGCTTCCATTGCAAGAACTATCAACTGAGGTCCAACATCTAAAGGCGGAAAACGCTGGACTCAAACAATTGGTCCTATCCCGGGATTCGGCCACAAAAGAAAGCGTCTTGTTGGGCGGCATTGTTGACAAATACGATGGGTCGTCAAAAACCCTTCAGGGATTCCTGGATTCATGTTTGTTCCACTTTACATTTAAGCTTTATTACTTTTCGACTCCCAGGGCTAAGGTGGGTTTCATAATTTCCCACTTTTCCGGGAATGCCTTAACCTGGGCTACACCCCTCATTAACTCCGGCGATGCCCTCCTAGATGACTATGATGGGTTCATACAGGCCCTTAAAAACATGTTTGATCGCCCTGAGCAGGTCTATAGTGCCCAGGAACGTCTGTTAGACTTTCAGCAGGGTTCCCAGGATATGCTCACTTATGTGACCCGATTCAAGCAAAAAGAAGCTGATTGGTCCTCTGAGGCGAGTTTCAGCCTGTTCAGGAGAGGACTGAATGATGAGATTAAGGATGAGTTGGCCAGAGTGGCTCGACCAAACTAATTCCAGGCACTAATGGACCTTGCCATGCAAATAGACTTCCTTATCCAGGAAAGAAAGGCTGAAAAAAAGAAATCCAGGGTAAATCCTTCCAAGATATCCTTTGAGAGCACCGTCAGAACGGAAACAAACCCAGGCTCAGTCACAGAACCAGAACCCATGCAGATAGGAGCCTTCTGTGGACCCATATCCCCGCAAGAAAGGATGAGAAGGATTCACAAGGGGTTGTGCATGTATTGTGCCTCAGATAAAAACTTGGTTAGGGAATGTCCTCTAGCCCCCCCCTCGGCGTTCGGGAAACACCAGCTCCCGATCCTAGATGGAGCAGAGCTTTGGGAGAGAGATGTTTGCTCCACATCAATTCCATCCTTGAACTCTCCTGGACAAAACAAATTGGTCATACTACAGGCATTTCTATCACCCTCCAAGAGCAAGACCTATCCCATTTTGGCCTTGGTAGACTGCGGAGCTATGGGGATCTTCATTGATCATGATTGGGTTGCTAGTCACCAGATTCCGTACGAGACACAAAGTACCTTGCAGACTGTGGAAGCCATCGACAGAAGACCCCTCACTTCAGGGCCCATAAGCCTGCAGACCAAGGAGATCCAGCTTTCAATCACCATAGAGCTGATTAGGTTCGACATCATTAAGTCAGCCAACTACCCCATGGTATTGGGTATGCCCTGGTTACAAAAACACAATCCATATATCAACTGGACAGCAGGATCACTATTCCTAGGCTCAGAGTTTTGTATGTCTCACTGTCTATTCCTGGAACCTTCATTAACACCCCCTAAGGAACCGCACAAAGACCAAGAAACACCACTCATGGTTTCCAATATCATATAAGTCCCTGAGGCCTACCAAGGTTACGCTGATGTGTTTTCGACTGCCATAGTCCAGGCCTTACCCCCACACAGGCCTGAAGACTGCGCAATAGAAACGTAACCTTCAGCAGTGATACCCTTCGGCAGGATGTTCATCCTTTCTGAACCCGAGAAAAAAAGGCCCTCAAAGAATACCTGGATACCAACCTTGAAAACGGCACCATAAGACCTTCAAAATCTCCAGCAGGTGCTTCGTTATTCTTTGTTCCCAAAAAGAATACCCAGGAACTCAGACCCTGCCTCGACTATCGTGGCCTAAATCAATGCACCCTCAAAGACCGATACCCACTACCCTTGATTTCGGATATCCTGGAAGCCATAAGAGGCGCAGTAATATTCACCAAGTTGGATCTCTGGGTGCCTATCATTTGATCTGTATCCGGGAAGGAGACGAGTGGAAAACTGCCTTTAGAACACCCTTTGGCCATTACGAATACCTGGTCATGCCCTTTGGACTAGCTAATGCCCCGGCAGTCTTCCAACGTTTTATGGATAGGGTGTTCTCTGACATTTTGTTCCTCTTCGTCATTGTATATCTGGATGTCATATTGATCTTTTCCAAAGACCCTCAAAAGCATGAAGAACACGTAAAGGCAGTACTACAAAGACTCCGTGAACACCAAGTCTTAGCCAAACCCGAAAAATGCTTGTTTCACGTTACCTCTGTTCACTACCTAGGATTTATCCTTAGCCCAGAGGGAATCGGTATGGACCCTTTCTGGCATGGCCTGCTCCCACGTCTGTGAAACATGTTCAATCCTTCCTGGGGCTTGCCAATTTCTACCGGAAGTTCATATCCACCTTTTCCGAGATTGTTCAACTGATCGTTGCTCTCTTAAAGAAGGACACCCCTTTTATCTGGTCCACACAGCAAGACACAGCGTTCCAGCGTTTGAAGACCGAGTTTACACAAGCTCCTATTTTAGCCCAACCCGACATAAACCGATCATTTCTAGTGGAAACGGATGCCTATAATTACGCCATAGGAGCAGTGTTGAAACAGAAATTAGAAGATAAGCTGGAACAACCCATTGCTTATCTTTCACGAACCCTGACTCAGAGTGAAACACACTACTCCGTCCTGGAAAAGGAATTGTTAGCCATCCGCCAAGCCTTCACTGAATGGCGGCATCTACTTCTGGGAGCTAGACATCCAGCCCAAGTCCGTACGGACCATCGGAATCTTTAGATTCTACAGTCATTGGAATGTAGAAATAGTCGTCAGGCGCGTTGGGCCTACTTTTTTGCCCAGTACCAGTTCCACGTCACTCATGTCCCCGGATCACATAACCTGATTGCTGACGCCTTGTCTCAACGTCCTGACTACGTAACCACTGAAGATAAGGCATATCCTAAGATGTTTTCCCCCACGATCTTCGTAGCTCAAGCGGTCAACCTCCTGGAAGAAATCCGAGCGCAAACCCAATCCTCTGAGTTATGGAAGGATATGTCAAGGAAAAATCAATGGAATCTAAGAGCCAAGGAAAGATACTTATTCAAGGACAATGCACTGCTCATTCCTACACAGAAATTACAACAGAAAATAATAAACCTCTGTCATGCCACACTTCACTCCGGGCATCGTGGCATCACCAATACCCTCCGTCTTATGCAGAGACAGTTCTGGTGGCCTAAGATGAAGACTGACATACAGCAGTACGTCCAAGCTTGCGTTGTCTGTGCTCAAAATAAGCATGATAACAAGAGACCGGCGGGTCTTCTACTGCAACCAACACTGCCAACTAGACCATGGGAATTCATCACTACAGACTTCATTGTGGAACTACCACCATCTCGAGGATACACTACTATCATGGTTACCATAGACTTGTTCACTCATATGGCTCATTTTACACCCCTCACTAAACTACCATCCTCCTCCGAACTAGCTGGAATCTTTCTGGAAAACATATTCCGTCTGCATGGACTTCCTTCCAAGATCATATCTGATAGAGGACCTCAATACGTCTCACAATTCTGGAAACATCTCTGCCGAATTCTGGGAATTCAACGTGCCCTCTCTTCAGGGTATCACCCCCAAACCAACGGATGCCACAGAACGTGCAAATCAGACCCTGTAACAGTATCTTTGATGCTTCACCACCAAGGTCCAGGATAACTGGTCGCTCCTGATACCCCTGTGGAATTCGCTTACAACAATTCCGACCATTCAGCGCTCCAGACCAGCCCTTTTTATTGTAGTCAAGGGTTCCCTCCATCGGTTTTACCCTCTGTCCTTCCTCATCCTACACCAGTACCTACTGTTGACTCCTGGATCGAAACCCTCATCAACATACACCAGGAAGCCAGGAAATACTTAGAAAAGGCCAAATCACAGACCAAGAGATATGCGGATTTCAAAAGGAGACCAGGCCCTTCTTATGCACTCAGTGACCGGGTGTGGTTGTCATTAAAACTACTACCCCAACACCTACGACCAAACAAATTGGCCCCACGGTACTATGGGCCATTTGCCATCAAGGAAATTAGTAACCCTGTCTCATACCGGATCCAGCTACCCGACTCCTGGAAAATAATTCATCCAGTTTTTCATACATCCTTACTGAAACCCTACATTCCGTCCTCCCGGAAATCCAGTAGACCTCCTCCTCTGCTGGTCGACAATCAACTAGAATATGAGATGTCCCGAATTTGCGATTCCAGATATAAATGGGGCCAGCTTCAATACCTGGTCGAATGGAAAGAATACCCTCCTAGTGAAAGAACCTGGGAACCTATCTCTAACATCAAGGCCCCTCGCCTGCTCAGAAGATTTCACCTCATACACCCGGGCAAACCTGGAGGAAAAGGTCTTCGGAGGAGGCATGCTGTCATGAACTTCAGAACACGCCCCTTTTGGACCTCCTGGTCCTTGTCTCAACGGGGCTTGCATTCTCTAATACTCCCAACATGGTCGCCCAGCGCTAAGACCGTTTCTCGCTCCATGCGCTGGACGTAACGTACTCTATTTATAGACCACGCCTTCCGCGGCTCTACGCGTCTCAATGCTATTGCAAGTAGCCATCAGACGTGTGATCCGTAGCTCACGGTATTCTTTCTCTGTCCTTGTGCACCTACCCGTTCCTTGCCCCTTCCTTTCTTCCTGTTTCCTGGACTCGTGTGCTAGTTGCACTCATCCTAGATCCTTGGATTCCTGGATTCCGCGTTCCTGGAACTGAACGCGTCCTGGAGTCGGAAGAGACTCGAGCAGCCTTAGTTAAAACCAGGACCGTCCGTAAGAAGGCAGCGAACACAGACTCCACCAAGGAACGGACCCAGGTGAGAAGGGGGGAACTCCTTGACACTTATGGCCATTAGCAAATGATTTACCGCGGGGGTCTCCTTCCCCTAGTCATGGACTCATATTCTGTAATGCATCTCACTTGACATAATTTCGGTTGACCTGGGAATGCCTGGTATGAAATTGTTCTCAACCACGTCTTAGTTCTCTTCACTGTATCAAAGCTTATGCCCTGAGGAGATAATTACTTCCTATTAATCTCTAAAGCTTTTACATCTCAGACCCTCTTGCATGACAGTAAGCATAATAACATAGTCAACTTGGCTGATAAAGCCTTCCTAGATAGTTCATCATTGTCTGGCCATGATAAGAATTTCTTTAAGACTTTGTCTACATCCCATACCTGATGGTATTTTTTTTTCGGAGGTCTAATTATTCTAACCCCTTTTAACAGTTTGCAAACTAAAGGATGTTCACCCACGGCTAACCCTTCAATTCTTGGATGTCCCGCAGAAATAGCTTATCGGGCTGTATTAACCATCCTATATGCCTTACCCTGGGCTGCTAACTGAGCCAAATAATTCACTACATGTACTACATCTGTTCTAACAGGATGTATGTCCCTGGCCACACACCAACTGTGCCAACCTGACCAGGCTGTTTTATATGCCTTCTTGGTCCCAGGTGCCCAAGCCTCATCGATAATCTGTTCATCTTCTTCCGATAATCCTGGCCTAGACCAGGCTCTCCTGAAATTTCCCACGCAATATAGCGAAGGCTGCCTGACTTCACTAGAGGGTGACCTTCCCCTGTGGGATCTCTCACTATGAGATCTAATCTCTGCAATTCTATTGGATTGTCGTAAGCCATCTCTAGCAGGTTCGGGAACCATGCTTGACCCCTCCAATCCGGTGTAATCAGTATCATGGATACCCACTGTCTCCTCACCTGCGCTAACGTCATTGCAATCATTGCGAAGGGTGGGAAGGCGTATTCCTTGCTCGGACACCACTGTTGTAGAAAAGCATCTATTGCATCCGCACCCGGGTCCGATCTCCAGCTGAAAAACCAGGCAATTTGCTTGTTCAACCTCAATGCAAAGAGGTCTCTCCTGCATGGACCCCATCTCTGCATCAGTGCCTGGAACACACTCTCATCTAGCACCCAGTCACTGGCATCCCTGAGGAATCTGGAGTTCCAGTCTGCTACTTCGTTCTGACAGCCTGCCATCACTGATATCCCTCTCTGTAGGCAGAGATGCCAGAATTCTTTCGCTAGCATCGCTAGCATTCTTGACTTTGTGCCTCCCAGTCTGTTTATATAATGTACTGCTAACACATTGTCCATCTAGAGGAGTAGGCAACCATCGTGCCCTCTCCTGAGTCCAGCATTTCACCGCAAAGGATCCTGCTAGAAGCTCCAGGCAATTTATGTGGAGATTTAATTCTTCTCCCGACCATCTGCCCCCTGTCGACAGATTTCCGCATCTGGCTCCCCATCCCCATCTGCTGGCATCCAACTCCATCACTAGATCTGGGGATGAGCCAAATATTGCCCTTCCATTCCAGGCATCCATGTGCTGCATCCACCATTGCAGTTCCTCTTTCGCCTCCGTACACAGGGGTATTCTTTGTTCATAGGATGCTCCCTTCCTGAGGTGTTGTATTTTCAGTCTCTGAAGGGCCCTGTAATGTAGGGGTCCCGGAAATATCGCTTGTATTGACGAAGCTAGGCGTCCCACTATTCTCGCTAACTCCCTCAGGGATATCGTCTCTGGGGAAAGCCTGTTCCGTATCTCTTTCTTTATGTCATTCACTTTGCTCAGAGGGAGGTTTAGTGTTCCCTGCACTGCATCTAATCTGAATCCTAGAAATTCCATGTTCTGGTCTGCCTGCAGATTCGACTTCTCCCAGTTTATTAGGAATCCCAGTTGTTGTAACAAATCTATCAAAATTTCTATCTGTTCCTTGATCAGCTCCTTGTCCTGGCACATTATACAAATGCCGTCCAGATAAATCATTAGTTTAATCCCTCCCTCTCTGAGGAAAGTCATGGTCGGTTTCATCACCTTCGCGAAGCACCAAGGAGCTGATGCTAGACCGAATGGTAGGCAGGTGAATTCCCACACTTGCCCTTGCCAGCGGAACCTCAGAAACCTCTGTTGTTTCGCTGCCATGGGTATGGTCGTATAGGCGTCTTTGAGATCTATTCTGGCAAGCCAATCCCCTTGTTGCAAGCTGTCTCTCAGCAAGTGTATGCCCGCCCTTTTGAAGTGTCTGTAAACTATGAACGTGCTTCATTCCCTTAAGTTTATTATCAGCCTTGTCTTGTGACAGCCTCTCACTACAAAGGAGGAGGCATAGCCATAATTGCTAGGTCGAATGTAGCACTCAGAGTAACCACCACACTAACTGTTAAGTCCTGTGAACTACTCACAGTCAAATTAGCCACTTTTAAATCAAGTAATCTAACCATCCACCTAATCTACAAACCCCCTGGCCCCACCGGGTCTTTCGAGGAAGACCTCATTACCTTACTCTCAGCCAACACTAAACCTACATCACAAATATTACTGCTAGGTGATTTTAACTTGGGTTACCAGAACCCTAATGCCCATTCAGCTAAAGCACTTGCTGACTCTCTAACTGAATTAGAGTTTACGCAAAGGTCGACCAACCTACCCATGAGATTGGCAGACTACTAGATTGGGTGGCTGACCACAATTGCAAAACCTCAATCACAGCCATTGAACCCCAGACATGGACCAACCACTATCTAATTTCCTTCACTACTCTTGCCAAACAATTAGTAAACAAGCCCAACTGGATGGCTCCACCCCTGCTTACTAAGACCAAACAAAACATCACTATGGACAAGCTTATGCTTCTCTTGCTCCCCACCCTGAACTCATCCAAGTCATTAGACCCAGCAGAACTAATTGACTTATATAACACTACCATGACCCAAGCATTAGATTCCATTGCCCCACTCAAACTGCTGAAAAATAAACCTAAAGAACACCTTAATGCTTGGTTTACCCACCAGTTAAAAGTTCTAAGGTGAGAAAAAAGAAAAATGGAAAAGATATGGAAAACTCTCCATCTAAAGAAAATAAAGACAATGCAAATCAAATATCTTCAAAATACAAAGCTGAGATACTCCGAACTAAATGCGAAACTTATAATGAAAGGATTCATAAAGCCAGCTCTAGTACAAAGAAACTATTTGTAAAACTGAGGGAAATGGAATCTCCTATACTGCCTGATGATTCGTGCCCAAAAGACAAAGATTGGTGCACGAACATCCAGAATTGTCACTCTTCAAAATAAAATAGCAGCTAAATGGCTTAAAATTTCCAATTTGGAGACCCACCAGATACCCAAAAAAATCTCCCCTTCAATCCACTACAGAAATTCGAATTCGGCCAGGTTACCACCTTCGAGGTCGAAAAGATCATAGCATCACCCAAACCCTCAAGATGCCAAGTTGACTTGTGTCCTGCCCAAATAATCAAAGAAGCCACCAGAGACCTTGCCCTATTTATCACCAAACTAATAAATGCCTCATTCAGGACATGCAAGGTTCCCACAAACATTAAGGGTGCATGGATCCTGCCGCTGCTAAAGACATCTACACTGGACCGAGCCATGCCAACTAATTACAGGCCCATCACGACGGTCCCATTTTTACTCAAAATAATTGATAAAGCTGCATATCTCCAAATCCAGCGATATCTAGAGACCAATAATCTCCTAGGACTAAAACAATCTGGTTTCAGACCTCTTCACAGCCAGTGAAACCGTCTTGCTAGATCTGAAAATGCAAATTGATCTACTGAAAGACAACACGCAATGTACCTTACTTCTCCTACTAGACCTCTCAGCCCCTTTCGATTTGGTGGACCACAAAATCCTCTGTGATCACCTATCATCAGCGGCTAACTTCTCTCAAGAGGCCTCAGACTGGATTAAATCCTTTCTCAGCAACAGATCAATGAGAGTCTTGTCTCCATCAGCTGCGGCCGACCCGTCCCCCATCACATGCAGAGTTCTGCAAGGTTCCTGTGTCTCTCCGACGATGTATAATATATTCACAAAGCCCCTGTTTGACGACCTGGATCGTCTGGGTGTCATCTACACGAATTACCCAGATGACACCCAGCTACTCATACCTCTCTCAGGCAACTACGATACAGACCTTGCCTTAGTCAATGACATTTATCTTATCATTCAGGCATGGATGGCAGTCCACAGCCTCTGCCTGAATGATGATAAGACATAGATTATGATATTAGGAGCACCTACTAACCTCAACAAACTTGATGGCCAATAGTCTTCATTTAACATAGACGGCATTACCATTAAAGTCGCTAAGGAAACCAAAATCCTAGGTTTCTACCTGTACTCTACCTTGAACCTGTGCAAACAAGTTAATGCGACAGTCTCCTCAACAGCGTACACCGGCAAGCTTATACATGCCTGCAAGCCGTACCTATCGACAGAGAGTTGCATCACTCTAGCGAGAGCCTTAATCTTGCCTAAACTCGATTATTGTAATGCCCTCTATGCAGGAGCTAGCAAGCAAATTACAAAAAAACCCCAAATTTTACAAAACAATGCTCTTAGAACAGAATTGAGTATCCCAAAGAGAGAACATATCTCAGAGACTAGAAGAAAGCACAAATGGCTCTCCATTAAGGACAGGATCCAACTTAAAATTCCATCCATTACTCATAAATGCCTTAACAATGCTGCTCCACAGTATTTAAGAGAGATAATCATCAACAAAACATCATCATTTCTACTAGGTCTGCCAACTCCCATTGTATCACATTTCCAAGATTGAACCTGAAAAAAGCTGGTGGCAATAGTTTGCCTGTTCAGACTGCCCAAGTCTGGAATGCACTCCCACGTCATCTGTGTATTGATCAGACCTTCCAAAGTTTCAGGATAAATACAAAAAGTGGTTAGTTATGAATGACATCTAACCCTAGTGTGTTCTATACCACACTGATAACCTACTGTCTGCTTCCTTGCAATGCACTTGTTTCATTCTGGCAGTATGTGTCT
This sequence comes from Ambystoma mexicanum, assembly GCF_040938575.1. NCBI lineage: Eukaryota > Metazoa > Chordata > Amphibia > Caudata > Ambystomatidae > Ambystoma > Ambystoma mexicanum. The sequence goes on along the minus strand of NC_090931.1, from coordinate 184,906,072 downwards.
CCTTACCTGCCTCGACTTTGAAAAGTATCTGTAACTGTTTGTCGTGTTGTAAATTTGGCTTTGTATTATTCTTCACCTGCTATGATTATATTTATTTAACCTTATGCATCAAAGTTTTCTTGTAGTGCACCTAGATACCCTAGGGTCTGGTGCACTTTATACATCAATGAACAAACAAACAAACAAACAAACAAACATGTTGCTTATGAAGCTGTCTCTTATGTTTGCTACCTGTTTTATAGCATCTTTCAGTGCTACCTCTCTTATTTCTGCATCTAGTAACTCCTCGTCTGCTATCCTGAGCCACAGTAACTTCTGCCATTTCTCCTGTCTTGGTAAACATATCCAGTCTATGTGGAAACCCTGTATGGTTCTAGAACCCAATCATCTGAAGAGAATAATCTCCATTTCTCTACACAACTCACTTCTCTCCCCCCTACTGTCGGAATTTGTGTTGGTGTTTCTTGCGCTTGCGCACTTTTTCTCACCTGAGTTATGCTGTTGTTGGTTTCTGGGGTGTCTCCACCCTCGCCTTCTTCCTCTTCCTCTTTTTTTTCCAATAAGTTTTTATTAACCATTTGTAATTCATACAACAAAGAGCAATAACAGGAAGAAAATGAACACAGAACCTCCTAAACCCCTTTAACCCGCCCCTCCCCCATCCCCACCCTACCCCCACCCAGATTCTACAGGTTTACTGAGCAGCCAGGTTCGACAGATAGGAAAAGGAAAATGAGTAGCACACTTCAACTTAGAAGGTCCCATTCATCATGAGGGCTAACTATGCCCAACAGCTGCATCGCCCTGGGGCACCAGGCCCGGCGGGATCCCGCCTTTAAGAAGGACAACAGAGCGGCCCATTCCGAGTAAAACCTCAAGTGCATGCCTTGAAGTGCATAGGTGAGCCACTCCATTGCCACCAATGCCCACAGTTTCGCCACCCACTCGTGTTCCTGAGACGGGTCCTTTGAATTCCACTTCCTGGCCAGGACCATTGCCGCCGACATCATCATTATCACATATAGTTTGCGGTCGGCTATGGTGGGCAGGGTGGCAAGCATTCCATTAAGGCCCACTAAGTCGCGCCCCCACCTCCATCCTGCAAAGGACCCAGCACCTGAGTTATCGCCTGCCGAACCAATGACCAAAAACCAGCCAGTTTCGGGCATTCCCACCAAAAATTAGCCCAGGATCCCACTTCGCCGCACTCCCTCCAGCAAAGTGCCGAATGCGTGGGGTACATCTTGTTTAACTTAAGCGGGGTACGGTGCCATCTGAGTAGAAGCTTCAGCCACATCTCCCGGATTTGAATAGACCTAGCGAGTTTCGGGATTTGGGACCACAGCCTAAGCCACTCCTGTTCCCCTACGCCAGCCCCTAGATCAGTCTCCCATTTACTCATGCAGGACCTGGAATGCAGTGCCTCTTCCCATTTTATGAGCTTATAAATAGACAAAACCACTGCCCTGTCCCCGGAGTTGGTATCTAAATACTTTTCAAATTGGGTAAGAGGGAGTGAACCCGGGCGTCGTACAGACGGGTGGGAGATCCAGTGCCTAAACTGGAGGTATGAGAATCGCTGTTGCTCTCCCACACCAAAGTCTATCTTGCAGTGCTCGAAGCTTTTCACTTCGTCCCCTCGAAGAGCCAGTCTCGCAGCATCCTACATCCCCCTGAAAACCATGCATCGAAACTTGGCGCTGGGGTGACAGCCGGAGTGAATTGCGGGTTTCCATGCAGGGGAGAATATGGGGAAGGGGAGGTAGTGATCTGAGCCCTACGGACTGCCTGATCCCATGCATCCCCGGTCGCCGATGTTATAGCGCTACAGTACATTCTGTGTGGCCTATCTTGCTTCGGTAACCACAGGACACCCTCCAGTTCTGTACCCACCACCGCTCTATCCATTGGTCTCCAGACTTTGCCCCTGTCGTTCCACTGCCAATCCCTAATTACCCTAAGCTGCGCAGCTAAATAGTACACTCGAAAATCTGGCTGCCCCACTCCCCCCCTCTCAGGCAAGGCTTTCATGATGGGAGCCACCACCCTCGGGCGCTTTCCGCTCCAAACAAACCGGCTAGTTATTTTTTGCAGAGCTCAGAGATGTGGGGACATGTGGTGTGCAGTGAAAATATAGAGAAAAAAAAGTCGAATGACAAAAATATGGAAAAAAAAGTTACAAAAAATAGTTGAATTATTTATTTTTTTATTTATATTTATTTTTTGGCTCTCGTAGATAAAAAAAAAGGTTAAAAAAAGGGTGGTTGGTGGGGTAACCCCCCCCCATTTCGAATAAAAAATGTATTAAAAAAGAAATTCGACTTTTTTTTCGACTTTTTTTCTCGATATTATGACTATGAACCGGGACATGTACCGGTAGGGTGACGAAGTGATACAAGATCAGGGGTAGGCTTGACATCTTTAAAGCGTTGACTCTACCCAACCACGAGATCTCAAGGGGGCCCCAGTCCACGAACTTAGATTTCACATTCTGGAGGAGCGGCGGATAGTTCACTACGTACAATTGTCCACTTTCTTGGTCAGATACACCCCCAGGTATTTCAACAAGGAGATTCTACCCATCTGTTTGTGTGCATCTTAGTGAGGTCACAAATTTCAGAGGGCGTCAGGGCTAGGGGGAGAACCTCAGACTTGTGGGCGTTGACCTTTAGGCCTGCCACCTTACCAAAATTGTCCAGCTCTCTTGCCACCGCCTGCAAAGATAAGATCGGGGAGGTTAAGGAGAAGATCATATCATCAGCGAAGGCCACGATCTTGTGGGCCTCGCCTCCGAATGGGATACCTTTGATGTCCTCAGCTGCACGAACTGCTGCCAGAAACGGTTCCAGGTGGAGGGCATACAGGAGCGGCGACATCGGGCATCCCTGCTTGGTGCCCCTTCCCACACATATCGGTGCAGTAACCTGGCCGTTTATCGCTAAGCGTATGACAGGGTTTTGGTAACTAGCCTTCACCCGCGCTATAAAGCCCGCTCCGAAACCCATTCGCTCCAGGACCGCAAACAGAAACCCCCACTCAACCCGATCGAAAGCCTTCTCGGCATCGATAGCCAGCAGAAGGGCCGGAATATTCTTTTTCTGGAACTTTTCAATCAGGTGCGTGAGCAGTCTGACATTATCCGAGGTTTGTCTACCCCTTATAATACCTGACTGGTCTCCCTGAATTCGTTTGGGGAGGATAGATTCTAGACAATTGGCCAGGACTTTAGCATGAATTTTGGCATCGACGTTCATTAATGCTACAGGGCGGTAGGGCGCGCAGTCGGTCGGATCCTTACCTTGCTTATGAAGCAAGATCACTTTGGCTTTGTTCATGGATCCGGGGAGTTGTCCCGAAGAACCTATGCAATTAAATTGTTTAGTGAGGACGGGAATTAAGACCTCCTTGTGGATCTTATAGAATTCTGAAAGGAACCCGTCGGGGCCCGGGGCTTTACCCGATGGAAGGTTATTAATGACCCTCCGCACCTCATCTGGCGTGATCTCGACTTCCAGCCCGTCCCTATCGACCTGCGACAACCGTCCCAAAGGTATGCCTCTTGCTCTACGATCTGAGGAAAACTCGAACTACAAAGGGCAGTGTAGAATTTAGTAAATGCCCCCTCAATGTTTGAATGCGACGTGAGCAAACCCCACCCACCCCTCACCTTTTATTTTTAGTATGGTTCTTTCCCCGGCCTCCTTCCGGAGCTTTCTAGCTAACAAGCGGTCAGCCTTATTGCCCTTAACATAGAACCTCTGTCGGTAGCGGCAAAGATTCCGTTCAACCGCTCTGTTTTGTATGAGGTTCAACTGACCGCGAAGCGATTTATACTCTTTTTTGGTGGCAGCCAACATTCTAAGGCTCATACGAGACATAACCTCCTTGAGCCGCTCCTCCAGCTGTATCTCCTCAAGCCTTAATTCCCTTTGCCTTCTAGCTTTGATAGCGATGATCCTGCCCCTGATCATGGCCTTTAATGCATCCCACCAAATCTGAGGAGTTGAATCCTCCCATTTATTGTGGGAGGCGTACTCCCCCACCGCGCCCTCTATCTCGCTAACCAGGAGACAGTCTCGAAACAGGGAAACCGGATATCTCTACTTCCAGATGGCTGGAGGGTCTCTAGGCACCACCAATGATAGGGTAAGCGGAGCGTGGTCCCCCACAACGATCGCGCCCACCTCCAATGCCAAGGCCCTTCCCAACAGTGGTTTCGAGATCCAGACATAGTCTATCCGCGAGTGTGACCTATGCGCATGCGAATAGAAAGTGTACCCCTCCACTGAGCCGTATAGTTCGCGCCACGTGTCCACCAATGCCAGATCATGCATTTTCTTCAATAAGGCCCCAGATGGGCCCCCCTGTTTATCCCATGTCGAGGAGCTCCTGTCTTTAGCAGGGTCCCAGGCTAGGTTAAAATCACCCATTAGGAGGATATTCCCCACTGCAAATTTCCCCAGGCGAGTAAGGGATTTCTGTAGGAAAGGGTCCTGAGCTTGGTTGGGCGCATATAAGGTTGCCACCGTAAAGGACTGGCCCTTACCCTCCAGCAACACTGCAAGATACCGACCTTGGTTGTCTTTCTGGATGTCTTTAATAGTCACTCCTAACCCGTCCCTTATAGCTAGTAACACCCCACCCCCTTCTCGCTTGCCTGTGTAGCCTGAACCAGATGGGAGTACCCCCAGAATCTAATCCTATGCAAATCTTTCGTCTGTACATGAGTTTCCTGCAATGCCACTACGTGGGGCTGTTCCCGCCTAAGAAAGCGCTCAACTTTTCCCCTCTTTATATGGGAATTAAGCCCATTCACGTTTAGTGACATGAATTTTAGGGCGTTAACGTTAGCCATCTGCCCGTGTCATGCTGGTCTGGAGAGTCCCAGGGAACCTTCTCAGCCTTATTCCAATCGTTGGGTGCCCCAAAATCACCCCCCATGAGACCCATTTGATGCCACTCAAGTCTGAACCTTGAATCTTGAACCCCTCCCCCCCTCCATCCCTTCTAGGCGGCATCGGCTGGCACTCAGCCCCCCTCGTACAATAAACACGAGAGACAACCCCAATACCAGACCCAGAAAACACCCACGTGGGAAATCCCATTCCCATTCCAAGATTGCCAATCCCGGCCTTCCCCAACCTGCAACCCGAAGCAACATAAACCCACAGCCCAGCCCGAGCCCTTAAGCAGCTTCCATTGGGGCCCTCCCCGGCCTCTACTCAAAAATGTGTTAAACCCATCAGGCTGCTATGACACCACTGAGGGACCACTCTGCCCGGCCCCGTCTTCAAGAGTGCCCTTGTTTGCCTGTCGCTCGGGGCATGGGCCCGAAGATCTCTTCCTGCCCCTCCTGCGCTTAGCTGTAGACCACTCCCACGGTCTGAGCAGAGGCTGCTGCTTCCCCTCCCCCCGCGCGGGGGGTAAGGGTTGGTCCTCCAGGCCCAGCAAGGCCAGGCCCTGATCGCAGGTTGTTATCTTATGTTGAGAGCCCTGCCAGGCGAAGGACAAACCAAATGGATGGGCCCATCTGTAGCTGATCCGTTGAGATCTGAGGAAAGTCAAAACAGTGCCCATTCTTTGCCTCTTTATAAGCGTAGCTCTCGCCAAGTCATGATAAAGTGTGATTTCCTGGCCATTGTAGGTGATTCGAGCCGCACTTCTCGCTCTCTCCATAACTCTCTCCTTCGTTGCATAACTGTGGAAGGCTACCAACACGCCCCGTGGTCTGGATCCCGGCTCCAAGCATCTTGGACCCACCCTGTGGACCCTGTAAAACTTCATGTCAAAATCCAGAGTGACATCCAACAAGTCGACAAATATTCCTTTCAGCATGGATGGGAGCTCTTGGTCTTGGATATCCTCTGACAGCGATTTCACTCGAATGATCGCTCTTCTAGACCTGTTCTCCAGGTCTTCCGCTTGCAGCTCAAGGTTTTGTGTAGCCACCGCCAATGTCTTGAGTAGGGTATCCACTTTTCTCGCATCTTCCGTCAGTTCCTGGATGGCCCTCTCGTTGGTGTCAACTCTCTCTTCGACCTTGTTGACGTCTCTTCTGAGATCACCTAGGCTTTCAGCCAGGTCCTCTCGTAGTTTGTCCATCTGTTGTTGTCCGGCCGCCGTGATCTTCTCTAACAGTTCACCCATAAGGCGCGAGAGTGATTCCTGGGTTAACGGTGTGTCATGGCCCTCTTGGGAGGGCCCGGCCGAGGACCCGGCCAGCCCCTGAACCGAGTCCCGAGCTTCCGTGGTCTCCATGTCCTTGGGCCAAAGTTTCATGAGGGAGCCCTCTGTAGTCTTCCTGGACATCTTTCCCTGGGAAGGGCACTCTTTCCCCTTGCTCCTGGACATGGCCGGCCCAAGTGGCAGAAGACTGAGAGAGGTAGTAACGTCCTCAAAGGCACCCCCTTGGCAGGGGCGGCGTGGGGGACGGGACAAGGGCCACACCGGACCCGCCCGCTCCTCTTGGGCAACCGAGTCAGGGACCCACAGCCCCACCCAGCACCTCACTTAGCTGGGTATACTGCCCCTCAGCTGTTACCCCCGGTGGCAGTGGAGCAACCGCGGGAGTGGCTCCCCTCCGGTGGCACCAGGGGTCTTCTACTTTGCTGACGGAGCACCGACTGACCAGCCCCCCTCAATGCTCTCTGTCCACAATGCAGGTTGCTGAAGATCAGCAGGGCGATCATCCACAAAAGCAGCCCCCCAGCGGAGTCCAGCAGCCAGTCCGCTCACCCAAGTCCAGGAGGCCCAGCCGGGGGAAGGACCACTCCAACACCACCAAGCTGTCAACAGTGAGCCTCCAGGCCCGCACCACTCCACACAGGCGGCCCCTCCACATGGGCCCGAGGGGGGGGTGCAGCACAGGCCAGCAGTTCTTTTGGAGCCCGGGGGCTGGCCATAAACCCCCGGCAGTACACCTGCCCGGGGCCCCCCGGGCCCCTTCGCCAATCTCAGGCTCTCCCCCGGTTCGCCTCCAACGTGCCCAGCAGGCGCCGCTGCAATTCCAGGTAGCGCTCTGCCCCCGAGCCGCCGCAACTTCACTCTTCTTCGGAAGCCCTGGGGAGCTGCCACAGTCCCCCAGCGGACCATCCGCCCGGGGCTCCCCAAACAGCTCCACAGGGGACAGGCACCACTGCTGCTGCTCCGGACAGCCCCGAGGCTTCAGGCTGCCGCGGGCCCAGCTCTGTCAGCCGCAACCTCACCGGTGACCCGGCTCACGGCCCCTTCCACGCTCCTCCCCCGCAACTTGGGGGACCAAACTCCCAGGGAGCGGGGGGCCGACAGGAAAGCACCAGCGGAGCACCGGCTGGGGCGCCCCAGACCCCCCCACGGGGCTCAAGCTCCTTCCCCGCTCTGATCGGCGGCCGCTCGCCTAGTGGCTCCGCAGGACCGGACCCTCGGGCACTCACAGCACTAGCCGCCGGACCCACACCAGGGGCTCGGGTCCCGACCCGGGCCACACCAGCCGCTGCAGGGGGGCCGACAGCCACCCGTTCCGACGCCGGGGAGGGCCGCTGGATCAACGGGTGGGCAGCATTAGTAAGTGCAGGTCGGGAGCGCAAGGCGGTGCATCCTCCCGACTAGTCGGCCATCTTGGAATCCCCTTCCTCTTCCTCTTGATGGGAAGAAAGGGTTAGGTTTTCTTTCGTCCTGTTTCCAGTGATCCCTGTCACTTTGGAACCTGTTACTGTAAAAACAGCTGGATTAGCGGCCCCTGCCTCTTCCAGCCCTGTCAAAAACCCATCTGCTGAATATCCTCTTCAGCGAGGCTTGAGCTTTGTCTATCGCCACATAAGAGTTGATGAATTTTGTTAGCTCTTTAATAAATGTGTCTCCAAAGAGCTTCCCTTTCGCAGAAGCTGCTGCCTTAGATGTGGCCAACTCACTCAATTTGGGGTCGATCTTAACTAAGATCGGCCTTCGCCTTTCCGCCATGAGTGCACTGTTGGCATTAACCAGTAGGCATATAGCCCTCTGGGCCAAGCCTGATAGAATGGTCGGGACGATAGCTTCCCTGTTATCTTTCACTTCTTCTGCCATCTCCATAATTTTAGCAAGTGGTCCAACCACCTCCAACATTCTGTCCTGACATGATCGCCAGGATCTGTCTAATCCCTTCTTTATTTTTATTTTTTTATTTTATTGCATCAATTAGTTACCAAAGGAAACTTTAAATGCATTGTGGAGATAAAAAGAAAAGAAAATAATTGAAAAAAGGAAGAAAAGGAAGAAGAAGAAAAAAAAAAAAAAAACAGTAACATCAATTATATATATATAGGGGGGGAAACAGTATAACTCGAGTAAAATAACTAAATGTCCAAAATTGTAAAGGTTTCTCTCATAAAGTTCAACAGAGCCAGGGTCGTAGATACTTTTTCCCCCCTTCTCAGAATTAGCCACCTGTCCTGCAAGGTTAAAGTGCTTAAATTTGAAAGGTGCGTCCCCAACCATTTCTCTCTGAACTTAGTTAAGGTAACACAATTCATCACTAGATGCTGTAAGGTTTCAGCCTCTTGCCCACAGCCTCGACACAGCAGACTGGGTTTTTCCTCTTTTTTGGTTCTTCTCCCTAAGACTTCTCTTGTGTTGAAGAGGTTTAGTCTGAATTTTAAGAACCGCTGTCTTTCCGTATTTGAGGGAAATTTATCCAAGTAAGGGTGGACGGTGCCTCTGCAATAGTGCTCGTCCATGCCTTGGGTGATTGATGGCAAAGCACTGAGCCTGTCCAGGGTGGCTATCCAGTCCCAGTCCAAGAGTTTTCTCTTTACATGAGCGGATTTAACATGAGATTGTCTGGTTTTAGTGCTATGGTATTCAGGATTTCTAAACAAATTAATTGCCACTTGGTTAGGACCGGAATCAATTGTCTTTTGATTGCTTCGTTAATTGCCACAAATCCACTTCTTTCCTGGGGGTGCAGACATTTGCAGAGGAGTGTCAGGGATTTCCAGACCGTAGATATGTAAAGGGACGAAAGGCCTAGTTCCTTACGCACACTTTCCATTGGAGTTGATGTCGGTAAGCCCAATACTCTTTTCCAGAATAGGCCCTCCAACAGTTTCCAAACATCTGAATTGATGAAGAAATTCGCCTCTGCTGCGTAAGTGAGAATTGGCACAACTTTCAGTTTGTAGAAATCTATCAGAGGACGAAGGGAAAAAGAACAGTATCGTTGCTTGATTAACAAGGCTTGCGAAGCTAAGTTCATAACTTTACTTCTAAGCCTGCAGATACCTGGACCATCTTGGATGCTGTTGTTTAAAGTTACTCCAAGGTATATCATGGACGAAACCACTGGTACTTCTTCCCCGGAAAGGTACCACCTTAGATTTTTCATGCCGATGATAGGTCCTAGCCTCAAGATCTTTGATTTTTTTGGATTTATACGGAGGCCGTTTCCTTGTGTGTATGACTCGAGTGCCTTTAGTTGCCGCTGAAGTCCGATGGCCGTTTGGTCTAGCAACAGAAGATCGTCCGCAAATAACAGCCTTCCCACGACGGTCTCTGCGAGTTTTGGGGGGAAACACCCCACTGCTTCGAAAGCTTCCTGCATGTCAGATATAAAAAGGCAAAAAACAGTGGGAGCCAACCGACAGCCCTGTTTTTCTGACCGTGCATGGCCACCACATTGTTTGAGAGGTTGCCCTGTCTGTCCAACCTTACTCTGAGGGTTGTCCCCGTGTGTAGTGCTTCGAGAGGTTCTCTCAGGTTGGTCGGACATCCCCATTTCCTTAATTTGTGCCATAGCATTCCGCGATCAACAGAATCGAATGCCTGTTCAAAGTCTATTGACGCGATATAGATGTTCTTATATTTCTTGGCCTTAACCATGCATTTGATTATGTTGATGAGTAGCACATTTAAGGATGTTCCAATGCCCTTTCGAAAGCCTGATTGGCAAGGGTCCAGATGGTCTGCCAGCCGACTCCAATCATTTAGATGTTTCAAGATTAGTGCTGCAAATATTTTGCCGACGACATCCAAAAGGGCAATCGGTCTGTAGTTAGTGGGCACGGACCTATCTCCCTTCTTAAAGATCGGCGCAATTATGGACGTCGTCCAAGATTTAGGTAACTTTTTTAGTCTTGTTATGTTGTTATACAAATCCAGCATGAACGAAGCCCATTTTTCCGGGTCCCTTTTGAGGATGTCGTTGGTGAGACCATCAGGTCCTGCAGCCCTTGAAGAATTGGACTGTTTAATAAGGTCTAGAATATCTTGTTTTCCAAATTTAAAGTCCCAGGGCTCGTTCGATGGTAAGAATGGGGCAGGACCACAGATTTTCCCCATAGAGTAAAGGTTCCGAAAGTGAGTTTCCCAAACTTCTGAGGCTATTGGATTTACCATTTTTGAGTCGGAAGGGATGTTTATTTCATTGATCAACTTCCAAATACCAGTGATGTTTTTAGTAGATAGTAGGTGAAGCATCTTCTCACTGTCTTGTTGCATTATTTGATGTTTGTGTTGCTTAAGCCAGTTCCTGTAGGTGTTTCTAGCTTTAGTATACAGGACTAAGTCAGCTGGTGCTCTAGTTTTAACATATAATCTCCTGGCTTTTTTAACCAGTTTTTTTTGTCACTACTTGGTGGTCATAGTGGTGCCGCTTGCATTGGTGAATTTCCTTGGCGACTACTTTTGGGCGAAAGATCTTCAGTGTTTCAGCATATTCTATCAGGTTTGGACCTTGGTCCTTGATTAAGGAATCCAGCACCAGGGCCATCTCTTTTCTTCCCATGCGTAGTCTATTGCCACCAGGAGTTGACTCAAGAAACTGGTTTGGTAGATGTTTGCCTGGTACAGACGAGAGCTTGTTCCAGGCCTCAGATTTGAGTTCCAGGATGTTGTGATCACTCTGGATCGTGGGGATCACGTCCAACGATATTAATTTGCCAAAGAGATTTTCTGATGCAAACATATAGTCCAGTGTACTTGTTTGGGCACCCCGTTTCCATGTGCGGGCGGCTGGTTTGTCGCCCGCCAAGTTACCGTTTACCAAGTATATATTTCTGGCTAGTAGTTCCTTCTCCATGACCACGCCTCTCGTTATTTTTTTTGAGGCGTTCAAAGGCAGGAACTCTATTTTCCTCTGCTTCTTGTCGTAACATTCCATGTTCAAGTCACCACATAGCAGAATTTCAAGTAGTGGGCATTCAATCCTGGCGTCGTCTATGGCTTCCAGTAGGACTTCCATAAGTTTGTCCTCATCTCGGGCTGTCGGGCCCCAGTATACGTTGCATATAAGCAACTGCCAGTCTGAAGTAAGTGAAGCTGGTTCTGATGTGGATGAAATCCTAGTAAGTTGGATCCAAGGGTTTCTGTTTAGAGAAGAGAGCACTTTTATGCCACTGGTGCGCTTTACCCCCAACAGTAAACCCGAGCTCGGTCTGCCTTTTGAGCCCTTTGTTGTGGGGTTTAGATATAGCTCAAACCTGTCCAAAAGAGGTAGATCACACAACCAGGTTTCTTGCAAGCAAAATAGGTCGTAAGAGGACAGGTGTGTTGCTGAATTCCCAAGTAAATGCACATAACCCCTTGTGTTCCAACTCATGATCTTTATCCCTTTTGGTTTGGAGTTGGAGTGGGCACTCGTAGATGGGTGTTGGCGTTATGACTTAGCAGATAGGACCCCAGCCAGCCAACTCCAGTCGTCTTGACTATTCACCAAGTTTAGTCCTGCTTTTTCTGATTGAATATGCATTTGGTCTCCTCCACCTCTCGGGTCCCTTTACCACTATTTCCTGCTTTCATCGGAGGATCCTTATAGGGTTTGGTAGTGGTACTTCGGTGGTTGTGTAGTAGATGTTTCCGAGTAGCTACACGGTCGGATCTGTTTTCCTCCTCCAACTCCCTAAGCACGAATCCACATAAGTTATGTTTTGGGCCCAACTCTAAGAGTACATTTTTAGTGTTTTGATCAGTTGTGTGAAGAATCACACTGTCGTGTCGCTGTTCATTATGAAATTCGATCCAGTCTAAATCCCTCGATTTTAATTTCTCCAGAAGATCCAGGGATTGTAAGAGCCTCATAACGTTAGCCCAATTCATAATTAAGTTGTCTTCGTAGCCTAGAGTTCTTTCCAATAGTATTCTGTAGTGTTCCTTGGCATTTTTTGCCCCCGGTCCATTGTGGGCATTGTGATTGTTGGGCCCACATGTCGGTTTTCTCTCAATCGTTTCTGCCCATGACACTGTTCTTTTTGTTTCCTTTGACGCGTCGGTGCTGACTCCTTTATTACTGGTAGTTTCCAGGGATCTCTGGACAAGAAAGTTCCGTCTGTCTTCCAGTGTTATGTAAACCAAGGCGTTAGATGGGTGTATGTCTGCCCTCTCTTTTTCTGTGGGGCTGGCCAATATTTCTCTACCAGAGTGCACTCTAGTTTTCCACTTGAGTTTTTTATCGAAGACCGAGTTCGGAATCGATAACGTGGGCATTGAGGGCTTTTTGAAGGACACTAGCCGCACCGCCCTGTCTTTAATCGTCTGAGCCTTCGTCTCCCCTTTAAGGTCGACTTCTTTTATCTTGCTGTATATTTCTGGATCTTCTTCCTCAATACCACTTTCTGTTCCGTAGGTATTCGATCCTGACTCCCCCTCCCATGTGGTGTTTATGTCTGAATAAACAGATAAGTCCATGAGAGAGATGTCCATGTTGTCATTTGTTGACGTGATGTCCAGTGGGCGAGGGGACTCATCAGGAGTTACTTTTAGGCGGGCAGCAGGAGCAATTTCTGTTTTTTTTATTACTGGTCTCTCATGAGTTGGCAGTTTGCAGGGAAGTGCCAAGTTCCTTGGAAGGGATAGACCAGTTGCAATTTTAGATCTCAATGTGGGTTTTCTTGTAGGCAAAGGTCTCTGTCCTATAGGTTTGTCCGTTGGTATGACTATTTTCCCATAGTTTTTGTTGCCTTTCTTGTTTACTTTAAGTAGACCTTCCTTCATTGGGGATAAACCTGATTTTGGTTTCTTAAATAAGTCAAATAATTTGATGTTGCTAGTTGGCACTGGAGCCTGGAGCTGATCCCGTGTAACCAGGGGCAGAGTATTAGTTGCAATGGAAGATGCTGAACATCCTTCCTTCGGTGCTAGCCTACCCTCCTTCATTACTGGGGTAATTGCCCACACAGCAGGGTCCGTGTTGGTAGAACTGTCCTTGTATTTAGTGGTGGAAAGTTCCTCAAAAGTACTCTTTGTAGACAGAACCACCTGCTGGTTATGAGTCTGTTCCAGTGAAGTCGGACCACTCTCCGGGCCACCTGCACTCCCTAACCTGAGACTTGTCCTTTCCGATCTTCTTATTTCTTTTTCTTTTATGATTGGCTCGATGATACTTTTCAAAATGTTTGTCGTATGTTCGTCATTTTTTTCGAGTTTCGACTGAATTGCCGAAACAAAGCCTTCTATAAAGATCATTTTAGAAAACATCATTGCGATTGTTGTCGTATGGTCCCGAAGCTGATCATTTTGCGACTCAATAAGTTTCATAAAGGGGGCCATTATAAGAGCAAAAGCTGTGATCATTCCAGGATCGATTTGGGGATCCTTTTTAGAAGGAGCATCTCCTTGAGTTGATTCCAAGACGGACAAGAGATCCTCGTCTGTGGGAGAGGGTTGTATTCTTTGCCGTTTACTTGGAAACGGCGCCTGCTGGGGGAATACTCCTTTATGGAATCTTTGTGGGGGTCCCTGAGGTAAAGTTTTGTTGACTGAGGCAAGAGACCCCCCATTTATTTGGTGATGACCCCTTACGCTCAGGGATAAATGTGTATGACCTTGGGGTGGTCATTTGTTGGGATCTAGACCGTGGCGTAGAGGGGTCCAGAAGACACTCTCGAATAGTCACCCTGTTTTGCTGGTTCGTACTTCAATAGTTTGTGTGGAAATCGGTGTTCAGTAAGGAAATCCCGAAGGGTTTCCAACCGTTGTCCGATTTTTTTGCTGGAGGCTGATCTCTTTTGTTCCCATTTAAGGAACCGAAGACAAAGGGGTTCACAACAGGAGGTGCGGTTGGCCTTAGAGAACCCGTCTCATCATCATAAGTTGCGCCCAAGTCCTTTGGGGAGGAGAGAGTAGAATTTAAGGGAATCGAATTGGGCGAAACCTCCCACACTGTGGCCATGGGGGACAGTCCTATTTGTGGTTTCGCGTTCTGGCCCCTATCCTCAATGACCACCGTGCTATTAAAAAGTCCCCGATTTTCAATTTCTATGGGGGGCACTGATGTATCCGGGGTCTTGGAAGACTGTTGGGGCTGTAGGTGAAGCTGTGTGTGGGAGCCTTCCCCTTCTCCTATACTTGATCCGTTCACCACCTCCTCAGCCGTTTCCACATTTGTTTGTAAAATATTTTCGAATGAGGCAGTGCTGCATGTAATGGCTACCTCGGGGTAGCAGCCCACCCCTGTCCTATATGGCGAGAGCTTTGAGACCGGTGAGTCCGCCATTGTGAACAGTTAGTCAGTAAGACCAGGCCGAATTACTAAGATTTCAGAAGTACCAGGTTGATATACAGGTCTTTTCAGAATAAATAGATCTTGCAGTTACCTTGCTGCCTTCTTGTCTCCCTGCCACAGTCTGCACATAGGCATACTTCCCGAGTGAATCTGGCACCACCAGCGCCTAACAGCCGCACAACAGCTGATGGGCTTTTCCCCGCCGGGCTTAACGCCGCGAGGGTGACTCACGGCTGAATAAAAGGTCCGGATAAGTCACGTGATCCGTCACGTGATGCAGCGTGGCTCCGCCTCCTCCAGGAAGCAGAAGGAGCCACAGCAAGAGCTATCTGCAGCTTGCAATGCTGTGAATAGCAGGGTAGAGTTCAAACTGCAAAACGAAGCTCCAAGGTAATGCAAACACACCGCTCAGCTGACTCACGGCTGAATAAAAGGTCCGGATAAGTCACGTGATCCGTCACGTGATGCAGCGTGGCTCTGCCTCCTCCAGGAAGCAGAAGGGGCCACAGCAAGAGCTATCTGCAGCTCGCAATGCTGTGAATAGCAGGGTAGAGTTCAAACTGCAAAACGAAGCTCCAAGGTAATGCAAATACACCGCTCAGCTGACTCACGGCTGAATAAAAGGTCCGGATAAGTCACGTGATCCGTCACGTGATCCAGCGTGGCTCCGCCTCCTCCAGGAAGCAGAAGGGGCCACAGCAAGAGCTTTCTGCAGCTCGCAATGCTGTGAATAGCAGGGTAGAGTTCAAACTGCAAAACGAAGCTCCAAGGTAATGCAAACACACCGCTCAGCTGACTCACGGCTGAATAAAAGGTCTGGATAAGTCACGTGATCCGTCACGTGATGCAGCGTGGCTCCGCCTCCTCCAGGAAGCAGAAGGGGCCACAGCAAGAGCTATCTGCAGCTCGCAATGCTGTGAATAGCAGGGTAGAGTTCAAACTGTAAAACAAAGCTCCAAGGTAATGCAAACACACTGCTCAGCTGACTCACGGCTGAATAAAAGGTCCGGATAAGTCACGTGATCCGTCACGTGATGCAGCGTGGCTCCGCCTCCTCCAGGAAGCAGAAGGGGCCACAGCAAGAGCTATCTGCAGCTCGCAATGCTGTGAATAGCAGGGTAGAGTTCAAACTGCAAAACGAAGCTCCAAGGTAATGCAAACACACCGCTCAGCTGACTCACGGCTGAATAAAAGGTCCGGATAAGTCACGTGATCCGTCACGTGATGCAGCGTGGCTCCGCCTCCTCCAGGAAGCAGAAGGGGCCACAGCAAGAGCTATCTGCAGCTCGCAATGCTGTGAATAGCAGGGTAGAGTTCAAACTGCAAAACGAAGCTCCAAGGTAATGCAAACACACCGCTCAGCTGACTCACGGCTGAATAAAAGGTCCGGATAAGTCATGTGATCCGTCACGTGATGCAGCATGGCTCCGCCTCCTCCAGGAAGCAGAAGGGGCCACAGCAAGAGCTATCTGCAGCTCGCAATGCTGTGAATAGCAGGGTAGAGTTCAAACTGCAAAACGAAGCTCCAAGGTAATGCAAACACACCGCTCAGCTGACTCACGGCTGAATAAAAGGTCCCGATAAGTCACGTGATCCGTCACGTGATGCAGCGTGGCTCCGCCTCCTCCAGGAAGCTCCAAGGTAATGCAAAAACACCCTTCTTTATATCTCCCCATGAACGTGACCATGCGGTCATCGTTGTCGGGGGTCTCCGCGATCCCTTCTGGCAGGTGTGGGTGTGGGCATTCGGCCCTCAATTTGTTCCTGGCTTCTCTTGCGAGCGGTGTTCTTAACCTCTTCTTTATATAAGCCACAATCTTCGATGGCGGTTCCCATTCTGAGGACCTTGGCTGAATGAGAGCGTCTGGATCAAATTCGTCTCTGTCCCCCCTCTTTGACCTCTGTTCTCTTTTTCTTAGGAGCTTTCTTTTTATCTTCTTCCGAAAATATCACTTCCACCTCCTCTGATGATGGATTATCCCAATGATCTTCGTCATATCCTGTAACGCTCACCTGATTCTCGCAGAGGCGCCGGTCTTGACTGGGCGACTACCGTATCTCCAAAGGTGATGTGTAGCACCCGGTTGGCTCTTGGGCTGGACCTCTGTGCACTGTATGCCTGACGTGTAGAGTAAGATGTCTGCAGATAGAAAATATGGGGTTAATGAACTGGGGTTATTGGGGTGTCCCTATCTCTTTCCTCTTCTCCTCTCCTGTAGACCCCCAAAGGTTAACGCTCTCACCTTAGGTAAGTGAATGCCGAGCTCTCCATCTGCCTCGGGGCAGGGTGCTGTAACCAGTTTCTTCACTGGATAGGTAGCGCAGGCCTCTTGACTTCAGAGGACTGCTGTCCACCGTTTACTGCACGAACGGTAAGTTTCGAGTCATTCAAATGTCTTTAAAGTCTTTAGTAATGATGTCTCTTGTTTTGCAGGGTTCCGGCGATGGCGGATGACGGGCTGAAGTGAGTTGAAGATGGAGCCCGTGTGATGAATAGAAGCGCCTGGAAGCACGTAAGTAAGCGCTTGTTGCCTGCTTCACGATGCGCTCTAACTGTCTTTTTATTTTGCAGGTACGAGTTTGGAGCGGCTGCAGGGTGCCGGAATACCCACTGGATTAGATGTGGAAAGGAGTAATGGCACGTGAGTATTAAAGTTCCCCAATGTCTTTAAACGCACCTTGTTTTGTCTTTCAGATGCGGGATGCAGCGCCGAAGGCCTCCGGAGCGTGCGAAGAGTTGGTAAGCTTTTGTCTTTCAGATGCCGGAATGCAGTGTGAAGACCTCCGGAGCGCACGAAGAGTAGGTAAGCCTTTGCCTTTCAGATGCCGGAATGCTAACCTGTTCTTTCTTGTCTTTATAGGTGTTGCTGAAGACTGGATTCAGGATGGTAAGCCTTTGCCTTTCAGATGCCGGAATGCTAACCTGTTCTTTCTTGTCTTTATAGGTGTTGCTGAAGACTGGATTCAGGATGGTAAGCCTTTTTCCTTAGGCCCAGGACCGGATGCAGAAGACACGATGAGCGTTCTGCTGCAGAGGTTGCAGAATAACGCAAAGCAAGATTCATCCACCGGGTGTGGTTTAAATAGCCTCCTGTAGTGCTTCGGTGTCTCCTTCCACAGCCACGCCTAGGTAAGAAAAGAGTTCCTGCTTTCCAGAAGAGTTCCAGTGTTCTGAATCTAGGGAGTGGCTCCAGCCCCACCCAACAGGAAAAGTAGTTCCAAACAGAAGGGGATCAGAGGCTCAACTGGCAGGCAAGTAAGCAGCATGGTCTGCTGCAGGTAAGTCCACCCAAGCATTATGAGCCCGGCGCTTCCAGCGCTGGGACTGGGCATATTTATGAGCCTGGTGCCACTGGCGCCAGGACTGGGTCCAAAAGGTCCCAATTGGAACTGGTTGGCACTCTGAACCCGGGTTATGGATCTGCTTCCAAGGGAGTTGGGAAAACCCTGACCTTTTGGAAGCAGAGATCATGACAGTACCCCCCCTCAAGGCCCCTCCCAAACCGGGCTTCTCCGGGGGTTTTGGCTTGTCAGGAAATGTTCGGTGAAATCTTTTGATTAGGCGAGGAGCGTGGACATATTCAGCAGGTTCCCAGGATCTCTCTTGGGGGCCGTAGCCTTTCCAGTCAATTAGGTAGAATAGTTTAGATTTGGAGATCTTGGAGTCCAGAATGCTTTTAACTTCAAACTCGAGTTCTCCATCAACTAGGATAGGTTTTGGAGATTTGGTTAGTCGGGTTTGAGGTTGCACGGGTTTTAATAGAGAGACGTGGAAGACCGGATGTATCTTCATGTGCGGGGGCAAGTCCAACTTGACCGCTACTGGGTTTACTATGGTAGTGATGGAATAGGGACCAAGGTATCTTGGGTTGAATGTGCGTGGCCCTTTTAGAGATAGATATTTGGTGGATAACCAGACTTGATCCCCTACTTGATAGTGAGGGGCTTCCTTCCGATGTTGATCTGCTCCTTTCTTGTATTGTTCTTTAGCCCTTTGAAGGTGAGAAACAGCTTCCTTAAAGGCTTGGGTGATTGTAGAATGCAGGTAGTCTACTGCTGGTGTTTCAAGATCTTGGAGGGGATCCAACTCCGAGGTTCGAGGGTGACTGCCGTACAAAAGAAAAAACGGGGTTTTCCCAGTTCCCGAATGGACAGAGTTATTGTAGGCATATTCGGCTATCCAAAGGATATCTTTCCAAGTTTTTTCAGTTTGTTGCAGCATGCAGCGTAAATACTGTTCCAGAGTTTGATTGGTCCTCTCGGTTTGTCCGTCGGTCTGAGGGTGGTGACTGGTCAATAGTCTCACATCAATTTGAGCCGACCGACAGCAACTTCGCCAAAAATGAGAAATAAATTGACTACCTCGATCCGAAATTAGAACCGAAGGAAAACCGTGCAGTCGGACGATGTTTTCGAGAAATTCTCGGGCCAGAGTTGCTGCTGTTGGCAAGCCTTTGAGCGGAATAAAATGCGCCATCTTGGAGAATAAGTCCACGATTACTAGAATCGTATTGTATCCGGAGCATGGAGGTAGATCGGTGATGAAGTCCATAGAAAGCGTATGCCAAGGGCGAGGTGGGATGTCAATAGGGCGTAAGAGGCCTGCTGGTCTTTCCTTTTGACTCTTGTTTTGGGCGCATACTCCACAGGACATTATAAAGTCTCTGATATCTTTCTTCCAAGACGGCCACCAGAAGTAGCGCTTGATCTTTTCTGAGGTCTTGGCCATACCGGGATGACCTTCCATTAAAGAGTCGTGATAACAAGAGATTACTTTTTTCTGTAAATCTGTGCTGGGTAGGTATAATCGTTCTTGGAAATACAATAAGTTGTCCTTTACTGCAAAGTCCTTTCCCTGCAGATGCCAATTCTGTATGTCTGCTGGAGTTACAAGTTGCCTGGCTTTATCCTTAACTTCCTCTATGGATTTGGTGGCGATTACACCCAGAATCCTTTGTTCGAGAATGATTGGTACAGGTTTGGGGTTGATCAAGTGTTCTTCCACTCCCATCCGAGAAAGGGCATCAGCTTTACCGTTCTTTGTACCAGGTCGATAGGTAATTATGAAGTCAAACTCGGCAAAGAATAATGCCCAACGGAGTTGTCTAGAGGATTGGGCTTTTGCGGTTTTCAAATATTGCAGGTTTCGGTGATCCGTAATCACAGTAACAGTGTGTCGGGCCCCCAGCAGGTAATGCCGCCAAGCCTTAAAGGCAGACTTGATAGCCAGAAGTTCCTTGTCAGTAATCGTGTAATTGATTTCAGAAGGCGAGAATTTGCGGGACCAAAATGCCACGGGATGCAACTGATTGGTTACCGGGTCCTTTTGTGATAGAACTGCCCCCATGGCAAGGCTTGAAGCATCAGTTTCCACGATGTAGGGGAGTTCGGGGCGAGGGTGTTTTAAGATTGGTGCAGAGATAAATTTAGTCTTCAAATCCTGGAAAGCTTGTTCCGCCTCGGTAGACCATTCAAAACGTTTGTTTTTCTTTAACAAGGCAGTGATGGGCTGGACTATTCGAGAGAATTCGGGGATAAACCTGCGGTAAAAGTTAGCGAAGCCTAACATGCTTTGCACACCTTTTACGGAGGATGGTGATGGCCATTTGAGAACTGCATCGACCTTCTTCGAATCCATACGCACTCCGCCAGGTGATCACGTTGAAAACACATTTTTCCAACTTAGCGAAAAGTTTGTGTTGACGCAATCTTTCGAGGACCATTTTCACGTGTTTCCGATGTTCAGATTCCGATGAAGAATAAACGAGGATGTCGTCAATGTAAACAACAACACATACATCTATGAGCTCTCTGAGGACATCGTTCATAAAATATTGAAAGGCGGCCGGGGCATTGCAAAGTCCGAAGGGCATGACCTGATATTCAAATAGCCCATACTTGGTGCGGAAGGCCGTCTTCCATTCATCACCCTCTTTTACTCGTACCAAGTGGTAAGCTCCTCTAAGATCCAGCTTTGTATATATGCATGCTTTTCTGACTTGGTCCAGGAGTTCAGGGATCAAAGGTAACGGATATCTGTTCTTAACGGTGATCTGGTTCAGGGAGCGATAATCGATACAAGTTCTAAGGTCTCCTTCCTTTTTTGGAACGAAGAACAAAGCTGAAGAAGCAGGGGACTTGGAAGGACGAATAAACCCATTTGCCAGGTATTGATCCAGGTATTGTCGAAGGTGAAGGTTCTCAGGCTCGGTGAGGGCATAAATTCTACTACAAGGAGGAGTAGATCCAGGTATCAGGTCTATCTGGCAGTCATAAGACCTATGAGGAGGTAGAGAGTTAGCCTGATCCTTCCGGAAAACATCTTGGTATTCTAGGTATTCGGGAGGTAACTGGGGAGTCTCTGAAGAAATTGCGGCCATTGCAACACCAGGTGGAGGGTGACAAGTAGAGACACATTCTGGAAACTGGACCGTTCTTGCTCGCCAATCGATCAGAGGATTGTGTTTCTCTAACCAAGGTATTCCTAGAATAATCTGAAACTGATGGGCCTTGATCACATCGAACACGATCTTCTCATGGTGTCCATCTTGACTTACTAGCGTCACCTCTTGAGTGGTATGCGTTACTGGCCCATAGGCTATCTCCGTACCATCCACCGTAGTAATGACGTCCTTTACAGCCTTGGGACAAAGAGTTAGATTCATCCTCAAAACCATTTCATGATCCACATAATTGCCGATGGCACCGCTGTCGACGTAAGCTTCAATGCATGTAATCGATCCGGATTATCAGGGCTAATGAGGACCATAGGTATCACGAAATGCGAGGTCACGGAACTGGTTTTCACGCTCGGCAAGAGGACCTCTATTCTTGTCGGGCGAGGTCGTTTCCCTGCTCAGAGTTTGTAACTTTGGTAACTGCAGCTCCTACTGCCTTCTTGGCAGGTTTCACCGGACAGTCTCGAAGAAAGTGCCCTGAGTTTCCGCAATATAGGCATAATTGCAACTGTTTCCTCCTTTCCCGCTCCCTTTGTGTTAGAGGACCTTTCAGACCCCCTATTTGCATGGGTTCCCCGGAGTCTACTCCTTTGGAAGGAGTTGGCGGTTTGGAAAATACTCGAGCATCAAACTTGGAACGATCGGCCTTCCTGTTCTGCAGCCTGTGATCTATTTGAACGACCAAGTCTATATAATCCGAACAGTCTTGTGGGGGATTCACTACTTGGGCTAAAACGTCTTTGAGCTCTCCACGTAGACCTCTATAAAACAGCGTAATCCTTTTGTCCTCAGGCCATTGAGTTTCCACTATTAGTCTATTGAAAGATGCAATATAAGCCAAAAG
This sequence comes from Ambystoma mexicanum, assembly GCF_040938575.1. NCBI lineage: Eukaryota > Metazoa > Chordata > Amphibia > Caudata > Ambystomatidae > Ambystoma > Ambystoma mexicanum. The sequence continues at coordinate 184,884,318 of NC_090931.1, read as the reverse complement.
GTCTTGATTACCCTGTCGCAACGAAAGAAGCTCATTGTCCAAGGCCTGCCCCTGTGAATGTCTTGCGAACAGTTTTTCCATACTAAGCTGAAAGGCTTGAAAATCATGGAGAACCGGATCATCTTGATTAACTAGAGGGATCGACCAGTCTGCCGCATTGCCACTAAGGTACGAAAGTACAAAAGCTACTTTTGCTTGATCAGTTGGAAAGGCTGCTGGCCGGCATAAGAAGTGCAACCGGCACTGATTGATAAATACTGCAAACCTCTTTGGGTCACCAGAAAATCGTTCGGGCGGAGCCAGAGGTACATTCCCAGGTAGGTTGATCTGCACTGGATTCATAGAGGATGTTGAAGGAAGATTTGCCCCTGATGCGGGTAACGGGGTCTGTCCGGCTTGTGACTGTAGCACTTGTCTAGCAAGATTGTCTGTTCTCTCCTTGGAAATAATTAGTTCCCTTCTTAGAGCATTCGTTTCCTGACGAGCTGCATGCACTTCTGCCCTTAGTTCCCCAAGTAACCGGGCTAGGGGGTCAGTATCCGAGGTTTCCATAGCGCCTGGGCGAGAGTTTTGCGGTAGGCTTTGCGTTCTGTAACGCTCACCTGATTCTCGCAGAGGCGCCGGTCTTGACTGGGCGACTACCGTATCTCCAAAGGTGATGTGTAGCACCCGGTTGGCTCTTGGGCTGGACCTCTGTGCACTGTATGCCTGACGTGTAGAGTAAGATGTCTGCAGATAGAAAATATGGGGTTAATGAACTGGGGTTATTGGGGTGTCCCTATCTCTTTCCTCTTCTCCTCTCCTGTAGACCCCCAAAGGTTAACGCTCTCACCTTAGGTAAGTGAATGCCGAGCTCTCCATCTGCCTCGGGGCAGGGTGCTGTAACCAGTTTCTTCACTGGATAGGTAGCGCAGGCCTCTTGACTTCAGAGGACTGCTGTCCGTCGTTTACTGCACGAACGGTAAGTTTCGAGTCATTCAAATGTCTTTAAAGTCTTTAGTAATGATGTCTCTTGTTTTGCAGGGTTCCGGCGATGGCGGATGAAGGGTTGAAGTGAGTTGAAGATGGAGCCCGTGTGATGAATAGAAGCGCCTGGAAGCACGTAAGTAAGCGCTTGTTGCCTGCTTCACGATGCGCTCTAACTGTCTTTTTATTTTGCAGGTACGAGTTCGGAGCGGCTGCAGGGTGCCGGAATACCCACTGGATTAGATGTGGAAAGGAGTAATGGCACGTGAGTATTAAAGTTCCCCAATGTCTTTAAACGCACCTTGTTTTGTCTTTCAGATGCGGGATGCAGCGCCGAAGGCCTCCGGAGCGTGCGAAGAGTTGGTAAGCTTTTGTCTTTCAGATGCCGGAATGCAGTGTGAAGACCTCCGGAGCGCACAAAGAGTAGGTAAGCCTTTGCCTTTCAGATGCCGGAATGCTAACCTGTTCTTTCTTGTCTTTATAGGTGTTGCTGAAGACTGGATTCAGGATGGTAAGCCTTTGCCTTTCAGATGCCGGAATGCTAACCTGTTCTTTCTTGTCTTTATAGGTGTTGCTGAAGACTGGATTCAGGATGGTAAGCCTTTTTCCTTAGGCCCAGGACCGGATGCAGAAGACACGATGAGCGTTCTGCTGCAGAGGTTGCAGAATAACGCAAAGCAAGATTCATCCACCGGGTGTGGTTTAAATAGCCTCCTGTAGTGCTTCGGTGTCTCCTTCCACAGCCACGCCTAGGTAAGAAAAGAGTTCCTGCTTTCCAGAAGAGTTCCAGTGTTCTGAATCTAGGGAGTGGCTCCAGCCCCACCCAACAGGAAAAGTAGTTCCAAACAGAAGGGGATCAGAGGCTCAACTGGCAGGCAAGTAAGCAGCATGGTCTGCTGCAGGTAAGTCCACCCAAGCATTATGAGCCCGGCGCTTCCAGCGCTGGGACTGGGCATATTTATGAGCCTGGTGCCACTGGCGCCAGGACTGGGTCCAAAAGGTCCCAATTGGAACTGGTTGGCACTCTGAACCTGGGTTATGGATCTGCTTCCAAGGGAGTTGGGAAAACCCTGACCTTTTGGAAGCAGAGATCATGACATATCCCGAGTTATCGGAAGTATCTTCATGCCATCTGTGTTGTTTTCTTTTTCGGCTTGTAGCCTTGCTCTTGCCCTTACTCTTTCGTGGCGAGCCCGGTGGGGTCTTGCCTTTCTCGGCCTTGCAGGATTTTTTCCTTCCCCCTTTATCTTTTCCTGTACCCCTTATCCCCTCCAGCTCCTCCATCCCTTTGGTGAACTTAAGCCAGTCCTCCATTATTGCCAGATGTTGGGAACTATGCCCGATGGAATGACTCAGTGCTTGCTGCAGTATCTCACCCATGCCAGGCTGTAGTGTTTTCTGGCTCACTTGAGCCCTGCCTTCCTCGCTTGAGCTGGACATGATGGGTATAGGGGACAGTAATGGCACAGTATGCAATTCCAGGTGTCTTGGGCCTGTACCTGTCTTAATATGCTCTTAGGGCAGATATCAGCTCTTATTTGCGTGATGTGAGCTCCTTTGTTCCTTCAAAGGCAGTTGTGCCTTATTTGGCAACAAGGCGGAGCTAGCGTATCGTCAATATGCTTTTTCCACAGGTCTGCCCGACCTACTTATCTCCCTGCTCTCTCCGTGTTTGTTTTGACAGAGACTTCCTTTGATCAATTTCGCTCTGTGGAATGTATTCGCTTTCCACCTCTCTCTGGGACTCTACTACGAAGGGCTAACTGTCACTCTCTACAGGAAGTAACTGACGAGGAGCACCGGAACCCTTATATAATCAACCTCGTGCTCCTCGAACATCCGTGACAGCACTGCCCTCTATCCTTAATGCATTCGCCGGAACATTCGTCCCGTCGCGTTTGCTCGATTCCCTATCTATTCCTACACTCGCGGATATGCTCCGCCAAACCTTATGAACACGCTGCGCACACGCTGCGTTTACACTGTTATAACCACGTTATAATCACTTATACAAATAAACCACTGTATATCACAATGTAAAGAGCATAGCATTAGGTACTTAAGTGGCTGCTCGAGCAGCAACGAAAGAGGAAGGACTTGAGAGTGTTAAAGAGGATAAAGAACATGGTGTGTGATGATCGGTGGAAGGAATCACGTGATTTGTTATTTCATGGCCATCAAAAGAATGAAACTTTCACACAAAAGACATTGTGGGAAATGTAGTTGTCATGATGCCTACCCTAAGGCATCCGGACCAAGCCCATCAGCCCCGGGAGCAGGCATCTAGACATTTAGTAAAACCTCAGCAGCCCCGGCTAGGGGCTATCTGGGTTCAGTCCTGGCACCTTAGGCGCCAGGCTCATAGTAGAAATCAGTCCTGGCGCCTAGGGCGCCAGGCTCATAGTCATTACTTACCTCAGGCAGACCATGCTGCAAATGACTCCAATCCAACATGAATCCTGAAAGGGACTATTTTTCTACAGGGACTATTTTTTACTCGGGTGTGATTCTAGGGACTTCTTACCTGGGACTACTTTTGAGGCTATTTAAACCACGCCCGACTAGCAACACACGCTTCGCGTTATTCTGCATCCAGCAGCGTAACGCTCACCGTGCCTGCAGCTGCATCCAGTATTCTGCCACGCCCACCTCGAATCCGTAGCTCCTAAAACAAAAAGGAAAGAAAGGGACAAGGTTAGAAAACAAACTTATTTCTATTCCACACCTGATTCTGGATCCATCTCGTCTCTGGACCTGTAAAGAAAATCTTTTCTGCACGCGCTGCACCTCCAGCTGCAGCGCCGCGCCATACTCACCAGTCTTCACAGCATCCTTCGGGTCGGCGCTACCTCCATAATTTCTTCGTCAAACTTCAGCACCTAGGAGACAAATGAAAACCACAAGGTGAGCCGAGGGAACCAACAAATATAATTCTTACCACCATAGACTTACCTGATTTACCACCGGAGGCATCCTTTTTTGACTCTCCATATTTTCACGTACCGCATCTGTAAAGAGAGACAAAACAACACGTTTTCCACGTGCAACATTTACCGGACAGCACCGGGTAATACAGACTCTTACCTGAGCGCCACCAGCTGCCACAAGAGCATCTTTTCACGAGCCAGCTGCAAGACAAGAAAGGAAGGGGGGGGAACAAGAGTGAACATCGGACATATTGAACTCTATGAACTTAATACTTACTGATCCTCACCAGGAACCTCAGAGTCAATACTCGCCGGAACTCTCCCGAGCCTTCAAACCAGTGAAGTAACTGGAATCGACGAGCCCCTGCAAATCCACGCAGGATGGAGACCTCATCTTTCAAGAATATAAGGTGAGATTGCTGTGAGGGCATTTCGGAGGTTATTAGTTGGGGAGGACTGTGGGGGTGCCATCACTTGAATCAACAAATGGCTAAATCCATCTCTCCACTTGCAGGAGAATATTTCTACGGGTTGAGCAGACAAGATTAGGAGGGCAGATCCAGTCAGTCATCGCTGCACTACGCATCACGTGGGTGGAGACCGCAGCTGTCCAGGTCTGACCGACGCCCCTGTGGGAGCCAGGTGAGTGTAACAGTAGTTGTGGATGTGCTTATTTTTTGATGATGTAAAGTTTGGTTTGATTTATGCTGGTCGAGTTTGAGTAAAGATTGAGAAGAATATGTCTGTGTCTTGACATAGAAATGTTCTATTTAGTCTCCTTTACAATCAAACAGTAACTTAACACGACTGACTGGTTCATTACACGTACATCCAGTGTATATGTTTGGTGCCAATCCGTGATCCTCCACGATGGCGCTGTGCATTTCCTGAGGGAAGCAGCCTTTCTACATGAGCGTCGCTCATTGGTGCTCGCTGCCTTATCCCTCTCACCAGCTGACCGGTAGGCGGAAGCCGGCTCATTTCATTAAGGCTCTGCGTATAAGGCTCCTGTCGTGAGCCTGTCCAGAGTCGCCAGGCGCCCAAGCCAGTCACTTTGTCCGATTTGCATGCCACCCTGCTCCTAATTGAACCACCTACTACATTCTGCTGAAGCATGCACGTATGCCACCCGCGGCATCCCAACCTTTAGAGCTGCTGGTGAGTGCTGCCTGCTCCGAGTATTCTAACTACATATCGTGATACACCTTTCTCAAACTCAACCTCTACAACGTAGTTTGCTCTATGCGTGGCCACCGCAAGGATTTGCCCTTTTAACGTGCTTAGCTCTTTACTATATTGTACTCGTCCCTACTATGACAAACCTTTCAAAGCTCCCTACCTGCATCTCGCCTAATGAGGCTGTGACACAAGTTGAACGCCCCACGAACTGTGGCTCCTAAGCCTACACCATATTGTACTTCACTGTTCCATGCGGGTATCCGGCCTATGACCTAACCACCGTTGTTACTAACTATCACAAACAATCTGCCTTAGCAACTCCATCACTGAGCTATTGCTGTATGCACTAGTGCCTCCACGTTACTTAACGGTCAGCCCTTGCCTCTAGAATGACTCTAGTATCACTTTGCGAGATGGGCCCTACACTTTTCAAAACTTGCATGTTACAGTATGGTATCAGACATGTTGTGTGCCTTTTACCTATTACCGCCTCCACTTTGATAGCTTGTGATTTACTACATTGCCTGTCATTCCTTAGGCTTGTGCACTTATTCGCCTACAGTTCATATTTCATGATCTATTATATTGCCTTGATCGCTTGTGATTTACTACACTGCCTGTGATTCCTTAGGCTTGTGCGCAGTATCCTCCTACAGCTGATATTTTATGATCTGGCATATTGCCTTGATTGCTTGTGATTTACTACACAGCCTGTGATTCCTTAGGCCTGTGCACAGTATTCGCCACAGTTGATATTTCATGATCTATTATATTGCCTTGATCGCTTGTGATTTACTACACTGCCTGTGATTCCTTAGGCTTGTGCGCAGTATCCGCCTACAGCTGATATTTTATGACCTAGTATATTGCCTTGATTGCTTGTGATTTACTACACCGCCTGTGATTCCTAGGCCTCTGCACATTACTCGCCCACATTTGATATCTTATGATCTATCATATTACCTGCGATACCCAGGCCGCCTGTAAATTATCAGTTCTATTGATGGTTTGTGATTCATTACATTGTTTGCAATACCGATTGATTGATTGCTATCTACATAGGTTTTCCCATAGATTACGATTGTTACCTCCCGTCTGAACTATGTATCCTATGATAGACTTGCTGATATTATTACTGCATACCACGCTAGCTGTAATCCAACAGACCATAGTCACAGGCACCAACATCGTAGGCCAGCAAGCCTTGACCTTGACTAACAAAACGCTCCCTACACAGGAGCTTAAACTAATGCCTCGTCTGCCTCCACTTACAATTGGCCTACAATCATCAGCTATTAATCCTACAAAAATGTTACCTACGTTACGTCTTGATATTAAACCAGACCAATTTTACCATAGTTATGATATGAATATCTCCTCACCACCTGTCCCAACGACAAACGCCTCTATAAGCATATCTAAGAGACCTTGCCCTTTATCCTTGAGAAATAATAGGCTCCATGCCAGACTACCATGACTTTATGAGCCCCGGACCAGCATTTTAACCAATCCATGCCCTACTACCAAAAAGAATACCTTGCAGGCCAAATCTCATTACAGATTAAATAATGCTGCTACGTCTAACATCCAGAATCCCAAATCTAACAATCACTTGAAGAAAAAAGTAAGTCAGACTAAACCTACGGACCATCAGGAAACAAATAATACCACCAATATGAAAGGTGTCCTAATCAATGCTACATCCTTAGTGGCCCATGCCACTGAAATAGCCGACCTGATCTTCATGGACAACCTCAACTTGTTAGCTATTACAGATTCATGGTTGCATGCAGCTGCAGGTCTGGCCCTCTCTTTAGCAGTTCCTGACAACTACCATATTCTAAAATTAGACAGAGCCGACTCCAGAGGAGGAGGCATTGCCCTCATCGCCAAATCTAATCTGGCCATAAGAATAGTCCCGTTACCAACAGTTAAATCCTGCAAAATTCTCACAGCCAAAGTACCTATTTCTAACTTGCGCATGTTAACAATCCACCTAGTGTACAGACCTCCGGGACCCATTGGTACCTTTGAGGAGGATATCTCCATAATAATACTAAAGATTCCTCACACATTTTACTGTTGGGCGATTTCAATCTTGGCTTTAATGATCCCAATGACCAACATGCTCACGCAATGTCTAACACACTCATGGAACATGGATTTACCCAAAGAGTGACCCAGCCTACCCAAGTCAAAGGTAGAACATTAGACTGGGTGGCTGACCTGAACTGTGAAAACTCTATCACCTCCATAACTCCTCAACCTTGGACAGATCACCTCCTGATAGCATTCACCTTAGCAGTAAACAGTCGAGTGTCCAAGGTCAAGCCAATAGCACCGCCAGTCCCTACGAGGAATAAAAGAAATATTGCGGCGGATAAGATTCTACCTCACATTATCCCCTCCCTCGGGTTGAGCGCTCGCTGCTGCGATCTGAGCGTGATCTGCAGGTCGCAGGTTTGAATCCCGGCAAGGCCAACTCAGCCTTTCATCCTTCCGAGGTCGATAAATGAGTACCCATTTCGGTTGGGTGATATTGTATGTAAATATGGGCTCTGTAAAGCGCTTTGGAGTAAGGCGCTATATAAATAACACATCATTATCATTATCAAGCACCTCTGATCCAGATACCTTAGTTGATGCTTACAACATCACTATGTCTAAAGCTCTAGACCTCATTGCCCCACTTAAAATGCGCAAAAGTAAACCTAGGGCTCACCTGAACTCCTGGTTCACGCCACAACTCAAAGCCCTTATATTAGAAAAAAGAAAATTGAAAGCCACTTGGCGACACCATCCATCTGAGGGAAACAAGACTACCCTGTTTAATTTCACTGCCTATTATAAAAAATAAATAATCTGCACTAAAAAAGACACATACAACGAGAGGATTGATAAAGCAAGCTCTAGTACCACTGAATTATTTGTGATTCTAAGAGAAAAGGAAGCTCCAATCCCTCCCACAGACAACGTTGTGAAGGACAAACTCTGGTGTTCTAACATTCAGAACGCCCTAATGAACAAAATTGACTTAATTCAAAATAAGATTGCTGATAAAAAAGCTAACCTGCCAAGCCTTGACACGCATTTTAGAATGTCAAATCACTCTACCAATATACCGGAACAATTTAGATTTTCCAAAGTCTCTATTCTTGAGGTCGAAAATATCATCTCTTCCCTGAAACCATCTAGATGTCAGGAAGACAGCTGTCCGGCCCAGATAATCTAAGATGCAGCCAGAGATCTGACGCCATTCATATCTAAACTAATCAATGCTTCCTTCTCTTCAGGCATTGTTCCAAGTAACCTAAAAGAGTCATGGGTCTTACCCTTGCTAAAAAAACAAACTCTGGACTCTTCAATCCCAACTAATTACAGGCCGATCACAACAGTACCTTTTTTAATTAACATTCTAGATAAAGTAGCCTATCTGCAGATACTGTCATGACCCATAGAACTTGCCCTTTCTGGACCTCCTGGTCCTTATCGCGCCTTGTTACTCCCAACATGGCCGCAACAAGCGACCAGCCTCACACCAGCTTTCACAACGCACACGGCACGTCCTATAAATTGGCCACGCCCCCACGGCCCCGCGCGTCTCAACGCTATCATTAGGTAGTGACTCGACGTGTGTGTGCTGTTCGGCGAATCTCCTATCCAAGATCCTGGTTCCCTTCCTCCTTCCTTCTTCCTTTCCCTCTACTCGACTCCTGGAATCCCCATTCTTAGCGACCGCTACCTACTTCCCTGGACATCCTGGAACAATGGCCTTCCCGGAACTCTGCAGCCGGACGAGACTCGAGCGAGTCTATACAAGACCCGATCCGTCCACAAGAGGAATCCTCCCGCGGAACAGAGCAAGAAGCGATCCCAGGTGAGACGGGGGGAGATTTATGACAGTTTGAGACATCAAACGACCGACACTGATACTGATATGGAGAAAGCAGTCCAGGACCTTATGCGTGGCATGCAAGAGCTCACAACTGAAGTACAGAACTTAAAGCCTGAGAATGCTGCGCTAAAGCAGCTAGTGTTGTCTCGCGACCCCGCTAACAAGGACAGTGTGTTACTTGGTGGAGTGGTGGACAAATATGATGGATCAGCAAAATCCTTACGTGGATTCCTGGATTCGTGCTTGGTGCATTTTACCTTTAAGCCCTATTATTTTTCAACTTCTAGGGCGAAGGTGGGCTTCATTATCTCGCACCTCACAGGGAACGCGTTAACCTGGGCTACGCCCTTAGTCAACTCAGGGGATGCCCTCCTGGATGATTATGATGGATTCATTCAGGCACTCAAGACTATGTTCGACCGCCCAGAACAGGTTTTTAGTGCTCAGGAACGCTTACTTGATTTTCGACAGGGTACCCAGGATATGTTAACATACATTACTAGATTCAAACAACTGGTCAAGGAATCGGATTGGTCCTCTGAAGCAAGTTTCACTCTATTTCGCAGGGGTCTAAACGAGGACATTAAGGATGAATTAGCCCGGATAGCTCGTCCTAGTTCCTTCCAGGCTCTTATGGATCTAGCCCTGCAGATAGACTTTCGAATCCAGGAAAGAAAGGCTGAAAGAAGAAAGACCAAGACACCTTTTCAAAATAATTCCCTTGAGACCTCTGTTAAAACCGATTCAGACCCAACCCCTGACACAGATCCGGAACCCATGCAAATCGGAGCTTTCCGTGGGCCTATTTCCCCTCAAGAAAGGATGAGAAGGATCCACACAGGCCTGTGCATGTATTGTGCCTCGGATAAACATCTTGTTAGAGAATGCCCTCTAGCCCCTCCATGGCGTTCGGGAAACGCCAGCTCCCGATCCTAGATGGAGTGAGGTGTGGGGAGAGAGATGTTTGCTCCACATCAATTACATCCTTGAACTCTCCTGGACAAAATAGTTTGGTGATTCTACAGGCCTTCCTCTCGCCCTCCAAAGACAAGACCTATCCCATTCTAGCCTTGGTGGACTGCGGAGCTATGGGAATTTTCATTGATCAAGACTCGGTAGTTAGTCATCAAATTCCGTATGAGACACGAAACACCATGCAGCCGGTGGAAGCAATTGACGGAAGACCCCTCTCTTCAGGACCCATAAGTCTGCAGACTAAAGAGATCCAACTTTCCATAAATCATCATCAAGAGCGGATTACATTCGACATCATTAAGTCAGCCCATTACCCCATGGTTTTGGGTATGCCCTGGCTACAAAAACACAATCCGTATATCAATTGGACAGCAGGATCATTATTCCTGGGCTCAGAGTTCTGTATGTCCCATTGTCTATCCCTGAACCCTTCCTCGATAACTCCTAAAGAACCTCCAAGAGACCAAGAAACACCACTCATGGTTTCCAATATCATACAAGTTCCAGAGTCCTATCAGGAGTATGCTGATGTATTTTCTACCGCCATAGTCCAAGCATTACCCTCTCACAGGCCTGAAGACTGTGCCATAGATACAGATCCCTCCACTGTAATTCCCTTCGGCTGAATGTTCATCCTTTCTGAACCTGAGAAAAATGCCCTTCGGGAATACCTCGACACCAATCTTGAAAACGGCACCATAAGACCCTCGAAATCTCCAGCGGGTGCTTTGTTGTTCTTCGTTCCCAAGAAGGACACCAAGGAACTCAGACCTTGCCTCGACAATCAAGGCTTAAACCAATGCACCCTCAAAGATCGATACCCACTGCCCCTGATTTCGGATATCCTGGAAGCTGTGACAGGAGCTGTAATTTTCACGAAGCTGGATCTCCGGGGTGCCTACCATTTAATTCGAATCCGGGAAGGGGACGAATGGAAGACAGCCTTTAGAACACCCTTTGGTCACTTTGAACACCTAGTCATGCCTTTTGGACTAGCAAATGCTCCTGCAGTCTTTCAGCGTTTTATGGACAGGGTGTTCTCTGATATGTTGTTCCTCTTCGTCATTGTCTATCTGGATGACATATTGATTTTTTCCAAAGATCCTCTAAAACATGAAGAACACGTAAAGGTAGTACTACAACGTCTTTGTGAAAACAAACTGTTAGCCAAACCCGAAAAATGCTTGTTCCACGTTACTTCTGTTCACTACCTAGGATTCATCCTTAGCCCAGAAGGAATTGGCATGGACCCTTCGAAGGTAAAGGCCATACTGGCTTGACCCGCTCCCACTTCTGTGAAACAGGTGCAATCCTTCCTGGGGCTCGCCAACTTCTACCGGAAGTTTATTTCTACCTTTTCAGAGATTGTTCAGCCAATCGTAGCTCTATTGAAGAAGGACACCCCCTTTATCTGGTCTACATCGCAAGATCAGGCATTCCAACGATTGAAGACGCAGTTCACGCAAGCCCCCATCCTGACCCAACCCGACACAAATCGCCCATTTCTAGTGGAAACGGATGCCTCTAACTACACCATAGGGGCGGTCTTGAAAGAGGAACTTGAGGATGGACTGGAACACCCCATTGCTTACCTTTCACGAACCCTGACCCCCAGTGAGACTCACTATTCCGTCCTGGAAAAGGAACTCTTGGCCATCCGCCAAGCCTTCACTGAATGGCGACACCTACTTCTGGGTGCTAGATATCCAGTTCAGGTCCGCACAGATCATCGGAATCTCCAAATCCTACAGTCTTTGGAGTGCAGGAACAGTCGTTAGGCCCGTTGGGCCTACTTCTTTGCCCAATACCAGTTTCAAATCACTCACGTTCCCGGATCACAAAACATGATTGCTGACGCCTTATCTCGACGTCCAGACTACGCAACCACTGAGGATAAGGCCTATCCTAAGAAGTTTCCCCAAACTATCTTTGTAGCTCAGGCAATCAACCTGTAACGCTCACCTGATTCCCGTAGAGGCGCCGGTCTTGACTGGGCGTATACCGTATCTTCAAAGGTGATGTGTAACACACGGCTGGCTCTTTGGGCTGGACCTCTGTGCACTGTATGTCTGACTCGAAGGGTAAGATGTCTGCAGATAGAAAATATGGGATTAAGGAACTGGGTTATTGAACGTCTCTCTCTTCTTCCCTTTCTCTTCTCCTGTAGAACCCCAAAGGTTAACGCTCTCACCTTAGGTAAGTGAACGCCGTGCTCTCCATCTGCCTCGGGGCAGGGTGCTGTAACCAGTTTCTTCACTGGATAAGGGGAGCAGGCCTCTTGACTTCAGAGGACTGCTGTCCGTCGTTTACTGCACGAACGGTAAGTTTCGAGTAATTCTAATGTCTTTAAAGTCTTTAGTAATGATGTTTCTTGTTTTGCAGGGTTCCGGCGATGGCGGATGACGGGCTGAAGTGAGTTGAAGATGGAGCCCGTGTGATGAATAGAAGCGCCTGGAAGCACGTAAGTAAGCGCTTGTTGCCTGCTTCACGATGCGCTCTAACTGTCTTTTTATTTTGCAGGTACAAGTTCGGAGCGGCTGCAGGGTGCCGGAATACCCACTGGGTTAGATGTGGAAAGGAGTAATGGCACGTGAGTATTAAAGTTCCCCAATGTCTTTAAACGCACCTTGTTTTGTCTTTCAGATGCGGGATGCAGCGCCGAAGGCCTCCGGAGCGTGCGAAGAGTTGGTAAGCTTTTGTCTTTCAGATGCCGGAATGCAGTGTGAAGACCTCCGGAGCGCACGAAGAGTAGGTAAGCCTTTGTCTTTCAGATGCCGGAATGCAGCGCGAGGCGTTGGTGACAGCCGATGGACCAGGTAAGTGAAGAGCTGTCACTGAAGACCGTAATGCTAACCTGTTCTTTCTTGTCTTTATAGGTGTTGCTGAAGACTGGATTCAGGATGGTAAGCCTTTTTCCTTAGGCCCAGGATCAGATGCAGAAGACACGATGAGCGTTCTGCTGCAGAGGATGCAGAATAACGCAAAGCAAGATTCATCCATCGGGTGTGGTTTAAATAGCCTCCTGTAGTGCTTAGGTGTCTCCTTCCACAGCCACGCCTAGGTAAGAAAAGAGTTCCTGGTTTCCAGAAGAGTTCCAGTGTTCTGAATCTAGGGAGTGGCTCCTGCCCCACCCAACAGGAAAAGTAGTTCCAAACAGAAGAGGATCAGAGGCTCAACTGGCAGGCAAGTAAGCAGCATGGTCTGCTGCAGGTAAGTCCACCCAAGCATTATGAGCCCGGCGCTTCTAGCGCTGGGACTGGGCATATTTATGAGCCTGGGGCCACTGGTGCCAGGACTTGGTCCAAAAGGTCCCAATTGGGACTGGTTGGCACTCGGAACCTGGGTTATGGATCTGCTTCCAAGGGAGTTGGGAAAACCCTGACCTTTTGGAAGCAGAGATCATGACAGTACCCCCCCTCAAGGCCCCTCCCAAACCGGGCTTCTCCGGGGGTTTTGGCTTGTCAGGAAATGATCGGTGAAATCTTTTGATTAGGCGAGGAGCGTGGACATATTCAGCAGGTTCCCAGGATCTCTCTTGGGGGCCGTAGCCTTTCCAGTCAATTAGGTAAAATAGTTTAGATTTGGAGATCTTGGAGTCCAGAATGCTTTTGACTTCAAACTCGAGTTCTCCATCAACTAGGATAGGTTTTGGAGATTTAGTTAGTCGGGTTTGAGGTTGCACGGGTTTTAATAGAGAGACGTGGAAGACCGGATGTATCTTCATGTGCGGGGGCAAGTCCAACTTGACCGCTACTGGGTTTACTATGGTAGTGATGGAATAGGGACCAAGGTATCTTGGGTTGAATGTGCGTGGCCCTTTTAGAGGTAGATATTTGGTGGATAACCAGACTTGATCCCCTACTTGATATTGAGGGGCTTCCTTCCGATGTTGATCTGCTCCTTTCTTGTATTGTTCTTTAGCTTTTGAAGGTGAGAAACAGCTTCCTTAAAGGCTTGGGTGATTGTAGAATGCAGGTAGTCTACTGCTGGTGTTTCAAGATCTTGGAGGGGATCCAACTCCGAGGTTCGAGGGTGACTGCCGTACAAAAGAAAAAACGGGGTTTTCCCAGTTCCCGAATGGACAGAGTTATTGTAGGCATATTCGGCTATCCAAAGGATGTCTTTCCAAGTTTTTTCAGTTTGTTGCAGCATGCAGCGTAAATACTGTTCCAGAGTTTGATTGGTCCTCTCGGTTTGTCCGTCGGTCTGAGGGTGGTGACTGGTCGATAGTCTCACATCAATTTGAGCCGACCGACAGCAACTTCGCCAAAAATGAGAAATAAATTGACTACCTCGATCCGAAATTAGAACTGAAGGAAAACCGTGCAGTCGGACGATGTTTTCGAGAAATTCTCGGGCCAGAGTTGCTGCTGTTGGCAAGCCTTTGAGCGGAATGAAATGCGCCATCTTGGAGAATAAGTCCACGATTACTAGAATCGTATTGTATCCGGAGCATTGAGGTAGATCGGTGATGAAGTCCATAGAAAGCGTATGCCAAGGGCGAGGTGGGATGTCAATAGGGCGTAAGAGGCCTGCTGGTCTTTCCTTTTGACTCTTGTTTTGGGCGCATACTCCACAGGACATTATAAAGTCTCTGATATCTTTTTTCCAAGACAGCCACCAGAAGTAGCGCTTGATCTTTTCTGAGGTCTTGGCCATACCGGGATGTCCTTCCATTAAAGAATCGTGATAACAAGAGATTACTTTTTTCTGTAAATCTGTGCTGGGTAAGTATAATCGTTCTTGGAAATACAATAAGTTGTCCTTTACTGCAAAGTCCTTTCCCTGCAGATGCCAATTCTGTATGTCTGCTGGAGTTACAAGTTGCCTGGCTTTATCCTTAACTTCCTCTATGGATTCTGTGGCGATTACACCCAGAATTCTTTGTTCGGGAATGATTGGTACAGGTTTAGGGTTGATCAAGTGTTCTTCCACTCCCATCCGAGAAAGGGCATCAGCTTTACCGTTCTTTGTACCAGGTCGATAGGTAATTATGAAGTCAAACTCGGCAAAGAATAATGCCCAACGGAGTTGTCTAGAGGATTGGGCTTTTGCGGTTTTCAAATATTGCAGGTTTCGGTGATCCGTAATCACAGTAACGGTGTGTCGGGCCCCCAGCAGATAATGCCGCCAATCCTTAAAGGCAGACTTGATAGCCAGAAGTTCCTTGTCAGTAATCGTGTAATTGATTTCAGGAGGCGAGAATTTGCGGGACCAAAATGCCACGGGATGCAACTGATTGGTTACCGGGTCCTTTTGTGATAGAACTGCCCCCATGGCAAGGCTTGAAGCATCAGTTTCCACGATGTAGGGGAGTTCGGGGCGAGGGTGTTTTAAGATTGGTGCAGAGATAAATTTAGTCTTCAAATCCTGGAAAGCTTGTTCCGTCTCGGTAGACCATTCAAAACGTTTGTTTTTCTTTAACAAGGCAGTGATGGGCTGGACTATTCGAGAGAATTCGGGGATAAACCTGCGGTAAAAGTTAGCGAAGCCTAACATGCTTTGCACACCTTTTACGGAGGATGGTGATGGCCATTTGAGAACTGCATCGACCTTCTTTGAATCCATACGCACTCCGCCAGGTGATAATATGAATCCCAAGAATTCAACTTCAGTCACGTTGAAAACACATTTTTCCAATTTAGCGAAACGTTTGTGTTGACGCAATCTTTCGAGGACCATTTTCACGTGTTTCCGATGTTCAGATTCCGATGAAGAATAAACGAGGATGTCTTCAATGTAAACAACAACACACACATCTATGAGCTCTCTGAGGACATCGTTCATAAAATATTGAAAGGCGGCCGGGGCATTGCAAAGTCCGAAGGGCATGACCTGATATTCAAATAGCCCATACTTGGTGCGGAAGGCCGTCTTCCATTCATCGCCCTCTTTTACTCGTACCAAGTGGTAAGCTCCTCTAAGATCCAGCTTTGTATATATGCATGCTTTTCTGACTTGGTCCAGGAGTTCAGGGATCAAAGGTAACGGATATCTATTCTTAACGGTGATCTGGTTCAGGGAGCGATAATCTATACAAGTTCTAAGGTCTCCTTCCTTTTTTGGAATGAAGAACAAAGCTGAAGAAGCAGGGGACTTGGAAGGACGAATAAACCCATTTGCCAGGTATTGATCCAGGTATTGTCGAAGGTGAAGGTTCTCAGGCTCGGTGAGGGCATAAATTCTACTACAAGGAGGAGTAGATCCAGGTATCAGGTCTACCTGGCAGTCATAAGACCTATGAGGAGGTAGAGAGTTAGCCTGATCCTTCCGGAAAACATCTTGGTATTCTAGGTATTCGGGAGGTAACTGGGGAGTCTCTGAAGAAATTGCTGCCAGTGCAACACCAGGTGGAGGGTGACAAGTAGAGACACATTCTGGAAACTGGACCGTTCTTGCTCGCCAATCGATCAGAGGATTGTGTTTCTCTAACCAAGGTATTCCTAGAATAATCTGAAACTGAGGGGCCTTGATCACATCGAACACGATCTTCTCATGGTGTCCATCTTGACTTACTAGCGTCACCTCTTGAGTGGTATGCGTTACTGGCCCGGAGGCTATCTCCGTACCATCCACCGTAGTAATGACGTCCTTTAAAGCCTTGGGACAAAGAGTTAGATTCATCCTCAAAACCATTTCATGATCCACATAATTGCCGATGGCACCGCTGTCGACGTAAGCTTCAATTGCATGTAATCGATCCGGATTATCAGGGCTAATGAGGACCATAGGTATCACGAAATGCGAGGTCACGGAACTGGTTTTCACGCTCGGCAAGAGGACCTCTATTCTTGTCGGGCGAGGTCGTTTCCCTGCTCAGAGTTTGTAACTTTGGTAACTGCAGCTCCTACTGCCTTCTTGGCAGGTTTCACCGGACAGTCTCGAAGAAAGTGCCCTGAGTTTCCGCAATAGAGGCATAATTGCAACTGTTTTCTCCTTTCCCGCTCCTTTTGTGTTAGAGGACCTTTCAGACCCCCTATTTGCATGGATTCCCCGGAGTCTACTCCTTTGGACGGAGTTGGCGGTTTGGAAAATACTCGAGCATCAAACTTGGAACGATCGGCCTTCCTGTTCTGCAGTCTGTGATCTATTTGAACGACTAAGTCTATATAGTCCGAACAATCTTGTGGGGGATTCACTACTTGGGCTAACACATCTTTGAGCTCTCCACGTAGACCTCTATAAAACAGCGTAATCCTTTTGTCCTCAGGCCATTGAGTTTCCACTATCAGTCTGTTGAAAGACGCAATATAAGCCAAAAGGTCTTGATTACCTTGTCGCAACGAAAGAAGCTCATTGTCCAAGGCCTGCCCCTGTGAATGTCTTGCGAACAGTTTTTCCATACTGAGCTGAAAAGCTTGAAAATCATGGAGGACCGGATCATCTTGATTTACTAGAGGGATCGACCAGTCTGCCGCATTGCCACTAAGGTACGAAAGCACGAAAGCTACTTTAGCTTGATCAGTTGGAAAGGCTGCTGGCCGGCATAAGAAATGCAACCGGCACTGATTGATAAATACTGCAAACCTCTTTGGGTCACCAGAAAATCGTTCGGGCGGAGCCAGAGGTACATTCCCAGGTAGGTTGATCTGCACTGGATTCATAGAGGATGTAGAAGGAAGATTTCCCCCAGATGCGGGTAACGGGGTCTGTCCGGCTTGTGACTGTAGCAATTGTCTAGCGAGATCATCTGTTCGCTCCTTGGAAATAATCAGTTCCCTTCTTAGAGCGTTCGTTTCCTGACGGGCTGCATGCACTTCTGCCCTT
Organism: Ambystoma mexicanum; assembly: GCF_040938575.1. Taxonomy (NCBI): domain Eukaryota; kingdom Metazoa; phylum Chordata; class Amphibia; order Caudata; family Ambystomatidae; genus Ambystoma; species Ambystoma mexicanum. Next base: position 184,866,609 of record NC_090931.1, on the reverse strand, counting down.
AGTTCCCCAAGTAACTGGGCTAGCTGGTCGGTATCCGAGGTTTCCATAGCGCCCGGACGGGAGTTTTGTGGTAGGCTTTGCGTTCTGTAACGCTCACCTGATTCCCGTAGAGGCGCCGGTCTTGACTGGGCGTATACCGTATCTTCAAAGGTGATGTGTAACACACGGCTGGCTCTTTGGGCTGGACCTCTGTGCACTGTATGTCTGACTCGAAGGGTAAGATGTCTGCAGATAGAAAATATGGGATTAAGGAACTGGGTTATTGAATGTCTCTCTCTTCTTCCCGTTCTCTTCTCCTGTAGAACCCCAAAGGTTAACGCTCTCACCTTAGGTAAGTGAACGCCGTGCTCTCCATCTGCCTCGGGGCAGGGTGCTGTAACCAGTTTCTTCACTGGATAAGGGGAGCAGGCCTCTTGACTTCAGAGGACTGCTGTCCGTCGTTTACTGCACGAACGGTAAGTTTCGAGTAATTCTAATGTCTTTAAAGTCTTTAGTAATGATGTTTCTTGTTTTGCAGGGTTCCGTCGATGGCGCATGACGGGCTGAAGTGAGTTGAAGATGGAGCCCGTGTGATGAATAGAAGCGCCTGGAAGCACATAAGTAAGCGCTTGTTGCCTGCTTCACGATGCGCTCTAACTGTCTTTTTATTTTGCAGGTACATGTTCGGAGCGGCTGCAGGGTGCCGGAATACCCACTGGGTTAGATGTGGAAAGGAGTAATGGCACGTGAGTATTAAAGTTCCCCAATGTCTTTAAACGCACCTTGTTTTGTCTTTCAGATGCGGGATGCAGCGCCAAAGGCCTCCGGAGCGTGCGAAGAGTTGGTAAGCTTTTGTCTTTCAGATGCCGGAATGCAGTGTGAAGACCTCCGGAGCGCACGAAGAGTAGGTAAGCCTTTGTCTTTCAGATGCCGGAATGCAGCGCGAGGCGTTGGTGACAGCCGATGGACCAGGTAAGTGAAGAGCTGTCACTGAAGACTGTAATGCTAACCTGTTCTTTCTTGTCTTTATAGGTGTTGCTGAAGACTGGATTCAGGATGGTAAGCCTTTTTCCTTAGGCCCAGGATCAGATGCAGAAGACACGATGAGCGTTCTGCTGCAGAGGATGCAGAATAACGCAAAGCAAGATTCATCCATCGGGTGTGGTTTAAATAGCCTCCTGTAATGCTTAGGTGTCTCCTTCCACAGCCACGCCTAGGTAAGAAAAGAGTTCCTGGTTTCCAGAAGAGTTCCAGTGTTCTGAATCTAGGGAGTGGGTCCTGCCCCACCCAACAGGAAAAGTAGTTCCAAACAGAAGAGTATCAGAGGCTCAACTGGCAGGCAAGTAAGCAGCATGGTCTGCTGCAGGTAAGTCCAGCCAAGCATTATGAGCCCGGCGCTTCCAGCGCTGGGACTGGGCATATTTATGAGCCAGGTGCCACTGGCGCCAGGACTGGGTCCAAAAGGTCCCAATTGGGACTGGTTGGCACTCGGAACCTGGGTTATGGATCTGCTTCCAAGGGAGTTGGGAAAACCCTGACCTTTTGGAAGCAGAGATCATGACACAACCTCCTGGAAGAAATCCGAGCGCAAACCCAGTCCTCTGACCTCTGGAAGGAGATTTCAAGGAAGAATCCATGGAATCTAAGAGTCAAAGAAGAATATCTATTCAAGGACAATGCACTGGTCATTCCTACGCAGAAATTACAACACAAGATAATAAACCTCTGCCATGATACCCCTCACTCCGGTCATCATGGTATAACTAACACCCTCCATCTTATACAAAGACAGTTTTGGTGGCCTCAAATGAAGACCGACGTACAACAGTACGTCAAGGCTTGTACTGTCTGCAGTCAAAACAAACATGGTAACAAGAGACCGGCGGGTCTTCTACTGCAACCATTGCCAACAAGACCATGGGAGTTTATTGCTACAGACTACTTCATTGTGGAGTTAATACCTTCCCGAGGGTACACGACCATCATGGTAACCATAGACTTGTTCACCCATATGGTTCATTTCACACCTCTGTATAAGCTACCATCCTCCTCAGAACTTGCTGGAATCTTCCTGGAACATATTTTCCGTCTCCATGGACTTCCTTCCAAGATCATATCGGACCGAGGACCTCAATATGTCTCACAATTCTGGAAACATCTCTGTCGCATTCTAGGGATCCAACGCGCTCTCTCATCAGGTTATCACCCACAAACCAACGGAGCCACGGAACATGTAAATCAAACTCTGGAGCAATATCTTTGTTGTTTTGCCACCAAGGTTCAGGATGACTGGTCTCTCCTCATACCCCTGGCTGAGTTTGCCTACAACAATTCTGATCACTCTGCACTCAAGGTCAGCCCTTTCTATTGCAGTCAAGGTTTTCACCCGTCCGTTTTACCTTCTGTTCTTCCACATCCCACTCCAGTACCTACTCTCAACTCTTGGATACAGACTCTCATCAACATTCACAAGGAAGCCAAGGAACATTTGAAAGAGGCCCAAACACGCACTAAGCTCTATGCGGATTCCAAGAGAAGACCAGCGCCCTCCTATTCTGTTGGTGATCAAGTCTGGTTGTTCTCGAAACTATTGCCCCGACATCTACGCCCAAACAAATTGGCTCCTCGGTACTATGGACCATTTTCCATAAAGGAGGTTCCTGGAAGAAAATACACCCAGTTTTTCACACCTCCCTATTGAAACCTTACATCCAATCCTCCCGAAAATCGTGCAGGCCCAGTCCTGTTGTTGTGAATGATCAGCTAGAATATGAAGTGTCCCGAATATGCGATTTCAGGTATAAACGGGGTCGACTTCAATACCTGGTTGAATGGATAGGATACCCTCCTAGCGAGAGAACCTGGGAACCAGTTTCTAACTTAAATACCCCTCGAGTGCTTAGAAGATTCCATCGCATACACCCGGGCAAGCCTGGTGGAACAGGTCTTCGGAGGAGGCATGCTGTCATGACCCATAGAACTTGCCCTTTCTGGACCTCCTGGTCCTTATCGCCCCGGGGCTTGTATTCCTTGTTACTCCCAACATGGCCGCAACAAGCGACTAGCCTCACACCAGCTTTCACGACGCACACGGTTCGTCCTATAAATTGGCCGCGGCCCCGCGCGTCTCAACGCTATCATTAGGTAGTGACTCGACGTGTGTGTGCTGTTCGGCGAATCTTCTATCCAAGATCCTGGTTCCCTTCCTTCTTCCTTTCCCTCTACTCGACTCCTGGAAACCCCATTCTTAGCGACCGCTACCTACTTCCCTGGACATCCTGGAACAACGGCCTTCCCGGAACTCTGAACGCGCTCTGCAGCCGGACGAGACTCGAGCGAGTCTATACAAGACCCGATCCATCCACAAGAGGAATCCTCCCGCGGAACAGAGCAAGAAGCGATCCCAGGTGAGACGGGGGAGATTTATGACAGATACAGAAGTATCTAGAAACCAACCATCTCTTATGTGTCTGCTAGTCGGGCTTTAGGCCACCACATGGCACGGAAATGGCACTAATCGACTTAAAAGCTCAAATTGATGAGTTTAAGGACAAACTGAAAACTGCCTTGCTACTTCTCCTTGGCTTGTCCGCCACCTTTGACTTGGTGGACCATAAGGTTTATGTAAACTCCTTGCCTCAGCGGCTCACTTTTCCAAGGACGCGATAGCCAGGGTCCAATCTTCTTCGAATAATAGGACCATGAGAGTCTTCTCTCCGTCAGCTGCCGCAGATCCTATCCCAATAACTTGCGGCGTACCGCAAGGCTCCTGCATCTCTCCAACAATGTACAATATATTGACAAAGCGCTTGTTTGACAAATTGGACAGTCTGGGTGGCACCTACACCTATTATGCAGATGACACGCGGCTACTCATACCCCTTTCGGGCGACTACGATAAGGACACGGCTATTGTGAATAAAATATACCTAATCATTCACGCATGGATGGCAGCCCATGGCCTATGCCTGAATGATGACAAAACTGAGCTCCTGATTCTTGGAACTGTCGCCAACCTGAAAAAACTTTGTACCAACTACGCCGCCTTCAATATTGACAGGAACACTATTAAGGTTGTAAAGGAAGTAAAAGCCTTAGGTTTTTACCTTGATTCTGCTTTAACCTTGAGTAAACAAGTCAATACTATGGCATCGGCAACAGCGTATACTTGCAAGTTAATCAGGACCTGCAGGCCGTTCCTATCTAAAGCGAGCTGCATTATCCTAGCCAACGTCTTTATACTCTCAAAACTGGACTACTGCAATGCCTTACTGTGTGAGTAAGTACATTGTGAATAAAATTCAAATCTTACAGAATAATGGACTTAGAATGGCACTAAGCATTCCAAACAGAGAGCAATTCTCAGAGTTGAGGAGACAAAACAACTGGCTGTCCATCAATGACAGAATCTTGCTTAAAACAGTCTCCCTTAGATACAAATGCCTCAACAATGACGCACCACTTCACCTGGCGGAGAGAATAGTTATGAAATCTACATCTCGCCCCACTAGAATAGCTAACTCCTTCTGCCTGGTCATACCCAGATTCAAACTAAAAAATCTGGAGGAAGTAGCTTCCCTGTCATGGCAGCACAGACCTGAAACGCACGCCCACATTCCTTGGAACCAATCCTTCCACAATTTTTGGCGCAATACTTTAAACTGGATGAGAACTAACGACAAGTGATTTCCATTGCATCCCTTGTACTCAATACTGTCTTATGTAATATAGTTATCACCCCTGCTCATCACCAACTTGCTGCCTTTCTCTATTTACCATTGATGTATGTAACATAGTGTCCTTACCTCTATTCTGTCATGTATTTCCTATACATTCCAATTTGTATCAAGTGTATATCCTATTCTGCATGTCTGTAAACACGAAGATTAAGGTAAACTTGTGACCTTTTGCGCCCAGATACCTGTGGGTTCGCGCCATACAAATAAAATAAACAAACAAAAATATGATACGCTTTGTTTAATTTGTTTATCTTTCATGGGTGGGACTATTTTACATTCCTGTTGGGTCTCAATCAAATTTCGTTTATTTTAAGTTTAATACATTTTTATTGAAATTTAAATAAATACAAAGGTAAATTCAATTGTCCATACATTAAATAAAGTAAAACAGGACTCAATCACGGGATTCTGCTGAAAGAGTAGACAAAAGAAAACGTTTATCAATCACAGTTCATTTCTGTATATGCCTTAGCATCACTCACATTTGGTTAGTTTTAAAACATTTATTAAAAAAAATATTTGAACACATAAAAAGAATTCTAGTGCCAGAGACTCGTCCTGGCTATTACCGCCGGTAGGGGCGGCACTGATTTCCTTGTCTAGCTTTACAACAGCCTTCCGTCTCGTTGGTCGCGGAAGTAGGCTTGCTCTCGCAGTAAGGGGCGGTGCGCTTCCCTTTGCTAGCTGACCGACCCTGAGACAGTCTGTCTTGCTCTCGCTGGTTGTAAGGCGCTCTTTCCGTTCTCCGACTCACCTGCTCGCTCACGGTCACCTCTCATACCCCTCAGCCATGGCCCAGGCAGCGCAAAGACTCCTCAAGACAGTGACTACCCGGGGCCCGCAGCTCGTGGGCGGTGAGAACCGGGTGGATAGGCAAAGTCCGTAGGGTGGGGTGGGGGGGAGGGAGGGAAGTGGTAGGGTGGGGTGTATGGGCTGCGTCAATTGAAAAGGGTGACTGACGGATGGTTGGATAACTGGAATTGTGTCTGCATGATGGGTGTATTAGTTGCTTCTTGAGACAGGGGGTTTGGGGGGTGGATAGTGGTTGTCTTGGGGCTGTCACTCTTGTTTGGTAGAGGTGGATAACCTCGTGGGCAGAGGTGAGTGCTGACATTGGTTGGGGGTGTGTATGATGAAGGAAATGCACGATTCACTGGGTGCTCTGAGAATCTAGTCAGTTTAAACTTTCATTTGAAATGCGTTCCTGTCTTTGGCACCCTTCGAAGGTCGCTCTAGCGTCATTGTCGGCTTGCTATACGTATTTTCTGACCTTGAGATTTGCGTTGAAATCCATTCGACTGGATTAACGTCTGGGGAATCTAGTCAATTATTTAGGCATTTTTGTTAAATGTGACATATAGGTCTGTCCCTCTAAACGAAGGCAACCCAGCAATTAGGGGGTAATTGGTAAAAGTCCACAATGCTGGAGAGGGGCTGAGGTTGAAACTCTCCTCGGTTCAAAAGAGGATGGTTCCGAGGGACTGTTTGTACTGGAGTGAGGTCAGGGGTGGAAGGACGGTGAGGGCTGGAGGACAGTTTTGAAAAATTGGTTGCGTTGAGTAAAAAGATAGTTGCCGCGCCCACAAACTACATATTGCTCCTGTTTTTTGTTACAAGCAGTCTTCCTACTCATTTTTGAAAGCCCCCTCCCCGGGTATCTTTTAGGCGCCCCTTAGAGATATAAAGACCACTGCACAAATACCAGGAGGATGTATATCATACCTTTTTATTGGATTCCATATGTCACCCCAATTGAGAAGATATTTAGTTTCACAAAAGAATACTTATCCGAAGGTGTGAGCCATCTAAGGGTTGAGTGAGTAGAGCAATGAATACGTCTTTGGTGTCATAGCAGATATATTACTATGAGCAGGACAGGCTTATTCCCCCTGGCACTGTATATTTGTTGCTGCTGCTTGTTCAGGAATGCATGTACTATAACACACGGCTCTCACAGGTGATTAATTTGACTCTTTATTTAGCACCCATTTCCCATCGTCACCCCTGGCTGAGTGCCATGGAAGAGGGTTGACTTCCACTTCCTTAATTTTGGAGGCGCTTTTGAGCCTTGCCCAACTAGTGGCTGGCTCTGCCATTGGGTGAGGTCATTGGACAAGAGTATGACTTGCTGGTTGGGGTAGTGTGCTCAGAGTGGAGAGTTTCATTTGTTGGATTCATGGCCTGGAGGAGGTTGGTGTGATTATTAGTTGGTTGCTCATCTGGAAGGACGGTTTTGGGCTCCTTGGATGCGTCTGTGGATTTCTGGGTGGGTTCTTTGGCTGGGTCCATAGGACAGGGTTAAGGTAATTGCCAGGAATAAGCTGGTTTTCAAAAATTGATTAGAATTGTACTAATTTAAAATGTTTTCGATTAGCAATCAAACTTATTTAATTAGTCGTCTTGTACTCCTTTTTTTTAAATGTCGCCTTAAGTTATTTGTGTCAAGACACAAAATTGGCAACAATACATCATTTTTGTGTACTGCTGAAGTAAGACGGTGAAAGGAGAGTAAAAGATTAGTTGTATGAATGGACAAACAAGTGGATCTGAAAACGTTTTCTGTGCAGCTGGGTGCAGTCAGTGTTGCACAGGCCAGTGTCCTTCATATTGTATGCTTTGCCCATCATTTGCTGTATAAGGAGAAGTTCAGAAGTTTCATAAAGCCGAAAGGTTCACAATGTTAAAGGAAAGCCATAGCCTGAGATTAAGGGCATAATTCAGAGAGCATTTTCCAATGGGTTTTTGCCATTATAAAGCACTTCTGTGAATTGGATCTTAAGTATGCAGTATTGTCTTGTGATGGGCAGGGTGGGTAATCGTCAACTTCAGGGGAAAGATGGCTTGTTCCTTGTCATTTATGTAAACTGTTCTCAATACAGCGTTAATTACCACTTTCTGCAGGCATGATAGGGTTAACAGTGCTCAAGCCCGAGTCGGATAAGCTCAAGTTCAGAATTCCTGCCCTGCGCATACATGAAAGCAATATTTATCGCCATTGGCACGTATATTTATTTTTAATCTACTTTTCTACACACCTGTCAGGTTCCAGCAAGTGATGGTATTCGACTGAGAGATGTAGGCAATTGGTAGATTAGACAGAGCTGTTATGTCTTTTCCTTAATTTAATATAGGTTACGACAGTGGTTCTGTCCTTACCCAGTTTTGGTTTTGGGGTCTGCTCGTTCATTAGGCACATGTGTATTCTTCAGTATTGTCTTCACTCTTCATTGTGGTCTGCAAGATACTACCAGAAACAAGACCCTTCTGCCATCCTGATTTTGGCTTGTAAACATCCACTCCACAAGTGATTGTGCACTTAGAATCTGCCTGCCCCTCTCACTGTTTTGGTATTGTTGGCCGCCTGCCCCTTGAAATGGCTTGTGCTTTGCACTGGCTTGCAGCAGCTGGAGCTTCATTGTATTTTATTTGAGCGTTTATACAGTGCACCAAGCTTAAAGGGCATCTGGGCACTAGTTACATCTATAGGTACAGTTGCATGGGTAGGTGTAGTTCAAGCCAGTGGAAGATGCTGATTAGTTAAACATGAGTCTTTAGTTTTTTTTTTCCTGAAGAGATGGTAGGACGACTCAGAGCTGGTGAAAAGGGATCCAGAGGGGAGAGTTTTTGGTATTTCGTTGCTGAAGTGATTTTTAATATATATATATATATATATATATATATAAGCTGAAATAGTGGGCTCTGGCTGTCCGCCTTTCTTGAAAACCCGTCATCTATGGTTACAAGATTGGTCAGAAGGAGAACAGATCATTGGACTTTTGTCTGGAGCAATGCTGTCCAATCGGATTTGTGGCAGGGATCCGTTTAGGGGATAAGTAGCAAAAATAAACTATATGAATGAGCAATAATACTTGTCAGGTGGGTCATGAATAAACTTTCCATGGTTACGATCAAAGCATCACTCCAACTTCAATAAATTGAGAAGTAAACTACTTTTCTTTTTGTGAGATTAAGTGGACGGTTTTAACTGAAGCTACTGTCAAAGCTGCTGTTCTATTTGAAGGCTTTGGGATGGTAACTGCTGTGATGTCGCACAACACTCTTTATAGCCCCTAGACAAGTGTTTCAGTTCCTAGGGTAGGCGGTTGAATTTGACCAGCAACGTTGCATGGGATTAGCTAAGAGAACTGACATGTCTGTCGTCGGACCACAGTGGGTATCCATGGTGGCACTAGCTACGTTAATGAAGCGGTCTGCAGTGCAGATAACCAGGGTTATACATTTCAAGGTGCAAGCTATTAGCCAGTTACATTCAAAAGTAACTCCTCATAATTCAGGGATCCAAGATGGCTGCCGACACAAGGTAGACTTGTCGACTGCTGCTCCCGGTCTCTGGCAGTACTGAATCGGCGGCCCCCCTGACGGCTGAGTGCACGGTATGGCACAGGGGAATCTCCCAGGAGTGAGGAGATGCCACCCGTAACACAAAAAATTGGGATGCAGTACTTCAAACATGTTGAGCTTTGAGCACGTTGAGAAGCAAGCTGGGAAGACCACGGCATGCGGAAGAGGGAGCTGCCTGCCAGTTTCCAGAGAGATTCCGGAGCGGAGACCTGGTGAGCGACTGGGAGGAAGGCTGCCCCCCACAGTAGGACCGGGGCAAAGGTGTCGAGGGAGCGACACACAATAGCTCCCGGGGTGGCTGTGGGGGAGGTCTGATAACCGATTGCCAGAGACACGAGAGTGGAGGATTTGGCACCCCACAGACCTCCAGTCACACGGGGAGGCAGTGGGGGAGAACCAGAAGAAACAAAACGGGCACAGCGATATTGGAGAGCACCTCAGCCCCTTGCACGGAGGAAGCCAAGGTGGGAGTGCGTGCAACCTAGGGAGGTCTGCTGATAACTGACAGAGGGTGAGGGCGGAGGCTGGTGGCCCATGCGGACACCGCCGCAGGCTCCAGAACGAGGAATCAGCCGAAGTACACCTGGAGTGGAGGACATCGCCCGAGGTTAATAGTCATATGAGGAGGAGCCACAGCCGGAACGTTCTGAGTGGAGCAGCAGAGGCAGGCGAACGGCTGCAGTGAGAAGGGATGTTCTAAGCAACTTTGAAGGAGGTAACTGAAGTGTCTACAACACAAAAGGAGAAGCTGACTCTCCAGGAGTCAGCAACCCCCATCTAGGGCCCCTGCCAACAAGGTACGTTGATCGGGGCAAAGCGAGGGCCAAAAAGGAACAAGGAGAGGGGGAGGCACCCCCACCCCCATTGTAAGTGTCAGGACCAGGGAGGTTCCAGAGGGACTCCAGCACAGCCACGAGGAAGGCAGGCCCTCATACCTACCATTGGAAACGCAGGAGCAAGGAGGGGGTATAGCCCCCTCAACCCCCCAAACTGGTCACATAACACCCAAGTCAACGGAGCACAACATAAGTCAACAGAGCGGGGAACCAAAGAGTGAGGGTGCCACAGCCTCCCCGAGAGTTCCGCCTGGCCCACTTCAGTGGGAATTACGAACGCTTGAGGTGTGCCTCCAACGCTACCCACAGTGGTACAGGAACCCTGCTGGGAAAGAAGCGGGAAAGGATAGGAAGGTTAGAGGAAGCACCTGGTGACCCCAGGGTGATCAGGGGGGACCCCACCATGAGGTGGCACCTCAAGGCACGCAAAGAAGGGCGAACCCTGCTGCAGAAAGGGCAAACCACCCACAATTGGAAACCATCAGCGGATTGACTTTAGGGTGCGGTATCAAGCCATCGAAGCCCTCTGGAGCACATTCTGGGGAGACGGGAGTTGAGCTGGAGATGGATGACTTCCAAGGCGGTGTCCGGACATTTCGTCGAAAGTCATTTGGTCGACGGAATTTGGTCAAAAACCAAATGGTCGAATTTTTTATTTTATTTATGTATATATTTTTTAGGCTTTAGTTTAGGGGACAAAAAAGGTTTTTTTAGAAAAAAAAAGGGGGGGGAGTGAGAAAAAAAAGTGACCATTTGGTTTTCGACAAATTGTCTGGTAACCTTCCAAGACAAGGTCCAGAACTGCAAAGGCGGGCCCACCTACAGGGGACTCTCTGGAAACCCACCCCACACTGTGGCCCTGCCTGGAGTCTAGAGAACTGACCAAGGGCAGCAACTACCGCCAGGAAAAACGTAAGGACCACGAAGCGGAAGACAACATGGCACAGATGACGAGACAGAACTTCGGGGGAAGATGGAAACCCTCAAACTTTCCAAGATCAATTTCAGTTGATGAGGTCTGTCCTCAGCATGCCCCTGGGGGTAATAAGACAAGAGATGTGGCAACTAGGCAAAATAACAGACCTCCTTGAAAGAGGCTTCCAAGAGGTGAATAACGAAACTTCAGTAAACGGTGACGCCATAGACCGGCTGAGTGTAGCCATGCAGAACTTGGAAGTACTGCTGGAGGATCTCATGCAGGGTCAGCGACAGGATTAAAATGTTGCCGGAAACGGACTCCACGTTAGACCCCGTGATGTCCTAGCAGCATTTGCAAGCTAAGGCCAGAAGGATCTGGCGAACAGTACACTTCTCAAAAGGAGGAACATGAGCCTGATAGTTGAGGAACTGCCCAAGAAAGGAATCGGGTACAAATGGAATTTGGCCTGCTGTTTGAATGGGAAGGAGTCCAAAAATGGATAACCACCCCACAGGAAGAGGCGGTTATAATGCACCTGGATCTAGGCGACGAACAGGGGGGGCGAGTGCCACACCTTTGGGAAGCAAGACCGAGGCCAGACCATGGGAGTGGTCAACTGCAGGAGAGGTGCAGGAGGAGATCTGGTGAGAAAGACCGGCTCCCGATTGAGAAGGATTGGGCTGCAGAGGGGGGTGTGACAAAGGTTGACGCTGTCACAGGTGAAACAAACACTATAGTGCAATCATAGAGGGTGTGGTGGCCTAGGGGCAGGGGAGTAGAAACCATGTTGGAACTAGTAAGAGTGGGATCACTCGGAGGGAGGGAAGGGGATGGAGGGGGTAAACGGGCACATTCCAAGTTGGGTCAAGGGATTGACACAGGGAGGGTGGGGAGAAGGGGCATGGGAACGAAACAGAGCAAGTGGAAAAGGGAAGGTGGGGGCACAGAGTAAGAGGGAGGGTTCGAACCAGAGAAGGGTCATCATGAAAGAAGGACAAAAGGCCAGGAGTAAGGAACAGGGGCACAAGCCGAAGGGGCACCAGCACAAGGGTTAAGGTTCAAGTGGATGACCCATAATGTGAGGGAGCTTAACACCCCCCTCAAAAGGACAAAACTTGAAGGATTTACTAAAGCTTGGGCCCTGATGTCCTAGCCATACAGGAAACCCACCTTCTGAATAAAGACCAGGGGCGCCTCCGAATCAGGGCTTCTCCCAGATAGTTTTTGTGTCAGGCTCCACGAAAACAGGAGTAGCAGCACTGGCCATTAGTAACCGCTTGGACTTTAGAGTCTTGGACGTCCTCAGAGACAAGGGAGGAAGATACGTGGTAGTGAGGGGAGAATACATGGGCACACCCTACACTATTGCATCAGTATACGCGCCGAATGCAGGCTAGGAACAATTCTTATGGGACCTTCTGTGTATGATGGAGGGCTTCGCGAGGGGGCATGTCATTCTGTTGGGGGGGACCTCAACCTGGCATGGAACAAACTCACAGAATGGACAACACGAGGTGACATGAGGTGGAGGGGCCGTTGCATGGCCTCAGACTCGGTTTTAAAATGGCATTTGTGTTCGCCTCTAACTCCAACCCTTTGTTCCACTTTTTGGCAGGCTTCTCCACAGAAGCCTCCAAAAGTGGTGCCACTCTGTCTGAGTCTACAGGATGTGTGGGAGGGGGCTTTATGCACCCTGGACTGAGTTGCCTCTGCAACTCAAGTCGCACTCTTGTGTGATTTGGCCCAGTGGTGAGCCGCCCGGCTCACCACTTGGCATGTTTGAGTGACAGCTAGGACTGATGAATGGGTTTTTTCTGCATAAAAGCAGGGCTTTGGGGACTGGGACTTCAGACGTCGCCACAGGACCAAAGAATCCGAGCCGACCTGCAACGACGACACCACCGGTGGAGCCCTGCTGAACCGACTCACCACTTCTTCCAACGACAGAGGAGATCTTCATCCCGAAGAGTCTTCTTCCTTTGACTGGTGGGGATAACCAGTTTGCCTGCATTTTCGCCTTCCCGGATCATCTCGTGGCCGCCTTGCCTGTGCCAAGCACCCCGGCAACCGGGATGCCACGTTTTTCCACTACCGCGAATAAAAGGGTAGTACCTTTTTAACCGGAGAACTCCGCGGCTGGTTTCTTCCCTGGCAGTGCAATTACCTTCAGCTTTCCTCCACGTCAATCTTTTCTTCCTCTGGACGACGCCGTGACTTGCATCCACTGCCAGGAACAACTGCCCCCGCTGGAGGATTCTCCCCACTTTCAAGGTACTGTCCCCGCCTGGCCTCCCTCACAACGGTCTGTGTTGGGTGTCTCGTAAATCCTCATCTTACCACTTGGGTTGGCCCTAGGCTGGCTAACTGAACTTTTCTGAGCTGACCCGATTGCTTTTTAAACTCCCTGCAAGACTTTCCAAGCCTTTTTAAACTGTGTGATCTTGGGCGCATTGGTGTTCTACTCTCTCCAAGAGGGAGCCTGGCCTCTGAACTTTTTGCTCACAAGTATACTTTGACTTTCCTGCCTTGCTGGGTGCTTCTAAAGTATTGTGTTGTGTGCTGTTTCTAATTTCTGCCTTTTCCCTCCCTTTTTCTTAACTTATTGGAGTGTCATCTTTAGTTAAGCGCTCACCTCTGTCTGGAAATAAGTGGTGTTAACTAAGACTTGTCTAATAAGGAATAAGGGATGTATATATATTAATAGTGACTGTGTTTTTGAACTTGCTTACAATAATAGTGCTAGAGTATTTCTAAGTGTGTCTTTAAATAATGATATACTTGATACCAAAGCTCTGGTCAGTGTTTGCTTGTGCTACTGTATTTTGGTACCTATCTTGTATACTCTATATGCTGTCTAACTCTTCTTGAAAGAAGTCTGGCTGCTGAGCCACAGCTACCAGGTAAATCTGGGTGGTACAGACTGCTACCAATTGGGTTTACTGCCAACACCTGTAGTCTTAAGCCTTTTGCAGTGGTCCCTAAGGGAACTGCACTGGTTTCTGCCTAACAGCGGTGCTCCGGAGGGTGGGGGAGACCCCCCACGAGGCAAATCACTGAGGGAGTACAGGGGGTCAGTGGGGCAACTGAGGGTGCTAAGGACCACAAAGCTGAAGGGGCAATGCTCTTTCTGAGGCAGAAGTTCTTCGCTAAAGCCAACAAGGCGGATGCACATCAGGCATGCCTACTGAGGGGGGCTGGGGAGCAGAACATAATTCATAATTATGGCCATTACAGATGAAGGGGTGGGGGGGGGGGTCTGATAACCCGAACAGCAGGGATTCAAGAACGCTTGGCTAGATACTACAAGACGCTATACCCGAGCCAAAACCCATCACCGCCATTGCAAATCGACTTTCTAGAAAACAACGCAAATCCCCAAGCTAGACCGGGGGGGCTCAGGAACAGTTGGGGCGGGATATAACTGAGGAGGAAGTGAGGGGTACCATAGCAAAGTTGCCCGAAATAAGGCCCTGGACGGCTCCTCTGCCGCGGTCTATAAAGCCTATGCCCACATTTGACACAACTATTCAACACATTTAGGGAAATGGGTTGCATCACACCAACAATGGAGGAGGCTAAAATCACACTGATACCCAAAGCAGGGAAGGACCCAGAGGACTGCACGTCCTACAGGCCCATCGGCCATCAATATGGACACAAACATTTACACCAAGATCCTGGCGAAGCGTCTGGAGGAATACCGGGGTTTGTCCTGGGTAGGCAGACAGCGGACAACATTAGACGAGTGGCACACCTGGTGGAAATAATGCAGAAACGGTCACTCCGGCGGTCCTGTTGGCCCTGAACGCAGGAAAGGCATTTGACCGGGTAGAGTGGCCGTTCCTGTTCAAGGTCATGGAGAGAAAGGGTCTAGGGGAGACCGAATACAAGAACCCCCTCAACACGCCGGAGCGTTAAAGGCTCAATGTGACGCCCTTTAACTCGGGAACAGGGGGCCAAGCAGGGATGCCCACTCCCCCCTTATACGTGATCTAGCTGGAACCCCTACTTCAGGCAATATGCGAGGTTGAGATAGAACTGTATAATAGGCAAAAGTGAAAATTCACAATATTTTGCCATAATTATACGCATTTGAGATATCAATGGTTTGGTTCTAGTGTGTATTTTTTCTCGCCACCAGGATTTGGAAAAATCATCAGTCAAAGGATAACCCAGATATTTGATCTCAGATGCTATTTCGATATATCTTCCATCAATCGACCAATTATAAGAGCACTGTTTTTTTTTCCCATCACATAATACAATAATCGATGATTTAGAATGATTTACTCTTAAATTATGAGAGACAGCAAAGTTATTAAACGCATTAATCTTATTTTGTAGACCAAAGGGGGTTTTGTCTAAGATTAAGATATCATCCGCAAAGCCAATATAATTGATTTTAAGACATCCTAGCTTAATCGGGTAGATAATTTCATTAGCCCAACAATCCTCTACATCACATATATATAGGTTAAATAAGACAGCCGCCAGTGTGCAGCCCTGTTTCAACCCAATTTTAGATGGAATAGGTTCAGTAAGAGCACCCTCCTTATTTAATCGTACTCTATAACTGGTATTCGAATGCAGTAGGATAATGAGCGCTACCAAATGACGTGGAAAACCCATCGCTAGCATCTTAACCCATAGTAAATCACGCAATACTGTGTCAAATGCAGAGCTTAAATCTAACGCTGCAATATAGACAGCTCCTAAATGGTGTTTTGAGTTCAGTTGAATATGGGATAATAGGGTGGCATTTAATGAGCAACCCATACGACATCTGAACCCAGTTTGATATTTTGACAATATGGAATTCTTAATCATGAATTCCTGGAGTTCTTCAAGAATTAGCAAACAGAAGACCTTAGAAGAGGAGTCTGATAAGGCAATAGGTCTGAAATTAAGAGGGTCATCTATAGGACCTTTTTTATGAATAGGAATGATAATGGCCGAACACCATGATTTTGGTATTTTTTGTAAGAGGAAAATGGCATCGAATCTATACTTTAGTATTGTTGCCCATAGGTCATTATCAGATCTATAAAGACATGCAGGAATGCCATCAGGGCCAGTAGCCTGTGAAGGATTTAGTTTCATGATAGCCCTGGATATGTCATCGTGTCTCCATGGTGAAGTTATGAGTATGTCCTTAACCATGTCCAGTGTGGGATAGGGTAGGAATTGATTTGGCATATCATATTTAGTTCGAATGAAGTGAATCCATGCATCTGCTGATATTCCATTTTCCATTGGGCCATCATTGCAGGCATTCAATGTCCTCAATATTGACCATATTTTCCGTGTGTCACTCTTGAGCAGATTATGCATCATATTCCGGTTGTCTTCTAGATATAATTTTATTTTTAAATTTTTCACCGCAATTTTATATTTATAAAGGATATTATTTTTTAGATAATAATAATCGTGCGGTTCAAGTACCAATTTCGCGAGTTGTCGAATCTTGTAATTCTTATCCTTCTTTAAACGAAACATTTCAATATTGAAGACATGTAAATGATGTTTTTGATGCACGATCACATTTTTTTTCCGTGACATGGAAGAAAGATGATATTCAATCCTTTCAGCCAATAATGTATCAACACTGCTTGGTTCAAGACATAAGTCATTCACAACCCTGTTCATCACCGGGTCAGTTTTCATTCTCATTGTCAACTGATGACAGATAGATGGATTCCATCTTACAGAAAGGCCCACACGATCATTTTCAACTAACGTCAATATCTTACTGGCTTCATAGAACCAGCTGTCTATGTTCACTTTCAAAGAAATTGCATAGTGATCACTAAAACCCAATTTTTTTATATTAACTCGGTCATGGGAATTCTGTAGAGACGAGGATTGGAAAAAATGATCAATGTGTGAACCCAAACCTCCTCGTGACCATGTGTGTACAGGACCTTTTTCATCAATGGGGACTACCTGAATGTCCCAGTTTTGGAAAAAGTCAACCCATTGTTTACCATTCTTTATAGTTTGATCGGTATTTAATAGATTCTGCCCCTTATACTTATCATCATATAGACAGGAAGAATTAAAGTCACCGCCAACCACAACTCCCAAATGTGTATGGCGAGAAAATGCATCTACTAGAATTGCATTAAGTATCTCGCAAGCTGCAATAAACGTTGTCTTGCTCCTATTCCAGTATAGACACAAAATTAGAAAAGAATTTTTGCTTAGTGTGTCTAGAGTTAATTCAACAGCTAATACAGAGTCATCCCTGTATGTACATTTCGTAATAAATCTACAAGCATTGTGGACAAGGATTGCCAGCCCTCCTGATGGTCGGCCCTTCTCCCCTCTTATCGCAGGGTGAGTATAGCAATCATATCCTTGCAAATTAAAATGGTTCACGTGCATAGTTTCCTGGAGTAGTATAACAGCAGGATAAGCTTTAGCATCCACTGTACCCCACCATCTATTAAAGTTGGCTAATCCACAACTATTCCAGGAAAAGCATACAAATGGTTGGTCATGCTGCGTAGAACTAGGAAGGTGCAGCCAGAGCGGGTGCAGTCATCATTGTACTCTGGTTATTGTACCCCGACAGGGTTGCAGCCATAGCCAATATCTGTTTTACCAACTCTTCATTAATGTACGCTGATTGTTTCTGCTCCATGTTTTGATTTATTGTAATGATAGCGACCGGTTTTTCCAGAAAGCTTTTTGCCTCTGATTCAGAATGTAGAAGGAAGGGAGTTAAACCTACATATGCAAAATTTTCTCTTTGCTCCCAGACCAGCTTCATAATCAGCCTAGAGTAAAAACCGCAGGTCATTCTATCATTCTGGATAGTAGGCAATCTAACCCAGTCAATATCCCCTGAACAAATTGTTCTCAGACAAGGGATAGTGTGGAAGGCTTTCAAAAGAAAAGAGCGATTCAAGTTAGGTCTGATATTTATTTTTGAATCGTTTTCCCAACCCAATATAAAGGGTGGATCTTTAATGAAATCAAAGTTATGACTGATGTCATTTTGTTTGTCATTTAAGTCAGTTGTTACATCATCTATTGGCGGGACCTGTATATTTGTAGGTGATCCGGAGACATGAACATTATGTTTCACAATATTAATAGATGATACCTCATTGATGATGGGTAGTGCATTCATGTTATGCATTAGCCGTTTTGATTTTGCTGGATCATTTCCCAACACACCCATCATCCATGGCTCATCATCTAGAGATGTAGTGATTGTATCTGCTTCCACTGTCTTCAATTCAGTTTCACTTGTTTGTTGTGTAGACTTTTTACTTTTATTGTAGGAAGTTTGTTTATGAGAAATAGGGTAAAACTGAGAAAGGGACAGCTGCGACCCCCTAGCCAGAGTATCGGGTTGGATCGTATTATTAGATGTTAAATTTATGCAGGCCTTTTTCCCTCCTTTTCCATTGATAGTCTTACTATCATTCTTTTTGGGCCCTATTTCATTGGTTATCTTATTCAATTCCTGGTTAGTGTTAGGACGGTTTAGATCCAATAGAGTCTTTGATTCGTCATCCAACTGAGAGAGGTCAATAATCACCTCGTTCTCTAGTAGATCAGGCGAAATTGACGCTGCCCTTGCATGTTTTTTTGTCAGTGCCAGTGCTTTGGCCCTCCTTTTCATTGCCCTCCCAGCTGATCGCTTTTCTTTGCGGGTTAAAACGATCTTATGCTTAGGTAGGGCATCATTTTCTTTTATAATGGTTTGAATAGACAAGTTATTGTCTAAACACTCTTCGGAAAGATCAATCAGATCAGTCAAAGGAGAAGGACTAATCAGGTCAGTCAGAGGGGAGGGACTATTTAGTTCGATAACATTGTCACTCTCCTCCTCTGCACAGATAGAGATCTGTCTTGATGAAGATATAAGGTTAGAATTAACCTTCAATTGCTCCAGATGACATTCAATCCTTTGAACAGAATTTAGTACTTTAGATATCTCCATCATTCCCATCAGTCTGTGTGTGAGTGGAGTGTTGTGTAGTTGGAGTCACCACACTGGCAAAGGATCGTATTTGTTTTTGTGGAATACCATAGATCCAGTCAAATTGGTTAGCACTATCAATCATGATCTTCCTAGTATTATGTCTTTCTGATAGGTTGGCTATAGCATCACATGCAAACAGGAGACCCTCAATTCTGTTAATTTTGTTAGTGAGTTCTTCGATTGCTGTTCTCATGATGCCTATCTCATAATGCGAGCGCTCATGCCCTTTGTCAAGTAGATCTAAAATTCTCGCCAATACCGGGAAATCAGGACTTAGTGATGGAACATTTAGGGTAATATTCTCTGGGCGAGCCTCGTTGTCAGAGATTTCCTTATCTCTATCATTCATGCTTGATTGGAATTCTTGAATGTCTATGATCATACGTTCATTGAGTGCAATTTGAGCACTCATTGTATTTGGAGAACTTACCATGGGTTTGATGAGTGATGCATCTGAGATATAATCAGTTTCCCATACCAATTTGGACTTTTCAACATCCAAAACTTCACAATTATAATTTGGTAGACTATTATTAATATTTTTTTTTTTTTCTTTTTTTTTGGCAGAAGTGGTCAACATAAATACGTCCTCCCGTCCAACCAATCGTTGGTTGGCTGGCGTGGAAGGGCCAAGTGAGAGTCGTATACGTTTACCTAGTTCTGCCTCAATTATTGGGCCCATCAATGAGCAATCAACTATATCTTCATTAATAATTGCATTAGCATGACTATGCATATTATTTTCGCAAGTTTGTGGCAGAGTAGATTGTGAGGTGCCCATTTGGTCACTATTATTTAGGTCCTTTAGCTTGAATTTCTTGTTTGTTGAGGTACTGACTTGATTGGGACAGTGTGTCGGGATGGGCATGTGACATTTAGAATTAATACCCATTTCTTCCAGGATCCCCGATCTTATATCTAAAGATGGAATAGCAGAGGTAACATCTATCTGTTCTTCAACATCCTGTCTCGTAACCATTGAAGGCGTGGTGGGGGTCTCAAGTAATGGTACAACAGATAGTGCAAACTTGGTCTCAGTATTGCTGGACATTGCTCTGGTTTGAAGGTCGTTCAATTTCCTACCACTTCTTAAACCATTCACCATTTCTAAGCAAGCATAAAAATACTGATGTATTACTTATATGCAAACAGGACATGTATACGATGACCATAAAATTGAAAGGCAATACTTTTAGCAACCTCACAAATTAGTCATGTGCTTTAATATGAAGATGTTGGTGAGCCCGTAGCGAAATGCACACGGGTTTTGTTTATTAAATGGGAAAGAAAGGGGGCTCCTTACTTCCGCCGCTCCGCCGAACAGCCCAACAGCCACACTTCCGGAGCACTTCGGATGCGCGCGCGAGATGCGCGTGCACCAGTGCTTTTGAGGAAGAGGCTGTGGGAGGAGGGCTGACAGGAGGCGGGGCAATCTAGGAGGGGCTAAGAAAATGGAGAGAGAATAGGGAATTGATTACACCCTCGTAGTTCAGCGGGACACAGCAAAACTCGCAGCAAAACCAACGGTTTTGCAAGTTAGCAGCAGTCACCTAAGTGAGTTCCAGTCACTCGTTTCGCGGCAGTGCAAGCTTCCTCTTGCCGACGCCGTGAAGTTTCCGGAGTCCAACCGCTAGAATCACCAGTTCCAAAAGTTCGAGGGCTCCCAGCCCAACAGCCACACTTCCGGAGCACTTCGGATGCGCGCGCGAGATGCGCGTGCACCAGTGCTTTTGAGGAAGAGGCTGTGGGAGGAGGGCTGACAGGAGGCGGGGCAATCTAGGAGGGGCTAAGAAAATGGAGAGAGAATAGGGAATTGATTACACCCTCGTAGTTCAGCGGGACACAGCAAAACTCGCAGCAAAACCAACGGTTTTGCAAGTTAGCAGCAGTCACCTAAGTGAGTTCCAGTCACTCGTTTCGCGGCAGTGCAAGCTTCCTCTTGCCGACGCCGTGAAGTTTCCGGAGTCCAACCGCTAGAATCACCAGTTCCAAAAGTTCGAGGGCTCCCAGCCCAACAGCCACACTTCCGGAGCACTTCGGATGCGCGCGCGAGATGCGCGTGCACCAGTGCTTTTGAGGAAGAGGCTGTGGGAGGAGGGCTGACAGGAGGCGGGGCAATCTAGGAGGGGCTAAGAAAATGGAGAGAGAATAGGGAATTGATTACACCCTCGTAGTTCAGCGGGACACAGCAAAACTCGCAGCAAAACCAACGGTTTTGCAAGTTAGCAGCAGTCACCTAAGTGAGTTCCAGTCACTCGTTTCGCGGCAGTGCAAGCTTCCTCTTGCCGACGCCGTGAAGTTTCCGGAGTCCAACCGCTAGAATCACCAGTTCCAAAAGTTCGAGGGCTCCCAGCCCAACAGCCACACTTCCGGAGCACTTCGGATGCGCGCGCGAGATGCGCGTGCACCAGTGCTTTTGAGGAAGAGGCTGTGGGAGGAGGGCTGACAGGAGGCGGGGCAATCTAGGAGGGGCTAAGTGAGTTCCAGTCACTCGTTTCGCGGCAGTGCAAGCTTCCTCTTGCCGACGCCGTGAAGTTTCCGGAGTCCAACCGCTAGAATCACCAGTTCCAAAAGTTCGAGGGCTCCCAGCCCAACAGCCACACTTCCGGAGCACTTCGGATGCGCGCGCGAGATGCGCGTGCACCAGTGCTTTTGAGGAAGAGGCTGTGGGAGGAGGGCTGACAGGAGGCGGGGCAATCTAGGAGGGGCTAAGTGAGTTCCAGTCACTCGTTTCGCGGCAGTGCAAGCTTCCTCTTGCCGACGCCGTGAAGTTTCCGGAGTCCAACCGCTAGAATCACCAGTTCCAAAAGTTCGAGGGCTCCCAGCCCAACAGCCACACTTCCGGAGCACTTCGGATGCGCGGTTGAGGAAATCTGCAGTATCCCATTTGGGGGCAGGCAACATAAGGTGGCAGCATTTTCCGACGATCTGCTCCTGTCATTAACCAGCCAAAGGAAGTCAATGGAGGCCTGCATGGAACTATTGACGAGATTCGGTGAGTTGACTCGAGCTTGCGAGTCAACTCGATCAGGACTACTAAACTTAATGCTGAGCAAAGAAGCTGCGGCAGGATTAAAAATGAGGTCCCCATTCAAGTGGAGCCCAGGGGGATCAAGTACCTTGGGGTCAAAATAACCCCAACTTTGGCAGCAACAACAACAAAAGTTTGTCTGGGAAGGGAAGATGCTGTGTTTGGCCCGCCGCCTATTAACACCCCCAAAGAGGGAGCTGGGGGCTCACCGTACCTAACTTCCAAGCATATTTTGAGGCGGCACAGCTAAGGGTGATTTCGAGACTGGTTCATGGGCACGGAAGAGAAACAATGGGTGCAAATGGACAGGGCAGTGGCCCAACAAGACCTAGGGGAGGTTCTCTGGCTCCCACGCCACCATAGACCTGCATAACAAATGGGTTTGCAGACACTTGGGACAGGGCAGTGAAAAAGCTGAGGATCGCGACCTTCCCCTCCCCGTTCATTCCGTTATTTAATAATAAAGGCTTCGCCCCCGGGAAGGAAAAAGGGGTGTTTGACCAATGGAAGAGGGGGAGGCAGGAAAATCAGGGACCTTTTTAGGGATCAAAGAGTGAGAACATTCCAGTAGTGCAAGCAAGATTTCGGGGTGGAGGAAGGGGAAAGACACAGATACTTCCAGATTAGGCATCAACCCACCCAGTTACACTGTTTGAAAGGTTCTTACTGACAAAGGATGGGACAAAAGGGTTGATATCAGACTTGTACAAGCTGCAGGAGAGTGCCACCCCAAAGCAAAACCTGGCATACATGGCCCTTTGGGACCAAATTCTGGGTAAAGGTATGGAGAAGAATTCCGAAAATGGCAATGGCGGTACAACTCAAAGAAGCCTGGTATAAATATCTATATGGGTGGCACTACATTCCTGCACGCCTACACACTATCTACCCGGAGGTGTCCAAGGAATGTTGCAAGAGGGTGCTGGGAAGGAGGGGATGGCTGAACATATCTGGTGGGAATGCCCTAGGATGAAGCCCTTCTGCAGGAGGGTTAATCATGCACAGGAGCAAGCAATTGGAGAGGGAGCGAGTAAAGATCCCAGATGGTTCCTGACAGGAATGTGAGATATTCGCACAGAGGGGATGAGAAAAGGCAAAAGTGATCTTGACATTAGCAGCTCTGGCCCTCATTGCACTACGATGGAAGGTCCCAACGATCCCAACAGAACAAGCTTTCATAGGAAAGATATGGGAGCTACTAGCATTGGAATGGGCCACTTACGCCATGAACCACAACCTGGTGACATTTGCTGCAAAATGGGGCGGGACGTTAACAGGGACATTTTGGGATCCAATGGTGCCCTCAAAAAAAGAAACCTCTAGATCAATTGGATGACCCACCGAAGGAATGAGTAAAACAATAAAAATGTTTTTTAAAAAAAAGTAACACTTCCCACCCTCATGCACACAGCACAACATTTAATATTCACCAAGAGTCAATTGTTCACCAGTTGCTATTTTTGAGTGCACATTGAGGCCTGCCGTTAACAAAATGAGAAGGAACTGTCGGGAGTAGTGAGCGAGTATATGTAGATGAGGAAAGGTAGCGGAGAGAAAGGACCCAAGCTGGACCTGGGAGGGTCGATCAGAGAGGAAAGAGGTCAGCTTAGCCAGGGCCTGACCGGTGATACCCAAGTTATCATGGAGACATTTGAGCAGGATACCGTGGTTGACCGTGTCAAAGGCAGAGGAGAGATCAAGCAAGATGAGGACACAGGGAGTGTTAGAATCGAGGTACCCTGCAGCACTCCACATAGGGTGGTGTGTTCTGATCTCTCCAAGTAAAGCTAAGAAGGATCATAACCATCCCTCTAACCTTGAACAGTAGTTCTTAAGGAGAAGTAAAATAATATAAAAAGAGCGAACCCAAAGGGCTCATGAACACTGCACACAGGGCTGTGTGCTGCAAAAGTTAAACACGGATGCCTTTTTAAAAAGGTATGGAGGTACGCATGCCTCCATAAGTAAAAACGCAATGAACAGGGTTCCTATGGTCTCGGCAAAAACAATGAATGAGGGTAAATTGACTCCTTATTCAGAACAAGAAAAAGGTCCAGTAGTCCAGCAAAAAGTGCTGGTGGTCTCGCAAGAGGCGATTAAGCATAAAAGGGATACATCTATATAACAAACACTGACATTTTTGCGGTCTGGCATACCAGCCTACCGTTAAGTTTTCACATTGTTAAGAAGTAGCACAGTCTAGTCTTGTGCTCAATGTAGAACAGAACACGGGCAGCACTACAGTATGGTGTTATACGCAACAAGAAGCAGTTTAATTTCCTTGCAATTTGTTCAACTGTGCAGCCTCTAAATATAAGTACTAGAGCACCTTTTATTTCCAAATTATAGATCGATTAAGAAGTTATGGTGAGTTTTAGGACTTTGGAATGCATACCTTTTCATGAACAAGCAATTCAAAGTCCAAAATATTGATGGGTCTTGCACTTCATTTTCTCAGATGCCACTTCTAAATCCAGGTGCCTCAATTTCCTTCCTTTGAACATGGGCTAAGGTTAAACCGGGTTTTACCTTGATTTGTTTTTGTCCTAAACCATTGGTAACATTTAAATTAAACTGATTTGACGTAAGATGACAACTTTTCGAACATCGCTTTTCTTTTGAAATTCAGCAAGCTTGTTGTAGGCTACGATTTTTATTTCTTTGCGTATTACTGTATTTTCGCTAGTTTGCATAATTTATATAGTTTGGTTAACTGTTGACGGCAACATTTTAATCTGTGGTTTTGAATATATGAAATTATTTATAATCATCAGCTCCGAAGACTAGGCTTTTTTCAGGTCCGGCTGTTCGTTTAAACTTCTGTTCACTACTGTGTTTACCAGGCAACCAGTGTTTGGTAGCTCTTACTACATAAGAACATTGCCAGGCAACACTTACCACAGAAGAATAGTCGCTAATTTAAGGGACAAGAGATTTATGATTTGAAAAAGTATGGTTGTTATGTTGTAAACCAAAAAGTCCCTGACAGTGTTTTCATCAATACTTTTTTTTAAATGTTGCATTACGAAAGAATTATTTACAGAATGGGAATGGTTATCAAGTGGTCTATTGCAATTGAAATATCACTTGTATTTAAAAATGTACGAATACCTGTGGTTAAAATTTATTTACCCCTTTTTTTTTATTTTAACAATATGGACAATGTTTTGAGAACTAATTCATAAGAGTAAATCAAATTTTTAAATGGTCTATGCACACGTGTGTATGTGAATTTATCCCATGAAGTCTCCTCTATTGGACCTAGTATTCTTCCCAACTGCTTCGTGGGTCATAGGGACCTTTTTGGTGTATTTTTATTAAAAAAAAATTCTACCGGGCCTGACACGATTTCTTGTACAGTCCACATACTTTTGATCTCTCGTGAGCTGACACTTGGGTTTTGCTGTGCCATGTTCACACCTATGTGCTTTTGGGTTTTGCCCTCTTTTCTCGTGGTATCCCGTGCTATTGCCATACCTGTGTATTCTCTGGTTGCTTTTGGTTCACTATTTCTGTACCTGTGAACTCCAGGGGTCGGACTATCATAGAACGGCTCCTTATCCACATTATGGAACTCGCAGGTCTGAGCTGTCTCGGTGTATTTTTTTTTTTTTAATGTTTGTTTTTGGGTAACCTGTTGCATTAACGTACAGATGGGGAGAGATGGCATGTGAGGAGGGCGGGCAGTAATCCTGTAGGAGGTGTTTAGTTATTTGCCCACCCTGTGACTGACCAAGGCCATGATAATCCCTATGGTTAATCCCATCCAGTTCCTGTCCTTCCCAAAACACCACTTCATGGACACTCTTTTTAAGCTCGCTTTAATCAAGATATTGAAAAAAACCCACTGGCAGCGACATCAAGTGCAAAGTTTTATGCAAAGCGGTCTTCTGAGAGTTCATTACTAATTACACGTGAATTCCTAAACCAATAAACCCTCCTCCATTAGATCATTTATTACTGGTGTTTAGTTTTTTAAATGCTGCCTGATATAGACCAATGAGCAACTAAAACAAGTTAAGTGGTCATATCTTGAACAACATTTTTGGTCGTGAATGGAAGTCGGGTCTTCTGGCTCCATAGTATAAAGCAGACTTTGTTAATTTGCCCGACAAAGGTCCCTGGTGCGCGCATCATAGATTGGGGGCTGCGTCCCTGATTGTCTGCCAGAGGGCAGACGCACAGCAGGGCCCATGGTGCACACTGAACTCATTCATAAATGCATGAATTGCCTGGGCTATGCACCTGCTGCTCGAGTGATCAGTGCTTGCTAACATGTGCCCTTTTCTCTTCTAGCTGCCGTGACCTACTCCCGGCCCCGATTGGCCACCTTCTGGTACTATGCCAAGGTCGAGCTGACACCACCCACTCCAGCGGAGATCCCCAAGGCGATCGACAGCATTAAAGCACTGGTGAAGTCCTTCCAAACCGGTCGCCTCTCGCAGATCACAGTGAAGGTAACTATAGGCCAGCGGACTGGAAATGAATGATTAGCAGACTGAGCCCCTCTCCACGGCAATTGGTCCATGTATATTAAAGGAAGGGGCTTAGACAATTACTTGACACGCCCTTTGTTGATAGGCTAATGTCCCAACTGTTATCCTTCTGTCCCTTTTTGGTGATGTCATATCAAAATTCTAACTTGTAACCAGACTTTATCATTTGTATAGATCATGTGTTGGGAGATTTACGTAAATGGTAATGTTGAGTTTATGGAGTTTAATTTCTTTTTTTGTATCTGTAAGGCTTACTTTTTTAAAACAAGATCACAAATAATTTGTAACCAGCTTTTTTTGTCATTACTGATTCTTAGGCCATAAGTTTGTCCTTTTTTTTACAATTGTTTACTTGAACAGCAGCCCCCCCCCCTAGCTCTTGCAATTAGGAGGTAGCTATGCCTCGGAAGCCCCTCTGGGGGAGAAGGCTGAGCTCCTTCTAACACATGTACTCCTCGCATATAAATGTTCACTTCACGCTTGTTCTTTTATATTCAGTTTTATTTTGATTTTAATGGACCATAAATTACAAAAACAATTGCTGGGCAGCAAGCTTGCCGAATATGCAGTTCATGCATTTGTAGTAGCTTTCAGCAGGGCCATTTTAAGAGCTTTTAGTGCCTGGGTTAAATGCGTGTTTCACCTTTCCCTTCTACAAACACAAAAAACGAAAGGATCCAAGAGTCTACCACTTCCCAGTCATGCCTTGCCAACGGACATTCCACTCACAGGAAATCTCTCTGATATCCTCATACAGGGAGTTCCTACAAGGTGTCAGGATAGCTCTATTATAAGCTTAAGTCTTTGCAATCAAATTGTGATTGAAGAACGTAAAGTCCCATTTTGTATCTAAGGCGGGTTAAGGTTAAGGACATGGGAAGACACAGCACTCTTTTCCACAACCGGCCTTCAAATAGGTCCTAATTAAGTTGACGAGCTCTGGGATTGAGTTCCAACCCATAAAAGATTGCTGGAATTACTTTACCCTTGTAAAATTTGAACACGGTATTAATAAAAATCGAAAAGGAAAAAGCAGTTTTTTTTTTATTAGGTTACAAATTGTGTAATCTTGCTCTCTAGTTATTTCTTTTAGCGCCTTGGATGGTCTCAAATTAAATCCATTATATTTTACTTTCACCCATATGTAGTTTGCTTGTTCATACTCCATGTGATTGTTTACGAGTTGCTTGTGATTCAAATATCCTAATTTGATTTACTAGGATTTATCCCCATTTGTCAGCATATTGTTGCATTGCCTTTAATAGATGTTGCAGGCTGATAGGGGTGTGATATGTCGGCGTAGGCTAAAGTGTACAGGACTTATTCCTATTTTGGGACAAGCAAGTGTATGTGACAACAAGAAATTTGCAAGGTAGGAGTTAAAAAGCAAAGCAGCTAGGAGGCTATCCCTGCCTCACTCATTTAGCGGTAGGTATAACTGGAGAAAGATCTGTGTAAGTCAACCCTTACCTGGATTGCTGTGTGTTGGAGGGCTACGAGAATAGCGAGCAAGCCGTCCGGGATGCCCCATGACTTCAGTTTACCCCAGAATTTGGTTCTATTGATTAGGTCAAAGGCTTGTGTTAAGTCAATGAGTGCTGTGTAAGCAGGTTTCGATTTAATGACTGAACTTTTTAATGATGTTGAGGATTAGGCCATTAAGTATGGTCAAGAGGCCCTAATGGAAAGAAGTTTGTTTGGTAAGAATACATTTGCTGTCAGCCCATAATAAGAGATGTTTTAACACTAGACCTGCAAAGATGTTGCTATCTCTAAGAGCTATAGGGAATAGTTTATGACCCCATAAACTATTCCCTATCACCTTTTTTGTATATGGGAATGATTAGCGCAGTTCCACGAATCTGGCAAGGATGCAGTATGCAGAATGTTTTCAAATGGACCATACACTATCTTAGACCAAGTGATTGGATCTGATTTTAAGATTGTATTTGTGAACCCATTATACCCCGAGACTCAAGATCTAAAGGATTTTATGATGAGGCGCTCTTCAATCGAGCATGTTAGGGACCACTTAGTTTGTTTCATGCAATCTATAAAGCTTGGATTTATCTTAATGGGGGTTTCTCTGAGAAACTCTAACCATACATTGGCAGATATATTGCAGTTTGTAGGTTATTTTGGGTTGTAGTTTGGCCATTAACTATCAACTAAAAATTCCTAGCTTGGGTTGGGAATAAAGCTTGGAGCATGGCTTGCCAGTCTTTAATGTTATGAGTCATCCTGTGTGTTCGGGACCAATGACAGTACCTATTGGGTAGCGCTTTCCTTTCCTTCGATGTTTTTTCCAAGGTGTTTTTTTCTGAATCAAAGCTATGATTAGACATACCTTTTGTTTTTTGACTTGGGGCGGATCTAGGTCCCATAGGAATTCAACATGGCACTTGAGTGCAAAGATTTGTTTTATTTCTGCAGTCCGCCTGTTTCTTATTTAGCTTGCTTTGCGAAGCTTACTACACAATTAGCTTGTGTAGATACCTGAAGGTTGTTGGGCTATCAATTTTTGGTATGAGCAATTAAGAAGCTAGCCTGCAGGGGGAGATGGTCACTGTTTTTCAACTGTCACTCTAAACTGTGTACAGTAATCGAACAACTCCTTAGACACCATTATATAATCAGTTGTCGAACAAGTCTTTCCATTTTTTCATGTCTAAGCATGTTTCAAATCATTACAATGTTGCCATTGAGAATTGTTTCCAGTCAATTAATAGATTTTCCAACAGTTCACCATTATCGCTGTTGGGACCAGGCTTTGATGTTTGTCTAATTTTTAGGCAGAAGGCGTTGAAGTCTCCACCGATGATGATAAGGTCTTAACTGAATGCAATGTTTATCTCAGTAAGAATGGTAGATCTTCAATGAAAATCAAGATGTCTTTGGATATTGGATTTCTGTAAACGTTAAAATCAAACCCCTAGATGTTTTACGCTTGAGGATGCATTTGATGACAAGGATTCCTTGGATATCGGGCAGCTGATGTTGTGAGAGATGGTATTTCTGATGGCTATCGGGCCGTCTGAGGATCTGCCGCCTTTGGGACAAGTGGCAAGTTGTTTTACAATTGTCAATCCATCCACATGTATTTTTTGCCTCGGCCATGTTGCTTGAAAGATTAGATCATAGTTGTTGAAAATTAAGTTGTGTATCTTAGTCTTTGTCTAGTGCTGGACCTCTTGAATTCCAGCTAAGTATCTGCAGATCTCTCCTCTCCTAGAGTAAGTTCAGTGACATTCAATCTATTCAGCACTTCAGACAAATTTTCAGGAAGCAGGATCATGAGTTTGGATTTTACTTTGGGCGAAGTTTCTCTGCTGATATTCTTTGAGATGGTGTGTGAAGTATTTACAGGTTCAATTCGAGTAGAAGCTGTTATGATTATTTGTCAATGTTATGTCCTGGTTATTTACCATGTCGGACTTTACCGAGCGTAGGCTGTTAAATACTTCAATTCCCATATGCTCTAATTCTTCAGTGCATGTTAATAGAGCGCTCATCCCTTTGTTTAAGTTAATTTCGACCACCGATGTACATTTATCGTGGGGAAATGATATACGCTCTATCATTGCTTGAGAATAGATATAGATCTGGGACTTGTTTGGTATATGACCAAAGACCAAAGATTACTGCGATTCAATGCTTCCCTTTTTTTTTAACATTTCTTTTTTTTTTTTTTTGGTTCAATTTTCTTAACCACAATTTCGGGGCCGAAATGGCTAGTTTATTACTGTTACTCATGCAAGTTTGACTTCCGTTTGAACTTTGTTTATTTGTGGTTGGTCAATCGATACCAATGGGACTTGTGTAGATTGCAGTGGAGCATTATTACTTTCGGTGGAGCATTAATACTTTCAACCAATTCCTTTGCCTCTATATGGTTTTTCTTGCAAAAAATTGGGGCCAGGCGTAGAGGTTTTGTCAACTTTAGATTCAATCGTGAGCTCTTCGGTCTGGCAACCAGTACTGACTGGTTTTTATTTTGATCTTCAAGTTGAACAGGTGGCTTGCTCACTGGAAATGTATGAGTCGCCATGTATTAGTTTTCATTTTTTTGCGGATTTTGAAAGTAAGGTCTCAGTTAAATTTTTACTTCTTTGCTTTTGATTTCTCAGACTCAGTGCACTTATTCAAAGCTTTAACCCTTTAAGTGCCAAGGATGAGTATACTCGTCCTTTTTACATAGACTTCAATAATAGCCTGGCACTTAAAGACATTTTTCTTACTGGCCTTCCTTCCATTTCTCTCATTTTTTTTCTAGAGAATCTAGGGTGGTCTTGGTGTTCTGTGATGTGGGTATTTTTCTTACTTTGCGCTTTTTTTTTTTTTTTTTTTGGTAGTTGAGAAGCATTCAATGGCCTCGTAAATTTGCCGGTCCGGGAGCTACGTTAACGGTAAGCATGGCCGGTACCATAGTTCCCAGACCGGGAAACTTTGGGATGTGCTTGCGGGTGCCTTTCTGCCCGCCAGGTCGGACCTGGCAGGCAGAAAAGCACCCGCAAGCACAGCATGTCGGATGCAGTGTTATACTGTGCCGGTGCATACGACCTCCACCCTCCCCATTCAGCCCTATGGGGCCGAATGGGGAGCATCTTTTTTCTGGCGCCCGCAAATGTGCATTACCGGGTCCAACAGGGACCCGTTAATTGCACATTCGCAGGTGTCGTGGGGGGGGGGGGTGACACAGGTGGCAGCCCTGCCTGTACTACCGCCGATGTCATAATGAGGCCAATGTATCCTTCATCTTTATTGTTATCCAGTAGCTTCTTCTTTTTTCTCAATTGGTTAGATTTTGTAATTTCGTAAACAGTTATTGGGGGCAGGATCTTGCCTTATCGGAGTATGTACATTGATTACTTTTTCTTTTGGCACATCTGTTTGTTCTAGTTCTTGGTAGTCCACCAATTGAGCTAGCCTCATGAACTCCACGCTGATGTAGATAACTGAGTGCCATCTCCGTAGAACAGTTTGCCACTGTTCGGGACTACAGTTTTCTCGTTGAATGGATTTTTTTAGTTCAATCGATGATCTTTCCACATATGTTCACTATAGTCTCTGAGAATCTGTTTTTAGATCTTTCAAAATTGATGTGTTCTTTGCCCATAGATTGGTGTCAATACGATTTTTTTTAATTGTGCGTTTCTTGCCGTACTTAAACCTACAAGAGGCTTCACAAAAACCCACTTTGCTTGACCGTTCCATAAGAACACCAGAGTATGTGTGGACTTATTTTTTTTCAGGGAGTCAAACACATTTACAAGAGAATTGAGTACAAAAGTCAATGTTGACAGTGTAGATTGTTACAATCTTTCGTTTTCTGTAATGCATTTTTGATGAGGGCCATTACAATGTTAGATTTTTGGGCTTCCTCTGAAGTTTGTATAAATATTGGGGGTACAGGGGTCTTCGGTGTGGATGAGGTGGGATTACTTTCTACAGTGTAATGTCAAGTGCTCACAAGGATCTGCCTATTTCTATAAAGATCTCCTCATCAGCAACAGTTTGAATAAGCGAAATAGTTGTTGGTCCTTCATTGTCAAAGCATTGGGCTGTGGGTCCAGACACACCCATTGAATTGTCTATGGTGTCTAAGCTCTTGGTGGTTCCTGCAAGATTAGATATTGTCTTTTTTTTATTGTAGTCGAGATGGTATATTGTAAGTTCTGGACAGCAATTTCTTAAATCTGTTATCTAGGAGCAGGAGAAATTTCCAATTGCAGAGTCACTGTTGGCCCCATTTGCAATATTTTCAGATGAGGAAAAAGTAGAATGGTTTGACACTTATTTATTGGGGCCGAAGAGGAGGGAATTTTAGATGCATTGTTTTGTACAATATGCAAATCATAGGGCATTTCCATTTTAGGAGCTCTTAGGTCGTCTTTCGTGAGTACTTCTCAATTTATACATGATAGGATTGAAAGTTGAGAAGGATCAGGAGGATGGATGGTAAGTTATAGGTGGGGGTGTTGTGCTCCTTGTCAGTTAGAAGTTTCCCAATAGAAAAGATGGTCCTGTATGAACGTTTGCTTCTACGATTGGAGAGGATGAGGTGGAGTCTTACTGGGCTTCTGAGTTGCTCCGATCGGATTTCGGTTCCATTAGACTGTTATAACTTTGTTATTTCGACGGAGTACTGCGCAATACACTGGGCAGCGCACAGGCTAGAACTCACTAAACGCTGGGGACACAGTCAAGATCAGCCCTCCGGCAGGTCCATGAACGTAGCTATCTCTTGCAGAAAAAAGAATAAACTTCACACAAAGATCAGTACCATACTTCTCAGTAGTGTTTACACATTAAAATAAAGGCAAAGTTCAACACTGATGAGATCAGTATTGGGAGGATAGGTCTGGGGCAACGTGCTCGCCTTGGAAGCAAGACGACACGGAGCACCACAGGTTCGTTTCCCCGGGTCCATGCTTAGAAACCTCAGGTTATTTATATAACGCGCGCTTAATACCCAATCGTATCATACCATATCAAAATGATCATGGTTGTTCAAGATGGAGTGCATGGTTCCATCTTTGAACGCATGCGATGAATATACAGTGCTGATTCTTTATATGAACGGTGGAACCAGCAGTCTTTGTTGCTGTTGTGTCGCGATCAAAGGCTTGCTTCTGGTGTTCTGGGCAGAGTGGATATCGGTACTGACGGTTGAACAGAGCTTGTCATGCATGGCTGTCAATGTAAATAGAACATCGGGGGTGGCATCATTTGAAAGTAGAATGGGGCCCACAGTTTCATCTGAGTATTTGAGATCTATGGGAAGACTTCCATCCATACATAGCCTCAAATGGAGTGCACTTGGTTGAGGCATGCACACGTGTCGCAAACCGAACATTGGGGATAAACTGGTCCCAGTTGTTTCCTTGGTCACTGACCACCTTACTAAGAGATTCTTTGAGTGTTCGATTGCCACGATCCCGTTGGCCATTCGTTTGTGGGAGGATGGCAGATGAAATGCAGTGATCCGTTTTGAAAATGCTCCATCAGGTTGTCGCTTTAGAGTTCAGAAACTCGCGTCCTTGGTCGCTAATCGTTGCCAATACAGCCAAGGCGGCAAATGACGAGTACAAAAACTTTGCTACTGACTTGGCACTCTTGTCTGGAACAGATGTTGCTTCTGTCCACTGGGAGAAGTGATCAGTGGCAGCAACTATATATTTATTGCTGTTTGTTTCCTGACTAGGCTCCGTACTTTTCCAGGCACTGATATACCTGTTGAGTGGTGGAGCCTCTTTGCTGATTTTGGGATTTGACAAAACATTTTTCAGTCTTTGACATGTTGGTGAATGTGGTTATTCATTCCGTTCCAGTAATAACGGTCAGATTTTGGCCAACGCCTTATCTCTGCCAAAATGACCACCTGAAATTAAGTTATTACATGCCCTCAAGATAGTTGGCAGTCTGCTTTTTGTGAGAACTTCCTTCTCTCAATGTTAAATCCCTCCCTCTGCTTCATACGGCTTAGCTGTTTGTCTGAGCTGAGACTTGGCAGTCGCATGTTTCTTTGCAGGTAGATAGTAAATGCACTGGGGGTACTTTTGTTGTGTTGCAGTGTGGAATTTGACATGCAGGTCATAGTTGTCTTCCATGGTTGAACTTAACTTTAAATAATTAAGAAAAATAATGAATTTAATTTACAAGTGGGTGTAATGAGACCCTCTTAACATCTTTGTAATGCATAAATTGTTATACTGTATACATATGGTGTTCACATACTCGTAGCTAAGTTAACCTCCAATAAAGGAAAGGGGAAACGTCTGTAAACTCTTAAATTACCTTTTATAAAACTCCATTTACGATTCTGTGACTACCGATAACACTTCAATTTAACTGCACGTGTATTCGACTTCACTGAAACTTAACTTCTTTGTCGGATATCGGCAGAAGTTTGTTGTCTGCCTGGAGGGGTATGGTCTGGCACGGCCCAGTCTATTTTAATCCCCCGGGTATACTTTGGAGTAGAACACTTTACCCGGGTACATTATGGCATAGGTTGCATTCTACCTGGTTATATTATGGTCTAGGCTATATTATACCAAGTATATTGTGGCCTAGGCTACATTATACCCGGGTAAATTATGGCAGGGGTTCAGATGGGACATATTCTGGCCTGGAGGGGTATGGTCTGGCCCAATCTATTTTAAACGGCTGGGTGTAGTTTGGACTAGGACACTGTATCCCCTTGTGTATACTCTGGCCTGTGCCGAAGTATTCCCGGGTTTAATCTGGCCAGGGGTTATTTTGGCCTGTTACACCGGGACTGCACCAAGTTTTCCACTTACTGTACAGCAAGGTGTGATTATGTGTGAATGTTTAAGTTTCAAGAATTAAAGTTCCGTTTTGTACACCAGAATTGGAAAGTACACATCACATGATGAAGCAAAGTGATAAGTTATTGCAACATTTTGTGCAAAGGGTGCATGATTGTGGCTGTATTTTCTCTATATAAATGGATGTGTTCTAGTACCAGAATCCTAAATTATGATAGTCTAAGCAAACCACCTGGGTTTTACTATAGTAAATGAACAACAACCAAAGAAACGTAGTTAGTTCTTGCTTGACAAGAGTTGCAGATTGCTATTCATGATGTGAATAACCTAATCTCTAGAAAAACACACTCTTTTGTGTCCAAGCACACCAGATTATAGCAATTCTTGGTTGTCTTTCCTGTCTATGGCCTCTTATGCAATTAAATTAATGTCCATGAAAACAGAGCAAGCAATGGACTAATAAAAGAGCAGGAAGTGACTACCAACTCCTTCTGTTCTTTATTCGGGTATACATGCATTTCCGTGCTGGATGGTTCTGGTCGTGTTTAATTTATTTTGTCAACCTTTGTTTGGAGGGACAGAGCCAGTCTCTTGTGACTCAACTGTCGGCCTTTTGTGTATCAGTTGTTGCAACAGAATTTCACCCAACCCCATTTAATTCCAGCCCGAAAATCCCCTTTGTTTTCTCAAGGAAGGCTTGTCACCTTCCCGGGAGGATGGGATATAACCTAGGGCGTTGGCAGGCAACCAGTATTTCAAAGGGATTGGAGAAGCCCAGGTAGAGTAGTTGCATCCAAGAGGGATTCTGCGATCTTTGGTTTTCCTGTGCTCCCTTCCCACTTCTGCAGAAAAAGCACTCTGGACTGACCTGGGCCAGTTTGCTTTGGAACATTGAGCATATAAAGGGGCGAGCCCACCCCCCCTAGTTGAATCATCTTTGGACATCAGGTTTCACTTGGAGGTATGGTCTACAGAAAGTCCTCTGCCATAGATGTAAAGATAGAGATTCCTAAGAGGCAGCCAAGTCCCTCCCTTGCTCAGCGCAGATGACCATTTGAGGTGACGTGCTGCTGGAACAAGGCCTGCCTGCTGACACCGGTACCCAGGACTCGGAAGCCCTGCAAATGCTCGCTAGCGACCTTCCTGGCTGGGACAAGCAGAATAAGAACTAATACTCCTTATCCTTTGAGA
The DNA here is from genome assembly GCF_040938575.1 of Ambystoma mexicanum. NCBI lineage: Eukaryota > Metazoa > Chordata > Amphibia > Caudata > Ambystomatidae > Ambystoma > Ambystoma mexicanum. The sequence continues at coordinate 184,830,769 of NC_090931.1, read as the reverse complement.
CTCTGGACCTTTCAGCAACCTAGGGACAAACATCGCTGGGGTCTGGTTCCTGCCTCAGACTGCTTGTGAGCTGTGCTGACCCAGTCATCACCTGCGTGTCTCAAGCCTTTCTATGCCAAGTGCTGTTACTGCTCGTTTAACAGCACCAGGTGTTGGACCAAGTTGACCTGCTCACCAACCTGGTGCGGAATTGCTGCATCAGAAAGCTCATACTGCCAGTTGTGGTTGAGACCAAAAAACACCACATAATTTTATCTGTAGTGGTTCTGTCCTCCTGGTCTGGTTTTAAGGATCCTAGTGACATTTAAGACCACCCTCTTTGTATTTTTGTAAAATACATGTACTTTGATCTTGAACATTGCTGCAGACACTATTGGCTGTATTCAGACCCAGGTACCCCTCTTTATTCCAAAGTCTGCAGTCGGTTTTGTTCTTTTTATAGGTGTGGGTTATTTTTTTGTAGTATTTATATTTTCAGCTTAATTACATTCTTTTTTTTTAAATCAAATTAAAAATGTCCTTTTTATTTTGGTATCGTAGTACTTTTGTTTGGATGCTTCTTGCTAGGTTGCATTATCCAGAGGCATATAACCTGCCTGCGGCCCACGTTGCACAAGAGGCGACAGTGGTACAGGATCACTGCTGGTTTAGGAGTGTTGCCCACTATTCATCCCGGTTTTCCTCCAGACTAGTACTTTCTTCACAAGCACAATGATGGGTGCCAATGAATATTCATAACACCCCATGCCCAATCCCACCACTCCCCTAATTTTCTTCAAATGCGACTTCTAAACTGAAGTAGAATTGCAAATCCGAGATAACCGGTCCGATAGCACAGAGTAGAGCGCTCGCTTTGACATCTGTGCAGAGCCTGCTGACGCAGGTTCAAATCCCGACTGGGCCAAACTCAGCCTTTCATCCTTCCGAGATCGATAAATGAGCACCACACACCGTCGGTAATAATAATAAGCAGCGCTCAGATACCCGAGGGGTCGTTGTGCTATATAAATGCCAAATTATTTATTTATTTATTATTATAAACTGACAGACAAAACGAACACTTGCCTACCTGCCAATCTACCCACAGCCCCTAACCAGGGTCTGGCTTTTCTGTTGGTGTTTAGGCCATCTGCAGCAACCTGATTCACTGTTGGATGCTCCATCAATGCTTTCTCCATTTTAACCACTGGTCCTTTCTCTTGCAGGAAGCCATGAGGAACGGTTTGGTCGCCACAGAGGTGCTGATGTGGTTTTACATTGGGGAGATCATTGGCAAAGGAAGTCTAATTGGATACAACGTTTGATAACCATCCTCGTACCCTTAAATCTCACCTTTGTTATTCATAGAAGCTGCAGTATGAAGCAATCTCTAATGTAACATGCCAGTTCCTGTAACACAATAAAAAACATTCTTAAAACCCTTGGAGAAGCAGCTGTTTTATGTTTAGTCAAAAACGGTGGAGGTTAACTGTTGCTCACTTATACCTCCACATGTTCGCTTGCTCGCAATCCTGCAGCACGGTCTACCTGATCTTCTCCTGGGGTATTCTTGCACTCAAGCCCACATCTTTACTGAGATGAGAGTTGCGTTTGTCCGCTTTTGTTGCTTGCTTTAAAGGGAAACTTTAGGCAGATGCACCAATTGCTGCCACTGAAGAGGTTCATTTGACCCAAATGTAACTTGCACAACTCTATGATCTGTCCAGTATTTAATAATAAACCTCACCCTGGGGTCGGTAATATCAAACCGTTATTGAAACGGGTCAAGAGTTGCTGCCCCTATAGCAGTCCTGGCCAGCTGCTTTGTGGATCTCCATTTCCATCGTCTTCTGGCTGAAGAGCTCTTCCACACACGTCCCTGCCTCCCACTAAACTCCCCATGCCCTCCAGTGTCTCAGATTATGCAAATGTGTATAATTTATAGAGTACTCCTTGATAGTTTGCACTGCTAGGCTTTTTTTGTTTTTTGGTTCCTGGTCCGTGTTCCATTCTATGTACACATCCCTAAACTAGCTCTTCACTAGTTCTCATCTTTGTACTATTGTGTAGTCGCCCTTCTCAGGAATGCTGCTGCCATATAAGTGTTGCATGTAATTTGTGATAGAAATAAAAATGCAAAATACAAGTACCCTTATGGTCCAGTGGTTAAGCAGGAAACAAAGGTGTTTTAAGCCCTAACGTGTATTGTTTGACAAACGAGGTAAAGCTACGGAGAAAGCTTTCTGGGAAGAGTTGGATTTTAATACTTTGGGTATATTTAAGAGAAAAACATGTGAATCTAAAACCTCCAAAAATAACCAATGTATCAGCTAAATGAGGTAGTTGATGCAAAACCATAGCTTTGTAGTAACTACAGAATGAACATAACACTGTTCTCGTTAAAGCGGAAACCAGTGAAACAAGATGGTAGAAATACAATAAAAGTTTGTTTCCAGACACCAGACTGCCAGCCGATTGAAGGACTGACTTGAGGCTGAAGAGAACCTTGGGATGTGCCCGTCCAAGTAGCGTTGCCACCAATCCTGTGCTAAAGAACCAAAGCTAGCACAACCTTTTCTAAAATGCTCCCCCCTCTCCCTTTGCCCCCCGTATGTAAGCTTTGGATCTTGCGGTTGATAGTTAGCAGTCCAAACTTAATCAATCTGATATTTGAAACCTACTTTATTGTCCCGACAGAAACAAAGTGATTTGACAACCTGTGCAATAGTAAGGCGGATACTGTCCTTTGCAAGGGGAACTAGCCAAGCTTGAATATTCTCTTCATGGCCAGGTGAAGAAAAAAATAATTTGGTCTTTTCAAAATGTTAAATCTAAGATTGGCTAGTTTCTGTCAGAATAGCCTTCAAATAAGATAGTCGGCTCATGACACTTGTCATTGGCATATTGATGGATAGTGATTAACTTTGTGACAATGTCTCCTAAAGGTTAGACATGTTTAAAAGAAAAGACTGAGTGGAACCCTGAGGAATGTCCCACCTGCCAAACTGATAATTGAATCACCTAATTTAACAGGGAGGAGAACCTGGAAAATGGAAAAGAATCTCAAACATTCAAAGATACGTCCTGCGGGAGCATGCCATTGAAGAACAGAGCATGAGCATTCCGGAACTAAAAGAAAAACAAAATTCCTGCCTAACCTACAGGGCGACAATGCCATTGACATTTTTCAAAAAGCAGTCACACGTGACCTACACAAACTAGAGCAGATGTCTCCATAATCTCAGCATTGGAGAACGACTGGCTCTAAACCAACTGAAGAAAAACCCCAATGTAGTCATCAAAGAGGTTGACAAAGGTGGCAATATCGTGATTATGGCTAGGTTGGACTACCTACAAATGGCATTGACCCATTTGGAAACACTGGGCTGTTAGAAATTGACCGGCAACACCACCACTGCAATTGTAACAAGTCAAGGACCTATTCAACAAATGGCATAAAGTCAATGTTTTGACTGATGAGCAGATTTCTAAAAACTGATCACCCACGGGTGCGACTGCCCATGGTACACCAAGATTTCACACTAAACCCAGAGGGCATACCTATCCCAAGCGGCATGGGTGTCCGAACCGATCTCCAAATAAATCCATGTAATTGAAACCGAGGTACCTCAGATCCCAACCTACCTCAGGGACACAATGCACAACTTACTAATCTTGCAAAGAATGGAATGGGAAACAGGGTACCTACTTGTGACCTTTGATGTCAAATACATAGACACCTCTACTGAGCATACTTCCTTGAAAGCTATAGTCTATACGTACCCCAAAGCCTCAGCTTCTTTCTGTTCCCACCTGGAGCTGACCAAAGAACATTTGGAATTCGCACTAACCAACATCTTCCTGTTCAACAGTACATACTATAGACAAAAGGCATTAGTATGCACCTGTCTTGGCCAATATTTTCATGAACCACTATGAACAAATCTGTGCCCTTGCAAACCGTGCCTTCAACTGCCACATCCACAAATGGTATTGGTACATTGATGTACTGATGATCTGGTCTGCCACACCTGGCAAATTTAGCCTTAAAGAATACATGAACACCAACTACCAATTGACTGGTAACCAAAGTTATGACCGCATTGATTTCTTGGACATGATCACAATTGATGCCACTTAAACCTACAGAAAACCGACCATGGTAAAGTCAGTACTATTCACAAAAAGCTGCCATAGAAAGACTGTTATGGAAAACATACCCATGGCCGAATACATTTGCGCCAGAGGAAATGGCTGAAATGATGGACCATATCAAACTGAATGCAAACTTGTCAACAAATTGACTAACGGAGGTTACAAAGACATTGCCACTGCAATGAATGCTGCCTCATCCCTCAATAGGGACACACTCCCCCCCCCCCCCCCCCCCCAAGAGTAGACGCAAGGAGGAAACCCTAAGATATTTATTTTAATTTTTGTAACGCGCCAACATATGTGACCAGTACAGTCAAAACAGTTACAAATTGCAAAAAATACTAAGCAAACACTCATCTTCTATCAATTGATGAAAGACATTCTCAAATGGGGCACAGCCAAACCACAATTTCCATTCACCAAGAAACCAACCTTAAAACAATACTTGGCTCATCCTACATGGCACCAAAGCAGCGGGCTTTTACTGATGTGGCACCTGTTCTATGTGCCCACACACTTAATATCAAATCCACTAACTTTAATGACACCCACTGTCGCCAGATTGAACAATCAACTGCAAAACCAAAAAGTGTTTGTAAACTGATGTACATTAGGAGTACCATTAGAGAACGAGAATCCATGAACCCCTGCGCCTGGTTAGCTCCCAAGATGCAAGATACCGCCTGGCGGCACACTGCTAAAAGAGGCACCAGCTGGACAACAAAAGTGACATTCAATTATCAGACTGGAATCGGTCAGATGTGATCAGATTAGGGGATCAGGAGATCAGATGACAACGGAAAGCAAGACTAATCTGCAAATCTAGATGTTAGTAAAGGGTCTCAACACTGAACTTGAACTAAATGTTTTTCTGTGAACTGATTTGTATTTTCCTTCCTCTTGCACATTCCCGCACCTTTTATAACCCCCCCACAGGGATAGGCCCAACTAAGCCACACCCTTATCTACTCTTGACATGCCCCACAGACCTCTCCATGCCAACGTACCCTGTACTCTTCACACACCAGTTATTTCCCACCATTAACTCTACTAAGTCTCTTGGCTTGACACCATTCATTTTAAGCTCCTGTAATCGGCCAGATTCTTCCATTTAACTACCATGCAAATCATTTTGGATCCGGCACCTGCAATTAGGCACTCTAAGACGTCACCTAATTTAACTGGGTGTGAGAGCTTCACACTTTGCAACAAGCACATTAAATCAGGCAGGCTGCACCGGTAAGTTGTATGCAATATATTGGGATCTGGCCCTGTCTATACTACCACACTACTTGTTACCTAGAATCTTATTACATTTGGCTATAGACACCTTCTGGTCATTTTAATATAAGATTTCTGTCCTTCCTCCTGGACAAATTGACATATTGCAATCCTATTTGGTTACGCGCTCCCCACTGGGCACCTTAAACCCATGGACTTTGCGCATAACGATGCATGTAGCACTGCATATTCATGGGCTACCCCAGAACCAATTGTGAGCATGCTACCATCTGACCAATCAATCTCACTGTTACCCAGTAATTATCCTGCATTCCTAGAGGAGTCGGCATTGTAAGATCGTAGTCACTGTTCATCTGTATGCAGATGCCCTAGTAAGACTCACCATGAGAACTTCAACAATCCCATTATATGTTGAGTAACTCGATGCTTACATTTTTAAACTGCATGGCCTTGCAATCTTTGTCACGCATGTTTCTTCCTGCAGCAACTGCAATAGACAACGCCCGCACACATGCCACGCCACCCACCCTCTCAGGGATGGCACCCTCCACGCTCGGGCTCCTCCGCATTGATATTTTAACAAGATACGTGTTTGTTTTCTCCATTTGGAATTTGGGCATAACGTCTATCAACCGATGGCTCTGCCCAGGGACTTGCCACCACTTCCCTTTTTCGCTTATCAACATAATGCGCCTACTTTCCCATGATTGGCCCACTGCCCCTACCTCAGGTTCACCCACCTAACGGGTCGGCTTCGCAACACGGTGACAAACTGCCCTCACATTTTCTCTTCTCTCAACACCGGAGCCTTCCTACATTCCATTTTCTATTCCCACCACACCATGCACGCTCCCCCCTCGCCTGAGGGACCGCAATATACTTGGTCGAAGCAGTTGCAGATAATCGAAACAGATACAGATGTATATGCAATGTAGACTGCTCTGGCGCCTTCCCATTCATTAACACTATTTACTAAGTGTCCATTTAATTCCACCAAGCAACACTGTGCAATACACCTTTGTCATACCAGAACGATCAATTATTGTGCACTTAACTTGACAGCAGAACCCCTGTTTTGAAAACTGTAACAATCTCCTCTTAACATATAGTTACTCAACAAGAGCCCAGTTCCTGAGCTCACCGTCCATTAACCTATCGCACGCACTATACATGGTAAGTACACAACCTCACAATAGTAATTTCATGGGCTGCTAACTTCACCTTAACTAAACCACAATTCTTTTCTTCATTCCTATTTCTTTGGCCGTCCTTGGTGCTACTCCTCAATTCTCATGAATTAATTCACTAACTTATATTTCTGTTGCTTGTGTAATCTGCTTAGTTCACCTGTTTTTGAGGGTTTTAGGGAGGAGTAGCTTACAAGCCCAACAATGAACCTCATCGTGGTCTCTATTCAAGCAAAGGTTACAGAACCTATGCTTGTCGACTTGCGTGCCCTTCCTATTGCAGGAAGGGCAGAACTTAAAGGGAGTACGCTCCATAATATTGGTAGGCAGTGGAGGACTATGGGAAAAGGTGGGAATATACATGTTTATGACCTCCACCACTCTCCGTAGTGTAAGGCCAGGGCCGAAAGGGCCTTCCAAGGCCGTGTGGCGCCGATGAAGTCTCCGTCCAACGGTCAGCTTTGTAGTCTTCAGTCTTCACTGCATTGAGTCGCGGCGTCGGTAAAAGGGCAGGAAGAAATACTAATTTAAGGTTCAACGGCATACGCCGAAAATGGACTCCGCTTATTTTTGCAACCGCTCACGATGGCGGAACAAACATTCTGAGGGACCTACACACGTGAGGATCATGGGAACAGGGGACATCACAATAGGGATAGTATTACTGGCACGCCGTATTTCGATGCCCATTTTTGAGTTTAGGCAAACTGTAATACTCCGCAGCTTCCACTAGATGTCGGCCTATGCACAGCATGTGACTAAGCAGATACAAGCACCAGAAATACGATTACGGTGAGTAATGTATTCCATATGTATTCATGCTAATAACTACCAAACTGTAACCTGTTTCTACCATTCTTTATTCACGGTACATAGCACACACAACCATGTACATTTGTTTCACACACCACTGTCACCTAACACATTTTTGCAATTATGTAATCCCGCATAATGTGCCTGCATATTTTGATGTGGTAATATCGTAACAGCACTTTACTCTCAAGATCACCAATTTACCACAACCCACACCAGCTTAAACGAACTCATTCCGTTTCACACCACAGGTGCTTGCTTTTTCTTTTTTAAATCTTTTTATTTTAAACCAAGGCAGGACAATTTACAAATAGCATTGCACGGCAACTTTACTCGTTTTAAACGGTACCCTTTAGCACATTCTGACTCCACCCCCCCCCCCCCCCCCCCAAAAGACCACTGTTCCGCCGATCTGCCCGCTGCCCATCCCATTCAGGTGGTCTCTTGGTCCTTCAGGGCCCATCGGGTGTTTATTGGTTTACATGTAAAGGCGGGGCATCGTTGGTGAGCCATACAGGGGCCTTCCGGGGATTTCCAGAAGCGGGCCAGCACCGTTTTGCCTACCAGGAGGCATTGAGTTAATAGTTTTTCTCTATTGCCAGAACGGGGGTAGACCCCTGGGGTCGGGGACCCCCAGTAGGACTGTTTCGGGTTCTGTTTGATAGTTGACAGGTGCCGTTCCCAGAATTGTCGATCTTTGGGCAGGCCCACCACATATGAAAGGAGGAGCCAGGTTGGGCGCATCCCCTCCAGCAGGAAGGGTCCACTCGTGGGTTCATGTGGTGTAGCCTAAGAGGGGGGTAGTACCATCGCAGCATGAGCTTGTATGCACATTCCTTGTTGGTGACACAGGTAGATGAGTGGGTACGCGTCCAAATATCCACCCAGGTCTGGTCATCAATCGGGAAGTCGGCCTCCCGTTGTGCCATGCATCGAGTTTTTGCTATTAGGAAGTCACTCGAGGCGTCTGTATAGGGTCGAGACCCTGCCCCGGATGATAGGTCCTTAAGCGTTAGTTCAAGGGAGGTGAGGGGGCGAGTGGCCGCCCGGAGGGTTTGGGGATGCGGGCACCAGTGACGGAGCTGGCAGTATGTAAATCTGTCTCTTTCTTGGAGTTGAAACGCCGCCTTGCATTGTTCAAAGGTGCGTGGTATGTTCCCGGCATATAGCTTTCCAGGGTCTTGAGGCCTTCGTCTATCCAGTTCTGGAACTTTACGGGGATTCGCCCGAGGCGAGAAGTCTGGGTTGTGAAAGACCGGTGAGAGGGGGATTGGTCCTCTTGGGATTCCCTTTTGTTTTAAGGCCCAGTCCCAGGAGCTTAGCGTGAGCTTGGTCGTCAGCAGGAGGCTCTTCCAGCGTTCTGAGGGAAGGCTGGATGTGTGGGAGGAATCGCAGGGGGAGCGGCAGTTGGGCTTGCTCGAGTTCCACCCATCTGGGGCAGTCTGTGCTTATCTGCCATGCGTGAATGTGTGCTAGCTGTGCTGCTGCCCTATATGCCTGAAGATCGGGGACCCTCAGCCCCCCCAGTCTATAGCTGCCAACCAGAGTTTTGTGGGGGATTCTGGCCTCTTGCCCCTCCATATGAACTTCAGCATTTTTCTCTGCAGGTCCTGAAGAGGAGGTGCAAGGATGGCTACTGCGAGGGAGGAGCAGGCATAAAGAAATCTCGGGAGCAAGTTCACTTTGGTGGCCGCGATTAGTCCCATTAATGAGATTTCCTGAGTGGACCAGAGCTTCAGATCCCCTTCCAGTTCTCGAAATAGTCTGGGGTAGTTTGCTTGATATGTGTCCTCTGGGTTTTCCACAGTGTGTACTCACAGGTAGGGGATGGACTGTCTCTTCCATGTGATCGGGCACAGCCCGGTTAGCGCCTCACGTTCCTCCCGGTGGAGGCCGATGCCCAAGGCTACTGATTTGGAGAAGTTGACGGCGAAGCCGGAGACCTTCCCAAAGCTAGCTATTTCCGCCAGCGTGTGCTTTGCTGAGGTGCTAGCATCTGAGTATGTCAGAAGGACGTCATCAGCGTATAGCTCTATTTTGTGTTGGGATGGACCAACCTGGGGACCCTTGATGAGCTTGTTCAGTCTAATTCTCTGAGCGAAAGGTTCCATTGTTAGCGCGAAAAGGAGGGACGACAGCGGACAGCCTTGTCTCGTCCCACAGGTCATGGGGATCGAGGTTGATGGGGAGCCGTTGATCTTCAAGAGGGTTTTTGGGGATTTGTAATTGGCCAGTACCATTGATTGAAACGCTGGACCAAAGCGAAGGCCTCTAGGGTAAGTTTCATAAATGCCCAGTCTACCCTGTCAAATGTTTTGATGGTGTCTAGGGCCATCAGTGCGAAGCCCTGGGAGTTTCGGTGGGCGATGTCTACCAGGTTCAGGCTTTTCCGGATATGGTCTCCTGCCGCTCTGTTTCGAATGAAGCCCGTTTGATCGGGGTGAATTATGTCCGGGAGTATGTGCGACAGCCGATTGGCCAGGATCTTGGAATAGAGTTTAGCGTCTATGTTCAACGGGGCAATTGGTCTGTATGACGCTGGGTCCCTCGGGTCTTTCCCTGGCTTGGGAAGGAGGATTGTAATAGATTCCTGCATTGAAGGGGTCACCGAACCTGTCTCCTTGAATGAATTGAAGAGTGTCACCAAACGGGGTGTGGGGGGAATCAGCTGGGGTTTGAATATTTCATAGAATCTCGAGGGCCCACGTTTTAAGTGATTTAATGGCTTTGTTAACCTCCTCGTCCGTGATTGGTGCCTCCAAGCTCTCTTGTTGGGTCGGGCAGGCGCGGCAAGGCTGCTCCCCCCCCCCCCCAGGAATTCCTCCTGTTTGGACCGGTCCCGGTGCAGTCATTACTTGGGTTAGGTGGTCCACTGCCAGTTGTTGTTTCTTTGGCTCAGTGCATTGAATTACACCCTGAAGATCGCAGAGCCCCGTGATGGTTTTGGTGCATCTTGTTTTGGCCAGCTTGGCTACCAGAAGCTTGTTAGCCTTGTTCTTAGCATAATAGAATTGCCTGGTCTTGGCCATTAGTTGCGCATTGTGCTCTGTATAGTGGGCCTATAGCTTCTTTCTTGCTGTGCGGCTGGCTCGTTGTGTCTTGGGGGACCACCCTTTCTTTTTTTGAGCTTCCTCTGCTGTGTGCAGTTCCTCCTCCAGGGTTTGTCGCTGGTTCCGGTGGAAAGCCACCCCTTGTGCTATCAGCGCTTCCCTAATCACTGCTTTCATTGTGTCCAGTTGTTTGCGGGGGAAGTGTCCCTAACTGGGTTCTCTTCGAGGAAGTTCTTGATAGTGGTTGCAATCTTGTCTCTAATTAACATGTCATTAAGGATCGGGTCGTAAAGCGACCATCTGCGCGGGGAGTTGGCTTTGGGGGCCTGGATTCGGAGTTCCAGGATTGTCGCATGGGCGGAAAGGATCCTTGGGCCGATGGTTACCTCGTTGGTGTAAGCGAGGGTTTGGGGCGAAGTTAGGAGGAGGTCAATACTTGAGAAAGTTAGATGAACGTAGGAGAAAAAGGAGTAATCTTTCTCGGTGGGGTGGAGCACCTGCCATGAGTCCACCACTCCCAGAGTTCTGCATAGGCGCAAGAGGCTAAGAGCTTGCGTGAAATCTCCAGGAGTGGGGGGGTGGGATTTGTCTCTGGTGGGGTCTGGCACTCCGTTGAAGACCCCCCCCCTATTGTCTGGCCTTCTATGAAGCTCGAGAGGGAGGCGCCCAGTGAATCATAGAAGCTTGCTTGCCCCGAATTGGGGGCGTACACTGAGAAGAAGGTATAGAGATGTCCCAGTAAGAGGCATTTAACCGCCACGAACCGGCCCTCTGGGCAGGTTGAGTCCAGGATCTGGGGATTTAGATCTTTCCTAAATAGGATCGCCGTGCCCCCCTTCTTAGAGCCTCCCGAGGCGAGAAACTGACATGGATATAGGCGGGATTGTAGGCGCCTAAAGTCTGCTGGAAGGAGATGAGTTTCTTGGAGCATCGCCACCCCAGCTTCTTCGTCTTGTAGTTTCTGTAGGATCGACTTGCGCTTGGAGGGGGAGTTCAGCCTGTTAACATTGAGCGAGAACCATTGTAATGTCTGGTGTTCCCGGGCCAATGTCCCCTCAATTCCATGATCTAGCGGGGGTGGGTGGGGGTCAGAAGAGAGCCATAGGTGAGGGTTAAATGTGTGTTGTCCTGCTCTTGGGGATTTAACATAGGCCCCCAACGGGAGGCCAACTCTTTAACTGGCGGGGTGGTCAACATTGTGAATATGGCCGAATCCCTTGCCAACTGGGCCAAATGAGTCCATAGTAGTAACACAGCTTTCCAAGGACACAGAGGTGGAACGTCCCATGGAATGGGTATAGGCCGTGGGTGAAGCCCGCCGCAGTGGATGGTAGTGATTTTCAGCTGGGTCGGAAATGGTGATTCGTTGTCGGAGAGGACTGGGCGCCTAGTCCGAAGTGTAGCTGTGGCTCATGGAGTGCGATCTGATTTCTGTTTACCTCCTCCTGTTTCAAGATGCCCTCGACCAAGAGGACCTCCTGCTTTGCGGGGAGGGGATGGCTTCCAGGTTTCCTGCCGCCTCCGAGCTCGATGAGGTGGCCTCTTTGGGGGAAGATGGATGCATGATCTTGCTGGCATCTTCCAGGTGACTAATTCTCCGCAGTGTGCCATTGTATGAAAATTGCAGTGCCGTCGGGAAGAGCCATCTGTACCGGACCTGACGTTCCTGAAGGAGGAGAGCTAGGGGTCGGAGTGCTTTTATCCTCTGGAGAGTTAGGAGCAAGAGACTTGGTAAATACGGAGAGGCGAGCCCTGAAAGGTGAGTTCATCTCGTGTGCGGCTGATGGCGGAGATGGCCTCGTTTGTGGTGAAGAAATGGACCCTGGTGATGACATCTGGTGGGAGGTCAGAGTCCACCCCCCCGACGTGGGCAGTCTGTGGGTGCGGTCTAGCAATAGTTTGTCCAGTTGCGGAAGAAGGGCTTGGAAGAAATCCCCCACATATTCTGGCAAATCTTTGTCTGGGACCGAGGATGGAATTCCTCGGATCTGGAGGTTGTTGCAGCGGGCCCCATTTTCCAAATCTTCCTGCTTGAATTCCAGGATTTCGCACTTATCCTGAAGGGCTCTAACTGATTGTTGAATGTCCCCCAACGTAGTAGCCTGGTCTTGGGAGTGGTCCTCGCCCTCCCCCAGCCTCTGCTCCACCTCCGTCACCCTGTGGTCGGTTTGCTCTAGTTTGGTGGTGAGTTCTGTCATACAGGACCTAAATTCGGCCTTAATATCTGCCATGAAAGCTAGTAAGTCACCTCTGGTGGCTGGGGGAATCCCCCTCCTCCTGGGGATCCTGTGAGGTAGGCCTGGCCAGGGCCCCGAAGCGGCGAAGCCGGTTCTGTTGCACAGCCTGCCTGCACCGAGAACTGTGTAACTACCACCAGCCTGGAGGGCCTGAGTGGGTGGTGTAGCTGCCTGGTGGATATGCTTGACTTTGGTGGTGGTGGTTGTGGGGGATTCAGGCTAGGGGTCGTGGATCCAGAATTTGGTATAGCAGGGCCTTCACCACTTGCCAATTCGAGGCTGTCACTGATTATGGTGGGCAGGGAGTGGGGCCACCGTTATTGTTGAAGGAAAGGGAGAGGCAGCCCCATCGCTCCATTGGCCGGGAGAGGAGCTGTGTGAAGGAGTGGGCAGGGGTGCCCAGGAATTGAACATGCAGGCTGCGTGCTGGTTAGTGCTCTCCGATGTGGTTCGGTGCGGGGAAGGGTCCGGAGGAAGTCCCACGGGCAGCTGGAGGCACGGGGAGAGCGGGGGGTGCCACTTTCTTCGCTCCACCCTCAGAGTGTGCTCTGCGATCCTTTTCGGTGGGGGCCCGGGACAGGTAAGATACGGCCCCCTCACAACAGACCCTACCTGGGTGTATGCCGTCCACGCCGCTTCCCTTACTGATGCTGGGTGTCAGTGTAGGAGCGGAGCCGTGCCCCGCGGGAGCCATGGGCCAGCCCGGAGTGCGTTGTGGGGGTCCCCCCAGCCTCGAGGGCACCACGGACTCCGCTGGGCGCCACACCGGGGCCTGGTTCGCTGATGGTGTTGCGCGGGGGTGTTGCATGGGCTCCTCTCCTTTTGGCTTCAGCCCGGCGCTGCTGCCACCTGTCTCCAGAGGTCCCGGGTCTCAGGTCTGCGTCCGCTGGAGTTGGGTGGCCGTCTTTGGTGCTTCAGCGTGCGGTGGCCACCATAGAGACTGTTAGCGCCACCTCTACACTCTGGGTGAGAATGTGCCTGCCATCTTGGATTTCTGGCGCCGTTCGGTGCTGTGGAGCTCTGACAGCATTGCCGCGTCTAGAATGAGCGTTAAGCCCTCATCTTCGGATTAGTATTGCCTTGCGTGTTCCGACTGCCCTGGGTTCTAGCAGGGCCCCAGCTGGGTAGCGGGAAGCTGCATGTTTTTGGCTTTTACTGCAGGCTTCTCGCGGCTGGCCTCGGGAGCAGCCACATCGATGGCGCTCCAAGCCACGCCCCCAGGTGCTTGCTTTTGAACATCCATGTACACCACAGCCTGATTTTTCACTACACCCTTTGAAAAGATCCCCATCCGTTCGAAACACGTGTCCACTTAAGTGTATTAATAAAAACCCAAAACAAAATCTGTTCGGATTCCTCATTGCTTATTACTTGTGTATACATAACTAAAGAGTAACATTCCAGACCTCGGACCTGCGTGTCACTGGTTCTTACCCCAAACTCTAAATTGCCAAGACTTAAGGCCACCGTCTTACAAGAACCGCTCACCTGCTGCAGGCTCAATTAATTTCGTCAAAAGTAGAAGCGCAGGGATCTGCAGTTTCTAGTGCTCTACCCACATTGCATATTGAATATGTAGCATGCTAAGGACAAACATACAAAAGTCTGACATTTTAACCTATCCCTCAATCAAGAACAGATTAATAGTATAGCTCAGTCTCCCTTTAGATGGTCACAGGGGTGTAAAGTAATTAGCGGTACCCATTACTAAAATGTGCATCAGATGTATGACAATTATCCAGGTCTTTTAAAGGTTAACCCCTTAAGAGCTAAGGACCAGCATGTTTGTCCAGAATTCCCATACGAAATCTGGAATCTATTGTCCATCTTGGTTAGGATGAATAGCAACCATACAGATGATCACTCTTTTATAACGTTTATACTACTTTCAGGCCCTGCCTCTGCATGTCACAAAATCCTTCTTTACACAAACCATTGTCGGCATTTAAAAGGCAGAATCAGTGCCCCATGAGGTGTCCAAAGGTAGGGGAGGTCTTGGACTACCAAATGTTTTTTTAATTATGAAGCGGTACAACTGAGGGTAGTGAGGCAATGGTTTTCTGGGGCTGGATCAAAGCTGTGGGTGAAGATGGACAAGGCGGTAGAAGGCAAACCTCTGGATGGCGTCTTGTCTTAAATGTATAAAGCACATGTCCACCAAAGGGCATCTTGGCGCTGAGCCTACTAAAAGGCTCAAAAACCCACTGTCAAAAATTAGACTAACTTCAAAAACCCGCGTAAAGCTGGATAGTCCGCTGTTGCCCATAGAAGGAAAGGGAGGGAATGCCATATCTGTGCTGCAGCGACAGAGAAAGCACACCCCCAATCCGGCAGAGCCGCACCTGTGGAACAGAATGCACGAATCAAGAGCGAAGTGGATGGTTTGGAACATGGGGGTGAAATTTGCCCTGCAGATATTCCACCACCCGGCCATAAAAGGACCGGTGCACAATGCACATGGACTTAATCTGCATTTTCTGGGCCATGGGGAGCCAGTGAAGCCGCCGTAAGGCCAGGGAGATGGACATGCGAAGAAGTGCGAACCACCAATCTAGCTGCTGCATTTTGCAGCACTTGAAGGCGGTGGATCAAATACAATCTAGTGTACTTGGCACCAGTACAGCAACCACTGGTGCATGAAATTGCATAGGGAGATGACTCAATATCCGGAACTGCATGATTTTTGCGTCACAGAAAAGTCTGCATGAGAAATGTACGCACCACAAAAGGATTGTACATTTCCCATGCAAACATACATTTAAAACCTCTACATACCCACAACCCCCCCACCCCCGCACACCCTACTTACCTTTCAAGACGCACTATGTCTCTGAGGCGCCGTTTCCCTTTCACTTCTGTGATCAGGAACTGGTGCTGCTGGGTTTTAAATTTTTTCTATTTCCCCCCTCTGGTGTGCTGTGGGGGTGTCCCCCCGCAACCCCAACTCACTATACTATACTATACTGTATAGTATGGTGAGCGGGGTGTTGCAGGGAACGCCCCTGCAGTAATTTTTTTTTTTTACCTACCTAAAATGCATGCCACCAAAGGTAAGAACTTTTGGTGTTCGAACCTTTGGCGGCATGCATTTACAACCTTTAAGTATAGGTCGGCATTTCGGTGCGGTCATTTTGGCCTATACACAATATCCTGCGAAGAACTCTTGCTTAGAGACTGATGGACGCCAACTGAGACTCCAAGGAGAGCGAGGAGGCACCTTCACAGCAGAAACCGGATCGGCATGTGCTCAGTGTTTTGGTGTGGCGAGCAGCCAAGTCTTTTTGCTGTTTTCACAGCAGAGATCAGATGACCAGGAAGAGCGGAAACTACACAATCCCCAAGCTACGCATTGAGTGTGCTCAGTGTTCTGGTCTACCGTGGCCAGGAGGCATTGAACAGTAAACCGCTGCTCGGGGTACCAGACACCACCTCTGAGGCTTGCACACATTTCTAGTGGGAAGCAGTGGCTCCAGTGGGGATGTTGCGCAAATTCCAGTTAGGCTGCTCTGGGGTGAGTGAACTCCGACTGTACAAGCTGTTGCTCACTTACCGAAAAGAGTAATTTGAAATCCACATCGAAAACCTGGTATCTCCCGTCTCCTCCCCACCCTCCCTAAAGACTAAAGAGGCCCACTATTCCTATTGCGTGTAAATCTATTGCAAACCACTGGATAGCACAGTTGTTGGACGGTGCCACCCTGCAGAGAAAGAACTAGACTGCAGCAAATCGTCATCAAACTACTATCTACGTAGTGCAGTTTTGATAGACTATCCGAGTGCCAGAGTGGGACTGCTCAGTTATGGGGAATGAAGCAAAGGTCTCTGGGGCTCCCCAAACCTACGATCTCTCTACTCCCCAAAGGCTGGGCAGGAGGTCATGGTGAGTGCACACGTTCACACCCACGAACACGATCTGGAAGTGGAGGGCGCTGGAAGGAAATCCATGAGTATATTGGACCAGGACAATTAATGGCATTGAATCTTGGCTGTACCCTTACAACTACGACTATTAAAAGAAATTAGGGTTATTTTCACAAACAGGAAGTGTTGGAGTTTGGGTGATATAGATCCCATTAAGCTAACAAGCGGAGACCCCTGCTCCGCTCAGATGGGTATTGACCTAGAAGGTGGTTCTCTCTTGGGAGAAGTTATCACTCATAGGAGCCCACATGTAGTAACAGCAAGTACTTCAAATATACCTTTGTACAGGACTCCAAGGCTCCACTTTCCACCTGGGTTGGCACAGGCTGCATTTGACTCAACAGGGCGCCATAACTCAGACTTTACTTGAACCATCTGTGAATGAGGCTACCCTTCAGCTCTGCACTTGTATTTGAATTACTCAAAGGAGAAGTGCAGACTCACTCAGGAATTTTGATTGAACTTACTGAGGAAATGGGACTGTGTCTTCAATGGTGGACCATGGGAACAATTTTGAATACCTTGCCCTCTTTAAAGGACTTGAAGAGGCCATAAGGCTGAGTCTTGGGACTAGTCTGATTCGGGGGGCCTTAAGTGAGGCAAAGACACAGAGCAGAGCTTCAGGGAGGGGTGACTAAACTGTTCGATTCCATTGGAAAAACGAGTGGCCAGATAAGAGGAAGAAAAGGTCGTATTTGGTGACAGGATGGGCATGACCCTCAATGATCCTCCCCTGACCCTTCCCTTCAGTCTATATTTGAGGATATTGGACGCATGGCACATATAGCCGATGTATGTACTGAACATTTGGGCAAAGAAGTAACCCAGGAGTGCAAAAGTGCCATGGTCGAGGGCCCAGTGGAGAATGATAGGCCAGGAGGCACATGAATAGACCAGCAAAAGCAGGGCAACGAGAGAATGAAGAACAGAAATGGGAGATTGGAGTCATCACTCCATTTTTTAAAAAAATAAATAAAAAAAAGTGCACTGCTAGTTAAGTGAACGCCCTGCCAGATCCTGCTTTAGTTGATCGAAACAATGGGAGATCTTTGGAACTTTCCGTTACTGTGGGGAGGCAGGTTCAGGAGAAAGAACATGCCCTAGTCTAAGGACAGATCCCTTCTCCTCGTGGTAAACCACCAGCAAGGAAGTCCAAGAACCAAAGCGAAGTTGGTGTGCAGGTGATCAGGGCAACAGTTGGGGTCTAGGCAGAGGGATGCAGGGCCTCATTAGCCAACAGGTAATTGACAGTTCCATAATTGACACAGCTGTACCCAAACCAATGAAATGGGCCCCATTTTTCTGCAAGGGGGGAAAAAAGTCCTCAGAGCTTGCTGGAAATTCAAGCGAGGTGCCCGCAACGACGAACCCTAAATTGGTAAAATGGATTCCCATTTTCCTTCATGGTAAAACACCATGGAAGCAGGCTGAGTCGAGTGATCTCCATGAGCTTGGTGCGGGAGCAACCCCATTGGGAGCCCAGAAAAGTGGAAGTGCAGGGATAATTGAAAGACCAAATGAAAATTAATTGACTGTTCAGGGAGCGACTGGGGTGGAGACTAGCGCCTCAACTAATGAAGAGTAGAGTGGCAAAGCCAGCCGTGGATGGGTTGGCAACTCAGGAAGAGGCGATGGCTCCTTTCGCCATCCTGAGACTTTGGCTAAAGTGCATCTTAAAGGCCATGGAAGGTAAATCCTTGAATCATGTCTTTTTTTTAAAGAAAATTCCTGACTTATCTATTTTCCTCTCAGGATATTGAGTTTTCGCTTCCGTTTGGAGGATACTGTTATGCTCGTAGAATTGGGCCTAAAGTCTAAGGTGGGGGCGAGGGCCAATTTATCAGTTTATAAAGAACTTGAGAAACATGGCATGGAGGTCTACACAGCCCTCCCAGATAGGGAATCGTGAGTCCGTTTGGGGAGGTTGGAGGGTAAGAAAGGGGTGGGAAAAGCCCTGCAGTTAACTGACAGTGGCTATGAAAGGGCTATCCAATCAGCAGAGTGATCCACAAATGAAGGCATGGGGTTTATTTCTGGAAATCTTGTCTCGAGTTTTACACGGACTTGGGGTGGGTGGTACATTTTTAGTCTCTCAGGGCGTTTTGTGAGTTGGAACACACAGGGC
Organism: Ambystoma mexicanum; assembly: GCF_040938575.1. Taxonomy (NCBI): domain Eukaryota; kingdom Metazoa; phylum Chordata; class Amphibia; order Caudata; family Ambystomatidae; genus Ambystoma; species Ambystoma mexicanum. The sequence continues at coordinate 184,812,060 of NC_090931.1, read as the reverse complement.
CCATATTCCTTTAAAGTAACGAGAATGAAACGCTGTCTTTGGTAACGATTTTTCTTACAGGAGACGTGGTTACTTAATACCCTCCAGATGGATGACTTTACCACATTACACCAGCTAGCATTGCATCGAAGGTGGGGAGATTCTGGTGCTCTTGCCATAGCTATATGCGATTCTATAACTACAGATGGAGGTCATCCCCTCCAAAAAAAGGAATATTGGCTGCGAAATTGAGGGTACTTGCCCTGGACCAGTGGCATCCATTGATGGACATTAATATGTATTCGAACCCCGCCTGTACTGAAGTCACAATTTTTCTGCAATCCTTGGCAGATTTTACTGTATTATCCATGAATAATATTCTTTTGGCTAAAGATCTTAATGCATTGCTCACTCCAATCCCCCAGGATAGACTGGTGCCAAAGGTAGGAGATGGGTCGAGTTCCTTTCAGATTGGAATTTGGTGATGGCGAATGTGGCCATAGAGGATAACCTTTTAACTCCCTCTCCATCCACCGCCCACCCACTCCTGCCGCTACCTGGAGACTGGGAAGTTCTAGCTCAATTGACTGTGTTTCTTTCCCCTCGGTTGTTTGAGATCTGTAACCATCTCTAGGTCAAAGACTGGGTTAATGACCATGGTCGCCTTAAAGCCCCTTTGAGTTGGGAATTTAGCAGGAATGGCAGTCGGGGGTGGCAGAGCAGGTTGCTGTGGTGGGGGGGGTAGAGGAGCTGGGTGGGGGGGGCTGGGTGGTGTCGAGGGCTGGAGTTTGAGGGCAATAAAGCGAAAGTGGACCATCTTAAGAGGGATTATAGAAACTGATCCCGGTGTCGGAAAGCTCTGTTTCCAAAAAGATGGAGTCGATACTCGAGGCACTGAATAACTCACTACATTTCTGGGCTCTCTTTAACCAACTAGCAACCCCTCAAATCGGTCTCCAAGGCAATGTTGTTCCAGAAGCAAGGTGGTGTAACAACTTGAATCTTTTGTATAAAAGGGTGCCCACAGTCCCGATTTAAGATCCCTAAAACACTGGATGCTAAATCTTGGCGGGTCCTCTGCTTCCAGGGTGGCAGGGCTGAATGGCCTGACCTACCAGGTCCCTGGCTCTTTAACCTTTATCATTGTCCCCATATTTAAGGGGGGGGCGATCGGACTGAGTGGCAAGCTACTGCCCGATTGCTCTCCTTGATGTGGAGAGTAAAATATTTGTGGGGTTATTGTTGAGAGAACTGGATGAATGGGTCAGGGAAAATAAGATCCTATAGAGGTTTCAGACAGGTTTCCATAGAGGGCTCTCTACGGCATTAAATGGGAGAGTGTTGGGCGCTCGGGGCAGCCGGTCCGATCCGGTGGTGGTAGAGAGGGGAGGGAGGCAGGGGTGTATGGTGACCCCCTGCTCTTCAACCTTTATTTGGTGGATTTAGGGGGCTACTCTAGATGCGTCTGCATTGGCTAGCCCGAAGATTGGTTCTCAACCGGTCAGTTGGATGGCATATGCCGATGACATTGTCCTCCTTGGCAACACAGCTGTTGGCCTGCAGCATCTCCTGAACTCTTTGGGGATCTATGCAAAGGAGAATGACTTATTGATAAACCCAGAGAAGTCAAAAGTACTGGTACACCAGGTAGAAGAGTAACAGATTATATGTGGACTATGGGAGATTGTATGATTCCTGTAATAAAGTAGGTGTTATAGTTGGGGTTTACATTATATACCTCCCCAGGAGTAAGCCAAATGGATGTGGATTTTAATGGGAAGGCTTCTTAATTAACATCACAAATGAGGAAAGTCCAGGTGGCATTTTGCAACTTTTCCATATGCTCCTGATCAATTTGTATATTGTCAAAGTGATACCTGTCTATCTATGGCCTACAGATTAAATCTTTGGCATGGGATATAAATTGGCAAGACTGGAGGAATATGGAAGAAGCTTCTCGGCTTGTCTCAGAGCCTACCAATGGCAAGTTTAAGATGATTTAGGCCTAAAATCTCTTCGGTCCTTTGCAGAACGGAAGCTCTCTTCCCTAGATCTGTTGATCAGGGTACCACAGGCAAATTCACTCTGGGGACATTAATATGCATTTAGTGCAACGTCCCGTCCATCTCCATTCCTGTCCAAATTGAGGCTGCTTGTTTTAAGGTTATTGGCAGAATGCAACAGTGATTTGGATACCCTCTTGTCTAATCCGATGATGGCTAAGAAAGTGATCATCCGAACAGATTGGATTTGCACGATTGAAAGTATGCGTAAGCTGTCTTTAGCTAAACACTGTCCCCTTTTGATGAAGAGTGGCTTTCTTCCTAAATATTTGAGGTACTTTCCCAGTTGGAAGCCGAGGCAGGCATTCTTAAGAGTTTGGTTGAATCTGGTCTATAAAGGTGAAGTGCTGTCTTGGGGCCAAAACGGTGAAGTTAATAAATGTTTTCATTGTGAGGTTGCTCGTCTGCTGTCCTTTAGACCAGTTCTGATAGAATGTAGGGGTACCTGGGAGGCGAGGGTGAGGTACTTACTACAGTTTGTGTAAATCAAAGATAGACTGTCAGCGGATATGTTTTGGGACAGACTAATAGCTGAACAAGAGACTTCATTGACCATACATGTTATCCATGTTTTGCAGACTTGTGGCCTAATGCATTTGTAAATCCCTCGGGTAAGGAATTTCTTGTGGCTTTGGTTGGGTATGAATGACCAAAAATGTGTTTGCCTTACCAAAGATGTGTGATTATTAATTTTTTTAAGCATTCTTGTCTTATGTATTTTTGTAACAGTGACATACAGCTATACCACAATAAAAATAAAAAGAAACCGGACTGGGGCAGGTACCAAGAGAAGACCACAAAGCAGTCCAAAGAGTAAGCAGAGGAGGTGCCCGCCACCAGAATCTGTCTTGCCCAAGTTTAATTTAAGCTAGTTGTGACCCATCCAGCACCCCAAATCCTCCAAGCAACTCCACAGCTGAGACACCAGATCAGGATGGGAAAGATCAAGCCACAGAATAATCTGGGTATCGTCCACGTAGGAATAGAATTGGAGGCTGTGAGAGTGGATGTGCCCCACCAAGGTCTGGATGTACACATTAAGCAGCTTGGGGGGACACAGCCGAGCCCTGGGGCAGCCCGCAGGTAAGGGGAACAGACTTGGAGCAAAAAGGTGTAAGAGAAGGAGTTTGTGCACGATTACCAAGAAAAGCTGAGAACCAAGATAGTACCAGTCCTGTTATCCCCGGCCAGGCAAGTAAGCAGGATGGAGTGTTTGAGGGTGTCAAAAGCAGACGATAGATCAAATAATATCAAGGCCCTCACACCACCCTGATCATAGAGGCTCACAAGGTAATCTACCACCAAGACCAGCAAGCTCTCAGTGCCCTGGTCAGGGTGGAAACTGGACTGGAAAGGATCAAAGAAAGTAAACGGTTCCAGAAAAGAACTTGGAAGAGAAGAGATCCGAGACTCCAAAAGCTTCATTAAAAAACGTAATGGTGAGTGGGGATGAAAATTGGCAGCGCAGACTGAATACAAAGAAGGTTGTTTTTGGAAAAGTGATCACCACTGCATGTTTCTGCTGTGAAGGAATAACCCCCAACTGGCATGAATAATTAATGCTTGAGGCACTCATGGGGCAACGGTCGGCATAATCTCCTTGCATGTTGCCAGTGGGATGGGATCCAAGACAGAGGCCGATTTAAGCATAGCCTTTATGATCTCGGCTGAAAAAATAGGTAAGGAGGACCAAAACCTCAGAGGAGAGCAATCGGATGTGGCTGAAAGAGATCCCCCCCCCCCCCGAACCTTGGTCCGAGAGTGCGATCAGATTGTGAATAGTCATTTCTTTTAGAAAAGAAGCTCGACAAAGTCAGATTGCGCCCTTAACACTCGCACAAGTAACATTATCTTGTAGTATGTGACATCTGGGATGGTCGTCTACAGTGGGGGTGCTGGCCTCAATCCCCTCCCCCTTTACTGATGTTTGAGAATCCGCCCATCTACCCTGGAATGGAAATGGCAGCCTATATGCAGTGGCAGAGGGTCGGCTGTGTGAAAGTCAGGGACATGATGCAGGCTACCGAACTATTGTTATTTGGTGCATGCAAAAACATAAGGCTCAAAGAAGGACAGAATGAGTTACTACCAACTCTGGCACTGGCTGTCGGATGCATCCATGAAACACTGCGTGTAGGGAGTTGACTGCTTTTGGGAAATTCATTACTATGCACACAGGATCTAAGAGTTTAGTTTCCACAGTAAATAAGCTCTTACTTGATTCCATGGCAAGGCAACAATGGGCATAAATGAAGAGGTGGGAAAATAGCAGTCTGTTCAGTGTGTTCAGTGTGACCAGCTCTTGGTCTTTCCACTGTCTTCTGAGGAGGATGAGCCTTTCACTCATTCAAATACACAATTCTAACGGGAGCTGGTCGTCCAGTTACTGCAGTCTGTGTAGTCGGTGAAAGAAGGAACTCTGTAAAGGTACTTTGGTGTTGGGGGATAACTTTTATCCTGTATAACATCGCCCCATTGTTAGTGCTACGATGAAGCCTGTGCACTCTTGCTGTGACGATACTAATAGATACTATGCACACTGCATCCTAACGACAGTTTGCCGGGAAACATAAGGTCTCAGAACTTCATCCGCTTGTTCGAGAGTGATTGCGGGCTATCAGCCGCCTTTGAGCTCTTGTGTGTACAATGGCATTTCTCTGTTTCTCCTGTGTACTGTGACTCCTTAGAGTGACTGCGGGCTGACAATAGCTTTTGAGCTCTGGGGAGCTCCACTGTATTGGAGGTACCTCTACAACTGTACTCAACACTCCATTTTATCTTGATCCCTTGCCGAGTATGCCGACACTGTGGAGTGCTTTTGGCTCGGCCATAACTATGGGTAAATCAGTGGTCCCCAAAGAAACTACTAAACCAGATTCTATGCAGCAGGCTACCGCGAATGTCATGGATGAGGGGCAAATTTAATAGTGCCTTGACAAGTGGAAATACTTCTACTGGAGAAATCTGTCAGGGGGTAATGGGGTTGCTGCTGAAAGTGTTGCCCAGGACCTCCCCTGTTAGCCATGAGGAACATTCTCCAATTTCATGCCTCAACCCCACAAAGGTTACTAGGGAAAGGCAAGGGGAAGCAATAATTGCCCTCCGAGGGTGAGGGTTTTTCCTTCCACAATTCACCTCGCTTGGTGGAGCTGTTTTTGTGTTTGGGTCAGGTGATGAAACTACTAACCAGGAACTCCCTGCATAAAGTTTGACAACGCCTCACTTGAAACAAGACTCAATCCATGTTTTGGTGACTACATGCGATTCCTTGATGGGATAGATCACTGATTTAGAGATGTACTCCATACATGAGCCTCTGGTGGACCCTATGAGACTCCATGATCTTTCCAATAACAAATAATGGGTGGGAGAACTGCTCTGGGAGGCGAGGGATTGAGACCTGACATCATAGCGAGGGTCGACGAGGATGATGGGAGGCTTGGAGCCTGATACTGTGCCCTCAAGGGAGGTTGTGGTAACAAAAGGTGCTGGAAATATGGGCAATTGTAGGGAAATAATTTTACCAGAAGTCGGTCCTCTGCCCAAATATCCTGTTAATGGGGGTATTGTGTTGCCTAGGGGGGCAACAAACATCTGGTCTGAGTCCCCTACTACAGGTTCCTTGGGTGAGTGTGTGCCAGGGGAGCCTCCCCTCCATGGGGTCCTCTCCCCCATTCGGCTGAGGTGGTCTCTGACAAACTATCTCCCTTTGAATTTCCATCTATGCTTTTGTCCAACCTGCATATTACCTTGAATCGTGCTCTCAACATGTTGGCTGAAAAACAAGATTTGTTTGGAGAGGTACTAATGGGCCAACAATCGGCCTTAAATGATTTGAGTACCCGGCTTGTATATTTTTAGGGGCTGATCGACTAGGTTTGATGAGTGGGGTGGAATTGTCAAAACTGTAGAAGCCAATGAAAAAAGACTGGACAAGATCATCGAAATGATCTCTATTCTTTTTGAACTGTTGACAACCAAACCTTTGATTAACATGGTCGACAGGGAGGCGTCGGCCGCCCCCTGTGCCCAGCCGTTGGTGGTGGCTGACACTCGTAAGGATATAAATCCTTTGGAACAACTTTATGTACCCGACAGTCCCCCTTGCCTTGTGGAGACCATGGCCTGCCCTGAGATGAATGGACTGTCGGGTCAAATACGAGGGGTAGGTGATGTGACTGTTGTAGATGGGGATGGTTTGGCGAGAGATAAGAAAAAGGGTAACCCCAGATGGGGCCATATGTACTGGAAAAGGAAAGGTCCAGACTAGAAAATCGAAAAACATGCCTAACACTAAGGTTAAGGGGCACAATAATAACCTAAGAGGCATTATGCGTCTTTCTACCATGAATGGAATGAATGCTCAAACTAGCGAGAAGGGCACTGCTGCTGATAATTTGGTCACTGAGAGGGGCTATTGGATATGTGGAGGGGAGCTACACAGCCCCAGCTAATATGAAAGATATGGGAGAGGTGACAACCATTGTTGAGGGTTTGGGGAATATTGCTGATAATCCATTGGGAGGGGACCCTAGGGTAAAATCTCCAGGGGCTGAGTGCTCAAGGTTTTCAATGTCTGTCCAAATTGAATCTGTACAGAGTCGGGCCAAGGTAGCCTTGGACCGCCCAGCAACCAAACGGACACAAATTACAGATTATGGGAATATCTCCAACAGGAAGGGGGCTAATCCTGATGTCACTCAGATGGGCTCACGTGGGGGTTTGGCTGTGACAGCTGCAGGAGTTCTTACAAGTGAACACTCTGCCTACAGAGGCTGGGGCTAAAGTGGGTAATGATGAGATCGAGGAAGGAGGGAGGAAAGAAAAGTGATGACATCTTGTGGTACCCTGGGGGGATGGGCTGTTGGAAAGACAACTGATGGAATAATGTCCCCGAACAGATCTCCCATCTTAGATTTTTTTAGAAAGATCCCCCAGCTCGGGTCTATTATCACAGAAGACATCGATTGGATCACCTTGCCCTTTGTCAACACTCTATGTAGGGCGAGTTGCTTTCAATCACTCATTGTGTCCAACATGGTATGGGAGCAGAGGGTCAACCTTCTGACTCTCGACTACGATCTGTATCCTCTAAAGACTGGTGAAGAGGTTGATACCTTTTTGGAGTATATCCCACCAGGTGCTGATGCCAGACAATTGGTCAAGGCCTGGGGTACCTTAGGCTGAATGATGGTGTGGAACCTGAAGCGATTCTTTCTAAGTTTTTACAGACAGCCAATGATTGGTCTTGGGTGGGACTGACCCTCAAAATCTTTGATCTAATTCGACAAGGCTTGGGACATCCCTAGCCACATTGGAGTCAGTTTTATATCTTGGAATATCTGTGGTCTGATCAACCTATGCAAGTTCTGGCTGAATATGCTGCATCTTGAAGAGCCTAAAATTGTATTGCTGCAGGAAACTAATGGCTCATAAGAGAGGGATGAACTTACAGGACTCACTAGTCAAAGCGGAGAGAACGACCACAACACAACACAACAACGGTTATCCAAGAAAGGGACATTTCCCTGTTTAAACTGCAGTCAATGCAACAATGTCCAGAAAGCCCAAACGATTAGACATCCTTACACAGGTCAAAAAATCAATTTACAATATTATGCGACTTGTGAAAACAAGTGTGTGGTATATGGACTAATTTGCCCATGTGGCAACTATTATGTTGGACAAACATTAAGAGGAGTGAAAGATCGCATATCTGAACACAAGTCAAACATTAGAACGGGCAATATTAAATCCCCAGTCACAAGACATTCTCGAGATCACCATCCCACCATTTCACAACTAAGATTTGTGGTACTGGAGACGGTTTCACGTCCAGCAAGAGGGGGCAATTTACAACAAATGCTGTCCCGCAGAGAGATGTTTTGGATACATAAATTGGATGCCCTAGTACCAAGAGGCATGAATGAGGAGTACTCTTTGAGTGTGTGTTTGTAAACAAATGGTAAAATGTAAATAACAGAACGTATAGATCAACACATTGTAATCCAATTGTACAAGATGGTCAGAATTGTTAAAATTGCTAAAATGTTGAAACATGTAATAAGATACTAGCACGTATTGTATTAGGCTAACAATCATGTTGTCATGATTGTGGGATAATGGAAAGAATATTTAAATGTAACAAAATTGCCTTTCTGATGGACACTACGACTCCCAAAATTCAGTAACATCATGTATTTCACACCACATGATTGTTTGAATTAATACATTAGCGAATTGGCTTTCATTTTTTTCTTTAAAAAAAAACGTGCAGTAGTACATTTGTTGAACCCATAGAGAAGCGTAAGTGAAACATGGTGATAACTCCATGCAATCACACGGTGAATATCGCATCGCCACCCTACATATTATTCTCTAGTGAATTGGTACAAGTCCGAGAGAATCGTGAAGAAATACACTCGAGAAACCTAAGTGAGGTCTGTGCATAAATATCGTGAATATTCTACTGAAATTCACAGAGGGACTACAATTCCCATAAACCCTGTAGAGCAACGTGATTAATATCACATGACTATTTAAGGAACCATGCACGAGTGAATTTTTTTCACTGACGGCCATTGCACGCAAGAGCAGAGGTAAGATTCGGCTACATCACACTAGTACTATTACGGATCACATCTAGAGATCATTAATTGCTGGCACATATTGTCATTTTTTTTAGACCATTGGATTACAAGGCGTTACATTCAAGAAAGAACAAACACAGACACAAATAGAACGTTGGCTGTAGTCACGAGAGTACACTCGGGATAAGGTGAGTGTATTTATCACGCTCTGTTTGACAATCGGGAAATGATCGTGAGACACATTCTTAAAAAATATATTTACCTTTATAGGGTATGATTGTTTGAACGGCTAGGTGTCTGGACACCAGAGACCCTCTGCCTTATGCCGAAACAGTGCACAGGTACTGTAATATTCTAATTGACTAACAATAAAACTTTGACCATCCAAAATACTAATCACATATTAATATTGTCCACAGAATTTCAGAGAACTGCGCCACAAGATGTTTCCAAAATCCCACAAACTATCTTTTTTTGAAGATGTACAAGACATTCCATTTGAAAAATGCAATTGTGTTTGTACAAAGTGTGAAATGGACATTCATTTGAATTGATATAACCACAGAAATTTTTGTTGAAAATATTGCTGATTGCTCCGAAAGAAGAGAGGCTCACTCTCGAAACGCGTAGAGCTCTTAATTTAAATCGATATTAGTAAGTGAATTGAACTCCTATTAGTTGATTTTGAGTTTCATTTACATAATTAAAATATTCTTAATTGAATCCACTCTTGAATTTCTGAAAGTTGTTGCTATATATGAATTTGTTCATTCAGAGACATATTTTGATTGAATTACTTAACGTGTCAAAATATTTGGAATTTTTATTTCCAACACCAATTGGTGTGCAGGGGATGGGAGTTTCTATTGACAATAGGAACTTTGTTTTTCTCATTTGATATATGTGACTTCTTGATACCAGAGTCCTTCTTTTTCTCCCCGAGCACCCTTTGAAACTGATAAGTTGTGTGAGCTATTCTAGCTTTAGAATTCATAAAACTAACTATATTGCTTCGTACCTAGATAACACAAGGTGTGCAATCTCTCCTCTATATGCAGGAAACTATGTCCACTGTACACTTTGATCTGGATGCATTCCAGACCTTTACTAGAGCAGCTGTTTGCTCCAGTTTGGGATGTCCCAGGGAGTTCGGGGAGCTTGCAGTGGCTGTTGACCACAGCCTTAAACTGATCTCTGAGGTCATTTTTGAATCGGAATGGATCCTTCCTGTTAAAACGACCCCCACTGCGTCTGGGGGGGGGCTACCTTGTGGTGAACCTGTATTGGAATCCTGTTGGGGTGTCTCCTGAGGATGTAACCAATTGCTTAGGACAACTACTTGAGGATTGGTATGCCAAGGGGAATGGGGCATACATTATTCTAGCTGGGGACTTCAATTCTAATTGTGTTGAGGGTGCGTTGCTGGACTACTCTAATAGTGGCGCTCACCACCAGGCCTTGAATATGAAGAGAGGGTTTGAATGGGATTCGTTCCTTGGCGAATGGGGTATGTTCTTATTGGAAGATCTGACCACTAGTGCATTAGCATATACATGGCAGAGGGGGAATTCTCTATCAAGGATCGACTACGTCTATGTTACTACCACTCTGGGAGCTAGCTGTGGTTCTTTGACCCGGGTGGGAGACCATTTACCGTTGACACTCCTGATGGACATTCCTTTCCCTCTATTTGATGTTGGGGTATATTTGGCCCTACTTCAGCCAGCTAATGGCAGACAAACAGTTACTTGTAACTACAAGACAGTTTTCAGGTTTACTCAATTAATTGCTAAGAGGTTTTCTGAAATGAATAGGGGGTGCTGTCCTTGAGGACTCCAGCTGAGCAGGTCAATTTCATCAACTGTATTGCAAGTGAAGGTCTTGATGCCTTGGGGCACAAAAAGGGGATTTTGACAGTATGGAGAAAACGCCATACCTTTGATCGTAGGATTCAGGCTTCTAAGCGAGGCAAACGGCAAGCTATCCGGGGGCTTAAGGGTTTGAGAATAAATGCTGTGGAGTATCAACTTGCCAGGAAGAAAGTTGTGGTGACTCATACAAATCTGATTAAATCCCTAGCTATCGAGTCTTACAAATGAGATAATCTGCGTATGCTGAACAGCCTATGTGTGGGTAAGGAGGCAACCTTTTGGGCGAATATCAACTCTGTGTGTGGGGAGCGACCCATGTCATTTCTGAGGCCACTTGGATGGCCTTTTATGAGGCTAAATATTTGCCTCCAGAGCTAAGGGTTTCTTGTGCAGACGCTAATTTGGGACAAGTGGAATGGGGAGTGCAAATGGGAAGTGTCTGATATTGCCTGGGCCATTGAAGGCCTCAAACCATTGAGGGCCCCTGGCCCGGATGGTATCACACCATTTGTATTTAAAGAGCTCCCCCTCTCTATGGGTGTCCCTCCTTAAGTCCCTTTTTGATGCAATATTTGTGTTTCATCTTATCCCGCCGCCATGCGTTCAGTCAATTATCATACCCATCTACAAAAAGGGAGATCCTGCTGACCTAGCAATTATAGACTAATTGCCCTCATTGATGCCACCTGTACGTTTTCTTTTTCTATTCTCCTTGGGTACATTGACTTACATAATGGGCAACTTGTTCTCTTTTCAAAATTCCAGGTTGGGTTTAGAAAAAACATGGGCACTCCACTCAAAGCCACTATGCCACTATACTTGTGCATCTTTTATCCAATACACATAATAAAGATGCAGGGGAGATCTATATGGCTTCACTAGATGTATCTAGTGCCTTTTGATTGTGTGATGAGAACCCATTTGTGGCACAAACTCCTCAGCTGGGATGTACCCAAAAAGCTAGTTCAGCTCTTGGTGTTGCTCCACTCTGGCACTTCTCTGAGGGTGCTCCTTACATGGCAGGGTTTTTGGTCTACCCATATCTGTAGTTGGGTGGGTTTGAAGCAAGGCTGCACAGTTGCCCCTGTCCTCTTGAATCTGTATGTGTAAAATGTGGAATAGCTGTGGAGGGGTGAGATGATGTCATTGGCTAGATTGGGTGGCTTTAGGCTAGACTGGTTAGCCTTCGCTGATTACTTTATTCACTTTGATCGAACACCCAGGTTCCTCCAACACAACTTAAATCTATTTGCACAGTACTGTACTTACAATAATGTATCCCCTAATGGGGGTACATCTAAAGTTGAAATGTTCTCCAAGGAACAAAAGATCATTAAAAACGTCTCATGGATTCTATGTGGGGAGAGATTGGGGTATGTGGACCCGATAAGGTACTTGGGCTATAATTTAAGCACTTGTTCCTCCTGTGTTACTTGGAAGGCAGCCCTGATGAGCAGGCTCTCCCCTCTGACCTCAATGTCTTTATAGAAAGGCGTGCACGTTTTCTATTCTACCAATCTGGTGTTTTTACTTGCCAAAGTTTGAACCTGTGATATTGTACAGGCTTGATGTCTGCCTACTAGATCTGGGGGCCTATCTCAATATTGTGCAAGGAAAACTGTGGAAAGAGGTTTTGGGTCTTAAGGCCACTATCCCCAACTGTATCAGCCATGAATTGTGCCTTATCTCGCTTAAGGTACTCTATATTTGGCGTATGCTGGCTACCTATTCTAAGATCCTCTGTCCACCAGCCAATAGTCTTTGCATGGATCTGTCCAGTCTTACCAAAACCTCCTCAGTTCCCTCCGTTAGCCACTTTATTAAGAGAATGCAGGATAGTCTGATTTATATTGATGGAACAGGAGAGGAATTAGTCCATCGTCCTGGATATCTAAAGGCTAAACTAGACTGGGTGGAAACAGTTGATGCAATTTATCTATATACGACATAAACTTAATATGCTAAATGTGTACATAAAATTGATATGTATCCCTTGATATCTACAGAGGTTACTTTGTAAAAGAGTTTGTGAGCCTTATCTATGCCTTGAAGAATTTCACGCCAAGCAACGTATCTCACATTGGAATGGTCAACAACCACTTCTTGATGACATTCATTGCAGGTTTTGTGAGTATGTATGACCAGGAAACTCTTAAGCATTGGGTCACTGTTTGTCCTTATTTTCAGGAAAATAGAGAAAGATGTTCCAAAAAATACACTCCGAGGGAATATGACTTCTCTATTGACCTTTTCTGGTCCCAGTTAGTGTGTGGCCATAACGTCTCACTTATTTTATCCTTGTATCAATTTCTATGTGTTTCTGCTCTTAAACAGTGAGAATTGTTTTTGTCTTTTATATAATGAGAATTATGTATTTTCTTCTGTATGTTTTGTATCCATATGTATTTTTTTGTGTAAGGTTTTTTTATGTCACAATAATAAAAAAAAAGTGGGAAAATACATTGGTGTCATTCCTATGGATCATTGGGAACATATGTGGAGAAATATACCCAAGCCGACACGGTCAATGCAACTTAGGGAGGCCCGGTATAAAATCATGATGCAATGGCACTACACACTGATAGCGCTGCATACAATATACCCTACAGTTTCACCACAGTGCTGGAGAGAATGTTAAGGAAAGGGGGACTGGGCCCACATCATATAGTGGCCGTGCCAGGTGGTAGTACTGTTTTAGTCGGCAATCGCCTACCAGATAAGGGAAATGTTCACATTTGAAAAAAACATCGGCTCACGGGAATGGATGTGTGAGCTGTTTGATCCAGAAAATAATTTATCTTCCAAAGCTCAAGCGGGAAAGCATTTATGATGGTGTTGATAGCAGCATGGCTAGTGCTTGCGCAAAGATCGAAGCAGCAACAATCTCGCACCCGAGTTTGACTGGCTCCAGAAGGTGTGGAAAATATTGGAAATGGAATGGGTCACATACAGAATCCAAGGGGGAGAGTGCTCAATTTAAACAAGATTGGGGGGAGTGTACTGATTTATCTAAAGTGATTTTAAGGAGCAGTGGGGCCCTCCCAATTTGAGAATACTAGACATCGTGTAAAGGGGTTGGGAGACGGGTCTAGTTTATGTAAAGGGGTTGGCAGGTGGGTCTACAGAACTAGAAAATGGGAAACAATTGAATTATGCTGGGGAGAAGGAGGGAGTTGGGGCAGAGAATGTTTTATTGAGTTTGTTCTACAAAATGTCAATAAAAATAGGTTAAACAAATATTATTCATTGGGCGCACACTACAAGACAAGCAAATCAATCTATAACATATAGTTTGTTGACCCAAATTGGGGGACACAACACTGTAGTAGTCATATATTTCAAAAGACAATGTTGTAATAGCACCTAAAGTGGAGGGTAAAAAGATGTTAAAACAATTTTGCATGTGCTTTATGAGGCAGTAGCAAAGCACAAGGCTAGTCATATCCTAGAAACAACAATCAACAATGTTCCAGTTAAGAAACCAGGTACTGGCCTATTTACAGTCGGAGGGGTTACATTCTCCAATAGGAAAGTAAGGTTCTCAGTTTATCTTATAGCGGTTGAGCAGCTACCTAAATATTCCCTAATACTTCAGGGGGGACCCTACATGGGATACCCTGACTCTGTTCAACCCCTCCTACCCCCCAACCCCTGAAAGTTAAGCACAGGTAGGCGGAGGAGACTACTTTGTGCCCATAAGGGTGAATAGGTGGATTTTAAATTGGTTACTCGCTCAAGCCAGCTTGCTTCAAGCAAACAAAATAACACTCTGGTAAGTTATGGTAATTGCAACAATTAATTCAATGGATGTGTGGTCGAAGGCCCAGGGGTCGCTAGTGAAGGGTCTTTGGATGACAGCTTTGACAGTTGAATGAGGCAGTGCCTGCAACCTTTCGGGAATGGATCACTTACTGTCTGAAGCTGCAGGAAGGATTCTGAGACAATTCCCATGATGTTGGAGGACAGCAAGAACACCAAAAGCCCACTGAGTAGTTGGAGTGCCCCTAAACAGGGTCGACGGGCAAGAAGAAGCAGGACTGGTGGAGTCCGGTTAAAGGAAGGCCACCCCTTGGATAAAGTGCAGCAGCGTTCCAGTGTAATGCCAAGGGGGTGCTCCTGAAGTTCGCGCCCCAGGAGCTATATAGAAGTTCTGTGCAATGGAGTTTTCTCCAGAGTATGCGAAAATGTGGGTAGCAGAGTAGGACTGGGCTATTTTGGCCCAGTCCAAGGGGGGCACTAGGTACAGGTCTCCCCTGTTGAAGTGCATTGTGTTGCCGCTGCCGTGAATAGCTTGGCCAATGGTGGCTCCAACAGTCATTTCGTGCTTTTTCTTTCTTTTTTGTTTAAATTGTTTTTATTTATTTTTTTAAAAATCTTGCTTCTGGTGCTGACTTGTTCCAGATCTCCACCTCCTCTGAATAAGTGGAATACTGTTATGGGGGGAACCACCAGAGGACTTGGACCATTCAAACATGAGTGGCTGTTCAATCAGGACAGCCAGCTCCCTCCGCAACAGCCCAGACCAGCAATCGTAATATTTCTAAAATGTGTATTGGAAATGCTTGCATCCTCTAAACCAGTTCACTCAAACTGGGCCTATCTTGAGTACCCACTAAAAAGTCCTTTGCCTCCCCTGACCAGGGGGAAAGTCCAGCCAGGGCAGAACAACTAAGTCAGGGGTTGCATTATGAATCTGAGCCATTTTGGTCCACCATGGTGGTCACAAGGCTACCTTCCAGTGGAAATATGGGGGGCATGGTAGAGTGCTCAATACATGGTTGAGGCACCACTGCCATCATGTACTGGAAAGTGCAAGAACTACATATAAAATGGGAACAATGTTTCCCTGCAGTACACTTCAGCTGGTAGGTAGTACTGTTACTCCAAAAAGGATTTGAATGGAGACTAAAGCCTTCCCTGGTAGCTATAAGGACTGACGAGTGTCCTCCACCAGAACAGATTAGCTGAAAAAATAGTCCAGGATAGCACACAAACCATCTGCTGATATGCTGGGAACCCAAGTGGATCTTAGTGAGAGGGCCTAAGCCTCACAGTCAATCACTGTTAATCTTTTGGTGCCCTCTTGTTTTGCCACCCTTTTCCCCTATGTAAGCAGCCATCTGGCCTCTTCCTTTGCTGTTGGTGAGCAGGTGCAAGTGGCTCTTGGTTTCCTGTCCTATGCTCCTCGCAACTGCTTAGCCCTATCCCTTCCTTAATTTTTAGAACAAGAGCGTCCTTCGCCCAGGCGTCTGAAGTGGAGAGCAAGCAAAGAAAAGGGTAGTCCCTGTTTGGACCAGAAGGACCCAGGAGCAGGGCCAGGTCTCCAGATAAATGTCGTACCAGGCCTTTTTACGCATTACAATCTTGGAAATATAACACCTTTTTATTTTTAAATGGGTACTATTTTCACACAGTTTGAGAGCAGACGTCAGTGCAAAGGGAAGGTGGCTTGATAGAAACTAGAACTCCTCTTTGAGCGTCTGAAAACATACATTTATTCTCTGAGCTGTGCGCAATAAGTCAGAAAGAAAGAAGCACAATACGAGATAAGGAATGGTTTCTTTCTGTTCAACATCTGCTTTTTTGTGTTTGTATAAATTCATGGAGAGGAGCATGCATGCATATTTATTTTTAACCATTTTAGGATATTGGTAATAAGATGCATAACATAGTTACAATTGGGAAGGGAAGTATCTTTTATAAGAAAGAAATTATGCTTTTTGCAGTGAATGTGTACTTGCATTGCAAACATTTTTCAGGGTTCCAGTGCAGTGCATTCACCATCGAGATGTTTATACTTATCATGGCAAATCATTTTACTCTTACAATTTAATTTGCACTCTAATCATACATCACTGTTTTAAATACTTCCACCTCAAAATCTCATCTGGGGCAAGGATGACTTTGCAATGTCGAGTTTGAACATTCATTCAAGCTTAACTTGTAGTCAATGTGGTAAATCTTTCAAATCTTCAAAACTACAAGTCAAATATTCACAACCTGTCTCTCCAGCCAATGCAAGTGATGTTACAAACCAAAGAAAAATAAATGGGTTACATTTGCAACTGTTATGGAAACCCTGCCAATCCTACACCTGTAGTGGTAATCCAGATAAGCATTTAAGGTTTTATGTAGCGCTTCATGCACAGTTTGTCCAACCTTTAGCACTGTATTTGTTATTAGCTTTAACGGTTAGTCAGTTTGCCAACCTCCTGAAGGATGTAAGGTTAATTCAGTGCAGCTAACATTTGATGATGCCGTTGTATATAGATTTTAGAATTGCGCACTGACTGACCTCTGCACTTTTGTATCACAAGGGCATGTCATGAAGTAGCACTAGTTCTGTGAAATGAGGGCATTTTCATTATTCATAAAGAAAAAACATTTCTGATGTCAGACCTTTTTTAAAACACATAATGTAAGCCATGTTTGCTTTACCATTTAAGTGACAAGATTTTTTTGGGGTCTTTAAAAATGTAAATATATACAGAAAAGATCACCCCCAATCAAAGCTCTCCAATCTCCCGCGACTGGTCCGACCATCTGGCAATTCCCTTTTCTCATTAGTCACACTGCCCCAGTCAAGTACACTCACTGGAAACCCAGCAAACAAGCCTTCAGATCATTCAGGAACTTCCAGTGGATGCTCTCACAGAAGGCCTCACCAACCTCCACTTGGATATGCCTCTGATGAAGCAGGACTGTGACTCATTTCTCCAAGAACCTAACACTAGTTGGTCATAACATACACTGTTGCAAATGATAATTCTTTCCACTTTGGTTGTGGGGCATCAGTGCCAAAACTACTACTCCTGTTCTTTGAGGTTTTTGCCCAAGAAATGTGCACGTTCGTAGGGACTTATTCGGCTCTTGAGAGAGCCCAATATTCAATAATGAAAATATTTCCGAACAGAGTTTTTGCTGGGACCAGTCGCTACAGAGGGCGTCCAGCCAGTCGACACACCACCTTCAGAAGACCTCATGGTGCCAGAGCACAATATTGGGAATCAAGTAAGCAAGACTCCTTCTTCCCAGTGTGAGGGAGAAATACAAGAGGACACAGGGGAAGATGTTAGAACAGATTCTAAGCAGCACAGACATGTGAGAGACTTTCCTGCATCTTACCCTCCATTGGGAGGGAGGACAAGCGCGTGATTGCACAAGTGGCGTGAGCTATTCAACGATGCATGGGCTTTGCGAATGGCGACAGGATTCTGTCTGGAATTTATAGAGACCCACCCAAAAGCAGGCCCCTCCCCGCATTCATACATCCATAATAAGGGAAGCACAACAGCTAGAGAGCGAATTACAGCAGCTCTTCACGAAAAGGGACATAGAGTTCTGCCACTGGGAGGTAACAACCTTCCTCAACAATATATTCCTAGTGCACAGGAAAGAGAAAGTAAGACCAGTGATAAACTTGAAGGAACTCAACAAGTGGGTAGTGTACAGACACTTCAAAATAGAGGGCATTCACCTCCTCAGAGACATACTCGGGAAGAGCAATTGGTTGGCCCATATAAACCTAAAAGACCAATACTTTACAATCCCAGTTGCTGAAGAGCACAGACCATGGCTAAGCTTTAGATGGGTAGAACAAATTTGGCGGTTCAAGATGCCACCATTCAGGCTTTCCTCAGTGCCATGGGCATTCATCAAACTGATAAGACCCGTATCGGCAGCTATAAGAGAGATGGGAATCGGGACAATCGTCTACTTGGACGATATCCTGATATTGGCAGAGAGGGCAGAGCTGGTAGAGCAGTTTCAGTGGGTGAGGGTACTCCTAGTATCCCTGGGATTTCTCATCAACCAGGAGAAGTCAGACTTGACAGCCAGCAGGAAGATGGATTTCCTGTGGTTCATCGTAGACACCAGGAAAGATATGCTCAAACTGCCAGCAAGAAAGATGAGGGATATCAAGAAAGAGATCAGGGTATGTCTCAAGAAAGAGGAAATCCCTGCAAACTTTGGCGACAATAGTAGGATTGTTTGCCTCCTCCATACAAGCCATATTACCAGGGCCGTTATATTACAAAGCCCTACAGAGACTGAAGACCAGGCATCTGCGCTAGAGTATAACCAGCGGATTCTCCTAGATATAGAAGGCAGGACATAACTGGAATGGTGGCTTCGGAATATGGAAGCAGGGAACGGTTGTGCCATTTTTAGAGACATGGTAAAGCTAATTATAGAATCGGACGCCAGCAGAGTAGGCTGGGGAGCCAGATGCGGGTCCGTAGAGACAAGTGGCAAATGGGTACCAAAAGAGTTAGACCTCCGTATCAATTGTCTCAAACTATTAGCTGGGTTGTTCACCATCAAAGCATTTACAAGAGACAAAATAAATGGGAGCACTTTGCTGAAAATGGCCAGCAGTGTGCTACGTAAAACATTTAGGGGGCACAAGGTCCAGATTACTAGCATAGTTGGTGAAGGACCTCTGGCACCACTGCCTAGAGTACGGGATATCAGTCACATCACAGAAGAATATCTCAGATGCCCTGAAAGTACTGGCGGACTGGAACTCCAGATACCGGATGGATGCCAGCCAGTGGAAACTGGACAAGGGAGTGTTCCTAAAATAAGCGACTGTATGGGGGTTCATGCACATCGCTCTATTTGCCTCCAGGCTGAATGTGCCCCCATGTTCTGCTGTTGTAGATTGAATCCGGACAACCTACAGACTGACGCATTCCTACACATCTGGCAAGGTAATCACCAGTATGCATTTCCCATATTTATAATGCCGAGCAGAGTACTAATGAAGATTCGCCGGGAGAGAGTGAAGGTAGTGATTGTAGCCCCGGCCTGGTAATCGCAAGCATGGTTTCCAGTTCTGATGGAACTATCTTTGGATTTTCCTCAGGTGCATCTGCCAGACCAGTCTGGTCACAAATCCAACTGGGGAGTTTCACCCTCTGAGAGTGACGGGGAACCTTCCACTGTTGGCCTGCATGGTGTCGGGAGATTATGGAGCCTTCTGGGCATTTATGACCCAGCTTATCAAGGAATCATGGGTGCCCTCTGCCCTCGGGAGCTATAGCCCTGCATGGAACAAGTGGGAGGACTGTTGTCAGTGACAGAGTCTTCATCCCATTTCTGCACCTATACTGCAGGTACTTAATTTTCTAGCTTCCCTAGTATCAGATGGGAAAGCCTTTCGGAGGTTGGAAGTCTATAGATCAGCCATATCGGCGGTGCATAGTCTTGTTGAGGGGAAATCGGTGAGTGATCATCCGACCATAGTTCTACTCCTTAAGGGTGTAAAATGTTGAGCTGCGCTGCTCCCAAAATGCACGTATTTATGGGATGTCGATATGGTTCTGTGTTACCTTATCAATGCACCTCCTAACAAATATCTGTTGATAGCGCAACTGTTAGGGAACCTAGCAATGGTATTATGCTTAGTATCTTCCAGAAGGATTTCAGACGTCAAAGTGCTCAAAGTGGATAGGAAAGTTTACAGACTGGAGGGCGTATCATTCACGATTGCTAAAAGGACAAAGGCTAGCTGTGCTTCGATCTCGTACCCTTACTTGCCTAGTCAGCCACAGCTTTGTGTGGTGTCATGCATTAGAATACTAGGTTAGGACAGCGGAGATGAGACCTGCAGGTGAAACACATCTATTGATAGCGTGCAGGAGACCCTTTAAAGCAATAGCAGCTGCTACCCTAGCTAGATGCATGTGCGAAGTGATGTCGCAAGCAGGGGTGGATATATCCATTTTTGGCACACAATCTGTCAGGAGGGCGATGGCTTCCAAGGCTTTTGTGACAGGAGTTGGTCTGCAGGATATACTGCGGGTGGCGGATTGGACCAGTGATGGTACGCTTAGAAGAGCAGAATAATGGGTAAGCAAACGAGTCTCCTAGTGGAAGATACGGCCCATGGCCCACAGGCACAGGAAGAAGCAAGTTTGGTTCGTCAGCAGGCACACCGGTCCAGTTTTCTTTGCCGTTGGTCTCAGGTTGCCTAGATGAGACATTGTTCTTGGAGTGCTGTTAAGATCATCAAAATAAGAGGAAGGGACCCAGGCAGGAATTGGGATGCTTGGTTCCAAGGAGAAGGAAGTTGAGGAAAGGACTACAGAGCTGAAAGGATTACTAGGGATTTGTAGTCCTCTTGTGCTATTTAAAAAACAAAGAAAATTAAACTGCTGCAGAGTAGAACAAATAAGTTTACGCATAATCCCCCCCCTCTGTTCTTTAATGGAATCAAGACTTCCTGAGCTGTAAACCTGAGTAATCTTCATTGTTACATCAGTAAAATCTGCGGGATGCACTGATATTCTTGTGAAATTCTCAAAAATATAAATACAATTGAGAAATTAAAGATTTCTATGGCCCTGGGTCCAGATGGTTTGGCAAACGTGCTTTTAAAAGCTGACCCTGAAGCGTGGTCGGAGATTCTTATTCATGGTGGAAATAATTCATATCTCTGATGCACCTTGTGGTTTGAAGCACACATTGTCGCAGTACATTAAAATGGGTTGTGATAACCCTGACAACTATTGACCTATGGGACTTTTGGACAGCTCAGTTAAAGTTCTTGCTTCTCTGTTACTAGAACCTCTCCTTTTGGGCTCTGGCGTTCGGACTAATTACTCAATTTCAAACAGGTTTTCGCAAAGGCGTTGGTACAGCTATAAATGGGATGATGCTAAGTTTATTAAAGTAACACATTTCTGGAATGTTGCATACCTTGAATTTTCTCCAGCTTTTGATGGAGTGCATTGGGAATTCTGTGGCTAAAATTAAAAAGTTGTGGCATTGATGTGGCCTATTAAAATTGTTCATCCTCTTACGTAGGGATGTGGAGGTCTGTATTTGATATCAACTGTGCCTTAAGCAGGGCTGTGTGTTGGCCCCATATCTGTTTAACTTATATGTTGCAGAAATGCACGTGGCAGTAGCCTTAGCTCAATTGACCTACTGCTGGTTAAGATTAGGTTGGCACGCTTGCAGATTTGTGTGTAAGTTCCTATTATTGTTCAAACCCCAGTCGGCTTGCAATGCATACTTGATGTAATATGCGACTAAGTAGATGAGAGCATCTTGGATATCAATATCATACTACTAAAGTAGTGAGATTTACCAACAAATGTAAAAATTTGAGCTTTGAGTGGAGCTTGGGAAAAACCCCCTTCCAGGAAGTCACAGAGGTGATTTATCTGGGCTATAATGTAGGGAGTACGAAAATGTTGGAGAATACATCAAACACCCTAAATGTGTGCGAAAATACCAGCTGCGAAGGTCAATACGAAAAGGCACACAGCGTAGAAGCAAGCAGCCCCATATAAAGAAGACATTCTTGTATAGGCCCGACAAGGCACTAGTAGCAATGCGTTCGTAAGTCATAATGCGTACACCTTATAGATGAACATAATGGATCTCCTTTAACAGATAAAGCATAATTTAACATTACATAGGGAAACATAGAAGTATTCATAATAATGACCATTTCTGGGAAAGCCTGATCGATGGGCATTTGCATAAAAAGACGATCGCTGTTGTCAAGATGCTTGAGGACTGTAAGATAGTATTGTAAAATCCTTTTTAAATATTGTTTAAGCTATGTTTGAATTGGTCTGGATGCGAATGCTTTGTTAACTGTATAAACTTCTTTTTACTTTGTTCCTGTTAAAATATGTATTTGATCTGAGATTTGTGAAAGGTTATATTTTTGTAACCATATACAATAAAAAAAATAATAATAATGAATGATCACAACCATTAACTGTAGACACAGTGCATGTAGGTTTCTAGATCTAGTTAGCTATCCCTGAAGCATGAACAGCCCCTCAGCAGAAAACATCAACCAGACTCTTGCAGAGAGGCACACACATTCCAAGTTGTAACTTCCCAAAGACTGAATGCCACACAGTGATTGGTCAGGACAAGGGGGGTGAGCATCTTCCCAGGTCTGAGTGGTGGTAGTGGGGCCATGAAAGAGCAACACAAGGAGATATCCAACCCCAGAGCTAAAGACAAAACACTGCACATCGATTGGCCAAAACGCATCAGCTTAGCTTGGTTCCCAAGCCGATGTTAAAGAGAGATATTACAATATATGTTATTATCCAGAAGATCCAAAAGTATCATAATGAAGGTTACAAGTTGGCAGGAATTGAATGACAAGACGTGATGAAGTATGGTTGTCAGGACAGAATGATCAAAGCACAACACTGGCCTATGTAGGATGAATCACGCTCACAGAGCTTCAGTTGCTGAGAAAGAAGTCCAAGTGCCATTACCCAGAAGGTAGAATCAATTAGGAATTAGTGATTTTTACAGAAGCTCACACATAACTCTCACAGCATGTATACAGTAGTAATAAAAACACCCTTCTGAAATTACAAGCCATATAAACACCTATACATACATTCATATACAAGTATTCTTGTCAATGCAAGAGAATGAAGTTTTTAAGAAACTAAGCTCCAGCTTGTAGGGGCAGAGGCAGGACAGATTAACTCATGAGAAAAAGGACATGCAAGTAATGTTTCCAATGACGAGTTGCAAAGTGGACTGACAATGAGTAGTCCACAATGGTGAGAACGGTAAGATGGTGTCAACCGCTTAGGTGAAAAGGATGTAAGAGTTATAATTTCAATGCCACACTGTCACATCTCCCATAGGGATTGGTTGAAATGTACTTGGTCATTTCACTCCACACATACTCCTCTTAGAGTATACAATTAGAAGTCAAGTTTGAATGATACATGTTTAAAGGAGTGCTATCCAATCAGTAGAGAGTAAATTAGAGCTGTGGAAGTTATACCAGGAAGATGAGTAGCACTAAAGAAAAGGGGAATGCTGGGAGCATGTTCACCCGGCCCCTGTCAGGCAGTGCAAACATGACACAGGCTTTGATGCCTGCGCAGTCAGTACCCCAAGCAATATAGATAAAGGCACCAGTCGGCACAGGCTTCGGTGCCTGCGCAGCCGGCCACCTCATATATAGCGAGTCATTTTCCCTTAAAGCCAGCTGCAGGATATACCAACCCCTGACACAATCCCCCTGTGTAATTAGAAATGAACCCAGTAAAGGGAGCGAGTGCACCTAGTGACAGACGAGACTCTTCAATAGTAAAATTAGAAAATAAAGTGTGCAAAGACTTAGAAGCAGCAATACGCAAGACAGAAGAATAGCGAGGGGCCACAAGAAAGAGGGAGAGGCCTTTCCCTATGGTAGATGCTGAAATGTTGACAGCATCAGAAATATTATTGAAATTGCATAAGGCAGTTATTAAAGATGTGAAAGTAGAAACTGAAGAACCAGAGCATCAGGATGTAGTTTGAGTCGGAAGTGATAGAAAGTGAAGATGAGCAGGAAGAAAGTAAGGAGAATTGGGAAACTGAGGAGGATCAGGAATAGGGAACTCTGTGGGAGAGGCGATTAAGATCTCAGCTTAGAACAATGGCAGTGGCCAGAGGGAGGAAAATGATGAGAATACATCATAGCCCGAAATGAGGGAGGCAGTTCCCATTGATAGAGAAAGAAGTGGGCATGTTGCAATGTGTACCATGACCCCATATGGACAAGAATCCTTTGATAAGATGCTACCACCTCTTGCAGCGGGGGCAGGGTAAATGGACCAGTGCAGTAGAAAAACCTACAGCAGGGGCTACCCTAGCAATTGGAGATATGAAAAGCCTATTAGCCAACATAATTGGAGATCAGACAAACACAATTTTGGAGCAAACAGGAGTTGGATTAGAAAGTGATTTGCATAACGGTGCTCCATTTAATAACTGCCGAGCCTGTGTATGGGATGCATTAAGATGGGGGTACCCTGATAGACCTGATGAGGGGGCCATAATGGCACGCACAATGAAACATGATAAAGATCATGCATTGTATATTCAGTCCATTCAGGAAATGTGGCAAGAAGAGACTGTGGAAATGTGGGAAAAGAACATACCGTTCTTCTACCATGTATTAAGAAAAGGCCTTTCCACTGAAGTACAAGTAGAACTAGATAGGCTTGTAGGTATGGAAGCAAAAGGATGGGGCTAGATACAGGCACACATAATGCATTTTTGCAAGCGCGAGAATGAAAATGCAGCTGAAGAAAAGGGGCAGCAAGCAGACGACAAACTAGTGCAGAAGAAACTAGCAAAGGTTAGTATGGAGGGAGCGGTATTGACGAATCCTACAGATGCACAAAAGATAAGACCATCGCAAGAATGCTGAATGACAATGCAGAATGTCATCCAACAAGCTCTAAATCAGGCAATTACAGTACAATGGTAGCAAAATGCCCTTCTACGGAGAACAGTTTACAATGGAGCCAGTATCTTCAGTAGCAATGCTTTATCACTTCCAGGATCTAATGCATGTACGCAATAGGACAGCCTAGAGCAAGCCCTGATGGACCCTGTACTCTCAATCACTCCAGACGCAGATAAGGATCCCAAAGTAGGGGTGAATATAGGGAACAGAATGTTTACCTTCATGGTAGACACAGGAGCCACGCGATCCTGTATAAAGGAAGGATGGTTTCCATTGGCAAACAGTATGGACACTCAAGGTTTTTCTGGGGATATTGTAAGATTTACTCCTCACTATAGGGACTCCAGAAATAGTTGCACCATTACTGTACTGTGCAATAGCACCTGGTGCAGAATGGGATTACTAAATAAATTATCTCATGCCCAAATAATCAGACAGACTCAAAGAATATGGCAAAATATTACTTTATTATCAGTTCAATAAAGTAGGGCAATCTGGCGGATAAACAGATTGTAGCTCACACACTCTGCGCATGTCCATTACACAAAAAGGCTTTATACCTCGATGCACGTCAGCTACGACTCCTTTTGTGCCTTGCAGTTACTTCTTGCTGTGGCATCCTTGATCCCAAACCAAACAAATATTATTTGTTCTTGAACGAGTTTGTATTCCAGTGCTTGTCAGTTCTGCAGTTTTGGTCTCTTTCATTGGGGCTTCTAGCTTTCTATTATATAAAACCAACGTCCATATTTCCTATGTTCAGCAAACTTCTACATGTCTTATCTACCTTGCATATATGCATCTACTACGTTTCTTGTTACTTATAGTGTATATTATTTCTTCATATTTGCATATATATTCACATTGTTACTTCAGTCACATCTTTATTCATAGAATTCATATATCATTTCAGTGCGCCATCATCTCTTCTCTTCATGATGTCACTTTACACCTGTCAGACTTTACTTACAGTTTGAGGGTACATTCGATACGGTTGTCTGAGTGCATGACGTCTTTTATATCTTCGATGCAGTATTGGGATAATACCAAGTGTCGTGCAAAGTGCGTTCTTGCTGTTCTTCCAATATGAAGGAGGTGAGTGGGTGGGCACCATGTGTGATGTGTACATCTGCTGCTCTACCCCCCCCTCTGGTCGAGTCCTCAACCATCTCAATCTTCACCTTCTCTTCACACTGGTTTCTTCGGAATCCATATCTTTGTCAACCCCCTCGGATCACCTGCATTCTTTCTGTATTCATCCACACTCCAGGTCATATGGCAACACTCCACAGGTGGTTCACAGAATACCCAACGTCCCACATAATTCTTATGATCCTTGGGATAATCATTCCCAGGTGCTCACGGGTGGTGTTTTCATCCTGTGTGCTCATCAGTCACAGCATAATCATTATCTTCATCCCAATAGCTTTATTTGCTGTCTTTTTGCATTGTCCTATGTTTATTCTTATAAGGCCGAATCCTAACGTAATTAGCACTAGTATTGCTCCCAACCTTTTGAAGGCATTTGCCATCCAGGTTGGAACCCACGAGAATAAAGACAAAAAACATTCCTCATCTTCGGTCTCATCTACTTCTCCCACCATTTTTATATGCAGAGTTGGCAGCATAGTTATCGCTTCTGTCAGGGTTCCTTTTTCTCCATCATGGGCAGGTATGTAAGTAAAGCAAGAATGTCTGATTCTTGCGCACACGCCTCCTTCCATTGCTGTAATTAAGTCCAAGACATACCTGTTCTGGAGGGCCATGAGTCTAATCTCAATTCTTATCTAATTTCATTACATCCTTGTATTGTTGTGTTTATTGTTTGTAGCAGCTCCCATCTGGTAATTTGTAGCCACTTGGAATTCGCTGCAGCCTGAAATTCTGGCAGGGATATGGCTGTAAATATCACTGACATACTATCAAACAATGTATGCTCATCTGGAATGTCCTGGTATGCTTCTACTGATTTTGCCAAAAAGTAATTCTCTCTCTTCGGTCAGGTAAGGTTAAGTGACCTCTTCTTCCTTTGTTGTGCATTCATTTTCGGAAAGTCGATGATGTAAAGATCACTTCGGGGGATCAGCAATGCAGGGACATGTATTATCACTATAGAGCATATTCCTTCCCAACTTTTAGGTAGCTTCATATAAGCTTTGGATCCACAGGCTCATTAGTGGTCCGTTATCACAGCAGTTGCTCCTGTCATACCTGGCACATAATTTATTTGCTGGCATCCTTTATTTCCTCCAACTTTGGTCAGACCCTTGTTTCTGAAACAGTGTTGCATTCTTCATGGCCAGTATGGATACAGGTTCATCTTCAACCCATTCTAGTAACTTCGCATACTTGGCCCAGTCCTTAAGACATTTGTCATTCATAATTTGCACTACCTTCATTGGTGCTGTCATCAATAACTGTGCACTGCATGCCAACATTCCTGCTTCCCATCCTGTACTGATAGATACTTGTCCATATATCAATAACCAAGGTCTCTCCCAGCATCCTGGCAATCCTGGTGTTTCCCATGCATCTGTACAATTCAGTCGCTTTTGTTCAACAATCCTTCTCTCCTCCAGTCACACCACTAAATGAGTACCGGAGCATTCTGCTCTTCCAATTCAGGTCCTTTTCCATCTTCTGTGTCCTTATGCAGGCATCTTCATATTGGAACGTTCTCTTTGACATCCATCGTAAGGTTGCTGATTTCCTTTCAAATTTTCCTCTTGTCATGCATGCTGCTAGATGGCTGAGGCACTTCACTTCATTTATAGGTATTTCTCTTGCGATGAATGTTCTGGCTGTGCTCATGGCATAAGGGATGAGAGAACACGCATAGCTTTCATCTGACATTCTCCTGCCCACCTCACTCATATGCTGGTACCACATGGTATTTTTTAAATGGGCAGAGTTATCAAGGTACGTGTTTATATCCTGATAATTTTCTTCAACACCCTCTTGACTAAGTTAATTTCAATTTGTTTGGGAATCTCATAGGAAAATATCACTTGTGCTTTGGTTAGGGATAGAAAGAGATGTCTCCTTGTTGGATAATTCATTAAAATTATAAAACATAATTTCACGAAATGCTATAAGCATAAGAAAGTTAAGAGAACATATTGTAAAAAATGTAGCTACAAGAAGTATTGCAAAAGAATTCATGTGTCAAATTGTATTGTGTGCAGTAAGTGGCCTTCTTGCTAGCAATGTGTATCTTTTTTTTTTCTTTTTTCAGCCAATTTATTCAAATTTCAAAAACAATACATTGTCTATATAACATCACAATAGTTAACATCAATGAAAGCAATGTGTATCTTACATAATGGAATATTGCTGTTTTCTTTAATTCAATCTTTCTGCTTCTGTCACTTTTATAAACCATACTTTCTTATAACAGAAATTGTGATAGGATTGCAATAATGATCCTGAAAATAATAAAACTGTTTTTAGGATTTCCCCAAAAAGTGACAATATCAACGTGTTGTCTCACTAGAGCTTGATAAGATTGAAGTATGTATCCAAAAACGGCATACAGAAATGTATGGAACATTATAGGCAGCATAAAGTGTTGTGTGCGTTTGTGTTCTGTTTTCAAAGCAATGGGCCACATTGCAAGTATGCCAGTCTGGAAATAGCGGTGCCGGTGGCTCTGTACCGGCACCTTTTCCCAGACTGGCATACTCAGATTTGCAATGCCGCTAATACTGTCGCCGCAAGTGACATACTGTATCTGGCAGCACGTGAACGAAATCTGCAGACTAACGCATCGGCCGTGCCTGAGACACCAGCATGTCGGTAGTATGTGCACATTCCGAGTACCACGTACCGTACTCGGAAACACGGTATGAAAGTGGCAGTAGCACAGTGATGACCACGCCGGAAGCACCGGCATCGCAGACCAGGTGTTAATAGTGTCAGGCGGACCAAATCCGCCCAGGTGGCCGCCATGAGCACTGCAAAAGCAGAAAAGGACCACTCCCACACCCCTTCCAACACTACCATGCTTGCAGTAGCATTAATAGAGCTGGAAGCCCAGCATGCAGAGATACAACTTGAAGAGACAGAGGAGGCAGCAGAGGCGGAGGAGGAGGACCATCATGGCCATGCAATACAACAATGGCCAGCAGGTTGCACTCTGCAGGCAGCCACCCATACCACGCATAAGGGCCACACCCTTCAACCTCCGCCAAACCCAAATCCACACCCTGTACCGATTAGACTGGGACACCATCACATCCATTGTGGACCCGAACCACGATGACCTTGTAAGCCTCATCCAGAGCCATACTGCCACCCCCCCCCCTTGCTCACGGTAGTGTCTGTGCTACACTTCCTTGCCACCTGCACCTACCAACACACTGTGGATGAATTGCATGGGCTATCCCAACCATGTTTTTCGTGGGTCCTCTTTCAGGTCATTGATGCCCTTCCGCGGCACGTGTGTGATCACATAGGCCTACCCAGACCACCTGACCAGGTTAATGCCACAAAAATAGCATTGCATGCCCTTGCTGGCATACCCAATGTAATCCAGACATGGACCCCTTGCTCACTGTGCTCACAGAGGTGCACAGCTCCACCTCACTGAGGCCCGACTAGGCCGAAACACGTGTCTGGGGTTACTCTTGGTACTCTTGTCCAGTCGAGATTTGCCTAGCATTTCGGTGCTGGACTACATTCGGGTGGGACAAAGACTGATTTGCCTATGGAAATTTCCCCTATGTGAAAAGCACAGTGAGCTAAAGCATGGTTGCGACTCTCCCGGGGGCCATGCACCCAAGAACAGGTCAATGGTCCGTGTTTGTGCCGGTACAGAGACTCCCAGACCTCTTTATGCACGTGATTGGTGCATTGGACTGCACACATGTGGAGCTGGTGGCCAGGCATGCCGTTGAGGCAGTGTACAGGAACTGTAAACTATACCACTCCCTCAAGGTGCAGATGGTGTTTGATGCACACCACCTCATCACTCATTGCTGTGCAAGTTTTCTGGGGTCAACACATGATTCTATGGTGATGAGGAACTTCACGCTGCCTGGGCATATGGCACGCCACAGCGGAGAGCGTACCTGGCTGTTGGGTGAGTGTAATGATTAAAGCATGCGCACTGTGGAATTTGGGGGGTCCACAACTATCTGCAGTGCATGTGTGCTATGCAATATCCAACACATGACTAGCATGCCTAAGTTGAAGGGCATGACTCGCGTGTGTCAAATGGACTGAGTAAACATGCGCGTGCATAATAACATCAAAGCTGGACTGCAACATAAAAATGCACTACAGGTACCAGAATGCATCGTACGAATATCCCAAATTCCTGCAAGAACACACTGGGCACAACCCACACCACCAGCAGCACCGCCTAATCATTCCAATGCAGCACACCACCCCACCTCCAAACCACTAGCTTACCCCACAGCATGTGGCCAGGTCCCCTGCCTGTTGCAAGTGCACATACACATATTCATGTGACCAGAACGGAAATAAAATAGCTGGACAGATCAATGGATGGTTGATATGACCATCATAGGACATACAAATCGAAAACAAATCAGAACACACATCCATCTGATTTGTATGTCGTAGCAAAAAGGTCATAGGGCAAGGTGGTTGTGAATGGGCCATGGAAAAGTGACAGCAAACCATCCATCCACCACACATAGTGACACAGCACATTGGCTGCTTGGCAATCATTAGCCTGTCATATCTTTCCCAATCCAATCAATTCCTACTATGGTATTCCTCTGTGTATACATCCATCATTTTGCCAGATTCATAGATGCTGGTCAACCACTCCCATGCAGCACATCATGTATTTGTATTTATTTTAATTTATATAGCACTTTAATCCAAGGCGCTTTACATGAGGAACAAGAAAATACAACATGCAACACATGACATTAAATCTAAACCAGAAAACAGTACAAGAAACAATTTACATTATTTATGAATGCAAGTATGCCTTCACGAATGTACTGAATCTCTAAATAATAGCAAATCATTTTTGCACGTAAAGAAACTTTATCACCTCTGACAGCTCTGCCTACCATGTCTGCGGACCCCGGCAGGGTCTGACCTGTCAGGCACACCGGCTGTGCCAGGCAGATTTCTCTTTTGCAGGCCCAGAAACAAGCCACCTGGGAATGCCACTGGCACACTTACACCCGGACAAGCAAAAATGGCTGTTTGCCTGTGTCATTACATTGACATTGATGAATGCAGACAGAAACGAGTCAGATCACCCTGATTCTACACAAAACTGTCCATAGAATGCATAGACATCAATTTACATTCACAGTGCACATGTGACCATGCTCATCTATGACATATGCTAAGTCTCCTGCAAATCACATGTAATAACTAGCATTATACAGGCTGACCAATATACAGACTGTAAAAACATGATAGAGGCCCCACAATGATTTTTCCCCATCTGTCCCTCCCGTACAGCTGATGCTGCATACCCCTTGATGCCATGGCTGATGACCCGTGTGAGGCAACCACAGAACCAGCATGACCAGGGATACACCCGTGCTCACATCATGGCACGTTGTACGATTGAGAATACATTTGGCCTGTTAAAGGCAAGGTTACACTGCTTGAGCAGATCCCGGGGGGTGGGAGGGCACTGATGTACAACCCTGTGAAGGTGGGCTAGATAGTCCTGGCCTGTATCATGTTGCACAACATGTGTATCAGGCACAATATACCACTGCCCCCAGACATGCACATGCACCCACCTGATGCAGAAGATGAGAATGGCAGTGATGAGGAACTGCCATTGGCACTTCGCAGGGATGCCGTTTATGGCCGTGAGGTACTCAATGCACTGATTACCCACTATTTCTGAGCACATCACACAAGCACATGGTCTAGGACAGCTAACACATTCAGCACTGTACAGGAAATAAATCATTTATTCACACTAAAAATGAATGTCCAGTCATGATTTCAATGCAACACCAAGTGCAATGAATATAATTGAATAAATAACAAATGTGGAACAACACCAACGATCCCTCCCCACTCCGCATCCCCAACAATCTCTCCACAACTCCTGTCATGTTGTCCAAGTAGTCCTTGCAGAAGACCCATACAGGGCACATGTCTGTTGCGGACCTATTTGCGCCCCCTTTTTCTGTCTGGCGTGCAACTGTGTGCAGAGGTGGACATGCTCATCGAACATCGACATTGGGCTGCTGGGCACAGAACCTGCAGGCGTGCAATTTGTGGATGTTGTGTGGGCCTCCTCAGTCGGCCATCTGCCGAGGCAGGCCTGAAGGCACATTGCCATTGTCTTGGCAATGGAGGACATGACACTATTGCACTCGTGTACCCTCCTGGCCATCTGGACGATGGCAGTTGTGCAACGTCCAAGAGCACGTGCATTTCGCCACCCACTGGCCTGTACACACTCCTGCAGGGAGGCATCCTGACGTTCCTTGATGCGCCAGTAACTGTTCCCGTAACTGGTACAGGCAGCAAGCCCATGCTGACTCCATCCATACCACACCCCTCCCTAACCCAACATCCTACAGCATGAACACCCTCCCTATCTCCCCCATAAAACCGTACCCAGCTACTGGCAGTACACCATGACAATATCCCCAGTGCACTACTGTACCATGTACAAACATCACACAGCCTGCCGCTCATTGCACATAACACAAGCATGTGTGCACCATGCCATGTACCGAGCCATGTCCCCTTATGCTCAGGAGTTGGGCTTGCTGGGACGAGGGGGGTCACATGTTGCCTTTGTGTGCAACAGTGGAAATCTGTGGGTGGAGATGGGGTTTAGCACTGCTGCGATTTTGTGCCAGTGGAAGCACAGCGGCACCCATGCAGTACGCTGTGGCAGGGTGATGTGTGTCTGTGTTGGAGCAGATGCATGTTCAGTTGGCAGTACAGAGTGCCAGTGCTGGGGTCTACGTGTTTTACTGGGATAGGTCATACTTTGGTGGCCAGGGTGTATGTCTATGTATGCACCCAGGTTGTTGTTTTATTGGGGGGCATGCAGGGTGTTTTTGGGGTTGTGGACGATGCAATTGCCATTTTTGTGATATGTTGGTACAGTGGTGGGTGCAGGGTGGCCAGGGAGGTTGATATTACATTGAGGTTATGTGTACTCACAGGCCTCCGCAGCACTGACCCCTTCAATGGACTCTAGTTGCAGCACACTGCTGCACATCTCATCCCAGGGCATTGTGCGTATTGGGGACGTGCTCCTGCCACCTGTAACCATGCCCTGTCTCCGCTGGGCCGAGAGGAGGTTGCGTACCCTCAGGCACAGGTCGTCCCATCGCTTGTGGCAGTCTCGCACTGAACGGGGGGGTTGTGCCAACTGCCGAAACCTTCTGGGCCACCTCCTCCCAGATGCTCTTCTTGCGCAGCTGGGTTTGCCTGCGCTGGTCATTGTTGAAGAGCTCTGCGGCATGGTGGACAATGGTGTCCGCTAGCATGTTGAGCTCTGGCTCAGAGAAGCGTGGCTTCCGCTTACGGGTCTCACAGACTCTGGATGACATGCTGACAGTGGAGTTTGTCTGGTCAGGAGGGATGGTTGTTGCCTGTGCTTTGAGGATTGCAATAGATTGTGTTTTTATAATGGCCCCGGCCAATTTCCTGTTCCGGCAATCACTTCTGGTCACGGTAATTGCAGGACCGCTGTTACCGGTGCCGGTGGGTCCGGAACCATGATGCTGAATTCAGAGGCACCAGCACCGAGGACGACTGTCACTTTTTCGGTATTTTGATGGTTTTTCCGTGATGCTGGCACCACCGTTTCCGGCATGCCGGCATGTGTGTGCCGGACAACACGTAATCCTGGTAATTCCAGAATCACAGGTTGCCGGAAACTGTGGCACCGGCATGACGGTAACTGGGAATACTTACCGGCATACTTGTAATGAAGCCCAATTGTCTCTTTAGCCTAACAGGAATAATTTTGTTTAACGCTGCAAAGATCGTTAATTTTCCTTCAAATTTGTGAATAATTGTCAGTTCAAATTGTTTTTTACTTCATCTGTTCTTTGTTGGCTCTTGGTAGACGATTTAGTCTGCTTTCGCTGAACTTCTTCTCTTGCTTCACTGTCAGTGGTCGAAGAGAGGTAACGATCTCTCCTTTGTGTAAAGCTTTACATCATTCAGGTGTAGCCAAGATCCTCTTCCTTTGAGCTTAACAGCAGTGGGAGGGACCCCCTCTACTAGTTACTCATCGATGACAGAGAAGACTGTTGAAGTTAATATGGCTCTTGTTCTGTTGCTGCCGGCGGGGCATACAGCAGAGCAGCCTAGCGAGCGCATGGATTTTGAGTTTGATATGGTACATAGTTTGGGGATACTGACAGGCCCACCTGAACAACCAATGATGTAAGGGTCCTTGGCGGGAGTGGGGGGGGTTACAGCCAGGGTTTAACACTGCCTCCTCTGCTGCCGAGTTAACAAATGAATGCATTATAGACTTCCATCGATGATGATAATTCTCTGCTTATTCTCTGAGTTTCCATAGAAACGCTTGGTGACCAGAAGAAAGGAACATCATTCTAAATTCGTCGGCCACATATGGCAATGTAATTGGCACACAGCTTTCAGC
Source organism: Ambystoma mexicanum (assembly GCF_040938575.1). NCBI lineage: Eukaryota > Metazoa > Chordata > Amphibia > Caudata > Ambystomatidae > Ambystoma > Ambystoma mexicanum. The sequence goes on along the minus strand of NC_090931.1, from coordinate 184,777,726 downwards.
AACACCAGATCTCCAGATGCTGATTTCAACATCCAACTCATCGAGTTGCTATGTTAGCGGCACAAGAGTAACAATGAGGCAGATGTAGAACATAGAGTGATTACCGAAGCTGGGTCCTCAACCCTTAAAACACAACGCAAGATGGGGAGCCGAGTGCAGCCTACTTTGAATGCGATTGCAGCCTCGATCGATTCCTTATTAGTACTTTGCACTAACTTGGCTACAGAACAGCGTGAAATGAAGGCAATTGTGGTCAAAGTTGTGGATATTATTCTAGTTGCCTTTGAACAGAACTCTGAGGCTCTGGACATGGAAATGCAACCTGGCAAAACAGTGCCATCAGTAATAACTGACTTGACTACGGCGATCCAAACACTTGACCCCAATAATAGGGATCCAGGCATATTGTGACCCATTATTGATCTCACCAACCAAACACAGCCAACAATACGGTCAGAGCAAAGAAGTATTGACCCTCATGGCTTTTCAGTGCTGGACAATGAGACCGAAGGTACACTGAACAACACGTAGAATAAGATCAAGTTTAAGGTCAAGGAAGGAAGAATAAAAAGTGGCGTCCTGCCTTACGCACCAAGAAACGCCTTGCTGGAGGAACAGCAATGTAGAAATCTAAGTGGCCCAAACGCAATAGTTCCTTTGAATAAATCAAGTTGTGATGTACTGGTTGTGGGTGCCACTGGGGTGACGCATGCCTCATTGGGTGGGGCTACTACTGTTGTCATCAACACCTTAGCTGATTGTACAACGTGACGAGTAGAACTCAGATGACCACGTGAGAGGTGGTTACAAGCGGGCGGAATAATATATGTTCTGAGAAAGCAGGTGCGTCACAGCCACATATAATGAATTCCTCTTCTTTGAATGTAGCTTGCAATGTCGCGGCAGCACAGAGATTGGAGGCTATGGACTGTCGACGGAAGGGGGAACCCTATTTGCAAAGACCACCTCACTGCTTAAATATGCCTACACATAAGACCCATGATGAGCCACCCCAAGAGTCTAGGGTGGCCAACAAATTAATAGCTCCTCACTGTTGGGGAAAGAGATCAAATTGGAAGAGCTCTCCCCTTTATCAACTAGCCCATTTCTGAATAGAAGCTTCTTAATGAACCTCTTTTATCGTATACCAGCACTCAGGAATATAAATAGAAAGGATATTACAAGAATTATCTTTCCTGATGTGAATAGTTCTACTAATTGGGCCATAATTGAATTTACTTCATCTGCTATAGCAGTCCTTCTGAGTTTTCATCATTAGTACCTGGCATGCGCGGCTGAACAGGAATACTGTGTGGTGATTGGCTCATTTGCGAGTCATACCACACGGTATTCCCGTCCACGCCGTGCGTGCCGGCTACTCTGTTCCCGGCGAGGCGCGTGGCAGCCCCTCAGCCAATGAGGAGGCTCGAAACGGGGCAATCCCCGCTCCGAGCCTCCCCATGGCTGGAGGCTTCCTTCGTCCCCCGCCAGGGACGCAGGTAAGAGTTTTTTTTTTCCCCCCAGCCTTTCCTCCCTCCTCCCTCCCCACCCCACTTACCTTCTATCCTGCGGTCTCCGGCGGGGGACGATGGAAACCTCCAGCCGTGTGGAGACTCGGAGCGGGGCCATCCCCGCTCTAAGCCTCCACACGGCTGGAGGCTTCCATCGTCCCCCGCCGGAGACCGCGGTACGTTTTATTTATTTATATATTTATTTATTTTCTTCCTCCCCATCACCTCCCTTCGGCCCTCCCGACCCCAGTTACCTTCCTTTTTCTTCTGGTCTTGGAAGCGAACGCGCTGGGAACACTTCTGTTCCCAGCGCGTCCGCTCCCGATGGCCGCCATGGAAAGGGAAAACGGACTACTTTTTCCCCTTTCCATGGCGGCGGCCATTTTTTTTGTCTTTTTTTTTTTTCTGTTCCGAAACGTGTTTTGGAACAGAAAAAAAAGCAATTAGTACCCCGGTCTAACGAGCCGGGGTAGTAATGGCAATAAGCCACTCGGTGGCAGGCCAATACCGCCCCGAGGTAATGCCTCCGGGGCACCGTTAAGGACCTCGCTTTGCTCGGGCCTATATGTCGCCCCAGGGGCATTACCTGGGGCGGTATTGGCCTGCCACCTCGTGGCTTATTGCCACAGTACGATTTAAAGAAGATGGGATATCAGCTTGCTGTTTGCCGGAAGCAGACTGCAAATTCCTTTGAGCCAGAGCGTACTTCGTATGTCGAAAAACCGTTCACCTGTACTCCTTGCACATTTGATGATTGTACTTTGGGCCTCTTGAATCTGACTGCACCTAAGGCAAAATTTAGTGCCACATGCGCTGACTGTAATACAACTCCTTGGATGATGGGCTCATTTAAGCATTTTGATTCCAGCCCGGCATGAGTGGTTGGGAGAGTAGCCCAAATCAGGTGGTTTTAATTCATTTTTGGCTAATCCTATTGGTTTAAAAATGTTAACTTTGCATAATGTGGTTTTACTACAAGAGACCTGGCGAACAGAGGATTTTTATATTGATGGATACAATATCATTTGCTGTCCAGCCAAACCGAATATACCTGGCTGGCCCATGGGTGGTCTGGCCATAGGGGCCAGAGTGTCTGCTTAAAATCTTTACCAATAGGTAACACTTCTCCATATGTTGTATCTGCAGTTTTGTATGATAGATTTTACTGGCATTGGTTTTGCTCATTAATATATATATATAAGCCTCCTAGGGAGAAATATAGTAGCTCCACAAGTGGGAAAGTGACTGAAATATTAGCCTCCTGGCATACTTATCATCCTCGGGGGCTGGGGGATTATTGCGGGGGACTTCAGTGAACATATGTATATGATTAGACAATAACGAGCAATTGGATTAATTGGCAAGTATTACAGAAAAGTCCTCAAAAACAAATGGATGAAGACAATATTTAGAAACCTATAATCTGGTATGTCTGAATTTAAAGGCGAGAAGTAATCAGATTATAGATAATACTTGGACGAATGGAAAATGCGCTTCTTGTTTTGATTATGTATTTATTAGTGGAGAACTATGGCCCTATTTTAGCCCTATAACCCTCATACAGTCTGATCTTAGTAATCATTTGGTATTGACCTGGGTATGTTCAATGGAAAAGATACAGAAGCTACCAATTAGAAAGTATTGTTTGAAGGTCTCTGTCAATAATCAGGGCAACCAAATTCATTGGTAGGACGTGAATATAGAGACTGAATTCCTTTCTTTTTATAAAGATTTTACACTGATCATGAATGAGTTGACTGATTGTGATTCACACCATCGCAACTCTTCGTACACCTGAAACTGTATACAGGGACTAAAGGGCACAAAGGGGGTGTGCGCAGTCCCTTTGATTTAGCTGTGTATCAAAGAATGAAAGAGTTTCAGAAAGAACGGGCAATGCTCATGAAACGTGATGATGTGTTGACAAAGTCGCCACATACAGCATACCTGGTAACATTGACTACTAGATACAAAAATTGGGTTGGACAACATCGTAACTCAATGCATAGTGCAAATTGGAGATCTATGTTTAAACTCCTCCATACCAATGATAACAAAAGGTTTTGGTCTTTTGTAGGTCTTACTTGGCTGGTCTCACCGTGCATGAGCTCAATCCCATTACAGAGATATCTTGGACATCTTACTTGGGGTATTTGTATTATGATCCAATGAAAACGCACCTTATCTCCCCACTTTGTCCTATCGAGTGGAGAATACTAAATGGCTTTGAAGCTGATATTGAAGCAGTAATTAAAAATGTAAAAACATCTAGGGCTCCCGGCCCAGACGCTATACCTAACATAGTATTTAAATCGAATCCAACTTTTTGGGTGGGGATACTGGCTAAATGGTTTGGTAAGATATTAACATTGGGCCTGAACGTTGGATGGAATCTATACTGGTGCCCGTTTATAAAAAAGGTGGAGTAGCTGATCCATCCAATTATAGACTTCTTCTGATTTGTGATGCTCTATACTCGTGCTAAGATCTTTGCCACACTTTTGCTGAAACAACTTAATATATGGGCTGAGGATACAGCCCATTTACACAAGTACCAAACGGGATTTCGGAAGTCTCACAGCACACTACATAACAACTGTGCTTTGCAATATCTAATCGGGGATGCAAACTTTCGCAAGCAAAAACTCTACTTTTGCTTTGTAAGTTTCTCCAAAGCATTTGATACAGTTCCTCATCCGAATCTTTGGAGTAAATTAATGAAATGGGGTCTTGCTCCTATTTTACAACACTTTATCAAGGCCCTATATAGTGATACAGTGGTATCAGTACGTTTATCTCAAGATGGCGAAATAACACGGCAAGTTAAAACTAATGTTGGCTTAAAGCAGAGATGCGTACTTACACCCCTGCTATAAAATAAATATACATCTGACTTCGATTCCTGTCTGGTTGGTGTGAGAAACTTTCCTCCCTGTATTGGAAGACATTCAATCATCTGGCTAATGTATACCGATGATATTGTCCTTATGGACCATGCACAAATTGTCCGACTGGCTGTATATGCCGGCAATAACAATGTGTCCATTAATTCTTCCAAAACTAAAATGATGGTGTTAGGTAGTAGAACTAAATAGCAAGTATCATTTGTATGGAAATTGCATGCTGTCAAGTTGGAGGTGGATGACCACTATGGATTCCCCATCTGTACCTCTCCAACCATCACACAATATGGTGATTATATCACCTCTCGCATACTTAAGAAATGGCATCTAATTAAGCGATTTGTCATAAGCGCAGGTGGAAACAATATGGAAGGCTTCATGAACATATACCAAACTAACATTCCTGCGATGACTTGTGTTCTCAAATTATTAGCAGAGAGATATGTGGGATGGTTGGATAGGCTGGAAGGGAAAATCCTTAGATCCATGTTAAATGTACCTAAAGCAACTGCGGTAGAAGCCCTTTACTGCGAATTGGGCCTTTGCTCACTCCGTGCCTATTGGCTATTAAAGCAGTGCAAGCTATACTGCTCCTTATCACTCAGATTTCCTATTGATAACACGTTAATGGGTATTGTGGCATCTGGATTACATATAGACCCTCTTAATCCCTTCTTGCATACCTTGAAATGCAATGTCTTTGAACATTGTGATAATATCAATTTCTCAATTAACAGAATCTCTGAAATGTCGGACTATGTGGGTCAGCTCAAGAAGAAGACTTGGGCATGGGATAGAGTTGATTCTATACAAATGTTAAGTAATAAAAGATGCTATTTGGAGTATACCCATCAAGGTTTCACTATAGCTAGTCCCTGCTCTTACCTCCTTAAACCATGCAATGGGACAATTAGGGAATTCATCATCTTTCTTCGCCTAAAAATCCTACCCATATATGAATATACGGAAGGTTGGATAGGCATTCCATATGAAGAACGAATATGTACTTTGTGCCACACCTCAGTGGAAACAAATCGACATATATGAACGCAATGTTCTATACTGAAAGTACAATACTATAAGGCACATACTCCATTTGTTACTGAGCTTGGAAATATAAAAGAAGATTAATTTTGGAGAACTTTATGTGGAACAACTTTGCTGGTTATTACTGGAGCAGTGTTTTATGTATGTATTAGAGATCCAAGGAGCGTGGTGAGTGTGTGCCCCTGAAAGCACTCATCTGGTGTTTATTTTGTACAGTAGTTTGTGGGCCTGTGCCCAGGAGCAGGCCCTTGCGTCCCCTCCCTCCCCGCACCCCCTTCCTGGTTCCCCAGCCCGCCCGCCCGCCCTCCCTCCCTCCCATTGGTGCTTCCACTGCACGCATCCAGTCTACCGACTTGCGAGGGTTTCACAGGCTCCATTAGAGATCCAAGGAGCGTGGTGAGTGTGTGCCCCTGAAAGCAACCATCTGGTGTTTATTTTGGCCAGTAGTTTGTGGGCCCGTGCCCAGGAGCAGGTCCTTGCGTCCTCTCCCTCCCCGCACCCCTTCCTGGTTCCCCAGTCCGCAGTCCATTTGCAGAGGAGCTTGGTGAGTAGCAAGCCTCCTACAGGAGCGGCTTGAATTTCAAATCTTGGAGGCCCCGAGGCCTTTTTGAGTCCCCCTGTGGGCCGGTCCCAGCACGCACCCTCTTCCTGTTTTTCCCTTCCCTCCCGCCTCCTGACCCGCCCAGGCTCGCTCTCATTGGTCCACCCACACTTCATCACTGGTCCTCCCAGGGAAGCCCTCTGCCCGGCAGCCCCTTGCGACTAAGGGCCCCAAGGCCAAGGGCGGCTCCAACAGAGGCGGCTCCAGGAAGTGTCAGCAGGTGTCCGCAGGGGAAGCCAGTGGCCAGCCGTCAACCAGCAACTACAAGGACCAATAAGGTAGGGTGGCTTGGGTTGGGGAGAGGTACAGCTCTACCCTAGATACCTGGCCACTAGGCTAAACCAATGTTTACCATTGTGATCACCCCCCGTCGCCCCAAACTACATTGATAGCAGGGCCTCTGTGACCAAATTGCATTGTGTGTTCTCCAAACTGCATTGATTGGCCTCTCTCCCACTATACAGGTGTCTCAAACTTAGCAGGGCCTCTGTGCCCAAATTGCATTGTGTGATCCCCAAACTGCACTGATAGCAGGGCCTCAGTGCCCAAATTGCATTGTGTGTTCTCCAAACTGTATTGATAGGCCTCTCTCCCACTATATAGCTGTCTCCAACTTAGGAGGGCCTCTGTACGCAAATTGCATTCTCTGTACGGAAATTACATTGTGTGTTCTCCAAACTGCACTGATAGCAGGGCCTCAGTGCCCAAATTGCATTGTGTAATCCCCAAATTGCACTGATAGCAGGGCCTCTGTGCCCAAATTGCATTGTGTGTTCTCCAAACTGCATTGATAGGCCTCTCTCCCACTAGATAGGTTTCTCAAACTTAGCAGGGCCTCTGTGCCCAAATTGCATTGTGTGATCCCCAAACTGCACTGATAGCAGGGCCTCAGTGCCCAAATTGCATTGTGTAATCCCCAAATTGCACTGATAGCAGGGCCTCTGTGCCCAAATTGCATTGTGTGTTCTCCAAACTGCATTGATAGGCCTCTCTCCCACTAGATGGGTGTCTCAAACTTAGCAGGGCCTCTGTGCCCAAATTGCATTGTGTGTTCTCCAAACTGCATTGATAGGCCTCTCTCCTACTATATAGGTGTCTCAAACTTAGCAGGGCCTCTGTGCGCAAATTGCATTGTGTGTTCTCCAAACTGCATTGATGGGCCTCTCTCCCTCTATATAGGTGTCTCAAACTTAGGAGGGCCTCTGTACGCAAATTGCATTCTCTGTACGCAAATTGCATTGTGTGTTCCCCAAACTGCATTGATAGGCCTCTCTTCCACTATATAGGTGTCTCAAACTTAGCAGGGCCTCTGTACACAATTTGCATTGTGTGTTCTCCAAACTGCACTGATAGCAGGGCCTCAGTGCCCAAATTGCATTGTGTGTTCTCCAAACTGCATTGATAGGCCTCTCTCCCACTATACAGGTGTCTCAAACTTAGCAGGGCCTCTGTGCCCAAATTGCATTGTGTGATCCACAAACTGCACTGATAGCAGGGCCCCTGTGGCCAAATTGCATTGTCTGATCTCTAAACTGCATTGATAGGCCTCTCTCCCACTATGCAGGTGTCTCAAACTTAGCTGGACCTCTGTGCCCAAACTGCATTGTTTGATCCCCAAATTGCACTGATAGCAGGGCCTCTGTGCCCAAATTGCATTGTGTTCCCCAAACTGCATTGATAGGCCTCTCTCCCACTATATAGGTGTCTCAAACGTAGCAGGGCCTCTGTGCCCAAGTTGCATTGTGTGTTCTCCAAACTGCACTGATAGCAGGGCCGCTGTGCCCAAATTGCATTGTGTGTCCTACAAACTGCATTGATAGGACTCTCTCCCAATATACAGGTGTCTCAAACTTAGCAGGGCCTCTGTGCCCAAATTGCATTGTGTGATCCCCAAACTGCACTGATAGCAGGACCTCTCTGACCAAATTGCATTGTGTGTTCTCCAAACTGCACTGATAGCAGGGCCTCTGTGCCCAAATTGCATTGTGTGTTCTCCAAACTGCATTGATAGGCCTCTCTCCCACTATACAGGTATCTCAAATCTAGCTCACTCGCAAATTTAGCTAACTCTCAAGTCACCAGTGAATTACGGTGGGGGGTCACTCTAACTAGGGCCTCTCGCATCACAAGGCGAAAGTCCAAACAGCGCCCGTCCAAGCCACCCTCCAACTAGCAGATACCCTCCCCAACCCACACAGCCTGCTCACCACAGTGAACCGCGCTCAGGAAGGCGGACAGTAAAGAGAGCCACCGATAACACCCGACTTAATAACCCTTACCACCCCCTTCCCCTCCTAGGACAGCGACTGAACGAGTCGCCAACTCCAGCCGGAATACCACCTACAGACGGAGCCCAAACTAATAGCGGACACCCCCTCTCCCGCCACTACACCACAAGACAACCAGACCAAAAAGCAGTACCAATTAGACGTCACCAAAGACTAAACAACTCTCAATCTTACAATGCCGCGCAAACGACCCATTCCAAGGAAAAGACGAAGAGACGAAAGACCAAACACTCCAGAACATTACTTAGAACAACAACCATAGACTGGACCCCCATAGACAGGAACACAAACCAAAGCAACTCTGAGAGAAGAGAAAAATCCCTCTACCTAACTCCATACCTCGCAGACAACTGGCCACCACAGCAATCCAACCCAACATTAGAAGCAGCAACTTCAAACAACCTAACACAAGCAAGCAGAAGAAGGATGACCAACACAAACAACAAACAGACGACCGACGCAATAACCCCCTATATCACCAAAGCAAGTTGAACTTCCAATCAACAACCACAACTCCCGGAAGACGAACGCGATGAAAACACAAAACACCCAAGACAAAACCTAGAAGAACTCTTCGAAGACGCTGACACCCCGAATCCCACAGCCCAACAAGTGACTGACCAGGAAGGAAACCTCAACACCGAACAGAAGACGACCTCGACAAAGACCAAACCAAACCACACCTCCAAACCTCACTGCAATCTAATAAACGCAAGATCCATGTCAAAACACTCAACAGAAATCTTCAACCTACTAGACGACAACGGCATTGACATCCTGTTAATCACAGAAACATGGCTGGACGACAACTACAAAATCACACTCCAAAGCTGCCTTCCGACCGACTTCAAATGCCTACAAATAAACAAAAAAAACAAAAAAGGAGGATGCATTGCTATAGCATTCAAAGAACACCTGAAAATAAAAACTGACAAACCAATCAACATCCTCAACTGCGAAACCATGGTAATACACACCGAGCCCAAAAACCAACATCACATTCATCCTGGTATACAGACCGCCAAAATATGATGCAACATTTGTCGATAACTTCATAGAAGCCATCAACCACGAACACCTAATCATCCTGGGGGACTTCAACATCTGGTTTGAAGACAGCCACGCCAACTCCCAAAACTCACTAATTGAACAACTCAGCACCATGAAACTACGACAACTAGTCAAAGGAGCAGCGCACTTGGCAGGACACACCCTAGACGCAATTTCCGCCAAAGAAAAACTCATCACAACGGCACCTCCGACACAAATACTGTGGAGCGACCATCTCATCATCCCATTTGTGATCACTCTGCCTACCCAAGCCTACATCCAACATCTGAAACTCACAACCACCACCAAAAGAAACTGGAAACACGTCAAAGAAAGCAACCTATTCGAACAACTGGAATTAACAAAACCCTCAACTACAGAACTGGAGCTAGCAGGCATAGACGGGAAAGCAGAGATACTGCACAAATGGATTGTGGATACAATAGACTAGATCGCCCCAAAAAAAACGTTCACCCCATCAAAAAAAAGAGCAATGGCAAAATGGCTCACCCCACTATTAAACGACATGAAAAAGGGAAACAAAAAGAGGGAATAGGAATGGAGGAAAGAATACAACCCAAGGAAAAAACACTGTAAAAAAAACAAATCCGCGCATACAAGAAGAAAATTCAAAAGGCAAAGAGAAGACACTACGATGACAGAATCAACAATGCCACCAACACACAAAAAGAAATGTTTAGCATCATTGAAGAAATGAGAAACCCACCAGGCTGCGATAACACCAAACCCCTCAGAAAATCTATGCAACGACCTAGCAGACCACTTTAAAAAAAAAAATCAATGACATCCGACAAATCATACAAAAGCAACCAACCAACCACAACACACAACCCAACGGACCTAACACAGAACCACAGCACAAACTCCAAAGCTTTCCTGAAATATCAGCAGAGGCATTCGCAATGCTGGTAAAACGAAGCAAGAAAGAGGGATCGCCCATGGACCCCTGTCCCCCAGACATCTACAAATCAATCCTCGAGCAAGGATTGCCAGCAGAACACTACAGAAACCTTCGAAATCTTTCACTATCAACAGGGACTGTGCCTAAGATCTTCAAATCAGCATACATCAAGACACTATTGAAAAACACAAGTGGTGACGTAGATGACTTTTCCAACTACAGGCTGATCTCGAACATCCCCTACCCAGCAAAACTTCTAGAAACCTACGTATATAAATTAACCCAAGAACACGTAGAAAAACACCACCTGCTGGACCAAGCTCAAATCTGTTTCAGACCAGCGAGAGGAATGGAAACAGCATTACTATACATCTGGGTCGATCTCAAAACGAACGCAGACTCAAACACTACCTCAGCCCTTATTCTGCTCGACCTCTCCGCAGCCTTTGACACAGTCAACCACGACCCCCTGACCAAAAGTCTAGAAGACATAGGCATAACAGACACAGCACTACGCTGGACCAAATAATTCCTAGCAGACAGAACAGAAACCGTTTGGATAAAACCTTTCAAATCAACTCCAGGAGTTAACGACTGTGCAGTGCCACAAGGATCCTCACTATCTCCACTATATTTCAACATCTATCAGACTCCGGTCATCAGCATCTTCAAAAAATACAACATTACATGTTACAATTACGCAGATGACACTCAGATCATCTACAAAATCAAAGGCACCGATGCCGACCACTCAACCCTAACCGACTGTCTAAAAGAAGTATTCAACTGGATGGATGCCAACAACCTGAAAATCAGGCCAGGAAAGACAGAAATCATGATCGTATCCAAAGACCAAGAGAATGAAACCACCATCCCATGGCCCACGGAAATGGGAAACGCACCAACACCATCGAAGGTAGTAAAAAATCTGGGCGTCCTAATGGACAACACCCTAACCCTGGAACCATAAATAAATGCAACAGTGAAGAAATGCTTTTTCCTCCTCCACACAGCAAGAAGAATTCTACCTTTCCTCTCCTTCACGCACAAAACACTCACTATCGTCGCCCTAATCATGTCAAAAATCGACTACGCAAACAGCCTCTACCTCGGAATACCAGAATACCTCCTGAAGAAACTGCAACGGATCCAAAATGCAGCAGCAAGACTACTCCTCAAACTATCCAGAAGAGACCACATCACTCCGGCCCTAAAAACACTACACTGGCTCCCAGCAAAACATTGCATCACCTTCAAAACAATGTGCATAACGCACAGGGCAATCAGCGGACAAGGAGCAGAATTCCTACAAAAGAAAATAACAGTCTACAAACCAACGAGACCCCTCCGATCAAGCAACAAAATCCGCCTGGAACTCAAACCATACCTTAAGAAAAAACATGGAGGCACCTCCTTCTACCACTTAGCCGCAAAAACCTGGAACAACATCCCAAAAGAAATGAGAAACACTGAAGATCACCTAAAATTCAGGAAATCACAAAAAACCTGGCTCTTCAACACCACAGACTGAATCTGGAAACCAAAACCGGAAAAAGATGACTAAACCGGAAAGGAGACAACATCCCCGACCCAAGAGGGTAACTCCCATGGCACCTGGATGGGTGAAACCAGATAGACTGGAACACAGGCGGCACGCACAGAGACTGAGTCAACTACCCCAGACAATCCCACCAACACTTCGCCTGCCCTTAGTTACCGCCAGGTACCACAGTGGTATAGAATTGTCGAGATATTGGCAATCGCCACACTACCTGAGAGGTTGACATTGGCAGGTGCACTGGCCACAGGAGTATGAAGGGAGGATAAAGGGAGCTATGAGAGAGCATGTTAGAGGTGGGGGCCAGAGGAGTAAGGAACCTTATATGCCAGTCAGACCCAGATCAGGACAGAGCCGCATCAGGGGAGACCACCCAAGCCGAGCGCCTCAATTCGGGATAGAGATGCAAACTAACCAACCCTACTAACAATTTCCCTTTCTGCATACACCTCTCAAACTCCAAACCAAACACAACCAAACCTACAGCACAACAAACCGCACAAACTTCACTACACTGCAACAACAAAACAAAAACACACATAGTCTTGCACAACAGTACACGACGACTACCGGCCGCAAACACCCCAGGCCCAGCCAACGGACCCACCGGGCTGAGGCCGCCAACAGCACATCACTGCTCTCTTGCACTTTTCCTGCTTCCTCCCACTAACTCAACCTCCCCTCCTCTTTCAGAACCGCCAGAGCGCCAGGGAACCACTCCGGTGGTGATTGTGCTCGTTACAAATGTCCTTTAACATTAACATAACATGAAAGGAGGCGGTAAGACTCCTCTGGGACATTAATTGGTAATACTTGAAACAGCCATTATCAGACCACAGGACTTTGCATACACCCCATCTAGGAAACACCTTGCATACAAGAAACTTGTCGGCACATGTGGCATCGGGAATGCGTACATGGACCTGCCTCAATCAATCTGGAAAATAGACATACGACCACTAACATGTATCTGTAACCATTGCATCTTTTTAAAATATCCACATAATCTATATGTAGATGTTGAAAAAATCCATTGGGTCTGGGTATTGCTTCTCTCACTGCTGTGAACTTCTGACAGACGATGCAGTTCACAACAAAATGTGCAACGTGTTCTAATAAATTTGGCGAAAACCAGTCTTCTGCAACCATGGCAGCAAGATTCACTGGTTGTATGCGCAGGATAATGAAGCTGATCCAGCGCAACTCTCAATAATGCTAGAGGCATCACTGTCTTTTCCGTGCTATATTTTCACCATATGGCCTCTGTGGGGATAAAGGACACCCCTGTGTTTTCCATAAATCATGTTCTTCCTGTTGTACTCGACCTTGCAGCTCAATTAACTGTACAATGGATAACATATTAAAACCTTCCTTCATCATCATGCAACGTTCTGATATTTGCTTAATATCTTCCACTTCAAAATTAGAAATATTTGGAAAATATGCTGCTCTTTTGGCCTCAACCTTTGGTCTTTGTTACCGCAAGAAATCATGTCTGCCCTCTTGGCATGTGCTGCGCACTACACCATGGCGATGGCAAATGGGAGCTTGTCCAATAACGGTGCATGTTGCACTGGTGGAGGAAACCCCTCCTTTTCCAGCGTGACAATCCTGAGTGTACAGTTGACAACACATAGGTGGAGTCAGAGTGCGCTGTCACTTCCTCATCCTCATATCTTTGGAGTGCAGCGATAAGCACCACTAATTCTGCAGCCTGTGAAGGCAATCTTGCACTTGTCACTACTTCAAATTCACCATCATGTTTTAACTTGACTACTGCTCATCCCATATGTCTTTATTTTGTAATTGGTCAATTTTTGAAGAACCATCAATGAATAGAACCACCCCCCCCCCTCTCTGAGGGCATTTTCTCAAACATGGGGAATATCATCATACAACTCAGTATACGTTGTGCAGTCATGTACATAGTACTCCTTCCCTACTGGTTCTGCTATAAATGTAGCTGGATTAATTACTCTACATCTAACAATTTTATTTGCTGGTTTAAAAATAATCACTTTGTGTAGTTAATGTGCTTTTGGGTTTTTCCAAAATGGCGAATAAGGAATGCTCGACAAATAATGTCATCGAACACCCCATTTTAATACTTGCAGCTTTTCAATCATGAAAGCAGCAGCAGCTAACCCTTGTTTGCAAGGGTAATGCCCTTTCATTACTGGGTCTAAAATCCCACTATAGTAGGCTAATGGTTTATATTCATGTCCTGATGCTGTCTTCTGCACAAGGACTGCTGTCATTACTTCTCCATTTGAATGTGAGAATAAATAAAGTCCTCACCATAATACGGAATCCCTAACACGGGAGCTGTACAGATCTCCCTTTTTCATTCTTCAAATCCTTCAGTCATCTGATCTGCCCATATTACTTCCCTTTTACCTATCTGTGCATCCTTGAGTCCTTTAAAAAGTGGTTGAATATATGTTCTGCAGTCAAAACCCTAGGCCCTACAATGATTACATAGTCCTAAAAATTGTTGCATTTCCCTCCCTCTCAGGTTTTGGAGTTTTCATGATCACTTCTGCTCTCTGAGGTGTCACCTTTCTCCCCTCTTGAGAGATTAGCTATCCTATGTACAGGACCTCTTCCTGGCAGTATTATAGTTTCTCTTTGTCCACTTTATATTTTTTCCATGCTAATATTGTCATTAGCTGAACTGAAACGTCTCTGCATCTTTCTTTTGTCTCACCGCACGCTAATATGTCGCCTATGTACTGAATGATTGTGCTCTCGCGTTGTACATTACCTAGGTCCAGCTGAAGGACCCTATTAAAAATTGATGGGGTTTCACAGTACCCCTGAGATAATCTTGTATGCCTCTAGCACTGATTACTATACAAAAACAAAGTCAAATCTCATGAAGGTAAATTGAAATGAGTGTTTTTTAAATCTATGACCGTGAAATATTTGGCTTTAGCTGGGATGTTACATAATATCTTGGCTGGATTCGGAAACCAGCAGACACTCTGCTTCAACAATGTTATTAAGAGGGCATAGATCCTGAATAACTCTCCACAACACCCCTGTTGATTTCTTCGATGGGTACACAGCTGTGTTACATGGGGATCCTGATTGTACCAGTATTCCCTGCTGTATTAAAGCAGAAATGGTTTTAAATATGCCTTCATCTGCTTTTCTGGACATGTGGTAATGTTTTGCTCGTGGTAGAATTGCTCCTGATTTGACTTTATTTTAACTGCTCCGGCTCCACTCAATAGACCCATGTCATATGGACTGCTGGTCCACAAGATGCTTGGCACTGTTCTAAATCTTCCTGAAAAAATGATGGTTTCTTTCTCACCATTGCCATTCTCTGTGGTATTTCCCTATTCTCAACTTTAATCCAATATGTGAGAGATCTGAATACTCATCTCTGAATAACTCCTTGTCTGTCAAGTCAGTTAGTCTGTATCCTTCGTCAAGAGTTATTACTGTTCTCCATGCTCTTCCTTCATCATCCGTCCAATGACCAACCACCGTTTCCTCTCTTAACATTGATGCTTCTAGTTCTATGGGAATAACCGGTCCTTCCTCATCACCTATAGGTATTTCTGGCCTAAACAATAATTTTTCAGGTATTCTCTGTATTTTACCCATCAATCCAGGAAGCAGTGCCAACAAAATATTTACTCCATACAAAAATACTTCTGGGTCTAGAGGAACACTCTCAATGCGTTATGGCCTGTTAATGCCAGTATATATTCTCTTACATTCATGTAATGTATCCCTGGAGTGGAACACACCATCCCCTTGTCAGTAAATTACATTGTCATGTTAAGTTTTGTCATCAACTCACGTCCTAATATGTTAACTGGTGTCTGCCTGGAATAGAATAGTGGCATGGACACATCATGTTCTCCTACGGAGATTGGTAATTTGTCAGTAAAATGGACTAAACTCATAGCACCAGAGAATCCCTGTGCATTCATGGCAATGCCAGACATTGGATACTTCCCCTCACGAACACAGGAACGAGTTGCTGCCGTGTCCACAAGAAACAAAAATGTTTTGCCTCCTATCGTTACCCTGACCCTTGGTTCATCTTGAGGGTCTGGTGTCACTGATAGTACTAAACACATCAGGTCACTCTGTGGGCTGTACTATTGTGGATATAAATTATTCTCTGTACCCGTAAAAGGATTTTCTCCCACCACTGTCACAATCCCTATCCTAGGTGTTTGTGGGGCTCCTGTATTCGCATTCCATTGTGGTATCATCTGTTGTGTCAGAGTGTACTGTTGGGTTTGTACTTGTGTTTGCATAGGCGCTTACTGTAGTTGCCCTTGCAGCGGCTGTGATTGCAGCAGGATCTGCTGCATTTGCTGTGCGGCGCACATGTCCAATCCTGCGTGTGATCTTGGACATAATACTCCTGGGTTTCTGTATTATACTGTGGAAAATCACCCATCCCCCCCCTCTTGGAGATCCACTGCTAACGTAATTCCTGCTGTCATTCTTTCTAACTCATAAATAAATTTACCCGCCCCTGCGGCCATACTAGGTAACTTGCATTTCATCTTTATCCATCTGCAGCTACGGCAGGGGGGACTGGGCCAGGGGACAAAAGGGCATCTGCTCACCAGACTGGCAGGGCTGCTGCTTCCTGGGCCAGAAGGGCTTTTTAATGTAAAACACATTAAAAAGAAAGACTGTCTTAATTAGCATGAGGCTGGTACTGGAAGGGCTCGATCGGGGGCATGCTGTGAGGTTTGCCAGGCTTCTGTGCAGCAGTAGCAAAAACTTTTCAACTTAACCCTCTCAGTGCCACACATGGTCCTACAGTGATAGAGAGAAGAGTGGTGTGGCCGGCAGGAAGGCTTCATTCCAGGTTCCAACCAACACCCTTTGCTCTCTGTTAACCACCAGAAGTAATGTAAAACTTGACAGCAGGTTTGAGATTACTTCCAGCTGCCCTCTCACCTCACCTGCCTAAACCGGAGCGCAACGTCATTCAATTTTCATTTAGCTAGCTACTGGTAAGCTGCCTACTTTTATTTCAGTAAAAGAAAATACTCATTCTAGATAGTTTGCATGTAGGCTTATAACAAAACTTCACGTAAGCACCCATTGACTCTATAATATTTCCCATCATAAAACAAAAATGTGCAAATTACAGTCATGGATTTGTGCAGGCAGAATTTCTGAGAGTGGAACAATGAAGATTTATTGCTTCACAAAAATTACTTTTGCATATTTTCTTTGTGGGAAAAAACAAATCCCATGGTACTCATTTTTGTGATAGATTGATTTTCGCCCCAAATTTGTTTGTTGGACCATTTGCCTCACAAAATAGGCTGCTTGGGAAAATAATCTGCTTACTGTCTCTAAACTAAATTTTGTTTTCACTAAGTCTGAAACCAAACCAGGAATTTAGCAGTATTCAATGGCCCGAATTAAAATTGTGCACACAGCTAACGAAAAGTGTCAACCAATGAGCAATTCTACTGTTTGTTCTTTTAGGGATCAAGGCTTTTTTTCTTTCATCTAAACGGCTGGTGACGCCACTAGCAAAATAGATAATCTGGCTTGAAATCGGTGGAAAGATGAGGCATGGCAACCTGGGACAGTCAATGGCACATAACGTTACTCTCTCTACCACTGTGGGCTCTTAGATGGCCACTAAGGAAAACCCGACTACAACGGGTTGCACTTGTGGTGTACATTAAGTCTCATTGAAAAGATTAACAGAGAGTCTCTAGAAAGCAGCTGGTGACGATCTCATGAGCTGTGAGTAGAAAGCATGGGAAAATATACCTTTTTTTCTGGGCATATTTTACTTATGTATGCCCCCCAGCCTTTTCACCGCCTTTTCAGATTATATTCATTCAGACGTCAAAGTGTATTGTAAATCATTGGTACCCCTTGTCATGCTTAGTTTATGTTCGCCAAAAGCGAACCATCCGTTTCTATTGTAAAAGCATCCCCTTATCCTTTCTGCTTTCTTCTGTGTAGTATGGACTTCCCAGGAGTATGCTTTGCTAATGCAGGGCATGCGCCCAGCATTTCTGCTTTAATTACTGTTAGCTATCCTCTTCACTCCAGGGGTGCCACAGATTTTTGCAAGGCCCGGACAAAAAATTGTATTTTTAAAAGGGACATTTCAAATTAACTTCACATTAGGTTAGGCTCCATGAATGTGCCTCCTACTTGACTCTTGCATCTATGTGTCATGGCCACCCTGTAACATGGGGATAGGCTCCATGAATGTGCCCTCTTTGAATTCCTTTTGCACTTTGCATGTGATGTAATTACCTCTAAGTTTCTCTATGATGTAATCACTCCCTGTGCTTCCTTTCTGTAACCAGAAGCACTGTAACCAATCTCTTAAGCATAAGCGCCTAGATACCTCCGGGTTTTGCACGCTATATAAAAAATTATTAATACACCATGTAATGAGAAACCTGTGTAGCATTAGTGCAAAGATTGTTCATCTGAAGAGGAATGTGCCTCCAGAGTTGCTCCCTCAAGTCACTGTTTTACAATTTTACATAGCACGGGATCTACTATGAAAAGAATGGGAGAGAGCAGTGTTGCTACCCCATGCCTTCTGTCGCTACCCATCTGGTGGCCATACCTACACATTATCTTACTGACTCAAAAGACAAAAAAACATGTTTGTACAAGACCATCGTAAGGCATTTTAGGGCCTAGACACATTTGGGATCCCTCTCAACCCAAAAAGAATGAAGGCAACCAAGAATCTCCATATGCCACCCTACCTCATCCCAATCGCAAACCACAGCTTGATATCTTTTCTTGCAGTGATCAAAATAAGCATTGAAGATCCCTTAGAATCTCCTACCTTCCTTTATCTGTGTTGGAAAGAGGATAATAAACTTGTGGCCTAAGGGCAACATTAGCTGTCCACTGTGAGGATATTTGTTTTCCAGAATGGATACAAGATTCAGTTCAACAAAAGCAGTCATGATGAAGGCATACCATGTGTAGGATGCATGCAGGACACAGCTCAGTCGCTATATGAAAATGTTGTACATGCTTCAAAATAGATACAACACTCAGATAAGCAGCCTCACCTAATATATTAGTACTCAGGCATGTGTATAGGAGGAAGTTAGGATGCAACGAGGAAGGTACTCCTAGCATGCCATGGCAAGTGGATAGAGGTTACAGCTTACCAGGAAGGTGCACATACCTGAATATAGATTGAGTTTAGAAGAGACACAGGGGTTTCAAGTGGTGTTTCCATGAGTGAGACAAGAAACACATGACTTTGCTCTGTGCAGTATGAATGGCCACTAAAATAATATATGAAGAAACACTTTAACAAGGTAAGCCATGAGTGTGGATTGTTTTAAGAGCTTACCCTGAGTAGTACATCCCTCTTAGTGACTGACAATGTTTAAGTATTTAGGGACTAGAAATATTGGCAGGTTGGGCACTCTCAGATTCATAAGGCTGCTTAGGATCACACTTTGGTCATGCTGTGATGCTGGTATTAAGCCCAGTACACACTTTCACCACTTGTCTGCACTCTTTACCAGTTCTTGTCCTACAGCAGAGTGAAACTGTCTGTTTTGACAATTTAAATGCACCCAACAAAAGAAAATGTGTCATAGGTTCACCTGATTATAGTGCTTGTTTAACGCAGATTGATAACCTTGGGGTGAAGAAAAACAGTTAAACAAGCTCAACAAAGGCCTTTGACATTTGGCCTGCTCCCTCCTGTCTAAGACACACTCTGCTCAAACGGCATAGATCAGGGGACGGCAACATGTGGCTAACCTAAAGTTCTGGGCAGTGTCTCTATGATCCCTCACTGTCGAATCTGCATACTAAGGTTATTGGTAGTTGTAGTCCAAACATGTAGAGAGCCAAAGGTTGTAGATCTCTGGCCAAGATGAAAGGAAAGAGCAAGCAATGGGCTACAGGATTTCTGCTAGAATGTCCGAAAGCAAGCCTTTTTCACTGAAGATAGCCCAGTACTGTACAATCAATTAATGTGATCCATCCAAGATCAGCGTCATTATATGGCAACGCTGGTATACAAGTCGTTGCATGTTGTTTCACTGTCCTAATTTGACTACACAACCACCTCTAATGACTAATGCATTATGCTCTTCATTAGGCATGCTATATAGACCTGCACCATAAGGATGCTATGTATACCGATAGGCCCCTAATCACCTTTACCCAAGCAGGCCCCCCACTTAAGGAACAAGTGCCAGTTTGTACGTAAAGCAGGTTTATTGTACAATCGTCCTGGGGGGAGCTAGATGACCCAAGTCCCGCCAAACCACATAAGTTGACACATTATATACATTTTTGCAGCAGTTAAAACACTCCAATATATTTTATTACAATCCACCCCCCACGTGTGATTGGACAAAACCCATACAAAGAAATCCCATCTTTCTCCAATTCTTCCAGTCTTATTGGCAACTTGTTATATTAACTACTATCTTCAGATCGTATTCATAGCAGACCCCTTCTTGAGATTCGTCCGTGGTAGGTCATGACATCAGCACATGGTTACTGTTACGCTCACCTGGACCCCACAGGGGTGTCGATCGGACCCGGACAGCTGCGGTCTCCGTCAACGTGATGCGTAGTGCAGAGATGACTGTCTGGACTGGCCCACCTAGTCTTGTCTGCTGGACCCGAAGAAGTATTTTCCTGCAAGTGGAGACAGTGATTAGCCACCTGTGGGTTTTAGTGATGGCCTCCCAACTGTTCTCGCTCTCCCCCACTAATCACCTCCGATATCCCCTTATTAACCTCACCTTATGTTTGTAAAAGATGAGCTCTCCATCCTGCGTGTCTTGCAGGGGCGCGTAGATACCAGTTACTTCACTGGCTTGAAGGCGTTGGGAGAGTTCCGGTAAGCATTGACTCTGAAGTCCCAGGCGGGATTGGTAAGTATCAAGTTCAAAGAGTTCAATGTGCCCGATGTCCGCTCTTGTCCCGTTCCTTCCTTAAGTTGCAACTGAGTTTGTGAGAAGAAGGTCTCGTAGCTGCTGCTGGCGTTCAGGTAAGAGTCTGTGTTACCCAACACTGTCCGGTAACTATTGCATGCGTTAACGTGTTGTTTTTCTCCCTCTTTACAGATGCGGCATATGAAGATATGGAGAATAATACCGCCGGTGGTAAATCAGGTAAGTCTATGGTGGTAAGAGGTATTTGTTGATTCCCTTGGCTCACCTTGTTATTCTTGTGCCCCTAGGCGCCGGAGTACGGCGAAGAAATGATGGAGACAGTGCCGGATCGAAAGATGCTGTGAGAACTGGTGAGTATGGCGTCGTGCTGGAACTGGCAAAGCGACGCGTGCTGGACTGATGTACTTTCCAGGTCGGGAGATGAAATGGATCCGGAATCAGGTGAGGAATTTGAAATAAGTTCGTTTTCTAACCTTGTCCTTTTCTTCCTCTTTATTCTAGGAGCTCCGGATTCGAGGCGGGCGTGGCAGAAGACTGGATGCTGGCTGCAGGCACGCGGGCGTGGCAGAAGACTGGATGCTGGCTGCAGGCACGGTGAGAGTCACGCTGCTGGATGCAGAATAACACGAAGCATGTGCTGCTGTTCGGGCGTGGTTTAAATATCCTCCAAAGTAGTCCCAGGAAAGAGTAAAAAATAGTCCCTGTAGTAAAATAGTCCCATCCAGGCCTCACGTTGGCTTGGATTTATTTGCAGCATGGTCTGCATGAGGTAAGTAAAGTCTATGAGCCTGGCGCCTATGGCGCCAGGACTGATTTTTATTATGAGCCTGGTGCCTACGGCGCCAGGACTGAACCCAGACAGCCCTAGCTGGGGCTGCTGGGGTTTTTGTAAATGTCTGTATGCCTGCTCCCGGGGCTGATGGGCTTGATCCGGATGCCCGGGGGTAGGCATCATGACAGCTACACATTCATATACAAACATAATTCATTGAAGGTCACAACTGGCCTGAAACCTTTTAACCCTAAATGTAATTGCACATGGTTTGCATGGATACTTCAAGTAACATGAGGAAATAAACAGGTTCTCTTTGAACTGACGATAACTATCTCTTCCAACCCGGAGGGCACTCGAGAGCCCGACCAATATGGCCGCAGGTCTGTGAAGCTCTTCGGCACCCTTGGAAATCCGGACGAAATCCTGCCGACTTTGTGGATGCTTTAGCACCCGGGTGCGGTACGCCAGCGCTTGACACCTTTGCGCCCCTCGAGAGTACCGAGCGGTGATTGTCTGCTGCGGCATGGCCCCTGATCTGTGATGGAGGGCCCCTGCGAAGAGCGGAGGAGGGGCGGTCCTGGAGCGGGTGAAGCCGCTGCGTGGAGGCCCTGCCTGTAGGAGACATGCGTTGTCCCGCTCGGGACGGAGAAGAAGCGCGGCGCCTGGCCTCCTGGCTGCGGGCTTCCGGGGCGGGTCTGGGGGGACCACCCTGTGCACAGAAACGACGGCGCGGTGGAGGCGCCGCAGCCGCCAGAGGACAAGGGAGCCGGACGCGTGGCTGTGAGCAGCCACGGAGGAGCGCCGCGGGGCGGGCCTGACGGGAAGGTTCCCGCCTGCTACGGAGGAGGTGCGGCGGTGCGGAGCTGCTGCCGGGACCTGCCCCTGGTGGTCCCTGCCGTGTGCTGGCCTGGTGTGTGGCTGCCCTGGTGGGGGACTATTGCAGCGGAGAGGTGCTGCGGCGGTGGGTC
The DNA here is from genome assembly GCF_040938575.1 of Ambystoma mexicanum. Lineage (NCBI taxonomy): Eukaryota > Metazoa > Chordata > Amphibia > Caudata > Ambystomatidae > Ambystoma > Ambystoma mexicanum. The sequence continues at coordinate 184,755,191 of NC_090931.1, read as the reverse complement.
CCTGTCGGTGGCGCTGGCCGGTGCTTGGCAGGCTGCAGCTGTGATTCCCCCCTGGGCCCCTTGGAGGCAGCTGTCAGGAGTGGGGTGACGTTGAGGCGGGCCGACGCTGTCGGCGTGGACCCTCCGGCTGGCCCTGAGCACATCTGCATATAACAGGCTTGGAGGCCGGAGGGGCTTTGGCGCTCTTTGGTGTTTGGAGGCGCTGCGCACAGGAGGAGTGATCAGCGCGGCCTGGTGAGCTTGGTGGTGTTGGATTTGTGTGATAACCCGCATTCATATACTTGGGATGCTTTCTTAGCCCGCGGGCCTCAGCTGTTGGCTATAAATCTCACGCTCGTGGTGCTGTGGGTGTCTTGCGCCTGTCTCCCCCTTGGGGCGCTGCTGGGATCTCGGCACGGGTGAGGTGTGAACCGAGTGGGACATTGGTGGCGCCGGGGGAGGCCGGCGCCGCTGGGGGCATCCTTGTGTTGGGAGTACTGGAAGGTACATGTGTTTTTGTCCTCCCCCTCCCCTCCCCACTTACGCAACATGTCGAAGACGGGCAAAAGTGGAAAACAGCAAGCCAAGCTGCATTTTGAAGTACCTGCCCAGGCTAAATCTAATGGGGCAATGGTGGATTTTTCGGAGCAGTGTGCCCCAGTTTTAGGAACAGATCCCTCCTCTGCGTTTCAAGACATTAAGGTTATGTTCGCGCAGTTACAATCCGGGATACAGTCTCTTGATGGGAAACTGGACACGCTGACCTGCAAGGTGGATCACATGCAGGTCCACTTAGACAAGCATGGGGAGAGGTTTGCCGAGGCGGAAGAACGGATATCCGGAGTGGAGGACGTTGCAAGCTCGATATCTGGAGCAATGGCTGGGGTGCAGAAAGCTCTGAAAGAGCTCAGCGAGAAGCAGGAGGATTTTGAATCACGGTCAAGGAAGCATGACGTTAGGATTGTGGGCCTGGCAGAATCGGTAGACCAGAGGGACATGGAAAGCTTGGTTGAAGGCTTACTGAAGGAGGTGTTGGGCTCAGAGGGGTTCTCCCCAATATGTGTAGTGGAAAGGGCTCATAGAATCCCTACTGGCAAGAGGCCGGTTCCGGGAGCCCCACCGAGGCCGTTGATAGCTCGCCTGCTGAACTATCGAGACAGCGATACCATGCTCCGGAAGGCGAGGGGAAAAAGGTACTGTTACTTACAAAGGGGACGTCATCAGATTTTTCCCTGACTTTTCGGATAAGGCTACCCAGAAGACTTTCTTGGATGTGAAGAAACGGTTGAGGGACAAGAATATGAAATACGCCTTGCTATACCCAGCCAAGCTCCGAGTGGAGCATAAAGTCACTCTTTTTTCAAACTCCTGGGGAAGCGGCATCCTTTTTGGATATGTTGCCGGAAGAGCCTGGTCAGTGAGGCAACAATTAGGTCTGATGAGGGGGCGGGAACATGTTTGGTCTTGGATCATTGGTGCTGGCAGGATATTCGGGTTTGGTTTTTGAGAAGGAAGTCAGGAAATCTACAGTAAGGTGCTGGAGGGTCGGATTGGTAGCTTCCCCCAGCGCGAAAGCTGGTTGACATTATGTTGTGGGTAATTGTATTGCTGGAGGGTTGGGGTGTCTGGCATAAATGGTGGGGTGGTTGGGGGGGTTTGGGGGGACAGGGAGCTGGGAAGACACTGACAATTTGGGGGGTTGTCGGTAGGGGAGGGGGGTTAGCGGGTAGGGGAGTTGTTGGGAGGGGGGACCAATGGCACGAGAAATACAACTTTTTGGTAGGTCGGTTGGTGCATGCATGAAAAAAAAAAAAAAACTATCTCATCCAACCAAACCTTCTGCATCACCTCTCCCATATCTTCATTATAAATATGTGGCTACATCTAGACATCTCAGCTCAGTGTGTCATGGGCTTGAGTGGGAGGTCTATGTTCACACTGCTGCAGATCACATGTTCAAGTCTGAGGGGCCAGCTTCTCATTCTTTTGAGGTTGATATCTTGTTTACCATTAAAATTGCTAAGATTAACAATGGTGCTGTGAGCAGGATAGCAAGCACTATATAAAACCCTTATCAATTTCACTTATTTGCACCATGTCCATGCACAATACTTACCTTTGTGCATTAATTCATAGCAAAGTGAGAGAAAGCATTAATCAACGGCTGGAGAAAGCTTTTATAGAAAGGGGTATGGAGGGTTCCTTTTTCTGCGGCAGCACTTCTGAGCTGCCTGCAGTCTCATACTGCCGAGTCAACATGTGGCATCTCAGTATGCCCAAAGACCCCCAGCCCCCATTTATTTTGAAAACACAAACTAGTCTGACTAGTTATTTTTGTGTGTGTCCATTTTAGTTTATTCCACAGTGCACAGAATCGTGTTGGCACATGTGGAATATAAGTATTCAAATCACATGTAATCGTCTGCTTTCGGTGGCCATTTTCCGATCAGAGTTCCTAGGTCTGAGTGAGTGGACTAGCCAAGCCCCCTGATTGATTGATTGATTGATATTTTATTTCTATCCCGCTCGTACACAAGTGTTTCAGAGCGTGACAAGGCAAGGGAGGGGAACAGGGGAGAACAAAACAGCTATCTTACTAGGCCCAGTGACATTGAGAACGCGCAAGTGCATGGGAGAGGGGGGGAGTGCATGGAAGGGGGAGAAGTGGAAAGTGCAAAGCAGAGGAGCAACAGATAAATAACAATAAATACATAAATAAATAATAAAGGCAACAAACAGTGATAATGCAGCCAGCAATTTGCAAGTGCTAGATCAAAGGCAGAAGACAGGGTAGGTCTGATAAGTGCAGGAAGAAAAAGGGGGGGCTGTATGGGTACAGATACAGATTCCAGTGCAAGGGGTGGCCCGGAGGCAGTGCGGGAGGGTGGCAGGGTGAGCAGGTACCTGGGCCCGAAGGACAGAGGGTGGCCAGGTGCACGTTGCCAAGAGAGAACAGATCAGCAGGGGAGAGGGGGAGCGAAGGCAGAAGAAGAGGAAGGTCTTGAAGTGCTTTCGGAACCGGAGATGGTTCTCCTCAAGTTGTAGAGTGGCAGGGACACTGTTCCAGAGGGAGGCCCCAGCCGAAGACAGAGATCTACCCCCTCATTTCTTCTTCCCTTCATCTCATCTCCCTTTTCTCTTCTTCCTCTCGTATTCTCTGCAACATACTCTTTCAATCTCTATTTCATCACGTTTCTTCTCCTTTCTCTTTTTTTCATCTTTATACCTTCTTCGTTCTTCCTTTTGCTTCCTCTTTTTCCTTCTCATTTTTGTATGCCCTTTCCCGTTCCTTTTCCTCTTATTCTTCTCTTTCTTTAGCTTTGTCAATACCCTTTTAGTCTAATTTGAGTAATTTTTGTCCTCACATCCATTAATTCTGCACAATTGTCACTTCGCTGGATTTCTCTTTCTCTTTTTGTCTCTTGGTCTGTCTATCTCCATTACTTTGTCCCTTTTCTCGTTACGCTACACACTTACTGTGTCCAGACATACATTCACGTTCTTTAATCTTACTTTCTTCTATACTATATTCACTACTGTAAGCAGGGGGTGCATATATCAGATTAATACACCACAATGCTGCTTTTTACGCCTTTAGAGGATCGAATCCCTGTTTATCAGTGATTGCACTGTTGTCTTCAGAAGGAGAAAAAGGAGCTGATGGTGCTTCAACCCGTCCACCCCCGTCACCCAATACTGATTAAGCATCAACTCCTTCTCTGGTGCATCTTCTCTCTCGCTCCAATACATTTTCCATAGCTCTGAAACGGCTAACTTTATTTGTAACTACGTCATTGTGTACACAACATGTAAGTATGTTGTCATGTGATGCAATACTGCTCCTGTTAGGGAGCCCTCTTGAGGCCAGGGCATGATCATTTTGTCAACCGTGCATCTTACACACTCAGTGTGATATTTCCTAATCTTAGGTGTGTACCTCGGTAATGTTTTGGACAAGTGTAGAAGAGGAGTCTTTTCCATGATGACAAATAATTTTTTAACTGTCAATGCTTATCACATCTTTTATTCTGTTATTACTTTAATCAGTTATCTCACAACAATCAATTTGGTCAAGCACCATCAATCGCCTCCCATTTCCAAAAACAATTCTTCAAACAATAAGATTTGTTTTGCTCCTTTGTTACAGCTTTATCGATTGTCACTATTCTGCTGTTTTATTATCGACAATTTTAGAAACTTATTTTGCTATATTTATTCTCTACTTTTATCATCTTGATTGGCACCAATCGCTTTTTTAGGATCTGATAAGCAGTCAAATTATAACTATTGTTCTATATTTTCAGTTTACACCCTATTTTATCACAATTACACTAACATATTCTTAACCCCAAACAAATGTGCACAACAAAATTCTACGACTGTCTATCCTTACTGACTGTTGTAAAAATATCTCATCTCCATTTTACCCCACCTTGGAGTGTGAAATGCATCCGTCACATCGGCCTTGCCTTAGGAATCCCTAAAAATACTCCACCTGGAGTGTAATGAGTCCCCTGCTATCTCCTTGAGATTAAGAACCAAGGTAATCTCTCTCTTAAATTAATCCTGTTCCTGTTTCCGCACAATATATTTTTTTACACATGCAATACAATCCCTCCCACTTTATTTACCACTTTCGATGTTCTACTTACATCTGTCGTTCTTTTCGAGCCTTTTGGTATCGACTCTTCCCTAATCGACCAGTTCGCTGTCAGTCTGCGGGTGCCATTGGGGATCGGACAGGAATTTCTTCAAAGATGCACCTGCCAACCGTCTCTTATTACACAGGTTTTTTCTCTGTTCTCCACAGGAAACACTGCAATCTTCTGGCTAATGGTGGAAGACATCCAAAATCTGAGCGTCTGGATCTGAAACCATCCGCACCTTTACCAAAATGTGCAATAGCACCTGCAGCGTTCCAATTCCCGAATGGGATTACCAAATAAATGATCTCCGGCCAAAATAACAGGACAGACTCAAAGAATATGGCAAAATACTACTTTATTATCAGTTCAATAAAGTAGGGCAATTTGGTGAACAGATTGTACCTCACACACTCTGAGCATTTCCATTACACACCTTGATGTGCGTCAGCTATGATGCCATCCTACTTAGCAAACAGTAAGAACCTATCGGGCAGAGAGATTGGTTAAGGGAACATATATACCTATAGTCTGCATAGGTGTTAGTAACATCATTGGCTGCCCTTTATCAAAAAGGCACTCCTTGAACTACCTCTAACTATGTATGATACAGATAATAGTAAAATAACAGCAGCAGATTGGCTTCTGCAACAATGTATAGTTTATTACACAGGCCGTCCTGATTAGTTGGCACTCTCTTCCACCCTTGGACATTTGGCTCGTTAGTAGCACGTAAACGAAACTCAGGTGTGGGCAACAAAGTCAAACAACTGTCCACTTGACTAATTAGCCTACCATCTCTCATCAGTTAGTCCCTAAGCCAAGACTTCTTCTTTTTAGTTGACCTTGCTGACTGTTCTCTTCTCTGGAACTTTAAAGGGAGTGAAGGTACAATTCTATCTTTCTCTGGAGCTTTATGAATAGGCCTTGTTTCCTGGTCTTGCACCACGTGTGAGGAGACCATCATTTTGTCCATCCTGTCCTCTTATTTAGTGCTATTTGATTCACTTATATTAGGTGATATTACTCTTCTTGGCCTCTGGAGACTTGGTTGCTCCGTCTTGCATATGCTTTCTGCATCTTTGATTGTTCAATACTTGGCACTTGCAAATGTTCACTACTTTACTTAATCTAAGAGAAATATGTCTTACACATATGGCTTATCCTCTTCGAATCCTTTTATGCCTTGCAGTAAGTTCTTGCTGGGGCATCCTTGATCCTGAGCCAAACAAAGATTCTTTGTTCTTGCACGAGTTTGTATTCCAGTGCTTGTCATTTCTGTAATGGCTTGGCAGGCGAAGAACGGTGGTCTGGAGGGTTGCCCAGAGCATTGCCAGTGGCTAAGATTAATTCTAAACCTTCCAGCCATCACCTCTTTGTTTTTGCTATGTCACCCCGAGTGGGACGGGTATGCCCAGACGTGGGTCCCGTGCCTGCTGGGCCTAGAGACCCAAGCTACTCCTCACTGATGAGCCTCAACAAGGGCGAAACATGTTTGGGGATGCTTGTGGTCTCGTGCAGAGGGGATGTGGCCTAGCAGTTCGGGCTGGACTGCCCCTTTTGGGGTGGGGCCAAGCCTGATTTGCATATGGTCTTTCCCTTCTGTAATGGCTTGGCAGGCGAAGAACGGTGGTCTGGAGGGTTGCCCAGAGCATTGCCAGTGGCTAAGATTAATTCTAAACCTTCCAGCCATCACCTCTTTGTTTTTGCTATGTCACCCCGAGTGGGACGGGTATGCCCAGACGTGGGTCCCGTGCCTGCTGGGCCTAGAGACCCAAGCTACTCCTCACTGATGAGCCTCAACAAGGGCGAAACATGTTTGGGGATGCTTGTGGTCTCGTGCAGAGGGGATGTGGCCTAGCAGTTCGGGCTGGACTGCCCCTTTTGGGGTGGGGCCAAGCCTGATTTGCATATGGTCTTTCCCTTCTGTAATGGCTTGGCAGGCGAAGAACGGTGGTCTGGAGGGTTGCCCAGAGCATTGCCAGTGGCTAAGATTAATTCTAAACCTTCCAGCCATCACCTCTTTGTTTTTGCTATGTCACCCCGAGTGGGACGGGTATGCCCAGACGTGGGTCCCGTGCCTGCTGGGCCTAGAGACCCAAGCTACTCCTCACTGATGAGCCTCAACAAGGGCGAAACATGTTTGGGGATGCTTGTGGTCTCGTGCAGAGGGGATGTGGCCTAGCAGTTCGGGCTGGACTGCCCCTTTTGGGGTGGGGCCAAGCCTGATTTGCATATGGTCTTTCCCTTCTGTAATGGCTTGGCAGGCGAAGAACGGTGGTCTGGAGGGTTGCCCAGAGCATTGCCAGTGGCTAAGATTAATTCTAAACCTTCCAGCCATCACCTCTTTGTTTTTGCTATGTCACCCCGAGTGGGACGGGTATGCCCAGACGTGGGTCCCGTGCCTGCTGGGCCTAGAGACCCAAGCTACTCCTCACTGATGAGCCTCAACAAGGGCGAAACATGTTTGGGGATGCTTGTGGTCTCGTGCAGAGGGGATGTGGCCTAGCAGTTCGGGCTGGACTGCCCCTTTTGGGGTGGGGCCAAGCCTGATTTGCATATGGTCTTTCCCTTCTGTAATGGCTTGGCAGGCGAAGAACGGTGGTCTGGAGGGTTGCCCAGAGCATTGCCAGTGGCTAAGATTAATTCTAAACCTTCCAGCCATCACCTCTTTGTTTTTGCTATGTCACCCCGAGTGGGACGGGTATGCCCAGACGTGGGTCCCGTGCCTGCTGGGCCTAGAGACCCAAGCTACTCCTCACTGATGAGCCTCAACAAGGGCGAAACATGTTTGGGGATGCTTGTGGTCTCGTGCAGAGGGGATGTGGCCTAGCAGTTCGGGCTGGACTGCCCCTTTTGGGGTGGGGCCAAGCCTGATTTGCATATGGTCTTTCCCTTCTGTAATGGCTTGGCAGGCGAAGAACGGTGGTCTGGAGGGTTGCCCAGAGCATTGCCAGTGGCTAAGATTAATTCTAAACCTTCCAGCCATCACCTCTTTGTTTTTGCCTTGTCATTTCTGCAGCCTTCGTCTCTCTCCTTGAGGCTTCTAGCTTAATATTATAGGAAACCATCATCCATTTCTGTCAACATGGCTGCTTTACGCGTGTTATATTTCCTATGTTTAGCAAACTTCTATATGTCTTATCTACCTTGCGTTTCTGTCTATATACATCTACTACGTTTCTTGTTACTTATCTTCTCAGTGTACATGATTTCTTTGTATTCGCATATATGTTTACTTTGTTACTTCAGTCACATCTGTATTCTTTAAGTATTCATATACCGTTTCAGTGCGCCCTTGTCTCTTCATGATGTCACTTTACACCTGTCAGAATGTACTTATACTTCTATGTCCATTGGTGTCTGCAGACTTCCTTCTACCACATCAGTCTGAGGGTACATTCGATACAGTTGTCTGAGTGAATAACGTCTTTCATATCTTCGATGTGGTATTGGGATGATACCAGGTCTCATGCACAGTGCTTTCTTGCTGTTCTTCCAATATGATGGAGGTGAGGGGGTGGACTCCATGAGTGATATGTTCATCTGCTTCTCTACAATACAGAGGCACCAGTGAAGATATTGGAGAGGGATCTCCTTCAGAAGCTCAACATGACCATTTTGTTCACTGACAAAGGAATTGTGTGTTCAACACCTGCCATGCATTACAATAGAAAGTCAGAGTCGGGTGCAGAGTCTTGGAGATACAGACTCCCTTATTTGTTTCCTGTGTTGCTGCTGAGGCTGTGGGACCTGTACAGTCCTCTTTCTACTGCTGCTGACTCATTCATTCAAAAAGAGACTCCCGACGTGGAGCTGCCGCAGAATCGGGCAGAGAGTCTTGGGGTCTGCAGAGCCTGCTGACCTGACTTCAGAACGGCGATAAGACTGATTCTCCTAACGGCAGTAAGCTTGACCCCTTTTTTGGAACTGTATCATCAGTTTGAGCCTTGAACAGTGCAAGACCCATAGCCATCCCCTGCCCAGCCTGGCACTATTGATAGCATCTAGGTGTGTGTGTGATATCTTTTATCTGTACTGAAAAAGAACGAACATTTTTAACATTACTAATTAAGCAGACAAAAACGATCACTACTCGCCATTGCTACATACACAGAGCCTGTTCAGTCCAGCCACTCTCATTCAACTCTTTTCTCACTTGAATGTACAAGCAAATAGGAAGGTGAATAAGGGCTTTGTCTAATGACACGTGGAGCTTACTACTTGTGCATAAGGAAACTTTAAAGGAAGACTAAATACATCAGACGAAGGAAATCGGCGTCTTATAGCAACACTCGCTGATTCTTGTAGCGATATTCAGGGATACGCCTACTAGTCTGGAAGCCATCTCCACTTTAGTGCGTTGAGAACGATCGTTGTATCAACCGGACCTGTTACGAGATTCTGTTTGAAGACAAACTTGACTTCTGAACCTCCCACACTACCTGCGGCTAACTCTCTTGACAGCAGATCCACCTCTTCCTTGCTGTAAAGGTACTCACAACAGCGAAGATAGAATGACTACTCGTAGTAGTATTTTACTAGAAAACATGAAGATCGGTACTCCAATAATTGAAGAGAATATGTTGGCACACTGTAATAGCGAAGGAGAACGGGACGACCTAAAAAAATAAATCTGAACCGGCTGAGCAAACCACGCAATATAATACGCTGACGCTGAACACTGTACCAGCTTGTGCTGAGAATTTAAAGCTGCATGAAATGAAACAGCATATTACACTACCCAACGCAGCAACAAATATAGATCTATTGATGGAAGATGCATTCAGTAATACCAACTTAGAGAATCTAATGAAACAAAAGGATTCAGAACTGAGTTGGCAGGTAAGGAATGACACAACAGTCATGAATACCTCCCAAAAAAAACATGATTTAGACAAGAAGAACAAATGCCAAACTTCTCCAAAAGACACTAAACTTAATCCTCGGAAGGCTCACCTTTCTCTAGATATTACTGAAATTGAGACATTAATGTGCAGTCATGAAAAGCGAAATAAAGTCTTTGGGGAGGTGCAAGAAAAGAATACCATGGAAACTATGATAACATCGACACCACAAACCATGAAAGGGAATCGCGAGAAAATAAATACCCAAAAGGATAATCCGATCGGCACAGAAACAGCAGATAAAAGCATAATACCGGAGCACTGTGAAGCCTCGGACATACCAAAACTCAAAACAACTGTATTTAGAAGCATTTATAAATACAATACAGAACCGGCTGGAAATTGAAGCAGAGGCGACCATACAATGGCAGTCTAGGCTGTTTGATGTTGCTAGGGGAGATAGAGATCATAAAACAAATATAACAAATGCAATTTTCGCAATGCTATCTAATGCACAGAACTCAAAGACAGACCAACATCGAGTTCAGAATTTAAGGGTAGTCAAACTAATAAAATGACTCAGGCAAATGCGCAAACGACCTCAACTCAACCAATTATAAATACTGAAAAGAAAACTCTTGATACTGGGGTGATGCAGCCCTATGCATACAAGGAGGAAAGCCGCAAATGGGCTTACAAATTGCATCAAAGCAGTCATCAATGGATAACTCAACAAAGAATATGCACACTAATACCATGAGAAGTAGTGCAAAGGAAAACATAACCCCACAATCAATGGAATCTTTTGCAATATTCTCACAAAAGACTCTAAGTAATACACAAAGATTGATACAAAAACAACCTAATAAAACGAACAAAAAGAAAGAAATATAGGGGTTCTAGAGCTTTTCTAATAAACCTTAATTTACCCAGTATTGTAGCTCACAATATAAAACAAAAGAATGATCCTATATGTGAGCCATTGTTACAGCCCTTCTAACGAATTCTCCGACTCTGCCTTTACAGGCATCTATGTATGCGGTTTTCCCCTGGAAAGGCACCCGCAACATGGAGGAGCCGGGAACCACCGGCAATGCTTCAGCCTTTCTCTACTCTCATTGCGAGCGGGTAGCCACGCCCCCAACTTCCGGAATCGCATATCCGGAGACTCGAACATCAGACCGATGCGTTGCTTCTCTAGTCAGAGTTGCACAGCGCTCCGTAAGTTTGCTTATCTTCCTATTTCTCAAACGTACTCTTGAATTGTACTTCCCTTCTTGAAGTCCCTTGAATTTACTTTCTTCTGTTTCTTTTGATCTGTGTTGTTAGATATTTTCAGTGACTGTTCGTACGTATGTGGCTAATAGTTACTTCCTTCAACAATCAGCCTTCTCTCAAGGTTTGTCCGGAGCGTAGCGTCACGTTGCTAGAGATTCATTCTTTAGTTCGCTTGTTCTACTCTGCGCATGTTCCATTTAACTTTGTTTTAACTTTGTTGTTCCTTCGTCACACGTTAGGAAGCAGGCATAGGAATATTCTGCAGTCTTCCGCCCTAAGTCTTCTGGTTTGTTATACCCCTTCATGTCAACAGAGTTACAGGTACTTTGGTAAGGCTATATATTCCCTTGTTTCTCGGTCATCTGTTTCTATCTTGACTGAGATTACCACATTTGAGCATAATCTATTTACCTTCTGCTCTAATAGGTCCCTTACACTGTAGCTTTTCTGTCACTATCGACTTGGCTGATAGTAATCAGGAATCTGTCATTGTCTCCAGGGTAAGCTCTTCCTCCACTCCTAGATTTATTATAGATTTGTTGTATTTCCCTCTCTTCTCATTCTTTATTCTATTTATATTAGAATTCTCCACGAGGGGATTTTGGTCTGCACTAAGTTCCCGTGTAGCACTAAGAAGACACCACTGCTGCCCACAGGAGTCTACGCACCCTAGCAGCTCACCACAGGGTTTTTTCCCCTTTAGGGGTTTTTCCCTGAAGGCTCCACTTCTTCCTAGCCTATTCGGCTGAGTGGTGGAGGGGCTTCTAGGTAAGACTCACTTTCACGTTCTGCATACTACCGAATTGTTGAAGACCTTTGTGGAGGTAGGTGCTATTTTTAAATGCCAAGAGACATATGTAGATGAAAGTGCATTTCAAACCATAAGATCTAACAGTAAGCAACGCCCAATTGGCCTTTGTTGAGATAGTCCTCGGCATTTTTAAACGGCTCTACGTTCTACTATGGATCAACAAATTCAGCAGCTAATAGCTGCCATTCAGTCTCTGACCTCAGAGGTACAGAGTCTTAAACAGGAGAATGCCAATCTGCGGCAAGCGCAACAACAGACTCAACAGCAAGCTGCCCAGCTGGCTGCTCAACAAGCAACAGCCAGCAGGGTTCCACATTGCTCTGAAGTTCCTCCTGGACCCGGAGGTCAATTTGATGGCCACCCTCATAGGATAAAGGAGTTTTTGGATGCTTGAGCCATACAATTCTCTTTTAAGGCCGCCTTCTTTCACACGGATCGTGACAGAGTTGGTTATATGATCTCACAAATGGTGGGTCCAGCTTTGGCCTGGGCAACTCCCTTGGTCACAACAAATAATCCTATACTGGATTCCTACACTGCCTTTTGTAATAGTGTTAGGTCCATGTTTGGAAGGCAAGAAATACGCATAGCAGCCCAGGAACACCTACTAGATCTAAAACAAGGAAGTCAAGACATTTGAACCTAATCTATATTACTAGGTTCAAACAGATTGCTAGTGAATCCACTTGGTCAGCCGAAGCACAAGTGACTCTTTTTCGGAGAGGCTTATCTGAAGATTGGAAAGACGAGGTTTCTAGGGTACCACGTCCCACCTCGTTAACAGAACTTATAGCACTAGTCATGCAGATTGACTATAGGATGAAGGAACGGAGTTAAGAGAGATGCAAGGGGACGCTCACCACTCGTTCGTTCGCTACACCTCCAGCAACACACAGAGGCAACACAACTGAGGAACCTATGCAACTAGGAACAACAAATAGAGGTCCATTACCTCCCGAGGAGAGAACACGCAGAAGGACTCAGGGTTTGTGTATGTATTGTGGGGCGAATACCAATACTGTCCAAGAGTGTCCCATCACTCCTCCTCGACAGCCGGGAAACGCCAACCCCAGGTCGTAGGGGGAACCGCGGTCCGGGATCCTGATTCTTCTACAGGTTCCTCTCCTAACAGACACATTTCACAAGGAAATCAGTTCTTACACACTCCGATGTTGGTTTTACACATTACTCTCAAGTATGGTAACCAGATTTTTTCTGGGGTTTCAGCTTTAGTAGACAGTGGGGCAGCAGGAAATTTCATCGATGAATTATGGACTAAGCAAAACCACATTCCCCAGTTCTCCAAGGGTGAGGTTATACCAGTAGAGAGTGTGGACGGTAGCCCCCTGATTTCTGGTCCAATAGTTAATCAAACCTGCCCATTATTTATGACAATTGCCGCTCACGAGGAAATCATTACCATGGATATAATACGAGCTGCTCCTTATCCTGTCATCTTAGGGTTACCCTGGCTATGAAGGCATAATCCTTATATAAATTGGGCAGCAGGGTCCTTCTTTCTGGGATCAGTTTTGTCTGACCCACTGCCTGGGTCATACTGACAGAGTAAGTTGTTCAAATCAGGACAAATCCAGACAGGCTACCACAATCAGTTCAGTCGCTGGGCTCCCCTCTGAGTACCAGGAATTTGCTGAGGTTTTCTCCTCTTTGGAATACTCTGTTACCTCCACATCGCAGAGATGATTGTGCAACAGACCTCATTCCAGACCAGCCATTACCCTTCGGGAGAATGTACATACTTTCTTCTTCTGAAAAGGAGGTTCTGCGGGAATATTTAGATCTGAATCTGCAAAATGGACTCATCACTGAATCCACTTCTCCTGTTGCAGCTTCCCTGTTTTTCGTCCCCAAGAAGAATTCTTCAGAGCTCAGACCTTGCATCGATTTCAGGGGATTAAACAGAATAACCATCCCCGACAGGTACCCGATGCCTTTAATCCCCGACATTCTGGAAGCAGTCAAAGGAGCTCTCGTTTACACAAAGCTTGATCTAAAGGGTGCGTACCACCTTATCAGGATTAAAAAAGGGGATGGATGGAAGACTGCTTTTAGGACACCATTTGGCCATTTCCAATACCAAGTTATGCCTTTTGGTTTGTCCAATGCTCCAGCAGTTTTTCAAAGATTTATGGACCATCTATTCTCCGATTTGCTGCTACACACGGTCATCGTATACCTTGATGACATTCTGATTTTTTCCAAAGATACCTCTGAACACGAGTCTCATGTAAGAGAGGTTCTACACAGACTCCAAGTTAATCATCTATCCTATAATCTAGAGAAATGCTTTTTTCATCAGCCTAATGTGACCTATCTGGGATATATACTATCCGCTCAAGGCATTGCAATGGACCCTGAAAAGGTAACCGCCATAAAGAACTGGGCTATTCCCCCATCCATTAAAGAAATTCAACGCTTTGTAGGATTTTCTAATTTCTATCGCTGTTTCATTCCCAACTTTTCGGCGCTCACTCCACCTTTGACTAACCTATTGAAAAAAGGAGTTCCATATGTCTGGAATGAGGTAACACAAAAGGCTTTCGATACTCTCAAGAAGAGATTTACTTCTGTCCCCATACTCATGACTCTGGATCAGTCACATTGCTTTATTCTCGAGACTGATGCCTCTCAGTACGCCTTGGAAGCTGTCCTGCTTCAAGAAGACGATCAGGGTTTGGAACGGCCCATCGCTTCTCTGTCCAAAACTCCATCGCCTGCTGAATTGAATTATACGGTTCTCGAGAAAGAATTGTTGGCGATCAAAAGAGCATTTGAAGAATGGAGGCATTTATTATTGGGGGCACAGCATCCAGTGGAGGTTCGTACCGACCATCAAAATTTAAGAATTCTTCAATATGCCCAGACCTGCAACAGCCGACAGGCAAGATGGGCGCATTTCTTTTCGCCCTTCAGGATTGTGTTTTCCTTCATACCAGGGAGATGTAATTTACAAGCAGACGCTTTATCTCGTAAAGAGATTACTCATCATTTTCCAGTAAGACCTGAACCTATCTTTCCCCGCAGTATACTTAGTGTTACAAAATGCTGCAAGTCAACTGATTTTCTGAAACGTCTGGAACAGAGTCCGTTTCCTCCACACTGAAGGGGCTGACAAAAAAGGAATTAAGTCTTTTGTCTAAGAAGGAAGGATGTTATTTCCATGGTCGACAAGTCTATGTAACAACTAAATCTTCACGGAGAGAAGTACTTGGCATGTGTCATGACTCCAAACCTGCAGGACATCGGGGTTACATTAACACCCGTGAATTGATCTCCTGTAATTTTTGGTGGCCTTCCCTAAGGAGCGACGTTTGTAAATACGTGGAGTCATGTCCAGTTTGTCTACAAAACAAAAGCCCAAGACACTCTCCCTTCGGAGCATTGGTCAAGATGCCTTTGCCCACATGCCCTTGGCAGATTATTTCAACAGACTTTATAGTAGATCTTCCTCCGTCTGAAGGATGCTCAACTATTATGGTAGTCATCGATTCATTCACCAAATTGGCTCATTTTTTACCACTAGCCGGTATTCCTTCTGCAGCCCAAATGGCTCGAATATTTATCTCCAGAATTCTTTCTCTTCACGGCCAATCAAAACTTCCCCTTTTTTCTGCTCTTATGGATTTCATCCAGTCTCATTTCCAGACAAGGGACTTACTGATGACAAATGTCCAGACGTAAAGACACTCCAGGAAAGGATACACTGGGGTCAACACGCTGCATCCCAGGCGCTGAAAGCAACCCAGGAAAGGACGAAAAAGACAGCCGACCGTCTTCGAACCACAGCTCCTAATCTACAACCAGGAGATTTGGTCTGGTTGTCTTCCCGATTCTTACCCAGACATCTCAAACCTTCCAAGCTTTCCCCTAGATTTATGGGTCCGTTCCGGGTGGTCTCAGCTGTTGGAGCAGCAGCATTTAAACTTAAACTACCCAGAACATGGGCACGAATACATCCTGTGTTCCATGTTTCCCAGTTGAAACCAGATATACGAAATGTATACCATCCCGTGATCTCCTCACGTCCTGCACCAGTCCTGCTTGATGCCGGTGCAGAATACGAAGTCGCAGAGTTATGTGATTCACGTATTCATCATGGGAAATTACAGTACCTGGTATATTGGAAGGGATATTCTCCTGCCGATCGAACTTGGGAATCTAACTCCAGCATTCATGCTCCACGATTGATAAAATGGTTTCACAAAAAACACCCCGGAAAACCAGGGGGTATTGACTGTAAGAGGGGGCATACTGTTACAGCCCTTCTAACGGATTCTCCGACTCCACCTTTACAGGCATCTATGTATGCGGTTTTCCCCTGGAAAGGCACCCGCAACATGGAGGAGCCGGGAACCACTGGCAACGCTTCAGTCTTTCTCGACTCTCATTGCGAGCGGGTAGCCACGCCCCCAACTTCCGGAATCACATATCCGGAGACTCGAACTCTCAGACCGATGCGTTGCTTCTCTAGTCAGAGTTGCACAGCGCTCCGTAAGTTCGCTTATCTTCCTAATTCTCAAACGTACTCTTGAATTGTACTTCCCTTCTTGAAGTACCTTGAATTTACTTTCTTCTGTTTCTTTTGATCTGTGTTGTTAGATATTTTCAGTGACTGTTCGTACGTACGTGGCTAATAGTTACTTCCTTCAACAATCAGCCTTCTCTCAAGGTTTGTCCGGAGCGTAGCGTCACGTTGCTAGAGATTAATTCTTTAGTTCGCTTGTTCTACTCTGCACATGTTCCATTTAACTTTGTTTTAACTTTGTTGTTCCTTCGTCACACGTTAGGAAGCAGGCATAGGAATATTCTGCAGTCTTCCGCCCTAAATCCTCTGGATTGTTATACCCCTTCATGTCAACAGAGTTATGGGTACTTTGGTAAGGCTTTATTTTCCCTTGTTTCTCGGTCATCTGTTTCTATCTTGACTGAGATTACCACATTTGAGCATAATCTAATTACCTTCTGCTCTAATAGGTCCCTTACACTGTAGCTTTTCTGTCACTATCGACTTGGCTGATAGTAATCAGGAATCTGTCATTGGCCCCAGGGTAAGCTCTTCCTCCTCTCCTAGATTTATTATACATTTGTTGTATTTCCTTCTCTTCTCATTCTTTATTCTATTTATATTAGAATTCTCCACGAGGGGATTTTGGTCTGCACTAAGTTCCCGTGTAGCACTAAGAAGACACCACTGCTGCCCACAGGAGTCTACGCACCCTAGCAGCTCACCACAGGGTTTTTTCCCCTTTAGGGGTTTTTCCCTGCAGGCTTCACTTCTTCCTAGCCTATTCGGCTGAGTGGTGGATGGGCTTCTAGGTGAGACGCACTTTCACGTTCTGCATACTACCGAATTGTTGAAGACCTGTGTGGAGGTAGGTGCCATTTTTAAATGCCAAGAGACATATGTAGATGAAAGTGCATTTCAAACCATAAGATATAACAGCCATCTAAAAGAATGGAGAATCAAGCTGCATCAACAACTCAATTTCAACAACAAAAGGAAAAAAAGAGAACTGATGAACAAATACAACAGATCCTGATGAATCTATCTATACATATAGACCAGGAAGATAATTCCAGACACAATGATTCAGATCAAGACAAAGAGTCATCTTCGATTATCCTAGATCAATATGATGAATGCAACTCTCTACAATAAGAACTAGATGTCCTAACATGTGAGGAAATACCTGATACTGATTTGGTAAGAACTACTTGGGAGGAGTTATCTGTGATAGAAATAACCTCAGTATCAGAAATGACAACTCGAGATAACATTAGTACTATCAATAAAGAAAGCTATGCCAAGAATCGTGACCAGCAACGACCGCCGAACTATTGAACTGAGACTTCCACAATTTCATGACCTACGTCGACATGATAAAGAGAACATACTTCAACTAGAAAGAACAAACAAAAAAATACAATGATGGATTAATACTTAACAGAACAAATATTCTGTGTCTTTTTCATGCAATACCTACGTTATAGAATATATAATGAGAAGATCGAAAGCTCGTACAGTTCAGAATTGATAACCATCACCGATAGAGTATGGATCGAATTTCACGCTGCAGAGATGAGGAAACATGTTTTAGGGGCGAGAAACCAATTTTTCAAAATAGGCTTCCAATGCACGAGAGATGAAGGAAACAATCCCATCGATGAAAGGAAGGAACGAGACACACTTCAAGATAAAGAAACAGAAATGGATACGATTTATTCAAAGATTTCTAGATCAAGCTCCACGAAGAAACAAACGAGCCTAACGTGCGATAATGAAGCGAGTAGAAGGAAAAATGTGCCACAATCAAAGATAATCAAGCATTTCATGTGGAGAGATCTCGAGTCGACAAATACTATGATGACATCAGTAAGCAAAAGCAGATAACAACCACATAGAAGTAAGAGCGTGCCTCTGTCATTATGTTCTTGGAATTCCAGAGGATCAGCTCATCTTTCCCAAGACAATAACGACCTAGACAAATATCAAATTATTTGTCTACAAGAAACTTGGATGGCAAACAACTTCTTTGGGATGACTACAGTATATATATGAATCCTGCAATATGCAAAACAGGACGCCCATCATCGGGACAACCGACACTCATCAAACATGAAACAAATCTTAAAGTTATTGAATCAATTAATTTGAACCATTAGACCCAATGAACTATTGCAGAATACTCAAAACTACCTCTTCAAGATGATGACACATCCTCAGATCACCATGTAAAGAGGAAAATATGTATCATGAATATATGGAAACCAACTCCCTAATAATAAACTACCTCCAAGAGTACAAAGATGGCTGAAGGAGATAGATATCAGGAACCTAAGCCTTATAGGAAACCCTAGTTTGGAAGAGGTACCATACAAACCAACATGGGCATGTGGAAAATCAACAGCCACATTGGACTATATCTTCGTCTCCAAAGAAATCAAATAAAACATTAGCTACGCTGATAACATAGATTCAATAAACAGTGATCATCATATCCTTACTATTACTTGGTTGACCACCTGTCCGCGGAGGAAAAAAGAAATACTCCCTGTGCTGGAAATATCAATGCAATGAATAGATTAAGGATAAGTGTGAAGCAAACGGAATCTGGTAGATAGATTTGAAAACAACTCGCGACAAGGAGTAACGAAAATGAACTATGAATGGTTGCTAGATCCTTGCAGACAGAAAAGATCGATAATGCGAAATAACAATCTGCCACATTCACATTGGTACAATACACAAATCTTGGAGAAAAAAAAGAAACTGAGAAAGGAACTTAAAAGAATAAAAAAACTAAGAAGCAACGACTCGAACACTCATGAAAAGAGCAAAACAACGACATAGAAATTGGATTAAATCCATGAGAACGATCATAAACCAAAATGATGCGGAACAGATTCTAAAAGCTCTAAAAGCTCTAAAAGCTAATGACACAAGAGAACTATGGAGTCTCCTCAATCGCAGAGACAACTGATTTCAGATGTCCCAGAATCAACATGGATAACTTACTATACTGAAATGTATAAGGAAAGAAGCAATGAAGTGGAGATTGACTTAGGAAATGAAAGTCCTAATTGGGCTCTTAATTGGGATGAAGATGACATACTAACTCTTGTTAAAAAGCTGTACACTGGGGGGGTGGCTAGGCGCCATGACGGTCTGCCTGGCTCTGTGAGAGCTCTCGGCCGTGACCACACGCCCAATGTATTATGCACCAGTGAAATAAGTTACCCGGCACTAATCTCTGTCGCCTGCGACGGTGGAATGGCTGCTGCACACACTCATCCATTTGTGGCCATGAAGACCGCGTGAGTGTTCCAGAGGTGGTATGCAGCAGTGATGGAGCTCTCAAAATGGCGCCGTGCTGACGTGTGAGCCCCATGAAGTTGACCGTACGGAGACTCACCGAGGATTGATCCTTGCTCCTCCTGCCGGGCCCTGCCGCCAGCTCTGCACAACTGCTGTCCTCCGGAGCGCCGAGAACCAGCGCCGATCCATGCCTGCCCCCACCGTACCATCGCAGGCTGGGCAGTGGAGCTTGCGCCCAGGCGGGGGACCTCTTGCCTCGCGCAGGCTGGGAGAGGACCAGACCCAGGAGGGGCTCCTGATCGAGCTCCCCTAAGGACAACAACACCCTCTGCAGTGTCACTTCGGGTTCCCCTGGGACATCCCCCGGCCCCAACAGTGTGACCCCTTCCAGGATCAAAGACTGTTGCTGGAGGGGCCGCTGAGCCTCGGGGTAATCAAAGCCATCCGGCGGCAGCACACTTCGCCTCCAGAGCCCGAACGCTGCAGCACTCGGGGGGCTAACTTCATGACGAGGAGCTGGGAGAGAGAGGTGGCACAGCCCTAACTCCTTTCGACACCGGGCAAGAGCGCACTTCAGCCCTAAGAACACTGTCACCTCACTCTGCGGGTCAAGGTAGGGTGGCACCTGCCACATCCTCACGTATACGCCTTTCAAAGCTGGGAGGGTCCCCTCTACTGGCTACAAGCAACTCTGCAACCCCCCTGGGCAGCAGGATTCCACCTCCTTGTGGTAGGGAACGGAGCCGCAAACTCAATGGCGCTCCACCCTAACCCTGCACAAGACACCTCTAGCGGCCTCAATTGGGGGCAATCACCCCCCGCTTCACTCCCCCCTCTGGAACCCTCCACCCCTTCAGATCCACGCAAGCACCTCCAGTGGGGGATATCAAAGCAGGGTCCGGGGCTCCCATCAGAGGTAGGCGCCTCCCCCCCACACCGTTCTACCTGGTCCTGAGGAGTTGGGAGACCTGGAGCTCTGCCTCCCTTACTCCTCCTGAGAGAGTGGCCCAGGAGTCGGAAGACTCTGCAATCCCCCAAGCATCCGGACTGCTGTAACCTAGTGGGGGCACTCGGTCACTTCCAATAAGCAAGCACCCTCACGAGGCTCGACCCCATAGACCGGAACACCAGAAGCCTACTCCAGAGTAACAAAAGCCAAGACATCAATCCCCCGGGAGCTCCCCCTGGAGCTGAGAAAACAAGTAGACTACAATGTCCAGAAACTCCAAATCAACAAAACAAGCAGACATAGCCACTCTGCTGACAGTAACCATGGCAGAAAAATCGAAGAGGGGGGACTGTTGTGACAAGGTGTGCCCAGGCCCTCCCACTGAGCTTGGCCCAGCCTCGCTGGCACAAGCAGTCACCAAAGGGGATCTGCAGGACCTCCTGGCAGCTATCACTAAGGAATACCAACAAGGAACGGAGGAACTGAAAAGCAAGATCTCAACCCTTGACAAGCGGGTGGGGGAAATGGAAGTCGGGATGGAGGAGATAGAGACCATCCTCTACGAGCAGAACCTTGAAATCGGGGTAGGGGCGGACAGACTCGTGGTGCTGGAGGCTAGATGTGACGCCCTCGCGCTCAAACAAGAAGACGCAGAAAATAGATCTAGGTGAAACAACATCTGCCTGAGGGGAATCCCGACGGCTATCTCCGATGAGGACCTAGGGGCCTACGTCAACGACCTGCTCCGCTTCACCATAACGCTCCCAGACGGCACTCCGCTAGAACTCGACAGGGTGCACAGGACCAGAGCCAAGCAAAATCCTAACTCGCCGCCAGATGTCCTCGTGAAGGTGCACTTCTACAAAATCAAAGAGGAAATTATACGCGAAGCCAGAGGCTCAGCCCGCATACACTTCTGAGATGCTGCAATATCTTTGTACCAGGACCTAGCATCAATCACCCTGGCAAAGAGGAAAATCCTGAAGCCACTGACCGAATGGCTCCGTGAAAGGCAAATCTCATACCAATGGGGCTTCCCCACCGCCCTGGCCTTCACATGGGAAGGCAAGCCTCGACTCATTTCCTCCCCCAAGGAGGCGGAACTCTTCATGAACCCAGAGGGTGAACCTACTGAGCCCGACAAAGCTACCCTCAACACGGAGGAGGGTAAGCGGGGGCCACCATATGCATGGACCCGGGTCGAAAGACACAGCAGACTGCGGGGTCCCTCCACCAAAACCAAGAAAAACTCCAATGGATGAGGCAGTGGGCAGCCCTCCTCGACATTTGAACCCAGGTGGCACCCAGGCTCCGATCTACCTCAAAGGCCAAAGAACACTGTAGGCATCGAGCGGGTCCCGCTCTAACTAAAAACATGTAACTTCCTCCAGGACCCAGAACAAGTAACGCCGAAAGAGCCTAGCGGAACGGGGCGCCAACCCGCATCTCAGGACTCAGTGCCCCGTGGAAGCCGAATCTGCAACTACTGACTGCTTCACTGGCCGAATCAGAGGCGCGGTTGCCTCTCTTTGAATCGGCGTGCTGGTCCGGCCGCCTGCCCTGTTGGCTGAAGGCTGGTCCGGAGGTTTTGTAATGTTTTTTGGGTGGGTTGGCGGAGGGGGCAAAGGAAAGGGGTGGGAAGAGGAGATCCAGGGAGGGGGGGGCACCACTGACGGTTAAAAGCAAGACGAGTCTGAAACATGTCCAAGGGAAGCAGCAGAACTCTCACCCATAGGGTCCTACGATGGGTTCCCAAGATAAACTACTTACCGTAACAACCTGGAACGTGCAAGGTCTGAACGCCCCAAGGAAGTGGAAATCAGTCGAACACAGACTTGCACAACTCGGGTCAGACATTTTGTGCCTCCAGGAAACTCACCTCCTGGAGCCAGACGAAAGGAAATCAATTTCTGGCGGTACCCGGAATGCTACTTCGCATGAGCGAACCAAAAGAAAAGAGGGGGGGGGGCATCCTGCTCAGTTGCAACTTGCCACTATCCCAGGTCTCAGTCAAGAAGGATCCGGAGGGCCGATACCTGCTCCTAAGGGGCCTCCTGGTAGAGCTGCCTATCACCCTGTTGGCGATCTACGGCCCGAATAAAGAACAAGGCTGTTTCCTCCGGAAAGGTCTTACCTATCATCGCATCGGCGGGTGACTTTAATCTCCCCCGGATCCCAATCTAGATAAAACTCTTCCGCCAACAAGGGATGACTTTGCCAAAGCCCTAGTTATGGCCGAGTTCCTCAAGGAAACGAACACCATCGACATGTGGAGGCTACGCAACTAGGGAGCGAGGGACTACTCATTCTTCTCTCATGTCCATAAAGGATACTCGAGTATCGACCTGCTACTGGCCGCAAGCACACTGGCCCCCTGTGTGGAGGACATCCAAATTGGACGTATTGCTATCTCGGACCATGCTCTGGTCAACCTAGGCCTCCGGACACAGGGGCTCCCGAACCGCCCCAAAGGCAGTGGAAAATTCAACATCAGATCCTATACGACATAGCCATTAGCGCAGAGCTGGCGGAAGCACTCACAAACTACTTCAACGAGAACACCACTCGAGATACCCCCATCACAACGGTGTGGGATGCAATGAAACCTGTCATCCAGGTCGTCGTGATAGATGCTACAGCAAGGCTTCGCTGGCTCAACCTGCTCCAGCAGAACGGGTTGGAAAAGAAGGTGGCATGCTTGGAGAGCGACCTCAAAAAGCATCCAAACAAGACCCTACGACGAGAGCTTAAGAGAGCGAAAACAGCTTTGGAGATGCACCTGGCGGACCAGGCGGCCAGAGACTTACAATACACCAAACAATACTATTACCTTAATAGCAACAAAGCAAACCGTCTCGTAGCACACAAACTGAAGAAGTTGCAATCGAGAAACCACATCCAGTGTCTGGCCGATGGGGCCGGCATCCTGCACTCGCGGGAGGATAGCTCAGGGGCTACGTGCTCGCCTTGGAAGCAAGACGACACAGAGCAACACAGGTTCGATCCCCGGGTCCGTGCTTAGAAACGTCTGGGTTTTAAGTGCGTTATAAATAACCTATCATATCATATCACACAGAGGCCAGGAAACTCAAGCTCATGAAACAGCACCACAAGGAGATCATGAATGGGTCCCCAACAGCAGAACCAATCGTCCTGCAATTCCTGGCCTCCATCCCGAAAGCGCCACCCCACCCATCGATGGGAGCCCTGGAAAACCTGATCTCCATAGAAGAGATGGGGACACGATCCGTGCTCTGAAGAATACGACCCCGGGGCCAGATGGGCTATCTACGCAATTCTACAAGAAGTTTGCCTACATCCTGGCGCCACACCTGACAACCTTATTCAATTCATTCCTGTCGACCGGTTCTACCACTGCCTCTATGGAAGAGTCACTAACGGTCCTCATACCAAAGCCAGGGAAGGACTGCACATAATGCGCATCATACAGACCCATCACGTTACTAAACAACTACACCAAATTATTTGCCAAGATCCTCGCGAACAGACTGGTCCCAATCCTCCCAGACATAATCCATCCAGACCAAACAGGCTTCATCCCAGGCCGTGGCACCCAGGACAATATCCGAAGAACCATTAATATAATTGTGTCAGCAAACAGGATAGAGGCCGAGGTGATGGTCCTCTCACTAGATGCTTGACTGGGACTATATAAAAGAAACCTTACTCCACTACGGATTCGGCCTGAATTTCGTAAAATGTGCTCTAGCTAGCTACCAGAACACTGCAATGTCACTGAGGCTGAACGGGGCCAGGTCGACAAAATTAACATCACCAGAGGCACTTGCCAGGGGTGCCCCCTCTCCCCTCTTATTTTTTGTACTCTCGATGGAGCCATTCACCAGCAAGATTTGCTGCAACCCGTCAATTCACAGCCTGGAGTTCAAGGAAGAATCTTACAAAGCGGCGCTATACGCCGATGTTGTGCTGCTAACAACCCATGTAAAAGAATCTATGGGGGCCCTGTGGCAGAAGTTAGAAGAATTCAGAGAAGCCTCTGGGTTCACAGTAAATATCTCAAAATCCACAGCTATGGGCGTCAATGTGCCGGGAAAACCAAAGGAGAAGTTACAAGCTAAATATCCGATCCCCTGGGCAAAGACGTAAATCAGCTATCTGGGGGTTCTGATTCCGAACAAAACTGCTAAAATATACAAAGCAAACTTCCCACCGCTCCTCAAAGAATTAAGGGACGACTTGAGGCACTGGTAAAAACAAGAGATTTCATGGTTTGGGTGGATTACAGCACTGAAAATGAACCTAACAGTGAGGCTACTCTACTTCAGTCTCTCACTTCCAGTCACCATCAGGAAGAAAGCGATCCTAAAACTGCAGGGCGACGTCCTGAAGTATGTCTGGGATGGAAAGAAACCGAGAATCCCGAAGCGCATCTTACTCCAGGGACCTGCGATAGGTGGCCTAGGAGTCCCAGATGTAGCCAGGTACTGCCTTGCAGCCCAACTCTCCCCAGCCTTTACCTGGAGGTTAACTACCAACCGGCCCCGCTGGCTGAAATTGGAAGAGCATTGGAGCAGGTCCCCGCTAGATGCGCTCCCGCACATGAAAGAACTCAACCTTCCAGGAGATGAAAACCTGTTGCCGGCAACCAAGAACACAACGTCCAGCTAGTTAAAGGCAGCACGCCTATGGAAATGCAAGAGCATGACAGGGCCCCTCTCCCCGATCTGGGATAACCCAGACTTCTCACAAGGCTGGACTCCAAACAACTTTGCCAGATGGAAGGAGGGCGGCCTGAGAATCATGGCCAACTTCGTCGAAAACGGTAGCCCACTGAACTTCGAGGACTGCAAAACTAAATTCCAAGTCCAAGAAACAGAAAGATTTTGATATGCCCAGCTTAGACACTGGCTATCGAGCACGTCCAAAAGAAACACTGCAGCAGAGAACTAACGGCCTTAGAACGCACGCTGACCTTGAATCCCCCCAAAGGGAAAGTATCTACACTATACAAGCTACTGGACGGAGCCGACCCAACCAAAAAAAGAGCCCTACATGCTGAGGTGGGAGAAAGACATAGGCAGACCCATCGAACCTGAGGCGTGGAGCCACATTTGGACCCGGGCGCACAAGATCTCCAAATGTATGACAAACAAGGAAGGAGCATTCAAAGTGTATTACAGATGGTATTACACCCCTGAGATTCTGAACAAATGTAACCAGTCCGTCCCCTCAGCCTGCTGGAGAGGATGCCCCGACCTGGGCTCACTGTTCCACCTCTTCTGGTCCTACCCGAAAGCCACCCAATTTTGGAAGAATGTCCTCGAACAAATGTCCTTGAACAAATTAAACTAATAACAGGTCTCACGATCCCGGGAATAGTCCTTCTGGGATCCACCGGGGATGGCCAGTTCCCATTATCCGGCCGCATGGCGGACCTGTGCTTTCACCTTCTTACAGCTGCAAAGATATCTATCGCCAGACTCTGGAAAAACCCTGAAGGCCCGGCTACCCAAATGTGGTAGTCCAAATGTTGGGAAATAAATGCCGCAGACAAAATCACAGCCATCAGGTTTGGGAATGGACCAAAGTTCGAACAGATCTGGGCTCCTTTCCTCGACTACACCGAGCGCTTTCCAGGGATGGCAAGGCATCCGCCCACCCTTCGCTGGATGGGGAACCAGGCCTGAAAGATCAAACCGAAGGACGCCAGGCAGGGGGAAACATGGCCTGAGCTAGAAAGCCAACCTACAGGCCTCCCCCCAACCCGGCCCCTAAAGCCCTGCAAGGCTCTATAGAGGGTCCCCAGCGATATCAAGACGTTCTCCCTCGGACTACACCAGCTATGAAAGACTCAACCCCTTGTACCCCCTGTCTTCCTACTTCTCTCTCTCTCTCTCTCTCTCTCCCCTAAAGTGCCCTTTTGTTAACCGTTCTCCTTTGTTTTTATTCTGTTCTCTTCTTTCAATCATATGCAAGCTTTAACGATGTGTTGACTATGCCTCACTTACCCGCTTGTATCAAAATGTCAATAAAAATAATTTTGGAAAAAGAAAAAAAAAAGCTGACCACTTCCCGGGCCGCTGGACCTGACAGACTTTCTAATGAGATCTTATAAAGCAACCCTGAGATACGTGCCAACATTTTTGCACTAATTGTAGAGACCCATACGATCCCTATGACATGGAAAATGGCAACCGTAATACCAATCTTTAAACAGGGCGATAGGAAAATGCCTAAGAATTATCTTTGTGCTGCTCGACCCACTAGGGAAAATCTTTGCTGGCTGTCTACTGAAAACACTTGTAGCTTGGGCAAAGACCTCCCATAGACAAGATATCAGACAAACACAGATATCAGACAAAAACATTTTGTTAAACATATACGATGAATTCCACCGTATATCCCGCTTTTGTTAATCTACAAACTGCATTTGACGCTGTAAACAGAGGGAATCTATGGAGGAAACTTGCTTGCTTGAAGTGTCCGCCCGAAATTTTACAACCCATAAAAGAAATATATTCGAATACATCCATTAAAATCAGGATGACTCAGGACGGGGTAACATCAGCGCCAATAAAACCTGGAATGGCTTGAAACTATTTTGCCCTCTTGCGGCGACCCTATTCAACCTATATACATCTGATATCCCAGAAGACCAACGTTTCACAAAAGCAAACCCACCGAAACTGAATGTGATCTTGGTGCCGTGCATCCTCTATGCGGATGATATTGTGATCCTCGATAAAACTCTGATAGGCCTTCAATGGAGTAGAGGATTACATGAAAAAGAACGATTTGCAGATTAACACAAAAAAAACGCAAATAATGACCTTGACTATCCATAGCAAAATGAAGGCGCACACTTTCTACCTAGAGGGTACCTATTAGCACCTTGGCTGCCTCTCATACCGTGTCCAAGTCTGGTCTTGTTCAATGGGGACTTACCGGTCCATTCCCACCCTGTAGGGACCAGTAAGTCCCCATTGAACAAACCATTCCCCATTCCCATTTGAGCCCCCAAAGGGCTCAATGGGAATGGGGAGGGCGCTAATAACGGGCTTGTGACTAGCAAGCCTGTTATTAGCGCCCTGGTCCCTAAGCGGGACCCGTAAGGGATGTGTGGTCAGACCACACGTTCCTTACGGTTCACGCTAAGGGACCTGGGAATTGGGCGGTAAGGGATTACTGGCACCGGTCTCCTTACCGGTGCCCGGTATCCCTTACCACCCAACTCGGAATGAGGCTCAATATCATTTGATAAAAAATAAAAAATTACAATAGAAAAGCTGCAGTAATACAGGCACTTGCAGCACCAACACAATTCGAGCATTACCATTGCATGAGGTTCTATTTGCATAAACAGTAACCATTTGACTGGTTAGGTACCAGGTATGAAACATTTTATATTTCGCCTGCCAGCAGAATTTTTATTCAGACCAGCAGTGCCACATGAGGAACCCCCAGGAACGATTTTCACATTACACATTGATACAGTGATCATGAGAAAAGATACAATCATTGACACAGGCATAGATGAGGAAGTAGAGGAGTGTGCTATACATAGATCCCACACTGCCACTAAGAGATCACAGACAAACAACTATTTGCAAATCTGGAGACAGACGAAAAAGTAGTTTTTGAAATAAGCATAGTCTGCCACTTGGTAGTACAGCACAGGAAAGTGGCGTAGATGATACTGACTGCCACCACATCACCCGCACAACTACACAAAGACTTAGCACAAGTGCCTAGTTGACTGTGGACAAGCAACCCACATGACGTAAGGCGACTGACCAGCATAGAGGCAGTTAAAATCAAACTTAAACCAGGCGCATACTCCATAGAGTGAAACAATATCCACTGTCCAAAGAAGCAGATGAAGGAATTTATGACATAATCAAAGTACTGCTTGACCAAGGCATCATAGTGCCTTCAGACTCACCATGCAACACAGCCATATATCCATTGAAGAAAGCAAAGGGATCCTCATGGAGATTCATTCAGGATCTCCACCCTCTGAACGACATAGTGGAGGCAGAATATCTGCTAGTGCCGAACTCAGCATCAATGTTGTGCAACATACACACTGATGCAGTGTACTTTTCTGTGATAGATCTCAAGAATGCGTTCTTCACAGTGCCACTGCATCCAGACTTGCAATACTTGACCGCATTTTTGTATTGCAGAAAAATATTCCAAGACACTTGATTGCCACAGGGGTACTGCTAATCCCTCACTCTTTTTAACAGAGTCCTACAGATGGACTGGGGGAACATTAATATGGCTAGTATAGTTCTACAATACGTAGATAACTTATTAGTATGCAGCACCACAGAAGAACAATGCAGAAAAGACACAGTACAGCTCCTGACAATACTCGGAGACAAAGGATACAAGGTGGACAAAGACAAGATACAATATTGCTGGACAAAGACAAGATACAATATTGCCAGAAGGAAGTGGTATACTTGGGATAGATCATATCCTCAGCAGGGAGACAGATAAGCCCAGACAGAGCCACAGCAGTGAGAAACACACCACAGCCTAACACAATCAGAGAAATGCAGCAATTCCTAGGTTTGTGCAATTATTGCTGCAAATGGGTATTCAGTTACTCAATATATGTCAGACCCCTATTGCAGGAACTTTAAAAAAGCGCACAAACTTAAAGGTACACTTGCGTGGACAGTAGAGATGGCAGAATGTTTTGAGGATCACAAAATAGCTATCAGCAGTGCACCAGTACTAGCAACCCCAGATTACAATAAACATTCCTTCTATTCTCAGACTCAAATGGCCAGGTCATGACATTAGTACTCACACAGCGTTCATTGCAGAAATACAAGCCATTGGCATACTACAGTGGTCTTTTAGATCCTGTAATGCAAGGAGTCTTTCCATGTGAGAAACCATTAGCTGCAGCAGCATTTGTGCTACAGCATTCTGCCACCAGAGTTATGGGATGTCCACTCACTTTGTATGTTGTACATGTAGAATTTTCCACTTTAGAGAGAAACACATCAACACTCACCACACAGAAAGCAAGTGGGTATGAGGTAATCTTGACAGATCCAGCCATCGTCATAGTGAGGTGCCACATAGTCAACCCAGCAACATATATTGCAACACCAGTTGAGCCTCAGGACAAAGTTCATGACTGCACAGTATATGAAGGAGAGCCAGACAAATTCAGCAGGGTGAGTGAAGACCCCTTCGACACAGAAGAAGTGCTTTATGTAGATCGGTCATCAAGTATAGATCAAGAGAGTGCTCAAAGTCACACACGTGCAGCAGTTATAAAATAAGTGAAAGGCCAAGAGGAATCATTTCAAATAGGGATGCAACACAGGGTAACCCTAACACTATTCAGCACAAACAGCAGAACTTATAGCACTCATTGAGGCCCTAGAAATATCTGCATATGAGGATATCACCATCAATACTGATTCTGCCTGTATGACACCTACAGTACACTCTGGTTTATCAAGGTGGAAGAGGAGAGATACAGACGGGCAGATAGATCAACTATCCAACATGCAATTTTGTTAGATGGGCTAATCGAAGCATTGAAAGGCCCCATACATGTAGCCATAGTGAAGTGTGCAGTGCACTCCAAAGGAACAGACTTAGTTTCATGCGGAAATGCAGCTGCAAAAAACAAGCAGCATATATGCCCTTTCTAGAGGAAAGCCAAACACATGTTACAGCCGTACAGCAAGGAAGGCTACCAGAAGCTTACAGTGCATTATCAAAGGAACACATAATTGAGTTTGAGGAGAAAGCCCCAGCATAGGAAAAAGCATTATGAGGAAAAAGAGGATGTACTATATCACCTACTGATATCGTATGGAGACAAAGCAGTACAGGTAAAGTAGTAATGCCAGTAGAGTGATTAAACATTGCCCTAGAGCAGCTCCATTTTGCAATGCATGCACCTAAGCAGCACATTCCTGCTGATATTTGTGAGGATTAGTTTGTGTCAAATCTGGCTGAGCAAGTCGACAAGTCTGTGGCAAATTGCACCATATGCCACAAATTTCAACCTGGACATACAGTCAAGGCATTGAAGGAAACATTGCCTCGCCTCACAGGGCCATTCAAGGAGATCCATATCAATTATATTGACATGGTAAACCGATGCAGCACATACAAGTATGCACTAGTGTGCCCATATTCCCACTGGATAGAGGCAGCACCTTGTGTCAATGTTGATGTCAAATCCACTGCCAGGTTTCTAGTGAGGGAGGTGTTCCCTGGATGGGGTATACATGACACTTTGAGGTCAGATTATGGGACCCACTTTGTGAATTAATTCTTAGGAGAAGTTACCTGACTGTTAGGAATAAGACACAAGCTGAGTACCACCTACCACCCACAAGCAAATGGGGTGGTGGAGAGGATGAACTGCTTGTTGAAAATAAAGCTTGCTAAGCTCTGTGACACCCTCAAAAAGAGCTGGCTCTACTGCTTGCTCTTGCCACTATTTAATGTGTGTAATCAGCCTGACAAGGACCACCACCTTACACCCCAGGAGGTAGTGACAGGAAGGAGAATGCATGCCCCAGCTTTGCCCCCACGAACACTTTATGATGCCCACTGAAGTTCAGATTTATTGGGAGAGGAATTCAAGGTATATCTTAAGAAAATGTCAACCTGTGCAAAGTTAATTTCTTCACAGACAAACATCAAAGCGCACAACAGGGCTCTATCACATCAGCACAACACAGCAGCAGAAGAACCTCTTCAGCTACAACCCATAGTAAATTTGCAGGAGACAGCATGTGCAATGTTGGAACGTTCCTAATTTCACTGGACCCTACGAAGTGGAGCGATCAACCCCAACAGCAGCCAAGTTAAAAATTAATTGTGCATAGGTACACCTCACAGATCTGCCTAAAGACACAAGCACAGCACCACAACATTGATGAGCAACAAACGTTAGGACTCTAACAATGAATCAGCAATGAAAGTTGAGTATTATTAAGGAGCTTTAGAAAAGTGCAATAGGAGAATGAAGCCTTTTGTACACAGCAGAGCAAATGCAGCAGTCAATATCCAAGAGGCCAAAGCAAATAATTGCAGAAGTGTTAAGAATGTGATTATAGGGTTATGTTCTCTAGTTTTCTCTCCTTCGTTCCTTCTCATAAAAGGAACTATTAAAGTTAGGTAGCAGGAGTTAAGGTGGCCGCCGTTCCGGATAGGTGTGCTGGCAACAGCTCTGGCCTCCAAAGGGCTCTCACACGGTTCCCCAACACCTCAGGTCCAGGAAGAGCATCCCCGGCGCAGCGCTATCTGCAGGCCATGCTTCGGAAGGTGGAAATCCAAAAGTGCAACAGCAATATCCCCTGAGCTGCAAACACGCAATGGTACCCATGTGGCCTCTGATGGTCTGCAGTGGCATCCGGCGGCTGTATTTCCCTTGGGGTGGTGAGGCGGGGGCTGAGTGCGACTGAGTGATTTCGGTGCCACACCAACCTCGCAAAGAGCACAGTGTTGGCGTGGGGCCCCGTAGTCCGCAGCCTGTGACAACTGATGGAGGCAGCCATGCCGGGGAGGAGCCAGCTGAGGAGTACAGAGGAGCCGATGCATGCTGTAGCAGTGCGTCCTGCTGAGAGAAGACTGCAGTGTAAGGGACACCTTCCGTGCACCCAACAGCATTTGGAGGAAGCTGCCTGCGGCAACACCAGAGGTGGTGAGCGTCAGTGGAGGCCCTGGGAGGAAGAGTGCCGGTGGCAAGGACCTCTACCCCTGCCTGACCCTCATGGTGAGGGCGCAGATATCAGTCTGCTTGAGGGGTGGGAGAGGAGTGCATGGCCCCAGCAGGGATGCGTTAATGAGCAGAGGAGAGGAGCGTAGAGCCCCAGTAAAGACAAGTCACCAGCTGCGAGGGTAGTGTGAAGAGAGAGGCAAGACCGGCACAGAGGACCACAGGCAGGCTACTGAGACAGGCACAAGGGGGTTGCGGTGGCCCCTGGTTTGAGCACTGAGTGGGCCTCAACATCCCTGTCAGTTTGCTCCAGCTACTCACTTTTGGAAGTCCTGTTGAAGGGATCCTACTAAGAACTCTGCCGCTATCTCTAACTTGGAGAATCAGCCAACAGGTGAGTTCACCGGGGTGGGCTCTGCGGACAGGGGGTCTCAAAGGAGCGAGGTGCACTCGCACATACACCACAACCTATGCCCAGAAGTAAATAACCCAATACTCCATCACAGCCACCGACGTTCAGGGTCCGTACCAGAGTGATCCCAGCTATTTCCCTCTGTGAGTGGGGAGAAGAGGTCTGCCCCCTCACCCTGGCTCTCCTGTACCCAGAAGATAAGGGACCAAGATGTAGGGGTGAGACCAGGAGCCCTGAGCAAGGACCCCTCTGAAAACAAGAGACAGAGACTTGAGGAGGGGAGCCCCATTATTGTTTCCCTGAATTAGGAAGAGAGGAAACAGCACCTCAAGGGTGGGACTGAGAGACTGGTGGGAGATCCGGGGGGGTGGTGGGAGGGGAGCAGTAGTCCTGCAAACACAGACATTGGGAGACCAAGTGCCCAGAGGGGTCCGGCTCACGTCGAAGGCAAAGGCGAAGCTAAAGGACTGAACAGGACTGTGTCAGAAATGCAGGACCAGGGGGTACAGAGGGAACCAGGGGGGACAGGGCTCCTGTCCCGGGACGACCTGCCCAGAAAGATGTCGACCCTCCAAACAACATAAACCAAAGCCTTTTTTGAACAGTTTGAACTGATGAGAGCGGACCTTAATACAGAACTGGCAGAAATACGGCAGGAGATGGGCCAGATCGGAGAAAGAACCAACCTCCTGGAACGAGGGCTCCAGGAAGTGGAGAAAGCTACAAAAGAGCATGGTGAGGCAATAGAACGGCTGAACCTGGCCACCCAAAACCTGGAGATACAGATGGAGGACATGGAAAATCACTCCAGAAGGGTAAACATACGGGTGAAAAATCTGCCAGAAACAGTGGCCAACAGGGATTTAAAGGCTCAAGTTCAACAGATCTTTACGGAGCTCCTTGAAAATGCAGCACCAGAAGATATCACTTTGGACCACATTCACAGGATGGGGAGGCTGTCCGGGAGTCCCAACTCAAGGCTGTGTGATGTTTTGGCCGCTTTCCCCCTATAAGCGCAGAAAGAGGCAGTGTTATGGGCGGCAAGAGCAAAAGAACCGGTGATGTGTCAGGGGTCCCTGATTCAACTCTTGCTAAAAAGGGGACAGATGGGTCCAGTGATCAAGGAGCTGGCCTGCAGAGGTGTACACTACAGATGGACTTTCCCATTTGGCCAGGTCTTTGTTTGGGAGGGTGTTGAGAAATGCATTACATCTGTTCAGGAAGGGGCCGATTTACTGCAGCTGGACTTGGAAGGAGATCCTTGGGGGGACCGCCCCTCACCATCTGAGAGCCGCACAAAACTGCCCCCATGGGAGTGGTCAACAGCATGGGAGTGCCGTAAAAGGAGAGCCCAGCTGAGGGGACTGCGCCCTGGGCAGGGGAAGAAAGTAGAAGGTGACCAGTGGAAAGAGAACTGAAGCGAGTGAGAGCTAACTTTTGTGTATAGCAGCAACTGAAGGAATGGTGGGCATTGGAGGCTTGTCGTGCGGGTGGAGTGAGCAAGGACATTCCATCTTGATGATTGTGAGGGTGGAAGCACCCGGTGGGGAGTTGGGGGAGATAGGGGCGGTGGGAGGCCCCCCCCTGGAGTTGAGGGTCGGGTGAGGGAAGGGTGGGAGACAGACATGAACAAGAGAGGGGGTACTGACAGGTGGGGCCTGGTGGTGAGGCAAAAGGGCAGGGGGTGTTATGTGGTTAGGCATAGGGGTAGGTGCGTAAGATGCAGAATCGGTGCGGGGGATGAGCCGAGGGGTTGCAATCAGTGATTGCCGCAGTAACATGAACAGTCAAGTGGACGACACATAACGTGAGGGGTCTTAAAACTCACCCCTCAAAAGGAAAAAACAAGTGCTGTTCACGAAATCGAAACCTGACATTTTGGCTCTCCAGGGGACCCACCTCCTGAGGCCTGACAAGGCGAGATTGAAACTTAGGGGCTTCTCGAAAATTGTTCTAAAAGGCCCTGCGCTAACACCATCCTGCCCTCATTGTCAGTTTTAATGTGGGTAACCTCAAATGTGTTTTTTTTTAAATATGTATTGTTTATTTATCCTATGTATCCCATGTGCTGCACTGTCCCATCCCCCTTCCCATGCACTTGCACGATCTGAATGACACCTGGCCTAGTAAGATCATTGTCTCTGTCTCACTCTGTTCCCCTTCCCTTGCCTTATCGCGCCTTGAAACACTTTTGTATAGGCGCGTTATAAATCATATCATCCATATTAGAACCTCCCAGGCATAGGCAGAATATGGAGACCCAAACACTCCCCCCCTGCATTTATTGGCGAACAGTGCTTGTTTTTCTGTCGTAAATTGCGTTTCCTGCAGTAAGGCTATATCCACCTTGCTCCTCATTAGGTAAGAATACATTCTATTTATTTTAACATAAGCATTTAACCCTCTCAGATTCCATGTGAGTATGTTTACAGTTTGAGCCATAAACTCACATCTCTCCGAACCCCTCCCCCAGCGTCTGTATTCAGCACAACAGTAGCGTTCCCCTGCTCCCTATGCGATGACCCCTTCACGGTTAAAGAGCCACTATATACCCATATACAACATGCTGGCAAGACCCTATCCCCTCCCTGCCCCTTCCCCCTCTGAGCCCCCCATAACATCCCCAACTACTTCAACATAACCGAACTGGTCAGCGTCATTTCTTCCGCTCAGGCGCATCCGCTTCTTGCCTTTGCCGCCTGAGGCATACTGGAGACTAATGCACAGCGGATGGACAGCCTAAACCAGTGCCCTACAAAGGAAAAACCTGGAGGGGGCAGGGCAGCAGCCGTATTTTCAGTCTCATCCTGTGTTGTAGAATCCGACCAACCATAATCCCTGCCGTGGGGCAGATATGTAAGCGTCCCAAGCCTACTCGGATGAGATCTAGTTTCATAGCACAAGCCCGTTGATCCTGGAATGCCTGTTGAGCTGTCTGTTCCATCAGAGCTCCATCGATGTGTCCAATTTTCTCTCTGTCCATCCATGCCTGCGCCTCCTCTGGGACCTCAAAGAACTAAGACTTATTTTTGTGTATGACCTTTAGGCGTGGCCGGTAGATCAGCATATATTTCAAACCTACATTTCTAAGCCTGGCTTTCGCGGCAAAGAATTGTGCCTGCCTCTTTTGGACTTGAAAAGTGTAGTCTGGATAAATTGTGAGGTCCGCCAATGCCCGCTTCAGTTCTACCCCTTGTCTGGAATAGGCCAATATTTTCTCCCTGTCCTTGTAATTAAGAACCTTAGCAAAAATCAGTCTGGAGGGTGAACCGCGGGGGGGGGGGGGTCAACAGTGCCCGGTGTGCCCTTTCAATCGTGAAGCCCTGTGTAAGGTTTCCAGGTCCTATCTCCTGTATTAACATGTTTTCAACGTATGCCATAGGGTCAGCACCTTCTTCCCCCTGCGGAAGGCCCACAATGTGTATGTTATTTCTCCGGGCTCTCCTCTCCGCCTCCTCGACCCTATATTCAAGCAGGCTGACCTTCTCCTGTAGCTCATGGATATCTGCATGCGTATCCCGCAGCGCTTCTGTATTTCCTTTTACTTGGGTCTCCAGGGTGGTAGTGCATTCCCCAGGCTACACACGTCCTGGCGCAGTAGCCCAACATCGATTTGTACCGATGCTATCTCCGTCCCCAGAGAAAGTCTTCAAGTCTGCTATTGCTTGCATCACTTTGGTATGCATCTCCATGGTCTCTCCCCCTTTTGCCTGCGCTGATGCCATGCTTTTTTCTAGAACGTGCTGCGTGGACTTGGCAAAGTTGTCCAGAGAAGATTGGCTAGCCTTCTTCTTGGGTTGCTTGGGAGACATCCAGTTAATATAGTCCACCAGTGGCCAGATGTAATTTACATGCACCTTGAGTACCTCTGGGATGAGCTTGAGCGAGATTCTCTGGGTGTGCGAGGGCTCTTTAATAGTACAAGCTGCTCTTGCTTCGTACGCTTTTGGGGGTGTCCTCTGTCTTCCTGTGGGCCGATGGTGCCCTTCCCAACCTGGTGCTGCCAGGTCCCTCACCAGAAGTGCTCACCCAAGCCAGCTAGTTGCTAGGGCGCATATGCAGGGACTGCACCTCTCAAGCCGTTATCAACTAGATGCATGCACGGGTTCCAGTGCAGCATGCAGCTATTCCCAGGGATTATGAGCAGTTCCTCTAACGTCCCCATGCAGCCTGGATTCCTTTGTTCATGCAGTGTCTCTCCCCTCTGCTGCCCTCTGTGTTCCAGTCCCTGCAGGAGGGTCATGCATTGTGGGGCTCACCCGGCCTCTCTACATGCCTACAGTGCTTACAGGCATGCAAAATGACTCTTGGACCCTAGACCACTGCTGCTGGTGAGCCTAGTATATGCCCAGCGCCGTAGTCCACAGCTGCATGGGCATCTGACCCAGTGCCGGCCAACGTTTACACGATGTGTCCCCAGGAGTCAGTCAGGGATTCCAACTCCATTGTAGCCTTCAGTTGTCACCGTGCGGCCCGGGTCAGCCATAGGAGACAGTATCAGGAATTGCAATTGTTGCACTCAACTGTGCATTTGCGGATTTCTACTCTAAACTGTATGCACACGACAAACTAATACAGAGGGAGGACATCAGAGCTACCCTAGAGGAGATAGAACTTCCAAGATTGTCGGAAGACCAAAGAGAGTCACTGGACGCGGAAATCACTGCAGAAGATGTGACGGAGGCTATTAGATCACTAGCTACATGTAAGGCCCCTGGGAGCGACAGCCTCCTGCCTGAATTCTACAAAATGTATGAAGCAACTCTTACCCCGATCCTGCATGAGGTATATATGGAGGCATATGAGAACGGAATCCTACCCAACTCCATGAAAGAAACGATAATAATTCCCATGCTTAAGCCTAACAAACCCAGCAACAACTGCGACTCATACCGCCCACTTGCAATGCTGAACTACGATAGTAAGATTCTGACTACAATTGTGGCCACGAGACTGGCGAGGGTGGTGGGAACCCTGATCCATGATGACCAGAATGGCTTTGTTCTAGGATGCAACACCACAGCAAACCTGAGGAGGCTCCAACACATTATGGCAGAGGCCTGCGATAGGGACCAAGATCTAGCGGTGCTGTTGCTCGATGCCATAAAGGCCTTCGATTCCATCTACTGAGAATGGCTGGTCGAGGTGCTGAGGGAGTTCGGCTTTGGCAAGGGCTTTGTGCGGTGGGTCAAGGTGCTATACAACTTACCTGTAGCAAGAGTAAATACCGGTGGAACGATGTCCAAACCCTGGGCGATACAGCAGGGCACTAAGCAGGGATGCCCACTATCACCGATGTTATACATTCTAGGCCTGGAACCAGTAGCCATTTACTTCAGAAAACAGCACTTCGACGCAGGCATCAGGCTGGGCAACGATCACTCCATAATATCCTTATATGCGGACGATGTTCTCCTATACCTGAAGGATGCACAGCTTAATGTACAAGTCGCGCTAGATGTCTTCGATAATTACGCTTGATACTCCGGATCGAATTCAGCAGGCTAAAATCCTGTGCGTTTCCACTAGCTAGACTCAGGAGCTTGGATAAATTCAAATGACCAGATGTTGGGATAAAATGGCAACCGGAGATGTTTAGATACCTAGGAGTCGACGTGAGGCATACCCCTGAGCTCACACATGAGCATAACACTGAAAAAGTAATAAAAGGCCTCCGCAAATCCATGAAATTCTGGTCGAAGCTACCGCTTGCTATGATGGCAGAGCAGCAATTGTTCAAATGATAATCCTTCCCCGATTCTTATACTACTTTGTGAACATTTGCCACTACATAAGAGCGCCCTTCTTCAGAAAGCTGGAATCATTAATCAGAGATTTCATATGGGGGCCATCCAGACATAAGCTCTCCTTATCCACACTCACGCTCCCTTAGAAAGAAGGTGGGATACAACTGCCAGACCTTCAAATGTACTATCTAGCAGCATAACTCAGCTACGTGACGAAGTGGCTCTCCGATGAACCGTCCACTGAATTTGGAGTATTGTGGCAAACATCCTCCAAGCTATTCCCCAAAGAAATACTCTGGAACCCTTTGAAACTGCCATATGATGTCCCCATGATTGTAACTCTAGGCAGGCAGATATGGGCCAGAACTTGCTTCCTTCGGCGACTGAACCACCCCTACTCTCCCAATATCCACATCCTGGCTGACGCTTGCAAAACCCAGACGGACCTCACGACAGCCAGAAGCTGGGAAAGCGCCGGAATCTATGCATGGGGTGACATGTTTGAAGAATGCGTATTCAGGGAATTCGAATCGCTACAAGCAAACGAAGGAATCGTGAGTGGCAATTTCTGTGGTACCATCGCCTCAAGAGGACTGCCAAGAAACAAAGGAATACGTGGCCAGAGGAACCCATTCCAGATCCCCTCCTTCAGGAGATGTATGAACTCGCTGACGGCTGGAAACCGGTGGCCCGCCTATAGAGTAGGCTGATGGACAAACCCAACCCGAAAAGTGCATCACTGAAGGAAAAGTGGGAGGCCGAGCTGGAAACTACATTAACTGATAACGAGTGGGAGAGAATATTACTATACCCCAAAGAGGTGTCTAGAAACACCAGATTCAAGCAGATACAACTGAATGTCTTATACAGGACATACATGACCCCTCAAAGGGTAGCCGCCTTCAACAAACAGGCATCCCCAAAGTGCCCCTGGTGCGAAAACGACAATGCTGACCTGATCCACATGTTCTGGACTTTCACCAAGACAACAAAATTTTGGTCCATGGTGAAACGAACCTGCACAAACACTGGGCTAACCAGATACGAGTGGACCCAAAAGAATGCTTATTAGGAGCTCATCCCAGGCTGAGCAAACACAAGCACCTGGTCAAACTAATGGACTTAGCCTGCATTCTCGCAAAGAGATCCATAGTAATGGCATGGAAGTCACCAGGGGGTCCGAGACACGAACGATGGCTTAAAGAACTGGAAAGATGGACAGAAGCCGAGACCAGAGCTTGGCAAGACGGAACCAACGCAGGTGGCGACAATGCTAACGACACCCTTGAATCATGGAAAGCCCTACTGCGCGACATACAGTATGCCGCTGATCATAAACCCACTTGAGAACACATCCCCATCAACACTTCGACTAAGAACCACCCAAGAAATGAGAACCCCTTGACCATGACCCCTTGCGACTCCTGAACCGCTGGCCACCTGCCCCCCTCCCCATTCAGACTGCCAAGAACAATATACTGCACCAAGAAGACTGTTTTAGTTAACGGTTTGTTATGTTAATATCTGTTAACTATTATAAACTGTATGCATTTGCATAAATACCAATAAAATACTTTACAAAAAAAATTGCATTTGTTGCATTCAGTAGTCACCGTGTGGCCCAGGCTAGTCTACAGCTCCCTCACTCCTGCTGCGGCCGAGGAGCGAGCGGGCTCCATGGGAAGAGGGGCTGTGTGTCTCTTGGCTGCTCGCTGGGTGTGCTCCCAGCCCCTCTCCCAAGGCTCCTGGCTCCTCAGCTTGCAATCCTTTGTCCGGGCTCTCCTGGACGCGAGCACACTTCCTCCACTTTGGGCAGTCCTCTGCTGTCAGCCTCGGCACCCGCAGCCTTGGCCCGCTCCTCCGGTTCTCTGTCCCTCTTTCCAGGGCTCTCACAGCTGCACAGCCTCTCCCTCAACAACTCGATCCAGACCTCATCCCGATCGCCATTTTGGAGGTCGGACGCCGGCAGCAGTGCCTCTCCTCCGTACCCAGTCCCGGGCTGCAGTCACCGGCTCTGCTTCTTTTTCCTCTCGCGGGGCACTCCAGAAGGCTTCTCCAATGATTACACACAGTTCTGGGCCAAATTAATTAAGCTTAGCTTGCTAATTATTCAGATCTTGTAGGATCTAGCAGGCGCAGTCCTTGGAGTCAGCCTACTCCATAGCTGTTAGCCATGCCCCCCCCAAGAGTTCTCAAGAATTGTTCATGCCTCGGGCTTCAACAAGACATGTGGGGTGGCCCTGGCCTTGCGAGACACGGTGGATGTCAGGAGAAGAGCCACGAAGATCGATAAGGGGGGCAGGTTTGTGCTGGTGGTGGGAGATTTCAAGGAGGCCACATACACAATAGCGTCGATGTACGCCCCAAAAACCAGCCAGGAAGGGTTTCTAAGGGAACCTCTGGACACCCTGCAAGGGTTCGCCATAGGCCACGTGATCTTGATGGGCGACTTAAATATAGCTTGGTCCCAGGTCCTGAATGGGGATACGAAGGGGTCAACCCATAAGGGAGAGGTGTTGTCCAGACCACTCAGGGACAGATTTGATGCCCTGGGCCTTAGGGACGTCTGGAGGGGGCTGCATGGAGATAAGGAGGGATTCATCTTTTTCTCTATGGTACACAGCTCACAATCTCATATCGACTATATTTCGGTTTTGGCTCCCCTATTGGGACAGGTGGCAGAGGTAGAGCTAGGCCCTCTTGGCATAGCAGATCATGCAGTGGCATCAATGGCTCTCACCCGCACTGAGCGCAAGGCAGCGCTGTGGCACTGGACAGTACCGGGGGAACTGCTGAGGGACCCAACTATAACAAGATCAGGGACTATTTTGAGCTGAAGACAGTAGCCGACACGGGAAAACACCTGATGAGACGGGTTTAAAGCTATGCTCGGAGGGGAGCTCATCATGTCAAAGGCAGCTAGGGACAAGCACCTGTGGGCGCTAAAGACACAGCTGGAAGCCGAGGTAGACGCACTTAAGAAGTGCATGCGTCGAGGCCCATCTAGACGGACCATGAGGGAATACCGGCAGGCGGTCGGTCAGCTCAATGTCCTGTGCACCAAAAAGTCAGAGAGATCCCTGTTATTGTTCCGCCAGCGATTCAATGCCAAAGCCAACAAAGCAGATATGCTGCTGGCGAGGTTGTTGAAGGGGGTGGCAGCCAGCAGCACTATACCATCAATAGTGGACGAGCAGGGTCTTCGGCACCCTCTTACGGAGAGATCCAAGAAGCATTTGCCCAATACTACGGAACCCTGTACCGCTCCCAGAACCCATATGGGCCAAAGCAGGAGGACTTTTTGAACTGGGTCCAATTACCTAAAGTTGGAGCCAATGTTAGGGAGGCCTTGGACGGGGGATAACAGAGGAGGAGGTAAGGAAAGTTATTTCAGTGATCCCCCCAACAAATTGCCCTGACCGGACGGATATACTGCCACTTTTTACAAAACCTTTGGGTGTCTTCTGATTCCCCACCTAGCAAGACTCTACAATCGCTTTCGAGAGTAAGGTTGTATCTCAGTGCTTATGTAGGAGGTGAAAAGTATCCTTATTGCTAAATCCAACAAGGACCTGTGAGGAAGGCATGGTATCACAAGGAGGACGAGGACACAAAAGATACAAATGACCAGTTTTATTTACTTCCAAAGGGGGTTGGAAGAACTCCTGTCTTGCCCTAACACTAAAGATGGGAGAACACTACCATCTAAATAAAAATAAAACAGTCCTAGTCCATCGTAAATCCAAAACTATAACAATAAAACTAGAAGAACCTATTGCCTGCCCTCACTCTAGTAACATACAAGTGGAATAGGGAAATGTAATGCAAGTCCAAAATCAGTGGGAAACAAAAGGATGTCAGAATGGCGTATCAAGATTCTTGCCCACGTTGTATAGCACGTGGGTGGGGTGGGGCACTAGAAGTATGGCCACACTCTGCTATGCAAGTACACCTGGGGTAGCTGGCTCGGCCCTCCAGAGC
The DNA here is from genome assembly GCF_040938575.1 of Ambystoma mexicanum. Taxonomy (NCBI): domain Eukaryota; kingdom Metazoa; phylum Chordata; class Amphibia; order Caudata; family Ambystomatidae; genus Ambystoma; species Ambystoma mexicanum. Next base: position 184,713,018 of record NC_090931.1, on the reverse strand, counting down.
CTGCTTGGCATTCACGCACTCCTTCTCAAAGATCAGGGTTTTGACCTCATGGGTCTCCCTTTCCCCAAGTCCAGGTCAATACCCTGAGATGTTCAGCACAAACAGAAACGTTCCAAGCTTTTCAGCACAAACACAAAAGTTCCAAAGAAAAGTGTTTTTTTAAGTCTCTATAGGCCCCCTCAACCGGGCCCCAGCCTCGCACTTTCAATTTATTTCTTGGTTCCCCTCTCTCAAGCTCAAACCGTTTCAATTTACTTTGTCAGGGTTTTCTTCCCCTAGCTTTATTCTTTAGCGTTTGCTATGCCTTATGGTACTCGTATGCTTTTCACACAGTTCCAAATATTTGACCAGATTCAACAGTTCGCACAATCTACTCAGGCTTTCTTCAGCCTTGCTTTGCCTCAATACTTTATCCACAGTTTCTCTACCCTTCTTCACGCCGAGCCCTCGAGTTTTCCTCACCCAGGTCCGGGCCTTGCAGAGATTGCAAAGTCTCTTCACTTTTGTCAGAATCAAACACAGGTTTCATATAACTTCTTCAGGGAGCAGTGAGTAGGTTTTGGAATGACTGCCTAACGGTGGCTGACAGACGATTAGCGTGAGCCAGTTTTTTGTTGCTGTAATTCAGGGGTTTTCATTGCTTAGTTCGCTATGCAGTTTGGCACACTTTGCTCGCCAATGTGTTTGCTAGCTGTTTTCTTTTCAACAAGGAACATTTTTGAAAGTGGATTTGTGCCTGCTGTCTCACTGGAGGACGCTGCCCGTTTCACTCGGTGTTTCTGTGTTGCTGCGGATTTGGCCCACGTGACTCCTGTGGCTGCCGTGACCTGACCAATAGCCTGCAAGGGGTACGGACTGTTACATTTTGAAACCTGGGACGATTTGAAACTCCAGTAGGAGTTTTCATTGAGGATAACTTAGCACCTACCTTCGTTGTGTTTGGGTTTTTTTTCTTGTGATCTGCAGCTTTGGTTCCGCCTGTTTTCCCAGGAATCATACATAAGAAAAACGCACGCGCATTTGCGCGCACGCATTTGTGAAAGTGCATTTGTTTAAGTGGATTTGTGCCTGCTGTCTCGCGGTCTAGCGGGATAGTCAGGAGTGGCGGGGCCCTTTTTGCCTTGTTTTGCATAATTTTTCAACTTTTTGTTTTTTTACTTCTATCTGCTTGGTTATAAAACGTGCTAAGAAGGTAAATATTGTTGCTATATATATATAGAAAAGAAGCAACAATTGTGCTGAGCCCCAGTGAGGAAAGTTTGTTTATATGTTGGGGTTTGACACAAGTGCATAACTATTAACAGTTTATCTCCGCATAGTAAGGCTGAAGATAAGTTCAGACTGCACTTTCTGCATCACATCAAGGCATTGATTCAGTGGTGAGATTAACTGCTGGTGACCCTGGGGTAACGGTTACATCTATATAAGTGATTTAGCCAACAGAGTTTTTATTTTCTTGGCTAATAGCTGTTTGCACATTGCACGTTGCGGTCCCAGTTGATTACCATTGAATATATTGTAAGTTAAGAAAACGAGAGAATGGATAAAATGCAATTTACTTTGAAAACAGGAATGCCTGCTGAAAATGTGGCTTTATTTAAAGAAGGGGTAAATATGACTCCAACAAACTTGGCACCTAATTCTGATACGCCAATAAAACATCAAAAGAAAAATATATTGATTCGCCTTGGAGATAAGAAAATGGCAAACAAAATTAGAAATCATTTGATAACTAAAGGATACGATATTCAGCAATATTACAATCTGGGGGCTGGCTTGGTGAATGGAAAAAGCAAAATCCATTTGAACAATGCCAGTCATGATAAACATGATAATCTTCTTGAATTAAACACACGTGTTGATTTAGAAGTGGCTGCCATTAAAAATAATGTACAGACCATAGGGAGTGTGAAAAGTGGTAGTATGATATCAGTCACAACGATGGAAAATGAAAGTAAACATTGTGATGACATCATAGCAGTAGTGTGCAAAACACTTGAGATGATCAATGAGAGTCCGCCAAAACTATGTTCTGTGGAAGCTCAATATAGATTAAGGGAAGCTTACCGCAACATGCGTATCACAGGACAAATAGATGAGGAAGCTCTCAATTTTATGGATTTGAGTGCGGCGTCAGCCTGTGAGGAAGAAATTGCATTTGTCCACTCTAATACGGGCGCTCTTATGCAGGTTGATGACTTGTCTCCAATTCGAATGCAAAATTTAAGTAATCAGATCATGCCAGAGGAAATAAATGAGACTAGTGATCCTCAAACCCTAGAAAATAAAGAATCTAAAACAACTCCAAATTCATCAGCAATTTCTGATAATGAAGCTTCTTTAAGCTCTCTGTCGTTTGTACTTCCTTCTCCAAGACAGGTGAAGAGACCTTGGGAGGGACACCGGTCACCTGGGTCTAACAATAATCATATGGAAGAAACTTTAGCACAAGGAGACATGAGTACAACCCTACCGTCAATGAAAACAGCCTTGCTATCCTTGGCTAAATTGGATGAAGCCATGGATCAAAAAATGAACTGCCAGACGATATTGCTGACAAAGCTAACAAATAAAATTAACAAAGGGGGAACTGTGGGGGAATCAAGAGTGTGTGACCCTCAGTTTGAAATCTTCAGACATTGTTGTATAAGAGACTCTGAGTCGCAAACAGAAATTGTTCAAGGTAATGGAATTAAAGGGCTGCCTCAGCTTAAACAATTTATTTTTGGTGGTGGTAAAGAATCCAAAGATGGGGGGAAAGAACAAGAGTCCAAAATCCACATTGATCTAACTAGTGAGAGTGGTGGGAAACTTTTGATTCGTCCCGATATAGTGAGAAGTGGGGATGAGATAAGTAAAGAGAGATGTCAACAAGAAATGATCCTTGTACCAGTAAAAGAGAATTTAGGAAAGAATACCATCAATAAAGGAGCGGGAGCCACCAAAAAGAAAATGGCTAATAAAGTACGGGCAAAGCCAAGACGCTATCTAAAAATAACAAATGCTACAAAAGATGACGTTGGCAAAAAGCATGAGAATACTGGTTGCAGGGGGCAATTGAATCAACAACTGGTGAAGAACAAGGAGAAAGCCACCTTTGAGTTGTGCTATAAGCCTTTGGATGATTTGATGGCTGTAAGTGAGGCTGTGATTGAGAAACAAAGTGTACAACTGCAGGAACCCTCGGGTGACTCTCCTCCCGCCATACAATCCGAGGCAGATGTGGGTGGTTTGATTGATGCGCAAATGAGAGAGGAAATAAACAAGACAATAGAACAGTATATTGTGGAAAGGCAAAAGGAGAAACCCAAAAGGGAAAAGTAACAGGTAGTCCAAAACACCTGGAAGCCTAATCTCGCCCCTTGCACCACTTTGCCCTCCTCGGATAATTCTGAGGGGAACTTCACAGATACAGGACAAGTGGTACAAGGTGTACAGTGGAAACCAAATACAAGCTCAGGCAGAGATTATAATCCAAAAGTGAGAGCAATGGGGCAAAATAATTATCACTGCTTTATTGTGGAGTGCAGAGAACACCCGTCTGCCCAATATGATCTTAATCGATCCAGTGTCCTCAACATTTGCAAGGAAATACCTGAGTTGAGAAACTTAACATCATCTGATATCGATAGGGTTGAGTTTTTGGGTGACAAAGACTTATCAAGATCTAGGATTACTTTTCGTTCAACCGTTCTGGCTGACATTGTGTGGGAGGCAAGGAACATCTTTCTCCTCAAGGATTTTAACATTTATAAGGAGGAGGTACAGGAAACAGGAGGTAACAGGTTGGGAGTCCAAAAATGGGTGCCTCGCATCTATGGTTCTAGTAGTATGGGACAAAACAATTGTGAAAAGGAAAGGTTTGACTACGCATAACAATCCATAATAAAAGAAAACACTAACCTGATATGCTGGAATACCCGTGGCATTACACATTTTACCAACACTCAAAGCACGGAGTTAAATGATTTCGATATTGTAGTACTGCAGGAAACTTGGTTGGTGGAGGCTCCGATTTGGAATGGTTACGAGATAGTTATAGAACCCGCCATCTGCCTGCCTAGGGGGAGACCTATGGCAGGTCTTCTTATACCTATAAGAAAATCAAAAGGGTTCAGAGTTACAATTTTTGACTCCGGTACTCCCTTTATTCAATCCATCAAATTGGCTAGCGAAGATTACGCTATCATAATTGTTAACATCTATTGGGGAAAGGCTCACTTGTCACCAGACTGTTTTTTTACTTATCTAGAGAAAACTTGCAATAGAATTACATTAGAAAAGCACATTGATTATGTGCTAATTGTGGGTGATATCAATCTTCACCATGTGTCCAAAAGTAAAATGAAAATTAACAGTTGAAGGACAAAGGTGGAATCAATTTATGGAAAACATGCAATTGGTTATGGTTAATGGTTCGGTGGAAGGTGACACGCCGGCTACAAGCACATGGCATAATGGCTTATTTGAAGCCACCATTGACTATATTTTTGTGAATAAAGCTATGATGAATATGATCCAGTCCCTGAATATAAGACCTAATAGCAAAAGTGACCATCATCAACTTTGCCTAGTGTGGGAGTTGGAGAATAAACACCCGGCAAAAAGCTGGGAGAAATATAAAGGCAACATAATTGCAAACAATGCGAGAAATCGCCTAAAATGGTCCAACTCCTCACTGATGAATTTTGATAGCCAATTGTCTTGCAATTCGGGGAGGGATTAGGTGTCAACCATGCAAAAATATGTGTTGGTAAATGCATATACCCAAGGTTATATCTACAAGCACACGCATACATTCGATATGGATGTTAAAAATAAAAAATTTGAATTAAGACAGCAAATACGTATGATAAAACATCTTCCAATTGAAGAAAGGGTGCTGAAAGCCAAACATTTTCGAATGAGGTATAAAAACTGGCAAAAAGGCACTGTGTTTTCAGAGGGATAACGAGCATATGTTAAAGAACATTTTTTCCAAATTGTCTGCTGAAATCTGGGTTTTGCTAAATGAGGCAACATATAAAGATCAAAACTTGGTGAAGATAAACTCTATTTCAGCAGAAACCTGGTGCGCATACGTCCTTCAAATATATCAAACTCCTATGGTAGACAGCCAGCTTACTATTAGGAGTGAAAATTGGGACCATCAAATTAATTCGATCAGGATGACATATTGCTTTATGTATCAAAACTCAGCAGCTCACGGGTTGCCGGTTCCAATGGGCTCAATAACAAAATGCTTAAAGAAAATCCTGAAATTTGGTCGAATATACTAATGAACATATTTGGGGTGGTAATGCGCTCTGTGAACTTGCTTGATTCTTGGAGAAAGTCCATACTTATTCCCTTATATAAGAAAGGGAACAGATTAGATCCTGCATCCTACAGGCCCATTGCACTCCTGGATTGTCCGGGGAAGATCTTTGTCCGTATAGTGCTCCGAGAGTTCAATTACTGGCTTGACAGTAAAAACCTAAGAGATCCATGGCAGACGGGATTCTTGAAAGGACTAGGTACAGGGGTTGTTATGCATGAATGCAGTAATTGCCAAGCAAGCTAGGTTGAAATTACCCCTGTATGTCGCATTCGTCGATTTTAAAACCGCATTCGACTCCATTCTAAGGGAACTCCTTGTCATGAAGTTAATGAAAAATGACTGTCCGTGGAACATTCTTAAATGGATCATCGATTTCCACAACAAAACATCCTTGCAAATAAGACTGAACAATGAGGGAATGTTGTGAGACCCTATTTATAGTTCTAGGGGTCTTAAACAAGGGTGCATACTTGCGTCATCAGTCATTAACTTCTTTATCCTCGACCTAGGCAAGGAATTTGACAATATTGTGACTGACTCGCCAAGGTTGGGGCCAAAAGAGGCTAAATGGCTGCTGTATGCTGATGACCTTCTTTTGGTATCTAAAAACCCCCATGGGCCTATGCAATATGTTACGGGCTCTAGAAAATTATGCAAGCCGTAACAAAATGACTATAAATATAAAAAAAACTCAGGTTGTCCAATTTGGGAAGTGGGTGGAAATTATGGGGAGCAATGGATGGGGTAGTGGCAAAAAGGGACTTGCGTGCAGTTCTGAGTTCTGGGACTCTCGTGCCCATATTGGCCGCGACATCTCTACCCAAGTTCCATAACAAAATTGGTAGCTGACACATGACACAACTTAGCCAAAAAGTATGCGATTACGAATGTTCAGTCTCCGTTTACTCCACTGTACAATAACCACGACTTCTCTGCGGGGTTGGAGCCAGGGGCTTTCGTGCAGTGACAAAAAGGAGGCTGTCATATACTCAGGTATATGTTTCAGGGCCTCTCCTTTCGATCTTTCCCTGAGTCGAAGCAGTCCTTTGTGGTGGTGGAAAACTAAAGGCTGCATTAATTCCAACTAAGGCACTGGCTCTATCCCCCGCCATAAAGGAGGCAGCAACACACCCACTTACCAAGTAAAAAAAATATCTAACGACACACGATGGGGAAAGGGGACTTCAGGGGACTACAAACTGATTTTTAGGTGGCACTACATGGGTGGAGATGCCCCAAATTGAACCATTCTGGAGCGAGGTGCGGGAATCCCAGGAGGGAATATTTGGTGACACTGCAAAGGCACACCCTGAGAAAATTATACTAGGGGTGGACGGGGAGAGGGCCGGGGAGTAACCCAGGGGCCAGAGGAAGGCAAGAACAGTGCTTACATTGGCGGCAATGCTCCTGACGGCGCAGATTTGGAAGGGGGCAGCCACCCTCACAGTTCAAGATTGGCTAAGGAATATCTGGCAGTTTTTGGCACTCGAATGGGCAATGTATGCAATGAGCAATAACCTAGCGCAGTTCTCTACAGACTGGGGACAAATCCTTGCCTTTCCTAAGGAAGACTTTAGAGCCCAGTGGTACCCCCAGTGCCTACAATTACTAGACCTGTTTTAGGGCCCCGGGAGGGGCTTTATTACTGCTTTTTATGGTTTTATGTTTGCATCTGCCTGTGGGGGCTGGTGGTAGGAATGGGGAGGTGAGGTGAGGGAAATTGGTAAAGTTGTATAATTTTGAAAGGAGGAATTTCCGAAAGATGTCTTTACTGTTGAAATGTCATAAACAGAGTTTCAAAATAAAAGGTTAAGTAGTAGAGGTTCTAAGCATAATGATACAAAGCTAGAGAATGTACTCACACTTAGAAACACCTTGTGACCAGACATAAAAGACAAGTGAGGTAAGAGGCGAATAGCCTGTTAGATGAACATCATTCAGAAGGCACCAATGTGTGATATAATCTCATGAGGGCCATTAGCAGGGCCCAGGTAAATGAGTTATTTTATATATGTGAGCTTATTCCACATGTGGTTGGCACCCCCAGACTGTGTTTATCTCAGGAAGTGCCAACTTTAGAGGTTATATGATGGTTATAGAAGGTCCAATATTTTGGAACAAGAAATGGGTGAGGGTGCAGACAGTGTTTTATGCTGAGGGACTAATAGAATTTACAGAAGAAGAAATAATGCAAACGGATGAAAGCTATAGACATGTATGGGCATTGCATGTAAATAAGTTGACAAGTCTGCATCAACATGAACAATATGTAAAAATACAGAAACTCACTTGATCTTCATTTTTGTTTCAGAGGCAAAGGAAGTGTGCCTATTGGCAATAACTGCAACTGCAACCAGACGTACCTGATGCCAGCAGTAAGTGAAGACAGAGCCACGATAATGGACATTATGTGGCAATGTGGAAGGCCTATCATTATTTGCCACCCTCGTGGACAGGCCTCTGCTCACTGGCAACGTTGTATGCCCCTGTCATGATGGTTCTGGAGAAACATGTGAAATTGTTTAAAGGACAATCCCTGTCCCCTCTACAACCCCCACCGATTGTAGGACAAATGAACTCACCCAGGGTGCAAAGAAAGAAATGTTCTGGGTATTTTTCAAAGGAAGCTGGGGAAGGTATCTGTGCATACCAATTGTTTTCAAACTAACTGCTAGGTCCAGGGATACAGACGGCTACCAATTCAAAATGGCTTCAGATTATATGCTGTAACCTGATGAACTCTGAAACACCACAGAAAACGGTCTCAATACAATACGTGAGGAACTTTGCCGCTCTAAGGCTTGTGGCACTCCAGAATTGGATGGTGCTCGACCTGCTTACAGCAATGCAGCCCTCATCTTCTTAATACTTCTTTGGTGTATCTATCAAATAGTTGCCACTTGTTGGGTGTCTCATGGTAATAAACATAACCTCCTTGTAGTTATGACAGGTAATGCCACTCCTCATTGGAAAGATTAAAGCTGTCATACAGATGTGCAACCACAGGTAGGAGAAACAAAAAGGTACCCAATGAATAGACCTTGTTGCCCAGGAGATGCCCTTTGGTCACCACCCTGACCCAGAAAATTACTTAGAGTGCTACATAAACACTAAATCAGAATGGCCAACCAGCTACTTAAGATGCACCCCATGGGATTACGCCATATATGGAGGAGATTTAAGAGATATACATACAATATGGATACCCAGGAGAGAGTATGACTGGCAACAGGAGGAAGAGGAGTATGAGAGAACTTTTTTAGAGAGATTCATCCCTTATGGGACGAAAGGGGGGGAACGTTGGGAAGTGTGAAAAATGTTAGATAATACATCCAACGGCCAAAACATATGTGAAAATATAAGCTGCGAAAGTTATTATGAACAGGCACACAGCGTAGAAGCAAGCAACCCATATAAAGAAGGCTTTCTTGCATAGGCCCGACAAGGCAGTAGTAGCCATGCGTTGGTAAACCATAATGCATACATCTTTTTTTTTTAAACTTTATTTAATACTGACATTCTTGCTTGTGAGGGCAAGCACATTTCACACATAAAGTCATGGCGTACATTTAGTGCAGTGTAGTATGAGGGTTTTTTAAAGTAAATTTACATAAGGGGGAAAGGAAGGGGAGGGTGGACGGGGGAGGCAGGTGAGGAAGGAATATCAGGAAAGGGTGTAATTCGGGAGACATTATGGTGCTCGCAGTTGTAGTCTCATCCTCCTTAGCGAGCAGGTCTGATCTAAGTGGGGCCCATATGTCCTTGGGTCTCGAGGTAGTTTGAATCCCTCGGACGTATGTCTCTTCACATTCTTGTGTGTTAATTAAGTCTCTTAACCAGTTCTGGTGTGTGGGGGGATCTTTTGACTTCCATTTCCTAAGGATATTCCGTTTGGCCACGGCACCTCCCACTGCGAATAGTCTACGGGTCTTGACGGAAGCCTTTCCGATGTCTTCCAGGAGATATTTCAGGTTTGTGACTGGGATGTTGGTATTTAAAATAGCGTCCGTTGTGTTGGCAATTTCTTCCTAATATTGCTTAATCGGCGGGCATTCCCAATACATATGGTTGGCTGATGCATTGAGTGTTCCTTACTTGGGGCATGGTTGTGGCTTGGCGGGATCGAATTGGGCGATTTGTTTAGGAGTAATGTGGAGTTGGTTCAGGATTTTGAATTCGATAAGTCTGAAGTTTGCACAAAGGGAGATGGTTTTGGTGTATTTGCAGTAGTTTGTCCAATCTTTTTCCCATTTAGTTTTCATATTGTACTTAGATGGTGTATTAGATTGAACATTTCTGTATAGGGGGGACACGCAGCCCCCAAAGCCATCTTCTGTAAGGATCTCTGTTAGGAATTTGTGCGTCGGGGTGCATTGGGGAAGGATGGCCATTTTTTTTTGCAGGCAGCCTTCAGGTGTTGGTGGTCCAGGCTTGTGGTTAGATTTTTTCCAGCTCTGTTTTGGATTTCCACCAGCGTGAGGAAACTCCCCTCTGGGAAGAGGTCTCCAAGCCTGGCGTGTTTGTCGGGGTCCCACAGTGTCTGCATAGTGTGGTCCATTGTGGGTTCCAGACCTATGTAGTGCCATAGAGGAAGGTACGGCCAGTAGGGTATGTCGCATTTCACTCTCTTCAGGATCTGCGCCCATGCTCTTGCTATAGTTTCCATTGGGGCAGCCATCAGTTTTTCTCTGGGTACCTTGGCAAATATCATACTCTTAAGGTTCAGTGGTGCAGCTGCAAACTCTTCTGCATGTATATGGGCATATTGCTCTGTGTTGTTGGCCCAGTACTTAGCGAAGTGTGCTTGTGCTGAGTAGTAGTATAGCTGGAAATCCGGGGCTGCTAGGCCGCCTGTGTCGAAATTCTCGCATAGTTTGGGCCAGCTCAGTCTAGGTGACCTTCCTCCCCACACAAAACGAGCACTAAGTTGTTGCAGTGTGTCGAAGAATTTCATACCTGGCCAGATCGGGATGCCATTGAATAGGTACAGCAGTTTTGGTACTATTAACATTTTCAGGAGAGAAATTCGTCCGTACAATGACAGCAGCAGTTTGGTCCAGGCATTAAGTTTATATTCCAGTTGTGCTAGGTAAGGGGCATAGTTGTTGGTGTATAGTGTTCTTTTGTCTGGTGCCATTATTATGCCTAGATATCTTGCTGTGGTGGGCGACCAACGTAGGCCCTCCATGGCTGCAGACTGGCTTGTGGACTCTGTGAGGGGAATAACTTCGGACTTGGCTTGGTTAATTTTATATCCTGAGTATCTGGTGAATTCAGTAATGTCCTAGAGTACCTGTGGTAAGTGATTTTCCGGGTTCCTGATGTATAGCATCGTGTCACCTGCATAGAGCGAGATAAATTGAGGTATTCCCAGTATGCGGATCCCCCTCCAGGCGTGGCTGTGGCGTAGACGTGCTGCCATTCCCTCTATTGTTAGTGCAAATATTAGCGGGGAGAGTGGGAAGCCTTGCCTCGTGCCTCTGCCTAGGTTGAAGGCGGCCGATAGGGTGTTGTTGGTGCGTACTCTAGCCGTGGGGTTGTGGTATAGTAGTTTTAGAGTTCTAAGGAATCCTGATCCGAACCCCATCTTTCCTATGATTCCGTACATGAATTCCCAGGCGATGGAGTCGATCGCTTTTTCCGCGTCTAATGAAATTACCTCTGCCCGATGATCCAGATGGGATGTAATAGCGAAGAAGCGTCTAAGGTTCAGGGCAGTGGAGCGGCCTGGTATAAAACCTGTCTGGTCAGAGTGCATCAATTTAGTCATGTAGGGGGTCAGCTTATTGGCTATGGCCTTAGCAAATATTTTGGTGTCCACGTTGATGAGGGACAGCGGTCTGTACGAGGATGGGGAGTGAGCTGGTTTATGTGGTTTTAGCAGCACTGTAATAATGGCTTCTCTCATTGTCGGTGGGAGTGTTCCGATTTCCAGGACTTCATCCCATACCTCCAGTAGCCGCGGGGCTAGTTCGTCAGCATATATTTTGTATAGATCTGCTGGTAGACCATCTGACCCTGGTGCCCTGCCAGACTTGAGGTATTTGATTGCTTGTTTTGTTTCTTCGAGGGTGAGGGGCAAGTCCATATTACCACTGTCTTCCGAAGTGAGTTTTGGGAGGGGGAAGGAGTCGAGATATCCTTGTAGTTCTACTGTTGGTACTTGATCTGCATTTGTGTAGAGGTTATTGTAGAAGAGTCAAAACACCTCGTTAATTTCTGAATAGTCCACATGGTCCGAGCCTTGGTCGTCCATTAAGCTGGTGATTTGTCTGTGTCCCTGTTCGGACTTAATAAGGTTTGATAGCATCTTGCCGGACTTATTACCCTCGCCATATTTCCTGGCTCTAATTGGTTGGGCTGTTTACCACACTTCCTGTTCTGCCAGTGTCTTAAACGTATTTAGCTCCTCCTTTAGCCTGAATAGTGTTGCTGCAGTAGGAGATCTGGTGTAGGCTGCCTCTGTTTCTTTCATTTGGGTTTCGGTTATGGCCAGTTGGGAACGTATGGCCTTCATTGTGCCGTGTACTTTGGAGATCAGATGACCTCTAAGCCACACCTTGAAGGCCTCCCAGATTGTGTGATTCGATTCTACTGTGTCTTTGTTGAGGTCGAAGAAGTCCTGCACTTCTGTGCGGAGTGGTTTATGTACTGAGCAGTCTTGTAGGAGGTCTGGGGGTATCCTCCATAAGCAGTGTTCGGGGTTGGGTGCGCCAATCTGGATTTCGAGCATCACTGGAGAGTGGTCTGAGAGAGTCCTGAGTAGTATTGTGCATTCCTTTAATTGCACCGTGCGGAACAGAGCCAGAAGTCTATCCTGGAGCTTGACCCATGGACGTATGAATGGAATGTGTAGTCTCTGGTAGTGGGTTGCATTTCCCTCCAGGAATCCGCCAGTGGGACTGTGTTCATGGCCTGTTTTATGGTAAGTGCTGCTTTGGTATTTGCTTGCAGGCCCGTGGATGTCCTATCGAGGGCGGGATCAAGGATGGTATTGAATTCCCCTCCCCATATTATTATTGATTCTTCTGCGGGGGATATGAGGTTTCCAATCTGTTGATAGAATTCCGGGGTATCTGTGTTGGGGCCATACGTGTTTCTGAGTATTAGTTCCTGCCCTTGAAGTGTGCCCCAAAGTATGACGAATCTACCGTCTGCGTCTATCTTGGAATTATGGACTAGGAGTCCCAATCTGCGGTGTATTAGGGTCAGGACCCCTCGCGATTGAGTCGAGTAATTTGTATTAAATACCTGCAGACCCCATGAATGACCAATAGAGTTATTTGTTTGTTCCATCGTATGTGTCTCTTGTAATAGTAGGATGTCTATTTTGTGTCTATTGGCATACGCTATTACTTTCCTGGTTTTGATTGGGTTAAGAAGTCCCCTTACATTCCAGGACAGAAATCTGGTGTTTTTAGTTCTTTGATGAGATGCCATTATTCCCCTTCTGCAGCATCTACACTGATGTTGCTGTGCTGCAGAACTCTTTTCCCTCTTGCGATGATGTCAGGTTTTTTTGTACTTTTCTTACAACTAACTGTAACCAGACCAACTTTTCGGTGGTGCGGTTTAACATAACTACCGCACTTTATTGTTGAACCCAGGCAACAGGCCTGTTTGTTCCCCCAACCCCCACCCTCACCACCCCCCCAAACGGGTGCTGTCTCCCAAACAACCATTAGCTTCTTGCGTAACAACTAGAAGGAGTGAGGGGGCTGCGTGGCCCATCCTCGTCTCCGGGACTGTAATTTAGTGTTCATGCGGATAGGCACGGTGCCGCCTTATCTGACAGCTGTAGCGGTGGGGTCAGTGACTTGTCAAGGCCGGTAGTTGGAGGAGCGTTGGTCAGGTCCCTGTGGGTATCTCCGGAATGTGCCTTTCTATGTAGGTCATAGCTTCATCTGGTGAATCAAAGAATTGAGTCTTTCCCACATGTTGGATGCGAAGCCTTGCTGGGAACATCATGGTATATATCGTTTTGCGGTCTCTCAGTGCTCTTTTCACTTGGTCAAAGGATCTTCGATCTGTCTGCACTCCCTTGCTCGCGTGCCAGCCGGAGCACCAGATCTTGATCACGGTAATTGAGGAGCCTTGCTATAATTGTCTGTGGTGGTGCCCCTGGTTTGGGGGGGGAGGTAAGTGCTCTGTGAGCCCTCAATCAGGAACTGCTTGGAGAACTTTGCATCTGGGAATAAGGAGTGGATCATGGCCACCAGGAATTGTTCCATAGGGATATTGGGTTTGCGCTCCGCCACCCCGACCACCCTAATGTTATTGCACCTCGAGCGGGATTCTAAGTCTTCACACTTATTCTGTAGTGTCTTGATGTCTTTTGGAATTTTTTCCATGGATTGGCCCTGCATGGTAGCAGTGTCTTCCAGTGTGGAAATCCTGTTTTCAGCCTCAGTGACCCTGGAGTTTACTTTCCTTATATCGGCACGGATGGAGGCTATATTTTCGTCCAATATCGTCCAGTTTAGTGTTGATAGCCGCAAACCCTCTTTCCATAGCGGCCATGTATGGGGCCATTTCTTGTGTAGCGGGATCCGGGGTGGGTGTTTTAGAGGTTTCTGCGGGGTCATTGTCTTTTTTGTCCTTATTTTTGGCCCCACCTGCCATATTTGCAGGGGGTGGACTTGCTGAATGTGTTACTGCTGGGTGTCTGATCGGTGAGGCTTGTGTCTGGTCGGAGTGGAGTGTTTGTCACAGCTTGTCAGTTCCACCGGTATATGGCTAGGTAGCAGGGGGTAAGGGGTGATGTGTCTCGCCGGAAAGCAAGTTCTCCCCTCCTTAGTCTCTTGCCCAGCTCGGGGCTATGGGGAGCCGTGGGCCCGTTTCCACTCAGCACCAGGTTGAGGACCCGGATTGTTGGTTTCCCGCCCAAGGCGACGGGGTGTTGTGGAGGTGTCCCACGCAGGCGAGACGGTCTCCCTTCAAGGTTCACCCAGCCCCAGGGAGCGGGCAGGCAGAGGGTAAAGAGCCAGGCAGCGGGGGTCCGCAGCTGGTGTCCTCGAGGTAGCTCAGTGGTGCAGCATCAGGACGTGGGGGGCCACGGGCTCAGATGCCGCCCAGTCCTGCAGACCCACCACCGTCCAGCCTCAAGACGGGGAAGCGGGCAGCAGATCACAGCGGGGCAGGTTGGGAGGTGGATCAGGAGGCGCTGGGCGGCGGAGCGCCGGGGCGGGGCTGCCCAGACCTGGGCTCTGGACTGTGTGGGTCTGCGCGATCACCCCTACCCGGACCCTTAATGCTCGCAGGGACTGTGAGCGCCCCACCCGCAGTCAGTGCTGGAAAGGAAGGAGTCTCGCCACTGCATGGGGGTTTGCGGTCAGGTGGCAAACAAAATAAGGATTACTGGGGCTTCCGCGAAATCTTTCTCCAAACCTAGATATGGCGTGAAAACGCCGAGCCGTTGGGTGGAGATGCGCCCACCTCCAGATGGTATATCTCCACGGCAGGTGGGCAGATTTTCCCCAAACTTGCACCGCTGTCTGTTGGGGGGGGGGTTTAGACACCCTCAGCGGTCTTTTGTTTTTTGTGGCAACGCGGTCTCTCCGCAGGATATTCTGTTTCAGGAGCTTGCTGGTCCCGGAGCTCTGAGGTTAGGCGGCCATCTTGTTCGGCGAGGCACAGCGCCCCCCCATAATGCATACATCTTAAAGATGAACATAACCGTGTGTCCTTTAACAGATACAGAATCATTTAACATTAAATAGGGAAAATAGAAGTATTCATATGATGATGAACAACCACAACCTTTTACATTAGCTGAATACACAGTGCATGAAGGCCTCGAGATCAAGTTTGCTATCCCTGAAGCATGAAAATGCCCCATCCCCATAGCAGTCAACATCTGCCAGACTCTTGCAGAGAGGCACACACATTCCAAGTTGTAACTTCCCAACACCAATGACTGAATGCCACACTATGATTGGTCAGGACAAGGGGGGCAAGCGTCTTCCTTGGCCTGAGTTGCAGTAGTGAGGTCATGAAAGAGCAACAAAAAGAGATATCAAACGCAGAGCTAAGGACAAGACACTGCATACCAATTGGTGAAAACACATTAGCTTAGCTGGGTCCCTAAGCCCATGTTCAAGAGAGATAGAACAATTTATGTTCCTAGGCAGAACATCCAAACGTATCATAACGAAGGTCACAAGTTGGCAGTATTTAAACACCAAGAAGTAAAGAAGTATGATTTTCAAGACAGAATGATCTCAACACAACACTGCCCTCTGTAGGATTAATCACACTAGCAGTGCTTCAATTGCTGAGAAAGAAGGTATGTAAAGCACCATTACCCAGGAGGTAGAATCAATTAGGAATCAATGATTTTTACAGAAGGTCACACATAACTCTCACAGCATGTATACAAAAGTAATAACAACTTTATGAAATCACAAGCCATGTAAACTCATACAAATATATACATATACAAGTATTCTTGCCAATGCCAGAGAATGACGTTTGCAAGAAGCTGGACTCAAAGGCAGGATAGATGAACTCATGAAAAAAGGATGGACAAAGGACATGCAAGTAATGTTTCCAATGACTAGTTGCAAAGTGGACTGATGATGAGTAGTCCACAATGGTAAGAACGGTAAGATGGTGGCAATCGCTTAGGTCAATGGGTAAAGGATGTAAAAGTTATAATTTCAATATCACACAGTCACATCTCCCATAGGGATTGGTCTAAATGTACTTGGTAATTTTACTCCACACATACTTCTCTTGGAGGACCCAATTAGAAGTCGAGTTGGAAAGATACATGTTTAAATGAGTGAGGGGGCGTGGCTAACTGGCCATGTAAGAGGCTGTGTGGCTCCAGAGCTCCTGCTGATTCGGAATAAATCCTAAGAAGCTTGTTTGATGAAGGCAGCCGGCATACCATCTAAACTGACCTAAAGCTGTAGGAAGGAGTGCTGCATGCGGCGCACTATACTGCAGCTAGAACCGAGCCATATGAAGAAAGTTATATGCTGAAAGGAAACTGCTGGGGTCCCGACGGCATCCATGCAAAATGGCCACCCCAGGGGAACAAAGGAAGCAGGGACCGTAATCCAGGACTCCCAACGCGGCAGACCGAGGGTGCCCGCAATACAACAAAAGACAGTCAGGCATCCAGTGCAGGTTGGGGGGGGGGCGCTGCAGTGAATATAATCGCTGGGGAGTGGAGTGTGTCAGCCCCCTGTAACGTGCTGCATAGGAGAATAGCAGCGCGCGTATGATCAAGAACCTGGCTGTGGGGGCTACACGGTGAAGCAGCCACCCCAGGTGCTGCCTGAGAGGAACACGGGACGGCGTTCCCATATATACATTAACAGAGCACAGGACGCGATCTGCACTGGCTGAGCCACCCCGGACGAAGCCTGGGATGAACCCGGAGTAGTGCTCCCATAAACGCACAAATGGAACACAAAACACGATCTCCACCGGTTATGCCAGTGGATACGTGAGACCCAGACGGAGACCGGACCGCTCCCTGACCTATGGTGAGCGGTGCCGAAAAATAGCCTGATGACACCCGTGAAGATGTCCAGGAAGGGCTAGGACTGCCGCGAGGCACAGTCACTTGGACCTACAGTGAGGACGAGACAATAAGAAGATACGTTGTATCAGCCCCGAGAAAGAAGTAACAAAGAAGTTGAATGTTCTAGTGCTGCATGTCCTGAAAAGCACACCTTTGGCGAAACACACTAAAGGAACATTGGTGTGCAAGATCTTCCCGGCGCGCACTGTGCAGATGGGAAACTTATGAAGCAGGCGTGCCTTAAACGAAGGAGATAAGGTACAGCTGGGGTCTCCTGAACAATGGGACTGCCCAGGACTCTGAAGCACAGAGGGACCAAACGGAAAGAGGGGGACATGCAATAAAAATTCAAGCGCAACCACAGACATCCAATAGACAGTCCGTGCAAGGCGAGGTCTCAAGCAAGGCTGGGCGCCGAGGGATACGTGGACTTAAGAAGTAGGCAATCCCAAGTGGAGAGAATATCCCCAAATTTAACATGGCCACTGTACACGGACTGAAGTGAATAGGTAACTGAGGAGTATTTTACCAATTAACCATATACAACGGAGAGGGACATGAGCAAAGGGCTGCCCATGCAGAGTACACTTGGGGAGACCTAGATCAGTAGTCCAGTCACTGGGAGAGCACGTGGCGGCGGAAGGGGCAAGCTAGGTGCTACACTTACATAGCGCAGCTCCCGGGCACTGCCGCTACAGCAATAATGGAGTGGTGGGAAGAGACACCCGTGTGAGTGAGCAGCGAGTCTGTAAAACGGACCCCGTCAGGAAAGGTGCAGATACAAGCCGAAGGCACAGGTGGATGGGCAGTTGGGACCCATGCATGTCGTGGCTGCTAGAGTCGCCGGAACGCGGAGGAGACCGAAAAGGGCTGCCACGTGTGCATTCATAGCACAGAGACATTAGCCGGATGAAGTAGGCACCAAGTAAGCCAAAATCCCAGAAAAGTGGTGGCTGAGGACACAAAGAGGCACACGACGGAAACCCACACACGATTGTAGCCCTAGCACTAATTAGGGTACAGGGTGGAGAGACCACCCCAGGAACAGTGATGGCCACTAAGCTAATCAAAAACAAAGGGAAGCAGCCCACGATGGAGGAGTTCAGTAAGTCCCCACAAACAACGGAGGTGGTTAAGCAGAAAGGGCAAAATATGCAAAGCGAAGCAGCCCAGACACGAAACGACCAGTGATTCCTGGAGGCGATCGCAGACTTGAAAACGTCAGGGGAGGCTAAACTCGACGCCGCAGTGGCCGAACTGAAGGCCTCACTGGAATTTAAGATAGACGCAGTGCAAGTGGATGTCAATTTGTTGCATCAGGACGTGAGAGCGCTAGCGGAACGCACAAGCGGCTTAGAAGTAGAAGTGAAGGCTAACACAGCCACCTGCTCAGCAAACGCCACAGAAGTGCATATATTGCGACAGCAAGTGCGGAACCTGGAAAATAGAGCGGAAGAAGCAGAAGGGCAAGCACGCAGAAACAACATACGCATCGTGGGGCTTCCGGAAGCAGAAGGATCGGGCCCAACCAACTATGTCGAGTCTATGCTGTTGCAGGAAATTAAAGGGGGTGCTCTCACCCAGGGGTTCGCGGTAGAAAGAGCACACAGAGCATTGGTGCGAAAGCCGCCAAGGGAGCCCCACCATGCCCGATCTTTGCTAAAATACTGAATTACAGGGACAGGGAGAAGATCTTGGAACATTTTCAGAAAGGAGGAACGATACATCGAGAATCAGCGTCCATCACGGCATACCCGGACTACACCCTTCTGGTACAGAGACAGAAGCTCCACTACGGGGCGATCAAAAGGAGGTTGCAGGGAGCAGGCTACAAATACATGCTGATGTAGCAAGCGAAACTTAAGGTGTTCAACAAAGGCAAAGCCCTATTTTTTGAGACTCCGGAGAACGCAGCAGAATGGCTGGATGCACAGAACTGTCCAGCCGGAGCAGACGGAAAGCAATATGGATAAGTGAACCTGGGGTTTTTGGAGCTGAGCGGGTGTGGGAGACGGGCACTCTGGGACTTGATTATAACACTGTATATTATTAAGCTGGGCAAATTGAGCGTTATATGTTAGCTTCATGCGGGAGACACAGGTGTTGCATTGGAACAGCGACACCGGTATCCCCACTATCAACCCCCAAGGTGTAGTTAGTAGAGATACTGTTAGAACAGTATCTTCCTGCTGAGTTCTGATTATCGGTGTTACCAGGAAAGGGCTAAATGCGGGGAAGCCTGAGATCCAGGAATGGAGCTGGGCGACAGTTGGGGTTGGGGAGGGAGCTGGGGTGGGGGAGGGGGTTGTTCAAGTTGAAGGGAGGGAAGGAACTAAGGGGGTTGACAGGGCAAAGAGGGAGGGGATAGGGGGAAAAGTTGGAGAGCGAGCCTATACCTATATATTGCAGCGCATGGAGCAAAAGATGAGGGAGGACAGGGGCGGAATGGAGTATGATGAGATGGGGGACCTTAAGATAGCGACCTGGAATGTCAGGGGGCTTAACAGTTCTTTGAAGAGGAATAAGGTGATGATGTATCTGAAGAGGCCGAGAATTGATATGGCCCTGTTGCAGGAAACTCATCTGACCAAAGAAAAACAGGAAGTGGTGGGAAGGAAATGGAAGGGGACTACCATAGGCACAACATATTCAGCATATGCCAGAGAGGTAATTACGTGGATAGCGCTGCATGTTCCTTTTAAGTTATTACAGTCTACTATACAGCCAGATGGGAGGACGGTGCTAGTAAGAGGACTAGTAGAAAACAGAGAGCTGTGCATTATCAGCATGTATGCCCTAAACCAAGATGCTACCAGCTATTTCAGGGCCCTATACAACAAGATCAGCCCATATATCAAGGGGTGGGCAGTAATGTGGGGAGGGGACTTTATTTATACGTTAGATCCCAGGGTTTATAGGTCAGACGAGAAGAGGGAGAAGCCCACCCCAGTAGCCAAAGCTCTGAAGACTCTGTTAAGTGATTTTCGATTGATGGACGTATGGAGGATGCATCACCCACAGGATAGGGAATATTCCCACTACTCCGCCCCACAAAATCTGCACACTCGGCTGGATTATATATTTGCTGCGCCCGAGCTGGCAGGGGAACTAGTGCAACCGAAATATACAGCGAGGGTCGTCTCAGACCACTCGCCATTGATTGTAACATGGCAGTATTTTCCATCCAGAGCGAGAATCCCGACGTGGAGACTTAGGGCCGAAGCTTTGAGAGATACAGTGTTCAGGGAGGACCTGAGGAAGGAAAAAAAGGAGTATTTTGAGTACAATACTGGGAGCGTAGAATCAGCAAGCACACTATGGGAGACATTCAAGGTAGTGGTGAGGGGGTGGCGATATCTAAATCTAAAGGCCTACAGGGGGGGATAGCGCGTGAGTTACACAAGGCAGAAAAGAAAGTAGAGACAATAACCCATAAGGGTGGGCTGTCCTCAGAGGAGGCCGGGACAGTACGGCAATTACAACAAGAGTGCAGGGAGCACTGGGACAGATTATGTAATCTGAACTACAAAAAATACGTTGAACGGCAGCATGCAGAGACAGATAAGCCAGGCAGACTGCTAGCCTGGTTGTATAAAAATTAGACCCCCAGACAAACAATTAGAGTGGTGCGGGCGAGGGACTGAGAGATACTAGATACCCAAGAAGGAGTGAACAAAGGGTTTTTAGAATTTTACCAGAGACTGTATGGAAATGTTGATGAGGGAGAGGAGATTGATATGGTGGAAACATTACAGGACATCGGCCTTTCCAAACGGGAGGTTGCGGAGAGGAAGGACTTAGAGGTCCCAATTACGCTAGAGGAATTAGAAGCAGTGATCAAGCTCTTAGCTATTAGTAAAGCCCCAGGGGCGGACGGACTCCATAGAAAGTTTTACAAAACGTACAAAGCGGAGTTGCTCCCCCCATTACTAGCAATGTTATATGAGGCGCTAGATAAGGCGACGCTGCTAGAGTCTCTGAGGGAGGCGATCATCATCCCGCTCCTTAAGCCTAATAAACCACGCATGCACTGCGGGTCATATAGACCACTATCCATGCTAAATCAAGACAGCAAGATACTTACGGCAGTGAGTGCTGGCGAATAGGCTGAGACCTGTCATCAACAAAATTGTGCATCCAGACCAGACCGGGTATGTTCCGTGCCGAAGCATATCCGACAATCTTAGAAGGCTTCATCATGTGATAGAACAGATGGAAAGAGACCACCTGGAGGTTGGGATAATTTCACTAGATACGGTAAAGGCCTTTGACTCAGTCAAATGGCCTTGGTTGATGGCGGCCTTGAAGGAATATGGGGTGGAGCCCACCTACTTGCGGTGGGTCCAGTTGCTGTACAGTAAACCACTGGCTCGAGTCAAGACGAGAGCGACCATCTCTGATCAATGGCAGCTCAGTAGGGGTACAAGGCAGGGTTGCCCATGGTCCCCGATGTTGTTTATCTTGGCGCTAGAACCCCTGGCAATATACTTAAGGCAGCAATATGGAGAGGTGGGGATCAGCACGAGGGGAGGGCAATACCTGATATCAATGTATGCAGATGATATGCTGCTATATTTGAGATATCCCGAAGAGAACCTACATTACAATCTGGAAGTGATGGCGCGATAAGCAGTGCTGTCTGGTATAACAGTGGATCCCATGAAATCAAATACAATGGGAGACCGAGACCTTTAGGTACCTGGGGATTGACATGTGTCACAGTGTGGAGGCAGAGTACAGACAGAACACAGGGAAGGCAGTGGCTAATATTGAACGGAGCATGAGGTTTTGGGCCAAGCTCCCGTTGACCATGATGGGGAGAGTGGCACTGATGGTAGTGCTGTCCAGGCTGCTGCACTACTTTGCGAATATACCATACATGATACCCAAGTAATTCTTTGCCACAATCCAGAGCATGTGCAGGGGGTTCATATGGCATGATTCTAAAAATAGAAATAGCATTATGGAAACTGCAAAACATGTATGAACGAGGGGATATCAAATTTCCCAACTTTGAGATTTACTATCTGGCCAGCCAACTACAGTATGTGGCGAGGTCGTTGTCAGAAGATTCCACACCGGAGTCCAGATTGTTGAAGGCTAAATGCGCCCCGTTCTTCCTGAATGAGTGGATATGGCTCACAATATCGCAGCGAGTTGGAGGGACAAGAATGTTAGATATGGGATGGAAGGTGTGGCGAAGGGCTTGCCGGGTCATGGAGAACCTGTTCCTGTGCACCCCACAGATACCGTTAGTGGATGAGCAACTGAGGAAGACAGTAAGGAAGCACTGGGAACCGATTGGTATAGCAACACTGGGAGATGTGTGGCAGGAAGGGAAGGCGGTGGGGTTTGACACACTGGTGGAAGACACGGATTTACACCCAGGACAGCACATTTCCTACACTAGGCTGGTGAAGATTAAAGACACTTGGTGTAAGATAGAACTAGAGGGTCAGCCCGACATGGCCGTAGAAACATTTTATGATGTGTCAGACGGAGGCCATGAGGTCTCCCGAATATACGAATTGCTGATGTCAAAGGTGGGGAGGGAGGTGGCCCAGTTGTGACGGGATTGGGAAGAGGAAGCCAGAGAGTCCATGGGCGATGGGTTGTGGGTGAGTGTACAGGGATACCATACAAAAGTGTCCAGGAACATGAGGTTGCAACTAATCCAGTTATATGTTACCCATAGAGCGTATATGACTCCTCAAAAGATAGCCAGGTTCAAGAATGCGGGAACACAAAGGTGTCCTAAATGTGGGGAGGAGAATGCGGGACTGGTGCACATGTTCTGGGCATGCCCAGAGATGAGGAGATTTTGGAGGGAGGCAGCCCACCTCTTGGCAGAAAAAGAGAGAAGTCTGGAGGTGGAGTCTATGTGGAGTGCATGGTATGGGGGTTCCCTAGGCCGCGGAGACTGAAACACATAAGTAAATTAAAAGACATGGTTTATGTACTCGCTAAGCGCAAGATCGCTATGTGCTGGAAAGCAAGTAATAGACCGAACGTTGGAGCCTGGTGGCATGACCTTCGGAAAAGGGCTGATGCGGCAACAGTCGTGTGGGTCGAGGCGGTTAATAGAGGTGGAGATGATGAAATGGAGACGCTGATAGCCTGGGGGCAACTAGTAGCTACACTGTCTGGATCTGACCAGGCATGCCGGGAGGACGATGGTTCTTCGGGGGTAGAGGAAGGAGGGGGACCTTCAGAGAGAGTGATGGAAGGCGGTGATGTGGGGTAGGCTCGGGTTGGGAGGGGAGGAAACGGGGGGGCGGTGGATACATCACGAATTTGTATACGAAAATGAGAATGTATCACTGTTGTTCACTGTTTGGTTTTTGTTGAAAATACTAAAAATTGTTTTTAAAAAAAAGAAAATGTTTAAACGAGTGCCATCCAATCAGAAAACGTGTGAAAGGAGATGATCGCAATGTAAATGAGCTAAATGATTAACATTTCAATTTAATCATGAAGTTAGAATAGGCCAATAGAGTTATCAAATGTATGGAAACACCTAAAGTGCAAATGACAATGTCCCATGAGCAACATGGAAACTGTGATCAGTCTGTAACATTTGTTGTCTTTTGTTTATAATACATTTTTGTTTTTCTCATATCTTGTGCATTCATTGTTGACTCTTTTGGATTGATTTCATTACTTGAAACAGGACTTACAACATCATTAACACAACCATATATGATGCAAAGGAACATCAAAGAATTGGCTGAAAAATAACTCCACTAATGGATACATTGGAGAAAAAAACTGTTTATATGTTTGGAGGATTTAATTTAAAGCCATTAATTTGGGTATATACAAAAGAAATCATGCCTATAAGTGTTATATGGGATTGAAGTATGATCTTGCAAGACATGAGATATCGATTAGAGAGTTATATCTTGGTGTATTTCTGCGTTTGGCAAATCCTCCACCTTTAAGTGCCATTAGAACAGTTAAATGTTAAATGTTAAAGGTATTTGTACCGTGCACCGTCACCAACGGAGTTGGTCCCCAGGCGCTCAGGCGGATCTGCAAACGAGAAGGTGGGATGGGTTAGTAAGGTGAAGAGGGAGTAGGATAGTGAGAGGAGTGGTGTTCTGTTGGCAGCTTCAACTCTTGTATACACATGGTGCTGATGTTATCTTCCTTAATGTCTCTGGATAAGCTAAAGCGTTCTGTTTATTTTAAAATAAGAAACCCAGAGTAAAATAATTGGTTGGTTTTAAATATTGATTCTTGGTGATCACTTCCTTTCATGGTGGAGTGTGAAGCTTTAATCAAAAGATTGGTCTCGACTAAGCAGCCGGTAGTGATTCTGCCTTTAACATGTCTATGACGTATCAAAAAGAAAACGTTTGCTGCACATGACTGGTGTTCTTTTGAGGAGGTAATGGAAAAAATGGTTTAGACGATGGTGGAGTAAGTTAGTGTTTCTTGGGATATTTACTCTGCAGCCATATATTGAACAATTTCTGGACCAGCGGAAACATGCATGTTTTATGAGATTTCAGTTGACTGGGGACACTTGAAGTACTGGGATCATGTTCGGGAATGCTTACGGATTAGAGAGAGGACACGTACACTATGTAAGGACCGTAATGCCATGAACACGCCAACGTGCGTATACATTACTTCTCCTACTACACGTACATGGGATGTTAAATAAAAGTTCTTTGGTCAATTTGTTCTTAATTTAGCAATGATTTCTGAAGAGATTTTTTTGGCTACATATATTCAAAAGGTCTATTTAACTCAATGTGTAATAATTTATGTAAATGGATTTTCTCGCATTTGTCAATTGGTGATTACTTTGGATATGTCGGTGCCTTTTTTATTTATGTATGCATGTATTATTTATTATTATACATTTTGCACTTAGGTGAGGCTAGCTGGTTTGACGTTGCACCGCTTAACCAGCTATAGGTTGCCCTTCATTTCAGCCACCATCGGTGCTAAGCTCGACTACTGCAGTATCCTACTCTTAGGCACCTCCACCACCAACATTAACAGACTACAAACAGCACAAACAATGCTCTTAGAGCAGCCCTCAGCATCCCTAAGAGAGAACACATCTCCCAGGCACGTAAAGACGCCTTCTGGCTCCTTATCAAAGAACGCATAACATTCAAAGCACTTGCCATCACTCATAGAAGCCTTGCTCAGACCGCACCAGCATACCTCTCAGAAAGAATACACCAAGTCCCAGCCCACAGACCAAAACGTGCCCAATACACTCACCTTCTCGCAGTCCCAGCCTTTAACAGAGCCAAAGCAGGTGGCACTAGCTTTGAATTACTAGCTCCAAAAGCCTGGAACAAACTCCCCTTGAGTCTAAGAAACGAAGAATCCTTTACAGTATTCTTCAGAAAAGCACTAAAAACCAAACTATTCAATTGGACTGGCTTCACTGTGTTATCTCCAACACTGTTCCAATGTAACCGCGGAACACCTTCTCTTGTGCACTGCTGTAAATTTGCCACTGACTATTCTGTAACATGCCTAACCCAACTGTAAGTAAACATTCTGTAACAGCGCCACAATGCCTTTGGGACGACAGGCGCTTTATAAATCCAAATACATAAATAAAATAAATAAATAAATTGTGTTCAGGGAGAGTGAGATTCCTTCATGATACATGTCCAGTCTGAGATTCAGGTGACAGGTCGGTGGCTGTTAGTGTACAGAGTTACTGGAGTTTCTTGTGTCTGTTTTGCCTCCATCTGTAGAACAAATTAGGCAAATGTAGGGCATTGTAGTTCTGTCTCGAGCTTGCCTGCACGTGAGAAGGGTGCAGGCCTGCTGGGAAGGACGCAGGTTTTTATAGGTCCTGTTGTGTTGTGACCCTCCCACCTGTGTTGCCCTTTTAATGGGATGTGTGACATGAGTTGCTCCCATGTGTATTGCCCTCTTTAGATGGGCCATGACTGTGTCACCCAAGCTAATAAAAAGAGCCACTGCATGCACATGCAGTAGAACAGCTGCAGACTCCCAAAGAGAAACGACTGAGTACGTCTGTCATTTAGGCCTGCAGGCCCACCCCGTAAGAGCATGGGCCTGCAGGCCATGTATCATGGGCGTAATTTTAGGGGGGGACGGGGGTGTTTGTCCCCCCCAACTTTCATGGCACACTATTTTGTCCCCATTCATTTGAAAGGGGCACCTTTTCTTCAGAGGTCATGTCCCCCCCAACATTTTCAGCAAAGTTTCTCCACTGGCCATGTTCCATGGGGCTCGCTCGCCAGCAAGGTGGCAAGGGTCTGCATATGCTGGGTGGGGTTCTCCATGCCCCCCAACTAAGACCAGTTGTTCCCCGGCAATCCCCTGAGGTACTGGGCCTCCAGGATGCTGGTGTCCCATAGCAGGGCTGCTTGATGCCAATAACCGGCCCCCACAACAGGTCTCTGCAGAGTGCACTGTGATTGGCTTATTCCAGCAAACCAGTGTTCCTACTGTGTCTTGCGTCTGAGGTGATGCCTGTTACAAAATATGGATCTGGACACATTTATGATTTCTTAGGAGGTTTATTGTTAAGTCTCCGGCGGGCTACCGCAGTCCGGCCTCAGCGCTGCCTCCGCTCCCGTTCTGCTCTCCTGCATTCCAGAAGCGAAGAATGCAGGGAAACGAAACGTTCGCAGGCCCAACACAACATAATACATAATGTAATTAATACACTGTAACATCTCCCTTCCTAATACACAACTGAAGAAATTGAAGAAAAAGAGAAAGAAAGAAAGAAAGAAAGAAAGAAAGAAAGAAAGAAAGAAAGAAAGAAAGAAAGAAAGAAACCAAAGATTTAAAATTAAACATTAATTAAAACCATGTACCTGAAGATAAATAGCAAACGATTTCTAAAGCAGAAACTATACATAGTGATATACTTATCCCTTCTAATATTTATGAAAACCATTGCTGAAATAAAGGATACACCCTGGCTGCTTATGGCATCAACATAGCGTTCCAGTTCACGTAAATGTCCCTGATATGTGGACAACAGTCAATAATAAATGAACCCTTCCTTATAATTGGGTACAACTCTCCTGGGTCTTGAACACTTTTCGCTGTTACCGCTTGAAACCCCATGGTTCTCTCCATTTAGTTCTTTTCCACATTTCCTTTCTCTTCCTCTCTCATCCACACTTTGTCTGCATTTAACAGAGTTATTGCCATTACATTTTAATTCATTTTTTCCTGCTACCGTGATGTCATCACACGACCACTTGTCTCCATTTTCCAAAACTACAGATTTTTTGAGACGCTTGATAACTTTCTGAGGAGCCCGAAACTTAGACTCTCCCTTCAAAACCTTTTTCGGTTCCTTTATTCTAATCCAATCTCCAGCTTTGGTATCATTTTCCTTCACACAGTTATGCTGGTCATAGTACTTTTTGTATTGATCTTGTCTTTTCCTATTCTACCCCTCATCAACGTGAAAGGTTCTATACCAGTGACAGAGTGAGGTGTAACCTTATATGTATCTAATGCTTCTTTAAGAGTATCTTTCCATGGTAGGTTATTTGCTATTGCCAGTTGAATAGTTCCTTTTATAAAGCGATTCATCCTTTCTACAAGACCATTGCTCATTGGATGGTACAAAGCTGTGGTATTATGCTTGATGGCTCTATCATTTAAAAACTTCTCCTGCGACACAAACTGAGTGCCATTATCTGAAATCGACTCTTGTGGATCACCTTCTCTACTAAAGATTTCTTCCAAAAATCTTGTAACCTTATATGTCGACACGGATTCTTCCAAAATTCCACATTCGACCCACTTTGATGTGTAATGAACTAAAACTATCAAATATATCTTCATGGGTTCTAACACTTCATATGGGCCAGCGATATCAATAGCTAATTTAGACCATACTGCATTGGGCACATTTACAGGTTGAAGAGGTGTGACTCTTACTAATTTGCTTTTATCACTGGCTGCGCAAGCAGAACATTCCTTAACCAGTGACTCTACATCACCCCACATACTGGGCCACCAATATGTTCCTCTGACTCTCCTTTTCGTCAAATCTCTGCCAATATGTCCTTCATGGGCAATGTCCATGATTTTTCTCCTCAACGTAACTGGTGGCACAATACGGTCACCTCGATGTACATTCTTCCATCCATCCGCTACAGCTTTTTTTAACATCTCTTGTTCTGGGTCTGAATTAGCGGCTGCCACCCATTCTCCTTTATCGAAACCAGGATGAATCTGTGCAATAATGGAATCCATATCCTGATCCTCACTTAAACTCTCATCATTTGGCATTTCAAGGTATTCATCAGTACAAGGCAACCGGGAAAAACAGTCAGCAACTTTGTTAGATCTGCCTGGGGTATATTTTATAACCACATTGTACTGCATAATGATCAAAGTCCATCTCCTAATGCGAGGTGATGTTAAGTGAGAGTTCTTGGGATTGAGCACATGGATGAGAGGTTTGTGATCTGTTTTCAATTCAATGGGAACTCCCCAAATTAGCCCTTTGAAGTGTTCTAAGATCCATTTGACGCCTAGTGCTTCTTTTTCAATAGTAGAATAATTTCTCTCTGCTCCCTTTAAAGTTCTCGAAGCAAAAGCTATCGGGACAAGTAAACCATCATGGAATTGTTCCAGAGCTCCACCCAAACCAACATTACTTGCATCAACCGACAACACAGTTCTGGCCCCAGGGTTGAACATCTTGAGTGTGGGTGCCTTATTGATCAGATTCTTTATATTGTCAATTCCTTCTTACATTTTACTGACCAATCAAATCTCGTGCCTTTGGTCATCATATTCCTCATGTGAACAGTTTTTTCTGCATAATGGTCAACGAACTTAGAATAATATTCAGTGAGACCAAGTAGACTTCTAAGCTGATCTTTATTTGTAAGATCAGGGATCTTCAGGATGGTGTTTATCAGAGCTTCCTTGGGACTTATGCCCTCTTCACTGATACAGTGGCCTAAATATGTAACTTCCTTCTTTTTAATTTTGCATTTCTCTATTTTTAGAGTTAGTCCCCTTTGTTGAATTATCTGCAGGACTCCTAACAGTTTGGCATCATGATCTTCTTCACTCATGGCTGATATTAAAATGTCATCCTGAAAATAATGTACACCTTTTAGACCAGCAAACAGGTGCTGCATCAGTCTCTGGAATACGGCGGCCGCTGATGCTAAACCAAATGGCATCCTTTTATATCGAAAAGCCCCCAACGGTGTTATAAATGATGTGAGGTGCCTAGATTCATCATCTAATACAATCTGATGATATGCTGATGACAGGTCTAGAGTAGAGAAGAATTTTGCTGGTTCCATCGTTGTTAACATCTCTCCAATGTTGGGTAGCGGATGTCGGTCAACCCATATGTTGTTGTTGAGATCTCTTAAGTCTACGCACATCCTAATTGTCCCATCAGGCTTTCTCACGATGACAATTGGAGAAAGCCACTCTGAGCTTTCAATCGGCTCAATGATATTATGAGAGCACAATTTATCCAACTCCTTCTGAAGGGCCTCCCTTGTACCAATGGGAATATTTTGTACTCTATGCACAACTGGCTTAGCTCCTCTCTTCAACATTATACGATGCTTAAAACCTTTCAAAGCTCCTATGCTGTTGTTGAAAACTTTGGGAAAGCTTTTCACTAAATCTTCAGCAGAATAACAAGTAGTACTCATTACACTCATTATTGGTTCTTCTTCTCCGGGATGTATTCTAATTCCTAGTGACGCTTGCTCCCACCAACCAACTATTGAGTAACCCTCTTTGGCAACATAAAGTTTACAAAAGGTCTTCCTCCCCTTGAAACACAATTTCACCCAGGCGTATCCAATTATGTCTATGGGTGTTTTCCCATAGCCTGTGGCTTTGACAGTAGGCATATGAAGCTTTCTTATGTCCATATTCAACACATTCCTAAAAGTGTTTGCATCAACCATGGTATAAGGTGATCCTGTGTCAACCATCACTTGCAACATAGTATCATCTATTGTCATTGACACCCATGAGCCCATAGCATTTCCAGTTGTGGCAATGGTAAGTATATGCACTCTATCTTCCAGTCCACTGGTAATCGCGACAAGATCATTTGACATAGAGGCTTCTTCTATTCTCCCCACTGATGCCATAGTCCCTCTGTTCCATTGGCCGTTGCTTCTCATGTTATTTTAACGTGAATTGAATCTACCTCTACCTCTCACATTGCGGCACACTTTACTAAAATGACCCACATATCCACATTTGTAACACTCCATGGAATGAGCCGGGCATTCTTTCTCAATGTTCACATGTTTCGCCCAACCACATTTAAAGCACTTGTTCTGTGATCTTTGAAATGACTCTCTGTTTTGTCTCCAATTTGAGTTAAAATCTGACTTTACTACCTTTTTCACCGCGGCAACAAGTGTTTCTTCATCACCATCGTATTTCCCTTCACTGGTGACATGTACAGATTTAACATCAACACTGTCATTCTTGTTCTGAATCTCCTTCATACACTTTTCTCCAAGTTCGAAAGTCCGCGCTATTTCAATGGCTTACTCTAAAGATGGGTTCTTAGCTTGCCAAAGACGTTGTTGTATACGGTTGTCGGCCACATGTAGTACTAATTGGTCCCTCATGTACTCATCAGCCACACCAGTGAATTCACATGTCGAAATGAATCCTCTAAGGGCTGCAATATAATCATCAACGGATTCACTTTTGCCTTGTTTCCTGGACAGAAACCTATATCTTTCTAGAACAATGTTCGTCTTATTGCCAAAATGTTTGTTCAATTTTAACAAAGCAATCTCGTATTTCCTTGAAGTGGAGGCAGAGTCCCCAGCCCCTAGTTCATCAAAACTAGGTTCCGGCAAAGTCCTGAAAATTCTTAAGGCTTCTGCCCCTATGCAGTTCAGCAGAGTGGCTTCTTTTACATCGTCATTGTATTTTGCACCACCTACTGCTCTTAGATAAACTTGAAAGCTGTCTAGCCATTGTTCCCAGGGACTCGTTGGATTACCAGGCAAGGGTAGGAATTTCATTGGAGCCACCACACTCTGCATGGCTGCTGATGTTAAATATCTACAGGTTTCTTTTCAGATTTGTCTTCTGTTTTTATTTCCTCTATTTGTTTGCTTCTCTCTTTTTTTGAAAAAAATTTTCAAGTTCATTGTGCAGTCTCCATTACTCCTTTATAACCACTATTGCAAACTCATATAGCCAGAACAATGGACACACTCCAGCTGATTATAGCAAATGTCTAATTATGACCCTTTTCCTCGCTGCTAAAGCCTTTAGCAATGTCACCCTTGCTGAAACCACCTTATGCACAACCGTCGAACATTACATTTTCACGGAGGCGCTTGTATCCATTTGTACGTATGGTTGCCATGGTGTTTCTACTGAAATTACTTAATATGGAGGCACGTCCACTCACGTCGTTAGGTCCTTTACTCTAATAATCCAAGCACGGCTTGTTCAGATAGCCGTTGGCAGCCCGCGCGCACACTTAAAAAGATGCCACCCTCATTAGTAAGGTACCGGGACGACTATGTGTACTTCCTTCTGTCCCTCCGTACCTCTTCACATCATTTTCGCCATCACGAGGTGTCCGATGTCAAGCTTCACATTTGGATTTGCAGGGAAACACCGTAATCATAGGATAATGTGCGCATCCAGTCGGAGACTCCTTCCACACACGCTAGGGAACATTCCTCGTCGCCATTGTTACAAAATATGTATCTGGACACATTTATGATTTCTTAGGAGGTTTATTGTTAAGTCTCCGGTGGGCTACCGCAGTCCGGCCTCAGCGCTGCCTCCGCTCCCGTTCTGCTCTCCTGCATTCCAGAAGGGAAGAATGCAGGGAAACGAAACGTTCGCAGGCCCAACACAACATAATACATAATGTAATTAATACACTGTAACAATGCCACATTCTATTGGTTCTAGTATCTGTATCAGAATGCTTAATGAGTTGATGTCACAATGCGAGGCTGAGACTTTCAGCTATCAGTTCTTTTTTGTTTTTATTTTAATGATTTTTATTGTTAAAATATTGATTTTGATACAGAAGTCAACAGGTTACATACTTAGAATAAAACAAGAACCACAAAGAAATGACATAGCAACTGATTTTGGTCTTTTGTAATAGTATTTCTATAAGGCTGAGTCATTTGTTAAATTCACTTACGAATATAATATGAACTATATTAGATATAAACCACATTAATATAACAAGTAGTTTAAAATTAATAATAGCACAGGTCTGCAAAGAGTGACTTATATGTAGTGAAAATAGAGATTTGGGGGGAGACGTACAGGGAGACAGACTAGAGACATATAAGGATAAGGGGGGAAGAGGATAGGGGGGAATGGGTATATTGGATTATTTCATCAAAATAATTTAATCATTTCAAACATTATCAAGTTCTAGCATTTCTAAATGAGTATGGAAATATGAATAGTGATGCAAATATAAGGGTATATATTTATGTACCATGAGCAGTTGCATTAAAACAGTTAAGGTACCTGGTGAAATAATACCATTTAGCATTATATTTAGGAATTGTGTTGTGATTATTGGCCATGCACATCTCCAGTTTATGAGTGTTACAAATGGTATTCCACCAGATTTTGGTAGAAAGCAAACTAGAGTCTTTCCAGTTAGCCGTAATACATTTTAAAGCAATACAGATGAATAAATCATAAAGTCTTGCAGAGTCAGATGGGATATAAGTTGTAATGGCTATACTACCTAAAAATATGTTAACAAAGGAAAAGGGCACATCAACACAGAAGATACACTTAAGAAGCATCCAGATTTCCTGCCAAAATTTAACAGTAAATGAACATTCAAAAAACATATGCATATACGTGGCGGGAGATATGCCACATGACCAACATTTAGGATTATAATTCGGATTAGATTTGGCCAATTTGGCCGGAGTAATGAATGCTCTATGCATGAAGAAATAATAGTGTTGTGATATATTAGCTGATACCGATATTTGTTTGATTTTAGCAAACAGACGATGCCATATTTCATCTTCGAACATGAAGCCCAAATCTAGTTCCCATTTCAGACGTATAGGGCAAATCTTAAAAGTAGAGGTGAGCATATTGTAAATTTTAGAGGCCCGAACTTCACCAACTATGGTAAGGTGCATTAGTCTAAGGGCATCTGGAGTAAGAATTTCATTGGAAAATTGGGCAAGTGCATCAAGGCAGGAATTAATTAAGTTGTTATAAAATTGAAAGTCCTTCTTAGGAATGTTAAAAGTGGAGGAGAATTGCTGGAAGGAAAGGACATACGGGTCATCTATAATGTGTTGGATGAATCTGATACCTCTTTGAATCCATGTTTTGCGGTTAATGATCTTGTTATTAATTACTATGTTCTTATTATGCCATAATAGTGGAGAAAGATGCTTACTAGGAGTTATAGTGTGAGAAAAAAGAAAGGTTTGTAGAGCAGATATTGAAGCTTTAATAGGGTCTAAAATCTTTTTAGCCGAATATTTGAAGATGTATATGTAGTCCGTGATGTCGTGTGGTAAAACTACTTGTTTTTCTAATGTACACCAGGTTGGGATATCAGCGGATATAGGATCCATGAACCATTGACGAGATTGTTTTATAAGAAATGCATGATGATATGATTTAAAGTCAGGGAATCTAACTCCCCCCATATCATAGGGGGCTTTTAGTTTCGTTAGAGCAATTATCTTACTTTTTCCTTTTCCCCATAGAAAATTAAGTAGTATAGAGTAAATGGATTTGAAAAAGGAAAGGGATAATGGGACGGAGAGAAGTTGCAAATAGTATAGTATTATGGGAGTAAGCATCATCTTGATAATATCTAAGCGCCCCCACCAGGAGAGGTATAGTGGAGACCATTTGGATGTTAGATCCTTAAGGGTGCCCAATAGTGTTTCAGTATTGAGTTTGATCGTATTAAGGATGTTTGGGGCAAAACGAAGACCTAAGTATTTGACAGAGCTACTGCACCATTTGAGGCCAAAAGTGACAATATCATGTTTAAAGCAGTAAGAATTTAGGGGCATAATTTCTGATTTCTGTGTATTTAATTTATATCCGGAAACCTGACCAAATTGCGATAAAACATTCCAGAGGTTGGGAATGTGAAGTTTGGGGTTTTTAATTAATATAAGAATATCATCCGCATATGCAGCTATTTTATTTATTGAAGCACCGACTTGAATTCCCGGGATTTTTTTGTTAGATCTTATTGATTCTAGAAGTGGTTCAAGAGAGAGGATATATAGTAATGGTGAGAAGGGGCAACCTTGACGCGTTCCTCTTAGTAAGGGAAAAGAGGAGGAAGTTTGACCATTTAGGTAAATAGCCGAATTGGGGGCAGAATAAAGCAGTTTGACCAATGAAATGAATTTTTCACCACACCCATGCCAGCGTAGAGTTTGAAACATAAAATTCCAGTCAACACGATCGAATGCTTTTTCCGCATCTAATGCAATGGCCGCATAGCCTTGTGTGTCTTTTTTGTCATTGGCTGCAAGGTTGATGGCGTTTAATAGGAGTCTTGCATTAGAGGATATATTACTTCCTTTTACATATCCTGTTTGGTCTGGTTTAACTAGATTAGGGAGTGAGGACTCGATTCTATTGGCAAGTATTTTGGCAAAAATTTTGCTTTCAATATTGATAAGGGAAATGGGTCGATAGTTGTTAGGAAGAGTAGGGTCCTTGTCAGGTTTTGGAAATATGATAAGCAAAGCTTCAGAAAAAGATCCCGAGGAACATTTTTCTGAGATAAAATATGAAAAAAGTTTTTTCAGCTTAGGTGTTAAGGATTGAGAGAATGTGCTGTAGAATTCTGTAGATAGTCCATCTGTAACGCTCACCTGGTTCCCACGGAGGCGCGGCGTCGAAGGCGCAGAACTCTGAAGATGGACAGGAAGGGCCCCTCTATTTTGGCTTCCCTGGCTCGTTGGATACCCTCCTGTGCGTGAAAAGGGAGTATTACCAACTGTGGAACAATGCTCAAGCCTCCCACTCCCTTCCAACCCTCCACGATACCTCCTCCACGATTCCCCGTGAAGCCTCACCTTAGGGTTTGGAAGGATGAGCTCTCCATCCTGCTTCTGATGCAGGGGCGCGTTGAAACCCAGTTACTTCACTGGATTGAGGATTGATGGGAGTTCAGGTAAGCTTGACTGTTCAGGTAAGGCGCTGTAAAAGTTCTGTTCAAAAGTTCAAGCTTAATAATAATGTTCGTTGTCTAATTGCAGCAAGCGCCAATGCTTATGTCCTTTTCCCCTTAGGGGCCGGGGTTCGGAGTGCCGGAGATATGGCGCCGACCCGAAGTGAAACAGTTCTGGATGAGCGCTCAGGTAATGTCTTTGCATTCGCTCATTCAATGTCTTTGTCTTTTTTCCCCATAGGGACCGGGGTCCGGAGATGCCAGGAAGCGGCAGGACCCGAAATGCAGTGGGAATAATCCAACAGGTAAGACTTAAAAGGAAACTGAGCTTTCCTTATTCCTTTTCTCCCTCTCACCTTTGTTCTTGTCTTTTTTCCTCTAGGCGCCGGGGCGTAGCTGAATCCGGAAGATCGCTGCTGAAGATGGAAGCGCCTTGCAAAGGTGAGTAAAATGCAGCGCTGCAGCGATCGAAACGAAATGCCTTTAAAATGATGTCTTCCTTTTCAGGGCCGTTGGAGAAATGACTCCGGGGTGCAGATTTAGCAGGTAAGGGCTTTTCTTCTCCTATTCTCTTCCTTTCTCCCCTTGCAGGTGTTCCAGGGAGCTGGCAGGCGTGGCTGAAGTCAGGATGCAGGAGCTGACACGGTGAGCGTCCAGCTGCTAGGTGCAGAACAACGCGAAGCATGTGTGGCTGTTCGGGTGGGGTTTAAATAGCCTTGGAAGAAGTTCCTGGTATGTATCCTTCCACCAATCAGGTATGTATCCTTCCCCGACCACACCCGGGTGGTGAAGTAGTCCTACAGGTTAAGTAGTCCCATTCAGGCCTCAAGAGGGCCTGGATGAAGCAGCAAGGTCTGCATCAGGTAAGTGTGCACCCAAGCACTTAAACACATATCCTCTTCTATGAGCCTGGCGCCCGCTATGAGCCTGGCGCCTAAGGCGCCAGGACTGAGTCCAAAGGGCCCCGACTTGGGCCCGCTGAGACTTCCCTGGGGAAAATGATGTCTGCCTCTGGGGTTGCTGGGCCCGGCCTGGCTCCTTAGAGGTAGGCATCATGACAGTACCCCCCCTCAAGGCCCCTCCCAAGGTCTTTTCCTCCGGGGGTTTTGGTTTGTGCGGGAATCTTCGATGGAATCTTTGAATTAATCGTGGTGTGTGAACATAGTTACTGGGTTCCCAAGATCTTTCCTGAGGTCCACATCCTTTCCAATCAACAAGATAGAAGAGTTTCGACTTAACTATCTTGGAATCTAAAATGTCTTTCACTTCGAATTCTAATTCTCCATCAATTTGGACAGGGCCTGGGGGCTCAGACAGTCTGGTTCCAGGTTGTACTGGTTTTAGAAGAGATGCGTGAAAAACGGAATGAATCCGCATGTTGGATGGTAAATCGAGTTTAAAGGCCACTGGGTTGATAATAGCTTTGATGGGGTAAGGCCCAATGAATCTGGGATTAAAAGTTCGCTGATCCTTGAGGGGTAGATGTTTAGTTGCTAGCCATACCTGATCTCCTACTTGGTAAGGAGGAGTTTTACTTCGGTGCAAATCAGCGTTTTCTTTATACTTTTTCTTGGCTTGCTGTAAGTGGGTTGTAGCTTCTTTGAAGGCTTGGGTTATTGTGGAATGTAGGTGATTTACTGCAGGCATCTCCAGGGTCAGAGGTGGATCTAGGTCAGAGGTCCGAGGATGGTGACCATACAGGGTATAAAAAGGAGTCTGTCCGGTTCCAGAATGCACTGAATTGTTGTATGCATATTCTGCAATCCAAAGGATGTCCTTCCAATTCAACTCGGATTGGTGTAACATGCACCGCAGATATTGCTCGAGAGTCTGATTGGTTCTCTCGGTTTGTCCGTCGGTCTGGGGGTGGTGGCTGGTGGATAACCGCACGTCTATTTGTGCTAGTTGGCAACATTTCTTCCAAAAGTGGGAGATAAATTGACTTCCACGGTCTGAGACTAATATGGAAGGGAAACCATGTAACCGCACTATATTTTCCATAAATTCCTTGGCCAAGGTGGAAGCTGACGGCAATCCTTTTAAAGGGATAAAATGGGCCATTTTGGAGAATAGATCCACTATTACGAGAATCGTGTTGTAACCACCACAAGGAGGCAGGTCAGTTATAAAGTCCATTGACAAGGTGTGCCAAGGTGCTGGTGGAATGTCCAAAGGTTGAAGTAGGCCGGCTGGCCTTTTCTTTTGACTCTTATTTTGGGCACAGATTCCGCAAGACAACACAAATGACTTTATGTTTTTTCTCCAAGAAGGCCACCAGAAGTGGCGTTTGATCTTTTCTTCTGTTTTCGCGATACCGGGGTGTCCTTCCATTAATGATTCATGATGACGGGTAATGACAAGTTCCTGCAATTCTTTACTTCGCAGAAATAACCGCTCTTGGAAGTAGGGTAAATCATCCTTAACGGTGTAGTGAGGACCCTTTTGACTCCATTCCAGTAAGGCAGAAGAGTCAAAAAGCTGTTTTACTTGAGCTTGGATGTCCTCAATGGTTTGCAATGAAGTCAAGCCCAGAATTCTTTGTTCCGGTATGATTGGCACAGGTTCTAAACTCGAATTGGGTTCTTCCATGCCTATCCGGGATAAGGCATCTGCCTTACCATTCTTGCAGCCAGGGCGATAGGTAATTACAAAATCAAATTCCGCAAAGAATAAAGCCCATCGGAGTTGTCGCGAAGATTGAGCTTTGGCCGTCTTTAAATACTGCAAATTTCTGTGGTCCGTAATTACGGTGATGGTGTGTCTTGCACCGAGAAGATAGTGACGCCAAGCCTTGAAAGCTGATTTAATAGCCAGTAGTTCTTTGTCGGTAATTGCGTAATTGAGTTCAGGTGGAGAGAATTTTCTGGACCAAAAGGCTACAGGGTGTAGTTGGTTAGTTTCTGGGTCTCTTTGCGACAGGACAGCTCCCATGGCCGAACTGGATGCATCGGTTTCCACGATGTAAGGGAGATCTGGGCGCGGGTGCTTCAATACAGGTGCAGAGGTGAATTTGGTTTTCAGGTCCTGAAAGGCTTGTTCAGCCTCAAGAGTCCATTCAAAGCGTTTGTTTTTCTTTAGGAGAGCTGTGATGGGTTGAACAGTTCGAGAAAATTCCGGGATGAACCTTCGATAGAAATTGGCAAAGCCAAGCATGCTTTGCACTCCCTTCACAGAGCTAGGAGATGGCCATTTGAGAATGGCGTCCACTTTCCGCGAGTCCATTCGGATTCCTTGAGGTGTCAGGATGAATCCGAGAAACTCCACTTCTGTGGTATGAAAAACGCATTTTTCGAGCTTGGCAAATAATTTGTGCTGGCGCAATTTCTCAAGAACTGCCCTAACATGGTTTCTGTGATCAGATTCTGAGGAGGAATACACCAGGATGTCGTCAATATAAACGATGACACAAACATCAATAAGTTCCCGAAGAACATCATTCATGAAGTACTGAAAGGCGGCAGGTGCGTTGCACAAACCGAAGGGCATTACTTGATATTCGAAGAGCCCAAATTTGGTGCGGAATGCAGTCTTCCACTCGTCGCCCTCTTTTATACGTACCAGGTGGTAAGCTCCTCGGAGATCTAGCTTGGTGTACACACGAGCATCTTTTACTTGGTCGATAAGCTCAGGTATCAGGGGCAAAGGGTAACGATTCTTAATCGTTATCTGATTTAGGGCGCGGTAGTCAATACAGGCCCTAAGGTCTCCTTCCTTTTTAGGTACGAAGAGCAAAGCGGAAGAGACTGGTGACTTTGATGGGCGAATGAAACCATTGGCCAGGTATTGATCCAAATACTGGCGCAAATGCAGGTTCTCAGGTTCAGTAAGAGCATAAATCCTACTACAAGGTAGTTGTGCATTGGGTACCAAGTCGATTTGGCAATTGTAAGATCGATGGGGAGGTAAGGTGTTAGCCTGCTCTTTCTGAAAAACGTCTTGGAATTCTTGGTATTCAGATGGTAGCTGTACAGGGGTGGACGTTACAGAGGCTAGACCCATAGCTGGATTCCTTGGGTAACAGGTTGGTTCACAATCAGGAAAAGTTATCTTCTTTGCTCGCCAGTCTATTCTCGGATTATGTGTTTCTAACCAAGGGATTCCAAGAAGTACTTGAAATTGTGGGGCCTTGATCACATCAAACACGATTGCTTCCCGATGTCCGTCCTGACCCACCAGAGTGATTTCAACTGTGGAATGCGTTACAGGCCCTGAGGCTATTTCGGTTCCATCAACTGTAGTAATTACATCTTGGGTTACTTTCGGGCGGAGAGGAAGCTTAATCCTGGAAGCCAATTCACGGTCTATGTAATTTCCAATAGCTCCACTGTCTATGTATGCTTTTATAGCATGCAACTGCTGAGGCTGTTTTGGGTTCACAAGCACCATTGGCATGACAAAATGCGAGGTCAAAGAGTTTGTTTTCAAGCTCGGCAAGCGGACCCCTACGCTTGTCGGGCTAGGTCGTTTCCCGAACCAGGTGTCAATAACTCGTTATCAGTGGCTCCAACCACCTTCTTGGGTGGTTTAACTGGACAACTTTGAAGAAAGTGACCGGAAGTTCCGCAATACAGACAAAGTTGCATTTGTCGCCTTCTCTCTCGTTCCTTCTGCGTTAATGGTCCTTTAACACTGCCAATTTGCATAGGTTCGGAAACGTCAGTACTCTTGGAGTTAACGAGGGTCTTGATAGGTACTCTGGTTTCATACTTGAGCCGATCTGCTTTTCTATTTTGAAGTCTGTGATCAAGTTGAACCACTAAGTCTATGTAGTCTGCGCAGGCCTGGGGTGGATCTACTATCTGAGCTATAACATCTTTAAGCTCTCCGCGCAGGCCTCGATGAAACAATGTGATCCTTTTATTTTCAGGCCATCCGGTTTCCACAACTAGTCTATTAAAGGTGGCGATATAGGACAAAAGATCCTGATTACCTTGTCGTAAGGATAGCAGTTCGTTGTCAAGGGCTTGTCCCTGCGAGTGTCGAGCGAACAATCTTTCCATGCTGGCCTGGAAGCCCTGGAAATCCCGGAGAATGGGATCATCCTGATTTACCAATGGAATAGACCAATCGGCAGCACAGCCACTGAGGTAAGATAGTACAAAGGCTACTTTGGTCTGGTCGTTGGGGAAGGCCCCGGGCCTGCATAAAAAGTGTAAACGGCATTGGTTCATAAAAACGGCATATTTCTTGGGATCCCCCGCAAAACGTTCCGGCGGTGCCAAAGGCATGTGTCCAGGTAGATTGATTTGTACCGGGTTATTCGAACCCATTGTTGTAGAAATATCTCCGGAAACAGGTAAAGGAGTGTGCTCTGCCTGGCCCTGCAATAACCTTTTGGCCAGATCATCAGTTCTTTCCTTGGATAGGATTAGTTCCCTTCTGAGAGCATTAGTCTCCTGGCGGGCTGAGTGCACTTCTGCCCGTAATTCCCCTAAAAGATGGGCCAGCTGATCTGTCTCGGAAGTCTCCATAGCGCCCAGATGGGAAATTGTGGTAAGGCTTCGCGTTCTGTAACGCTCACCTGGTTCCCACGGAGGCGCGGCGTCGAAGGCGCAGAACTCTGAAGATGGACAGGAAGGGCCCCTCTATTCTGGCTTCCCTGGCTCGTTGGATACCCTCCTGTGCGTGAAAAGGGAGTATTACCAACTGTGGAACAATGCTCAAGCCTCCCACTCCCTTCCAACCCTCCACGATACCTCCTCCACGATTCCCCGTGAAGCCTCACCTTAGGGTTTGGAAGGATGAGCTCTCCATCCTGCTTCTGATGCAGGGGCGCGTTGAAACCCAGTTACTTCACTGGATTGAGGATTGATGGGAGTTCAGGTAAGCTTGACTGTTCAGGTAAGGCGCTGTAAAAGTTCTGTTCAAAAGTTCAAGCTTAATAATAATGTTCGTTGTCTAATTGCAGCAAGCGCTAATGCTTATGTCCTTTTCCCCTTAGGGGCCGGGGTTCGGAGTGCCGGAGATATGGCGCCGACCCGAAGTGAAACAGTTCTGGATGAGCGCTCAGGTAATGTCTTTGCATTCGCTCATTCAATGTCTTTGTCTTTTTTTCCCATAGGGACCGGGGTCCGGAGATGCCAGGAAGCGGCAGGACCCGAAATGCAGTGGGAATAATCCAACAGGTAAGACTTAAAAGGAAACTGAGCTTTCCTTATTCCTTTTCTCCCTCTCACCTTTGTTCTTGTCTTTTTTCCTCTAGGCGCCGGGGCGTAGCTGAATCCGGAAGATCGCTGCTGAAGATGGAAGCGCCTTGCAAAGGTGAGTAAAATGCAGCGCTGCAGCGATCGAAACGAAATGCCTTTAAAATGATGTCTTCCTTTTCAGGGCCGTTGGAGAAATGACTCCGGGGTGCAGATTTAGCAGGTAAGGGCTTTTCTTCTCCTATTCTCTTCCTTTCTCCCCTTGCAGGTGTTCCAGGGTGCTGGCAGGCGTGGCTGAAGTCAGGATGCAGGAGCTGACACGGTGAGCGTCCAGCTGCTAGGTGCAGAACAACGCGAAGCATGTGTGGCTGTTCGGGTGGGGTTTAAATAGCCTTGGAAGAAGTTCCTGGTATGTATCCTTCCACCAATCAGGTATGTATCCTTCCCCGACCACACCCGGGTGGTGAAGTAGTCCTACAGGTTAAGTAGTCCCATTCAGGCCTCAAGAGGGCCTGGATGAAGCAGCAAGGTCTGCATCAGGTAAGTGTGCACCCAAGCACTTAAACACATATCCTCTTCTATGAGCCTGGCGCCTAAGGCGCCAGGACTGGGGTCCGCTATGAGCCTGGCGCCTAAGGCGCCAGGACTGAGTCCAAAGGGCCCCGACTTGGGCCCGCTGAGACTTCCCTGGGGAAAATGATGTCTGCCTCTGGGGTTGCTGGGCCCGGCCTGGCTCCTTAGAGGTAGGCATCATGACACCATCAGGGCCTGGTGCTTTTCCTTTTCCGAGGCCATTGATGGCTTTGGTAATCTCGATGAAGTGATGTCTTTGTCTAGATGAGATAGATCAATTTCAGGGTAGGTGGTTCTACTGATATTATTCAAAAAGGAATCAATGTTTTCTCTAGGAATAGCGCATTCTGGAGTATATAGATCCGTATAAAATCTCCTAAAGCATTCCAATATTTCATCAGGCCTATGATGCATCTTGCCCATCTTATCTTGAATGTGAGAGACTTGAACTTTTTCTTTTTTGGTTTTTAGATAAGAGGCTAGCATTTGACCTGCTTTATTGGAAGTTTGATAGATCTTAGTTTTATATTTAAGAATGGTTCCTGCCGCTAACTCAGTAATTTCTTTATTGATTTCAAAGCGTATCTTAATGACTTGTCGTAGATTAGCTGAGTCAGTGTCAGAATAATAATGTTGTTCTGCAACAGTGAGTTTAGAGTAAAGATCATCAAGGTGTTTTTTCCTGATTTATTTTATTCTTGCCTGTTAGGGCCATTACATGACCACGAAGGGCTGCTTTGAAGGCATCCCAATTATTGACAGTGGAGGTATCTTGATCTTGGTTTTCGTTAAAGTATTGTTGAATGAAAGCATTGATGGATTGAATAGATTTAGGATCATTTAAAAGAAAATTGTTAAGTTTCCAACCTTTGTTCATATCTGTAAGGGAGAAGGAAGTGATGACAGGAGCGTGGTCAGAAATAATGATATTGGCAATCTTGGAGTCTATAATGGATCCAGAAAGAGTCTTTGTAGCGAAAATATAATCAATACGTGACAATGTGTTGTGTGGGGGAGAATGGAAGGTATAATCCAAATGTGAAGGATGAGATATCCTCCATGAATCAATTAGTCCTGTTTCTTCTAGAGAATTTATAAAGGCTTAGTGAGTTTTGTTGGGTTTAAATATGCAACTGGATTTTCGATCCAAAAAGGGGTCAAGAACCTGATTGACATCGCCACACATTATCAGGTTGATGAAGTCATTTTTCAAAATCATTTGTTTGATATTATTCCAAAAGGAGGGATCTGGTAGTGTAGGTCCATAAATATTGAGAATTGATACTTGTGTCGTGTCAATTTGCAGTTTAACCCAAACCCATCTACCATTTGTATCTGCATCTTGGGCAATGATTTTGTAGGGTTGTTTTTTACTAATAAGTATAGCGACACCATTTTTCTTGGATAAAGCTGGGCTAGCAACAACTTCCTTCACCCAAAGAGACTTGAGTTTCATTGATTCTTTGAGGGATAAGTGTGTCTCTTATAGACAAGCTATTGTTGGTTTAAATTTATTTAAGTGGGATAATACTTTACATCTTTTCATTGGATTCTTGCAACCCTTAATATTCCATGTTATGCATTTAAATATCATCTAGCTGGAGGAAATTTGATATTCATACATCTTATAGCTGTCGTACAAAAATAAGCATATACCATTATAATTCGATTGAAATAATGTTTACACCAATATTTTCGCAGAAGGAAGGAACATTGGGGGTTAGGGAGGGGAGAAAGGGGTTTGATCACATCTTGACAAGTAGTATACCATGACGAATGAATGATTTTAGAGATCAAACAGGACATAGGATAAGGAGTTAAGGGGAGATATATATAGGGGATAGGAAACGCCTACTGGGTCGCTAAGTAGGAAAAAGCGACTACTCGTGGAAGATGGACCCAAAAGAGCGCCCTCCCCACCTAGTAATTATCAAAGTAAAATCATAGCATTAGGTAATTAGATACTTATGAGTATAGAAGTCGACTGATGGAGATCCAGTTTCAAGTAGTAGATGAAGTGGAGGCTGCCGCTGGAGAAGAGGTGTCCATATTTTCATTTTTGATGGATTGTATGAAGAGCCTTAAGTCAGCAGGATCATCGAAGACTGCAGAGCGTCCTTCGTATGTGACTTTAAAGGAGCAAGGATGGAATAAGCCATATCGGACATTAAGTTGTTTAAGTGCAGGCCGGAATGCCAGAAAGACTTTTCTTCTTTGTGCTGTGCTTCTTGCCACATCTTGTGAAATATATAGCTTGCTGCCATGCCAGATTAGGGATTTACGTTCTTTAACTGTGGAGATGATAAGTTGCAGTTGAGAGTATTCCAAAAGGTAAAATATTAATGTTCTTGGTGGTGACGAGATGAGGGAGATGCTGAGGGTTGGCCAATCCTATGGGCTCGTTGTATGTTAAAAGTAGTTTCCAAAGGCAAATGTAGTATGGCCGGTAAGAATTTTTGTAGGAAGACAATAGGGTCCGTACCCTCAGCTCCTCCAGGAAGGCCAGAGATGCGTAGGTTATTGCGCCTACTTCGATTTTCCAAATCTTCATTATGCTTTTGAAGTTCTTTAATGGATTTCACCATTTGTGCTACCTTAGGCAATAGATCTTCAAGCACGCCAATTCTTTTCTCTGCCTCTTCTACTCTGTTGTTAACTCCCATCCATCTTTCATCAAGTTGTTGTAATTTAATATTTGTGGTTTCCATAAAGGGTTTAAGTGCCCTGATTTCAGTAAG
Organism: Ambystoma mexicanum; assembly: GCF_040938575.1. Taxonomy (NCBI): domain Eukaryota; kingdom Metazoa; phylum Chordata; class Amphibia; order Caudata; family Ambystomatidae; genus Ambystoma; species Ambystoma mexicanum. The sequence continues at coordinate 184,668,560 of NC_090931.1, read as the reverse complement.
AATGGTTTCAATAGCTGGGTTCGAGATTCCACTTGGAGGAGGAGAGTCACTTTTGGGTCTTTTTAGAGTGGTTGAGGAGGCGGTAGCGTCTTTGATAGAGGCGCCATTTTTCTGGTTGGCTTTACTGGTTGCCATATTTAAGCAAATGTTAACAATATGATTTGTTGTGGCGTCTGATTCTTTATTATTTATGATGGTTAGTAGTATATAATTATTACTTCCATATTATTCTTCAGGCTTTATCATGAGCTAGAGTGACCAAAAAATGGAAAAACCCAGAATAATAAGGCAAACACTACTGGAGATATAAATAGATATGTTGATTAGAGCTGTTATTCAAAAGGAGAGGTTGGTACCAGTGAAGCTGTAGGAGTACTGCGATGGGTTGCTTGTAAACCAGTCTATTTGCTTCATATAAAACGGTTGCAACAATAATGTATGGCAGTGGTATGAAATTTAACAGGGGAGAAGAGATTATGCAGATGGGAGACTGGATAACGTGTTCAAAAATAATCTTTTAAAGCTTTGAGATGTGACCTGCAAGCCCTTTCGCTGTCTTTTTCCTTTTCTTCCCCTTTTTCTTTCTCTCTTTTTTTTTCTTTTTCTCCTCCTTCCCCTTTCCAACTTTTTTAATAAGACACAAGACTAGCGTTGCTTCTATTAATCAACCTATATTTCTTCTTTTCTTTTATATCCAAACAGTCCTCTTAATAAAAAAAAAAAAAAAAACAAAGAAAAATGTCTTTCCTCCTTTTTCCCTTTTCTTTCCCTTTTTATAATCTTTCCGCTTCAGTATCTATGCATGTACAGTTTAAATATTGCATTTGAATAGCTTCTTACTGTATTGTTTTTTTTTTCTTTCCTCTCCTTAGTTTTACCAGCAGATGGCGTACACGTGTGGAGGAGCGGCCCGTCTAGGCCAAGACCAGGATGTCAGCTGATATTACACGCCGCTCCTCTCCTCACGAGAGGCGGTTCGCGTGTCGGCGTGCATCCGATGCAGAAGCCTGCATGAACAGCTGACAGCGTGTGAAGCTTTCCAGTACACCGGAGCCGCGAAAGAAGACAACAAGTGCAGGCGGGATGTCAGCGACGTTCGGGATGAATATTAAGGTAAGTTTAATAAAATAATATGGTACCTAAATGCTTTATTTATTTTGAAGTGGGGTGGAGCCGGTCTCTCAGGCAGCCATCTTGCCTCGGCGCCAAGCCACGCCCCCTCAGCTATCAGTTCTGATGACTGCAGCGGTGGGTGTGCCGCCACTCCAGAGAAGACCTAGCCTAGTTGTGCCAGGACGGGAAATAGCTGCCCAATTCGTTTTTGGAGACAACACTACATTCAGAGCCTGGTGAAGGTGTGGGAAAAATCAGACCGCACAGACGGTGAGTGGTAACTATTGCTTTGGAGGTTGTTGATGAAGGAATTTTGAGATTGTTGGGGAGAGATGAAGCCCTGCTAGACGACTGAGTGTTTTATACAGATCCACTGTTCTTGGGGTGAAAGATGCACTTGAACTAGAGCAGCACTCTGGGGGGAGGCCACGAGTGCCATTTCAGCCCTAGCTGAATTTCGCCAGTACATTGGGTTGGCTTCTGAAGACTTGCATTCTAGATAGCCTGGCCCAGGAGGTCTCCTGGCCCCATCAAATATATAGGTTGGTAACAGGAATCTAGTTCTCCAGTGCCTCCCACAGTGCCATAGTGGGGAGTGCTTTAAGGCAAGGAGGCACTGGTTCTCACCTCATCGTTTGATGATGGGATGGAGCTGTGTGTTACCTGGTGTAACGTCGGATTTTGCTTATGGTCAGAAAATGCTCTGCCTGCTACTGCGCATGCGTGAAATTAAATCGCTTAGCAAAATCTGATGGTACAGGTAATGTCAGACTTTGCTACCCCTCAGAAAATGCTTTCGATAGTATTTTTTGACACTGTGCTTTTCGTAGCCAACCCTATGTTGTATGGGGTAGCGCTGCATTAACCCTGTTAGCAATGTTTACCCACATTTTGAATTAACCCCATGTTATCAATTTTAACCCTATGTTGTGCAGTGCAGTCAGCATTAACCCTATGTTTGCCATTTTTACCCAATTTTTTTACTAACCCCATGTTATCAATTTTAACCCTGCGTTGTATAGGGCAGTGCAGCATTAAGCCTATGTTGGCCATTTTAACCCTATGTTGTGTCATTTATGTAGTGATAGCAAAGTCTGATGGCAGGGTAAGCAAAATCTGACGGCAAGTAAAAAAGTCATTTTCTGCTGCCCTGCAAAGCTGCCTGTGGTAGCTTGTTACCGTCCTTCCCAATGGTAGCTTGGCGCCGTCCTTCCCGGCCAACTGGAGCTGTACCTCAGCATTTTTAACCCTATGTTGCCTCATTTAGGCAGCCTAAGCAAAATCAGACGGCAGCCTAAAAAATATCTGACGGCACATAAAAAGTCATTTTCTACTGCTCTGCAAGTCCGCCTGTCAGAAATGTTGCCAATTTAACCCTATGGTAAATTGGAACCATCCTTCCCGGGCAACTGGAGCTGCGCCTCAGCATTTCTAACCCTATGTTGCCCCATTTAGGCAGCCTAAGCAAAATCTGACGGCAGCCTAAGCAAAATCTGACAGCACGTAAAAAGTAAATTTCTGCTGCCCTGCAAAGCCGTCTGTCAGGCATTGTGCCACTTTAACCCTCTGGTAGATTGGCACCATCCTTCACGGCCAACTGGAGCTGTACCTCAGCATTTTTAACCCTATGTTGCCTCATTTAGGCAGCCTAAGCAAAATCTGACAGCAGCCTAAAAAATATCTGACGGCACAGGAAAAGTCATTTTCTACTGCTCTGCAAAGCCGCCTGTCAGGAATTTTGCCAATTTAACCCTATGGTAGATTGGAACCATCCGTCGGGGGCAACTGGAGTTTAACCCTATGTTGCTTCATTTAGGCAGCCTAAGCAAAATCTGATGGCAGCTTAAGCAAAATCTGACGGCACGTAAAAAGTCATTTTCTGCTGCCCTCCAAAGCTGCCTGTCAGAAATGTTGCCAATTTAACCCAATGGTAGCTTGCCGCTGTCCTTCCCGGGCAACTGGAGCTGTGCCTCAGCAATTTTTGACCTTATGTTGCCTCATTTAGGCAGCCTATGCAAAATCTGACAGCAGCTTAAGCAAAATGTGACGGCAGCCTAAACAAAATCGGACGGCACGTAAAAAGTAATTTTCTGCTACCCTGCACAGCCGCCTGTCAGGAATTTTGCCAATTCAACCCCATGGTAGCTTGGTGCCGTCCTTCCCGGGCAACTGGAGCTGTACCTCAGCATTTTTAACCCTATGTTGCCTCATTTAGGCAGCTTAAACCAAATCTGACGGCAGCTTAAGCAAAATCTGACGGCACGTAAAAAGTCATTTTCTGCTGCCGTACAAAGCCGTCTTTGAGGAATTGTGCCAATTTAACCCTATGGTAGCTTGGCGCCGTCCTTCCCGGGCAACTGAAGCTGTGCCTCAGCATTTCTAACCCTATGTTGCCTCATTTAGGTAGCCTAAGCAAAATCTGACGGCAGCCTAAGCAAAATCTGACGGCAGCCTAAGCAAAATCTGACGGCACGTAAAAAGTCCTTTTCTGCTGCCCTTCAAAGCTGCCTGTCAGGAATTGTGTCAATTTAACCCTATGGTAGTTTGGCGCTGTCCTTCCGGGGCAAATGGAGCTCTGCCTCAGCATTTTTAACCCTATGTTGCCTCATTTAGGCAGCCTAAGCAAAATCTGACTGCAGTTTAAGCAAAATCTGACGACACGTAAAAAGTCATTTTCTGCTGCCTTACAAAGCCGCCTGTCAGAAATGTTGCCAATTTAACCCTATGGTAGCTTGGCGCCATCCTTCCTGGGCAACTGGAGCTGTGCCTCAGCATTTTTAACCCTATGTTGCCTCCTTTATGCAGCCTTAGCAAAATCTGATGGCAGCTAAAGCTAAATCTGACAGCACGTAAAAAGTCATTTTCTGCTGCCCTGCAAAGCCGCCTTTCAGGAATTTTTCCAAGTTAACCCTATGGTAGCTTGACGCTGTCCTTCATAGGCAACTGGAGCTGTGCCTCAGCATTTGTACCCTATGTTGCTTCATTTAGGCAGCCTGAGCAAAATCTGACGGCAGCCTAAGCAAAATCTGACGGCACATAAAAGTCATTTTCTGCTGCCCTGCAAAGCCGCCTGTCAAAAATGTTGCCAATTTAACCCTATGGTAGATTGGAACCATCCTTCCCGGGCAACTGGAGCTGCGCCTCAGCATTTCTAACCCTATGTTGCCCCATTTATGCAGCCTAAGCAAAATCTGACGGCAGCCTAAGCAAAATCTGACGGCAGCCTAAGCAAAATCTGACGACACGTAAAAAGTCATTTTCTGCTGCCCTTCAAAGCTGCCTGTCAGGAATTGTGTCAATTTAACCCTATGGTAGTTTGGCGCTGTCCTTCCGGGGCAAATGGAGCTCTGCCTCAGCATTTTTAACCCTATGTTGCCTCATTTAGGCAGCCTAAGCAAATCTGACTGCAGTTTAAGCAAAATCTGACGACACGTAAAAAGTCATTTTCTGCTGCCCTACAAAGCCGCCTGTCAGAAATGTTGCCAATTTAACCCTATGGTAGCTTGGCGCCATCCTTCCTGGGCAACTGGAGCTGTGCCTCAGCATTTTTAACCCTATGTTGCCTCCTTTATGCAGCCTAAGCAAAATCAGACGGCAGCCTAAAAAATATCTGACGGCACATAAAAAGTCATTTTCTACTGCTCTGCAAGTCCGCCTGTCAGAAATGTTGGCAATTTAACCCTATGGTAAATTGGAACCATCCTTCCCGGGCACTGGAGCTGCGCCTCAGCATTTCTAACCCTATGTTGCCCCATTTAGGCAGCCTAAGCAAAATCTGACGGCAGCCTAACCAAAATCTGACAGCACGTAAAAAGTAAATTTCTGCTGCCCTGCAAAGCCGCCTGTCAGGCATTGTGCCACTTTAACCCTCTGGTAGATTGGCACCATCCTTCACGGCCAACTGGAGCTGTACCTCAGCATTTTTAACCCTATGTTGCCTCATTTAGGCAGCCTGAGCAAAATCTGATAGCAGCCTAAAAAATATCTGACGGCACAGGAAAAGTCATTTTCTATTGCTCTGCAAAGCCGCCTGTCAGGAATTTTGCCAATTTAACCCTATGGTAGATTGGAACCATCCGTCGGGGGCAACTGGAGTTTAACCCTATGTTGCTTCATTTAGGCAGCCTAAGCAAAATCTGACGGCACGTAAAAAGTCATTTTCTGCTGCCCTCCAAAGCTGCCTGTCAGAAATTTTGCCAATTTAACCCAATGGTAGCTTGCCGCTGTCCTTCCCGGGCAACTGGAGCTGTTCCTCAGCAATTTTTGACCTTATGTTGCCTCATTTAGGCAGCCTATGCAAAATCTGACAGCAGCTTAAGCAAAATGTGACGGCAGCCTAAGCAAAATCGGACGGCACGTAAAAAGTAATTTTCTGCTACCCTGCACAGCCGCCTGTCAGGAATTTTGCCAATTCAACCCCATGGTAGCTTGGCGCCGTCCTTCCCGGGCAACTGGAGCTGTACCTCAGCATTTTTAACCCTATGTTGCCTCATTTAGGCAGCTTAAGCCCAATCTGATGGCAGCTTAAGCAAAATCTGACGGCACGTAAAAAGTCATTTTCTGCTGCCCTGCAAAGCCGTCTTTGAGGAATTGTGCCAATTTAACCCTATGGTAGCTTGGCGCCGTCCTTCCCGGGCAACTGAAGCTGTGCCTCAGCATTTCTAACCCTATGTTGCCTCATTTAGGTAGCCTAAGCAAAATCTGACGGCAGCCTAAGCAAAATCTGACGGCAGCCTAAGCAAAATCTGACGGCACGTAAAAAGTCCTTTTCTGCTGCCCTTCAAAGCTGCCTGTCAGGAATTGTGTCAATTTAACCCTATGGTAGTTTGGCGCTGTCCTTCCGGGGCAAATGGAGCTCTGCCTCAGCATTTTTAACCCTATGTTGCCTCATTTAGGCAGCCTAAGCAAAATCTGACTGCAGTTTAAGCAAAATCTGACGACACGTAAAAAGTCATTTTCTGCTGCCCTACAAAGCCGCCTGTCAGAAATGTTGCCAATTTAACCCTATGGTAGCTTGGCGCCATCCTTCCTGGGCAACTGGAGCTGTGCCTCAGCATTTTTAACCCTATGTTGCCTCCTTTATGCAGCCTTAGCAAAATCTGATGGCAGCTAAAGCTAAATCTGACAGCACGTAAAAAGTCATTTTCTGCTGCCCTGCAAAGCCGCCTTTCAGGAATTTTTCCAAGTTAACCCTATGGTAGCTTGACACTGTCCTTCATAGGCAACTGGAGCTGTGCCTCAGCATTTGTACCCTATGTTGCTTCATTTAGGCAGCCTGAGCAAAATCTGACGGCAGCCTAAGCAAAATCTGACGGCACATAAAAGTCATTTTCTGCTGCCCTGCAAAGCCGCCTGTCAAAAATGTTGCCAATTTAACCCTATGGTAGATTGGAACCATCCTTCCCGGGCAACTGGAGCTGCGCCTCAGCATTTCTAACCCTATGTTGCCCCATTTATGCAGCCTAAGCAAAATCTGACGGCAGCCTAAGCAAAATCTGACAGCACGTAAAAAGTACATTTCTGCTGCCCTGCAAAGCCGCCTGTCAGACATTGTGCCACTTTAACCCTCTGGTAGATTGGCGCCATCCTTCACGGCCAACTGGAGCTGTACCTCAGCATTTTTAACCCTATGTTGCCTCGTTTAGGCAGCCTAAGCAAAATCTGACGGCAACCTAAAAAATATCTGACGGCACATGAAAAGTCATTTTCTACTGCTCTGCACAGCCGCCTGTCAGGAATTTTGCCAATTCAACCCCATGGTAGCTTGGCGCCGTCCTTCCCGGGCAACTGGAGCTGTACCTCAGCATTTTTAACCCTATGTTGCCTCATTTAGGCAGCTTAAGCCAAATCTGACGGCAGCTTAAGCAAAATCTGACGGCACGTAAAAAGTCATTTTCTGCTGCCCTGCAAAGCCGTCTTTGAGGAATTGTGCCAATTTAACCCTATGGTAGCTTGGCGCCGTCCTTCCCGGGCAACTGAAGCTGTGCCTCAGCATTTCTAACCCTATGTTGCCTCATTTAGGTAGCCTAAGCAAAATCTGACGGCAGCCTAAGCAAAATCTGACGGCAGCCTAAGCAAAATCTGACGGCACGTAAAAAGTCCTTTTCTGCTGCCCTTCAAAGCTGCCTGTCAGGAATTGTGTCAATTTAACCCTATGGTAGTTTGGCGCTGTCCTTCCGGGGCAAATGGAGCTCTGCCTCAGCATTTTTAACCCTATGTTGCCTCATTTAGGCAGCCTAAGCAAAATCTGACTGCAGTTTAAGCAAAATCTGACGACACGTAAAAAGTCATTTTCTGCTGCCTTACAAAGCCGCCTGTCAGAAATGTTGCCAATTTAACCCTATGGTAGCTTGGCGCCATCCTTCCTGGGCAACTGGAGCTGTGCCTCAGCATTTTTAACCCTATGTTGCCTCCTTTATGCAGCCTTAGCAAAATCTGATGGCAGCTAAAGCTAAATCTGACAGCACGTAAAAAGTCATTTTCTGCTGCCCTGCAAAGCCGCCTTTCAGGAATTTTTCCAAGTTAACCCTATGGTAGCTTGACGCTGTCCTTCATAGGCAACTGGAGCTGTGCCTCAGCATTTGTACCCTATGTTGCTTCATTTAGGCAGCCTGAGCAAAATCTGACGGCAGCCTAAGCAAAATCTGACGGCACATAAAAGTCATTTTCTGCTGCCCTGCAAAGCCGCCTGTCAAAAATGTTGCCAATTTAACCCTATGGTAGATTGGAACCATCCTTCCCGGGCAACTGGAGCTGCGCCTCAGCATTTCTAACCCTATGTTGCCCCATTTATGCAGCCTAAGCAAAATCTGACGGCAGCCTAAGCAAAATCTGACAGCACGTAAAAAGTAAATTTCTGCTGCCCTGCAAAGCCGCCTGTCAGACATTGTGCCACTTTAACCCTCTGGTAGATTGGCGCCATCCTTCACGGCCAACTGGAGCTGTACCCCAGCATTTTTAACCCTATGTTGCCTCGTTTAGGCAGCCTAAGCAAAATCTGACGGCAGCCTAAAAAATATCTGACGGCACATGAAAAGTCATTTTCTACTGCTCTGCAAAGCCGCCTGTCAGGAATTTTGCCAATTTAACCCTATGGTAGATTGGAACCATCCGTCGGGGGCAACTGGAGTTTAACCCTATGTTGCTTCTTTTAGGCAGCCTAAGCAAAATCTGATGGCAGCTTAAGCAAAATCTGACGGCACGTAAAAAGTCATTTTCTGCTGCCCTACAAAGCTGCCTGTCAGAAATTTTGCCAATTTAACCCAATAGTAGCTTGCCGCTGTCCTTCCCGGGCAACTGGAGCTGTGCCTCAGCAATTTTTGACCTTATGTTGCCTCATTTAGGCAGCCTACGCAAAATCTGACAGCAGCTTAAGCAAAATCTGACGGCAGTCTAAGCAAAATCGGACGGCACGTAAAAAGTAATTTTCTGCTACCCTGCACAGCCGCCTGTTAGGAATTTTGCCAATTCAACCCCACGGTAGCTTGGCGCCGTCCTTCCCGGGCAGCTGAAGCTGTGCCTCAGCATTTCTAACCCTATGTTGCCTCATTTAGGTAGCCTAAGCAAAATCTGACGGCAGCCTAAGCAAAATCTGACGGCATGTAAAAAGTCATTTTCTGCTGCCCTACAAATGTCAGAAATGACAGAAATGTCAGAAATGTTGCCAATTTAACCCTATGGTAGCTTGGCGCCATCCTTCCTGGGCAACTGGAGCTGTGCCCAAGATTCTGCTTTCCCGGGACCCTGTCGGTCTCAATCACTGAGATATCATTCTGGCAGCCTGCTTCACATCTAGATAGTAAACCTTAGATCCTTAGATGTTCTGTGCAACATTCTCCCAGTCCCAAATTCTGAGAATTATCCAGGTTTAACCTGGAACATTTAATCTGCTTCTGATCCTGAAATCACCCCCTGAGGTGGCACTGTGATTACCTACCTATGCTTCAGAATTAAATTGCTTTCACTCCCTCCCCCTACAACTACAAGTGCCGCCTGAGATAGTACTGTAATTCACTTGCTTAAGTTCTAAGCGCCCCTTCCTCATCTAGACCGCTACCCTATCCCAACCTCTTTATCCCTCTCCCACTCCTATGATATAGTACTGTAATTCACTGGCTTAAGTTCCAAGCGCCCTTCCTCATCTAGACCTCCACCCCATCTACCCAACACCAGATGGAGACACTTGCCCACAAAAATTCCCCTCTCCCACCCGTCCCGATCCCTAGCCTCCCCCGTCCCTCCCGGCCCGCACTCACCCCTCTCAGCACCTGGCCCGCGCTCTATCATCCAACTTCTCGAGCCCCCCCTATTTCCCTCCACTTAGCATAACCGTAGACACCACCCCTCGCACCTCATTACATCCTGACGCTGTTCGCCCACTCTCCTACCACCACCCTGCATCCAACTGTTAAGATGGATTTCTGAACTCTGACCTGCAGGGGCAGAGGTTCAGAAGGCCAGCCTAGTTTCTTGGAACAGGGTAACCTCTGGAGAAGCCAGACCAATCAGGGTAGCGATAGCGGCGGTCAAGACCAAGTCTCAAGAGGGGTGAAGGTGACGGAAAGACCTCAACGAGCACACAAAGCAAGGACACTTACAAATTACTCCAGACATGTGTTATATTAAAAATATAGACACATTTATTACAAGGCCTTTGTAACATCGACCATAGCAAAGAATCACAATAATACTAAAGTAAACCAACACATCACAATCAATACAATATATATACAAGACCGCGGGTCTAAGGAGTTAGGAGCGCGTAATATTTAGACCACCTAGATGGGGAGGAAAACAGGCAGTGCAAGTAATCGTTAGACCCAGTTCGACTTCTGAAATACACCTAACTAGTAGGAAGCCTGAGCCCTACGAAGAGAGGAGCCTTATGCTCAAAAGTACCTGCCCACGCTGGTGCCAATGGACAAAAGAGGGCCTCTTCGAGGATATCAGGCAGTTCCGGAAGGTGAATGAAGCGATGCAGAACAAATCCCCACTACTCAAACAAGGCCTCCACTTGTGGGCAGAGGCAGGGTCAGAGTGCGGGATAGAGTCGCTATTTCGCAACAACGGTAGAAAAGAAACAGGCTCCTGCGCGGGGGGCCACCGGTTGGGGTAAGAACTACTCACCGGTCCCCGACGCAGGCAGACCCAGACTTCTCCAGTTGAGTTCACGTTGCTGGCAGGTTCAGCTGCGATGATCAGGACGTCTCGACATCGGGTAGATTCTGCGTAGCAGGATGCAGGGTAGAGGGTGTCCCAAATGCAGCAGACGTGCACAGGTTGTTACCACAGCAGGGCAACACGGCAACCGCGTTTACTCTGGTCCGGGCGCACTCGTCTCACTTCAGACCTGGGAATGCCAAGTGTACAAAATTTCGGTGTGAGGGTGCCGGGGACGCAGAGCAAGCAGTAAACCACGTTTCGAGGGCTTCCCCGAAACGGCGGCCGTGACAGTGCAAAGCGTCTCAGCCCACTGGTTGGCCCAGGGACACTTCCGAAGAGGCTTACTTGCAGAGTTTAATGAAGGTGCCGGGAATAGTTCATCCCACTATTCCAATGGGTCGAAGCGCCTTCGCAGACCTTCTAGGACAATCAGATGCAGAGGGGCCTCGCAGGATGACAGCGACTCAGGGTGGCAAAGCTTCAGCGGGTCACCAGCGGTTCCTCGACTCAGCTTCTTGTTGCAGGATACTTGGCTCCTTATCCCTTGTTCGGTGTGAGCTCAGGAGATCGACATGGTAGTGGTGTTTTCAGCCTCCTCTTATCCAAAGTTCCCTTCATGCCAAAACGGAGAGGACCCAATGGGAGATCTGCTCACAAACACTCACACCATAAGTGGATCTATCACGGACCACGGTGGTCCCAGGCATTCAGGACACTCTAGACTCTCTGGCACCCAGGATGTGTATTGGGACCAGACATCCCAGCCCACATCCTGGAGGCACACACAAGGCATGTAGAAGCCCGCGAAAGCGTTGTGTTTCGCGGGAAAGTGAATTACCAAATAAGGACTGCCCCGGGTCGGCTCGACCTGGGGGAAGGTGAAGGGGCAAGACGGTCAGCGGCAGGACAAAGAACCTCGTGGTATGGCCATTTTGGAGCCAGGCCACTCATTTGTGCCAAACGCGGTAAGCGCGGATAACATGGCGAAAAAGGTGTCTAGTCAAATGGTCGACAGACAAATGGTCGACTCAATTTGGTCGACAGGACAAATGATCGAATTTTCTTTTTATTTATATATATATTTTTCAGGTTTTCGTTTAGGGACAAAAAGGGGTTTTTAGCAAAAAAAAGGGGGTTGAGGGGGACCAAAAAATGTGAAAAAACAAAAAAAACAAATTTGATCATTTAACCTGTCGACCTTTTGGTGTCGACCATTTGTCCTGTTGACCATTTATATTCAACCAATTGACCTACAACTGGCGAAAAAGGGTTCAAAACACAAGAGAAACGATAGCTGCCACCAGTCCCGTCCGTGACACACTTACACTGTTCATAATAAGTCCAACGAGAGTTTCTAGGGCCTTTTGAATGACTAGAGACCCAAGAGCGCGGTAATGTAAGTTACGGTGCACTCTTGTTTCATGTTGCACAAAAGCTGCAACATGAGGAAAGGACTAAGGGAAACAAAGTCTCCCAGTACTGACTGTCTTGAGGGCATGTCGGTTTCCCCATAAGAATTGAGCGAAAGCCCAGAGGAGTGCGGTGGAAGGCTGCGCTTCTGTGGCAAAGTCTAGATCAGGGTGTAAAACAACAGTAAAAAGTTTGGGGATTGCCACATGCAGGGAAAATTACATACAATTATGAAATCTTTCCTAACACCAACTCTAAAATCAGAGGTGCACTCTGGCGCGCCAATCAACTCCCTCCTCAGAAGCCTATTCCCCACCCTGCTTCCCACCCAAACTCATTGTCCTGCATGCTCCCTCTGACCGTGATTGAGAACTCCCTAATACCCCACTCCAAGACACCATGCCCCCTATCAAACTCCCAAGCCAGAGGAGCCCGCTGGAATGCCAAACAGCGCAAACCCACCTCTCCCTCCACTCCTTCTGTGCACCCTCCAATCAACATCTCTCCCTCCCTTTCGCTCCCCAATGCCCACATCCCTCCCCCTTAACCGCTTATAGACTTATGGACCACCTAAGCAACTTTGGATTCTCTCCCTTCATGTTCATCAGCCACTTTAAGGGCTTATGGTCAGTTTGCACAGTGAAGTGCATAGAGGTAGAGCCTCAGCTTCCGTAGGGCCCACACAAAAGAGAAACATCCATTCTCTTCTATGGACCATCTGAGCTCTCTGTCCTTAAGCTGGTGACTAATTAAACCAATAGGGTGTTCCTTACCCTTCTCATCTACTTGTGATAGTACAGCTCCTAGTCCAGTGTCAGAGGCATCTGTCTGCACAATAAAAGGTCTTTGGTAATCAGGGGCCCTGAGTACAGGGGCCTGGCACAAGGAGTCTTATAAGCCATTGAAGGCCTTCTCACACTCTTCAGTCCAAGTTACCTTCTTGGGTTTCTTCGGAGTGGTGAGAGCAGTCAGAGGGGCAGCTATGGTGCCATAGTCTGCCATGAAATTTCTGTAATACCCATTGAGTCCTAAGAAGGCTCTCACTTGGGTCTGTGTAGTGGGGGTAGGCCAGTCTTGTACTGCTTGTACTTTACTGGGTAGAGGCTGTATCCTCCCTCAACCTACTTCATGTCCAAGGTAAACCACTGAGCCTTGTCCAATCTGGCATTTACTGGCCTTTATGGTCAAGTGGGCTTTCTAAAGAGCCTGTAACACAATCCCAAGGTGTTTCACATGGTCTTCCCAGGTGGCACTGAAAACTGCTATATCATCCAGATATGCAAGACAGAATTCATCCAACCCATTCAACACATGATTCACAAGCCTCTGAAAAGTGGCAGGTGCATTCTTCAACCCAAAAGTCATTACCCTGAACTGGTAAAGACCTTCTGGAGTTGAGAATGCAGTCTTCTCCTTAGCATGTTCTGCGAGGGCTATTTGCCAATAGCCTGCAGTGAGGTCAAACGTGCTGAGGTACTTGGAGGCACCCAAGGTATCCACCAGCTCATCTGTTCGAGGCAAGGGGTGGGCGTCTGTCTTGGTGACAGCATTCAGAGCCCTGTAATCCATGCACAACCTCAATTCAGAAGTACCTGATTTTGGAACCAAAACCACACGGCTGGACCAAGGACTACTAGAGGGTTCAATATCCCCAAGATCTAACATTTTGTTGACCTCCCTCTTAATGTAAGACCATACTTTGTCTGACATCCTGTATCCCCTATCTTTGGTAGGTACACTGTCTCCTGTGTCTATGTTATGTTTGCACCAAGGTGTCAAACCAGGGGACTGTGAAAACAGGGGGGAAAATTGCCTAAGCAAACTTTTCACCTCAGCCTGCTGATCAGAAGTCAGGTGAGGGGCCACTCGGATACCCTCAAAGGAGTTATCTGAAGGACTGCTTTGAAACAGGTCAGGGAGAGGTTCAGACTCCTCTTCCTCAACATTGGAAGCCAATGGCAGTGCTGTGATTTCAACTCTTGGGATGAAAGCCTTCAGCCTATTTGCGTGGAACACTTTTGGAGCCTGTCCAGGCCTTCCAAGGTCCACTAAATAGTTGACCTCACCCAGGGGCTCCACCACTGTGTAAGGGACTGACCATTTATCCTGTAAAGCTCTAGGCCTTATGGGATTCATGATCAGGACTTGCTGACCAGGTCTGAAGTCGATGAGGGAAGCTTTCTGGTCATACCAGTGTTTCACCAGGGCTTGTCCTGCCTTCAACTTGTCACTAGCCAGACCCATCAGGAGGACCATCCTTTTTCTGAGCCCTAACACATAGTCTACTACGTTGGTAGTAATAGGGGGAGTGGGCATCTCCCATCCCTCCTTGACTATGGCAAAGGGTCCCCGTACAGGATGACCCAACAGAAGTTCGAAGGGGCTGAAGCCAACACCCTCCTGTGGTACCTCTCGGTAGGCAAACAGTAAGCATGGTAAAAGAAGATCCAATTTTCTTCTCTGAGGTTCTTCCAGAGCCCCAATCATACTTTTTAACGTTCTGTTAAACCGTTCCACCAGACCATTGGTCTGGGGGTGGTATGCGGAGGAAAACTTGTAGGTGACCCCACATTCTTTCCACATAGCCTGCATATACTTCGACATAAAGTTGCTGCCTCTGTCAGACACAACTTCTTTAGGGAAGCCAACCCTAGTAAAGATGCTGAGCAAAGCTTTTGTGACTGACTTGGCAGTCACAGTCTTTAATGGGATGGCCTCAGGATATCTGGCGGCATGGTCGACCAATACCAGGATAAACCTTTTGCCTGAGGCTGTTTGGGGTTCAAGGGGACCAACAATGTCGATCCCTACTCTCTCGAATGGTACGCCCACAACTGGGAGTGGTACCAATGGAGCCTGGATTGTTGAACCACTCTTACTAGATAACTGGCAGGAGGCACAACTCCTGCAGTGACTTTCTACTTGCACCCCCATCTTGGGCCAGTAGAAGTGCATGATAACCTTTGCTTGGTCCTCTTAATACCAAGGTGACCAGCAAGGGGCACTTCATGCGCCAGCTGCCGGAGGAAGGGTCTTACAGCAAGGGGAACCACCAACCTCCTATGGTCTCCTTCTGTAGACTCTGTGGGCTCACTATACAGGAGTCCACCATCCCAATAAATCCGATTCTTCGCAGGAGGTTCACCCTCAAGCTGGGAGCAGGCCTGTCTCCTTAGGCCTTCCAGAGATGGGCACTCACGTTGGCCTTTACTGAATTCTTCCCTGTCAGGACCACCTTCTACTAACAAATCGTTTAGTTCAGGATGGTCATTGGGGTCAAACACTTCAGGCATCACCACCTCCTCGTCAGGTCTGGGTGATTGACCAACTACCTCCACCGCAGTGGTAGGCGAGTTAGGGGGAATATTTTCTTTCCCTCTTTTTGGTTTCCTGACTCCTTGAGGCTTGGGTTTCCCCGTTGGATGGGGCAGAGCATTGGTCTTGGCCAGTGCGGCCCTTGTTTGAGACCTTGTGCAGGGTCTGTCAGCAGTATCTCCCAAAAGCCCTAAAGCTCTGAGAACATTGCCCAACAAGACCTTTCCTGGGACACTCCTCTGAATGCTCACTGGAATCCTGACTGCTGTACCATTGATAGTAATATTTACAGGTATTACTGGGAACATGAGAGGTGGGCCGTCAGCCAACTTAGTGGGCATCAGAGTAGCTCTGGCAACTTCCTCTGAGTCTACCAAGGTAGAATCCACTACAGTTCGACTGCACCCACTATCCCTAAGAGCTGGAGTATCTACTCTATTGATCAGCACACTGGGCCTCATTCCGAGTACGGCGCTAACCAATGGCGCTATTAACGCCTTGGTTGACGCCGTACCCGGACCGGCAGCGCCTTGGTGGATGGCGGAATTACCGCCCCATTCCAAGGTTGGCGGGGCGGTAATTCCCCAATCCCCATTTACCCTTCCCCATTCCCATTTCTGCCCCATAGGGCATAATGGGAGTGGGGAAGGCGTTAATTACGCCACCGTAAATTACGGTGGTGTAATTAACATCAAGGTCCCTTAGCGCCATGGATTTTAACACCTGCTAAAAGCAGGTGTTAAAACCTCCATGGCGCAAAGGGAACTCGGAGTATAGCGGTAAGGGATTACCTCGACCGCTCTCGTTAGCGGTGGCCGCTATCCCTTACCGCCATACTCGGAATGAGACCCACTGTCTTTAAAGTAGTGCTTGGTGTTATCTGGAATCCTAGCATAAGCCTCTGCAACTTTAGGCTCCCAGGAACCCAGAGAAACTAAAACTACCTCAGCTTCTATCCCACTCGGGAAGGAGTCTGAGGGGAAGGATGCTCCGGTAATCTCTTCTTCCTCAAAGGAGGAGAAGGCCAGATTAGCAGAGTGGACCCCCAAGGTATTGAATTTTTCACCTTAGATCCCTCTTCACGTGGTCAGTTGCTCCACAAGCTAAACAAGATCCATTGGGTCTGTTTACATAGGGAGGCTTATTATAACCAGAGTTCTGTTTTGGAGGCTGACCTCCACTACCCTGTGAGTTCTTTTGTGTCTTACCCTTATTTTTCTTTTTGTAGCCCCTTTGGGAAGAAGATTTATCAGTTTCCCCTCCCTCCTTATCTTTGGACTTTTTCCCTTCCTCCTGCTTACCAGGATGAGTCTTGTCCTTATGGGACACTCGATGTGACACCCATAAATCTGCTGCAATGGCAAGCTTCTTAGGATCTATCTCCTTTGAATCTGCCAAATGCTGCTTAAGCTCATGGGACGAAGATGCAAAAATATGTTCCAGCATGACAAGACTTATCATACCTTCAAAGGTAGAAACCTTATAACCTTCGACCCAGCCAGTCATGTTTTTTAAGGATTCAGTTACATAAGATACCCAAGTACCACCTTCTTTTTTCTTATACTCTCTGAATCTTTTTAATTATTGGGCAGGAGTCTTTCCAAACTTTAAAAGGAGAGTATGCTTCAACATTGCAAAATCTGCTCTCTTACCCTTCGACATTTCCATAATGGCACTGCAGCCAGAATGGGGCAGTCTGCTAAGTAACCAGGCAATTTTATCAGCATTGTCAACTTGGTGAACTTCACATGCATACTCAAATGTATTCAGCCAGTCCATAATGTCATTCTTTTCCTCATATACACTGAGAAGATCTTTTGGAAACCTTGGATGAGAGGAGGCCCCAGATCCATGTCCTGGACCCTTGGATCCATTGGCAACTTGAAACTTGGCCAGTTTCAACTGGTGATCCCTGTCTTTCTGTTTTTCTGCCTGTTTTAGTTTGGCCATATTGAAATCAAGCTCCTTCTGCCTAAACAGCAGCTCTTGCTTCTTGAATTCAAGTATGGCCTCCCCATCAGCACTGGCAGAGGAAACATTGGACATCTCATCCTCCCTGTCCTCATGGTCGCTGTGGACCAGTGCAGCGGCAGAACTGTCAGTTCTACCAGTGAGAGCAGCCCCACCTCCTTCTGCACTGTCCTCGGAGGTTATAGCACTAAGCTGAGCTCCCTGCCACACCATGATTCTTTGGATCATTTCCATTTTGGTGCCTTGAGAGGAGACACCTCTCTCAGCACACATCTTTTTCAATGTTTCGGATTTAGAAGCATTTAAAGTTAACAAGGTACTTGTTTCCATACTGTTAGATAGGACTATGGCCTTTAAAAAGTTATACTACGACAATTCACTACGTGTCCCGTTAGAAATAACTTGAAATGCCTTTGCTCGTGCGCAACACTGGATACCTTCAGTCGTATCCCACCGCTGTACACCAATTTGTTAACATGGATTTCTGAACCCTGACCTGGAGGGGCAGAGGTTCGGAAGGCCGGCCTAGTTTCTTGGAACAGGGTAACCTCTGGACAAGCCAGACCAATCAGGGTAGCGATGGCAGTGGTCAAGACTAAGTCTCAAGAGGGGTGAGGGTGACGGAAAGACCTCAATGAGCACACAAAGCAAGGACACTTACAAATGACTCCAGACAGGTGTTATATTAAAAATATAGACACATTTATTACAAGGCCTTTGTAACATCGACCATAGCAAAGAATCACAATAATACTAAAGTAAACCAACACATCACAAACAATACAATATATATACAAGACCGCGGGGTCTAAGTAATTAGGAGCACGTAATATGTAGACCACCTAGATGGGGAGGAAAACAGCAGTGCAAGTAATCGTTAGACCCAGTTCGACTTCTGAAATACACCTAACTAGGAGGAAGTCCGAGCCCTACTAAGAGAAGAGCCTTATGCTCAAAAGTACCTGCACGCGCTGGTGCCAATGGACAAAAGAGGGCCTCTTCGAGGATATCAGGCACTTCCGGAAGGTGAATGAAGCAATGCAGAATAAGTCCCCAATACTCAAGCAAGGCCTCCACTTGTGGGCAGAGACAGGGTGAGAGTGCGGGATAGAGTCGCTATTTCGCAACAGCGGTAGAAAAGAAACGGCTCCTGTGCGAGGGGCCACCGGTTGGGGTATGGACTACTCACCGGTCCCCGAAGCAGGCAAACCCAGACTTCTCCAGTTCAGTTCACGTTGCTGGCAGGTTCAGCTGCGATGATCAGGACGTCTCGACACTGTGTAGATTCTGCGTAGCAGGATGCAGGGTGGAGGGTGTCCCAAATGCAGCGGACGTGCACAGGTTGTTACCACAGCAGGGCAACACGGCAACCGCGTTTACTCTGGTCAGGGCGCACTCGTCTCACTTCAGACTTGGGAATTCCAAGTGTACGAAATACGGTGTGAGGGTGCCGTGGACGCAGAGCAAGCAGTAAACCACGTTTCGAGGGCTTCCCCGAAACGGCGGCGGTGACAGAGCAAAGCATCCTGCGTAAACTGGTCAGCCCACTGGTTGGCCCAGGGACACTTCCGAAGAGGCTTACTTGCAGGGTTTGATGAAGGTGCCGGGAATAGTTGATCCCACTATTCCAATGGGTCGAAGCGCCTTCGCAGACCTTCTAGGACGATCAGATACAGAGGGGCCTCGCAGGACAACAACGGCTCAGGGTGCCAAACCTTCAGCGGGTCACCAGCGGTTCCTCGACTCAGCTTCTTGTTGCAGAATACTTTGCTCCTTATCCCTTTTATGGTGTGAACTCAGAAGATCGACATGGTAGTGGTGTTTTCAGCCTCCTCTTATCCAAAGTCCCCTTCACGCCAAAACGGAGAGGACCCAATGGGAGATCTGCTCACAAACACTCACACCATACATGGACCTTTCACGGACCACGCTGGTCCCAGGCATTCAGGACACTCTAGACTCTCTGGCACCCAGGATGTGTATGGGGACCAGACATCCCAGCCCACATCCTGGAGGCACACACAAGGCATGTAGAAGCCCGCAAAAGCGTTGTGTTTCGCAGGAAAGTGCATAACCAAATAAGGACTGCCCTGGGTCGGCTCGACCTGGGGGAAGGTGAAGGGGCAAGATGGTCAGCGGACAGGACAAAGAACCTCGTGGCATGGCCATTTTGGAGCCAGGCCACTCATTTGTGCCAAACGCGGTAAGCGCGGATAACATGGCGAAAAAGGGTTCAAAACACAAGAGAAACTTTAGCTGCCTCCAGTCCCGTCCGTGACACACTTGCACTGTTCATAATAAGTCCAGCGAGAGTTTCTAGGGCCTTTGGAATGACTAGAGACCCAAGAGCGCGGTAATGTAAGTTACGGTGCACTCTTGTTTCATGTTGCACAAAAGCTGCTTAGGGAAACAAAGTCTCCCAGTACTGACTGTTTTAAGGGCATGTCAGTTCCCCATAAGAATTGAGCGAAAGCCCAGAGGAGTGCGGCGGAAGGCTGCACTTCTCTGGCAAAGTCTAGATCAGGGTGTAAAACAACAGCAAAAAGTTTGGGGGTTGCCACATGCAGGGAAAATTACATACAATTATGAAATATTTCCTAACACCAACTCTAAAATCAGAGGTGCACTCTGGCGCTCTAATCACCTCCCTCCTCAGAAGCCTATTCCACACCCTGCTTCCTACCCAAACTCATTGTCCTCCATGCTCCCTCTGACCGCGATTGAGAACTCCCTAATACCCCACTCCAAGAAACCATGTCCCCTATCAAACTCCCAAGCCAGAGGAGCCCGCTGGAATGCCAAACAGCGCAAACCCACCTCTCCTTCCACTCCTTCTGTGCACCCTCCAATGAACATCTCTCCCTCCCTTTCGCTCCCCCATGCCCACATCCCTCCACCTTTAACCGCTTCTTGACCCCTGCCAAGAACCCCCCCTTCATATCCCTTCCCCTCTCTGAAAGCAGCACGCCTCGCCCTCGCAAGAACTGTAGCTTCATCTCCCTCCCCTCTGACCGCCCTACCATCTCTCACATCTCTCACACGCCTTTAGCACCAAAACCCACAAAATATAGAAAACAAGACTGGTTCCCCTCCTCGACTCTCTACTCCTCAGCACTTCTACTTCAACCCGTCCTCCGAATTTCTCCCTCCCCAACCCCTCACATTCCCCCCTGCCCTCACGCTGCTCCCACTCCCTCTCTCTCTCTCGACTTCTACCCCTGCACACCAGATCCCCTGAACCCTTCTAGACTCAGCCCAATTTCAAGCCCCCTAAGACCCACTGACCATCTATCCACTCGCCTTCCCCTCCTCAGCTCTTCCCACACCCCTCACATAACCTCCTCCGTCGGCCTACTCTTTCCAGCCCCCACCAACGTAACCCCATCTCCCATCACTCAAAATCTCGGACATGCATTACCTCATGTGATTCCCTTCTAGTTAAACTCTTGCTACCTCTGACTTTCTCCCACAGCTTCCTACTCATCTACAGACCCCCTGGTTACGATAGAAATTTCTCCAACAACCTCTGTGATTCTATACCTACTATTCAAGTCAATCACCCCTCTCTGACTCTCCTTGGAGATTTCAATATTTGGTTGGACATTCCAACCAACCCCATGACCCATCCACTGGTCGACAGTCTTGATGCGCTCAACCTCTCCCTTCATGTGACTGGTCTTAACCACTCAAGGAGGAACACCCTTGATGCAATTTTCAGCTCCCATGATCTGATTTATTATTCCCCCCCAAACCACTCATCTGGACCGACCACTTTGTGATCCCCTTCTCCACCCTCACCCCTACCCCTCCACCTACAACCCCCTGGCCTCCCCTCATGACCTCTAATGCTGGAACAAAGTGAAGATCTTTCCTGACCTTGCCGAAGCCCTACTTCCTAGATCCGCTACAACGACCCCCTGTGAGATCCTTAAACATCGACTCTTTCGACTCTTGGCTCAATGAATCACTAATTTCTCTCACCCCCTCGCACCCTGCTTGCTCACGCAATGGACCATTCCCCAAATGATGCACGCCCCAACTGAGGAACGAACATCAAAAAACAAAATAACTCTAGAACGCAAATGGCGAGCATCAAAAACTGATCTCAGCAGATCCATGTTCGCCTTGCACCATCGTAACTACAAAGCTGAAATCCGAAAAGCCAAAAAAGCCTATTACAACAAATGTATTCTCAACTGTGGAAACCGCAGCAAAGAACTCCACAGATTCATATCTGAATTCATCAAACCCACTTGCACCTCTAACTAATCCTCCCTGTCTCAATCACTCTGCAACTCCCTCTCCCTACACTTCTACACCACTGCTCTTGACAGGACAATCTTGCTTAACAACACATTTTCCCTCCCCTCATCGCCCGACCCCCAACTCCTCCACCTTTGACTCCTTCAAATTCATCTCCATAGATGAGTTTCTTGACCGACTATCCGCCAGCAAACTGTCTAGGTCCCCCCTCGACCCCTACCCCGCCTCTGTCCTAAAATAAATATTCTCATCTACCTGCGCAGGAGAACATGCATAAGCTATCCTAAATGACTCCCTCACCTCTGGCATCTTCCCTGATGCCTTCAAAATTGCGCATGTCAAACCTCTTCTAGAAAAAGCCCTCCCTCGACCCCCTAGACCCCAAAAACTACAGACCCATCTCGAACACCAGATTCCTTGCAAAACTCATCGACTGAACAGCATACACCCAGCTCAACACCTTTATAGAAGCCAACAACCTCCTCGACCTCGCACAATCAGGCTTCAGACCACGACATGGAACTGAAACCACTCTGACCTCGATCTGGGATGATCGTAAAGTCACTGCAGACTCTGAAGGATGCGCTGCACTAATTCTCCTTGATCTCTCTGCAGCCTTTGATACGGTTAACCACTCAATCCTCCTCTACCGTCTCCACTCCCTTGGAGTCCGCTGCACTGCTCTCAAGTGGATCGCCTGCTCGCTCGATTAACACTGGAGTACCGCAAGGCGCATGCCTATCTTCCCTCCTGTTCAACCTCTAAATGACCACCCTTTCTGGAATCATCCGCATGCACAATATCACATGCTACAACTACGCTGATAATACCCAAATTATCCTAAGAATCCCCAATTCGGGTACAAACCCCCAGCCTGACCTCGAAGCCTGCCTTCGAGATATTGACTGATGGATGACAATAAACCACCTACTCTTAAACCCCACGAAAACCGAAATCATGATGTGTGGCAACACTGCCCTTCTACCTTATCCACTCTCATGGCCCCCATCCCTGTGCCAACCCCCCACCCCTCTAACACAGTAAAAAACCTAGGCTGTACCATGGACTCTGGCCTAACCCTCTCCCGTCAGATCAACAATGTGTCAAAATGCTGTCACTACCATCTCAAACTTCTCAGACGCATCTTTCCCTACCTCTTCTTCCCGAGCAGACTTGCCGCAGCTATGTCTATTGTAATGTTGAGACTGGACTATGCCAACTCCCTTTACCTAGAAGCCCTGGCTTACAATTTAACAAACTCCAAAGAGTGCAAAACACTGCTGCTAAACTGCTCCTTGCCCTTGGTCCAAGAGACCACATCTTTCCAGCTCTCTGAACCCTTCACTGGCTCCCAGTCGGATGAAGGGCCGCTTTCAAGACACAGTGCATCACTCACCGTGCAGTGCACAAGGCCGGGCCATTATACCTGCAAGAAAAGATAAAACCATACCTTCCATCCCGCACGTTAGGATCAAGCACTGCCCACCTCTTAGTGATTCCAACCTCCAACTCTGTCAGGATCGGAGGATCCGCCTTCTGAACCTTGGCCCCGACTCTGTGGAACTCGCTTCCGCCACATATTCACACACCCAAAACTATATGACATTCTGCAAAGCTCTAAAACGTGTCTCTTTCCATGACCTCTGATACGATTGAATCCATAGCAACTCGATGACTAATGCACAATGAAACTCCCAACAATGTCATCAATCAATACGCTAATTAATTTGGCTATTAAACTACTGCATGTCTGAAATGCAGAATAATGATCTTCTTAGATCATAACTCCACGCAATTCCCTCTCCTTACTAATATTCACATATCCTTGCCAGTATCCCTGCTGCCTCCTCACTATACTAAATCCTCATTATAGCCTTCGCCAACTCCCTGCCCGCCTCAGATACACTTCCCTCCCCTGTGATGTCCCTATGTACTACCACCCCCCCCTCTGCCTTCCTGTGTTGTAGCTGGATACTCCCATACCCCTCAGGTTCCTGTGATATCGATATATCCCCTTCCCCTCCGGTCCGCTGTGTAACACTGTGTTCCCCCATATCCTTTTGGTCCCCCGTGTTGTCGCTGTGTACCCCCTGCACACTGGTTTCGGTGATGTCACTGTGTACCCCTCCGTTCCCTCATGTTATCGCTGTATGCCCAGCCCCTCTAGCCCCTGTGATGTCTGTGTGCCCCCAGCCCCATTGGTCCCCCATGTTTTTACTATGTACCCCCTGCCCTCTGGCTCCCTGTGTTATAATTATGTACTCCTCTGTTCCCTGTGCTGTTGCTGTATGCCCAGCCCCCTCTAGCCCCCTTCATATCGCTATGTGCCCCTTTGATCCCCCGTGCTGTCGCTGTGTACCCCGACCCTCTGGCTCCCCATGTTGTCATTGTGTACCCCTCTGTTTCCCCGTGCTGTCGCTGTATGGCCACCCCTCTAGTTCCTTGTGTTATCACTGCATACCCCAGCCACCTCTGGTACCCCACTGCGTACCCCTCTGGCCCCCTGTCGCTGTATGCCCAGGCCCTCCAGTTCCTGTGATGTCCCTGTGTGCCCCTAACCCCTCCAGGCCCCTGTGATTCCGGTGTGTACCTAACCCCTCCGGTCCTCGTATACAGTTCCCAGGTATGCCCTCCTGTCTGTGCCCTAACACCTGCACTGTCTAGGTGTCTCTAGACCCAGTGCAGTAGCTAGTCTTCAAATTCATGCTGTTCATAGCCCTGTGGGAGTGTCTTTGCTTTCTCCCTCTTTCCCTCCCTTGTCATCGAACGTCTTCGAAGTGCATTGCGCTTAGGCGCTGTGTGTATGAACCGTAATATCGGTAGCTAGTGTTTCCATTGAAAAGGTTTACAACTAAACCTTTTCCATCAAACCCTATCCATCGAAAAGATATGCATCGAATGCATATATGTTTCAGGGCTGGCTGGAGTAGATGGTTAGTAACCAGAAAGAGTATGTACATTGAATTAACATGGTGGTTGCCCAAGTCAAGACGGAGAGAAAGAAACTTAATCTGATTGGTTTAAGGAACAATGATATGTTTGGTTTGTCTGATTGGTGGAAAGGATAATGGGTTGGATTCTTGGGAGGTGAGCAAGATTCTAAACTGCCTTTCATCCATAGTAATTCAGGGCTGGTTGTACATTAGTTAAGCTCCTTAAGTAAGGCCTTTCAGAGTTCAGAAGATTTACTAAAGAAGTAAGAAAATCGATTGCTGTGCCAGAGTGAACAAGAAGACATCAGGTGGGATTGTTCCTTTTAAAAGCTTAAAGACTTTCACAGTGAACTTCCATTTTTCTATAAGGAACCTAAGGTGTTAAGAGGTTTTAAAGTTTACTGAGAGAAAACGTTTTACAGTTTAAATACTATAAGGAAACAAGTGTTAAGACTGTGCGCGCAAGTTTAAAAGTTTATAACTGCATGAAAAGTGTTTCATTTGTTTAATGCGCGTGTGAGTCCTCATGTCTTCAGCAACGTCGTTATAGGAGCGCGTGGGTATGCAGAGCGATAGAGCGCGTGTCCTAATGAATAGCGTGAGTTGTTTTTAGTGCGTGCACAATTTTCACGTGATTGACGTTGCGTATAATAGCGCGTGTTGGGTTGCGTTAGAGCGCAAGTCCATATTAACTGAGCGCAAGTTGTTTTTAGCGCGTGCACAATTTTCACGTGAGTGACGTTGCGTATAACAGCGTGTGCTCGGTTTGCGATAGAGCGCGAGTCCATATTAACTTAGCGTGAGTTGTTTTTCAGCACGTGCACAGGTTTTCATTTTTGGTAGCGCTACGTACAAATCGTGTGCATGTATTTTGTTAAGGTGCGCGTGTGATTTTTCAGCGCAAGGACTATTTTTCACGTCTTGTGATTTTGTGTGTTAATCGCATGAGTGCAGGGAGTGAGTACGTGATTTCAAAGCGCGCATCAAGAAAGTAACTATACGTTCGTATGTGTAAAAAAGGAAAAATTCACACGCAGAAGGAGCAGCAGCATTCAAGAAAGTTTATGAGTTTCTATTTAATGTAATTTTCACGCAAATGGGAATTCTATACTTCAAAGAAAGACTGCATTTCTCAAAAGCATTTAAAACTCAAACTTTATAGAGTTAAATGAACTTTTAAAGCAAAGAAGAATATCTAAGTCTGTATGGTGCTTGCAAGAGTCATTTACTTTAGGATACTAAAGAGACTTGAATGGCTAATGACAATATGCACTAAAGCATCACAATAGTTTATAAGATATTCCATACAGATAATTAACCTCTAAGTCTTAAACAGAGGTTTAAGAGGTAAAGAAGTTAGAGTATGTTTAAAAATAATTTAAGAAAGGAAGTTTATACTAATGTATAAGTAACCAAGTGTATTTGTTTACTACAGATACCAGAGCCTACCAGAAGGTTGCAGGGCTGCATTGTCTCTGTTGTTATTTTCTCCAAATTCTCCTTTCTCTTTCTTGGGGTTTTCAGCTCAGCTTTTACTTTAGGGTTGAGAGGTGAACTCCTGGTGAGGGTCTGTGGGGCCAGCATAAGCTTCTGTGGAATTCAGTCAAGCCGGATCCTGACAATATGTGATGGGTAAAGGGTTCATTTTCATTGGGGTGGGTTTTGAAGGGTAAAAAACTGGGGGTTAGGGAGGACCCCCCCAAAATACAAAATAATGCATTTGATACAAATATTTTTGATGGTTAGGTTTTTGATGCAAAACCCTTTGTTGGAAAGTTTTAGATGGAAAGACCATAAACCCATCATATCACTATGCTCACTCTCTACTCTACACATCACACAATTAGAGTGCAGCTATACCCCTCGATCAATTCGGCCTAGCGGCTCACATACGAACACTACCCCATGAACACCTTATCACTCGCTGCTAAATACCACGACAAACCGGCCTGGCTGCACACATAAGCGTCCTACAGGCCTAACACAGCCAGAACCCAGTCCACCAGATTGCACACATTCAACTGATATTATCATCACCACACCTAATGCTAGGATGCAGCTACCATCAGGCAATTACATCAGCTGCACACATAACTGGTGCACGCATGCACCCTACGACACTTACTCTCTCAACTGACCTGGACTGCAGTCCCCAAGGGCGTTCAACCTACCAGCGCTTTGAGGTCATACCAATGATATATAGAGTGCTATATAAATGCCAAATAACATAACATAACAATAGGGGCCCAAGAGTGTCAGGCTGTTTGCTTAGACATCTCCACACAGAGCAGTGTCTAGTGGTAGGGGCCTGTATTCTGCCTACTGCTCTAACCAACTGCTTTTTCCTCCTATATCTATTGTTGGTTCACTTTATTACTTGATTTGTGTGACATTCTAACTAGGTACAGTTGATGCACTTTAATGAAATCTAATAGTAATTGTGGTACCACGTAGAACTGTGTATATATTTGACATTTTAGATTAACTGAGTACAAAGTGTGTTATTGTGATTGTGTACATAACCTGAATCCTATTTATATAAAGAAGTGTGTTTCAACTAATAGTGTGTGGACATTCCTTTGTGGGGGCTTGGGGACTACACTGTACTTAGGAACCAGCATGCATCACCTCCTGAGAAGCTAGGCCTTGATTGCTCGTCCATTGCTACCTCATAGAGAATCTTGGCTGGGGTCCTCTGTGCATCTCCTCTGCCATATAGAGAGCAGGAGTACAGACACCCCGCTCCATTCTTTACAGGCTGCGACACCCCAGGCCCAAATCTGTGGGTTGTCCACAAAGCCAAATATCAGTTTTCCGGAGGGCGTTTGATGTACCATTGGTTTAGCCTTTTCCCTTTTGCGCCCAGGCCAGTGCACTCACACATGTGAGGTAACATTTTTCCTGGGACACAAGTGGGAAGGTAGGACATGTGTTGTTTTCTCTTGGTTTTTATAACATTTTCATACATGTCCTACTGCTCTTTGTTACACAACCCTTTCATTTCCCAAATGTGACCTACATTTATTTGCTGCCTTTAGGCACTGTACGCTTTTGTAACCTGCACAAGTCACTAATCCTTCAAAAGGTCTTCCTGTGCTCTTTCAGAAAATGTACACATGCCATTCTTCACCACATTAGTTTTCCTTATTTTCAAATGCTAAGTATGTATGTTTAGGCCATCAACATAAACAACCTGTGTACCGTGGCTCAGTTTTTGGTTTGTGGTATTGTTTGTTTTGTGAAACATTACAAAAATGTGTGATTTGCTTTTTGCTTCCATGCAACCTGTTCACGAAAGCTTGGAAAATGGCAAATTCAGAACTGCAAACCATGTGTTCGTAGCTCTTTCTAGAAAAAATCTAAAGACTTCTTTGTACATCATTTTATTGGCATTTTCTCAAAAAATACAAAATGTGGTCACTTTTTTGCGACTGTCTCACACACCCCTACAGCAAACGACTAATCCTTGGGGTGTTACGACTGCCTACATGTGGGAAGAAAAGGGTGCAAATGTGGTCAGTATATCACTTGTAACAAAAAAGTGAAAAGCAATTGAATGCAACATACCGAAATGTCCAAAAAAGGGTTTAACACTTGGAGCTAAAACCGTCAGCAGTTAAGGGGTTAAGTGAACTATCTTGAATCTTATCTTTGTTGACCAAACGTGGAAAATGAGAAAAATCTTTTGGGTCCATTTTTTGTTCTTCAACTTTATGAAGATTTCGCACATGACCATTAGCTTCTGCAAAATTCGGAGCTTTTTCAATAACAAAAGTTAAACTAGGTTTGTTCAATGGTAGAATAGCTTTTTGTAAATAGTGTGGTACTGAGTTTACAAATTGTTCTAGGGTTAAGATCTTTAGCACCTCTGGTAGGGATTTTCTTTCCCAACCATAGAGACACAGTGGGCCTCATTACGAGTCACCCGGTATGGAAATAACCGTGGCGTTAAACCCGCTGCCACTGTTGTTTCCATAACGGGCAGACGTGATAACACTGGCACCATCACGAGATGGTGCTGGTGTTTCCATGGTCCCCATTCCCATTGAGTCCAATGGGAATGGGGATTCACCTAATTCTGCCTCCGGAATTCCCAGGTCACCGGGGTTGTAATGCCCCGATAATTCGGGGAATCACGGAGGTGGAATGGTAATACGAGTCCGGCGGTAACCGAGCTGGAAAAACCGGCAGGTTACCTCCGGACTTGTAATGAGGCCCAGTGTTATGTATGCTAGCTGATAGCTCTACTGGTGTTTTATCTGGATTCAACTTAATACTTCTGAGTTTCTCATTACAAAAGTGTTCTGTTTGACCTACCTTTTTCATCAGTGCTTCTTTGATTTCAACAAAAGGGGTTGATCCTGCATGGTTTTATAAGTGATACGAGTTCTGGATTTCTCCTCTTAATAAGGTAGCTAGTTAACATGTTTTTAATTCCTCGTCCCAATTAAATTGTCATGCCAGCTGCTCAAAATTGAGAAAAGAAATGTCCTAGGTCCTCCCCTTCATATGGATTGTGTCCTCCCATGTATTCCTCATTTTATGATATTTCCGTATCCAGCTTCAGCTGCTTTGGCAAATCTTTCCAGCAGAGGACGCTGTGCGTTGGTGCCTGTCGACTCGATGTCCCTCTGAGGCCTCTGTCTCGATGTCGACGTCATCAATGCTAATAATATCGCTTCGGACGCAATGAACTTTCGGTTCCCTATGAGAATCTTTGATAAATCATTAGAATGACATCATCATCGGCGTCTTCAACTGTGAGATCAGGGTTTAAGAAGTGCCAGGACTGGGGGGCGAAGATGTCCTTTACGGACCCCCATCGGGTGTGTCTGTGGTGCCTGGGTTCCTCTCACGCTACCTTCGACTGTAAGGCCTGCCTATCGATGATGGGGAAAGCCATGAAAGAGCGAAGAAGAAAACTAGCAGCAGGTAGGTCTAAATCCCCATGGACGACTCAGTTGAAAATACAGTATTCAGATGAGTCGAGAAATATTTATCCTTGTCGAAAGAAGACAAAAAGATCAAGATCACGCAGTGGTTCTCACCACTTGTTATCTTCGCGGTGTTCGAAGAAAAGGCACCATAGGTCACCGTCTTCGTCGTTGTCAAGTTCCTCCCCAGAACGAGTCAAATGCTCGATGAAATCAGCCTCTCTGGCTGAATGGGAATAATTCAGAGTAAAGATGATGAAAGTATTCGAGAATGCTGCCGTGACATTTAATATCCAGGGTGGTGGAATATATGGGGTGGAAAAGACCCACACGGATATATGAGCAGGATATCCTAGATTTAAAAAACCCTGGAAGATCCTATTCTTCCTTTTCATGTGGCTCTGTATATGCTAGTAAATACAAACTGGGAGACGCCAGAGTTAATTCTGGCAGAAAATGAAAAGCTAACATCCAAATACAGGACGTCTAGTAGTGACCCCAGTTATCTGATGAAACATCCGACTCCTCAAAGTTTGGTAGTGCAGGCTGCCACATCCACCTCAAAACAGAATGCATGCCCAACTATTCGCACAGACAGAGATGACAAGCGTTACGACACTTTGGCCAAGAAAGGTTTCTCTGCAGGGAGTATGGCCTTAAAGTCAGTTAATGCTACATGCACATTGGCCAGGTTCACTTACACAATTTGGGAATGTATAGCAATGGTGGCTGAGCAAATGCCCAAAGGGGACGAAAGAGACAGATTTGTATATCTAGTCAAGGATGGGAAGGACGCGATGTGCGAATCCGTCCAGACAGGTCTCGGCACTGCTTTCAATATCAGCAGGTCAATGGCTGCTAGTACAGTAATGCGCAGATTTGCCTGGTTAAGAAAGTTCGGTTCTGCTCCAGATGTACAATCCAGACGTCTTAACATGCCCTTTGAAACAGCACACATTTATTTGGTAGCAAGGCTGACAAAAGCCTGGAGAAACTGCAGACCTCCAAAGCAGCAGCCAAATCCTTTGGTGCAGCGATTAGACAGTCACAAAACTACCCCACCGGGACACGTTGGAGGGGTAGGTCCTTTCACTTTTACTCCTCAGTTGGAAGGGGGAGAGGACTTGTGAAGGACTGGAGGGGGGTGTCTGTACTCCTGCTCTCTATATAGTAGAGGAGAGGCCAGAGGACCCCATCCAAGATTCTCAATAACGGTAGCTATGGTCGAGCAATCAAGGCCTAGCTTCTCAGGAGGTGATGTGGTCTGGTTCTTAAGTACAGTGTAGTCTCCAAGCACCCACAAAAGAATGTCTACACACTGTATTAGCTAAAACACAGTCTTTATGGATTCCAAGATGGCCGCCGTCTAATCGGGGCGCGCTCCTCCGAGCTCTGTCCGAGCGGGAGTCCTAAAGCTGTTTTTAAGCGTCCTGAGACCCGATCGGCCGGGAGAAACGATTGCATCTGCGGCTGGGATTGAGTTGGGTTCGCTGCGGGAGGCAGACCTTGGTGCCGAGAGAACCATATCGAGCTGTGCTGTCTGCTTGGTTCTGGGGCCCTGCGGAGGACGAGCCCTTAACCGCCATTGCGGAGTGGGGGAGGGGGAAGCCTCGGGTGGTGTCCTCGCGGTCTGAGCGGCTCGACCGTTGTGGACTCTGGCGTAGTTGAGAGCCCTGACTCGCCCCTCCCAGCTTGGAGTGTGCTGGGACACCAGGTGGAGCCTTGAGGAGACGGAGGTTGCACTGTGGGATGCTGGCCCGAGCGCTGCAGTCCCCTGGCTCTGCTTGTCAGTTGGCGGCGCTCCAGCGGGACGTGGACGGCGCCTGAGGAGGCGTGGACTGTCCTGTGGAGAATCGGCTTGGGGGAGGCGAGCAGGTGTGCCCCCCGCTGTCTGGGTTCGTGCCCCCCAGATGTTACGGCCCCCTTGCCCCGCTTGTCTGCCGGTGGTGCTCCTCCGGGGCGTGGACAGCGCCTGTGGGGGCGGTTGGTTGCAGAGCGAGGAGAGCGCGGGCTGGGCTCGTGAGGGCTGCCTGACGCTGCTGGCGGCCGCGCGTGTCCTCTCCTGGACCAGCGAAGGGTTCCCCCTGCAGGGACCCCATGAGAAGTAAGGAGTGGGGGGAGGAGAAGAGGAAACGCCTTTAAAATATTAAAACATTTTTTTTTTTTAAAAAAAGACGCTTTGGAGTGAATCCTCCCCTGTTTCCATTGACTGACATAATCTATACACGGGGGTTGGAGGTTGGGTCCGCCACTCCTCCACTGGAAC
This sequence comes from Ambystoma mexicanum, assembly GCF_040938575.1. Lineage (NCBI taxonomy): Eukaryota > Metazoa > Chordata > Amphibia > Caudata > Ambystomatidae > Ambystoma > Ambystoma mexicanum. The sequence goes on along the minus strand of NC_090931.1, from coordinate 184,637,193 downwards.
GCTGCGGCCCATTCTTGGTATCATCGTGTCAGCGGAATCCGGGGTGGGGGGCGCCGGATTGCTTGGGGTGGTTTCCGTCCCATCTGCATACGGGGGCGCCCCCTGATGTGAGTCTAGGGTGCCGAACTTGGTAGGCACTCCTGTTGGAGTCTGGGGCTTGGTGGGCAGGATTGGAGACAGCTGTGGGCCCCCTGTGGTTTGAGCCCTCTCCCTCCCCCCACCTATCCAGAGCAGAAGATGGAGCGCGGGACCAGCCTGAGGGGACTCTGAACATAGCCTGTGGTGTCCATTCCCACACCCATAACTCTGAAACCACACAGGGGACACACTGAGCTCCTGATTAGAGCCTAGCGCAGACTCCGCTGGGACGGATCCGGGGGGGGTGGGGTGGGCCTGCCCCGGTGACTTGGACGCCATTGGGACAACTGTCCAGGCTCAGTATAGAATAGACTGAATCCAAAAGAGCAGGGGGACAGTCCCCCCGGAGCTGGCCCGGTTGCTCCAGGACACAGACCTCGAATTGATTGGGCCCTTCGGGTTCATAGCAACTGCGGACCCGCTGAGCCCCCTTGCCCCCCCCACCGCGGGAAAACAGATGCCAAGTATTAAATCTAAAGGCGTTCCACGCGGATCTCGGAATACGCAGTTGGAACGTTGTTGGAGGCAATACCGGACTGAAGACCCTCGGAACGAGACGGCGGAGGAGCGTGGCCCACAGCAACCTACGGACACCCAGGTGAAAATGGCTCTGAACAAAGAGGACCTCAAATAGTGCCTCCAGGGAATGGAGAATAGGATAATGGATGCCCTCCAGGGGCACCTAAAGGCATTAAGGGAGGAACTTCGATTGACGATACAGGAAGTTAGGAGGGACATTACAGACTTAGGGACAAGAGTCGATACAGTAGAAGCAGGTCTCTCAGAAGAAGCCGAGGATTCAAAACAATCCAGCGTACTACTGGAACAGATCTCGAGGGCGACGCACAATTTGGAACTACAAGCTGAGGATCTTGAAAATAGGTCCCGGGGATCAAATATACGAGTTAAAGGGTTTCTGGAGTCAATTGGTGACAAAGATCTGAGAGAAACTATGCAACTGTGTTTCAGCAGTCTCCTAAAGGAGGCCCAGCCGGAGGATATACAGATTGATAGAGTGCATAGAATTGGCCTCCCCAGGAAAGAACCAGGTGCCAGGCCCAGAGATGTCCTTCTGGCAATGACTTCTTACACGATAAAGGAGGAAATCCTTTGTGCAGCAAGAGGTCCGCAGGGGGTCACCATCAATCAGGGTCAGGTCCAGTTGTATCAAGACTTAGCCCTCTCGATACTGCATAAGAGGAGATTAATGGCTCCGGTCACAAAGGCGCTGAGATCCAAAGGGATCAGTTATAGATGGACGTACCCCTTTGGCCTGCGGCTTCTCTGGGAGGGCAAATACCACCGAATCTCTACCTGCGAAGAAGGAGTTGCACTCCTACACCTGGAGGAGGAGGAGGACCGGCCCCCGGACCTAGCTCCCGGCCGCAGCCACAGAAGTGGAAATCTGAAACAATGGGAGTGGTCTTCGACTCCTGCAAAGAAGAGGGGAACGGAGGGTGCAGGGAGATCCCAACTATCAAAATGAACACGAATTTCTTGAGGAATGAAGTCAGTCAGTATTTGAGGGGGGGGCAGAGCCTGGCCCTGGACGTATAAGTATCAGTTACCATGTTTTTTTTCTCAGGGAACGAAGCCTCCCAATGATGGTGCGAGGAGGTGAAACCCATCTTGGAATCAATGCAGGATGGTCATAGGTCCTGGCGGTGTACTAGAGGGAGGAGAGGTTATTTCCAATGCCCTCAAATGGGCGCGGAGAAGATATGGTTGAACTTTGTTCTGAAGGGTTCTAGGAGGGTGGGGGGAGGGATTCAAAGGGGAAAGTGCGGATACCAGCATGTCTATTCAGGTTCAAGGGTTGGCGTGGATCAATATGGACCGAGGGATAGGGTTGATCGGTGGGACCTAAAATGCTGGAACTCTATAGATTATATACACAAAGTAGATGGCTGAAATGAATGTAGTCTCGCTTAATGTGCAGGGCCTCAATTTGCCAGTTAAACGCCGCTCCATACTGTCGAGATTTGTGAATATGCAAATCTCTATAGCTATTTTACAGGAAACGCACCTTCTCCCGGTGGACGAGGGGAGACTAAAGCACAGGGCGTTCTCTCGCCAATACTTCGCCTCAGGGGGAAGGAAGACTAGAGGGTGGCCATTCTGCTTGGATCCAACCTGATCTTTAAAAAACGGGCAGTATACAGAGACCCGGAAGACAGGTGCTTAATCTTAAAGGGGACGATCCAAGACGAACTATATACATTAGTTGCAATCTACGCCCCTAATGATCGACAAGATCTTTTCATTAGAGAAGTTCTAAAAACTCTGGGGGCCTGGTGCGAGGGTCAGACAATAATAGGGGCCAATTTTAACTGTGTCATGGACCCCATTCTAGACAAAACTCTTCCACCCACTGCTGCAGATGAAAGAAATAGACAGGTGCTGGGAAAACTTTTTAGGGATCTGGGAGTCATAGAAACATGGAGATTCTTTCATGGCCAACTAAGGGAGTTTACCCATTACTCAGCTGTACATAGGGGATATTCTAGAATTGACATGCTGTTAGTGTCCTCTACCTTGGTCCTACGCATTACTAAAGTGAACATAGAAGCCCAGTATATCTCTGATCATTCCCCGGTCCTGATGCAAATGGAAATGGCCCAATCGGTCTATAGAAGCCCTAGACCATGGCGCCTGAATGAATTTATTTTGAAAGACCTGGCCCTAAGGGCACACATGGAACAGATGATTCGAAATTACTTTCAGGAGAATGATAACGGAGCAGTAAACTGGGGAACAGTCTGGGATGCCGGAAAGGCCGTGATCTGAGGGGAATTCCTCTCACAGACAGCAGCGTGCATGAGGGAAAGGGATCTCATCAAAAAGAATTTGGAAGCAGCGTTAAAAGCGGCTGAAACTCAGCACAAAGCTAGGCAATCCCAAAAAAACTCTTAGAGCGGTCAGGAAGGCAAGAGCCCAATTAGAGGCACACGTAGCGGAACGCACAGCGCAAACACTGATTAACACCAAGCAGACATACTATGTTCATGGAAGTAAAGCTAACAGGTTCCTTGCAGCTAAGCTTCGCAAACAAAACTCCCGCAACTATATAGTACAATTAAAAAATCCAAAAGGTGAGCTGTGTTAATCTGAGAAGGGTAAGATCGAGATCATTGAAAAATTTCACCAAGAATTGTTACAAAGGGAGCATCTAGACCCTCAGGCTCAAAGAGAGTATATATCAAGAATCTCTCTTCCTCAGGTCACTCAGGAAGATAATGACATCTTACAGGCACCCATAACTCCACAAGAAATTAGCGGCGCCATATCTGCACTACCCCGTAATAAAGCCCCGGGCCCAGATGGTTTGGGAAGTGGATATTATAAAACATTCCGCTGACAACTACTGGGGCCCTTAACACTCTTGTTTAATCACATAAGAGAATGTGGAGCGGTCACGCCTGATATGGGTGATTCCACCACCATTCTTATACTCAATCCGGTAAAGACCCCACAGACTGCACTAGTTATCGTCCGATTTCGCTGCTTAACACCGATGCTAAGCTCTATGCTAAGGTGCTTGCAACCAGACTTGCGTCGGTCCTGCCTAAAATTATTCACCCGGATCAGGCGGGGTTCGTAAAAGGGAGACACACGCAAGATAATATCAGGCGGGCAGTGGGCATACTGGTTCTGGGAAGTAGGTCAGGGCGGAGATTCGCTATTGCCGCTCTGCACACCGGGAGGGCATTCGACAGCTTAGACTGGAAATACTTGGAGCTGGTGCTGGAAAAGTTTGGGTGTGCCCCTGGCTTCAGAAGGGTGGTGCTGGCGAATTTCCGCTGCCCGAGCACAACAGTCATGGTTAACAGTAATTCCACAGCCAAAATTAAAATAAGCAGAGGGACTAGGCAGGGCTGCCCTCTCTCGCCCTTAATATTTGGCATGATGATTGAGCCCATAGCTGAAACGATACGACAAGACCTAGATATGAAGGGGGTTAGGTGTGGTGAGAGCACCCATAAAATAGCACTATATGCGGACGATATAATGTTGTTACTAGGGGACCCTGCAAACACACTCCCCAGAGCACTTGACATTTTACAAGAATTTGCCAGAATATCGGGCTTTAGCATACATTTTTCAAAATCTAAAGCCCTGAATATTACAGAGAAGGAGGAGGTGGCCATAGACCTGGGAGCTAGGTACCCCATAATATGGGAAAAAGAATCAATAGAATATTTGGGGATTCAATTATCAAAGAATTATAAAAGTCTCTATAGAATAAATATACCCCCATTGCTAAACCATCTAAGGGAGGATCTGCATAGATGGGATGCTCAGGAACTATCTTGGTTTGCTCGGATTGCGGCTCTTAAAATGACCTTGTTACCTCGCTTCTTATATGCAGTGAGCTCGCTTCCAATTGAGATCCCCTCTAAAATATGCAAAGCACTACAGAGGGATTTGACCTCCTTTATCTGGCATAAAGGGAAAGCAAGAATTCAATGAGATATTCTAATCAGGCCTCCTCTCCTGGGGGGACTGGGCGTCCCGGACGTGTTGAGGTACTCTTTAGCTGCACAGATAGCACCTATGCTGGCTTGGGGGAGGAGGGAAGCATCAAGAGCTGGGTGGGCATTGAACAGGGCGTGACCACAATCCCACTGGGAGCATTGCATGGTCTCAAGAAAGCTGATAGGGAGGCAGGGGGGCACCTGTTAGAAGCAACTAAGGTCTCGTTAAAAGGTTGGGACCGGGCACTGAGAAGACAGAACATTGCCCCAGGGCTAGGACCATACTCCCCTATGGCACATAATCAAAGCTTCACGCCGGGCAAGCGGCCCGGCTTTTGGAAGAACTGGGGTCAGGGCCCACCACTACGTTTGAAGGATTATTATCAGGAGGGTAACCCACTGCTTTTTGAAGAATGTAAGCAGAAATTCGGAGTAGGAGAGGTAGACAGGTATACCTACATCCAGATCAGATATTGGATAGCACACAAGGAAGTTAAGAAAGCAGCCACAAGGAAGCCTGTAGGTTTGGAACTAACACTACATGAAGGAGAGGATATGAGAGCTCTCTCTAAATTGTATAAGTTACTGGACAAAGCGCAAATCAGTGACACCTACCAGTATATGGACAGTTGGGCGAAAGATATAGGGGGACCCATCACTGAAAAGGAATGGGCTCAAATATGGGCAAGATCACGACAGGTCTCCACGTGCTCAGCTGTCAGGGAAACTGCACACAAGATTTGTTTCCAGTGGTATCTGACTCCCTACAGACTTCATAGGATGAACTCCAGTTACCCCCCTGTATGCTGGAGAAACTGTGGAGGTATTGGCGATTTATTTCATATGTGGTGGTCCTGCCCGAAGGCGAGAGTATATTGGAACAAAATTTTGGGCCACATAAAGGATATTACTGGGAAGCAATTGCCAAATGCACCTAAAGCGATCCTGTTAGGCATTCCAGTGGAAGGTGTATATTCTGCAACGGGAAACAATGCAATGCTTATTACCCATCTTTTGATGGCAGCAAGAATGACCATGGCACAGGCTTGGAAACACCCAGAAGGCCCAATGGTAGCCTGTTGGTGTGTTAAGTTTTGGAATGTGCTAGCCATGGAACGGGTGGGTGCCTTGAGGGATGGCAAATATCTGAAATTCCGAGACATTTGGGACCCCTTCCTGGTTCACGTCAGAGACAGAGAGGCATACTTCTTTAGGCCAAATCTTCTAAGAGCTCTCCAGTTTTGAACATTACCAAATCAAGAGCAAGAGTCCCGGTGCATTGCAGCTGCTTCCTACTTAATATATAACAACCCTATTCGTTTGCAGAAAGTTAGATCCATGCCATCAAGGATCGGGGTTGGGGGAGGTGTTGGGGGAAGGGTTTATGAATTGTTGTAGTTTTGTTTAATATGGTTTTGAAACAATATGTAGAGGTAAGGTTCTATGTGAGACTGTGGCTACAATGTTCGACGCGCATTAGGGTACGCCTATGGCCGGGTCAGCATCTGAACACGAAGCCCCCTGGGAGTTCTTTCAGGGGAGATAGACTAAAGCTTAATGAACTCATGCTACGATTGATGCGCTTTATTATTATCGATAATGAATTTATGAGAACCTTAATGTATGCTTGGTTATTGCTGATTTACTATTTTGTATACTGAAATACTAATAAAAATATTTGTTTTAAAAAAAAACAGTCTTTATATAAATAAGATTCAAGGTTATATACACAATCACGATAATACACTTTGTGCTCTGACAATTCTAAAATGGTAAATATATAGGCCCTCATTACGACCCTGGCGGAAATCGAAAAACGATGGCGGAAATGCAATACCGCCATCGAATAGCGCTCGGTGCGACTATGACCCGTCACCGCAAAGTACGAAGCCATTAGCGACACCGTAGTGAACGCCAACGCTAACTGCACCAAGCACGCGCGCGCGCGCCATGCCAAACCGCAAACACCACCATGGTGCAACGGTACGCCAATTCCGACCCTAGCGGACATGTACCTAACGCCATCAGGCATGGCGGAATGTACCATTCCGCCATGGCGAGAAGTACGGTATCGCGAATCAACCGTAAACGGCCCCACTGAGTGCCTGTACACCGCTCCCTGCCCACAAAGTACAACTCCCCGTAGGTGCAATGAAGCCACAATGCAACCATTGAAATGTACAAGTCACCCATGCATGCCAACGAACAAAAGAAACACAACAGGGGCCAATGGGAGCTGCAGGGCACAGATGGCACGAATACAGAAGCCATCCCAATGGACATGACCACAGTCCCCCACCAAGAAACGCACGCAAACACAGGCACCTGTGACCAGCAATATTCCGAAAACCACATCATTCAACCAGTCCACCTGGCTGACCGGCATCTGTTACACAAAACCCAATCCCCCGCCCCTGAGCATGACAACATTCAAACTGGCATATTGGCAGCCCCCATCCCTGACCTCACTGGGCTTCGTAGGCAAACGCGCACAGCACAGTACCACGCAACTAAACCCCGAAGCTGGAACCCAATGCAGATCTCCTCACAATACATCGCCCCCCAAATAGGCATATGCCACATCACTTGCAAAGAAAAACGCTACACGGGCCAAATCAGAATAGAAATTTATGCACATCAAAATCACCAAGCACATACAGCCATCAGGCCATGAAATCCAAAACACCAATCACCATTGTGGGCTGCTTCCGCAAGAAATGACCAGCCACTACCTGTGTGTCGCCCTGTTCCCCCATGGTACACAGAGCCACATTCACGTACGAAAAGGCAACATGGAAGCGCACAGAACCGCAGGGCCGTCCCAATGGGGAGGCACTAGTCCAGCTGAAAGGCCGAAATGTTGCTCCGAGCCACCAGTACTGCGTAAGGGCATGTGGCCCATTGGCGATCGTCCCATAAGATCGTAATGCTGCTCCACTGATTAACACGAAGCAGCAGGTGTCGGGAGTAAAATCCATCTGCAGGAGTGGCATACAGATGGCAGTGGCAAAAGGGGAGGAGATACCTGTCAACCAAAAGAAAAGAAAAAGAACAGAATGGCCATCAGAACTACATACCAACAACTCACTTCAATGATCACACGAAATCCACAGCCATATGCATGCTAGCCCACTCCAAAGGAACATCACCACCCCAAAACCACTTGCGACTCATAACCATCTATATCGAGGTGCAAACACCATCACAAACGAGTGTCTGAGGGCGCCTCGAGACAGGGAGGGCTCAACAAGGCCAGATGGACGATGGTCCCACTATGGCAGCCCTGCATCACATAGCGTAGGGGAGGCGGATAGATCCCAAGAAGCCCTGTACATGGCAAACTCTGTATCAAATCACCTGCCCATGCATCCATCCATCATTCCCTCATCCCGGGATCAAAATGCCTGAATAATTACTCACATGACATTAGAAACATCCATTGAGTCTGTGCGTTATGCAGCCTGCTAAATCCACAGTGCCCCAGCCCGTAATTCCAGTGTTGTGAAGTAACATGTATTTGGGAACGGACGGCCTCATCGCCCACGTAGCTATTGCGCATCCCAAACTATTCATATCAATCATTGCTCCCTCGCCATGGGCCCTGTCTCAAGGACATAGAACAATAGAACGTTACATTTGCAGTCAGACCTGTGGGCATCTCCTCGCCGCTAGCTGGAAACCGAAAGCGCCGCCCTTCGAATTCCTCATTTGCAACATCACGTCGAAAAGGCATCTGTGGCCGTTTGAAATCACTAATTATCCCATCGAGTGCGGCTGTGTGTGAAAATGGCAACTGCCTTCACCCACGAATGGGACGCCCCGCCCGTCGTTGCAACTCGGTACAGTGATGCATGAGGGCCCACCGTTACTCGAGTACTACGTCCCACTGACCCCTCACAAGTCTGTTCGCGACTGCACAGATAGTATGTGAAACAATGGGACCACAGCAGAATGAACATATCAACCAATCTTACACGGCCATCGGGTACAAATACATGATTGCAATAGCAAGATACAATTCCCCGAATTGCAGCGTTGTGCGCGGGACGTGCTCGGCCAAAGGGGAGAGCAGTTTGCACAGGTGGAATCAATCACCACAGGTGGAGGCCATACAGCCTGAAAACACATAAATTGCACAGCCAGTCTCCTCCCACAACCACACCGAAATGCTACCGGCAGGACTCGCGATGTTGGCCCTGGGGGACCTGATAGCACTGCAAGTGCTCCGACTCCAAGAAGTAGACGAACACCAACTACAACCAGCCGCACGGAGGAGACGCAGGAGGAGGAGGAGGCCAAGGCAGGGCCAGCAAGGCCCACCAGCACAGCCACTACCACCACGCAGGCAGCCCGCAATTCAACGCCTCCGAGCACATCCGTTCAACCTCACTGATGAGCAGATCCACACCCTCTACCGTCTGGACCGGGACACCATAGCCGCCATTGTGGACATGACACAGGCTGACCTTGTCAGCATGATAGATAGCCCAACCGCCATCCCACCCCTACTGAAGGTGGTGTCTGTACTCCACTTCCTGGCCACAGGCACCTACCAGCACACAGTCGGACAGTTGCATGGCATTTCTCAGCCACTGTTCTCACGGACACTATTGCAAGTGCTCGATGCCCTCCTGAAGCACGCAGACGACTACATCTCTCTACCACGCTCGGAGCAGGAAATTACCAACACAAAAGTGGGATTCCATGCACTTGCCGGCATACCGGGTTGCATTGGTGCCATCGACTGCACCCATGTGGAATTGGTCGTCCCACATGCCATGGAGGCCCAGTACCGCAACCGAAAACAATTTCATTCCCTGAATGTACAGATGGTGTGTGACTCCAACAGGATCATTACACATTGTTGTGCCCGATTCCCTGGATCAACCCATGATTCTATGGTCTTGAGGAACTCTACAATACCACGCTACATGGAACGACACGCAGGGAACAGATCCTGGCTACTCGGTGAGTCTCATTACATGCATGATGATGTGGGGTATGTGAATTGTCAATGACCTGCCAGGAAGGGGGGGGGGGGGGGTGTGCGTACGTATCAATGGCATTCCACATCATACGTTTCTCGTCCACATACAGGTGATGCTGGATATCCACTGAAGAGATGGCTCCTCACACCAGTCCGGAACCCACGGGACCAGCATGAGGAGGACTACAACCATGCCCACTCACGTACCCGTGTAGTCATAGAACAGGCATTCGGCCTACTGAAGACCCGTTTCCGCTGCCTCAGCAGGTCTGGCGGGGCACTCCTGTACCGCCATGAGAAGGTTGCAAAGATGGTCATGGCATGTGTCATGCTCCACAACATGTGCGTACGTAGAAATGTGCCCATGCCCCCTGACGCAGAACTGCAAGCACCTGATGATGGTCATGATGAGGGTGGGGATGTGGCAGCACCTCATGGAGTCTGCGAGGCACCGGAGGGCCGTGACATTCGTCAGCATCTCATTGATGTATGCTTCTAGCACTCACGCCTGGTGGCTGATACATGGACACGGGACTCGTGGCACTGCGTGTGTCTGGGACATGCACAATATGGACTGTACGCCTATGATGGCCTAGTACACAAAGATCAATGTCCACACTTCTCATTGGTTGATCGTGCACTTTTTATGGCATATGTGATATCATGTTGAACACCCTATCGACCCGCCACCCAAGTGAGCCCAACACACCCCCTCCACCCTCCTACCTCCCACCCGAACACCAGTGTCCAAAGATGCTCATTGTCAGTGGGCTGTCGCTATTGCATGCCCCCTCTGCGGGTATCAGGGGCACCCCTGCCTGTGGAGCGCAGGTTCCTTCCAGATCTACGTTGGGGGCTGCCCTGGACGGAACTTGCAACGGATGATGTGTCTGCCTGCTCACGTCCATGCATGTCCCTAAGGGTTTGCGAGAGCTCAGTGAGCACACGGCGCACTGCGGCAAGTTCGGCACATACGTCTTTGGACGTCGCATGCAGTTCCCCCCTCAGGCTCTCGGTGCTACTCTCAATTTGTGCCCTTAGCGTCTCTGTACCTCTCTCCATTTCTGCCCTAAGTGTCTCTGTTGATGTTTCTATGTCTGCCTTGGTGCCCCCACATTCATCGGCATGGCCCTTGAGGAGTGTGGCCATTTGCTGCTGTTGGACGATTAACTTGTCGAGGGACTGTTGCCTCTGCTGGGCCATGGCCATTTGCGGTGGTGTCACAGAGGGGCTGTTGTCCTCATGTTGCCTTGCCACAGGGCTTGTGGGGGATGGCCAGTCGTCGTCTTGTGGCTGCACCTGCGTGGTATCCTCATGTTGTACGGGATGGGACAGACAGGGGGATTGGGACAGGTCATGGATGGATCTGACCTCGACATCCCCGTCTTCTGTGTCCGAGCATGCTGCCATCAATGGGGTGTCACCTATGGTGCTGCTGCCACCAGAGGCAGTGCCTTCTGTGGCATCCATTGGGGGGACCTGTGGTGGTGGTGTTGTGGCCATGCTGGCTGCTGGGGTGCCTGTTGATGTTCCCTCCTCTGTGCTGCCACCTGATTTGTGCTGCTGCCGTGTCTTGATGCGTGCAGCTGAGGTGGAGGGTCTCTGGCCGTTGGTCTTGGCCCTCTTTGCAGGTGTGCTGGTAGGGGTGTCCTGTAGCTCGTCGTTTGGATCGGACCCTGTGGTGGAGTAAAGGAGGGCGAGGGTTATTGATGGGTCAGTGGGAATTGGAATGGCATTGTATCACATGCATTGGGGTGGTACCTGAGGGTGATTTGGGTCGGGGTCTTGGAGGTGCTTTGATTTGTGTGTGGAGTGAGGGTGCAGTTGTTTGGCAGCCTGCAGTTAGGGTGTGCCTGCTGCACGTGTAGTGCGTGTATTAGGGGTTTTTAATTATTTATGTATTTATTGTGGGTTTTGACGTGCGCTTTCAGGCCGATGTGTGTGGACGTTCTCCTGGACATGTGTTTCTGTTGCACTATGTGGACGCATGGTACTTCACATGGTTGGACTTTGTGGATTTGGCATTGTTTTATCTGGCCCACCTACCTGAATCTTCGGATGTCTGCACTCCTTTCTCCATCCCTCCGACTCCCTCTATGCTCTCCATTCCGATGGTGGAGGCACAGATTTCTTCCCAGGGGGTCAACTTGATGGGTGATTCAGGACCTCCCCCGGTGGCTGTGGCAATGTTGCGGTTGGCAGAGAGTATGCTGCGGACGCGTATCCGCAGGTCGTCCCATCGCTTGCGGCATTGCTGTGGGGTGCGGGGTGCGGTCCCCACCGCACTTACCCGCTGTGCCACCAGAGCCCATATGGCCTTCTTGTTTGCAAGTGCCGTCCTGGTCATTTGCGTGGAGAAGACGACGGCTGCATTCTCCTGGAGGGTCTCTGTTAGCACGGTGAGTTCCTCACGGGAGAAGTGGACCTGCCGCTTGCGGTCGCACGCTTTCTTCGCTACTTTTCCCATTTTTCGTGGTTTCGCTAGGGTGGTTGACGGGTTGGGGTGTGTTTCAGGGTAGTGATTTTAGTGGTTGTGTGGTTTTGGTGTTTTTATAGGTGTACGCCGGGATGTTTCCCGTTCCGGGCCCATGTTTTAACTTCCGTTTCCGTATATTTCCGGGCACCGTACTTTCCGGTAGGCGCACACTGCGGTGACCGCTAAGAGGGGTGGCGGTATTGCACCTAGGGCGCCGTACGGCGGCGGTGTGGGCCGTTTTGGGGTCATTTCCGCCATCGCGGACTTTGCACTTCCGCCGTGGCGTGGTGCTCGTGCCCGATGGGTCGGAATGGGCCGCACTTTGCTCCTTCGTACAATGGCGGAAACGCTATTTACGCTGTGGCGCTCCGGTCAGTCGCTTTCCGCAAGGGTCGTAATGAGGGCCATAGAGTTCTAGGTGGTACCACGATTACTCTGATTCCATTAAAATGCATCAACTGTACACTCAGTTCAAATAGCATACAAATCAACACAGCAAAACGATATCGACCATAGATTTAGGAGGAAGACAAGTTGGTTAGACAATTGGCAGAATACTGAGCCCCTACCAACCAGACACAGTTCTGTAGGAGGATCCCCCCCACCTGGGCAACCTGTAAATAAAGATATATTGTACAAGCCCGGTCCATATATTGTATATTAAGATCTTATCTTCTTCTATAGTTCTGCAACCCAAATGTACTTTGCGTTGTAGAGTTTTTTGTCTGGGAATCGACGGGCCCTTCTTCAGTGCGCTCCCTTTCAAGCGGCAGCTACGGGTCGTCGAACTTCCGAGATGAAGAAAGAGGTGAATGGTGGTTGTCGAGAGAGCAGCTTCGATCTTCGCGGTGCTCATTTATGAAACCTTGTGAATGTCCTGTGAAGAAGAGGCATGCAGTGCACCTCGGCAATGAGTGTTCATTGCCGAAAAGAGTTAGTGAAGAATTTTGGCCCAGCAAGGGCGTCGAAGTCATCGACCTCTGGCGTCGGCGAACGGGACGTGACCACGGCTGGCTTCAGTAGCTTCGTCAGTGTCTCTGAGGTCTTTGGGTGGCGGGAAACCCACCAGCGAATTCTCCTCGGTCATTGGCAGCCTTGACCTTCTCCAGCAGGACGAAAGCAGTCGACGATGATGAAGAAGGGAGTCCTTGTATCAAATGTTCTTAGGTAAAGGGAGCATGGCGGCTCCGGTCTGCGACGGCGGTCGTCGACGGTGGATGGCTGTCCGGTGCTTCTCTTCATTCTTCTCAGCGGTCCCCTTCTCCCATCGGCAACCTTTCGTAGGTCTGTCAACCAGGGAGCTTTGGCAAAGATCAGCTGGTGCACGATGGTCCCTCGTAGCTTGGGGAGAGGTCTACTAGCCAGGTCCTCTCTTGGATCAGTTCCTTGAAGGCACAGCAGCTTTCCGTTTAGCGAAGGGCAGCAGTTCTTCTTCTTCCAGTGGGCTTCAAAGGTAAGCATCAGTCGTCATCATCACACACTCCATTCACCCGGGTCCCACCGTGCGGGTGTACCCACAACATACAGTCATTGGGAAGGCTCCAACCAGTCTGGTCTGGACTTCCCCACAACACCATATATGGAACTTCCACCCAACAGCCAGTCAGGGGGAAGGGACAGAGTCAGGGCTTCCCGGGACTTTGGGAAAAGAAGGTAACAGGCGATAGAAAGCAAGAGGCCACAGGGGTCATCTTGTTGCCTATCAGGAATCCACGGATTCCAATGACAGGGCCTGGGCATCCCAAAATGTAGGACACTTAGGGCACCGGTCAATTCAGCACGGAGCTGCCCCCAGCCCGTACCCTGCTCTGTGGGCCACACACAGGTGCCCAAAAACATACACTAGGAGTACAGGGTCGTACTCCCAAACCATGGGTGCCATAAGGGTATTCCAAGGGTCTGTTCACCAAACCAAATACAGGAAGAGCCGCACCGCCAGGAGTCCAACATGAACTCCTGCGTGGAAAACAAGTCAGAACACATGATAAAAAGCAATAAAGGACAAGGATTCAGAGGCCCTGTCCCTCTGATGCATTTCCAGCATCACAGTCGCCCCACCCCCAGACTGGGGTTAGCGTGCCTAATCTCCCACGAGATAGACACCTTCATCCAGACGGTCAACATACCTTCTGGAAAGGCCATCTGCATTATCATGACTCTTCCCTGGTCTATGCTCTATGGTGAAGTCTATCCCTTGCAGGCTAATGGACCACCTAAGCAGTTTTGGGTTTTCACCCTTCATCTGCTTAAACCACTTCAGGGGTTTATGGTCTGTTTGGACCTTGAAGGTAGACCCGGTAAGGTAGGGCCTAAAACGCCTAAGGTTCCAAACTATACTGAAACATTCCTTTTCAACAGTAGCCCACCTGAATTCTCTACCCTTGAGTTGTCTACTGATGAATATGATCGGATGTTCCCTCCCTTTGTCATCTAACTGGGACAAAACAGCTCCAATTCCGGTGTCGCAAGCATCCGTCTGGACGATAAAGGGTTTGCTGTCATCAGGCGCACACAACACAGGTGCCCTACACAGACTTTCTTTCAAGCCAACAAAGGCCCTCTAACAGTCTTCTGTCCAATTAACCTTCCTCCGTTGTTTGGACTATCAGAGGTGCAGCTATGGTTCCATAGTCTGACATGAAATTGCGATAATACCTAGTGAGGCCCAAAAAGGCTCTCACCTGGGTTTGAGTAGTGGGAGACTCCCAGTCATGAACATCCTGTACCTTACTGGGGAGAGGTTGGATTTGACCACCCCCTACCTCATGACCAAGATATGTGACTTTCCCCTGAGCTATCTGGCACTTGGTGGCCTTGATAGTGAGGTTAGCCCTTTTCAAGGCCTGCAACACTTTATCCAAGTGAGTCAAATGCTCCACCCAAGTGGAACTGTAGACAGTAATGTCGTCTATGTTGGCCACACAAAACAGTGCATGATTGACTAATCGTTGGAAAGTGGCAGGTGCATTCTTCAATCCAAAAGGCGTGACTCTAAATTGGTAGAGCCCCTCAGGTGTTGAGAACGCAGTCTTTTCCTTGGCATGGTGTAACGCTCACCTGATTCCCACGGAGGCGCTGATCTTGGCAGGAAGGTGTCTGTGACTTGAAAGGTGATGTGCAGAACCCGATGGGCTTCTGGGGTCGAACCTCTTCGCACTGTGTGTCGAACTCGTAGGGTGAGGTTTCTGCAGGTGAAAGAATATGGGGTTAATGGTCTGGGTTGTTCAATGTCCCTCTTCCTCTCTCTCCCTCTCCGTAGAGCCCCCAGGTCAACGTGCTCACCTTAGATAGGTGAATGCTGGGCTCTCCATCTGCGTCTGGCGCAGGGCGCTGTTGCCAGTTCCTTCACTGGTGAAACATAGGCCTCTTGGACTCAGAAGACCGTTACCGTCGTTAACTGCACGAGCGGTGAGTTTCCAGACACCTTTTTAGTCTTTATAGTCTTTAGGTGCAAGGCATGTTAACATTGAACAGGACTTCGTATAATGCTTTTCTCCCTTTTGTCTTGCAGGACTCTTGAGGAAGATGGAGTGAAGCGCCTGGAAATGCATGAGAAAATGCAAGCCCTCTAACTGTCTTTTCTCTTGCAGCGTAGTTCGTGCTGAAGAGACGCCGGAGTATTGCAGGCGTTCTATTGCGAAGAGCGCGATGGGCGTAAGTAAATACCTGTCTAATGTCTCTTCTTTTGTCTTTCAGAAGTTGGTTTGCAGCGCCGGAGTCCGCGGAATGTCCGTAAGTAGATACAATGCTTTTATCTCCACAGGCGGCGATGCAGTGTGAAGAAATCCAGAATTCACGGAGTGCCGGTAAGTAGTGACAATGCTTTTATCTTCGCAGGCGGAGGTGCAGCGTGCCGAAAATGACCGCAGCCGATGGATCAGGTGAGTAGCACTGCGAGTTAAAGCTGCCTTGCTAACCTGCTGTTTCTTGTCTCTGCAGGTGCTGCTGTCGACTGGATGCAGGAATGGTGAGTATGCTTCTTGCAGATTCAGGATGCAGGAATGGTGAGTATGATTCTTGCAGATTCAGGATCGTAAGAAGAAAGGCTGGAACAGACTCGGTGAGCGTTCTGCTGCAGATGCAGAATAACGCGAAGCACGTTTCGTCTATCGGGTGTGGTTTAAATAGCCTTGGAGTGATGAGGCGTCTTCCTCCACGGCCCCGCCTAGGTAAGAAAAGAGTTCCAGTTCCAGAAGCTTTCCAGTGCTGAATCCAGGGAGTGGAGCTTGCCCCACCCAGGTAAGAAAGTAGTTCCTGTTCACAGAGGACTTCTAAGTGGCTGGTAAGTAAGCAGCATGGTCTGCTGCAGGTAAGTCCACCCAAGCATCTGCACACATATTATGAGCCCGGCGCTTCCAGTGCCGGGACCGATGATTCTGATGAGCCTGGTGCCACCGGCGCCAGGACAAGGTCCAAAAGGTCCCCGTGGGGACCGGCTGGTGCCTAGGATTAGGGTTAGGGGCCTGCTTCCAAGGACGTTGGGCTGGTCCTGGCTCCTTGGAAGCAGTGATCATGACACATGGTCCTTCAGAGCTATTTGCCAATAGCCTGAGGTATGGTCAAAGGTGCTCACAAATTTGGCAGCACCTATGGTGTCCACAAGCTCATTAGCCCTGGATAATGAGTGTGCATCAGTTTTGGTGACGGCATTGACTCCTCTGTAGTCCACACAGAACCACCAATCCTTGGTACCTGCCTGCGAACTTGCCTTGGAGACAAGGACAACTGGACTGACCAGGGACTGGTTGAGGGTTCAATAACACCCAGATCCAACATCTTGGCGACCTCAGCCTGGATGTGGTTCTTAACTGTATCTGACATACGGTAGTACCTGCTTTTGACAGGCACACTGTCACCAGTTTCAATTTCGTGCCTACACCACGGTGTAAGGCCTCGTGTCAGTGAGAACAGACAGGTATACTGCCGGAGCAAAGCCCTGCAGGCCCCCTGTTCCTCTGTCGTCAGATCTGCAGAGAGAAGCACTCCCTCCACTGAGCCATCCTGAGGGTTGCTATGCAGCAAATCAGGAAGGGGCTCACTCTCATCCTCTTGTTTGTTTATTTGTTTGTTTGTTTAATCATTTATAATGCGCACCAGACCCGGGGTATCAGGGTGCAGCAGATACAGGATATGCAAAGCTTAGGTTAACAGGTTACACAATATGAACAGACGTAGTACAAGTAAAAGGCAGGAATAAGTCAATAAATACAGTACCAAGAATATACAGTTGCAGCACCAGGGTGCAAATCACACATACACGGCCCTTAAAGATCAGAGGACTTGAGCCAGTTGATTTAGCTAATTCTGAAATTCAGAGAAGGTTGGTCTTCTCTGATAGTGTGTGGCAGGGAGTTCAAAAGTTGAGCCACTTTGACGGGGAAGCTACAGCCACCAACCTTAGAGAGCTTGAATCTAGGGATGGTAAGTCAGTTGGTGTTTATTGTTCTCATGGGTCTGGTGGATGTTCTCCTGTGGAATATATCTGTGAGATTTCTGGGGGCAGCATTGTTCAGTGCTTTGTGGGTAAGGGATGCGGTTTTTAGCTGGACTTTGTAATGGGTTGAAAGCCAATTATTTTGGCTTTCTTCTTGCTCTGAAGCCAGCAAGAGACATGAGACTTCTCCTTGCCTATGGAAAGGCTTGATTCTGTTAACATGGAATACCTGAGGGTACTCCATGTACCCAGGTACTCCCATGTCAACCAGATAATTGACTTTGCCCATCTTGGAGATTATCCTGAAGGGTCCAGTCCGCTTATCGGCCAAAGCTCGAGGCTTGGTAGGCTCCATCACAAGGATCTCCTGTCCTGGAGTCCAATCCACTTGCGAGGCTTTAAGGTCATGCCAGTACTTGTTCAATTCCTGGCTGGCCTTGAGATTCGCTGTCGCCTGACCCATCATCTGTGTCATCCTCCGTCTGAGGCCTAACACATAGTCCCCCACTAGCTTGGCAGGACCTGGAGGGGTGGCTTCCAAACCTTCTCTGATCAAGGCAAAGGGCCCCCTCACGGGATGTCCAAAGAGTAACTCAAAGAGGCTGAAACCAACACCCTCTTGAGGTACCTCTTTGTAAGCAAACATCAGGCATGGCAGGAGGAGATGCCATTTCTTCCTTAGGGGCTCTTCCAAAGCGCCTAGCATGCCCTTCAGAGTTTTATTAAATCTCTCGACCAGACCATTGGTCTGGGGATGGTAAGAGGTAGAGAACTTGTAGGTTAACCCGGACTCTTTACACATGGTTTTCATATAACTCAAAACGAAGTTGGATGCTCTGTCAGAAACAACCTCGTTAGGGAATCCAACACGGGTTAAAATACCAGGAGCGCCCTGGCAACCACCTTGGCAGTAATAGCCCAAAGGGGTATAGCCTCAGGGTACCTGGTGGCATGATCAACCAAGACCAGGATGAACCAATGTCCACCTGAAGTGGGAGGGTCAAGGGGAACGACAATGTCGATGCCCACCCTCTCAAACGGTGTGCCAACCAGTGGCAACGGCTGCAGTGGGGCAATGACACTGCCTCCAGTCTTGCCAGACAACTGACAAGTTGGGCAGGTCCTGCAGTGGGACTCCACTTCTACTCCCATCCGGGGCCAGTAGAAATGGGCAGGGAGCTTTTGCTTTGTCCTCTTGGTCCCAAGATGACCAGCCAAGGGCACCTCATGCGCCAACTGCAGCAAGAAGGGCCTATAAACCTGTTGTACCACCAACCCCTTAAGGGCGCCAGGTTCAGGTTTAGTGGGCTCCCTAACAAGGAGCTCACTCTCCCAATATATCCTGAATGCCCTAGGCACTTCTCCTTGTGCCTGTGACAGGGCCTGTTTCCTCAGATCTAGATAGAGTGCCACTCTCTCTGACCCTTACAGACGTCAGCCCGGGAGGGTCCCCCTTCAGCCAACAGGCATTGAAGGTCAGGGTGGTCCTCCGGGTCGAGCACCTCTCCCGCAGGAGCGTCTTCTGCCTCGTCTCCCTCAGGAGTTGAGTTTGGGTTTACCACTGGATCCAGCCCGTCCAGAGCATGAATCCCAATTGGTGCTGTCAGAACAGCAGGAAGAGAAGGGGCCCCTTTCGTAGAGGCAGCCTTCTTGCTCTTCCTTCTTTGTTGTGCCTTGGGTTTCCCCGTCGGCGAGGAAACCAGACTCGCAGCCGGACCCGGTGTGACCTGTGATCGGGTGACCGCCGCAGCAGCCATGGATAGACCGTCTGATATCATCCCCATCTCTACCAAATAATTTCCTAACAAAATGTTAGCAGGCACGTTGTCCTGAACGAGGACAGGAAGCTTCTCTGTCTTGTCTCCAATCGTAATGTCAACTAAGGCTACAGGCAATCATTTGGGAGGCCCACCAGCTAACCTAGTGGTTCTCAGAGCAGCACCTACATAGTCCTCTGGCTTGGGCAGGGTCCTGTCCACCACTGTCATGCTTGCCCCAGTGTCTCTCAAACCAGTGGAAGGCTGGCCATTCAAGAGGGCACTTCTCAAAAACCTATGGGTGTTCTGTGGGCTTCTCGCCAGTACTTCCGCGCACTGGTCCCAGGCCCCAACGGACACTAGGGAATCTCTACAGGAGCACGGAATGTGATCTCTGTAGAGTAGGGGAGGACATTGGCCTCCACCTCTGGCATGGGGTAAGGATAGGTCAGGCTGACAGCCTGAACTCCAAGTAGCTTACCTTTACACTTGGGGTCACCCTTCTTGTGATCCAGAGCCCCACATTTCCAACATGTGCCAGGAGTGCAGGGTATGGTACTGGAACCACTGGGAGCCTGTTTTGCAGCAGGTGGACCACTTCTCTTATTCCCACCCACATAGGAGTTATCCCCGCTACATTTTTGGGTTTTAGGAGAGGAAGGTTTTGGTTTACTCAACTGTGATTGCTTTTGGGACTCCTTAGCTTTCTGAGAGGTCCTCTTTTCTTTGTCCTTGTCCTTCCCACTGGAGTCCTTAGGGGACACCCGGTCGAAGACCCACTTGTCAGCCAGCATGGCCAGCTTAAAGGGATCGAAATTGTTCTGGTCAGCAACTGATGCAGCTACGGTGACCAGGCTTCCGAAAAATGCTCAAAAAACAAAAGGCATGACAATTCAACAAACGTTTTCACTATGTAACCATCAATCCACCCCATCATGTTCATGTGCGCAGCACTCAACCAGTCAACCCAAGACACATTCCTTCATTTCTGAAATTCCCTGAACCTTTTAAGGTATTGGGTTGGTGCCTTGCCAAACTTGGCAATCAAAGCAGACTTCATGCACTCATACTGACTCCTTTCTTACACACTCAGTTTCAGAATACAGTCAAATCCAGTCTGAGGCACTCTGCTTAACGAATACTTAGCCCAATCTCTTTTATCAACATCATAGATTCCGTAAGCCATCTCAAACGATTCAATCCATTGGAGGATATCAGAACCCTCTGCGTACACACCAACCAAATCTTTCATAAACTTGGTGGCTGGGGACCTACCACTCTCAACTGGTTTCGCTGAAGTCTCCACTCTAGCTTTCTCCAGCTGAATTTTCTGGTGCTCAGTGTCCCCATCATTGAGTGCTACTTGTTGTGCGAACTGCTCTTTCTTCAATTCAGCTTCTGTTTCCAACTTTTTGTATTGAAAGGCTAACTGGAAGGTTTATTTGGAAAGGCAGTGCTACATTCTGTGCACACAGACCTATACAGGAGCTCCTAAATTATCATTAAATTATGAGTCTGAAAATTCTGACTCACTCATCCAGGAATACATACACTGCTTTGGGAGATTAGGGCGCAGAGTGATTTAGCATACCCAAGTCATTTTGTACTACTCTGTTCAAGCATGCCAAAGGTGTTCTTTTCAAACAGCCACTTCTTATGGATGGCTAAAGTGTCTTTTTCAAGCTGCTGCTTCCTTAAGGATGTCAACAGTAGTTTCTTTGAATTGGGGTTGTTTTACCGCAGCGGAAGTAACTGCGACAGAAATAACCGCATGAGAAATGTACGTTATACATAAAAATGTGTACATTTCTCATGCAGACATTCATGGTAAAACAACCCCAAATCCATACCAACACTAACCCCTGCCCACACCCCCACCCCCCTACTTACCTTTCATCGTGACGCGCTGTGTCCCTGCGATGCTGGTTCCCTTTCACTTCTGTGATCGGGAACTGGCGCTGAGGGGTCCTTTTTTTTCTTTTGAGAGGGACAGCTGCAGGGGTGTCCCCGCACTCCCACTCACTATACTTTATAATATAATGAGCGGGGTGTTGCGGGGTACACCCGTGCAGCCTTTTTCTTTTTTTGGATGGGTCAGCTGCAGGGGTGGCCCCCGCAACCCCTGCTCACTATACTGTATAGTATAGTGAGCGGGGTGTTTGCGGGGGACAACCCGCAGCTGCTGCAGCCTTTGTTTTTCTTTTGTTTTACCTACCCCACCAAAAGACCTACATACCACAAAAAGTTAGAACTTTTGGTAGTTCAAACTTTTTGTGGTATGTATATTAGGTCTTTTGGTGGGTAGGTAAATTGGATTCGGTCATTTTGGCCTATTCCGTTTCTTTAGATGATGAAAGTAGTTTCTTAATGTTATGAAAGTATTTATTTTAAAACAACCAGTTCTTACAAAGAAACTCCTGGTATACACCACTGCCAGAAAGCCTCTGTGTCTTTCATTAGATCACCTGGTATACTCCCTTGCCAGGAATCCCTTTCTGGAGTCTATAGATCCCCTCGTATACTCTCCTGCCAGGTATCTTCTCCCCAATTGATTCTTGCCTGATGCATTTTTTCACCAGGACTTCTCTTCAATGTTCCCAATGTCTTTTAGTTTATCACAGTTGTATTTCTTTACTGTATACACTTTCTTGGCTTAAGGTATTACTTGTCCTAACTTTCCCCACATTGATATCTCAGATATGGAGACGTGTTCAAGTTTAGACCTTTTTACTCCTTCATTGAGATTAAATTGCTTTCGTAACACATGTTCCAACTTTCCCCAAATTGATATCTCGTATATGGAGATTTGTTCAAGTTTTGTCTTTCTCTTCCTTCTTTAATGTTCACTGGTTTATGGCAACACTTGCTCCAACCTTCTCCGTATTTACTTCTGCTTATTCGATATTCAAAATTAGTTTTTTTTTCACATTTGATTTTATTCAGTTTTGCAGAAGAGTGAGACATTATAACATTAGAACAGTACAACATTGACAAGAGAAAAAGACCCGAAAACACCAAAATCCCCCAACTCCCTGTTTTTCTCCCTCGCCCCCACCCCTTTTAACCCCCCCCCTTCCCCCTGGTACTGCTTACTCCATGTTTACTCAAGTTCTAAGAGGCTTATCAGGTGTGTAATCTACTTTTATGCCCCTCGTTCCCTCCTCCCCCTTACCGTGAAGGTACCCTCTGAGCATAAAAGCACCTCTTCTTAGATCCCCCATGACACTCCTATTCCTTCCTCTGCCCTTCTGTAGGGGGTGGCACACTAGCCCATCCGACCTACAATTCTAGCGTGATATATCTTACTATAAAGGGGTGCCAGTCCATTTACATTGTCCCTGCTCTTCTGTAAAGCCCCGCCGTAATCCTTTCCTTGGTGTAAATACTCTTGGCCACGTTGGACCACTCACTCTTGCTGGGTGGGTGTTAATTTTTCCATTTAGTGGCATTACATGCCCTGGCGGCCAGCAGTAAGGATGCTGCCATTTTTGTGAACCTGGAATACTCTCCATCCTCCTCCTCCATCGCAAACAGGGCCAGTCGTTTTCTTTTTATTTCTAACTATACCTTCTAGGTCTCTGATGCACCTGAGGACCTCATCTCAGAAGACCTGTATCCTGTGACAGCCCCACCACATGTGCCAATAATCTGCTCTCACTTCACAGCCCCTCCAACACCTAGGACTTGTAGTAGGAAACATTTTGGACAGTCTGAACGGGTCAAATTTCCACCTATGAAGGAGCTTGATGGAATGCTGTCTATACTGGCAGGATAATTACGTCTTAGAACCCCCCCCCCCCTGCACAGTCTGCTCCAGAGGACCTCGTCCATCTCCACCCCCAGGTCTCTCGCCCACTGCCCTCTCAAGTTCTCCGTGGTCCCACCTCCCGCCCGAACAGGGCCGAATACATGGCGAACATCAATCCTCTAATTTCAGTGCCCCTATCCAGTAATGTTTTCGAAATGGGTGAGATCTCTCCTTGTCTTATCCCTGATGTTTGGTTCCGTAAGGGCCCCTTTTAGCGGCAAGTACATAAATACTGAAAGTTTGCCTATGCCCAGTGCCTCCTCTAGGTCTGTTATATTGATGAACGTGCCCTCCCTGAGGAGCTGTCCTATCCTCTCGAGACCGGCCTTAAACCATTCCTGAAATCGTCCTAGGTTAGGTATGGTGTCTCTAACTCCTGGTACCCACAGGTGGCCCGGGCGGAATCCATGTAGTAACCCCCATCATATCCACCTCTTGTTTCCAAATGTTCCATATTGTCCCCAGGATGGGGTGCTCCCTAATTCTCCTTGGCATTTTATTTCTAGGCACCCACAACCATTACCTGACCGTGACAGGGTGCAAATGAAAGTTATTCAGGGCCACCCATTGTTGGTCCGCTTGGGCCCTGAAGTGTGGAATTAACATCCTGAGTTGGGCAGCCTTATAGTAGAGCCACAAATCGGGGAGGCCCCCCTCTTTTCACTTGGTAAAGTCAGGGTATCCCTGGCAATTCTAGCCTTTGTACCCTGCCAAAGAAACCTATGGAGGGCCCCCAAATCTCACAGAAAACCCCCTCAGGAATCCGTATGTGGAGCATTTGGAATAGGTATAGAACCCAAGGAAGGACCCCCATTTTTAGGGCATTAACACGACTCAACCATGAAATTGTTAGCATCTGCCATTTCGCTAAGTCTGCATGTATGTTAAGCATCAGTGGGGGGTAATTAGCTTTGTATAGCCTCTTGAGATCCCTCGTGAGATTAACGCCTAAATATTGTATTGTGTTTAAGTTCACCTCCATCCTGAGAGGTGTAAAACTCTCAATATCCCATCCTTCGCCCTATCCAAGGGGAAAAGAACTGACTTGGATCTGTTAATTTTCAGCCTGGCCATGGTACCATATTGTTCGATCAGGCGGAGTGCAGCCGGTATGGAGACCAGGGGTTCGCTGACATGTAGCAGCATGTCATCTGCATATAACTCAACCTTATAGTCCACCCCCCATTGAAATACCCACTGCCCTCGGGTCATCTCTAATCCTCTGGGCCAGGGGCTCTATTGACATGCATACAGCGTAGGGGAAAGGGGACACCCCTGTCTGGTTCCCCTCCCCAGCGCGAACCACTGTGAGTACCCCCCGTTCACCATGACAGAGTCCGTCGGGGATGCGTACACTGCCATGATCCCTTGAAGAAGCCTTTCCCCAATACCAAATTTAACAAGCACCGCCCTGAGGAAACCCCACTCCACCTGATCAAAAGCCTTCTCAGCGTCTACTTAGAGAAGGGACGGATCTCTCCCATATCTTGGGATGCGTGTATCAGATGTAATTTCTTCCTCATTGTGGCCGCCCCTTAATGAACCCCACTTGGTCAGAGTGAATCAGTCTGGTCATGTACCCCTCTAGTCTTGTGGCTATCACCCAGGTATATAGCTTGGCATCTGTATTGAGGAGGGAAACCGGCCGATATGCTCCGCACCTCCAAGGGTCTCTAGCCCCCTTGGGTATCACTGTAATAAGGGCCTTGGAGAAGGAATTCCGGGGCCCGACCCGTATTAAGTATATGATTGAACAACTCGGTCATAAAAGGAAGCAGGGCGGGGAGAAATGTTTTATAGAATGCTGCAGTGAACCCATATTCTCCCGGGGCCTTCCCCAAGGATAACCTCGCCACCGCTCTTCTAACTTCCTCCTCCGTTATGGGAGCATCCAGCATGGAGGTTTCTTCTTCAGAGAGTTTGGGCAGATTGGTAGACTCCAAGAGTCTATGTCGTGCAACCTCAGGGTTCACTTCCAAGGCATATAAGTTCTAGTAAAAGGTTGTGAAGGCCTCTGAAACCCCCTCACCTGTGGGGTCTGTTGCCCCGTCATTTCCCTCAATTTCCGTAACCGACCTATCTGCACGCTGGCCCCTCAACCTTGTGGCCAACAGAAGTCTGCTTTGTCCCCTTTCTCGTAAAACCTTTGTCTCAGAAATTGAAGACTTTGGGCCTCATTACACGTTGTGCGGTAAGGGAATACCGGTACCGGTCAGGAATTACCGGTACCGTTAATTCCCCAAGCCAATTACGACATGTACCCTCCGCTATTAGCGGACTCGGTAAGTACGGTGCCACTAATAGCGGCAAGGCCGTGCGCACGCGACCCCCCTTACGGAAATAGCGCCATGGCGATAATAGCGCGCCATTACAAGCCATGTGGACATGGCATTAGCGGCATCGTAAAGACCCAAAAACCCCTTACCGGCATGGCGCTAATAACAGCATCTAAAACCACCCGGTAAGAGACCTGAGCTGTGTTCCCATCTGGCACAGGTGGACACAAGCAGCACAGGTGGAGGCAATGGAGACAGGCAGCACAAAAGAGCACACCACATCCCTTCCCACACCCCTTCCCACACCAAGATGGTCCCAATACCAGCAGCATGACATGTGCTTGAGTACATGATTGCAGTGCAGCACCAACAACGACAGGCAGCACAGAGGAGACGCAGGAGGAGGAGGAGGAGGGCAAGACTGGCGCAGCAAGCACCACCAAGGCACCCATAAATACCACAAGGGCAGCCAACAAACCCCAGGATCCAAGGCAGTCCATTTCACCCAACACCGGAGCAGATACCTACCGTGGATCGTCTGGACCGGTATACCATCACCAGCATCATGGATAAGATACATGACAACATTTTGACCCTCATAGACATCAGAACTGCAATCCCCCCTCTACTGAAGGTGGTGACTGTGCTCCACTTCCTGCCCACAGGCTCCTAGCAGCATACTGTGGCGCAGATGCATGGCATCTCACAACCAGTAATTTCATGCACACTGAACGAGGTACACGATGCCCTCCTGAAGTATGCAAGTGGACACATATTCCTGCCACGGACTGGCCAGGAGATCGCAAACACCAAAGTTGCCTTCAATTCACTGGCAGGAATCTGAAGTACCATTGTGCCCATGGACTGCACCCATGTGGAATTGGTGGGCCCACATCACAATGAAGTAGTCTACCAAAACCAGAAAACAAGTACACTCCATATGAGTCAAAATGGCATGTGACGCAAACAAGATAATCACACATTGTAGTGCAAGATATCCCTGATCAACCCATGATTCAATGGTCCTGCAAAACTCAACCATACAACGCAACATGCAGCGACAAGCTGGACGCCAATCGTGGCAAGTTAGTGAGTAGCAGGGCATGCACATGGTGGTGTGATTGGGGGGGAGAGATACATACTCCAACTGGGTGTTGACTGTATTCTGTCGGACAAATGGACATACAGATGTACGGCAATGTCCATCATGGAAGGCCACAATGTACCTGAGAAGACCTCACATGCATATTTGAGCTGCACATCATTGAAAACAATCCATGTCTCCAGATATCCCCCATCCATCCACACCCACATGCAAGAGGCGATGGCAAGGAGGCACACGGTGTGCGTCAGCATCTGAATCAGGAATTTCATCAGGTACAAAGGTGAAATATAATGGATGGAGATGGGTATTGTTGCCCTGATGCATTTTTTGAGGCCCACAAAGTACCCTGTCCACAATAAATTACACATACACAATGATGGAGACCACGCCTGTGTTTCAACTTCAGAAAAGTGTATTGCGAACAAAATGTGGACAAAAAGTGCATTACCCCAACTGTGTAAACGGCCTTTCCCCCCTTCCCCCACAACACCCCCAAATACACCCTTTCCCCCCTCCCCCCACAACACCCCCAAATACACCCTTTCCCCCCTCCCCCCACAACACCCCCAAATACACCCTTTCCCCCCTCCCACCACAACACCCCCATGTGAGCCCCATAGTGTCTATGTGTCTTTCCAACATGTGCCACCTAGTCCTTGCTGGACCTAAGCGTCAGGGCCTCCTCCACCATTGTGTGGTTGTGATGTGGGGCGCCTCAGGTTGCGCTGGGAGTGGCGCAGGGGGCTTGTCTGCCGGGAACTTGCCTAGGAGGAGGTGCCCGGCTGCTCCTGTGTTGGGGGTTGGTATTGCCGCTCCATGATGTCCCCAATGCGTGTAATGGCCTGGCGGAGTTGGCACATTTCCCTACAGATCCTGTCAGTGCAGGCCTCCATGGCCTCCCTTGTTTGCCCTGCTAATGTGCTGAGGTCATCCCTTAGACGGCCTGCCTCGACCACATGCTGGGCGACCAGGCCAGTAATTTCTTCCTGCCTCCGACAAACGGTTGCAAGGTCAGGTTGGGGGGTGTGTGCTGTTGGGCTGGCTGATGCGCCCTGGTCCGTGCTTCCCGCATCAAGTGAGGACAGCTGAGGGCTCCATGCCCCTTCAACGGTGTGGGTGTCATTTCCTCCATGGCTACCTGATATGGACGTTGCCCTTGGCCTTTCCTCAATGGACCGTGTTGGGCTGGGTGTATGGCTATGATCCAGGACATCAATGGCGTCCTCCTTGTCAGTGAGCAGTGCGGTGGCTGCTGCCTCACCAGTCGAACTGGTGGCAGCAGAGTGCGTGCCCTCTGTGATGATTTCACTTATGATGGGGCACACTGGCGTGGGTTCAGCAATGACAGCAGCCGTGCCCTCAGGCTGCGTGGAAGTGGTGCTTCTGCTGCTTTTGGCCCTCTGATGATGGACACTCCTCCCAGTTCCCCTGGAGGTGGTGGCGGTGTCCCCTGTCTGATTCATCCTGGCCTTTTTGGCTGCTGGGGGAGTACGTCCATGTGCCTTCGGTGTCTGTTCGTGATCCTGTAGGGGACAGAAATAGGGTATATCATCGTTAATGGTTCTACGTGCCTTATGCAGAATCTTTACGTCATGCGGCTCTATGCATTGGGGCCTCTTTAATATTGATTCTTGTGATGGGGATGTCGGGTTGCCCTGAGGCATTTTTTGAGGCCCACAAAGTACCCTGTCCACAATAAATTACACATACACAATGATGGAGACCACGCCTGTGTTTCAACTTCAGAACAGTGTATTGCGAACAAAATGTGGACAAAAAGTGCATTACCCCAACTGTGTAAACGGCCTTTCCCCCCTTCCCCCACAACACCCCCAAATACACCCTTTCCCCCCTCCCCCCACAACACCCCCAAATACACCCTTTCCCCCCTCCCCCCACAACACCCCCAAATACACCCTTTCCCCCTCCCCCCACAACACCCCCATGTGAGCCCCATAGTGTCTACGTGTCTTTCCAACATGTGCCACCTAGTCCTTGCTGGACCTAAGCGTCAGGGCCTCCTCCACCATTGTGTGGTTGTGATGTGGGTCATGCATGGATTGGTCTGTGTTGCACCTGTATATGGTGATGCATGCATGTATGTTTGTGGCTGGATCAATGGCCTGGTCATGGAAACATATTTGGGGGACCCCCACCCTTCACTCTGCATTGTTTGATGTATACACTCACTTCCATCAGATGAAATGGCCACACCAAGCTCCATATCTCCGACGCCCTCTATGGATTCTACTCCAATTGTGGGGGCACAGGTCTCCTCCCACTCCTTGAGCTTCAAAGGGGAATCTGCGCCACCTCCTGTCGCCATTGCCAGGTTACGGTTGACCGATAGTATGTTCCGGACACGAACCCGGAGGTCGTCCCACCTCTTGCGGCAGTCCTTCACTCTCCGGATGGTAGTGCCCACCGCACTGACTTTGCGGTCAACTTCGGCCCAGATGGCCTTTTTCTTTGTGAGGGCCTCCCGGCGCATATCATTGCTGAATACAACTTCTGCATTAGCTGCAAGTGTCTCGGTGAGCATTATCAGCTCCTCGTTTGAAAACTTTTCCTTACGCTGGCGATCAGCCGCTTTCTTTAGGGCCTTTGGCATCTTCGGGCTATCCGGGATGATTTCTAGTCGTAGTTCTCTGGTAAGAGGTCCTGGATGTAGAGGATGGCAATGGATTGTGTTTTTAAAGATGGCCGCCGTGCTCTTTCCCGTTCCTGTGCGATGACGCTATTTCCGGTCCCGCTTTTTTACGGTGACCGTTAATAGCAGTGACTGCTAATAGCGGTGTCCGCAAATAGCGGTGACCTCTTTTTGCATGTAGCGCGAGGGCGGAGGTGCTATCAGCACTTTGGTTGAAGCCGGTAAGGGGCTTTTTGGGGGATTTTGCGGCATGGCGCTAGGGTCATTTACGGCATGGCGCTATGCTCGTGTCCGCGTACTCGTAATGGGCCGCAATTAGCGGCCTCTTGCGAGGGCGGTCACGCTAATAGCGCCATGCCGTTAAATTCCATTTTTTACCACACAACGTGTAATGAGGCCCTTTGGATAATGTTCCCCTCCTCCAAGAGCTTCAGTTCCTCCCTCTTCCCCTTTGCCTTCTGTATGTACTCCTCCCGACTCCCGGAAGGGTTGTGTGCTTTCGCGTCCAGGTCTCTTGTTTCATCCCTCAATCTCCGCTCCACTAATGCCCTTTCCCTCTTTTTTCTGGCTCCATCCTGAATAAGGATGCCACGCCAGGTTGCCTTCCCTGCCTCCCAAACAGTTCTCTTATCCACCTCCCCATTGTCATTAATCTTAAAGTATTCCCCTATTTCCCTGTTCATTTCGGAGTGGAACACAGGGTCCTTCCAGAGAGATTCATTACACCTCCATTTAGACCCTTTGGGGACGAGGCCCAGCCACTGTATGTCCACCATCACCATATCATGGTCAGACTCGGAAATGGGAATGATCTCTGAGCCCTGAGCTTCTTCCCATATATCTCTAGAGATGTAGAGGTAGTCAATCCGCGTGTATGTCCCATGTGGCGGGGAGTAGAACGTGTACTCCAGTGTACGCAGGTGGAGGTAGCGACCTCATGTCCCTCATCCCGCAATCCCCAAATGAGTCATGGAATTTGTGGTGTCCGGGGACTGGGGGCTTCCGGGTCCTGTCCCTGTGTCTAAGCCTGTCCATGTCTGATCTGCCTACGTGTTGAAATCCCCTCCTGTGATCAAATGCCCGAGCTTTCTACCACAATGTTTGCCAGTGTGGTTTTCAGAAATCTTAACTGTCCCTGATTAGGGGCATATACAGTGGCAAACATAAACCTCACCTTCCTCACCTCCACAACTGACCAACCCTTGGTGACTTCCATACTGAGTCCCTTCTTTACTGAAATACCTACCTCGTCTTTCTCAAGGGGCCGGTGCCCCAGAATTCCCGACTGACCCGCCCACATGGGACCCTTTTTTCCTCTCCCTGGAGGAACATGACGTCCAGTTCCGACCTTCGTTCCCTTGCAACCATGGATCGCTTGGTGGGTGAGTTCAAACCTTCTACATTCAGGGTGCCTATTCGCAGATGTTCCCCCAGGGCCTATTTCCCACTGCCATCTCCATGTTATTCCTATCCGGGAGTTTGTTTCATTCCACCTATGTGACATCCTTATGTATGCATGAATCCCGCCCAAAGACGTCTCTAGTACTGTGAGAGCCTGTACCAGGAAGAATTCCACATTCCTCCATTCCCAAACCCCTGGTCCTCCCCCACAGCTCCGGCATTCGGCCTTGCCCTGTTGACATCACCTGGGAGAAGCCCTAACCACCTACGGGACCCTCCCGGGTTAGGCCCCTTCTCATCACACCATTTGTTTTTGAGCCCCCCTTCTTCTTCCACTTTGCACCTCTTACCCCCTATACCACTTTTTGTCGCTCTCCCCACCAATGTACTTATAAACCCAAGCACCCCCACAACTAACCATGAGGTGGGACAAACCGGGGAACAGTAACCAGCCCGGGCCCGTAGGTCCAGGCTCCTTATACAACTCTTTATCCCTGCTCAAACACCACATGGCTGCTTGTGTTCTCTTATCTCAGGTCCCATCTGCTGGAGGGGTGTTCAGCTTTCTGAACTTCTGTGAGCCCAAGATGTGCCTTCTCTTTGATCCCTGTGTTTGCCACTGTCCTCCATCTGGTTTACGATCCCTTGAGGTGTGCGGGGTCTCTACATCTTCAATTAGTTCGTTCATGGCCCTCTTGATCTCCTCTTCCGTGGTGGATCTATACTTGCATGACTCCGCTTTTAAAGAACGTAAACCCCTACCTGTATCTGATTCCTTTTTCATTAAGCCACCTGGTGAGATAGGAGCAGAGCCTTCTTTTTGAGAGAGTGAGGGAGGACAGGTCCTGGAAGACCGCCACCCTTGCCAATCCATACATCACTGGACCCTTTTTTTCTAGCTTTTTCCAGAATTTGTAGTCTGTCGCCATAATTATGAAAGCGGACTAGAACAGACCTGGGGCCACCCGCTGCCCCACCAGCTCTGTGTATCCTCTCAATCTTGACCTCGTCAATAGCATCATTGTCAAAGATGAGTTTGATGATGGCGTTTTAAGGCACTCCGCAAGTCCTTCTTGGTCTCCCCTTCTTTCTCAGGAATCTCAAAAAACCAGAGGTTGTTGTGCCTCTCCAGGTTCTGTTGGTCATCCATCTTCATGAGCATTTCCTCTTCCCTCGTTTACACCTCCGTCAGGCTCACATCAATTTGAGTCTCCGCTGTGTCGAGGGAGGACTGATTATGTTCCACCTCCTGCAGTCTTTCCTCCATTTTATCAATTCTGTGAGTGATTTTATTGACTCTCCCTCCAATGTCCGCCCTCATGCTTCTAATCTCTTCCATGAGGGCTGTTACGTCCTTCTTGGTGGCTCCCATGTCTTCCCCCATCATTGACCCTTTGCCTCTACTCTGCGTTCTTTCCTTCCGGAATGCCAAAGGTTATATTCAAAGGGGGTCAGTCTCGCCCTTGCATCCATGCGCCTCAGCCTTTCTCCTTGCCTGTGCTGTCTAGTGCGTAGGGCGGTCCAACCTCCGTTAGATGCTACTGTGCCTCCCTGGGGCTGATGGAGCGTCTGGTGGTCGGGGGCCTCCGAGTTCAGGGCCCGACGCGCAGCACAAACACTTGCGTTAATGCCTTAAGTGACTCCAAAGGGCAATGCCCGTGTGGTGTGCTGGCAAGAGTCCTTTTGACTAAGTTACAACTCGCCCCTACAGGCCCCCCTGGGCCACCACCTCTGACCAGGGGGTATCGTCTGTCTTTTGTCTTCTAAGTGGGCTCCTCCGGGCCTGCTCGTACCGGGCAAGTGTCTGTTTTGGCGGGGCGGGCACACGCCTCTGTGCTGTGCCCGGGGGGGGCCACACCCGCCTCCTTCCTATCCTCCTGGTCGGACCTCGCTCCAGTTGGGGTCCCCTAGGTGCTTCAACCCCAGATGCGGCCCCTCCTCCAGCTACACCCCTGTACGATCCCAGGGGGGCCACACCTCACCCCCTGAACACCTGCGTGCCTGCTCTTCTACCAGACTCGCCCCTCTGTCTGGCCTCCGCCTCCCTCGCCAATCACAACGGCTGCCCACTCAGCCGTGTCACTCCCTCATAGGAGTTACCATCCAGTAGAGGTTACTGTTTGGAAAGATTTCATAGTTGTATGCAATTTTCCCTCCATGTGTCAACCCCCAAACGTTTTGCTGCTGTTTAGACACCATTGACTGACTTTGCCAGAGAAGCACAGCCTTCAGCTCCACTCCTCTGGGCTTTCGCTCACTTTTTATGGGGAAACTGACATGCCCTTAAAACAGTCAGTACTGGGAGACTTTGTTTCCCTTAGTCTTTTTCTCATGTTGCAACTTTTGTGCAACATGTAGCAAGTGTGCAATGTATTTTACCATACAGCACACTTAGGTCTATAGTTATTTCCAAAGGCCTTAGATACTCTTGCTTGA
This sequence comes from Ambystoma mexicanum, assembly GCF_040938575.1. Classification (NCBI taxonomy): domain Eukaryota; kingdom Metazoa; phylum Chordata; class Amphibia; order Caudata; family Ambystomatidae; genus Ambystoma; species Ambystoma mexicanum. The sequence continues at coordinate 184,604,250 of NC_090931.1, read as the reverse complement.
CTTTTTATGAACTGTGCAGATGTGTCATGGCCAGGACTGGTGGCAGCTATTGTTTCCCATTAATTTTAACCCTTTCCTGCCATGTTAACCGCGTTTGGCACTAATAGGTGGCCTGGCTCCAAAATGGCCATGCCACAAGATTCTTTGTCCTGTCCTTTGGCCATCTTGCCCCTTCACCTTCCCCAGGTCGAGTCGACCTGGGCCAGTCCTTATTTGGTCATGCACTTTCGCGCAAATCCCACTGCTTTCGCTGGCTTCTGCATGCCTTGTGTGTGTGCCTCCAGGATGTGGGCTGGGATGTCTGGTCCCAATACACATCCTGGGTGCCAGAGAGTCTGGAGTGTCCTGAATGCCTGAGACCACCGTGGTCTGTGATTGGTCCACGTATGGAGTGTGTGTTTGTGAGCAGATCTCCCATTGGGTCCTCTCCGTTTTGGCAAGAAGGGAACTTTGTATAAGAGGAGGCTGGAAACACCACTACCAGGTCGATCTCCTGAGTTCTCACTGAACAAAGGATAGGATCGAAGTATCCTGCAACTACAAAGCTGAGTCGAGGAACCGCTGGTGACCTGCTGGAAGGTTTGGCACCCTGAGTCCGCTGTCGTCCCGTGGGACCCCTCTGCATCTGGTTGTCCTAGAAGGTCTGCGAAGACGCTTCGACCCATTGGAATAGTGGGACCAACTATTCTCGGCACCTTCACCAAAACTTGCAAGTAAGCTTTCTCGGAAGTGTCCCTGGGCCACCCAGTGGGCTGACCAGCTTACGCAGGACCTTTGCTCTGTCTCCACCATCATTTCGAGGAGGCCCTCGAAACTTGGTATACTGCTAGCTCTGTGTCCACGGGACCCTCACACTGAATTTCATACACTTGGCCATCCCAGGCCTGAAGTGAGACGAGTGCGCCTGGACCGGAGTAAATGCTGTTACCGTGTTGCCCTGCTGTGGCAACGACCTTTGCAAGTCCGCTGCATTTGTGACCCTCTTGCCCCTGAAGACTGCTGCAGTGAAACTGGGGCGATTCATCCACCTGGAATGGAGAAATCGCCACTGTCCCATTTGGGAACCATCGCTGGATCTCAGGAACTAAAAGGTGCCGAGATGTCCTTTTTGCCGCATTCGAACATGCAACCGAATTGGACTAACCTGCCGAAGTTTGGGTCTCCTTGCATCAGGGACTGGTGAGTAATCAATACCCCAACCAGTAGCCCCTAGCGCAAGAGCCCATTTGTACACACAAGTGGCCCCTGGGGGCCCCTCTGCTGTCCACTGCTATTGCGAAATAGTGACTCCATCCCAAACTCTCGAACTGCCTCTGCCTTCAAGTGGAGGTCCTTCTTGAATAGTGGGAACTCATTTTTCATCGCCTTATCCACCTTCCCGAGCTGCTAGAGACCCCCGAAGAGACCCTGTTTTGCCCATTGGAACAACCACCTGCGTTTGCATTACATGTACTATTGAGCACAAGGCTCCCCTCTTCTTAGGGCTTGGACTGCCTCTTAGTTAGGTGAATAACTGATGTTGAACTGGGCCTAAAGATTAACTGCACTGCCTGTTTCCTTCCCATCTAGGTTGTCGACATATTTCGTGCAGTCACCCCTTTAGACCCCCCTGGTCTTGTATATATTTGTATTGAGTGTGATGTATTGGTTTACTTAGTGTTACTGTGATTCTTTGCTATGGTCTATGTTACAAAGGCCTTGTAATAAATGTGTCTAGATTTTTAATATAACACCCGTCTGGAGTAATTTGTAAGTGTCCTTGCTCTGTGTGCTCATTGAGGTCCTTCAGTCACCCTCACCACTCCTGAGACTTAGTCTTGACTGCCTGCCATTCCTACCCTGATTGGTCTGGCTTGTCCAGAGGTTACCCTGTTCCAAGAAACTAGGTTGGCCTTCTGAACCTCTGTCCCTCCTGGTCAGAGTTCAGAAATCCTTCTTGACAAATTGGTGTACAGCAGTGGGATAGGACTGAAGGTATGTAGTGTTGCATACTAGTGAAGGCATTTAAAGTTATTCCTACCAGGACACATATTGAATTCATTCTTGTAGTAGAACTCAAAAAGGCCATATTCCTATCAAACAGTATGGAAACAAGTACCTTGTTAACTTTAAATGCTTCTAAATCTGAAACATTGAGAAAGATGTGTGCTGAGAGGGGTGTCTCTGCTCAAGGCACAAAAATGGAAATGATGCAAAGAATCATGGACTGGCAAGAAGCCCAGCTTAGTGCCATAGCTCCTGTAGACAGTACAGAAGAAGGTGGGGCTGCTCCCACTGGCAGAACCGACAGTTCTGTCGCTGCACTTGTTCATGGGACCCATGAGGATTTGGAGGATGCAATGTCTAGTGTTTCCTCTTCCAGTACTGAAGGTGAGGCCATGCTTGAATTCAAGAAGCAAGAACTGCTGTTTAGGCAGAAGGAGCTTGAATTTAACATGACCAAACTGAGAATAGAGCAGTTAGAAAAACAGAAAGACAGGGATCACCAGTTGGAACTAGCCGAGCTTCAGGTTTCCAATAGATCCAAGGGTCCTGGACATGGGACTGGGGCCTCCTCTCATCCAAGGTTTCCTAAGGATCTGCTCAGTGTGTATGAGGAAAAGAATGACATTATGGACTGGCTGAATACATTTGAGTATGCATGTGAAGTTCAACAAGTTGACAATGCTGATAAAATTGCATGGTTACTTAGCAGACTGCCCCATTCTGGCTGCAGTGCCATTATGGAAATGTCAAAAGCTGAGAGAGCAGATTTTGCAATGTTGAAGCAAACTCTCATTTTAAAGTTTGGAAAGACTCCTGCCCAATACTTAAAAAGATTCAGAGAGTTCAAAGAGAAAGAAGGTGGTACTTGGGTATTTTATGTAACTGAATCCTTAAAAAACTTGACTGGTTGGGTTGAAGGTTATAAGGTCTCTACTTTTCAAGGTATGATAGGTCTTGTCATGCTTGAACACATTTGTGCATCTTCTTCCCCTGCGCTTAAGCAGCACTTGGCAGATTCAAAGGAGGTAGATCCTAAGAAACTGGCCATAGCAGCAGACTTGTGGGTGTCACATAGAGTGCCCCATAAGGACAAGACTCACCCTTGTAAGCAGGAGGAGGGGAAAAGTCCAAAGATAAGGAGGGTGGAGAAACTGATTAAACTTCCTCCCATAAGAGCCACAAAAGAGGAAATAAGGGTAAGACACAAGAGAACTCACAGGGTAGTGGAGGTCAGCCTCCAAAACAAACCTCTGGTTATAGTAAGCCACCCTATGTAAAGAGGCCCAGTGGGTCTTGTTTTGTTTGTGGAGCAATTGACCATGTGAAGGGGGATCCTAGATGCAAGGTCAAAACCTTGGGGGTCCACTCTGCTAATCTGGCCTTCTCCTCCTATGAGGAAGAAGAGATTACAGGGCTATCCTTCTCCTCAGACTCCTTCCCCAGTGGGATAGAAGCGGAGGTGGTTTTAGTTTCCCTGGGTTCCTGGGAGCCTAAAGTCTCAGAGGCTTATGCTAGGATTCCAGATAAAACCAAGCACTACTTTAAAGACAGTGTTCTGATCAATAAAGTAGATACTCCACCTCTTAGGTATAGTGGGTGCAGTCGAACTGTAGTGGATTCTACCTTGGTAGACCCAGAGGAAGTTGCCAGAGCTCCTCTGGCCCCCACTAAGTTAGCTGATGGCCCACCTCTCATGTTGCCAATAATACCTGTTACTCTTACTATCAATGGTGCAGCAGTCAGAATTCCAGTGAGCATACAGAGCAATGTCCCAGGAAAGGTCTTGCTGGGAAATGATCTCAGAGCTTTAAGGCTTGTGGGAGATACAGCTGAAAGACCCTGCACAAGGTCTTAAACAAGGGCAGCACTGGCCAAGACCAATACCATGCCCCAGCCAAAGGGGAAACCCAAGGCTAAAGGAGTAAGACAATCTAAAAGAGGGAAAGAAAACATTCCCCCTAACTCACCTACTGTCACACATCGGGGTCTGAATGACCCGCGCTCCTACTGATCACGCCAGGTGAAACAGACCACTTTCAAGGTACCGACCAAAGTCGTGACGCTTCGCCACAATATCCAACGTTTCTCAGCCCCTTACTTCTCTCGGCGGCGGTTACCCTGGAGATTGGGCTCAACAACATCAAAGATATCGACAACCCAGCCTTTGCCTACAACTCCCAGGAAACCTACCTTTTGTGTGTAGTTCTGACTATTCGGAACGTGAGCTCTGACGGGCTTACGGCGCTCCGCCTCCTGGGTATATTAGGCACTGCAGCGGGAAGGACGCTGCTTCTGATTAAAGTTGCAACCGGCATCTGAAGTTTCGTCTTCTGTGCCTTCCCAATCATTGCCTTCCCATGTACCAATTCCTGTTATTCCAATTACGGACTGCCTTGAGACTTCTCAATTCTTCTGCCTTCCTGTGTACCGGACCTTTGCCTGCTCTACGGTTTGCTTGCTTCCTGATTCTGTACTGTCTTCTGCATACCTGTGTACCGGACTTTTGCCTGTCCTACGGATTGCCTACTTCCTGATTCTGTACTGTCCTTAGCCCGCCTATGTATCAGATCTCGCTGCCTGTTTTTGCTGGATTGCCTTCCGTTAAATTCTTAACATACAGAAACTTCTGTCCTGATTCACCTACCACCGCCTTCAACTGGTTTTCCTCACCTTCCCAGCTGACTCCAAGTACTGGTTACTGTTTCCTTCTTTAATTCCAGTGTTCTTTTGTGGATTCTGACTCCATCCCGTTGTTTGGATTTGCTCCCTCAAGTGTACGCAAGGACGCTTTGCTGATTGTACACAAAGACTAATTTCTGAAAGTGCACACAGGGACGCCTTGCTGAGAAGTGCACCTACTCGTATCTAGTGCGCCCCTCGTGCCGCCCGGGTATAGCATCCCTACTAACCTTCCTGTTTATTGTTTTGTACCTCTGTTGTTCTAACCTGGATTGATTAGGTTATTTCAATTCCTGTTCTGGTAAGACTTCCTTAACTTTTCTTTATTAATTCCTATATGAATAATCAAAATAGAAGTTAATCTCTTTTCTGTACTTACAGGGGAAATTCAATTTCTGTTCCTTTTCAATTACTAGGGGAGTGGGTGACCCAGGTACTTTCTGCTTTTGAGAGGCTTTTTTCTTGTGGTGATCTTTGCTCTTCCCAAATATTTACCAATTGTCTTTTTCTTTTAGCTGGGTCCGTGGCGGTGTGTTCTCCCCACTCTTTTGGGTGATCGGTCTCTCAGTCTGTAATTTAGTGCAGTTGAGAGTCATATCATCAAAAAGAGCTTATTTCCCTCAACAGAGAGGAGGCTCAGGTGGAGGCTCCATCTCGAGCTCTTCAAGCAACATCCAGTACAACCTTCCTGGTCGCTTGCCCGGATCACTCGCCGGCCGGTAACACCTACCACTGAAGTGGAGGTAGTTGGTCAATCACCAGGACCTGACGAGGAGGTGGTGATAGCTGAAATAATTGACCCACATGACCATCCTGAAGTAAATGATTTGTTAGTAAAAGATGGTCCTGATAGGGAAGAATTTATTAAGGGCCAACGTGAGTGCCCATCTCTGCAAGGCCTAAGGAGACAGGTCTGCTCCCAGCTTGAGGGTGAACCTCCTGGGAAGCACAGGATTTATTGAGAAGGTGGGCTCCTATATAGTGAGCCTACAGAGTCTACAGAAGGAGACCATAGGAGGTTGGTGGTTCCCCTTGCTGTAAGACCCTTCCTCCTGCAGCTGGTGCATGAAGTGCCCCTTGCTGGTCACCTTGGAATCAAGAGAACCAAGCAAAGGTTATCCATGCACTTCTACTGGCCCAAGATAGGGGTGCAAGTAGAAAGTCACTGCAGGGGTTGTGCCTCCTGCCAGTTACCTGGTAAGAGTGGCTCCTCAACAATCCAAGCTCTATTGGTACCACTCCCAGTTGTGGGGGTACCATTTGAGAGGGTGGGGATCGACATTGTTGGTCCCCTTGACCCCCAAACATCCTCAGGCAATAGGTTTATGTCACGATGCCTGCCCCGGGAAACCAGGTTTGGCCCAGCTACCCCGGAAGCAGGCATCATGCCATTTAATGCAAGCCCATGAACCCCAATTAGGGGCTATTTGGGTGCAGTCCTGGCGCCTATGGCGCCAGGCTCATAAGTTCAGAATCAGTCCTGGCGCCATGGGCGCCAGGCTCATGGTCAAGGACTTACCTGAAGCAGACCATGCTGCTAACTTACCTGAGACAGACCATGCTGCCAGTGACCAGAAGTCAAATGAGGCCTAGGAGGGACTATTTTTCCCTAGGAACTAGTTTTTACTCGGGTGGGGCTGCGGAAGGATACTTACCTGGAACTACTTCCAAGGCTATTTAAACCACGCCCTGACAGCAACCCATGCTTCGCGTTATTCTGCACCTGCAGCGTAACGCTCACCGTGCCTGCAGCAGCTTCCAGTCTTCAGCCACGCCCGCCTGGATGCCGGAGCTCCTGAAAACCTGAAAGAAAGCAGAGGGAAGGTTAGAACCAGAGTTTTACCTGCAATCCTTACCTGAATCCTAAATCTTCTTGGCTCTGACCTAGAAGGAAGAAATCATCAGACGCGCGCCGCTTTGCATCCTGCAGCGCCGCGCGGGAACTCACCTGAAGCAATCCTCCGCATTCCATCGCGCTTTTCAGCATCCAGCGGCCGCTCTCCAACACCTGTGGAAATAAAGACAATAATGTGAGCAAGGGAGCATTCCCAGACAATAAAGGCAATCCCCAGGACTTACCTGATACCACATGGGGTACTTACCTCATCTCGGGTCGGCGCGGCCTTCACAGCTTCTCCGCCGTACCCCAGCCCCAAAGGGGAAACAAAAGCAACACAAAAGCGCAAGTAGGGGAAACCGAATTCCGCTACAGACTTACCTGGTTACTGCCTGAGGCCGCAATCACCGGAACCTCCACCGTTTCAGCACCTGCAAAAGGAAAGGGTCACAAGTTAGACCAGGTCCTCATTATCGAACTGAACAGAATCCATAAACACTTACCTGCATCTTACTGGTTGCCACTTGGAACTCTTCTCAAGAACTATTAAGGCAACCTAGGGAATTTGGTGAGAGTGAAGGCCAGACGTTTTTGAACTCTTTTTCAAACTATTTCCTTACGGAGTCAATACCATTCTGCAACTCTCCAACATCCCACACCAGTGAAGTAACTGGTCATCTACGCGCCCCTGAGCTTGAGGCAGGATGGAGAGCTCATCTTTCCAAACTATCAGGTGAGAACATAGCAAGAGTTCGGAAGTAATTTGTGGGAAGAGATTGCAGGAGTGGGGGAAGGTGGGGTTGGCGCCCAGTCCCCGCAGGTGGCTAATTCCCTTTTCTCCATTACAGAAGAATATTCATACGGGCAAAACAAGCTAAGCTGGGTGGTCCGGTCCAGTCCATCATTTCGGTGCCCCGTGTGTCGCTGGAAGAGGTAACAACAGCCCAGTTCAGATCGACGCCCCCGTGGACACCAGGTGAGCGTAACAGTTTATCTTGGTGCTGGTCGACCATGCCACCAGGTATCCTGAGGCCATCCCATTGAAAACTGTGACTGCCAAGTCAGTTGCAAAAGCTTTGGGTTGGCTTCCCTAAAGAAGTTGTGTCTGACAGAGGCAGCAACTTTATGTCCAAGTATATGCAGGCCATGTGGAAGGAGTGTGGGGTCACCTATAAGTTTTCCTCTGCATATCACCCACAGACAAATGGCCTAGTTGAACGGTTTAACAGGACCTTGAAGAGCATGATTGGGGCTCTGGAAGAATCCCCAAAGAAGAAAATGGGATCTTCTGTTACCATGCTTACTGTTTGCCTACAGAGAGGTGCCACAAGAGGGTGTTGGCTTCAGCCCCTTTGAACTTCTGTTTGGTCACCCTGTAAGGGGACCCTTAGCCATAGTCAAGGAGGGATGGGAGATGCCCACTCCCGAAACAAACACTGGACATTGCCGACCAGTAACCCAAAGCTGCACTCCCAACGGGATAAAATCCCTAATGTAATTTTACAACCAAGTGGGGTTAATAAGCCCCTCTAAAGAGACAGTTAACCCAAGTAGTTGGTGGTGTTACAGTGTTTTTGGAGGCGAAAATATTTGTGCTTTTGCTTAAATTTAATTCAGAAGTCATAGTTAATAAAACATATTCATGTTTACATATGCCTGTCCACCTGCTGGAATGTAGTAAGGAAAGAAACCAAACTGACTTGAGACAGGTCTAAACAGGAAAAGAACAGTGTTTATATATCACAGTCAATTGAAACCACACTGTTAAGTACACAGTGCGGGGTGTAAATTATAGTAAACAATCTATGATATAGTGTTTCAAACAACAATAACACAATTGAGCTGAGATAATGCTCAAACATACCTAGAGGAATATACAAAGGAATATAAAAAAGTTGTGTCACAATTCCATCATTGAACATAACTCTTGTTTTTGTTCTGAGCCATGTAATGCATTTGTGCTCAAACAGTCAACAACATAGAAAAACACTCCTAAAAGGTGGTTGGTGCCAACGCGTTTCGGATAGTACTAATCCATCTTCAGGGCAGGACGTGTTAAGGTTTCACAATGAGTTCAGGATGATTTCTCTAGGTTAGTCGTAAGAGTAATAAGAATAAACTAATTAGATCTCTGTAAGTAGGTAGGAGGTAATTCGAGTTAAAGTATGGTAAAACATCTACTAACCTTAGTGGTAGAGTGAAAGGACTCATTGGTTCATGTCAGGTCAGGAGAATGTTTCCTAGAAGCCGGACAGCAATGAAGAGATGGCGGGTAGAGACTCCCCCTAGGGTATCTGTAATTAGAGGGAACCCGGGTCAGGAGAAAATTCTAGGAAAAATGCTAGGCATACACTCAAGGTCATAATGTTAGGGCTCACATGCCTCTCAAGCATGTACCCCTGGTCAGGAAAGCAAAGATATTACATAAAAGTAAATCCAAGTTTCATTCAGTAAATTGCCGTAATTGCCGTGACTAGAACAAAGATATTACATTAAAGTAAAACCAAGTTTCATTCAGTAAATTGCCGTAATTGCTGTGACTAGAACAGTCATTTAATAATGCCAACAATGTGCCTGTATTGGTTGGTATAACACAGGAATTACGGTTTCCCCTAAATCACTTACTTTACAGTTCCGATTCGGAGCAGAAGTTGTGCAGCCCGTCACCAAGACGAGCTGCTCTCCTCTGCGACATGTTAATGGTTGCCAGGGATGCTGCGCATGCGCAGACGTGCCGAAGCCGCCATCTTTGTGTGGGCATTGTAAGTCTCAGCTTGGGGAATAACAGGCGAGCGTCTGTCTGAACAGCAGACAGCACTCTAACGAGTCTCATGTTTCATTGGTAAAGCACCTCATGTGCTGACCAAATGTTCAAATGTCATCTCATTTGGAATGTCTGTAGCCGTAGAAGATCCACGGTGCTAAGTGTATGGTTACCATGGCGATCGCGCGCACCCGCAACGCAACCATGGTGTCAGAATTAAGACAGCGGGGGAGAGAGAGAGTGAGACTCTTCTCCCTCGTTCGCAATATGGAAATCGCCCCCAGCAGGAGCGCGGAATGAGCGTCCTGCCAGGTCATGTCTACAGGTTGGAGGTATTAAAATAGGATTCCAGAAGAGCATGCATAAGCTACTTAGTTCCGATGGACACTCCCCCCCATAACTACCAATGTAGTGGACTATGTGCTAGGGCTCAGAAAAGGATGGTAGTCCTGATGGGTCTGGCTAGTGAAAAGTTGAAGGCAGGGCAAGCTCTGGTGAAACACTGGTATGACCAGAAGGCTTCCCTCATCAATTTCACCCCTGGTCAGCAAGTCCTGATCATGAATCCTATAAGGCCTAGAGCTTTATAGGACAAGTGGTCAGACCCTTACACAGTGGTGGAGTCACTGGGTGAGGTCAACTATTTAGTGGACCTTGGAAGGGCTGATCAGGCTCCAAAAGTGTTCCATGTAAATAGGCTGAAGGCTTTCATCCCAAGAGTTGAAATCGCAGCACTGCTCTTGGCTTCAGATGTTGAAGAAGAGGAGTCTGAACCTCTTCCTGACCTGTACCAAAGCAGTCCTTCAGACAGCTCCATTGAGGTTATCCAAGTGGCCCCTCACCTGACTTCTGATCAACAGGCTGAGGTGAAATGTTTGCTTAGGCAATGTTCCCCCTTGTTCTCACAGTCCCCTGGTTTGACACCTTGGTGCAAACATAACATTGACACAGGAGACAGTGTACCTACCAAATGTAGGGGATACAGAATGTTAGACAAAGTAAGGTCTTACATTAAGACAGAGGTCAACAAAATGTTGGATCTTGGGGTGATTGAACCCTCCAGTAGTCCTTGGTCCAGCCCAGTGGTTTTGGTTCCAAAGGCAGGTACTTCTGAACTGAGGTTCTGTGTGGATTACAGGGCTCTGAATGCTGTCACCAAGACAGATGCACACCCCATGCCTAGAACAGATGAGCTGGTGGATACTTTGGGTGCCTCCAAGTACCTCAGCACGTTTGACCTCACTCACTGCAGGCTATTGGCAAATAGCCCTTGCAGCAGAGCATGCCAAGGAGAAGACAGCTTTCTCAACTCCAGGAGGTCTTTACTAGTTCAGGGTAATGCCTTTTGGGTTGATGAATGCCCCAGCCACTTTCCAGAGGCTTGCAAATCATGTGTTGAATGGGTTGGATGAATTCGGTCTTGCATATCTGTATGATATAGCAGTTTTCAGTGCCACCTGGGAAGACCAGGTGAAACACCTTGGGATTGTGTTACAGGCTCTTCAGAAGGCCCACTTGACCATAAAGGCCAGTAAGTGCCAGATTGGACAAAGAACAGTGGTCTACCTTAGACATGAAGTAGGTGGAGGGAGGATACAGCCTCTACCCAGTAAAGTACAAGCAGTACAAGACTGACCTATCCCCACTACACAGACCCAAGTGAGAGCCTTTTTAGGACTCACTGGGTATTACAGAAATTTCATGGCAGACTATGGTACCATAGCTGCCCCTCTGACTGCTCTCACTACTCCAAAGAAACCCAAGAAGGTAACTTGGTCTGAAGAGTGTGAGAAGACCTTCAATGGCTTAAAAGACTCCTTGTGCTAGGCCCCTGTTCTCAGGGCCCCTGATTACCAAAGATATTTTATTGTGCAGACAGATGCCTCTCACACTGGGATAGGAGCTGTACTATCACAAGTAGATGAGAAGGGTAAGGAACACCCTATTGGCTTCATTAGTCGCCAGCTTAAGGACAGAGATCTCTGATGGTCCACAGTAGAGAAATAATGTTTCTCTGTTTTGTGGGCCCTAAGGAGGCCCTACCTCTATGGGACCCACTTTACTGTGCAAACTGACCATAAACCCTTAGAGTGGCTAATGAAAATGAAGGGAGAAGTTGCTTAGGTGGTCCATAAGTCTGCAAGGCTTTGACTTAACTATTGAGCATAGGCCAGGTGTCCAACATAGCAATGCTGATGGGTTGTCCAGAATGTTCAACCAACCTGAATAAGAAACTCATCCAGGGGTGGATTAGTTCTCCCTGTCCTTAGTCTGGGCGGGGTGAGTGTTAGAAAAGATGTCATAATTGTATGCAATTTTCCTTCCATGTGTCAACCCCCAAACTTTGTGCTGCTGTTTAGACACCATTAACTGACTTTGCCAGAGAAGCACAGCCTTCAGCTGCACTCCTCTGGGCTTTCCCTCAATTTGTTATGGAGAAACTGACATGCCCTTAAGAAAGTCAGTACTGGGAGACTTTGTTTCCCTGAGTCCTTTCTCATGTTGCAACTTGTGTGCAACAAGTAACAAGTGTGCAATGTATCTTACCATACAGCACACTTAGCTCTACAGTCATTTCCAAAGGCCCTAGATACTCTTGCTGGACTTTTTATGAACTGTGCAGATGTGTCATGGACAGGACTGGTGGTAGCTATCGTTTTTAACCCTTTTCTGCCATGGTAAACGCGTTAACCGCGTTTGGCATGAATAGGTGGCCTGGCTCCAAAATGGCCATGCCACGAGGTTCTTTGTCCTGTCCTTTGGCCATCTTGCCCCTCACCTTCCCCAGGTCGAATCGACCCGGGACAGTCCTTATTTGGTCATGCACTTTCCTGCGAATCCCATTGCTTTCGCAGGCTTCTGCTTGCCTTTTGTGTGTGCCTCCAGGATGTGGGCTGGGATGTCTGGTCCCAATACACATCCTGGGTGCCAGAGAGTCTGGAGTGTTCTGAATGCCTGAGACCACTGTGGTCTGTGATTGGTCCACGTATGGAGTGTGTGTTTGTGAGCAGATCTCCCATTGGGTCCTCTCCATTTTGGCGCAAAGGGAACTTTGGATAAGAGGAGGCTAGAAACACCCCTACCAGGTCGATCTCCTGAGTTCTCACTGAACAAAGGATTGCATCCAAGTATCCTGCAACTACGAAGCTGAGTCGAGGAACCATTGGTGATCCGCTGGAAGGTTTGGCACCCTGAGCCCGCTGTCGTCCGGTGGGACCCCTCTGCATCTGGTAGTCCTAGAAGGTCTGCAAAGACGCTTTGACCCATTGGAATAGTGGGACCAACTATTCTCGGCACCTTCACCAAAACCTGCAAGTAAGCTTTCTCGGAAGTGTCCCTGGGCCACCCAGTGGGCTGACCAGCTTACGCAGGACCTTTGCTCTGTCTCCGCCGTCGTTTCGAGGAGGCCCTTGAAACTTGGTATATTGCTAGCTCTGTATCCACAGCACCCTCACACCGAATTTCGTACACTTGGCATTCCCAGGTCTGAAGTGAGACGAGTGCACCCGGACCGGAGTAAATGCGGTTACCGTGTTGCCCTGCTGCGGCAACAACCTGTCATGAGGGCAGGACGATGGAAGTGTTGGACACGATGGAAGCGCCATTAAATTCCCCGTCACGGCGCCCTGTGCAGCGTTCTAGCTGTTACGTTCTGTGTGCCTCATATTGGGGTTAGCCACGCCCCCTCCTTGCGTTGCAACTGTTTCCTGTTCTTCGCTACACGGTTGCCGTTGGTTCCCGTGCCCTCTGTGTTTTCCTCCCGTCTGACTATTCCCTTTCATAGCGTTGTGTTTCCTAGCTTTATTGTTCCTCCTTTGGCGTTACCTCTGCCTCTACTCGGCTTTTCACTTTCAAGTAACTCCGCCTCCTTCTCTAGGCATTTTCGTATTGCTTTTCCTCCAGGGCTTCGTTACTTTCACCCTACCATTTTCACAGCTCCTTCCTTTTGGGTGAATTCATCGGGATTATTAGATTTACTCCTTGGTTTCTATTTATTCTTATCTTACTATATCACGTCTAGTTTCACGGTTTCGGGTTGGTAGTTTCTTCTATCTCTCTCCAGTTTTCATTACTCCCTACCTGCTGCCGATCCTGTATTTGATGGATGGATGAACTTGGTTTCCCCGCCTTCTTCTGTCGGTACTACGCTGAATTTGTCACCTGGCACTCACCGGATTCCCAGCTGCAGAACCTCTTGGCCTTATTTCCTCGCAGCGCTTACAAGAGCACACCTCAGTGATCGTTTTCTTCCCGGAACTGAAAGATCGTTGGACTTCCATTCAGCCCTGTGCACAAACAATCCAGGGGTTTTTTCTGCCACTGGCTTTTTCCCCTAACAGGCTGTGCAGGGAATCCTCCGCCTTGGTTGCTGTTTGCCTTCTTACGCAACCACTGTGGCGAGTTCCCGGAACAGACCGTATCTCTTCTCTAAAAAAAAGACTCCGGACCGGACTACGCCATCTGCTGAGGCTGAAATATCTTCCTGCGAATCAGACACTGAATCACAGGTGAGCCCCACTCGTGACACAACCTTTGCAAGTCCATTGCATTTGTGGCCCTCTTGCCCATGATGCCTGCTACAGTGAAACTGGGACGATTCAACCACCCAGAGCGGAGAAATCGCCACTGTCCCGTTTGGGAATCATCGCTGGAACTCAGGAACTAAAAGGTGCCGAGACGTGCTTTTTGCCGCATTCGAACCTGCAACCGAATTGGACTAACCTGCCGAAGTTTGGGTCTCCTTGCATCAGGGACCGGTGAGTAATCAATACCCCAACCGGTGGCCCCTAGTGCAAGAGCCCATTTTTATGCACGAGTGACCCCTGGGGGGCCCTCTCCTGTCCACTGCTATTGCGAAATAGCAACTCCATCCCGAACTGCTTCTGTCTTCAAGTGGATGTCCTTCTTGAATAGTGGGAACTTATTCTTCATCACCTTATCCACCTTCCCGAGCTGCTAGAGACCCCTGAAGAGACCCTGTTTTGCCCATTGGAACAACCGCGTGCGTTTGCATTACATGTACTATTGAGCACAAGGATCCCCTCTTCTTAGGGCTTGGACTGCCTCTTAGTTAGGTGAATAACTGATGTTGAACTGGGCCTAAAGATTAACTGCACTGCCTGTTTCCTTCCCATCTAGGTTGTCGACATATTTCATGCAGTCACCCCTTTAGGCCCCCCTGGTCTTGTATATATATTGTATTGAGTGTTATGTATTGGTTTACTTAGTGTTACTGTGATTCTTTGCTATGGTCTATGTTACAAAGGCTGTGTAATAAATGTGTCTATATTTTTAATATAACACGTGTCTGGAGTAATTTGTAAGTGTCCTTGCTCTTTGTGCTCATTGAGGTCCTTCAGTCACCCTCACCCCTCCTGAGACTTAGTCTTGACCGCCTGCCATAGCTACCTTGATTGGTCTGGCTTGTCCAGAGGTTATCCTGTTCCAAGAATCTAGGTTGGCCTTCTGAACCTCTGCCCCTCCTGGTCAGAGTTCAGAAAGCCTTCTTAACAGTGACCAGTCTTGGAAGGTTTATTATGCAGACCTCGGAGGGGGGGGGTTAGACTGCTCTTCATCGGGTATTGCTCCTCGAATCTTCCTGGCCTCCTGGCCGGGCCGGTAGCAGGCAGGGGTCACCCTTGTCTGCACCCTGGGCGTGCACCCCACACCTCCTTTACGCCCTCCCCCACCACCCTCCGGCGCGAGGTGCAAGGGGGGTCCCAAGCAAGTCCATGTCAAAATGGCAGGTGGCAGATGCTGCTTTGCTTCCCTGGGGGTGCCCCAATGTGCTCCGGTGGGATGGGGTGACGTACCTCTCAGGCTCCCGATCCTAGGAGCTGGTCTCTGTATACTGCTCCGCTCTGGGCCGCATCTGCAGTCTGTTTCCAGTCTTCTTCTCTCCCCCGCTCACAGGCCGGGGGAGCAGTCTGTCCTACGCACCTGGATGGAGACCCCTTGGGCCAGACGCCTCCCACGCTGTTTGGCCGGGGGGAGATGCCACACACTGTGTGGGTGAAGCAGGGCCCTGCAGCACCAAAGGCAATCCCCACTAAAGTGGGGTGGGAGCCCGGTGCCACCCTAGCCTTCCGGTGGCCCAAATGAGGATCGCGGATGTCCTCGTGACTTCCCCAACGTGCGGGGGGTAGGCCAGCGGGACACTTTATTCTCCAGGTGGGGTCTGCTGTTGCCCCGTTCACCCCCCCCAATGGAGAGACGATGTGGTCTGCCGCAGCCTCTTCGGCAGCCTCCCGCGAGGGGGTTCTTGGGGGGGGCTCAATCCTCAATATGGCCCAAAGGAGAGGAGCTTATCACGGAGACTGCCACCTCTCTGCGCCCCCTGGCGGCCATCTCAAAATGAGTTTTTTTTTTTATTTTTACTTGTATTTAATCATAAAGAACAGATTTTTACAAGAGCGTTTTTCAGTCCAACTGAAAGGAGTCCACTCCTAGTTTTGCTTGATAAGTAATGAGTGATGCATGCCTGGCAATTTGATTCATTGTAGGAGCAATCTTGCGCCAACCTCCGGAATCGCCTTTATTCTTTCCAATGCCAAGTTTAGAAGTTTTGCGGCAGCCGTGTGCCATTGGGTCTTTTCGCCCCCGTTATCAGGCGTTTCCACCAAGTATCTTCGTTCCCTGTAAAGGAGGTTGCCGTCAAGGTGGAGAAATATGCGATCCTCGCCTGATGAAGAGCAGGACAACACATCAGCAGATGTTTTATTGATTCAATGACCTCGGGATTAGTACATAATCTACAATGAGTTTTTAAAACTTCACATGCTGGTTGGAATACCTCTGGGCCCCCATCTTCTCTGGTCAGACTCACCAGTTTCTGGCACTGCCTCTGACCAGTATCACGCTGCTGCTGCTGTGAAGCATTCAACCTCAGGTGTCGTCGTCTTTGATGCAAAACTTTCAGCTCTTCCGTTGACTTTGCGCCCTCTGGAGGTAAGCCTGCTTCTTCAATACTCGACTGCGTTGCTGGTAGCTTGTTCACTGCTGCAGTTTTACTAGCAGTCCGCAGTCACTGCCTGCGGCGTCCCCCTGCGGCACAGCACCTCTCCGGTAAGCATTGCCTGCACATGGCAACTCAGGAAAACCTGTCCCCGGTGGCACAATCCGTTCTCATGCCTCTGCCCTCTCCCGTGGCTTTGCTTCTTTCTGCCTCGGTTCGGCTTCTCTTTCTTCACTGAGCGCATACACCCTTTTTAAATGTCCCAAGTAGTTGAGCCTCTTCATAACAACTAGTCTGTGTATGTTTAGTGGTTCTTCTGCTCCACATTGACTCTTTCTCATCTTCGTCCCAGTACTGTTGGTTTTATGAGAGTTGGAGTCCATACAACCAATAGGACTTTTGAGGTGATTTTTAGCTAGCACAAAACCATCAGAGATTGGAGGTGTCGTGTATGTATGTACATATGAGGAATTCATGTTATCCTGCCTGGAATGTTTGACAAGATGAGTTGTATAACTGGGGGGATTTGTAAAATGATGACATGCCATTAGGAATCTGGGAATTATAGGATCCTCCCTCATAATACCGCCGTCTGGGCCAGGATCAGGTAGCGGCGGCCGTCCCCTGGCCACAGGGGAGATCTTAGGCTGAGGATTATTGATGATGCCACAGGATTCATCACACAATGCACTAATATCATCACTGGTATTTTGAGAGCCACACTTCCCAGCATTCAAGTCTACTGATTATTTTGTAATTGGTTTCTAGGTTATTTTATACTTGTGCGCACCACTACACTGGCACCCTGGTGTGTTGAAGGCATAACGCTCAATATTCTATTTTTGCCATTCTCGTTTATTGGTGCAACTGTGTTATTTATTGTCAAAAAATGTTAGTACTACCGCTTCCCAAAATGCAATGTTTTAAAGTTCTTTCACTTATCCGCAACACTGCTCTAGCTTTGCCTATTGGAACCGCATCTCTGAAAATGCAACTTTCTTTGGTGCACTTCTGCTCGTCAGCGCCACTGCAGTACAGTCTTGGTCCCACAGCTCCCAAATACCTCTCGTTACCCTCTCTTGTTATTTCCCCATCTTCATCCCAAGGTTCACCTACTCTGCTTTAATTGAACTCGACCTCATTCTCCCCTTCTGTACATTTGGGTGACTCAGTCTTCAGTTGCTGCTTCACCCAAATGACCTCTTCGGTTTCTGCTGCATTCTAGGAAAGGCTTCCACTTCTTGTTCCCTGTGGTTATTCCTCACTGTGATTTTGTTTTCGAACTCGGACTTGCTTTTCTGCATCTTGCACTTTGGGTAGCTGCTCAGAAGTCGCTGTGCACTAGAACTCCTTCATGAGCTTTAGTCTTGGGGTCGAGCAGTCCAGTCCCATCCGTGAACCGATGCTGCTTTCTCATCATTGCTTTTGCTCGCTCTGTGTGTCAGCCACTGCCTGCTCTCCCGAACATGCACTTTTGTCTTCCTCTTATGATTGTCATCTTTGGTCTTCTTCTATTTCTGCTCCCTGCAGCTCTAGTGTTCATAACCTGCCAAATGGTGCGTATGTGTGTTATGTATGAATGGCATCTTGAGTCAGCCCTGGCGTTTAACTCTGTACGCTGGGACTTGTAGGCTCATACCTACATTAGGAAGAACAAAATGACATGTACCGGGATGCAATAGCAAAAACCCTTTTTTTTTTAAATTTATTTTTTAAAGCCTTCCCATCTTAAAAAGGGCACACGCAACTGCCTCTTCATGTCTATACCCGACACTACTGCTCACTGTGGGGTAGCCTTTCTATATTACACAGTGCTTCTAGAATAAGCACGGTGTTATTATCAGAAGGGTCCTATGTACTGGCCCAGTTACGAGATTCCGCTTCAGAAGCATATACACCGCAAGAGTTTCGGTGTAAAGATCTGGCTGGCCTGTGTAAAAGATGCATATTTCGTGCGCCTCCCCACTGCAAATGTGTATTTTTCCTCTGGTTGTTTTGTCCTGGCATTCTCTTATGAGCCTTTTTATGAGGTGCCGGTGCAGGGGCTGGATTGAGCCCCACGTTCTGTATACATGAAACGCCTTCCCCTAGCTTCCATAAGACCGCATTATGAAATGCAGGTTACGGGGCAGTGCTATTCGGAACCCTACCGTATGGTTAGCGCACATCTTCACTTTGGAACCGAAGGGAATTGTTAATTTAGACAGATTCCCGGGTTGCACTTTTTTTGCCCGCAGCATGTGCAACACACGTCTCTACTTTCGCTCGGTCCAGGGACTGTCCGCTACGCAGGTTCCGGGGTGGAGCTCTCGGATCCCAGGACTCTGTATAACTCATGCTTTCCATTGGTTCGGTCGGATGGGGCGCTCATACGCAGTTTCCGGGGTGTACCTTCCTCAGCCCCGCGCTCAGTATTTTCCACGTCTCTCAATTGAGTTAGCTAGTCCGTGTTATTTCATACAGTGTTCAGGGCGGCCCTGGACGCATCCCTGGACTCTGTATACGTCATTATTCTCTTCTAGTTTGGTTTGGTGGTGTTAATTCATGCAGATTCCAGGGCCCGGCTTCCCGCCCCGCCGTGTGTTGTTGCTCTTCAGTCCGTAAGAAGCGGCCGCAGATGGCGCATAGCTCTCGGTGGCGCTTCCCCGCGCGGCCTGGTACCGGCCGGCGGCTGCTGGGTCCACGGGCCCGGGTGGCTGCGCTGTTACAGCCTCCGGGGCTTGTGCCAGGCTTTGACGCGGCCTTGCAGGTGTCAGCGGCCATCCGGGCCAACCTGCGGCGATGGAGGGAGGCGCTGGGGGCAGCAGGGGAGCAGGTAAGAAGAACCTTTTCGTCCCATACCTAAATTGCCATAACCCCACAGACGCTGTTGGTGACTCCTCCTAATTGCCCTAAAGAAAGCCTCTCCCAGACACACCCCTCCACAACACCTTTATCTCTAGGCTAATCAGTAAGCTGTGGTGGAGGGAGATGTAGAGGGCGGGTGAGCGGAACCCCTACGTTTATGGAAGCCTTTCTGCACATGGAACCCCACCTCCCACCCCACCGCTAATTACCTCTTCTGGGGGATTCCCCAAATGCCTCACTGGGACACACCCCCATAACACTTCATGGCACTATGCAGTTATGATAGAGCACCCCCATAACACTTCATGGCACTATGCAGCTATGATGGAGCCGTGTTGGCAGCAGAGAAGCAGATGAGCTATTATTATCATTGGAAACCTTTCTTCAATGGAGTTATGACCACCCAAGAACAGGCTACTTGCGAGGGCGCCCCTGCCACACACAACTTCTATCCAGGCCAATATGCAGACATGGAGTAAGTCTTACTGCACCACCGAGACGAATTGCATAGCCCCTTTCGGGCATCACGGAGCACAGCTAGTCAGACCTTTTGTTAAGCCCCCCTTATTGACTTCAAAACCTATAGAGCCCTTAGAGTGGGGGTTGGGTTGGTATTGGAGTCGCTGAGTAGAGACTCGGGGTTGTCCCTCGTGGAATAAATGTACAACCTACCCACCAGTGGTGACATCTAACCAAACGGTAAGGGAGGCCATGTCACTGGTGGGGAAACTCCCTCCCCTGGGGTAATGTGTGTGTGTGTGTGTGTACACTGGGGTGTCACTGTTGTGGCATACACGTTCCTGCCACGATGCTGCCGACTCTTATCGGACTGCCGCAATCTGTTTTCACCGGAGACTATACGCCGGCAGTTTTTCGCTTTCCATCACCTTCAGATTGAACTAAACTGTGGAGCGATTGAATCTAGTCAACGGTCAACATCCCATGCCCAATCCAGCCTGCTGAGGTCCGAGGAGTCCCTTCGTGAGCGTCAGAGAACCAGCGGAGGCAGGCACCCGAGAGCCTTAAATTCTCATGTAAACAAACCTGGCCCAAATACCCAGCCTGTGGCAGTGAGTTAATCGATAATCCGGTGGTCTCGTTACCCCACCCCTCTTTGCATCCATCCTTCAGAGTACTGCCACAGAGCCTAACCCTTCATCCCCATCTCCCGGTCAGTATAACATCCATGCAGAGTTTCTTTCCCGCCCAGCCTTCAGCAGTGCATTTAGGAGCCTGGAATGGCAGGGGAACAGGAAAATAACTTTACATATTGCCACAACCAAAATTGTGGAGGTAGGGGGAAAAGATGTGGCAGCAGAGCAGTTTAGGCGGTGCAGACTTTATGCACCAACCCTGAAAGCCCTCTAGATCATACCCTGTCCACAGGAACCACAACATGAGGTACTGGGATTAACTGATCATACCTGATCTTACCCTATTAACTGCATGGATGCACAGCCCGAGGCTAGCAAGCTATAGAGAACCCACATCCCCTAGTTCACACCACAGTGCCTCCACCCTCTCATTGATGTATTGCAAACCTTGAGTCTGGTAGGGGAAAACGTTCTCGTACTTGCCTTAGATAGCACCTTTTATAGACATAGGGGAGGTGACTGCTCCCTCTTCCGTGACCCCTCACCTCCACAAGAGGAAATGCTGTCATTGACCCTGCCTCTCCCTTCCCGGCATTGTGCTATTTGGGTCCTTCTGACGGTCCTGTCCATCCCTTCCCCTGGCAGCATTATTTGGGCTCTTGTCCCGGCCTTCTCTCTTGCCCAACACTACTCGGTACTGCGCCGTTTGGCCCTTGTCTCCCCTACCTGGAACAGTACCGTTTGCTCTGCCTCCTTTCTCCCCCACCACCCTCCTCCTTGGACAGCACGGTTTGGGCAACCCACTGCCTTCTGGGACAATGCTGTTGGGCTCTCCTTCTGGGGCAGTTCTGTTGCTCCCCGTTTTCTGGGACTGTTCTATTGGGTATTGGGCCTGATGCACACAGAGCAAAGGTTTAATTTCTCTTTTGCTGCAATTGTTTTGGCTGAATTTGACCCCCAAAATGTAGATGGCGAGTTGGGGGTCTGGGGCGTTCCCATCCTCTTTCTGTCGGAGCAATTTATTTTTCTTCAAGCTTATACATCTGTTCCAGAAGAGGGGCTGGAGGGAGGTGCACTGAAATGTCCCAGAAGAGGGGCAGTGGGCAAACAGATGGATGCTTCCACCAACATGGCGGAACTCTTTAAAATCTGCCGGGAACTAGTAGCCCTTAAGCGGTCTTCTTCCAAGCCCACTGCAACACATTGGCCACACACTTTACTACTAAACCTCAGGACATCCTGAGCACCCTTGCCTCCTGTGGCCCCCCCACCCTCCCTCTCTCCTCCCGTCACATCTGATGAGGTCACCAGAGTTGTCCGCTTGTCCAGTTTTCCCCTTCCTCCTCCAGAACCATCAAGGAATGCAGTGGCTCACCTGCCACAGCACTTGCTGATTTCTGCACCCATTCTTCTGCCACTAAATTTTTCCCCTCGCTCAAGCACTCCCTTGTGCCTCGCTAAACCTAGGGCCAGTGGGCAATCTCTTTCCTCGGCTGGCTCCCTCTTATGGAACAGCCTCCACCTTCCTCTTGAGCTGGGTCTACTCAAATTCCAGAAGCTCCTCAAGACCTTCCTTTTCCCCTTCTTTCCTCCTCTGCTAATCCCACAGTTGCTGGTATCGGTGATCACTGCACTTGTGTCCTTCGGGGCCCTGGCCCCCCGCACCCAATCTCCCACAGCACTTGCCGTGGTACCCAATGGCCTATGCCAGTGTAGGCCTGCATTTACCTCTTTATCGCAGCTGAACGCTCCCTAGCACTTCCTACACTGGGCAATTACACCCGCTGCTCACAGCACAGGCACTCCAGCACTTACCCCTCACTCCCTCTCCTCTCTCTGCACCTGCACGCTCTCAATGCTCACAAGGCCTAGTAGTTCAGTCTTTATCCTCTAGTGCAGCAGTATTCAAACTGTGGGGCGTGCCCCTCTGGTGGGCCGCAGCCTCATGCCGGGGGGGGGGCACATCCACAGCCTGAAAAGAAAAATGGCTCAGGAGGTGGGCGCAGTAAGGGGCCCACACAGAAAGCTGCCGGACAACAGATTAAGCGGTCTCTCTTGTGCTTTATCCTGCCCTGTCTGTAGATATAATTCCCTAAAGATGTTTCTGTATTGGGTTTGGGCATGCCCATACTGAGACCCAGCCCTTCCTCCTCTAAAATTCTTCAGAAACGAGAATCAAATAAAACCCATGTACCCCTTTTAAGTGGCTGATGTTGCGGCTTTTTTATACTCTCATCCAAAAACGTAAGCTGTCCAAATGAGCATGTATGGTTCATGGTTATTAACATTTTAATGTTAGGGTGAGTATTGTGAACCGTGGTGTGAGCACCAAGCCATGCATCAGTTATGCATTTAGAGATTCACACATACTATCCTTTTATCCCAGACTTGTTTATCAAATGTAGAAATCTGTGATCACTGTTAGTCCTGAAATGCTCTGTGATTTAAATCAAAGTATACAGGAATCCTCAGTGGTGCTATTTGTCCCGGCAATTCCTTTTGGATGTGCACACTGGCAAAGCAAACCATCTGTGGGATCCCCGCTGGCTTGTGCTCTTGACATACCTTGCTGATATTTTCGGTAAGCTAAATACCCTCAATATCTTTGATAGGAGCCAATGCCAATTAATTTACAATTAATAAAAAAAGTATTTGCTTGTAAGAGGAAGCTAGCCCTCTGGAAAATGACTATTGGAGCTGGGGTAGCAGTTCAGTTCCCATTGCTTGCAGAAGCAATTGAGGAAACGGTGTGCAACTTGCTGCAAGTCCTAATCACAAGTCACCGAACAACATAAGGTCCAGCTTTGATAAATACTTCCCTGAAGAAAATGCTGGCATTGACTGGGTGATGCAGCCTTTTCTGGCAGAAGAGGTGGTGCATCTTCCATTTGATGCCCAGGAGGAGCTGATTGAGGTTCACTCAGCCACTACACTGCAATCTGAATTTAGGAACATTGCAGTGGGTGACTTTTGACTGAAGGTAATCCTTAAGTATACTACATTGGCAAGGTCTGCTGAAACATACATTTGTAGTTTAGCTTGTGATGAGAGGCTGCGTTTCGGAAGTCCCTAGATATTCTGGATGAATAAAGTGGGAGGCACCCCTAACACTAGAGTTAGAGGGTGAGATGATTTGCCCTACAGCAGATAACCTAAGGGGCTCTAAGTAAGAAAGACTTCCAAGTATGAATACCATATACATTTTTCCACTCGTAGAGCTATGCTGATGCTATAAAGCAGTGATTGGGTGAGGAGGTGTGCATATCTCTTGGTTTTGCCAAATGTCATGATTACATTGTATCTGCTGATGTTGGCCTGCCTGCACTGTGTGCAACATTGTCCTGTTAGCATTGAGCTTTGCTTCATGTTGTTGATGCTCATCCTGATTAATTGAATACTACATCTTGGATTTGTTTTAGAAGTGTTAGACAAGTTTGGAAGCTTTTACAAGTGATCTTACAAGACAGTTATATGAGCAGTATTCATCATTAAATGAGATTTCCATTTTTAAGGTGTTGTAGTCAAGTTTTGTGACCTAACTAAAGGAGTAATCTGGATTGTGGTTACTATCAGTCTTATTACATTTGGAACCCAGCGTACTCCAGATGATTAGCAAGAATGTTGGAAGGTTATTACTGTGGATTTTGTAAAGTGCTAGTATTTGTATGAAGCAACATCAGTCTTTTTGTCTCCCTTGTGAGGAAAAGGAATGTGCGCCAAGTATATTGTAGCAGAAAGCTGCTCACCAGGAGCATTGTATTGTTACTCTATGCCTTTCTTTTTTTCCTCTGTGCTGTAGGCACAAACAGTGACTGAGAATTAGCTGCACCATGTGAGTATATTGCCAGGATCTAGGAGAATGGCTGTGCAATGTTAAAATGTTATAAGAGAGTGGCAAAACACTTGAAGGCCACACACCTGCAATTCTAGTGTAAACATAAATCGCCTTTGGACAGGTGCAGAGGGAGACGTTCTCTCTCTTCTGGCCCAGCAGTTAATGCTTGTCTTAAAGTTTGTGACAGAAAACTCCAGTCTCACTACTTGAGCTACAGGGTAGCAGGGGTGCAAGTTTTTCACCTGGCTGTGATATTCTAAATCAATTTGCGACAACTTAATTTGCTCTGTTTGCCATTAAGTATAGCAGCCTTATGAGACGTTAGCTTTCAATACTGGTTAATGGTACACAATGCAAAGTCTGTTCTGCTACAATTCACACTGTCATTCTCCATTTTGAAACGAGCAGGTTAAACATTGATCTGTGCAGCAGGATTGGTAATTCCCTGATCTAAATTTCCTGGCAGAGTTTTTGAAAGGGCTGTGTCATAAGGGTACTGGTAGTCCCATTCAAGGCTTACTCGATGTTATGGGCTTGGTGATAACTCTGCACCTTTTTAAATGGACTCTCGCATGCGAAGATTTATAAGGAGGCTGGTGCCTGTCTGGGTTTTAAATAATTAAAGGGCCTAAAACAAATAAAATGAGGAAGGACTTTCAGAGAAGTGAGATGGATAGACCATCATCACAAGCGCCTCCCATATCCCGCGCCCGATTCACTACAGCCAACCTCTAAGAGCAGTGCACAGCACTGTTTATAGCATATCCTATTACTACATGCTGCAGGCAGAGGTTCCAAACCACCATTACTAACCGCATCTCAACTAATGGTGCTTAACTTCCTGATTCACTTTGCTACTCACTCTGCGCTCTCTCCGTATCCACCCTAATCATCAGCACCCTCTCCAGCAAAGCACTATATTAGTCACGCCCTCAGTGCCCACACTGCGCCTGTACATCACCCATGCACCCCGCCAGATCGCCCGCCCTAATGCAAACATACGCCTCGCCCAGCGTTGGTGTACACCCCCCAGCCTAAGGAGTTACCTAGCAATCAATCTGGGCCCCCACAACCCAGACCCCCAAGCTATACAATTTTCGCTATTGTCAGTTACCTCCTACTATCACATAGTGCCCTACCTCAAAGGATGACCGCCAGCGCGAACAATACCAGACACTGCAACTCTACTCCTAGTCATCCCGCTGTCTTGCTCATCGACAATACAGCTTGCTCTCAAGGTGCATTTATCTTCCATAAGACAGGCCCTGCCCCGCCCCACACCATTCCTTCCCAACACTCCAGCCTTCCCGTCCACACTACACCCCCTCATCCAAACCGAGCCGTTACTTGGCAGAACACGCCGCACACGCCTCTCCTGGAATGGCACACATTATAGCCCAAACAAGACCCACCACAGCACCTAAAAGAAATGAAACTTTCAGCAGATGCCCATCACCAACACCCCCACATCAAAAACCAGCGCCTTCCCTATCCCAACTCCACTACTATGCCTAAACCACATGCGACTCGGGAGAACCCAGACAACACCTTTCGGCGGTCTAACACCTCCAATGTGACCACACAAAACTTATTCAACACCACAGTGATCCTCCCCCAGACCAACATAACCCTGCCCTCAAACTCATCCAAAACCAGTCAGCCTCTATTAGGAGCTCTACTAAATGTTAGGTCCCTAGTGGCTCATGCTATTGACATATATGCGATAGCATTCTAGAATTCAATTTTGACTTCTTAATGCTCACTGAAAATTGGCTACATATGGCCACAGGCCCACAGATCACACAAGCTGTCCCTCCCAAGTACACCCTCCTTAGAGCTGATCGCCTAGATGCCATAGCTGGTGGAGTGGTCATTAACCACAAAACCTCAGTACAATTTTTAGGGAATGCAAAATGCAATCATTCAGGCTACAAAGTCCTCGCTCTTAAGCTAGCCATAAGCCCAAAGGTAACAATTAACTTACTAATAGTATACAGAGCACCGAATACACCTAATAATCCGGACATAGACCTACCTCTAATTACTCCCTTTATCAAATCCAAAACCAATTACATCCTCCTAGGACATCTCAATCTTGGATTAAATGACCCCATGGACAGTAAAGCAATAGCCTGCCACAATGCATTCCAAGAGATGCAATTCACTCAAATTGTGAATGCCCCCACCCACCCCAAAGGCAGAATCCTTGATTGGATACTCACATTGAAGTAACCCTAGTAGACATCCTTAAGATGCAATGGACAGACCACTGCCTAATTAAATTCAATATAAACCAAGACACAGACCCTATAGCTAAAACATGTAGCCCAGCACCCATTCAGGTTAGAAATTCACGTAAACTTAAACCTGAGAGCCTAAATCCGTTACTTAACCTGCTATACGCCAAACCGATAGCTAGCATCAATACAGAGAGCATCTCGGATCACTACCATCAATACCTGAAAATTGCTATAGACGAAGTAGCCCCTCTCGAAACCAAATTGCCTAAGCCTACACGCAGCTCCCCTTGGTTCAACGAAGAACTCATAGAACCCAGAAGGGAAAAAAGAGCTTTGGAACATCTATCCAGAAAAAATCACTCCCCAGAAATACAAATCAAACTTCAACAACTATCCAAAGCTTACAAACTTAATGTATTTGCCCATAAAGCTGAATCGCTCATCAATCTCCAATGCAGCCTCCAACACCGAAGAATGATTCACTATTATCAGATAACTAGAATCCCCCATCCTACCCACTGACCTCATTAATACTAGCAAAGCCTGGTGCACTACCATTCAGGATGCCCTGTCCTCTAAAGTGAATACGCTCCAAGGCAAAATAGCCTCGCAAAAAAAACTCCTAGAGTTTACAGCCAATCCTACTCACCCGTCAGGCATTACTACAAGGTCTGATCTACCGAATTCCACTTCACTCTAGTTGCCAACGACCAGGTCCTATAAAACAATAGGATCCCTTAAGCTATCTGACTACAAAGGCGATAGTTTGCCTGCTGAAGTAGTCAAAGGCTGTGCTGGTACACTAACGCCTATTATTACCGAATTTGTTAAATGAGTCATTCAATTCCAGTGAAATACCAGCTTCCATTAAAGTAGCATGGGTCACACCTCTACTCAAAAAAACATCCCTAGACCCAGCAATCACCACAGTGCCATTTCTCCTCAAAATAGCATATACCCAAGTACAAACCCATCTAGAACAGAACCACTTGCTAGGAGATAGACAGTCAGGATTCAGCCCTGGACATAGTACTGAGACCGCCCTTCTAGATTTAAAAAACCAGATGGACGCGATCAGGGATTCTGGTGAACTCTGCATCTTACTACTTTTAGTCCTCTCTGCGGCTTGGCTTTTGATTTAGTTGGTCGCAACAAATTATGCCAAACTTTGACCACCAACTTTCACTTCGCACCCAGTCACCCTAGGGGGATCCTATCCCTGTATCTTTGGGAGTACCACAAGGATCCTGTCTCTCCCCCACACTTTATAACGGCAACATGAAATTACTCTGCTGCACTAGATGCTATCGGTGTAATTTATACAAATTTTGCCGATGACACACAGATACTTATACCCATTACAAGCAACCTCGATAAGGACACGGCCCGCATCCAAAGCTGGATGGCTAACAATAGTCTCTGCCTGAACGGGGGAAAAAACGGAGATCCTCATAGTCGGCTCCCCAGCCAAACTCTGCAAACTCCACCCTGACATCACATCCAAAGTGATAGATGGTACCCCCCATCACCATATCCCACAAAGTCAAAACCATAGGAGTCTACCTTGACTCTAGTCTCAACATGAACAACCATATTAGCGCTCTTGCTTCCTCCACGGCATACACTGCCAAACTCATTACATTAAGCTCCATGCTGCTGCCTGATGCTTGCCAGAGCCCTTATCCTAACAAAGATAGACTACTACAACATTCTACTGTTACTTACCTCAAAAAAGAATTTAAACAAACTGCAACTCCTCCAATACAAAGCCCTTAGAGCAGCCTAAGGCTTCAACAGAAGAAAGCATATCTCTCAACACAGAAGCAATGCTCACTGGCTTCCAGTACAAGCAAGAATTCTCCACAAGACAACGCCCCATCGATCTCAGTTGCAGCATTTCCCGCAAAACCACGGCCGGAACACTGAGATCCAGCGCCAACACATCTCTCCATACCACGCTTCACAACATCCAGAGCCGGTAACGCCAGCTTCCCCATAGCAGCGCTTCACATCTGGAATTCGCTTCCCACACACCTAAGCAACGAAGCCTCCTTTCCAAAGTACAAGAAACAACTAAAAACTTGGTTGTTTAACAAATACTAACGGCGCAACTGCAACCTAGTGCGTCTCCTTAGTATGAATGCCACCAAATCTGCATGTACCTCACGTTACTCATACCTATGCAGCAGTCTAAGATTCCTAGTTTGATGCAACTTGTTCAAGATACCTGAGATATATGTAACTGTCTAAGATTCCCATGATACTTTGCAACTGCTCAAGATGCCTATGATGTATATAACCTACGCTTTGACACCTGGGTTTGGGTGTGTAATCAAATGCAATTAATAAAGTGGAGATTTTGTTTGCTGTCATGTTAAAAGCAGATGCCTGTCAAATTGCGTAGTGTGCCCAAAAGTTGGAAAATAACTGCTGTAGTAATACATTTTCAAAGCAAGTCTTCATAATACGAATGTACATTTACATATGTTGTTTCAGCCATTGTGCAAACCATAAATGTGTTCTGGAAATGTAGTTCCTATTAGGTGCCCATTGTGAAAATGTGTTATGGAGTATAAAGGGCAATGCACATTTCTGTTGTGTAGTCTAGAACCCAAAATGCCAAGCACAACAACATATCACTAATTTTTTAATGCAGTAGAAAGGGCCTTTATTTTAAGTGACTGTCTATATTAGAGAGAAACACACTTATAAGAATATGGAAGGTCTATTATTGTGCGATTACACTGATGGAAGTTGTATAGATTAAATTTTTAGCATAGAGGGACTGAAATGAAAGAACAGAAACAAAATATTTGAAGTTTCAATTGTCAATGAAAGGCATGCTGAGGAACCAATAAAGACACCAGTCCAGTTGCAGCTGGTTAATATATATATATATATATATATATATATATATATATATATATATATTAGGCTAGATGGCTTTGGACAACCTAGACATGCTCCTTTTATTGTAATTAATACAGATGAACACACTTCAGTCAGTCATTCATTTGTTTATGGTGTTGCCTCTGCCCTCATATGGAGAACTGCTGTATTTGTACACCAAATGAAAGGGAGAGAAAAGTAAGCAAACAATTCTTGACTATCACTCCCACCCTGGCCTCTGGCACTTTACTTGCAGTGAACAGAGGAAAAAATGTGATGGAGTGCCTGCGTGTGTGATGGGGTAGTTCCTGCGCGTGCAGGTTAAAATGGATTTCTGAACTCTGACCTGGTGGATAGAGGTTCAGAAGGCCAGTCTAGTTTCTTGGAACAGGGTAACCTTCCGGACAAGCCAGACGAATCAAGGTAGCTTGGCGGCGGTCAAGATTAGGTCTCAGGAGGTGTGTGGGTGAATGAAAGACCTAAATGAGCACACAGAATAAAGGACACTTAACACAGGTGTAGATATATTAAAAATACATATACATTTATTTCAAGGCCTTTGCGCTTCAGCACACAAATCATATCACAGTAATACTATCAAGCCAACACAATCCTATCCGCCCCCACGTGTGTGTGTGTGTGTGTGTGTGTGTGTGTGTGTGTGTGTGTGTGTGCGCGCGCGCCAAGAGGGCTGGCGACGCCCCCTATATATATATATATCAATGTCATGAGGGCTGGCGACGCCCGTGTGTGTGTGTGTGTGTGTGTGTGTGTGTGTGTGTGTGTGTGTGTCAGTGCCATGAGGGCTGGGGAAGCCCCCCCATGCGTGTGTGTACGCGCCATGAGGGCTGGGGAAGCCCCCCCCCTGCGTGTGTGTGTACGTGCCATGAGGGCTGGGGAAGCCCCCCCCCCCCGCGTGTGTGTGCGCGCGCGCACATGCCATGAGGGCTGGGGAAGCCCCGTGCGTGTGTGCACACGTGCCATGAGGGCTGGGGAAGCCCCCCCCCCGTGCGTGCGCACACGCCATGAGGGCTGGGCAAGCCCCCCCCTGCGTGTGCGCACACGCCATGAGGGCTGGGGGAAGCCCCCCCCTCCCCCCGCGCGTGCGCACACGCCATGAGGGCTGGGGGAAGCCCCCCCTCCCCCCGCGCGTGCGCACACGCCATGAGGGCTGGGGGAAGCCCCCCCTCCCCCCGCGCGTGCGCACACGCCATGAGGGCTGGGGGAAGCCCCCCCTCCCCCCGCGCGTGCGCACACGCCATGAGGGCTGGGGGAAGCCCCCCCCTCCCCCCGCGCGCACACGCCATGAGGGCTGGGGGCGTGTGTGCACACTCCATGAGGGCTGGGGAAGCCCCCCTCCCCCCGCGCGTGTGCACACTCCATGAGGGCTGGGGGAAGCCCCCCTCGCCCCGCGCGTGCGCACACGCCATGAGGGCTGGGGGAAGCCCCCTCCCCCGCGCGCACACGCCATGAGGGCTGGGGGAAGCCCCCTCCCCCGCGCGCACACGCCATGAGGGCTGGGGGAAGCCCCCTCCCCCGCGCGTGCGCACACGCCATGAGGGCTGGGGGAAGCCCCCTCCCCCGCGCGTGCGCACACGCCATGAGGGCTGGGGGAAGCCCCCCCCTGCGCGCGTGCGCACACGCCATGAGGGCTGGGGGAAGCCCCCCCCTGCGCGCGTGCGCACACGCCATGAGGGCTGGGGGAAGCCCCCCCCTGCGCGCGTGCGCACACGCCATGAGGGCTGGGGGAAGCCCCCCCCTGCGCGCGTGCGCACACGCCATGAGGGCTGGGGGAAGCCCCCCCCCTGCGCGCGTGCGCACACGCCATGAGGGCTGGGGGAAGCCCCCCCCTGCGCGCGTGCGCACACGCCATGAGGGCTGGGGGAAGCCCCCCCCTGCGCGCGTGCGCACACGCCATGAGGGCTGGGGGAAGCCCCCCCCCCTCCCCCGCGCGTGCGCACACGCCATGAGGGCTGGGGGAAGCCTCCCTCCCTCCCCCGCGCGTGCGCACACGCCATGAGGGCTGGGGGAAGCCTCCCTCCCCCCCCCCCCCCCCCCCGCGTGCGCACACGCCATGAGGGCTGGGGGAAGCCTCCCTTCCCCCCCCGCGCACACGCCATGAGGGCTGGGGGAAGCCTCCCCCCCCCCCCGCGCGTGCGCACACGCCATGAGGGCTGGGGGAAGCCTCCCCCCCCCGCGCGTGCGCACACGCCATGAGGGCTGGGGGAAGCTTCCCCCTCCCCCCCCCCGCGCGTGCGCACACGCCATGAGGGCTGGGGGAAGCCTCCCCCTCCCCCCCCCCGCGCGCACACGCCATGAGGGCTGGGGGAAGCCTCCCCCTGCGCGTGCGCACACGCCATGAGGGCTGGGGGAAGCCCCCCCCCCTCCCCCTGCGTGTGCGCACACGCCATGAGGGCTGGGGGAAGCCCCCCCCCTCCCCCCGCGCGTGCGCACACGCCATGAGGGCTGGGGGAAGCCCCCCCCCCCCCCCCCCCCCGCGCGTGCGCACACGCCATGAGGGCTGGGGGAAGCCCCCCCCTCCGCGCACACGCCATGAGGGCTGGGGGAAGCCCCCCCCCCCCGCGCGTACGCCATGAGGGCTGGGGGAAGCCCCCCCCCTCCGCGCGTACGCCATGAGGGCTGGGGGAAGCCCCCCCCCTCCCCCCGCGCGTACGCCATGAGGGCTGGGGGAAGCCCCCCCCTCCCCCCGCGCGTACGCCATGAGGGCTGGGGGAAGCCCCCCCCCCCTCCCCCCGCGTGTGCGCACACGCCATGAGGGCTGGGGGAAGCCCCCCCCAGCCCCCCCCCCCTCCCCCCGCGCGTGCGCACACGCCATGAGGGCTGGGGGAAGCCCCCCCCCCCCTCCCCCCGCGCGTGCGCACACGCCATGAGGGCTGGGGGAAGCCCCCCCCCTCCCCCCGCGTGCGCACACGCCATGAGGGCTGGGGGAAGCCCCCCCCCTCCCCCCGCGTGCGCACACGCCATGAGGGCTGGGGGAAGCCCCCTCCCCCCCGCGCGTGCGCACACGCCATGAGGGCTGGGGGAAGCCCCCTCCCCCCCCGCGCGTGCGCACACGCCATGAGGGCTGGGGGAAGCCCCCTCCCCCCCCGCGCGTGCGCACACGCCATGAGGGCTGGGGGAAGCCCCCTCCCCCCCGCGCGTGCGCACACGCCATGAGGGCTGGGGGAAGCCCCCTCCCCCCCGCGCGTGCGCACACGCCATGAGGGCTGGGGGAAGCCCCCTCCCCCCCGCGCGTGCGCACACGCCATGAGGGCTGGGGGAAGCCCCCTCCCCCCCGCGCGTGCGCACACGCCATGAGGGCTGGGGGAAGCCCCCTCCCCCCCGCGCGTGCGCACACGCCATGAGGGCTGGGGGAAGCCCCCTCCCCCCCGCGCGTGCGCACACGCCATGAGGGCTGGGGGAAGCCCCCTCCCCCCGCGCGTGCGCACACGCCATGAGGGCTGGGGGAAGCCCCCTCCCCCCGCGCGTGCGCACACGCCATGAGGGCTGGGGGAAGCCCCCTCCCCCCGCGCGTGCGCACACGCCATGAGGGCTGGGGGAAGCCCCCTCCCCCCCGCGCGTGCGCACACGCCATGAGGGCTGGGGGAAGCCCCCTCCCCCCCGCGCGTGCGCACACGCCATGAGGGCTGGGGGAAGCCCCTCCCCCCCCGCGCGTGCGCACACGCCATGAGGGCTGGGGGAAGCCCCCTCCCCCCGCGCGTGCGCACACGCCATGAGGGCTGGGGGAAGCCCCCTCCCCCCCGCGCGTGCGCACACGCCATGAGGGCTGGGGGAAGCCCCCTCCCCCCCGCGCGTGCGCACACGCCATGAGGGCTGGGGGAAGCCCCCTCCCCCCCGCGCGCGCACACGCCATGAGGGCTGGGGGAAGCCCCCCCCCCCGCGCGCGCACACGCCATGAGGGCTGGGGGAAGCCCCCCCCCCCCCGCGCGCGCACACGCCATGAGGGCTGGGGGAAGCCCTGCCCCCCCGCGCGTGCGCACACGCCATGAGGGCTGGGGGAAGCCCGCCCCCCCCGCGCGTGCGCACACGCCATGAGGGCTGGGGGAAGCCCCCCCCCCCTGCGCGTGCGCACACGCCATGAGGGCTGGGGGAAGCCCCCCCCCCGCGCGTGCGCACACGCCATGAGGGCTGGGGGAAGCCCCCCCCCCGCGCGTGCGCACACGCCATGAGGGCTGGGGGAAGCCCCCCCCCGCGCGTGCGCACACGCCATGAGGGCTGGGGGAAGCCCCCCCCCCCCCCCGCGCGTGCGCACACGCCATGAGGGCTGGGGGAAGCCCCCCCCCCCCGCGCGCGTGCGCACACGCCATGAGGGCTGGGGGAAGCCCCCCCCCCCCGCGCGTGCGCACACGCCATGAGGGCTGGGGGAAGCCCCCCCCCCCCCCCGCGCGTGCGCACACGCCATGAGGGCTGGGGGAAGCCCCCCCCCCCCCCCCCCCCGCGCGTGCGCACACGCCATGAGGGCTGGGGGAAGCCCCCCCCCGCGCGTGCGCACACGCCATGAGGGCTGGGGGAAGCCCCCCCCCCCGCGTGCGCCCACACGCCATGAGGGCTGGGGAAATCCCCCCCCCCCCCGCGTGCGCCCACACGCCATTAGGGCTGGCGAAGAACAACCCCCCCGCCCCCCCCCCCCCCGCGTGTGCACATTAATAAAGTCTTAAAGATCTTACTGCAAAACTGCTGCAGGGCAGTCATGTTTTACATGGAAAGAACTAGATCACTAAGAAAGACCAATCAGTTTTTCATTTCAGTGGCAGCAAGGTAGAGAAGGAGACGCTGTCTCCAAATCTATCATCTCTAAATGGATTGTCAAATGCATCACACTCTGCCCTTCAAGCCTAGAGCACATTCTACTCGAGGCACTGGGGCTTCCATAGCATTCATTGCAAATGTTCCCCTAGTGTCCATTTGCAAAGCGGCAACCTTGAGTTCAGTACACACCTTTACAAAACACTATTGCCTAGACACTCATAGGTCTGATTCACGAGTGGGACAAACAGTACTAATACATCTTTTCTCTACTGCTCCTTCTCACATCCCAACTCCGGGTACTGCTTGCTAGTCTATACACAGCATGTGATTCTAAGCAGATTAGCAAGCATCAGAAGATGCTTACCGTAAAAGCATTTCTGATGATTGTATCTGCTTAGATTCACATGCGCCCACCCTTCCTCCCCGCTCGGATGGAAGAAACATCGACATCTTACTACTTTCTCTCTTTTCTGTACCCACTCACGTTAGTCATAGGCTCCCTCAGGGCAGAAAAAATACAATCAGAGGGACCTCGACGCGTGAGGGATTTTGGGTACACTACACGTCACATTAGGGATAGTGTTACAGACACGCCCATGTCGACGTCCACTTTCGATTCTCGAAAGACAAGATGCAAAACTCTGCCGTGACCACTGGATGTCAGACTATAAGTACAGGGTATCAGGTAATAATATCGCCATATATATGGTCGCCGGGAAAATGTTGTGGTGATATTATTTGGGTGACCATATATATGGGGACAGGGGCAAAAAAAAATGTGGGGGTTGCCGGGGTGTCCCCCGCATGCTCCATGCAATAATGTTGCCACAAAAAACGGCCATTTTTCGGCTATATTTTTGCATGGCGAGATTTTTGTGGCAACATTATTACATGGAACCATGCACAGCATGTGAATCTGAGTAGATAACAATCATCAGAAATGCTGGTCGGCACTGTTGGCCCGCTGCTTCTGTCGCAGCCTCTCCCCGAGACCTCAGGGATGTCAATCGCCAGTATTGCAGGAATTGGCAGAGTTGTGCGGGCTCTCTGCCCACCACGTATGCATTGTGGTCCTGCCTCCAGGCTGCTTTCGTGCAGAGCAGTAGCCACAGCTCCCGTGGCTCTTGCTCTGCATGGTCTCTCTGCTGCTGACCCATTTCCGGCAGTAGTCCTTCCGCCGTAGCTCCGCTCACCCTCCAGGTAAGAGCTTTGTGTGTTATATGCTCTGCCTGGGAAAGAGAGACACAGTCCAATTGGTCATGCATTTTCAGCTTCACGCATGGTTCGAGGTGATTTGCCTGCCAGAGAGGCACAGGAGGAATATGGTAGAACATTGAATAGTCGTATGGAGAATCCAATTTGGGTAGCTTGTTGGGATGAGGGGGTGTGATGGAACAGATTCACAGGAAGGTATGAGATGGAAAAAGGTAGAAGAGCTATGTTAACAATTTGAACAAATTTATCGTGGTACTCAACTGTATTCTAAAGGGCGCAACAAGGAGAGATATCTGGAGAGTGGGGTTTGTCTGGAAATTGGAATGCAGCAACCCTGTTGAACTTTGGGTTTAAGGAACAGGGTTCAGATAGGTTCACATGCGACCTTGTCC
Source organism: Ambystoma mexicanum (assembly GCF_040938575.1). Taxonomy (NCBI): domain Eukaryota; kingdom Metazoa; phylum Chordata; class Amphibia; order Caudata; family Ambystomatidae; genus Ambystoma; species Ambystoma mexicanum. The sequence goes on along the minus strand of NC_090931.1, from coordinate 184,568,747 downwards.
CCTAAGAGGGTGTCACCCCTAGTGAGATCCCGCTTGATTAATCTGCATGGGAATGTTTTGCATAGCGGGCTCACTTCGCTAGTCTCAAAAGGGTGGTGGCTCCCACTCATCAAGGATATTTACCCTAGATCTATTACTTAGAATAGTAAATTAATATTGCTGTGGCAGCCTTTAAACAGGAGTAACAAAGAATTCAACACATTTTGCGGGTGATTTCAGAACATATGCGCAAATGCATCTATCCTTTCCCTGAGTTTTGCTTTGCTGGTTCTTGTCTAATTTTGAGATATTTACATTAAATTAGTGACAAAGTTATTCCCTACTAGCTGGTTCCTCTAAATTAATGCAGACATCAACGGCGTATCTGGGAAGGGTAGCTCAGCACGACCTCGTTACCCAACTGCACTTAGACACTAGCGTCTGGCATGAAGTGCAATATTACAAACAGATTTAAATATATAATATATTTTTTTTAAAATGTCTGAATTCATTTGAACGCCTTACCTCGACTGGGATTGTTGACGCTGCCTATTTCAGATCAATGTGATCACTGCAGCGCCCATAATGTCGACTTTGAAAATACTGACTTCCATTGCAGCGCGGCACAGTGATCACATAGATCACTTTGGCCCACATCCCTAGCCCGCTTCCCCCATCACCTCGCTACTTACCTTTTGGCGGCACACTTTTGTGTGTGCCGCCAACGCACATTTGTCCCTGCGGCGTCAGTTCCCTTGCACTAACGTGGCTAGGAACTGGCGCTGCAGGGTCCTTTTAAAAAAAATAAAAACATGTTTTAATAAACGTTATCGTCTCCCGCAATCGGGACACCCCTCCAGTCCTTCCTCAGTGTACAATACTGCGCCTTTGCGACGTCGGAATTTGGTACGGCGCAAACGTGCACTGCAGTATTATATATGTCGAACTTTGAAGTTGATATTTCGGAACGATACCCATGTTTCTTGTCTCTGAAGAGCTTGTGTTGAGTTATGCTTAGCATGCAACAGGTGGTCCCACGGCCACAGAGCGTCAATGCTATTTCCGCAGCAGCTTTATTTTGGTCCTTAGTCTCCCTGTACTTATATTCAGGCAATCCGCGGTCGTGCACCCCCATCATACAGCAGGAAGGGGCCCAGAATACTTAAGGGCGGGTCACACTAACAGCTCTAAATTTCTCTTGAAGGCCAAGCTCTTTTTCAGTGCGTTTATTGGCGATCACAAAATTAAATTATCCTCTCAAAATATCGATATGTTGACCATAAACTGAAAAAATGCACGATTTGGGCTAAACACTAACTTATCGAAGTGCGTTCCCGGTCAAAGTTGGAGTGCCTGTCCCCCCTGCTGTTGCAGTAACACCACGCATAGAGATGGCGAAAAGGAGCTCGCTGTGAGAAACGCCAACAAATTATGGTTTTATCACAAGGGAGTAAGAGGATGCTCTCTAGGCAGCAGACAAGAACACACGTCATGGGGCATGAGAGGGTGCTCCCTAGAGATTACACATGTACACACCATGGTGGCCAGGTGGAGGCTGCCTGCAAGGGAAGCAGTAGCTCCCTCAAGAGCATATAGGAAAAAGGTTCTTACAGGAACGAGTGAGAGGGAGCTCACTGCTCACAGTAATACAGTTACAGTAGTAAAGAGGGGGGGCTAGGGCACACACTAGAACAAGTCAAAGTGCCTCTGTGGAGGAGGGTGCTCTCTGAAAAGCATACACAAATCAGCAACAGGTGAGAGGCTTTTCCCTGAGCAGCACACAGGCGGCGCGATAAGTCCCTGCAGTGCTCATAGTGGCACGAATCATATGGGCTGTGAGTGGGCGTTTACTGAAGAGCTTACTGTAACACAACTTATATATACCCAAGGGGAGGTCAATGGGAGCTCCATGCAAAGCTTTAACTAGCACATCTCATACAGAGACTAGGTGAGAGGGAGTTATTTGGAAAGCCTACCATAACTAACTCGGTAGGATAGCTTAAGGGCAATGTGCTAGTCTTGGAAGCAAGATGACGCTGAGCAACACAGGTTCGATCCCCGGGTCCGCGCTTAGAAACCTCTGGGTATTAAGCATGTTATAAATAACCAATTACAATACAGGTAACCCAGACACAAGACGTGATAGAACTCCCTTTAGAGCGTAGTTATCGTGGTTCTTTTGCATTTATTTTGTGTGTGTGTGTGTGTGAAGTATTACATTGCACCTTCTGTGTAGTTGAAAACAAGACTACATTTTCCAATAAAAGCTGTTGTAAGGCTCTTACCCTACTGTGGTGTGGCGGAGTCCTGGAGTTGACTTGAAACACTACGGGTTTTCTACACATTGAGTCATCCTAATGCAGCGCTTCTGCCGAATTAATCATGCAAGTTAAGGCGTCCGGCACTTGCCACCCACAGCTGGGTCATAGAAAGGAGGAACGGCCAACGCTAGCTTGCTTGGCACCATTGGTAGCCAAAGTCTTAGATACATGAAATAAAATATAATAGCTTGATCAGATAGCCTGGGTCTGTAGATAGCAAGGTTGGACTCATGAGCTGGAGTGGGATATCTGGGTATCTTTCTTTGAGGTAGTGGGGGTGAGCAAAGCCACTGTGAACTGTTTGTTGGCCATTAGCTTGCAGTACCCATACACTTCCATTGCTGTGCAAACTGTTTATCTGATGTTTCTGTAGAATCGAATGAGCTCACCTGTCGTCCAAAATGTTCAGTTCCCTTTAGTTGCTGGTTCTATTGAAAAATGCAACATCATAGTGCATACATTCACAGCACGTTTTCTCTTGAACTCAAGTTGGGTGATTGTGCTCCTTCTTTACCAGTTACCTCTGTGCTTGGCGCTCGTCCCAAAAATGTTTTTTAGGAATAATGGATGAAAATTAATTCTGGGACTTTTCTGGTTCCCCTGTCTGACCTGCTATTTTTGTTAATGCGTTGATCACCATTTTTTGGGCACCATAACTACCCATATCGTTTTTATTTGTTTAGGTTATTAGTTGGTGCTTGCGCCACCTATAAGCCTAAATTATTGCATTCAAATACAGTTAGGGGGAAATGGCATATGAGGAGGGACAGCTTGAGAGGTGGTGTTTGATCATTTGACCACCCGCTATGCTAATCCCTATGGCCATTCCCACCCAGTTCCTGTCCAAAACACCTCCTCATGGAAACTCTGAGCTCGCTTTAAACAAGCTGTACCATCAAACTTTGCACTACAAGTGTCTGCCAGTGTTTTTCAAAACAGTCTTCTGAGTGTTAATGACTTAATTGGAGTTGTAAACCTGCTACTGGTGTAATACAAATGTTTTTACCACGTCTCCCATCAGCCACTCAATTTATAAGCACTATGCGTATCCTTCACTAAAGTCCTGTTAATAAACAAGCATTGACAAAGCCAACAGTTTTGGCTTGCGTATAAGTATTAGGCATTTGCCAGGCACTGCTATTAGATACGCAGGTTCTTGCACCATTTTGCACCTGCTGTCATCAATAACCAGTACATGCCACAATGGCGGTGCCTTTCAAGTGCTCTCCCATGCCTACACAACTGTTGGCATTGCCAATGATTGTTCATCATCTGTGGTACTTGTGTAAAAGCCCTTAGTTTAATTATTTTCAATGTCCTCTATGTGAATATAAGCAGTCCTATCAAATGTATCTGATATTTTAGTTTCAGTGCACGTAGCCTTTTTGAAGGTACATTTGAATTTGGTAATGTCCAATATCTTCCACAATTGAATACCTTTCACCAAGCAATTTACCAATAGCGCTTAAATATCATCTGCAACTTGATGTAGCTTTCAGTACACAAGTGCCCTGATCTTTTCAACTTTGTAGCACAAACTATAAGGATATATAAAGTCAAATGAGCTATTTTCGTCCCATTCAGTATTCTAGTTTGTTTATTAATCTCTCCAGTCTTATCCTTTATGATAAGTCTCATGGATGGCGAACAATACAGTTACCTTAACTCCATTTCAAAACCCTCAAGGTTTCTGTGTAGTTTGCGCAGTGGAAAACAGTAACGTACATTTAACCCCTTCTGCCATGCCCCTCTGCCTCAGCTTGTCAATATCCCATTAGTAACACCTGAAGATGGAGAGCCCTTTGAGGAAGAGGTGTTTTTTTTAAAAGTCAGAAACCTCAACATAAGCATAGGTGTGAAAAGTGACAACGAAGCTGTAGGAGAAACACAGGTGTCAGTACTTAGAAGTGCCATTCTGTGCTCTTGGGCTCATTCCCCAACTATTGTCTCACTTAGTTTAAACTTAGCATTTGCAGGTCTGCTGTGCTTCAAAAAGGAAGGAAATCAGAACTAAGAAGTTGGGAAATACATGAAGTAGAAATCAAGAAAAAGAGCAGAAAAAGCAAGTTCCATATGTCCTGGTGCATGCCGCCCTCCTTACATAATGAAGACGTTATGTCCCTGACATGCACTTTTGTATGTGTTACGGTAGGGAAAAGACTGCACTGTTGCTTATGCCTTAGAGACAGAGGGTTGTGGTCACCATGATGGGATAATGCCCGCCCCCAAGATGTTGCCTGAGGAAATGCAAAGGGTAATATATTGGGGGGAACCGCATCATCTCAAGTACTAATGACCCTTTCCGAGCTCTGTAAGGATATAAGATCTTTGTGGCAAAATAGTGTATTCATTGTTTACCCTTTAGGCGGCTGTTGAAGTTAGAATGCTAGTAATGAGGTCAACAACAGATGGCATACCAAGCTTTTGGATCGGTTTACAGGGGGGTCATGAATGGCTTCCATGTGTGGATTCCATTGTGTTGCTGTCATGCACGTCTGAAGTTCCTGGAAACCTTTGTTCAGCATCCCCTTAACCTCACTTTTGGAAGGGGACAGGGATATTGCTAATTCGAGATTGTCGTGTGTTAAAGATCTGCCCATCCAATGCCCCTCACCCAAATAAACTTTCTTACACTGCCAGCATCCTCCTCTCCACATTCCTGCAACCACCACACCTCTAGGCCAAGGGTGGGTGTACCCAGCTTCATGGGCACTTCGAGGAATCCAAATTCTACCTTTTTTAATTTTTTTATTAATTCAGTTTATTAAAAACGTTTTAAAACAACATTGGTTATAGGTCATAGTACCGAATCAAAAGGATCGAATGACAAAAGGGTCGAGTCAATTCGACTGAAAAAAAGGATCGACATTTTTTTTTTTGGGGCCCCCCCCCAAACACCCCTTTAAAGTTAAACTAGAGCAAAAAAATGTTTTTAGATCCTTTGGTTTTAGGTCGAATGCACTCTCACCTTTTGCATTCGATCCTTTTGTTTTCGAAACTTTAACTGGACACCAACAACATTGAATCCTCCACAAATGTTTACTTCTCTAACTCTTTCAATAAGCGGTCCAGTTCCTCCAAGAAGAAAGTTAGTGCAAAGGTAAGTTTCCCGTCGTCCCCCTCTTGCATTTTGTTCCACTCTACCTTTTTATATGTGATGCTCTTCGTTTCACCGTGAGGAAACCCCTTCAGGGTTGCAGCATCATTCCGAAACCAAAGTTATGGAGCTGCCTCAACACCTGCTGGTTTGGTGGCAGTGGGGCTCGGAGAGTCATTTTGTACTGTGCACACTCCTAGAGGAGTTTGTAACTTCTGTGAGACACTTAGATTGGCCTCTAGGAGGAGAAAGCCGTGATTCTGTCCCCTCATATTTCAAGAAGACCTATCCCTGATCCAAAATATATTTACTCCCATAAACCGTAGTATATAGATAAAGTAATTAGCGGTCTCCAGACTTATCCCTTCATTCATCTGTCAACTCCCAGATCTTTTTGCACATTGGATACAGTATATATTTTATATGAGGTAAATAGAAAGTAAGGAAAAGTCCTGTCTTTAGTGGTAGGAGCGTAGGAAGGTCAGCAGGTTGTTTTGCCTTGTAAGGCTACTCCCCTCGTCCCCTGATTAACCTTTAAGTATTCAAAGTCACTTTCAGGTAATGTGGTCTTGGGGATCTCAAACCTAACCTTTCCAGTGTTAGTTTGGACCATTTTATAACTGTTGGAGCTCCTTTTCGTTAGAGCAGGACCAGAGCAATTATTATTTTGTGTTTGTTAGTTATTGTCGTTGGTTAATAACATTTATCAAATTACATCACATCAATCCATAACAAATAAGATAAAATACAAAATTCATCACAATTTCCTCACACATAAACTTAAATACATGATTTCCAACCTTTCTACAAAGTATTCCATGTTGTGTGATACAACTTAATTAAAATCTATCCTCAGTTAAAATCTCCCAGCTAATACCACTATAACTCATCTAATTTCAAGCCTTTAATAAAACCAACCACCGCCAAGAACGATTAGGTTGTGTACCCACCAATACGTTTAGACTATAAAGCTTCACAGTCAGTGAAATATATAGAATGTAGAGAATATTTAAAATATAGAATACGTTTGACTTGCAAGGCTGGGCATTAATCAATACATGCTTCAGTGTCTCAGGCTTGTTTGTCATTTTTTATTTATTTTTTATTAAGCATTTAGCGTATAAAAATACAATCTTTTTGCTTATTCCTTGAACATTTTCTTTTCATCATCCTTCATAAGCAGGTTCTCCTCCTTGCATCGTGTCTCTAATGTTTAGTCTTTAGTGTGTCCTGTGCATAAGGTTGCCTGGCTTTGAGACGGTGTAGAATTCGGTTTTCCATCATCGGTTGTTGCTACAAGTTTTGTCGGCATCACATCTAGGAAACCCCCAGGGCCCTGATTGTTCTTTGGTTGGGGTTTCCGTATAGAGCTTTCCACCATAATTCAGAGTCCCGACCACAAGATGTCGATAGAGTTTTGCTCAGAATATTTGTTCTTTCTGTTTCCAGTTTTTCACAGAACATCAGCAAATGTTGTAATGATTCCTCTTGTTGGTGACACAAAGGGCAGATATTATCGTTTGTCAGGCTGTATTTCTTTAGACTCTGCTTTGTTCTCAGGATGTTTAATCTGAAGCGCAGAATGAAATCTCTATATTTGCGGTTAGCGCTTTTGTCTAAGTATTTGGGCAATATCTTATGGTGGTTAGTGTGTGCCCAAGGGAAGCTACCCACGTGGCTTCTGATTGCGACCAATCTATTGACATGAGTAATGTCACGCCAATCGGTACACTGTTTGGCAATATTAGAATTCTACGCCAAAATCTTCCCTCAAGCTTATCCCATGTTTTCCAGGGGATCCTTAGGCCAGTATCACCTGCGTATGTAATTGCACTATTGGACTATTTTCAGATTGTAGAAGTCCACAAGCGCTTTGATGGAAAATGCTCCATATCGCCTTTTCAGAATTAGGGCTTGGGCTGTTAATTGGTCCATCTTTGAGTATAGGTGCTGTATCCAGGGTTTATCCCCTCAGTCATTGCTGATGATGGCTCTCAAATATTTTGTATTGTTGTTTGTAGAAATTGGTTGGTTGTCAAGGCACCATTTGAAGGGTTTTCTTACTTTTGTGCGAAAAGTTTTGATAATGATAATTTCTGATTTTGCTGCGTTTATTTTTTGGTTATTTTCATTCAGTTTTTGTAGTGCGTCTAGCTTACGTTGTAGGCCAATAGGAGTGGTATCCAGCAGGATGAGATCATCTGCATACAATAGATGGCATATCAGTGTTCCTCCTAGACGCGGCGAGCATGATTTTTCGGGTTCCATTTTATCCTTAATTTCTAGGATAAAGAAGTTGTACAGGATCAATGCTAATGGGCACCCTTGTTTTAGGCCCCTTGTGGTGTGGATAGCTCTGCTTAGTGACCTGGCTTGATTTAGTCGCACCTGCAGCATCGTGTCGGTGTGTAGACTAATAATGGCTACTAAAAGATCTTGTGGGCAGCCCTTGTTCTCGAGTTTTTACCATAACATTTGTCTCTGTCGAAAGCCATAGCCATGTCAATGCATGCTAGGAATAGTGTTTTGTTTTCCATTATTGTCTGTATTTTCAACAGGTTTAAAATGAGCAAATTTAGTCCACAATCTACTTTTTCGACAAAGCCGGCTTGTCTTTGATCATAGTTTTTACTAGATGCTATCCATTCCTTTAACCTTTTGACCAGGATACCTGTGTGTTTATTTTACCCAGGACGCCCAGTAATGATATTGGACGATAATTGTCTGGTAAAGTTCGATCTCCTCCCTTAAAAATGGGTATCGCAACTTCTCGCTTCCATGAAGTGGGAATTTGTTTGAGATTTATTCTTTTGAATAGTGTTTCACATCTCAGCCCATAATTCCGGCACTTGTTTTAATGGGTAGTTGGTTAGTCCATCTGGCCCCGGCACTCGGGATGTACTGCTTTTTTTGATCAGGGTCAGAATTACGTTTTTACAGAATTTATTTGGGCCAACAATGCTGTGGCTGTTTTTGCTACCATGGGGAGTTGCTAATAGTGTGTTGGCAATAGATGTTTTCGAAGTGAGCAGGCCATTTGGATTCAGTGATTGGATTCAATTGATTAAGGTTTGTGCATTTTGTTCTTTATCAATGTCCAGAAGAAATGTGCATTTTTGGTTTCTAGTGCCATTAGCATTTGTTCCGAGTCCTTTTGGTATAAGGTTGCTCTGTATGTTTTTACCCAATGACGGTATGTTGCCTTGAGTTTTTTTCCAATTAATTTTTATTGGTATTTGACTTATTTTCTTTTTTAGCTGTTCGTAGATCCTTTGCTAGCTGTTTTTTCCTTGCATGCAAATGAGTGTCGAAGCAATGTAGCCTTGTGATTCTGGTTTTATTTGTTTGACTAACTTCTCGGAGCAGTGTTAAGCACATTTCGTATTCCACATTGCTGTTCTTGTCTTCTTGCCATATTTTAATTTCCATAGTTAGGTGTGGAATGTTCTTAGCTGTTAATCTCAATCGATTTAGACCTTGGTTTACGTTGATCTTGTATGGCCACACTTCAAGGTCGTTTTTGCCAGGTTTGTTGCTGTAGTCTTTGAGGCAGGCTAGGATTAAAGGTTTGTGATCACGTTTAGTTCTCTCTAGGATCTTTAATGATGTAATTTTGGCATGTATTGGTTCGTCCACAAAGAAATAATCTAAAGTTGCTTTGGCATTAAAAGATGTCCAAGTGATGGCTCCTTGTCGATCACCTTTCACATTTCCATTTGCCATGTGTAGATTTCTCGTTTTCATTTCTTGTAACCATATCTGCGTCCTGGAATTTATTTGGTGGTTTTGTGGTGGCAAGTCTTTGGTACTCAGTATTTTATGGCAATCTATGTTCAGGTCCCCACAAATAAGAGTTGGATTGTCGTACTCTACTCTTAGGTCATCGATGTATTTAGTGACGGTGGTTACAAAATTTGCTTTAGCTTTACTGTTCCAGTACAGATTAATTATTTGTTTGGTGTTTGTTTCTGGCAAATCATGCTGTAAGACTGTTATTTGTACGAGTGGTAACGGATGGATGGATTTCACCAGTTTTCTTTATTGAATGTGTTTGATAATTGTAAGGAGCCCTGCCGAAGTTCTCCCTGCTGCTCCTTTGACAGCTTTATTCAGATAGCAGGTGTATCCGTCAAGCATTGGAATTACCTGTAGTCAGCCTTTTTTATTGCAAATAACTTCGGCTGTCATTAGATCCCAGTCAATATTTTCAAACAGGTGTTTGAAGCCTCTGGAGTTCCATGAGGCTATCCGGAACTCATCTAGAGTTTTCTGGTGTTCGGTCTAGTCTTGATCTGCCGATGACAAAGTGTTTGCGAGCTAGTTCCAGGACGTTTGTTTTTCAGGTGTTCTTTCCAAACAAGGCAAGCCATCTTCGGGCGACTTTTCATCTATGTTGCCTTTTACCATGATCTTTAATGCATGCGGACCCCTCAGTACAGTCGGGTAGAATCTGATTGGTCTGTAATCTGATTCATCCTCGTTATTTTGTGCTTCGTGCTCTTTGCTCGTCTGCTTGTTTTTGTTGGGTTGTACCTTGTGCTTGTTGTCGATTTCCAAAGAGGGGATAGGTTTGAATTTGAAACCCAAGACAAGCAACTCGTCGACAGCTGATAAAAGTAGATTTTAGGTAGATTTAGTTAGGTGTAAGTGGATCAAGTCTGTTTCTGCTTCATTCGGGAAATACGCGATTTTTATGTCTCTCGGCTCTACTACACAGAGTAGCGGAATGTTATGCATCAATCTCATTAAGTCGGACCGGTTCATGATAAGTCCATTCTTAGCCTTTAGAACCCGTTCCAAAGATAGTTTGTAGATGTTAGACTCTTCCTTTTTTGTGTCTTGTTTCAAATGAATGGATTTTTTATTTGTACGCGAGGGTGGTGTGGTTGCTTATCACAGACAAAAATGTTGTGTTGATGCTTGTTTTGGTTGGATTTTGGAGTTCTTTGAGTGATCGATCAATCAATCACCTTAACTTGCTTAATTGCAGTTTTGTTTCTTGTGACTAATTGTTCTCGTTTTTGCTGCAAGGTGGCAAAGCCGCGAGTCTCTTATTCTGGGCTGTTTCCTCAATTAGTTTGTCAGACTTGTCACCTTCAATGTCTGTAAAACACATTTTACACTGATATTGTAGATGGCCTTTCTTGATCATTTTCTGCAGACTCCTGATCCCTCTGTTCTAGTTCTGATTTTTCGTGCAAATTGCCTTGGGATTTTGGATGTGTTGGAGCTGAAACTTCATTTTGATTATTTATAGGTTGTTTCAATTCTTGCTGATGTGCTACAGAAACCAGCAGGTGCTTTATCTTTCGAATGAAGTTTCTTGTGCCCGGGTTCATTACTTTTGTCTTTGATAGATTTTGGGGTTTTTTTTGTCTTCTTTCTGGAGTTTTTTTTCTTGCTCCTAGATCTTTTCCGGGGATTCCATTTTGCGCTTCTTGATCAAAAATCGAAAACATATCTTTGTTTTGTTTTAGAGGCCACACATGGGCATTCACTATGTTCATGGGCGTTGTTCCAGTATCTTTGATAAAAATTATCTCAGGCATTTTTTGTCCTGTTTTCGTTGGTTGGTTTTGTTGTACCAGTAAAGTTTTTGGGACAACCTCTTGTGGGTTTTTAGGCACGGGAACATTATCTCTGGCGGGACTTACTCCCCCCGGTTTGTTTCCGCTGTGATTTGGGTCTTGGGTTGGACACGCTGCCAATGTGCAGGATGTGCATCCAGTTTGAATTTTCAGCAAATTGACTGTCACTAAAACAGCTTAGGAATGATCACTTGTCATCACGTGCCTCTTCGATCAAGGCGATGAGTGTCTTAACGATTACGTTTTCCGATTCTTTTTCTCTGGCTCTGCGTTCTTTTGTAGTTTCTATGTATGACTCAATGAATGCTAGTTTTGTTTGCATTAAGGCCAGCAATGTGTAATGTTTCATACAACTTGAGATAGGGAGCCAGTGTTATGGTCATCATAGAGCCAATAGCAGCTTGTAGATTAGTGTTTTGTTTTCTTTGCATTTGGATAATTTCCGACATTGAGGTTATTTGTGTGCATTTGCCCTTTCTGTGTAATTTATGAGGTCTTGGAACAGGTGCATCTTCTTATTGGTTTGTTCTATTGAAGACTTCATCAAAAGAGGATTCTAAGGCACTAATTGTCAAAGTATTGATGCATACTGAGTCATAGTGCCTGTCAATCCTCGGCCGCTCTTGCAATAGATTTCTTTGATTTACATGTGTTTTGCTTTGAGGGCGCTCCAGCTCTGCGACCTGCTTTTTGGTCGATCTTGTTGATTTGGCTTTCTTTCCAGGAGCCATGTTCAGGGACGATTTGCTTAAGTCCACTTCTGTTAACACTCTTTTGGTTCTTCTTTGGTGTGGAGTTGAAGTGTTAATTGGTTTATTAGTTTTAGCCGAAGAGCCCTTTGGATCTGCGTTTGGGTTGTCTGGCTGTGTCTCTTTGCCTTCTTGACTTTTGATATCCCTAGCATGTGTTTTAGAATACTTAGTTAATTCAGGTTTGTAAGTTCACATGATTTCCTACTTGCAGAAGTTTTATCTTGATCAGGGCTTTTCCCTTCGGTCATGCTTTGCGGACGACCGTGTCTGGAAGAGTGTTCGCATTCTCTTGTCCTGAAGCCATTAGTAAGTCCTTGTACGTGATTTCTTTCCAGACACATGCACTTTCTTGTGCATTTTTAGTTGGTTCCTGTTTTTTAGTTATTAGATGTGACTGATTGGTTGTAACTTCTTTAACTTTGAAGTGCCATAGTATTGATTTTGAGTCGGAAGTGGAGCATGATTTGGCTCTACATTTTGGAGGGAGACCCTGTATTTTCTTTTTTTGTAGTTCCGCCAATTTAATTACCTATGGATCAGGTACTGCTAGTGGAACACTTAGCATCATTTTTTCACTATTTAAATGGACAGCCGCTTGGCTTTTGTTTTTTTTATTTTGTTACTCTAGGAGTTTTATACCTGCAATCATCTTAATTTCAATTTGGTTTCCTGCATGTTTTGTGAAGATTTTAGACAGTGCAGGGATTCCATTGGGCTGTGCTATTTCTGTTAGTTCACTTTGTGCATCCATGTAAACTGGTGAGTCAGAGCTAGTTTTGTTTTTGTCGTTATGTTGTTTGCTTTTTTTGTCGATCCTTGATACTGGGAAGATGCCCCCCATGAAAGTTACACAGTGAGCATCTTGTACCAGGCTCTCCGTGTGCTCTGCGCTCGTCTCCTCAGACTCCCCCTACCCCTGTCGTGGCAACCCTATGCCATGCCCCACCCGCTCTGGAGCTCTGCACGCTTGCGCGAGCACCTCTTCGAGCGCCCAGCTGCAGGGATGGCACAGACAGATCGTGGCCGCTCCAAGGGACCATCCAAGGCACCATCGGAGCTCTCAAGGCCCTTTCGGCTGTCAGGTGAGTCATTGTGTGTGTTGGGGGGAGGCATGGGAGACAGGAAATGGTGGGGAATTGGAGGTGAGTTTGCGTTGTGATGGGAACAGTTCGGAGTTGACATACCTTGAATCCTTTCCGGTTCAGTTAAGATTCCATCTCGTGGCTCGGTTGTTTCTTTCATTTTGTCTCCTGGTGCCACGCATATGTCGGTGTTGCCTGTCTTGAAGAGCAGCACAGTCGACTGATGATTTGGCACTGCGTTTAGAAGCATATTGTTCTCGTTGGAGGTGGTGTACGTGCAGAGCTTGTTTTTTCCTCTGCCGTTGCGTCCAAGTTCAGCGAGGTCTAGGTTTTCTGAGTCCATACTTGAATGTTTCGTCTGGCTTCGTGTTCTCGGGGGTAGAGGGTTGACACCCTTCGACATCCCCTCGGCAAACACTCTGCCAACACTCCGCGTGGGAGTATAGGCTGTATGGGAAAGCATAGCAATAGAAGAAATGTTCAGTAGCAGGGTAGTCTCTCCTCACTCCTCTCTGTTCAGCCAAACTGCCGACATTCCGCGCACGCTCAGCGTGGGAGTATAGGCTTTATGGGCAAGCATAGCAATAGAAGAAATGTTCAGCAGCAGGGTAGTCTCTCCTCATTCCTCTCTGTTCAGCCACACTCTGCCAACACTTGGTTGTGTTATTAGAAAACCTGCCAACCTGCTCCCCAGGCATCACTTTATATCTGACTAAAATGTGTATTGTTGGGTGCAGGTTCCATCTAAATTTAAAAAAGGAAGTGCAAACAAATCTATTGGGCTAAATGGTCAAATAAGGAGCCACAGCGCCACAATCTTTGTGGTCAAAACTAAGATGTCTTAAAGAATCAGAACTATGCAACTCCTCGAGTGTTAAGGACCAGTCCCACGTATACAACATCTTCACCTTGTGAGGATTGTCCATAAGATCACACTTGGTCAAATTGAGTTGACACAGTATATTGCCACAAAATATACTATGCCCTGGTATATTGTCAGGGCCCCTACAACGGTCTCTTCCTAAATACTCTCCCTCCAGAGCCCCCTGCTCGGCCTCCTCCAACTCTCTGCGGATGAGCCATTTTTCCAAACAGAGATTTGGGGGTAGATCCTTATCCTCTGCAGGTGCCTCCGTCTGGAACGGCCTACCTGCCTCTCTCCATCTTGAGCCGGACCTCCTTAAGTTCCGGACACTCCTCAAGACATTCCTCTTCTCTTCTTGTCCCCCTTGCAATCCTCCTTCTCTTCTCTCCTGCTTCCCTCCTTTGTTCTCTTACCCAAATCTGCTCAGGCAGCTAACTGGTCACCTGTTGCACCTCCAGAGCCTCACAGGTCCCAGGCTCCCCCTCCAGTCCTGCACTTGCCTCTGGGCCTCTGAACTCTGCCTTGCATTACTGCACTCGGAATACGTTCCATGAGAGTGGCTCCCACTTCTGCACTTAACCCTGGGCCATGCTTGATTGGGCGCAGTTGTCCCCCAACCCGTCCCTCACACTTCTGTCGGTGCACTTGCACGACCTTGAATGTACTAGGCTTATCGTGTTTGTCTGTCCTGTCCTCCCCTATGTCCCCACCCCAGCTGGTTATGCCTGCATGCATAGGAGCATTGATGACCAACCTTTTTTTTCTTGTATATTCCTCTCCCGCTCCCCCACTCCTTTTCCCCCACTCTGTCACTCACTTATACTAGTAGAAATGCCCCAGCCTAGTATGCTAGCTATTGATGTTACATCATTTGGAATCTTCAAGGCCTAAGAATGACGATGATATCCCCTTGTTCCCTTCCCGCCTTGAAGCGCTTTGAACCAATTCACTTGTGTATGAGCGCTTTACAAATAATTACAATTAGAAAAATCAGAGAAGCGCTTTAAGGACTGGTAACCGTTTCGACCAATAATGGCGTACAGGCCCACAAACACTGAGTCCTTTTTAGGGCAGTCCACTTTTGAATCTGGGATTTTGGACAGTCAACAGGTTCTGGTCACAAAAGATTCTGGTCACCGGATAGCGGACTCTCCTGGCAAGACAGCTGGGCAAAGGTCTGGTCACTGGATACTAAAGGTCAGCGGGCATGCAGGGAGTGGCAAGAGGCCGGTCTGGTTTCAGGATGCTTCCCAAAAAAGGGTATCACAGCTTTTCCCTTTGGTTATGGGATTTTAGTGGGTTTTTCTGGATCATTGGCCTTGCTGGGATAGAATCAGCTATGTTTTGGCCTTGCTGGAGTAGGGTCAGCAATGCTTTGGCCTGGCTGGGATAGGATCAGCAATGCTTTGGCCGTTCAGTGGAATCTGGAATCAGGCAAATGAATGTAGCAGATCAGGAACGCAGGCGCAGGAAATTCAGGAAAGTGTGTCTGTAGTTCTGTCAACCACTCTTTATATAGAGCATCGTGACATCACAAAATTATAGGTGGGCAGAACTGAGCTAGGTACGCCCCCAAGAACTGGATAGGACAATCAATGTTGGTTGCCTCCTCTAGGAGGTAACTCAGTTTGAGGTTACATTTTATGAGGTGAAAAGACTTCCCACAGACCTTTTTGCCAAAAATCAACCTGAGCACAATTTATACATTTGTGGCATTTTAACCAATTACATAGGCAGATTACATATTTTGTGCAGATCATGCCAGTCCAACTCTCCAGTTTGTGGGACACTGTTTCGTCCGTTTGACAGTTTTTCATTGTTTTTAGTGAAATCTTTGGCCTAAAATTCTATAACTTTATATATGGGTGTGGATTATCATTAGGCATGTAAGTATTAAAATTCGCCATTGCATCATGTATACTTTCCTTATAATACCCAATTCTCTGCCATTTATATTCCCCATGTGGCAGTGAAGTCTGACGTCTTAAATTAAAGCCCATAAAATCACATTTAAACTGTTAAATTCTCACATTTTTGTGAGGTCCTGTTACAAAGATAAGTCTTACAAGTTTTATTAATAACATAGTCTTTGGAAGCAAACAGGCTGGCCTTTGTCCTTCAATTGACCTTTTTTTTTCTCTTCAGCTACCACCAATTGTCATCTCCCCCAGAGGGAGGATGGGGGATTCCCAGCTTGATTGAAGGTTTATTGCCCGTTATCCACTTTGCACATCCGTGTCCCAGAAATCCTATTGTCCCAGCCTGAAGCACAGACGAATGCCTGACAAGCGTGTGAACTTTCTTTGTCTTGGTCCATTCAAAGTTTTTCAAGCTCCATTCAAAGTTTTTCAAGCTAGCAATTATCAATTTTGTGTCCTGGAAGTTTATGGTGGTTCCTTTTGGGGCAAGCTTTTGCTTAGCCTGCAGGAAAAAACCTGTTCTGAAGCTTGCAAACTTCAGCCAATGCAGCGTGATTCCTTTTCTTTTGTTTTGCCCTGTATCAAAACAAACCTGTTGGATAAAACATCCCCTACATGCTTCCCAGCAACAAACACCTTTACATTGCGTTTTTGTTCAACATGGTACTTTGAAAACAGACATTTTTTTCTGGTTTGCAAAAGCCCATTTTTCCATGTGTATGTTTGTTTTATTATTTATAATGCGCAGCATACCCGAAGCTTAGTTACACAACAAAGTCAAAATTTACATACAGGTATTAATTACAAATGGTACCTATTTACAAGTGGATGGTACATAAGCATATATGCAGATGAAACAGACCACTTACATCAGCAGTGTATGCACATGTAGATGTTTGTGGAGTACAAGTACAACAGTAGTTGTAACTACCAACAGCAATGAATCCTGGCAACTTGCTATGCAGGGGGTATCCTTAATGATCATTCGATTTCAGCCAGCTGGCATTTTCTTTGCAAATTCGGTTTGTCCCTTCCCTCTGCATTTCCACATTGTTTTGTAGCCATAGTTATCTTCATGTACACCGCAGTCTGTACCAGGCAAAGGTCTCCTGAAATTGACATCTGCACAGAAAACTAGAATTTCTTTTCAAGCTGTGATTTTTGACCTTTGGTAGCAAAAGTTTAAGCGTTTTTCCGTGCAGCTGAAGTAGAGCTTTTGTTGATTTTCTCAGATTTGGCTGGCACAACATGCCATTCAGGAATAATGCTCTTTTCTGATGGAGCACAATGTGAATGGGCATGGCAGGGTATCTTTGAAGAAGATAGTGTGATGAAGAACAGGGAAAAATAGCATCAGAGCGGCATCATTTTAAAGGTGAAATGTTCCCTTTTTCAATGGGAACTTTGGGGTTGCAGCAAAGCAGCTCTGCTTTTTCACTCTGTCTGTAAGACAAACAAGAACACACCCTAGTAGCCTTTCTCGGGGTGCTCCCTGTTTCATCTTGCCCAATGGCGCTGGGCAAAACAGTGCAGCCATCCTTTTGTCACTGCAAAACGCAGTTTGGATGCAATGGTGCTCACCGGAGCCAGTGCAGCCATTTTGCTGGTTCTGCTGAAGTGCAGCTTGGTGATGTAGGGAAGTACTGCTGAGTGGATAAATATATCCCACAGCATATATTGGAAGTCGTCGATCAATGTGGAATGCATCCCTGTATTGTCAGCTTGAATAAAATACAATAAAATAAAAAAATGTCCTTCAAAGTCGAATGCAATTTTCAAGCAGCGAAACCAGAGATCATAGAATCTGATGTATCTCTTTTAGCACATCAGCTCGCCCATCAGGCATTGTGTTATCCAAATGTCTCAGCATGGTTGAAAGTCTCCTGGGCGGGACAGGCTTATGTGTAGACACATAGGAGGTTACGGAGGAATCGGAGTCCTGGATAATAACCTCCAGACACAGCACTTCCGGGAAAGAATCATCCCCCTGTATCTGAGCTGCTCCAATCTCTGCAATGCTCAACAGTTTTGCATCAGATATAGTCGCACACTGACCTGGGACCAAGCTCCCATGCCCGGGCGGCTGGAGTCATGTACACATTCTGCGCTGGGATAAATAAGATGCCTCTTTCAGGCTTTTTGTAGGTAATGACCGTCCGAGCCGCATTATCAACTGTTTCGCCAGAGCTACTCTTCTTATGCAGTGGTGGAAGAGGCATTTTGGGTTGCCAGTTTAAGCATAGCTGAGTCGTCCTGGGGCATTTTGTGGGTAATCATGCGGTCAGATAGCACAGTGAGCTAAGCGCTCACCCCTGATATCTGTGTGCAACCTGCTGTAGGTTAGAATCCCAGCAGGGTCAACTTACCCTTTCATCTTTCCAAGGTTGATAAATTGAGTGCCACTCTGTGGGATAATAATGTCTCCTTTTATTTCAGCGCTCTGAGACCTGTAAGATTGTAGTGCTATATAAGAAATACATTTTTATTATAATATTATTATTCGCCTTAGTTCGTACATACGTGAAGCAGAATAAAATATGAAAGTATCACTCACCACGCTGCTGTCATTCTTCAAGGCGCCACTCCCAGTGCCAACAGCAGTTCTAACCCCACTCTACTCACACTACGTGAGCGTTCGGCGCTATCTCATTTTGAAGCAGGAGCGTGGTGCTGGTCTGTGCAGCAACAACGGTAAGACAAAGTTCGAGCAGGCAAGTCCAAGGGTTCCCAGCAGTGCTAACAGCACTTTACTCCCTCAACACATGCCCACGCCAGTCCGTTTTCTGGCTCTGATGGGTGCTGCAGCGCATTTGCGTCTCCATGCTCGCCCCCCCCACCTATATGAAGCGACATTTCAATGGCCTATGTGGCGGCGACTTCTGGGCATTAGTCCTCACCCTTCTTAGGACCTCAACATGGTTCTTTCTGCCTTAGTGTATGAGCCCTTCAAAATGAAGACTTCAGTAGGCATCAGCCTTGTGTCATGCAAGGCGGCTACTTCTGCATGCAGGATTTGCAAGTCACAGCTGCTTACAGCTTTTGAACCTTGTATAACTTTTTATTGAGACAAAGTGGCCCTGCATACTCGCACCTCTTTGGTCCCCACGGTATTACACATTTTCATATCATTCAGGACATTTTATCACCCATCTTTTTCCCCAAATTCCTCTAGGTTCTACCTGGAATAGATGTGTTCTGGTATTCTGAGAGACTCCTCTCATAAGACTACCGCAAACAAATGGATCATCTCTTGTATTCTAGAGACCTAGGAATGTCTGAATGTGGCTCCTCTACAGGGATGTCAAATGCATGTGTAACCAAAGCAACCGCTGTTGCTTTTCAGAGACACACCCCATGGGATATTATTGCCAGGGCTACTGCAAGGGCCTTAATTTCTATAAGCATTGCTGTCTGGAGATCGGTTTGTGGCCGAACCCTCGAATTGGCCAAACAGTGTTGCAGAACCTCTTCGGTA
This sequence comes from Ambystoma mexicanum, assembly GCF_040938575.1. Classification (NCBI taxonomy): domain Eukaryota; kingdom Metazoa; phylum Chordata; class Amphibia; order Caudata; family Ambystomatidae; genus Ambystoma; species Ambystoma mexicanum. The sequence goes on along the minus strand of NC_090931.1, from coordinate 184,549,669 downwards.
GGATCAGCTAGGTTATCTGTCTCTCTTGGTTTGTCTGCTTGTTAGTCTCCCAAAGATATGACATAAAGGGGGTGGGGCATAGAATTAGGACATAGAATTAAGCAACTCAACGTAGTGACTACTGTACTCTTAGTCCATCGTCCTCGCCTCCCACCTCCTCTGCTAGAATAGTCATCAATCAGGTACGGCGTGGGTGAAAGGAAAAGGACTGGAGATGTGTGACTGCATGCTTTCCCTTGTGTGGTTGTGCTATACAACCCAACTGTGGTTCCCCATGAGCCCGAAATCCCAAAGGAATGCAGGAAGTGTGGACGGGACTATGGAAAATGAGTACAGTAGTCAATCCAATGGATAACCGTCGCCCCTCTGAAAAATGTAATATTGTAGCCGCTGCTAGGAAATAATCTACCAGTTCTCTGCACAAGAGTAACTGGCTAGGATTTTGCCACTGGGCATTCAGTAAAAATAGCAACCTTAACCCCTGCTCACTAGACAATACAACCCTTATGTAGCCTGCAAAATACCTCAGCAAGTTGAGTGTTCCTCCCAGGTGTCTTTGTTCAGCTGGTGGGACACTGGTTCTAATCCCGGCATGGTTGATTTGGCCCTTCATTCTTCTGAGGTTGACAAATGAAATACAATTAAATTGGTGACACAGATGGCCTCAATAGCTCACAGACAAAGTAAGTTGCATTTTCAAAAGGCTTTATTATTGTTTATTTTATTATAGACTGATATAGGCTTTTGGTGAGGCTCCGGTAGACGTGGACTAGGGGGATCCTGGTCTATTCTCAACCTTCCCTTGGGCTCCATCCACTCTAGCACCTCAGCACCACACAACGATTTCCACAACAGACATCTTATGTATGGTACTCCCTACTATCTAGTCCTAAACTAAAGGAGAACAAAAAGCTGGGGCCGCCTCAATCTCCCTCAAGGATTTACTAAAGGAATCTTAACACAAGTTGTACTTGAAACTTTGGATAGACCAACACAAGCCTTCTCAGCTTCTGTTCCTCTCCCCTTCTCGCTTTTCATCAGTCTGTTTCCCAGTATTTTTCTCTCCCCCACCCTTCTTTCTCCTCGACTACCCCTCTTGCTCTTCCTGGTCTATTCTTCTCCATCTCCTTACCCCTCCTTCCATTGGCTCCCCACCCACCCTCTTCGGTGTAACCTTCTCCTACTTCTCCTCCTTAACTGCTCCTTCTCTTCCATGCTCTCTCTCTCCCGCCCTTCTAATTACCCTGCTTCCGTCCTCTGCTTATACTGCACCCTCTCCCAACGCCACCCTCCGGTCTCACACTCGCTTTAAGCTCACTTCCACCTTCATACACACGGTTACCTTTCTCCCTCCCCTCTTTCTACTCACACTCCCTTCCACCTCTCCTTCACACACACACACTCAATCACCCTCTCTCACCCACACCAAACTACTCTAATTGGTACCACTCACACACCTTACCTGCACACACTCAGGCTGCCACAACTATCTCTCCAACACTTCACTTCGCCCTGCGCTCTCCATTGCCTGGTCTTTTGGTCCTCCAACTCCACCTTACCTTTCTCTGGCTGTGCGTTTATAGAAATACATGAAAAGGTATTTGATACACGCAAAAGTATTTGACAGCAATACACACATTCAAGAATCCTTCACTTTGCAGTTCATAGCACACCTCATTAATCTATTCCCATACCAAATGAAAAACGTACTCATTGGGATGCATCCACCCTTCTCCACAAGATGTTGACTTCACTTGCCTCAACAGAGAAATGTATTACCATGTTTTTTTTCCACATGCTGTTTCAACTGAAGAAACTGACAAACGATGTGAGATTTAATTTTATGTTAACATAACTCTACTCCTTTGTCCTTCTGACCACCTTGTTATCACACCCACCATATGTAGTAAATCTGGCTCTCTAGGCAGCGATTGGTACAGCTATTATGTTCTGCACCTAACTCCGTCTACTGCACGTTTGCTGTCCATCTATGGCTGTATCTACTCATTCTACCAGAGGCATTGATGCACCTGTTGCATTTTCTAGTCCTGACCCAATTGGGAACATCTGTAGGCCATGCGTGTAGGCAACCCCCAGTTCTTTTAGCAGGTATTGAGCAGTTGATGCATTTTCAAGGAGTGATGCACATACAGGTTAAGATGTCCTATAAATATCTGTGCTGTGCCTGGCAACCCTGTACTGCTTTTTTGCTGCCGCCTCCTCTTTTGGCTTCCAAATCTACCAAATGTAAATGGTCTGGAGTAGAAAGGAGTTGGGACATTGAGTGGGAAATATTTGCATTAGGGTGACTTAAGTACTGTTCTTGGACCCAAAACCACGACTTCCTCCTGCCAACTGATCTGTCAATGGCTGTAAAAGCGCTATATTGTCTTTCTACACATTCGGTCAACTGGCTAGGGTGCGCAAGGGCACAATGCTTACAGAACATACTACATACCTATTTGAATGGATTGTCCTCCCACGTATTCCTCATCTTATGATTTTTCCGTTTCTGATGCTTGTTAATCTGCTTAGAATCACATGCTGTGCATATAGTCTGACATCTAGTGGAAACCACAGAGTATTGCATCTCGTCTTTCGAGGATCGAAAGGGGACGTAGACATGGGCGTGCCTGTAACACTATCCCTAACGTGACATGTAGTGTTCCCAAAATCCCTCACACATCGAGGTCCCTCAGATTGTTTTTTTCCGCCCATCTAGCTGGTCGCCTTATGCAGAGCTCTTTCAAAAAAGTGTTATATTTCCAACCTCCAGTCGTTTTTCTATCACCTCTCCCCTTCGGCGGTTGCTTCAGATACCACTGCCGAAGACTGCTGAGGACTGAATTTGTACTGCTGGGACTCCGGTCAGCGCTGCCAACCACATAGCTGGGCCTTCTGGCTGGCCTAGACAGTAGGAAAAGTGGGGACTGCAGGGTTACATTCTTTCGAGAATCTTTCCTTCTCCCTTCTCTTTGTTTCCCTGGTTTTGTCATCACATTTGAGATCCTGAGCTATGGACAGGGCGCCATTTAGATTTTGTCCTTCATGTGAGGTGAAATTCCTGTGGAAAGACCAGCACCGGCGGTGCGATGACCGTCTTCCCCTCGATCACAACAAAGCGTCCTGTGAGGCCTGTAAGCTCTTGCGTCCCGAGACTATAAAGGAGCATTGCTTAAATCGGTGGGCGGCCTACGGTATGTCACGGGCCGAGAGTAACTCCCCAGCCGCCGAGTGTGACGAGGAGATTAGTGACGACCAAGGCTCCACATCGGCTGCCATTGACATTTCGCAGGAGCGTTGTTCCACACCGTCCATCCCCGACCCCGACAGGCGCGACGAGAGTCCCGCTATGGGGAATATACATCCCAGCAACAAGGACGCACATGATTCCCAATCTAAGGACACAACCCCCGGTTCTGCTTCGACGGTTCGGTCAAAACGTTCCAAGGCGCTAACGGGTACGTCAACCAGTCCGGTTGTACCTGTCGATTCCCGTGATCGGCAGCCCTCACCGCGGCATGCGTCCAGGCAATCCAAAAGTAAGGGCGCCAGCACCAAAAGCCATGTGCCCGTCGAAACGCCTCAGAAGAGTGTGTCGGCGCGACTCGGGGACCCGGTTGCACAGACATCTACAGCGCAACCGTCTACATAATCCGTACACTTCCCTGTGACGCCGAGCATTACTGATAGCATCGCGAAGATCGTTTTGGCGGCGAAACACAAGGAACAGGCTAAGGATGCGTCGAGGGGCGAAGGTCGAAAAGATTACACTGAGAGTCTTTGTCTACGGCTCTGGGTGATAAATCTCGAAGTCCAAGAGTAGAAACTCAGCCAGAAGAACCATTTCCTCCTATAGCCCCCCATGGTTCCTCTTCATGGACCAGGGAGAAATTTGAGGGGTGTATAGAAAGGTTTGTTGAACTTTCTGAGAGGTTTGCTCCAAAAAAGGCCTTGTGAAGAGAGCCCTTATACGCCTGTGACTAAATTTCAAAGGACTTTTGGTCCACATCATGATGAGGACATTCTGGATATCACTGATGACGAATTCCATGTGGATACATATACACAGTAGGAATGCCCCCCTTTGATAATCCTGCTGATGATCTTTCAGATCCCAATCAGGGATGGGAGGACGACCCTCCAGTTGATAAAATGAGCCTTGGGCGTCTCCTACCCTTACTTAGGATCCCAACACCTTATGCATGGACTCCTCTCCCTCCCCACCAGGCCTCACCTGTAGATGACTAGATGGCGTTTAACGCAATCTTAAAGAAGGCAGCTGAGCATTTCCAAATTGCCACACAGGAGGCAGTGCCAGATTCAGACTTTGTTGAGGACATCCTTAAGGAGAAGCCTCCGGCACTCAGGCTATCCCTTTATTAAATTCAACAAGGAGACGCCTTGCTCCTTCCCTTTTAACGCCCGCTCAAACTAGGGCTGTTTATCCACGTGTGGAGAAACTGTTTCATCCTTCCTCTATTGACCCCCTCTACTTTAGGGGGCATGCCACTCAGGATTCACTAGTGGTTACCACTAGGAGGAAAAGAGCAGGTGTCCCCTTGTCCACAGCCGAGGACCCGCCTGATAAAGATTGTAAAAAGATTTACGCACTGGGGGAAAGGGTTAACACTGCTGCAGCGTACTCCACATGCATAGCCAACAATACCACACAGTTGGCTAGCTACTCAGATGTTCAGTGGAATTTACTACAGGAGGGCCTTCAAGAGGTCCCTGAACCTGTGCAAGCTCGATTGCTTGCGATTGTGTCGGAAGGCAAGCAGGTAAATCACAATAGTCTAAAGAATACTTTATACGCTGCTGAAAAAGCGAGCAGGACCTTAGCCCAGGGCACCTTATTAAAACGGCATGCCTGGCAAAAAAAACTCTGAGTTCAAGCCAGAAACCCAGGCTTCTTTAATCAATAAGCCGGTGGAGGAGGCCACTGTATTCACCAGAGCTGTCGACGAGGCACTGGAGGCAGCAAAGGAGGAGCATGAAACTCTGAAAAGCTAAGCCAGATTTCTCAAAAACCTTTTCAGCAGAGCGGTGGAGGTTCTCGTCGTTCTTTTTGTGGGCAATCCTACTCTCGCTCCCCTCACAACCGGTACAATTCTGGAAACAATTGGTCCTCAGGTCAGGGATCTACCTCCACCACCACGTATCCACCTCAGCGTTGTGGGAAAGGAAGGAGGCGTAACTCCACCCCCAGAAGATCCCCGGCCTCCAGTCAAAAATGACTTCCACATACGGGTCCCCTCCCATGCCTCCCCGGTCGGGGGACGTTTGACATCATTCCTGCAAGCATGGGAGGGGATTACATCATATCAGTGGGGGCTCAAGACTGTCGCCCACGGGTACTGCATCAAGTTCAGCCGACCACCTCGATTCAGACCACCAAGATTAGGACGCCTGACACCAGAACACCTAAGGATCCTGCTGCAAGAGGTCGAGATCCTGCAGGAAAAGGGCGCTACCGAAGACGTCCCTCTTCTACAGGTAAACAACGGTGTTTAGTCAGTGTACTTCCTTGTACCTAAAAAGGATCTCACCATGCGCCCTGTGCTAGACTTTTGCCCAGCGAACAAATTTGTCAAACCTCAAAAGTTTGGTATGGTCACACTGCAAGAGGTAATACCTCTGCTAACACAGGGGGATTACAGGACAACATTGGACATGAAAGATGCATACTTTCATATTTCAATGTTGCCGGCAGACAGAAAATAAGGTTCATAATCATGATAGAGGACAAGCACTATCAGTTCAAATTACTTCCCTTCGGCATTGTCTCAGCCCCAAGGGTATTTACAAAGGTACTGGCGGTTGCAGCAGCACATCTGCGCAGGCAAGCCATCCCAGTTTATCCTTACCTCGACGACTGGCTCATTAAAGAAAACTCCTACGGAACATGCCTGTCAAATACTCAAAAGACGATGGACCTTTTATTCAGTCTGGGATTCTCCATAAATGAGAACAAATCCAGCCTAGACCCCAGTCAAGTCAAAATGTTTGTGGGAACTCTCTTTCGGACAGAAGACGGCCTCGTCTCCCCCTCCAATGCGAGGGTTCAAAACATGCTGTTTCAGATCCCTCAGTATGTAGCAGTCGGGAGGTGACGGTACGCAAGGCCATGCGATTGTTAGGTATGATGGCGTCTTGCATTTACTTAGTGCCTCACGCACGTCTGCACATGTGCCCCATGCAAGAGTGACTCAGCAGCCAGTGGTGTCAGTTCAGCATACAATGGGTTGTCTTGGCAGCCCTCGTTCTCTCTTCAGTGATGGTCGAGGAAAAGCCTCTTGAAGGGGAAGACCTTCACCACCCCCGCAGTGGAAGCCACTCTTACGACGGATGCATCTCTCATGGGGTGGCGGGGGGCCTCACCTGCTTCAGCATACAGCGCACAGACTTTGGTTCCCAGAGGTAGCATCCAACCATATAAATCTTAGCTGTATTCAAGGCACTAAAAGCTTTTCAAACAGAATTGTAGGGGAAGATGGTCCTGATCCTCACGGACAGCACCACAGCCATGTACCACCTGAACAAACAAGGGGACACTCACTCTCCAGGGCTAACCAAACTGTCCCAGAACATTTGGAAGTGGGCTCTCATACACAAGCTGTTCCTGTTGTTCCAACACGTTCCTGGGCAACTCAATCTTCTGGCAGACGAACTCAGCAGAGACTTCCCACTGCCCTTAGAGTACGAATGGTGACTACACGAAGACATCGTCTCCAACGTTTTCGCAGAATGGGGCTTCCCAGAGATTGACCTGTTCGCAACTCTGGAGGATGCACAATGCCAAGATTACGCCTCCAGGTACCCACAGAAACCATCCAAGGGGAACGGTCTCTGGATAACTTGGTCAGGGAAATTTGTTTATGCTTTTCCCACGACTCCCCTGCTCAACAAGATCGTGCACAAGATGCACCAGGAACCAGTCACTATGATTTTGGTGGGCCCGCCAACCCTGGTTCTCGCATCCTCCAATGAAACTGCCTTGCCCTTACAACATGTTATCTCAGGACAAAGGAGAGACACTTCATCCATGCCCGCAAACTCTGAACTTGGCGGCCTGGCTCCTGAGGTCATAGAGTTCGGGCACCTCCAACTTCCTCAGGGATGCATGGACATACTTAGGCAGGTAAGAAAACCTAATACACAATATTTCTACTCCAGTAAATAGAAGCGTTTTTTTATCTGGTGTAATTCCAAGAGCATCAATCCAATTGACTGCTCGCCTACACATATTGTGTTGTACCGGACTCACTCACTAGACTCTGGCCTGGTTTTGTAATTCACTAAAGGTTCACTTAGCGGCACCCTCAGCCTACACTACATCACAACAAAAGGTGTTGTGATGGGAAATACCAGTGATTAAGGCTTTCATGGAAGGGGTAAAAAGAATGAATCCCCCATTTCTAACCCGGCTCCCAGATGGGACCTAAATGTGGTACTGACCAGACTTATGGGGTCTCCTTTTCAGCCTATGCATAAAGCAAGTCTCAAGGCTCATACCTACAAGGCAGTCTTCCTGGTGGCAATCGCTTCAATAACGAGAGGCAGTGAACTACAGGCCCTTTCAGTTCTAGACCCTTTTGTTACAGTTTACAGAGATAAGGTAGTTCTGCGCACTCACCCTATGTTTGCACCCAAGTTTATTTCCAAGTTCCATGTGAACCAGTCTATAGAACTGCCAACTTTCTTCCAGAACCCCACTAACGTGGCCGAGAGAAGCCTACACACACTGGATGTGCACAGGACAGTCATTTACTATCTGGAAAAGAGTCAAAAGACTAAAACACTAAGAAAGACAAACCAGTTTTTCGCGTCAGTGGCAGCTGATAGAGAAGGGGACCCTGTCTCTAAGTCAGCCATCTCAAGGTGGATTGTCAATTGCATCACACTCTGTTTCTCTCTTGCTAAGAGAGAACTGCCCTTCAAGCCTAGAGCACAATCTACTCGAGGCACTGGGGCTTTCATAGCATTAATTGCAAATGTTCCCCTCAAATCTATTTGCAAAGCGGCAACCTGGAGTTCTGTACACACCTTTACAAAACACTATGCCTTGACACTCTTTCTAGGTCTGATTCTCAGGTGGGACAAGCAGTACTAAGACATATTTTCACTACTGTGCCTTCTCACAACCCCCCTCCAACTCCGGGTACTGCTTGTTAGTCTATGCACAGCATTTAATTCTAAGCAGATTAACAAGCATTAGAAGACATGCATTACTCAACATATAGCATTTCTGATGATTGTATCTGCTTAGATTCACATGCGCCCACATTTCCGCCCAGCTCAGATGGAAGGAACATAGACATCTTACTACTTTTCTCTCTTTTCTGTACTCACTCACGATAGTCATAAGGCTCTCTCGAGGCAGAAAAAAATCAAATCGGAGTGATGTTGACACGTGAGGGATTTTGGGTACACTACACGCCACGTTAGGGATAGTGTTAGGCTCACCCATGTTGACATCCCCTTTCGATCCTCGAAAGACAAGATGCAAAACTCTGCGGTTTCCACTAGATGTCGGACTATATTCACAGCATGTGAATCTAAACGGATACAATCAGCAGAAATGCTATTATGGTGAGAAATGCATGTCATCCAGCTTCAGCTTCTTCAGAATTGTTTTCCTGCAGGGGGTGCTGCGCGTCGATGTCGACCTAATCAATGCCATAAAGCGCGCTCAGCGACCATTGGCTTCAGTTCAGTTTTTCCACAAACGTTATCGCTTCGGATACGGTACGCTTCGGTTCCCTATCGAGAATCTTCGGGTACATTATTGAAAATGGCATCATTATCGGCGTCTTCAACTCCAAGATTGTGGGGCGAAGATGTCCATTATGGACCCTCATCAGGTGTTTCTGTGGTGCTTCTGTTCATCTCACGCTACATTCGACTGTAAGGCCTGCCTATCGATGATGGCGAAAGCCTTGAAAGAGCAAAGAGGAAAATTAGCGGCAGGTGGTCAAAATCCCCTTCGAAACAAGTATCGTCACACGAGTCCAGAAATATTTCTCCTAGTAATAAAAAGACCGAGATCACCCAGTGGTGCTCACCATTCGTCATCTTCACAACAGTTGAGAAAAAGGCACCATAGGTCGCCATCTTCGTCGTCGAGTTCCTCCCCAGAACCGGTTAAATGCCCAATGAAATCGACCTCTCCAGCTGAGTGGGAGAAGTTCAGACTAAAAATGATGCACGTTTTTGAGAATGCAGCCTTGGCCCCCTCAAACTCAGGAAAGCCATACCCAGGTCAAAAAACTCTACAAGAAAAAGGATAAGGGCAAAAGCTGTGTGCCTTTGGGCACGGAAGGCAAAGAAAAATCTCCTCGAGAGCGGTCGAAGGATCCCTCGAGTCGAGACAAATGTTCCTCGAGGAAGAAGTCATCGATGCCATTGGTGCCGAAAGACAGGTCCTCGACGCCAAAGGCGTTAGACATGTCCTCAACACCGAAAGCATTGAAGACGTCGACTGTCGAAGATTTCAGGGACACCATCGAGGATCCCAGAAAAGGTGTACACACCATTACCAAGAAAGGACTTCTTTGAGTCACTTTCTTCGATTTATGAGGAAGCAGAACATTCTTTGGATGATTCACAACCATTTTGGTTTTCAGTTTGGAACACGTGGGGTCCCTGAACCTTTGATCTCAGAGGAATGAAGGCTACAAAATGTTCTTCAAAATGCAAGTGTACTAGATACGTCCCCAGAATTAGAGTTTGGGAGACCAGACCCTACTGACCATGCTGAAGGGTCTTATAGACAGTTAATGTCCAGGGTGGTAGAGTATATGGGGTGGAAAAGACCAACACCAATAGAAGAACAGGATGATCTGACTGACATCCTAGATAAGGGATCCCAGGAGGATCCTATTCTTCCTTTTCACGTGGCATTTTAAAGGAGAGTGAGTACAAATTGGGAGACACCAGAATTGATTCTGGCAGTGAATAAATAATTTACATCAAAATACAGGGCGTCCAGTAGTGACCCCAGTTACTTGACAAAGCATCCCACTCCTTAAAGTTTAGTGGTACAAGCTGCCACATCAACCTCTAAACAGAACACATACCAGACTATTCCCCCAGACAGAGATGACAAGTGTTAGGACGCTTGGGCCAAGAAGGTTTTCTCTGCAGGAAGTTTGGCCCTAAAGTCAGCAAATGCTACGTGCACGTTGGTCAGATTCACTCACATTATTTGGGAATGTGTAGCAATGGCGGCAGATCATATCCCCCAAGGGGAGGCAAGGGACAGATTTTTAAATCTAGTCAAAATGGGAAAGATGCAATGTGCGAATCCCTCCAGACATGTCTAGATACTGCTGACCGCATCAGCAGGTCCATGTCAGCTAGTACAGTTATTTGCAGATTTGCCTGGTTAAGAAAGTCTGGTTTTGCTCCAGAAGTGCAATCCAGATTGCTTAACATGCCCTTTGATGGTAGACATTTATTTGGTAGCAAGGATGGCTGACGAGAGCCTGGAGAAATTGCAGACATCTAAAGCGGCAGCAAAGTCCCCTGGTGCTTCTATTAGACAGACACAAAACCGCCCCACGGGACACCTTCGAGGGGTATGTCCTTGCGCTTTTACTCCTCAGTTGGACGGGGGAGAGGAATGTCCATTCAAAAAGGTCAGAAAAGATTTCCCCGTGGTGGACCAGGAAGAGGTACTAGGACCACCCTGGCAGCAGCTGGTTTACCATCAGCCACTGCTCCAGCTGCCTCAAAACCTCTCTGAGGTCTTAGTTCACAAGACCCCAGTGGGAGGCACACTCTCGCTGCATCTGAAAGAATGGCAAGGCATTACTTCAGATGCATGGGCATTGACAACAGTTGCCCAGAGTTACTGCCTTCCCTTTATAAAAAAAGCCTCAGTCATCCACCGGAGAACAGCTCTTTCAAAGTTCCAGATCCATTCCTTATGCAGGAAATATTAACCCTGCTAGAGAAAGGTGAACCACTACCTGTAGGGGAGAGGAACAAGGGTTGGCACGCCCTGTACTTTCTAATTCCAAAAAAGAACAGAGGATTGAGACCCATCTTGGATTTAAGACTTGTACAAGTTCCTGAGGACGGACAAGTTCAAGATTGTTAGCCTTTCTCAGATCCTTCAGGCCCTCCAGCTTCAGGACTGGATGATATCATTTGACCTTCAGGGTGCTTACCTTCATGTGCCAATCCATCACAAGCACAGACAGTACCGGAGGGTCGCCATTGGCGGTTCTCATTATCAGTTTAGAGTTCTGCCATTTGTGCTGACCTCAGCTCAAGGGTTTTCACCAAGTTAATGGCTGTGGTGGCAGTGAGTCTAGGCAGAGTGGGGATTCACTTCTACCCTACCTGGACGATTGGCTGATAAGGGCACATTCCCCGGAACAGGCCCTGGAACATCTCAGCTCCACCTGTCACTTCCTTCACAGACTGGGCTTCTCCCTCAACTTCAAGAAGTCTTACATGATACCATCTCAAAAGCTCCTATTCATTGGAGCAGTCCCAGATGCATCTCTGAGAAAAGCCTCTACACCCGAAATGAGGGATCAAGACATTCTGCAGATGGTCACCAAATTCCAGAGTGCCCAGCGTCTCCCGGCCTTCGACTTAGAGGTTGCTCGGCCTCATGGCATTCTGCATTTTTCTGGTTCCAGAGGACCACCTGAGAATGGGCTCTCTCCAGTGGACTCTCGGGACTCAATGGTCTCAATTCTCAGACAGGATGTCAGATCTCCTTCAGATCTCAGAGTTGCTCAGGATCTACTGTGGTGGGCCTGCGAGGACAAGATTTTGAAGGGAAAACCATTTTGGCAACCATGGCCAGAGATAAAGGTAGTAACGGATACCTCACTCACACTACATAATCAACCTGTTGGAGCTGAGGGCAATCAGACTAGCGCTGAAGGCCTTTCTGCCCTCTGTATGTGGAAAGAACGTCCTGATAATGACGGACAACATGGTAGCCATGTACTACCTCAACAAGAGAGGTGGTGTTGGGTCACTGCCACTGTGCAGAGAGGCAATGCAGCTCTGGTTCTGGGCAATTCAAGAAAGAATCTCCCTATCAGCAGTTCATCTAGCCGTAGTGGAGAATATGGCGGTGGACGCTTCCAGCAGGCAGAATAGTCTCCCATGAGTGGGAACTAGTTCAGGAAGTCCTTCAAGAGATCCTCATCCTTTGGGGAACCCCCTCAAGTGGATCTTGAGGGGTTCCGAGAGAGAGAGGAGGATCGGGTCTCCATCCAGAGGTCAAGACGCTCATCCTTCACGCATAGTTTCTGAGAGGTTGAGATACAAGGATTGGGACCTCCCGGAAGACGTAATGGAGATTTTGCTTTCAGCCAGAAGGCCAGCAACAAAGTCCTTGTACTGCTGCCGTTGGAACAAATTCTGCAGCTGGTGCAGGGATAAGAATGTGGATCCGTTTATATGCAGTACACCTATGGTGTTATCGTTCTTATTACACCTGGCCAACTTGGGGCTTAAGGTTTGTACAATCATGGGGTATTTTGCAGCTCTCTCTGTTTTTAAGCGCTCCTCTGAAGAGGTATCTTTCTTCAAGATTTCCTTGTGATACAATTCTTAAAAGGCCTGACAAATACATTTCCCCCAGTCCCATTTCAAGTCTCAACGTGGGTCCTCAACCTAGTATTGAGAGTTCTAATGTGTGCTCCTTTTGAGCCTATCCATACCTGTCCTTTAAGGTTATTAACCTTAAAGACCATCCTTTTAGTGGCCATTACATCAGCCCGAAGAGTGAGTGAACTTCAGGCCTTGTCCTGCAAGCTTCCTTATACAATTTTCTATAAGATGGTCCTTAAGGTGAAACCGACCTTCTTGCCTAAGATTTAACTCAGAAAATAATTCTACCTTCATTTTATACTACTCCTCATCCTGGAAAGGATGAGGAGAGATCCGTCTTGATCTTAGGCATGCACTGACATTTTACATCTCCAAGATGTCTAAGACACGATTTTCAACTTTTTGTAGGTTACACAGGCCACAAGTTGGGTATGGCTACCTCCTATGCATTACAGAGGGGTGTCCCAATTAGGGCTATTTGTGCGGCAGCCACATGGTCGTCAGTACGCACCTTTACCAAACACTATAATCTGGACTCTTCCTCAAGCCAGGAAGGTTTATTTGGAAAGGCAGTGCTACTTTCTGTGCACACAGACTTATGAACTCCTAAATCATTGAGTCTGAAAATTCTGACCCCCTTGTCCAGAAATACTTAGTTTATCATGAGATGAGGAATACGTGCGAGGACACAATCCATTCGAAGAACAAGTTACTTACCCAGGGTAACGTTCTTTCGGCTGGATGTTTCTCCCACGTATTCCTCATTGCCCCTCCCAATCTGCCCTGCAGTAGAATTTTCCATGTAATTGCAGTTTTTGCTCTTTCAGGAGAAGTAACTGTTAGAACAGAACTGAAGCCAACAGTCGCTGCGCGCGCTTTATACCATCGGACGTCAACATCGAGATGGAGACCTTTGAGGGACATCGAGACTGAGACCTTTGAGGGACATTAAGTTGACCGACATCGACGCGCAACGCCCTCTGCTGGAAAAAAAATCCAAAGCAGCTGAAGCTGGATATGGAAATATCCCAAAGCGTCTGAAGCTGGATATGGAAATATCCCAAAGCGTCTGAAGCTGGATATGGAAATATCATAAGATGAGGAATCCATGGGAGGAACAGTCAGTCGAAAGAACGTTACCATGGGTAAGTAACTTGTTCTTCTGCATACATGGATGTGTAGTATGCACAGTGTTTAAAAGCTTTGTGAGGTCGTTTTTGGCCCTGCTAGTAGGTGGCAAAATATCCCAAAATTCGTATTGGTTACTCTAGCATACAGAGTAAATATTGCATCGGTATATTTGTATGGTGCAAGTTGGCCTGGAGAGTCAAAAAGTAGCTTGTGGTAGTTGTTACTGTCAAAGTAACCAGCCAGAACTAAATAGCTCCCAGCAATGTTGAACCCTGTTAGAAAGATCAATACCATTATTCATTATAGTATTTGTAGAACGGAGCTACAAAAGAGTGTGCTCCCCTTTTAGGTTCAAATTGGAATCTGTGAAGGGGGAAGGAGGATCATCTGCATAGACTTGTCGCTTCCACCATCTGTTCCATCTGTGTTCTTCCATTATTAGCTATAAGTGGATGAGGGATTTACACCAGCGTACTGAGAGGCCAACTTTGTGAATAGACCCCAGAAAGGAATTGAAAGTGAGCTAATGGTACGCTATGCAATTGAATGCATATACGATCCGAGCAGCATGGTACTAGATTGAGCTCCACTGCAAAGTTGAACCGCTCAACCAAGCCCAAAATTTAAGAATAGATTTACAAACTCTTGACATCTCCCACTTGGTCAGAAACAAAATCCTATTTACAGGAGACAGATTCCAATTTGGCCCCTCGTAAAGCCGTTGAGAACCCTGCTGCACGCATCATTTCAAGACACCACATTAACCCCATCCTCATGGACCTGCACTGGCTACCCCTTCATCTATTCATTATGTTCAAAACGGCCTGCATCACCTACAGAGCAATGACAAACAAAACACCATTCTACCCTGGTGAGAAACTCGCCTTCTGTGGAGGCCAAGACACCATCTGGAGCAACAACACCAGAATGGAAACAAAAAACTGCACAGTGGAGAAAAATAGGAAGCTGTCATTTTCCTGCTACTTACCCTGTCTTTGGAACAAGTTACCAAGTCAGATTAGACTGGCTGTCGCCTTCCTACACTCCAGAAAGGATGGAATTCCCAACTCTTAAAGAACATCTCACCAATCAGTGATTGTTCCACTCAACCCTACTTCTCCCCCTCCGGAGTGCCTGCCCTCCCCCTTGCTCCCCATACCAATATAAACTCCTCTTCTACCCGAGTCCGACCTGAAACCCCTTGGGTGCTTCTCCTTTGTAGTGATCTGTTTCTTTCAAGCTAAGTTTTAATCCCATACGTACATGCATACAGTGCTTAGCAAATCCAAGATATGGATTTGGTGCTCATGAAAGCTGTTTTATAAATGTTTTTATTTCAAACGTTTCTGTTGGTGCAATGAATGTCCCATAGAAATTATCGGAACACGAGGGTCTTCATCTTCCCCAAAATCATTTTCAACAGTAGGCGCATACTAGCAAGTTTAAAAGACCCTTGGGTCCCTGATTGTTAGACTGTCCATGGCAACTTAATCGATCATTGGTAAATATAACAGATTGGACGGCAATGGATAGGCATTTGCATAATGGTACAACCTGGCCGTAAGATAGCAACAGCTATAAAATGGTGTTAATACCAGGCCATGGGATGGCAGTCCCTGGAAAATGTGTGCCTAATACATACACACACGCCCAAACTGTTGGCTTTACTTAATTAAAAATGCATATTTTGAACAGGAATTTTGTACAAAAAACACATGCAAGGGCACACTTAAAGTTTATAAATCAAGGGACTGAAAGCACTATTTGATAAGGCATTTTTATCAGGAGCTCGTTTACAATAGCAATGAAACCATTAATTCTCAGAAGACTTCTTAGAAATAAAAGTGGCATGCCATTTATAGCACAGTTTGATGTTACTAAGCGATAGTGCTAGCTCAGGGATCACAATAGGGTGTGTTGGAGAAAGTTTGGTAGTGGGGTGGAATGGCCTACGGGCTCAACATTACTACGGACGGTCAGTGGGTGGGTAAATAACTGATCAAGGGCCAGAGGCTGTATGTCCCTCCTCACATTTGTTCTCCCTCCTATTTACTCCAGTGCAATAGTTTTGGCGTATTGTTGGCACTTAGACCTAAAGTGTTGCCATGGGTAGAGCAGAAATAAATGTATCGATGTTAAGTGCTTGGCCTTATTTATGTGGCTGACATTTTAAAACGGCAGTGGAAATGTCCCTCACGAGGAATTCTGACCGTTAGATACCGGAGTCAGTAAACTGTGTGCAAGTAGTTCTTCCTGGTGTGCTTGCTTACATTCGTCCTTATATACCTTTGTTATTATCGTACCCTTCAGAGAGAGGAAAATATTTGCGTTTACAGTTTATTTCATAGTTTTCTATTAGAAAACTATTTCCAGGGAGCAGTAATGTATCGTCCAGCAGAAAAAGAAAAAAAGATACACACAATTGGTTCTCATTGCTGTAGGCATCTGCCGTGCTCTGTGGGTTTTGCACATTTTAATGAGGAAGGGCAGATGTTTGTGGTAATATGATGCAGGTGACCGTTCAAGTGGTGTATTGTGGAGCATGTTCTGCGTGGGGTTATTGTGGGCACTCTCCGCTGTCTTCTGTGAGATAGCTTCCTGAAAGGAAACCACACAGGAAACCTACATACCATCGTCCCTTCTCATTATGTGCCTCACTGGCTTGGCACTTCCGATTTTATCCGTAAGATGTCACTATGGAGAAGTATTTCCATGTTCATGCATGATTGGAGTAGCCCTTGCTTCTCTTAACAGTTAGGCGAGCATGTCCAACTGAAAGTCAAAATACAGTTAAAGATAGACTGGAAAGATGTTTAGACTATTTTGGCTCATCTACATTAACAGATCACTGTCTTCCCTGCTATGGTATGATCCCTGCGCACATAGGTGATTACCCTACGTATTTAGCCCTACAACTTTCTGTACATGTTTCTCTTCGATAAAAGAACCTGGGCCTAGCTTAGAAGATCCGAAGAAATGTTCCCTCTTCTCTTCATCCCACACTGAATAATAGGTTAAAAAGGAATGTTTGCTGTAATCTTAGTTTTGCACAGTTCGACCGGCTGGAAGGAATGCGCCTTGTTTTCTCAGTTCCATACATCATTAGGGGTCGAAGGGACTGTTTTTTTAGCTCCTTGCAGACCAGTTGGTCGTGGCTGATGAAAGGATGAATGGTGCCCCGTGCCTAGCGCCTTTTTTGTTACAACCCCACTCGTACAGTGGTGCAAATGTAATGTTTTTAGCAATAAAGTAGTGTCTCCTGGTAAGCCCTCCCGAGGGTGTATCTGGAATTACGGCAGTACTTCTGCCTCAGTGTCATAGTTCATATTGTAACCAGCCAGTCGGGCACCAGAGATTAGTATAGTGAACTGACTGCAGCAGAACCAACATGAATTTGCACTTCTCCTGCCGCTGGGCAGGGCATACATTGATCCACAGGAGTGAAACCGTGCTGTGCCATACGGTTTTATATAGCACAACTTCTGTCACTACTGGATGTGTGCATATCTGAAAACGTAGGGCTCGCCGTGGTGTGTACATTTTGCATATTTTCCGTGTTGTCTGTTTCGATGTTTAATGTGTACTTGAGGTTAGTAATGGAAATGGTGTACAACAGATTGAAAAGCGAGAGGGTGGCTGTGCCACGCAATTAGTGAAGTGTAAGCCTTGGTTGACAGAGAAGGCGGTGCTTGTGCTATCCTCTGTGGAGTGGATAGTTCGTCCATAAGGAGATCGGATAAAATCGAGATATCTTTACACGTTGATTCCCTATACTCGGCTATAGTTATGAGAATTAAGCCATAATGCATTCAGGTTGCAGCCCAGTATTGTTTCGTTTGACCTCTTAAGTTTACTGGTAGTCGGTTATATGTGCCCTGGTAGCCATGGGTTATATATATTCGACTACATATGTTCGACACATGGTTCGTACTGACAAGCGATTTTTGAAGACTGGGTTAACAATTGAAAAAACGTTTGTATAAATATGAATGAAGACGGATTTCTTGTGTTAATTGGTAAACGTTTGTAAGAAACTAAATACCGTAATAAAAACTAAAAATAAATAACAATGTTTTGACAATTTAACTTTATAACTTTCGTGGTGCCAGCACATTATCAGTAATGGGTTTTGAGGTTTTTTTTCTGTTAGGTTCTTGGTCTGTGCGTCAGCGGAAATTCTGTGATCCGTCATCGATTCTCACATGACCGTCATTCACTGCAGTGCCCTAACGGGGAAACCCTCTACGATTGCGAACGCGTGCATAATGACTCACTGCAGGGGGGAATGTGTCTGTGATGGTGATTCAGCAAGAAACCCCATTTGTCACAATGCTCGACCTACAAAACAAATACAGTCTGTAAATTGCAAGACGTGCATACTAAATTGGACATTTGGCTGTTTCTGCAGTTAAATACTCAGTGTCGCGTGCAGTCTCCAGGAGCGCCGACTGCTTGTGGGTGAGAGGTCGGGACAGAACTGGAGTTTCCTGGCCCATCTGAGCGGGTGGGGCACAAACAGCCCATTTCCTACCCTGCGCGCATTACTTTCAAGTGTCTGCTTGACTGCAGCAGCGAAAAGGACAATTCTTATGTTCATGGGCCATCACAAATTCTGTGATTGAAGAGAGATGGAGTGCACCAAAAGGTCTCCGCAGAGCCACAAGCAACGGATATCCCGGTGTCTAAATAATTGGGTGACCCTGGTCCCCGAAGAATCTCTGTGGTCATGATGTGAAGAGTTTTTGGTTCCTTTCTGTGCACACATTTGACTGTGAGGCAGTGAATATTGGTTACCCAGCAGGTCCGTGCTGCAGCGGATCCCTCCGAGGCCTCTTACCTGCACCGCAATGAGGGAGGCTGTGCCAAGTTGGCTTAGTCATTCTGAATTGTGTCTTCCATATTCCCAAGTGCGTGGGATCTGCGCTTGGCGCCCGCCTTTCAGATGCACACACTGTCATGAACCATAGTATACATCCTTTCTGGACCTCCTGGTCCCTGACTCGCAGGGGATTGCATGCTGTCATCCTTCCAACATGGCCACCCGGAACAGAATACTCCGGATCAGTCTATGCGTTCCACGCTGCTCATCATACAACAGAGACACGCCCCCGTGGCTCTGCATGTCTCAATGCTACCGCTACCTGTAGTCGGACGTGCTTAGCCGGAGTTCGATCGGGGCTCTCGCTTGATTCCTTGTTCCCAGTCCTTTGAATTCCCTCCTGTTCCCTTTCCTCCCCATCCTCCCTTTCCTCCCCATCCTCCCCAATCTCCTGGAAAACCTTCCGCGCTCGATTCACGGTCTTCCGTGCTTCCGAGCGTACCTTAATTATTTCCTGGAATTACCCTGGACTTGTAGAACGCTCCTGGAAACTGAACCGCTACTCTCACGCTGGACGCCGAATACCGGCGTTCGGGACTATACAAATCCCGGACCGTAAAGAAGAAATAATCCCAGAAGGTCGCAAGTACACAACAGAAACAGGTGAGAATGGGAGAGACTTGTGACAGATTGAGACGCCTTAAAAACGATAGAGATTCAGAGATGGAAGCCGCCGTTCAAGACCTCATGCGAGGCATGCAGGAATTAGCAACAGAGGTACAGAACCTCTAGGCAGAGAAAGCATCATTAAAGCAGCTAGTTCTATCACGTGATTCTGCAACCAAAGAAAATGTAATATTGGGTGGAATAGTGGACAAGTATGACGGTTCTTTCAAGACTCTCCGCACCTTCCTTTATTCGGGTTTAGTTCACTTCCCGTTCAAGCCCTACTACTTCTCCCCTCCTAGAGCAAAGGTGGGTTTTATGATTTCACACCTCACTGGAAATGCATTGACTTGGGCAACCCCCCTAGTCAATACAAGCAACGCTCTCCTGGAAGACTATGATGGCTTTGTGAGAGCCCTTAAGGAAATGTTTGATCGCCCAGAGCAGGTGTGTAGTGCTCAAGAGAGACTACTCGAGTTTCAACAAGGGTCCCAGGATATGCTCACCTATGTTACTCGTTTCAAACAACTTGTGAAAGAAGCAGACTGGTCTCCAGAAGCTAGTTTTAAACTCTACCGAAGGGGGCTGAACGAAGAAATAAAAGATGAGCTTGCTAGGGTGGCCCATCCAAGCTTCTTCCAGGCTCTTATGGATCTATCCTTACAGATAGATTTCCGAATCCAAGAAAGAAGAGCAGAGAAGGGGAAGTCTAAGGCAAGTCTCCAAAAGACCATCACGGAACATGCCCCTAGAGCAGAGTCAACTGTTCCTTCTACCCTGGACCCAGAACCTATGCAACTAGGAGCCTTTCGTGGATCCATTACCCCCCAGGAAAGGATGCAACAAATCCATACTGGTCTATGCATGTATTTGTATTTATTTATTTGTATTGCGCAGCCTGCCCACGGGCATCAGGGCGCATGTTTAGAAAGGTGGTTACAAGAAAGTGTTACAGCAGGCAGTTAGAGGTTACACTTATATATACATAAACATATATAAATTATGTACAACATTTACAAGGGTAATATACAGATGCATTATATACAAGGTAGCCGGGAAGGTGCAGCATGCAGCCAGTGTTACATAGGACTGGCCGCCATAGCGTCTTGCTCATGGAGTCAGTGTTTTGTTTTACTTAGGAAGGATTGGAGGGAAGGGACATTCCTGAGTTCATTGGGTAAGGAATTCCAGAGCTTCGCTGCAAGGACTGGGAAGCTCGAGCCTCTGGCAGTTTGAAGCTTGAAACTGGGGATGATAAGTGTGTGCGCTTGTGCAGATCTTAAAGGTCTGGAGGCTGTGTGTTGGGTAAAGCGTGCTGATAGGTATGCCGGTGCAGCGTTATTCTGTGCTTTGTGACTAAGAACAAGTGTTTTGAGGGCGATGCGCCGTGCAATGGGGAGCCAATGTGTGTTGCGTCTGGTGGAAGAGATGTGGGCACGCCTGGGTATGTTTAGAGCAGCCCTGATGGCGTTATTCTGGGTTACCTGTAGTTTATCAATGTTTCTTTGGCTCGTTCCGAGGTAAAGGGCGTTGCAGTAGTCAATTTTTGATAAGATGAGGGTTCTGGCGAGAATAAGGCAGTTGTCCGTTGTTAAGAAGGGACGGCAAGCTGTGATCAGTTTACACGTATACGCGGATGCTGTGACTACTGAGTTGGTTTGTTGAGTGAGAGGGTGGAATCTCGGTAAATACCGAGGGTTTTAGTGACATTAGTAACCTTGATAATGTTGCCATCAATGTTAAAGGCCTCATATTTACTGTCGAGTTTTGCGAGTTTGGGCTGAGAACCTAGGATTAGTAGCTCAGTTTTCTCGTCGTTTAGGCAAAGCCCGTGGTGGGCCATCCACGCTTGGATGGCAGTGTAGACTACATTAAGAGCTTTGGTGTCCGTTACATAATCCCCAGTGATAGGGATGAGTATATGGGTGACGTCAGCATAATTTGTGTAGGTGACACCCAGATAGTCAAGAATATCAGAGTGGTTTCGTAAATACGTTATAAAGCGTGGGTGATACGCATGAGCCTTGAGGGATTCCACAGGGGACGTGAGCTGGGTCAGCGGCAGCAAGTGGTGAGAAGACCCTCATGGACCTGTTTGCAAGGAATGAGCTGATCCATGAGGTGGCTGCAACAGAGAAGTGGGCAGCAATTTTGAGGTGCTGGCAAAGGATTTGGTGATTAACCAAGTCGAAGGGCGCAGAGAGATCCAGTAGGAGTAGGAGAGCTTGTTTACCCTCGTCTTTCATGTCCTCAATTTGGGTTTTTAGATCTATCAGAGCTGTCCCAGTGCCGTGTCTCGGGCGGAAGCCCGATAGGTTGTTGGTATCGAGGTAATCTTGAATTTGTAGATACGCAGCGCGGTCCAAGATTTTGAGGAGGTTAGGGCACCCTGGTGATGGGCCTATAGTTGGAGGGATTGCTAGGGTCTAGGTTATGTTTTTTGATCAAGGGGATTACCCAAGCATCCTTGAGGTTGTTAGGTACTATGCCAGATTTAAAGGAAGAGTTGATGAAGGAGGTGATGAAAGGGGCAAGGTCGTGTGCTGCTTCCTTTACAATTGGAGCTGGGCAGGCGTCACCTTGGCAATTGGATGGTTTTAACTTCATAATGATGTTTTTCACTTCCTTAATGGTGAGGGGTGAGAAGCTGAAAGGTTGGAAGGAGTGTTTAGGTGATGGGATATTGTAGGATTGGGGATTACCTACTGAGTCTAGGAGATGGGTTTTTTTGGCATTGATTTTAGCTTGGAGTGTAGTGATTTTGTTTAGTAATGTTTTTTGTATGTTAGCACACCATTCAACGTTGGGGGTACACTTGTCGAGAGGAGCAACTGGGGACTCTAATTACTTGAGAATTTTAAAGAGTTCCGTAGTGTTGGATTGTGCTTGTATGATCCTGTTGTTGTACACTTCTCTTTTAGCCGCTAGTATGGCTTCCTTGTACGTGTGGGTGATGGATAGTAGGTTAATTTTATTTACTGGTGAAGGGGAAGATCTCCAGAGAGACTCCGCTTTACGTTTATCTTTGCGCAGTTCTCGTAGGTGTGGGGTGAACCATGAGTTAAGGTGGTTGCGCGGATTTCTTTGCGCTGTTTGATAGGGGCAATGGAATCAAGGGCTTTTAACATCGCTCGGTTGTAAGTGTCCACAAGGACAGTGGGGTCGGTGCAGGTGGAGGAAACCGAGTTCAATAAAGGGAGGATGAGTGGGAGTAGTTTCTCAATAGTGATGTCCTTCTTGTTGCGAGTGAAGGTAGGTGGCGCGGTACAGGGTTTGTCTATGGGTTGGCAGGAGTTGATAGAGAATGTTATTTTATGATGGTCGGACCATGCACATGGTGACACTGAAATTATATTTAATGCGCAATTCAAGTCTGAAACCCAGTCTAGTGTGCGTCCCTTGATATGAGTAGGTTCATTGACATGTTGGGTGAGGCCAAAGTCAGAGAGCACACTTGCTAGGTCACAGGCTTTGGTATCGTTCGTATCCAGGTAGCCCAAATTTAGGTCTTCAAGTATAATGATTTGGGACTTAGGCTTGATGCTAGCTGCTAAAATGGCAGAGATGTCCTCTACGAATGTGGAAATGGGACCAGGTGGCCGGTTGATGAGGTGCACTGAAGCGGTATGGTTGGGTGAGATTGGGAGTTTGAGAGTAGTTCGGCAGAGGGCAACTGGTAGGTGTTCACAGCTCTCAGATTAAGAGAGTTCTTGCATATGAATGCTAATCCTCCCCCCTTGGTTTGATTAGTGTCCCTGTCGCACCTAATGATAGAGTAGTTGTTGGGGATGGCAAGGGTCAAGGCAGGACCTGAAGCCGCATGTAACCAGGTTTCTGTGATTGCCAGGAAATCAAGGTTTTCGGTCACAATGAAGTCTGCGATGTCTAGCGCGTGAGCGGGGACAGAGTGGGCGTTGATGAGCGCACCTTTGAGTTTAGCTTGGGTATTGGGGGTGTTGGCTGGGGGGGCCTCTGCCGTTGAAGGGGCTGCTAGGGTAGAGGTATTATTCTTGATGGAGTTAGCCGGATTGTCCCTATTGTCTGTGTTCACGTGATAGGACCAATGGTGACATCTGGTTGCTAGTCTTAGGTTACGGACTGAGGTGACGCATGGTTTGCTACGTAGCCTTGTGGTTGAACAGCTAGATAGGCCTAGCGATGAGTGTTCATCTGCTGCAGGTTTAGGCCTATTGGTGTCAGGCAGGAATGAGGGGTATCCGTAAGATAAACAACTTGCGTAAGATGCGCCTCTGATAAACATCTTGTGAGAGAATGTCCCATTGCTCCTCCAAGGCGTTTGGGAAACGCCAGCTCCCGATCCTAGATGGAGCACAGTGTCGGGAGAGAGATGTTTGCTCCACATCAATTCCATCCTTGAACTCTCCTGGACAAAATAACCTTGTGGTTCTGCAGGACCTACTATCGCCTTCCAAGACAGAATCCTACCCCATCCTGGCATTAGTTGACTGCGGAGCTATGGGCGTATTTCTAGATCAAGATTGGGTCACTGCTCATAACATTCCACATGAAAGCCGAGTTACATGCAACCTGTAGAGGCAATTGATGGAAGGCCTCTCTCCTCAGGACCCATTACCCTTCAGACTAAATAGATTCTACTTTCTATTAATCACTATCAAGAGAGAATCAAATTTGACCTAATTAAATCAGCTCATTATCCGATGGTTCTTGGGATGCCCTGGCTGCAGAGGCACAATCCTTACATCAACTGGGCAGTCGGTTCACTGTTTCTTGAATCTGAATTTTGTATGGCTCACTGCCTATCCCTGGATACCTTACCAAAGCCTTCTAGAGACTTTCAAGAGAACCAACAAAGTCCAGTCACTGTTTCTAACATCCAGATTCCCAGGGCCTACCAAGCCTTTTCTGAGGTTTTTTCGACCGCGATAGTCCAAGCTCTCCCTCCTCACAGGCCAGAGGATTGTGCCATTGATACCGAACCCACAGCTGTGATTCCTTTCGGCAGAATGTTTATAATATCTGAACCTGAAAAGAAGGCTTTCCGAGAATATCTGGATACTAACCTGGAAAATGGCACCATACGCCCGTCCAAATCTCCAGCGGGTGCTTCATTGTTCTTCGTTCCAAAGAAAGATACCAAAGAACTCAGACCATGTCTGGACTACCGTGGTCTAAATCGGTGCACTCTCAAGGACCGTTATCCTCTACCCCTCATCTCGGATATCAGAAGCAGTCAGAGGTGCAGTAATCTTCACAAAATTAGACCTAAGGGGTGCTTACCATCTCATTCGTATAAAGCAAGGTCACAAATGAAAAACAGCCTTTAGAACTCCCTTCGGCCATTTTGAATATCTGGTCATGCCCTTTGGACTTACTAATGCCCTAGCAGTTTTTCAACTTTTCATGGATAGGGTGTTCTCGGACATGCTGTTCCTCTTCGTTATCGTCTACCTGGATGACATCTTGATCTACTCCAAGGACCTTCTAAGGCATGAAGAGCATGTTAAGGCAGTCTTACAACGATTACGTGAACACAAACTCCTAGCTAAACCCGAGAAATGCCTGTTTCACGTCACTTCTGTTAATTACCTGGGATTTGTCCTTAGTCCAGAAGGAATTGGAATGGATCCTTCAAAGGTAAAAGCGATACTATCTTGGCCGGCTCCTACATCCGTGAAACAGATTCAATCTTTCCTGGGACTTGCCAATTTGTACCGAAAGTTCATACCGTCCTTCTCTGAAATTGTTCAACCGATCATTGCTCTCTTGAAGAAAGATGCTCCATTTCTCTGGTCTACATATCAAGACAAGGCATTCCAACGATTAAAGACAGAGCAAGCCCCCATCCTGGCTCAACCCGATATTAACCGACCATTCCTAGTGGAGATGGATGCATCCAATTACGCCATAGGAGCAATACTAAAACAGGAATTTGAGGACAAATTGGAGCAACTCATTGCTTACCTTTCACAAACCCCGACGCCCAGTGAGACTCATTATTCCGTCCTGGAAAAGGAACTGCTAGCCATCCGCCAAGCCTTCACAGAATGGCGACACCTACTCCTGGGAGCTAGGCATCCAGTCCAGGTCCGTACGGACCATCGAAATCTTCAAGTTCTATAATCTTTGGAGTGTAGGAACAGTCGTCAGGCCAATTGGGCCGCCTTCTTTGCCCAGTACCAGTTCCACATCCATCATGTCCCTGGATCACAAAATATACTTGCTGATGCCCTTTCCAGACGTCCTGAGTATGAAAACTAGGATCGGACCTTTCCAAAGATGTTTCCTCACACGATCTTTGTTGCCCAAGCACTCACCCTCCTGGAGAATATCCAAGGCCAAACTCGACTTTCAGACCTCTGGAAGGAGCATAACACAGATGGAATCTCACAGCTAAGGATGGGTATCTATTCAAAGATAATCGCTTAGTCATTCCCATTCCTGGACTGAGACAAAGGATCACAAGTCTGTCATGATACCTTACATTCAGGACATTGTGGGATAACCAACACTCCATCTAGTACAAAGACAGTTTTGGTGGCCCAAGATGAAGGATATTAGGATCCATGTCCAAACATGCGCAATTTGCAATCGGAACAAACACGGTAATAAGAAGCCAGCCGGACTCCTACTCCAACCAGCAATACCAACAAGACCCTGGGAAGTCACCGCCACTGATTTTATCGTGGAATTACCACCCTCTAGAGGCTGCACAACAATCATGGTCACTATTGATTTGTTTACTCATATGGCTCATTTTACACCCTTATCCAAACTACCTTCCTCATCAGACCTTGCCGGAATTTTCCTGGAACACATATTCCGACTTCATGGGTTGCCTTCCAAGATCATTTCAGAACGAGGACCTCAGTACATATCTCAGTTTTGGAAGCAAGTATGTCGTATTCTGGGAATCCAACGTGCCCTATCCTCTGGCTACCATCCACAAACCAATGGAGCCACGGAGCGTGTGAACCAGACTCTCGAACAATATCTACGATGTTTTGCCACCAAAGTTCAGGACGATTGGTCACTCCTAATACCTATGGCTGAATTTGCCTATAACAATTCTGATCATTCAGCTATTAAGACCAGTCCCTTCTTCTGTAGCCAAGGATTCCATCCATCAATCCTACCCTCTGTACTCCCACATCCTACTCCAGTACCTGCAGTAGACTCCTGGATCAAAAACCTCATCACAGTACATAAGGAGGTTAAGGAATACCTAGAATGGGCTCGAGAAGATTTCAAACGTTATGCTGACTCTAAAAGAAGACCTGGACCTTACTATTCAGTAGGGGATAAGGTTTGGTTATCCTTGAAGCTCCTTCCTTGACACCTGCACCCCAATAAACTGGCTCCCAGATACTACGGTCCCTTTTCCATACAAGAAATCATCAACCCAGTGGCCTTTCGACTTCGGTTACCTGAATCTTGGAAAATAATCCATCCAGTCTTTCACACTTCTGTTAAAACCATACATTCAGTCATCCCGAACAGCTCCTAGATCTACCCCTGTTATTGTAAATGATCAACTGGAATACGAGGTTTTCCAGGATTTGTGACTCAAGATATCGACGGGGTCAACTACAATATCTGAGTGGAAAGGGTACCCCTCCAGTGAGCGTTCCTGGAAACCTGTGTCAAACATGAATGCTCCCAGATTGGTTCGACGATTTCATCTGATCCATCCGGGCAAACCCAGAGGAGCTGGTTTCCAGAGGAGTCATACTGTCATGAACCGTCGTCTATGTCCTTTCTGGACCTCCTGGTCCCTGACTCGCAGGGGATTGCATGCAGTCATCCTTCCAACATGGCCGCCCGGAACAGAATACTCTGGATCAGTCTATGCGTTCCACGCTGCTCATCCTACAAAAGAGACACGCTCTGCGCGTCTCAACGCTACCGCTACCTGTAGTCAGACGTGCTTAGCCGGAGTTCGATCGGGCCTCTCGCTTGATTCCTTGTTCCCAGTTCTTTGAATTCCCTCCTGTTCCCTTTACTCCCCAATCTCCTGGAAAACCTTCCGCGCTCGATTCACGGTCTTCCGTGCCTCCGAGCGTACCTTAATTACTTCCTGGAATTACCTTGGACTTGTAGAACGCTCTTGGAAACTGAACCGCTACTCTCACGCTGGACACCGAAGACCGGCGTTCGGGACTATACAAATCCTGGACCGTAAAGAAGAAATCCCAGGTCACAAGTACACAACAGAAACAGGGGAGACAATTGTGACACACACAGACATTTCTTTTCAGTATTGCGTCTGTTACGTGTCCACTTTTGAGTCATTTGCAGTGCAGCTCCTGTGGGTGCACGTCGCTGTCGCTACCCCGAACCCCGTAATTCCCCTCCCATTAATCTACCCAGTATTTTAAAAGAGCAAGGTGTTAAGTTTTTGGTGGTCAAAAGGTAACTTTTCTGAAGACAAACATCACATTTATTAAAACTAAGGTTAATCAGGCATGGCACTTAGCCTTACGTATGTGTCCTAAACAGATCACTGCCGTTCCCGCCTGCCTTGTTTCTCTCATCTGGCCTTTGTGTACTTAATCCTGGCGAAGAAGCTTCGTGCTCTCCTCTATGGCCCCTCACCACCTTCATCAACTGGGGTGCCATCGTTGTGTGCGTGAGCCGCATACACTCGTGCTCAGCATCCAGCGCTCCGAACTTTCCTGTAGCCATGCGTAGGAAGGCCATCCAGTACGGTTGTTGCTTGGAATTCTGGGACTCGTAGTTTTCCTGCATTTCAAATGGGAAAGAAAAAAATAAAATGCATAGTGCCCTCCCTGCCTTGTTTAATTACTCGTAAATCTTGGTAGTGTGAGGAGGCAGCAATGCGTGTGATGTGTGCAGAACTCTCAAGTTTCCTAGTTCCTTGGCAAAAGAGAGCCCCTTAGATAATTTATTTCCTTGGATTTGCAGTCCTTCACTTAAAATGGAACAGACAAGACTAGAAGTCCCATAATTCCAATGAATACAAAAGCAAAGGACTGGGAAACTCGAGAGCTACACTGTGTGAAGTGGCTCCTCTGGTGCTGTGCACTGTGTAAACATCTAGCTCCACCTTTGTTGTGATCAGGTCAACACTAAGGAATCACACAGTGGCTTCTATTCCAACATGCAAATGCACAGTACACGATTAAGTGCTGCCTGCAGCCCATTCTCTGCAACTGTCACCCGTTCATAGCGCAGAACTTGGCCAACAGCACTCCGTGGTCATTTACGTAGGTCTACAGAGCAGTCTGAAGTTGTAGTCTGAAATATCTGGAGAGCTAAAAGTTGTTTTCAGATCTGTCCAGTATATTCAGTGGGGAGGGATCATGGGAGTCATCAGTGGTTTATAAGTGGGCTGGGACCTGCCAGGGCCGTGGCAGTCTCCAAAAAGTGGGGCTTGGCCCGGGCCCGTGCCACCGCAACATTGACGGGACACATTATCCCGCCATGAAGTCATTCAATCTGACAGAAGTGACAGCCAGCCACAGCGACGCTATGACTGGCTGCCACTTCCGTCAGTCATAGTAACTACCTCTGGTGACCCCTCGCGTGAGTGGTCATCAGAGGCAGTTACTGTTCCTTTGATTTCCCACCCCTTCCCCGGGCCGCCGAGTCGTCTTTAACCCTCGGCGAGCCTGGGGATTCCTCGACATATTTCGAGGTTTATAAAAGATGGCTTGAATTGTGTACTTTTCAAGCCATCTTTTAAAACCCCGAAATGTTTAAAAAGATGGCTTGAAAACTACGCAAACCGTAAGGTATGCACTCACACATATATAGATGTTATATATTTGTGTGCGTACCTTACTATGGTTTGGGTACTTTGCAAGCCATCTTTTATAAACATAGAAATATCATATTTCTATGTTTATAAAAGATGGCTTGCAAAGTACCCAAACCATAGTAAGGTACGCACACAAATATATAACATTTTATATATATGTGTGTGCATACCTTAGGGTTTGTGTACTTTTTAGGCCACTCCCCCAAATGAGCCCCTGCCCTTCGATTTCTTACCCCACTTAAAGCCGTGGGCGTCATAGTGCAAAACACCTGCAGAGCCGCAGGTTGCAGATCCATGGTCTACAGTTCCCCTCCAACTCCACCCACTCACACACAAGGCTGCGCTCTCAGTCCGATTATGAAGCTTGCATAACTGTTCCGCCGCCTCTGTGTCCCCCTGCACCAGTGACTGTCAGTGGCTTCTGTGTGCTCGTTAACAGGCTGACTCATGCCACGGGGATGTTTTTCCTGACGCATGTCAAGTCTACCTTTTCGCATCTCTTCCCCCCCCCCGGAATGTTCATTTGCAGCACCACCACTGTATCTTTTCCACGATCTTAATGCACAGTAACCAGCCCCCCAAATCAGCACTGCTGATAGCAACTCTCCTTGATCCTGGAGTACAATAACCAGCATATCTAGCACAATGTCATGACCATGTTCACCGCACGATAATTGGGCATGTTAAAGGACTCTCCAGTTCAGCGAGGTCCTGCATACATCTGCGGGGAGTGGACGGACGCACGCTTTATCGGTAAAGTAGGGCTCAAATATCCCCAGCACGTTGAGCTATTAAATCCCCTCAGGCTGAAAGTCTGGTTTAGCAGAAGCTCTTACTGCCATATTCATCTACTGCTCCACCGTGTTGTTCGAACATCTTTATTTAGCTTCCACCATTAAGAAAATACATGTATTATTAATTAGGTGTTTGCCTGTTCGAGGGATACCGTTGGTGACCACCACAGTATATGGTGTCTAGACTGGCCTCGGCACCACTTGCAAACTTTAAACGATCTAAAAATGTAAATCAGAATATGTTCTTATGGACGCCCGTAGTCGAGAGATGCAGCTTTATGTAGCTTTTTGGGGTGATGAGCGATGGAGTGGAACAGGGGCCAGGCCTGACAGCTTGGAGGTTTTGGAACTGGGTGCGGTTTTTAGTTTAGGCTTTTTAGTGTGCTTTAGAGCCACTCAGAAGCTGAAACTATTGCATTAGAGTACAGATAGGGAGACATTGGCATATGAAGAGGGACACAAAGCTTGTAGGTGTTTGGTTACTGGGACACCCATTGACTGCCCATGGTCAGGCTAACCCATATAGCCATTGTGACCCAGTTCCTGCCCGTCCCCACACAAAACACCACCTCATTGGAACTCTTTGAGCTCGCTTTATTCAAGACTCGCCATCAAACTTTGTGCGTGAAATTCCTGCCATTGTTTGTTCAAAGCAGTCTTGTGGGAGATAATGACTCAAGTGAAGTTGTAAATGTGCTAGTGTTCTTCATGAAGTCCTGTTAAAAACAAACATTGGAATTTGCAGGCACTGCTATTGGATAGCCAGGTACACACGCCATTTTGCACCTGCTACCATCAAAGGCCAGTTAATACCACAACGGCGTGCCTGCCAAGTTGTTTCACGTGCCCACACAAAGCCGAAATTGTTGGCACTGCCAATGCTTGTTTGTGTGTTATTTTCCAGACCTCGCTTGCGAAGTTTGCTGTCTTTCCAGCCTCAGTAGTGCTTTCTGTATGGTGCCGTCCGCAAGCAAGGCCCTAACTCTTTCTTTCACTGGTCCTGGAAGGTTCGCAAAGTATCTTTGCCGTTGACAGTCCTCTACTTTCATAGATCTGTAGCAACCCAAAGGCCAAACAGCAGGTCCACTTTCAGCAACGGGCCGAACAGTAAACCAGGTACATATGGCGCTCTGGAGCCACTACGGTGGTGATTTGGTCAAGTATACAAGCTTTTAAATGCAATGTGATATTCACTCAACAGACCGCACATCGCTTTGCATTCAATAGAGTTGTTACAGGCACAGATATTTTGTAGAGCCGCGTTCCCTTTTCACGTCAGATCACACACACAATAAATAGCCGAACAATACTGAAAGACGAGTACTTAGCAGCTCTGTTGTTGAGCTACAGATGGAGGTGGAGGCTGCGGTAACCAATGACTGCCATAATCTGTTCATGATCACAGGGAAGAATAAGCAGCAGGCACCAATCCTCCATTGAAGCCGCAATAGCAACAGCGCTCCCGTGATCATGCAGCGCAGCGAAGGAGCCGTCCTACAGACGATATGCCAGTGGTTCAGTTTCTGTCCTTGGTGCTGAAGTTTTGTTTTTGTAAAGTCACCCATACCAACACATTCTGATGGGAGTAAACGTTGTTGTTGTTTCTGGGCTCAGTCTTGTACGTTTCAGTCGAGAATAATAGGGACATTGGGACCAACCGGCTTACACAGGCGAAGGATGTCTGCTACTGTGACCCTGGCATAAGAGTTATACACTTAATACAGAATCGCACGTTCAGAACGCATACTCGAGAGACCCGGGTAGGTTTTGTAGCACTTTGGAACACGAAGATCAAACCGTAGCTCTGGCAACTGGGTGTACTACCAGCTCCGGAGCAACGACCTGGGCAGGGAAGTTCTTTCAGGTGAGATTCACTCAAGTTCTAGTCATATCACACCATGTCAAACTGAATCACTCCTCCAATTGCCACTTGTAATCCGAGGCAATTTTAGAGTTCGGCTTTGTGCATCAAAAGACATTCAGCCCCATAATTTGCATATCTTTTGACATCACAAGGATTGACATCAGTGTTCGATACTTGAGTGCATGGCAAGTTACATTGCAAGAACTTGCTCTGAGTAGTCGAAGAGACAAATTACTGTTCTGTGCAGCACACGAATGGTCACTATTACAAAGCAACACCATAGTCTAAACCATGAGTCAGACTTTTTGAAGACTCTGCACTGTGAACTGAATCACTTAATAGTCCTACCAATTTTTATTGTGAAATAGCCAAAATGAAATTTCGACTTTTTACACAGAATACACCAAATACCTATCAGATTAAAAGGACAAATAAACATTTTCATAATCAAAAATTATACAGATTAACAGTTCAGAATAAAAAGGAAAGAAGAAAAATCCTCATAAAAAAGTGAAAACATAAAAACATATTAATTATTTCACAATTCATCTGAACATATTCTCACAGCTTAATTAACCAAATTAAAATAATTAAGAATCTTTACAATCTCTAGCGTAAGAAAAACTTCATTTCCTGAAACGATTCTAACCCAAATATTTTGAAAAACCAAAGATTAAACTTTGTGGACAAATCTTTGCAGTCTGCCTCACCTCAGTTCCCTTGTCAATGGGCATGCCAACAGAATCTGTTTAACTGAGTGCTTTAAGTTCATCTGACACTCCTGCCAGATATCATTCGGATAGGCAACACCATCTCTAATATGCAAGATTTCCAAACAAGATGTTTAATTTAAATCTAAGAAAGTTTGCTCTGATCTTAGGATCTGGGAGTTTCTTTAAATATGTGGGTACATTTCATATGAATGGTAATCATGTGGGAGCCTAGCTTCACTATCTCTGTTTCTAAGATATTTAACTCCAATTTAGTGGGACAGGCACTGATCACAGAACCCAGATACGTTATTTCCTTTGCCAGGGGAATTACTTGATTGTCAATTTTTCAGGTGAACGATTTTGTCTTTGCCCGTGGTCGCTTAAATATCATTATTCTGGATTTTTTAGGGTTTATTTTAAGTCCATTTGATTTAGTATATTCACCCAGGGCCTCCGCTAATCATTGAAGGCCGATTGGTGTATAGTCCAGAATAACAATATCGTCAGCATAGGCCAAACAGGATATCCTAATGTCTCCAATCTTAGGGCTTGCCAAAAGAAGGGTTAGGAAGCACAGAAACAGATCGGATAACTAAAGATTAAATAAGAAGGGAGCCACCAGGCATCCCTGGCGGACACCTCTCTGTATTTGAATCACCTGCTACAAATCTCCTGATCTGGATAGTCTCACATGTAGATTTGAATTATGGTGAAGTCTATCAGGATAGCCAGTAAATTATCTGGGGACCCCCCCACCTCTTCAATTTGCCCCATAGGCGATCTCTGTCGAATCAAAGGCCTGGGATAAATCCACCCAGTCCCAAACGGAGGTTTTACCCCCTTGACATTTCTCCCTAAGCTCAAGCAACAGAGGACCAGATTGTTAAGTGCGGTAGAAAGGCATCTCCGAAACCCTGTTTGAAATCTTCCAGGTCTCTAAGAACCAGACCCGCAAAGACTTTACCATCCGCATCCAATAAGGATATTGGGCGGTAGTTAGCAGATGCCAAACGATCACCACGCTTATAAATAGGAACAATCACGGAACTCCTCCATGAATCAGGGATTGTTGTTGACTTAATTATATTATCGAATGGTGCCTTTAACACCCTGGCCCAAAGTACATGATTAGACTTTAAGATCGCATTTGAAAGTCCGTTAGGGCCAGCTGCCCGTGATACAGAAGATTTAATTAAGATTCTAATCTCTTCGAAGGAATAATTAAGTGACCAATCAGTGGTGAGAACAATCTTAGGTTCTCTGATCTCTGGTGGGCCATAGATATTGCTAAGATGTGTCCCTGTATTGATTTCTTATTAATTAGAGACCAAAAATTATGCGAAAGACCGCGTTTAACATATCCTCCCTGTCTTTCTGTAGCCTTAAAAACCTTTGGGATCTCATCCAGTTGCTAAAATTATTGTTAATAGATCTGGCCGCTTGGAAGACGCTGAGCTATGCTCTTGTTTGATTTTTTTTTAAAGTCTAAAGCTTTCTACTTCTTTCCCTCTTTTTTTTCAAAGTTTGAATGTCAAAACAGTGTTGGTGTGTGTTTTTTGTTTATTGCGGGACGCAAGTCCGGTTGATTGAGGTTCCATAAGTATTCCACAAACTGGGCAGGGTTAGAGTGTATTAAAAGATCTTGATCAGTCCAGTCATTAGTGATTCTCTCTAGGCTGTTATTTAGGGTTTGTCCCCCCTCCCAAATCTAACCAGCCTATTTCCTGCCACATTGGAACTCAATGGTTGCGTCACACGTATACTTTTCAGATTTTGTGAGATCTCAAAAGATGCAACCAACATGGCGTTATCACTCAGTTTTTCCTCTATGATTTTGAAGTGACCACAGCTTTCAAACGGATTCTGGGAAACCAAAAACATAATCAATGGTGGAACATGAAGCACCCCTTCTCCATGTTGGTGCTGCTGGTATATCTGCACCCATATTACCATTCAAGATCAGCAAGCCCCAATCAGTCATAAAACTGACACCATATTCGGCCATCCTTTGTCTTTCACTTACACTGGGCAGAATATGGGGGGGGCATCCCTGAAACAGTGAGAATTAAAATCTCCCATGATCATTACGTCATCTCTTGGATATTGAGTAGTACATATAATCAGAATGTCCCACAACTTCTGCACAAAGACAAGTATAGGGAATTGGGCCGGATTCCAGGAAATATTTACCAGTAGCCACCCCCTTTCTCCCTCAATATCCCTTAGTATTGCTCTAATTATCATGATCCCCAGAGCTTCTTTAAAGAGTAGGACTGAACCTCCAAAAACCTAATTTCGAGTGGATTGTGTCCTCCAACGTATTCCACATCTTTGACATGTAATGTCCACAGCTGTGCTGCTTCAGAATGGTTTTCGGCAGAGGGCGTCCTGCGGTGGTGGCGTCGGGTCGATGTCGAGGGTGACGTCATCGGATGTTATAAATGGGAAGCACGGCGCCCGTAGCCTCAGTTCTGTTTTTTTCCGACAACGTGTTTGCTTTGAGAACTTGGCGCGCCTCGTGTGATCTTCTTCGAAGAAAATGTCTTCATATTCTACCCGTCCGACTCCGCGTTCTGGGTTTAAGACATGCCGGGACTGTACGTCCAAAATGTCGATTACGGACGCGCACCGGCTTGTGGCGTCTGGGCGAAAGTCATGATACCGACGACTGCTTGAAGTGCCAGTCGTTGACTGCCAAGGCCTTGCAGGAGCGTAAGGGGAAGTTGCAGGTAGGTCGGGTTTTCTAAATCTCAAAAATCCCAAAAACCTATGGGTATTTCCACCGACGATTAGAGGGGTGACTCTCCTCGTCAGAAGGAGTCCCGGGGATCTCGATCCCGGAGTGGGTCCCACCACTCGTCCTCGTCACTCCCGAAGCGGCGTCACCGGTTGCCTTCCCCGTCATTGTCGGATGATGGCTCAGTGAGGAAAGTGGCTTGTCCCACTAAATCCTCAACTCCTGAGGAATGGGAGGCATTCAGGGAGTAAATTCTGGCGATTTTTCAATCCCAGGGCACAGTTCCGTCCGCGCCTTCGACAGAAGCCGGCAGGGAACGGTCTCGGTCCCACGGCGCGATAAGCATCGGGAACCGTCGAGGTCCCGTTCGGACAAGGCTCCGGTGGATCGCCAGAGACGTGGCAGATCCAGGTCTCGGTCTTCGTCCCCAGCGAAACCGCAGAAATCTGGAAAGGGCTTGAGGTCGGCGTTCACACCGTTGAGTGTGGCTGTCAGAGCTTTACCTTCAATTCAGCCCTCAGACCCTTCGGTGCTGTTGTCGACGTCGATGCCATCATCGTTCTCAACGCCTTCGGGGCTATTTGGCCAGAATTTGCTGGTGGAGGCCCCTGGTACTGTGGATCCTCAGAGAAAGGCTTTATCCAAGACTGTGAGGCCTGTTGTGGACTCCAGGGCCGCTCCTGTCCCTAGGAAGGAGTTCTTTCATTCTCTGCATGATATTTATGAGGATGAGGAGAGGTCAGATATGGAGCTTGAGCCTGTTGAAACTCAGGAGGCTCCTGACATGGTCTTTTCTGAGGACAGTCAGTTGGAGGAGTTGCGTCAGTCGTTACATGTGAGTGGCCTTGACACATCTCCTGAGGTGGAGTTTGGTAGGCCAGAGACAGGGGCTCATGCTGAATCCTTCTATAGGAGGTTGATGTCTCGAGTTAGAGTATCTCGGGTGGTCCTGTCCTCCGGTTGCCTTTGATCAGGATGACATGACTGATATTTTGGATCAGGGTCCGTCCACTGACCCAGTGTTGCCTTTTCATTTGGCATTGCGAAAAAGGATGGCGGCTACTTGGCAGACCCCGGAGGTTCTTTAAGTCGTTGAGAAATACCACCCATCCAGTAGCGACCCCAGCTACCTATCCACTCACCCCACTCCAGAGAGTCTGGTGGTTCAGGCAGCTACGGCCACCTCGAGGTAGGCGGCGTACCCTACCATCCCTCCTGATAGGGACGACAAGCGCTTCGATGGTTGGGCATGCAAGGTATTTTCTGCTGGGAGTATGATATGGCATTTGTAACGCGCCTATACACAAGTGTTTCAAGGCGCGACGAGGCGGGGGGGAACAAGGGGAGAACAGACAACGATCCTACTAGGCCAGGTGCCATTTAGATCGCGCAAGTGCAAGGGTAGGGGGACTGGGAAAAGTGCAAGGGGAAGGGGAGAGGGGAAGTGCAGTACATGGTTAGTAGAATACAAGATAAGTAATAGGGCCAGCTGGTGGCAAGTGCAAGGAGAGTGCAGTACATGGTTGGTAGAATACAAGATAAATAATAGGGCCAGCTGGTGGCAAGTGCAAGGTAAGTGCCGGGAGAAGGGGCTGTAGGATACAGAGACAGTCCCGTAGTGCAGGGAAGAGTGGCAGGGCCAAGGACCGAGATTGGTGAGTGGACAGTTGCAGATTAAGTGCAGGTTCAGTGATTTTAGCAGGGGAGAGAGGGAGAGAAAGCAGAGGCAAAGAGGAAGGTTTTGAAGTGATTCCGGAACCGGAGATGGTTCTCCAAGTTTCAGGGAGGCAGGAAGGCTGTTCCAGAGGCAGGAAGGCTGTTCCAGAGGCAGGAAGGCTGTTCCAGAGGCAGGAAGGCTGTTCCAGAGGGAGGCCCCTGCTGCGGAGAGTCATCTACCCCCAGCTTGTTGCTTGGAGAAGCGGCTGACCCTGAGGTAGTTGGAGGTGGATGAGCGAAGAGCTCGAGAAGGAAGATATTTAGGAAGAGAGAGTTGAAGGTATTTTGGCCCAAGGCCACAGAAGGCCTTGTGGACAATGCAGAGGGTTTTGAACTTAATCCTCGCGGCCACTGGGAGCCGGTGTAGCGATTTCAGTCCTGGAGAGATGCGGTCCCTGGGCTTGAGGACAAGGACAAGTCTTGCAGTCCTGTTCTGGATGAGTTGCAAAGTGCGGAGAGTAGAGGCAGGAAGATTTAGATAGAGGCTGTTACAGTAGTCCAGCTTCGAGAGAACCAGGGCTCTGGAGATAGTGAGCTTCTGGGGGAAGGAAAGGAAGGATACCTCTGAGGTGTAGCTGGTAGTGTGACTTCTTAGAGACGTCAGATATGTGATGAGTGTGTGGAGTCGAAGATGACCCAGAGGTTTTTTGCCTTGCATGTAGGAGCAGGAAGAGGGTCAAGGGAGGCCGGCCAGAGAGCTGCAGGGAAGGAGGGAGTGGGTGTGCTGATAAGTAGAATCTCGGTCTTACTGGCATTAAGGTAGAGGTCGTTGGCGGCCCCCCATTCCTGGATAGCAGAAAGACAGTCGGAGATGAGGGAAGGGGAAGAGGAGGCCAAGGGTAGCCTGAAAATGAGCTAGGTATCATCCGCATAGCACTGGAAGTTGGGACAGAGCGGCGATGCGGTGAGCAAGAAGTGGCAGGCACTGGTTGTACAGCCAGTGGGAGAGGTTAGATCCCTGGGGGACACCACAGGTAGAGAAAAAGATGTCAGAGAGGAAGGAACCCAGTTGGGCCTAGGAGGGTCGATTGGAGAGGAAAGAGGTCAGCCACGCCAGAGCATGACCAGTGATACCCAGGTTATCACGGAGACGGTTGAGCAGGATGGTGTGGTTGACAGTGTCAAAGGCAGAAGAGAGGTCGAGCAAAATGAGAACACAAGGGGTGTTAGAGTCCAGGTTTGAGAGCAGGTCCTCGTGGATGTTCAGGAGAGTAGTTTCCGTGCTTCTGGCAGCTCTGAAGCCAGACTGATGTTAATGAAGACTACCAACAGATTCAACATGGAGATTAAGCTGGGAGATGGCCAGTTTCTCCAGGAGCTTTACCAGGAAGGGAGTGATAGAGATTGGGTGATAGTTGGGCAGGAGGGGTCGGAAGAGGGTTTAAGAAGGGGGTGCACAGGGAGTGCTTGAGGGGGGATGGGAAGACTCCAGAGGCGAAGGAGTGATTGCAGAAGTCAGCCAGGGCAGGCGCCAGGGAGTCGATGTGGTCCTTGATAGTTTTGGAGGAATAGGGGTGGACCTGTTTTGACAAGACTTTCATAGATCGGACTTGTCTCGAAACCTCGTCAGCAGAAAAAAGGCGAAAGGCAGAGAAGGAGGGAGGAGGGGTGGCTGCAGAAGGGCCAGATGGGAGAGCAGGGAATAGAGGAGGGGAGGTGAAAGGAGGAGAGTGCGGACAGGATGTCTTGAGTTTTTAAATGAAGTGAGAGGCCAGTGCCGTGCAGAGGGCCTGGGAGGGGACAGGAGAGGTGGAGACTGCAGCAGGGTTGGCCAGCTCCTTGCAGATTTTAAAGAGTTTGGCTGAATTGTTAGATGCCGCAGAGATGCGGGCTTGGATAAGGGCTCTCTTCTTAGTGAGAACGGAGAGCCGGTATTGCCTTTGGAGCAGGCGGCAGGCCAGTTTGTCAGAGGATGAACATGAAGCGCGCCATTTCCTCTCTGCCACCCTGCACTTGCGTTTAAGGGTGACGAGATCTTAGTCGTACCAGGAGTTACATTTGGATTTGGGCTTCAGGCGGATTCTCATGACAGGGGCCAGGTCGGCCAACTCCACTTGTGCCTTGGCAAGGTTTTTACACACACTGTGGAATTCTCTCTAGCGGCTGAGCATATCCCTGAGGGGCAAGAAAGGGATGGGTTCCTTGCTTTTGTACAGGATGGCAAGGATGCCATGTGTAAATCCCTTCAGTCTGGGTTGGACACGGCTGATAGTGTTAGCCAGTCCATGGTGGCGAGCACCGTGATACGCAGGTTAGGGTGGTTGCGGAAGTCAGGTTCTGCTCCGGATGTGCAAGCCCGTTTTCTGAACATGCCCTTTGATGGCTCTCATTTGTTTGGCAGCAAGGCTGATGAGATCCTTGAGAGGTTGCAGACCTCCAAAGTTGCTGCTAAATCTTTGGGCGCAGCTGTGCATCAACCTCCGCCTTTTTGTCCTAGGGGACAACAGTGGAGGGTGGGGTTCCTTTCTTTACTACTCCTCTTTTGGTAGAACGAGAGGGGCCGCTAATCGAAGGGGCCACTGCAAAGGTACCCGTGCTGGACGGGGAAATGCCTTTTTGCCTTCAGGCGCTGCCACAGCTGCTCCAAAACAGATATCCGGGTATGTTCCATTGTTCGTCGGTTGGGGGCAGACTGTCTCAGCATCTCGAAGAATGGCGAGCCATTACTTAAGATGCGTGGGTTCTGTAAACAATAGACCACGGCTACTGCCTCCCCTACCTAAAATGGCAATCCACCGGGGAATCTGTTTGAAGCTTCCTGATCCGCTCCTTGTGCAGGAAATCGTGACCCTGCTGGAGAAAGGCGCCATAGAACTAGTGCCTGTGGCGGCGAGGAACAAGGGATGGTATTCGCCATATTTTTTATTCCAAAGAAAGACGGGGGACTGAGACCCATCTTGGACTTGCATTGTTTGAACAAGTTCCTCAGGAAGGACAAGTTCAAGATGGTCACTCTTTCTCGGGTCCTTCAGGCCCTTCGACTTCAGGATTGGTTGGCGTCTGTGGACCTACAGGATGTTTATTTCCATGTGCCGATCCATCCAAAGCACAGAAAATACCTGAGGTTTGCGGCTGGCAACTCACACTTTAAGTTTCGGGTCCTGCCATTCGGATTGTCCTCCGCCTGAGGGTCTTCACCAAGCTAATGGTGGCTGTGGCAGCGTATTTCAGGAGAGGGGGGGGGTTCACGTCTACCACTACCTGGACAACTGGCTGATCTGAGCGTGTTCTCCCGAACAAGCCTTGGATCATGTCAGGCTCACCTGCCACTCCCTTCACAAGCTGGGCTTCTCCCTAAACTTCAAGAAGTTGCATATGACGCCTTCCCAGCAGCTCCAGTACATCGGGGCTGTGTTGGACACGTCCTGGGGGAAGGGCTTGCCTCCCAAGGTGAGGGCTCATCACATTGTACAGTTGGTCAACATATTTCAACATGCCCAGAGTCCTCCGGCTTTCGAATTCTTAAGGTTGCTCGGCCTCATGGCATCCTGCATGTTTCTGGTGCCAGAGGCCATACTGAGGATGAGATCCCTTCAATGGGTTCTCAAGATGCAGTGGTCCCAATTCTCAGGCAAGATCTCGGATCCTATTCAGATTCCACTCTCGGTCTCGCAGAATCTTTTGTGGTGGGCCAGAGAAGAGAATCCGATGAAGGAGGAGCCGTTTTGGCAACCATGGCCGGAGGTGACGGTGGTGCCAGAAGCTTCCCTCACGGGTTGGGGAGCTATTGCCAACGGTAGACCGCCAGTGGTCGTTGGTCTCCGTCAGAGTCCAAATTCCACATAAACCTTTTGGAGCTGAGCGCCATCAGGCTGCCCCTGAAGGCTTTTCTGCCATCTGTGCAGGGGAAGAGTGTCCTGATCATGACGGACAACACAGTGGCCATGCATTACCTCAACAAAAAAGGGGGGGTAGGGTCACTTCCGCTGTGCAGAGAGGCAATGCAGCTCTGGTTCTGTGCGATACAGCAAGGAGTCTCACTCTAGGCAGCTCATCTAGCCGGAGAGGAGAATGCGGCGGCGGACTCTCTCAGCAGGCAAAGCACGGTGTCCCGCGAGTGGGAGTTGGCTCAGGAAGTAATTTAGGAGATCTTCGCCCTTTGAGGAACCCCTCAAGTGGATCTGTTCGCGACCGGTTCCAACTGGAAGTGCGAGAGAGAAGTGCGAGAGATTTTGCTCAAGGGAATTTCCTCCGAGAGGAGACTTAGGGGATGCATTGGTTGTGGATTGGTCTGTACGTCTTTCCTCCGGTCCCCATCATTCCTCAGGTGCTAAGGAGGTTGCAGAGGTTCGGATACCACATGATCCTCATTGGTTCGGATTGGGCCAGGAGAGCGTGGTACCCGGACCTTCTGGAAATGTCCATCTGACCTCCACGCCGTCTTCCCCACAGATAGGATCTTCTCTCTCTCTCGTGTGCGCGGGGAGTGGGTCGGGTTCTCCATCCAGAGGTCAAGACTCTAAACCTTCACGCTTGGTTGCTGAAAGGTTGAGATATAAGGATTGGGAACGCCCGGATGACGTGATGGAGGTGTTGCGTTCGGCCAGGCGGCCGGCTACCAAATCCCTGTTCCATTGCCATAAGTTTAGCAACTGGTGCAGGGGAAACAATGTAGATTCTTTTCAGTGTTCCATTCTGATGGTTCTTTCTTTCTTGCTTTCTTTGGCC
This sequence comes from Ambystoma mexicanum, assembly GCF_040938575.1. NCBI lineage: Eukaryota > Metazoa > Chordata > Amphibia > Caudata > Ambystomatidae > Ambystoma > Ambystoma mexicanum. The sequence continues at coordinate 184,508,216 of NC_090931.1, read as the reverse complement.
CACAGGGGTCTACAAGTGGGTACCATTAAAGGTTACCTAGCGGCGCTGTTTATTTTCAAGCGCTCGTCTGAAGAATGTTCTTATTTTAAGATTCCTTTGATTTCCCAATTTCTAAAAGGGCTCACAAATGTGTTCCCGCCGCCCCCTTTCAGGTGCTGGTTTGGGATCTGAATTTGGCCTTGAAATTCCTGATGAGTGCTCTGTTTGAACCGCTACACTCTTGTCCTTTGAGACTTATCTTTCAAGACGGCTTTCTTGGTTGCAGTTACATCTGCTCGCAGAGTGAGTGAACTGCAGTCACTTTCATCTAAGCCACCCTTTACTGTGTTCCCCAAGGATAGGGTTGTACTGAGGTATGCACGTCCTTCCTACCTAAGTTAGTTTCTGAGTTTCATCTGAGCTAGAAAGTGGTACTTCCTGCATTCTATGCTCCCCCCCTCATCCTACTAAGGATGAGGAGAGACTTCATAGGTTGGACCATCAGAGAGCTTTCAGCTTTTATATCTCCAGGATGTCCAGGGTCAGAGTGGACGACCAGCTTTTTGTGAGATACACTGGACACCGATTGGGTCAGGCTGTTACTAAACAGACCTTGTCCAGGTGGATTATCCTCACCATTACTGAATGTTACAGATTGGTGGGCAAGGACCCTCCGGAGGCGTTGAGAGCTCACTCCACTAGGGGAGTGGCTACATCCACAGCCCTACAGCGGGGGGTTCCTATTAGGAATATTTGTGACACAGCAACTTGGTCTTCCATCCACACCTTTGTCCAGCATTACTCCCTGGATGCGCTCCATGATCAGGATATGGCCTTTGGTAAAGCAATGCTTTATTCTGCCGTCTGATTGGGTATTCTAAATTGTTTTCCCTCCTCCTTTCTCAGGTACTGCTTTGGGAGTCTGTCAAAGAAGTGGAATACGTTGGAGGACACAATCCATTCGAAGAACAAGTTACTTACCAACTGGTAACGTTCTTTCGACTGGATGTTCCTCCAACGTATTCCACATCGCCCTCCCAGCCTGCCCCTCTGAAGAATTTCCTATGCTATTGCAGGTTGCGTTCCTGCAAGGCTATGTGCAGTCAAGCCGTCGTTGTGTACGAGCATGTTACACGTTATGGGGGGAAAACATAACTGAGGCTACGGGCCCTGTGCGCCTATTTATAACATCCATTGACTTCACCCTTGACGGAGGCCTTTGAGGGACATCGACCCGACGCAGGACGCCCTTTGCCGAAAAGATTTCCGAAGCAGCACAGCTGTGGACATTACATGTCAATGATGTGGAATATGTTGGAGGAACATCCAGTCGAAAGAACGTTACCAGTTGGTAAGTAACTTGTTCAAACTTCCCGTGGGACGTCCCACCTCCACCACATTAGCCAATTGATGATGAGCTGAAAAACCATCAATATCAAATGACGTTGTCAGTGAAGTTTCTTGGAAGAAGAAAATCAAACCATATGATTTAAATATATGGCATTTCAGTGCCTCATTACAGAACAAATTAAAACCCCTTGTGTTCCATGAGGGGGTTCTCATCTTCAATTTAGTTAGAGATGCTGATCAACCAAATACGGTTTATACAGAATCTGGGAAAAAATCTCAGCGACCATCTCCAAGGCTGTTGGTGGTGAGATTGAGTCTTTCATCATTTGAGGTTGAGAATCTTGATCCATATTCCTCTTGGAAGTAGCATTTAGATTGATCCCTTCCGGCTGTATTTCTGAAATTTAAAATCTTCTACGTGACCATTCCGAACTTGCGCCCAGGATACCCAACTTCGATTTCAACACAAGTTTTGCAATATCGGTGTTAGGGAGGCATGGAAATCCAACTACCTCAATGTCCGCCATTGTAAAGTATTTAAGCTTGAGATTGCCTTGATCTCAGCCATGATTGCTGATCGATTCAGCGGAGCTGACCATTTATTGCTAGGGGTAGAGCGAGACAAATATAGAGATAGACCCTGCAATGGGATCTCAGACTCAGTTGTTTTCTGATCCCCCCCCAATTGAATAGGAGTTGATTTCTCTTCTGTTTTTTTCTCTCTCCAGACTGCTCCTGGAAATCTTGTCATTTCTTGAGCGGTTTTAAATTTAAGGAGCCATGCATTTTTATCCTTTCGTTGATGCTCCATTTCTTAAGTTAGGCAAGTCAGTTTGACCTCCCGCTACGACAGACAGTGATTTGTCGTTTGCTGCCGCTTTTGTTTTTGATTTTAGGAAGATTGGGGCAATCTTAACGGAATGTTTGGCTGCTTTTAAAAAAATGGGAGCAATCCTTAGCAGGGGTTTGATCGGATCCATTTGGATCCCCAATGTAAGCTTGTTACTTCTTGTTCCTTGTTAGCTATGCTGGGCTGCGGGGAGGGCAGCAACACTTTATATCGGAAGATTACCATCCGTCCTCCCTTCGGCTACCTCTTCCATATTTATCTTTTTCTCTGGTAATTCAGCTTGTTTTCGTTTGAGATTTCAGATAAAACTATTAGTAGCTCCTGATTTTTTGGTATTCTTTTTTTGATAAGAAAGCATCTTTTTTGGGGTCATCAATTATTTCTATCAATTCTGAGGCAATACCTTGCCATTGTTTTCTTCGTTTTCTCTCCGACTTCCCATTGCTTTTCTTAAACCTTTTTTTGGGGGTGGGAACTCGGTTGAATTATAATAGAAGCCTCTTCCTCCACCACCTGGTCCGCCTATGGTCTAAGAGCATCTTCGCTCTCAACCAGTTGAGCTAGGCGGATACATTCACCCATCGTTGAAGCAGAGTGTGGAGTATCATCCAGCTTGTGGTAAACCAATGTTACTTGGACACACTTGCAACACCTCCAACCTTGTTCCTGGAGTAGAGTGGTATTAACTCGCAATACATTCTGGTTTTGATTAACCATATCTACCCTGGCAACCTCCCATTTAGAGGTTAAGGCATCCAGTTTTTGTATTGAGTTGCGAATTGCTGACGTGATACCACCAGAGTTTCTTTAATGGAGTCATTCACAGCTGATTTTAAACTACCAGGGCAGTATTGTTAATTTCGAGGTCCTTTGTAATTTCCAGCAAATGACCCGAGTGGTGTTGAACTTCGGATCTGATGTCTTCAAAAACCTTCACAAGTGAGCCCAGAACAAAGTTGAGGGCTGTCATAGTTGAAGAATGTTGCTGTTCTTCTTGGGGCGCTTTACCCCTCTTCTCATCTTCAACACCATCTCTCTCTGTCGCAGCTTTTTTTTCCTGATACATTTTGGCAACTCTAGACACCTCCAACAGAGCTGAGATTGCGTTCAATTCAAAGGACGAGTCTAAATTTGGCAAAATATCAGAATTCACAAGATCTTCCTCTGGTAGATCTATGATTAGCTCACCCTGAACCAAGTCCAGTGGTGGATGTTTGGCTGGTACATGTTTCTCCTTAGCCCTCATTTCACTTACACTTGTTCCTCTTTGGTCATGTTCGCGAGGAAAATAGTTCAAGATTGTATTTTTGATAGTCGTAGCTGTTAGGATGCATTCCCTATTCAAGGATGGGTTTTGCTTTAAGGGAGCGCCCTTAGCTGTAGATGCCTTCAGGTCTCTCTGAGCAGAGGTAAATGATTGGGGTAGGCCCGAACCCAATGATTGCTGTTCATCAATAGGGAAAATGCTTTGCTTTCTAAAGAAGCCACTTTTACCGTTACCCGAAGGTGGTGCTCTAAAGATAGATCTACTGACCTGTAGCAAATTATTACCTCTCACAGCAGAGTACTCTATTTCAGGTGCCCGTAGGTCCATTCCCACTGAGGCACTCCGTAGGTTATAGTCTTCATTCGGGTGGTCACAGCCTCGATGAACTTTATATTTTAGGCTCTGTGTTTTTATTATAGTTGATGAGGCATCGGTGGAAAATGCGTTCAGAAGCCAGCTGAGTAGTAATATGTTTGCGGTCAGATGGTTCAAAGGTGGAACGCCCACAGTCCCCGCCTAACCAATATCGCCTTTCCAAACGCGCAAGGAGCTCACTTGTAAGAGCTTAAAGGTCCAAGTCGCTCATTCAGCGACTACAGGCTGAGTAGTAATGTGTTCACGGTCGAGCGGGTCGAAGGCAGAACACCTGCAGTCCCCGCCTAACCAGTAGCACCTTTCCACCCGCGCGAGGAGCTTGCTTTTAAGAGTTTATAGAGGGCTTAAAGATCAAGGTCACTCCTTCAGCGCCGACTAGTGTGCAAGACGCCTTCTGTCGCTTTCATTTCCAGGGAAGAGCATATTGATGTATACCCCCGCCTTGTCCCACTTGGCACTTCAAACAAAGTGCTGGAGCGTCCGTCTATGCACACGCCATGCGCTGTCTGTCGAATAAAGTCAGACAGGTAGATAGAAAAATTTGATTAGTTTAAATGAAATGATACGAAAACAGGAGTAAAGAGATGTTCGGGTTGTATTATATGAATGAATCTCCAAAGCAAGTCCGTAACAGGAGAAGCAAATAAATCAGTCACCCGTGTTGACTTTAGAGGGGCGGCTCGTCAAATCACAATGTTTTTAGTGTGAACACACGATTACCTTCGCTTTCGCTGATGATTAGAACTGCAGCGTCCAGGCCACCAGCGATGCCACGGACTGCCAATCTGTTGCCTCACTCCGCGGCCGCAGTGAGTGCTTGAAGGGAAAATTCTCCTCGTCCACCTTCAATAGAGCCAGTAGAAAGACTCAGGACCAACGCCAAGGGTTCTCCAGACTGCAGCTGTCACTCTGCTGCCTCACTCTGCGGCCCGCTCCGTGGCCGCAGTGTGTTCTTGAAGGGAAAATGCTCCTCCACCTTCAATAGAGCCAGTAGAAAGACTCAGGACCAACGCCAAGGGTTCTCCACAGACTGCAGCTGTCACTCTGCTGCCTCACTCCACCAATATTGTCCTACCAATATTGACAGATAGGCACAGTAAGTTAAGTTCTGAAGCTGGGGCTGGAGCCTCTTCTGCAATTTAGGTTTTGGACCACACATCTTCTCCATGGTTGTTGCTATGAGGAGGGGGCTGGGAGCAGGGTGGCATTGTCCCACCTAATTTGCTAATTTGTGCTATGTTACCCTAATATGTGACCAGTCTCCTCTCCCTTCCCCTCGAAAGCCACCTTAGAGTGGTTATACAGTAAAAGGCGCGCCTCCGTTTTCGGGCACTTTAAATGCTTTAGGATGACTTTTCTTGTGGCCTGGAGCTGACATCATGGGAATAGAAGGGTCATGACAAGCATTGGTCTGCGTCCAACTAATCTAAAACGTGGGTGCCCAACTTGCCATAGAACTCTCATTTTTGATACATGTGCTGCTTTCATTTAATATGAAGTTAACAAAAGAACACCAAAATGAAGCCCTTTTCTTAATCTACAAGCTAGCAGCTGATTTTCCTCAATTTGTATATAATGTTTTTTTGTGGGAAAACCCCCACAAATACACCACTCATTTGGGACTTTTCCTGTGAGTATCTTCTTCTAGGATACATTCCCAAAGATGCTCTTGGCTTGTCAAACTGGTCAATAGAAATTAAATGACTCCGTTGTGCTTAGCGTTACTAGAAAACTGAGTTGTGGGTGATGTCTCTGCTGATAAATATACTGTCTTTCACTACATATTATTTGAAGTTGAGCGGTGAGTGATGCATCTTTCTGTTAGAAGTATGCAGCATCTTGCTGAATGCATACTGTTAAGTAAACCTTGAGTGAGGCCTCTTCTCATTAAATGCATCCTGTCTCTTCTATGCACATCATGCATCACAACAAACTGTACACTTGTATCAAGCAATGGCTAAGAGCTGTTCACTATGACACATGTATAACCCCTTCAGGAAGGTTATAGACTTTTCATATTGTTCCATATCAGGACTGTAAAAGGCTAAACCTGATCGTCACATAGCATTCCGACACTTGTAATCCTGAGTTTTATAGTCTGAAAATAAAAACTACAAATACTGTACAAGAATACTGATGTGCTGAAATCCAGGACTCAAAGTTCTCAGTTGTTACGGGGGACATCACAAGCCCTTTTAAACATAGTGTAAATGCAGCAGTGGCTTAGCCCTGTGCTCCATTAGCCCTCCCTAAAGACTGTTGGGGTGTTTTCAGGATTAAAAAGGAACACATTTGAAGTCCAGGTACTCTGTCATAGGAGCATTTCTTTCTTTATTTTTGTAAGTTCTTTTAAGCTAAATTATATGGTATGCCCACTTGACTAAAATATGTTTTATGTCCAGTCTAATGTGACCAGTTGATACCCTGCAACCCGGACACAACAGTTTTTTAGTCCTTTGCTTTAAAGTAACAAACTAATGCATTCTTGGAGTTGTGGTCTTTGTTACTTTCAATTGAGCACGTGTCCTAAGAACTTGATACCTGTGGTTTGTAAAAGAAAAGCGCAGGACTGTAAAATTGGTGTCCTGGTGGCAGGCAGTCACCTGGTCACACATCAACTGCCCCCCCCCCCCCCTTACTGACACACAACTACAAATATGTTAACACAGTCAATGCGCAATTATTGCGAGTGCACATAAAAAGCAAGCTAAAGCTTTCAGTGGAGTCTGGCATGGGCTGGGAGGATACGGCTAACAAAAGATGATGTTCAGTGCAACACAGGCAGCATGAGTGCAGGTGAAGCAGAAGATTCATCTTCACTTATGTGGTGCGTATACGCACACAAACACACACTCACTTGCTCTTCTGTTGTAATTTCAATTATGTCCGCCAGGATGGAAATGCTAGTCCACCATCTGGTTTAGCAGCCTGTAGCATGTGCACATTTAAACTAGCTCTTTTTCCCCTCCATATAAATGTTGTCGCCTGCCGATCAAATTCGGAGAATCTCTCTTTGGAGGGGGGCATCAGAAGCATGAATGCCAAGTAGACCAACTTGTGCATCAAATACATTTTAATGGCATTCATGCTCCCAGTGAGGGAAAGCGGGATTGAGTTCCAGGAGATTATATCTCGACGGATTCTGTCTAATATAGGCGTGCAATTCAAGTCGGCCAGCGCCTGGAGTTTTGGGGTAACCCAGACACCTAGGTATCTTATGGAGTGCAACTATAGCTTAAATGGGACCCCCATCCCGGATCCTAGCGAATGTCCAAGCGCAGCGGCATAGCCTCTGACATGTCCCAGTTGATGCTGTAACCGGCCACAGTTCCATATCCAGTCAATATATGTGAGATGCGGGGCAGGGATCTAGCGCAGTGACTAATATATACAAGTATATAGTTGGCATACAGCGAAATTCTATGCTCCTCCGGTCCCTTCATTATGCCGGACCATCCACGTCACCCCTAAGCTTGGTGGTCAGCAGCTTGATCGCCAGGGCATAAAGTAAGGGTCTGAGCGGGCAGCCCTGTCGAGTCCCTGTCTACAGTGGGAAGGGGTCAGATGTCAGACCATTACCACCGAGGCTTATGGAGCTCTGTAGAGAAGCCGCATCATTTGTAAGAGGTACCCCGAAAAGCCGAATTTGCCCAGAAACTCGAACATGTAGTTCCAGAGCACTTCGTCGAATGCCTTTTCGCTGTCAAGTGGTAGGGCCCAATCATCGGGCTTGGCCTCCCCTCCAGGATATGCAAAAGATGCCAAAGATTGTCAGATGTGTATCTGTGCAGGATAAAGCCTGTTTCGTCTTGATGGACAAGTCTGGGGAGTAGTCTCTCCAGCCTGCCAGCCAGGCATTTCGCCAGTAGCTTCGCATCAGCATTTATGAGGGATATGCGGCGGTAGGAGCCACAAAGTGTGGAATCACGTCCCTTCTAGTGGAAAACTATATTGGCCTGTTGGAGGGATGTTGGGAGTTGGTGCATTTCTAGGGCTTCCCTAAACATCTGCCCCATCCGCGGAGCAAGTTCCTCTAGCATTAGTTTATAAATATCTACGAGAAGACCATCCGTTCCTGCGGCTTTACCCAAGGAAAGCCCCAGTATGGCTCTTATGACCTACTCATCCTCCAATGGAGCATTCAAGAGATCAAGCTCGACGGAAGTAAGAGTAGGCAGAGGAATGTCGCAGAGGAATGCTGTGATCATTGCACCTGTTGCACAACAGGGCGCCACATGCCACTATGTGCATTTCATATGGTTTGGCCCTTACAAGCCCCTTGTTTTTGGGAGTGCTTTAAGATATTGCAGCATGAAAGGCCGTGCTCAGCAGCACACATGTAAACTATGGCTAACGTACACGGCCTCCTACATACCATTGAGCACACCCAATGCAACTTTATGCAGACATGCATGCAAATATGTGCCCAGGGTGAAAGCTGGCAAGCGCAATTGCAGATGGGGGAGTGCAGTGAACATGACATGAGCATTTAACCATAGCGTGTCCTATGGTGAGTTTTCTGTGGTGAGGGCCTAGCACCTTGCATGCATGGCTGTAGTGGAAAGGGAAAAGGGAGTGTCCCTGCTTTACTGGGGCGCAGCACTCGCTGTAGGTGGAAACGCGCACGTGCCACATCCTGGCCTTTTAAGGATGGTGGGCATGGAAATTGAACTGTGCGATTTACCCAATCAGGTGTCTAGGGTGTCGTTGACGGGAAGGGGTGGTGATCTCATTCCCCAAAAGTCGATGCAGTGAGGCTGGTAGAGATGGAGAGATGCAGAGTGCTCATCGTGGGTGGTACCTTTGTGCAAGATCTGCACATGTATGCAGTGGAAAGAGGGTTTCTGCTAATGTTCAGTTGGAAGGAGTGGAGGCTTTTAGGGGCACCGTCTGTGAGTGGGGTTTCGGTGCCATGGTTCTCCTTTGTACACGTGTGGCCTCTGTTGGTACTGTTGATGTAGTAGTTGTGCATTATGGAGGCCTACATTTGCGGTACATGTCATGCTCACGTTTGCTCTGTCACCTCAAGAAGTTGATCACAGCAGTGATGCAGATTTTTCCCACTGCCAAGTAGATTTTCTCAGCCATACCACGAAGAGGAGCATGGGACCATGCTGGTGTAATTTGTCCACAGCTAGAGGTCGGGGTATGTTTCATAAACAGAAGCATGTGACTTCATGTGCAGTGCTGGGATGTTCTGCACCAACTATGACCGCATTAACGAGCGAGATTTGCAGTGGTTGCAAGGAAATGGCATTACTCCTACGTCCCGTCCCCTTTCCTCCATACTTATGGGACATCTCTCCGTCCTGTGGGACGGGACCGGAGCACTTTGTAAAAAGCATCCAAATTTTTTTCAAAAATTTGTCCCTCCTCCCTTTCCTGCGCAGGGCCTGGCACGCGGCCGTAACCCCGCCCACCTTGGCTCCGCCCCGCACATCGCCCATCAGTCCTTTTCTCAGCACGATCGGGGCCGGACGCACTTGCATCCTCTGAAGTTTTCTTCCGTTTTTCCCTCTCTGGCTCTCGCTAGCGTTCGTTTACTAGTCTGTCTTTTAAACTAGATTTTCCAGACTGTTCATCGTGTCACCGTCGCTTCGCGAGGGCGGATCCCCATCCTCTTTGTTTAGAGTGTTTGAGTCCGGAACACCGTTGGGACTCCTGTTTTTACTGCGACTCCCTTTCGGTCCGGGCTCTTCAACGTCGGTTGGAGCGGTGGGAGGAGGTGTTCGGTCGGACTCCTCCTTCGCATTTTTAGGCGTTCATCGACGAGAAGAGAAAACGCCTGGTAAGTTCTTTGATTTTCAGAGCTCCGGTGGATACCTTCCCGGGTTCCTCTCGAGCCGGGAGGGGCGTCGATCGCTCTGTTACCGGGGTTTGCCCTGAGGTGCCTGTCGGGCCTAATAATTCTACCAGTGTTTTCTCTGAGGGTCTCAGTAAGGGGCCTGTGTTCACCGGAGTACACTCCAAGGCCCCTCCTGTGGGGGCTGTGTGTAGACCCAGTTCTACTGAGTCGTGGGTTACCAGAGCTTGCTCTGAGGCCGTTCTTTCGGCTTCCCTCAAAAACAAAACCGGGGTACACCCTGAGGTCTTGGCTGGGCTTGAGGTTACCGAACGCATGTTCGAGGCCCGTGCCGATAAGGCTTCTACCGGGCCTAGGTCCGAGGCTCCTCGTACAGAGGCTAAGGCTACCAACAGTTCTGAGGGGCCGGGCAAGGCCCTGTCAGTGACCGCGCACCGCTCCTGCTCTTGCGGTGACACCAGATCTGTTGAGGGGGCAAAGAAGGTTTCTTCTTGTACCGGAAGTGCCGAGGCTCTTCCTTCGAAGGCTCAGTTGGCGATTGGTATGTCGCAGAAACATTCCAGGTCTCACAGTACCGGCTCTGCCGAGGTTCCTTACGTTAAGGCTAAAATTAAGACCCCTGATCCATCGACGGGGACCGCTGCCTCTCTTCCTCACGTGCCCCAGTTCCCCTCAGATGAGGACAAAATGGTGCCCGTTCCCGCCACGACCACGGCGGCTATTTTAGGTACTAGCCCTACAACTACGCCATCGGCCCCTGGTGTAGGGTTCGGTCCTTCGGGTGAACCTAAGGTCCCTTGTGCGCATCCTGACGGGCCAGTTTTTGATTGGAACGCCCAGATGCCTCTTCCGCACAATTTTTCGTTGCCCGCGGGGGCGGCTCCCTTGATTTATGTGGATTTGTCGGCGGAGGGGCCGTTGTGGCACCCGTCCCCGTTGCGTCCCTGGTTTTGTCCACCTCATGAGAGGCCTCCTCAGGTTCCGAAACAATCTCCTGAGGACGCCTTTTCCGGTAAGTTTCAATCGCTTATGCGCACCGACCCCATGAGGGAATATTTCAAGGGGCTTTTCAAGGAGATATGTCTACCCGCGCCTCCGGCTCCAACCATCCTGTCGGTGGTTCCGCTGGCGCCTCCCTTGCCCGTGGTGCCTCCCCCTGCGCTTCCGCCTGTGCCGCCATTGTCCCCAGTGGACAAGGCAGTGCCTGACTCGGCTCAGCAGGAGCCGGACCTGTCAGATGACCCTCAAGGCGATCAGGACAAAGACCTGCCCCGCTCTACCAGAGCTTTCCATGACCGGGTACTGGCCATGATGAGCTTCTTAGATGTTCTGGTGCCCGAGGCACCTGCTCCGTAGGAGGGCGTGCTTTCTGGGGTGTTCACCTTGTCTCCTTTGGAGCGTACCGGCCTGTTTTTGCAGAAGGACGTTCTGGCCGAGGTCCAAAGAGTTTGGGAAAAGCCACTCTCGGGACTTTTGTCAATAAAAAGATTGACGCGAGGTACAGGCTACATTCCTCGGAAGAAGTAGCCTTGTTGTCTTGCCCGCCTCCCTCCTCCACAGTGGTGGCTGCGGCCACGTTGCAATCCAGACCTGCAGCTTCCTCCTCCGTGACGGCGACGCAAGTCTTGGGGAAGGAGGACAAGCTCCTGGACTCCCTAGGGAGGAAAATCTTTGCCAATTCGGCCTTGCAGCTCAGGCAGGCCAATGCAGAATTGATTTTGGCGGGAGCTAACATGCGGATGTGGAGAGGTCTGTCGGATTTGAGGAGCATATCCCGGTCGAGAAGCTGGAGGATTTCAGAGGAGGCCTTTCCGATGCCAGGGTCTTGGCCCAGGATCTCCTGGAGGCTGCAGCTCATCACGTAGACACCTTGGCTCGGGGTCTGATGTTAGGGGTTGATAACTTGCGGCAAGCATGGCTGCATGCCACTAAGTTCTCGAAGGAGGTGCAAGACAAGGTCCTGGACCTTCCATTTGATGGTAAGGAGCTTTTCCACTCTTCTACTGATGTAGAGCTCACCAAAACCAAAGACAGCACTCAGACGGCTAAATCTTTGTATGTTCTGGTTAAACCTCCCTTCAAGACTCAAAGGCCGTTGTCGCAAGGTCGACCTTCCTCTGGTTTTAGGGGCTTCCTCGACCGCAGAAATCGCAGAGTGGATACTCCTGCGGGGAATAACCGCCGTAGACAACAGCGTACGCGGTATTTTTCCCGCTCCTCAGCCTCTTCATCATGTTCAGGTGGCACTGCCACCGATAAACCTGCCAAATGAGGGTTTTCTGTGCTCGCACGAGACCCCGGTCGGAGGACGCATTGCGTCTCATTGGGAGGCATGGCATACCATCACAGAAGACAGATGGGTCTTGTCAGTCGCTCGAGTGAGCTTCCGCTTACCTTTACCCCCTACCCCACCCCTCTACCCTCCTTTCCAGCTGTCGGGCTCACCCTCCCTCAAGGCTGAGGTTCAGAAACTTCTGCTCCTCAGAGCTGTGGAACCCGTTCCCCTTGGGAAGCGAGGGGAGGGCTTCTACTCCCCGGCTGTTTACGGTGCCCAAACCCAACCAGGCTGGCCTGCGCACCATCCTAGACCTTTCCCAGTTCAATCTTTCCCTACCCCAAGAGAAATTCAAGATGATCACACCCGGCCAAATTCGCTCCTCTTTGCAGGCGGGCGATTGGCTCAGCGTGGTGGATCTTCAGGATGCGTGCATGCATATCCTGATTTGGAAGCCACACAGGAGATATCTCAGTTTCTCTCTGGGAGAGGAGCACTTCCAGTTTCGGGTGCTTCCTTTTGGCCTCAGTTCGGCGCCGTGTGTCTAACGAAGATGATGTCCGTGATGGCGGCCCATTTTCGTCTCCAGGGTATCCATGTGTATCCCTATGTGGAGGACTGGCTCCTACGCAGCCCTTGCCCGTTGGCAGCAGCGGGCAACCTCCAGTCTCTCTTTCAGCTCCTGTTCCATCTTGGGCTGTCGATGAACTGGCGGAAATCCTCCATGACGTCTCACAGGACCTGACTTTCCTGGGTTTTCGTTGAAACACGATCGACTGCCGAGTGTATCTGACCGGGGACAGAATGGCGGATCTGTTGGCCACGTGTCGGATGTTTACGCAGTCGGAGTGCATGTCGGCCTGGTGGTTCCAGAGGCTTCTGGGCCTCATGGCCTCGTGTGTGCTGGCTCTTCCTCTTGCTCGTCTCAAAATGAGGCGGACCCAGATGGCTCTTCGGAGTTCATGGCGTCAGGCTGTGGACCCGGATTCCAAACAGGTAATGATTCCGGATTCCATGAGAGTGGACCTGGACTGATGGTCTTCTCTCAGCAACCTGTCAGTGGGTGTCTGGTTCCAGGACCCGAGCCCCATGGTGACGATCACGACAGACTCCTCCCTTTTCGAGTGGGGTGCGACGTTAGATCTTCTTCAGATCTCGGACCTCTGGTCACCTCAGGACAAGCTCCTGCATATAAATCAATTGGAGCTTCTGTTTGCAAAGGTAGCGGGCGCCCCTCTCTCGACAGAACAAGGCCTGATAACCTGTTCAGCTCACTGATGATCCCCAACAAGGGTGAAACACGTGTATGGGGTTGCTGGTGGTACTCTCGTTCAGGTTGGAATTGCCATTGCATTTCGGTGCTGGACTGCCCCTGGGCAGGACAAAGACTGATATGCAAATGGATATTTCCCATCTGTGAAAGGCACAGTGAGAAAAAGCAGCGGCTCCGAACTCTCAAGTGGTTAATAACCACTGAACAGGTTATCACGCCTTGTTCTATCGAGAGAGGGGCGCCCGCTACCTTTGTAAACCAATTGGAGCTTCTGGTGATTTTTCTGGCGCTCAAGGCGTTCAGACCTCTCATTGTCAACAAGGTGGTCCGCATAAGAACGGAGAATGTGGTGTCAATGTACTACATAAACAAGCAGGGGGGAACGAAGTCTCCCCCTCTCGTTGATGTGGCCATTCAGATTTGGGAGTGGGCGTGCTTCATGGGGTCTGGCTGCTTGCACTGCACATCCCGGGCTGGCTGAATTTCACCGCGGAAGCCCTCAGCCGGCGGACAGTGGTCAGCTACGAGTGGGAGTTGAAGGCGGAGATCCGATCATGGATTTTCTCGCGTTGGGGCACACCGGAGGTGGACCTCTTCGCCACGGCGATGAACAAGAAGCTTCCTCAGTACGCCTCCAGAGGGGGGCTGGGAGCCTCCTCTTTGGGGGACGCACTCGAGATCCCATGGCACAACATGAGAGCTTGTGCCTTCCCGCCTCTTCCTCTGGTTCATCGAGCAATTTGGAAGTTGAAAAGTTCTGTCAACTGTTCTCTTCTACTGATAGCTCCGTGGTGGCCGGCCAGGTTTTGGTTCTCAGAACTTCAACACCTGTCGGTGTGTCCGCCGATCAGGTTACCAGTAACTCCCGAACTTCTTCACCAAGGGGAACAGCAGATGTGGCACCCCTCCCCACAATCGCTCAACTTGGCGGCATGGTGCCTGAGTTCACGGCGCCAGAGCCTTTGGGTTTGTCTGCGGATAACATGCGCATTATTCAGGCAGCCAGGAAACCCTCAACCAGATCCCAATACAAGAGTAAATGGCTCAGGTTCTGTCATTGGTGTTTGAAGAAAGAATTGGACCCGAGGGTGGCGACGATTGACACGGTGCTGTCCTTTGTCTCCTCCCTAGCAGAGTCAGGGGTTCATGTCTTGTCCTGCAGGACTTAAATCTCTGCGATTTCCGCCTACCTCTCTACAGACCGGTGTTCTTATTCGTTAACTAACCCGGTGGTGAAGAGACATTTTGCTGGTTTGACACGCATCTACCCTCCAGTTCGTACTCTGCACCCGCCCTGGGACTTTAACGTAGTCCTGATGGCGCTGTGCCATAAACCTTTCGAGCCAATGGCTACGGTTGACCTCAAGTACGTGTCCTGGAAAGTGTCCTTTCAAGGGGATTGGGTCCTCCGACGTATTCCATATCTATGACATGTAATCACTACAGCTGTGCTGCTTCAGAAACTTTTTTCGGCGTCTGAATCCTGCGTCGATGACTTCGATGCGCCGTCGTCGAGGGCCTCCTCCGACGTTCGTCATCCGATGTGATAAGTAGGACGCACGACGCCCGTAGCCTCAGTTCCATTTTTTCCGCGAACGTGTTGCTTCGTGAATCTCGGTTAACGCCTCGACTCTTTGGAGTTCTGTTCTTCTCGGTTCTTCGAACCTGTTCGTTTTGTGAAAATCCTTCATGTGAAGATGTCTTCTACTTCGTCTTCGACCCCGCGTCCGGGTTTCAAGAAGTGCGGGGAGTGTGGGTCCAAGATGTCGGTGACGGACTCGCACGACGCCTGCCTCTGGTGCCTCGGGGAGGCCCACGACACGGATGACTGTATCGACTGCCAGTCGCTCACGTCCAAAGCCTTACGCGAACGTAAGAAGAAGTTGTCGGTAGGTCGGGTGTCCAAGCCCAGGAAGTCGAAGTCTGCGGGGCTTTCGACGGATGATTCGAGGGGTGACCTTCCGCGTCAGAAGTCTCGTGGGTCTCCTTCTAGGAGTCGGTCTCGCCACTCCTCAGCCTCTTCGAGGCATTCTCGGAAGCGCCGACACCGGTCGTCTTCCAGGTCCTCTTCGGAGGACTCAGCCCGGCACGTCGCTTACCCCACCAGCCGTGCGACGCCAGAGGAATGGGCTTCCTTCGGGAAGAAAATGCTGGCGATTCTTGAGTCACAGGGTACTAAGCCGTCCGCGCCCCCGAGTGGGGTCGGTCGTGAGAGGTCGAGAGACACCGCTCGCAAGAGTGGTCGGAACGAGTCACGGGAGAGGTCCCGTTCGGACAAGGAGACTCGTTCTCGACATACCCGTTCCAGGTCCCGGTCCTCGACACGTTCGAGACCGCATGCACCTGTGAGGTCTTCGAGGAAGACATCGACGTCTGAGGCGTCGAGGGCGTCGACAGGCTTTCTCGAGGCTCCGGCTCCGAGGAAGTCGTCGAAGCCGTCGACGCTCAGGTCATCGAGGAACACGCTCGGGGCTCCGGCTTCGATGGCTGTGTCGACGCCGCCGATGCTGGAGGCGCTGCATCTGACGTCGACGCCGATTTCCTCAACGCCGATCCTCTCGGCGCCGATGCCGGTTCTCTGAACGCCGGCGCCGATTCGCTCGACACCATCGAGGCCTTTCGTGTCGGAGGTACCCTGTGGCATGGGAGAACCCCCTAGGAAGGCTCTGGTTAAGAGCAAGCACTCTCGGGTGCCTTCTTTTCGCCACCTGGACTATATTTCAGAGGCGGATGAGGATTCTGATGGCCTGGTTCCTAGTCAGGTTCCAGATGAAATTGTCTCGGGCCATAGTCAGTTTGACGATTTGAGACAGTCACTGCATGATGCCAGTGGACTGGACACCTCTCCGGAGGTGGAGTTTTGTAGGCCTGAGCCTGGCTCTCATGCCGATTCCTCGTACTGGCGCCTTATGGCTAGGGTTGCTGAGTACTTGGGATGGTCTGCTCCCCCAGGGGAGTTTGTGCAGGATGATCTGACGGACATCCTTGATGTTGGTCCCCCAACTGATCCGGTACTGCCGTTCCATATGGCTTTACAGAGAAGGGTGGCGGCGGCTTGGACTGCTCCGGAGAGTCTCCCGGCGGTGGGCAGATCCTTGTTGCAAAAATACCGTCCAGCCAGAAGCGACCCCTGCTACTTGACCAGGCACCCCACTCCGGAGAGTTTGGTGGTGCAGGCGGCCACAGCCCCGGCAAAGCAGGCGTCGTACCCTACCATCCCTCCTGATAGGGACAACAAACGTTTTGATGACTGGGCGAAGAAAGTGTTTTCTTCTGGTGGTATGGCGCTTCAGGCGGCCAACTCCATTTGTGCCTTGTCTCGTTTCACACACACTCTGTGGAACTGTGTTGCATTAGCGGCTGAACATATTCCCGAAGGGGACGAACGGGATGGTTTCCTTGCTATGGTCCAGGATGGTAAGGATGCCAAGTGTGAGTCCGTTCAGTCGGGTTTGGATTTAGCTGAATGCGTCAGTAGGTCCATGGCGGCGAGCACCGTAATACGCAGGTTTGCATGGTTGCGGAAGTCGGGGTTTGCTCCTGATGTGCAGTCCCGGCTCCTCAACATGCCCTTTGACGGTGAACACCTTTTTGGCAGCAAGGCTGATGAGAGCCTTGAGAGGTTACAGACCTCAAAAGCTGCAGCGAAGTCGTTGGGCGCTGCAGTTCGCCAACCTCTGCCTTTTCGTCCTAGGGGACAGCAGTGGAGGGGTGGTTCCTTTCGCTATTACTCCTTCAGTAAAGCGAGAGGAGCTGGCAGTCAAAGAGGCCAACGCAGGGGTACCAGAGGTGGACGACAGGGTACCCGTGGTGCCAAGGCCGCTCGGGCAGTTGCCTCTTTGCCCTCAGGTAACGCCGCAGCCGCTCCCATTCAGTCATGAGGCCATGTCCCATGGTTCGCCGGTTGGAGGAAGGCTGGCGCAGCATCTTGTAGAGTGGCAAGCCATTACTTCAGATGTGTGGGTTCTGGAGATCATAACCCACGGCTACTGTCTTCCCTTTCGGCACAGGCCTCGCGACAATCCACCGGGGAACCTCTCTTTGCAGAGACCGGATCCGCTCCTTGCGCAGGAAATTCAAGCCCTGCTGGAGAAAGGCGCCATAGAACTGGTGCCTGTAGCGGAGAGGAACAAGGGATGGTATTCCCCTTATTTTTTGATTTCGAAGAAAGACGGGGGATTGAGACCCATCATGGACTTGCGCTGTTTGAACAAACTCCTCAGGAAGGACAAGTTCAAGATGGTTACTCTCTCTCAAGTCCTCCAGGCCCTTCAGCTTCAGGACTGGTTGGTGTCACTCGACCTCAAGGATGCTTACTTCCATGTGCCGATCCATCCCAAGCACAAGAAGTACCTGAGGTTCGCGGTTGGCGACTCGCACTTTCAGTTTCGGGTCCTGCCGTTCGGATTGACCTCCGCCCCGAGGGTTTTCACCAAGCTCATGGTGGTGGTGGCAGCGCATCTCAGGCAAGGGGGGGATTCATGTCTACCCCTACCTGGACGATTGGTTGATCAGGGGGAGCTCTCCCGAGCAAGTCCTGGATCATCTGTCCGTCACCTGCCACTCCCTTCACAGGCTGGGCTTCTCCCTCAATTTAAAGAAGTCCCATTTGACGCCAAAACAGCGGCTCCAGTACATCGGAGCAGTGCTCGACACTTCCCTGGGGCAGTGTTTTCCTCCCCAGGTGAGGGCTCTTCACATTCAGCAGATGGTGCACAAGTTTCAGCATGCCCAGACGCTCCCAGCGTTCGAGTTCTTGAGGTTGCTCGGCCTCATGGCATCCTGCATTCTTCTGGTGCCAGAGGCTCGCCTGCGGATGAGATCTTTGCAGTGGGCGCTCAAGACGCAATGGTCGCAGTCCTCCGGCAGGATGTCGGACCCGGTTCAGGTGTCGCCCTCGGTCGTCCGGGACCTTCTGTGGTGGGCCGTCGAAGGCAACTTGATGAAGGGGGCTCCATTTTGGCTTCCCTGGCCGGAGGTGACGATCGTGACGGATGCATCCCTCACGGGTTGGGGAGCTCATGCCAACGGGCTGACAGTCAGCGGTCGTTTGTCTCCGTCGGAGTCCAGACTCCATATCAATCTGTTGGAGCTGAGGGCCATCAGGCTAGCCCTGAAGGCTTTTCTGCCGACTGTGCGAGGAAAGAGTGTCCTGATCCTGACGGACAACACAGTGGCCATGCACTACCTCAACAAAAAGGGGGGGGCAGGGTCACTTCCTCTGTGCAGGGAGGCGATGCAGCTCGAGTTCTGGGCCATCCAGCAGGAATTTTCGATCTCGGCAGTTCATCTGGCCGGAGACGAAAACGTGACGGCGGACGCTCTGAGCAGGCAGAGCACGATCTCTCACGAGTGGGAGTTGGCTCAGGAGATTCTCCTGGAGATCTTTGCCCTTTGGGGGACCCCTCAAGTGGATCTCTTCGCCTCCAGTGTCAACCGGAAGTGCGAAAGGTTTTCCTCGCGGGAATTTCCTCCAAAAGGAGCCTTAGGAGACGCGTTCGTGGTGGAGTGGTCATTCCCGCTGCTGTACGCGTTTCCTCCAGTCCCCGTCATCCCGCAAGTGCTGCGGAGGTTACGGAAGTTCGGTTCCCGGATGATCCTCATTGCTCCGGCGTGGGCTCGGAGGTCGTGGTACCCGGACCTTCTTGACTTGTCCATCTGCCCTCCGCGTCGTCTTCCCTACCGAGACGATCTGCTCTCACGGGAGGGGGGTCAGGTTCTCCATCCAGAGGTCAGATCCCTCAACCTTCACGCTTGGCTTCTGAAAGGTTGAGGTATAGGGATTGGGACCTCCCTGAAGTCGTGATGGAGGTGTTGCTTTCGGCCCGAAGGCCAGCAACAAAGCCCCTGTACCGTTGCCGTTGGCGTAAGTTCTGCGACTGGTGCAGATTTCAGAATGTGGATCCTTTTGCATGTGACATCCCCATGGTTCTGTCCTTTTTACTTTCTTTGGCCCACAGGGGCTTGCAAGTGGGTACCATTAAAGGTTACCTGGCAGCGCTGTCCATCTTTAAGCGCTCGTCTGAAGAGTGTTCTTACTTTAAAATCCCTTTAATTTCACAGTTTCTGAAAGGGCTCACTAATGTGTTCCCTCCGTCACCTTTCCTGGTGCCCGGTTGGGATTTAAACCTTGTTCTTAAGTTTCTTATGGGTGCTCCGTTTGAGCCTTTACATTCTTGCCCTTTGAGGCTGTTAACTCTGAAAACTGTGTTTTTAGTTGCGGTTACTTCCGCTCGCAGAGTGAGTGAGTTACAGGCACTTTCAGTTAAGCCACCCTTCACTGTATTTCACAAGGACAGGGTTGTCCTTAGAGTTCGTCCTTCTTTTCTTCCGAAGGTAGTGACGGAATTTCATTTGGCCCAGAAGGTTGTTCTTCCGGCATTCTATCCTCCTCCGCATCCTGGTAAGGAAGAAGAGAGGCTCCATAGGCTTGATCCTAGGAGAGCTTTAAGCTTTTATGTTTCACGCATGTCCCGGGTCAGAGTGGATGATCAACGCTTTATTGGTTACGCTGGAAAGCGTTTGGGGCAAGCTGTGACGAAACAGACTTTGTCTCGCTGGATTATTTTGGCCATCTGGGAGTGCTACCGCTTGGCGGGTAAGGACCCACTGGCTGGCTTGCGGGCCCATTCTACCAGGGGTATGGCTGCGTCTACTGCCCTGCAGAGGGGTGTTCCTATTCGCAACATCTGTGATGCAGCCACCTGGGCTTCAGTACATACATTTGTACGTCACTATTCCCTCGATTCCATCCGAGCACAGGATCTGGCCTTTGGCAAGGCGGTCCTTTGCTCTGCTATTTGATTGGCTATTCTAAATTTTGATTCTAAATTCTTTCCCTCCTCCTTGCTCTGGTACTGCTTTGGGAGTCTGTCATAGATATGGAATACGTCGGAGGACCCAATCCCCTCGAAGAACAAGTTACTTTCTTACCTGGTAACGTTCTTTCGATGGGATGGCCCGACGACGTATTCCATATTGCTCCCGCCCTGCCTTCCCCGCTGCAGAATTTTTTTGCGATTGCAGCTTACGTTCCGCAAGGCTTTGTGTCTGACTGGCAGTTGACTAGTTTCACACGTTCTGGGGGAAAAAACTACAACTGAGGCTACGGGCGTCGTGCGTCCTACTTATCACATCGGATTACGTCGGACGTCGGAGGAGGCCCTCGACGACGGCGCAACGACGTCATCGACGCAGGACGCAGACACCGAAAAAAGTTTCCGAAGCAGCACAGCTGTGGTGATTACATGTCATAGATATGGAATACGTCGTCGGACCATCCCATCGAAAGAACGTTACCAGGTAAGAAAGTAACTTGTTATTCTGGTCGCCGTTACGTCAGCGAGGAGAGTGAGTGAGCTCCAGCCATTTTCAGTGGAGCATCTTTTCTTGGTTTTTCACAAGGACAAGGTAGTCCTTTGGACGAACCCAGCTTTCCTACCAAAGGTAGTGACCAAATTCCATCTGAATCAGTCGATTTCCCTTCCGGTCTTTTTTCCGAACCCTGCCTCGGAGGCGGAAAGGGTTCTGCACTGCCTGGATGTCCGAAGAGTTCTACCTGGACAGGACTGCCGAGCTTCGGAGCTCTTCCCAACTGTTTGTGACCTTCGGTAAACCCCAGGGCAGGCCGGTGTCTAAGGCATCCATTTCCAGATGGATTGCTGCCTGTATCACAGAATCTTTCACCGTCCAAAAGCTGAAACCACCTAAGGGTATTCATGCGCATCAGGTGCGAGGCAAGGCAGCTGCGGTTGCTTTTCAGAAGTATGTTCCCTGGGAGTCCATCGCTAGAGCGGCTACCTGGGCCTCCCCATCTGCTTTCTGTAAGCATTACTTCCTCGATATGAGCTCTAGGGCCGACGCTCAGTTCGGCCAGGCTGTGCTGAAGAATCTGTTTCAGTAAGGGGTATTTCCATCCACCCATAGTTCCTGTAAGGAGTGCTTGGGAATCTCCCATAAGTATGGAGGAAAGGGGACGGGACGTAGGAGTATTACCAGGTTACTCACCGTAGTGACCACCTTACTCCTAGTCCATAGTCCCCTTTCCTCCATACGCCCGTCCGCCGTCCCCTCTAATAAGGTTCCTCTGTTATTGCTAATGGGTCTTGGACCCTGCGATAGAAAAGGGCTGATGGGCGATGCGTGGGGCGCAGCCAAGGGGGGGCGGGGTTACGCCCGCGTGCCGGGCCCCGCGCAGGAAAGAGAGGAGGGACACATTTTTGAAGAAAATGTTGATGCTTTTTACAAAGTGCTCCGGTCCCGTCCCACAGGACGGAGATATGTCCCATAAGTATGGAGGAAAGGGGACTATGGACTAGGAGTAAGGTGGTAAATACGGTGAGTAACCTGGTAATTCTTTGACCTCCATTGGCAATGCTGTTTTGTTTGCCACTGTGAAGGAAGCTTTGCAGAGAATCCTGTAGAAATGTAAGAGAAGCGTTCACCTTCAGTCGCTAAAGTGTCATGAGGCGAAGCAAACAGACACGTATCGAAAGAGATTTTTAAAAAAAAGGTATGCAAGCACGTACATACCAAAAACAGGACAAAAAAACCCACATCTTTTCAGACACAGTACTAAACTCCCAACAACCACCCTGCCCCCTCCCGCACCCCCAGCACAAAAACTCAGCGGATTCTGCAGTAGTTTCAGAATTACACGTGGCACATCCAGCTATTTGTAGGATGGTGAAAGCCATGGAAATGGGACTGTGGAGACTAAGGCATTGCTCAGTAAGGTTTGTGGTTGAGGTGTGTAAGCACAAAGTGTGGCAGAAGGTCCCATTGTACAAAAAAGTGGAGAAGCCTTACGTGGAAGTCTGAATGGTAAGGGGCAGCAGGAATCCTGTTGTCATGAATGCAGTGTGGGTATGATATGATGTCAAATTGTATGATATGCCATTTACAGTGCACCTATACACTAGCTGTGCTAGGTGCAACGAGGCAAGGGAGGGGGAACAGAGGGGAGACGGACAACTAACCTACTGGGCCAGTTGGCACTGAGATCACCCAAGTGCATTGGAAGGGGGAGGCTAAAAGGCACTACATGGGAAGAAGAAAAATTAGAAGAAGTGAAAATACGGCACAATGGTAGCAAGTGCAAGGATAAGTGCAGACATCTGGAGGTGGTGCAACTTTTAAGGATAAAGCAAATAGTCCCTAAGTGAGGGTTTTGCCAGAAAGGCAGTGCAGGGGTGCAACTGGCACAGGGATGCAGGGGGTGGACCTGGCCCGACATCAGAGGGTGGCTAGGTAACGGGTGCAGCATCAGTTTCAGGCAGTAGGTCAGCAGGGGAGAGGAGGACCAAAAGCGGAGGCAAAGAGAAGGATTTTCAGTTGCTCCCGGAACCGGCGATGGTTCTTCTCAAGTTTCAGGGAGGCAGGGAAGCTATTGCAGAGGAAGGCCCCAACCAAAGAAAGAGATCTACCACCAAGTGGTTGCTTGTAGAAGCGAGTGACCCTGAAGGAGTTGGAAGCGGATGAGAGAAGAGCTGGAGCACGCACATATTTACGCAGTGACAGTTGCAGGTATTGAAGCCCCAGGGCCCAGAAGGCCTTGTGCATTATGAAGAGGGTTTTCACCTTATTGCTCGCGGATACCGGGAGCCAGTGCGGACATTTCAGTCCCAGAGAGATACCATCCCTGCTTGAGGCCAAGGACAAAGTCCTCTCCTGGATGAGATGCAAAGGGTGTAGAGTGGAAGGAGGCACATTTCGACCAAGGCTATTACAATAGTGCAGCCTACAGAGAACCACAGCTGTGGAGACAGTGAGGTTTTCGTACCTGCTTTACGTTGCTTCTATACATTCAGTGCTGGTTTTGAAGCCACATGTTCACAATTTCTGTAAGATACGGGCTAGTGGTGAAAAGAAATTCTACTATTGTCGAAAGGAAAGAGGGTTCCTGTTGCGATACAACAATGGGTGGTATGGGTAAATGGGAACGTTGCAAGCATATGCAATTGATGTGTGACTTCATGGCAGTGGATGGGAGAAAAAAAACAGTAACATTTTTACGATCGTAATGGACGCTCAGTGGCACATACCATGCGCACAGGTACTTATAACAAGAGTTCTACACATTTCGCAGAAATAATATTCATACCTCCAGTTTGTGGTGATGGGTCCTCACGTGGATGAATGTTGATGCACAAATGTTGCATTATTTTACTGAACTTTCTACTGAACGTGCTTTACAATGACATGCCACTTGGAGGCTTGTTGTGCAACGGTACATATGAAGTGTTGCAGAGAAGTGACAGTGTATGATGATAAGGTCTTGAATGTCATTGGTGGATGCGTGTGACTACTTAGCAGTCCCCAATGAGGTAGTGATGGACAAGAAATAGTGCACAGGGAAAAAAGGAGTCCTTCTACTTTACTGGGGCGCTTCTCACCATGCTGGCCAATGGAAATGGGACTGTGGCCATTATCCAATTAGGTGCTCAGGGTGTGTCACAGGCAAGGGCACCAATAGGGAGAAGGACGACTCCTGCTTCACTGGGGTGCGGCCCTTGCAGTACTTTGGGAAGGGCACGTGCAACGTTCTGTGATTCTCACCATTGTGGCCAATGGAAACGGGACTTTGGGGAATGTCCAATCAGGTGCCCAGGGTGTGCCTCACAGGAAAGGGCAGCAATAGGAAAAAGGACTCCTCCTGCTTGTCTGGGGAGCGGCCCTTGCGGTACTTGGGGGAAGAGCACATACCACATTCTGCGCTCCTCAACTTGCTGGCCAATGGAAATGTTTCGGTGGGGATTGTCCAATGAGGTGCGCAGGGTGTGTGTCAATGGAAAGGGTGGCAGTTTTTTCATTACTTTGTACAGCTGGCAAACATGGCAAGACGCACAGTTTTCGTCGTGGGTGATGCCTCTGTGGAAGATCTGTTTGTGTATGCCCTCCAAAAAGGCTTTTGTGGCAATTTCGGTTTGGAGGGAGTAGGGGCTTTGTGGTGCAGTGTCGAAGCGCGCTGTTTCGGCAGAGTGCTTGTAGAATGTCGATGCACGGCCACTTGTGGTTGTGCCCTTTGGAGCCTTCTTTTTGGATTCCATGCCTTGTTCCCATGTGTACCGTCAACTGAAGATGATGAAAGCAGTGCAGTGCATTTTTCCCACTGCCAATGTGCTTTTCTCATGCATACCCCCGAGAATAGTGTGGGACTATTCCAATGATTCCTGTCGCCAGCCAGAGGTCAGAAGCGGTCTCATCAACAGAAGCATGTGTGACTTCTTGAGTGCTACTAGGATGTTCTCCTGTGAGAATGAGAACATTGGTACTCGATATATAAACCTTTTCAAAGCAAATGGCATGTCTTTGTCGACCAGTGGCAATGACATTTTGCGCTCCCACTACTATTTAAAAGTGCATTTGAAGATGCAGACATGCGGCCACTAATGGAGTCCTACGGATACTTGCAGTGTCATTGCACATACGCCAGCCAGCTGCAGTCTCCCTAGGAAACTTCCATATTGCTCATCTGTAGTCATCTCGGCCAGTACCTTGCGGCACAGATTCACCATGCAATGTTAACACAAAAAGAGAAACTACTCACTCACCAACACTTACCATGTACACCTGTAATTGCTAAGATACACCAACACTGTTCGGAAAAGGAAGGGGTAGGGCAAATGGATACATACACAAAACATTTTGGCCTTTCCACACGTTCATCATGAGGGCGCCAACGAACCAGTGACAAACCGTTGTCAACGGGACATTATGGTTCTGTTGCAGTAGCAAACAGCTATCATCTTTACAGAAAACACTATGATAAAGCAACGTTCTGGTTACAGAACCCTACTAAAAACCTATAAAATTCACTAACAAACACATTGTTAAAGGGACGTTATGGTTAAGTTGCACTAGCAAAAACCTATGAAATTAAATGGAAAAATGATGTTATAGGGACGTTAAGGTTACAGGTAAAACCGAAAAAACCCTGAAATTCGCCAGTTATGGTAAGCTAAGCAACCATAACTCGTGCCACCAGTGTGCACTGCAAGGGCACCCATGACATCAAAGATGCCATCACAAATCTCATTGATGACATCACTGAGACCTAACGTTACAGGGACTTTATGGTTGCAGGTAAATCCGAAAAAACCCTGAAATTTGCCAGTTATGGTAAGCTAAGCAACCATAACATGCGCCACCACTGTGCACATTCAAACACATTTTCTTTTTGGTAAGACAACATATTGGAAAGGAAAGCAAGGCAGTACAAGCGGCAACCCTTCCACAACAGCATAGGGGCATAGGAAAGGAAAGAAACTCTGTGCATAGGGAAATGGACAGCGTGTAAGTCAAAGTGGAGAAATTGGTTAACAATTGTGCCACTTTAAAGGTTGTTTATAAGGATATCATTTGGACAAAATAACACAGCACTGGCACACCTGCATGTGTACTCCTTCCCCATGTCAGAGCCCGCCATTCCCTCAAAAACCATTTCCTGGGAGACGTTACGGTAATACGTCTATCTCTTCCTCCCCTCACAACCAAATTGTGCAAATGCCCATTTCCCCACAATAAGTACTTCTGCTACCCCTTCCTTTCCAAATGGGGTATATGCATGTGCACAAGGAAACGATAATAATGAGCTGACTGTTTGAGTGGTAATTTATTTAGACCCGAAAAGGGGTTCTGACTCAGCGGCACACAGTCCTCATTGCAATGACCACAAGTAAGAAAAAGGTAGGTGTCCTACGTATACTGCAGCTGTCTGGCCTATCCGCAATTACAATGGAGGTATCCGTACGAAGCCAGCATGCTCCGCACGTCTGCATGTTGTCCACCACCAATCAATGTGTGTATGCCCGGACGTTTATGCGTAGTGCAAGTACACGCATGTGTATTTGTTCCTGTGTCCTGCGGACATCGCCACTGTGCAGCATATGCAAAGGAACGTTAATTAGGTCGGGCGTCCAACCACGACCTACAGGTAGCTATGCAGATAAACATCGCACCTGCCGTACCTTATACCCAGTGTCTCCCTAAATTGTTGGCGCACGTGTGGCACACTTTTAGTCAGTAGAGAAAAGGCGATGGTTGCATAGGACACCCATGCACATGCGCACAACGTATTCCACCCAAACTGCGCGCAGCGGACAGCCGTCCCAGAGGAGAACAATGGCGACATCCTTATTTCAGGCACAAGAGTCAGACCCTCGAACAGCGGGAAAGTGCAGGGTTGAGATAACTACAGAGTGTTTTTCGGAAAGTACACACTTACAGACACACAGAATGTGCCGTGGAACATGTATGTATGTATGTATGGTTTGGAACAATGTAGGCCTGCTTTCCAGGTGAACTTTGTCCACAGCAACCCTACAAAAGGGCACACCCCAGAGGTGCTGTGCAATCAGTTTGCTGCTTTGCTGAACAAAGTAGCAGGCCACATAGGTTTGCCCTGTAAGTAATGGTGCACCAAATCTGTTGGGCTACAGTGCGTCTGCAACTAATAGCAACCATGTTAGTCCGGCTGAGTACGCACAATAATGGACAAAATTATGAACGGAACTTGCTGTGACACACGTAACCACAGCTGCGATATTCCCCTTTGTCCCAATCGCATGGGTAGCTAGCGGCAAAGGGGAGTAAGCGCACGTGCGTTTCCTCAAGGACGGCAAGGGCTGTGTCCCAATGAAGCAGAAACATTCCCTTTTCCCTTTCCAGTTTCTTCTTTGCAGCCCGCCGTCATTGCATACTGTTAAAAAGTTCCACAGGCTTCCTCCAATGACATTGAAGAGCTCTCCATGTAACAGTATCAGTTCTGTACAACAGTCCTCTGTGTACAAACCCCGCGCAGAAACGTTATTGCGCAATCCCTGTGGCTCCACAGTCCCATTTCCATCGCCGCCATGCTGAAAATCCCCGGATGTGGCTTTCATGCTGCGTGCGAGCATGGGGGCATAACGTGCAACCAGGGTAGGGAAAGTTTGCTATAAGGGGCTGCTCTTAAAAGAGCCTGATATTTTTTTAAATTTTTTAGACGCTTCTAGAGGAACACCTTTTTGTCATTTTTTATTTCATTTTGTTTTCTTGTGCGGACATTGTTACAGTAAGCTCTTCAACGCATGTTGCAGACCGGCAAACAAAACGGCATTACCAATAGGCGACAAAAAAATGTCATCTATTTGCAAAGATTTCACATTTCCACAACTAATGAGGTCATTGTTGCAGAAGAAGATCCCAGCAGCGGACAAAAAAGTGTTCATGCTTCTGTTGATGAGACACCTTCCTGCGTCTGGCTCGGAACATCATCCATGAGCAGTGGGCCACACTCTTCGTGGTGTTATCGATGAGAACAGCACCTTGCCAGTGGGGAAAAGCTTCTTCACTAGCTTTAGCAACCTCTTTAGTCGATGGAACAAGTCTAAACAAGACATGTAACCCATAAGCATGCCATTGTAGTGGATGACGATAACATTGTGCCTACCGAAAGTGGCCAGGTCTTTGCAAAGTGCATCCATGTCGGTGAAACTGCGCTTGTAGACACCGTTCCACAATGCGACCACTCCTTCCAACCCAAAGTTTCTTTCCAGGGCATAATTGTGCAGATCCAGTAGAAAGGCATCACCTATAGGCAACACAATGGGTTTTGCCATTTCAGCCACCCTCACTACGCAGAGTATAATGTACAGCAGTTTGAACGCCCCTTCCTGTGAACCACACCCACAGTACCTGATTGGATAACCCCGAAGGTCCCATGTGCATTGGACAGAAACGTAAAAAGCGCAGATTGTGGCATGTGCTGTGCCCAAAGTACCGCGAGGGCCGCATCCCAGTAAAGCAGGAGCAGTCCTTCCCTTTCCACTACCTTTTGTCCAGCACCACCTCATTGGGTACGGGTAAATGGGCACACACAATTCCACCAATGCCTTCCAAGACGTTACCATCTAACACTGTCCGTGCTGCACAACACTTTATAGGTACCGTTAGAAAATCAGCCTGCTAGTGTACTGTCACTTGCCAGCACGTCCAGCACAAATTTCAGTAATAGATTGCAAAATTGCATCCACATTCATCCACTTGCGCACCCACTACCACAAAATTAAGGTACGGAAACATTTTCTGCACTATGCTTATTAAAGTGTTAGAAGTGCCTCTGCGCACAGTATCCGCCACTGAGCGGCCATTACGTTCTTTAAAAGCATAATGTTTTTTTTCCCAGCCCCTGCTTGCGACAATGCTACAAAATGTTTTCCCCACTAACCCACCTCCTACATAAATCCTAAATAAATTGCATCAATAGCAGCATTGAATGTATCGTACCCAGGGAAAGCAACTTTCCAAAAGATCATTGTCTGCACAGCTGTACTTCTGTGTAGGCTGCACTGTTACAGGAGGCTCTTTTTAAATCTTCCCCCTTCTACTCTCCGCCCTCGGGAACGCACCCAGAAGAGGAGTGCACGACTTGGGATGGTATCTCTCCTGCACTGAAATGTCGCCAATAGCTCCCAGTGGCCGGAGGAATAAAGTGAGAAGACTGCATTATGCAGAAGGCCTTCTAGTCCCTGGTACCACAATACCTTCAAATCTAACTCCCTATATTTCTGCGTGCGCAAGCTCTTCCCTCAACCATCTCCAACTTCTTCAGGGATAAGGACTTGAGTCTGTAGTACTGTCTCAGAAAAGAAAAGGGTTTTTGGGTTTTCTTTTGTCTGTTTTTGTTGTGTACATGCTTGCTTACACATTTTTTTGTTTTTGATGTCTTTCGATGTGTTTCTCTTCCCTTCTCACATTTGTACGGACTGAACGTCAATGCTTCTCTTACATTTCTACAGGATTGTATGCAATGCTGCGTGCAGAATGGCAAACAAAACAGCATTGCCAATGGAGGTCAAAATAATTCTATTTCCTTGGACCCACTGCAAATCCTGCTCCTTAATGCTGTGAGTCAGTGCTGAACATCCCAGCACTGCACATAAAGAGACACACATGCTTCTGTTTATAAAACACCACCCGAACTCTGGCTGTGTGCAACACGTGCAGTTACCTACACCATGTGCTCTCGAACGCATAGCACCTCACTTTGGTTGCTCCACCAAGTGTAAAATGCTCTCTGCACCCATTATTCAAAGGTCACCATCCTCAGAGAGAAACAGAGGCAACTTTACATGGCTGCAGTATGGTGTGCTGACTGTCTACAAGGGATAGGCTCTTGGGTGCATAACAAACAGCCTATGGCCATTGGCCATGTACCCAATACTGTAGGCCTTACTTACACCCAGCACAACATAATGGGCTCATGAAAGGGAACATTTCCCACATAACACAATCCACAAAGGTAACATATCATGTGTGGTGCAAAGGGCAACTCATGGCAATCGCTAATAGCGCCATGTGGCTTCCTAATGTCCAAGGTGGTGGCATAATGGGTACCATATGGTACCAGAGGCATATCACGTCACTTGTGCTGTTCAACCACGTCTACAAGGTCCTGCACAACCATTTTTTCAACATCGCCACCATCAGAGACATGACTTTATGGTTCCGGATCCCCTGGTTGACAAAACTCTTCCCCCATCCAGATGGGATTGCACACAAGCTCTATCCCTAGCTAGACTCCTGAGGCAAATGGAGACTGTAGATGCATGGAGGCTACACAATAGCGGGACGAGGGACTATTCTCATGCACACACGGGCTTCTCGTGCATAGACCTTCTGCTTGTCTCAGGGGCCATCTAGCCATGCCTGGTCAAAATATATATACACACTCGGACGATCTCGGACCATGCCCCCAGTGTCTGCAAATCTCAGCATAATAGGATCCACTTATCCCCCCACCAAGATTCTGGAAGCTGTACGACCCCATTCTTCTGGACGAGAGCATAAAAGGGGAAACCCGGGGACACGCTCACCAACTACTTCATTGCAACACCCAATATAGGCATAGACATTGTCTGGGACGCCATGAAGGCGGTGGTGAGGGGTACTCTCATTAGCGCAGGGGCTGAGCAGAAGCGGATTTCGAAACTGGCTGCAGCCAAATTAGAGGGGGATGTTGTCTCATTGGAAAAGGAACTGCAATTCCATAGATCACAGAAAACTGAGCGGGCATGGAAGAAAGATAAGACTGCACTTGAAATGCACTGGGCTGATTGCACCGCCAAATCTTTAGCCTACACTAAGCAATTTTATTATAGCAAAGCTAATAAAGCGAACAGAGAACTTGCATATAAATTAAAGAGTACACAGTAGGAATAATATTTTTAGACTGGTTAGTGCTGATGGTAGAGTCCTCTATACCGATCAGGACAAAATTGAAGAGTTGGTGAACCATCACAGGGCTGTAATGTCCGGCCCACCCACGTTGTGCAACAGTCTTCCGAGCTACTTCTCCAATCACACTCCCTGTTCCACAACCTCCCTCTCAATCTTAGAAACTCTGATTACATTGGAGGAAGTCAATGAAGCCATCAAGTCCTTAAAAAACACTGCACCGGGGCCCCCGACGGTCAGACCGCAAAATATTATAAAACCTATGCCCATATTTTGGCCCCACAGGTATCGACCCTGTTTAGCTCCTCTCTGTCCACGGGCTCAGTTATCGACTCAATGGCGGGGCCGTTAACGATCCTAGTCCATGGACCTGCACTATGCAGCTTCTTACAGACCCATTACCCTTATGAATTCTAGCATCGAGGCTGAAATCGAATCTCCCAGATCTAATTGCCCGTGACCAAACGGGGTTCATCCCAGGGAGGGGAACACTAGACAACATCCGACGTACTATAGATCTCATAGAGAACGCCTCCAGGACCAGGGAGGGGATGGCAGTGTTATCATTGGACACGCACAAAACGTTTGATCTGGTAGACTGGGGGTACATCAAGAGGGTGATAGCACACTTTGGTTTCAGCCCTAATTTCTCAAGGTAGGTAATGGCTAATTACCATAGCCCCTCAATGCAGCTTTGTGTTAATGGGGTCAGATCTGAGCGGATCAGTATAACCAGGGGCAGCAGGGCTGCCCCCTGTCGCCACTGGTCTTCACTTTATCTATGGAGCCGTTTGCGGACAGGATCCGACGAAACCCAAAAATAAAAGGGCTCACGGTGGGGGAACATGAGTACAAGATCGCGCTATACGCAGATGACGTGCTCATAACCGTTCCCTGGTGCCCCTATGGGAGGAGATTGAGGAATTTGGCCGGGTCTCTGGATTTAAGGTGAACCTAGGCAAATCCGCCGCACTGACAATCAATCTCACCAAGAAGCAGCAGGCAGCCCTTAGCCCCACGTTACCGATCCCATGGGTTGAATCTATGATTGAGTATCTTGGGGTGCGGACATCTCCTGCCTGTACTCAAGTAACTTCCCCCAGCTACTGGATGAGTTCCGGCGCGACCTGAAGCAGTGGGATTCCCGAGAGATGATCTGGTTCAGGCGCATCGCTGCAGTAAAAATGAACCTGGTTCCTAGGCTGCTGTACCAATGTGCTGCTCTCCTGGTAAGCGTCCCACCGAGTGAACTGATCACCTTGCAGAGAAATATATAAACATTCAGCTGGGGGGGGGGTGCAGGATAGCAAAAAGAATCATGCTCCGTGGTAGGGTGCTGGGAGGAATGGGAATCCCGGATGTGGTTAGATACATGGTCACAGTCTGCTGACCAACCTCTGTGGAAACAGTTGGAAGAAGCCTGGT
Source organism: Ambystoma mexicanum (assembly GCF_040938575.1). Taxonomy (NCBI): domain Eukaryota; kingdom Metazoa; phylum Chordata; class Amphibia; order Caudata; family Ambystomatidae; genus Ambystoma; species Ambystoma mexicanum. The sequence goes on along the minus strand of NC_090931.1, from coordinate 184,476,402 downwards.
GCCCGGTTCCCGATTCAGAGCTCCCTCACTTGGTAAAAGCACACACAATCCAGGGCCACCTCTCGGCAACAAGCGCAACTGTTTGCAGCTGCAAGACAGCAGTCCGTAAATGCTAAGAGAGGTGATAAGGCAGTTGCACTGAGACTCTGGGATTGCCCTTTCTAAGCTAGTGAAAATCAGGCTCAGACTTGCTTTTAGAAGATATGGTCAATTCCCCGAACTCTGGCACGACAGGCTGTTTGGCAGGTTTTGTGGGGCAATGTAGGTCTATTTGATGATTTTTTCATTTTACAGATGTTCATTTTGACCAATGTTACTCTCTGTATATGTTTTCAATGGACCATTTGTCAACAATTTTTCCACAAAAGATACCCTTATGTACAATTCAAAACAATGTGTCACGAATATTAAACGCAGGAAATATTTTTCAATGGTTACTGCCAGAGTGTATTCGTTTGTCTTGACCCGTCTAAACCTCCTATTTTTGCCTATGCACAAACGTGCAGGATGTTTACAGTGCCAGTACCTGCCTTATTATTGATATGTTATTTGAAACCTTCATTAAACAGGTGAGCAGCATAAAATGTGTCAAAACTTTAAATAGTTGATGGAAGCTCGTTTTCATTTTTGGCTGTTATGTGGCTTGAGCACCAGCTATAAGCTTAAAATATTGAAATTGGCCTGCAGCGCTAGGAGGAAGATGTGTCGAGTGATACACAGCTTGTGGGTGGTTTGGTTATTTAACCACCCATTGACTGCCCATGGCCATGATAATCCCTGTTGCCATTCCCACCCACTACAGGTCCCTCACCACCCAAAACACATCCTCCTGGGATCTCTTTAAGCTAGCTCTGTCGAGCAGGTGCATCAACATTCAAATGGGATTGTGCCCTCTCAAGTATTCCTCATCTTCGATAATTATCTTCCTGCTTCAGCTACTTTGGAAAAAAGTAATACTCCTACGTCCCGTCCCCTTTCCTCCATACTTATGGGACATCTCTCCGTCCTGTGGGACGGGACCGGAGCACTTTGTAAAAAGCATCCAAATTATTTTCAAAAATGTGTCCCTCTTTGCTGCGCGGGGCCCGTCACGCGGCCGTAACCCCGCCCACCTTGGCTCCGCCCCGTGCATCGCCCATCAGTCCTTTTCTCCGCACGATCGGGGCCGGACACACTTGCATCTTCGGAAGTTTTTCTTCTGTTTTTCCCTCTCTGGCTCTCGCTAGCGTTCGTTTACTAGTCTGTCTTTTAAACTAGATTTTCCAGACTGTTCATCGTGTCACTGTCGCTTTGCGAGGGCGGATCCCCATCCTCTTTTGTTTAGAGTGGTTGGGTCCGGAACACCGTTGGGACTCCTGTTTTTACTGCGACTCCCTTTCGGTCCGGGCTCTTGAACGTCGGTTGGAGCGGTGGGAGGTGCTGTTCGGTCGGACTCCTCCTTCACATTTTCAGGCGTTCATCGACGAGAAGAAAAAACGCCCGGTAAGTTCTTTGATTTTCAGAGCATCCCGGCCAGGGGATACCTTCCCGGGTTCCTCTCGAGCCGGGAGGGGCATCGATCGCTCTGTTACCGGGGTTCGCCCTGAGGTGCCTGTCGGGCCTAATAATCCTACCGGAGTTTTCTCCGAGGGTCTCCGTAAGGGGCCTGTGTTCACCGGAGTACACTTCGAGGCCCCTCCTGTGGGGGCTTTGTGTAGACCCAGTTCTACTGAGTCGTGGGGTACCGGAGCTTGCTCTGAGGCCTTTCTTTCGGCTTCCCTCAAAAACAAAACCGGGGTACGCCCCGAGGTCTTGGCTGGGCTTGAGGTTACCGAACGCATGTTCGAGGCCCGTGCCGGTGAGGCTTATACCGGGCCTAGGTCCGAGGCTCCTCGTACAGAGGCTAAGGCTACCAACAGTTCTGAGGGGCCGGGCAAGGCCCTGTCGGTGACAGTGCACCGTTCCCGCTCTTGTGGTGACACCAGATCGGTTGAGGGGGCAAAGAAGAAAGTTTCTTCTTTTACCGGCAGTGCCGAGGCTCTTCCTTCGAAGGCTCAGTTGGCGGTTGGTATGTCGCAGAAACATTCCAGGCCTCATAGTACCGGCTCTGCCGAGGTTCCTTTCGTTAAGGCTAAGATTAAGACCCCTGATCCATCGACGGGGACCCCTGCCTCACTTCAAGTGCTTTAGTTCCCCTCAGATGAGGACAAAATGGCGACTTTTCCCGCCACGACCACGGCGGCCATTTTAGGTACTACCCCTACAACTACGCCATCGGCCCCTGGTGTAGGGTTCGGTCCTTCGGGTGAACCTAAGGTCCCTTGTGCGCATCCTTACCGGCCGGTTTATGATTGGAACACCCGGATGCCTCTTCCGCACAATGTTTCGTTGCCCGCGGGGGCCTTTCCCTTGATTTATGTGGATACGTCGGCAGAGGGGCCGGTGTGGCACCCTTCCCCGTTGCGTCCCTGGATTTGTTCACCTCATGAGAGGCCTCCTCAGGTTCCGAAACAATCTCCTGAGGACGCCTTTTTCAGTAAATTTCAAGCGCTTATGCGCACCGACCCCATGAGGGAATATTTCAAGGGGCCTTTCAAGGAGATATGTCTACCCGCGCCTCCGGCTCCACCCGTTCCGTCGGTGGTTCCGTCGGCGCCTCCCTTGCCCGTGGTGCCTCCCCCTGTGCTTCCGCCTGTGCCACCATTGTCCCCAGTGGACAAGGCAGTGCCTGACTCGGCTCAGCAGGAGCCGGACCTGTCAGATGACCCTCAAGGTGATCAGGACAACGAGGACCTGCCCCGCTCTACCAGAGCTTTCCATGACCGGGTACTGGACATGATGAGCTTCTTAGATGTTCCGGTGCCCGAGGGCAGGAGGGCGTGCTTTCTGGGGCGTTCACCTTGTCTCCTTTGGAGCCTACCGGCCTGTTCTTGCAGGAGGACGTTCTGGCCGAGGTCCGAAGAGTTTGGGAAAAGCCACACTCGGTACTTTTGTCAATAAAAAGATTGACGCGAGGTACAGGCTACATTCCTCTGAAGGAGTAGCCTTGTCGTCTTGTCCGCCTCCCTCCTCCACAGTGGTGGCTGCGGCCACGTTGCAATCCAGACCTGCAGCTTCCTCCTCCGCGACGGCGACTCAGGTCTTGGGAAAGGAGGACAAGCTCCTGGACTCCCTAGGGAGGAAAATCTTTGCCAATTCGACCTTGCAGCTCAGGCAGGCCAATGCAGAATTGATTTTGGCGGGAACTAACATACGGATGTGGAGAGGTCTGTCGGAGTTTGTGGAGCACATTCCGGTCGAGAAGCTGGAGGATTTCAGAGGAGGCCTTTCCAATGCCAGGGTCTTGGCCCAGGATCTCCTGGAGGCTGCGGCTCATCACGTTGACACCTCGGCTCGGGGTCTGATGCTAGGGGTTGATACCTCGCGGCAAGCAAGGCTACATGCCACTAAGTTCTCGAAGGAGGTGCAAGACAAGGTTCTGGACCTTCCATTTGATGGTAAGGAGCTTTTTCACTCTTCTACTGATGTAGAGCTCACCAAAACCAAAGACAGTACTCAGACGGCCAAATCATTGTCTGTTCTGGTTAAACCTCCCTTCAAGACTCAAAGGCCGTTGTCGCAAGGTCGACCTTCCTCTGGTTTTAGGGGCTTCCTCGACCGCAAAAATCGCAGAGTGGATACTCCTGCGTGGAATAACCGCCGTAGACAACAGCGTATGCGGTATTTCTCCCGCTCCTCAGCCTCCTCGTCAGGCTCAGGTGGCACCGCCACCGATAACCCTGCCAAATGAGGGTTTTCCGCGCTCGCACGAGACCCCGGTGGGAGGACGCATTGCGTCTCATTGGGAGGCATGGCAGACCATCACAGAAGACGGATGGGTCTTGTCAGTCGCTCGAGCGGGCTTCCGCTTACCTTTACCCCCTACCCCACCCCTCAACCCTCCTTTTAAGCTGTCGGGCTCACCCAAGGCCGAGGTTCAGAAACTTCTGCTCCTCAGAGCTGTGGAACCCGTTCCTCTTGGGGAACGAGGGGAGGGCTTCTACTCCCGGCTGTTTACGGTGCCCAAACCCAACCAGGCTGGCCTGCGCACCATCCTAGACCTTTCCCAGTTCAATCTTTCCCTGCCCCAAGAGAAGTTCAAGATCACGCCTGGCCAGATTCGCTCCTCGTTGCAGGCGGGCGATTGGCTAAGCGTGGTGGATCTTCAGGATGCGTACATGCATATCCTGATTTGGAACCCAAACAGGAGATACCTCTGTTTCTCTTTGGGAGAGGAGCACTTCCAGTTTCGGGTGCTTCCTTTTGGCCTCAGTTCGGCACCGCGTTTCTTCACGAAGATGATGTCGGTGATCGTGGCCCATCTTTGTCTCCAGGGTATCCATGTGTATCCCTATTTGGACGACTGGCTCCTACGCAGCCCTTGCCCGTTGGCAGCAGCGGGCAACCTCCAGTCTCTCCTTCAGCTCCTGTTCCATCTTGGGCTGTCGGTGAACTGGCGGAAATCCTCCATGATGGTCTCACAGGACCTGACTTTCCTGGGTTTTTGTTGAAACACGATTGACTGCCGAGTGTATCTGACCGGGGACAGAATGGTGGATCTGTTGGCCACGTGTCAGATGTTTACGCAGTCGGAGAGCATGTCGGCCCGGTGGTTCCAGAGGCTTCTGGGCCTCATGGCCTTGTGTGTGCTGGCTCTTCCTCTTGCTCGTCTCAAAATGAGACGGACCCAGATGGCTCTTCGGAGTTCCTGGCGTCAGGCTGTGGACCCGGATTCCAAACGGATAATGATTCCGGATTCCATGAGTGGACCTGGACTGGTGGTCTTCTCTCAGCAACCTGTCAGTGGGTGTCGGGTTCCAGGACCTAAGCCCCATGGTCACAATCACGACAGACTCCTCCCTTTTCGGGTGGGGTGCGACGTTAGATCTTCTTCAGGTCTCGGACCTCTGGTCACCTCAGGACAAGCTCCTGCACATAAAATCAATTGGAGCTTCTGGCGATTTTTCTGGCGCTCAAGGCGTTCAGACCTCTCATTTTCAACAAGGTGGTCCGCATAAGAACGGACAATGCGGTGTCAATTTACTACATAAACAAGCAAGGGGGAACGAAGTCTCCCCCTCTCGTGGATCTGTCCATCCAGATTTGGGAGTGGGCTGTGCTTCATGGGGTCTGGCTGCTTGCAGTGCATATCCCGGGCCGGCTGAATGTCACCGCGGATGCCCTCAGCCGGCGGACAGTGGTCAGCTACGAGTGGGAGTTGAAGGCGGAGATCCTATCATGGATTTTCTCGTGTTGGGGCACACCGGAGGTGGACCTCTGCGCCACGGCGGTAAACAAGAAGCTGGGAGCCTCCTCTCTGGGGGACGCACTCGAGATACCATGGCAGAGCATGAGATCTTATGCCTTCCCGCCTCTTCCTCTGGTTCATCGAGCAATTTGGAAGTTGAAGAGTTCTGTCAACTGTTCTCTTCTACTGATAGCTCCGTGGTGGCCGGCCAGGTTTTGGTTCTCAGAACTTCAACACCTGTCGGTGTGTCCGCCGATCAGGTTACCAGTAACTCCCGATCTTCTTCACCAAGGGGAACAGCAGATGTGGCACCCCTCCCCACAATTGCTCGGCTTGGCGGCATGGTGCCTGAGTTCACGGCTCTAGAGCCTTTGGGTTTGTCTGCGGATAACTTGCGCATTATCCAGGCAGCGAGGAAAACCTCGACCAGATCCCAATACAAGAGTAAATGGCTCAGGTTCTGTCATTGGTGTTTGAAGAAAGAATTGGACCCGAGGGTGGCGACGATTGACACAGTGCTGTCCTTTGTCTACGCCCTAGCAGAGTCAGCGGTTCATGTCTTGTCCTGCAGGACTCATCTCTCGGCGATTTCCGCCTAACTCTCTACAGACCGGTGTTCTTATTCGTTAACTAACCCGGTGGTGAAGAGACATTTTGCTGGTTTGACGCGACTCTACCCTCCGGTTCGTAGTCTGCACCCGCCTTGGGACCTAAATGTAGTCCTGACGGCGCTGTGCCATAAACCTTTTGAGCCAATGGCTACGGTTGACCTCAAGTACGTGTCCTGGAAAGTTTCCTTTCTGGTATCAGTTACGTCAGTGAGTGAGCTCCAGGCATTGTCGGTGGAGCATCCTTTCTTGGTCATTCACAAGGACAAGGTAGTCCTTTGTACGAACCCAGCTTTCCTACCAAAGGTAGTGTCCGAATTCCATCTGAATCAGTCTATTTCCCTTACGGTCTTTTTTCCGAACCCTGCCTCGGAGGCGGAAAGGGTTCTACACTGCCTGGATGTCCGACGAGCTCTTAAGTTCTACCTGGACAGGCCTGCCGAGCTTCGGAGTTCTTCCCAACTGTTTGTGACCTTCGGTAAACCCCAGGGCAGGCCGGCGTCTAAGGCATCCATTTCCAGATGGATTGCTGTCTGTATCAGGGAATCTTTCACCGTCCAAAAGCTGAAACCTCCTAAGGGTATCCATGCACATCAGGTGTGAGGCAAGGCAGCTGCGGTTGCTTTTCAGAAGTATGTTCCCTGGGAGTCCATCGCTAGAGCGGCTCCTTGGGCCTCCCCATCTGCTTTCTGTAAGCATTACTGCCTCGATATGAGCTCTAGGGCTGACGCTGAGTTCGGTCAGGCTGTGCTGAAGAACCTGTTTCAGTAAGGGGGTATTTCCATCCACCCCTAGTTCCTGTAAGGAGTGATTGGGAAGCTCCCATAAGTATGGAGGAAAGTGGACGGGACGTAGGAGTATTACCAGGATAGTCACCGTAGTGACCACCTTACTCCTAGGCCATAGTCCCCTTTCCTCCATACGCCCGCCAGCCGTCCCCTCTAATAAGGTTCCTCTGTTATTGCTAATGGGTCTTGGACCCTGCGATAGAAAAGGACTGATGGCGATACGCGGGGCGGAGCCAAGGTGGGCGGGGTTACGGCTGCGTGCCGGGCCCCGCGCAGGAAAGAGAGGAGGGACACATTTTTGAAACAAATTTGGATGCTTTTTACAAAGTGCTCCGGTCCCGTCCCACAGGACAGTGAGATGTCCTATAAGTATGGAGGAAAGGGGACTATGGACTAGGAGTAAGGTGGTCACTACGGTGAGTAACCTGGTGATTCTCGACAGAGAATGCTGTGCGGTAGCGTCAATGACTCGTTGTGCCTAGAAGGCCTCCGTCCGATGGTCGACGTCACCTGCAGTGTATATAGCACGCGCAGCGCCCCGTTAGCTTGAGTTCAATTTCTCCGACGCAGCTTTCGCTTCGAGAGAAATTACGGCGCACTTCGGTTTGTTAAATAAAATGTCATGTCTTCCATCAACTCCCAAGACGGGTTTTAAGAAATGTCAGGATTGTGTGTCGAAGATGTCAACCACTGACCCCCCCCCAACCCCCACTGCGTTTGCCTATGGTGCCTTGGCACAGAGCATCATTTGAAGGAGTGCAAATCGTGTCAGGCGATGGCTGACAAGGCTCTGAGAGAGCGCAAAGGTAAATTGACAGTGTGGAAAATTCCCAAATCCCCTCCTGTCCAAAAAAGCGTACTTCAGATGAGCCGAGCGATTCTCCTCGTCGAAAAAGATAGAAGAAATTTCAATCGAGAAGTCATTTGTGTCATTCTTACCTTCCAGGAAGTCGAAGAAAAGACGTCATAGTTCTCCTTCTTCTTCGAGTGACTCCTCACCCAAGAGAATAACATGTTTAACGAAATCCGACTAGTTTTGGAGGAAAGTGATGAAGATCTTCGAGAGAGAAGCCCCTACTGCTCAAAAGAATGGAAAAAAGACCATGTCCCGGTTGCTCTGCATAAAGACAAGGTGGTGTCTAAGGCAAAACCCTGTGCTCCCTCGAGTCCGGACGCAAGCCTAACGAACATCGAGAGCCTTCGAAGCCTCGAAAGAGTGAAAAGGTGTTGAGGATCTCGACAAGTCGAGAGTCCAGCCCTTCGAGGGCGTTATCGAAGACAACTGACGAAAACAAAATCGGTTCCATCAACGCCCTCGACGTCGGAACCTTCAACACCCATATCGAAACCATTGACGCCTAAATCGAAGACTTCGACAGGCCGACTCCAAAGGTATTTTCTGAGCCATTGAAGGTAACACAAGAGAAAAGTCTCTGCCACAAAACGATTTCTTGAAGTCTTTCTTCAATCTATGAAGAATGTGAACCATCTGATGATGATCAAACACATTTTGGTCTTCAATATGGCACTCCAAATGTGCCAGATGAGTTTATTTCAGATGAATCTAGGCTTAAAGAGCTATATGACAAACTACAATCAGCCAGTGGGGTAGATGCATCTCCTGAGCTGGAATTTGGAAAGCCAGATCATGCTGATAGCTCATTTAAAGAATTGATGAGCAAAGTAGTAGAATATTTAGGATGGAGTAGACCTGCTCCTCCTTCTCAACATAATTACTTAACAGACATATTAGACAAAGGTCCACATAGGGATCCTATTTTGCCCTTCCATATTGTTTTGCAAAAAAAGGATTGCAACAAATTGGTAAACCCCATATTTTATTTCTGTGGTTAATAAGAACTTTCCCAAGAAATAAAGAACATCAGGCAGTGACCCACATTTCTTAACCAAGCACCTGACTCCAGAAAATTTGGTGATCCAAGCAGCCACGTCCACAAAACAATCTGCTTACCTTACCATTCCTACAGACGGATGATAAACGGGTGGACACTTGGGCACGGAAAGTATTTATTGCCGGCAGCATGGCCTTGAAATCGGCAAAAGCCACTTGTGCCTTATCTAAGTTTTCGTTCTTCCTGTGGATTGCGCAGCAATGTCGGCTGACCACATCCCCAAAGGGGAAGAGAGAGACGGCTTCCGGGATATCATCAAGGATGGTAAGAAGGCAATGTGTGAGTGCTTCCAGTCGTGTCTGGATACTGCAGATAGCATTGGCAGATCCATGGCGACTAGCACCATGCTACGCAGATTTGCGTGGCTGAGGAAGTCTGGATTTGCACCGGATGTGCAATCTAGATTACTCAATATGCCTTTTGACAGCTCAAGACTGGTAGCAAGGCTGATGAAAGTCTGGAAAGGCTATCGACCTCAAAAGCGGCAGCTAAATCTCAAAGTGCCGCTATTGGACACCCTCAACATTCCTACTCTGGTACATCATGTTGGAGGGGTAAGTCCTTTCCTTTCTACTCAATTGGAAGAGGGAGAGGACAAGCCAGTCATAGAGGACAAAGAAGCTTCCCTCGTGTTGGACGAGGTAGTGGTGCTAAATCAGCCCAAACAATGGCAGCTTTGCCCTCAGCCGCTGCTTCAGTTGCCTCCTCAAAACCTCTTAGGCCTTAATCCTCAAGACCCCAGTAGAAGACGGGCTCTCACAGCATCTGAAAGAGTGGCGAGACATTACTTCAGATGCCTCGGCACTTGAAACGGTAGCCCAGGATTACTGCCCTCCTTTTCTAAAAAGGCCCCAGGATCATCCACCGGGGAACAGCTTATTGAATATTCCAGATCCGGTCCTTGTGCAGGAAATTTTGATCCTGCTAGAGAAAGGTGCAATAGAACCAGTACCTGCAGCAGAGAGGAACAAGGGTTGGTACTCCCTGTATTTTCTAATCCCCAAAAAGGACAGAGGATTGAGACCCATCTTGGACATGGGAAACTTGAACAAGTTCCTCAGGAAGGACAAGTTCAAGATGGTTACCCTTTCTCAGATCCTTCAGGCTCTCCAACTCCAAGACTGGATGGTATCATTGGACCTTCAGGATGCTTACTGTCATGTGCCTATCCATCAAAAGCACAAAGCATCTAAGGTTTGTAGTTGGCGGTTCTCATTACCAGTTTCAAATTCTGCCATTTGGGCTGACCTCCGCCCCAAGGATTATCACCAATTTGATGGCAGTGGTGGCAACGACTCTCAGGAGAGGGGGGATTCACGTCTACCCCTATCTGGACGATTGGCTGATCAGGGCTTGTTCTCCCAAAAAGAGAAAGTGGAAGCACGACTTGCCACTTTCTCCACAAACTGGGCTTCTCCCTCAATTACAAGAAGTCAAACATGATAACTTCTCAAAGACTCCCAATTTATCAGAGCAGTCCTGGATGCCTCCTCTGGAAAAGCCTTGCCACCAGAGGTGAGGGCTCACCACATTCTGCAGATGGTCACCAAATTTCAGAGTGCCCAGAGTCTTCCGGCCCACGATTTTCTGCAGTTGCTCGGCCTCATGGCATTGTGCATTTTTCTGGTGCCAGAGGCTCGCCTGAGATCTCTCCAATGGGCTCTCAGGACTCAATGGCCCCAATTCTCAGGCAGGATGTCAGACCTCCTTCAGCTTCTGAGCAGAGTCGCACAGGACCTTCTGTGGTGGGCCTGCGAGGACAACATTCTGAAGGGAGAGCCTTTTTTGCAACCATGGCCGGAGATAACAGTAGTGATGGACGCCTCACACACGGGGTGGGGAGCCCACACCAACGATCTGACAATCAGCAGTCGTTGGTCTCCATCGGAGTCCAAACTACATATCACTCTTTTGGAGCTGAGGGCAATCAAACTAGTGCTGAAGGCCTTTCTGCCCTCTGTACAGGGAACGAATGTCCTGATAATGAAGGACAACACAGTGGCCATGTACTACCTCAACAAGAGATGAGGTTTAGGGTCACTACCACTGTGCACAGAGACAATGCAGCTCTGGTACTGGGCAATTCAAGAAGGAATCTCACTATCGGCAGTTCACCTAGCCGGAGAGGAGAACACGGCGGCGGACACTCTCAGCAGGCAGAGCAGTCTCCGAGTGTGAACTAGCTCAGGAAGTCCAAGAGATCTTCACCCTTTGGGGAACCCCGCAAGTGGATCAGTTTGTGACCAGTTTGAACCGGAAGTGAGTGCTATTCTGCTCCAGGGAATTTCCCCCAAGAGGAGCTCTAGGACACTCGTTCATGGTGGACTGGGAGTTTTCATGTACACGTTTCCTCCAGTCCTCGCCATTCCTCACGTGATCAGGAGGTTGAGAAAGTTTGGGCACTCCATGATCCTAATTGCCCCAGATTGGGCCAGGAGAACATGGTACCCAGACTTTCTGGACATGTCCATCTGCCATCTGATATGTCTTCCACAAAGAAAGGTCTCTGTCTCTCTGTCTGTCTCTCTCTGTCTCTCTCCATCCAGAGGTGAAAACACTCAGCCTTCACGCATGGTTTCTGAGAGGCTGATGTACGACGATTGGGACCGCCCGGAAGACGTATGAGATTTTGCTTTCTGCCAGAAGACCAGCAACAAAATCCTTATACTACTGTCGTTGGAACAAGTTCCAGCAGCTGGTGTAGGAATAAGAATATGGATCAATTTCAGTCCAATGCACCGACAGTGTTATCTTTTCTACTTCACTTAGCAAATCTGGGGCTCCAGATCACAACAATAAAGGTTATCTGGCAGCGTTTAGATTTTCAAGCGCTCATCAGAGGAAACCTCATACTTTAAAATCCCTTTAATCAGTCAGTTTCTTAAAGGACTCACTAACGTGTTTTCTCCTACTCCCTTTCAGGTCCCTGTTTGAGATTTAAATCTTGTATTAAAATTCTTAAAATGCATCCCTTTTGAACCCATGCATTCATGTCCATTAAGACTATTAACAATAAAAACTGTTTTGCTAGTCGCAATCAGATCTGCCCGCAGGGTGAGCGAATTGCAAGTGCTGTCTTCGATATACATTCTTCTATAAGGAGAATGCTATTCTAAAAGTAAGACCTTTGTTTCTGCCAAAAATAGTCTGACTTTCATTTGTCCCAAAAGATAGTTTTACCAACTTTCTATCCCTGCCTCATCCTGGAAAGGAGGAGAGGTTACGTAGACTGGACCCTAGGAGGGCTCTCCGTTTTTATATCTTGCGAATGTCAAAAATTCAGCAGGACGATCCCTTATTGATCGGATTTACAGGTCATAAATTGGGGTTAGCAATAACAAAACACTCTATCCAGATGGATTATTCTGGCTATCTAAGAATGCTATAGACTGGCTGGCAAAGATCCCCCAGAGGGTCTAAGAGCTCACTCAATCAGGCGCATGGCTACTTCTTCCGCTCTCCAGAGAGGAGTACCTATTAAAGTCATTTGTGCGGCAGCCACTTGGGCTACCAGACACACCTTTGTAAAACATTACTCTCTCGATACTTCTTCTACTCAAGAGGGAGCTTTTGGGAAAGCTGTCTTGCACTCTGTCTATGATAACTGATAAAGAAAGATCTAATTCTTTTCCCACCTCCAAGACTATTAATGCTTTGGGAAGCTATCAAAGATGAGGAATACGGGAAGGACACAATCCATTCGAAGAACAAGTTACTTACCCCTTGTAACGTTCTTTCGATTGGATGTTCCTCCCACGTATTCCTCATCGCCCCTCCCATCCTACCTCACTGCAGCATGTACGTCTTTTACACTCTACGCTCTGAGTCTTCTAAGTCTAAGGAGGCACTAGTAATTCCTCTAAACATGGAAAAACAAGAACTGACGCCAACAGTGTGCTATATCTACTGCAGAGACCTTCGAGTGACGAGGATTCATCGACGCTACTGCACAGCACCCTCTGTCGAATTTTTTTTTCAAAGCAGCTGAAGCTGGAAGATAATTGTCAAAGATGAGAAATACGTCAGAGGTACACCCAATCGAAAGAAGGTTACCAGGGGTAAGTAACTTTTTTTTGGCCGGCAAGTGTTATTTTAAGCAGTTTTCTTAGATTAATAGGCTTACTTACAGGTGCTATTGGTGTAATATAAATGCCTCAACCAAGTGTGCCTTCAGCTACTTGCTTTAAATCTGTTCCTTGCATTGTAGTCCAGTTTTAAACAAGCATTGACAAAGCAAACAGTTTTGGCTTGTTTATAGGTATTAGATAGGCATGTTAACTGTTGGCTTTTGTTATGCTTGTTTAAGTATGACTGAAGAACACTCTGCTATAATCAGAAGGGATAAATAACAATCAAATTAGCCTCTAGAATGCAACAATACAGTCACATATGCCAGTGACTAATGCACAATTTGTCATTGGTGGTTCAGTGATAATGCTGTTTAATTGGCTTCAGAGGGAGGGAAAGTGGGGTGCGAGGGAGAGACAGAATGACAGACGCAAGGAGACCCACAGAGACACAAACAGAAAAACAGGGAGGAAGGATAGCTCAGGGGCAACGTGTTTGTCTTGGAAGCAAGACAACGCAGCGCAACACATGTTCAAATCCCGATCCCGCGCTTAGAAACCACTCGTTGGTATTAAGCGTGTTATAAAAGAACAATTATAAAAAGAGAGAGGCAGAAAGACAAGTAGACAGAGGGGTATCGGGTAATATTTTCGCCAGCAAAAATATCGCCGAACATATGGTCGTCAGGAACGGCCATAGGTGATATTTTTGGTGGCGAGAATATTAGGTGCGGGGGTGTCCCCCGCAGGGTCCATGTGTTATTTTTGCCGCAAAAATATGGAGATATTTTTGTATCACAATATTTTTGCGGCGAAAATATCACATGGAACCGAGAGAGGTAGAGATGTAGAGGGAGAAGGACACCCAGACAGGCAAGTACCTTCACACAATTCAAATATTTTTTTATTCAAAACACTTTCCAGTTGCTAGATCAGTGTATGTTACACCAGGTGCAACGAATGGCTGCTTAATGTATTTGTGTCATCATAAAATGTAGCTTGTAGGTTCTTGCTAATATACTCGTAATACTTGCAATAGTACTCATATGATATGGGTGCAGAAGTCGAAATTAGCATTTGATGATCAGGAGCAAAAACAAGCTCCTGGGTATCAGTCATCACCCATTAAGCAGGAGCTACATTGTAATTGTGTATTTGTAAAGCGCTTATACACAAGTGAAGTGTTTCAAATCGCTTCAAGACTGGAGGAGAACGAGGGAAAACAGTAGTAATTCTTAGGCCTTAGTTTCAGAATGATCTAAAAAACATCTCAGGAACCAGGAGCTAGTACAGTCAATCATACTTGTGTGCAAGATGTAAACTAACTTTCTGTCCATGATGTATTATCTAATATATGCTGTGTCCTTTATTCGCTTTCATACACATTCCCATACCTACACAGTTAGTATCACATAGCTATGTTTCTATGGCACCACTTACCTGGGAAGCCACAAGTAGCTCCTGGTAGCTCTTGGCTTCAAGCGAACCAGGTGCCCCTTGGCTATAACTATAACTAGGAGCTAAATAGCTCTCAGCTCCTGGCAATTTCGAACCCTGTGATGTTGGTCTGCTTTGGTAGCCCATTTGACTTGAACTGCACAGTGCATTTGAAGATAGGAGAAGGAGCAGTGGTGATAGTGGACTTGTGGCTAGTTGGCAAGATATCGGGGTGAAGTGCTATGATTTGTGAAATATTCCCTCCCTCTTAATTGTCTTTCAAACAAGGTGTAAGGGGAGGCCGCTGTTGTCTTAACTGAAAATGTCTTTCTTTTGCAGGAGGAGCAGTTTCTCGGTTTTGGTTGTGATGAAGTTAAACTACGAAGTCCTACAAGAACTTTCACAGGTAAATCCCGTGGTGCCCTACAGTACTCTTGTTATCCACCCCATCTCCCAACCCATCCACAGACAGACTTCATCACAAGTTTTACAATTGGACACAACAGCCGAGCAATCCCTGAAGTTGCAAACAGCCAGGGGCAGCAGTGTTATATCTAAGAACACATTTATGCTCCTATGTCCCCTTTCCTTTCCTCCATACTTGTAGGATGTCGACCTTGGGTAGAGGGCAAGATCTGAGCATGGTGGAAAACTGCACTTAAGATATTTAAAAAAGAGGGTGCCAGCACTTATGCGCAGCCACGCCACTACATAAGTACCTCCTGCATGCATACATGCCCAGGTTTGCAACCGCCAGTCTTTTTCTCTGTGTCTATAGGGCCAGAGCATTGCCAAGCAGGTGCGCAGTTCTTTTCTGCATTGCCTAAATTTTCTCTTTCTTGAACCCCAAGAGGCCCTAGATGCTCTGACAGAACACTCTTGGTTTCTGACTCTCATTTGCTCCGTTTTCCATAGATTATTTTTGGCACCCTGTCCCATTTTGCTACGCATTTCCTTTCTGGTCCCACACTTGTAGTTTAACGATGTTTGGCTTGTTTTTTTAGAACCCTAAATGGGTTGGGACGCAAGACCTCGAAACTTCAATCTTGGTGTCTAATCTCAAATGATTGGCACCTATTATCTCGCATGCGAAATGTGGAGTTAATAGTGGAAATTGCACCATTTTGATAGTTGTAATGTATTTTGCATTTGCCTCTTTGTATGCAAGCTAGTTGGGAACTGTCGAGGAAGAGGCACACTAGGATCAAATTGGACCTTGCACCATTTAACGTTTGGAACATTTCTGTGTTTGTTCCATCATTCCATCAAGAGTGTCCACAAGAAACTGCGTGATACTGAATACTCTGACGCTTATTGCGATGTTGAATACCTTCCTTATGAAACTGTATCTCTCACACTGAGCTTGCACTTGCTTGCTATGTAAATATAATGTACTCTCTCATGTATGCGCCCAGATGCCCCAGGGTCAGGAGCGCTTTATAAATTAAGAAATAAATAAATATGCAGGTCAGTAAGTGTAAGTAAATCTGGTTGACCTACTCTACTACCCTGGCACTCATGGAAGCTGCAAAACCATCCACTTTCCTCTGACACTTTTAGTTTCAACACACTAGGGCAATGTGTTTTGGGCATTGCAGTCACTGCAGGTAATTGTATGGGCTCCAGGGAGATGCTGACAAGCAATCTATTTGGAAAAACTTGAGGCCGTTTCAAGCTATTTGATTGTACGCCTATTGTACCTGTGAACAACATTAGACTGTGTGGAGAAGGTATACACTAACTCATTCTTTTTCAAATTGTGGGCTTTTAAATCTTGCATTTCAGGCTTCTTCTACACTGAATGTTTTTTTTGTACCTACTGAGTCCCATTTATTAGATTTGGTGTGACTTAAGTATTTGGGCACGCTGGGCCTCATTACGAGTTTGGTGGTGATTTGGCAGTGAATCTGCCGAAATGACCACTAAACTCTATTAACTTTACTGCCACCCGGTCCCGTAGATTTACCACGTTATTACGAGTGGTGGTAATTGCCTATTTTTGGAGTACATTGGATTCCATGGGGATTTTTGGCGGATTTACGGCATGGTAAATGCACCGATTTTTGGAGAAAAAGTGGTAGATTTACCTCCAGCTGGAGGTAAATCCTCCCCTTTACCTACAAATGTATAATTCGGTGGTACGGGAAAAATAATGGTGATTTCGATGTCTCCAAAAACAGTGGCAGTCAAAGGGTTTAGAAGGATGAATGAGTAAAATAGTGTAAGTATGAATGTAGTTGAAATAGAACAGTTTTAACAACTAGGTATATTTATATTTCATTAAGAGATTGAGGTTTTCAATAAAAAGTTGAGATAAAATAGATTTTTAATGCACTATGAAGCAGCAATTGATGTATCCCAGAAACGTGGTAATGAAATTGTGTATTCATGTATAAATGGGTTGTACAATAACGAATTAAAGATATCTTTTTGTTATTTTGAAGAATGTGTAGTGACTACTAATTCATGGACGACTGTATAGAGCTGAAATACATAGCAGAATCTTCTCCCCCTTCCACGCACTTCCCCTTTTCCAGTTACCTGCGCGTTCTTAATGTCACTGGGCCTAGTAAGTTAGCTGTTTTTTGTTCTCTCCTGTTCCCCTCCCTTTGCTTGTTCTCGCTCTGAAATACTTGTGTATGAGCACGATATAAATAAAATATATCATATCATATATGAAAAACGATACAGGACCAACCAAACACATTTTGAGTATTAAAAGTAATGGAATCGCCAACACTTTTTTCTTTACTGCCAAACTTCCAATGCAGCCCATTTTATGCAAGACATGGTTTAGTTACAGTGGTCCTGCTGAAAAGGTTATTTTCCAGCACTGCTCAGGAGACACCGGATACGATCAAAGCAGGCAGCAGCGATGAAATCCAAGGCCAGGCGGCATGTGGCGTAAACAAAGAAACTGCTCCAAAACGGTTCCTCTTTGGGATGGAGAGCAGCAGCTGCAGGAGCAATGTTCTTTGGCAACAAGCTACAAGCTGGCACCTGCAAAGTTCAAAGCCAAAACTGAGAACGAGACTGATGCACGAATGATGCTCTGGATGTTGTTGGTCAGTCCACAGGATGGTTCAGGGGCACTTCTGATGGCTCCAATAAGCAGGATCATCTTGCATGGGCCCGGATTGGATGTTCCCACCAGCCCAATGGTCGAACCACTGAAGAGAGTTGAGATTGATAGGGCTACACTGGGACATGGTTGAAGGTAATGCTGGATGTCTTCAACAGTCGTCATTGGAAGCTGCAACTCTTTGTAGGGCTCTTGGCTCCAAACGACAATTTGAAGAAGGGCTGCAGGACTCTTTTATCCCAAATCCGAGCCAGGGTCTCCCAGCCCACCAATGGTAAGGGTCTGCACCATTTAAACTGGCAAGGGCTGTCCAGTCATGAACATCCTCTTGCCCCATATCTAGTCAGCACCAGACGTACCCCTGGCCTGAGTGTGGTTTGGGATTAGACAGCCTCAGCCCCCACATCCGGCCAGATGCTCGCACCACTGCTTTTCCTGGGAAACTCAGATTTGCCCAGGTAGGGTCATACTTATATGCATTTCTAGACCGGAGAAGGCAGGAAGAATGCCAAAGGCAAGATGGCCAACAGACAGGGCAAAAAACATGTGAAGCACCCATTTTTAGTATAATGCACTTAAAATAACATTATGGAGTAAAATGCAAAAGTGCACATTAGCAAAATGAAAAACACAGTAGAAACATTAATGATGTTTGTTAATCTGCTTAGAATCACATGCTGTGCATAGGTCCGACATCCAGTGGTCACTGCAGAGTATTGCATTTTGTTTTTCGTAGTCGAAAAGGGGACGTCGACAAGGCGTGTCTGTAACACTATCCCTATAATGACGTGCAGTGTGCCCACAATCCCTCACGCGTCGAGGTCCCTCAGATTTTTTTCCGCCCAGATATTGGTCGCCTTTACGCAGAGCTCCTCGAGAGACAATGCAAAAACTTTATTCGACCTTTGGTCGTTCTTAACTTATATTATTACTTGCATCCCTCCTTCAGCATCGTAGCTGCGAAGCTGTTCACCGCCAATCAAGATCTCTGACGGCAGTGCCTTCGACGGAGGAGGTTGTTCGGCGTTCGCCAAACACGTGGCCTGGCCTCGACGGCCAAATACAGTAGGGAGAGTGGGGTCGTGGGACATTTATTGTTTCTCTTTGAGAATGCCGTTCCCTTTTCCCTCCCTTTCCTTCGGGGTTGTTGTCACATGCAATCGGTTCCTCAGCTATGGAGAGGACACCCTTTAGGTTTTGCCCGCGTTGCAAAGGCAAGTTTACCTGGAAAGACGAGCATAAACGGTGTAACCGTTGCTTGCCCCTCGACCACAAAGAAGACGGCTGTGCGGCCTGTCAGCTCCTTGAGCCGAAGACTTTAAAAGAGCGCAGGGTCAAAAGCTGGGGAGCCTACGCCATGTCTAGGTCTGATTCATCACCCGCCGCCGCTGAAAGTGACGAGGAATGTGACAACCCGACGTCCGTTTCGGAAGTCGTAGACCTCTCTAAGGAGCATTCACGTTCCTTGTCGTCTGTCCCCGGCCCAGACAAGCTCGGCTCACGACCTGCTAATGGGGATGAACACCCCGGCGACAAGGACGCACACAGAAAACACTCCCATAAACACACAACCCACGGCTCTTCCTCGACGAAGAGAGCATTAGCGCCAACGGAGACGCAGGTCCTACCAGCAGCCTCCTCAGACCATAAGAGTCTTAAGCCCCCCTTGCAACCGCAAACGCGACTAACGACTGGGCTACCCCCAGATAAGGGCGCTATCACTATAGCCTGTAACGTCGACGCCGGAGGTACCCTCGACAGGCAGTTTGGTTGTCGAGAGCCTGGCACGGATTATTTCCACCGATAGCCACAGACGGACGGCGAAAGAAACGTCGATCACCGCTCATAAGGCCCGGGAGACGCCGAAAAGGTCAGAAGGAAGGCAGGAACTGCCCCCTCCGTCGAGAGGGACTCCTAGCTTACCAGAAGGCTTTTCAGAAGGCAAGAGGAACCTTTCTTCGACGTTATGGGATAGGTCGACGCGTTTTCTAACGGAAGGTCCCCCCTTCCCCCCTGACCGCTCTGGGGTACCTCATGAAACCCTAGAGAGATTTCAGTTCTGTATGGACAAAATGGAGAGGTTTATGGAGACTCAGAACCTTCTAACACCCAAGAGATCAAGAGAGAGGGACCTCAGGAGGATCCCAGGGCCAAGTACCCTAGGCTGTTTGGTCCCCCCCAAGAGGATGTAGATTTGTATGACCTCACTGGAGAGGACCCCCACTTTCAGGAGGATGATGAATTCATAGGCAATGAAGGGGATCAAAACCTAGAGGAGGAACGTTTTGAAGACAACCCGGATATGGGTGGTGGGGGCTTCGGAGAAGACCCAGAAGAAGGCGCTTCACAGCCCTGGCAGTCCCCATAAGCGTTTTCAGACCCTGACGCCATAAACCTACCCCCCACCCAAGGACTCACCTATTAGGAATACGTCACCTATAGACGATCAACCTACCTTTAATGCACTACTACGCAAGGCAGCAGTGCATTTCGAGATCGAGACCGGGGAAAGTTCTCCTGACATCGCCTTTGTAGAAAAGATCATTAAGGAGAAACCCCCTGTCAGCCAAACCATTCCCCTTCTCGCCTCAGTGTTTACACCTTTGAAATATCAGGTGTTCCATCCGAGGTTTTTTGCAGTGCAGACGGATAAAGCAGGACAATCTTGGGCCTATCAGACTTCAATGCTTATTTTGTAAGAAAGGTTTGTGATGTTCACTTCTCAGATTCACTTGACACAAAAGCAGGTGTACTGACTGTGCACCCTTGACCTTCTCTATATGGCCTTTCCAAGATTTGCAGCCACTTGTTATTGCTACCAGTTCAGAGTTCTCCCATTCAGACTGAGCTTATCGCCACAATTATTCACCAAGGTCACGGCGGCTGTCACAGCCTTCCTCCTACAGGGCGGCATACTTATCCATCCATACCTGGAAAATAGGATCCCCTAGAGCTCTTCAATCCCTCAAAATCTACGCCATTCTGAATTCATGTGTGGCACCAGACGGAGCAGTGCTTTTTAGCAGAGAGTATCCCGATCTTGCAAAGCACAGGCTTTCTTAAGCTACAGACCCCTTGACTACACCTTTTGCTTTCCAGATTATGCTGGCTATCATGGTTGCCTGTATACTGATATTCCCTTATACAGTACTGTACATGTGCAACACCGCTTCACCTGGGGTCCAGGTGAAGTCAGGAGTGGAACCTTCAATCCATGAACATTTCTATCCTGAAGCCTTTGATGGACAATAGATGGCAGACTGACTGGTGGGGTTGCGTTCATCTAAATCACAATGGAATTTTTCCTGATTAGCATGGAAGTCACTCTAAGATCCCTGCAAACGGTAGTGTTTGTTGCAACTGGACAACCATAGAAATGTCCTTGAGCTGAAAGACGGCTTTCAAATGGATTGTATCCTGCAACGTATTCCTCATCTTTGACATGTAGTGTCCACAGCTCTGCTGCTTCGGCAATGTTTTGGGCGCCCTGCGCGATGGCGTTGGGTTGGTGTCCCTCGAAGGCCTCCATTGAGGGTGATGTCATTGGATGTTATAAGTAGCACGCACAGCGTCCGTAGCCTCAGTTCCTTTTTTTTCCGCAAACGTTTTTGCATCGTGAAACTTGGTGTGCCTCGTACTTTTACTATTTGCTGTGAAGATTTTCTTCGATATGTCTTCGTCTTCCACTCCGACGACACCTCTGTCTGGGTTCAAGAAATGCTGGGACTGCAGATACAAGATGTTCCACACAGATCTGCTTCGTGTCGGCCTCTGGTGCCTCGGTGGGAGCCATGACACAGATACGTGCTCCAAGTGCCAGTCGATGACTGGAAAGGCCTTGCGGGAACGAAAAGGGAAACTCAAGGTAGGCAAGGTGCCCAAGCCCCATAAGTCTGAACCTTCGACTGATGAGTCGAGAGGTGACTCTCCTCAGAGGAAGAAGGCCAAACGCTCAAGGTCCCTGAATGGTTCCCGCCACTCTTCTCTGTAAAAGCGCTCGTGGAGAAGGCACTGCCGGTCGCCTTCCTTGTCTTCTTTAGGCGGCACCCCCGAGAGGGTGAGTTGCCGTCCAAACATTCGTCGCCCCCGGAAGCTTTATGGGTGAAAATGCTTGACATTTTCGAAAAGCAGGGCAAGGCCCCGTCCACGCCTTCTGTTGAAGCCGGCAGGGAACGGTCTCGGCTGGATACTCGCGCACCCTCGAGCACGAGTAAACGGCACGATCTTCATCGAGAGCCTTCAAGGCCTCGTCCGGACAAGGTACACAAGGATCGCTCGAGACATGGAGAGGTTCTGGTCTTCGTCTCCTTCAAAACTGTCCAAGCCCCCGAAGCGCTCGAAGCCATCGACACCACGCCAGTCGATAGTGCATGTTGGGTCCTCCACCCCGATCAGACCCTCGATGCCTTCGGAGCCCTTGCCGACGCCATTGGTGCCTTCAGTGCCAAATTTACTGGCACAGCCAGTGGTAACGGTAGAACCACCTAAAAAGGCGTTGTGTAAGTCCACTCATCCCGTCAAAGCGTTCGAGGAGAAGGCACCGCCGCCCGACTTCCTCGGTGTCCTCTTTAGGCAGCACCCCCTAGAGGGTGAGTTGCCCATCCAAACATTTGTTGCCCCTGGAGTGGGAAGCTTTCTGGGCGAAAATGCTTGACATTTTGGAAAAGCAGGGCAAGGCCCCGTCCGCGCCTTCTGTTGAAGCCGGTAGTGAACGGTCTCGGCCGGATACTCGTGCGTCCTCAAGCTAGAGTAAACGGCACAGCCCTCATCGAGAGCCTTTGAGGCCTCGTTCGGACAAGGTAAAAAAGGATTGCTCGAGACGTGAAGAGAGGTCCCGGTCTTCATCTCCATCAAAACCGTCGAAGCCCTCGAAGCGATCAAAGCCGTCGACGCCACGCTGGTCGATAGTGCATGTCGGGTCCTCCACCCCGATCAGACCCTCGATGCCTTGGGAGCCGTTGTCGAAGCCAACACCATCGGTGCCGTCAGTGCCAAATTTACCGGCACTGCCGCTGGTAATGGTAGAACCACATAAAAAGGCGGTGTCTAAGTCCCAGTCGTCGACTTTGAAGCCTCTGGCTGTGCTTCCTGAGAAAAGGTTTACTCCTCTGCCAAAGAAAGACTTTTAAATCCCTCACCTCCATTTTTGAGGAGGAGGAACATTCTGATGAAGGTGAGGCTCCTTTTGGTCTCTAGTTTGGGACCACTAATGTGCCAGAATGCCTCATCTCGGAGGAGAGTAGGATGCAGGATCTTTGTGATACCTTGCATAATGCAAGTGGTATAGACACTTCTCTTGAGCTGGAGTTTGGCAGACTGGACCCTGGTGAGCATGCCGACACTTTTTACCAACACCTTATGTCGAGAGTGGTGGAGTATGTGGGCTGTGCCAGGCCTACTGCTCACTATGATCAGGATGATTTTATGGACATTTTGGATCAGGGTCCTCCTTCAGATCCCATATTGCCATTTCATGTGGCTCTGCAGAACAGGGTGGCTAAAAATTGGGAAACCTTGCAGACTAATCCGGCAGTGAACAAGTCTCTGACGAGAAAATACCGCCCCTCCAGTAGCGACCCCGGCTATCTGTTGTCATCTCACCCCACTCCTGAGAGTCTGGTGGTCCAGGCAGCCAGGCGGCGTACTCTACCATCCCTCCGGATAGGGACGATAAGCGTGTGGATGGATGGGTGCACAAGGTATTTTAAGCTGGGAGTATGGCGTTGAAGGCTGACAACTCCTTTTGTGCCTTGGCAAGATTTTCGTACATTCTGTCGGAATGCATCTCTATAGCGGCTGAGCATATTCCCGAAGGGCAAGAAAGGAAGGGCTTCCTAGCTCTTAAGGATGGCAAGGAAGCCATGTGTGAATCCCTTCAGTCTGGGTTGGATGTTGCAGACAGTGTCAGCAGGTCCACGGCTACAAACGCCATGATACGCAGATTTGCGTGGTTGCGGAAGTCAGGTTTTGCACTGGATGTGCAGGCTAGGCTTCTGAACATGTCATTTGACGGGTCTCACCTTTTTGGCAGCAGGGCTGATGAGAGCCGTGAGAAGCTGCAGACCCCTAAGGCAGCCGGCAAGTCTTTGGGCGCTGCTGTTAGGCAGCCTTCGCCCTTTCGTCCTAGCGGACAGCAATGGAGGGGTAGATCCTTTCATTACTACTCCTCATTTGGAAGGGTGAGAGGAATGGCCAGTCGTAGAGGCCAACGTAAGTTTCCTCGTGGTGGACGAGGTAGAGGTACCAAAGCCGCTCAAGCTGCAGCCTCTTTGCCATCAGGCTCTGCTACTGCTGCTTCATAACCGCTCAGAGGCCTTCGGTCACAGCTCACTGGTGGGGGCAGGCTGTCTCAGCATCTGGAAGAATGGCGAGCCATTACTTCGGATGCTTGGGCTCTGGAAACAATAGTCCATGGGTACTGCCTTGCATTTCTACAGAAGCCTCACGACAATCCACCGGGAGTACACGCTTTGAGGGTTCCAGATCCACTCCTTGTTCAGGAAATACTAAAGGCGCTGTAGAACTGGTGCATGTAGCAGAGAGGAACAAGGGCTGGTGCTCCCCTTATTTTTAGATTCCCAAAAAGGACGGGGGACTGAGACCCATCTTGGACCTGAGATACTTGAACAAGTTCCTCAGGAAGGACAAATTCAAGATGGTCACTCTTTCTCAGATCCTTCAGGCCCTCCAACTTCAGGATTGGTTGGTGTCATTGGACCTTCAGGATGCTTATTTTCATGTGGCGATCCATCTCAAGCACAGGAAATACCTGAGGTTCACTGTTGGCGGCTCACACTATCAGTTTGGAGTCCTGCCATTCGGGTTGACCTCCGCCCCGAGGGTATTCACCAAACTGATGGTGGTAGTGGCAGCACATCTCAGCAGAGGGAGGATTCACGTCTACCCCTACCTGGACGATTGGCTGATCCGGGCGCGTTCTCCCAAACAAGTCTTGGATCATCTCAACGTTACCCGTCACTCCCTTCACAGAATGGGCTTCTCCCTCAATTTCAAGAAGTCCTATATGACACCTTCCCAACAGCTCCAGTACATCAGAGCTGTCTTAGACAAGGCCTTGGGGAAGTGCTCGCCACCAAAGGTGAGGGATCAGAACATTCTGCCGATGGTAACCAAATTTCAGAATGCCTAGAGTCTTCCGGCCTTTGAATTCTTAAGGTTGCTCGGCCCATGGCATCCTGCATTTATTTGGCGCCAGTGGCCTGGCTGAGAATGAGGTCCCTTCAATGGGCGCTCAGGACTCAATGGTCCCAATTCTCAGGCAAGATGTTGGATTGCCTTCAGGTTTCGGTAAAGGTCTCACAGGATCTTCTGTGGTGGGCCTGCGAGGAAAACCTCATGAAGGGAGAACCTTTTTGGCAGCCATGGCCGAAGGTAACTGTAGTGAAGGACACTTCCCTCACAGGGTGGGGAGCTCACACCAACGATCTGACCATCAGCGGTCGTTGGTCTACATCGGAGTCCAGACTTCATATCAATCTTTTGGAGCTGAGAGCAATCGGGCTAGCACTGAAAGCTTTCGTGACATCTGTACGGGGTAAGAATGTCGTGATAATGACGGACATCACGGTGGCCATGCATTAACTCAACATGAGCGGAGGTGTATGTTTGCTACCACTGTGCAGAGAGGCGATGCAACTCTGGTTCTTGGCAATTCAAGAAGGAATCTTCCTAGCAG
This sequence comes from Ambystoma mexicanum, assembly GCF_040938575.1. Taxonomy (NCBI): domain Eukaryota; kingdom Metazoa; phylum Chordata; class Amphibia; order Caudata; family Ambystomatidae; genus Ambystoma; species Ambystoma mexicanum. The sequence continues at coordinate 184,451,545 of NC_090931.1, read as the reverse complement.
TAGTTCAACTGGTCGGAGAAGAGAACGCGGCGGACGCTCTGAGCAGGCGGTGCGCAGTTTCCCACAAGTGAGAAATAGCTCAGGAAGTCCTTCAAGAGGTCTTTGCCCTTTGGAGAACCCCTCAAGTGGATCTGTTGGCGACCGGTGCTAACCGGAAGTTCGAGCAGTACTGCTCAAGGGAATTTCCTCCGAGAGGAGCTCCAGGAGACACGTTCGTGGTGGATGGGAATTCCCGCTACTGTATGCATTTCCTGCAGTCCCCGTCATTCCTCAAGTTCTCAGGCGGTTAAGACTGTTTGGGTCCCACATGATCCTAGTTGCTCCAGATTGGGCCAGGAGATCGTGGTACCCGGATCTTCTGGACATGTCCACCTGTCCTGATACTTCTTCCCCAAAGAGAGGATCTTCTCTCGTGAGAGGAAGGTCGGGTTCTCCATCCAGAGGTCAAGACTCTCAACCTTCACGCATGGTTGCTGAAAGGTTGAGATACAAGGATTGGGACCTCCCGGATGACGTATTGGAGGTGTTGCTTTCGGCCAGGTGGCCAGCAACGAAGTCTCTGTACCGTTGCAGTTAGAATAAGTTCTGCGGCTGGTGCAGAGCAGAGAAAAGTATGTGAATCCTTTTCAGTGTTCAACTCTGGATGTTCTATCCTTTTTTCTTTCTTTAGCCCACAAGGGTCTTCAGGTGGGGACCATTAAACGTTACCTAGCAGTGCTCTCAATCTTTAAGCGCTCATCCGAGGAATGCTCTTATTTTAAGATTTCTTTAGTTACACAAATTCTAAAAGGGTTCACGGATGTGTTCCCGCCTTCACCGTTTCAGGTTCCCGTTTGGGGCCATAAGTGTCTGATGGGTGCTCATGTCCATTGAGGTTGTTAACCTTCAAGACTATTATATTGGTTGCTCTTACATCTGCACGTAGAGTGAAACAGTTGCAGGCACTTTCTTGCAAGCCACCCTTTACTGTATTTCACAAGGACAGGGTTGTGTTAAGAGTCAGACCCTCCTTTCTACCTACGGTAATTTCGGACTTTCATTCGAATCAGAAAATGGTGCTACTTGGCTTCGATCCTCGTACGCATCCTAGCAAGGAAGAGGAAAGGCTTTATAGGTTGGACCCTAGGAGAGCTTTGAGCTTTTATATTTCCAGAATGTCCAAGGTGAGAGTGGACGACCAGCTCTTTGTGGGGTATACCGGGCACAAACTAGGCCAGGCTGTGTCTAAACAGACCTTGTCTAGGTGTATCATCCTCACTATTTCTGAATGCTAGACTTTGGCGGGCAAGGCCCATCCTGAGGGCTTGCGTGCTCATTCAACCAGAGGCATGTCTACGTCGACAGCCCTGAAAAGGGGTGTCCCTATAAAGAACATATGTGATGCTGCAACATGGTCTTCAATACACACGTTTACCAAACATTATTCCCTGGGTACTTCCCATGCTCAGGATGTGGCGCCTGGTAAGGCAGTCCTGTGCTATGCCCTTTAATTTCAAGCTTACTAAATTCTTCACCCTCCTCCACTCATGGATACTGCTTTGGGAGTCCGTCAAAAATGAGGAATACGTTGGAGGACACAATCCATTCGAAGAACAAGTTACTTAACAACTGGTAACGTTCGTTCGACTGGATGTTCCTCCAACGTATTCCTCATCGCCCTCCCAACCTACCACTCTGTTGAATTTCCCATGCTATTACAGCTTTCTTTCCAACAAGGCTGAGTACGGTCAGGGCCGATTTGTGGCCACTAATGCTACACGAGGAGGGGTAAAAAACAAGAACTGAGGCTACGGGCGCCGTGCATGCTACTTATAACATCCGATGACGTCAACCTCGACGGAGGCCTTTGAGGGACATCGACCTGACACCATCGACGCAGGACGCCCTCTGCCGCAAAATTTCCGAAGCAGCCGAGCTGTGGACACTACATGTCAAAGATGAGGAATACGTAGGAGGAATATCCAGTTGAAAGAAAGTTACCAGTTGGTAAGTAACTTGTTCTTCTGGCCCGTAGGTCCGCCTTGCCTTCAATACAAGATACGATATTTCTGATACAGATTGACAATGTCACAGCAGTGTTGTACCTCAAAAAGCAGGATGTTGCAAAGTTGTTGCAGCTGTAAAGTCTGGCTCAGACTTTGTAGAGATGGTTCAACTAGAACAAACTCTTTATTGTTGCCACTGTCTGGCTGGCTAACTGCATGTGTAGGCATGTTGCCTCAGCTTATGCTTTCAACCATCCAACAAATGGTAGCTCTTCCATGAAGGCCTGCACAGCATTTTCAGGAATGGAACTAGCCGAGTGTGGATCTTTTCACGACTCAGGACATCAAGATGTGTCCCAAGTACATCCCCTGTAGAGGTGAAGAGGGAGGACACTCTGGGTTCAACTTCGTCCTCCATTGGATAATTGTGGGACAACTTTTCAGGCACACAGTGTTGTCCCTCTGGTTGAAAATGGCTTCACGAGCTAAGCTGCTGTCTGAATGTCCACATGATCCCAATAGCGCCTTTGTGGCCAAAAAGGGTCTGGTGCTCTGACCTTTTGGATCTCTCAAACCACCAATATTGCTTCCTCCACAGAGGGATCTTCTGTCAGAAGAAGGGCGGATGATTCTTCATCCACCTACTGTGATGAATCCTGTGAAGTCATAACTAAAGCCCGGGTATGGGACTCCTCTCACATGGCCAGAGAAAGGCAGCTGCTACCTGATCCTGACTCTGCAGCTGTATTATAAGGGAGGATCATGTGGGGGGAGACCCATATCAAGGGAAGGTGGTAACTCCATTAACACATGAATCTTCCCTTTCCCCTAAGGTTCTGATGGCATATTGTAAAGTGGAACCAAGAAATTTGACTACACATAATATTCATATGATATCGGCTGTTTCCTCTAACCATCAGTTGAAACAAATTAACTTCGGGAAACCTAGAAACATTATGGACTACAATGCACAGTATACCTATAGTACTGGGACAAGGAAGAGGAGGGAAGAGTTGATGAGGATCACTTGTGATGCCAAACAGACCGTGCAGTCTAGTTGTTTCAGTTCTAAACAGCTGAGCGGGACATTTAAATTGAAAGCCCAATCGCAACTCGGACAAAGGAAGGAGAAGGAGAGATGGCAGGACCAGCAGAAGCCAAAGTGGAGACCACAACAGAGGTCACAGTCAGAGAAGTCGCAGGATTCTGCAGAGTGCGCCACGGCAAGCAGAAGCATCAAAGAACGCTGAGGTGTAAGAAGCCCAGCAGAGAGGGAGAAGTGCTACTGTGTGACGGAGGGCCGCTCCAGCAGACAAGTGTACCTGAAGTCCCGGTGGAGCCTGGCGGGCGCTCGGGAAGTGCAGCGTGAGCAGCAGCAATCACCGGAGAGCTGTCAGCGCTGGCGGACCGGAGAGGGTCTGACAGTGGCCTGAGGTCCCGCCTGCATTTAAGTCACACTGCAGACCTGTGAAAGCACCCGAGGACGCTGAAGGAAGACGCAAGTTTACCTAGAGAGAGGTAACCCTGGGATGATCAGTAAGGGATAATTACAATTCAAAGACAATTGTGAAATCCGACTAAGTAGAAAAGAAGGTTAACAGGGACATGGGGACATCAGTTTGGGGTAACCTGGGACACACATTGCCACCAGCTAAGAGCATATAAAGCAGAGAAAGAAGGGCAAACGGTGCAATTCTCCTCACATGGGATATCAGTTTTGGGAAACCTGGAACCCGCATTGCCACCAGTCAAATGACTATAAGGAAGAGAAAGAAGGGCAGAAAGGTTGCAATTCTCCTCACAGGAGATACCAGTTTGGAGAAACCTGCAACCCATTGCTACACGCAGAGAAACCATTGAGAGTTGTTTGAAATTAAACCATTCCTGGCAGACGAGTAGACCAGGAAAGGAAAAGTTGCAGTTGCTTTCAAATAGAAAACCTTGTGGTTATAAAGAAGGTTGTGTGTGAAGTTGAAACCCATTCCTGGCAGGCGAGTGAACCAGGAAAGGAACAGTTGTCTTCAAGGAGAGCATGTTGTTACTATAAAGAGTACTGAGGAAAGAAGATCTTTACCTTATCATTACTTTATCCTTTTGACAAACTATTGTGTACCAAGAGATATTTTCCTATGGAAAGAAGGGTTGTAACAATTTTCTAAGTAATACTTTTTGCTACTTGGAAAGCGAAGAAACAGGTGCTTTGGTTTTGAACAAGTGTTTTGTGGAAGAGACATTTTCTTTACCCATTCTAAAGAAGTATTAGATGAATGAAACCTTTTTCATTGAACAGAATAGAACATTGTTTAAAAAGAACTCTTGTAAAAGCCATCCTGAATTTATTCAGGGGAAGGGAATCAAACCCTAGTCACAAGGATTACTTTATGGGAAATTGCACCTTTTGGTTAAGCTAAAAACAGATAAATTTATCTTATGCATTTTGATTGTATGTAGTAGTGTGAGGGACAGATACATTTGGACCCAAGGTCATCTTTCTTCAGCATTAGTTTGTTAGGTAGGACCCTTTTGGTTCGGATAGGGGCAGATGGGCGTTTTTCCCACCCCTTTTAAATTTTCATAAATATGTCGAAAGTTGAGGAAACTACAACTTTGCGCCCATCTCTCATTTCTGACCTCACACTCCCCACTTGATGACCCTAACAGCTTGGTTCCTGGCAACCTGATTTATGACCACTTTGTCCCGCTATGGGCAACCTGGACATCATGAAAGTAGCCGGAAAAGATTCTGCTAGAAGTCAGTACAATGGCACGTGGACTAGGTTCTGCTGCTGGTGCCAGAACAGGCAAATAAATCCCTTGGTCTGTCCCATTGACTGTTCTCTCCTTCATCGCAGACACGGCCAGGTTGTGCATAAAGTTGGATTCCTGCAGGGCTTATCTTTTGACTATGAGCACCACATTGTTAATTGCCTAAACGAATTTTTAAATGCAATTTCAACATTCTCTGGATATTTTTCCCACAGAACTCCTATGTCCAGTCCCCTTTCTTCCATAGTCCTGACAGTTTCTTCCACATTGAATGGAAGCAGAGCCATTTGTGTCCCACATCTTTTTTTTCTGTAATTAGTTATAATGCCAGCCACGTGAATGTTGTCACGCCACTCCAGGCATTGTCCTTGGGCTCATCCTGCCAGTCCCATTCTCTGCACTGGCTGTACCTGAGCCCTCGACATGAGTATTTTTTTCAAGCTTCTTTTCCCTACTTTGTCCTTTTGGAATTTTGGACACTTTTGCCCTGTTGTGGATCAGCTTAGGAGTTGAGAAGCCCTCTGTTTATGCCAGGTAACACCAGATGTTTCTTGGTGCGGGACGGATGGCAGGTGCTAGCAACAGACCCTCAATTGCCTTGGGTGCTTGGTTTAGAACACCGATGGGACCTCTGCTGGTGCTGCAACGCACTGTCAGTTTGCCTATTCTTGCCTCCAAAGGTGGGAGGACCTGTTCTCTCCTCATCCTCCTCAGCATCCACAGGTCTTCAGAAGAAGTTGCCCCAGGTAATTCAGCATCTATTTTTTAGAATACCTCCACCTGGTGACTCCTTTACCTGGTATAACTGGTTCTGGAAGGGATGCTTGAGGGCCGCCTTTGACCATGGGCAACCAAGCGGTTCTCCATAAATGTTATGTTTTATGGCATTTGTATAGCGCCAAAGCCAATGAGAGACGAGGTAGAGTCAAAGGCTACCCTAACCTGAGGCGTGACATAGGGTCACGGAATTGCAGCGGAGCTAGGTGGTTACTAGCTCAGAAAAACAGATCACCTTGGGATACAGAAATGTCAAAAAAGGGGGTTTATTTAGACTAACACAGAAAACATATTTACAGAAAGTGCCGTAGCACAGGAGATATGCAACGTTAAGCACATTATAGTTTGCGTAATCGTGGGTTAGTAGGCACAGTGACAATTTATTACATGTATTGTTTTAAGATAACAATACGTTAACATTGTCGACACACAGGTAGGTGTTTCTGGTTCGTTATTGATGGCAGAAGGCAGTGGCTGTGTAGAGTAAAGCAGCACTGCTAGGTGGTACCGAACGGTCTTCAGGACAGTAATAAGCGGTCAGGATGATGTCGAGTAAGATGTGCGTCCACCTAGAGTTAAAAGGGGACTGGGTTAGTGGGGTGGAGGTGATGACAACTATTGGAGAAAAAGGCAAACAGACCTTCTACCAGCAGTGTCACAGAACTAGCATGGGGGCTACTTTTGCCCCCGATGTGGCCAATCTATTCATGGACGCTTTCGAGAGAGACTCTATCTACAATGAATCCAACACCTTCAAGCAGTCTATTGGGTGCTGTTTACGGTATATAGACGATGTATTCATGATTTGGACGGGAACTGAAGACAATCTCATCTCCTTCCTAGACTGGTTAAACTCACAAAACATCTGCATACATTTCACCATGGATCACAGCAGAAACCATATACCATTCCTGGACCTAGAAATTTACAAAAACCCAGACAACTCTCTAAACACCACCCTATACCGGAAACCAACATCCAAAAACACCCTCCTGGAGTACTCAAGTTCTCATCCCTCAGGCCTCAAAATGAATCTCCCTTACGGACAATTTCTACTTATAAGAAGAAACTGCTCCACACTCAGCGAATACGTTTCTAAAAGCAAAGAATTCACAACCCGTCTGACAGAGAGAGGCTATCCTAAACATGTAGTCCGCCAAGACCTCAAGCATGTGAAAAACACCAACCGAGAGTCCTGCCTCACACCAACCAAAAGAGAACGACTAACTTCCAAAATGACCTGTGTTACCGCTTTTACTCCACTAAGCAACACAATTAAAAAAAGTGATCCTAAAACACTGGGATAAATTCCAAACAGATTCTTTCAAACCAGAGAAACCCAGATTTGCGTTGAAACGCAGCCACAACCTTAAACATCACCTTGTGCATACATACACTGAGGTCGACACTCCGAGCACCCAACACACCACGCTATGGCACCTTCCGCCAGTGAAAGGACATTTCAAATGCGTTTGCGAAAACACAGCGAAACCCACCCGTGAAGAGAGCTGCATTTTGTTGTGCACTTGAACCAGCACTGTGTGTTGCCGCTCGTCCCTCGCACCAGCGTGCTTCCTGGAGGAGGCGGGGCAGGAGGCAGGAGAAACACGTGACTGGATCACGTGATCGCGGCCGCCTACAAAGGACCAAGGCAGCCGCCCGCTCATTGATAACTTTGCGAAAACACAGCGAAACCCACCCGTGAAGAGAGCTGCATTTTGTTGTGCACTTGAACCAGCACTGTGTGTTGCCGCTCGTCCCTCGCACCAGCGTGCTTCCTGGAGGAGGCGGGGCAGGAGGCAGGAGCAACACGTGACTGGATCACGTGATCGCGGCCGCCTACAAAGGACCAAGGCAACCACCCTTGTGGCGTTAAGCCCGGCTGGAGTAAAGCCCAGTGACTGTTGTGCGGCTGTTGGGCGCAGTTGGCGCAAATAATCATATGGGTCCTGCATAAGATCAACAGCTGCCAATAATAGCTGAGGCGAACCTGAGCATACCTCCAAGGACACTGAAGACTGTGACCCTTCAGACCCGGTGTATAGAGAGATTGAAACTGCACTGATGAGAAATCATGGAGCAGCAAACGTTGCATTCAACACAGGGACTCTTGATATGTTACCCAGCGGAGTGGCGGAGAGTGGCAGTCGTGCAGTCATGACTGTCGTGACTGGATCGACTGCCCCCCCCTTGGTTCACCTGGAAGAAGAAAATGGCCGTTTACGAAGCTGGCGTGCACGCCAGCAAACTGACAAAACCTTGCTGCAAGATCCAGCCGAATCCATAAAGACTCTGTTCAACCCAACAAATGCATTAAAACCTCCGAACAAAAAAGTTGGCAAAAAAGTGCTCAAACTTCCATCCCTACAGAAGGAAGATGACCCACTGATAAATGCGACTCAACAAGGACTCGCTGACCAAACACTCCTCCCAGTTCTGTCAAGCCATGCTCCAGAGACACAATTTCAAGAAAAGACTATCGAGCCCTCTACTGCCTTCTCCTTCGAGTTCCCGTCCGCTCGCTTACCAGTTTTCCCCGGAGGGGGGACTGAGTTCGCAGTCGGTCGGCCATACCTCGATAAGGAGGAGGCTGAGTCTGAGCCGGGGAGCGGCGCCGGCTCCGCGAGTGGAGAACATCGAGGCCGAGCCGTCTCGGAACACCGGAGTGCCGTTTCCACCCAAGCCGTCTTGGCGGCGTGTACCTCCGACGAGGGGCTTGGAGCCGGTCCCGAAACGAGACAGGCGGGGCTTGCGCCTACCTCGGCGACGCCGATTGCCCGCCTCGTCTCCGTCCAGGTGCACGCTGAGCCGACGGAGGCTGACGAGCTGAGCTCACCGGGGGCGACTGAGGGCCCCGAAACGCGGACGTCTGCTCTGGACGAGGACGCGGAGAATACACCCAACGCGGTGCCATCAGAGCAAGGGGCGAGAGGCCCTTCTGAACCATCCAAACTCCGCCCCCGATGCCCGCAGCAATTTACATTCCTGCTCGAAGACTCGTCAACAAATACAAATACAAAGATAAATATAAAAAAACGTTCACGATCATCGCCGACCCGAATCACTGAAAAAAGAAAGGAAAAAAAAAAAAAACAAACTTAAAAGCAAAAAGTAGCAAAGCAAGGCTACCAAAATCCCTAACAAATGAGCACACAACAAATCAACCTGCAAAAGAAAACTGCAAGAACAAAGAACCCATAACGAAACCCCGGGATTTCGCTCTCCTCCCATCGGGAAGCTTGAAAACTTTCTTCAAAAAAAAACTTCAAACTAAAAATGGTAATATCTCACTGACGGAGATAACGGACGCAGAACTTCTAGACGCAGTTCTTGAGCTACAACCACAAACTAAATTAAGAAGAACTGAAGAGGGCCCATCTTCCAGACCTGACCTTTTGAATTCAAAACACCCTACTATAGAAAAAAGATCACAACCTTTAATAGCTAAAGAAAACAAATTCATCTTTGGCCAAATGCCTCTACTCCCTGCACCTACGGAGTTTGTTTTCAATTTAAACTCGGCTGCGAACCAACCTTTTAACCCTTCACTGCCTTTAATAGATCCTCAGGCCTCTACAGCAACAAGTCTCCATCCTGTCGACGACACCTTACCTCAGTCGACGAACCAAAGAATTCAACTTCTGGAAGATGTAAGCTCGCCCTCCCTGGCTCTGACACGACAAATTGCTCCACAAAACAAATCAGAAAATATTTCTACTTGTGCAATGGAAATGATGATCCCAACCTCCAAAGAATCAGACACTCAACATGAGTGCCACCAAGCTGCGCCTCAGACTCCACCTAGCGCTGACCCGAGAGCCCTCAGAGAACCTTACCAAAATCCTGATTCCTGTTCGGACAGCCAAAGCGCTTCTATTCATATTACCCCTTTACATGAGCCTGCCCGCGTGTCTTCGTCAACTACTAAAGACGCATCATCAAAAAAGCCGGACTTATTCTCCTATATGTCGGCACTATCCATCGCCCTGGTCCCCTTTACTAAACTATACGAGTCACTGTATGACACCCTAAAGGACCATACCGTTCTGCAAGCGATGATTCACACCAAACTAATCTTCTTAGAAGGCCACATTACTGCCCAAAAAGAAACAGATCAACCACCAACAACAACCATGACGACCATAGAAACACGGCTCCAAGAAATCGAAGAATCACTGAGCCGTCTGGAGAAACATGTCCTTCCAAATACTCACAGGGAGGCACTCCCTGTCCCGGTCCAGTTCATTGATCAGACACTTGACACCCCGCAGACTTCCACTATTCGTACGAAAACGAAATTGCCTTTGAAAAAACCATCACTATTACCGCCACAAACTGAGACGTTCCCAGTACCGTTTTGGTGATTGACGAAGAGGAATACTCAAACAAAACACCTTTACACCAACCTGAGCAACCCTACTCAATTTTTTCCACAAAATCAAAACCTCACACTTCTGTACCGCCTGCGAAAATCTCTGATTCAACCATGGCCCGTGCAAAAGTGACGGATCCAGCCGAAAAACTAGCCTCCGAGCCACATACTCATTGCACCGACCAAAACCACCTTTCCCATCAAGACTCGGCTCTGTTGAACTGTCTGTATTCACTTGCGAATAACGACTCAAAGACAGCAACAAATCCTACAGAGGACTCAAATTCCATCACAGATTTGACGAACCTCTCAGTATATTGTGATGAAATTACCTCTACGACGTCACCAATTCAACGGAGAGTACAGCTGGAAAACCATATTTCCTCTGATTTACATACAAAGACCCCTTCGTCACCCACCGCCTGTGATGAAAATCACGGGCCACAGTTCATGACCCTAGAAGAGAGACGAAAGAAGATCGAATTAACAACGTCAGCTAAAGCAAAGGCTCTCTCTACAAAAAAAAAAAATAGAGACTCCTTCTCTCCTCTGAATGAAAGAAAAGAAAAAAACACCAATAAACCCCGCCTAGATCGGCGTTCGCGATTCTCAGCAGACTCTCAACAATTTCCAGACTCACAAGATTCCTCTCGACACTCTCGAAACACCTCATCATGGAAACGCTTGCGAGAGGATTCCCCTAAGAAAAACAAACATCACTCATCAAAGCTCATCGGCACAAAGATAACTCCTCCTCGTCAAACGACAAAAAAACAGGGCAAACCACCGGGGAAATGGATCCTAAAACTAGAACAAATAAGAGAAAACCGAGACAATGTCACCTTGAATAGAGGTGGTACGCTGTCAGGTTTCCTTCTCTTATTCAAGTTTCCTTTTCATTATTTATCCTTTTCAGATTAGCTTTGTGTGGGTGGGAAGTTTTCCATTATAGTTGGTTAGGCCTTAACTTGATGATTCAGAATCCTGGTTCTGACCCAAGGCAAGATGGAGCCTCACAGTGACAGCTCTGATTGGCTAGAAGACAATGCTGAACAACAATGAACATTCTAAACTGTCACTCTGTGCCTTTCATCATCAAAACCCCATCTGAGAGGACGTGTTCAGTGGCTGCTCCTGCTTTAGTATTAGGCCTGGTGGATTTTATCCTTCAGATCTCAGCAGTTGAGCGGCTACTTTCTTGGGGGTTCAGGAGAAGTCTTCAGCTGGCAGGAATTCGTTTTGGAAGATAGGAAAAGCAGGAAATCTTTGTGAATTCGCTAAGGAGATAAGTGACTTTATTTCTACTGTAAATCTGTTCATCTTAAATACAGTCTCCTTGAAAATTCGTTAAAAGTAGTGTTTCAACTAAAACAATTGAACTATCGGTGTGCGCTTGTGTTTCCAGTGCGGTGTTCCTTAGCGCGCGATTTTGACTGTAACGTGCGTATTCAAGTGAGCGCGTGCTTTCTAGCGTTTGTATTCCGAGCGCGAGCAGAGGTTGGTCTCGTGTCATTTTAAAAGCGCGTGTGTTTTATTGCGCGAGAGATCCTTTTCGGCAAAAGCTATACGCAGCGTGAAAACTACAAAGCGCGTGTGAAATACAAAGCGCGTGTGAAATATAAAGCGCGTGTGTACAATGCGCGTGTGAAATACAATTCGCGTGTGAAATATAAAGCGCGTTTGATTTTTATCGCGTGTACAAAGCGCGTATGAAATACAAAGCGCGTGTGATTTTAAGCGCGAGAATCTGTTCGTCGCGTGCCTTGTGAGTGCGCGTGTGTTTTTTCCATCGCGAGTAATTTTGCGCGTGACAATCACTTCGTTGCTTTTGAACTCAATAGCGCGGGTGTTCTTATTTCGCGTGTCTCGCAGGAGAATATTATTGCGCGTGTGGACCATTGCGCGTGTGAATTGTTGCGCGTGTGGATTTTTTGCGCGTGTGGATTACTTGGATCGCGCGTCTTCATCCGTTTGCGCGTGTTCTTCAACCAGGAAGATTTCTATGTGAAGTTCAACGATTAATGGAAATAACCTGCGTGTGCAGTTAGCACGTTTTTTCCTCTTTCTTCAAGGATTCAAAGACTCAAGATAATTATAAATAGTTTGAAAAGTTTTGATATTACAAGAAAGAACATTTTAAAGACAATCTAATTGAACTACCAGTGCAAGTTAGAAAAAAGACAAACAAAGAACTAAAACTTCCAGTTTTGCCTAATGTAAGAAGTTGCTGGGAATTTCTAGTATCGCAAGTAAGAGAGATTTTCAGCTTCTTATCCGCTTCTCTAAGAAATTTCAAGAGAAGAACCAGGTAGGATTCTCAATTATTAGTTAAGGATTAATTACTTCCCATTCATAAGGTTAAGTAAGTGAATTAAGAAAGTGTATATGTTATTCTTTATCCTCTGCAGGTTCAGCACTGATTAGCCTTGACGCAGTCTGCCTGGTGTTGTTTTGTTGTCCCATTCCCCCTTTCCCTTTGGGGTGTAGTTTACAGAGCTGTATTGAAAACTAGTTCTGGGAAATACATCTCAGGGGGATTGTCGGGGGTTCAGCAGCTTCCGCGGATACAGGACCTCTCAGCCTGACAGAATGAAAGGCCAATAATTTAGTCCGCCCGAGCTGTCATGAACCCCGACGAATCCATGGAGATGTTAGGATCTTTGATTAGGGAGTTACGGGAGGAGTTGAAAATTTCTCGGGATGAGAATGCTTTACTTAGTCAAAAGGTGGATGACTTAAGTGTTAAAGTTACACAAATTCAACAGAGGGGAGAAAGGAGAGAGGATGAGGTTTCAGGGGGCGCAGGTTCTCCACCAGAGTTAGAAAGAGAAGATCAGTTACCACACATACAACGGGCGCCTACAGTGGCAGAAGGGGTAAGGAGTATAATTATGCCAGTGCCTTTGGCGTCCCCAGAACGTTATCATGGGGATTCCAAGAGATTTAGGGTGTTTTTAACACAATGTGAATTACATTTTATGAGTAGACCAGAATTATTTCCATCGGATGCTTCTAAGATAACATTTATGTTGTCATATCTTTCTGGGGAAGCATCTGCTTGGGCTGGGTTGTTGGTGAGTCAAAAGAGTGCGGTTTTAGAAAATTATACCAACTTTTTAGAGATATTCCGAAAAATGTTTGATAGAAGACAGCTATCTCTGGAAGTGGATGGTGAACTTTTAGAATTAAAACAAGGTAATAGAGACTTGATTGCTTATATAACACAATTTAAGTCCCTTGTGTTAGAAAGCAAGTGGCCCGAGGCTAAACAAGCCTCGTTGTTTTATCGGGGCCTTAGAGATGAGTTAAAGGATGCCTTGTCTGGAGTAGTTGAACGCCCTCCTACTTGTGAAGGTCTGATTGATTTGGTTATTCAATTGGATTTCCGTTTGAGTGAAAGGAAGGCAGAGAGACGTCATGGTCAGAGTGATGTAAAGTCTATACTTAGAGTAGATAGACCCAAAATAGAGAGTAGACCCAAAGGGAATAATTCATCTCCAAGAATCAGAGGCCCGTTAACAGTGGAGGAAAAGACTAGGAGGAGAGAGAATAATTTGTGTTTATACTGTGGAAGAGGTGGGCATTTTTTAGGAAACTGTCCTTACACTCCCAAGAAGACTTCTTCCTCAGCAGTCAAGGTACAACAGATCGCCAATACGGTGCAGACAGCGGTTCCTCATATAACCATAAATGTATCCTTATTTTTTGATTTGGAGTGTAAGGGAAATGGTCCTGTAATGATTGACTCTGGTGCGACTGGGAATTTCATGGATTGGGGTCTGGCCAAATCGTTGGGAATTCCAATTATTCTGAAGGAGGTTGTAGAGCAGGCTAGGGCTGTTGATGGTACATGTTTATCTTCTGGTCCTATTACTCATAGAACTGGTTCTTTAACTTTGGAGTTATCAGGAGGTCACAGAGAGATAATTTCATTTGAGTTAATTGATGCCCCTTTGTTGAAGATTATTTTAGGCATGCCTTGGCTTACTCTTCATAATCCCCTAATTGATTGGAGTGCTAGGACAATTGACATGCAATCCGATTTTTGTATAGAGAATTGCTTTTCAGGAAGTCTCTTAGAGGAAGAGGTAAAACAAAGTAATTCTGTATCTAGTTTTCTGGCTGAGACTGGAATTGGAGGTCATGATGTGGGAGCTGTAGTGGGTCAACTTCCCCAGTGTTACAAAGATTTCTGGGACGTATTTGATGAGAAAGTGGCAGGAGAATTACCACCCCATAGATCCTTTGATTGTAAAATTGAACTGGAGCCAGGAACAATTTTGCCTAGTAGTAGGGTATATGCTCTTACTGAGAAAGAGAATGATTATTTAAAAGAATATTTGTCGGAAAATTTGGCCAAAGGATTTATTCGTCATTCTAAGTCACCTGCGGCCTCTCCTTTATTTTTTGTACCAAAACCGGATGGCTCGCTTAGAACTTGCATAGATTATCGAGCAGTTAATAAAGTCACTATTAAGAACCGGTATCCTCTTCCTCTCATCTCAGAAATGCTTAATCAAATACAAGGAGCAAATATTTTCTCTAAATTAGATCTGAGAGGAGCTTACCATCTTGTACGTGTGCAGGAAGGGGACGAATGGAAGACAGCGTTTAAGACCAGATTTGGGCTGTTTGAATATCAAGTTATGCCATTCGGTCTATGTAATGCTCCAGCGGCTTTCCAATTTTTCATTGATGAGGTTTTTAGAGAATTCTTGGATATTTTTGTTGTCGTTTATATCGATGATATTTTGATTTTCTCTTCTGACCTAGATCAACATCAGAAACATGTGCGCTTGGTGTTACAAAAATTGCGAGAAAATCATTTGTTTGCCAAATTGGAAAAAAGTCAATTCCATACCGATTCTGTGGAGTTTTTAGGTTTTATAATTTCACCTAAGGGTTTAGAAATGAATCCTAAAAAGGTGCAAGCCGTTCTTGAATGGCCCCCTCCTACTAAGGTTAAGGAAATACAAAGTTTCTTAGGGTTTGCCAATTTTTATAGGAGATTTATAGAAGGTTTTTCTCGACTGGTTGCTCCTATAACGAGACTTTTGAAAAAAGGAGTGAAATTTGACTGGGACCTTGAAGCAGAAAAGGCTTTTCAAGAGTTAAAACAAAGATTTACTTCTAGTCCAATTCTAATTCATCCAGATCTTTCTAAACCTTTTTTTGTGGAGGCGGATGCTTCAAATTTAGCGTTGGGGGCGGTGCTTTCTCAAAGGAATGAAACTACTGGTCAAATACATCCAGTTGCATTCTTTTCTAGAAAGTTTTCTGCTGCTGAAGTGAACTACACAATTGCTGATCGGGAACTGTTAGCAATAAAGTCCGCTTTTGAAGAATGGAGACATTTTCTTAAAGGAGCAAGACATACAGTAACGGTCCTTACTGATCACAGAAATTTATTGTTTTTAAAATCTGCAAGAACTTTGTCTCCACGACAACTTCGTTGGTCTTTGTTCTTTGCAGATTATGATTTCATTGTGACTTTTAAACCTGGAAGTCAGAACAAAAAAGCTGATGCGTTATCTCGCCAATTTCCTGGAAGTGAAGACAAAGAGATTATAGAACCAGAACCTATAATTGCTCCAGAACGTTTTTTGTTAGCTGGAGCCATTAAAGAAATGGATTTTTTGAATGAAGTTCGTCAAAATATGTCCTTGCAGAAGATGGAGGAGTGGGTGAGACTGGATCCAGCTAGAAAGTTGAAAGACAATCTTCCTTTTTTTGATAATAAGCTTTATGTATCTACTGATGAGTTGAGAGAAAAGGTTTTGAGAAATTGTCATGAATCCATTTTAGCAGGACATCCTGGGTTCAGAAAAACTCTGGAACTGGTTCGAAGAAATTTTTGGTGGGAAAAAATTCGCCAAGACACATTGAATTTTGTTAAAACTTGTGTAGTCTGTGCACAAGCGAAAAGTCAAGTTGGGAAGCCGCATGGTTTATTGGAGCCGTTACCTGTTCCTCCTCGTCCTTGGCACACAATTTCTATGGATTTCATAGTAGATCTCCCTCAAGATAAGGGTTGTACTACCATTCTTGTTGTGGTCGATCTTCTTACTAAAGAAGCACATTTTTTACCAATAGAGGGAGAGGTTACCGCGGAAAAACTGGCTCATAGTTTTTTGCAAGGTGTAGTTCGACTACATGGACTCCCAAGTCAAGTTATCTCTGACAGGGGATCTCAATTTATTTCAAAATTCTGGAGGGCCTTCTGTAAGAAACTTGGAGTGGAAGTTAGTTTGACTTCTGGGTATCATCCGGAAAGTAATGGACAAGTGGAGAGAGTAAATCAAGAATTGGAGAAGTTTTTAAGGTGTTATTTACAAGCTAGAGAGGAATGGGTGGATTTGGTGTGGTTGGCAGAATTCTCTTACAATAATTGTGGAAAAGAGGCTACTTCTATGTCCCCTTTCTTGTTGGGTCGTGGGTTTCATCCTCGCTTTCTGAGTTTTGAGGTGTTGGAGGAGGATTCAGGGAATCCTAGAGTGGAAGATCGCTTGTTGATAATGAAAAATAACTTGGATAGAGCAAAAAAGGTTCTGGGAGAAAATAAGTTGAAATATAAGAGATATGCCGATTTGAGAAGAAAAACTGGTCCTGAATATAAGGTGGGAGACTTAGTTTGGCTTTCTACCCGATACCTGAAAATTAAGGGGAAGAATAAGTTCAGTCCAAGATTTGTAGGCCCTTTTGAGGTAGAGAAAATCATCAACCCTGTGGCAGTACGATTGAAATTACCCAAGCAGTTGAAGGTACATCCTACCTTTCATGTTAGTCTTTTAAAACCAGTTTGTTCAGGAGCTAGATTCAGAACACCACCTTCCCCTGTGATTTTGGAGGATTCATCTGAGGAATTTGTGGTTAAACAAATTTTGGATTCTAGGAAAGTGAGGGGAAGATTGCAGTATTTGATTGATTGGGAGGGATATGGACCGGAGGAACGCTCTTGGGAAGATTCAGTTGATGTACATGCCCCCCGTTTAGTTGCTAAGTTTCACGCTAAATACCCACACAAGATAGGCCCAGAGACTGGGCATTAGGAGGGGGGTACTGTCAGGTTTCCTTCTCTTATTCAAGTTTCCTTTTCATTATTTATCCTTTTCAGATTAGCTTTGTGTGGGTGGGAAGTTTTCCATTATAGTTGGTTAGGCCTTAACTTGATGATTCAGAATCCTGGTTCTGACCCAAGGCAAGATGGAGCCTCACAGTGACAGCTCTGATTGGCTAGAAGACAATGCTGAACAACAATGAACATTCTAAACTGTCACTCTGTGCCTTTCATCATCAAAACCCCATCTGAGAGGACGTGTTCAGTGGCTGCTCCTGCTTTAGTATTAGGCCTGGTGGATTTTATCCTTCAGATCTCAGCAGTTGAGCGGCTACTTTCTTGGGGGTTCAGGAGAAGTCTTCAGCTGGCAGGAATTCGTTTTGGAAGATAGGAAAAGCAGGAAATCTTTGTGAATTCGCTAAGGAGATAAGTGACTTTATTTCTACTGTAAATCTGTTCATCTTAAATACAGTCTCCTTGAAAATTCGTTAAAAGTAGTGTTTCAACTAAAACAATTGAACTATCGGTGTGCGCTTGTGTTTCCAGTGCGGTGTTCCTTAGCGCGCGATTTTGACTGTAACGTGCGTATTCAAGTGAGCGCGTGCTTTCTAGCGTTTGTATTCCGAGCGCGAGCAGAGGTTGGTCTCGTGCCATTTTAAAAGCGCGTGTGTTTTATTGCGCGAGAGATCCTTTTCGCCAAAAGCTATACGCAGCGTGAAAACTACAAAGCGCGTGTGAAATACAAAGCGCGTGTGAAATATAAAGCGCGTGTGTACAATGCGCGTGTGAAATACAATTCGCGTGTGAAATATAAAGCGCGTGTGATTTTTATCGCGTGTGTACAAAGCGCGTATGAAATACAAAGCGCGTGTGATTTTAAGCGCGAGAATCTGTTCGTCGCGTGCCTTGTGAGTGTGCGTGTGTTTTTTCCATCGCGAGTAATTTTGCGCGTGACAATCACTTCGTTGCTTTTGAACTCAATAGCGCGGGTGTTATTTCGCGTGTCTCGCAGGAGAATATTATTGCGCGTGTGGACCATTGCGCGTGTGAATTGTTGCGCGTGTGGATTTTTTGCGCGTGTGGATTACTTGGATCGCGCGTCTTCATCCGTTTGCGCGTGTTCTTCAACCAGGAAGATTTCTATGTGAAGTTCAACGATTAATGGAAATAACCTGCGTGTGCAGTTAGCACGTTTTTTCCTCTTTCTTCAAGGATTCAAAGACTCAAGATAATTATAAATAGTTTGAAAAGTTTTGATATTACAAGAAAGAACATTTTAAAGACAATCTAATTGAACTACCAGTGCAAGTTAGAAAAAAGACAAACAAAGAACTAAAACTTCCAGTTTTGCCTAATGTAAGAAGTTGCTGGGAATTTCTAGTATCGCAAGTAAGAGAGATTTTCAGCTTCTTATCCGCTTCTCTAAGAAATTTCAAGAGAAGAACCAGGTAGGATTCTCAATTATTAGTTAAGGATTAATTACTTCCCATTCATAAGGTTAAGTAAGTGAATTAAGAAAGTGTATATGTTATTCTTTATCCTCTGCAGGTTCAGCACTGATTAGCCTTGACGCAGTCTGCCTGGTGTTGTTTTGTTGTCCCATTCCCCCTTTCCCTTTGGGGTGTAGTTTACAGAGCTGTATTGAAAACTAGTTCTGGGAAATACATCTCAGGGGGATTGTCGGGGGTTCAGCAGCTTCCGCGGATACAGGACCTCTCAGCCTGACATACGCTGACTCTGATTCATCTAATCCCCAAATTGACATGGATTTCGTCCGACGACTTGTGGTTAGTCGAACCTAGCCACCACCATGGAAGAGCTGAGTGTTACCTTCACATCGGCTCAAGAAAAGTCAAAGACAAACTGATCGACCGGAAAAAAGATTTTCTAAGTCTGGGCTACCACCTCTCGTCAAAAACTACGTTAACAGAAGAAAACTCTGATAAAATAAGGGAAACTACCGGAACCCGCCGTAAGAATTCGAAAAAAAACACCAGAGTTGAAAGTGAACACCGTAACTCTGAGACCTCACAGGCGCATCAAAACCTAGCTGATCGAGTAGACCCACCAAGTCGCCATTGCAGTTCAAAAGTGACCTTCTCAAACAAAACCAAATATGATTCACATCATACCTCAACAACACTGAATACCAAAAGAACAAATTCAAATTTAGAAAATCCCGAAGAAAAAATTAGTTTCCGCAAAGAACGACAAGAAAGCATCAGGAAGCTAAACAGAACCATCCAACGGGAAAAAAATGCTCCAAAAACATCTCCCGACGAAAAATCAATTTCATCCAGCTTCTGGGCATGGCTCCCAAAAGCCCTAGCATCACATCGCTCAAAATAGCAACACAAGAACTTGACCGTCGCTCCACCCTCGTCGAAAAACTGCAACAAAACCCTTCTTGAACTCAAGCTTGCCTCCTGGAACACCAGAGGATTTAAACACCTCACCTCGCCCAGCGACACAAACTTGGGCTCCTTTGACATACTGTGTCTCCAGGAAACTTGGCTGACTAAACTACCAACACTTGATGGATATAACCTTTTTTTGGCTCCAGCAGCGAAAGGCCCAATGGGCAGACCTTCCTCGGGCCTGCTTATCGGCCTCCGAATGGACAGAGGTCTCACAGCAATTAACATCATTGCTTCAAACTACTCGGTATTGGCACTTTTACTAACTTGGTCTTCACGATCACCAGACGGAGTTTACCAACATCCTACCTCCGTAGGAATTCTCAACACATACTGGAACCCGGCGGCAATTGACCAAAAGAACTTTATAAAATTGATTGAAAACATAATCGATGAAATACGGACGAAGTACAACACCTTTCACCTTATAATATGTGGTGACTTAAACTTGTGCTGCAACCAGAAAACTACCAACAAAAAATCCCTGAGTGAAGAGCGAGGAAACAAATGGACAAAACTGATGAACTCAAGAAAACTGCACAATCTTGACGCAGTATTTAAAAACACCAACAGATTACCAACTTGGTCAAATGGAGTACTAAACTCAACCATCGATTACACTTTTGTTTCGGAACCCATGCTACACCTAACGACTGCCTTCGACGTCGTTCACACATCATCGAGTGATCATAACATTCTTCAAACCACCTTGAAAACATCCTATTTCAATTCTGACAGGTACGAATCTGCGGTGGAACAAACTCCTCAATGCACAAGAATACGCTTAACAGCGCATGACATTAGAGAACTCACAAACCGGTACACAAACTCGTGCCTACCACATACCCCCGATTTGGTCGATTATGGCCCACTACTAACTACCTACAGAACTTCGAGAGGTAAACTAAACCAAAAGAAGCAAGCGCCTCCTCACTCGTACGACAAAGTGATCGTCCAGAAACGAAGGATCTTCAGAAATGCCAAAAGAAACGCTCTAAAACTCTCGAGCAATGAAAGAACGCAAGCGATTAAAGATCTCACCAAGAACTACAAAAACTGGATACGATCACACAGATGGCAACTTCACCAACAAGACGCAGAAGCCATACTAAAAGCGATTTGCCATAAAAATCCGAAAGAATTTTGGTCTCTGATGAACAAAACAACTTTACCGAATGATCTGAACATCGCAAACAGCATCAGCGAATCCACCTGGGCTGCCCATTTTAGCGCCCTTTTTGAGAAACCTTCATCTGACGAAACAGCCGGCACGAGCACTCAGGTGACCCAACCTATTGCTAAAAACATAAAAACCAAAGACTCCTGGACGAAACTCGACGATCTAGATGATATACGATCCATCTTGAATAATCTGAAAAAATCCAGG
The DNA here is from genome assembly GCF_040938575.1 of Ambystoma mexicanum. Lineage (NCBI taxonomy): Eukaryota > Metazoa > Chordata > Amphibia > Caudata > Ambystomatidae > Ambystoma > Ambystoma mexicanum. Next base: position 184,430,784 of record NC_090931.1, on the reverse strand, counting down.
GCCCCGGGCCCCGACGGGATCACAAACTTTGAACTAAAAACCCATCCGAAAGAGTGGGCAAAATTCATTAGATCAGTCTTCACAAGATGTATGGTTTCTCAATCGGTACCCCCTTCATGGCTCTCTGCCATTGTGGTTCCGATCTATAAAAAAGGAGACAAACAAGATCCTACAAACTATCGCCCCATCGCCTTACTGGACCCTATAGGGAAGGTCTTTGGAACACTACTCCTGAAAAAATTTCAAGCATGGGCTGCTAGTGCGCCTTGTAATGACCACTTCCAAGCAGGCTTTAAGAAGTCGTTAGGGACAGCTATTAACATCTTCATGATATCCACTTTGAAAGCCAAGGTAAAAGAGGGAAATCCGAAAATATACATGGCTTTCATCGACTTCTCCAAGGCTTTCGACCGAGTAGATCGTTCTAGACTTTGGGAAAAATTGTCATTATGGAACTGCCCAAGTGCTATTCTAAATCCTATCAAAGCCCTCCACACAGACACCAACATCAAGATACGGCTGAATCAACTAGGAAGCCTTTCTTCTGAAATCGCAACCAGTAGAGGTGTTAAACAGGGCTGCCCTCTGGCCCCGGCACTCTTTCTCGCCTATATGGGAGACTTTCAACATACAGAATCCCGGATCAGGTCTTTTCCACCAAAACTTGCAAAAACGAACATCAGCAGACTATTTTACGCGGACGATCTTATCTTACTAGACATGACCCCGATAGGCCTTCAACGCCAACTCTCAAACCTACATGAGTTCTGTTCCGAAAACAATCTGGAAATTAACATCGAAAAAACAAAGATAATGGTGATGGAAGGCCAGTCACAGAAACAGGAAAAATTCAACTGGACCATTGAGAAAACAACGATTGAAAAAGTTAAAAACTACAAATATTTGGGTGCGTTCCTCGATACTACAATAAAAGAATCAGCAATGCAAGAACACCTCTGGGACAAAATTCGCACCCTAGCCACAAAGGGAAAAGCCATTGACAAAAAATTTGGGAAATTTTCGACAATTCCTCTCTTAAACTTCTACAAAGCAAAGGTGGTCCCTTCCGTGACATACGCTGCTGAAGCCATGCCTTACCTTCCTAAAACTCTCTGGCCTAAGCTAGAAGCCTACTTCTGGAGATCGACTCTCTTTCTACCAAACTCAACTCCTATACCACTGATCCGTCGAGAATTGAGTCTGTTATCCCTACGGAGTACGGTCGATTGCAACTCAATTATGCTTTACAGAAAATGCATACTTCCAAACGGTACTTTCGCTCACGGCCTGATCCTTAAAGAATTACAAACATCAAGCTGCAAAATGCTGACCCAGTGGAAAAAAGAAAACGCATACCTACTAAACACAATAGAGTGCACTGAAGACGAACTGATTAACAATCCATCAAGGATACTTAAACTAAAAGAAATGGATTGGATCAATACACTAAATACAACAACTAACTACAAACTCACCTCACATTTGCCGCCTATGGCAACGAAACTGAATACCTTACAAAACTATATTAAAAAATTCCCGAGCCGAGCAGCACGCAACTTGATAATGCGAGCAAGACTAAACCTCCTTGATACAAATGAAATACGACACATCAGAGGCTTGTCAGAATCAAACAGTTGCAGATTCTGTAATACAGAAAAGGAATCACTGCGCCATTTATTGCTTTCATGCCCAGACACAAAAGAGATTCGTTTGCCCTACCTTAAAACTTTTCTGCTACATTCTTTCATGACTGATGAAGACACTTGGTGGGCTCGGCTGATTGGCGGCCACCGAACAACATGGCAACTGGCGACCTTCAAGATCTTACAACAGTTAACAGAAAAGCTAGAACTCAAACGAAAGGAACACAACTAGGATTCTCTGTCCTCAGACTTAACATTGCAAGTATAAATGTTGCAAAAAAATCAATTATTTGATTAAAAATTGCAAAATAAATAAAAGAAAAAAAAAAAATGCGTTAACTGCTGGGTCTGCCCTTTGACTACTAACCTAAAGAACATTGACCTGAAAAGAAAGTTGTGGACCCTGAACTTGGTTACGAATTGCAAAACAAAATGGTCCGTATAAATAATCAAATGTCCCTGTGACCTCTTCTATGTAGGAAAATCCAAAAGAGAAATCAGGCAACGCATTTGTGAACACCGGTCTTGTGTGCGCAACCTGGTAGAAGACAAACCCCTGGTGGCACATTTTAAGGCCAAAAACCATACCCACAATGACATGTTTTGGGCAATCCTACAAACAGTGAGAAACCCCTTCCGCGGAGGCGATAGAGACCTGGCCTTGCGAAAACTCAAGCAGAAATGGATCTACCATTTGGACTCAGTGAAAAACGGTCTTAACATTTCAATCGAATGTAACCTCTTTTTTAACAACTAAGGTCAACTATTATCATTAATGCAGACAAAGATCTATTACCATTCTAAAAGGGTTCAATAATGGATACCCCAGACTGCTAAGTATTTAACTCTGACTTGGCTTTTTAAACACATGCATATGTCTGAAATGCATATCTTTTACAAAATTGTTAAATCAATTGCTCCCTCTGTATCGACAGTGACCCGAACAAATATACTTTTACCCATTTTACTGTTTCAACAACTATATGCGCAGATTAAAAATGTAAGAATATTGTGTGTTTTTTAACATCTGGGTTCACAAAATTGTTAAATCAGTTGCTCACTCTGTATCCAAACTGACCTGAACAAATACAACTAACCCATTGTACTGCAACTATATGCGCAGGTTGCAAATATATAAATACGTGTTTTGTTTTGCTTAACATTTGGCCTTTTAACCATTAGCCCAAACCACCAAGACATTTGGTCATTGTACTGGTAACCCTTTCAGTCCGCCCTCTTTTGACTTTGCTGTACTTGACGCGTCCTTTCCTCGAGACACTTTGCCCAGTGACATGCGCAGCACTGACCGGGTTTTTCCTCTTTAAACTCTTTGCTAACACGCATGTGCACTATCGTTTCCAAGCAGTGACACAGCTCATTTCGCGACGGGACTGAGCCCTTGCAGCCGCACAGCTCATCCAATGAACAGGTAATCCAGAGCGCGATTTTTGCCACATTAGGGCTCCTAGGCAGGCTGGGTCCCCCTGCCCTAATGTAATTTTTAACTTGCTGGTAAACGCACTAACACTGCCATCGCAGCGGCCCCCACCGCTTTACACGGCATAGCTCAACCACCATTAGTGAGCACCTCGAGGAAGTTTGGAGCCATTTTGGCCCCTCGTTTTTAACTACGTTACTCGCACCACCAAGTGGATGTGATTACTTCTTGAAGTACTCGGGACTCTCCTGGTTCACTCACGTATATTGAGACACCTCACCTCAGCAATCTTTCGAGGTACCATGTTCCATTCCATACTTGTCTAGCACCCCTGGCACACAGTATGACTTACCATACGCTATTTTCACCATCGCATCACTATATTCACTGCGATGCACTATGTCTCAAATGACATTTAGCAGGCCACCAGAGACCTTTTGCTTTTTTGCACAAAGGTCACCACATACTTACCTGATTAACTTCTATTTTATCCAGCTCCTGGCATCTGACTTATGCAGTTTGCTCCCCAGTGAAATTTCATACTGGCGTAACAAGATAGAAACCCGGGCGTCTACTTACCTGTACATGGTAGGTCCACGGTTTTTCAGCCTTTTTCTCCAATAGTTGTCATAACCTCCACCCCACTAACCCAGTCCCCTTTTAACTCTAGGTGGACGCACATCTTACTCGACATCATCCTGACCGCTTATTACTGTCCTGAAGACCGTTCGGTACCACCTAGCAGTGCTGCTTTACTCTACACAGCCACTGCCTTCTGCCATCAATACCGAACCAGAAACACCTACCTGTGTGTCGACAATGTTAACGTATTGTTATCTTAAAACAATACATGTAATAAATTGTCACTGTGCCTACTAACCCACGATTATGCAAACTATAATGTGCTTAACGTTGCATATCTCCTGTGCTACGGCACTTTCTGTAAATATGTCTTCTGTGTTAGTCTAAATAAACCCCCTTTTTTGACATTTCTGTATCCCAAGGTGATTTTTTTTTTCTGAGCTAGTAACCACCTAGCACCGCTGCAATTCTGTGACCCTACGTCACGCCTCAGGTTAGGGTAGCCTTTGACTCTACCTCTTCTTTCATTGTACTCCCTACCCTCAAGAGTCAGGCCCCCTTTACCAAAAAGAGGGTTCCGCCCATTTGTTTCACAATTGTATAGCCCCTACTGCCATTGGGAGCGGCAAGGTCCCTGATAGCCCATGGAAATCAGATGAGAGGATCGGTGCTGTGGCAGACAGTCAGGAGAGTCCGGGAGAAGGAATTGTGTACAGCTGGAGCGCATTTTGCCATGGGACTCAGCTGTAGGGCTGGGTGATTGTCATGTTTAAACCAAAATCACTGACCTGAACTCTTGAGGAACCATATAGTCAGTACAGCTAGGAGAGGGAATGGAACTGAACGCTCTAATATAACAGAGCTTCAGGGTTCCCCTTCCTCCCCAAGTGCGGGGGCCGTTGGTAGCTGAGATGTAGTGTTTTGTGTTCGCGCACTGTAGATAGTTGCTGGCAAAACAGGCGTGATGCTCCGGGACCAGAGTGGAGTCCAGGTTGGGACTGGAACAAGATATATGATAGGTTATTTATAATGCGCTAAATACCCAGAGGTTTCTAAGCGCAGACCCGGGGATCGAACCTGTGGTTGTCAGTGTCGTCTTGCTTTCAGGGCGAGCACGTTGCCCCTGAGCTATCCTACCGAGACAAGTTAAGGACATAAAATGAGATTTGTAAACAGATAAGATTCCACCCCCTTCCCTCATTGAACGTGGATTACCTGGGAATGGGAAAGCGGATTTCTAGATCATAACACAAAACAAGGTTCGAGGGGATTGGTTCCTCTGACGTATTCCATATCTGACAGGTAATCACCACAGCTGTGCTGCTTCGGAAATTTGTCTGCGTCCTACGTCGATATGCTGTCCTCGAGGGCCTCCGTCGAGCCGGCGTCGCCGGATGTTATAAGTAGGACGCACGACGCCCGTAGCCTCAGTTCTGTATTTTCCGCGAACGTGTTCGCTTCGGAGATCTCAGCGCGCCTCGGTTCTTCTGAGTTTCTATCGGTTTTTCGAACTTGGTTTTGTGAAGTTAATATCATGTCTTCGTCTTCTTCCACCCCGCTGTCTGGTTTCAAGAAGTGTCCGGACTGCGGCTCCAAGATGTCACTTACGGACCCGCACGACGCCTGCCTCTGGTGCCTCGGTGAGGACCACGCTACGGATGACAGTGACGAATGCCAGTCGCTCACGTCGAAGGCCTTGCGGGAGCAGAAGAAGCTGCTTTCTATCGGTAGGGTTTCCAAGCCCTGAAAGTCGAAATCCGTTGGGCTTTCGACTGACGATTCAAGAGGCGACTCTCTGCGTCGTCAGCGTAAGTCCGGGGGGGGGTCTCGGTCCCGGAGTGGTTCCGCCATTCATCTGCTTTCTCGAGGCACTTGCGGAAGCGCAGTCACCGGTCGCCTTCCTCGTCCGAGGACTCTTCCCGTCGGAGGGTTGCTTGTCCCAACAAGCATTCTTCTCCTGCGCGGAATGGGATGCATTTCGTAAGGAAATGATGGTGATTTTTGAATCGCAGGGCTCTGGTCCGTCATCGCCTTTGAAAGAAGCCGGCCGGGACCATGCTAGGGCCACCGCTCGCACGCCTTTGGGCTCGGGTGGTCAGCATGATCATCGGGAGCCTTCGCGGTCCCGATCGGACAAGGTGGATCGCTCTAGCCATGCCCGCTCCAGGTCCCGGTTCTCGACGCCCTCGAGACCGTCAGAGCCTGCGAGGTCTTCTAAGAAGGCAACGCCACCGGCACCATGTCCGTCGAGGGGTTCCCTCGAGGCTCCGCCTCCGAGGAAGCCATCGGCGCCGAGGCCGTCGAAGGACACGCTGGGGGCACTGCCCTCGAGGCCTGTGTCAAAGCCATCGGCGCCACGCTCGACGTCGATGCCGATTCTGTCGACGCCCTAGACGCAGCTTTGTCGGAGGTACCCCGGATACCGGTGGAGACCCCGAAGAAGGCTCTGGCCAAGTCCAGAAATGTGTTTGTCCCTTTTTCTGTGCCCCCATTCCAGCCGCTGGATTATATTTCTGAGGTGGAGGAAGGGTCTGATGAAGGTTTGGTTCCTGGTGAGGTTCCAGGCGAACTATTGTCTGGTCATAGCCAGTTGGATGACCTGCGTCAGTCGTTGCACGACGCCAGTGGTCTGGACACCTCTCTGGAGGTGGAGTTTGGTAGGCCTGAGCCTGGCACGCACGCCGAGTTTTCGTACCAGCGGCTCATGTCAAGGGTGTCGGAGTACTTTGGATGGTCTGCGCCACCAGTGGATTTTCTGCAGGATGACCTGACGGATATCCTGGACCAAGGTCCACCAACTGACCCAGTACTGCCATTCCATATGGCCTTGCAAAGAAGGATGGCGGCGGCTTGGACTGCTCCAGAGAGTCTCCCAGCAGTGGGTAAGTCGTTGGCGAAAAAAATGCCGCCCAACCAGTGGCGACCCCGGCTACTTGTCCATGCACCTTACTCCGGAGAGTTTCGTGGTGCAGGCGGCTACGGCCCGGCTAAACAGCCGTCGTGCCCTACCATCCCTCCTGATAGGGACGACAAGCGTTTTGACGGTTGGACGAAGAAAGTGTTTTCTTCAGGGGGTATGGCTTTGAAAGCAGTCAACTTTGTGTGTGCCTTAGCTGGTTTCATTCGCACTCTGTAGAATTGTTTAGTTGGTGGCTGAACATATTCTCGAAGGGGAGGAACGGGATGGCTTTCTTGCCCCTTGTACAGGATGGTAAGGATGCCTTGTGTGAATCTGTTCAGTCGGGTCTGGACGTGGCAGACTGTCAGTCGGTCCATGGCGGTGAGCACCGTAATGCACAGATTTGCATGGTTGCGGAAGTCGGGGTTTGCTCCGGATGGACAAGCCCGACTTCTCAACATGCCCTTTGATGGTGACCATCTTTTTGGCAGCAAGGCTGACGAGAGCCTTCAGAGGTTGCAGACCTCGAAGGCTGCAGCAAAGTCATTGAGCGCTGCAGTTTGCCAACCTCTGCCTTTTCATCCTAGTGGACAGCAATGGAGGGGAGGTTCCTTTCGATATTACTCGACCTTTGGTAGATCGAGGGGAGCTGCAAGTCAAAGAGGCCAACATAGGAGTACCAGAGGTGTAAAACAGGGTACTCGAGGTGCCAAGGCCGCTCAAGCAGTTGCCTCTTTGCCCTCAGGCACTGCCGCAGCCGCTTCAGCTTAGTCATGAGGCCATGTCCCATGGTTCGCCGGTTGGGGGAAGGCTGGCGCAGCATCTTGTAGAATGGCGTGCCATTACTTCAGATGTGTGGGTTCTGGAGATCATAGCCCACGGCTACTGTCTTCCTTTTCGGCAGAGGCCTCACGACCATCCTCCTGGGAATCTCTCTTTGAAGAGTCCTAATTCGCTCCTTGCGCAGGGAATCAAATCCGTGCTGGAGAAAGGCGCCATAGAACTGGTGCCTGTAGCGGAGAGGAACAAGGGATGGTATTCCCCTTATTTTTTGATTGCGAAGAAAGACGGGGGATTGAGACCCATCATGGACCTGTGTGGTTTGAACAAGCTCCTCAGAAAGGACAAGTTCAAGATGGTGACTCTCTCAAGTCCTCCAGGCCCTTCAAATTCAGGACTGGTTGGTGTCTCTCGTCCTCAAGGACACTTATTTTCATGTGCTGATTCATCCCAAGCACAAGAAGTACCTGAGGTCCGCGGTTGGCGACTCGCACTTTCAGTGTCAGGTCCTGCCGTTTGGATTGACCTCCGCCCGAGGGTTTTCACCAAGCTCATGGTGGTGGTGGCAGCGTATCTCAGGAAAGGGGGGATTCACGTCTACCCCTACCTGGACGATTGGTTGATCAGGGCACGCTCAACCGAGCAAGTCCGGGATCATCTGTCAGTCACCTGCCACGCCCTTCACAGGCTGGGCTTCTCCCTCAACTTAAAGAAGTCCCACTTGATGCCAACACAGCGGCTCCAGTACATCGGGCAGTGTGTTCCTCCCCAGGTGAGGGCTCTTCACATTCAGCAGATGGTACACAAGTTTCAACGTGCCCAGAGTCTCCCGGCATTCGAGTTCTTGAGGTTGCTCGGCCTCATGGCATCCTGCATTCTTCTGGTGCCAGAGGCACGGCTGCGGATGTGATCTCTGCAGTGGGCTCTCAAGATGCAGTGGTCACAGTCCTCCGGCAGGATGTCGGATCCCGTTCAGGTGCCGCCCTAGGTCGCCCAGGACCTTCTGTGGTGAGCCGTCGAAGGCAATCTGATGAAGGGGGCTCCGTTTTGGCTACCCTGGCCAGAGGTGACGATCGTGACGGATGCATCCCTCACGGGATGGGTAGCTCATGCCAACAAGTTGACAGTCAGCGGTTGTTGGTCTCCGTCGGAGTCCATACTCCATATCAATCTGTTGGAGCTGAGGGCCGTCAGGCGCGCCCTGAAGGCTTTTCTGCCGACTGTGCGAGGGAAGAATGTCCAGATTCTGACAGACAACACATTGGCCATGCACTACCTCAACAAGAAGCGGGGGGCAGGGTCACTTCCTCTGTGCAGAGAGGCGATGCAGCTCTGGGAAATTTCGATCTCGGCAGTTCATCTGGCCGGAGATGAAAACGAGACGGCGGACACTCTGAGCAGGCAGAGCACGGTCTCTCACGAGTGGGAGCTGGCTCAGGAGATTCTCCTGGAGATCTTCGCCCTTTGGGGGACCCCACAAGTGGATCTCTTCGCCACCAGTATCAACCGGAAGTGCGAAAGGTTCTGCTCGCGGGAATTTCCACCAAGAGGAGTCTTAGGGGATACGTTCGTGGTAGAGTGGTCCTTCCCACTGCTGTACGAGTTTTCTCCAGTCCCTGTCATTCCGCAAGTGCTGCGGAGGTTACGGAGGTTCGGTTCCCGAATGGTCCCTTATTGCTCTGGCATGGGCCCGGAGAACGTGGTACCCGGACCTTCTCGACTTGTCCCTCTGCCCTCCACGCCGTCTTTCCTACCGAGACAATCTGCTCTCACGGGAGGGGGTTCAGGTTCTCCATCCAGAGGTCAAGTCTCTCAACCTTCACGCTTGGCTTCTGAAAGGTTGAGGTATAAGGATTGGGACCTCCCTGAAGACGTGATGGAGGTGTTGCTTTCGGCCACACGGCCTGCAACGAAGTCCCTGTACCGTTGCCGTTGGAGAAAGTTCTGCGACTGGTGCAGAGTTCAGAATGTAGATCCTTTTTCATGTGACATTCCTGTGGTTCTGTCTTTTTGGCTTTCGTTGGCCCACAAGGGCCTGCAAGTGGGTACCATTAAAGGTTACCTAACGGCGCTGTCCATATTTAAGCGCTCGTCTGAGGAGCGTTCTTATTTTAAAATTCCTTTGATTTCTCAGTTTCTGAAAGGGCTCATTAATGTGTTTCCACCGTCACCTTTCCAGGTGCCCGGTTGGGATTTGAACCTGGTTCTAAAATTCCTAATGGGTGCTCCATTTGAGCCTTTACATTCTTGTCCTTTGAGATTAAACCATACAACTGTATTTTTAGTTGGTTACCTCCGCTCGCAGAGTGAATGAGTTGCATGTACTTCTTGATAAGCCACCCTTCACGGTGTTTCAGAAGGACAGGGTTGTCCTTAGGGTTCGTCCTTCTTTTTTTCCGAAAGTTGTGTCGGAATTTCATTTAAGCCAGAAGGTCATTCTTCTGGCTTTCTATCCACCTCTCCTGGTAAGGAAGAGGAGAGGCTCCATAGGTTGGATCCTAGGAGAGCTTTAAGTTTCTACATCTGACGCATGTCACGGGTCAGAGTGGACGATCAGCTCTTTATAGGATACGCTGGAAGGCGTTTGGGACAAGCTGGTACTAATCAGACTTTGTGTAGATGGATTATCTTTGCAATTTCTGAATGTTACCGCTTGGCGGGTAAGGAGCCCTCCAGTAGGCTTACGGGCCCATTCTAATAGGGGTGTGGCTGCCTCTACTGCTCTGCAGAGGGGTGTTACAATTCATAACATTTGTGAAGCAGCCACATGGGCTTCGGTCCATACTTTTGTAAGACACTACTCCCTAGATTCTATACATGGGCAGGATCTGGCCTTTGGCAAGGTAGTCCTTTATTCTGCAATTTAATTGGGCATTCTAAATTTCTAAATTTTTTTCCCTCCTCCATATGTTGGTACTGCTTTGGGAGTCTGTCATAGATATGGAATACCTCGGAGGAACCCATCCCCTCGAAGAACAAGTTACTTTCTTACCTGGTAACGTTCTTTCGATGGGATGTTCCGACAACGTATTCTATATCGTACTCTCCCAGCCTGCCCCGCTACAGAATTTCTTATGCGATTGCAGTTTACGTTTCTGCAAGGCTTTCTGTGAGCATACTGGCAGAAGATTAGTGACACACGTTCTGGGGGAAAAACTACAACTGAGGCTATGTGCGTCCTACTTGTAACATCCAGTGACGTCGGCTCGACGGAGGCCCTCGAGGACAGCGTATCGACGTCCTCGACGCAGGACACAGATGCCGAAAACTTTCCGAAGCAGCACAGCTGTGGTGATTACCTGTCATAGATATGGAATACGTCGTTGGAACATCCCATCGAAAGAACGTTACCAGGTAAGAAAGTAACTTGTACTTCTAATTACCTAATTAAATACTTGAAGTACGTAGCCTTGAAGGAAGAGTCCATAAATGAGTCTCTGGTTCCTGGAACAGTAAGTCTGCAAGACACCTGTTCTTGCTGGCGTACAGTCGTTTATGAGGATGGTTTTGCCGTAGTGCAGATCTGCGTTCGCGGTGGCCTCCTTGGTGGGGGCATGGTATGACAACACAGGGCGGCCATCTTGGTGGGTGTATAGTGTGGCAACGAGGTGCGGCCATCTTGTGTGGGTGATTTGGTAATATGCTGCTTTAATGCCATGCAGCGGCGAGGTAACGCTGTGTCCAATGAGGCTGCCACAAGCGTCCCGACAGTAGGGAACCATGGTGGCCTTGACCAGGCAGGTGATCCCTGACAGTGCGTCCCCTCCCCCAATCAGTGGGCCAGGACTCCCACCCCAGGTTTTTCTGGGAAGAGACGATGAAATCTAGTAATTAAGTCTGGAGAAAATACATGTTTGGCAGATATCCAAGTACGGTCTTCAAGCCATAACCCACCAAACCGATAAGTTACTGAACTGATTGTCCCCTATGTTGGGAATCCATGATTTGTCGTACCTCAAATTCTTCTTGAGGTCCCACGACGGGAAGACAGGATAGCTGCCGGTTATTATACTTGCTGGAACTGGTCATGGGTTTCAATAAAGAGACATGGAAAACGGGATGAATGTTGTAATTTGTCGGGAGTTCCAATTCAGTTGCAGCAGGATTAATGACCATTTTTTTATAGAGAAGGTGCCAATGTACTTGGGTTTACACTTGTTTGCACAGGAGGGTATGTGGACATGTTTCGTAGATAACCGGACTTGATTTCCTATCTGGTATGGAGGATCTGCGAGTCTTCTGGTATCTGCATGTTTCTTAGTCATTTCATGTGCGTGTGTGAGGTGTTCGGTTGCTTTCATGAATCCTTGCTATACCAAAAGAAGCATTTCCGAGGTCTTGAGGGTGGTTACCGGAAGAGCGACGGGGTGAAAACCACAAGACAAATGGAAAGTAGTTTCTGATGCTTGTTAATCTGATTAGAATCACATGCTGTACATATAGTCCGACATCCAGTGGTAACCGCAGAGTATTGCATCTTGTCTTTTGAGGATCGAAAGGGGACGTCGGCATAGGCGTGTCTGTAACACTATCCCTAACGTGATGTGTAGTTTAGTATACCCAAAATCCCTCACACGCCGAGGTCCCTCAGATTGTTTTTTTCCACCCAGATTACTGGTCGCCCTAATGCAGAGCTCTTACATAGAGATAGCGTTATTGTCATTATTATCGACTTTGACGTTATTCCCATTAAGTCACTTCGACTGTTGAATCATGTGAAACAACGCTGAACACTGCTGTGGACTTTCGACGCCTGTTGATCCCGGCGGCGCTGCCGTCCACGTGGCCGGCCAGCCTACACAGTAGGGAGAGTGGGGTGGACATATCCTTTACAAGTATGCCTTTCCTCTTTCACCCTCTGAGCTCCCTGGGTTTCGTAATCGCTCTAATTGTCTTTCGCTATGGAAAAGACGCCATTTTGGTTTTGTCCCTCATGCAGGGCCAAATATCCTTGGAAGGAGGAGCACGCTCGGTGCAACAATTGTCTGCCCCTCGACCAAAAAGAAGCGAGTTGTGCGGCCTGAAGACTCCTGCGCCTTAAAACATTTAAGCAGCGCCGCTTAAAGCAGTGGGTGGCCTACGGCATGACGCAGGCCGAATGTTCTTCCCCCGCTGAAAGTGATGGGGGAACTAGCGATGACCAGCCCTCTGTGTCGGAAGCCATTGACCTTACTGCGGACCACTCGGTCCAAGACGCCCGTCCCTGGCCCCATCAGGCCTGACGTGAGTCACACTACGTGGAAAACACCCGGCGACAGGGGCACACACGATCCTAACACCAAACACACAGCCCAAGGTTCTGCTTCGGCGACTGTGTCGAAGAGCACCAAAGCGCCAACGGAACCGTCAAAATCTTCGACAGGATCCTCTGATCGGCACTTTTCCCCGCAAGCGCAGTCGCGGCCTGCGACTGAGCAATCCAATGTTAAGGGCGCTAACACTAATAGACACGCAGGCATTGAAGCGCTCCAGGAGGACGCGCAGACACTGCTTAAGGGCCGGGTGGCGGGCGAAACCGCTCAGCCCCCGGTTCATCCGGTAGCGTTGACTTTTTCTGCTCAGCCGCCGGTTGTTCCAGTGGCTGCAAACTCCTCCGCTCAGCCTCCGGTTCAGCCGGTAGACCGCCTGGATTCTCCTTCCATTGCCAACAGCATCGCTAGGACTACTTCGGCAGTTAGACTGAAGGAGCGGTCGACGGAGGCGGCAAAGCACAAAGAACAGTGAGAGACGTGTCGAAAGATACGCCACAGCGCCCACAACCCTGCCAGGACTACGTTAAGAGTCCTGTGTCTTTGTCAGGCCCATTGGGGGAAAAATCTCGACACCACAGGGAAGAAGATGAACACTTTCCTCCCCTGGACCCCTCTGGTTCATCCTCGTGGACCAGGGAGAAATCTGAGGGATGTACGGACAGATTAGAGAAATTTGTCTCCTAATCTGAGGCCCTTGCTCCCAAGAGACCTTAAGAAGACTTTCCTTCTACCCATGTTTCTAAGTTTCGAACGACCTTGGAGGAGGAGGATCCACATGATGTCATGATCTCTGCTTCCAAAAGGTCAGGGTTTTCCCAACTCCCTTGGAAGCAGATCCATAACCCAGGTTCCGAGGGCCAACCAGTCCCAATTGGGACCTTTTGGACCCAGTCCTGGCGCCAGTGGCACCAGGCTCATAAATGTGCCCAGTCCCAGCGCTGGAAGCGCCGGGCTCATAATGCTTCGGTGGACTTACCTGTAGCAGACCATGCTGCTTACTTGCCTGCCAGCTGAGCCTCTGATCCTCTTCTGTTTGGAACTACTTTTCCTGTTGGGTGGGGCAGGAGCCACTCCCTAGATTCAGAACACTGGAACTCTTCTGGAAAGCAGGAACTCTTTTCTTACCTAGGCGTGGCTGTGGAAGGAGACACCTAAGCACTACAGGAGGCTATTTAAACCACACCCGGTGGATGAATCTTGCTTTGCGTTATTCTGCATCCTCTGCAGCAGAACGCTCATCGTGTCTTCTGCATCGGATCCTGGGCCTAAGAAAAAAGGCTTACCATCCTGAATCCAGTCTTCAGCAACATCTATAAAGACAAGAAAGAACAGGTTAGCATTCCGGCATCTGAAAGACAAAGGCTTACCTACTCTTCGTGCGCTCCGGAGGTCTTCACACTGCATTCCGGCATCTGAAAGACAAAGGCTTACCTACTCTTCGTGCACTCCGGAGGTTTTCACACTGCATTCCGGCATCTGAAAGACAAAAGCTTACCGACTCCTCGCACGCTCCGGAGGCCTTCGGCGCTGCATCCTGCATCTGAAAGACAAAACAAGGTGCGTTTAAAGACATTGGGGAACTTTGATACTCACGTGCCATTACTCCTTTCCACACCAACCCCAGTGGGTATTCCGGCACCCTGCAGCCGCTCCGAACTCGTACCTGCGAAATAAAGACAGTTAGAGCGCATCGTGAAGCAGGCAACAAGCGCTTACTTACGTGCTTCCAGGCGCTTCTATTCATCATACGGACTCCATCTTCAACTCACTTCAGCCCGTCATCCGCCATCGCCGGAACCTGCAAAACAAGAGACATCATTGCTAAAGACTTTAAAGACAATAGAATTACTCGAAACTTACCGTTCGTGCAGTAAACGACGGACAGCAGTCCTCTGAAGTCAAGAGGCCTGCGCTACCGATCCAGTGAAGAAACTGGTTACAGCACCCTGCCCCGAGGCAGATGGAGAGCTTGGCATTCACTTACCTAAGGTGAGAGCGTTAACCTTTGGGGGTCTACAGGAGAGCAAAAAGGGAAGAGATAGGGACACCCCAATAACCCCAGTTCATTAATCCCATATTTTCTGTCTGCAGACATCTTACTCTTGAAGTCAGGCATACAGTGCACAGAGGTCCAGCCCAAAGAGCCAACCGGGTGCTACACATCACCTTTGAAGATACGGTAGTCGCCCAGTCAAGACCGGCGCCTCTGCGAGAATCAGGTGAGCGTTACACATGAAGAGTTTACTTGTGTCCTCACAGATGAAGATGTTATGGACACTTATGATCAGGATGAAGATGGCACCTTTCTGGAAAACTACAATGTGGATGATCAGACAGGTCTTATGGACAATTGGGAGGACAGCCGTCAGGTTGATGTTCAGCCCTGGACGTCCCCTACTCCCACCCAGGACCCCGATGTCCTGTGCTTAGATTCCCCCCCTCCACCCCGGCAAGCCTCCATAGTGGACAATCTGATGGCATTGAAAGCCATCTTGAAGAAGGCGGTTGACCATTTTCAAATTGCCACTCGAGGCCTTACCAGATTCTGATTTTGTGGAGGATATACTCAAAGAAAAACCTCTGGCCAGCCAGGCCATCCCCTTGTTGAACTTGATCAAGAGGAGGTTGGCACCTTCTTTGTTTACACCGGCCCAGAAGAGGGCGGTAAACCCTAGGGTGGAGAAACTGTTTCGGCCTTCTCTGACTGACCCTGCCTATATCAAGGGTCATGCAATTCTGGATTCGTTAGTGGTTACCACCACTAGAAAACATTCTGGTGGTCCCCTGTCTCCAGGAGAGGCACTACCCGATAAGGAATCCAAGAGACTTTATGCACTGGGCAAGAGAATAACAACGGCTGCTGCGTTTACCAACCATATAGCTAATAACACCACGCTCTTGGCCAGCTGTGCGGATGTCCAGTGAAACCTTCTACAAGAAGGCTCCGGGAAGTGCCAGAACCTGCAAGGGCCAAGTTGCTCGCTATCGTTTCCGAAGGCAAGCAGGTGAACCAGAATGTGCTTAAAAACACTCTGGACGCTGCCGAGACGGCGGGGAGAACCTTGCACAAGGTACCTTGCTCAAAAGACATGCATGGCTAAGGAGCTCACTAATTAACAAACCCGTTGAGGAAACCAACCTGTTTGGTAAGGCAGTGGACAATGCTCTTGAAATAGCCAAAAAAGAGCATGAGACACTCGAGTCCCTTCAACGGATTACCCAGAAACCCTCTCCTCAAAGAGGAAGTGACTCCCGCCCGTCTTTTCGCAGGCAATCTTGTTTTTCCCAGACCCAGTATAATGCAGGAAACAACTGGAATTCCGGACAAGGGTCTAACGCCTCAGCCACTTACCCACCCAGAGGACAGCGTCGTGGGAAGGGTAGAGGACAAGGATCCAACCCCAGAGGCGCCCCGGCCCTGGTCAGAAATAAACTGCAGATCCAGGTCCCCTCCCATGCAACCCCGGTCGGGGGGCGTATAACATCTTCCCTTATCGCATGGGCGGGGATAACAGACCAGTGGGTACTAAAGATGGTCGCCCATGGGTTCTGTATAGAATTTGCCCGACCACCCCAATACAGACCGCTAATATCAAGACGCCTGACGCTTGACCACCTGCAAATCCTACTGCAAGTGGTGCAGACCCTTCTAGGAAAGGACGCCATAGAAGCCGTCCCTATTCTGCAGGTAAACAAGGGTATTTATTCAGTGAACTTACTTGTACCCAAAAAGGATCTCACCATGCGCCCTGCACTAGACTTGGGCCCAGCGAACAAGTTTGCCAAACCTCAAAAGTTTCGTCTGGTCACTTTACAGTAAGTAATCCCGCTGTTGAAACAGGGGGAGTACATGGCAACACTGGACATGAAAGATGCATCCTTTAATATTTCAATGTTACCAGCGCACAGAAAATACCTAAGGTTCATGATAGAGGACAAGCACTATCAGTTCAAAGTGCTCCCCTTCGGCATTGCCTCAGCACCGAGGGTGTTTACAAAGGTACTGGCAGTAGCGGCAGCACACCTGTGCAGACTATCCGTCCTGGTTTACCCTTACCTCGACGACTGGCTCATAACACGGGAGTACTACGAAACATGTCTATTGAACACTCAGAAGACAATAGACCTCTAATTCAGTCTGGGATTCTCCATCAATGAGAAGAAATCCAGCCTAGACCGCAAGTCAAACAGTGCCTAGCGGCTCTAATTCGGACAAAAGATGGCCTCGTCTTCCCCTCCAAGGAGAGGGTTCATAACATGCTGTTTCAGATCCCTCAATATGCAGCCAGTCGGGAAGTGACGGTACACAAGGCCTTGCAACTGTTATGGATGATGGCGTCCTGCATTTAATTACTTCCTCACGCGCGTCTGCGCATGCGTCCCATGCAAGAGTGGCTCAACAGCCAGTGGTGTCAGGCCAGCAGACAATGGGAAGATCTGGTAGTTTTGCCACCCCTTGTTCTCTCTCTGCAGTGGTGGTCGAGGGAAAACCTCTTGAAGGGGAATACCTTCAGCCCCACAGTAGAAGCCACTCTAACGACAGACGCATCACTCACGGGGTGGGGGGCTCATCTGCTTCAGCAGACGGCACACAGCGTGTGGTCCCCACAAGTAGCATTCAACCACATAAATCTGTTGGAGCTGTTAGCGGTATTCAAAGCACTGAAAGCCTTTCAGACACATTTACAAGGGAAGACGGTCTTGATCATGACAGACAGCACCACAGCCATGTTCTACCTGAACAAATAAGGGGGCACACACTCTCCAGGGCTATCCAAGCTGTCCCAAAACATTTGGATATGGGCTCTCAAACACAGGATGTTCCTGTTGTCACAACACGTTCCAGGGGAACTCGATCTTCTGGCAGATGTGCTCAGCAGAGATTTTCCACTGCCTGTAGAGTGTGAATGGCGACTACACAAAGACATTGGGCCTCATTACGAGTCTGGCGGTAGCCGTGCCGGAAAAACCGTCGGGCTGCCGCTGGACCCGTAATACCATTCCGCCTCTGTGATTGCCGGAATCACTGGGGCATTACAACCCTGGTGACCTGGCAATTCTGGAGGCGGAATTCTGTAAATCCCCATTCCCATGGGAACCATGGAAACACTAGTTCCGTCTATGACTGAGCCGGTGTTTCCATGTCTGCCTGCACGCGGGTGGTGTTGACACCTCTCGCCTGCAGGACTCGTAATCTGCCGGTCCGGAAACAACGGTGGCAGCGGATTTACCATCACTGTTGTTTCCGGACTGGCTGAGTTGTAATGAGGCCCATTGTCTCTGTTTTCGCAGAATGGGGTTTCCCAGAGATCGACTTGTTCGCAACTCTGGAGAACGCTAAATGCCAAGATTACGCCTCCAGGTGCCCACAGAACCGCTCCAAGGGGAACGGGCTCTGGATAACATGGTCAGGGAAATTTGTTTACGCTTTTCCCCCTGACTCCCTTACTCAACAAGATCGTGCACAAGATGCACCAGGAGGCAGTCGCCAGGATATTGGTGACCCCCTGTGGGCCCGGCAACCCTGGTTCTCTCATCTGATGGAGATGTCCCTCTCCCCTCCAATGAAACTGCCCTGCCTGTACAACATGTTGTCTCAGGACAGGGGAAGAGACACTGCACCCATGCCCTCAAACTCTGAACTTAGCGGCCTGGCTCCTGAGGTCATCGGACACCTTGAACTCCCTCAGAGATGTATGGACATACTCAGGGAAGCGAGAAAACCCACACCCGATACTGCTATTTAAGTAAATGGAAATGCTTTATCTGGTGTAATGCCAAGGGCATCAATCCCATTGACTGCTCTCCTACCCACATTGTATTGTACCTGACCCACTTACTGGATTCAGGCCTGGTTTTTAATTCCCTAACTGTTCACCTAGCTGCTCTCTCAGCCTACACTACGTCACAGCAAAAGGTGTTGTGGTGGAAAATACCAGTTATCAAGGCTTTCATGGAAGTGTTTAAGAGGATTCATCCCCCCATTTCAAACCCAGCTTTCGGATGGGACTTAAATGTGGTTCTGACTAGATTCATGGGGTCCCCCTTTGAGCCTATGCACAAGGCAAGTCTAAAATACCTTACCTTTAAGACAGCCTTCCTAGTGGCTATCACTTCTATTAGAAGGGTCAGTGAACTACAGGCCCTTTCAGTACTAGACCCTTTTGTCATTGTTCACATGGATAAGGTGGTTCTGCGCACTCACCCTCGATTTGTGCCAAATTGTATTCCCAAGCTCAACATGAACCAATCAATTGAACTACCCACTTTCTTCCAGAACCCCACCAACATGGCCGAAAAGAGCCTTCACACTTTCGATGTGCGCAGGGTAGTCATGTTTTACCTGTAAAGAACAAAACCACTGAGGAAAACAAAACCAATTTTTTGTTTCCGTGGCGGAGAACGAGATCCTGTCTCTAAGTCAGCTATCTCAAGTGGATAGTCAAATGCATCACACATTGTTACACTCTTGCTACGAGAGAACTGCCCTTCAAGCCTAGAGCACATTCTACTCGAGACACTGGGGCTTCGATATCATTAATTGCAAATGTTCCCCTTGAGTCCATTTGCAAAGCGGCAACCTGGAGTTCTGTACACACATTTACAAAACACTATTGTCTAGACACTCATCTAGGTCTGATTCTCAGGTGGGACAAGCAGTACTAAGACATCTTTTCACTACTGTTCCTTCTCACAACCCACCTCCAACTCCGGGTACTGTTCGCTAGTCTATGCACAGCATGTGATTCTAAGCTGATTAACAAGCATCAGAAGACATGCATTACTTGCCGTAATAGCATTTCTGATGATTGTATCTGCTTAGATTCACATGCGCCCACCCTTTCTCCCCGCTCGGGTGGAAGGAACATAGACGTCTTACTACTTTCTCTGTTTTATGTACTCACTCACGTTAACTTTGGGCTCCCTCATGGCAGAAAAAATACAATCGTAGCGACCTCTGCGTGTGAGGAATTTTAAGTACACTACAAGTCACGTTAGGGATAGTGTTACAGACACGCCTATGCCGACGTCCCCTTTCGATCCTCAAAGACGAGATGCAATACTCTGCGGTTACCACTGGATGTCGGACCATATGCACAGCATGTGAATCTAAGCAGATACAATCATCAGAAATGCTATTACGGTAAGTAATGCATGTCATCATGAATGGAGGTGTGATGTGAGTCATTACATGAACATTCTGCTAAGGGCAGTAGCGTGAACCAATCATTGTTCCGTTCTGTAGCATAACAACAGAGATAATGTCTGATTCACCTTCTGTGTTTGACCATCGCTTTGAGGGTGGTATGCCGATGAAACTCTCAACTAGATCCCCAACAATCTGCTGAGTTCTCTCCAGAACTGTGAAGCTCAATATGAACTAAGGTCAGTGACTATGGAACCCAGATTTCCATGAAGACTGAATATATGGGTCATAAATAGATGGATGGGTACAGAAGCAGAAGGTACCTTAGGAGGAGGGATGAAATGGGGCAGTTTAGTGAAACAGTCCACCACTGTCCACCACAAGGTCATATCCTGTACAAGGGGTAGGTCGGTAATAAAGTCCTTAGAGCACATTCGCCATGGTCCGGAAGATATAGGAAATGGATGAAGTAGGTCCATCCCTTTGTGGCGCGGAACCTTGGATCAGCACACATACTGCATCCACAGTTGTAATCTGTAACATCGGCTTGCCATCCATTCCACCAAACATACCTTTCGATCTTCTCCATGGTCTTTTTTTATGCCCTAGTGTCCTGCTCCCCCTATGTCATGACAACATTGCAACAACAGGGTTTGAGCAGGTAATGTGGGAAGCCACAGCTTCTTACCCTTGAATAATAAACCTCAGTGTTCATGGTGTTGCAGATCTTTTTGTAGGAATGCCTTTTTCATGCTGTCAGTCTAGCTGTTCTTGAGGGCAGTAAGAATATTGACAGGTTCATTACATGGACCTAAACCAGTTGAACTGGAGTCACAAAAGGTATGCCTGGTTCTGGTTCAGCAGTGGGGAGCCTTTACGGGAGAGAGCGTCAGCTTTTGTGTTTTAGACACCTGGTTTATATGCGAGTTGAAAGTTGCATCGAGAGAAAAAGGGGATCTATCGGTTCTGCCACTGGTTAATGGCTCTGGAGGTTTTGAGAAATTCCAGGTTCTTATGATCGGTTATTACTAACACTGGATGATTGGCTCCTTGCAAGTAATGTCTCCATGTGATGGCTTCTTTGATTGTAAGTAGTCCTTTATCCAAGATGATGTTATTTAGCTTGGCAGCACTAAATTTCATTGAGTGATAAACGATCGGATGGTTGTATTAAGCTGTTTTTTGGAAACAATAGGGCCCCCATGGCGTAATCGGATGCATCCGCCTCAACAATGTAAGTTTTTGAAGGGTCAGGTAACTGTAGTACTGGTGCTTTGGTAAAGGCTACTTTAAGTCTTTCAAAGGCTTACTGAGTGAGCTTTTTCCATTGAAAACATCTCTTTTTTGCAAAGTGCTGTTAATAGACGTAGAAGCTCGGAATAAACAGGTATGAATCTTCTGTAAAGGTTGGGGAATCCTTAGAACCTTTGGAGTTCTTTGGTGGTGGGAACTGGCCAATCCAATACTGCATCGATCTTCCGGGGATCTATTTCCACTTGATTGGGGGCCAGGAACTAACCCAGGTTCTTGATGGAATAGACTTTTAGATACCTTGGCATATAAATGGTGAGAACGATTCGTACATGTCCTATGTGTTCCACCAGGGAGGAGGAAGCACCAAAATGTCATCTAGATAGATGACACCAAAGACATCCATAACGCTTTGAAAGATATAATTTAAGAAAAACCGGAATGCTGCTGGTGCATTGCATAACCCAAAGGGCATTACCAAGTATTTATAATGGCCGAATCTGGTGCAAAATGCTGTCTTCCATTTAACCCTTTCAGTGATTCTCACTAGGTTGTATGCACCTCTTAGGTCTAATTTTGTGTATCTTGTTGTGACGTGCTTTATCAATCAAAACCTGGATCAGTGGTAGGGAATATCTGTTTTTAATGGTAATATCATTGAGCTGCCGATAGTGCACACAGGGCTGTAATTCTGTCTCATCTTTCTTTGGTATGAAGAAGATGGGGGGGCTCCCGCAGGGGAAGTGGAGTTAATGTATGAATCCCTTTTTGAGGTTGTCATCAGTGTAGCCTTTGAGGACTTGGTTTTCCTTCTCTGTGAGGGCGTAAGTTTGTCCGTAAGGAATGGATGTTCCTGGTTGGCGTTTAATCTGACAATCATAAGGTCTATGTGGGGGCAAACGGTTAGCTGAAACTGGATCAAATACGTCTTGAAAGTCTTGATATTTAGATGAAAGACCAGGAATCATGACATTTGCTGCAGGAGGAAGCACTTCATATTCCGGGACGGGTTGCTGGTAACTGAGAGGATAGCAATCTCCAGCAAATTTTAGTAAACGTCGCCTCCAATCAATGTTAGGGTTATGGAAAATGAGCCAAGGAATTCCCAAGATCATCTGGAAATTGGTAGCTGTGATCGCATCCAATGAAAAGAGTTTTGTCTTTTAGAGCATATTAAATGCAAGGGACTGTTTTGGTGAATGATGGGTCCTGAAACCAAACTCGACTGTCTACTGAAATGATAGGTTCAATACGTTGTTTTCGGATCAATGGAATATTAATGTAGTTTAGAAAAATGGAGGTCAATGAAATTGCCAGTGGCGCCGCTGTCTATCATGGTTAGATATTCACACCAGACTTGTGTATGGTTTCTAAGCATTATCTTAATGATGAAATGTTGTGTCGATGAGAGATGCTTGAACAACTGCAGAGAGTAACGGTTTAGTCTTGTCATCTGCTCCCTTTGGATAGATGAGTCGATTTGTTTCCCACCTGCAGTAGGTTTCTTGGGGCATTTACATACATATTGTGCTGTGTCCCCACAATAACACAGATTCCCCTTCCTTCTCCGTTCGCGTGGGGAGACAGGCCCTCGAGTACTGCTCAACTGCATGGGTTCACCTTCAGCTGAAGGTACGGGTACTTCATTCTGGAATGGGCTGCGTCTCCATTTAGTACGCTTCCACTTTTTTCCTCTCACCACATCTCTGGTTTAACTGAATCACCAAGGTGATATACTGTGAGTTCCGTGGAGGGATTAACACCTTGACTTAGAATATCTTTGGGTTCATCTTTTAACCCTTTCTGAAACACGGTTAATTGTACCTCATCAGGCCATGCATTTTGCAATGCCAGATTCTGAAATTGGGTGATGTAGGTCTATATGTTTTTGTTACCCTGCCTGAGATCAATCAACTCATTTCGAATTGACTGGACTGCGTAATGGCGGTCAAACATGGAATGAAAAGCCTCATAGAATTGGTTTTAGTTTAACAATAAGAGGCCGTTGTTATCTATTAGGGGTGTTACCCATGCAAAAGCATTTATTTCCAAGTTTAGCAGGATAAAGGAAACTTTGGCTTGATCTGAGTTAAACAATTGTGAACAATTCATTAAATGTATCCTGCAATGGGTCAAGAAGGATTTGAAGTCTCTGGGATGCCCACCGTATTTCGACGGCATAGGGGTAAAATGTATATGACAATCTAATCCTGGTGACTGCTGAGTAGCAGCAGTGAGCACGGGGCACTTATCACCACCCGTAACCCCGACTGCCAGAAGGACTGCTTCCCGTAACTGATCTCCAGGAGGTATTGACTAAGGGAACCTAATTGGTCTTGCTTTCAACCTTTCCCTGCAAAACGGTGACAGCCTTAAGAAGTAAGGCGTTCCCTTATCTGTAAGTAGCAACCTCAGCTTTTAATTTATGCAAGGCACTGGTTAATTCCTTGATTTTGATTTCTATGGTTCGGGAGAGCATCAAGGTCTTGCAATTTGTCATGTTCAAACCAAAATCACTGACCTGCACTCTCAGGAACCATGTAGTTCATACAGCTCGCAGAGTGAATGGAACTAAACGCTCTAATATAACACAGCTTCAGGTTTCCCTCCCTCCCGAAGTGGGGGCTTTGGTAGGTGAGGTTTGGTGTTCTGTGTTCCCGACCTGTAGATAGTTGCTGGAACAACAGGCGTGACGCTCCAGGACCAGAATGGAGTCAGGGTTGGGAATGGAACCAGATAAGGACATAAAATGAGATTTGTAAACAGAGCTAAGATTTCACCCCTCCCCTCAGTGAACGTGTATTACCTAGGAATAGGAAAGGTGACTCCCGGATCATAACATGAGGTCCATCTGTAATTTGCTTAGCCATTCCATCTAAAATCATGCAAGGTACTTCTGTAGAAAGTAGATGCCACAAAAACATAAAGTAACTCAAAACAAGGTTCTAATTAACTAATTAAAAACTTGACATCCGTAGCCTTGAAGGAAGAGTCCATAAATGAGGCTCAGCGTGTGTCTGGGTCCTGCAACAGGAAGTTTGCAAGCACGCTCTTGCTGGCGTTCAGTCTTTTACGCTAATATTTATTCGTGCTGCGTCTTCGTCACTGTATTATTCACATGGAATATCAAATTACGAAGAGCTATAGCAAAGTTTGCTCTTAACCTTCTGGTTGATAAAAAGGAGTCTGGCTGGCGTAGCCTAATGTAAAGCGGTGGCAATGGATTTAGTAGAGCCAACAGCTTGCCATGTAAACACCACAGCATGAGGGATGTGATTGGGCCTGCTTGGGTCTTCTTCACTCTCACAGTATCGTAACAAATAGAGAATCTCCAAGAGCATCTTCCCCCTCTCTGGCACCTCTCCATAAAAGCAAAGCAAATATGAACTTGTTGCACAAGGACCATCCTAGTGATAGGGCAGATCTCCAACTACTACCATTCTTGGCTTCCCATTGTCCAAGATCCTGGGATCCTATATGTGGTGAATTGAGGATTTTTGTCTTCCTCTCACTCCCCTCTTCCACATCCCTACTCAAACAACTTACATTGAATTGCCTAAGGGAGATGGACAAGTTAATCTGAATGAATACAGCACATTTGGTTTTCCGCTGGGAAGTCAAGCGAGGTTCTACTCCATATCCTTCAAGGTGCATAAGGACGACAAGCCAGCCTAAGAACTAATTTGGATCTTTTGTATTTCAACACCTTCCTCCCAACGGAGCGGTTCAAAATGGTCCCTCTGAAACTAATCCTTTAATCTCTTCAGTAATGGTACTGGCTAACTGCTCTTCATCTGAAGGTTGCCTTTTTGTTCTTTTCAGTTTGCCTCCTACATTAGAAGTTCCTGATATTTGCCATGCCAACTCATTGATATCAGTATGAGTATAAAGTGCTCCCCTCTGGTCTCAGCTCTGCATGTAGAGACTTTGCCATGGTCAACGTGGCTTTCATAGCCTTTTTGAGACAGGACTTCTACCCATACCTTAATGACCAGCTCATCCAAGTCAAGAACCCTTACAGTCCCTCTCCTCCGTTCAACGGCCACTGGATCTACTGTACTCATTGGCCCGAGAATGCAAAGAAATCTGACACCTTCTAAATCTCTGTGGCACGCCAAGTTGGACAGTATCTTTGCTAAACCAGAAAGATTTCAGGGTCTGTAGTCAACTGCCTTTTATATGACTTGAGCCTTCGTCTTGCACCTTAGTAGTGCCTTATGCGAGACATGTCATGCAGAATACTCAACTATCTCATGGCCAACTGAAACCAGGAAAGGGACTCCCACTCAGTGGAAATCACTATCCCCCAAACACCACACCATGAACAACATCAATCTTGTGGATGCACATGAACAAACATCAGACGGGCCTTTCAGAATTACTTCCCAGTTGTGAATCACCTTCCTGGCACATTCAATACACTGCCACATTTCTCAAACTCAGTGCAGCACTCTAGTGGGAACATTTGATCTTGATAACTCATCAGATTGTTCAGCATTGGGATTGACCAAACCTTTTTGCTACCTACGAAAGCAAATAAATGCCCAGAATATGCCTCTGGGAGGAGCAAAGCAGAGAAGTTGTTGGGGGAATACATTCATTCCTTTAATTGGAGGACATATTACTCTGCATTTCCTCCTCTTCCCCACCTTCCAAAAATAAGTCACAAACTTTGAAAAAGCTAAAGTGTCACATGAGCCTCATAGCTCCTCTATGGTCCACCAGGTTTGTGTATTTGGACCTTTTGTACCTCATCACCTAGCCAGCCCTTTTTCTGTCAGTGAAGAAGATAGATCTCCTGTCTCAGAGGGCAGGCCTCATTCTTCATCCCTCCGTCAGCCCATGCCCTTATCAGCCTGGTTCCCGTGATCCCACTATCTGTGTGATTTTAAATGGGCTCATGGATGGGGCTTGGAGCAGGTGCAAGACAGGTACACATGCAATTATTATATACCACACTTTGGTGCCCTCTAAAATGTTATCTTTTTAGAAATGCTACTCTTCATCTTCCGGTCCCACTTGGGGACGACACATCCCAGGGATATTGGAAACATGGGAGTACAGTTATCATGAAGCCAAAACACTTCTCTGTTTTATATCTTAATGCACTCACCCTCTATTCCAGACCACTTTGAGTGCTTCCTCAGATTCTGCCTTGGCTACAATGACGACCACACCTCCAACTGTTCTTGAGATATATCTTTCAGCTCTGGGAGGTCGCCCTTGGCTCTATCCTCTTTGGGGCCCACACAGCCTGTGTGTTAGCATCTTACCTTGGTGACTGTGGCTCTGCCTCTCCCCTTGATGCCTCTGCCCTCAAATTCCCCCATGCTTATTGACGCTGTGCCACCTGACTGTGGTTTGGGCTTTGGGAGAGTGGAACATGTTGATGAGCTTTTGTCCTCTGCAGGAGGGTTCCATGACAGAATCCTGAGCCTCTTAAACCTATAAGTCATTCTGGGGCCTCGGTCCCCGCAGACAGAGTTGTCAGAGGGTACTGTCTTCAGTGCTGACTTCTCAGGTAAATTAACTCTTCAGTGCCCCATTGAGAAAGGACATGCTCGCTGAGGTGGGCAAGCTTTGGCAGAAACCTCGTACCACTGTGATGGTTAACAGGTGGTGACTTGAGGTATAGACATTTTTCTGTTCAGTGAAGTTCTGTTTAAAATCTCACCCACATCAGCTGTAGTCCGCCGTGGCTGCTGCAATCATGTATGCTTAAAATGTGCCTGCTGGGTAGTTTTCCTTTGCTGTGGGTAAGGAATGAAAACTTGTATAACATCGGCCAGGTGTACCAGAGCCTGTTCCCTCCACTTGATGCCCTCTTAATAGCTGCCAATCAAACATTCCCTTTTCAAATTGGGGCTGTCCAAGGCCCTGCATGTGACACAGGATATTGTGCAGTCTACCGTCAATTATATAGACATGACCTCTCGAGGCATGCTTGTTGGCCTGACCTTTGCCGCCAGAAGTGGATGTAGATGGCTAGGATCAACAACATGGATGTCCAGGAGAAAATGTTGGACCTCTCTTTTGACGGGATTGATCTCTTTAGCTCCACCACTGATGCAGAGCCATCAAAGGAAAGGATATGACGCAGGTGGCCAAACCGCTGGTGATTGTCAGTAAGCCGGCCCACAAGCCATTTTGCTAATCACAAAAGCCCTCAGGAGTTTTGGATTGTGGTTGTTTGCTGGATTTGAGGGGTTTCAGGAGAGTAGAGCCAGACAGGCAAACCAATCTTCTTCCATGCTGAATAGAAGCAGCAACAACAGACCAACCTCAGGGCTTCTTTGACAGGTTCTTCTCCACGACAAATTCAAAAGCCCAGTCCGGCCCCATGCGACTCTGATCGGGAGACAATGTCTCTGCATTTGGAGAGCCATCTGTTCAGAACCCTGAATTCTTCCTGTGTCAAAATGAGTGTTTCGGTTTCCCCTTACCTCATTTCTCCCTCCCTTTGTTTAAATGAGGACATACGTACTACGCCAGGATCTGCAGAAACTACTGGACGTGAAAGTGGTGGATGAGGATCACTTATAAGAACTAGGTTCTAGATTCTTCTCCAAGCTTTTCACAGTGCCAAAACCAAACCAAACAGAGCTGCACGCCATCAGACCTTTACCTCTTCAACCTCTCCTTTCCCTTCAAGAAGTTGGATATGATCAACCAGTACAGATTCGGTCTCCCCCATTTCAAGGACACTGGCTTAGAATGATGGCTAACTGAACATTTCGATCTGGTGTCCACCCCTGAACTTTCTTTGTTTTCCTCTGTTTATCAAGCATCGAAGGCTTCCCTTTGAAGTGAACTTGACACCCAGCATCTTCACCAAAATATTTATGGCTGTGCCAGTCCACCTCCACCTGCAGAGTGGAAATAGGTATCCATACTGCATAACAGGCTAATTCGTTCATCCTGTCCACAGGAGGCTTTCATTGTCTGGTTGGGGATTTTCGGCACCTGCTCTTTTATCTTTACCTTTCAGGAAGCCCTTAGCATTTGAGCTTTATCAGCTTTTGTTGGGATACAGATGCAGCACCAGTCTAACCTACTTCAGTGAGGAGCCAGGATATTCATTTACAAACATCAGTTCTTACTGGATCACAGCTCTGCGTCGGCTGCTGTTTCCAGAAGCTCCTGGGACTCCTGGCATCTTTTGCGCCTCTTACACATGGCAAATTGAGGAGAATCCAACTCCATTTAGCAAGCCACTGGAATCAAGCTGCTCTTCCTCAATATATGATCATCCCCATTACTCAAGACCTAACAGGTGAATCTTCTATAGCTGAGTGAGTCCTCCAATCGATCTGTGGGTGTTCCCTTCTCGTGGCCCTGTTTCCCCTAACTGTGATGGTCACTGTGTAGTCCTGTGCTGGGGTGGATAGCCATATTGTACATCCTCCACAAGTCTCCTGTTCCCCTTACAGCAGGACTTGCCCATCAGTATACCGGAATTAATGGTCATATTCAATACCCTTCTGGCCTTTGTCCCAGACATTGCGGACTGCTCAATACAGATTCTGGCCGAGAATACCACGACTACGGTCAATGTCAACAAGCACGGGGGTGCCATGTTTCCCCGGCTTACAAGGTTGACGGTGGGCACATAGGTTTGTGCCATCTCAGAAAGGATTTGTCTCCAAGCACTGCATTTACCGGGAGAACTCTACACAGATGTAGATATTGTCGGCAAGCTGGAATCAATGAACCGTGAGTGAAAACTTCACCCATATGTCTGTCAGAGCTCTTCCTGACGGGGGTATCCTTTGTACATGCGTTTGCTTAACAACCACAGGCGCCTGCAGTTCACATCTCTTCTGCGCAAGGGGCTGGACTTGTTGAGATACACTGGAAACCTCATAGGTAGGGCTATTTCACTACGCTTTGCCTCCTTTCCCCCCCGATCCACGTGGCAGTTGGTATTTTTTATTCCTTTCCTTCCAGCAAGATGATCCTTGTAGCTCCATGGTGGCCGGCCCAATTCTGTTTCTCTGACCTGATGGATGCTCTTTAGCCAATACCTGATTTTGCCAAGCAGTATTGCAAAATATTTTTGGCTAGATCAGAATAGGTTCAACTTCCTCTAGCTTTTCTTGCAAGGTTATATCCCTCGAATATAGCTTTACCGTAGATTTCTTCGAATAGCATTTCTCTCAATGAGATTTCACCAAATATATTTCACTGAGGGGAAATGGTATATTGTATTTAATTATTTATATAGCGCTCTTTCCCCACTTGTGTGGCCTCAATGTGCTTTTTCCGGTTGGAACGCCCTCAGTGACCGTAAAATTCAAAAGAGTTTAGATTAGGAGATGCAAGTGTGCATTTATGCCGGTCTAGGACTTGGGTGGCTGGCTAGGCTCGACTAAGCAGCCCCAAGAGAAGCCAGGTATGTACGTGGGTGGGCGTTGTTGGTGGATTGCGATAGATTGCTATTGTTGAGAGAGTCGATGTGTGGCCAGCTATACCGAATTTCTTTTCGTTGGTAATCGCCGTATGCTAGTGGCAGAGGTGTTGAGGTACGTCATGTGTTTCAGTGTGGATGGCTGTGTGTGCTGCTAGACCGGAAAGCATAGCCGTAGCTGCATTCTACGGTGCATGGATGCTTGGCTGTGCTGCAGCCTGTGTCCACAGATGTGGTGTGTGGTGTATGTACCGTAGTCTTCGGAGACCAGCATGCTGCTCTGCTTTGGCCAGTATGTGGCATGGGGCTTACAATTGAGAGTCCTGTATAGTAGGAGAGAGGCAGAGGTTTCAGAGGTTTCACAGAACACTTTGGGTACAGGCAACATACTTGGAATTGAGAATCCTGTATAGTGGGAGAGAGGACTAGTTTTCACAGTGTGGTCAGTTTCACAATATAGTAGTCAGAGATGGCCTAGGTTTCATAATACAGTAAGTAGGTTTTATAAAATAGTTGTCAGATATGGGGAAAACACACCTAGAGAGCCCTGTATAGTGTGAGAGAGACACAGGAATCGCCAAACACTTTAGGTACAGGCAGCACACCTAGAATTGAGAATCCTGAACAGTGAGAGAGGCCTAGGTTTCACAATACAGTAGGTACTCTTACATCGTCCCTTTTCCTCCATACTGTATGGACGTGAGATGGAACCTTTTTCACCAGAAAAACTTTCTTCCCCTTTAAATTTAGAGGCGCGAGGGGGCGCGGCCCAGGGAGCATGCGCTGCCCTGACTCCGCCCTCTGGCGCCACACCTCAGTCCCATTTTCCATGTCGACGGGAACGGGCCCAATTCACCAGCGCTTCTGAGTTTGGCTTCGGCCATGTAATTCCACGCACGGATACTTCTTCTCTTTGGCTTTTCTATCAGGTACTCGGTCCTCAGGCATCACGCTCCTCCCCGGCACATGTCGACTTCTACAGGGTTCAGCAGGTGTCCATCTTGCAACAGGCTCTTCCCAACTTCAGACCCCCACGCCCTCTGCCTACGTTGCCTTGGCCCAGACCACGGTTGGCAATCATGTCCGGCGTGTGACTGTCACACGAAGGCCCTGAAGAACAGACTAGCCAGGTAGAGGGAGCTCTTCCAGAAGTCTCCTCCAGAGGATCTCAAGAACTTTGTGAAGCATTGTCCCAGGTCCAAGGTAGGGCTGATATTTTCCAGTGCACCCCGCAAGGGAGACTCCTTCCCAGGGACTCGCCCGCGCCTGTGGGACTGGCCAAGTCCTTCCACCGGCACGTGCACCGAGGCTGCTAGGGCTACCGGCCTTCGGGTCGAGGGGTCCTCGGATCCTCCCGGATGCAGTGTCGAGGGACCGGAAGGTTCTTGTACCGGACCTACACCCGAGGGGCTAAGCCGTTTTACCAGCGCAATGGGTGAGGGGCTATGCCCTAATACCGGCGATACGTTTGAGGGGGCGCCTAAACGCAGCTCTACCGACCCCTGGGTCGAGGGTGTCGCACCTACCGGGCCGAGACCCGAGGAGCAGGGTAGGCCTTGTGATCCACATGCAAGAGTCTTGGACGAGGCCGGACCAAGCAGGTTGGGCAACACGTCTCGGGTATGTGGCAGGCAGCTTGACAAAATGGCCGCTGCGCCAGACAGGAGCACCCGTCCAACGCCATTCCATGAATTCGGCTAAGAACGAGTGTCAAGGTGGGACTGGTCGCAACCAGGTTCGTGGCCTACAGTCTACCCTTCATATGCGCAGGGCACATTTTCCCATGTGTCCATAAGGACTGGGTACGCAGCGGCTCCAGCAGTTCCCCGCTACCCTGTCGGTACCCCCTGCCACCTCTTTGGCCAGTGAGGAGGTGCTCTTTGACAAATTCCTCAGCCTCATGAGGTCTCCTCAGATAGGGGTTATCATCAAGGACGCAGTCAGGGAAGTCCTCACCGCCATGCTAGCGGCACCACAGACGCCTCCATAGGGCTCCCTGACCCCAGTGCAGCCGCCGCCTCCGGGTCCATAGCCAACTCTGCAACCTCCACCGCCTCCTCCGGCTCCGGTCTCTGTACCCCAGCCTCTGGCACCATCTACCCCTCCACAAGATCCTCCGGATCCACAGGACACGGACGAGGAGGAGGATCCGGACACGCCATCCTCAGCCCAGGCCTTCCATGAACGTCTTGCTGGCCTGGCGGAGTACCTAGGCCTCCCTCAGCCCGAGGTCGGACAGCCGGCAGAGGGGTTTGTGGCTGAAGTCGTCACAAGACGCCCCTCTGCCAGCACGGGGATTCCACTGCAAACCGATGTAGTCTCCCTGGCCAAGAAGGGTTTGCTCAAGCCCTACTCAGTCCAGCCGGTCAACCGATGCCTGGACGCCAAGTCCAGGCAGAGATAGAGGGGGACATCCTCATGCTCTCGACCCATCTTCAGCCACACTCCTCGGTAATCGCTGCAGCGTCACTTTACGCCACGCCTCAGTCGTCCTCAGCCGCCTCCTCTGCAGCGCAGCTAGGCAAGGAGGAGATGATCTTGGAAGCTTACGGCAAGAAGATCTACTTCAATGCCTCCTTGCACTTGCATCAGGCCAAAGCAGATGCCATGCTGGCTGTCGCCAACCAACGGTTATGGCGGGAAATTGCGGACTTCCTCCCGGAATTCCCCTCCCAATGCCAATCATGCTTTAAGGCGGGGCTAGCGGAGGCCAAGCTTGTGGCGCATGACCTCATGGAATCTACAGTGGCACATATAGATAGCTCGGCCTGTGCCATCTGCATTGCCACGGACATGAGGCGCACAGTCTGGCTCCGGGCGACGAAATTCAGCCCGGAGGTCCAGGAGCACATTCTAGATCTACCGTTCGAGAGGTGGGGGGAGGGGACCTCTTCCACTCCTCTACGGATGAAGAGCTGGACAAAAAGAACAGCTCACAAACGGCAAAGTCCTTGTCCATTCTTACAAAGACCATGCCCAAATCTTACACCACCCAATCTCAGCAGCGCTCAGAGAAGGGTCGTACATATGGAGGGTTCTGTGGCTTCCAAGAACGCAGATCCAGGCAGCCGGACCGCTCAGCGTCTCAGAACCGGTGCAAACAACAAAAGCGGGTTGTGTGGAGTAAGGGCTTTTTCCAGTCCCCCTCCTCAGCCTCAGCCTCCGAGGGAAAGAAGGCATTATACGCCCCTTCGGGTCCCCGTGTCTCCGGTGTGGGGCAGGCTTGCTCTCCACACCCATTTCTGGCACCAGAAGTTTGCGGACCCCTGGAACCTCTCCATAGTATCCACGGGGGTGCGCCTTCCTATCCCAGCCTATCCTCCACCCCACCCCCACAGGTTGGGGCAGCAACTCTTCTGGCGGAGATCCGGTCACTCGTAGAGAGCCAGGCAGTGGAGGAAGTTCCAGCCTCCCAGCGAGGCTTTGGCTTCTACTCCAGGATTTTCGCCATTCAGAAGAACAACCAGGCGGGCCTGAGAGTTGTGCTGGACCTTTCCACCCTCAACCTTTCCTTACCCCTACAAAAATTCAAGATGGTTACGCCAGCTTTTATAGTGGAGACATTGGACAAGGGAGACTGGATGTGCTCCCTGGACCTGAAGGATGCGTAACTACATGTCCCGATTTGGCAGCCCCATTGTTCTTTCCTACGGTTCAGGATCATGGGCTATCATTTCCAATACAAAGTCCTTCCGTTTGGCCTCAACTCGTCCCCCAGGGTCTTCACCAGACTCATGAACGCTGTAGTAGCCCTCCTCAGAGCGCAGGGCCTCCACATCTACCCATACCTCGACGACTGGCTGGTCAGGGCTACTTTTCCGGAAGCGGTTCACCATTCTTCCCAGGCCCTGCAGACTGGCGATCAACATGTGGAAGTGGGCCCATGTAAAAGTGCATTTCCATTGAAACCAGTACATGTATATTGTCGATGGACTGGTTTCAATGGAATTGCACTTTTACATGTAAAATATAGGTTGTGGATGCTTTTGCATTAGACTGTTTGTATTCGATGCTTTTGTTTGTCGATGCTATTTTTTCGACACGATCACTATAAACCATTTGGAAGATCAAGGAGTCTTGCCGACTCCTCATCCTGATAGCTCCATGGTGGCTGGCCAGGCCATTGGTTTTGGAGCTACTCAGCCTCTCGCAGTTGCCCTAGATACACCTCCCGACGGGCCCAGCACATCTGGCGCAGCAGGGGGCAGAATCGTCCACCCTGCGCCAGGGAAATTAGCCCACAGTGTGGTAGCTGAGCAGGTAACACTTCCGCACTTTAGCCTCTCACAGGCCAATCTGGAGATCACAGTTGGCGCCAGGAGCAAAGCCAGCAGGGCCCAGTACAAAAGCAAATGGACCAGATTCTGCCACTGGCAGACTCAAAGGGAATTGACCCCTTGGCTTGCACCTTGGACGAAGTGCTCCCCTTTTCGGCGCACCTCACTCATTCAGGCGTGCAGGTGGACACCTGCCGCACATACCTTGCAGCCATTGGGGCTTACAGAAACCCAGAGGAGGACATTTTTTCCTCCTCCGACCCAATCGTCAAAAAACATCTGCGGGTCTCACTAGCCTCTACCCGCCTGTCAAGAGACAGCACCCGGTGTGGGACCTCAACATAGTCTTGGGAGCACTGGCACATTCGAGCCAATGGCGTCTGTGGACATCAGGATGGTCACCATCAAGACAGTAGGCCTTATCTCGGCTCGTAGAGTGAGCGAGATCCAGGCGCTGGTCGCCGCTGAACCATATACCACCTTTCACAAGGACAAGGTAGTCATGTGGACACACCCAGCTTTTCTGGCCAAGGTTACGTCTGCTTTCCACCTTAACGAGGAAATAGTCCTTCCTACATTCTTTCCCGATCCTAAGGACGAAGCACAAAGGGTGCTGCACTGCCTGGATGTCAGACGTGCTCTGAAATTCTACTTGGACAGGACCAAGGGCTTCCGCAAGTTGGACGCCTTGTTTGTTACTTTTGGAGGCTCAAGAACAGGCTTCTAAGGCCTCCATATCCTGCTGGATGGTCTCTGCCATCAAAGAAGCGTACGAGGGCCAACACAAGCCATTTCTGGCCAACATGCATGCCCACGCAGTCAGAGCCAAGGCAACGGTCATCGCATGCCAACGCCATGTCCCTTGGCAAGTCATAAGCAGAGCGGCCACTTGGGCCTCTCCCTCGGCTTTCTGCAAGCATTACTGTTTGGATGCCGGCTCTAGATCGGATGCAGCTTTTGAACAGACAGTTCTCAGGAACCTATTTGCTTAAGGAGGGTCTCCTCTACACCCTGGGGCTACTCTCAGTTGTAATCGCCCATATAGTATGGAGGAATGGGGACGGGACGTAAGAGTAATTATAAGTTACTCAACGTAGTGACTAACATACTTTTAGTCCATAGTCCCCTTTCCTCCATACGTCCCACCAACCTCCCCCCTAATAATACTGTTGTCATTGGGCAATGTTAAATCTATTGTCGACGTGTCAATGGGGACTGAGGTGTGGCGCCGGAGGGCGGAGTCAGGGCAGCGCATGCTTCCTGGGCTGTGCCCCTGCGCCCCTCTAAATTTAAAGGGGAAGAAGGTTTTTTCTGGTGAAAAAGGTTCCGTTTCCTGTCCCTTGGAAGGGACGCCCATACGTTAGTCAGTACGGTGAGTAACTTATAATTTTCACAGTATAATAGGCAGATATGGGGAGCACACTTAGAGTTGAGAATCCTGTATAGTGGGAGAGAGGCCTAGGTTTCCCAATACAGTAGGTTTCACAGTGTAATAGGCAGATGTGGGGACCACACCTAGAATTGAGAATCCTGTATAGTGGGAGCGAGGCCTACGTTTTACAATACAGTAGGTTTCACAGTAGGAGTGTCACGGTATTAGTTTTATGGCGGTACGATAACTTTCTTGCCAAATGACGGTATATCATGGTTATCGCGATATAGCAGGTGGAGTTAACTAATCGTAACACATATTTTAAGGTTATAAATTGGCAGATTTATCATCACAAACAAAATCAGACACCCAGGGCCAGAATTGGGCTTTTCAACATACTTTCCACTGAAATGCCACCCCTTGCTTCCACCAAACACCACAAAAACACATGTGGAGAGGAGGAGGAGGAGGGGAGGGGGGGAGCCCTGCTGTGACTGGCAAAGCAAACTTAATAGCTTTTCTTAAGTGGTCATTTAGGCTTTTAGCTCCCCCACTGGCTACTGGTGAAGATGAACATGTTGCCATCTTGATAATCTGCTTGCCACAGATCAATGGAGGCTGATGGTAGTATGGGCTTGTGGGCATACACACACACGCACTCTCGCTCTTTACATTACAGCCTTTAGTTTACTTGCGGGTCAAAAGGTGTTCTGTAATCACGGACATGTTACCCTTTGGTATGGCAGCAGGGAATACCCGCAGAGATGAGTGAATTTTGCGGTGTGACTTATTATATGTAAAATCAATGATAGAACCAGCGAAATCCCTCATTGTCATATGTTTAGAAAACATTATCCATTATAAATATATAAACCCCAAAGCCGCCAACCCAAAGTAAATCCTTTTCCTTCTTGGCACTGTATTTATTCTTCCTATTGCTAACATATTGATTTTGTGTCAGGCACGTGTGGTTTACGGAATGGCATTAAAAACTGCTCCAACTGAAACTACTTGTACCAAAAAAAACCTTTTTTTTACATTGCCTTTTTGCATTTGAAGTTCTTTAATTTACCATTAAGTCAATGCCTTTTAGTTAACTTACGAATACGCAGGCAGGATTTTCCAGCTGTAGCAAGGTAGCATTTTGAAACTTGTCTGCACATATTTAGCTGATCCTCCAGGAATCTAAGGCGGCTGCAGAATTGGTCTTTCATGGCGCTCACTCGTTGATTGCCTTGAATGAAAGAGTGACTAGTGGAAGTGTTATAATGCACATTTTGTGCAATGAGCTTGCTGCTCAGTCACAGGTCATCGCTTTGAAAATTGGCCTCGACTTGCATTTTTTTAAAAACACATGGCATGGGCATCATGACCCCTCGCTGCGACAAAACGTTTGTTTTGACAACTCTTTATCCCATTAATGGGAGAAAAGTCACTCATGTGTGGTCTGAAAGCCCATGTCATTGTGTTTCTTTTGTCACAATGTCATTGCCAACACAGACTCACCGAAAGGTTGCATATTGATCAAATCACTATAGCTTGTTTGCCATCTGCCTGGTGTATTATAAAGTTCTGATGTCGGAGTCAACCCTGACCATGTAATCCTACAGGGACAGCGTTCAGTGGGCGCTGTTGATTTCTTTCTTGATTCTTGCAATACATGTTCATTTACCTTCTTAAAGATGGTGGCAAAAAAAAATGACAAAGTTCAAATACTTATCGGCACAAATATGGCCTGGACCACCACCTCACCACAGCCCCATCATAAGTTTTCCCAAGGTCTGAATGCATTAGGACCCTTGTGATTCGAGCTCAGAGGGAGGAATGCTTTCATGGGTGGTGTCACAAATTGAGCATAGACCTAAGAAATATTTCACCCCCATTGCTCTGAGTAATTAAAATTGAATGTAGAATCTGTCCTGCCTGTTTGAGTCTAGTGACATATGCAGTAGGTGAAGGATCAAGCGAAGCACCAACTCTAGTGCCAATGTGCAAATCTACACATGGGACAGTGGGGGGAGGGCAGTTTATTTACTAGCAGAAAGCACTGATGGGCCCAGTGTTCACACAGTCTACAGCAGGGTCGGACTGGGGCATAAAATTGTCTCGGGCACCAACATAAAAGTGGCACGCAGTTGCAAATGGGAATTCATTCCTTTTGGAACACTGTTTGAATAGTAACAAAGGGGGAGTTTTGATAAAATGTGATGCAAATTGTACATTCAGCAACAGTGGTCAAAACTATTAGCTGCATAATGAAGTCACTCATCAAACTGGCCCACTTTGGCCAAAAAATTGCCCCACTTTGACCCAAAAAACTGGCCCACACAAGCATTTCACGTTTTTGGTTCGGCCGTTGGCCTATTGCCCTAAAGGCCAGTCCATGCCTGGTCTACATTGCTCAAGTTGTTTGTGGACATGCATCAGAAGGGCATCCAGTTCATTCCCACCTTTGAATTCTGGGATGTGTAGTTCCTCATCTTTCAAATTGGTGGGAAAACTACAAATCCCAGAATTCTAAGCTAAAACAGAACTGGATGGCTATCCGATCCATGACCATGAGAAACGTATGTTCCTTGAATCTAAACCTTAGGGAGAGTAATTCGATATGCATGACTTCACTGGCCGTCCTTTTTCTTTACAATTTGCACAGCCAGATCAAGAGCTGTTCCAATGTGTGTTTGTTCGGTGCTGTAGGACCTTAACTTACTGAACTAATGGCACATGATGCCAGGTTAGGGTGAACAATATATTTCTGCTCCTGCTGGCTAAGTGGTTGCTAAGCAAAGTGCTCCTGGCTCCACTGTTTTGCAAGTCTGTTTTATTACATTTCTTTACAAAAGAACAAAAGGAAAAATAAAATGCTCACTTTCAGTTCAGGCTCTCAGCTCACCCTCGTGATGTCCCTGTTGTCTTGCTAATTGCAAATTGAAAATCGGGACAATCACCATAGAACATCTGACCTATAGCCCAGCAGCATGACTGTGTGAAAACGTTTATAATCTGTATGCTGCCTTTCAAATAAATAATGCCTGAAACAAAATAACTTTGTTCTAGTCTGGCGGAGTCTATGAACTGGAGTCTCCGGTATGCTTATAGAGCCAGTCAGTCATCTCATCGTTATCAGCTTTGCATGGGGAACACAAAGGTTCAGGCACTAGGCAACTTTCAACACAATTTGCGCAAAGTCGGCTGATCTTTGACCCGACTCTACTTATCACAGATAGAGCGGTCACAGCAGCAAAGCTGCATTTACCAGGCTCATAGAGTAGAACATACCTGATGCAGACCATGCTGCAAGCTTACCTGATGCAGACCGTGCTGCAGAGCTCCAAGCCAAATGAGGCTTGGAAGGGACTATTTTACCTAGGGACTATTTTTTACTCGCGTGTGGCTGGGGAGGAATACTTACCTGGGACTACTTTGGAGGCTATTTAAACCACGCAGAAGACCAGCTCACGCTTCGCGTTATTCTGCTTCCAGCAGCGTAACGCTCACCATGTCTGCAAGCCTGCATCCAGTCTTCTGCCACGCCCGCCTCGAGTCTGCAGCTCCTAGAAAAAGGGAGGAACAGAAGGAGAAGAGGTTAGAATAAGAGGAGGTAAGGTGAAACTATATGCAAAACTAGAAAAATGCGTTTTTCCTGCCACAGAAGTTGAATTTCTTGGGTTTATCCTGACCGCAAAGGGAGTCCGAATGTACTCCCGAAAGGTGGACGCAATCCTTAAGTGGCCATCACCAAGTTCACTTAAAAGAGTACAGAGCATGCTCGGCTTTGCCAATTTCTACCGCAGATTCATCCTAGATTTTTCACATGTCGTACATCCCATCACATCACTCTTGCGAAAAAATAAACGCTTTATGTGGACTGAAGAAGCTGAAAATGCCTTCCAAGAGCTGAATGCGAAATTCACGTCTGTACCTGTGTTAAGGCACCCGCGCCCTGAACTTCCATATATAGTGGAAACTGATGCATCCAGTCTAGCCATGGGAGCTGTCCTGTCTCAAAAGGACCCTGAAACTGGCCAGCTTCACCCAGTAGCATTTTGGTCCAGAATGTTCTCGGCACCCGAGTTAAACTATGCGGTTACCGACAAGGAGTTATTAGCCATTAAATCCGTCTTCAAGGCTTGGCAGCACTATCTTCTCGGTGCCAGGCATACCATTACTGTGATTACCGATCACCAGTATTTAAAAACGACCAAGGCCCAATCGTCACGTCAACTCTGATGGGCATTGTTCTTTGCCGAGTTCGATTTCGTGATGACCTATCGACCAGGTTGTAAGAATGGTAAAGCAGACGCCTTATCCCGAATAGGGATGGTAGAGGCAGAAGTGAACCCAGAACGAGTACTTATAATTTCCGAACAAAGGATTCTTCTCATGACTACTCTACAGACACTAGAGGACATTCAGGTAAAGATCCAGCAACTCTTTGATACTACAGCCCTGCAGGACTGGGTAAAGAAAGGCCCGGACTACTGTCACCAATGATCTGCCTTATTACCAAGGGCGGCTATTTCTGCCACAAAAGGAACTACAAGAGCTAGTCATTTCCCGTTATCATGATACCCTAATGGAGGGGCACCCAGGTGTTGCAAAAACTGAAGCTAAAATTAAGACCATTCTGGTGGCCCACCTGGCGAAAGAATATTAAATCATTTGTGATGTCTTGTGGCATTTGCGCCCAAAACAAAAGTCAAAACAAAAAACAACCTTTAGACATTCCGCCTACACCATGGCACACCTTATCGTTAGACTTTATAACTGATCTACCCCCATGCAATGGATTTCACACCATTCTAGTTATTGTGGATCTTTTTTCCAAGATGGCCCACTTTATTCCTTTAAAAGGACTACCTTCAGCCTCAATCCTGGCCAAAGAATTCCTCAAACATTGTTCGCATACATGGATTTCTGTCCGTGTTGGTCTCTGACCAGGGCAGTCAATTAATTTCACATTTCTGGAAGAAATGTTGTCAATTGGCGCAAATCGACGTGAGATTATCGACCAGTCACCGCCCCCAGACTGATGGTCAAACGGAGAGGACCAACCAGACTCTTGAACAATACCTGCATCGTATGTTACATCAGACTGAGTGTAATTGGAAGGACATTCTTTGGATCGGCGAATATGCATACAATAATTCAGTACATTCTGGAACTGGACAAAGCCCCTTTTATTCTCTATATGGGCACCACCCTCGAACCTCAGACCTTGACTCACCCCAACACTTAGAAATGCCCGCAGTGGACCATCTACACGCTACAATTACACAAGTCTTTAAGGAGGCAACTGCACATTTAAAACAGGCGAAGGAGAAATATAAGAAAGATGCTGATCGGCATAGAAGTGATACTCCACAGTACCAGATAGGGGACCAAGTATGGTTGGCCACAAAACACATACCTCTCAAGGGAACGCGGACCTTTAACCCTAGATATTTGGGACCTTACTCTATTAGAGCCATTATCAACCCGGTGGCTGTCAAGTCGGACTTAGCTGCTAATATGCGAATTCACCCCGTCTTTCATGTGTCACTTTTGAAGCCAGTGCAACCAGGGACAAGACTAACCAAGCCGCCATACCCCATCCTTATAGACGGGGAACCCGAATTTAAAGTTAAGAACATCCTGGACTCCAAGATGTTGAAGTCAAACTTTTTTATTTAATCGACTGGAAAGGTTACGGACCACAGGAAAGGTCTTGGGAACCTAGTGACCATGTGCATGCACCTTGATTGGTGAAACGATTCAGAAATTTCCCAGACAAACCAAAACCACGGGGAAGAACGACTTTAGGAGGGGCCTGGGGGGGGGGGGTGCTGTCATGATGCCTACCCCCGGGGAACCAGACCAGGTCCAGCAACCCCGGAAGCAGGCATCAAGTTATTTTGAGCAAGCCCAAAAACCCCTGCTAGGGGCTGTTTGGGTGCGGTCCTGGCGCCTATGGCGCCAGGCTCGTATGGAGAGTCAGTCCTGGTGCCATAGGTGCCAGGCTCATAGAGTAGAGCTTACCTGATGCAGACCATGCTGCAAGCTTACCTGATGCAGACCATGCTGCAGAGTTCCAAGCCAAATGAGGCTTGGAAGGGACTATTTTACCTACAGACTATTTTTTACTCGCGTGGGGCTGGGGAGGAATACTTACCTGGGACTACTTTGGATGCTATTTAAACCACGCCCGAAGAGCAGCACACGCATTGCGTTATTCTGCATCCAGCAGCGTTAATGCTCACCGTGTCTGCAAGCCTGCATCCAGTCTTCTGCCACGCCTGCCTCGAGTCTGCAGCTCCTAGAAAAGGGGAGGAACAGAAGGAGAAGAGGTTAGAATAAGAGCAAAACCTTCGATCCTTACCTGAATTCCGGATCCACCGCGCCTTCCAGCTGGAAGAAAAAAGCATTTTACGCGCGCCGCCTCGCCTGCTGCAGCGCCGCGCTGAACTCGCCGGCCTTCGCAGCATGCTCACGATCCACCGCATCCATCTGCACGTTCCCGCCGCATTCTGGCACCTAAGGGGAACACAAGAACAGCAAAGGTGATCCAAGGGAATAAACAGAGGCAATAGTAACTACCCCCAAAGACTTACCTGCTTACCGCCGGGGGTACTATTCCTCTTCACGGGTCGGCGCAGTCTCCATTGCATCCTCGCCGTACCCCGGCCCCTAAGAGGAACAAAAGAACAACAAGATGAGACGAAGGGACAAACAAGGGGAACTCTTCTCACCACAATAGACTTACCTAATTTTACCGCCGGAGGCATTATTCCCGAACTTCATATTTTCTCTCCACACCTGAATAAGGGAGCAAGCCACAGGTTATATTCTGGCCTTATTTTATTGAACTGTGTATGATAAGCCAAATCCTTACCTGAACATCGTCAGCTACCACGAGGAACTCTTCGCTGGGGTCAAGCTGCAAACTGCAAGGAATCGGACAAGAGTGAAAGTCAGACATGTGAACTCTTACGAACTACATACTTTTTGGAGTCAATATTGTTCTGGAACTCACCAATTCCTTCGAGCCAGTGAAGCAACTGGTTATCAACGCGCCCCTGCGCTCAATGCAGGATGGAGAGCTCATCTTTTCAAACGAATCAGGTGAGACTATAATAGGGGACATCAAAGGTGATCTGTGGGGAGAACAGCGGGGGTGGGGGGATTTACGCTCAACCCCACGGGTGGTTAATTCCCTTTCTCCATTTACAGAAGAATATTCCTACGGGCCAAGCAAACGAACCTAGGTGGGCCAGTCCAGTCCAGTCCGTCATCTCGGCCCTACGCGTTACACTGGTGGAGACCGCAGCTGTCCAGTTCAGATTGACGCCTCTGTGGGAGCCAGGTGAGCGTAACATAATGTGGCAGTGCAAGACCAAGACTGCGCAGCGCTTGCTTACTGCAGCCTTTCCAAATCAGATTGAAAAGCACACTTAACGATATAAAAGGTATACGGTAATCAACATGACAGTTATTATTGTTCAATGAAGTTGTTCACGGTTTCTTTAACGGTATACTGTTATACCGTTACATCCCTATTTCACAGTGTAATAGGCAAATTTGGGAACACACCTAGAATTGAGAATCCTTTATAGTGGGAGAGAGGCCTAGGTTTCACAAAAAAGTAGGTTACACAGTGTAATAGGCAGATATGGGTTTTGCATAATAGGTGGAGTGTGGGGTAAGGGTATAAGTTAGGGTGAGGGCGTGCTGCGCATAAAAAAAAGTAGAAAAAGTCAAATGAAGATTTCGTTTTTCAGTGAAATGGATTCAGTGAAATCTTCATTAGGACAAACATATTTGAAGAAATCACATACATCCAGAATATAGCGTAAAAAGGATGCTATGTAGGAGTAGGTAAACATTACTCATCGTAGTGACTATTTGCTCATAATCACTGTTTGCCTTTGCTCCATAATCCCTTCCTTCTTGCTCTGATTCATAAATATCAGTTAGGCCTACGTGGGTGGAATATCATTGGTAGAAGACAGTGCTTAGAGTGGTATGGCCAAATGCGCACATTGTGAACAAATAAGGGAAATTGTCCACCGTTGCCGGAAATTACAAGAATGTTGAGTAAAGGGGACTATGGACCAGGAGTAACAGCCGTCTCCCCCACAGTGAGACCTCAGTTTAAGTCCTTTCGCCTTTGACTCAAAAACCATTTTAGCCCAAGGCTCCTATGCACACAAATATTGTCTCACTGAAGACAGCTTTTTTGGTGGCCTGTACCCCAGTGTGCAGGATTAGTGAACTGTAGGCACTTTACTTCGGCACTCCTTAATCTAATTTTTCAGAAGGATAAAGTGGTTCTCAGGAATGATTCTAACGTCTTTCCCAAAGTAGAATCTACCTGGAAAAGACAGAGGATTGTTGTTGTGCCAGTCATTTCTTTGTGTAGAAGACAACTAAGGCCACTACTAAGTGGTCAACTCGACTTCAGGGAGTACTCCTCTTAAGAAGCTTCACACCTAGTTGGACAGACCAGAGGCAGACTTTGTGACCTTACAAAGGCATTTACTGCAAGGCGTCTACGTGGGCCACACCACATGCCTTTCTGTAAGCATTACTTCTTAGGTTCCACCATAAGGCATTTGCGCAATTTGGACAGCGTGATGGTGTGATGCTGGAAAAGCATTGGAGGGACAGGGCCTCCATATCCTTGTCCTTTATTGCTTTATCATGTGTGTACCGTCTTGTTTTCCGCACAGACGTTCATGTGGGACTCCTGGCGGTGCAGCGCTTCCTCTTTTTGGTTTGGTGAACAGACCCTTGGGATACCCTTATGGCACGCATGGTTCGGAGTACAACCCTGTACTCCTATTGTATGTTTTGGGCACCTGTGTGTGGCCCACAGAGCAGGGTATGGGCTGGGGGCAGCTCCATGTTGAAGTTGACAGGTGCTCTGAGTAGCCTCCTTTTTGCAATACCCAGGCCCTGCCATTGGAATCAGTTGATTCCTGATAGGAAACAACATGGCCCCTCTGGCCTCTTGCTTTCCATTGCCTGTTACCTTGTTTTCCCGAAGTCCCGGGAAGCCCTGACTCTGTCCCTTCCCCCTGACTGACTGTGGGGTGGAAGTTCCATATATGGCGGTCTTGGGAAGTCCAGGCCAGACTGGCTGGAGTAAACAAGAACTGAGACAGATTGACTACCCCTCTTTAGAGGACCCTTCTGTACAACAGGCTGAGTGATCGGACTCTATCATTGGGTAGATAGACCACCTATAGCGACTTAGGCATTTCTCTATATCACAAAACTTTTATTACAAAACAGTTTTCTTTATTTCATTTTTATAAAAACATAATAAAAACATGTAATGAAATACTTTCTAATCGTCATTCACCACTTTCATACATTATTCTACATTTATGGAGTAACTTAATTTGCTTTTCTTCGATAACATAACAACTATTCAGTTATGCACAAGAGATAGGGAAAAACATCTTAGGTTCCCTTAATGGTCGACATATGTTTCGGCCCTTACGTGTGCTACACCTTCTCATGGGCTGTCACTTGATCTGGTTATTGGGCCATCTTCAGGACAAAGGCAATATATTCATGAAGTTCAATTTCATTCCCCATTGGTAGATTTTCTAATCTTAAAAATAGTACACTAAAATTTGATTTAGTGACATTGAAATGCCAAGAAGAGCATTTGTTCAAAGGTGATCTTCATATTTTATTATGACGAATCGACCCTATCACTGATCTGTTGTCCATACATTATTTATCGGGACGTCTGAGCACGCACACTGATGCATTTAATTTGTAGCTTCCAGTGTTTTACCTACAAAAGAGAGTTGGAACTGTAAAAGTCCACTCTTGCAATTTATTGCTGGTTTTGTTCATTTTTTT
Source organism: Ambystoma mexicanum (assembly GCF_040938575.1). Lineage (NCBI taxonomy): Eukaryota > Metazoa > Chordata > Amphibia > Caudata > Ambystomatidae > Ambystoma > Ambystoma mexicanum. The sequence continues at coordinate 184,385,881 of NC_090931.1, read as the reverse complement.
GGTTTTTTGTTTGAGTAATAAGCGCTGTGTATCACTTACGTTTTCACACTTTGCATAGCGGTTTATTCAGCTGCATCTTCTAGTGGTAATCACACGTGTCTTTTTAGCATGTATTCTTGTACATCACCCGGAAATACTGGTGTAGACAAGGTGGGGGCGTCGCGGAAAAGCCCATTTTCTTATTTTTCTTTTGGTGTCTACAGGAGAAATATATCAAAAGGCATTATGTTAGTTTAGCCTCTAGCTTCTTGTGTTTTTTCTTAGTTGAATAAAAAGGCCTTAGTTCTGCCGCGAGGCAGTGGCTGTTGTAAAATGTATTATGGGTGTCTATTATCTGGTGGTTGCTACAATGACTGAGGCAGCCCTGCCCGAAACTGGTATGAATGAAGTGTGGAGTGCTGAATGGCAGAGTGCTCGTCCGAATCCACATTCCGCGTCCTGTGTCTGGATGGAGAAGAATGGCATGAATGCGCTGTGAGCCTGATTGGCTGCCTGACTGCTTCACTGCCTGAATGCCCTTCTGAATGATTGGTTGCCTGAGTGTGACCCAGCAGAATGAATGGGAGAACAATATCTGAGGCCTCTCACTGCTAGAATTCGTTCAGAAGCTTAAGTTGATACTTGGTGCTTAACCTTGAAGCCCACTGGAAGGAGGATTGCTGCTGCTGCTGTCCTTCGATGATCTGAAAGCTGCGAGACTGTCAAGGAACTGATCCAAGAGAGGACCTGGTTAGGGGACCTCTTCCCGAGCTACGAGGGACCATTGTGCACCAGCTGATCTTTGCCAAAGCTCGCTGGACGTCAGACTCTCGAAAGGCTGCTGACCGGAGATGGGACCACAGCGGAATCACGAAGTGAAGCAACCAGACATTGAAGTCCATCACCGACCAGAGCCGCAGTGCTCCTTTGCCTTAGAACATTGAAACAAGGACTCCCTTGCTCATCCTCGCCGACCGCTTTCGTCCTGCCGGAGAAAGTCAAGGCCGCTGACGACCGAGGAGGATCCGCTGGTGGGTTTCCCGCCACCCGAAGACCGCAGAGACGCCTGACGACTCGATGCCCTTGCTGGGCCAAAGTTCTTCATTAACTCTTTGCAGCAACGAACATCCGTCGAGTGCACGCCTCAGTCTGCAGGACGTTTTTGACCGATCGTCAACGAGCACCGCAAGAACCGAAGCTGCTGCTGCAATGACAGTGTTCACCCTTTTTCCTCAGTTGGTAGACCTTTTAATTCTGCCTTCTCTTCTCCCACTATCTCTAGCTGTTTCACCTCCTGCTCCTCTCTACTTATATGTTGTCCTGCTGCCTAGATATTTCACTAGCCGCCTGCTCTCCTGCTGTTCTCCTTCTATGTTTCACCTTCTCTCCTTCCCCCTTATATGTTTGACCTCTTGCTGCTCTTCTTCCAGCCTTAGATCTTTTATCTCCTTCCATTCTTTTTAATTGTTTAAGCCTCTCATCTCCACTTTCTCTACCTTGTTCCTCTCGAACACCTCCCTCAACGCTTTCTATCCGCTTGCCGCTCTCTAGTCATCGCCTAATTCTCACACTGCCCTCTTGGCAGGCCATCCTTTTACAAACTGAGAGCATGAAATGGGGCTCATGAGCGGGAGACCTGCTGCTGCTGTGCATTAAATCGGAGCAGGCTTCCGAATTGGCTGGGATTGGAGCAGACTACAATTACACTTTTGAACCTATTTGTGTTTCCTGCACCAAGGCCTTAAAAAGGCTGTGCGCCATCTTGGTGTCAGCATCTCCTTTTTGTCCGACTCGCAATTGGACATCGCAATAGAGGTACGATGCTGCTCATTTATCCTTTCTTGGTAATCTATTAACTTCTTGGAAGGACTAAAAGTTCCCCTCTATCTAGGACGGTACCTCTTGCAGAGCCTCCCACATATAATGTTTGAGTTTCTTTCTAGCTGACTTCCACAAATGTTTTCAGTTGGCTTGTGGGACCCTTTGAGTAGGGTCTCGCAAGTGGTGTGTCACAAAGTGAATATGGATCAAGTAAAGGTCAGACAAAAAAACATCTTTCCACATCTCTTTATTTGGGATTTTCCTAGGTGAAGAACTAAATTCAACTTTTCGATGCAAGAACATTTCCAAGAATATGGTTTACTTTTCACAGTACTATACTTCTCTAAAGGTCACGCAAGTTTCTCCAGGGTTAGCTTCGGGATGGCCTAAAGCATCATTGTCTCCTGGGCTGGTAATCACAGCAGCAAAAACAGACAAAAGATAGTCCTCCAGTTCTTTATCAAGTCCTGGTCCTGCTTCCTCCCGACGACTTGGTGTATCTGACCAGACTTGTGGAACATGTGTATAGATTGACAGGTATAAAATAAAATTGACATTAAGAACATTTAGTTTTTAAATCTGCCCCCCCCAGGGATCTACCCAGAGCGACATGTCTGTGTTGAAGGGACCCCTCCCTTCTTTCTTTAATGTTCCTGGTATCTTCTTTGTCTCTTTTGTAGATTGCATATAGCGGGAAAGACCACCACCTGTTGCCCAAAGTCTAAAAGACAGCTGCGTCTCTGGAGGCTGGAAGATATGAACCAGGTTTTTACAGCAGCTCAGAGTCCTACTTAAGCAAAAGGCAATCTTAGCCACTCTAGTGACTTTGTGTCTCGGCCCTTCCCACCTCCCTGGCTCTCTGGCCCACCAGCTCACTATCATTTCCCTTGTTGATTACTTGCCACATGATTGTTAGTAAGCAAACATTTCCTAGTCCTCTGTTTTTTCCTGTTTTCCAACTCTTTAATTTACACTTCCTCAACACTCTCTAGTATCTCCTCCCTCCCAGGCTCACCGTTGGGTGACTTAGAGTTTGCCTCTACACCTCTCTCACTTCTTTAAGAATCATAGACACTGCACTCACATGGATCTTCTCATTCATCTCTAATCTCTTGCAAATCATGCTCCTCCACCCTTTCAACTCTACTTTACGTCCAGTATCTAAAGGGGTCACATATGGAGCATCCCTATCTCCGCCGCTTCCCTTCAATATCTTCCTCAGCCCACTCCCTGCACTCATACGCTCCCACAATCTCACCTGCTACAATTACGCAGACGATACCCAGATCATCCTTAAAATCCTAAAATCCCAAAATCGCAAGGCTCCACACGTCCAGATCTGTCATCATGCCTCTCGGATATTGACAACTGGATGACGACCAACGACCTCATCCTCAACCCTGGCAAAACCGAAATCCTAGTCTGCGGATCACTATTGGTCGACGAACTACCTTTAAAGCCATGTGCATTACTCACTGTGCCATCCACAACACCGGCAACAGGTTTCTCCAAGACAAGCTCAAATGCTAACAACCCTCCAGGACCCTCAGATCCGGCACAGCATTTCTCCTAGTTATCCTCCAATACAACTGCACCAGACTGGGCGGATCTTCTTTCTGCGTCCAAGCTTCCTGTTGCGCTCAACTGGCCCCCACAGGGGCGTTGGTCGGACCCGGACTGCTGCGGCCTCCACCCACGTGATGCGTAGTGCAGCGATGACTGACTGGATCTGCCCTCCTAATCTTGTCTGCTTGACCCGTAGAAATATTCTCCTGCAAGTGGAGAGATGGATTTAGCCACTTGTGGATTCAAGTGATAGCACCCCCACTGTCCTCCCCACTAATCACCTCTGAAGTGCCCTCTCTGCAATCTCACCTTATATTCTTGAAGGATGAGCCCTCCATCCTGCGAAGTACGCAGGGACGCGTTGATGACCAGTTACTTCACTGGCCTGAAGATATTGGAAGAGTTGTAGACGAATCCTGACTCCAAAAGGTCCTGGCGAAGAACCGTAAGTATATAGTTCGTAAGAGTTCAAAATGTCTGGAATTCACTCCTGTCCAATTCCTCTTTTATCTTGCAGCCTTGACCCAATAAGAAGATTGACAGCTGAAAGCGCTCCGGTAAAAGTCTGTGTTACCCAACACTGTCTGGTAAATAATGCCAAGGGTTTAACTTGCTGCTTTCTTCTTTTCTTACAGGTGTGGCATAAGAAGATGTGGCGTGCTGATGAATAATACCTCTGGCGGTAAAATCAGGTAAGCATATGGCGGTTAAAGAGATTGTCTGTGTCTGTTCTCTCTGCTCACCTTGTTGTTTCTTGTCCCCCTTAGGTGCCGGGATTCGGCGATGTAAAGATGAAGACAGCGCCGGATCGGAGAGATGCTGCGTGGAACGGTGAGTATGGCGCGACGCTGCTGTTGGCGATGTGACGCGTTTAAAACAAAGTCTTTCCTCTGGTTTGAAGATGCGATGAATCCGGGATCAGGTAAGAAATCAGGTAATACTCTTGTTCTAACCTTTGCTTCTTTCCTTCTTTCTAGGTGTTCCAGGTTCGAGGCGGGTGTGGCAGAAGGCTGGATGCTGCTGCTGGCACGGTGAACGTTACGCTGCTGGATGCAGAATAACACGAAGCGTGTGCTGCTCTTCGGGCATGGTTTAAATAGCCCCCAAAGTAGTCCCAGGTAGGTATTCCTCCCCAACCACACCCGAGTAACAAAATAGTCCCTAAGGTAAAGTAGTCCCTTCCAGGCCTCACATGGGCTTGGATCTCTTGCAGCATGGTCTGCATCAGGTAAGTGTGCAACGCCAGGACTGAACCCAGAGAGCCCCTAGGAGGGGTTGCTGGGGTTTCTCAAGGCAACATGGTGCCAGCTCTCGGGGCTGATGGACGTGGTTTGGGTGCCCGGGGGTATGCATCATGACACTCCCACCATCTGGAACCCTCTGTCTCTCCACATCCGCAGCATCAACAATCACCTCGCATTCAGAAAGGCCCTCAAAACCTGGCTTTGTCCTTCCTCCTCTTGAAACCCCTTGCACTCTATGCGTTGTTTGCCCCCTGCACACAAGTACTGGGCCAGACACAACAAAACATCTACACTTCTTCACCCCTACAGACGATAATGCATCACCCTCCTGGCCCTCCCTCTGACTGGACCACCAACTCTATAACTGGTGCAAACTGGTTACCAGACACTTCCTGTAAATCTGATTGCACCTTAGATGTGGCCACTCAAAGGTGTCTGGACAGAATGCTTGTTCAGACGGACCACTAGAGATTGCGACGGTAGCGGGAACAGTTTCAATTGAGGACAGGTATGGTCGCACACTCAGCTGGATGTAAATACCTAATATCAAGGGGCTTACCAAAGCACTCAGAACGCTGAACCCATAGGCTTCACTGGGGGTAGTGAGGAAATGCGCCAGTTCAATCCGGGCTATTGGGCATGGAACACACTTTTAATGTCTTTTGGGGGTATGAATAGGGATGCACTTAGACGCACTTAGACTGTTCTTTCCATTGGGGACGGGAAACAATACCATTGGTTTTAGGCTACAGATGTCAAGGTCTATTTAATATATGTACCTATTGGACTCCAAGAAGGCCACCAGCCAGGTCCCTTTTCAAAGGTAGTAGGATAACCCCCCAGAAGGAGACCCAAGAAAACGACACTGAAAAAAAATAAAATCCTTCAGAGTCTAAGGTATGTATAAATCGCACCACGTCTGTGGACACATGCCGCAGGCACAGCTACCCATCCATGCCTATAGAATGCAGCTATGGCTATGCCAAATCCGGTCTAGCAGCTTGCATAGCCTTTCATACTGAAACCCCTAACGTGCCTCAACACCTCTGCCGTTAGTATACAGCGCCAACCTACGTACAAATTCGGTCTAGCTCGGCACACAGTCTCTTCTGCACTAGCACTCGATCTTAAACGCTGACAGCACCCACCCACATGCCTGACCTCTGGGCTGCTTGCTGGGACCCAGCCAGCCCTCTTAAGTCCTAGCCTGGCAGAATGCACGCCCTCCTAAGTCCTAGCCGGGCAGAATCTTAAAGTAAACTCTTAGAATCTCCCATACATGGAGTTCTGTCCCCAAGGGGATTCCAACCACAAAGCGCATTGAGGCCATACAAATGGGGAAATAGCGCTATATAAATGACTACACTACAATACAATGCTACAGTACAATACTCCAAGTTGCCTCACAGCTGTCAGGGTAAACTGCACTCTTTGGCAAACCTCCTCCTCTGTGCATCTTTCCTCCTGGTGTTCTCCGCCTGCTCTTGATAATTTTGGCCCTCATCATCTCTCCTCCTGCTTTTCCCTCCCACCTTCTCCTGACCCCTCTTATCCTCATCCTCTCTCCTCCTGATGCTCTTTTCTCCAACCTACCCCTGGCAGTTTCAACCCTCCTTCTCTTTCCTTATGATTTCCTCTCTCCAGCAACCTAATCCAACCCTCTCTGCTCTTAAGCTCTGCTACAGCATGCCCCAAACTCTCTTGCTCAGACTCCAAACACACACATTGTTCTTAATCAGCTTCCCCTCTTTGTACTCTTTGTGGGCGGGTTATATGCCAGTTGACAAGGGTAGCAGTTTCCAAAGATTCGAAATGAGATTAGGGCCTTTAGATTGGTTGTGTATGTCTGGCACTCGAATCTCCTCACCTTTGCACAGACTTGGGTTCAGATAGATTGTCAGGGTGCTGCCATCTTGGATTTGCACTGTGGGCGTTATGGCACGGAGCTGATTGCACATGGTGGTCCTCAGGCTCCCTGTGACAAAACCGTTCAGTGCAGTAGACACTGACACTTTCTCTAGATACTGGTACTTTGAGGGGTGCTAACATGAGTACACCCTTGTATGGTTGGGAGATGTGTGATATTGTCGTGAACAAGGTGGGATTAGCAATCTAGGGTCATGGATGCCACATACTCTTCCAATGAATTACCTATTACTAGCTGTACCTAAGTAGAAGGTTCTACGTGTGTGTAGTGACATACAATCTCACAGCTCAAACTTATCTGTAGGCATGTAAAAATGGGCCCTATATTAGATTACTACTAGGTTATTATGTATCTGGTCGAGGTATGTTGGTAGCTTGTATTTTATGTACTTCATCCTGAAGCAATTTCACAGTACTGAGGAGGGAAAATGAGACGTGGGGTTAAAAGAAGAGGGAGAAGGAGATAACATAATGTGTTGGTCCAGTGAAAGAGAGAAAAGGAGTGGGTGTTCCAGTGTATAGATGCTTCTGACACTAATCCCGCCAGTAAATCTGGCAAACGGTATTACAGAATACCGGTAAATCCACATTCCATGACTCCATGGGAGGATTTTCGGTATTACCAGCACTGGTTAATACTGGCTGTTTCTCTTTTTTCTTTTTTATTGTGCATTTGTTAGGTGCTTATACAACAAGTGACTTGTGTTTCAAAGCGCCCACATGGCAACAGGGAGGGAACATGGGTTTGAAAAAATATATAAACTGGAGGATGAAGACAAACCTACTATGCCTTGTGTGTATTCAGAATGTGCAAGTGCAGAGAGAGAAAAGGGGAGGTGGGAGTAAGTGCTGGAATGTCATGGGTGAGCAGCAGATGTAGGTGCCAAGTATAGTAAGTGCTAGCATGGTTACCAATCGAAGTGACTGTGAGATTAGCAGAGATGGGAAGAAGGGAAGGAGGAAGTACAATGGAAAGCCTTGAAGAGTTTCTGGAATTTGAGGTCTGGCTGAAGAGGAAGGGGGAGGCTGTTCCACAAGAGGGAACCTGCTGAAGCAAGAGATTGTCCTCCGGCCCCCTCTTTAGTGAAAAGGCTTCAAACACAGAGAGTTGCTACTAGAGGTATAGCGGGAGAATATTTAGTGATCGCAAGGTGCAGATAGCGTGGTCCCTGACCCCAGACAACATTGTGGATGATGCAGAGGGATTTGAATTTAATCCGTGCAGCAACCGGGAGCCAGTAAAGAGATTTAAGGGCAGGAGAGATGCAGCGCCTGGGCTTGAGGCCAAGGATAAGTCTTGCTGCCCTATTCTGGATTAGCTGGAGGGGTCATAGAGAGGAAGAGGGGAGGTTCAAGAGTAGGCTGTTGCAGTAGTCAAGCCTAGAGAGAACCACAGCTCTGGTAGCATTGAGCTTCTGGGGAAAAGTGAGAAAAGGGAGAATTCCTTTGAGAAGGAGGAGTTGAAAGTTGGACTTCTTGGCAATGTCCTGGATGTGAGGAAGGGAGGAAGGAGAGAGAGGAGTCGAAGATGACTGCATGGTTTTTGGCTTCGGATGAAGGAGCCCATAGAGGATGGCCAGAGTATGGGGAAGAAAGAGGGAGCAGGGGTCCCAATAGGAAGGATCTCAGTCGGCTGGCATTAAGGCAGAGATCATTGGAAGTGCACCAGGACTGGATAGCAGATAGGCAATCCGGGATGATGGAAGAAGCAAGAGGGTGAGCAGGAAGTTTGAAGAAGAGTTGGGTGTCATCTGCGTAGCACTGGAAGTTGGGGGAGAAGGAAGAAATGATGCATGCCAGCGGAGCAAGGTAAGCGTTAAAGAGTCAGGGGGAGAGGTTGGAGCCCTGGGGGGCACAACGGGTAGATAAGGAGGTAGGCAAGGAGAAGGTGCCCAGAATAACTTGGGACGGGCAGTCAGTTAGGAAGGAGGTCAGCCAGTCCATGGCCCGCTCCTAGATACCTAGGGTATCATGGAGCCGTTTTATGAGGATGGAGTGGTTGACCATGTCATAGGCAGAGGGGAGATGAAGTAGAATGAGGACAGCTGTAGAGTTAGAATCCAGAGATGCAAGCAGTTCTTCACGGGTGTTCAGAAGAGCAGTTTCGGTGCTTCTCGATGCTCAGGATCCAAATTGATTGCCGTGGAGACCGCCAACAAGTTCAGTGTGAGAGGTAAGTTGGGAGAATGCCAACTTCTCCAGGCGTCTCCCAAGGAAAGGGGTGATAGAAATAGGGTGGTAGTTAGCTGGACAAGTAGGGGCTGCTGAACGTTTTTTCAGGAGGGGGCGCACAAGGGAGTGCCTAAGGGAGGAGGGGAAAGATCCAGTAGCGAAAGAGTGATTGCAGAAATCAGCAAGAGCGGGGGCAAGATAGCCAATGTTGTCCTTCTGGAGTGGACCACTCTGGTGACCTCATCGGGTGTGACGGTAGAAGGAGGAGAGAGAGGAGGAAGGAGGGTGTGAGGCCATGAGAGGCCAGGGGGTTGGGGAGGGGCTGGAGGAGAGGGCAGCAAGGGTGCCCAGGATGTCCAGAGTTTTTGTGGTGAAGTGTGTGGCCAGTGCGTTGCAGAGGGCATGGGAAGGAAGAGGGGAGGCAGAGACTGCGGAAGGGTTGGCTAGTTTCCTGCAGAGTTTAAAGAGTTCAGCTGAGTGGTTGCATGCACCAGATATTCGTGCCTGGATGTGGCCCTTTTCTTGGCACGGATGGAGAGTCTGTATTGCCTTTGAAGCAGGTGGCAAGCCAGTTTGTCAGAGGGTGAGCCTGAGGTTTGCCATTTCCGTACCGCAGCTCTGCACTGGGTTTCAGGGCTGCAAGTTCGGAATCGTACCAGGTGTCAATCTTAGAGGCAGGTTTCAGGCGTATCCTCACAACTGGGGCAAGAAGGTCCAGAGTGTTAGTAATGGCCAGATGGAGTTTGCTGAGAGCAGAGTCAGAGGTAGAATCGGGGGTGGGGCGGATGAAGGTGGATGTGAAGGCAGCAGCTGACACTTGTTTCATCGGACGGATGTTCGTGAACGCGGTTGGCAGGACGGGAGGAAGTGCGGTCAGAGGGCCGAGGGGACCCAGGTAAGAGGATAGCAGAGAGTGGTCTGACCAGGAGAGAGGTGTGATCGGGGGGGGCAGTGCGAAAGATCAGAGTGGATGAGGGTGTCAAGAGTGTGTCCAGCCTTGTGTGTTGGACCAGAAGGGAGAATGGAGAGGGAGAGGGAGTTGCAGAGGTCAAGGAAGAGAGTAGATGTTGTGACGGAGGAGTTCAAGTGGGTGTTGAAGTCACCCAAGATGAGGAGTTTGGAGGTGGGTAAGAGGAGCAGAAATCAGCCCATTCAGAGAGGAACAGAGTGGTAGCACCGGGGTAGCCTGTAGATGGTGGCAATGGCCAGAGAGGAAGAGGGAGAGATGACCAACTTGCACTCCAGGCTCTCAAAGGAAGAGTAAGGCTGGGTGGGCATGAGGGAGCAAGGAACACACTTGGGGAAGATAAGGCAACCCCACTGCCAGCACGGTTAGGTCGTGGCTTGGAAATAATCTTGTAGCCATCGGGGAGAAGGGAGTCAAAAGAAGTGACTGAGCTGGCATTGAACCATGTCTCAGTGAGAGCGAGAATGTCTAGGTCAATATCTTCTAGTAGGAGGCAGATGTCGGCGGAGGGTTTGTTGGCTTAGTGGGTGTGGCCACCGGTTGAAGGGGGAGAGACAGTGGTTGTGGGAGAGGCAGGTGAGGGAAGGAAGTTAGGTTGGGTTGATGCCCCTGAACCAAGATAGTGCCATTGTGGTAGACATTAATGATGCAGCGCGATGAGGCGAAGCCGCTAAGAGGACTTCCTACTTTGGGCCACCATTAATGGGAGAGGATGCGAAAGGAGGGAGAGTGGAGATGAGATGAGGTGTCCATAGATCTAGGAGGGGACAGAGAAGACCTGTCTGGAAGTTGCGCTGACGTAGGTTTCTGCAATGGGTAGGCGAGGGTTGGTACTCGGGATGTCTTTTTTGTTTTTTTTCTTCCAGACTTTGTGAGGGGGATGGTAGGTGATCGTGTAGCAGTTAGAGAATATAGTAGAGATAGTAAGCGCCATTAGGGTGGCAGAGGATAGTTGAAGGAAAGAGCAGTGGTTGCACTGCACAGTCCGAGCCAAGCTACCAGGTGGCCTAGTAGTTGCAAGTGTGGGACAAAAAAACAATGCAGCAGTGGGGTGCATGATGTTAAAATGCACACACCCAAATTCGAAATACAAAGCAGGGCCCACAATGCAAATGCAGCAGTGGGGTGTAGGATGTTAAAAATTCACACACCCAAATTCGAAATTCAGATAAGTCACACAATGCAGTGAAGGAGGGAAGAGGTAAAATAAGTTAGCCAGGGAAGGCCGATTGAAGAAGGCACAGTTATGTTTCAGATAGTGAGTGGAGGAGGCAGTTGAAAAAGGTCAGACATCACACCCAAGTCAAGTGGCAGGGAGTGCCAAGCCTGTGTGTACTGGTCATCTGCATCATGAGGCGCCTTCATTGTTTGCAGGGTTAATGCAGGTGGGATCCCTTAGACAGGCACCTTACTGCAGGGCCTTGGGGCAGGGGACGGCTTACGCTTGCCAGCACACGGGATTGGGTGATATCGGGATGCTGTTGCACAATCAGAGAGGGGGTCTGCCTGGTGGAGCATCAACTCCTCTGCACGAGGAGGAGGCAGTCATCTTGAACGTCTTTGCTTAATAAATGATAAATAGCCAAGCTGGCTGCTTCAAGGAGAAACTGGATCAAAGTGAGCTGCCCCACATGTGCACTATCATTTCAAAGATTGAGGAGGCTGATTTAGTAATTAAAGTTGGAGCGCAGCGCTAATTTTGCGATTTTCGATTATTTTATTTTTCTCCCCCAGAAATGCTATCATAAGCCCTGAAGGGCTTACCTTGACGGTGTATGCTGGCGCGCTGCTCCAGCAGCGTTTGGGGCTCAGGGGTAGGGGCTGATCAAGGAGGATGCCTTCTTGCCTGCCTCGGGAGTCAGCCAGATTTACCTCAAGCTTTTGGCTGGAGGTAAATCCAGCTGCCTCACCGGCAAACTCCGGAGTATGCCGGTCCAGAAATGTGCTGGTAAACAGAATTACTGGCACGTTAATTCCGGATCTGCATACTCCTAATGACCCTAACACTGTCCAGGCGGCATTGTCCAAAGCAAAGCAGGGTTCAGAATTCAGTTGTAACCAAAGTGAGCATCAGTGCTTCAAAAGCATGTGTTTTAGGGCCAATTTTCCCAAATGCCCAGTTCTAAAGAGTGGATAACTGAGTGGGGAATACAGTCCAGGAGACTTCATTCCTTGGTCAAAACCCTTCTCTAAGTTCAGGATTTTGGACTCTTCTGCTTCTTGGGTTAGTTCAAGTTAGGATTAAAGTAAAATAGGCGGGACTCCATTGATAGTCTAAGCTGGGAATTGACTCAGTGGTCGGAAATTAATCTTGTTTAAAACTGAAAATATATTTGATTAGTCTTGGCTTTTACAACTTGGATTTGACTCAGAAGCGTGGACACTGCACTGTGGTTCATCGGAGCTCAAAAAGTCTTACATATTTTTTCTGCAAATGGATCTTCTTTGTTCCCAGCTTTGCCATTGTCTTTTCACTTTTGTTCAATGTGATGAGCGTTTAACTGATGCATGAAAGGGACAATAGATCTTTTGTCATGGATTTAATTTGTTCATTGTTTTCCATTTCTTGCAGTTACGCCCAGTCTACGGAAGCCCCGCGGAAGACCAAGAGCCAGCACAGTTCAGAGTTCATCTGTGTCCTCGAAACCCTCTGCCACCCTCCCCCCTCCGACCAAACCTGAATCAAAATCAGTGGAGAAAGTTAAGAAAGCAGAAGCAAAACCAGGTGAAAAGCGACGTGGCCGACCTCCCATCGTGCACAATGTTAAATTCAAATTATCCCAAAAGAAGGATGCCCCGGAACTGCTGAAGAAGAAAAAGGAGGATAGGCAGAACTTTAAGAACGTGAATGACACTCCCTCAACAGCATTTCAGCATGCAGCCAAAATCAAAAAGATACGGGCTGGAAAACTATCTCCTCTGAAGTCCAAATTTAAGACAGGTAAATTGCAGATCGGCAGGAAGAGTGCAGTCCCCATTGTTCGCCGGCGAGGGCGGCCACCATCTTCCACACGCTTGAAAGATGCCTCTGCAGATACTGTTGTTACCCCTCAGTTGGAGAAAACCCAGAGGCCTCGGAAAGAGAAGGAGTTGGAAGCATCCCTCACAAAGGAGGCAAAAGCGGCTTTCAGGCAGAGCCCACGCAGGGTTAAACCTGTCCGGATTATCCCCTCAACTAAAAGGACAGATGCCACCATAGCAAAGCAGCTCTTGCAGAGAGCTAAAAAGGGAGCTCAAAAGAAGATTGAAAAAGAAGCTGCCAAGCTGCAGGGCCGTAAGGGACGGACACAAGTTAAGCACATCCGTCAGTTCATCATGCCTGTGGTTAGTGCTATATCCTCACGGATCATCAAGACCCCCAAGAGGTTTATTGAGGATGAGGACTATGATCCCCCAGTTAAAATAACCCGCCTAGAGTCCACCCCAAATAGCCGGTTCAGCACTGCTTCCTGCGGATCCAGTGAGAAGTCCAGTGCACTCTCCCAGCACTCCTCTCAACTTTCTTCCGATGACTCTAGGTCTAGCAGTCCCAGCGTTGATACGTCCACAGACTCTCAGGCATCAGAAGAGTTGCAGGCCCTCTCAGAGGAGAGAAGCCACACTCCCGATGCACACCTTCCAATGCCTCAACCACCCTCTTCAGAAGCAGAGAGCTGTGAGCGCAGAAGCAGAAGGCTTGCAATTCCAGAAAGAAGTTTTGGTTTGCGTGCAGCTAAAAGGTTAGCCTCCGTACAGGTATCATCTCAGCAGCAGGCCTCCTCCTCTCCACCTCCCCCTTTGCTGACTCCTACACCAGCCCTTCACCATGCTTCCAGCCTCTCTGACCACACTCCTTGGCTGATGCCTCCAACTATACCACTGACCTCTTCTTTTATGTCTTCAGCTCTGCCCATGCACGAGAAGCGACGATCCATTCTTCGAGAACCAACCTTCAAATGGACCTCATTGAAGCGTTCACGGTCGGATTTGCAGTGTTTCTCCTCAGCAAAGTATGCCAAAGAAGGGCTTATTCGCAAACCGATATTTGATAATTTTAGACCCCCACCTCTGACTGCAGAAGATGTTGGGTTGGCATCAGCTTCTGGCTTCTCCCCGCATGGTGCTGTTGGGCCTGGACGTTTGTTTTCTCATCTTCATGGTGGACAGAGGTACGATCTGCACAAAAGAAGCCCACTGCTTAGGGCACCAAGGTTCACACCGAGTGAAGCTCACTCAAGGATCTTTGAATCTGTAACCCTTCCTTCTGCTGTTGGCCGCTTAGCTGGATCTGCTTCTGGGGTATGTTCTAGGAGAAAGAACAGGAGAGTGTTCAGTCCGATAAGGTCTGAGGCCAGGTCTCCTTCACACTCCATGAGGACAAGAAGCAGACGGTTTAGTAACTCAGAGCTGTCTTCTCTCACCCCGCAGTCACCTATCTCTTCCTCGTTGACTAGCATTTCTGTTAGCTCTTTGACCACCAGTGCCTTAAACTCAACTTTCACATTTTCTTCCTCTCCACTTTCACCATCTGGGGAATCTACAGAGAAGAGTCCAAGACTGAGGAAGCAGACTAGCACTCCAACAGAAACTTTCTCGTCCAAAAGTACAGCTCCGCTCTTCCCCTGGTTCCCATCCAGACCCCAAACAGAAAAAGGGAGACACAATGAGGATGTACCACTCGAGTTGTCCAAGGAAAAGGAGCCAGGCAGGGGCCTAGAGAAGAAGAGCAGGGAAAGAGAACGGTCCAAGGAAAAGGAGAACAAGCGAGAGTCCTGCAAAGATAAGCAGAGGAAGGGCTCAGAAATGCATGGCAATGCTGTGCATCTCCCAATCAGCAGAGCATCCAAAGAAAGGGTCAACACCTACGATGCCTCTGCTTCCCCATTCATGAAAAAAACTGCGGGGAGAAAGAAGGCAGCAGACACAGTGGTGGACATCATTCCCACTGGGCCAGCGCTCATTGACATTTCTGCTGCAAAAACCAAAATATCTAAGAAGGTTCGTGTAGGGTTAGGCAAGTTCTCGCAGGAGCAGCACCTCACTGCCCCCTCTGTAGAAAAATCGCCTGGCTTCACCCCTCCAGCATCCAGCGTCATCAGACATGTGCAGCCCTCTATAAGCTCCATGTTGGCTCAGGTTGATAAGCTTCCTATGACAGACAAGCGAGTGGCAACACTCCTGAAAAAGGCCAAAGCGCAGCTGTGCAAGATTGAAAAGAGCAAGTCCATGAAGCAGCCGGAACAGCCCAAAGCACAGGTATTTCCTAAGACATTTATGGCATCTTTGTTATACCCTTTGATGCATGTGAAAGATTGTACCAGTTTGCTTATGAATCAAAACATCCCTTCAATGAATCATGTAATGTCACAGGCAAAGGTGTCACCAGGACAGCTGAATGCTCCAACAGTTAAATGTTTTCATCTCTAGATCACAATTTCAGATTTAACAAAAGATTTGTTATTTCATGGTTTGTTGGTACTAATAGTCCAAACTTGATGTGCATATTTACACTTTTTACACACCGTCATGATATCATTTACACTTTTGTGGGCATTGTCAGAAGCATCTCCTCGGTATGCGTTGTCACCAAGTAATTGGGTACTAACTCTTATAATTGAGGAGCATGTACATAATGATTCTATATCAGATGCAAACAATAACTCCTAGTGCGTGACACATGACCAACTATGCCTTAAATGACCTCCAGATTTGTTTATACACATTCAGAAACATATAGAGTTAATTTCACATAGATGTGCCTGTATGGCAGTAGTTGGCCTTTGGTGTCAATAGTAGTTCCTCTTAGCTTGTTAGAGTATATTTCCTTCTGTGTGCGAAATTCTCTAGACCTGTGAGTCCCCCGGTACTTTTTACAGCACTTTTGGATTTTTTTGACTGATTCTCCCGAGTGAGTGGGAACCTTTTTCCACTCTCTCATTTTTTGTATTCTGAACATGGGGAACTCTTTTTAGCTCATTTTGGTATTTTTTTGTGGAGTCATGCTTTCCTTCAGTTTTAAAGGCATCTACAATTTACTAAACAGTACACAATTCTTGGAGGAGGAGCTGTGTTACAAAAACCCCTTTGTCCTGCGGAGCGGAGTGGAGGAGAGTGGCAGTCTGGGCAGTCACTTTCTTGGGAGCAGTCTGTTGCTTACAATTCTTGGAAGAGGAGCTATGTTACACAAACACCTTTGTCCCGCTGAGCAGAGAGGCAGTCTGGGCAGTCCGGTCTGGCTGTGCGGTGTCGTGGAAACAGGTAATGCATATTCGGAAAGGAACTTTTGGTACAGTGAACACCGGCTGAGAAATTGCATGGAGACTTCAGCAAACTAGCAGTGCGAGCAACACAAGGGAACATCCAGTCATTCTGATTACGCTTTATTTAACCTTATTGAAGTTGTTACAGCAACATGGTAAGGAGAACAAGTATGTTAATTCTGGCCTGGGGGCGTAGAAAAAACATAAACAAACCCAGCTTGCCTGCAATGTGCGGGAAAAAAAGAGGGCCCACCGAACCGTATTAAGATCGCGGAAAACGTTCACGGATTTTTCGATAAAAGCAGCTCCGACAAAACTCTGGGAAACTGCCGGGAGCGCAGAAGCCAAGTCCCATAAACAGCGTCTAGAATAGTTTGGATAGGACAAAGGGAACTACACGGATCAGAGGACCCACAGTTGTTAAAGCCTCCTGAACTGAGGCAACTTTAAACAGGAAAAGAAAAGCTGGCACCCGTACAAACAATTTGAGACCAGTTAAGATCACAGGCTTTTTTTCGCCGGTAGGAAAAAAGCAAAAAGTGAGTCAACGTCTGGCCGTAACTATAATTGAAGATACCTCTCCTACCCCATCTATGAGCATAGACATATTGAAAGTATGTATGAACTTGCAGCAAAACACAAGTGAAGCCCTTAACAATGAGACCACAGACCTCGGAGGGACTGCAAACACAAACCTATCGCAAACGGCAGATCTGGAAAGATTGCGTTCATCCTCTGAGGAGTCACTCACTAGTGACTTTTCAACCACTCCTAGTAGTGGTAGATATTCCCGAGAAGGCGGCCCTGATTGAATATCTCTAAATGGCAGGCGCTAACAGCTACCATGGATGCCATATTCGCCTTGTGTAACACACTCGTGCAAGAACAACGGGACATGACATTTATATTGGCACGAGTGGTAGCCATTATATTAGTAAATAGTGAGGGGACGCCAGCCCTGTTGCTGTACAATAACGAGGATCAGGGATGTGATTTGTCATTGCTCTCCGACTACGGTACACCGCTGACACTGCCTTCTAGCAGACAAAACACAAATGAGGGCGCAAATGTAGAAGCAGAAGTGAATGTGGAGGTGTTGCCAAAAACACATCCACAATCAAAACTGTTAACAAATGCCGAAGGCAAAAGAAGACGCAGATACATACTAGACAGCAGGAGGGAGGTGAAGAGAATAAGAACAAAAAAGAAAGGCTGAATAGCCAGGCTCTGGTACAGAGCACAAATACTGGGCTCATATGTGTCAAAGGAAAAGATTGCTATTTAATATTACAAACCAGTATGAACATAGGCAAAAACTCAACACTACATAAAGCATACCAGAACCAGATCCTGGACAAATGGCTTAGACCAGTAGAGATAGTCAGAACTGCAAATGGTTGTTGCAAATGTTGGAAAGTCCTCTCACTCATTGGCTAGTAAAAATAGCACCCTGAAACAGACCAAAGTGACAGACCTTGCCCCCTGTCAACACAAAGTGAGGTTGACAGGGGGCAGGACTATAACCCAAAGCTTGAGTACAAACCTATTGAAAGTGGCACATGTTAATGTAAGCCACCAAAGATATCCTACAGAAACAGATAGTTGGTATAGCAGGGTTGGAGCTAAACCACAGAATGAAGTATCCTAACCTTAACAGAACACTTGGCTTCCTCCAAACTCTATACTGCTAATGGAAACCGCTTCTTACAATAATAGCCCCTTCCTAAATCGCTCCAACTTGTTGCAGTTGGTGCACTTGATGCCGGATTTACAAATAGTAACATCAGGAGACATTAGGAAGGTGGACTTGCGAAAGATCGGAAGCAGCAGTAATTGGGTTGTTGCAACGTTTATTTCACCAATTATTGTCCAGCATATGATGGCCTATTGTGAACAGTTTGCACAGATGAGTTTTGATAGCAGGTTAATGCAAAAACATATGTCACCACTATACCCTGCACATCAAAGCAACATCCAATTACATAAGCAAGGAAATGGTGAAGACTATGCCTACAGACATGCGCAGAACATAAACCACTGACCTAGCACGACAAAATGTGGAACCAAACTTGTCTTGGAATACAGCGGCTTTCCACTCTTTTTATCTCAAAACCGGAGGGTTGGTCTCTATTGAACTCAGTAGACATTTTCTGTTACAGGAAACGTGGGCTATGGGAATTGTGCCAGTTAGGTGGCCTGTGCATAGGAACAAGAACGAATTACGAGGTGACCACTTATGAATGTGGAAATACTTTGAGTAATCTGATTTCCGTTGTAATCAGCAATTTTCCCCACTGCCAGATTTAAAACGTTGATTATGACTTTATACGACCCTCTAGATGGAAATTCCACCAATGACCTATTGGAGGCCGTGATCAAGCAATTGATGCAATGGTTTGTGGAGGAGACGTCTGGGGAGAGGGCTGTGATGTTAGCGGGAGATTTTAATGCCCACTTACCAATGGAAGAACTGGAGACTGGGACATCTCGGGATTGAATTTGTGTAGTAGAAGGCATTCCATTCTCCTGGAGAAAGGGAAAAATGTAGTCAGTAGTTCTGAACGAGTTCAGTATGTATCCACTGGTGCCGACTGTTGGTACTGAACTCTTGAGTCTTCACACTTGGCAAGGTAGAGGGCAATCATCCTGTCTAGATGCCATCTTTGCAACAGAAAAAACAAGTAAACGGAAGTCTAAAGTAAGAGGTAAAGCTTAATAACATAAGTGATCATGCGGTCATGTCAGCCACTTTACCACTCCCACTCCCAGCAACAGTTAATCCACAAGGAAATCAGATAAGATGGATTGTGGAAAACATTGATTTGCCCAATGAAATGTTTTCAGAGCTGTTTCATGCTCTAAGACATGCCTGACCTGGCGCAAAAGATCATTGATGTTGTACAGCTAGATAAGAGAACACACCATATCCGACGTAATAAGTCATAAAATAAAGAAGCAACATCATAGAACTTCCGTCTCATCGAAAAAGCAAAAACGCTTAAGTATGAGGAAAAGGTGTTAGCCCTGAAAAAACTGCAGACCAAATAGAAATCGCTTTTAAAACAACATAAGCTAATTAAAAATTAAAATAATTTGAAGATGGCTTACAGATTGATCAGGGCCAAAGATGGCAAGAGTTTTTGGAAACTATACCACTCATACATAGTGATAGGTGTTCCACGGCAAATGCTTAACATCGCAGATTCTTCTTGGGTACAGTATATTGAAGAAATGTATGGCACAGATGTGGAAAGAACAGAGCAAGCTCACACAGAGCAGGAACACATAGGACTAGGTCAACTGGCTTCTGATCAGGACGACATATACCAAATAGTTATAAAATCAAAGTCCTCTAGAGCACAAGAACCGGACAGCCTTCCAAACGCTGTGATTAAAAACGAACTGGTGCTGTGGGCGAAGTTCTTCTGCCAAGCCTTTAAGGTTGTTATGAAGCACGGTAATATCCCAGCGATCTTCTAACCTTATACCAGTCCATAAGAAAGGCCCAAGAGATGACCCTATGGATTAGACTGCTGGCGGTGCTGGACGCCAGCAGCAAATATTTGCAAAAATACTCTTAAAAGAGCTTAACGGGTGGTGTGAGGAATAGAGGATTGCTCGATATGACCCAAACAGTTTTCCATAAGGGTTGCAGCATTGTATATGGGCTATCAAATTAATACTAGCAGAGTTTGAGAAAAAGCCTGGCATTCGTTTATATCTTTCTTTTGTGGATTATTCATGTGCGTTCGATCGTGTCCATAGAGCCCGATTATGGGAAAAGGTAACATCTTGGGGCATTGATCTAACACTGCTACACCTTATCAATGAACTATACAAAGTCACCAAGGTAACAGTAAGGACATCCCAAGCAGGAACACTCACACAACCAATAGATATGAATTTGGGTCTAAAACAGCGTTGTATACTCGCTCCAACGTTATACAACCTATTGTTACTCTCACCTGGTATCCACGGGGACGCCACTCAGCCAGTTGGTCGCCGATGCCCTTCTCAATGGTTCCCTAGTGTGGTTCTCGGTGTCGATGGGATTCTGCCTGGAAATGAAGACTACGTTAGGACTGACGACCAAGGTACGTTTTTTCCCACCTCCTTTGTGATTACAGCCCCTTCGGGTTCTCTTCTCACCTGGTTGTCAGAATTGGTGGGCTCTCTGTCCTGCTCTCTGGGCAGGGGCGCGTTGTCTATGGTGGGCGCGTGCTGTCCAGTTACTTCACTAACTGCGGCCCTAGTAATGTCTTTCAGGTAGGTCTTATTGCGAGTTTATGAAGTTATTCTTGCATTCCTTTTCCTAAAATGTCTCTTTTTATCTCCCTTAGGTGCGCGGAGTGTCCGCTTGGAGAACTGGGTAGGCTGGTTCTTGCCGGTAAACAATGGCGCACCAAAACGCTATGATGCTGTAAGCAAGCGCTTTGCGCAGCACAGCGATGTCTTATCTTCACTGACCTGTGCTTTTCTTTTTTGTAGGTCGCGGTGTGCTCCCGGATGGAGTTCCGAAGCTATGCCGGTCGAAAATCAGCCAGCCAGGTAAGTCTCTAAGCGCTTCGTAGTTGTAATGCCTCTTCTAACTCCTTTAATAATGTCTTTCTCCTTTTTCTCAGGTCCTTCGATCCGGGCGGCAAACTCTTCAAACTTAGCTGCCCAGGAGCTGCGAGCAGTGAAGGACGGATTTTACAGGTAAGCTTCTGTTGCTAACGATGTTCTTTGTTTTTTCTGCAGGTCCGGAATTCGTCAGGCTCGTGAGAAAGCTGGACACGGTGACCGCCACGTTGCTAGTAGCAAAGTAACATGAAGCGTGTTGTCTTGTTCGGGTGTGGTTTAAATAGCCACTGCAAAGTAGTCCAGGTAAAGTAGTCCCTAGGCCACCACACCCAAAACACTTTACCGCATAGCTTGGTTCTAGGAATTGAGCTATGTGGATGCCTCCATGTTGACTGAAAGCCCTAAAAAGTAGTTCCACAAGCAGATGTCTATCTAGGTTTATGAGCCTGGCGCCAAAGGCGCCAGGACTGGCCCCAAGAGGGCCTGAGAAGTGGATGCCAGGCCTTATAAGCGATCCAATTCCTGATTCCACCTGGCCAATGGGCTTGCCAGTGGGGATCAGGGCTGAGGGTCGTGACACCTATACGTGAGTGACTTACGCAACAAATTGCAGAATTATGGTAATTTCCCCCCCGAAATCAGCCGAACTGCCCATGACTTTCCTGTGCTGTACAGATGACATGGTCCTTATGGACCAGACTGCATTGGGGTTAGAGATCTTTGGTTGGTCTGGAAAAATATGCAAAGGATAATGGGCTAAAAATTAAGACCAAAGGTATGATCTTGGGAGGGAAACAACAAAGAAATCTTAGCTGGTATCTCGGTGGGACTGAACCTGATGTTATGGATTTGATGTATATTTAGTAAGTCCTATCCTTGCATTACCCAGCAACCACTCATCCAAGGAGCGAGCAGAGATAAATATTCTGGGTGGGTGGCAGGTCATTAAAAACTGCATTTTAGATGTGGGGGAAAGTATTGAGGCTGTAACGCTCACCTGATTCCCGCAGAGGCGCCGGTCTTGACTGGGTGAATGCCGTATCTTCAAAGGTGATGTGTAACACACGGTTGGCTCTTTGGGCTGGACCTCTGTGCGCTGTATGTCTGACTCGAAGAGTAAGATGTCTTAGGTAAGTGAACGCCGAACCCTCCATCTGCCTCGGGGCAGGGTGCCGTAACCAGTTTCTTCACTGGATAAGGGTGCAGGCCTCTTGACCTCAGAGGACTGCTGTCCGTCGTTAACTGCACGAACGGTAAGTTCTGGGCACTTCAAATGTCTTAAAAGTCTTTTGTAATGATATCCCTTGTTTTGCAGGGTTCCGGCGATGGCGGATGGCGGGCTGATGAGAGTTGAGGATCGAACCCGCGTGAGGAATAGAAGCGCCTGGAAGCACGTAAGTAAGCGCTTGTAGCCTGCTTCACGATGCGCACTAACTGTCCCTTTTATCTTGCAGGTACAAGTTGGGAGCTTTAGAGAAGCTGAAGGGTGCTGGAATACCCACTGGATTCGGCGTGGGAAGGAGTAATGGCACGTGAGTAATAAAGTTGCCCAATGTCTTCAAACGCACCTTCTTTTGTCTTTCAGATGCGGAATGCAGCGCTGAAGGCCTCCGGAGCGTGCGAAGAGCTGGTAAGCTTTTGTCTTTCAGATGCCGGAATGCAGTGTGAAGACCTCCGGAGCCTGCGAAGAGTAGGTAAGCCTTTGTCTTTCAGATGCCGGAATGCAGCGCGAGGCGTTGGTGACAGCCGATGGACCAGGTAAGAGATGCGCTGCCACTGAAGACAGTAGTGCTAACCTGTTCTTTCTTTGTCTTTACAGGTGCTGCTGAAGACTGGATTCCAGGATGGTAAGCCTTTGTTCCCTTAGGCCCATGATCAGAAGCAGAAGACACGATGAGCGTTCTGCTGCAGAGAATGCGGAATAACGCAAAGCAAGATTCATCCATCGGGTGTGGTTTAAATAGCCTCCTGTAGTGCTTAGGTGTCTCCTTCCACAGCCACGCCTAGGTAAGAAAAGAGTTCCTGCTTTCCAGAAGAGTTCCAGTGTTCTGAACCTAGGGAGTGGCTCCTGCCCCACCCAACAGGAAAAGTAGTCCCAAACAGAAGAGGATCAGGGGTTCAACTGGCAAGTAAGTAAGCAGCATGGTCTGCTGCAGGTAAGTCCACCCAAGCATTATGAGCCCGGCGCTTCCAGCGCTGGGACTGGGCATCTTTATGAGCCTGGTGCCACTGGCGCCAGGACAGGGTCCAAAAGGTCCCAATTGGGACTGGCTGGCACTCGGAACCGGGGTTATGGGTCTGCTTCCAAGGGAGTCGGGCAAGTCCTGATCTTTTGGAAGCAGAGATCATGACAGAGGCTTTGTGTGAGGCATATGTAAAAAGTATGGTGTCTGCAATAATGTATGCCCTGGAATTACGCTGAAAAACATGTCCAATGGTTGGGTCAACTAGAGGGCAGACTACTTCGATCGTTGTTAGGGGTACCTCAGACAGTCCCGGTAGAGGCCTTGCACCTCGCACTGGGCTTGACCTCATTGAAATCGAGCTGGAACATCACCAGATGCTCGTTGTACATAAGAACAGTCCACAAAGTGGATGAGGCCCTCATTCTAAGACATATTTTGGTAGGTCACACTAGATGGTTGTCTGGTAGACCAAAGGGAGCTCAGCCAAATCAAGCACATAGCGAATTAAGCCTTAACGCCATATGATGTAAATAATACTTCTGTGACAGAAATGGAGGACACAGAGCATTTCATGAAAAAGCTCAAATTAAAGTGAGTATATAATGAAGTGGAGAATATTGGACAACTAAACACAAAACAGAGATATATAGAATACGCAAAGCAGGGTTTTCTACTGAACTCCCCTCAAAGCTACCTTTTTTTAAGGAATGTATAGGTTAGAAATGTATTGTTTTTATTTGTGTAATAATTCTTTATTGTGGAATGCGCAAAAGGCATGAAACTTGCCAAAAGCACCTGTGATTGTTTTTACTTTACTTGTTAAATTCAAGTTACCAAGGCAGGGGGATACTTTTTATCCTACCTGTGTTTGATTTTGCAAGAGTTCTGAGGGGATCCAATGCATCCCTTTTCTGGACTCTCAAGTAACATTTTGGTTACTGCGACAGGTCTATCTGTTTAAGCCAGTGGCAGTGTACCCTTTACACAACGTTTTGTGAACTTTCATCGCAGGCTGTCTTCGCAGCTGCGGTAGGGGACACAAGGGACACAATTCTTAAGCCCTAAACAAGATGGCCTGACCATTGTTTTTAATGTTTATTACATTTTTTAAACAAACCATAACAAACAACACTATTGCGTACACCATCATAAGTGTCTAGTCCAACATCTTCTCTAATAACAACCCCTCTACCCCCAACACAACCCGTGCATAGTGTTTTTAAGATGTATTATTCCAGTTATACTGCGTCTACTTCTGTCAATACAGTCTGCGTGGTGACTTCCCCTTGGTCTCGTATGAATAAAGCCACAGTTAGAGCAATCCACCGTTGGATGTCCATACCCATTTCTGACTTTTGTTCCCCTAGCGCCTTTTCCCATGCTCCGATTTCTGCTGTTACCCATTTTTCCAAGTCTCTCCACCATCCGGTAACACTCAGTTCCTTTGTGTCTTTCCACCTCATGGCTATGCTGTGTTTTGCCAATATGTACATCAGATCTTTAATCTTGTTCAAAGGTTTGTCTTTAGAACTTCTCTTGTATCGACCCAGCATTCAAGCCTCTGGGGATTGAATATAAAGGTCGATACCTCCTCAGGCCGCTTCCTGTGCTACCCCGCTCCAGAACACCTGTACAATTGGGCATCCCCAGAACATTTGTATTAGACCTGCCCCTCTTGTCTGCATTGAGGACATTCTTGTTTGTTTGCACCCTTGACTTTAGCAATAGCAGCTGGCGTGAGATATGCTCTCTGCGTAATATAAAGTTGTATCAACTGCAATCTGGCATTCCTGGAGACCTTCTTACGGTATATTATGCTCTTCCATTGCCCATCTTCAAACGTTTTGCCCAATTCCCTTTCCCATCTCTCCCTGCACTTTAATTCTGTTCTCGAGCTATATTCCATCAATATCTCATAGATCCTCGAGATGGCCTGTTCTTTCTTATGCCTTCTCCTATCCTGCTAGGTGGGGGAGTGTGATCTTGGCCCTTTGTGTTCCCTTTGTCTTTCCATTGGGAAGCCTTCAAGGAATTTTTGAGTGACTGGCTGAACAGGAAGTGGGGAGGTCAACCAAAACGCCCCTGTCCTTTGTCCTGCATTGTGCCCGAGAGAAACTAGTTTAGACTGGGAGGTTGGCTGTCCCCATTGGACAGCACCCCCAAATTTGAATGGTGCATGGGATACGATTGCTGGATTTAGCCAGGTTTCCTGCATAAATCCAGAGGTCCTGGAGCTGAAACCCCAGAGTCCACCACTGGAACAGAAGAAACCGAAGAAAAACTATACCAGCAACTTCTAGCTATCGCCAGCGCCTGCTGAGTAACCGCTGCGGTCCTGACCTCAACTTCTAAGCAACAGGGAATATCCCAAGACAATGACTTCCTCCCTTGGATGGTGGGCCCAAACAGTCTCAAGACTAAATGCATTTTTTGCGCCATCCCTTGAAGAGCTGCAACCTCCATGGCCTGCATTTCGCCAATACCCTGGTACCGGCTGCATGAGCCGGCATGACCTCAAAGGCTACACTGCCTGTCGGAGCCCTAAGAGCCTGGGGCCCTGAACGCTGCCTGCCCTCTGATCGAGGTAAGCACGATCAATGACACACCTGTCTACATGCAAATGCAGGATATGTGCCCACTATAAGACAGGGGCCTATCAGCCTTCCTATGAGATCTGAATGACTCTGACAACAGGACTCTGCCATTGTGCTATCTACACATCGGCACACTCCTCACAGCAAAGTTATACACTCAAAACCATTGTTGTTGCACCATACAATGTAATGCTATTTCCTAATCTGCATATCTGCTTATAGTCTGCAACTGAACTACACAGTATTCTCCTCGCACGATTCGTAGGAAAGCATGCTCTTGTTAGTTATATAGTGCCGCCCTGTCAGGCAAAAGCATTACGCGGCAGTGTCTCGCACCTCAAACCCTGCATTTCATAGAGAGGTCGTATTAACTGTGCTATCTATCAAATGCATTCAGTAAATGTTTGATTAGCTTACATTCCGCATTCACAGAAATGTTGCATTAACTGTGCTATATATCAAATGCATTCAGTAAATGTTTGATTAGCTCAACATTGTTGCTTAAGTACACTTGACCAAGTCTATACTGTCTAGCCCTACTGCCTGAAAGATCCACACAGCAAATATCTGCATACTCTAGGGATCAGTGCCACCTCCTCCAGTGACAGACCTCCACATCTAACTTTTAGAGCGCCATATGGTACCCATACCTTGAATAGATTGCATCAAGTAGACGAAGACGCGCCTTCTCTGCACAGCGCAAATAAGATTGTAACATCTATCCCAGCATGTACACCTTGCCTCCCCTCATCTGCATGCTAGGCACCGTGCTCACTCTCCTCAAAAGCACACAAAACACGCGCGGACTAGAGCTAGCAAGCCATACCTACACCAGCAGCTGGAACCTTGACACCATGAACTATCTGCCCAGTCCTATCCAACTTACCTCGCATACATCCACGCACACACCCTCACTTCACTCCAGACAACTCAGACTTAGGATACGCACCCGCCCGTGGAACGCTGCTGCCGTACCTAATCCTATAGCAGTCAGAAACTCCTGCTTAGGATCACGGACCTCCTACAGAGCAAACGGCAGATACCACTGCCCTACAGTCAGTAATCATAGTATTATCAAAGTACATCGCCAAATTCCCACCACTAAACAACACTCTTCATCATTGAAAATAGGCACCCCACCTGCATCTAAAAAGTATAACCAGCCTCTGCCCTATAAATGCGCCCTACTTAATGTACGTTCCCGCAGTGTGCATGCATTAGAAGTGAATGACTTAATCACTAGCCAACACCTAGACATAATAGCCATCACGGAAACATGGGTTCACGAAGCCTCCGGCCCGGCCATCACGCTAACAATTCCTGAAGGATACTCTATCCTCAGACAGGACAAGCTTGGCAAAACAGGAGGGGGGAGTAGCTCTAATCTTCAAAGAGGACATCTCCATCAGGCCTATACCTCACCAAAGAGAAGGGAATGTAGACATCTTATCAGCCAAATTAGCAATCTCTCCAAAAAATACCATAAATATCCACGTTATCTACCGTCCACCAGGAGCCACTACTGACTTCCAGTATCAACTCGCCCACCTCCTAGGGGATATTAAAAAATCTACTAAAACACTAGTCCTAGGCGACCTCAATTTAGGTTTCAACGACCCAAATGACAAAGCGGCCTCGTCCCTCACTAAGGACCTACTCGACCTGGGCTTCCCACAGAAAGTCACTTCTCCAGCATTGGATCTTTCATGGATTCACATGCTTAGAATATTCCCAGTCGTCAGGCTGGGAACCCTTGGTATATTTATAAAGACGTTTTCCATAGGAAAATATTTCAACACTTCTGTGTCCTTTCTACGTCGTTTTGGGCTGCTTACGCCTGACCCAATAAGACGTAGTGGTATAAATAGCCCCACCCCCGCGGCTCCCTTCAGATTTCAACCGTCTCCAAAGTAGTGGGATCACCTCGTGTTATCTTCTATTTTACAAGGTTGATTTTGTTTTCTTTCCCAATGTCTGGGAAGGCGTATTTCCGTCTGTGTGCTACATGCGGACTGAAAAAGGTTTATGAAGGAGATGGGCCATGGATTGCCTGTATTGTCTTTATCCTCATTCTGCGGAGAGTTGTGAGATTTGTAAAGGCTTCTCACAGACGACCCTCAGAGACCGTAATGGATGTCTGGTGACGTGGCTGAATGACGGGGCGGGAGTGTACCCTCCTTCGGAGGTAGGCTCTACACATAGTTTGGCCTCGCTCTAAATCTCCGGTAGCTCCCCGCCGCTCTGTATCTGCAGAGCCGCCGGCGAAGAAGCCACGTTCAACAGAGAAGCGTCCCTCTGAGAAACATTCTATGAGGGAATCGTCATCAAAAGGAAAAGCTTCATGTTCTTTCTCCTTGTCAAAAAAGGACAGAAAAGATCTGTTAAAGACCTCCTCAGGAGACCATCACAGGTCATCCTCGAGTTGAGATTCGTCGAAGAATAAATCAAGCTAAAAAAAAGCCGGGAACGCCTTAGGAGCCTTCACCGCTGTCATCGACGCCTTCATTACCATCAGCGCAGCTTATACCTACAGTCGCTTTGTCGATTCAGACAACGATTGAGAAGTTGGCGTCGTCGACTGTGGACCCTCCGGAGGGCTGGCAACCGGAGGTGTACGATCCGATCTTACCAGAAGGCCCTGTTACAACAGGAAGCAACCTTCTCAATATCTGTGGAAGACGACCGTGACCAGGTGGTGAGTCCAACGGATCTGGGATTACAGGGTGTCAATTCGTTGACGGTCTCGAGTGGGTGAAGTTTCCCAGTTACATCGTCTTTACTGAATCCCCAGGCGGTGTTGTCCTTGGAAGTGTTGTCCACATTACAGACTCTATTGTGCCGGTTGGACGCGAAGTTGCCTCACATTGGTATACCTGCAGTGGTACCTACTATGCCGGCCGACGACGAACCAGGTCCGGCCCCACGGTCAACGCCCAGGGTGCCAGCATCCCGTCTGGTTAGCGAGGATCCTCCACGCTCACACCCGGAGGAAGGAGAGTTACCAGATTTCGAGTCAGAACATAGAGAGTCTTTTTCAGACGTATCATCGTCCCATTCAAGAGATCCGACATGGGAATCGGAGGCAGAGGTGGAAGTTCCAAGAAGTCTGGCGCAACCATCGCTGCCGGATGACATCAGTTCCTTCTACGCAATGATGGGCAAGGCATGTATTGAGTTTGGCTTGACCCCGGAGGAGGAAAAGAAAGACTGCTTCTTGTTTGATCATATGGGGAAGAGGAGGAAGTCTGTATTCTCGGTCCACATGCTAGACCACGTCTGGCAAGAAGGGTTACGAACAATGCGCCATCTGTTTTCGGAGTCTGCGGTTAAAGGCAGCCTGGAAAAGAAGTTTAAAGCTCCGTAGTCTACTCCAAAATGTTTGTCTGCACAGCCCTCCCCGGAATCGGTAGTATCGGCAGCTGCTGCAAGAAAGGCAAGGTCACAGCATAAATGCACAACCCCCCCGGACAACCCTTTGGCAAGAAAGTTTTGTTGGTAGGAGCGACAACGGTAAAGGCAGATAACTCACTGGCTATTATGGCGAGATACGACAGGGAGATGTGGCACCGTTTAGCCCCCATCCTGGAACATCTACCGGATGTGCTCAGAAAATCTGCTATGTTGCTGGTGCGTGAGGGGGAAGAGGCGTCAAACCACTCAATTAACATTGCTGTAGACCTGGCGGAATCAGGTTTCAAACAAATCAACAGAGTGGTTTTGAGAAGACAAGCCTGGCTTAAGTGTACAAACTTTAGGCCAGAGGTACAGTACAAAGTGCTCGATATGCCGTGTGAAGGGGAGCAATTGTTTGGGTAGAAGGTGGACGAGGCCTTAAAAGGCATGACAGAAGACTCGGACGCAGCACGCTCTCTTGGAGCCCTACAGAGCGGCAGAACTTTTTGATCTTTTTGCCCCTTCCGAGGAGCATCAGGAAATTCCCGATTTGTGTCATCCAGGGACCGGGGTTTCGGAAGGCCATAGGCGAGCTGCCCAAGCGACTCGAAGAGGCCGAGACTATCAGGCTTCGAGAAGAAGTTATTCATCGTCCACAAAAGACAAGCAGTCAAAGACCCAACAATGACGAGCTTCAGGACATCCTGGGAGGCAGTGTGTCTCGCTGCGTCGACGAGTGGGAGAAAATAACATCGGACCGTTGGGTGTTAGACACAGTGAAACTAGGCCACTCTTTGCGGTTCAAAAACGTGCCACCGCACATTCCACCTTTGTTTTCGGTGCAACCCCATCTTCAAATATTACTATGCTGCAAAAAGGGGCTATAAAATTGGTCCCGATGGCCGAGAGAGGTCAGGGAGTTTACTCCTGTTACTTCGTTGTCAAAAAACCCAATGGCAAGTGGCGACCCATTCTAGATCTCCGAGATCACAACAAGACACTGAAAAGTCTGAAGTTCAAAATGCTTACGCTTCAGGAGGTCATCCGATCTATACAGCCGGTGGATTTTCTGGCGGCGTTAGACCTGCAAGACGCATATTTTCATATACCAATGCGTCGACACAGAAGATTTCTGAGGTTCGTAGTCGGGCGAACCCACTATCAGTTCAAAGTACTCCCATTCTGACTAAAGTCATCTCCCTGGACGTTCACAAAGTGCCTGGCTCCAGTAGCAGCTTGGCTACAAAGAAAAGGTCATCATGTTTACCCTTATCTGGACGATTGGTTGGTAAGGGGGTCGTCGCTGATAATAGCACAAGCAAGTCTAAAAGCCACCATGCAACTTCTGTAGCGGTTAGGCTTTGCAATCAACTTCGAGAAGTCCTCCTTAACTCCCTCAAGGAACTTTGTGTTTTTGGGTGCGGAGTTCCAGACGCAGACAGGACTGGTAAAACCATCCTGGGAGAGAGTTCACAAACTCAGGCACAAGGCAAAGGAGTGGAAAGCCAACACCAGAGTGTCGGTAAGAAAATACATGTCACGACTCTAGGGGCGTCGGACAAATTGACTACAAGCGCTTCAGTGGTGGCAACTCTTAGACAATCTAACGAGAGGGATGCCCCTGCAGGAACCGGAGTTTCAGATGACTGTGGTGACGAATGCTTCTTACAGGATGGGGAGCCCATCTGGAGTCCCTGCAAGTGCAAGGTCAGTGGTCCCTGGAAGAGTCGACCCTTCATTTCAACGTGCTGGAGTTGAGGGCGGTACGTTGGGTACGTTGGGCCCTAAAATCATTTTTACCACGCATAAAGGTATCGGTCGTAAGAATATTGATGGACAATACGACAATGTTCTACCTAAGGAAGCAGGGAGGTACTCGTTCCAGAACACACTCGACCGAAGCTCAAAAAATAGGGCATTGGGCTCTCGAACAGAAGAGAAGTATATTGGCTTACCACCTGCCAGGAGTAAAAAATGTACAGGCGGACTATCTCAGCAGAGAGATGAATCAACTGCACGAGTGGGAGTTGAACGACCAACAACTGGTGAATATCTTCAGAAAATGAGGCCATCATTCCCTGGATCTCTTTGCGACGAGAGAGAACAAGAAGTGCACACAGTACGCGAGCAGATGGCCACAACCCGACTCACTGGGGAAGCATTCTCCTTCCTGTGGACGGGCAAGTTTGTATATGCGTTCCCTCCGTTTCCACTCATCCGACAAACTCTACAATGGATTCACCCTTACTGGGCGAAAGTCGTGGTTCTCTGACCTACTCCAGCTGTCGATAACGCAACCAGTGAGGTTCCAGAAGATTCCGAACCTTCTATCTCAGGACAAGGGAGCAGTTTGGCATCACGACCCGGACGGCCTCAGCCTGACAGCCTGACTTCTCCGAATTTGGGGCGCTGACCATTTCATCGGACTGTCGTCGAATTTTACAAGCAACACAGGGCTCCGTCCACGAATACTTCGTATGCATGTAAGTGGAGGAGATTCTGTAAGTGGTGCAAGGATCAACCAGGATTAGAACCCCTGAACATCGCGGCAGAGCAACTTCTTCCATACTTGCTGCACTTAGCAGAAAGGGGTTTATCTTTTTCTTCGATAAAGCTTCATCTGGCAGCCATTTCGAGATTCACTCATAAGACATTCAAGTGATCGATTAGTTAAACATTTCCTAAAAGGCTTATTTCGAACTTTTCCTCCAACCAAAGAGTTTCCTCCGAACTGGAGTCTCAACCTGGTACTGGCGGGACTAATAAAGGCGACTTTCGAACCTATGTCTTCGTCATCTTTAAAATTCTTATTGTGGAAATTAGCCTTTTTGGTGGCTATTACTTCGGCAAGACGACTTTCGGAACTACAGGCGTTAGTTATTGATCCTCCATACTTGAGGTTTTTCAAAGACAAAGTGGTATTGGCAACCAACCCTCATTTCATACCAAAAGTTCCAACTATATTCCACAAGCATTCTTCTATTGTACTGCCGACATTCTTCACAACACCCTCATCTTTCGCGGAAAAAGCTCTCCATACATTGGATGTAAAAAGAGCTCTAAAGTTTTACCCCAATCGTACTCAAGATTTTAGAGGTACAAGACAACTATTTGTGGCTTATGGCCCTTCGGCAAAGGGAAAAGCAATCTCAAAGCAAGGACTTGGCCGCTGGGTATCGTCGACAATTGCTTTTTGGCACTCGAAAGCAGGGAAGACTCTGGAAAAGCATCCAAAGGCCTATTCAACGAGATCCACTACGTCGTCGGCGGCATTGTGGTCCGGAATCCCGCTGGGGGACATCTGTCAAGCGGCATCCTGGTCGGTGCCGCATACATTTACCCAACATTATTGCCTCGAGCAGCAACATGCAGAGGATATGCAGATGGGACGAGCAGTCCTACGACACCTGTTACAGTAAGGTAAGCCCCATAGAGGGGTGTATCCTTCTATCAATGTATCTTATTTGGTTTTTACTGTTAATGTACCATGACTGGAAGTTTTTTCCATTGCTAAATGCATGTGTGGCTATGATGATATTGGTTTGCATTACACAGCTCCAGATTAGGAGTACTGCTATACAATCTATTCTAAGCATGTGAATCCATGTAAGATCCAATGCTGGAGAAGGGATTAGTTTCTTACCTGTAACTCCATTTCTCCAGCATTGGTATGTTTCATGGATTCACATGCGCCCGCCGGCCTCCCCTGCATGCAGACCTTATATACCCCATACTACTTTGGGGGTTAAAATCTTTGGGGGTTATACCACTATGTCTTATTGGGTCAGGCGTAAGCGGCCCAAAATGACATAGATGGGACACAGAAGTGTCGAAGTTTTCCTATGGAAAACGTCTTAATAAATATACCGAGGGTTCCCAGCCTGACGACGGGGAATATTTTAAGCATGTGAATCCATGAAAGATACCAATGCTGGAGAAATTGAGTTAAAGGTAAGAAACTACTCCCTTCTCCCACTCACGCGAAAGGTTGCCTCTTAGACTGGGTTATAGACCATAATTGTGACGCAACCCTTGTATCTAATACTTGCCTCCCTTGGACAGACCACAATTGCCTACACTTCACCATCCCATCCACAACATGCGCTAAATCCACTATACCAGCACCTGCTACTTTAACTAGAAGCGCAAAAAAACTTGCTGCAGAAAACATTAGTGCTTGTCTTAACCTTCCATGCCTAGCACCGCCATTCTCACTATACCCCAACGTCCGAGCAGAGTTATTCAAAAATACACTCACCAATGCCATCAACACTGTCACCCCACTAGAAAATAAAAGAGAAAATATCCTTCCATTCAAACTCCTGGTTCACAGAAGAGCTCCAAAACCTGTGCAACTCCAAATGCTAGGCATTTAAAACATGGCAGACCAACCATTGTGACATCACCAAAGCCAACTTCCAATCTATTACTAAAAAGTACAAAGACTACATATTCAATGCTAAATCGGAAGCTTAGAATAACCAAATCACCTCTGCTAACTCCCAAACTAAAGAACTCTTTACTATCCTTAATGAATTAACAGTACCGCCCAGCCCTCCAGATAAGATGCGTACTAGGCCTTTTTACGCATGAAAATCTTGTAAATACGACAGATTTATTATTTTCCTGTGTACATTTACACACAAGTTTAGAGCAGAGGGCATTGTAAAGGTCAAGTTACTTGACAGAAACCAGAAGGCTTCTTTTGATTTTTATCTACATGGATGTAATTGCAAGGCATGGATAAAAACCTCTGAAACAGAATATATTTCTCTGAAGTCTTTTTTTAAAAGAGAATGCACACTGTGATAAAAGGAATGGCTTATTTCCATTTAGCTTCTTCTGTGTTGCTGCTCATGGAGCACACAGAAGCACTGTGCATATTTTCGTAGCATTTTAGGATTGTAAAATTAATAAAATGGAAAACTAAGTTGCAATTGAGAATTCATATTTTGCAACAAATTATACTTTTTCCCCAGTGAAAGCAAACCAGTATTACACAATTGTATTTTTCAGAGTTCCTGTGCTGTGTGTTATCATGCTAAGGCAGATGATTTGTACACTAATAATTTAATGTACGCTCTAATTATAAAAACTGTGTAAAATGATGACTATCCACGATCTAATTTACATCCATTCAACCTTGCAGTCAATGGGGTACATTACTATAAATGGTCAGTGGCAACAGAGTCTTTGCTCAAGGCTACAATTAAAACATCCAAAACCTGACTTCTCCAGGAAGTGCAACCGCTGTTCAAAAACAAACAAATGAAAGTTACATTTGTAATTGAAATAGAAACTCAGCAAAAAACTGTCCCTGTGATAATCCAGATAGGCATTTAACTTTATGTAGCACTTCATTCATGGTTCGTCCAACATCTTGGCAATGTGATTATTATACCTCAGTCGATACTCCTTTAACCGACCGCTGCAGGATGTTGGCCAATAAGATGGCT
The DNA here is from genome assembly GCF_040938575.1 of Ambystoma mexicanum. Lineage (NCBI taxonomy): Eukaryota > Metazoa > Chordata > Amphibia > Caudata > Ambystomatidae > Ambystoma > Ambystoma mexicanum. The sequence goes on along the minus strand of NC_090931.1, from coordinate 184,351,775 downwards.
CAGCTGGTTGAGCACTCGTTGTTGCAATATGTGCATGATCTGTAGGTTGCAGGTTCGAAATCCTAGCAAGACCAACTCATCCTTTAATCCTTTCAAAGTCGATAAAGGAGTACCAACTTCGATTTGGTGATAATTGTGATAAATATGTTCTATGTACAGCGCTTTGCCAAAAGCTCTATATAAATGACCATTTGAGCATGAGATGAGATATAGAATTTAGCATGGAGTCCTTGCCTCTCTGCACTGTTGTATCATAACATTGTAATACCATTAGTTAATAATAGCTCCAGGAAATGAGATTTTCATTAAACATCAAAAGACAATTCTGTTATCGAACCTCAAAACACACAATACAATTCATGCTTGCTTTACTATGCAATTGGCTGGGTTTTTGTGTTTTCAACATTCAAATATATACGGGAGAGTTCAAATGGCCAGACTTTAGATAAATAATGAAAGGTGTATTCTTCACAATGAAGAAAGCTGCCACATAGTAATGATTTCCATACAGTTTCTGCACACGTCGGCTGTATGTCACATACATTTTACTCTCTTGCATAGGAGAAAAGTCATTGTTACCCTCTTAAAATCACATTTACGCTCAAAGTTTAAAAACAGGGAGCAAAATACTCCTGCCTCAAAATCTTATCTGGAGCACTGGTACCGCCCATAGGCACTGCCGAAATCGTTAAAGATGAAGCTTGGTGCACCAGCATACAATCCGCTATGCTAAAAAAACAATAGATCTACTCCAACACAAAATCTCAGACCGTTTCAAAGCACTGCCTAAGCAGAACCACCAGAAGCAGAACCGGCCCAAACCCAGAAATATCAACTTTCCCAAATTCTCATTTACTGAAATCTCGGAAGTAGATGTTATTTATAGACATACTCAAGCATCTCAAACCCTCGCAATGTAAGGGTGATGTATGCCCACCTAAAATCATTGAAGAATGCGCTGAGCAACTCGCTCCCATCCTCACCGCCTTCATCAATGCCTCATTCAAAACAGGCATAGTCCCTGACAGCATCAGACAGGCCTGGGTGTGCCCGCTCTTAAAAAAACCAACGTTGGACCCCTCTCAACCTAATAACTATCGACTCATAATAACCATCCTGTTTCTTCTTAAAATACTTGATAAGACCGCTCAGACAAATCCAACTGTACCTCGAAACTAACTCCATCCTAGGAAAGAGACAGTCGGGGTTCCGCAAAGTACACAGAACTGAAACCGCCTAAAATCAAATCATTAATATCCTTGACAAGGGCAAGCCTGCCCTTCTCCTGCTCCTTGACCTCTCAGCAGCGTTTGATCTGGTTGATCACAACACCCTCACCAATCATCTTAGGCATGCTGCACACTTCTTCCATCACGCAGCAACCTGGGCCACCTCCTTCTTAGAAGGCAGAGCTATGAAAGTGTTCTCAAACATAGCCAATGCAGAACCCACTATCATTCATTCATTCATACTAAGTCTCACAGGGTTCCTGTACAGCCCCTACTCTGTGTAATCTATTTACAAAGCCTCTTTTTGATAAACTGGATGCACTTGGGATCACATACACCAACTATGCCGATGATACCCAGGTGCTTCTTCCCCTTACTGGGATCTATCACCAAAACGCTACTACCCTTCAGCAAATCTATTCCACAATCCAAGCCTGAATGGCAACAAATGGGCTTTGCCTAAATGGGGACAAAACGGAAATCCTCATTCTCGGTCAAAAGGCTACCTTAGCCAAACTAGGTCCTATGTATCTCAATTTCAGTATCGACAATTGTCATTCCAGTTCTATCCTCTGTTAAAACACTCGGAGTCCACATTGATGCCACACTATCAATAGACAAACAAGTTAACGCCATTGTCTCAGCTTCCGTACTGAGTACTAAACTCATCAATGCTATAAAGCCTTTCCTAACGAAGGACAACTGCCTCTCTGTTGCCAGAGCCACCATGGGAGCTAAATTGAATTACTGCAATGCCCTCCTAGCCGGCACCTCCAAAAAAAAGTAGACTCCAGACTACCCAAAACAACGCTCTTAGAGCAGCTCTCAGTATACCCAAAAGAGAACACATTACACAAGCAAGAAAAACGGCTCATTGGCTCCCAGTCAAAGACCGTATTACCTTCAAAATACTTACTACCACCCATAAATGCATCAACTTCTCTGCACCCACTTACCTATCAGACACACTATCCAGAACACTCTCAACAAGGCCCATCCGATTAGGATACACCAACCAACTCACAGTGCCCCGAATCAATAGGACCAAGGCGGGAGGAATTTGCTTCCATCACCTTGCCCCGAAGCTATGGAATGCGCTCCCTACCGCCCTCAGAGCCGAAACGTCTCTCCATGCTTTCTGAAGAAACCTTAAAACTACACTTTTCAAATAGCACCCACTCCAGCACACCTGCTATCTGTACCATCATCTACTACATTTATTCACGTCCCATATCTTGGATTACTATGCCAGTATGCTAATTCTCAGTGTACGTTTTTATGTATGCACTTAGGCTATGTCCATCCAGTGTGACATGCGTTGCATTGCCTCTGCGCCTTTCTGTATGTTTTATGTGTAACTAAGCTCTGAGTAACCAATGTAACCAGCGCCACGATGCCCACGGGCTGCTGTGCGCTTAAATGTGAATAAATAATTAAATAAATCACTATGCATCGTCTCCTGAAGCCCGGTATCACCTGAAACGTTGTGGGCATCCTTCTAAGCCTGCAGTGACCTGATCCAGCTTCCAAAAGTCCCCTCCTCCGAGACAAGGACCGAGAAAAGTCACCCACTGCGACAACCGTCCTTCAGCTGAGACTGAAAAAGGTGGCATCAAGCTAGAACCGAGAAGATCCTTTACTGGGCGTCCTTCTGCACGAGAGCTGTCGCCAGATCCACTGAAGTCCCTTTCTACTGTCGCCAAGACAGAGAAACCAGTGACTGGTTCTGCTGTCGCCTCACCACTGGAACTGTCCTGTAGCAACTGTTTTTTCAAATAAAGGTTCTGTCTTACCCCTGGTACAACTTAACTGTGGGTTGTTTGCTTGGTCCTGGGGGCTGCAGATAGCTTTATCTAGCGCCCCTCCAGTTCTCCCATAGAGTTACATTGGGGATAATCAACCCATTGTACTCTAATCCTGCCTTAGGACCTGGCCCTTGAGGCAAACCTACAAGGGAACACCCTGATTCCCTTGCCTTTGTAAAACTAACTTTACTTGCCTGCAATACTGGAAGAGACTCCTGCTGGATTCTGCCATACTGAACCTTTTACCCTGTTTTCTTGCTCCACCCCTGGCCACTGGTGGCCCAGTGACCCAGCTGAACACTGAGGGACTCGCATAAGATAGGGTTGGACTAATTAAGATAGACTGGAACAAAGTTATTAAAAGGTATACAAGTTTGGAACAGTTTGCAGCTATGTTTCAGGTGGCTTTACTAAGTGATTTGCTACTAGCAATGCTATCCTTGTTACTGCAACTGTGGTTTATTATCCAAAGAATACCACTGTTGACTTGTGAATTATCTCCTCTGCCTTAGTGTATATAACAAATGCCTATTGTTTTATATAACTCTTAAGTGTATTAGTGTTTTCTTGAACTGAGTGTATGCTCTGAGTTCTTTGTACCTCACTACAGCCCTCCCCCCTCCTTAGAATAAGCCTGGTGCTCGCCATTCCACCAAACCTTTGTGTGGTTCAGGCCTAAACTAAGACATGCAACACTGTTCACCTAAGGTGGGTTTTTCCACGGGATCCATGTGATTTTACCAAATTAAATAACCTGGAATGAATTAACAAAGAAACGTTTATAACAAAAACGCCTTATTTCCCTATGCTTTTAAATCCACCCAACCCGTTTTACCCATTACCCAATCCCCATTATATATTAAAAAGAAATTGGTATTTTTTTGTTATTAAAGTTTCGTTATTAAATTAATTCTGTTTTCTATTCGTTAAAATCACTGGATACCTTTTCCACGTTCTGTCACAGACAGCAACTTGTGTAAAACTCTCTAACAGGCATCAAGCTAACCAAGTTCTTCGAGGAGCTAAGTAGTGCCTAGCAGTGGTGATCCCTAGATTTGAGATTGGACATCCACAGACCGGATTACGCTTGGCCCATGTGCACTTCATGTAATTCTCTGTCAAGTCTCTGAACATATTTTCCCAGTTGTGTAGAACACTTTTAGGTGTCCTTCCCTTGTTGCTTTGTTTAGTTGGTCACACACATAAGCCTTGTAAGTCCTTTTTTTTCACAGACTCTTTGGCCTGATGACTTTTTCTGGTGGGTCCCGTATTGGAGGGGGCACTTGAGCACCAAAGTGCACATTCCTCCCCTGCACTGGATGGGGGGGAACCCCTGAGTTTACAGTAAGGCTTAACCCTGATGAAGTCCTTGAGGGGCCGGTTCAACCGATCTCCATAATGTTTCTGTTGTGTTATCGCAGTAAGATTTAAGACTTTGGGCCTCATTACATGTTTGATGGTATTTCAGCAGTAAATCTGACGAAATACCACCAAATGGATTTACTGTTACTGCCACTTGGTCCAGCGGAAATACCAGAAGTAACAAGTGGTGGTAGGCAGTGTTAGTCCCCATTAATTGCTGGTGATTTTGGCAGAATTACCCGTGGTGGGAATTCCGCCGATTTTCGGTAGTAAAGTGGCGAGTTTTACCTCCCAGCTTTTTGCTGGAGGTGTTTCCTTCAATTCACAGCCTAACTTTTAGTACAGCCATTTGGCAATGCAGTGGTAAGAGTTACTGCTCCGTTACCGCTGTTGGTTACAGCACCGCTGTACTTGTGGCCCTTTGTGCTGAGATATTCTTTGGACCTAATCTGTTGCCTGGACCTTTTTTCCCAGTTCTTCTCCAGTGGATTGTTTTAACCGTACATTGATTCCTCTAAGCACAAAAATGAAAAAAAGTGGATTTTGAAGTTATTCTGCTTTAAAGCTCTGGAAGGTCATCTAAAACGGTTGATGCAGCAACCTTCTTAAGTTGTGCATCAGCATGCTCTGCCTACTATCAAGGTACAGATTTATGCTGCATTTCCTGCCCCCTGCGTGCGTGTTTACCCTGCACGATACTGGATTTCAGACCTCAGCTAGGCTTGTCAAAAAGGCTTCTAAATCTTCAACTAGGCCTCTTTTCACCGCATAATTTGGCATCAGATTACGCATAACCCATGTCACATTTAACCTCAGGCGTCTTTGGGCCCTTAAGTGAGCCTTCTCTGCGGTGTACCCCCTACCCTTCTCACTGCCAGAAAATGAGAAAGCTGTAATTCTTTGCCTGGCATGGTAAATGGCTCTGTCATTTTTTGGGCTTGTGTGGATAATATTGTACCAATCAAATGCTTATATATTTTCCATCCATACAGGGATACAAGCAAGACACAGAGTGCCGCTGGTGTGACATATCTGCCCCACTTAGGAGTCTTAACACCTAAGGTGGGGATTTACCCAGACTGACTTCCCTATTTTTGCTGCATATTTTATGTGCCACCTGTGCGTCAGTGTATTTTATCATAATTTGTTTATAATGTATGCATGAGATCGAGCTTGTGAGTATGTTTTAGTATCACATGTTTTTCAAAACCTGCCAAATAATGCAAACCATCATTATGTTCCGTGCTTACCAACATTCTCAAATACCGGTCTGTTACGCTCACCTGGCTCCCACAGAGGCGTCGATCGGAACTGGACAGCTGCGGTCTCCACCAATGTGACGCGTAGGGCCGAGATGACGGACTGGACTGGCCCACCTAGCTTCGTTTGCTTGGCCCGTAGGAATATTCTTCTGCAAATGGAGAAAGGGAATTAACCACCCGTGGAGTTGAGCGTAAATCCCCCCACCCCCGCTGTTCTCCCCACAGATCACCTTTGATGTCCCCTCTTATAGTCTCACCTGATGGTTTAAAAAAAAGATGAGCTCTCCATCCTGCATTGAGCGCAGGGGCGCGTTGATAACCAGTTGCTTCACTGACTCGAAGGAATTGGTGAGTTCCAGAACAATATAAAGTTCGTAAGAGTTCAGATGCCTGACTTTCACTCTTGTCCGATTCCTTGCAGGTTGCAGCTTGACCCTAATGAAGAGTTCCTCGTGGCAACCGGTAGTATTCTGGTAAGGATTTGTGTTTTCCAACACAGTTCGATAAAACAATGTCAATATGTAACCTGTTGCTTTCTCCCTTATTCAGGCGCTGAGAGAAAGTATGAAGTCTTGGGGAATAATACCTCCGGCGGTAAAATCAGGTAAGTCTATTGTGGTGAGGAGGGTTCCCCTTGTTAGTCCCTTTGTTTCACCTTGCTGTCCTTATGTTTCCCCTTAGGGGCCGGGGTTCGGCAAAGATGCAGTGGAAGTTGTGCCGACCCGTGAAAAGGAATAGTACTCCCTTTGGTAAAATCAGGTAAGTCTATGGGGGGGTAACTAATATTCCTCTTTGTATTCCCTTGGCTCACCTTGCTGTTCTCGTATTCTCCTTAGGTGCCGGAGTGCGGCGGGAACATGCAGGAGGATGCGGTGGAATGTGAAGATGCTGCGAAGGCTGGTGAGTTCAGCGTGGCGCTGCAGCAGGCGAGGCGACGCGCATAAAATAACTTCTTTCTTCCAGCACGAAGGCGCGATGGATCGGGAATTCAGGTAAGGATTAAAGGTATTGCTCTTGTTCTAACCTTTTCTCCTTCTTTCTCCCCTTTTCTAGGAGCTCCAAACTCGAGGTGGGCGTGGCAGAAGGCTGGATGCAGACTTGCAGGCACGGTGAGCGTTACGCTGCTGGATGCAGAATAACGCGAATCGTGTGCTGCTCTTCGGGCGTTGTTTAAATAGCATCCAAAGTAGTCCCAGGTAAGTATTCCTCCCCAGCCCCGCCCGAGTAAAAAATAGTCCCTAAGTAAAGTAGTCCCTTCCAAGCCTCTTTTGGCTTGGAGCTCTTGCAGCATGGTCTGCATCAGGTAAGTTTGCAGCATGGTCTGCATCAGGTAAGTTTTAATCTATGAGCCTGGCGCCTATTGCGCCAGGACTGACTCTCCATATGAGCCTGGCGCCATAGGCGCCAGGACTGGACCCAAATAGCCCCTAGCAGGGGTTGTTGGGCTTGCTTAGGATAACTTGATGCCTGCTTCCGGGGTTGCTGGACGTGGTCTGGGTCCCCGAGGGTAGGCATCATGACACAGTCTTAGTGAAGCAACACAACAAAGCTCCTGTGGGTCCCTGCAGAACCTGGAAATTACCTGTGCGAAATCAAAATTAGTGGAGCAACCACTCAAAGACTTGGTCCACCGTCCCAGTCTACCAGTGAGCCCAGGTTAGCCCATTAAGCATAGTCAATCCTAGTCCCTTACCAATAGATGTAGACCTTCACAGAGTATCACCCAGTGTAAGAGGTTAGAGGGCTATAGAAGCCTGAGCTCTCAGTCAGTTAGTGTGAGTGGTTGGAGAAGGAGCTAATGGAGAGATTTTGGCAGCAGGAGGAGAGGAGCCGCCCAGAAGCAAGGCATAAAATAAGCAGTGTCACAGAGCAATTTGCTATGCAATTATGTAGGTTTGCTAATTAAATTGGCACTTGTGTAGCAAAGGTAGCTATTTAAGTTATCCTGTTCAATGAACGCACAGCTCACCCTGTATTTCTCTCTAGTCTTCAGAGCGCTCTCCACCCTCTTTTCACTGCAAGTTCAAAGGGACTAATAGAGAGAGTGCAGCAGTAATCCTCCCCTTCACTCATATACCAAAAGGCCTGTGTGGGAGTGCTATGCACATTTTATTTTAAAAATAATTGCAAACCAGAAATAATCAGATTAATACTGTTACTAAGCTAAATGGATCCTGTCTGCCACAGACCATTATGCGCTAGTTTATTTTTTTAAAAGGCTTTCAATTCCTTTTGTAAAAATAGAATAGGTTACATAATACGTAATTACAGTATTACTACTGTAAAACACTGCATTGTCTCCATGCTTTACAGTTAAGTGCATCTAAATATCAGTGTCAACTAGAATTCATTTTGTTGGGGAAGATGCATCATATTGACGAGTGGACACCTTTGTACATGACCATGCAGCCAAATGCTTTGACCGCAAACCCAGTCCTGTGGCCTGCTGGCTACATACAGCTTGCAACTGGTACTCAACCCATGAGCTGATCTCATACTCCTTGACATTCTATCTTACCTTGTTGGTTTATACCAGCTACCTTGAAAGTGAGATGGCCGCAAACTACAATATTCTGCCTAGTTTTCCCAGTTCTCTGCCTGATATGCCATCCACTCTGCTTAGTCTTTTACATAATGAATACACAAAGCTAACTTGATATTTACTTAAAGTAGCGATCAATAGTTTCATCCAGTCTGTACATTTACAGACCTACTGCAAGACTGTACATTGTAGTTAGCCTCCAGAGCTCACTTTGCTCTAGGATTATGATTGCATTATATATTTGCACCTGCTGTAGAGATCTGGCCAACTGTTTTAAGAGCCTTTTTATCATATCTATTTATTTGTGTCATTCATGCAGCTAACCTTTTTACAGACACGCTCTTCCAGGGCTCGCACATTTTTTTCATCCACTCGCATAGTCTAGTAGATTTTAAGAAGGGCCAGTACCATTTGCAGGGGATGTCAAATAAAAGTTTCACTGTGCATGATGGCCTCTGGGTGGTAGCAGTGTGTCAAACTAAAGTTGGTTTGTGGTGACCTGCACCATTTTACTGAAAGAATTTGCAAGGCCTGACTTTTCACTAATGTCTTACTTCAGCGGTATACAAAACTGCTGTATTATTGCTCATTTTATATTTTGGGTACAAGCGTCTTCTGGTGGCATTAAAAACATTAGTACACAATTGCTAATCAAATGGCTTTGTTTGCTAATCAAGAAACATTTAATTAGCAAACTCTGCTAATCAATTTTTGAAAACGAATCTATGCCTTGCAGAAGGAGGAAGGAGCCTGGAGAGAAGGAGGATCTTTGAGAGTGGAAGGAGGTTGGGCTCAAGGGGAAGTGTGGAATGGAGGTTGCAGACTAGAAGGATGAAAGTAGGGTTTAAGATCAGAGATATCAACATCAGGAGGAGATGGAATGATGATTTAAAGAGGATAGTTTTCAAGACCAGAAGGAGGTGTTCAGGACGTTGGGTATCAGCAGTAGAAGGAGGGAGAAGGAGGAATTGAGGAAGAGATTTGTGAATCTCAGGAAGTAGTGGTGAGATGAATTAGGTGATGGGTGTAAATGAAAAGTAGGACAGGAGGTGGTGAATGACAGGAGGAAGTGGCTGAATGAAGATAAGAAGACTGATGGGCATCCACACGATGTTGGAAAAGAAGAGTAGGAGCAAGTTAACCGAGTTTCCATGAAGGTTTGAGGAGAAATGTTAAACCCAAGGCTTGTAATAGAGGAAAGAACCTGGACTGTATCCACGGTTGGAGGAGTTCTTAGATCCTCGTGCAATGTTGAGGAGGGATAGACGTCCAGGAGGGTACACTCTCGGAAGTAACAGAACCTATTTTGGCTTGCTGAGAAAGCTTGTGCTAGGCTTTGGCTAGTCCATTCTCCTCAACTCTACTCCATGCTCTTGGCAAAGCATTCTTAGATTTAATGGAATTGGAAGACAGCACCCCATTTGTCTATGAGAGAACTAGATGCATTAAGATACAGCCAGGAGCCGAAGTCAGGGGGATGGGCAGAGTGAAAAGAGGATGTGGAAAACCGATAAGCCTGAGGGACCGGCAGAATGCAAAGAGGGTGAGAGAAAACCTTACGCCTTTGAGACTGGTAGAGAGAAAAGAGGGTGCAGGAATCCCTTTAAAGCCTGAAAAACTTGAGGAAAGGGTGCCAGAGACCCTCAAGTCCGTGACTTGAGAAAAATAGTTAAGGGTAACGAAACATGGAAGTATCAGACTGGGAGAAAGTAGAAAGTTGCGGAAGCCCTAAAGCAAAACTAAGTTGATAAAGAGGCCGTTGTAAAGAGAACCAACGAGAAGAAATCCCCCTTTATCCCAAATTTAGTGATACATTGCACCGTGTTGGGACCCGTTGGCTGTCCTGAATGTTGTTGCTATTGATAATATTGTTATTTCTCCAGCATGGGGTCTGGCATGGATTCACATGCTCATGAATATTCCCCGTCAGGCTGGGAATCCTCGGTAAAGAAAAATCAGTATCAGTTTTGTTTCTGATCTGTCTTTCGTAGTAGTAACCAATCACTGATCTCTGCGTCATACTGACCACAGCCAATGACTGCCATCTCCCTAAGCCCCGCCTCTGGCAGCCATCCTCAGATTTTTACCTCATGTTCAAGTGTTGGGATCCTCGTGCTATTGCTCTCGAGCTTTAGTGCGTTTTCGCGCTTTTTCATAGGAAAATTCTCTCTTTTTTTGGTCAAAAGAGCCTTAAGCTCCACCGTTTCTTTATCCGATCAACGGGGACCGTGTCGGATTCTTCTACGCCCCTCAAGGGTGAAGATTTCGTCGAGCCACGCTTTTGGAGGACTCCAGAAGTTTCTCAGGCCCATCTCGGACATGGCCCAGGAGAAGGGAAGCTTGACGCCCGGAAAGCTGTTCAGGGTCTGCCCTGGATGCCAGCTTCAGAATGTCTTCGAGGACGAACACTCCCTTTGCCTCTACTGCCTGCATGAGGACAAGACGCACGTGGAGAAGGACTGTGCGTTTTGCGGGAACATGTCGGAGCGGACCATGAAGGGCCGCCATCTGCGTCTCGCCAACTGGCTGGAAGGGAAGAGCCCGTCAGGCGAGAAAAAGGTCCAAGCGGTCTTCTAAGACCTTTTGAGGGCGCCCCGGCGACGGGGGCCCAACAGTAGGCCAAGCACTGCGAGTCCGCTGGCGCCGGGAGTGCCGAACGGTCAGGCTCTTCGGTTGCCAGGCAGGGCGCAACCTCCCCGGCGCCATCAACCACGAGCCAATGCTCTGGCTCGGGTAAGAGGAAGTCTGAGCACCCGGCGAAGCTTCTGGAGAGGCCCCGGTCGAGCTCAAAGGCCCCATCGGAGCGTGAGCGAGGCGGTGACCCTCCCCCCAAGGAGAAGGCGGTGAGCACACCTAAGGTGGTGAAAGCCTTGATCCACCCTGCCAATGCCTCTATTGAGACAGTCGCGGCGGCCCTAGCTCAGCCTGTGGAGGCTACACCAGTGGAGGCGACCTCGGGGTCCAGAGTCTCCCTGCCACCGCGGAGGGAGTCCTCTTTCAAGCCCATCGACAGGACCCCCGTGAAACCTCCGACGAAGAAGAAAAAGGGGGGGCATGAGGCCAGCGTGGATTCGGCCTCAACCTCTGAAGAGGAGCTGATCGAAGTCTTAAGCCACGGCATTGACGTGGAAGAAGACCAGCCCGTTGGGAGGGATCCCGACGAAGGAGATGACGAACGTCGAGGGTGCCGACGAGGTTCCTGACCGCCCGTCGGAATCCCCTCAACCAGTGCCGCAAGACAACTCGGCGGCCATTTTGTTGGCTATACAGTCCTTATGCTCGGAGATGAGGACGAGATTGCCGTTACCACCAACGGAGGAACCGCTGCCGACGGGGGACCCGGAGCCAGGCCCTTCTGGGAGCCTTCCTCCTAAGAGAAGAAGGATTCATCCTCCACCTCCTTTTCAACCATCGCGCCCTGCTCAGCCCTCCTCCCCATCCACGACCCGTGGGGATGATACGGGGACTTAGAAAATGGATTACCTGTATAATTTCCAAAAATATATTTGGCTTCCCAAGCCCAAGATCAATCATGAGTATGGTGGCGGCTGCCATGCTTTGAGTCCAGGCTTCAACCTTCTCTGCTTCGATATCTGTCACTCTTAATAAAGAAGACACATTGTTGGACATGCTCATTCATGTGTATGATTTTTCAAAACCCAGCATTGCACATCATGAAGGTAAATAATGCACTTTTTGGGTGGGCTTGTTAAAAGCCAATTTGGTGTCCAATGCAATATCTCTCGATCATAGCGAAACATCCAAAAAGACTATCCATTTGTACGAATGGTACAAAAGAACGAAAAAGGCCTGTTCCATTTGTACGAATTTGAAAATGCTGTACATGAGGAGCGCGGGTTGCTGGGGTGTCCCCCTTCTCCCCATGTTGGCATTTCCGGATTCGGGGGTTGCACGGTTGTCCCCTGCATAGGGGACAGCCCCTATGTAAAGTAAAAAAAAAGGAAAGGACCCTGCGACGCCGGCTCCCAAGCACGTAATTGAAGGGAACCGCTGTTACAGGGCCAAAAGCAAAAGGTAAGTAAAGGCGGGTGGGAAGGTATGTTTGGGGAAGTATTTGCTTTGGGTTGTTTGACCGTGACGGTCAAGTTAGCTACAGTCTTTTCAACCGCAAACCTTTCCGTTACGGGCAAACAACCCAAATCCCCTATAGCTCTGTCATATCACCTTTTCCACAAAGGTTTGCTGGCAGGGCTCAATGACTGCTCGGGCAGCAACCGCAGGGGCTGTTGTGAGGTGTCAGAAATGTGAGGCGGACACATTTGTGAAGATTTTTCAAAAGATGGAATTTTTCACTCAAAGCCTCACTATCCCTACCCTGACAAGGATTTCCCTGCCTATCAAAATAAAATAAAGGAAATACTAACAAAAGGTTTCTGTCGCTCACATTTGTACATACTTAACAAGGTAATTTATGGCAATTCAAATATAACAGAAATAACAGTTATATTCACAACCCGATTACTGTCTATCCTTATAATCTGGGTGAATTCCCCTTCCACAGATTCAAGCAGGATTCCAATCAACAGTTCAAATGAATAAGGAAATCCTGTCTTGCAACTAAAGTTCCAGTACAGTTCTGTTTGTTCCAACTTGAACTTAGTTCACAATTTGCAACACAGTTTGCCTCTTTCCACTTGTGATCAAAAGTTCAAAGCAACAACTTCTCAGAAACCCAGAACACTTCCATAGTTGTTAGGGTCAACAAAAATGTCTTTCGGGATAGTTCTGCAGCAGTTCACACAACACTTGTTTCAGCAGTGTTAATTTCACAGGGTGATTCTGCAACAGTTCGCAAAAACACTTTGGTGGTTCTCCCACTTCCTCAGAATGATTTGTAACCACACCAATAGTACTTTATTATTCTCCCCCTGGTCCACTCACCTGCCAGGTTTACTACTAAAAGATCCTTTTCCCCAGTGTACTCTCCTGCCAGGACGACAATGAAACTACTTACTACTGCAAGTACTTATGTAGTAAAGGTTTCTTCCAACACATTAGCAATGTCTTTTTTTCCACAACCTCAAGTTTAACTTCCTCTTCTGGGAAGACGAGAACCACACTGGTGCTGTTTGTTACACCCTTGTGATTGCCATACACAGTGCAGGTTATGCTCCACTCTTTCTGAATATCTCTTGTCGGAAGGATAGCCCTCTTGCCACACTTTCGCATTAACCAAATGCTGGCAATGGTTTTCTCTCACCCTCACACTTCTTTGGCTTTGGCAATGTGGTTTTAAGCCAGTTGTTGTTATAGCCTCTTTCACACACTGGCAATATGATGTACAAACACTTAGATTCTGAATTGCCTGCTCTTGGCTTATGCAATGTTGGTTCTTTTTAATTTGCCTTGTTATTATACCCTTTTGTCTTTGGCAATTGTTTGCATTGGTTTGTAATATTGCCCTCCCTTGTTGCTGGCAATTATTCTGACCCACATAAACACAATCACAGCTTTCTGGTCTGCTTGTCCAGTTCTTATTCTGCCTGCTCTTCCAGATTGATCTTTAAACTGATTATATTTAAGGGCCCCCCTATTCTTCAATCTCTTCCTAGTGGACATGGGTAATTCTCTGGAACATTCTGCATTGGCCAGCCCTGAGTTGAATGGAAGGAAGATCTATTGGCTGGCTATGCAGACAACATTGTGTTGCTAGACAGAAAAGCAATTGGGCTCCAGCGAATATGAACCAAATTGGGAGAGTACACAGAAACAAATAAGCTTTTCAATAAACTCTGCCAAGTCAAACATTGTGGTTTTTAAACACCCCCGTAAAAAATTAAATACTCATACTGGGTTCTAGACGATCAAGTGATTCAAAGGGTAGAGGTGGTTAAATATCTGGGATATAATATCTATGCCTCCCCAGCCCTCACTGATACTGAGGTTGCTGCGAAAATAGTACAGGGTGCAGCTCAAATGCTTAAATTGAACCATAAATTGTGTACGTTTTCCATTCTGCCGCTGGTCAAATATTATTTGGCAAAAATAGTTCCTGTAATCCTTTATGGATTGGAGGCTAGACCGTGGCTTTGGTCCATCAATTGGAACACATTCGAAGGTCAGCTATGGAAGAGGGCACTAGGTCTCCCGGTTTGTACCGCAAGCTGGAGCCTTAGAATTGAACTTGGTCTAAAGTCCTTGGGATGCATGGCAAACTGGAAGCTAGTCTCTCTATATATGGAGATCATCATTGGAAAATAAACCACCCTCTATGGAGACATTAGACATCATATGATGCATTCCAGATCTGCTATACTGTCATCACTGGAAAGTAGAGTGAGAGTCTTTATCCAAGGTTGACTTGGATGTAGACACTCTCATATCTAATCCATTGAAAGTCAAGAAGAAGCTGGAATCCTTTGATTGAATAGAGACAATCGAGAAAGCCAGAATATCCACTTCTGTAAATCTCTTTTTATAGGGTGAGAAAAAACTAGGTTGTCTCTACAGCTATTTTACAAAATGTCCAGACACTTCGACACGAAACGACTTCCTAAGGATAAGGCTAAACCTAGCACATAGCGGTGAAGTGTTAGCAAGGCGAAAGCATGGAGACAGAGCAAAACTACTATGTAAATTTTGTATTGCCCCAACAAATCAATCACTTAGGCACCTTTTGATGGAGTGTGAAGGCACGTGGATTCCGCGATCAGCACTCTTCAGGAGATTTGTGCTAAATGAGGGAGGTCTGGATTCAGAATTTATTTGGTACAGACTAATTTCAGGCCATAATGCCGCACGGACATCAGCTGGGGTACGAGTGTTAAAAACCTGCGTAATTACTGTCTGAAAAATAATGCAGCCACACCATTGTGAAGAGTCAGAGATCAAAAATGTAAGTTAGGCAAGTATGGGATGTTAGTAATTAGAAGAAAGCAACATTTTTATTATATTGGTTTGTCTTGTTTTTAATGTTTGTATTCATTAAGCTAGAAGGTGCTTTTTTTAGATATGTGATTGTTTTTGTTTTTTGAGATTTTGTAAAGGCTTTTTGTTAAGCCAAAAACAAATAATAAAAGAAAACTGATTATATTTCTGCTTTACATCAGTTCGATGTTCAAAAATATGTTTGTTTTGTCACTTCACTCTTTGTATATTAGTTCCAATTTAAAGTACCCAGACTTGGCCAGCGGACGATCAGTGAGCGTTCTGGGATCACAATACAGTAGTGAACTCACCGGGTCTGGCGTGTGTGTCTGCCCGCTCCGCTGCCTCTTGGTCTTCTGCTCCTGCTACTGTGTGCGGCCCGACAACCTGATTCTCGCGGTCCACGCCAGTCAGTAAAGGAGTGTTCCTCGCTCCACAGCCTCTCCGGTGCTTGCCTACCACAGGAGCCCGACTCACTTTGGGGGAAGATTTTAAAGTTTACACTTCTGCCGCGCAACCTCTGCAGACTTGGTCTTCAGAGGGAAAGCCTTCAAATCCCACGCTGCGTCTCTGCACGACCTCTGCAATCAAGGCCTGTGTAGACAGAGAACCTCTCAGGACCGGATTCTGCTCAATACACGACAGCAGTCCCGGCTATCCTCCAGCTTTGGCTTCAACGTGGAGGTACCACATCTGCTCCACCTCCTTCCACTACTCTCTATAGCCTGAACCTGAGGCGGCCTTTTATGCCTCCCAGTCTCACTCAGGTGTGGTTCATTAACACCCTTAGGCTGCAACTTGCAGTCTCGTGCCTCTGTAGCCCTCTTCTTCGTCTCAGTACTTTGGGCATTGTGGGACTTGAAGTCCACAATGTCCAAATTATCTTTCTCATTGCTCCAATTTTACAATAAGCCATTAGGAGGGTAGGGTCTTTGGGGAATTTGTAAAGGGGGGTTTTCCCATTCTTCCTGACCTGTTTACCCCCCCCCCTCCTGCACCCCGCATGTGATCCTCCCACAGAACATCACCCCCAGGGACAGGATCAGGAAGGGTCTGCCTTTCCCTGGCCACGAGAGGGGTCCAAGGCCAGATTTTCTCAGGGAATCATCTCTGATTCATCACATACCCTTCCCCTAAAGTCACAGGATTTTTCAGCATCTCTTAGGAATTATGAAAGGAAATCAACATTACCTTGTTCGTTTCCTTTGCGATGCTCAACAGAAAACAATAGGGCTGTAAATCTAAAAACCAGCGCATGACTCTAGCATTGGTATCCTTCCTTAGACTTGGCCATTTAAGGGGAGCATGGTCATTGACCAATCAACATTTTCGACCCATTAGATAGTATTTCAGACAGGTTATAGCCCATTTAATGGCTAGTGCTTCCAATTCCAGAGTAGCATAGTTTTTCTCTCTGGCGAATAGAAAGATAGGATGTTCTATACCGTCATGATTTTGTGACAGCACTGCCCCAAGACCAGTATGTGATGTGTCAGTCTGTAGGATAAACGGTCTATTGAAGTCTGCCACCTTCAAAATGGGTACATAACACAAGATTTGTTTAAACTGGTCAAAACATGTTTGGTCTTCTGCATGGCCATTTAAGTTTTTGGGGTTCTGCGTTTCTAAGCTTATCTGTAAGAGTAGCAGTGATGGAAGAGAAATCTGGAATGCACCTTTCGATAGTAACCAACTAAGCCCAGGAAGGCTCGTAATTCTTGCTTAGTTTTAGGGGCTAGTGTTTCTTTAACAGCTTTAATCTTTTCAGTTTGAGGCTAAACCACTCCATTTCCTACTAAAAACCCAAATACTTTACTGATGATCTAGCCAGATGACATTTCTTCGGGTTTGCAGTTAATCTAGCTTTCCGCAAGGCTTGTGTGACTTGGTATAAATGGAATATATGTTCTGATGCCTGTGAATCTGCTTAGAATCACATGCTGTGCATATAGTCTGACCTCTAGTGGAAATCGTGGAGTATTGCATCTTTCTTTCGAAGATTGAAAGGGAACATCGACATGGGCGTGACTGTAACTCTATCCCTAACGTGACATGTAGTGTACCCAAAATCCCTCACACGTCGAGGTCCCTCAGATTGTTTTTTTCTGCCAACCTAGTTGCTCGCCAAAGCGGTGCTCGCAAGAGTTTTATATTGCTAAGCCTGCCCCCATGACCTACGGTCGCCTAGTCTCCCGACAAACCTTCTCGACGACTGACTGCTTCGTGGGTTTCCTGCCACCGACGCATCTACAACTGCGTGGCGACTGTCGACCACGTGGCCTCGACCCTCTGGCCAGGCCCTTAAAGTAGGGGAGAGTGGAGCCATGGGTTTATTCCTCTCTGAGAATATATTTCCTTTACCCCTCTCTCTTGTTGGTCTGGCTGCCGCTACCCTCTGCTATGGAGTGGACTCACTTTAAATTCTGCCTGTCGTGTAACGGCAAGCTTCCTTGGAAGGACACCCATCGCCTATACAATCAATGTCTTCCTCGCGACCACGACAAACGCTCATGCAAGGCCTGTAAACTCTTTCGACCGAAAACGTTGAAAGACAGGCAGACTAAATGAAAAGCCTTTCCCCCATTGGCGCTGCTGCTTCAGACGATGAGGAATCCGTTGGCAGCCATGGCTCTGAATTGGAATCCATCAACCTCTCAGCGGAGCGCTCGGGCTCCCAAATGCCCGTCCCCGGCCCTGACAGACATTCCACTGGCACTGTTAAGGGGAAATCATACCCCGGTGACTAGGGCCACCAACGCATCACGTGTACACGAACACACAACCTCAAAGCCCTCTTCGACGGTGTTGTTGAAGTGCACAATGACCACAGCGCCGCAAAACATTTCACCGGCACCTTCCTAACCTCTTGGCTTGGCACCCTCCACGCAACCGCTTTCGCGGTATGTGACTGGTCATCCCTCTGGAACGGGCGTTCACCCTTAAAAGTGCACCATTGTCGACACACTGCCTAAGGGTGCACAAGCACCTATGGCCTCGGTGGAGTCACAGACTGCGCCTTCAGGCACGTCGACATCTTCAATAACAACCACCGAAAATGTGTGAAAGCCTTGCGGCTGTCATTTTGGCAGCCGCAGAGCACAAGGGCACCCCCTCTCGCTGAGAGGAGTATTCTGAGGCCCTGCAGCCTCTCTCTAAGGCCTTATTGGGAAAACCTCCCCCTCCTGTGCAGCCGTTTCCTCCTCCGACCCTTCTGCCTCTTCTCTATGGACTAGGGAGAGGTTTGAGCAATACATGGACAACATGGCCCAGTTCATTGACTTTTCAGACCGGTACATTACACCCCAAAGACCCAGGGAAGAGGACTCCTGCCCCATTCCTTACAAATTAACCATTTCTGCACAGGAACAGCAGGAAGATATCTTGGATGTCCCAGGTGACCCAACACAGGATGATTCCTATGAAGAATTTAATCCTTCTGCACAAGACCCAAATGATCAGGACCCAGACTGGGAGCAGGATCCCATTCTATGGTCTTTTTAACATGGCCCATCAGGTAAAACTCAATGAGTGTCTCAGGGAGTTTAAACACCCCAATTTCAGAAAGGTGGTTTCTGACCATCCTGTCAAGGTCTACAATCCAAGTGCTTTGAGAGTGCCTTGACTGATGGACGTTAGCAGACCTCATTAATGAGTTGCTAACCTCTTGCATAAATGTGATATTTGCCCAGAGTCTGCATGCAGCATTTTTCCAACAGGACATAATTGAAGGCAAGCCCAACTCTAATCTGATCGCCTCAACTGGGGTGGCTCCAGGTAAGCCCAAAAGTGAGCGTAATATTTTAGCTTCCGAGGACGTCAATAATTTGATAGAGCCTTCAGGGTAGACCTCTGGGGCATAGAGAATGGTAAGTACAACTGAGATCCTATAAGCACGTTTTTTTGGCTCAATGGAGCCTCCCCCCAATCCTTTCAATGATCTTCCTAAGCACCATCCACTTCTACCAAGCTCTAGGTACAATTTTAAAGCGTCATATGTCGGTTTAGGATTATTTCGTAGGTATATACCTAAGTATTAGTACTCAGTGGATCGTTCAATTGGAGAGGCTCCCACCCACCAATTAAGGATGTTATATTTAGGGGCCTTCCTGCCAAAAATGAGGATTTTAGTTTTATTGCCATTAATTACCAGACCATTTATGTTGGCTTACTATAGCAATATGGTTATTGAACGGGGTTCTGGCCAGGATCGCAGTGTCGTCTGCATATGTGAGACAGTGCAATGTTCTTTTGCCCTACCTAGGACAGTGGTTGGTGCCAGCTGATTCAAGTATTTCGGAAAATCAGACACATAAGCTATAAAGCATGGAGCTAAAGGGCAGCCCTGTTTTAACCCTTTGTTAGTAGAATATGGTTCCGATAACTCACCATCCTGGAATAGGCAGATTCTGATTTCAGTATCCGAGTATAGTAGCTTAAGGAAATAAAGCAGTGAACTCACATTGTCAAAGCTAAGGGAGAAGCAGAATAAGACCCTATCTTATTTATTTTATTTATTGAACATTTGTAAGGCGCATATACAACAGAAAGTGTTTCCAGGTGCCACAAGGAAAAGGGGAGGGTGAACAGAGGAAGCTCAACAGCAATAAAACGGTCCTTCTAGGCCTTGTGACATTCGGATTGTGCAAGTGCTGCAAACAGGAAGTGCCGGGAGGAGGGTTGGGTGAGGGCCCGGTAGTTGGAGGGGATAGCGGGAGATGTAGGAGGGAGGGTGCTCAGGGGTTGAGTTAGTGCTGGGAAGTAAGTGCAGGGGGGAGGCTGGAGGGCAAGTGCGCAAGGTAAGGGATAAAGGTAAATAGTGCAGGGGGGGTGCAGACTCAGTAGTCCAGTCAGCGGAGGGTGCCCAAAGGCAAGTGCTGGAAGGGGGTACTGAGGCAGACTGATCGAGGGAGGGTCTGACCCCTGTAAGACTAAGAAGGTACCAGGCAGCCAGTCGCAGCAGCAAAAGGGGTATTAGCACTGAAGGGCGGGAAAGGGAAGGAGGATGAGAAAAGGAAGGGCTTGAGAAGCTTCCAGAACTTAAGGACATCGGGCTCAAGTCTTAGAGGGGCTGGGAGGCCATTCCAGAGGGAGGCTCCAGCTGAAGAAAGAGATCTATCCCCCACTCTCCACTTGGAGAAACGTCTGACCTGCAGAGAGTTAGAGCTAGAGGACCGAAGGACTCTAGCAGGGAGGTAATTAGGGAGAGAAAGTTGAATGTAGCGCAGCCTTAGGACCCAGAAAGCCGTGTGGATGATCAGAGGGTCGCAAGTTTGATCCTTGCAGCCACTGAGAGCCAGTGGAGATATTGTAGGGCTGGAGAGATGCAGTCCCTGGGTTTGAGGCGAAGGATAAGTCTTGCAGTCCTATTCTGGATTAGTTGAATGAAGGACAGAGGTAGATTGAGGAAGAGGCTGTTGCAGTAGTCCAGCCAGAAGAGAACCAGAGCTCTAGAGACATTGAGTTTCTGGCGGAAGGTGAGGAAAGAGAGGATACTTCTGAGGAGGTGAAGCTGAAAGTGAGCCTTCTTGGCGAGGTCGACAATATGTGATGAGAAGAAGAGGAGTCGAAGATGACACCCAGTTTTTTTGCCCCACAAGAGGGTGAGGGGGCCCAAGAAGGGCGGTCAGAGAGTAGGGGGGAAGGAAAGGGGGGAGTTCCAATAAGAAGGATCTTGTTTTTACTGGCGTTAAGACAGATCATTGGCAGCGCACCATGCCCGAATAGCAGTCAGGCAATCGGTAATGTGAGAGGAAGGAGAGGAGGTAGTGGAAGGAAGCTTAAAGGAGAGCGGAGTGTCATCCGCATAACACTGGAAGTGAGGCAATAAGGTGGAAATCAGGTGGGCAAAAGGGGCAAGGTAAATGTGGAAGAGCCACGGCGAGAGGATATAGCCCTGAGGGACGCTGCAAGTAGAGAGTGAGATGGAGGAGAGAAAAGTGCCCAGTTGAACCTGGGCGGGCCGATTGGAAGGGAAACAGGTCACCCAATCCAGTGCATGGTCAGTGATGCCCAGGGTATCATGGAGTCGAGTTGCATGATTGACAGTGTCGAAGGCAGAGGACAGATCAAGGAGGATGAGAACAGGAGGAGAGTTGGAATCAAGTTTAGAGAGCAGGAATTCACTGGTGTTCCGGAGAGCAGTTTCCGTGCCTCTGGCTGCTCTGGAGCCAGACTGTTGGTCGTGGAGACAGCCAACTGATTCAGTGTGGTGGAGTCGTTGGGAGATTACCAACTTCTCCGAAAGTTTGCCCAATACGGGGGTTTCGGAGATAGGGTGGTAATTAGCTGGGCAGGAAGGGTCCTTGTCAGGGTCCTTGTCAATATTGGTTACTTATGCAGTAGGGAAAAAGTGGCAAAAAGGCTGTGTTTCTGGAAAAGGTTATTCAGAAGGAGAGGAGCATAATTTGCAGGAGAGTATTAAAGAGCACCAATGCAAATCTTGTTTTCCCTAAAGACTTGTTAAAAGTTTGAGGCTGCAAAATGATGAATATTGTGAAGCTGTTATGAGCCTCTTGTCAGTAAATCTTGATCAGAGAGGCACTTTGTGTTGTGAAAAGCTGTTCAAGCATGGGAGTATACCGGTAATTACAATGGTAAACCTTTGGAGAAGTAGGCCTGGCATGGGAGTAAACCTGGTATGATTGAGGTAGTAGGCCTTGCATGGAAGTAAACCAGGTAGAAGTTGACAACGTGCTATAAAGTGATGCTGACAAAGACAATTTATGTTGCTTGTGGTGCTGAAAAGATAGCTTCATAAAACTGCTGTAAAGGAGTTAGATTTCTTCAGAACTCTGTCGTGGCAAATCATCCTGAGCAAGATAATTATTGTTGCTATTTACGAACTGAGATAATGTTCTTTATTTGAACATCAGAAATCTTACTCTTGTTGAAGGAAGAGAAAGAACCTTCTATTTTCTTTGTTGAATCACTTGAGTGTTGGAACTTTCTGGTATCAAGGTGAAGTTGCAAAGAACTGAGTTGGAACTTTGTTGCAAAACAGGATTTCCTTATTTCTTTTGGAACTGTGGGGTAGAATGCTGCTTTTTTATGGGGAAGGGGATTTCACCCAGGTTATAAGGAGAGACTGTTGATTACATTACAAACTAATAGTACTATTTTTTGTTGTCCTTGAAATGCCATGCATTACCTTATTTATTTATTGTATGTATAAGTGTAAGGGACAGATATCCTTTTTTAGAGTGTTTCCTTTATTTTATTTTAGAGTGGGAAATCCTTGTCTGTGTAGGGATAGTGAGGCGTTTATCCAACCTTCTAATAAAATAAAATAGCATTTGTTGAAAAACCTTCACAAAGTTGTCTGCCTCATATTTCTGACCCCTCACATCTTTAAATTACAAATAACATGACATTTGGACAGCCAGTGGATTAGGACATTAAAGGCAATAAACAATGTGTAATGCCACATTTTTTTGTAAGCTTGCTTATAGAATTGGGCTATGAGGAGTAAAAAAGCACATTTTTCACAGTAATATTCTTTTGCTGCAGGCACGGAGCTGTTAAGGTTGAGATTTGATTTTGTTTAAAGGTAACCTAAAACATCCTATGCTACATTCAGACTGCAACGCTGATCACCTGTTTTATAGTGTAAGGGGACTCTCTGATTAACACAACGTGGAGGCATTCACGCAAATTCACGTTATACTCGTTGGTATTTCATCCTAACCTGTCCGACAGTTGGATGCAGCCCACACCATATGCGAGGAGGCTTTACCATCCTGTGCTGTCTTCCGACATTGACTCTGGCAGTGTCTTACTGCAACTGGACTCGACTGAGAACTTACATTAATTTTCTTCTCGTATACTGCATCAGTTCATCATGCACATCTTCTTGTATACCTGACGTAGCCCCGGCAACATGAGGTGTGCTTGCCAGTTTATGCTTCTGCAACCACCTGTATGTTGTACTGAACTTTATTAACATTACTTCGCACTCACTGCAACTAGCACCCTGGTAGCTAAGAATTTTGTGTGCTGTTATATGTAACCCACCCATTGGTCCTACAGTCTTGCGCTTTTCATGTATTCTGTACTTGCCTTTAACCTATCTGACTTCACCTACAGCATCTTGCTGAAGGCTTAGTTTTACATACCTGTATTATACTGCTAACTCCTTGGTTAGGAGTCTGTCTGCAACTTACCTAATTGTGCAGTATCTTACCTGACCTGACATGGCAGTCTTGCGCTGCACCACTTGCTTATTGTATCATACTTTAACCGTAATGTAACCTTGAATAGTGAAAGTAAACCTGTATGTAACTGCAACCCAAGCAGAGAGCAACATGTATGCAACAGCAACCGTAACCATATGCAAAGTAAGTAACTTGTAACTGTAATGCAACCTTAAGCAATGGGAGCATCATGAATGTAATCATAACCGAAGCACTGAGAGTAACATGTATGCAACAGCAACCATATGCAGAGAGTAACTTGTAACTGTAATGCAACCTTAAGCAGTGAGAGCAACATGAATGAAACCGTAATTTAAGCACTGAGACTAACATGTATGCAACCGTAACCTTATGCAGTGAGAGTAACATGTATGTAACAGCGCCTTGATGCCTAAGGGTTTAGTGCGCTACACAAATATAAAAATACATAAATAATGCATACAATAACCTCATCCAATTTTTTTGGGAGAGGCTAAAAGAGCAAATGCAATAGTACTGCAAAAACCAGGCTGAATCTGATGCTCTACCAATACCTTGAGATTAAGCAGTAAATGAGCATACTGGGTGCGCTTAGATTGGGGATGGGATCGCTGATCTGCTGTTGAATAGTTTGTACACATCATTTTGTTTCTCACTTTTGTACTATGTACTGTTAAATATCTGCTTCTCCACTTTCTCTTTTGAATTGGTTATTCTCCTTTGAACTCTAGTCACTGTTCTTAGGACCCCAAGCCAAGCTGGGTACTATTGAATTGAAGAAGGAGGCTGAACCAAAGCTATAGGGAAGCCAGCCCCATAGCAGTCTTCCATACTCACTTGCTGGGGACTGAAAAAAGGAAGTTAGGATGTGTTGGAAAATCAAAGCGGTCTACTTGGAGCCACATTGTTGAAGAGAAGTCTGTGTGCAAATGTTTTTCTCTGTTACTTGTACTAGGAACACACAGTAAACGTTTTTTTATTTTAGTCTGAAGTCTGGTTGTTTTTATCCATTTCTGAGTATTCAGTCACCCAAGCTTACTGTTTGTTTTTCAAGTCATGTTTGACCATCTATTAGTGTGGGAATTCCATGTATATAGAGCAGGAACTCTGTCTTGTGATAAGTATTCTTGTTCTAAATCAAGTATCTATCTTATTCTTTTACTTTAAATCTAGAGTCAAGAAAGTGATTCCTCTGAAACTTCCATTCGTGGTCCTCGTATCAAACATGTCTGCAGGCGTGCGGCTGTAGCCCTAGGCCGCAAGAGAGCTGTGTTCCCTGATGACATGCCCACCTTGAGTGCCTTACCCTGGGAAGAGCGGGAGAAAATCTTGTCTTCCATGGGGAATGATGGTGAGTGTACGTGATGGTATTCATGTGTGCCCTGTATTCGTGGTGTTTGTTATTACTATTTCCTTCCATAATAGTCTGATGCTTTGCCGCATCACCCCAGGTAAGAGCTTCTATACGCAGTTCTCTGCTATGAAGCTCCGTTTCTTCTTTGGATTGGCAGGGTATGGTTGGTTTTTGAGACTCTGTCAATAACACTGCCACACTGTTGCCTTCATTACAAAGTTGGCCTGGAAACCATGCAATTATATTTTTGATACATCTTGATTCAAAATCTATTTTTTAAATTTAATTAAAGGGTTTGGCCTTAATTTGGAAATTGCTAATGGGCCTTGCATCCTTGGCTGAGGGCATTTGGGGAAAACATTTTTGTGAAGCCTTTTAAAGAATGCTGCTAGACACTCCTGAACTAGTAAGTCACTGAACTTTACAGTGGCTGTTGTTGTGCAAAGCTTACAATTGAATCTCCTTTTCCACCCCAGGAGCCTTGGAAAACTTCAGCTTTGACATGTTCAGCATTCCGTCCATCCCACTTTGATGTTGCGCCCTGTTGAAGAACAGAAATGGCCCATCATGCTTAACATTCTTCTTGCCAGTTTCTTAGTGGTCATTCACTGTGGTAAAAGTATGTTAGACAATCTTGTTTAAGAGATGAATGGCTGCAAATGCCATTTTGGCCCCATATGCTTTAAGAATAAATGGAACAATCACAATTTCTATTTGCTGATGAGCTTCCATAGCATGTCTTTGAAAATATAAGTGTACCTGCTGGATCCTATCGCACTGTGGATCCATTCCTACGGTAACTAGTCTTTCTTAAGGAATCCTTGATTGGTGCCTGGAAGGTGTTCTTGTTCTATGACTGAACAGGTCCATGCAGATGTATTATCCTAACCCACTATGTGTATGCCCTTCTATTGTTTTCCTTTAAGGAAAATACCATTTGGTTGAGACCTCCATTTTAGGGCATCAGTGTGCCATCAACATTGTCTTGAGGCTCTTGGAGCTTTGCTGTTCCTGGAGATTGATTGTCCCATTGATTCTGAACTAGCAGTCCTGTAGATTTCCATGCTTCTTTGTCCATTCCCGCTTTGATGAATGGCTCCGGAACCTTTCCATGTTTGGTGAGTCTGCAAGTTAGTGGACCTGCATAGTGCTGAAATAGGTTGTGAAGAATAATCTACATTTCTGAGGCTTGTAAATCTGTTTAGAGTCACAATGTGTGCATATTCCATCATCTTGTGGAAGGTCCAGAATGTTGTTGGCTGCAGAAGTAAAAAGTAGGTATACCTACCCTACTTGTGCAGGTACCCGTACTGCCCTTTGGTACCTATCACATTTACTTTACACAAAGACTGGTGTGCCAGACTGTAGCAGAAGTACAAGTTCACACAGTCGGAGAGATAGCTGCCAGCCGACAGAGATGTGGGTTCTCTCCTAGCCAGTTGGGTGGTTTTGATTTGGGATGAGGAGATGCTGGCAGATTCCTTTGGTAAATGTTAAAGGTATTTATATCATGCACCGTCACCACCGAAGTGGTCCCCAGGTGCTCTGGCGGATGTGAAAAGGAGAGTGTGAAGAAACAGGGGTTTGGGGGTGGGTTAGTAGGGTGTAATGGGAATAGGAAAGTGAGAGTTGTGATGTCCTGTTGGCAGCTTCAGTTCGGTTTGCACTGTTCACTGAGCTTAAGTGCAGTTTTCAGGTCTGTGCGAATTCCCATGTGCTGTTGTGCCAGGTTATGTGTTGTTAGTCTGTTGTTGCAATGTGGTGAAGTGCGTGTGGATTGCTGTGCTGAAAGGTGGTTGTGTGAGTTTCTGTATCAGAAATGTATGCGGAAAGTTGAAAATTGGGTTAGCAGATTTTCCTTACCTCTTTTTCTTTGCGTGTCTGTGTTCAACTTCTATGATTATCCTGTGTGTTTGGAATTAAGTTTGTCTGCCTGGTTTGCAGGCCTGTTGAGGAGTGGCGGATTTCCTCTTTTAGTCTAGTGGTATGTGTACCTGGCCTATGCCAGCGTATTCCCCCACCCTGGAGTTGGGGATGTTTAGGTAAGCGGATTCTGGTCCCTCCTTGCCCATCTTTTGTGGGGATCTTACCTACCTAGGTTTCCTCTGCCTCTGCATTAGCGGTATCTGGACATGGGTGGTCGGGGCGTCCCCCCAGCATTTGTGTTAGGGAAGATGAACTAAGGGGTCATGTGTTCATCCCTGGGATTCTTGTTTCCCATTGGGTCTATGCTTCCTAGTCGTTTCCTCCTGCTTCTGTGGCAAAGAGCCAAGTTTTGAGTAGCTTTCTGAATTCCAGAGGATCCTTTGTATTGCGTATGTTTTTTGGTTGGCGATTCCAGGTTATTGCTGCAAGGATGATCCTGCACATTTTTTTTTTTTTTATTGAATGATTTTGGTTCTAAGCGAATGTCGTTGCTTGATCTGCGAGGTGTTGTCGGATGGTAGACGGTTATTTTCTCCTTTAGGAACTCTGCTCCTTGGCCGTGGATTGCTCTGTGTCTTATGCACATTGTTTTGAACTTTATTAGCTGTATTATTGGTAGCCGGTGTAGCAGTTTCAGCGCTGGGGTTATGTGTTGTTTTCGTAGTATTTTGAGCAGGAGTCTAGTTTTTTGTTTTTTTAATAGTTCTGGCATTCCTAGGTATAGGCTGTTGGCGTAGTCTACTCTAGACATGATGATGGTGAGTGTTTTGTGGGTGAAAGAGAGGAAAGGTAGTATCCTTTTTACTGCGTGTAGGAGGAAGAAACATTTCTTTAGTATAGCGTTTACTTGTAGCTTAAGTGTTAGTTTGTTGTCCTTTAAGACTCCCAGGTTCTTTACTATCATTGAAGAAGTTGATGCAGTTCCCAGTTCAGTCGGCCATGGGATGTAGTGATTGTTTTCCCCACTTTTGGATATGATCATTATTTCTGTTTTGTCCTGGTTGAGATTGAGGCCGTTAGTGTTCATCGAGCTGTAGAGTTCTTGTAGGCAGTCTTCCAGTGTTGTATATCCTTCCTGTGTATCTTGTATTTTGTAGACAATCCGTGTGTCGTCAGCGTACTTGTAGCAAGTGAGGCTGTGTTTTTTTTAATTAGCTTTATTAGTGGCAACAGGTATATGTTCAAGAGCAGTGGGGAGAAAGAGGATCCTTGTGCTACTCCACAGGCGGATTCCATTGTAGTGGATTTGAAAGGTTTGATCCATATGGTTTCTGTTCTGATTGTTAAGAAGGATTTTGTCCATAGTAGGGCTAGCTCAGTGTTCCTATTTCTTTCAATCTCCCGATGAGGATTTAATGGTTGACTCTGTCAAATGCTGCGGAGAGATCCAGAAGCATTAGAGATGTGCTTTTGACTGCGACTGCATTAGCCTTTAGATCGTCTCAGATTGAAAGCAGTGCCGTTTCTGTTCATCTCATCGGTCTGAGGCCTACTTGTGCTTGGCCCAGCAGTTGGTGTTTTTCTATGAATTCTTGTTTTATTCTATCGAAGTATGTTTCGAGTATTTTCGCTGGGTAGAGGATGTTGGAGATGAGTCCGTAGTTGGAGAGGTCATCCACGTTTGCTGCTGTGTCCTTGAGGAGCGGTTTGATGTATGCCGATTTGAATGATTGCAGTACTTTCTCTGTTTGTATTTATTTTATTTGTATAACGCACCAGGCCCAGGGGCAACCGGGCGCATCACTTAGTTACAACATAAGTAAGACAGAATAGAACAATAATTACAAAATGTACAGGTATAATTACAAAGTTTACAGGTATAATGCAGAATTAACAGGTGTACTAATAGCAGTGGGGGACAGACAGATTGTATATACATGGGTACGGCTATGTACCAGTTAGGCAAAGAACCCAGCGCTAGATGTCTTGGGCGGTAAACCAGGTTTTGGTAAGATGTTTGAATCTTGGGAAGGAAGGTTCAGCTCTGAGCTCATTAGGAAGCGTGTTCCATAATTTAGCAGCCATGATAGGCAAGCTAGTTCCACCTTATCTTTGGAGATTGAAACGTTGAACGACAAGGCAGTTTGAATGAGCCATTCTGCGGGGTCTGGTGGAGTTGTGGAGGGCAAATCGGTTGGCCAGGTAACAAGGAGCTTTGTTGTGAAGGCATTTGTGGGTAAGAGTCAAGGTTTTCAGAGAGATTCAGTGTGGGATTGAGAGCCGGTGAATGTTGCGTCTAGTGTCGGAAATGTGTTGGCGCCTGGGGATGTTGAGGGCCGCTCTAATCGCATTGTTTTGGACAATTTGTAACTTGTTTAGGTTGCAGCGATTGGTGCCTAGGTACAGTGCATTGCAGTAATCAATCTTGGATAATACAAGGGTTCTAGCCAAGGTAACACAATTGGTTGCAGAGAGAAAAGGGCGACAGGGTGTGATAAGCTTGCAGGTATATGCCGCTGCGGATGAGACTGAGTTAGTCTGTCTGGTCAGGGATAGAGTCGAGTCAATGTAGATCCCTAAGGTTTTTGTGTCCTTGGCGGTTGGGATAGTATTCCTATCAATGATGAAGGTCTTAAACGCAGGGTCGAGTTTGGTGAGTTTTTGTGGCGAACCAAGAATGAGGATCTCTGTCATTTCATCATGAAGACAGAGTCCGTATTGCGCCATCCACGCTTGGATGACCTGGTAGATGGCATTGATAGCGAGGGCGTCAGCCGTGTGGTCACCTGAGATAGGGATTAGTATATGGGTGTCGTCAGCGTAATTGGTGTAGATGACACCCAGATAGTCCAAGATATCGAAAAGGGGCTTGGTGAACACGTTATACAACGTGGGTGAAGCACAAGATCCTTGTGGCACGCCACAGAAGACCGGTGCAGGTGGGGCGGCTGCTAGAGAACACGCGCATTGATCTATTGTCTAAAAAGGAGCTAATCCAAGTTGTAGCTTTATCGGAAAAGTGTGCAGCTGATTTAAGGTGGTGGCACAGATTTTCATGATTGACAAGATCAAAGTCCGTCGAGAGGTCCAAAAGGAGTAAAAGGGCAAGTTTGCCTTTGTCTTTTAGATCTTCAATCTGTGTTTTTAGATCTATGAGGGCAGTTTCAGTGCCGTGACGTGGCCGAAACCCAGATTGCCTAAGTCTCAGAAGTGTGTTGGATTCAAGGTAATCTTGAATTTGTAGATATGCTGCACGGTCGAGGATTTTTAGTAAAAACAGGACCGTGGTGATTGGCCTGTAGTTTGTGGGAATGCTAGCGTCCAGGGTAGGTTTTCTCAATAGGGCGATGACCCACGCATCCTTTAGATTGTCAGGTACAATCCCAGAGCTAAAGGAAGAGTTGATGAGCGTAGTGATGAAAGGCGCAAGGTCATGAGCTGCTTCCTTAATAATGGGCGCCGGGCAGAGGTCGCCTTGGCAATTGGATGGTTTAAGGCTGGCGATGATCTTTTCCACTTCGGAAATGGAAAGTGGAGAGAACCTGAAAGGAGTCAGAGAATCTCGGGTGGAGTGGTTAAGGGTGGGGATGGGGTTGGGTTGTGGGTTGGATTGTAGGCTTGTTTGTTATTGATTTTGATTTGGAGGGTGGCAATTTTACCTAGTAGAGCCTCTTGGATTTTGGTCCACCACGTGCTGTCTTTGATGAAGGTATCTGGTGCAGTGACAGGAGTTTCAAGTTCTTTTAGGATTCTAAACAATTCCCTAGTGTTGGAGTTGGCTTGTTCGATACGTTTATTGTAAGTGTCTTTTTTTGCCTGGAATATGGCTTCCTTGTAGTTAAGGGTGGCCAGGAAGAGACACGATTTGTTGGCTGCGCACTGGTTACTTTTCCAGTGTGATTCCGCAATTCGTTTTTCTTTGCGCAGGGTTCTGAGCTGGGGTGTGAACCAGGAGTTCAAGTGGGCCGAGGTTTGGGTTTTCTCAGTTTAGATGGGGCGATGATGTCTAAGGCTTTTTGCATAGCAAGGTTTAAAGGTGTCAACCATAGCTGTGGGGTCGAAACATGAACGACCCTGGTCATTGAGAGCAGGAAGGAGGAGGGGGAGGAGTCTGTCACAGGTGATGTCGCGTTTATTGCAGGTGGCAGTAGCCTGTGCAATGGTAGGAGAGAGGCTGGCAGGTTTGGACTGAATGTTAAACATAATTAAATTGTGGTCAGTCCATACATACTGTTGGTTAGAGATGATATGGATGGGGCAATTATGGGAGGCTAGCCAGTCGAGGGTTCGGCCCTTAGCATGGGTGGGTTGGTTGATAAGCTGTCTGAATCCTGCATTCATAAGCATATTATCAACAGTCGTGGCAGCAGTGTCATTAGGATCAGTAAGGCCAAGGTTAAAGTCCCCAAGTATTGAGGCTTGGGATTTGGTTTTGGTATTATGAGTGATGATGTTGGAGAGGTCCTCAACGAAGGTGGATAGTGGTCCTGGTGGCCGGTAGAGTAAATGGAAGGTGATGGAATGGTTAGGGGTGACGGCTAGTTTGGTTGTCAATGCTTCCATAGAGGAGAAGTGATGCACAGAGGAGAGGTGGAAGTTTAGCGCATTCTTGTGGCTAATGGCAATGCCACCACCTTTGGACTGATTAGAGTTGCGATCATGTCTGATAATATTGTACCCTGGAGGGATGGCCAGGGAGAGTAGTGGGCCGGAGGCTGCATGAAGCCAAGTTTCAGTGATGGCCATGAAGTCAAGGTTGAGAGTAAGAATAAGGTCAGCAACTTCTAAAGAGTGTGCCATGAGTGATCTAACATTGATTAACACACCTTTAATATTGCTAGTGTTAGGGGGGTTGGGGTGAGGTGATGGTGTTATTTGCAGGTGTGTGGGCGAAGTGGGGGTCAGAAGCAGTTTAAGATGCACAGAGTGATGGGAGGCGTTTGTGAGTCGCGAACCAAGTCTGGCATTTCTCATGGTGGTGGAGCAGGGTATGTTAGGTGAGGGTCTGGATGCAAAATGTTGGATCCATAAGGCAGGGCTGTTAAGGTAAGGGTTGGTGTGGTGAGCGATGGAAGGCATAGCTATGGTGTTGTGAGGGTTGGGGTAGCGGGAGGAGGCGATGGTGTAGTTGAGTGCGGTCCCACTGGTGTGTCTTGTGAGGTGTAGTAGGGTGGGCAATATTCTAGCAAGTAGAATGGTGAGGGTGGAGGGCATGATGGCCTAGGTGTTAAAACAGACGCCTACCAGAGCTACAAAGGGGTAGTTCGGGGTAGAAGTACTGTTGTAGGCAATTATACACAGTGGCATGCACACAGTGTTAAACATCAATAACAATGACCACGGTAGATGCAATGGTATGCACAGAAAATGGGGCAACAGTAATTAAGGTAGCAGTGAATTAGGGTACAGATACCTAGGTACCTGGATTCAATTATAGCAAAGGGAGCCAAAAGGCTATAGATTGAAAATGCAAAGGGCACAATTTCAATGCATAATCCAAAAATACCTAGATTCGATTTTAGCACAGGGCGCCAAGAAGGCAATAGATTACAAATGCAAAGAGCACAATTTCAAATGTATTGACAACAAACACATAAGTGTGATTTGCCTAAGTGGAGAGAGCATAGTAAGGATGTAGGGTACAAAGGTCCAACTATGGTGGCGCTCTGTTGCGAATGTTTAAACAAGCTAATCGACCAGTACAGTGCCTGGAACACATTGCAGGTGCCGGAGTGGTAATAAGGGAACTAATTGAGTAGATAAGGTGAAAAGGGTACAGGTAGAGTAAGTAAGACAGAAATGGTATACTCACAACCTCATAAGATATGTGTAGGGGTATGGCCCTCGGCCCTGGGCTCTGGTCAACTCTGGACAGTCTCTGGATAGTTGCTGGCCTTAACCTCGGCCTTACCAGGAAGGGCCGGCTATGCCTGCCGGCTTCCGATGGGCTCAGGAAATGGGGCACGGGCCAATCGGCAAGAGGCTGCTCACAGGAGGGGAGGCTGGCCTTGGACAAACACCCAGGAAACACGGACGGCCATCTTGGAAGTGCAAACACCTAGTGTGTTTAAATGGCAGTGCAGTGAAAATGTTCAAGAATAAAGCAGAACACAAACTATGCGGCACGAGTGCCTTGCAGAGAACCGAAGATTCTTTTGCTGGATGAGATGTCGTGGCTACCGCGCTGAGAGCGCTAAGAATAGCCCTAAAATATTTCAGCCATACAAATGCGAGGGGAGGTTGGCATACCTCACGAGGACATCGCGGCTTCTGTTGGAAGATGCTATGACCAGCTGCGGCTGCAGAGGTCTGAAACTCCTGCTCCTACTCCTGAAGGGGAACGAGTGGATGAAAATCGAAGCCGACGTGGGCTGCTTCACGAAGCCTTCCCAGGAGGGCCTGTTGAAAGTGATTCATTGAAAAGGTTTCAGTAGTATTCCATGGGGGCTGACTTTTATTGCACAATACACAACAATGGCACAAAGAGCAACATCACTGCTCAAACCAGGTTATCTACCAACCAAAAGGGTATATTACTATATGAAAACAAAGCCACCATCCACAAGTCTTTGGAACCTTAGTTCAAAAGTCATGAAGAGTGTTACCAAAGACCAAGAGTCAAGAGTGATGATCAAAGCTAATGCTTGTTGGGAAACAGTGTCTTATTAAATACCTAGAGACGTTGTTTTGCAACTAAGTCTTACTAAAGACCAGGAGACATTCTTACTGGAAACGCAGTCTGACGAAAGACTGGGAGTCATGTTGATGATCAAATGTATTCTAATGCATATTGGGAAAATAGGTCTTGCCAAAGAAGTGATTGTTGTTGGAAGCAAAGTCTTTCCAAAGAGCAGGAGTCATTGTAATGAACCAAGATACGTTGGGAAATAAAGTCCAAGGATTAGTGTAATCATCTGTGCAGATTGAAATCAGGGGCTGAAAACCTTGGTGGTGATCAAATGGAATTAAGAGATTTCCCAGTGCGCAATGCAAGACTAAAAACACGAGAAAATGAGAAAGAGACATTCTCCAGCATGGGGTCTGGTATGGATTCACATGCTCATGGATTCACATGCTCATGGATTCACATGCTCATGAATATTCCCCGTCGTCAGGCTGGGAATCCTCGGTAAAGAAAAATCAGTATCAGTTTCGTTTCTGATCTGTCTTTCGTAGTAGTAACCAATCACTGATCTCTGCGTCATACTGACCACAGCCAATGACTGCCATCCCCCTAAGCCCCGCCTCTGGCAGCCATCTTCAGATTTTTACCGCACGTTCATGTGTTGGGATCCTCGTGCTATTGCTCTCGAGCTGTAGTGCGTTTTCGCGCTTTTTCATAGGAAAATTCTCTTTTTTCGGTCAAAAGAGCCTCAAGCTCCACAGTTTCTTTATCCGATCAACGGGGACCCGTGTCGGATTCCACTATGCCCCTCAAGGGTGAAGATTTCATCGAGCCGCGCTTTTGGAGGACTCCAGAAGTTTCTCAGGCCCATCTCGGACATGGCCCAGGAGAAGGGAAGCTCGACGCCCGGAAAGCTGTTCAGGGTCTGCCCTGGATGCCAGCTTCCGAATGTCTTTGAGGACGAACACTCCCTTTGCCTCTGCCTGCATGAGGACAAGACGCACGTGGAGAAGGACTGTGCGTTTTGCGGCAATATGTCGGAGCGGACCATGAAGGACCGCCATCTGCGTCTCGCAAACTGGCTGGAAGGGAAGAGCCTGTCGGGCGAGAAAAAAGTCGTCCGAGCGGTCTTCTAAGACCTTTGAGGGCACCCCGGCGACGGGGGCGCAACAGAAGGCCAAGCACCGCGAGTCCGCTGGCACCGGGAGCGCTGAACGGTCGGGCTCTATGGTTGCCAGGCAGGGCGCATCCTCCCCGGCGCCATCAATCACGATCCAACGCTCTGGCTCCGGTAAGAGGAAGGCCGAGCACCCGGCGAAGCTCCTGGAGAGACCCCGGTCGAGCTCGAAGGCCCCATCGGAGGGGGAGCGAGGCGGTAACCCTCCCCCCAAGGAGAAGGCGGTGAGCGCACCTAAGGTTGTGAAAGCCTTGATCCACCCGGCCAAGGCCTCTATCGAGACAGTCACGGCGGCCCTGGCTCAGCCTGTGGAAGCTACACCAGTGGAGGCAACTTTGGGGCTCAGAGTCTCCCTGCCACCGCGGAGGGAGTGCTCTTTCAAGCCCATCGACAGGACCCCCGTGAAACCTCCGACGGAGAAGAAAAAGTGGGGGCAGGAGGTCGTCGTGGATTCGGCCTCAACCTCTGAAGAGGAGCTGATCGAAGTCTTAAGCCACGGCATTGGCGTGGAAGAAGACCAGCCCGTTGGGAGGGACCCCGACGTAGGAGACGAGAACGTCGAGGGTGCCGACGAGGCTCCTGACCGCCTGTCGAAATCTCCTCAACCAGTACTGCAAGACAACTCGGCGGCCATTTTGTTGGCTATACAGTCCTTATGATCGGAGATAAGGACGAGATTGCCGTTACCACCAACGGAGGAACCGCTCCCGGCGGGGGACCCAGAGCCAGGCCCTTCTGGGAGCCCTCCTCCTAAGAGGAGGAGGATTCCTCTACCTCCTTTTCAACCATCGCGCCCTGCTCAGCCCTCCTCCCCGTCCACGACCCGTGGGGATGATACGGGGACGGACACGGCCGCGACGGGTACAGACGACGAGGTTTACGACGAGGATCTTCCGTCGTCACCTCCTCCCCGGGCTTCCCCGCCTGACGAGATTGGATCGTTTCATGCCATGATCGCCACGGCATCCAAGCTTTTCCAGCTCTGCCCGGAAGAGAAGAAGGAAGGTTTCCTTTATCAACGGCGCGAGACCAAGAGGAAGACGGTCCTCGCTGTACCTCTACTGGACGATATCTGGGATGAGGGTCTCGCCCTCCTCAAGAACCCATCCACAACGCCTGCGAGAAGGGATCGTTACGAGAAGAAGTACCGGGTCCCGGACGCGGCCCCCTTGTGCCTTCGGGCACAGCCGACCCCGGACTCTGTCATCTCCGCGGCGGCCAGGGAGAAAGCAGGGGGGCTTCGGCCTCTACGTCAACCTACCGTCCTGCCCCCCCCCCAGGACGGCGAGGGAAAGAAATTGGACACGATGGGACGCAGAGTCATCTCATCGGCAGAGACGACGATTAAGGCTGCCAACGCCTTAGCTATCGTAGCCAGCTACGACAGGGAGTTGTGGTACTAGATCGCCCCCCCCTGCTGGACTTCCTACCGGACGACAAGAGGGCGGAGGCCCTAGAGATCTTGCAGGAAGGAGAAGTGGCGTCGGACCACGCCATTATGATAGCGACGGACATCGCTGACACTGGATTTCGCCAGTTGGGCAACGGCGTGTGCCTTGGACGGCGTGGATGCCTCAAGGCAACGGACTTCCGGCAGGACGTGCAGACCAGAGTTTTGGACATGCCATTCAACGGGAGCAACCTGTTTGGGAAAACAGTGGACGATTCCCTACAAGCCATCAAGACGGACACGGAGACGGCCTGGGCTCTTGGTGTTCTCCAGCAACGACGGCCGCCCTTTCGGAGCGCCGGAGGCAGGCAGGGTGCCTCCAAAGGTTCCGGTGGCGGATATTCCACCTACCGTCAAGCGGCCCGTTCGTCGTCACAGGAAGCCTACAGGGGACGAGGCAAGTCGGGCGGACCACGCCGTCGTCGCCAGGGAGGACAAGGCGGCAAAGCCTCGTCGAAGCAGGACTGAACCAGCCGTGGGGTCGGGCCCCCACCGAAGCATCCCGGTGGGAGGCTGGCTGGCGAACTTCGTCAGCGTGTGGGAGTCCATCTCCACCGACCGTTGGGTGCTGGACGCCCTGGCCCAGGGTCACGCGCTCGAGTTTCTAAAGAAGTGCCTGCGCGTCCCCCCCGTGGCCAGGAAGGAACATCACGTCCCTCAATTTCTCTTGGAGGTAAAGGCGATGCTCAAGAAAGGCGCCATCGAGCTCGTCCCAAAGAGGCTTCGGGGCTCCGGAGTTTACTCAAGATACTTCCTCGTGAAGAAGACAGGAGGATGGCGTCCCATCCTGGACCTACGACGACTGAACAAATTCATCAAGGCACAGTTCCGGATGGTCACCCTCCAGCACGTCCTGGGTCATCTGGAGGAGGGCGATTTCCTGTCGTCGTTGGATTTGGAGGATGCTTACTTCCATATCCCCATCCTAAAGGGACACCGAAAGTTTCTCAGATTCGTGGTCCAAGGGCGTCACTACCAGTTCAGAGCCCTTCCCTTCGGATTGAGGTCGGCACCCAGGCGCTGCGCCTGGAGGGGATCCACGTCTACCCCTACCTGGACGACTGGCTCATCCGAGCAAAGACAAAGGAGCTCGCCGCGGAGCACACGGCGAGGACTGTCCAACTACTCACGGACCTGGGATTCTCCATGAACTACGCCAAGTCCCACCTGGTGCCCGCGCAAGACGCACTGTTTCTGGGAGCGAAACTCGACACAGTGGCGCTTCTGGCCTCTCCGTCGGAGGAAAGGACGAGGGCCATCTTGGGCAAGGTGCAGCGGATGCTGGTTGCGGACGCGGCCAGGGTGAGGTCCATCAAATCCCTCCTCGGAATGATGTCTTCTTGCATTTATCTCATCCGCCTGTGCAGGCTTCGGATGCGCCCGTTACAGGAGTTTCTGGATGCTCGCTGGATCCAGACGACGGGCAGCTTCGAGGATAGGATCACACTCGACAAGAGCTTCCGACGAGCGATCCGATGGTGGGGCACCCGTGCGCATCTGACGGCGGGCATGGACTTCCACACCCTGGGCCACCAGAAGACAGTGACCACGGATGTCTCCCTGGAAGGGTGGGGAGCGCACACCGAAAATCTGCACGCGAGGGGCCTTTAGCTGCCGACGGAGAAGTCCCTCCATATCAACATCCTGGAGCTCCGTGCAGTGTTTTGGGCCCTCAGGTCCTTTCTTCCGTCCCTCAAGGGCAAGGTGGTGAGGATCTTCACCGACAACACCACCACCATGTTCTACATCAGGAAGCAGGGCGGTACCAGATCCCCAGCCCTGTCCAAGGAGGCGCAGGATCTGTGGCATTGGGTCGTCACCCAAGGGATATTTCTGGTTCCGTTTCATCTGGCAGGAATAAAAAACACCATCGCCGACTCGCTCAGCAGAGAGCTGTGCTCGTGCCACGAGTGAGAACTAAGACAGGATCTAGTGGACCGCCTCTTCCGACGGTGGGGCACACCCCAGATCGATCTGTTCGCGACGGTGATGAACTCCAAGTGCCGGAGGTTCGCCAGCAGGTTTCCCCAGCCGAGGAGCATGGGCGATGCTTTCTCGTTCCCCTGGGAGGGCCTGTTCCTATACGCGTTCCCTCCATTGCCGTTGCTGATCCGGCTCATCAACCAGCTCAAGAGGTCACGGTGCAGGATGATCCTCGTTGCACCTGCGTGGCTGAGGCAGATATGG
Organism: Ambystoma mexicanum; assembly: GCF_040938575.1. Classification (NCBI taxonomy): domain Eukaryota; kingdom Metazoa; phylum Chordata; class Amphibia; order Caudata; family Ambystomatidae; genus Ambystoma; species Ambystoma mexicanum. The sequence continues at coordinate 184,313,860 of NC_090931.1, read as the reverse complement.
TTCCCGGACCTTCTGGACTTGTCAGCGTCCCCGTCAATCAAGCTGCCAGTGGACGTGGATCTCCTCTCCAGGGAAGGAGGCGCCATCCTCCATCACGACCCGAAGTCGCTGAACTTGCAGGCCTGGCTCCTGCAGTGTTAGAGTTTGGAGGTTACGACATACCAGCCGACTGCAGAGAGGTTCTTGCAAAGGCCATCCTCAACTCTCAAATGCTACGGACACAAATGGAAGAGGTTCTCTGTCTGGTGCCACGCACAGAAGATTAACCCTCTACGGATTACGGCTCCTCAAGTACTGCCGTACCTGCTGACGCTGGCCAAGGCTGGACTGGCGCACGCTTCCATCAAGATTCATCTTGCTGCGATCTCCCGATATACCAGAACGGGACGGACGTCTTTGTGGTCTCATCGTCTGGTGAAAGAATTCATGAAGGGACTGTTCAGATCGTTCCCGCCGGTGAAGGTTCTGGCCCCGGCGTGGGAGTTGAACGTGGTGCTGACCAAGCTCATGGGACCTCCGTTCGAGCCTCTGCACTCAGCTCCGTTGAAGTTCTTGTCGTGGAAAACAGCGTTTCTTGTGGCCATCACCTCCGCACGACGGGTGGGAGAGATCCAGGCCCTTTCCTGCAAGCCCCCGTACTTGACTTTTCACGACACAAGGGTAGTGCTCAGGACGCACCCCTCCTTCATGCCCAAGGTGCCGTTGGACTTCCACCTCAACGAACCCTTGGTGTTGCCTGTTTTCTTCCCGTCGCCGCCGGCTGAAAGGACTTTCCACTCGCTGGATGTGGCTAGAGCGCTGAAGTTCTACGTGGACCGCATGAAGAGTTTTTGGAAGACGTCACAACTTTTTGTGAACTTTGGACCTGTCAATCAGGGGAAGGCTCTCTCAAAGGCTTCCATTTCCAGATGGCTCTCCGGCTGTATCATGTACTGTCATCGGTTGGCAAACCGACCGCTGCCTGGCCGTCCGAGAGCCCATTCCACCAGAGCGATCGCAGCTAACACGGCGTTCCTATCTGTTGTGACCCTGCTGGACATCTGCAGGGCTGCTACGTGGAGGTCGACGCACACCTTCACGAAATTCTACTACGACGACCGGGATTCCAGACAGGAGTACAGGGTCGGCCAGGCAGTGCTGCGCAACCTGTTCGCCTAAGGTGAGCCTGGTGAGAAGGTAAGAGATGCTTAATGTTGAGTTGTGGTATTGCTTAATGTTGAGCCTGTTGCCACCTCCCGTGGTTGTGCATGTGTGTACTGCTATGTATTCTTTTATTCATGAGCATGTGAATCCATGCCAGACCCCATGCTGGAGAAGGAACCAAGTTACTTACCTGTAACTGTTCTCCAGCATGGGTCTGGCATGGATTCACATGCGAACCCTCCCACCTACCCCTCTGCGGCTCTTCACTTGGTCATACTGCCACTTCACGTGCTACCAAATCTCAAGATGGCTGCCAGAGGCGGGGCTTAGGGAGATCGCAATCATTGGCTGTGGTCAGTATGACGCAGAGATTAGTGATTGGTTACTGCTACGAAAGACAGATCAGAAACGAAACTGATACTGATTTTTCTTTACCGAGGATTCCCAGCCTGACGACGGGGAATATTCATGAGCATGTGAAGCCATGAGCATGTGAATCCATGCCAGACCCATGCTGGAGAACAACTGTAACTTGTTCCTTGCCTACAAATGTGGAATTCACTGCTGTGGTATCCCCACATTTTTTTTCATAAAAGTGAATGGACCCAATGATTTACTGTGGTCCTTTCTCCCATGATCTACATTGGAATCTGAGGAGATTTGCTGGCTATACATTTTATTCCTGTCAGCGAAGGAATGGGAGGAATCTGGTTTCTCTGTGTAGGTGCATTGAGGATTGAGGGCATTTAGAAATATTTGTAAAATTCGACCAGGAAGGTAAGCTGTATGTTATGATGGATTTCGAGGATCTGGCCTGTTGGACAGATTTTAGGAGGCCACCATAGTTATGGTTAACAGGGATCTCTGAGAGTTTAGTAAAAACCCAATCAGGGTACAGTGAAGTGTGTTGAAGCCTTAGTCTCAGGAAGGTGTGAGTGGGGTTAGGAGCTCTCAATGAGTCCCCACAATATAATAAACAATAGTCCAATTTAGACAGTTATACAAAGTTATTTATTTAGGCCTTTAGAACACATTGAAAAATGAAGCTAAATCACATAATACTCTATAATACAAATATATACAATCACCACTATGTTCACTTAATATAACTCATCAAATAACTCAACCAAACAATGCAGGTAAGCAATGCAGATGTAGTAGTATGATGTGAACCAATCACAAGTACAATATCCTAACTTTAGAAGTCCAAACCCTTAGATGAATGGCGAATGGGCCCCAAAAATCACAGGGACCAACACAATGTTTCTCAAAGGCATTAGTTCGATTTAAAAAGGATACAGGAGTCTCTAGTAAACTAAGGTTTGTCCAATACAAGATATTACATAGGACCTACTATACCGCGGTTCGTTTACACGGGATGGGGAGAGTGCAGACCCTAATTGCCTGAGGTGCGGGGCAGAGGTGGCCACCTTCTGGGACTGCCGCAGGATTAGAGGCTCCTGGTGAGCTGTTAGGAATGCGCGATCAGGGATCCTGGGGAGGCCGCTTCCGGGCTGCCCAAAGCTCTGCCTACTACATGTGAGGGTGGATATGGATTTTTACCGGAAAGAGCAGCATCTGATCAAAACGATACTGATGGTTGCGGAGAGGGATATTGGGGTGCGGTGGAGCGGTGGCCCTGAGGATCGCTACGTGGAGAAAGGGAATGGATTATTGTCATCTGGAATACCAAGTGTATAGAGATAGGGGCTGCCCCAAGAAGCATAACCAGATATGGGGCAAATGGCAAGATTCAGATTGAGGATCTTCATCAGGGAGGGGATTTTTGGATTGTTGAATATCGAGGGGGGGGGCGTGAGCCTCAGGGGTGTTGGGGGGGGGGAGGAAGGGGAGGAGGAATGAAAGTATGGGAGGTTAGGTTGGCGGGCGACTTAACAGATGGGGTTGGGGGGAAGGGGTCCATCAACATAAGGCATGTCATTGTTCTCTGTATCTGTGACTTGAGTACTTTTTTGTTGGAAAATGTAAGAAGAATTGTTTATTAAACAAACAGGGTGCAATGGACCTGTGATGGTGATTGGTTTCACACCAATAAAGTTCAGTAACAATTTACCAGCAGATAGGTACGTTTTCTGCTTTCATTTAGACCCAAGGCTATCCCAGAGGTAGGATTCCTGAGGTTCGATGACCAAAGGTGAGTGGAGGGGAGACAGGAAACAAAGGTACTTGCTCCCAATGTTATTCTATGGAGGATGGAAGGGATAGGCACAGGCATGATTACTTAGCCCCTGACTCCGATTTTCCCAGATGTTATGATAGATCGTCTGGGGGGTCGCTGGAGGCTCTATCTTCCACCCTTGACTCGAGAGAGGTGCCCAGGGGTCTAAGGTTCGAGAATTCTTCCAGCCGGATGCAAGTGCAAGATGCAATCCTTTTTGGGGAAGAGATGCAGAATCCAACGATGCAGAACTCTTCAGGACACTTAATTGAAATATGGCAAGCACACCTTTATTTTTGCTAATTTCAGGAGATGGGTAGTGGTTTCCAAACCGAGTGGGTTTAAATGATTTAAAGGTGCACGGGATAAATAAGTGACTCTGGCATAACAAGGCACATTCAAAAGTAGCAATTAGTGTCTGTCCAAAACATATGGACACTCCTGTCACATGCACAGATATTTTACTGAAGAAAGCTTCAGTCAATATTTTAATTATATTCATAAAAGGTCATTTGATGCATGCTCTGAAAAAAATCAATCATTGTTTAATTTACTAATGCTGTTGATATAACAGTCAAGTCTTGCATACATTGGTGCATACACAGAGCATGCATCAAATGACCATTAATGAATATAATTAAAATATTGACTGAAGCTTTCCTCAGTAAAATAGGTGTGCATGAGACTACCGACGATCACTGTTTGCAGGCGACGAAAGGGAGCCTTCTAGTTGCGGTCACAGAAGCTGCTCCATGACCGGTTCCCTTTAAGATAGGCGCTGGAGTTCAAGCAGTAGGTGACGTGTGGCACAAGCTGGTGACCACCAACGTTCCGGACTCGAATGATTACGGTTCTGGTGAGATAGCCCACGGAGAGCTGGTCATTCCACCATTCAGTCCAGGGACACTTCCAAAGGCTTCGAAGGGTTGGATCGTTGAGACTAGTTGGTCCCAGTAGTCCAAGGGCTGAAGCACCGTTCAGGGTCTGCGGCAATCAGGCCGCGGAGCAGGGCTTCACTGGACTGGACACTGGGCCACTTCGCCACTTCAGGAGTTGTCTTGGGGTCACCAATGGTCTACTCTTCGTCAAGATATTCTTGGCTCCAATGTATATCTGAAGAATAACTGCCGAAATACTCCCCTTATCCCAAATCTGAGCTGAAAGCAAGTTCAAGTCCACCAATGGTAAGGATCTGCACCATTCAAACAGCTAGTAGTTGTCCATTCAAGGACAATTACTGGTTTTGCATCTGCCCCAGCAGCAGTCTTTCTGGCACCAGTGATGTGGACAGGGACTACACACACAAATGCTCTGCGAAAGCAGCAGCTTTCCCAGGCAAGTGCATGACCTCTTAAGGAATTTTCTGACCTGAGAAGGCAGGTAGAAGGCCAATCTCCAATATGACCAATGAACAAGCAAACATCTTGTGGCACAGCATGTTTAGTAGCCATCCGCAGTAAATACAAATGTGCACACCAAAAATAATCCGAAAACAGTAAAAATGTAACTGCTGCCTCCAGCTTGCCTTTAGGCACATATACAGTTCCATGTGTAAAAAACTAGGGTTATACAAAAGTATTCCCACGGCACTGCATTGTAAGGTATATAATGCAATATAAAAATACAAGAATTCCAAAGGGAAACAAAGTTTCCTAGTACTGATAGTCTGACCGATCAATTTCCCCTTAACAAGTGAGTAAAATGCCAAGGGAAGTGAAGCTGAAGGCTTTACTTCTCTTCAAAAAGTGAGGACAGTATCAGAAACAGAGCAAAACAAATGCGTTTCGATTGGAAACTATGGGGGCAATGTTGCTAAAAGAAAATCTTTCTGAACAGTAGCTAACGGTTGGATGATATTATCTTGTCTGGGTAGAGAGGTCCTGAAACTACTAACCTTAGAATGATCTAGCCATTTTGGGGGCATCCTTGTAGTGGGGGGGGGGGGTTCAGAAAGAGTTCCATACATATAGCTTGTATATTCCTGAGTCCAAGACAACACTATTGTGCAATTGGGAAATTAGGCTATGTGATGAGTTCACATTTGAAGAGCCTTATCGGCATGTTTGCCGGGCTATGGGATCCGAGGATGCTTGCTAGTACTGGGAAGAATCTACCCAGATGTTGTATGATATATGATATTTTATTTGTATTGCGCTCATACACAAGTGTTTCAGAACGCGACGAGGCAAGGGAGGGGAATAAGTTAGGACAAAACAATGATTTTACTAGGCCCAGTGACATTGAGAAATGCGCAAGTTCAGGGGAGAGGGAAAGGGTAAAGTGCAAAGGAGATGGGAGAAAATGGAAAGTGCTGAGCACGGGATAAAACAACACGAAAGGTAGTGCAGCCAGCAAGGTGGCAAGTACAGGTTTTGAGCACAGACAGGGGTGTCTGGTAAGTGCAGGTAAGGGGACTGTGGGGTAACAGATACAGACACAAATGCAAGGGGCAGTGCGGGTTAGTTGGTTGGGTGGGCATGAACCTGGGCCAGAAAACAGAGGGTAACAGGTGCACTTTACCGAAGCAGAACAGATCAGCAGGGGAGAGGTAGAGCGAAGGCAGAGGCAAAGAGAAAGTTCTTAACGTGCTTCCGGAACCAGAGAAGTTTCAGAGTGGCAGGGAGGCTGTTCCAGAGGGAGGCCCCTGCCGAGGAAAGAGATCTACCACCAACTTGTTGCTTGGAGAAACGACTGACCCTGAGGGAGTTGGAGGAGCGAAGAGCTTGAGTAGGAAGGTATTTACGGAGGGAAAGTTGAAGGTACATTGGACCCAGGCACAAGAAAGCCCTGTGGATAATGCAAAGGGTCTTGAATTTATTCCTTGTATACTGTAGGTGCCTTTCCCCGGCTTACTACGTGTGAGAGAAAATAAAATAACCAACACCACCCCTATCGGGGAAGGAGGCACTGAGACCCGGCTGCAAGAGTTCAAAGGATGGTTTATTTCTCCAGCTAGGAAATAACCCACAAAACCCCTTCCAAACATTTACATCACCCATATATATATCAATTAAAGTAACTCTAACAAAAAATACTAAATGGACCCGATTGGCTAGGCGGTGTGGTGCTGTAAGTGTGGGTGGTATCTCTTCCTTCTGGTTGGCTGAGTGGCTGACGAGATGACGGACGTCAAATATCTTGTGCTCTACGCAGGTCAGGGTCCGGTCACTGTGGTCACTACCTAAGCTAATATGTTGCATTCGTAAAACACTAAATAACAAATTATCTAAACATTTTATGCTACTTTTCATATGTCTACACAAGTTAGTCAGTACAATTGGGTCATTTGTGGTTTTAATTGGAGGCCTTGACCTTTATTGTGCATGTAAAAAACAATCAAGCTGTGTTTCACATATCTCCTAAGCTTTAGACCTATTAGTATAAGTAAAAACATATATTGTGGTAGGATGCTTAAGGTTAGTAGTGGGTGTGTTGGGTGGGTTTTGCAGCACAGGCGAGGGTCTGGCACGTGAAAGAAATACCTTACAGGGAGCGCAGGGTCAGGATGGCAATAAATTGCTCTAAATGGGGGTGGGTGGCTTGCACGTTTATGGGGACAAATGAGCAGAAAGTGCTTAGCTCATCCTGGTTCACATGCTGGTTCTCATGCTAGCAGTGATCTCAGAGGAAGAAAGCTATCATATTGGTTGTTGCAACTTTCTCCGGCTTCAGCGTGAGAATGAGAGCGCAGAGCTTTCCTTCGCTGGGGGAGTGCAAGGGTGGGGGCCAGCCAGCTGCCTGTGCACTGTGTGTGTCTCTCTGTCCTTGGCTGCTGCGGTGGAAGGGGAGCTGAGCATTGTTGTACTATCGCAGTGAGGCCTGTTTACCCAAGATGGAGTCGAAAGGGGGCACAAAAGATGGATGCTCCGTGTCCTGCTCGGTGGTCCCATCTATGTAGTGGTCAACCGTGGTTAACTTTACATAAGGGCAAGGGGCAAACCCACTACCAGAGGCACGTGGTCCAAGCCTTGTACGGAGGAGTGTACGGCGCGAGGGGGCCTAGGGGCCCCTCACTCCCATACAATACTAATAGACCAAGGTTTGAATTTATTGAGTAAGTTTATTGCCGAAGTCAAAGAGCTACTCCACATTACCACCTTGCGAACTTCTGTGTACCATCCCCAAATCTATGGCTTGGTAAAAAGGTTCAATTAAATCCTGAAACTATTTTTACGAAAATTGGTGGACAGGACGGGAAAGACTGGGACCGAATGAGCCTGTGTGCACTATTTTCAGTGAGGAAAACCCCTAGTCTTCCACAGGTTTCTCTCCCTTTGAACTGCTCTATGAGAGCGAGCCCAGAGATGTCCTGGACGTGCTCCGGGAAACCTGGGAAGAACGAGAGGAGGCACCCATTCCCATCTCTCAAAAACCGCCACCAGAATGCGAGAACATATGAAATTGGTTCAAGACTTAGTTTGTACTGATATGGAAAAGGCCCAGAGCCAACAAAAATCCACTTATGATACAACAGTGGATTTAAGATCATTCTCCATAGGACAAAAAGTACTAGTCCTCTTACGAACCTCAGAAAACAAACTTGTCTCCAAGTGGCACAGACCTTATGGGATAGTTGAACGAACGGGAACTTGTACTTATAAAGTTGCCTAACCGGACAGAAAACAGAAGGTCCATTTGTATCATGTAAGTCTCTTGAAAGAGTGGAAAGAGAACCAGTCAGCCACCCATGCCAAAGTACTAGCCTGTCTGGTTCCCGAAGAGATAGATAACTTTGACTTAATTCTTCCTGAGTTATCTATCCAACAACAAGAAGATTTAAAAGATGTAGTGGTCACATTTCCCGATGTATTCTCAGAAACACCAGTAACAGTAAAAGGCACCTACAAATATATTAGAACACCCAATGGTAAAGTGGATAATTTAAAACCGTATAGGCTCCCAGAAGCCTGTAAACAGTGATAGAGGAAGTGAACAAAATGCTGAAAGCTGATATTATTAGTTTAGTTTAGTTTATTATTTATGGGGCGCGCCATACCCTGGGGCATCAGGGCGCACAGGACAAGAATATGCTCAACTTAGTTACAGGTACAGAAGTAGGAACAGTACACGGGTATCATACAATATACAATATACAGTAGGCATATATATACACGGCCGGAACTAGGTCCAGAAACAACAGTTTTACAGCTGTGGGTATACTATCAGGAGTATACAATAATATATACAGTAGTAATATACAGGTATCAGGAACATTCCAGTGCAAGAGGAAGTTGATTTAGATAGTCTGGTATAGGGGTGCCTGTGGAGCTTCAGTTAGTTTGCCAATGGAAACACTCAGGACAGGGTAGTTAGGCGTCGTTTGCTCTCAGCCAATTGATCAAGTTCTGCCTGAATTTCGCAAAGGGCTGGGGTTCTCTGATCCCAAGGGGTAGTGAGTTCCACAACTGCGCTGCCTTGACTGGGAAGCTCTGTCCTCCTATAGACGCGAGTTTAAATCGCGGGACTTGTAGGCAGTTAGCATTTGCTGTTCTTGTGAGTCTGGTCGAGGTTCTAGGGTGTAGCCTATCCTTGAGGTATGGTGGTGCTTTGTTGTTGAGGCACTTGTGGGTGAGGGAGGCAATTTTTAGTTGAATTTTATCCAGCGTGGATAGCCATTTATGTTCTCTTCTTACCGAGGATATATGCTCCTTTCTGCTAATCTTGAGAGCTGCTCTCAGGGCATTGTTCTGGAGGACCTGAATTTTATGAATAGTCTGTTTATTAGCCCCAATGTATAGTCCATTGCAATAATCCAGGTTGGATAGTATGAGGGCTCTGGCAAGCGTGATGCAGCTGTCTGTAGAAAGGAATTGTTTGCTCGCTCTGATGAGTTTGCATGTGTATGCGGTAGCTGAGGCTAGGGAGTTAACTTGTTTAGCAAAGTTCAAAGTGGCATCTAGGTAAAAGCCTAGGGTCTTCACTTCCTTCGCTACTTTTATGTTGTTCCCATCGATAATGAAATTGGCATAATCCGGGCTGAGTTTGGTTATGTATGTCAGGGTGCCTAGGATAATGAGTTCAGTTTTGTCATTGTTCAGGCATAGGCCGTGTGTGGCCATCCATGCCTGAACGATGCTGTAGATTTTATTCACTGAAGCCAGATCCCTGACGTAGTCTCCTGAAAGCGGGAGGAGGATCTGGGTATCGTCTGCGTAATTGGTGTAGGCAATACCCAGATGATCCATTTGAGCCCTCTTAAAGCCCATGGTCCTCTCCTTTCGTGTTGCTCACTAAACCTGACCGTTCCTGGAGATTCTGAATAGACTTCATTCAAGTTAATGCCATTTCGCACTTCGATGCCTATCCCATGCCACACATCGATTACCTAATTGATAAACTCGGAATAGCCACCATTCCATCTACCCTAGATTTAACCAAAGAGTACTGGCAAGTTCCCATATATGGGCCAGATATAGATAAGACCACGTTTTCAACGCCTCTAGGACTATTCCACTTTTGAGCGCTGACTTCTGGCTTGCAATGCGCACCAGCCACTTCCCAACACCTCATTTATCAAATCCTGCAACCCTAATCCGATTTCTGTGTAGCTTATATTGGCAATATCGTCATTTATAGTAAGACTTGGGAGGACCATCTCTTCCATCTTTATACCATCATGAAAGTCCTCAAACGCTGGCCTAACTGCTAATCCAGCAAAGTGCAGATTGGCCCAATCAGCCATAAAATACCTTGGCTGCTTCGTAGGGAATGGGAATGTACAGCCCCAACATGAAAAGGTAAAAGCCGTCTTAGATACAGCAACCCCCAAGATGAAAAGAGATCTTAGATCGGGTTAATAGGATATTACTGTAGGTTTGTCCCCAACCTTTCTGACAAAAAAGACCGGCTGACTGATGAACTTAAGAATGCTGAACCCCAGAAACTTCATTGGAATGAAGAGGATGAGATAGAACACCTTGAAATAGAGACTGTACCAGAACCCAATACTGGAAATAGTCGACTTCTCTAAAGAGTTTGTATTACAGATGGATGCCTCCCTTACAGGGTTAGGAGCCGTTATGTCCCAGGTTTGCAATGGATTGGAACACTCCATAATATTCACCTGTTGCAAGCTTTTCCCACGCAAAAAAAATTACTGTGTTGGAACTAAAGGCCCTGGCCATCAAGTGGGCCATTATCCATATTAGATACTACCTATTGGGACGATAATTCACACTTGTTACAGACAACTCACCTCTAGTTTGGATTAGCCAACACAAAGACTCCAACCGTCGGGTTATGCTGTGGTTGCTAGACCTACAACCCTATTGTTTCACCGTGGAACACCGAAAAGGAAAAGACCAGGGAAATGTAGATTTTCTTTCCTGGTTCCCCTTGAAACAAATGTGCCTACATCGCATGGAGGAAGGGTATGTGAGAAACCTGAAGGTGTCTCTCTGACTAGTCCCCGGGGATCTGTCATCCAGGTGGCCAGGACACGGCCATGGCTATTGGGTCCAGTTCCTGGGGGTGGACCAATGAGGGAGGATCACGTGGATGGGGAAGTCCTCAGGGAGTGGAAGTGGGACACTGACGGGTGAGACGCAGTATCCCTCTTCTTATAATACCCTTTCCCCATCCTACCAGGTAGATACTCAAACACTCTGCCCCCCCCCCCCTTTCCAACACACTTTTGCACACCACAAAAGAAAACGGACTAACACCAGAGCCCTATTCCTTTCATGTCCCAACACACAAGGGTCGGGCAAAGTCGGGCAATTGACCAGAATCACACACACCTGCTAGGGTAGGAGCCCTGCTGCAGAAAGGTATCGGAATCCACCACAGTAACGCTCCATCTTACCGTACTGCTACAGTTTTATTTCACTAACCACGCTGCAAGACACGTGGTTGCACCTAAAATGGCCGCTGCTCTGTCGCTGCATTACAGCATTTACCTGGCTCTGTTCCGCCGGAAGGCGAGAGCCGGCATCCCCCACTCAAGGCACTCCTTAAGGCATCCGACCTGTCTGCGCCTGTCCGCGACGGTTTGCATTCGGTCGAACAGTTCTACTGCTCTGCCATCCATCTTTGAAAGTATTCCTTCATGAAGTGATCCCGCTCTCCATATTCACGACCCCGACCACAGTGTTATCTACAGCTTTCAAAGTTAAGCGCCGGGGTATACTGCACAGGTAGAACTTCACTTGTTTCTGGCACACGTGCCACCGTGTAATGCTACCTACGATTTACATCCAAACAAGGCATTCTGAAACTACGGTAACCAGCCATGAAACGCACGCCACCCCATATGTCACGCCCATACGACTAACTACAAGCCCGTTCCCGGACTCATCATGACCATTGCGGTAAGAGCATAAAAGACACCGCCTAATCTAGTTACTTGAAGCTATGCTGTTTGATGGACTAATCCAGCAATTTACAAAAAACTGTTTCTACATATCCACCCCAGCACCACACACCGATATCTTAATGGCGACTGTAACATACTAACTGTGTACCATGTTACTTCTGCCAACCAATTCTATGTATCAGTTGGAATGAACAGCCTTATCCCGCTAGCCGTGGCTAATTGAATTCACTATTCCAACTGTATTTCTTGCTAACTGACTTAAATATTCTGTTATGCCCGTACAAATTGAACTAGCCTACCTGCTGCCCCAAACAATTGAATCGGCTCACTTTACTGTATTGCCTGTAATTTAAACTAACCCACTCTGACACCACTATCATTGATCCAGCCTACTCTGCAACACCTGCTTTATGTACGCGATTTGCCGTATCTAAGCCTACCTGTTGCCTTAGATAACTGATTTAGCCTACTCTTGCCCACAACGTGAATTACTTCATCTTGTTGCCACTAGTATTGAATGAGCCTATTATGCTTCACTTGTTTCGGATAATTGACTTAGCTGCTCATGCTCTTTTCCAATTATGCCTGTTTTGATGAATAGTTAGTGCTACTACACTGCTTAGCATTGCAACAACTTACAAAAACCTAATATGTCACTAGCATTCTACAAGTGAGATCAGCCTACTCCACTGTACTGACTATCTGGTGTTAACTTGCCTCAGACTGATGACTAGCCTTGTGACAAAATTGCACCACTAATTCTGCCTACTACCGTGCCCATGGCTCAGAATTGAACCTGCCTATTGTGCCCATTGCCCTGCTGTGAAATTGGTTTGTGCCCATTTGCTCACATTTGAACATGCATATTGTGCCCATTGCCCTGCTGTGAAATTGCTTCGTGCCCATTTGCTCACATTTGAACGTGCTTATTGTGCCCATTACCCAGCTGTGAAATTCCCTTGTGCCTATTGCTCTGAATCCAACAGCCTTCTGTTCACACTGTATGTCCTCCTGGATCTACTCACATCACCTAGCATCACGCCCATTGACCTTCTGGAACAGCCTACAGTGCCCTTTGCTTTGATTCTGCCCCTCATGACATATATGGGACTAGCCCATTTTGAATTACATGTGCTCTGCCTGTGGTTGAACTAGCCTGCTCCTCCACCTTTCTTACCAGTCACAACTATGTGCCCCAGAAAGTCCCAGGCGATCCCGCTATTGTGCCTTATCTTACTACTAACCTGTTTAATTATGTTTTTTTCCACATCCACCTTGCCCCACTTCGGACAGAAACACCAGACTCCGAGCTAGATTGCCCTGCCTCTATGAGCCTGCAACTCACTGCAACAAGGTCTCTAAGGCCCAGTATAAATCCACCTCACGGCAATCTGAAGCACTTCCCAGGCCTAAACTCATTCCCATAAAACTCCAGAATATGCCTAATTCAACTACTGTATCTGGAGCCTTGATCAACACCAAATCCTTAGTGGCCCACGCTACAGAAATAGCTGATATCTTACTATCTGATGACCTCGACCTTCTGGCAGTCACAGAATCCTGGCTGCACGAAGCAGCAGGCCCAGCGCTTGCTATTGCCATTCCGGAAAACTACCAACTAACCCAATAGTAGAGGAGGCGGTCTTGTTATTATAGCAAAAACTAACCTTGCTTTAAGACTACTAACACAACCTTCCCTTAAATCATGTGAAATGCTCATAGCTAAACTGCCTATTTCCAATAATTGTACGCTTACTATTTACCTAATATATAGGCCACCTGGCCCCATCGGCACCTTCGAGGAGGACCTAGCTAGCCTCATAGCCAATAACACTAAAGAATCTTCACAACTCCTACTACTAGGCGATCTTCAGCTAGGATTCAATGATCCTGAAGATAAACCAGCCCAATCTATAGCTAGCATGCTAGCTGAACGTGGCCTAACCCAAAAAGTCCTCATCCCCACGCACGACAAAGGAAGGACCCTCGATTGGGTTGCCACCTTGAACTGCGTCATCACTATCAATAAAATTACCCCCCAACACTGGACAGACCACTACTTAATCAACTTATCCTCAACTCTAGACAAACAGATTACCAAAGACAAAGCCATGGCACCCCCCTACCTACTAGAGCCAAAAGAAATCACACCAGATAACTTCCTGCCACTCCTACTCCCTACCATTAATGCTCTCCCAACAACTCGATCCCGAACTCCTTGTGGAGAGCTACAATAACGCCATGAATAAAGCCTTAGAAACCATTGCACCTTTGAAGTCACGTAAAAGCAAACAAGCCCACCTTAATGCCTGGTTCACCCCTCACCTAAAAACTGAGAATGCAAAAAAGGAAACTAGAATCTCACTGGCGACACACTCCTTCTGATGAAAACAAACTGCAACTCAAATTTTTCGCCAACAAATATAAAAAAGAAATCCTACTCAGCGAAAGGATCTCCAACCCAAGTTCCAACACTAAGGAATTATTTGCTATACTAAGGGAACTGGAATCCCCTGTACCTCCACCTGACAATACACCCAATGATAAACAATGGTGCACCAGCATCCAAGATGCCCTAGCTAACAAAAATAAAACCCTTCAAACCAAAATCTCCAAAAAGAAAGCTTTCCTGTCTCCGTGCGAGACACCATCTACCAACCCTACCACAGTCACACCTAGCGCAAATCCCTTCAAATTCGCCAAAGTCTCCATCCACGAAACTGAAAAGATTATTGCATCACTCAAGCCTTCCAATTGTAGGGCGATAACTGCCCAGCCCAAATAATTAAGGATGCAGCAAGGGACGTAGCCCCCTTCATAACTAAACTGATTAACGCTTCCTTCTCCACTAACCCCATCCCTAGCAACCTTAAAGAATCGTGGGTTCTACCTCTCCTCAAGAAGCAAACTCTAGACCCTTCCATCCCCACCAACTATAGGCCCATCACCACAGTACCCTTCCTCCTCAAGATAATAGACAGAGTAGCTTATTTACAAATTCAGCGTTACCTCAAATCTAACCAGCTCCTAGGTGTCCGCCAATCTGGATTTAGACCACAACATGGCACAGAGACTGCCTTAATTGATCTCAAAACCCAAATTGACGAACTTAATGACAAGGGAAACACTGCTATGCTACTCCTCCTCGACCTGTCGGCGGCCTTTGACCTGATGGATCACACAGTCCTGTGTGAACACTTGGCATCGGATGCCCACTTCTCAAGTGAGGCTATAGCCTGGGTCCAATCCTTTTTAGCCAACCGAACTAAGAGTTTTCTCCACATCAGCAGACCCCATCAAAATGACCTGCGGTGTACCCCAAGGCTCCTGCGTCTCGCCAACGATGTACAACATATTTACCAAGCCCCTATTTGACAAATTGGATAGACTGGGTGTCACCTACACTAATTATGCAGATGACACCCAGATCCTCATTCCCCTTTCGTGCAATTTTGTCTCCGATACGGCCTTGGTAAAAGAAATATACCTCATCATTCAGGCATGGATGGCCACTCATGGCTTTTGCCTGAATGATGACAAAACTGAAATTCTGCTCCTTGGTTCTGCTGCCAATCTAAAGAAACTCAGCCCAAATTACTCTGCTTTCAACATTGATGGCAACATAATCACAGTAGCCAAAGTAGTGAAAACATTAGGTTTCCACCTTGACTCCTCCCCGACATTGCATAAACAGGTTAACTCACTAGCATCCTCCACTGCCTATACCTGCAAGCTCATTAGAGCATGCCAACCCTTCCTAACTCAAGCAAGCTGCATCATCCTTGCTAATGCTTTAATACTCTCCAAACTCGACTACTGCAATGCCCTGTACTTGGGAGCTAACAAATACATCATTGACAAAATGCAAACCCTGCAAAATAATGCCCTTAGAACTGCCCTCAACTTACCTACTTGAGAACACATTTCTAATATAAGAAGAGAACAGTGGCTAAAAATCAGCGATAGAATCTCACCTAAAACAGCCTCACTAATGCAGCTCCCACCTACCGAGCAGAGGGAATAGTGAGAAGAACATCTACTCGCCCTACTAGAGCTGCCAACTCCTATTGCCTACAGTTACCAAGATTAAAGCTTTACAAAAAAAAAGGCGACAGCAGTTTCCCGGTGAAGGCTGCTCAGTACTGGAACACACTCCCATTAGATATTAGAATAGATCAATCCTACTACAGCTTCAGATGTAATATTCTCAAATGGCTACACTCTAACGACCCCCAGGTTTAACCACTTAGCCTCTGAATCCTGTCCTCACGCTAACACCTCTGTTTGTACATATGTATAGTCTCTCAATAGATTGCTTAAATACCTACTTGCAATGTTATATTTACCCCTCTGTACCCTTGTGCCTTACTCTGTAACTAAGCTCTAAGTATCCATGTATTTTGTTCTCTGTTGCGCCCAGTTACCTTTGGGTTTGGTGCGCCATACAAATTAATAAACAAACACACAAGCAAACATGGCAGTTCAAGAGGAGAAAGGCGGCAAGAATCGAGAGGGTGACAAGCAGAGAAGCGACCTTGCCCTTTTCCTACCCAGACCCTGAAGCCTCCGCACAAGGAATCGTAAGACCGCAAACAATAGCCAGCGTGTGTTGCAGTAGATGTCAATGGTACACTGAGCATGCCTATGCTGAAGCAGGACAGAGAGATGCCTGCTACCGTGGTACCGTCCTTGACTCCAGATACATGAAAGCAAAGCGGTTCATTCTAGCCGGTGAGTCGAGGGGAGAGCTGATAATAAATTGAACTGTGTTGCACGAAAGTCGCAAAGTGTCAAATTAAGGGAAGTTCAAAGAACTGTTAACATTAAGGGAAAACCAGTTGCAGAGGCGTCCGGCACCATGTGGGTGCTCACCTGAGAGACTCTGGTTGATCCCGAGTTTGTTGAAACTACCGATACCAGAAGGCTTTGGGAGAGCCGCAATGAAATGGTCAAAGTGTTCATACAGAGGTGTAGCAAAATCATGTGTACATTTGAAAGTCTTTGACCGACAAACCATTGGAAAGCTAAGGGAGGTGAATCCTGAAAAGCGAGAAAGCAAAAGGAGCATTGTGC
Organism: Ambystoma mexicanum; assembly: GCF_040938575.1. Lineage (NCBI taxonomy): Eukaryota > Metazoa > Chordata > Amphibia > Caudata > Ambystomatidae > Ambystoma > Ambystoma mexicanum. Next base: position 184,297,151 of record NC_090931.1, on the reverse strand, counting down.
TGACAGGAGTGAACACGACAGAGGGAGGTCCACAGTGAATTGCTTAAAAAGACATTAAAACTTGTGAATGCAACAGTTGAGATCGTTTGGAAAAAGCTGTAGTCGTCCCAAAAGAGGGAGGCTAACATTTGAGAGGGGTCTGAGCCCGGAAGAGGGTGATCCAGGGGTGAAAAGCCATCACCCAACGACAAGTTAATGCCGTAGTGAACCCACCGGAGGGAGGCAAACATATGAGAAGGGTCTGAGCCCGGAAGAGGGGGGGGGGGGGTCATCACACAACGTACATTGTAAAGGAACATTTTGTTTCTTTTTGAACACATAAGGTCCTCTGAGGCAAGTTACTTAACCAGAAGAAGGTCCTGATACCTGAGAACGGAACTGTCGTCTTGAACTGGGAAAGCTTGAGTGTGTACTATGCTTGGGAGTCCCGCCTTGTCCCATGCTCAAAACGTGGGGAAGGGAGAACTCCGGCTACCACATCCTGACTTATCATTTGTGAACGCTCTTGTGACCACCGTCCCCCGCTCTTTGTATTAGTTGTAAGGATTGGCAATATTTTCTTTTTAGTATAGGCCCTTTTATTTGACAAGACGCTACTCGGACTGCCTTATTATTATTTGATGGTCATAGCTTGCCGCCATTTTAGATTTAGGCTTAAGATTAGGCATACAGTTTAATAAACACCCCTGAACTGTGATTACGTGTCTCTTTCCTGTTGCCACCATGAGTTCCTGACAGAGCCCATCCAGCCAAAGATCGGACATATAGCTGTGGAAGGCCTCACACGGAGCCTGCCCTTGGGTGGTAACGATGCGCGATATAAATCAACAAAACATAACATTAAGGGGGAAACCAAGCCACGTGGCCCCCCATGATGCAGATCAGGAGGAAAGGGAGATATCGTCTCATTCGAATGTAGATTGTCATCAAGATCCTCTCAAGGGAGTTCATCAGGAATGTGTTATAGCAGTTCCTTCCCTCTGCCAGGACCGGATTTTCGGTAAGGATTTGTAGCCTAGTATGTTAATTGTTCCTACCCAGGGATTGGCTGGGCCACCAGAGCTTCATGAGCGCAGGTGTGTTCAATTTATTTACACCAGCTTTCCTCAAAAGCGGACTAAACCATTGAAAGACTGGTCCTTCTTGGATCTGCCAGAGTCATGCATGTGCCGGAACGCACAGATGTAACCCCTGTGAGCTCAGTCGGTAATGCCCTAGTCCCTTTTGTGCTCTATTGCTCTTTCTCTGCGGTAGCAACAAGCATGTCTCCGATCGATTCCACCCTGGTAACCTGCTTGGTGCTAAGAAATCAGGGCTTATGCATTCACCACTAGAATCAACACAAAACGATTCATGCCTCACTGGGATACGTCTCCGCTTTTGCAAATACTCTTTGCAGCTGCCGATCAATGCACTTAACATTGGCCCAATGGTTTCCAGTGTGGCTGATTGGCCCTGGTGGTGCAGCTGAATTGCTGTTGAATCTGACTAAAGGATGTGCATGCAAGTTATATTGGTTGCCTGGGAATGATTTAATGAAATGGGACGTGCTTGCAATCCACTTGTCATACGATTGCTAAAGCACGTTACTATTTTGGAATTAATATTCCAGTTGCTTGATATTGCTTCTGTCGCCTTGATCTTGCTCTATTGTGCAATGGCTTAATGTTTATTCATGTAATGTGAATGATGGGCAATGAAATATTAACGTGACTAATGGGCAACGCTGGATTGCAGATTGGGCTGTGTGATTATTGATGGTAATGTGTAATGGAAAAATAATTTAATAATGATATATGGGCGGCTTATGGCAAGCATGTAGACTTGGTAAGCAATTACTTATTCATCTGTGTTGCTGTATGTATAAGTTATAGGGTAAAGGGCTCTGCTTGCCCCGGGAGGGTGGCGCGGGTGCGCGGTGCAGGAACAGAGATGCAGTCTCGGTGTAACAGAGAGGAAGCAATGAGGTAGCAGCCCCAAACTCCTACACGGCCCAGGCATCCCTCAGAATGCAGCTGCCTACCACAGCAAAGCAGGCAGCTGCTTAAAAAACACAGCCGGCAATAGCGCCCTTCCTCATAGGCAAGCCCCAGTGTGGACACTGTTCAGGATAGCACGCCAGGAGGAGCGGAGTGGGGCAAGGACATAGTTTAAATGAAAACAGCAGCAGGACAAAAAGGGGGACCGAATTGTAATAGCAGAGAGGAGGGGGTGCGAAAGCAGGAAATAAGCGCTTCCACAAACCACACTGCCTAACCTCCCTAAAAGAGAGCAGGAGCAACCCCCCAGGGCCTAGGGCGCCAACCAGACTGGGGGCAAACAACGCAGCAAACCACCAAGTGTAGGATTGGGGATGAGCAAACATACTCGAGTACTACTCCCCCTTACAGGCATCTATGAACAAGACGCTGCAGCACTAACCAAAATCTATACAGCCATCCAAACTTGGATGGCAGCTAATGGCCTATGCCTAAACTGAGACAAAATAGAGATCCTCATAGTTGGCACCAAAGAAACCTTAAACTCTCCCCACAATACAAAACCTTCAAAATCGATAACTCCACCATCACAGTTTCATCGGCTGTAAAAACCTTAGGAGTTTACCTTGACTCAACACAATCCATGTCACGGCAGGTAAACGCCATAGCGTCCTCCGCTGCCCACGCCACCAAGGTAATTAATGCAGTGAAACCTTTCCTCTCAACAAAAAACTGCCTGTCTATAGCTAGAGCCACAGTAGGCACCAAGTTGGTCTATTGCAATGCCCTCTTCCTAGGCACCTCGACAAAAAACATTTTAAAAAATGCAAGTCACTCAGAACAACGCCTTAAGAGCAGCCCTGAGTATTCCGAAAAGGGAACACATCTCCCATGCTAGAAAAGAGGCCCACTGGTTACCTATAAAAGAACATATCCTTTTCAAATCTATGGCCATTACTCACAGATGCCTCTCTGCTGAAGCCCCACCTTATCTATCCGAAAGGATCACCCACATCACGTCCTCCAGACCCACCAGATCACACTTGTCCAACCAGTCCTATGTACCGAACTTTCAAAAGAAGTAAAGCTGGGGGTTCTAGCTTCCATCACCTAGTTCCTAAAAACTGGAACGCCCTTCCTACGGCACTCGGGAACGAAAAATCATACCAAGCTTTCCGCAAACTGTTAAAAACCACCCTCTTCAACTAACTCTCTCTCCATAATGATTGTATGTGACATCTGTTTATAACAATGTGCATATTGTTTTTTTGTAACAGTATGTATCAATTACACTTGTAACTATTGTATGTAACCTGTTCAAACCACCTACCTTTGTAAATTATGTATCTTGAAATGACATGTACTAAGAGAGACTACTTGGCCAGCAGCCACGATGCCCCAAGGCAGATGTGCGCTATACAAACCCAAATAAATAAAAAAAAATAGAAAAATGGTGAAACGCTTGTGAAGCAGAGAACGCTGATCCCCCCCCCCCAACTGCACCCGCCTGATCAGACCTCCGCTTCAACCGCTGCACCTAGACTGCAAATGCTCCCGTCTCCTGAGGCGCACAACGCGCATTTAAAGTGAGGCCACACACGGACAACCCCTGCACAGGTCCGCAGCTCTTACCTGCAGCCTCAACTACACAAACTCACCCAGCACCCGTTCCCCAGGTCATACACCGCAAGATGAAGAAGCAGACGGCCTCCTCTGCTGCGGTCCTCCCCTCGCCCAAGAGGAGCACAGACAGCATCCCGCTGAAAAAGAAACAAAAAAGAAATGTATTTTTAAAAAAAATGCAAGCGAAGACAGCTTTCAAAGCTATCCCGACTTGTGACCGTATTTAATGACATGCACAGCTGCATCTAACACGCCGGATGCTCCTAAGTGACCCGCAGAGAAGTGCAAAACAACTGTACCCTGCAGTGGGGGACCACAAAGAGCAAAGCAAGCCCAGCATATTCATTAGGGGCTCACTGTGAGGACAGCATGTAGAAACTTCAGACTCTGGCCTCAAGGTTTACACTCTTAAGGAGAAGCCACACAGCCACAAGGTCTGAAGGCTGCTTCACCATACCACACCAAATCAAAGACTGCCTCCAAAATGACTTTAGGATAACAGCCTACATCAGCGGAAAGTGCCAGAGCAGAGAAAACAGCCCTCATAGGGGTGACACAGCACTGACAAATACCATTGCCTGCTACTTTACCATTGCAGTCCTCCTATGACAAAGGAGGTGCAGGGGTCTGCTGATGCCCCTGTCCGTATTGGAGGCTAAGATAAAGGGGACAGACTAAACAAAGGAAGTGGGGAAGCTGCGGGGCATTTCATGAAGGGAAGGACCCAGTGGATAGGGTGATATTTTCCTTTGCACATCCTCATGTTGCACCTCCGGCACCAGCTCTCACACAGTAGGAGGAAGAGGAGCAGGACTCGCACCTGTTTCCCTTACATTGAAGAGCTCAGCCATCATAGTATTCACACATAACTCACCCGCCCCTGCATGCTAATTCTTTTCCATGCATAAGGGATTATGTTCAGAGTGAAAAGAGGAGAAAGAAGCGAATAAAAAAAACATTGCGCTGCGTGTGTCCCCCACATGTGCTTTTCATTGCACACATGTGCTTTTCATTGCACATCTTCACGCTGTGCTTCCAACACCAGCCCCCACTCAGCAGGGAGAAGATGAGCAGGACACACTCCCCACACCCATATGAAGAGCTCAGCATTCATAACATCCTTGCATGCAGGTAGCAAATTCACAGCGTACTGCTATTCCACAGCTTAGCAGTTGTAGACTAGAAACATCGATCCTTCAAACCTGTAAACCCTGACTTGACAGAGCTCCTAACGAGAGGTAATGATGGGGTTCAAGTACCACAGCTCTGATTCTCCATGCTTGCCTAGAAATGGCATGCCATGTAGTGCACAACGTCATGGGTAGAGAGAACTCCAAAACATGCCCGACAGACACCTCTAGACCGCCACCTTTCCGCTCTCTAGCAGATCGAGCACATAAGGCGAAGGCAGGAAAACTCATACCAATCAAGGTAAAATCTCAAGAAGAGACGAGACAAATGAAAGTTTGCCTACTCAACACACGCTCACAAGATGTACATGACTTAATCATAGAGGAAGACATTGACATAGCCTGTATCACTGAAACATGGCTACAGAATCCTGTAGGACCAACATGCACCATGGCAGTTCCAGAGGGCTACGTGATACATCACAAAGAAAGGGAAAACGTGCACAGGGGGTGGGATGGGGGGGGGGCGAGTTGCCATTATCACCAGAAGCTCGATTCAAATGTTTCCAGCAACCACCTCAAGTGAGGGCTGTGAAATACTCCATCTCAAATACACCCCTACAGATAACAATTGCCTGAACACCATTCTATTATATAGACCACCATCCCTGATTTCTAAGTGTAATGAAGATTTAACACAGGAGTTAAACCCACTGAAGGGCTCAAACACTGCAACACTGGTCCTGGGGGACTTTAACAGATGGTACAGGAACCCCAAGGATAAAGACTCTATCCACCTAGAGAAATCCTGAACAACATCGATTTTTAAGTCAGAAACACAGAACCTACAATGGAAAATGGTAACCAACTTGATTGGGTAAATCACCAACAACTTGGAGACCAGTGGCTTTCAAACCAAACTATGTATTTGGTCAGACCACTTCTCCGTCCTATTCTCGTTGTCACTAAATATTCATAAGAGAAACAACAAAGAGAATGTACCGATCAAAATTAAAAAACGGAATTACAAAAACATCAAACCAACACATCTGGAACAATGTATACTCAACACATTAAAAAACACTAATGACGACGCGTCACGCCAACTTAATAGTGGATCAAATAGCCCCTCTAAGAACTAAAACAGTTAGACCAAATGGCAATCACCATAAATTGTTTAATAACACCCTAACCGCCTTAAAAAAAGAAAAGAGAAGTTTGGAGAACAGATGGAGGAAAAATCCCTCCCAAGAAAATAAGGACTGGTGAAAAAACATACAAATTAAGCACATGCGACGCCAAATGAAATTTCTACAATGAGCAAATTAATAAAGCCGGTAACTCCACGAGGAAATTGTTTGAAATACTAAAATCGATAGAAAAACCCATGTCATTAGCTCCTCCCTTTACTCCATCTAATGTGGACTGTGACAACGCACAATCAGCTTTCAATGCCAAAGTCAACAAAGCCAGGACCCTGCTCCGGGAGGCTCAAAAACAACTTTCAGACCAAATAGATCACTCAGTAAGAGCATCGATCATATGCCAACAGGAACCTTTCCAATTTAAAAATTTCACCACGGACGAAATACTAAGAACACTAATTTCAATGAGACCTACCACATGTGCAGAAAATGCCATTCCCACAAAACTCATCTTGGAAAATGCTAACATCTTTGCTCCATTCCTATCTAAAATGTGAACGCATTCTTCCGTGATGGACATGTCCCATGAAGCATCAAATCTGTTACCGTCACGCCTTTGGCAAAGAAACCGGATTCTGATCTAAGAGACCCTGGCAATCTGAGATTGATGACAAATTGCAATTTCTTGCTAAAAGTACTTGACAAGATAGCAACTGCCCAACTTCAAGCATACTTTATTTTTATTTATTTGGATTTGTATAGCGCACTGCAGCCCAAAGGCATTGAGGCGCTGTGTAGAACTTAAGGCTTGATTAAGGCTTACAAAGATGCCACCCAATGAGAGTAACTTGTTACAATGCAGGAAAAAATGGTTACAAGGTTGCATAGATACAAGTAAAGTGGTTGTGTAGGAATATAGAAACAGAGTACATGCGATAAAGCAGATAAAGAGGCTGGTTTTGATGGCCTTGCGAAAGGCAGAGTGAGACTCAATTAGTCTGATGTTCAGGGGTAAGGAGTTCCAGAGTGAGGGGGCAACCGCGGGGAAGCTGGAGCCACCTGCCCAAGCTTTTCGAGTTCTGGGAACAGACAGAAGGTTGGAGTAAGGAGTCCTGGATGGTCTGGGGGTAGTGGGTTTAGCTATCCTTTGGGCAAGGTGGGGAGGAGGGCCTGGCCGTGGAAGCACTTGTGGTAAGAGCAAGAGCCTTAAAGATGATTCTTTAACTGGGAGCCAGTGGACCTTTCTTCTGAGTTCTGAGATGTGTTCTCTGCGAGAAAGGCCTTTGGCAGCTCTTAGTGCATTGTTTTGAACAATTTGAAGCATTGCAACATTCTTAGCAGTTGTGCCTACAGGCAGGGCGTTGCAATAATCCAACCTAGATCCGATTATGGCTCTGGCGATGCAGTTTTGTTGGGACAGGAAAGGTCTTACTGAATTTATAAGTTTAGAATGATATGCTGAAGAAGAGGCTATGGCGTTAACCTGTCTGTTCATGGACAGGTCAGGTTCCAGGTAGATGCCTAAGGTTTTAATTGTTGGTGAGACGGTGATGGCGATACTGTCAATGGTAAATGAGGAGTATTGGTTGTCCAGTTCGCTCAGTGTGGAGGGGTACATTGAATCCAATAATGTGTTACACGGCGAGCAATCGGGATTTCGCATGGCTCATAGTACGGAGACCGCATGTTGGACCTGCAGTCACACATGCTAATCATTGTGGAAAAGAGGAACACGGGTCGCCTTATGCTGCTAGACCTTAGCGCGGCCTTTGATCTCGTTGACCATAATCAAATCAAATTGGCTTTAGCGAAGGTCGCAAATAGCTCCCCAGAAGCAATTAGATGGCTGGCCTCTTTCTGGTCCGACAGAAAATCCAGGGTTCACTGTGGTAACAACTTCTCTTTTGTGGAGACAATATAACTGCGGCGGGCCTCAAGGAGCCAGCCTGTCTCCTCTACTCTTTAATCTGTACACAAGATTCTTATGTCTGGTCCTCCACAAATTGGATGTCTTTTTCACCAACTGTGCCGACGACATTCAGCTGGTGGTGAAATTGAGTGGAGACTACAAACAGGATAGCGCAAGGGTGGAAAAAATCTACAAATACATTGAGAACTGGATGAATAACAACTGGCTATGTCTTAATGCAAATAAAACTGAGCTAATGGTCTTCGGTCCAAGCCATGCCAGAGCCAAACTTAATAGCTCATTTCAATCCTTTCAAATGAACAACATCCAAATCAAAGTGGTAGACAGAGTAAAAACATTAGGGATTTACATGGATTCGCCATGAGCGCCGAAGCCCATGTTCTCCAATTAAATAAGAACTGCGTTTATCACCTTCATCTCCTCAAGTCAATACGCCCCTACCTAAGCAAAGAAAATTGTGCAACAATAACCAGAGCCACTATCCTATCTAGGCTGGATTACTGCACCGCCCTTATGGTGGGGGGGGGGGGATAAGGGTCACATCGGCAAATGCCAAAACATCCAAAATAATGCGGTAAAGATTATCAAAAGGAAGTCCAAAAAGGAGCACACAAGCGAGGATAGAATCTACACTGGTTGCCATGGAGAAAAGAATTGCATTTAAGGCTATGACGCTGACACACAGATGCATACACGGGTCTGCCCCGTCTTACCTGAAAAACAAACTGGTCACAAACGTACCAAGATGGACACTCAGGTTGGATTCAAATAGTCAAATCGAAATTGCCAAATTCAAAAAGGCTAACTGACTTGGGAAAGCCTTCCATATTAAAGCATTATCGATGTGGAACAACTTGCCCATCTCTGTAAGACTAGAACAAAAATACACAAGTTTCTGGAAAAAACTCAAGACGCATCTGTTCAAAATGATAATCCGGTCCTAAGAAACTGATACCCCTAATGACTTTTTGAGCACCTTGTCCTCTGATTTTATGTGTTTTGTCCCTTTGTGTATATGTCAGCACCCTGATGCTTGCTAGCTGCTGGCGCAATATAAACTAACAAATAAATAAGGTTCAACACCATGTTCTACACAGATTGCAGGACCACCATTAGGATATAATCTACGCACTATACAGACTATAGAATGTCACATATGATTAGCAGATGGTGCGATGGGGTTTGAACGTATTGCTAGACGACCATTTGACAATTTGGTGGGACCTGCTTCAGTATACTGAAATTTCTAATGAATTTACTGATTGATTTAGTCTGATGTTACTCTACACACCCCAAATATCTTTGTAGAACTATTGACAGGATTAGAGTGGAGATAAGTACTATTTGGACTAATGTTAAAGTAGGCGCAGGCTTTGAAGTAACTATAGTTTGGAATAGCAGTAAACATGTACATATTGTAGCTCAGAATCACTTTGCAAGGATGCAGAGTGTTATGATTTGCATATCTTTGATATGTCTATATGGTTTGTGTTTGTATGTCTTTGTTGTTTGTTGTCTTGTGAATGCTAATATAATCCATGACCATCTGATGTGTCAAAATATGGTACTGGTTGGACACAGTGATGTAATTGTATCTCCGCCTCAAATAGATATCTATGGGATTGCTGCTCTATGATGAGTACAGCTATTACATCCAATAAATACCTAGGCCTTAGTGTCCTGTTTACAATGTTGGGAGCAGATAAGGGTAATTGGAAATGTCACGGGAACTGGCCACCAAATGGGTGAATTAACGATTTGTTCTTGGAATGTCAAGGGTCTAAACATCCCCAGGAAGAGCGAAGTCTTGACGAGATTAAAGAGAGGGAAAACAGATATTGCTCTTCTACAGGAGACCCACCTGTTGGTGGAATCCAAACGCCTCCTAAATAGCACACTGTTTAGTAAGGTATTAAACTATTATGCTTCCAAATCAAGAGGTGTCGGTATACTATTACGTAGGGGTCTGAACTTGATCCTAGAGAAAGTAGTTATGGATGAAGATGGGAGAGTGATTCTGATGGATGCTAAATATGACGGCAGAGTAATTACAATAAGATCCATCTACGGACCATGTGCAGTGGGGGGGAACGGCTTCTTTACAAAGGTATTGTCACTTTTAACCGAAATGAATGGGGAATATACTATCCTGGGGGGAGATTTCAATTGTGTTTTTGATGGCAGGTTAGACCTCTCTGCGCGTTGTAGATACACGGCAGAGAATATGAGCAGAGCATTTAACAAGTTCCTACGCAGCCTAGACTTGGTATACATATGGAGGTCTATGCATCCCGGTGAGAGAGAGTTTTCCTTCATCTCTTTTTTACATCCTAGGAGCAGGTGAGTGTGCGACCCCTTTCTGCTGCTTTTTTGTAATAGAAGTGCCCCCACGCCCTGTGTCCCCCGTGCTGCCCAGCCTCCCCTTCCTGGTCTTCCGTCGAGCTCCCGCCTCCCATCCCGCCCCCCACCCCTGATTGGCTGATTCCATTTGCCAGCGTTGGTGTATCGACCCGCTCGTTGCATCTGCTCCCATTTTAAACCCTAGGAGCAGGTGAGTGTGCGACCCCTTTCTGCTGCTTTTTTTGTAATAGAAGTGCCCCCAGGCCTCGTGTCCCCCGCGCTGCCCAGCCTCATCTTCCTGGTCTTCCCGCGCCCTCCCGCCCTCCACCCCTGATTGGTCCCAACGAGAAGGTCCCCCCTCTTTTTGCTAGTCCACCCAGGGCAGCCCTCTGCCCGGCAGCCCATCGGCTAAGGACCAGAGGCAAAGGACTGCTCCTACAGAGACGGCACCAGATCGTATCTGCAGGTATCCGCAGGAGAAGTGTGGAAAGGGCGGGGCCAGAAGCAATTACTTCACACCATACTACCCCACCACTCATCTAACAAAGCATCACCACTGTAAATTTGTTATATCTGTAATATATTTGCATTTGGAAACTGTCCTATACATGTGAAAGTGGAATTTAGAAGCGTGCCTGATAGCCGCTCATGGAAAGTTGTATTTAGAAGTGCGCCCAAGCGCCTCTGTGAAAGCTGAATTTAGAAGTGTGCCCAATAGCTTCTATGTGAAAGTCGAATTTAGAAGTGCATTTAGAAGTTGAATTTAGAAGTTTACCCAATAACCTCTCTGTGAAAGTTGTATTTAGAACTGTGCCCAATAGCCTCTCTGTGAAAGTTGGATTTAGAACTGTGCCCAATAACCTCTCTGTGAAAGTTGGATTTAGAACTGTGCCCAATAGCCTCCTTGTGAAAGTTGGATTTAGAAGCGTGCCCAAAAGCCTCTCTGTGAAAGTTGAATTTGAAGTGTGCCCAATAGCCGCTCATTGAAAGTTGAATTTAGAAGTTTGCCCAATAGCCTCTCTGAAACGTTGAATCCAGAAATGTGCCCAGTATCCCCTCTGTGAAAAGTTGAATCTAGAAGTGCATTTAGAAGTTGAATTTAGAAGTGCGCCTAATAGCCTCTCTGTGAAAAGTTGAATCTAGAAATGCGCTCAATAGCCTCGTTGTGAAAAGTTGAATTTAGAAGTACATTTAGAAGTTGAATCTAGAAGTGTGCCCAATAGCCTCTCTGTGAAAGTTGAATGTAGAAGTGTACCCAATAGGATCTCTGAAAGTTGAATCTAGAAGTGCGCCCAATAGCCTCTCTGTGAAAAGTTGAATTTAGAAATCTGCTCAATAGATTGTATGTGAAAGTTGAATTTAGAAGTGTGCCAAATAGCCTCTCTGTGAAAGTTGAATTTAGAAGTGTGCCCAATAGCTTCTATGTAAAAGTTGAATTTAGAAGTGTGCCCAATATCCTAATAGTCTAATACCGTGCCTGGTTGAACCGACTAATCTCCCTAATAACCTCTCTGTGCAAAGATGATTTTAGAATCATGCCTAATAGCCTCCCTGTGTAAAGTCGAATTGAGAGAAGTGTGCCTATTAGCGCGCCTTAATTGAACTGACTAGTGTCCAGAATAGTTTCTCTGCACTTAGTTCAATTTAGAAGAATACACGACAGCATTGAGGTTAGAAGCGTGCCTAAATATCCCTTCTGCACAAAGTCTAAGTTAGACGTGTACCTAATAGTATATCTGTGTAATGTAGAATCTAGAACTGTGCCCAATAGTCTAATATCCCCTCTATACAAAATTGAATCTAGAGGTAGACCTAATACCATCTCTGTGTACAGTTGAATTTAGAAGTGTACCTAATAGTACCTAATGGCCTAATATCATCTCTGTGTACAGTTGAATCTAGAAGTGCACCTAATGGTCTAATATCATCTCTGTGCAAATTGAACTTGGAAGTGTGCCTAATAGCGTGCCCCCACTGAATTTAGAACTACAATTAGAAAGCCCTCCTATGCTCCACCTAAATGACCAACTAAAACCCTACCTGGGGTGTTGCGACATTCAATTTCTCCTTAATAGCTTACCTGTATTCCTGCTTATTAGAAGAAAGGCTTCCCAACAGCGTAACTGTGCTGTAGCTACAACTAAATAGGCCGCCTAATTAGCATATCCTAAGGTCTAGCTACACTTCAAAACGGCCTAATATCTGCAAGCTAGTACAAATAGTACACTAACACCTAGAATAAGTGAATAATATCACCCGACTTCGTGGAATCCTGAAATCAAGACTACTCTCAGCCAGTGATATAGCCAAACTTATAAAGTCCAATAAACTGTAAGTTGCACTTGAAACTACACCTAACGGCACGTACCAAGCATGAGTGCACCCACTCCACCAGAGTTTGTCGGAAACGACCACTGTGGACCGCCCCCACTCCCCGATCTGCCTTCCCTCCCATCCCCCCCTTCCCAAATCATCCCACCCTCCTTCACATTCCCTACCATTCCCCTCTCCAAACACCAAGCCAGAGCGGCAAGATGGCGAGCCAACCACCCTAAAACCACTCCTCCCCCGAACCCCATCACCGACCAGCCAATGTTAACCATGCCCGCTCCCCTCACTATCATACCAGGCACACCCTGCCCTGCAATCAACCACCCCCCGCCTTGCCCACAAACCCCTGCCACCTCCACCCCCCCCGACCGAACCCTTTCCCCTCCCTAAAAACTGCACGCCTAGCCCTAGCAAGATCCGAAGCTGCCTCCCTCTCCACCTCTGACCCCCCTACCCTCTCTCACACTCCAATCGCAACAAGGAAACTAAAGAGGAAACGTACCTGGTCCCCCTCAATCTCTCAGCACTCTTCGCCTCCCGTCTCGACCCACCACCTCATTCCCCCAATCACCACCTTCCCCCGTGGCTTCACCCTTCCTGAAACCCCTCTCCCTCGATTTCTCATCAACTGCAACTGAAACTCCTAACCGCCCACACCCCACCTTCAAATCCCCCGAGCCAAACCCGATCATCCTAGCACACGCAGCCACCCAATCCCGCCCAAAGCCCGCTAGTTTTTCTGCTCGCTCACTATACCCATCCATCATCACCCACCCTACCCCTCTCCCACTCTCTCCGCCACCACCCCCTTCCGCTCCAGCTCTGAGACCAACCTCGCCTGCCGATGTGAACTGAATCCTATTGGATGCCGATCCGTAGCAAAAAACAGACACTGCATCTTTGACATCCTCGCCTCTGACAAACCAGACCTGGTTTTCATCACCGAAACTTGGTTCTCTGACGACTTTGCCCCAATCGCTAATGAAGCCTTCCACCCGGACTACTCCCTCATCCCACTGAACCGTCCCTCTAAAGGAGGGGGAGTAGCATTCGTCTTCAAGTCTCTCTTCCACGCCTCAATCATCGACAACCAACCTTCCATTCCTTCCTGCGAATCTCTCCTCGTTAAACTATCCCTCTCCCGTCGCTCTCACACAGCTTCCTAATAATCTACAGGCCCCCTGGCTACGATAGACAATTCGCAAACAACCTCTGCAACTCTATTGCCACCCTTCAACTAAACCATCCCGACCTCACCCTTCTTGGAGACTTCAACATATGGCTTGACATCCCCACCAACCCTATGACACACTCTCTGGTTGATGGTTTAGACGCAATTAACCTCCAACCCCACATAAAAGGCCCGACTCACTATAAAGGACACACTCTTGATGCCATCTTTAGCTCCAACACCCGGATTCATTTAAACCCCCCCCACCCCTATCATCTGGTCCGATCACTTCATTCTTTCTTTCGCCATTCGCTCACCCGACCCCCTTCCCGTACTCGAATCTGAACCTCCGAATCTACACAAATGCTGGAAAAAACTAATAATCGTCTCGGACCTAGCCGATGCACTCCTCCAGTCTCCACCACCTACCTGCCAACTCAATAAACTAACCCCTGACGCCTTTGACTCATTCAAAACGGTTCATGTCAAACCTCTAATTATAAAACCTTCCCTCGACCCTCTCGAGCCCAAAAACTACCGCCACATCTCAAACACCAGGTTCATTTCCAAACTCATTGACCAATCAGCCTACTCCCAACTAAATGCCTTTGTCGAAGCCAACAATCTCCTAGACCCTGCACAATCAGGTTTCAGAACCCGTTACGGAACTGAAACCACCCTAACCTCAATCTGGGATGACCTTAAAATGATGGCAGACTCCGCGGGATGCGCCGCACTAATCCTTCTTGACCTAACCGCCGCCTTCGACACAATCAATCACTCAATCCTCCTAGACCGCCTCCACTCCCTAGGAATTTGTGGAACCGCTCTTAGATAGCTTCATTCCTCAAAGATAGGTACCAAATAACGATACTCTCCACCTATACCTCCCAAGCCTGACCAGTCGACACGGGAGTCCCACAAGGAGCATGCCTATCCGCCCTCCTGTTCAATCTCTACTTGATCACCCTCCCACCAATAATTCGTTTACACAACATCATGTGTTACAACTACGCCAACGACAGAACTAATTCTAAAACTCCTGAACTCAAAACCCAACTCCCGACTTGACCTGGCCTCCTGCCTCCTTGACATAGAATTCTGGTTGACCCAAAGCCAGCTCTTGTTAAACCCCTCCAAAACGGAAATCATGGTATGTGGCAACTCTGAACTTCTTCCGCACCCACTACCCTGGCTATCCGCCATGGGCAACTCACCGATCCCCTCCAACTCAGTGAAAAATCTTGGATGCACCCTTGACTCCGACCTAACACTCTTGCGCCAAGTCAACGTCTCAAAGTCCTGCCACTACCACCTTAAAACCCTTAGGCGCATCTTTCCCTATCTCTCCTTTCCCAACAGACTCTCCGCTGTCCAATCAATCGTTATATCAAGACTGGACTATGCAAACCCCCTATACCTCGGAATCCATGCGTACCAACTGAATAAACTCCAAAGGGCACAAAATATGGCAGCCAAAATGCTACTTGCGCTCGGCCCAAGAGACCACTTCTCCCCAGCCCTTAAGATGCTGCACTTGTTTCCAGTAGCCCGAAGGGTGACTTTCAAAACCTTATGCATCTCCCATCGAGCACTGCATAAAACCAGACCTCAATATCTTCAAGACAAGCTAAAACCCTATCATCCCCCATGCACCCTAAGATCAAACTCAGCCGGCCTCCTAGTCATACCTAAGACAAACTCAGTCAGGTTAGGCGGATCATCATTCTCAGCCCTGGCCCCCACGCTGTGGAACTCACTCCCACCCCACATCCGCCTAACTGAGGATTTAACATCTTTCCGCAAACTGCTGAAAACCTGGCTCTTCCCCTAAAACCAACCCGTACCAAACTAACCCAAACAGACTAACAGCATCTCAATGACACCAATCCAACAAACTACCTGATGCGAGAAATTGACAGCTAATAACCCCTAATATAGACTAGGACAAACAGAATTAAACAAGTAAAGTAGATCAAAGCAGTGAAGTGGTGGAATAAATCAAACGGAAACAGTAAAGAGATTTAAACTTCTGAAATGGACATAATGCATGAGGAGTGAACGAAGTGAATGGCGTGGATGAAATAGTTAGAATGGATTAAGCGTGTGGAACAGATGAATGCGCTGAGTGGAAGAATGCATGAGTGGAAGAACAGATGACTAGTTCGAATGAGTGTGTAAATCGAATGAGTATGTAGATCGGATGAGTGTATAGAATGGATGAACATGTTGAGCGGATGAGTGTGTAGAGCGGTTGGGTGTGTAGAGCGGACGAGCATGTAGAAAGGATGAGTGCGTAAATACAGAGAAGCGAGTAGAACGCAGGAGTGCGTAGAACAGATGAATGTGCAGAACGGATGAGCGTAAACCGGTTGAGTGTGTAGAGCGCATGAGTATGTAGAGCGCATGAGTATGTAGAGCGCATGAGTATGTAGAGCGCGGAGAGTGTGTACATCACTGGAGCAGATGAATGTGCAGACCTGGGGGGTGAGTGCGCAGAGGGGGGTGAGTGCGCAGAGGGGGGTGAGTGCGCGGGGGGGTGAGTGCAGAGGGGGGGGTGAATGCATAGTAAATCGGGTGCCGTAGGTGGATGGATCGGGTGCCGTAGGTGGATGGAAAGGATGAAGTATGAAGAAGTTACGGGTGAAATATGTGGATGGAATGCATAAAACAACTTAGAATACACGAAATGGATCGGAATAAATAGAACGCATTTGAGTGCGTGTGACGGGCTGACGGGAGTGCGTGTGACGGGCTGACGGGAGTGCGTGTGACGGGCTGATGGGAGTGCGTGTGACAGGAGTGCGTGTGACGGGAGTGAGTGCGTGCGTGGGGCTGATGGGAGTGCATGCGTGGGTGCATATAATTTTGTGACGTATATAGTATGGTTTGGAATGCAGAGAACGTTTGAAAGAGCATATAACCCATCATATCACACCACCACTCAACTAGAACACAGAGATACTATGACACCATTCGGTATAACTGTTCTCATACCAACATCCGCCGCACACTCCCCATCATTCTAAGTAAACACTGCTGGTTACACCCCCGACCCCCAGCCAGGCGTTCTCCTCAGGCCTAACGCATCCGCATTCGGTCTGGATAAATCCTGCCAGAACGAACACATACTCCTGATCTCTCAACCACCACACCTACCGCGAAGAAGCAGCTATTACACGAATACCGCACCAGCTGCACACATCCCCGGTGCTCACACGCACCTTTGACTCTCTCTACCGATCTGAACTGCGGTTCCCAAGGGCGTTCAACCTACCAGCGCCTTCAGACCATACCAATGGTATATAAGGCGCTATATAAATGCAAAATACCATAACATAACATCTCGCCGGTCCACGGTTCATACTCAAGAATCAATAATTTCTTGGTTTCTGAAAGACTTGTTGAAAGGGTCTCTAGCACAAACATAATGGAGAGGGGAATTTGGATCACTCCCTGATAACAATGAGGCTAGAACTGGGGTTGGAACGATCTAAAACACCCAAGTGGCGTCTAAAAACCTACATATTGCAGGAACAAGGGGTACTTGAGCCTCTAAAGGTTTTTTTTTGGGGATTTCTTTGAAACGAATGGTTTGGGATAGCTTTAAGGCAACAATCGGGTGAACTGATGAATATTACGGCCTGCACACAGAAAAGTGGAATAACAGAACTAAAGAGACTGGAGAGCGAATTGGGCACATGTCAGAAGAAATATCAAATGACACGAAGTGGCGAGGATACAGCTGTAATGGATAGAATGCGGGAGCGTCTCAAACGTGAGATGAACAGCCAGTACGAGAAAGGTATGGGGCCGGTCAGAGAGAAAGGAGGCGTGCCACGCCAGGGCCTGCTCTGTAATGCCCAGGGTATCACAGAGACGGTTGATCAGGATGTTGTGGTTTAACGTATCGAAAGCAGAAGAAAGATCGAGAAGAATGAGAACTGAGGGAGAATCACCAGAGAATTATTGTAACGGGTAATATTCATTTTTTTAAAGCACTTGACAATAACTGTTGACTTATTTTTTTTTAAGTTTTATTTTTTAACATTTTATTTTTGTCGGCAGAGGCATACAAGGAACACACACAACAAAATAATAATTTACATTCAATGAACCCGCATAGTGACACAGTAATCTTAAATAAACAATTCACTGGGCGTAGAGTCAGGGAGAAAGAAGACATAAAAGGAGGAACATGGTGCTCCACTACACAGGGGTGCTGTCCATCAGGCCCACTGATGAACCACTTTTGGATGCATTTGCATCCTGAGTATTAAGGTAACTGTTGAATGCAGTCCAAATGTTCTGAGGACGGGAGCGAACGGGAAGCATCTCAAGGTATTCCTCCTCGCAGTTCCGGGACCAGGTAAGTAAGTTCAACCATTTCCGAAATGTGGGCGGGGTAGGGTTTTTCCAATCTTTTAAGTATGCACTTTTTGGCCACTGCACAGCTTATGTTAAGAAATTTAGCCATCCCCTTAGCATACTTGGCCTTCCACACCCCAAACAGCACCCCCAGAGGATCTGGATCAATAACGCTTTCGCTGATCTCCGACAATGTCGTTAATATTTCTTCCCAAAATTCTCCTAGTTTATGGCATGTCCAAAACAGGTGTAAGTGGTCTGCATTTTCCATTTTACAACAGGGGCATGTATGTGAACCAGTGCGAGCAAATTTGGAAGTCCTGAGGGGTTGCAGTACAGCCTGTTTAACAGCTTATATTGTATGGCACGTAACCAAGTTTGAGGGAGACTCTATTAGTGTGCAAGCACATTTTCCCCCAGAGGTTATCGGGGATCTCAAGGCCCAGCTCCTCCGCCCAGTCGCACCGCGTCCCAGAAGGTTGAGACTGAGTGTTCGTTAGTAGTATCTTGTATAGCGTGGATACAATATGGCGGGCACCTCCAGAATTGGCGATGTAAGCGATTGCTGGGGAGTCGGGGGGGCTTGTCAGGGAATTCGGGCCATGCGGCACAAAAGGCAGCCCGAAGTCTGTAATATTGCAGAAATTCAAGGGCCGACCCGGAGTGGCCTGGCTTCCATGTCTGTGGGTTTATGAACTGTCCGTTAGGGTAAAAGTCTGTCAGGGCCAGATAGCCCAGGTCACTCCAGTGTTGTGAAAGGGCCACATTGTGCGTGGGCTCTAACCCCGGGAACCTCCATGCTGGGAGCCACTTGTAGTCGGGGTGCTGCTCTGCTGTCAGTCTAAAGAGACGGCCCCATGCTTGTACTGTGATGCCAACTGGGTCTATGGGGGAGTCTGGTGTGTACTGTCGATGTAAAATTGGTGACATCACATTGATGTTGTCAGCTGCAGGTGTTTCCAGTTTGACACGTGGGCGTGGGGGGCTATCAGGGTACCAATGGGAGGCGTATTAGGCCTGTGCTGTCAGCCAGTATAGTGACAAATCAGGAGCAGTAAATCCCCCTCTCATATGGAAGGGTCATGTCGGACCATTTTTTATGTACCATGCCTGCATGCCACAGAAACTGTGCGCAGTTTGTGCAATTTCGCAAAGTATGTTCCCCCTGGCCAGATCGGTATGTTAGAGAAGGTGTATAAGAACTTGGGTAATATCATCTTAATAAGTGAGAACGTCCCAGCAAGTGACAGCTGGAGAGAGCGCCAGGGTGCCATTTTGGTTTCAGCTAGTTGTGCTACTGCCGTATAGTTGTCAGTGAGGAGAGTGTCTTTGGTAAGGGATACGTTAACCCCCAGGTAAGTGATCCCATTGGGAGACCAGCGGAGTGGGTATTCCGTGGCTGGCTGGGGGGTGAACTGTTGACTGTTATTTAAGTGGGATTTATCCTGCACACTGCTGCCACTTGCATGGTCTCCAGGTGCTCTGGCGAATTCTAAAATAAGAGAGTGGTGGATTTATAAGTGGGACGAGGGGGAGTGCACAAGAGTGCAAGATTGCTTTTTTTAAAAAATGTATTTATTTTTAATTTATTAAGTGTTTTGGTTCCGACAAATTATATAAACCTTTCACTTATACAAAAAGACAAAGGCAAAATAATCACACAAACAAGTAACCATTTTTACATGCAAAATTTAAAGGGAAAACATCAAAATTCATCAGGATTCATAAGAACATATCACTTCGAAGCCGGTTTTCTCCGGTTCACTACGGGAGCAGGATGAAGGGCCACCCTCTTGCAGTACTCCGTGAGTATCTAATATGGGGATTAAAGAAGCATTGGAAGCTATTAGGGTTGCAAGAGAAAAGATTGACTCTCGAAGATATCTTAATACACGATCACAACTTATTTCACGAGCCACTCAAACAGAGGTGCTCAGCACTGTCCCTTCACATCCACGGTTCTCGGAGGAACCTCCTAGTGAATATATTGGGGCGTCAGACAACCTTATTCAATTTAAGACACCACAAGACTATCATGAGCGTACTACATCCATGCTTGTCTCTGATTCTTGTAAGCCTTAGGCCATAGCAATGCTACAGGCTGAGGTTGGTAAGACACCACAAATATTGTCGACTATTCTGCCAGGGGCCTCGCCGAACATACCTAATACAGAAATCAGAGAGGATTCAGTACGCATCACGCAAGGGCTCACTCATATGAGTATGGAGAGGCACAATGTCCCATCAGTTGTGAGTGGGATGCCCATCTCCTCCAAAGATGACGAAATTAATATAAACTCTACAAAAACAACAGATAATCGTGAGACTAGTTCTAACCCTAATACCCCACTATTTTCTCTCAAATATTTGTTACTTAATACCAGGTCACTCCTTAAACATGCCACAGAGGAAGCTTCGATCATAGAAGAATATAATCTTGATATCTGTGCCCTGACGGAAACATGGAGCCATGAAGCTGCTGATCCTACATTGTCACTTGCCATTCCAGAAGGTTACTACATGATCAGACAAGATAGAACTCAGAATGGGGGCGGGGAGGGGGGGGGGTAGCGTTTATTATTAAAGGCTCTCTGAAAACATGGGAAACCAAGATTGATTTTATTCCAGGTTCAGAAATTCTATTTATCAAAATTGCTATTGGCGCAGAAACCACTCTGAATGTTCTTTTACTTTATAGAGGCCATTCAACGGACCCCACTTTTCCCCACCGCTCCAAACAGTTTACTACTCTCCTTTCTGAAGCCTAATACCAAATTGATTCTGCTAGGAGATTTTAACCTTTGGCTGGGTAGCGACGCGGACAAATCAGCAAAGACAATGAAGAATACCCTTGATGGCTTAGGTTTTGTCCATCATGTCAGAACTGCCACACACATGAAGGGTCACACACTGGATTGGTTATCCACCCTTAATGTTCCCATAACTAATATAGATGTACAACCTTGTCCGTGGTCAGACCACTTCAGTATTAGCTTCCAATCCAAAGTGGAATCCTTTAGGACCAAATCTTCGCCCTCCAAATCATTCATTACCAGCAGAAATCGAAAATATTTGAACAAAGAGGCGTTACGTCCCTGGGCTCAATCCTTGAATACCGATATAGGTAAATTAGAGGATCTAGATGCTATGTCGGACGTGCTCACAAATTCTCTGAAAACAGTGACCGACAAGCTTGCTCCCACTAAAAATAAAATTAAGCAAACTGATCATAATAATAACTGGTTCTCCAAGGAGCTATCAGAACTAAAATCCAAGAAAAACAAACTCTATCATGCGTCCATATCATCAGAAGAGGAATTAGCAAAAACTATTAGCCAACTCAAGAGCACAAGCTGTAAAGGCGATCCATGCTCGGCCATTATAATTAAGGAATGCTTACCCACATTAATACCAGCTCTGACTAAATTTGTTAACGCCTCATTTGAGTCAAAGGTAGTGCCTGCTAATCTGAAAAATGCATGGATTACACCTTTATTAAAAAAGCCCAATCTATGCCCGCTTGCCCCTGCTAGCTACAGGCCTATTACTAATACTGCCTTTCTCCTTAAGATGCTAGATCGGGTGGCGTACAATCAGATTTCCTTATTTCTGGAACAGAATCAAATTCTACATAACTATCAATCAGGGTTCCGTGCCAATCATGGCACGGAAACAGCGCTTCTTGCCCTTAAATCCCATCTTATTTAGGGTATGGATAAAGGTCAGATTGCCTTATTGATGATTTTGGATCTTTCCGCGGCCTTTGACCTGGTGGACCATTCGATTCTGTCCACCAGGTTAAGAGAGAATGCGTCTTTTTCGGAAGAGGCCATTCAATGGATATCATCCTTCCTAAAGGATAGGCAAATCAGAGTTGCCAGTGAATTGGCAGAAGCTGATCCCATGCTCTTATTATATGGAGTCCCACAGGGAACATGCGTGTCTCCCTGTTTTTATAACATCTTCATGATCCCCTTCCTCCAGATGCTGGAAGAGGAAGGGATTGTGTTTGCCAATTACGCGGATGACACGCAATGCATCCTACCCATCTCAGGAATACATCAAAAAGATGAAGTTTCCATTAATGTAATCTATTCGAAGATCCAAAATTGGATTGTATCCAACGGTTTGGCCCTGAACAGTGCCAAAACTGAGCTCCTCCTTGTAGGTTCTCAAAGCAAATTGGATAAATTAGGAGTGGAATATAAGAATATCAACCTGGACATTTGTGTTATCAAAACTTTGTCCAAGGTTAAGACTCTAGGCGTATGTCTGAATAGCCTCGTCTCGTCAGCCTCCTACTTTCTTAAACTTTTCCGCCATCTTCGCCCATTCATCTCTGAAAAAAATTCAGAAACTTTGGGTAGAGCCATTTTCGGCTCAAAATTAGACTATGGCTGCAGTCTCTTGGTGGGTATCCCCCAGACGGAGATCCATCGCCTTCAGGTAATCCAAAATGGGGCAGTAAGAGTATTGAAGGGCCTGAGAAAGAGAGACCATGTCTCGGAGGCCAGAAGGAGCCTCCACTGGCTACCGGTTGGAGAAAGAATTCGGTTCAGTCTCCTTCTGATAACTCAAAAATGTATTGTAGGTCCAGTGCCATCATATCTGAAGGAAGCCATAATCGTGAAAGACAAGGAAAGGTCACTGAGATCAGACAACTCAAATATACTCGCCGTTCCCCGTCACAAGACCAACAAAACAAGGCAAGGGTCTTTTGAAATAGCGGCCCCCAGTGCCTGGAATCCCCTCCCAACTTCAATAAGAACGTTGGTCTCAACAGAACTTTTTTTTAAAAAGCTGAAAACATTGCTCTTTGTTTAGAGCCGTACTAGTAGTAACAACGTACAGCTTATAGCTCTGCTGTATGTGTAGTTTTGTTCTGTGTGTGTTAGTCTGCGCCCATCTGCCTTCGGGTACCAGGTGCGCATTACAAATCATATTACATAACATAACAACATAACTTCAGTGCCTAATGCATGCTGATTCCTCGAGTAAGGGAGTGAAGGGTTAGTATGCACCATAATAGTAGGCAAGGAAGCCGCATAAGGCCAAAATCAGCGACTGTGCCTGACCAGCCATTAAACTGGTCCAGGTGAATTCATTAATAGTTTCCATCCCTAGACGAGTGGCTCTTTCCTTTTGCAATGCTAGACAATCAGCTACCAGGTGCTTAATGCTTTCTTTAATGAGTGTTTTTTACAAAATATGCAACTCTGGCTGCTGTTGCCCAGTCCCCACTTGCTAGTCCTTTCCAAAGTAGGGATCTGATTTAACCTAAAATGCAGGTAAATAGTCCTACGTTTAGGACAGGGAAATATATGAATGTACCTGGGAAGCTCTTCTCTTTTAGTGAGGAATTTGCTGTATTCAGTATACATAACTGTCACACCTGATCTGAGGAGATCACCTAATCATATTTATGTAGCTTATTCTTGACCATGGCCAGATTACAGGAAAGATCTTCTTTGGATAGCCCTATCAAGGCAAGTCTTTCGCTCATTGCTACCTTGAACTTTGTAATGGAGGCTCCAGATTCTCTTTTTGCTCCCCCGCCAGCTCTGGTAGAGAGACATAACTGTTGGATTTAATAATTTGGCATATTCTGCCATTTTCCTCCATTTCGCTCTTGTGCCCAATGAAATTAGCCCAAACTCTTGCCTTATTACTGCGTTCGGAATAGAGATGGATAACCCCAAAGTTTTCTTTAGGAGATGCCCTGGATGGAATTGAGGAAGTCCCCCAGGTCAAAGAGGCAGAGATTCAGGCCATACAGCAAAATGGCCTCCACACTTGAAAGATGGTATTGGAGCAGAGGACCTAGCGAGAAGTGACATAATTGTGAATCTACCCTCTTCATTTTTGCTAGTAGGGGCAAACATTTCCCCCTAATCAGTTTTTTCCAACTCTCCTTGGAGTGTGTGTTGGTAACATGATATAGCCAAGGTATCTAATAGAGTCCACCCTTTCGAGCCAGTTGCCGCCAACCCTCCAGTTCATGATTTTTGATTGTCTCTTGTTCGAAAAAAAAGAATAACTTTTGACCATTTACTCTCAAGTTGTTCTTAACAGCATACTCAAAGAACAGAGTCAGTTTCCTCTGGCGCTCCATAGGTGCCAGATCAAACAAGACCACATCGTCTGAAGACCACATCGTCTGCAAGTACAATGCAGTCTAATGACACCAAGCCCAGCTTTACAGAATTTGTAGTGCCCTCCTCCCAGACACGGTTGTGTTGGTAGTTTCAGTTCGGAAAAACTGGGCACTGTGCATTGGTTTGCTTCTGGGGGGTCTGGGCTGATGGGCGTGCAGGTGCTTTAGTCCATGTGGGAGGTCCTGTGTGCCGATGGCATAAGGGTGCATTGGCTGTGTTGAGATTGTGTGAGCTATTGGAGGAGGCGTGGCATTTTGCTGGTTGGTGTCAGTGTGAAGGGGTGTTATAGTTATCATTCATGTGTGCGTGATTTAGTGGGTTTGCATCTGGGATGTTTGCAGGAGAATGGAGGTTTTAAGTATGGGTTAGTGGGGTAAAGGGAGCACCATCCTCATGTCATTGTGTTAAGTCACAGTTGTGCATGTCATGAGTTAAATGGCAGAATCACCAAATGGGGTAAAAAAATAAGCTCATTCATACAAGAATCAGAATGGTAATAGCAAGGGTTCTTTACGGTAGTTTACATCCTAGGTAACAGATTAAGTTCAGCAGGGTATTGGAAGCCTTCCAAACAATATTGTAAAACTGTTTGAGACACACGCACACGCCTGACATTCCTTATCTTATGTTACAATCATCATACAATAATGTATTTCCCATC
Organism: Ambystoma mexicanum; assembly: GCF_040938575.1. NCBI lineage: Eukaryota > Metazoa > Chordata > Amphibia > Caudata > Ambystomatidae > Ambystoma > Ambystoma mexicanum. Next base: position 184,272,318 of record NC_090931.1, on the reverse strand, counting down.
ACCCATCACTAACTGGGTTCTTGGAATTGTTGGACGAGAGGATCATTATAGATTTCTGTAACATGCCTGTCTATTTTGGCAGATAAGTCATCCATAGCTGGCTCAGAGGATGCAGAGCCACCAGCCCCACCCATCAAACCAGTCACCAGGAACAAAACTCTTCAGGATCCTCCTGTGAAGAAGGGCCGGCGTTCCAGACGCTGTGGGCAGTGCCCAGGCTGTCAAGTTCCAGAGGACTGTGGGCTCTGCACTAATTGTCTGGACAAGCCTAAATTTGGTGGTCGGAACATCAAGAAGCAATGCTGCAAGTAAGCGTTCTGATTTTTGTCAACCTTGTGACATACACAATTCTGTGAAGTTTATGCTGTCTTCGGAACAATCAAACTTTTTTCTCACTGTTCAGAGATATTTGCTTTAACTGTTAGAAAGGGTCTTCTATAAAATTGCCATGTTCGAGGGGATTGTGTCCTCCGACATATTCCACATCTATGACAGTAATCACCACAGCTGGGCTGTTTCGGGAATCTTTTCAGCGTCGGTGTCCTACGTCGATACGCTGTCCCTCGAGGGCCTCTGTCAAGAGCCGACGTCACCGGATGTTATATGTAGGACGCACAACGCCTCTAGCCTCAGTTCCGTTTTTTCTGCAAATGTGTTCACTTTCGAATCTCGGCGCGCTTCGGTTCTTCTCCTGTTGAATCGGTTCTTCGAACTTGGATAATTGTGAATATGTCTTTGTCTACCCCGAGGTCGGGCTTCAAGAAGTGCCAGGACTGCGGTTCCAAGATGTCGCTTATGGACCCGCACAACGTCTGCCTTTGGTGCTTCTACGAGAGCCACGCCACCGACTGCGATGAATGCCAGTCCTTGATGTCGAAGGCCTTGCGGGAGCGGAAGAAGTAGTTGTCTGTAGATAGGGTTTCCAAACCCTGTAAGTCGAAATCCGCTGGGCTTTCGACCGACGATTCGAGGGGCGACTCTCTGCGTCGGCGTAAGTCCAGGGGGTCTCGGTCCCGGAGTGGTTCCTGCCATTCCTCTGCCTGTTTTAGGCATTCGCGGAAGCGCCGTCACCGGTCACCTTCCCCGTCCGAGGACTCCGTCAGACCGTGGGTTGCTTGTCCCACCAAGCATTCATCACCGGCGAAATGGGACGCGTTCCGCAAGGAGATAATGGTGGTTTTCGAATCCCAGGGCACTGTTCCGTCCGCGTCTTCGAGAGAAGCCGGCAAGGAACGAGCTAGGGCCACCGCACGCACGCCTTTGGGCTTGGGCGGTCGGCGCGATCATCGGGAACCGTTGAGGTCCCGATCGAAAAAGGTTGATAGCCATAGCTGTGCCAGGTCCCGGTCCTCGATGCCCTCGAAACCGTCGAAGACTGTGAGGCCTTCTAAGAAGGCATCGACACAGTCGGCGCCATGTCCGTCGAGGGACTCGCTCCGGCTCCGAGGAAGTCGTCGATGCCATCGGCGCCGAGGCCATCGAAGGACACGGTCGGGGCTCTGGCCTTGAAGCCGTTGACGAAGTCGTCTGCGCCTCGCTCGACGTCGACGCTGATTCCATCGACTCACTCAACACCTTTTGAGGAGGCTTTGCCAGAGGTGCCCCGGAGGACGGTGGAAACTCAGAGGAAGGCCCTGAGTAAATCAGTGAGGCCTGTGTTTGAGCCTTTTTCTGTGCCCTCATCCAGAGATTTATTCCAGCCATTGGATTATATCTCAGGTGGAAGAAGGGTCGGATGAGGAGGGGCTTGTGCCTACTGAGGTACCTGATGACCTGTTGTCTGGTCATAGCCAGATGGAAGACCTGTGTCAATCCTTACATGACGCCAGTGGTCTGGACACCTCCCCGGAGGTTGAGTTTGGCAGGCCTGAGTCTGGTACACACGCCGAGTCTTCGTACAGGCGTCTCATGTCGAGGGTGACGCAGTACTTGGGGTGGTCTGCTCCACCTGTGGATTTTCTGCAGGATGACCTGACAGATATTTTGGACCCAGGTCCACCCACTGACCCGGTGATGCCATTTCATATGGCCTTACAAAGAAGGGTGGCGGCGGCTTGGACTGCTCGGGAGAGTCTCCTGGCAGTGAATAAGTTGCTACCGAAAAAATACCGTCCATCCAGTGGTAACCCCTGCTACTTGTCTACGCACCCCACTCCGGAGAGTTTGGTGGTGCAGGCGGCGACGGCCCCAGCAAAGAAGGCTGCGTAACCTACCATCCCTCCGGTTAGGGACGACAACCGCTTTGACGGTTGGGCGAAGAAAGTGTTTTCGTCTGGGGGTATGGCTTTAAAGGCAGCCAACTCTGTTTGTGCCTTGGCAAGATTCACTCACACTCTGTGGAATTGTGTATCTTTGGTGGCTGAACATATTTCCGAAGGGGAGGAACGGGATGGTTTTCTTGCCCTAGTTCAGGATGGCAAGGATGCCATGTGTGAATCCGTTCAGTCTGGTCTGGACGTGGCAGACTGTGTCAGCCGGTCCATGGTGGCAAGCACCGTGATGCGCAGGTTTGCGTGGTTGCGGAAGTCGGGGTTTGCTCCTGATGTACAGTCCCGGCTTCTCAACATGCCCTTTGATGGTGTCCATCTTTTTGGCAGCAAGGCTTACTAGAGCCTTGAGAGGTTGCAGACCTCCAAAGTTGCAGTGAAGTCGTTGAGCGCTGCAGTACGTCAACCTCTGCCTTTTCGTCCTAGGGGACAGCAATGGAGGGGATGTTCCTTACGATACTACTCTTCCTTTGGTAGATCGAGGTGGGCTGCCAGCCAAAGGGGCCAACGTAGGAGTACCAGAGGTGGAAAACAAGGTACTCGAGGTGCCAAAGCCGTGTGGGTAGTTGCCTCTTTGCTTTCAGTCCCTGCCGCAGCTGCTTCCGCTCAGTCATGAGGCCATGTCCAATGGTTCGCCGGTTGGGGGAAGGCTGGCGCAACATCTTGTAGAATGGCGTGCCATTACTTCAGATGTGTGGGTTCTGGAGATCATAGCCCACGGCTACTGTCTTCCTTTCCGGCAGAGGCCTCATGACAATCCACCGGGGAAGCTCTCTTTGAAGAGTCCGGATTCGCTCCTTGCGCAGGAAATCAAATCCCTGCTGGAGAAAGGCGCCAAAGAACTGGTGCCTGTAGCGGAGAGGAATTAGGGATGATATTCCCCATATTTTTGATCCCGAAGAAAGACGGGGGGGGGGGGGGTTGAGACCCATCATGGACTTGCGTGGTTTGAGCAAACTCCTCAGGGAGGACAAGTTCAAGATGGTTACTCTCTCTCAAGTCCTCCAGGCCCTTCAACTTCAGGACTGGTTGGTGTCTCTCGACCTCAAGGATGCTTACTTTCATGTGCCGATTCATCCCAAGCACAGGAAGTAACTGAAGTTCGTGGTTGGCGACTCGCATTTTCAGTTTCGGGTCCTACCGTTAGGATTGAACGCCACCCCGAGGGTCTTCACCAAGCTAATGGTGGTGGTGGCAGCGTATCTCAGGAATGGGGGGATTCACATCTACCCCTACCTGGACGATTGGTTGATCAGGGCGCGCTCTCCCGAGCAGGTCCTGGATCATCTGTCCGTCACCTGCCACTCCCTTGACAGGCTGGGCTTCTCCCTCAACTTAAAGAAGTCTCATTTGACACCTAGGTGAGGGCTCATCACATTCTGCAGTGGTGGACAAGTTTCAACATGCCCAGAGTCTCCCGGCGTTCGAGTTCTTGAGGTTGCTCGGCCCCATGGCATCCTGCATTCTACTGGTGCCAGAAGCCAGGCAGCGGATGAGATCTCTGCAATGGGCTCTCAAGATGCAGTGGTCGCAGGCCTCCGGCAGGATGTTGGATCCCGTTCAAGTGCCGCCCTCGGTCACCCAGGATCTTCTGTGGTGGACCGTCGAAGGTAATCTGATGAAGGGTGCTCCATTTTGGCTACCCTGGCCGGATGCAACGATCCTCACGGACGCATTCCCTCCCGGGATGGGGAGCTCATGCCAACGAGTTGACAGTCAGCGGTCATTGGTCTCTGTCGGAGTCCAGACTTCATATCAATCTGTTGGAGCTGAGGGCCGTAAGGCTAACCCTGAAGGCTCTTCTGCCGTCTGTGCGGGAGAAGAATGTCCTGATTCTGAAGGACAATACAGTGGCCTTGCACTACCTCAACAGAAAGGGGGGGGGCAGGGTCTCTAACACTATGCAGAGAGGTGATGCAGCACTGGTTCTGGGCCATCCAGTAGGAAATTTCGATCTTGGCAGTTCATCTGGCTGGAGACGTAAACGAGGCGGCAGACGCTCTGAGCAGGCAGAGCACGGTCTCTCAAGAGTGGGAACCTGCTCAGGAAGTTCTTTTGGAGATCTTTGCCCTTTGGGGGACGCCACAAGTGGATCTCTTTGCCACCAGTGTCAACCGGAAGTGCAAAAGATTCTGCTTGCGGGAATTTCCTCCAAGAGGAGCCTTAAGGGAGTCGTTGGTAGTGGAGTAGTCCTTCCCACTGATGTAATCGTTTCCTCCAGTCCCCGTCATTCCGCAAGTGTTGCGGAGGTTCGGTTCCCGAATGATCCTCATTTCTCCGCCATCGGCCAGGAGAGCGTGGTACCCGGACCTTCTCGACATGTCCATCTGCCCTCCACGCCGTCTTCCCTACCGAGACAATCTGCTCTCACGGGAGGGGGGGTCGTGTTCTCCATCCAGATGTCAAGTCTCTCAGCCTTCATGCTTGGCATCTGAAATGTTGAGGTATAAGGATTGGGACCTCCCTGAAGATGTGATGGAGGTGTTGCTTTCTGCCAAAAGGCCTGCAACAAAATCCCCGTGCCATTGCTGTTGTAGAAAGTTCTGCGACTGGTGCAGGGTTCAGAATGTGGATCCTTTTCAGTGTTCAATTCCTGTGGTTCTGTCTTTTTTGCTTTCATTAGCCCACAAGGGCCTTGCAAGTGGGTACCATTAAGAAAAAAACCTTTCCAGCCTTGAGTAAAGAAGTGTTCCTTTGGCGACCGCTAATTTTGGCTGTAAAACAAAGTAAACTAAATGTGCACTTCAAAGTGATTATACTAGGTTGTCAGCATGAGTTGATCCCAAAACTGTGTGGCTGCTACACAGATGCAATTTAAGTAAAAAAAGAAGTTTGGAAAAGTTACTCAAATGCGCCAACCTTATTCAAAGAATATGTTCAAGGATGAGTCAATTCAATTTTGTTTTTATTTTGCACAATAGATTAAAGAACATTCAAACAAAAATTGTTCCAATTTTGTGTTTACTTCACACCATTTCAATCCTTGCTACAACTTGATATTAGGTGTTAGCTCCACACCTATAGTTTAGTAGCTTCTTCAAGAAGAATTCTTTTTGTTAAACTGATTATCTATGCCTAACTATATCTCTCTCAACACATGTTTCCCCATTGTTGCTAACAATGGTTCATCAGGAGAGGAAGTGTATTTTCTAAAAGAAAGAAACAAAACCAAAATTTCATTTAGAATAATGCTAAATTACACATTAAATGTTGCTGTTAATTTTTATATACTCAAAAAAATGCATATTTTTTAATGTATTGACTCACCATTCTTGTGATTTTAGCATATATCCAGCTAATTTTGGCAGGCTCAAAATAGATGAACAAACAAACTTGATGGTTATTTTATTTTTTCAGGGTTTGCCTTTTTATCCCAATTTTTGGAAAAAGTTCTGTGTTATAACTGGAGGGAGGAAGGTGAAAAAGAAACAAGAAAGTATTTCTTGTTAGTGCGCTTGGAGAAAGGATCACAGTTTAAATACTAATTTTCTGACACTACTTAGTTTTACAGAAATAATACTCTTACTTTGTTTCTTGTTTTGCGATCCTTTGCCATGATAAGCATCCGAGTAAAAGGATGACTTAACCTGGCTGATTCCTACTATTTATGCCGCGATCGTTCTGTGATGACATCATCACGCCACTTCCACGTGATTTTGCGTGATGCGATGACATCATCGCGCACGTTTTTACGTGCTGGCGGCCATTTTGAATTGGTAAAACTACCTCAAAACTCAAATCTTCCTAAGAATTGATCATATTTTTGGAATACTTATTTATTTTCGAATATTATTGTTAGTTGGTCATTCAACTAAGAGTTATTCTGTTTTTAGTTCTACATAGATAAGTGATATATGAGCTCATTTTGTTTTTTATTGTCTAATTATTTTAATTTTATGGTATGTTCATGCAAACATGATTTGTGGGCTGATTTTGAATTCTCATTCGATCATAGGGTAATACAATTTTTAGATCATGTGTATTAAGCAAATCAATTCTAATTGTAACATACTTGTATACAAAATAAACAGGTAATAAAAACCTAAAGCAAACAAAAAAATATAAATAGATATTTAAAGCCAGTTATACATTTCCGTGTCACAATTTAAACCTGTGACACAGGTATCCATGAAACAAATCCATTTGCATTCATTTTTTCGTAATAAATCTTCCTAATTTCCTCCTCTCGGAGATGGTCACTTTGTCCAGGCCAAAAATTCTCAAATTGGAGATGTCGAAATCTGGGCGATTCGTGATGATATGTACTGAGATGGGGGATCTTAGATCTTTATTTCAGATTGCTCTTATATGTTCAAACATTCTTATTTTTAGTTTTCTTATAGTACTCCCTATGTATAGCTTCTTGCAGGTGCATTCTATCCCATAGATAACAAAAGTGGAGTTACAGTTCATCATTTGATTAATGTGATTAGTTTTTCAATTTGGTAGTTCAATTTCTTTTTTTCCTTGTTTTATGAACAGACATAATTTGCAGTGCCCACATTTGAAAGTTCCTTTTTTTGCCATTTGAAAAAAGATTTTCCTCTCATTGGATAATGGACTCAGAAAGCTTGGGCTGATGAAATTCTTGATAGTCGGTGCCCTTCTAAAGCAAATATTTGGATGATTATCCAGATGTTTTTGCAAACTTAAGTCTGTGAGAAGAATATTCCAGTGATTCTTAAGTATTTGTTTGATCCTACTTGCTTCCGTACCGTATGTAGTGATCAAATAAGTTTTTGGACTTATTTTTGCTGATTTTGGTTTGTCTCTCAAAAGAGAGTCCCTTGATATAAGTTCTACCTTGATGGTTGCTTTTTTGATGATTTTTGTTCCATAGCCTCTCTGTTTGAATTTTTGATGAGTTTGTCGAAGATTATCTTGAAAGGTAGAGACAGTGCTGCAATTTCTTTTAATTCTGAGAATTTCCCCATATGGAATACTGTGCACAGTGTGTTTAGGATGATGAGATGTTGCATAGAGAAGACTATTTCCAGCTGTAGGTTTCGTGAATAACTTTGTTTGGATTTGTGCGGTTTCAACAAAAAGTTCAAGGTCCAAAAATTCTATGTTTGTGGCACTGGCTGATTTCGTGAATGACACATTAAGAGTTGTTGTTGAGATGAGTTACATAGTTGTCCAGATCTTTCATGTTTCCTTCCCAAATTAATAAAATGTCATCTATGAAACAACCCCAAAATATGGTGTTTGTATGGAAAAGTGGATGTTTCCAAGCATTTTGCAACTCAAAAAAACCCATAAAAAGATTTGCGTAAGAAGGTGCAAATTCCGACCCCATTGCAGTTCCTTGGAGTTGTTTAAAGTTGGTATTGTCAAAGATAAATATATTATTGTGCAAACAAAAATGTAGCATTTCAATTGTTTTGTTTTGCTCAAGAAATGAAACAGATCTTATTTTAAGAAAAAACTTTGTGATCAAGGATGAAAATAATTAGCCAATAAAAACAAAATGAGCTCATATATAACTTATCTATGTAGAACTAAAAACAGAATAATTCTTAGTTGAATGACCAACTAACAATAATATTCAAAAATAAATAAATATTCCTAAAATATGATAATTCTTAGGAAGATTCGAGTTTAGAGGTAGTTTTACCAATTCAAAATGGCCGCCGGCACGTAAAAACGTGCGCGATGTCACGCGAAATCACGTGGACGTACGTGGCATGATGACGTCATAACGGCACGATCGCGGCATAAATAGTAGGAATCAGCCAGGGTAAGTCATCCTTTTACTCGGATGCTTATGGCAAAGGATCGCAAAACAAGAAACAAGGTGAAGAGTATTATTTCTGTAAAACTTTAGTGTCAGAAAATTAGTATTTTAAACTGTGACCCTGTCTCCAAGCGCACTAACAAGAAATACTTTCTTGTTTCTTTTTCACCTTCCTCCAGTTATAACACAGAACTTTATCCAAAAATTGGGATAAAAAGGCAAACCCTGAAAAAATAAAATAACCATCAAGTTTATTTGTTCATCTATTTTGAGCCTGTCAAAGTTAGCTGGATATATGCTAAAATCAAATAGTCAGTCATTATATAAAAAAATGAATTTTTTGGGTATATAAAAATTAACAGCAAAATTTAATGTGTGTAATTTAGCATTATTCTAAATGAAATTTTGTTTTTTTTTTCTTTCTTTTAGCAAATACACTTCCTCTCCTGATGAACCATTGTTAGCAACAATGGGGAAACACGTGTTGAGAGAGATATAGTTAGGCACAGATAATCAGTTTAACAAAAATAATTCTTCTTGAAGAAGCTACTAAACTATAGGTGTGGAGCTAACACCTAATATCAAGTTGTATCAAGGATTGAAATGGTGTGAAGTAAACACAAAATTGGAACAATTTTTGTTTGTTCTTTAATCTATTGTGCAAAATAAAAACAAAATTGAATTGACTCATCCTTGAACATATTCTTTGAATAAGGTTGGCGCATTTGAGTAACTTTTCCAAACTTCTTTTTTTACTTAAAGGGTACCATTAAGGGTTACCTGGCGGCGCTGTCCATATTTAAGCGCTCGAATGAGTGTTCTTATTTTAAGATTCCTTTGATATCTCAGTTTCTAAAAGGGCTAACTAATGTGTTTCCGCCGTCGCCTTTCCAGGTGCCGGGATGGGATTTGAACTTAGTTCTAAATTTCCTCATGGGAGCTCCATTTGAGCCCTTACATTCTTGTCCATTGAGACTGTTGTCCTTTAAGACTGAATTTTTAGTTGCGGATACTTCCGCTCGCAGAGTGAGTGAGTTGCAGGCACTCTCCGTCAAGCCACCTTTCACGGTGTTCCATAAGGACAGGGTTGTCCTTAGGGTTCACCCTTCTTTTCTTCCGAAGGTTGTGTCGGAATTTAATTTGAGCCAGAAGGTTATTCTTCCGGCGTTCTATCCTCCTCTGCATCCTGGTAAGGAAGAGGAGAGGCTCCATAGGTTGGATCCGAGGAGGGCTTTGAGCTTCTATCTCTCACTGATGTCCCAGGTCAGAGTAGACAATCAGCTATTTGTAGGATACGCTAGAATGCGTTTAGGTAAAGCTGTTACCAAGCAGATCTTGTCCAGATGGATCATTTTGACGATCTCTGAATGTTACCTTTTGGCGGGTAAGGATCCTCCGGTAGGCTTACAGGCCTATTCTATTAGGGGTGTGGCTGCCTCTACTGCTCTGCAGAGGGGTGTTCCCATTCGTAATATTTTTGAAGCAGCCACATGGGCCTCTGTCCATACTTTTGTAAAACACTAATCCCTGGATTCTGTCCATGGCGAAGATTTGGCCTTTGGTAAGGTGGTCCTCTATTCTGCAATTCTGAATTATTTTCCCTCCTCCATACGTTGGTACTGCTTTGGGAGTCTTTCATAGATGTGGAATACGTCGGAGGACACAATCCCCTCGAAGAACAAGTTACTTTCTTATCTGGTAACGTTTTTCAATGGGATGTTCCTCTGACGTATTCCACATCGCACCCTCCCAGCCTGCCCCTCTACAGAATTTCTTATGTGATTGCAGCTTACGTTTCTGCAAGGCTTTCTGTAGTCATACTGGCAGAAGATTGGTGCCACACGTTCTGGGAAAAAACTACAACTGAGGCTAGAGGCGTTGTGCGTCCTACATATAACATCCAGTGACGTCGGCTCTCGACGCAGGCCCTCGGGGGACAACGTATCGACGTCATAGACGTAGGACACTGACGCCGAAAAATTTTCCGAAGCTGCACAGCTGTGGTGATCACTGTCATAGATGTGGAATACGTCGGAGGAACATCCCATCGAAAGAACGTTACCAGGTAAGAAAGTAACTTGTTCCTCTATGCTCAACCGTGAGTGAACACGGATTGACATACCACCCATTTAGATTTCAATACTGCCTGTGCACTTTGTTTTGAGTGTGGGAGGGAAACCTGTACCTACTCTGAAGGAGTAAAGCTTACACATCTTTACTGTCCCAAGTCTGGTTACAAGTAGGGTTTGGTTTAAATAGCTTTGAAATCTCCTTTTTTCATTTTTAATTCATCTTCCCAACAGTGACATAAAGTTTTCCAGGGACGTGCTTTTCCCAAAATCACGAGTTTAGAATAATTCTCACATCTAGGCTGGGCATCAGAAAACCTTATTTTTTTATTAAACCAGTCAAAGGCTGTTAGGATAAGTTTCTCTTTACAGCACCTTCCCTTCCATTTCTTTGGACACCCAAACGTGTTGCTTTTATTTTTGATTCCAACCTGCTCTTTTTGCACTGCAGTGAAGCCTTCAGTTTCACTAAACTGGCTTTTACTCATTTTGTCATGAGGAATCAGACGTGTCCTTCAGGCTGACAGTACTGGGAATCATGGTTTCTGATGTTTGTGAATCTTCTTAGAATCACATGCTGTGCATATAGCCCGACATGTACTGGTAATCGCAGAGTATTGCATCTTTTTTTCAAAGATAGAAAAGGGACGTCGACATGGGCGTGACTATAGCACTATCCTTAATGTGACATGTAGTGTACCCAAGATCCCTCACGCGTTGAGGTCCCATATATTTTTTCCGCCAACCTAGTTGGTCGCACAAAATGCAGAGCTTATAAGAGTTTTATATTGCTATCAAAATTGATGTTAATTCCACGGATATTCGCTAATTTTTTGGGACTTGACGCCTGATTCTCTCAACGTTCCTTCCTGGGCTGTTCGGTGACTGTTCCTGCGTGGCTTCGGCCGTTGGCCTGGCCTTCACAGTAGGGAGAGGGGAGCCCTGTTCACACTTACTACTTTGAAAATGCCTTTCTCTTGCCCCTTCTGTTCTTTTTCTTTCAGTCTGGCTGCTGCCTCCCTCTACTATGGAGAGGAGGCCCTTCAATTTTTGCCCGTCTTCCAACTGGAAGTTCACTTGGGTAGACACCCATTGCCTATGCAATCAGTGTCTTCCTCGTGATCACGATGAGCGCTCATGAAAAGCATGTAAACTCTTTAAACCGAAAACTTTGAAAGACAGGCGCACGAAACGGTGGGCGGCCTACACCATGCAGGCCGAGAATGTATCCCACGGTGGCGGCGTCGCCTCAGACGAGGAATCTGTAGGCAGCCACAGCTCTGATTCAGAGGCCATTGACCGTATGGTGGAGCCCTTGCGCTTCCACGTGTCCGCCCCCGACACTATGTAGAGATCACACCCCAGCAACAGGGAGACACACGCACCACACATTTCTAAACACTCAACCCCTAAACTTTCATCGACCGTACTGCCGTAGAAGGTTGGCACGCCCGTCGAAATTTTAGACTAAACCTTCCGAACCTCGCATTTTGACGCCCTCTGCCTTACTGCAGTCACGGTCTACGCATGGTGAGAAATCTACTGTACTCTGTCCCGTCCCCTTTCCTCCATACTGTATGGGCGTCCCTCCCAAGGGACGGGAGACGGAACCTTTTTCACCAGAAAACTTGGAGGCACAAAAGGGTGAGGCACAGGGAGCATGCTCTTTCATGACTCCGCCCTCCTGCGCCACACCCCATTCCCCTTTTCTGCATCACCGAGAACGGGTCGAATTCACCAGCGCTCCTGGGTTCGGCTTCGGGCATGTAATTCCACGGGTGGATACTTCTTCTCTTCGTCTTTTTTTGTCTTATCTATCATTCAGGGACTCTGTCCTTAGGCGTCACGCTCCTCCCCGGTGCATGTCGACTTCTACATGGTTCAGCAGGTGTCCATCCTTCAATGGGATCTTCCCAACTTCAGACCCCCATGCCCTCTGCCTACTTTACCTTGGCCCAGACCACGGTTGGCAATCTTGTTCGGCGTGTGACTTGCTGTCCTCGAAGGCGCTGAAGAACAGACTAGCCAGGTGGAGGGAGCTCTTCCAGAGGTCGCCTCCAGAGGATCTCAAGAACTTCGTGAAGCATCGAACCAGGCCCAAGGTAGGGCCAATATTCTCCATCGCACCCTGCAAGGGAGACTCCTTCCCAGGGACTCATCCGTGCGGGAGGGACCGGTCGGGTCCTTCTACCGGCACGTGCACCAAGGCTGCTTCAGCTACCGGCCGGTGGGTCGAGGGATCCTCGGATCCTCCTGGGCGCTGTGTTGAGGGACCAGAGGCTTCTTTTACTGGGTCTACACCCGAGGGGCTCTGCCCTTTTACCAGCACCATGGCCGAGGGGCTATGCCCTATCACCGGCAATACGTCCAAGGGGCTACGCCCTAATACCGGCAATACGTCAGAGGGTGCGCCTAGACGCAGCTCTACCGACCCCTGGTCGAGGGTGGCACGCCTACCGAGCCTAGGCCCGAGGAGCAGGGTAGGCCTCTTGATCCACATGCAAGAGTCTTGGACGAGGCCGGGCCCAGCAGGCTGAGCACCACGCCGCAGGCACGTGGCAGGCAGCTCGAAAAAATGGCTGCAGAACCAGAAAGTGGCACCGTCCGACGCCATTCCAGGAATTTGGCGAAGAACGAGTGTTAAGGTGGGACTGGCCTCAACCGGGTAGGTGGCCTACAGTCTACCCCTCAGTTGTGCAGGGCAGTTTTCCTTGGCATCCATATGGACAGGGTACGCTGCAGCTTCAGCAGCTCCCCGCTACCCCGTCCCCCCCCCGGCTTCCCAGGGGGCTCCACCACACCCTCCTCCGCCTCCTCAGCCTCCGGCTGCGGACTCTGTACCCCATCCTCCGGCGCCAGCTACTACTCCTCCTCCACAAGATCCTCCAGATCTGCAGGATACCGATGAGGAGGAGGATCCGGATACGACATCCTCAGCCAGGGCCTTCCACAAACGTCTTGCTGGTCTGGCGGAGTACCTGGGCCTCCCCCGAACCCGAGCAGCCTGCAGAGGGGTTCTTGCTGAAGTCCTCACGCAACGCCCCTCTGCTAAATCAGGGATTCCTATGCACACCGATGTAGTCTCCCTGGCCAAGAAGGACTGGCTCAATCCCCGCTCGACCAGCCGATCAATTGACGCCTGTACGCCAAGTACAGGCAGGTGGAGGGGGATACACACTCGCTTTCTGCCCATCCTCAGCCACACTCTTCGGTGATCGCTGAGGCATCACTATACTTCAAGCCCCAGTCGTCCTCCGCCTCTGCAGAGCTGCTAGGCAAAGATGAGAAGATCTTGGTGTCATATGGCAAGAAACTCTATTCCAACGCCTCTTTACATTTATTTTAAGCCAAGCTGACTGCTGCCAAACAGAGATTATGGCGGGAAATTGCGGACTTCCTCCCAGAACTCCCCACCCAGAGCCAATCACGCTTTAAGGCGGGGCTGGCTGAAGCCATGCTGGTGGCGCATGACCTCATGGAATCCACAGTGGCTCACATCGATACCTCAGGCCGTGCCATCTGTATTGCCACGGATATGAGAAGATCAGCCTGGCTCCGGGCAACAAAGTTCAACCCGGATGTCCAGGAGCGCATTCTAGATCTACCGCTTGGGTGGGGGTGGGGGTGGAGGGGGGACCTCTTCCACTCCTCTACGGACGAAGAGCTGGACAAAAAGAAAAATGGCTCACAAACGGCACTCTTTATCCATCTTTACAAAGACCACGCCCAAATCGTACACTCTCTTAGCAGCGCTCGGAAAGGGGTCGTACATATGGAGGGTTCCGCAGCTTCCAGGAACGCAGATCCAGGCAGCCGGACCGCTCGCTGTCTCAGCCGGCGCAAGGAACAAAAAAGGGGGTCGGGGGTAGTAAGGGCTTTTTCCAGTCCCCCTCCTCAGCGACAGCCTCTGAGGGAAAGAAAGCATGACATGCCCCTTCGGGTCCACGTGTCTCCAGTGGGGGGCAGGCTTGCTCTCCATGCACATTTCTGACGACAGAATTTCAAGGCCCCTGGATCCTCTCCATAGTATCCACGGGGTACCGCCTTCCTATTCCAGCCTCTCCTCCTTCCGCCTCCCCTCCACTCCCACAGGTTGGGACAGCAACTCTTTTGCCGGAGATCTGATCACTCGTAGAGAGCCAGGCAGTGGAGGAAGTCCCAGCCTCCCATCAAGGCTTTGGCTTTTACTCAAGGATTTTCACCATTCAGAAGAAGAACCAGGCGGGCCTGAGAGTTGTGCTGGACCTTTCCACCCTCAATCTCTCCTTACCCATGCAAAAATTCAAGATGGTTGCGCCAGCCTTTATAGGTGAGAAATAGGACAAGGGAGACTGGATGTGCTCCCTGGATCTGAAGGACACGTACGTACACGTCCCGATTTGGCAGCCCCATCGTTCCTTCCTACGGTTCAGGATCATGGCCTATCATTTTCAATACAAGGTCCTCCCTTTTGGCCTCAACTCGGCCCGCAGGGTCTTTACCAGACTCATGAATGCTATGGAGGCACTCCTCAGAGCGCAGGGTCTCCACATGTACCCATACTTGGACGTCTGGCTTGTCAGGGCTACATCTCCGGAGACGGTTCACCACTCTTCCCATGCCCTTATGAACACACTGCACGATCTCAGGAAGTCACAACTGCAGCCCATGCAGACTGACTTTCCTGGACCTCATCTGGGACACGTGCTCCGAGAAGGTCTTCCCGTCGGAGGACAAAATCTCGGCCATCAAGATTGCCACCGCCCACTTCCTCAGCAGAGAGGGGACCTCGGCATGGTGGTATCTCCTGGGTCTACTCGCAGCGGACCCATTAGCTGTGCCGCACACGAGACTAAGGATGAGGAGGATTCAGCTGCACTTCAAGCCCTTTTGGCTGCCCTCCCCGCAGGCCGCCATCACCAGAGACTCCTCGCTCGAGGGCTGGGGAGCCACCCTGGACGGCTTCTCGGTCCACAGCACCTGGACTCGACAGGAGCAGGAATAACACATCAGCTGGTAGGAGCTGAACGCCATCTGGCTTGCGCTCAGAGCATTCCTACCGCTTCTCGGGGGCAAGGTTGTCCTCATCCAGACAACTCGGCCAGCATGTACTACGTCAACAAGCAGGGAGGTACCAGATCCCCTCCTGTACAGACTGGCGATAAGCATGTGGGAGTGGGCCCTGGAAAACGACATTTACCTCACGGCAGTCCACCTCCCTGGGGAATCCAACCTGGAAGCGGAAAGGCTCATGAGGCTGGTAGTGGACAATTACGAGTGGCAGCTAAACAACCTCCATTATTCAGGAGATCTTCAACAGGTGAGGTTACCCCCACGTGGATCTCTTTGCCACCTGGCAAAACAAGAAGTGTCCCCAGTTCGCATCCTGGCAAGGTCAGGACCCTGGCTCTCTGGGCGACGCATTTCACCTCAAGTGGACCAGCATAAAAGCCTACGCCTTTCCGCCCACTCCCCTGATCCACGGGGTAATCTGCAAAATCAAGCAGTCTCGCCAAGTACTCATTATTCTGATAGCTCCATGGTGGCCGGCCAGGCCATGGTGTTCGGAGCTACTCAGCCTCTCGGAGGTGCCCCGATTCACCTTCCGACAGGCATAGAACATCTTCTGGCACAGCATGGGGGCAGAGTCATTGTCATGATGCCTACCTCCAAGGAGCCAGGTCCGACCCAGCAACCCCAGAGGCAGGCATCATTCCCCCCAGGGAAGTGCCAGCGGGCCCAAGCTTGGGGCCCTTTGGACACAGTCCTGGCGCCTTAGGCGCCAGGCTCATGTTAGACCCCTGTCCTGGCGCCTTAGGCGCCAGGCTCATAAAGCTAGACATGTGTTCAAGTGTTTTAATGTGCACTTACCTGTTGCAGACCATGCTGCTACATCCAGGCCCTCTTGAGGCCTGAATGGAACTACTTTACCTGTGGGACTACTTTCCACCTGGGTGTGGTCAGGGAAGGATACATACCTGGAACTTCTACCAAAGCTATTTAAACCACGCCCGATCAGCAACTCACGCTTCGCGTTGTTCTGCTCCTCGCAGCTGGACGCTCACCGTGTCAGCTCCTGCATCTGGACTTCAGCCACGCCTGTCAGCATCCTGGATCGCCTGAAAAGGGAGATAAGAGAGAATTGGAGAGAAAGAAGACCTTACCAGCTAAAGCTGCATCACGGAGACCTCACACCGACGATCCTGAAAGGGAAGACATCATTTTAAAAGCATTTCGCTTTGATCGCTGCAGCGCTGCATTTCACTCACCTTTCCTGAGCGCCTCCATCTTCAGCAGCGATCATCCGGATCCGCACCCACTTCTCAGAAGCTAGAGAGAAAAAGACAAGAAGACAAGGTGAGAGAAGGAAGGGAATAGGAAAGGCTCAGTTTCCTTCTAAGACTTACCTGTTGGGTCATTGCCATTTCATTTCGGGTCCTGCCGCTTCCTGGCATTCCGGACCCCGGCCCCTATGGGGAAAAAAGACAAAGACATTGAATGAGCGAATGCAAAGACATTACCTGAACGCTCATCCAGAACTTACCTGTCATTTACTGGAACTGCACGTTTCACTTCGGGTCGGCGCCATATCTTCGGCATTCCGAACCCCGGTGATGTCGGCTCGACGGAGGCCCCCGAGAACAGCGTATCGACATCGACGGAGGATGCAGACGCAGAAAATGTTCCGAAGCAGCACTGCTGTGGTGATTACCTGTCATAGATGTGGAATACGTCGTCGGAACATCCTATCGAAAGAACGTTGCCAGGTAAGAAAGTAGCTTGTTCATCTGTGCGAAGAAGGATTTATCCATCTGAAAGGACAATTCAGAATGTAAATCATTTTTTCTTCGGTGTATAAAGAATCATCTGTAATCTCTGCCACAAATGTCGCTAAAGCATACATACATTGAGTTTGTTTTATGCATGGTGGTTTTTTATTCCATTTATTTACATACACATTCAGCCAATTAAGGATTTGCATATCGTAATACATCAAATCTAAAAACAGAATCCAAAACAGCTCACTCTTTAAATCTACACAATTAAAAAAGAGCTGGGTTAAAATATGTCTTCAGACAGATCACTACGAATGTTGAAATATAAATCATAAAACGTCATCATATGAAAAATTAAGTTGGCATCACCTTTTAAAAGTTTGTTCCACATTTCATCGACATATTCAAGATCACAAGAGTTATCATATGCTTTCAGATATTTCAAGCGTAATTGATTCAGGCTCTCACAATAGCATAAAATGTGTACTCTTACGTCTTGTCCCCTTTCCTCCATACTGCATGGTCGTCCCTCGGGACGAGAGACGGAACCCTTTTCACCAGAAACCCCCCCCCAAATTTAAAGGCGCGTGGGGGCGCGCCCTGGTAGCATGCGCTCCCCTGACTCTGCCCACCTGTGCCAATCCTAAGAACCCTTTTCCGCGTCGATGGTAACGGCCGATTTCACCATTGCTCCTGGGTTTGGCTCTGGCCATGTAGCACCACGTGCTCTTCTCCGGATATTTTCTTCTGTCTTTGTGTCTTCTTTTATCAATCAGGTACTCGGTCCCCTGGCACCACGCTGTCGACTTCGGTGGTCAGTCAAAAGGCCAAAAAAATAATACCGAATGACAAAAATCTCGAAAAAAATATCGAATTATTTATTTATTTATATGCGTTTTTGGGGTCAGGTAAGTAAAAAAAAAGGGTTAAAATAAAAAAAAAATAGAAAAAAGGGGGTTTGGGGGAAACCCCCCCCATTTTGAAAAAAAAGTCATAAAAAAAAATTCGATATTTTTTTTTCGGCCTTTTTTTTCGAGATTTTTTTTGTTGAGATTTTACAATTCGGTATTATCACTATAAACCGTCGACTTCAGCTGGCTTCAGCAGGTGTCCAGCCTGCGAGGGGCTCTTCCCTACATCCAATCCCCACTCTCTTTGCCTCTGCTGCCTTGGCCCCGACAATGGCTGGGAGGGTTTCACCATGTTCGACGCACTTACACTACGTGCTCTGAAGAACAGGCTAGGTAGGTGAAGAGAGCTATTCGAGAAGTCACCTTCAGAGGACTTGAAGGACTTCGTCAGACATAAGTCAAGGCCCAAGGAAGGGCCTCTTTTTTCCCAGCGCACCTCGCAAAGGCGACTCCTTCCCAAGGAAACGCCTGAGGGGGAGGAACCGTTCAGGTTCTCACACCAGCACGAGTACCGAGGCTAGTTCAGCTACCGGCCGTGGGGTCTGTAGATCCTTCCGGAGACAGTGCTGAGGGACCGCAAGGTTCTTTTACTGGGTGTACACTCAAGGGGCTATGCCCGATCACCGGCCAAATGTCCGAGGGGGCACCTGCACGCAGCACTACCGCGATAATGCCAAGGACAGCATGCCAGGCCCCGTCCTGAGGTGCAGGGCTGGTTTCATGCTCCATCACCAAGAGTCCTGGAGGAGTCTGGGCCCAGTGAGCCAAGCACCACGACTTCAGGACGTGGCCTGCCGTACCAGACAAGATGGCCGCTTGTCCGATACCGCCCCTCGGAGCGGAGCAGGTGGGAGAACGAGTGACAAGGTGGGACTGGTGTCAACCAGGTATGTGGCCTACTGCTTATCCATCAGCATCGCAGGGCACATTTACTCCGCAACCATACAGACAGATTACGCACCGGCCACAGCAGCCTCCCGCTACTGTGTCAACATCACCTGCCACCTCACTGGCCTGTGAGGACAGATTTTTCGAAAAGTTGCTCACACTCATGAGATCTCCTCAAATGGGGGCCATCCTTTGGGATATCATCGAGGACATGCTCCCTGCGGCCCCTCCGCCTGCGCCTATAGTCATTCCTCCTATGGCTCTGGCCGTGCAGGCCCTGGTGCCCTTGCTGGCCCCTTTATTTCCGGCTTCCCTGCCTCCCACAGTTCAGGCGGTCCTGTACCAGCCTCCGGCTCAGGTCTCCATACCTCAGCCCTTGGCGCCCAGCACACTCCCATCCGTTCCGGACCAGCCGGACGCCCAGGTGGATACAGGTGGATACAGATGAGGAAGAAGACCCCGACACACCATGGTCAGCCAAGGCCTTCCACGAACGACTCGCAGGTCTGGCAGAGTACTTCGGCCTTCCTCAACCTGAGGTTGAACAACCAGAGGGGGTAGTGGCCGAGGTCCTCACTCTAGAAGGACGTTGTCACTTTGGCCAAAAAGAGTTGGCTCAAACCTCACTAGGCCCATCCTGTCAATCTGCGCCTCGACGCCAAATATAGGCAAATGGAGGGGGATCCACTCTTGCTGTCGGCCCACCCTCAACCTCACTCTTCAGTGATTGCTGCGGTGTCACTCTACTCGAAGCCTCAGTCGTCCTCGGCCACCTCGCCCTCAACACTGTTGGGCAAGGAGGAGATGATCTTGGAGTTGTGCGGGAAGAAGCTTTATTCCAACGCTTCACTGCATCTTTGTCAAGCGAACGCGGATGCCATGCTGGCAGCCGTTAACTATAGGCTTTGGCGGAAATAGCAGACTTCCTTCCAGAACTTCCGGTGCAGACCCAGGCACGTTTAAAGACAGGCCTGGCAGAGGCTAAAATGGTGGCAGAAGACATCATGGAATCCACCGGGACCCACATTGACACCTCTGGCTTAGCCATATGCATTGCCACGGACATGAGGACGACTGCCTGGCTTCGGGCTACTAAATTCAACCCAGGCGTCCAGGAACGCATATTAGACCTTCAATTCGAGCGTGGCGACCTCTTTCAAGCCACCACTGACGAGGAGCTAGATAAAAAGAAAAACAGTTAGCAAACTGCAAAGTCTTTACCCTTACGAAGGCCACGCCGAAGGCATACACCCAGTCACATCAACGCTCCGACCAGGGGCGGGTGTTCGGAGGGTTGCACGGCTTCCAAGAAAGGAGGTCCAGGCAGCCTGACTGTTCACTGAGTCAACACCTGCATAAACAAGAGGGGAAGCAACGGCTTCTTTCTGTCACCTGCCTCCTCAACAGCCTGAGAGGGAAAGAAGGCATGACGTGCCTCTTCAGGTCCACATGTCTCCGGTGGGGGGCAGGCTTGGCATTGTGCAGGGGAGACTGGATGTGCTCCCTAGATCTGAAGGACACTTATCTACACGTCTTGATTTGGCAGCCGCATCGCTCCTTTTTGCGATTCAGGATCATGGGTTGCCATTTCGAATACAAGGTGCTACCCTTCAGCCTCAATTCAGCCCCCATTGTATTTACCAGGCTCATGAATGCAGTGGCAGCCCTCCTCAGGGCCCAGGGCAACCGTGTCTACGCTGCGCAGAACCTGACCTTCCTGGGCCTCATCTGGGACACAAGACCTGAGAGAGTTTTCCCCTCGGAGGACAAGATCATGGCCATCAACAGGGCCACCACTCACTTCCTCACCCGAGAAGTGACCTTGGCCTCGTGGTACCAACACTTATTAGGTATCATGGCAGCGGTCCTACTGGCTGTACGCCACACAAGACTCAAGATGAGGAAATTACAGCTGCACTTCGCAGCTTCATGGAATCAGGAGAGGGGCTCCCAAGCGGAGCTTGTCAGCATCCCTCCTTCTCTCCTCCCGGACCTCACATGGTGGTCCGTGGAATGCAACCTGCGAACGGGCAAGCCCTTCTGACAGCCGGCCCAGCAGGTCACCATCACCACAGACTCCTCCCTGAAAGGCTGGGGGGGCCACTTTGGACAACCACAGTGTCCATGGAGTCTGGACCCTGGACCCTGCAGGAGCAGGAGTCTCGTATCAACTGGCTGGAGCTGAAAGCCATCTGGCTAGCTCTCAAAGCTTTCCTACCGCTCATTGTGGGCAAGGTCGTCCTCATCCAGATGGACAACTCCACCAGCATGTACTATGTCAACAAGCAGGTTGGGACCAGATCCCCTCCACTGTGCAGTCTAACGATCAGCATTTGGGAGTGGGCTCTGGAGAACAACATCTACCTTATGGCCATCTACCTTCTGGAGAGTCCAACCTAGAAGCGGAAAGGGTCAGCAGACTGGGAGCGGACAATTACGAGTAGCAATTGAACGACCAGGTGCTGCTGGAGATCTTCAGTAGATGGGGGCATCCTCAGGTGGATCTCTTTTACTCCTGGGACAACCAGAAGTGCTAACAGTTTGCGTCTTGGCAGGGGCAGGACCCCGGCTCCCTGGGCGACACATTCCAGATACAGTGGAACGGTTTGAGAGCGTATGCCTTCCCTCCCACACCCCTGATCCACAGGGTGATCTGCAAGATAAAAGAATCTGTCACCTCAGCATCATTCTGATTGCTCTGTGGTTTCCGGCGAGACCTTGGTTCTCTGGACTTCTCAGCCTATCAGACAGGCCACCCATTCACCTGCCGCTTGGCCCAGCTCATCTTCTTGCGCAGCAGGGGTCAGGGTCATCCACCCCGCCCCACACAAATTAGCCCTCTCTGCGTGGTTCCTGAGCAGGTCATGCTAAAGCACATAAACCTATCACAGGCTAACCTAGACATCATTCAGGGCGCTAGGAGCAAGGCTACTAGAATCCAGTACAGGAGTAAATGGACAAATTTCTGTCACTGGGCGGACTCTAAAGAGATTGACCCCCTTACGTGCCCATTGGATGATGTGCTCTCCTTCTCTGCACACCTTGCTCACTCGGAGGTGGAGGTTTCTTCTTCCAACATGGTGGTCAAGCGACATTTGGCAGGCCTCACTAGGCTCTACCCACCCATCAAGAAACCACACCGTGTGGGACCTCAATGTAGTCTTGGGCGCCTTGCCGCACAAACCGTTTGAGCCAATGGCGTCCGGGAACATCGGGCTGGTTACCATTAAAACAGCTCTGTTGATGGGTCTCACCTCTGCTCGCTAATTTTCACAAGGGTAAGGTGGTCCTGAGAAAGCAACCTGCACTCCTACCTAAGGTAGTCTCTGGTTTTCAATTAAACAAGGAGATAGTCTTACCTATGTTTTTTGCCGACCCTAAGGACGAGGCTCAGAGGGTCTTGCACTGTCTGGATGTCTGACGTGCCCTGAAAAATCTATATGGACAGGACCAACGGCTTCCGCAAGTCGGATGCCCTGTTTGTCACCTTCTGGAGCTCAAGGCCTGGTTACCAATCCTACAAGGGCTCTCTTGTAGGGTGGATGGTTTCGGCCATCAAGGAGGCCTACGAGGGGCAGCACAAACCACTTCCAGCTAACATGCACGCCCACGCTGTCTGAGCCAAGGCCATGGCCATCGCCTTCCAGTGGCAGGTCATCAGCAGGGCGGCCACCTGTGCCTCCCCTTCGGCTTTCTGTAAGCACTACTGTCTGGACGCCGGCTCTAAATCAGACGTGGCTTTCGGGCAGGCGGTTCTAAGGAATCTGTTTTCTTAAGGAGGGTCTACACTCCACCCTCGGGCTACATTCAGTTGTAATCACCCATGCAGTATGGAGGATAGGGGATGGACGTAAGAGTAATTAATAGTTACTCACCGTAGTGACTAACGTACTCTTAGTCAATAGTCCCCTTTCCTCCATGTGTCCCCCATTTCCCCCTAATAATATTGGCGTCATTAGGCAATGTTAAATATTGTTGACGCATCAATGGTGACTGAGGAGTGGTGCAGGTGGGCGGAGTCAGTGGAACGCTTGCTCCCATGGGGGGGAGAAGGTTTTTTCTGGTGGAATGGGTTCTGTCTCCTATCCCTAGCGAGGGACGTCCATGCAGTATGGAGGAAAGGGGACTATGGACTAAGAGTACGTTAGTCACTACAGTGAGTAACTATTCATTTCTGCAGTCTCAATTTTTGCAACGCCACATAATCGACACCATCGATCTGATCTTATTATTCCACATTTCTCCCCAACTATTTCCAGGGTTTCTGTCTTGTTAAACTTGAATAATAAATATCGCCTTATCAATTTGCCATCAGGAAACGCTGACAGATATTTAGGTATGTCAGGGCGTCCCAACCAGTATTGCATAAAAATACTGCTGTTGCGCTTCATGGCCAGATACACCATATCCCGCTCTTTGCCTGCTATAGATATTGCATTCCTCAGCTGGCGTTTAATTCTACCAAGTGGTTTGTTTAGCCATCATTCTGCATTCTCTTTGGCCCAATTAATATAGTTAAATCTAAAATGTCTCAGCACACAGTGTTTGTCACAGTTCTCCATTCCACTAAACACTCCCTTTAAGTCAACAATAGTGGTGTCATTATGTAAGATATGCAATTTAGCATACAGCATTGTGACCTTACATTCTAGCATATCTTCTACGTGCGTCATATTACATTCTAATATTATAAATTCACACGGGAGTGATTTAGGCATTCTAAATAGAATTTTTAGAAGTTTCCCTTCAAATCTATTCAGTTCCTGGGTGAATTTCTTTTCCCATATTTCTGCATCATAAAGGAGACCGAGAATGACTTTGGCGGAGTATAATAGAACAGTGCTTAAAGAGCATCGTCTTTGTGCACCGATGAAATGACTTAGTGCCATAGTTATGTTCATGCGCTTAGATTTGGTTTCTAGCCATTGTTACTTCCAACTCAATTTATGATCTATTACAATACCTAAATATTTGTAGCATTCAACCCTTCTGATCGGCTGACCAGCGATAGTCCATCTCACATTAGTAATAATTTGGTTCTTGGTTTTCCCTGTAAAGGCAATGATTTTTGTCTTTCCGAGATTAATTTTGAGTCCATTTTCAGATGCAAACTGTTCCAGTGCAGCTAGTTTCAGTTGTAGTCCCTTGGGGATGTAATCGAGTAATAACAGGACATCTGCATAACCAAGTCACCCAATTCTTAACAATCCAAATTGATGTTATTCGATAAGTTGGCATTCGGAGCCACTGCTAAATCTGCGAGGTATAGGTTAAACAGGGTAACAGCCAGTATGCAACCCTGTTTAACTCCACTACAGGTCGGGATCGTGTAAGTAAATTTACCCTCTCCATCTAGCCTAACTCTTATAGTGGTATTGGTATAAAGCAACGTGATCATGTGGAGCGGCCACTGTTGATTACCCCGTCGCTTGAGTTTATTCCACAGCTTATTTCTAAGGAGGGTGTCGAAGGCACCACTGAAGTCTATAAATGCTCCATAGACTGGGAGCTACCGCTTGTGCCATGCATATTCTATAGCAGATACCAAGATGGTAATATTATGAACATTTTTTTTACGAAAACCGGATTGATTCGGGGCGGGGTGGTCAGGGGGGAGAATGTGGTTCTCGGTAAAGCATTGCTTTAATTCCTGTAGTAAAACCTTTGCAAATACCTTGGCCGGGATGTCTAAAATGGCTGGCATGCGGTTGTTACTAGGGTCCTTCCAGCTGCCTTTTTTATGAATGGGTAAGATAGAGCTTTCTCTCCAGGTTTTAGGGACTTGCCCATGTTTACCTATCCATTGAAACAAGAGATATAACGCATGTGCCCAAAATGTTGGGGTGAGCCTAAGTAGCGCGTTGCAGGTACCATCTGGGCCTACTGCTTTAGAGGTTGGAAGTGCTTGAATCAATAGTGCAAGATCAGCAACTGAGTATTGCCCCGTCCATGGGTCCACAAAATGCTTGTACTGCCTCTGGCTGAGCTTTCTATAGCAGATAACCCATGATATGTGTTAACTGAGGTAGCACTTGTTCCGCTATTACTTTGCCTTTTTCTAATTTATTGGGGTTCCATTTAATCCTATTACCTCATTATTAATAAAGATATTACCATTCAGTTTGTATTTACTTTGCCCTTCCTCCTTTGCAAACAATACATAGAGAGAGAAGTGGTCACTTTCATCATGTATCTCCACTGCCATGTCTAACACAAAATCACTTGCACTTACATTGGTAACATTATAGTCAATCGTTGTCATGCTCTTCCCACTTACTCACGTCACTTCTCTTTTTACATCACCGTCACAATTACCGTTGAGTATTTTCAGATTATGTCTCTGAAACAGTTTAGACCACCCTTTCCCTGCTTATTACTGGAGTATTTGGGGAGTGGACCTGATATATTGGTCTCAACTTGAAAAGTAATACTGTTATCAGTTAGGGCAAACTAGAAATCTGTGCGAAGAAAGATTTATTCACCAGAAAGGACAATTCAGAATGTAAGTAATTTTTTCTTCGGTGCATAAAGAATCATCTGTAATTTCTGCCACAAATGTCGCCAAATCATACATGGAGTTTGTTTTATGCATGGTGGTTTTAATTTTGTATTGCCTCACTGTGTGATTGTAACATGCTGCTTTCCTCCATAGGATGAGGAAATGCCAGAACCTGCAGTGGATGCCTTCCAAAGCAAACCTTCAGAAGCAAGCCAAAGGTAGGACATATGGTTTGAAATTCGATTTGCTGTGTTTCTGACATAGTTTTCGGTGCATTCTGAAGACAAGTATAAAGAGATTCCACTTCCTATTTGCCGCAATGCCCATCTGTGTAAATATGTGATGCATTGAAGATAGCTAAAACATTTACTGTATTTCTCTTTTTTGGAAAAGATTACTTTTTCTAAGTTTTTTTGTACTGAGATATCTGTTAAAGAAACAACAAACCCCCCACTGCTTTCTCCCCTAAACTGGGTGTGAATTACCCACTATATTACACTATATTACCCACGTAACCACACATCCATTTACAGCTAGAATGATAGGCATTACTGGGAAGTTAAGAGCAGGGGGTGGGGGGTGGCATTGGCCAAATTGGTGGGCCTCAGAGGAGCTCTAGCCAGACCCTCTTTAGTTTACTAGTGGGGAATCCACCACAGTCATGCTGGCCTCATTGTTCCTGATAGCAGAGGTGTCTACACCATCTGCCAGTACTCCATCCCTAAAATAGGACTTGGTATTGTCAGGGATAGAAACATAAGCTTCAGCACCTTTAGGTTCCCAGGATACTAGGGACACTAGAACTACTTCTGATCCAACACCACAGGGCAAGGGGTCAGAAGAGGAGGATGCTCCTGTGAGTATCTCTCCCTCTTCATAAAGGAATGGTAGATTTGCAGAATGGATCCCAAGGTTTTACCCTTACTTCTCCGGGCCCCCCCTTCAATGGTCACTTGCTCCACAGGTTACACAAGATGCTGAGGACCTTTGTACGTAGAGAGACTTACTGTTGCCAGATTCCTGCTTGGGATGATAAGTTCCACTGCACTTTACATTCTCTCCATGTAAGTTATGAAACTTTTTGAGGGCCTTAAGGGATCCAGGTTTTTTAGTAGACCCTCCCTCTTTCTTTTCTTGCCTTTTCCCATCCTCGTGTACTAGAGGCACCCACAGATAAGCAGCAATGGCCATTTAGTTTCCTTGGCTCTAACTCCTGAGAAACTGCCAAATGCTCTTTCCGCTTCAGGGAAACAGGGAGCAACATGTGTTTCCAGCATAACAAGATTTATTAT
This sequence comes from Ambystoma mexicanum, assembly GCF_040938575.1. Taxonomy (NCBI): domain Eukaryota; kingdom Metazoa; phylum Chordata; class Amphibia; order Caudata; family Ambystomatidae; genus Ambystoma; species Ambystoma mexicanum. The sequence goes on along the minus strand of NC_090931.1, from coordinate 184,245,900 downwards.
GCCATTACAAGTGGGTATTTTATCACCTTCAACCCAGCTACTCAAGTTTTTCAAAGAAATATTCACATAAGTTACCCAAGTACTATTCTCTCTTTGCTTGTGGTCTCTAAACCTCTTTAAGTATTGAGAAGGAGGCTTCTCAAACGTTAAGAGCAGAGCCTGCTTTAATTGTTGAAAATCTTTTCTCTCGGGTTTTGACAACTCCATAATAGCTCTGGAGCCATTCTGGAGAAGTCTTTTGAGCAACCAAGCAATCTTGCCATACTCATTCTCTTCTTGTACCCCACAAGCCTACTCAAATGCAGTCAACCTATCAATAATGTCATTTCTGATGCTTGTTAATCTGCTTAGAATCACATGCTGTGCGAATGGTTCGACATCCAGTGGTAACCGCAGAGTATTGCATCTTGTCTTTCGGGGACCGAAAGGGGACTTGGGCATAGGCGTGTCTGTAACACTATCCCTATCGTGATGTGTAGTGTCCCCCAAAATCCCTCACACGCCGAGGTCCCTCAGATAGTTTTTTTCCGCCCAGATAACTGGTCGCCCTATTGCAGAGCTCTTTCATAAGAGACATTGTTATACCTTGTTTATCGACTTTGTCGATTATCCCCTGATAGTAACTTCGACGGTGCTTTCTGTGCTATGCCGAAGACAACGGGGGACTTTCAACGCCTAAGTCTGCGGTGGACTTTGACGCCTAAACTCCGGCGGCAGAGCCGTCCACGTGGCCGGGCCCTCTGGCCCACCTACTGTCATGAACCGTCATCTACGTCCTTTCTGGACCTCCGGGTCCCTGACTCGCAGGGGATTGCACCAACATGGCCACCCGGAACAGAATACTCCGGATAAGCCTATGCGTTCCACGCTGCTCATCCTACAAAAGAGACACGCCCCCGCGGCTCTGTGCGTCTCAACGCTACCGCTACCTGTAGTCGGACGTGCTTAGCCGGAGTTCGATCGGGGCTCTCGCTTTATTCCTTGTTCCCAGTCCCTTGAATTCCCTCCTGTTCCCTTTCCTCCCCAATCTCCTGGAAAACCTTCCGCGCTCGATTCACGGTCTTCTGTGCCTCCGAGCGTACCTTGATTACTTCCTGGAATTACCCTGGACTTGTAGAACGCTCCTGGAAACTGAACCGCTACTGCTGGACGCCGATGACCGGCGTTCAGGACTATACAAATCCCAGACCGTGAAGAAGAAATCATCCCAGAAGGTCGCAAGTACACAATAGAAACAGGTGAGAGACTTTGTGACACCTACACAGTAGGGAGAGTGGGGTCGGGGTGGTCATATCCTTTCAGCTATGTCTCTCTTTCCCCCTAATTTGCCCTCTAGGTCTGGTCATCGTCGGTTTATAGTGATAATGTCGAAAAAAAAATGTCGACTTACAAAAATGTCGAAAAAAGTAATTTAGCACCATCAATAAATACATAAACAACAAAAGTCCCCCTCACCCAACACCCTCTCACCCCTCATACTAAACACATTTTAATTATATTTATTTATTTATTTATTCAATAAATAAACAAGGAAAATATCATTTACTAGGGGGCAGTCCCCCCAACACCCCTCACCAAACACCCCCCTGCCACCCAGCCCCCATCCCCCCACCACCCTCTCACCCCTCATACTCAACACATTTTAATTATATATATATATTTATTTATTCAATAAATAAATAAACAAGGAAAATATTTACTGGGGGGGGTCCCCCCAACAGCCCTCACCCAACACCCCCCTGCCACCCCCCCACCACCCTCTCACCCCTCATACTCAACACATTTTAATTATATATATATATTTATTTATTCAATAAATAAATAAACAAGGAAAATATTTACTGGGGGGGGTCCCCCCAACACCCCTCACCCAACCCCCCCTGCCACCCTCCACCACCCTCTCACCCCTCACACCCAACACATTTTAATTATATATTTATTTATTTATTCAATAAATAAATAAACAAGGAAAATATCATTTACTAGGGGGGGGGAGTCCCCCCCTCACCAAACACCCCCCTGCCACCCAGCACCCGCCCCCCACCCCCCCACCACCCTCTCACCCCTCATATTCAACACATTTTAATTATATACACGCCGAAAACACAGGGACGATCTCTTTCAGTCGAAGGGATTCCCAGCACACCTGAAGGCTTTTCGGAGGGCGACGGGACACTTTCCTCGACGTTATGGGAGAGGTCGAGCCGTTTTCAGCTACAAGACACCAATTTTCCCCCGCTAGACCGCTCAGGGGTACCCCATGAAACCATGGAAAGGCTCCATCTCTGCATGGAAAGAATGGAGAGGTTTATGAATGCCCAAAACCCTCCCACTCCAAAGAGAATAAAAGAAGGGCCTCAGGAGGACCCCAGGGCCAAAATTCCAAGATTAGACCAGGACACAGCCTCAGACTTCCATAGTGTGTATGACCTCACTGGGGAAGAACATTATTTTGAGGAAGAGGATGATTTTATGGACGAGGAAGACGGACGGAACCAGGAGGAAGGTCTGGAAGACAGCCCAGACTTGGTAGGAGAAAATCCAGAAGGACCTTCTCACCCCTGGCAATCACCATCAATATATTCCGACACTGATGTCCTGAACCTAAATCCTCCTGACATTTCACCTGTTAGAAACACGTCTCCCATTGACGATCAACCCACATTCAATGCCCTGTTGCGCAGAGCAGCAGCACACTTCGAACTGGACACTGGGGAGCTCTCCCCTGAATTAGACTTTGTAGAAAGGGTAATTAAGGAGAAACCCCCGGTCAGTCAGACAATTCCCCTCCTCGCTTCGGTGAAGAGAAGAATCATCCCTTCGCTGTCCACACCCGCACTAATCAGAGGGGTCAATCCTAGAATTGAAAAACTTTTCACTCCTTCACCCTCAGACCCGCTGTACATCAGGGGACATTCCATTCCGGATTCCCTGGTAGTAACCAACACAAGAAAGAGGGCAGGGGTACCACTCTCCACCAGTGAGGCACCACCTGACAAGGAGGGCAAGCGGTTATATGCCCTTGCAAAAAGAATTACATCCTCGGCCGCCTTTTCGGCAAGAATTGCCAACAACAATTCTTTGCTCGCTAGCTATGCGGACGCGCAGTGGGCCAAACTGCGCAAAGACGCCGAAGAAGCGCCGGAACCATTACGTACACGCCTGCTTTCAACTATTGGCGAAGGAACCCAGGTCAACCAGAGTATTGTAAAGAGCTCTCTGGACGCGGCAGAAACTGCGGGACGTTCCCTAGTTCAGGGAATAGTCCTAAAACGACACGTATGGCTGCGCAACTCAGGGTTCAAACCGGAGACACAGGCGTCTTTAATAAATAAACCTGTTGAAGACTCAAACCTCTTCGGGAAAGTGGTGGATGAGGCTCTGGAAATGGCTAAAAAAGAGTTTGATACTATCAAAACTCTTGACCAAATCTCTAAGCCCGCTACCAGGCGCGGCTATGGCAATAAACGCTTTTTTCGTGGCCAACGCCAACAACAAAACCAGCAGCAACAGTACCCTGCCACCAATTTCCAGACCAATAGTGGCCAGTACAGCCAAAGAGGACAGCGCCGGGGCAAAGGAAGAGGGCGAGGGTCCACCCCCAGAGGTTCCCAAGCCCCTAACAACACCAAGTGACGCGAAGATTCGCGTCCCCTCCCATGCAACACCGGTCGGGGGCCGGATAACATCCTTTCTTCCAGCATGGGAGGGTATAACGTCACACCGCTGGGTACTTTCCACCGTAGCCCACGGATACTGCATCGAATTCAACAGTTCCCCAACATACAAACCCCCGAGGGGACGACGCATGTCACCGGAACATCTTGCCATCCTTCTACAAGAAGTACAGCAACTGCTGGAAAAAGGAGCCATAGAGGTCGTGCCTCTATCTCAGGTAACGGAAGGTATTTATTCAGTGTACTTCCTTGTACCCAAAAAGGATCTAACAATGCGCCCTGTATTAGATCTGCGCCCAGCGAACAAGTTTATCAAACCCCAAAAGTTTCGTATGGTGACCCTACAGGAAGTGATCCCACTGCTATCACAGGGAGATTTCATGACAACATTGGACATGAAAGATGCATACTTTCATATTTTAATGTTGCCAGCGCACAGAAAATACCTCCGGTTCATGATAGAGGGCAAACACTACCAGTTCAGAGTGCTACCCTTCGGCATAGCATCAGCACCGAGGGTATTCACGAAGGTACTGGCAGTGGCAGCGGCCCACCTGCGCAGGTTGTCCATCCCAGTTTACCCTTACCTCGACGACTGGCTCATAACAGGGGATTCTTACGAAACATGCTTCTCCAATACCCAAAAGACTGTAGACCTTTTGTTCCAGTTGGGCTTCTCCATCAACAAAAAGAAGTCCAGCCTAGACCCCAGCCAAATCAAACAATTCCTAGGGGCTCTAATTCAAACAAAGGACGGCCTCGTCTTCCCCTCCAAAGAGAGGGTCCAAAACATGTTGTTTCAGATCCCTCAATATGTGACCAGTCGAGAGGTGACGGTACGCAAAGCAATGCGCTTGCTAGGCATGATGGCGTTGTGTATTTATTTGGTACCTCACGCGCGCCTGCGCATGCGCCCAATGCAGGAGTGGCTCAACAGCCAGTGGTGTCCCGCCAGCGGACTATGGGACGACCTAGTGGTGGTCTTGCAGGCCTTAGTTCTCTCGCTACGGTGGTGGACAAAAGAAAAGGGAAACCTTTTGCCACACCCGCGGCGGAAGCCACTCTAACCACAGACGCATCCCTCACAGGATGCGGGGCTCACCTATCCCATCAAACTGCTCACGGAGAGTGGACTCCGAACGTAGCATCCAAACACATCAATCTTCTGGAGCTACTAGCGGTGTTCAAGGCGCTAAAAGCCTTCAAGGAACACCTACAAGGCAAGACAGTGATGGTCCTTACAGACAGCACCACAGCCATGCATTACATCAACAAACTGGGGGGAACCCACTCGCCAGGACTGTCCAAACTGGCCCAAAACATATGGAAGTGGGCTCTCAAACAGAATATGTTCCTTCTGTCACAACATGTACCAGGGGAACTCAATCTGCTGGCAGACAAACTCAGCAGAGATTTCCCCCTGCCCGAAGAGTACGAATGGCGACTGCACGAAGACATCGTCTTCGACGTCTTCACGCAATGGGGGTTCCCAGAAATAGACCTGTTCGCAACCCTGGAGAACTCACAATGCCAAAGTTACGCCTCCAGGTACCCCCAGAACCAATCCAAGGGGAACGGTCTGTCGATTCAATGGTCAGGGAAATTTGTTTACGCTTTTCCCCCCGACTCCTCTTCTCAACAAGGTAGTGCACAAGATGCACCAGGAACAAGTAACCATGATACTGGTGGCTCCAATGTGGGCCCGACAGCCATGGTTCGCTCACTTGATGGAGATGTCTCTATCTCCCCCAGTGAAACTCCCCTGCCCGTACAACATGCTGTCACAAGACAAGGGCAGGACTCTGCATCCATGCCCCCAGAACATGAACTTAGCAGCCTGGCTCCTGAGATCATAGAATTTGGACATCTACAGCTCCCACAGAGATGCATGGACATCCTCAGGGAAGCCAGAAAACCTAACACTCGCCACTGCTATTCTAGCAAATGGAAGAGATTTGTCATTTGGTGCAGAGCAAAGAGCATCAACCCAATTGACTGCTCTCCCACACATATTATTCTATACCTGACCCATTTATTGGATTCAGGTCTAGTGTTCAATTCCATTAAAGTCCACCTAGCGGCACTTTCTGCATACACCACTTCCCAACTCAAAGTGTCGTGGTGGAAGATCCCTGTTATAAAGGCATTCATGGAGGGAGTAAAGAGAATACACCCCCCGATAGCTGACCCAGCTCCCGGATGGGACCTTAACGTGGTACTTACCAAACTCATGGGCTCACCATTTGAACCCATGCACAAAGCAACTCTTAAAGACCTCACTCTTAAGACTGCTTTTCTAATAGCTATCACCTCCATCAGGAGAGTAAGTGAACTACAGGCTCTTTCTGTTCTAGACCCCTTTGTTACAGTTCACAAAGATAAAGTGGTTCTACGCACTCACCCAAGGTTTGCTCCAAAATTCATCTCAAAATTCCATGTAAACCAGTCTATAGAACTACCAGCGTTCTTTCAAAATCCTTCCAACTTGGGAGAAAGGACTCTGCACACACTAGATGTGCACAGAGTGGTCATGTTCTACATGGAAAGAACCAGACCACTGAGGAAGACTAATCAGTTCTTCGTCTCGGTGGCAGCAGGAAGAGAAGGGGATGCAGTTTCAAAGTCCACTATTTCTAGATGGATTGTTCAATGCATCACTCTCTGCTATACTGTTGCTAAGAGAGAACTGCCCTTTAGGCCAAGAGCACATTCTACTCGAGGCACTGGGGCGTCCATAGCTTTCATTGCAAATGTTCCCCTTGAGTCCATCTGCAAAGCGGCTACCTGGAGTTCTGTGCACACCTTTACAAAACACTACTGTCCAGATGCACACTCTAGATCTGACTCCCAGGTGGGACAGGCAGTATTAAGACATCTTTTCTCTACTGTTCCTTCTCATAACCCACCACCAACTCCGGGTACTGCTCGCTAGCCTATGCACAGCATGTGATTCTAAGCAGATTAACAAACATCAGAAGACAATGCATTACTTACCGTAAAAGCATTTCTGATGGTTGTCTCTGCTTAGATTCACATGCGCCCACCCTTCCTCCCCGCTTGGATGGAAGGAACATAGACATCTTTCTATATTTCTCTCTTTTCTGTACTCACTCACGTCTAGAAGGCTCCCTCAGGGCAGAAAAATACAAACAGAGGGACCTCGACGCGTGAGGGATTGTGGGTACAACACACGTCACTATAGGGATAGTGTTACAGACACGCCTTGTCGACGTCCCCTTTTCGACTACGAAAAACAAAATGCAATACTCCGCAGTGACCACTGGATGTCGGACCTATGCACAGCATGTGAATCTAAGCAGATACAACCATCAGAAATGCTTTTACGGTAAGTAATGCATTGTCATATTTATTTTTTCTAAAAATTGTAAACATTATTGCTTTTCTACATTATTTTTTTCGACATTTTTTTTTCGACATTTTGACTGTCGACATTATTGCATTCGACATTATCACTGACCACCGTCATGGTCTTTATTACCTTTCGCTATGGAAAGGACACCATTTAGGTTTTGCCCCTCTTGCAGGGCCAGATATCCTTGGAAGGACGAGCATGATAAGTGCAATAATTGTCTACCCCTTGACCACGACGAAGCGTGGTGCGCCGCCTGTGGACTCCTTTGACCTAAAACGCTAAAAGAGCACTGCGTTAAGCAGTGGGCCGCCTACGGCATGTCGCGGGCTGGATCTTCTTCCCCCACCCCCGTACCTGCCGAAAGTGACAGGTGTACTATTGATGACCAGGCATCCCTGTCAGATGCCGTCGACCTCACGACGGACACCTCTAGGTCCGCCACGCCCATCCACGACCCTGCTAGGCCTGACGCGAGTCACGCTATGGGGAAAACTCCCGGCGACAAGGGCGTACAAGATCGCCACACTAAATACACAACCGCCGAAACGAGCAAAAGGGGCTAACAGGACCGCCGAAAATTTAGACGGACTCCTCTGATCCTCAAGATATACAGCCTTCCTCGCTTCCGCAGCAGCGTCTTGCCACTGGGCCTTCTAAAAATAAGGACGCTACCTCCAAACCAAATTCGTCCGTCGAAATCTACCGCTAGGCCTCCTAGTCGCCCGGTAGGAGAAAAATCTACCGCTAGGCCGCCTAGTCATATGGCACGCCTCACGTCGCTGAATATCGCCAATAGCAATGCTAGGATTGCTTTGGCAGTGGGGCTGAAGGCTAAAGACACAACAAAGCACAAAGAGCGGACCGTGGACACGTCGGAAGACGCGCCGCATCACCCCGATGCTCAAGAGGACTACAAAGAGAGTCAGGAGTCTTTGGCTAGCACTATTGGAAATATATTTTGGCGCCATAGGGAGGAAAATAAATATTTTCCACCCTTGGACCCTTCTGGTTCATCTAAATGGGCCAAAGAAAAATTAGAAGGGTGCATGGGCCGTTTGGAAATGTTTGTCTCACTTTCAGAGCAACCTACCCCCAAGAGACCACGGGAGGACCCTCCCTTTGTGCCTGTTTCTAAATTTCCTAGACATTTTGATCCTTCTTACTATCCACCCAGAAGATGAGATCCAGATGGACACTTATCAGGACATTTATGAGGAAGAGGATACTACCTTCCTACAAGACCTTCCTACAAGGCTACACCGTGGATGACCAAGCAGATCCCACGAAAGGCTGGGAAGACACACACCAGGTTGAGACGGAACCATGGGCACTCCCTACTCACGACCAGGACACACATGTCCTATGTTTGGATTCCACTCCCTCCACTCCGGCCCGCCAGGCTTCCCCAGTGGACGATCAGGTGGCATTCAATGCCATTTTAAGAAAGGCAGCAGATTATTTTAAAATCGACCGCCCAGAAGGCCCTACCTGAACAAGATTTTGTGGAGGATATTCTTAAAGAACCCCCCCCCCCCACACACCCTCCAGCCAAGCCATACCTTTCCTGAATTCCATTAAAAGGAGATTGGCTCCTTCCTGGTCACACCAGCCCAGACTAGGGCAGTAAATCCAAGGGTGGGGAAATTATTTTTGGCCATCTCCTACTGACCCTACATATATTAAAGGTCATGCCACCCCCGACTCCCTAGTGGTTACCACCACCCGGAAACGGGCGGGAGTACCCCTTGCTATGGGAGAGGCACCTCCCGATAAGAAGTCAAAAAGATTGTATGCCTTGGGTAAGTGAATTACCACGGCAGCTGCTTTTACCACGCGCATAGCAAGCAACATTACGTAGCTTGCCAGTTATGCCAATGCACAGTGGAACCTTATACAAGAAGGTCTCCAGGAGATGCCTGAACCCTCAAGAACCAAATTACTCACCATCGTGGCCGATGGCAGGCAGGTCAACCAAAATGTACTAAAAAACACTCTGGATACTGCAGAGATGGCAGGAAGAACCCTAGCTCAGGGTACCCTGCTCAAACGGCACGGTTGGCTCCGAAACTCTGGCTTCAAGCCAGAGACCCAAGCAGCTCTTATTAATAAACCTATCGAGGAGTCGAATCTCTTTGGTAAAGCAGTCAACAATGCTCTAGAGACTGCCAAAAAAGAGCACGAGACTCTTAAATCCCTGCAGCAAATCACACAAAAACCCACCCCCCAGAGGGGAAGCGGTTCCCGCCTGTCCTTTCGAGGCCAATCCCGTTCCGCACAAAACATATACGATACGGGAAACACCTGGAACTCAGGACAAGCATCCAGCACCCCGCCAACCATCCACCTAGGGGTCAGCGGCGCAGGAAAGGCAGAGGCCCCAACTCCAGGGGAGCCACAGCCTCTGGTCAGAAATGACCTACGCATCGGCATGGGAGGGGATTACTTCAGACCAGTGGCTTCTAAAAACGGTCGCCCACGGGTACTGTGTGGAATTCACCCGACCCCCACAATTCAGACTGCCCAGAGCACGACGCCAGACCATCTGCGAATCCTAATACAAGAAGTAGAGGCACTTCTGGGAAAGGACGCCATAGAAGCCGTCCCTATTCTTCAGGTAAACAAGGGTATTTATTCAGTGTACTTCCTTGTACCCAAAAAGGACCTCACCTTGCGCCCTGTGTTAGACATGCGCCCAGCAATCAAATTTGTCAAACCTCTAAAGTTTTGTATGGTAACCCTGCAGGAAGTAATCCCACTGTTGAAACGGGGATTACATGGCAACATTTGACATGAAAGATGCATTCTTTCATATTTCAATGTTGCCAGCTCACAGAAAATATCTAAGATTCATGATGGAGGACAGGCACTATCAATTCAAAGTACTCCCCTGCGGCATTGCCTCAGCGCCAAGGGTGTTTACGAAGGTCCTGGCAGTAGAAGCAGCACACCTCCGCAGACTATCCGTCCCGGTTTACCCTTACCTCGACGACTAGCTCATAACAGTGGACTCTTACGAAATGTGCCTAGTGAATACTCAGATGACAATAGACCTCCTGTTTAGTCTGGGATTCTCCATCAACGAGAAGAAATCCAGCTTAGATCCTAGTCAAGTCAAGCAATTTCTATGGGCTCTGATTCGGACAAAGGACGGCCTCATCTTCCCCTCCAACGAGAGGGTTCAGAACATGCTTTCTAAAATTCCTCAATATGTAGCCTGTCGGGAAGTGACGGTACGCAAGGCCATGCGCTTGCTAGGTATGATGGCGTCATGCATTTACTTAGTTCCCCACACGCGGCTGCGCATGCGTCCCATGCAAGAGTGGCTTAACAGCCAGTGGTGTCAGGCCAGCGGACAGTGGGAAGATCTGGTAGTTGTCTCGCCAGCCCTCGCTCTGTCTCTGCAGTGGTGGTCGAGGGAAAACCTCTTGAACGGGAAGACCAGTCACCACTCCTGCAGTAGAAGCCACTCTCAAGATCGACGCATCGCTCACGGGGTGGGGGGCTCACCTGCTTCAACAGACAGCGCATAGAGTGTGGTCCCCACAAGTACCGTCCAACCTTATAAATGTGTTAGAGCTGCTAGCGGTATTCAAAGCACTGAAGGCCTTTCAGACACAGCTACAGGGGAAGACAGTCCTGGTCCTGACAGCACCACAGCCATGTATTACCTAAACAAACAGGGGGGCACACACTCTCCGGAGCTATCTAAGGTGTCCCAGAACATTTAGATTTGGGCTCTCAAGCACAAGATGTTCCTACTGTCACAACACAGAGAACTGTCTTCTAGCGGACATGCTCAGCAGAGATTTCCCACTGCCTGTAGAATACGAATGGCATCTGCACGAAGACATAGTCTCCAACGTCTTTGCAGAATGGGGCTTCCCAGAAATCGTCCTGTTTGCACCTTAGGAGAACACATAATACCAAGACTACGCCTCCAGGTACCCCCAGAACTGCTCCAAAAGGGGAATGGATTCTGGATAATATGGTCAGGGAAATTTGTCTACGCTTTTCTCCTGACGCCCCTACTCAACAAGATAGTGCACAAGATGCACCAGGAACCAGTTACCATGATTTTGGTGGCCCCCATATGGACCTGGCAACACTGGTTCTCTCATCTAATGGAAATGCCCCAACCCCCACCCCACCCCACCCTCACCCCCCTGTGAAACTACCCTGCCCGTACAACATGTTGTCTCAGGACAGAGGAGAAACACTACACCCATGCCCACAAACTCTGAACTTAGCAGCTTGGCTCCTGAGGTCATAGAGTTTGGACACCTTCAACTCCCTCAGAGATGCATGGACATACTCAGGGAGGCTAGAAAACCTAACACAGGTTATTGCTATTTCAGGAAGTGGAAACGCTTTGTCATCTGGTATAAAACCAATGGCGTCAATTCCATTGACTGCTCGCCTACCCACATTGTGCTGTATCTAACTCATTTGTTAGACTCGGGCTTGGTTTTTAATTCCCTAAAGGTTCATCTAGCTGCTCTATCAGCCTACACTACTTCACAACAGAAAGTGTTGTGGTTGAAAATACCTGTTATTAAGGCTTTTATGGAAGGGGTTAAGAGAATTCACCCCCCCCATTTCTAACCCAGCTCCCGGATGGGATCTAAATGTGGTTTTGACCAGACTCATGGGTGTCTCCCTTTGAACCAATGCATAAAGCAAGTCTAAAAGACCTTACTTACAAGACAGCCTTCTTAGTGGCTATCACTTCTATTAGAAGGCTTAGTGAACTACAGGCCCTTTCTGTTGTAGAGCCTTTTGTGACAGTCCACATGGATAAGGTGGTTCTGCGCACTCATCCCAGATTTGCGCATAAATTCACCTCAAAGTTCCATGTGAACCAATCAATCGAACTACCCACTTTCTTCCAGAATCCCACTAGCATGGCCGAAAGAAGCCTACACACACTAGATGTGCGCAGGGCAGTCATGTTTTACCTGGAAAGAACAAAACCACTGAGGAAGACAAACCAGTTTTTCGTTTCAGTGGCAGCTGGTAGAGAAGGGGATTCTGTCTCTAAATCAGCTATCTCAAGGTGGATTGTCAAATGCATCACACTTTGTTATACTCTTGCTAAGAGAGATCTGCCCTTCAAGCCTAGAGCAAACTCTACTCGGGCTTCCATAGCATTCATTGCAAATGTTCCCCCTTAAGTCCTTTTGCAAAGTGGCAACCTGGAATTCTGTACACACCTTTACAAAACACTATTGCCTAGACACTCATTCTAGATCTGATTCTCAGGTGGGACAAGCAGTATTAAGACATCTTTTCACTACTGTTCCTTCTCATAACCCACCTCCAACTCCGGGTACTGCTTGCTAGTCTATGCACAGCTTGTGATTCTAAGAAGATTAACAAGCATCAGAAGACATGCATTACTCACCGTAATAGCATTTCTGATGATTGTATCTGCTTGGTTTCACATGCGCCCACTCTGCTTCCCCACTCGGGTGGAAGGAACATAGACGTCTTACTACTTTATCTCTTCATGTACTCGCTCACAATAGCCTTGGGCTCCCTCATGGCAGAAAAAATGAAATTGGAGGGACCTCGGCACCTGAGGGATTTTGGGTAACTACACACCACGATAGGCATAGTGTTACAGACACGCCTATCCCGACGTCCCCTTTCGGTTCACGAAAGACAACATGCAATAGTCTGTGGTTACCACTGGATGTCGGAACATATGGACACATGTGATTCTAAGCAGATACAATCATCAGAAATGCTGTTACGGTGAGAAATGCACGTTTTTCTCATCATAAACATTCAATAACTCCTTAGGAAATCTTGGATGGAAGAAGGACCCAGAACCATTCCCAGACCCTCTGCAGGAGCCTAACAACCTATTCAGCCTGGGCAACTACAACTGTAATGCTCTGTTCTTTTCTTTCTCAACCTTATCTTACTCGATCTTTGCTATGTTGTATTTGATCTCCATATCCTTGTGCCTCCTTTATTAAATCAAAAATAAATGCAGCTTCAGATAAGGCCTCTCTTCATTTTCACTTGTGCCATCTGTGGTATTTAGAACAAATGGGCCATTACTACTGCTAGGCCCTGCCAACCACGTTCTATACTACTAGCAACAGATAAAGCATGTTTCCTAGCATCCTGGTGATTTATCAGTTTCTGCACTAGATCAGCTAGAGGTAACCCCCTCTCTGCACACGATATTTTACACTTTGTGCATTGCAAGAGTAACACTAGTGTATATCTCTATACTGTGATATATCATGTTAATATAGGTTATGCAACTTGTACATGCTTTAAATGTTTAAAGATTAGAGTTCTGTGTCCCAAAAACTATGTAATGACTCCAGTGAATCTCACTGATGCCACCAATTTGTTAAGGTGGATTTTCAAAATCATCCATGGGCGGCAAAATTTGGGAATTTACCCTATTATTGTGAACAGGGAAGACACAGAGTTTAGCCAAAGCCAATTAAGGTAGGTAGCTGAGCGACAAGGATTAGTCTCAGGAAGGGTTTGAGTGGTTTAGGACTACAATGAGTCCACACGGTGCAACTCTAATCATTCCAGTTAAACAGGTAACTATAGGAAACAGTCATTTAGAGGCAGGACTGTACACTTAAATAACCCTATGGTGATAAGAGGGGGACAGAAACCGGTATTTTAACATACCTCCCCATCTCTGATTTTTCCCGAGACCACTGCTGGATTTCAGGATTCCACTGGGGGCACAATATTCTGTGCTTGGTCCTTTCAAGGAAGGCCGAGGGTTGGCAGGGGCAGAAGTCACTTTCGATTGCACAATGTAGTTGCAGTCAGTCGCAGTGCTTATGATTCGGTTCGCAATACCTTCCAGAAGAACACCCAAACGAAGAAAGATGAAGAGTTTGGCAGAGCAGGACACCTACAAGGATTGAAGGAGTGTTGCAATGGGTGTTACCACAGTCAGGCGGTGGCAGGCGATCTTCAATGGACAAACAAAGGATCAGGCCCTGCACCGCTTCTGCTCATGCAAGGATGCTGAAAAAAAAGGCCAGGGGTCTTGTTAGAAAGTTGAAGATCCTCCGAGTTTCAAGGTTGAACTCGGAATGGCAATGGCTGCAAAGAGGTATCCCAGGAGAGAGCTGGTCAGTCCACTGGTTGGTCCAGGGACACTTTTGATGGCTCCGAAGGCTGGATCTTCGAGTAGGGGTTGAGACTGATTGTTCCCACTGGTCCAGGTGTTGAAGCACTGACAAGGGTCTTCTTGAGATCAGGCAGAGGAGCAGAGCTTCACAGGGACAGCACTGGAGTAAAAGCTGGTCAGCTGCAGGGGCATCAGCTGGCTTCTGTTAGGAACGTTTTCTCTTGGAGAAACGTTTTCTCCATATTTTTTTGGACCCCCAGCCTTTTTGCTTTTGTTTTTGCACTTTGTTCTGACTTTTTGCAGTAAAGTGAAGCCTTCAGCTTCACTACACTGGCCTTTTGCTCATATGTTACAGGGAAATTGACTAGTCCTTCAGACGACTGTCAGTACTGAGAAACTGTTTCCCTTAGTCTTTTAACTTCATCTGTTTGGGTAATTTTTTACTATTGCACACAACATCTTCCAATGCAGATCTTCATTGGTTGTGCTGAGTTTCTGTTCTCACTTGAGTGTTTCCATAGGAAGAGGAGTCCTACAGCCATTCCCCAGAGATCCTGCGAAGAGCCAAGTAGCCTGCATAGCTGTGAAGACTTTGGAAGACCCGTGGACCGATCCTGAGAAGGCCTGGCGACCAACTTTTGCTGCAGTCCCGGTGAAGCCCTGTCTGGCTAGGGATCTTAAAAGACCTTTGTTGGTGCTTCGACCCGTTGGAATGATGGGAACAACCATTCTTGACTGTTAGGACTGATTTTCTATATTCTGACCTGGGGGACAGATGTATAGAAGTCCAACCTATATTGTGATAGGGACAACCATGGGAGCTGTAGCCTAAACAGTTCAAGGTAGCAGTGATGAGTGCTCTAGGCTAAGTCTCAAGAGGCGGTGATCTTGTAAAGGGTCCACAATGAGTACACACAATGGGAGTCACAAATTTCACTTAGGCAATAATGTATAAAAATAGTTATTTACAATACAGAAAAATAAGTAGTATCAAGTAGAAGTATCATACAACACTAATAATAGAATACATATATACAGTAACTAGAGTAGGGAAGACTACAGATCAAACCCCAGTAAACGAAAGTACAGATTAGATTAGGCACTAAAGGTCCTCAGAGAATTAGCCATAACATCAAAAGTCCTTCCCTAAGTTGTCTGGGGCCTTATGCCCAAAGGTTCAGGAAAAGATCTGACATTTGTAACGCTGAAAAAAATTAAGGTAGTGTGTCTGGGGTCCAGTGAACGATTCCAAGGGTTAGAGAACAAGTTATACTAGTCAACTAAAGTGTCTCCAACTTTCAGAAGGCTTGGGCAAGCAGCAATGGCAAAGCCAAAGTATTATAAAAGTTCTCCAGCATGGGGTCTGGCATGAATTCACATGCTCATGAATATTCCCCGTCGTCAGGCTGGGAATCCTTGGTAAAGAAAAAACCAGTATCAGTTTCGTTTCTGATCTGTCTTTCGTAGTAGCAACCAATCACTGGTCTCTGCGTCATACTGACCACAGCCAATGACTGCCCTCTACCTAAGCACCGCCTCTGGCAGCCATCTTCAGATTTTTACCGCACGTTCATGTGTTGGGATCCTCGTGCTATTGCTCTCGAGCGTTAGTGCTATTTTTTCACGTTTTTTCTCAAAAACTTCGTTTTTTCGGTCAAAAGAGCCTCAAGCTCCACCGACTCTCTATCCGATCGACGGGGACCCGTGTCGGATTCGTCTGCGCCCCTCAAGGGTGAAGATTTCGTCGAGCTACGCTTTTGGAGGACTCCAGAAGTTTCTCAGGCCCGGTCATGGCCCAGGAGAAGGGAAGCTCGACGCCCGGAAAGCTGTTCAGGGTCTGCCCTGGATGCCAGCTGCAGAACGTCTTCAAGGAGGACGAACACTCTTTTTGTCTCTACTGCCTACATGAGGACAAGACGCACGTGGAGAAGGACTGTGCGTTTTGCGGCAACATGTCGGAGCGGACCATGAAGGACCGCCATCAACGTCTCGCCAACTGGCTAGAAGGGAAGAGCCCGTCCGGCGAGAAGAAGAAGAAGAAATCCGAGCGGTCTAATAAGACCTTTGAGGACGCCCCGGCGACGGGGGTCCAACATAAGGCCAAGCACCGCGTGTCCGCTGGCACCGGGAGCGCCGATGGGTCGGGCTCTACGGGCGCCAGGCAGGGCGCACCCTCCCCGGCACCATCGACCATGAGCCAACGCTCTGGGTCGGGTAAGAGGAAGGCCGAGCACCCGGCGAAGCTCCTGGAGAGGCCCCGGTCGAGCTCGAAGGCGGAGGGGGAGCGAGGCGGTGTCCCCCCCCCCTCAAGGATAAGGCGGTGAGCGCACCTAAGGTGGTGAAGGCCTTAATCCATCCGGCCAAGCCCTCTATCGAAACTGTTGCGGCGGCCCTGGCTCAGCCTGTGCAGGCTACACCAGTGGTGGCGACCTCGGGGCTCAGAGTCTCCCTGCCACCTCGGAGGGAGTCCTCTTTTGTGCCCATCGATAGGACCCCCGTGAAATCCCCCGAGGGGAAGAGAAAGGGGGGGCAGGGCGTCGTCGTAGATTCGGCTTCAACCTCGGAGGAGGAATTGGTCGAGGTCTTAAGCCACGGCCTCGGCGTGGAAGAAGACCGGCCCGTCGGGATGGATCCCGACGCAGGTGACGACGACATCGTCGAGGGTACCGACGGGGCCCCTGATCGCCCGTCGGATTCCCCTCTGCCAGCACCGCAAGACAACTCGGCGGCCATTTTGTTGGCTATACAGTCCTTATGCTCAGAGATAAGGACGAGACTACCGTTGCCGACGGAGGAACCTCTCCCGTCGGGGGACCCAGAACCGGGACCTTCTGGTGTTCCCCCTACTAAGAAAAGAAGGATCCACTCTCCACCTCCTTTTCAGCCGTCGCGCCCCGTCCAGCCCTCCTCCCCGTCCACCCGAGGGGATGATACGGGGACTGACACGGCAGCGACGGGTACGGACGACGAGGTATACGACGAGGATGTACCGTCGTCGCCTCCCACCAGGGCTTCTCCGCCCGACGAGATTGGATCGTTCCACTCCATGATCACCAGGGCATCCGAGCTTTTCCAACTCTGCCCTGAGGAGAAGAAGAAGGAAGGTTTCCTTTATCAGCGGCGCGAGGCCAAGAGGAAGACGGTCCTCTCAGTGCCTCTATTGGACGACATTTGGGATGAGGGCCTCACCCTCCTCAAGAACCCTTCCACGAGGCCAGCTAGAAGAGACCGGTACGAGAAGAAGTACCGGGTCCCGGACACGGCCCCCTGTGCCTCCGGGCGCAGCCTACCCCGGACTCCGTCGTTTCCGCGGCGGCCAGGAAGAAAACGGGGGGAGGTGCGGCCTCCACATCGACTTCCCCACTGGACGGTGAGGGAAAGAAATTGGACGCTATGGGACGCAGAGTCATCTCGTCGGCAGCGACGACAATTAAAGCGGCCAACGCCTTGGCTATCGTGGCCCGCTACGACAGGGAGCTCTGGTACAAACTGGCTTCCCTGCTGGACTTCCTGCCGGACGACAAGAGGACAGAGGCCCTGGAGATCCTGCAGGAAGGTGAGGTGGCTTCGGACCACGCCATTACCGTTGCGACGGACATCGCCGACACTGGGTTCCGCCAGTTGGGCAACAGCGTTTGCCTTAGGCGGCGTGGATGGCTCAAGGCTACGGACTTCCGTCAAGACGTTCAGACCAGAGTCCTGGACATGCCCTTCGATGGGAACAACCTGTTTGGGAAAACAGTGGACGATTCCCTTCAGGCCATTAAAGCGGACACTGAGACGGCCCGGGCCCTGGGAGTTCTGCAACAACGGCGGACGCCCTTTCGGAGCAGCGGAGGCAAGGGCGCCTCCAAAGGTTCCGGCGGCGGTTTCTCCACCTACCGTCAAGCGGCCCGCTCGTCGTCTCAGGAGGCCTACAGAGGACGAGGCAAGTCTGGCGGACCCCACCGTCGTCGCCAAGGAGGTCAAGGCGGCAAAGCCTCGACGAAGCAGGATTGAACCGGCCGTGGGGTCGGGCCCCCACCGAAGCACCCCGGTGGGAGGCCGGCTGGCGAGCTTCGTCAGCGTGTGGGAGTCCATCTCCACCGACCGTTGGGTGCTGGACGCCTTGGCCCGGGGCCACGCGCTCGAGTTCCAGAGAAGGTGCCCGCGCGTCCCCCCCGTGGCCAGGAGAGAACTTCACGTCCCTCAACTTCTCCTGGAGGTAAAATCGATGCTCAGGAAGGGCGCCATCGAACTCGTCCCAAAGAGGCTTCGGGGCTCCGGAGTTTACTCGAGATACTTCCTCGTGAAGAAGAAGACGGGGGGATGGCGCCCCATCCTGGACCTGCGACGTCTGAACAAGTTCATCAAGGCGCAGAAGTTCCGGATGGTCACCCTCCAGCACGTCCTGGGTCAGCTGGAGGAAGGAGACTTCCTGTCGTCGTTGGATTTGGAGGATGCCTACTTCCATATTCCCATCCTAAAGGGGCACCGAAAATTCCTCAGGTTTGTGGTCCAAGGGCGTCATTACCAGTTCAAAGCCCTCCCCTTCGGACTACGGTCGGCACCCAGGGTATTCACCAAGTGCCTCGCACCGGTGGCGGCGCAGCTGTCCCGCGAGGGGGTCCACGTCTACCCCTACCTGGACGACTGGCTCATCCGAGCCAAGACGAGGGAGCTCGCCGTGGTTCACACGGCAAGGACCGTCCAACTTCTCACGGACCTAGGATTCTCCGTGAACTACGCCAAATCCCACCTGGTACCCGCGCAAGACGCTCTGTTTCTGGGAGCGAGGCTCAACACAGTGTCCCTTCTGGCCTCCCCGTCGGAGGAGAGGACCAGGACCATCCTGGGCAAGGTGCAGCGGATGTTGGTGGCCGACGCGGCCAAGGTGAGGTCCATCAAGTCCCTCCTCGGAATGATGTCTTCCTGCATCTACCTCATTCCCATGTGCAGGCTCCGGATGCGCCCGTTGCAGGAGTTCCTGGACGCGCACTGGATCCAAACGACGGGCAGCTTCGAGGAAAGGATCACACTCGACGAGAGTTTCCGACGAGCGATCCGGTGGTGGGGCACCCGCGCGCATCTGACGGCGGGCTTGGACTTCCAGACCCCAGCCCACCAGGAGACAGTGACCACGGATGCCTCCCTGGAAGGGTGGGGAGCGCACACCGAAAATCTGCACGCAAGAGGCCTTTGGCTCCCGACGGAGAAATCCCTACATATCAACGTCCTGGAGCTCCGTGCAGTGTTTTGGGCCCTCGGGTCCTTCCTTCCGTCCCTCAAGGGCAAGGTGGTGAGGATCTTCACCGACAACACCACCACCATGTTTTACATCAGGAAACAGGGCGGAACCAGGTCCCCAGCACTGTCCAAGGAGGCGCAGGACCTGTGGCATTGGGCCATCGCCCAAAGGATATTTCTGGTGCCGTTTCATCTGGCAGGGATAAAAAACACCATCGCCGACTCACTCAGCAGGGAGCTGCGCTCGTGCCACGAGTGGGAGCTACGGCAGGATCTAGTGGATCGCCTCTTCCGACGGTGGGGCACACCCCAGATCGACCTGTTCGCGACGGCGACGAACTCCAAGTGCCGGAGGTTCGCCAGCAGGTTTCCCCAGGCGAGGAGCATGGGCGATGCTTTCTCGTTCCCCTGGGAGGGCCTGTTCCTCTACGCGTTCCCTCCTTTGCCACTGCTAATCCGGCTCGTCAACCAGCTCAAGAGGTCACGGTGCAGGATGATCCTCGTCGCACCTGCGTGGCCGAGGCAGATATGGTTCCCGGACCTTCTGGACTTGTCAGCGTCCCCGCCAATCAAGCTGCCGGTGGACGCGGATCTACTCTCCAGAGAAGGAGGCGCCATCCTCCACCACGACCCGAAATCGCTGAACTTGCAGGCCTGGCTCCTGCAGCGCTAGAGTTTGGAGGATACGACATACCGGCCGACTGCAGAGAGGTTCTTGCAAAGGCCAGGGCGTCCTCGACTCTTAAATGCTACGGACACAAATGGAAGAGGTTCTCTGTCTGGTGCCACGCACAGAAGATTAACCCTCTACGGATTACGGCCCCCCAAGCACTGCCGTACCTGCTGACGCTGGCCAAAGCTGGACTGGCACACGCGTCCATCAAGATTCATCTTGCTGCGATCTCCCGATACACCAGAACCACGGGGCGGACGTCCTTGTGGTCTCATCGTCTGGTGAAAGAGTTCATGAAGGGACTGTTCAGATCGTTCCCGCCGGTGAAGGCTCCGGCCCCGGCGTGGAAGCTCAACGTGGTGCTGACCAAGCTCATGGGACCTCCGTTCGAGCCTCTGCACTCAGCTCCGTTGAAATTTCTGTCGTGGAAAACAGCGTTTCTCGTGGCCATCACCTCCGCACGACGAGTGGGAGAGATCCAGGCCCTTTCCTGCAAGGCCCCGTACTTGACTTTTCACGACACAAGGGTAGTGCTCAGGACGCACCCCTCCTTCATGCCCAAGGTACCGTCGGACTTCCATCTCAACGAACCCTTGGTGTTGCCTGTGTTCTTCCCGTCGCCTTCGTCGCCGGCTGAGAGGACTTTGCACTCGCTGAATGTGGCTAGAGCGCTGAAGTTCTACGTGGACCGCACGAAGTGTTTTCGGAAGACGTCACAACTCTTTGTGAACTTTGGACCTGTCAATCAGGGGAAGGCTCTCTCGAAGGCTTCCATTTCCAGATGGCTCTCCGGCTGTATCATGTACTGTCACCGGTTGGCAAACCGACCGCTGCCTGGCCGTCCGAGAGCCCATTCCACCAGAGCGATCGCAGCTACCACGGCGTTCCTATCTGGTGTGCCCCTGCTGGACATATGCAGGGCTGCTACGTGGAGGTCGACGCACACCTTCACGAAATTCTACTGCGTCGACCGGGATTCCAGGGAGGAGTCCAGGGTCGGCCAAGCAGTGCTGCGCAACCTGTTCGCCTGAGGTGAGCCTGGTGAGGAGGTAAGATGCTTAATGTTGAGTTTGATGTGATGCTTAATGTTGAGCCTTTGCCACCTCCCGTGGTTGTGCATGTGTGTACTGCTATGTATTCTTTATTCATGAGCATGTGAATCCATGCCAGACCCCATGCTGGAGAAGGAACAAGTTACTTACCTGTAACTGTTGTTCTCCAGCATGGGTCTGGCATGGATTCACATGCGAACCCTCCCGCCTACCCCTCTGCGGCTCTTCACTTGGTCATACTGCCACTTCACGTGCTTCCAAATCTGAAGATGGCTGCCAGAGGCGGTGCTTAGGTAGAGGGCAGTCATTGGCTGTGGTCAGTATGACGCAGAGACCAGTGATTGGTTGCTACTACGAAAGACAGATCAGAAACGAAACTGATACTGGTTTTTTCTTTACCGAGGATTCCCAGCCTGACGACGGGGAATATTCATGAGCATGTGAATCCATGCCAGACCCATGCTGGAGAACAACAGTTACAGGTAAGTAACTTGTTCCTTAGCAAAACTTTGAAAGGGAGTTTAGGGGGCAGGTAAGAACCATTGTAATTCACCCTGTGCTCCGATTATTTACAGGACTTAACATGTCGATGGAAGAAGGTCTGAGGTTGCTTTTCCCACCGTCAGCCTCAGTCCTTGAGTCGCAGGGGTTGCAGGTTCAAACAGATCTCTGGTTAGTGTCTTTGACTGGTGCAAAGACTCTTGGTGGAAGAATGCTGCAAAGGACGATGCAGGACCCCTCTTAGGACTGGACTCGACTCGACTCGGGTGAGCTGTTTCGGACGGCGGTCACCGGAGCGCGTCGACACAAAGGGACTCACTTTTCACAGTCAGACTTTCCCTCCTATCTCGGGTCTCATTGATGCTAGGACTGTGAAGTTTCACTGAGGTAAGTCTTGCAGGACAAGCTGAGGATCCCCCAAGTTCCAGGCCTCAACTCTGAATGGCGATGTCAGCAGCATGGTAGCCCAAACCCAGAGCTGCTCAGCCACAGGGTGGTCCCGGGAAACGTCCGAAGGCCCGTCTTCACAGGGGAACAAGCAGGCGTCAGGAATGGATGTTCCCTCCACTCCAAGGGTCACAGCTCCCTCGCAGGACTGCTGGAGATCAACAGCAAGACGAGGCTCTTCCAGGACAGCAGCAGATGTTGGCCGTCAGGTCTCCTTCAGGCGGGTCACCAATCTCCTCACATGTCTCACAGCTGGACAGAAGTCTTGGCTCCTTCTGGTGTCTCCAGGATCTCTCCAGTGTGTGCGCACAGGTCCTCTTCTTATCCCAAAAGACAGGTAAGAGCAGAAACCCCCACTAGCAAATAGTAGAACTAACACACACACACACACACATGCACGCACGCGCGCACGCTGTGGTCCATTCAGGACCACTGGCGGGAACACTCATGCCTATCACTCAGACACACTGAACCCAGTTTGTGGATTGGGACCAGACAGTCCCAGCCCACATCCTGCTAGCAAATATATAGCCCTCCAGTAGTCCGCCAAAAGCCTCTGCTTTCCCGGGCACTGGAAGTCCATATAAGGATTTTCCTGGCCTGACAGGCCAGGAAGAAGGCTAAAAGACAAGATGGCCAAAGGACAAGCGGAAAACCTTGTGGCATTGCCATGTTTGGTCACTAGCCACAGTTAGTAGCCAAACGCGGTAAGGCTAAAGCAAAAAAGCACCCAAAAATTGTAAAAAGTCACTGCTGCCATCAGCTTGTTCATTTAGAACACCTAGAGTATCCCGAAATACCCTTTTGTGTAAGTCTAGGGCAAAAACAAAAGTGTACCCCATTGAACTGCATTGTAAAATGCATTGTACAATGATAAAAGTTACAAAAGTGGTACAAAAGTTACCATTGTAATAACAGTACAAAGGCTTTATGTAAAATCACTGAGAAAAACGATTAAGAGTTAACAATCCTGACTGAAAACCAGATAAGAGTTGAGAATCCAATGTCATCCTTGGACTCCCAACTCCCATAATTACTCAGGTTCTGAGACGAGGAAGAGAAGTAAGGAGTTTGTGCCAACCAACTCGAAGTATCACGTGCAGAATAGTTGTTTTACCATACCGTCAGTGTGCAGCACATTTAAATATGTAAAACGCAGTATGGGAGTGAGCGGTGCAGAAGAGGATGTTAAGCCCCACGTCGGTACTCATGAACACAGAGAAGGCCCCTGGAACGGAGGAAGAGAAGGCGCGTGCGAGCCAAGAGGGTAGTGCAGACGAGAGGAGGCGTGCTGGGTTTCGTGGAGGTCAGACCGATCGCTGAGGCAGCACTCTTTGCTTCCGAACGAAATGGTAAACCTGCGAGTCCTGCGGAGCCGCGTAAGACACTGGAAAAAATCTGCACACTTCCCAATGGAAAACGGATGAAGGAGCTATCCCACAGCGTATCGGAGACGCTGGAAAAGACAGACAAGTCTGCCCAAAGCAGCTGGGGACCCCGTGGGCATTCCGACAAACGTAAGAATATAGATTGTTTGAATGGTATGAAATTGCTAATGTGGGAAAAGCCCAAAGTTTACTCAATCGATACCCAATAACAAGAATGTTTGAATGCAGAAAAGACAAAGTAAGAGTTAGTTTGAATGCTGTCAAGACAAAGTGCAAAGGCAAACCCCAATCCAATACATATGCATGGGTTGCCAATGTGGGGGAGAATTTTGAACCAGCATTGCCAAAGATAGATATACCGAGCACCTCACGCTATATGCTATTTTGATATAACTAAAGAACTGAGAAACATATAAGAAATCGTGGCAGGCGAATATACCAGGCATTCTACAAAGCTACAAGAAGTTTTACAGAAAGACGTATATGGACTTTATTGCTTAAACAAGAACTTTGTGAGGCCAAAGCAGGTCTAAAGGATCTGTTAATCAAAGGAACACATTTGCAATCCTATTTGAAGAATCTAGCGGAACGGAAACATCCTCTGGGTCTAAGGGTCTTTTTTACCTTGGAGAACGTTTTCTTTGGAGTTATTATATTTTTGGTTTCAAGCACTTTTTGCCATCATCAAGTCAAAGAAATGTCCTTGCACTCTGTTTTGTTTATAGTGTGAGGGCCAGGATAGCATGTTTTGGACACAAGGACGGATTATTAGTTACAGACTTCCTGACACAGACAGACCCTTTGTTTTGCTTTCTAGGTAGGGAAATTCCTCTGTTGAATAGGGCTAGAAAGGCATTGCCCCAACCTCTTCATTTAATAAATGTCTTTGTTTAAAAACATGAGCACCTTGTTTCCACCTCCCATTGCTGACCCCTCACATTGCCTTCCCTTTGAGGTATTGTGGGGGCTGAATTGATTATTTGGCACTGGCAATCTGTGACTGCACATATGTTATGTTATTTAGTATTGTGTGATATTACTGTTATGAATAATTTTTCTGAGTTTTTTTTTTGGGCCAATAGGTATTTCGAATGGATTGTGTCCTCCAATGTATTCCTCATCTTATGATAATTATCCTTCCAGCTTCAGCAGCTTCATATTTCTTTTCGACGGGGGGCGCTTTGGCCCATCTCGTCGAGTCGATGTCCCTCGAGGGCCTCTGTTCAACTGTCAACGCCAACATCACTATAAATAGTGCACCAAGCGCCCGTTGGCTTCAGTTCTGTTTATCCGGTTTAACGCTTCGAAAATTACGGCGTGCTTCGGTTCTTCACTGAACTTCGTCACTAATTTTCGGAAAGGAAAATGTTGTCTCAGTCAACTCCTAAGACGGGCTTCAAGAAGTGTCAAGACTGCAGATCGAAGATGCCGATCACCGCCCCCCCCTGCATATTCCTGTGGTGTCTCGGTACCGGTCACCGTACCACCGAGTGTAACGCCTGTCAGGCGATGACAGAAAAGGCTCTAAGGGAGCATAAAGGTAAATTGGCGATGTAGCGGTTACTTTCGAAAGTCTCCTTCGAAGAGTTCCAAAAGAAAATCAGAGATATTCATTTTGGCAGAAAAGGTCTAAAAAATCTCGATCGAGAAGTCGATCACGCCATTCTTCATCGTCTTCTAAGAAGGCCAAGAAATAGCGTTACAGTTCACCTTCGACCACCATTGATTCCTCGGCCTAGGTAATGAAATGTCCAACTAAGTCAGACTCCCCAGCTAAATGGGATGCATTTTGTAATGAAATGCTTAATATCTTCGAGAATGCGGCCCGACCCCCTCGAGGGACAAGCAGAAAGCCCATGTCCCTGTCGATCTGCATAAAGACGGCCAAGGGAAGTCGAAGATGAAACCTTTTAAATCTTTGAGTCCGAGTCATGAACCGGAATTACATCGAGAGAAATCTCGATCTGATGAGAAATCGTTGACAACTTTGCCAAAGCCAGGAATACAGTCCATCAAGGGTTCCTTAAAAAAAACATAAAAAGCCGGCTATTCCGATGGCCTCGATAACGCCATTGGAGCCGCCGACACCAGTGTTGAAGTCGACTCCGACAAAATTGACTCCAACTTCGAAGTCATTGTCGACGATTTCTTCGAAGTTGTCGAATCCAATAGTTACTCAGGAAAAGGTTTTCAAACCCTTACCGAAAAAATCTTTTTTTCTAAGTCTTTAACTTCAATATATGAAGACAATGAGCCTTCAGACGACAATAACCATTTGGTTTACAATTTGGCACCCCAAATGTGCCAGAGGAGTTCATTTCTGAAGAGTCTAGGTTAAAAGACTTGTATGATAACCTACAAACAGCCAGTGGTATAGATATCTCTCCAGAGCTGGAATTTGGTAAACCAGATCCTATTGACCACTCTGACTTCTCACATAGGCTACTAATGGACAAGATGGTTGAAATTTAAGTTGGAGTAAACCTGCACCTTCTTTCGAGCAGGATGACCTAACAGATATTTTGGATCAGGGTCCCCAGAGAGATCCAATTTTGCCCTACAAAAAGGGTCTCATCTAATTGGGAAACACCAGGGACTGCAGCTGCAGTAAATTTTGCAAAAAAAGATAGGCCATCCAGCAGTGACCCAGAGTATTTACCTGATCACCCAAATAATCACCCAACACCAGAGAGTTTGGTGGTTCAGGCTGCTACATCTACCAAACAATCAGCATATTCTTCTAGCCCTCCCGATAGGGATAATAAGAGGGGTGGATGCCTGGGCGAGAAAAATATTGACTGCTGGAAGTATGGCTTTAAAATCAACTAACCCAACATGTGCCTTGTCAAAGTTTACTTTTACCGTGTGGGACTGCGCAGCTATGTTGGCTGACCACATCACAGAAAGAGAAGAAAGAGATGGCCTCCTGGCCATCATCAAGAATTGTAAGGAGGCAATGTGTGAATGCCTCTAGACAGGACTGGATACTGCAGATAGCATTAGCAGGTCTATGGCAACTAGCACCATGTTGTGCAGATTTGCGTGGTTAAGGAAGTCCGGATTTGCACTGGATGTGCAGTCTAGACTTCTCAATATGCCCTTTGACGGCTCAAGGCCATTTGGTAGCAAGGCTGATACAAGTTTGGAAAAGCTGCAGACCCTGAAAGCGCTGGCTAAACCTCTTAGTGCCACCATTAGACAGCCTCAACACTCCTACCCCGGGTTCATCATCTTGGAGGCGCAAGTCCTTTCGATTCTACTCCTCAGTTGAAAGAGGATAAGCCAGTCATAGCGGTCCGAGAAGATTCCCTCGTCATGGACGAGGGAGAGGTGCTAAATCAGCCCAAGCAGCATCAGTTTTAGCCTCAGCTGCCTCAAAACCATTCTGAGGCCTTAACCCACAAGCCCCCTGTGGGAGGCAGACTTTCTCAGTGTTAGGGAGAATTCTCAGAAATGTGCTAATTCCCTCCACCTTTGAGACCCCCAGCAACTTTGCTGGATTTTGAGGACTTGATTTTTTTTTAACCTGGAGAGAGTGAGACCCTTTTCCCCCTCTCTCATGTATTTTAATGAGATTTTGAGCACTGTTCTTTTTGGCTGTGGAGTCTGACAAACTCCATAGGCATCATCTTTTACATTGTGTAACGCAGCACCTTCAGTGCAGTGACACAGGGAAGTCTTTCAGATTTCCCAAAGGTTTAAATACCTTCTCTGGGATAAACTACTGTTTCCCAGAGCAGTAAAGTGAAATTGACTTTACTTACCATTTTAACTTTCTAGACCCAGCACACACTTTTTTTACAATAGGGTGCTGAATGGGTTACCTAGTATCCCCTTTGTCTAGCTTCTCATGTAACATTTTTATGTAACCCGTTTCTCACTGAATGGCTGGTGGCAGTGGTTTCATTTTAACTACCATGGTATGCATTTACTGCAGGCTGCGTTCGCAGCTGTAGTAAAGCACCCATGGGTGCCATTTTTGTCAAATTGGCCCCCGGTCTTCTTTTTTTGCCATTTCTTTGTGGAACGGTGCTTCTTGAGATTTACTCTGCACGCCAAACCAGGTTTGGTCTCTTTGTTCATTTTGTCTTTGGCAGGATTCACGAGTGAAGCCCGCCTCTGGCTCCAGGGTGTCTGGGGTAGGCAGGAAGTGAGGGAGGTGCCCGGAACTCCCTGTGCTTCGTCTCCTAGGAGACCCAAATGCACTCTGTGATGATTGGCCGGCTGACTGTCCAGCAAGGACAGCCACCGTGCTGGGTGACTGACAGCTAGGCTGGAATGAATGGGAGAGAACTGAATAAAAGGCAATTCTTTTGGCTTGGAAGACAGAATCAACCACCGGACGAAGGAACCGAAGAAGAACTTGAAGTGGACGCCTGCTGCAACTCCTGGACCGTTGGTTTGCCCGGTGAAGTCCTGCTGCAGTGCTGAAACGCCAAGTTTGTATCGACAGAGAAGCCCCTGCAAGGGCGACTTCTCCCCTTGAGTTGGTGGGACCAATCAACTCCAAAGTAAGCCACCTGCACAACCATCTAAGAGCTGGTTGAATTTCCACAGAGTTGCTGCTGGAAAATTGATAGCCAGGGAGAGGAACACCAGATTGTGTGCTTTGCTGAATCTTCCTGAAGCTCTAAGCTGGCTTAGAGCTTCAGGAAGATCCTCCAGACTCGCAGGAAGCAGGACTGACCGAGCCTGAGCTCCCTCAACAGAGTGCGGGACCCCTTGAAGCAAGGAAAGTCCATTTCGACAGGAACAGCGGTGTTGCTATTTGCGGTAGACACGAGGAGCTGAAACACTGAACAGCCACTGAAAGTGAGGTCTGCCAGTTGCGAGTTTTGACTGTCCCAGTGCATTGCTGGAGTCCTCCGACGTCCTCCCTCTTGTCTCTGAGGCCCAGGAACAGTGAGACCTGCAGAGCTGCAGAGGAACAGAAGTCATCTGCTGCAACTTTTCTTCATTTCTACGGTACTGTAAAAAGTTTGAGAGAATTTACCTCTTGTTGTAGAGTTGCTTGCATCTTCTACTACTCACAAGTCTAATCAGCTTGTGGCCCTACATTTGATTCTTCTTTTCCTCAAAGACTCTGAAGAACATGTGCCAAGACTTTTCCATTTACCTACCAGAAGTGCTTCATCCTATACAAGACTTTTGCCCATTGACTTTGGCTTAGCCTATTGAACTGAATGACTCTTCTAGGGGGATCCCGAAGTATTTGCCTGCTTAAGAATATTTGTGGTCTCTTGTTTCTAATAACCTTTACCTTTTGCCAATTTCTAAGAGTATTCTAAATGCAAACAGTAAGATATTAATGTCACCAGCACCCTAGTTATTGAAGTCTCCTGTGGGTGAAGGTTGTGTCTTTGGGTCATCCCAAAAGGGTATTTACTGATCTAGAAACTGAGTGTACAATATTGAAGTGTTTTTGTGTGTTACTATTATATTGCTCCCTTCTGAAGAAGGCTTATTCTAACTGACTGATAAATTAATAATTGTTTATGCAGGAAACCTTGAGTGTAAGAGTTTATTTGAATACTTTGACACTTTGAATCTCTGTGTCACTCCACTACAGCTCACATTGACCCCTCTTGAGATAAGCCTGGCTGCTCAACACGCTACCAAAACTGTGTAGTACAAGCTTATACGAAAGGTTGGGTTTCCTATACCTGTAGTCTGAGTTTTTTGTAGTGTTCCCAGAGGGTACTGCATACAAGCTTTGCCTAAAACTCAGCATCTGAAAGAATGGCCGTGGCATTACTTAAGATGTTTGGGCACTGGAAATGGTAGCCCAAGGTTACTGCCTTCCTTTTCTAAAAAGGCTAGGATCATCCACCGGGGAACAGCTTTCAAAATTCCAGATCCGCTCCTTGTGCAGGACATTTTGACCCTGCTAGAGAAAGGTGCTATAGAAACAGTACCTGTAGCAGAGAGGAACAAGCGTTGATACTCCCTGTATTTTCTAATTCCCAAAAAGGATGGAGGATTGAAACCCATCTTGGACTTAAGAAACTTGAAGAGTTACTCAAGAAGTACAAGTTCAAGATGGTTACCCTTTCTCAGATCCTTCAGGCCCTCCAACTCCAAGACTGGAGGGTGTCATTGGACCTTTACAATGCTTATTTTCATGTGCCTATCCATCTCAAGCACAGAAGGTACCTGAGGTGCGCAGTTTGCGGTTGTCATCAGGTTCCAGTTCTGCCATTTGGGCTGACCTCCTCCCCAAGGGTTTTTAACAAGTTAATGGCAGTGTTGGCAGCGAATCTCAGGATGGGGGGGATTCACATCTACCCCTAACTGGACGATTAGCTGATCAGGGCGCGTTCACCCGAACAAGCCCGGAAACATCTCAGCCTAACCTGTGACTCTCTACAAACTGTGTTTCTCCCTTAATTACAAGAAGTTCCACAATACCATCTCAAAGACTTCAATTTATTGGAGCAGTCCTGGATGCTTCCTCGTGATAGCCTCGCTACACGAGGTGAGGGTTCAACACATGCTGCAGATGATCAACAAATTCCAAGTGCCCAGGATCTTCCGGCGTTCGGTTTTTTGAGGTTGCTCTGCCTCATTGCATCCTGCATTTTCCTGGCACCAAAGGCTCGCCTGAGAATTAGATCCCTCTAATGGACCTTCAGGGCTCAATGGTCTCAATTCTCAGTTAGGAAGTCAAAACACCTTCGAGTTCCGAGCAGTCTCTCACAAGATCTTCTGTGGTGGGCTTGCAAGGACAACATTCTGAAGGGAGAATATTTTTGGCAGCAATAACCGGAGATAACAGTAGTGACGTATGCCTCACTCATGGGGTGGGGAACCCAAACCAACTATCTGACAGTCAGCGGTCGTTGGTCTCCATCGGAATTTACACATCAACCTTTTGGAGCCGAGGGCGATCAGACTAGTGCTGAAAGCTTTCCTGCCCTCAGTACGGGGAATGAATGTCCTAATAATGACAGACAACACGGTGGCCATGTACTACATCAACAAGAGAGGCGGCTTAGGGCCACTACCACTGTGCAGAGAGGCATCAAAAACATTAGACCAATCTCCCAAAAGTCACTAGATGTACATTTTCAGTGCCATTTTAAACCAAAACATACAATTACACTACCTTGTTTATTTTAAATAAAATTACGGTAAAATATGTATCATAACTTGAAAGCTGCTATAAATATATTTTAAAGCATCAATCCAGTTAAATAACTTTTTTCATAACATTAATACATGGCGGCCTCCATTTTGTAAGTAAAAATGGCTGACAAATTCACCAAACAGTAGGAATTCAGCCAAACAGTGCACAAAGAGGTGTGTTGTGGGTGGAGACGTGTTGGAATGGGAGGAAAAACCTATATAATTCACTTAGCAATGGGGGTTAAATGGGTGAGACACATAGCCAAACTACATAAATCCATCTTCATATGTCAACCTGCATTGAAATGCATTACAAACCTAAATTCAAAGCCCCCTATTTCAAGCTCTTATTTAAATGACAATAGTTTCGGCTTCATAGGTAGCGCTTTCAGTGCCACCTAATAGCCAAAACTACAAGTAAGTAATCTTATCACACAGCACTCAGTTATCAAATATATATACAGTCAGCTTAGGTTTGTAGAAATGCATACAATGCACTTAAACTACTAAAAGAAGGTAAGTAATTGTTACGCTCACCTGGCTCCCACAGAGGCGTCGATCTGGACTGGTCTGCTGCGGTCTCCACCAATGTGACATGTAGGGCCGAGATGACGGACTGGACTGGCCCACTTAGCTTTGTTTGCTTGGCCCATAGGAATGTTCTTCTGCAAGTGGATAAAGGGAATTAACCACCCGTGGAGTTTGAGCGTAAATCCCCCCACCCCGCTGTTCTCCCCACTGATCACCTTGGATGTTCCCTCTTATAGTCTCACCTGATGATTTGAAAAGATGAGCTCTCCATCCTGCATTGAGCGCAGGGGCGCGTAGATAACCAGTTGCTTCACTGGCTCGAAGGAATTGGTGAGTTCCAGGACAATATTGACTCTGATATTCCCGGCAAGACGCTGTAATTATGTAGTTCGTAAGAGTTCAAATGCCTGACTTCCACTCTTGTCCGGTTCCTTGCAGGTTGCAGCTTGACCCTACAGAAGAGTTCCTCGTGGCAACCGGTAATGTTCTGGTACGGATTTGTATTATCCAACACAGTTGGATAAAATAAAGTCCATATGTAACCTGTTGCTTTCTCCCTTATTCAGGCGCTGAGAGAAAGTATGAAGTCTCGGGGAATAATGCCTCCAGCGGTAAAATCAGGTAAGTCGTTTGTGGTGAGGAGGGTTCCCCTTGTTTCACCTTGCTGTCCTTTTGTTTCCCCTTAGGGGCTGGGGCTCGGCTAGGATGCAGTGGAAGCTGTGCCGACCCGTGAAGAAGAGTAGTAACCCCGGTGGTAAAATCAGGTAAGTCTATGGGGGGTATTCCTCTGTGTATTCCCTTGGCTCACCTTGCTGTTCTTGTCTTCTCCTTAGGTGCCAGAGTGCGACGGTAACATGCAGGAGGATGCGGTGAAATGTGAAGATGCTGCGAAGGCCGGTGAGTTCAGCGCAGCGCTGCAGCAGGCGAGGCGACGCGCATAAAATAACTTTGTTCTACCAACTCGAAGGCGCGATGGATCAGGAATTCAGGTAAGGATCAAAGGTATTGCTTTTGTTCTAACCTTTTCTCCTTCATTCTCCCTTTTTCTACGAGCTCCAAACTCGAGGCGGGCGTGGCAGATGACTGGATGCAGACTTGCAGGCACGGTGAGCGTTACGCTGCTGGATACAGAATAACGCGAAGCGTATGCTGCTCTTCGGGCGTGGTTTAAATAGCATCCAAAGTAGTCCCAGGTAAGTATTCCTCCCCAGCCCCACCCGAGTAAAAAAATAGTCCTTAGGTAAAATAGTCCCTTCCAAGCATCGTTTGGCTTGGAGCTCTTGCAGCATGGTCTGCATCAGGTAAGTTTTAATCTATGGGCCTGGCGCCTATGGCGCCAGGACTGACACTCCATATGAGCCTGGTGCCATAGTTGCCAGGACTGCACCCAAATAGCCCCTAGCGGTGGGTTGTTGGGCTTGCTTGGGGTAACTTGATTCCTGCTTCCGGGGTTGCTGGACTTGGTCAGGTCCCCGGGGGTAGGCATCATGACAGTAATGATGCTTTAAAGAAAACCAGCGCACAAGTATAATACCCTAACTATATAAGTCTGTCCAATCCCTATGTTGAATGGGGCCTTGTGCCCAAAAGCCACAAAAGCTTCTTCTCAGGAGAGGGAATACCAACGTGTATACTAGGTGAGACAGGAGCAGCTGAAAGTATTGCGAGTACTCACCCACCCTGACTCCAGATTTTCCCAAGTGACTAGGTAGGTCGACTGGGAGTCCTTGGAGGTAGGGTTTCCCGCCATTGGATCTAGTAGAAGATGCAAGGAGCTGCGGGTGCAAGGTAGATTCTAGTTTGGTCCAGGAGCAGAGTACAACCCTTTCTGTTGAAGAAATGCAGCATGGACCGATGCAAGCCTCTTCAGGACACTCTACTAGAAGGAGCAAAGCTGGTTCCAGCGACAGTCACCACATACAGGCGGCAGCAGGCCTCTCTACAGTTGCGGTCGAAGACGACATTCCAAGACAAGATCCCTTGATGCTGGGAAGCTGAAGCTTGGCGGAAGGGGACTTGTAGCAGGAGCTGGCGACCACTGATGATCCGGACAAAAACACGATATGGAGACACTTCTGACCAGGTAGCACAAAACGGTACTGGTCAGCCCACCAGGTGGTCCAGGAATGATGATTCTGAAGGCTATCGACGGCTGGGTCTCGAGATGGCGTTGAGACTGGTTGTTCCCACCTGTCCAAGGGTTGAAGCACCGCAGAGGGTCTTCTCAGATCAGGTAGTTCAGCAGGGCTTCACTGGGGCAATTACATTAAGGGTTGCCAGGCCTCTTCAGGAGTCGTCCACGAGTCTTCAGCCAGCTACACAGTATACATGGCTCCAATAATGATCGGCTGGAATAGCTGCAGGAGTCCTGTAACTATCCTATATCCAGGCTAGTGCTAATTCCCAGCACACTAATGGTAAGGATCTGCACCACTCACACAGCCAGCAATGGTCAATTCAGGGACCACTGGGGGTTTCACTCAGGAATGCCCACCAGACTTTCAGCCACCAAGCTTATCAAATGGAACCAGACAAGATGGCTGCCGTGGTTTTCTATGTTGTGTAGGCAGGCTGTGCAGAACCACCTCTCCCTGTGCTGCACTCCCATTGGTTGCTGAGTGTTCTCTTCCATCCAATCAGGGACCGGCAGGCTTCAACCGGCCCTCTCAGCAAGGCCCACTTCTAAGGCCCCTGTCTGCTCCCTGTCCGCTTCCAGAACGCTAATTGGGGTCCTCCCTGCACCTTAACCACAATGATGCTGCCACCTCACTCCTCTAAGAAATCCAGACTGCCTTGACTTTGCCTCCTCCAGAACTATGGATTATATGGATTAGTTTCCTCCGTATGGACTCACTCCTACCGCCTTTGACCATCACTGTTCTTTCTACATGTTGCTCCCATGTGGTCATCCTGATGCGCAGTGCTTCCTAAAACCCTTTGCTCACATCCGCTTCCAAGATTGAAAAGTCAAATCTTGCTGTCAAATCTTGCTGTTTTTGCTTTGAACTAAAAAGTCAAATATTGCTGTTTTTGCTTTGTACTAAAAGGTCAAATCTTGCTGCCCATTGCGAAATTCTCTTTATTTTGCTTGTATACTGTTTCTTCTCTGTAACTTGCCATCCCAGTGATCTCACCACTGTTTAGTCCCACACCTACCTGCCTTAGCCCCCCCCGTATCTCCATCCTCTGCTCGCTTCCACCCCAATGGCGCTTTCTGTTTCTCCTTTCTTTTCCAACTGCTTCTCCATTGACTAGCCTTCCCCTCTCACTAAGTCTAGTAGGAAGAAGTTCAAAAAGGATATCTTGGCCTCTAACCCTGGTCGTCCTATCGCCGACACCTACTCCAATGCTTCCGCCAGACAGACCCTCACTGACATCCTCTGTCGTTCCTTCTCCAGATCTATAGACTCCTCATATGGTCTCTGTGCTCTGCCCGATCTCCTCCTCTCCCATTAATGGTGGCAATCGCTGGGAAGTTCTCATGGCTTCCTTCGACTCCTCTAAAGTCATCATTAATGTCTACCTAAATGGCACTGTCATGGTCCAAGGCCCTCAGGCCAATCTCCTCCTCTTTGATAGGCGCTTCACTCGCCTCATCAAATTCCTCATCTCCTGCTGTCCCCTCCTCTCCCCCCTTGGCTACCTTGCCCTCTCTCTCCTCCTCCTCTGCCCCTCCTAGGGCGCTTTCTCCTCCGCAGGGCGTACCTCTGATCTGTACCCCTCTCCGGAAGGTCCTTAAGGCTGGCAACCTTCTTCATATTGCCTCTCTTAACTCTCGCTCTTAACACTGCTCTGACATCTGCCACCTCCCTGAAGAACTAGACTTTGCTGTCCTTGGTCTTACTGAGACTTGGTTCACGGCCAGCTCTGTCACGAGCCTTGACACTCTCCTCCCTGATGGCTATAAAATCCTCTCAGCACCCAGTTCCTCCCGGTCCGGGGGGGGGGTGGCTAGCCCTGATCTTTCCTGAGTGGATTCCTGACTCTATCATTCCCACTCAGACCTACTCCTCTTTTAAATGCCTTGTCTGTAGGCTTTCTCTCTCGCCTACCCATTCTCTAACTGTGGTTACCATCTAACGGCCTCCTGGTCAAATCACCTCATTTCTCTCTGAGTGGGCAGACCTCTTCTCCTCCCTCCTGGCCTCTACCACTCAACACCTCCTCGGTGACCTCAATATACATTTAGACTCTCCATGCTCCTCCTCTGTACTCTTCTGTGACCTCTGCGACTCCCTCTCCCTCTTCGTCCTCCCCTCTGGCCCGACTCACTCGGCAGGGCACACACTCGATGTCTTAATCTCCTCTGACCTCCCCCTCTCCATCCCTCTTACCACTCTTCTCTCCTGGAGCGATCACTCCCCCTCTTCCCTCCAAGCCAAGCCTACCCCAACACTGCCACCTACCTTCTCGGACATCCGGCCCATGAAGTGTGTGTCAGTTGAGGCCTTTGCTGCCACTTTCTCTCCCCGCTCCCCCGCAGCCCTCTCTCCACCTTTGGCTGTCTCACATCCTGACACAGCCCTGTCTCTGCTCTACTCTTCAATTTCTGATACGCTTGATGCTCTTGCCCCTGTCATGAGGATCCGTTTGAAGTCCAAAGCCAAGTGCAATTCCTGGTATGACTCTGACCTAGCTACACTTAAACGTAAGTGTAGGGCGGCTGAGAGGAAATGGAGGACTTCCTGTTCATCCTCTGACAAACTGGCCTGTCGCATGCTACAAAGGCAATACCGACTCTCTGTCCTCACCAATAAGAGAGTCCACATTCAAGCTCGTGTCTCTGCGGTATCGAACAACTCGGCTGAACTCTTTAAAATCTGCAAGGATCTGGCCAACCCTGCTGCAGTCTCTACCCCTCATGTTGCCTCCCACGCTCTTTGCAATGCCCTAGCCTCTCACTTCATTAAAAGAAAACAGGACATCCTGTCCACCCTCTCCCTTCCTCTCCCCTCTCCATTTGTGCTTGCTGACCCAACCCCCCACCATCCTTCTCGTCCTTTTCTCCCCTGACGTGGTCGCTAGACAAGTGCGATCTATGAAAGCCTCGTCAAAACAGGTACATCCCTGTTCATCTAAAACCATCAAGGACCACATTGACACCCTCACTCCGGCCCTTGCTGATTTTTGCAACCACTCCTTTGCCTCGGGATCCTTCCCCTCCCCTCTGAAGCACTCCTTTGTTCATCCTCTTCTCAAGAAAACCACAGCTGATCCTTCTTGTCCAGCTAACTATCGCCCAATTTCCATTACTCCCTTTCTGGGCAAACTCCTGGAAAAGTTGGCCAGCTCTCAGCTTAACCTTCATTTCAATTCTGTTGGCTGTCTGCATGACCACCAGTCTGGCTTCAGAGCTGCCAGAAGTACGGAAACTGCTCTCCTGAACATCCGTGAAGATCTGCTCTCCAACCTTGACTCTAATATTCCCTCTGTCCTCATCCTCCTCGATCTCTCTTCTGGCTTCGACACGGTCAACCACACCATCCTGCTCAACCGTCTCCGTGAAAACCTGGGTATCAATGATCATGCTCTGTCCTGGCTGACCTCTTTCCTCTTAGATCGACCCTCCCAGGTCCAACTTGGGTCCTTCCTTTCATCTATCTTCCTCTCTACCTGTGGTGTTCCCCAGGGTTCTAACCTCTCGCCCTGTCTTTTCAACCAATACCCTGCAACTCTCGCCCACTGCATTGCCACTTTCTGCTCAAATTTCCAGTGCTACGCTGACAACACTCAACTCATTTTCAGGTTGCCCTCTGCCACCTCCTCTCCCTCTCTCATCTCAGATTGTCTAACTGCCATTCAAGATTGGTGTGCCGCCAATTGATCTTTGTCTGAATGCCAGCAAGAGCAAGAGCCTCCCTTGGCCCTCCTCCTACCCCCACCTGCGAGGCTAAGAACCTTGGGGTCATCTTTGACTCCACCCTTTCCTTTTCCGCCCACATCTCTGAGGTCTCTAAAAAGTCAAATATCCTACTGCACCTCCTCAGAGGTACTCTGCCTTTCCTCTCATTCCCCAGAAGCTCATGGTATCCCAAGCTCTGGTTCTCGCTAGCTTGGACTATTGTAACAGCCTCTTTCTAAATCTACCTGCCTCTACTCTCCGCCTTCTGCAACTAATCCAGAACAGGACTGCAAGACTTATCCTTGGCCTCAAGCCCTGGGATCGCATCTCTCCAGCTCTGAAGTCTCTCAATTGGCTCCCAGTGGATGCAAGGATTAAATTCAAAACCCTCTGCATTGTCCACAAGGCTTTCTGGGGCCTGGGTCCAAAATACCTTCAGCTATCCCTCCGCAAATACCTCCCCTCTCGTGCTCTTCGCTCCTCTACCTCCAACTCCCTCAGGGTCATTCGTTTTTCAAAGAAACGAGCTGGGAGTAGATCTGTCTTCGGCTGGGGCCTCCTGCTGGAACAGCCTCCCTGCCACTCTAAAACTTGAGGAGAACCATCTCCGGTTTCGGAAGCACCTCAAGACTTTCCTCT
The DNA here is from genome assembly GCF_040938575.1 of Ambystoma mexicanum. NCBI lineage: Eukaryota > Metazoa > Chordata > Amphibia > Caudata > Ambystomatidae > Ambystoma > Ambystoma mexicanum. The sequence goes on along the minus strand of NC_090931.1, from coordinate 184,208,309 downwards.
TTTCTTCTGCCTTCGCTCCCCCTCTTCCCTGCTGATCTGTTCTCTCTTGGCACTGTGCACCTGGCCACCCTCTATCCTCCGGGCCCAGGTACCTGCTCACCCTGCCACCCTCCCGCACTGCCTCCGGGCCACCCCTTGCACTGGGGGTCTGTATCTGTACCCATACAGCCCCCCCTTTTCTTCCTGCACTTATCAGACCTACCCTGCCTGCTGCCTTAAACCTAGCAATTGCACATTTCTGGCTGCACTACCACTGTTTGTTGACTTTATTATTTATTTGTTATCCGTTTCTCCTCTGCTTCGCACTTTCCACTTCTCCCCCTTTCCATGCACTTGCGCGTTCTCAATGTCACTAGGCCTAGTAAGATCGCTGTTTTGTTCTCCCCTGTTCCCCTCCCCTCCCTTGCCTTGTCGCGCTCTGAAACACTTGTGTATGAGTGCGATAGAAATAAAATATCAAAGACAGTTCCATCAACTTCCTGGGTCCACACATAATTGGCATGCACTAGCCTGCAAAAACAGCAGCTTTCCTAGGCAAATGCATGACCATATTAGGGATTTCCTGAACTGAGAAGGCAGGAAGGCGGCCAAGAAACAATATCGCCAAAGAACAAGCACAGAATCTTGTGGCAGACATTTTAGGGCATTAGCCACATTTAGTTGCCGGATGCGGTAAATGCAAATACGCACATTTAAAGTACTACACGAATGGTTAAAATGTAACTGCTTTCAGCAGCTTGTACTAGGCACATATAAAAGCCGAAATTCCCAAGTGTAAAAGACTAGAGTGATACAACGGTAACCCCACTGCACTGCCTTTTGAGATGCTGAGTGCACTGTTAAAAAGTTACCCAAACAGGTAAAAAGTAAAAAGACAAAAGGGCAACATAGTTTCTGATGCTTGTTAATCTGCTTAGAATCACATGCTGAGCATACAGTCAAACATCCAGTGGTTACCTCAGAATATTACATCCTTTCTTTCGAGGATCGAAAGGGGACATCGATATGTTCGTGCCTGTAACACGATCCCTAATGTGACGTGTAGTGTACCCAGAATCCCTCATGCGTCGAGGTCCCTCAGATTGTTTTTTTGCGCCCAGTTATCTGGTTACCCTAATGCAGAGCTCTTCATAAGAGATTGCGTTATTGTATATTTCTCGACCTTTGGTCGTTTAATCCCGTTAAGTCACCTCAACGGTTGAATCCTGTGCACTGATGAAGGCTGCTGCAAAATTTCAACACCTGTTGATATGGCCGGTGCTGCTGACCACGTGGCTGGGCCTTCTGGCCGGCCTGTACAGTAGGGAGAGGGGGGTCAGGGTGGTCATACTTTTCAAGTATGCCTTTCCTTTTCCTCTCTCTTTGTTCCATCCATTTTGTCATCGCTATATTTATCTTGTGCTATGGACAAGACTCCATTTAGATTTTGTCCCTCGAGTAGGGCAAAATATCTGTGGAAAGACGAGCACTGTAGGTGCAATAATTGTCTTCCCCTAAACAACAACAAAGCGGCCTGTGCGGCTTGTAAACTCCTCCTGTCCGAAGACGATTAAGGAGCGCCGCTTGAAGCGGTGGGCGGCCTACGGTATGCCACAGGCTGAAAGTAATTCCCCCGCCCCCTTGACAGCCGATTGTGATGAAGGGACTAGCGATGACCAAGGCTCTGTTTCGGAGGCCATTGACCTGACGGTGGAGAGTCCTCGATCTGCAGCGTCTGTCCCCGACCCCGCTAGGCCTGACGTGAGTCACGCTATGTGGAAAACATCCGCCGACAGGGACGGACAAAGTTCACACACTAAACACACAACCCAGGGTTCTGCTTCCGTGGTACAGTCGAAGCATTCCAGAGTGCTAACGGACCCGTCGGATTCTCCATCTGAGTCCGCTGATCTTTATGATCGGCAGCCTTCCCTGCAACCACTGCAGTGGCCTGCGACTGGGCATTCCAAAGTAAAGGGCGCTAGCACCAAAACGCACGCGGCTGTCGAAACGCTACTGAAGAAAGCACTGACACCGCTTAAGGCCCTGGTGGCGCCTAAATCCACTGCACAGCCACCGGTTCAACGGGTACCCCTCCCTACTGACCCAGACCTCGTCGAAAGTATCGCAAGGATCACTTTGGCGGTTAAACATAAGGAACAGTCGAAGGACACATCGAAACAGAAGGAAAGGCCTGGAGACACGGACCGAGAGACACGTCACAACGCCCAGAAGTTCGCAAGGAATATTCTGAGAGTCCTTTTACCTCTGTCTAGTAATTTAAGGGTCAATTCTCGACGTTCTACAGAGGAAGTGAGTCGAAATGACCCCTTTCTTCCCCTGCACTCCTGTGGTTCATCTTCCTGGACCAGGGAGAAGTTTGAGGGCTGTATGGACAGACTAGAGAAGTTACTCTTTTTCTGAGAGGTTTGCTCCTAAAAGGCCTTGCGAGGACCTTACTTCTACTCCTATGGCCAAATTTCAGAGGACATTTGATGATCCTCATGAAGAAGATTATGACCCTAATGATGACGAAGTCCCTGACTTTGGAGACCCTGTTGATGATACTGTAGATCCAATAGAGAATTGGGATGTCAGCCATCAGGTGGATTGTCAACTTTGGACTCCACCTAAACCCTCCCTCCTCCTACCCCGGAACCTGACGCCCTGGGTATGGTCCCCCGCCTCCCCCCCCTCAACTCCAGTCCGCCAAGCCTCGCGTTTGGTTGATCAGATGGCGTTTAACGCCATCTTGAAAAAGGCAGCTGAGCATTTTCAGATCGCCACACAGGAGGCCTTACCGGATTCTGATTTTGTGGAGGACATACTGAAGGAAAAGCCCTCTGCCAGCCAGGCAATTCCTTTGTTGAACTCTATCAAGAGGAGACTGACACCTTCATTGTTGACACCAGCTCAGACCAGAACAGTTAATCCCAGGGTAGAGAAGTTGTTTCGTCCTTCTCCTACCGACCCTACTTACATCAAGGGACATGGTACTCAGGATTCACTGGTAGTTACCACCACTAGAAAAAGGGCGGGGAAACCCCTGTCTACAGCTGAAGCACCGCCGGATAGAGAATCCAAAAGGTTCTATGCACTGGGAAAGAGGATTACGACTGCTGCTACATTCTCCACTCGAATAGCCAATAACACCACTTTGTTGGCTAGCTATGCAGACGTTCAGTGGAACCTGTTGCAAGAAGGCCTTCAGGAGATAGCTGAACCAATGCGGGCTAGGTTGCTTGCCATTTTCTCGGAAGGCAGCACGTCAATCATAATGTTCATAATAACACTCTAGACGCAGCTGAGACAGTGGGTAGAACCGGGTACTTTACTGAAGCGGCACGCCTGGTTGCGGAACTTTGGTTTTAAGCCTGAAACCCAGGCAGCCTTAATAAACAAACAGGTTGAAGAAACCAACTTGTTCGGTAAAACGGTGGACGAAGCACTTGAGACAGCCAAGAAAGAACATGAGACTCGCGTCCTTACAACAGATTACCCAAAAACCTTTACAACAGGGAGGGGGCAGCTCTAGGTGTACCTGTCGTGGGCAATCCCACTCCCCTCAAAACCAGTATGGTTCGGGAAACTATTCTGTTCAGGAATCGAACACCACCACCACCTATCCACCTAGAGGACAGCGTCGTGGAAAGGGTAGAGGCCGGGGCTCCACTTCCAGAGGCTCTCCGGCCGCAGGTCAGAAATGACCCTCAGATCCAAGTCCCTTCCCATGCCACCCTGGTCGGGGGGCGTTTAACATCTTTCCTTCATGCATTGGAGGGGATCATGACAGACCAGTGGGTATTCAAAACCGTCGCCCACGGGTACTGCATAGAATTTTGCCGACCACCTCAATTCAGACTGCCAAATTCAAGACGCCTGACGCCGGAACACCTACGCATCCTGCTGAAAGAGGTCGAGATCCTGCAGGAAAAGGGCGCAATAGAAGTCGTCCCTCTCTTACTGGTAAACAAGGGTATTTATTCAGTGTACTTCCTTGTACCCAAAAAGGATCTTACCATGCGTCCTGTGCTAGACTTGCGCCCCGTGAACAAATTTGTCAAACCTCAAAAGTTTTGTATGGTTATGTTGCAGGAAGTAATCCCTCTGCAAAAACAGGGGGATTACATGGCGACATTGGACATGAAAGATGCGTACTTCCATATTTCAATGTTGCCGGCCCACAGAAAATACCTGAGGTTCATGATAGAAGACAAGCACTATCAGTTCAAAGTAGTCCCCTTCGGCATTGCCTCAGCGCAGAGGGTCCTTATGAAGGTGCTGGCATTGGCAGCAGCGCACCTGCACAGAGATTCCGTACCGGTTTACCCTTAGCTCGACGACTGGCTCGTAACAGGGGGTTCCTACGAAAAATGTCATTTAAACATGCAAAAGACGATAAACCTCTTGTTCAGTCTGGGCTTCTCCATCAATGAGAAGAAAGCCAGTTTAGACCCCAGTCAAGACAAACTATTTCTAGTGGCTCTGATTCGGACAAAAGACGGCATCGTCTTCCCCTCCAACGAGAGGGTCCAAAACATCCTTTTTCAGATCCCTCAATAAGCAGTCGGTCAAGAGGTGAAAGTATGCAAAGCCATGCAACTGTTGGGAATGATGGCGTCCTGCATTTATTTAGTTTAACACGTCTGTCTGCGCATGCGTCCCATGCAAGAGTGGCTCAATAGCCAGTGGTGTCAGGCCAGCGGACAATGGGAATATCTGGTAGTTGTCTCGCCAGCCCTTGTTCTCCCTCTGCAGTGGTGGTCGTAGGAAAACCTCTTTAAGGGGAAGAGCGTCACCACCCCCCCAGTAGAAGCCACTCTCACGACGGACACATCTCTTGCACGGTGGGGGGCTCACCTGCTTCAGCAGATGGCGCAAGGCCCCCAGAAATAGCGTCCAACCACATAAATCTGTTGGAGCTGTTGGCCATGTTCAAAGCACTGAAAGCCTTTCAGACGCAATTACAAGGGAAGACAGTCCTGATCCTCACACACAGCACCACAGCCATGTACTACCTGAACAAGCAAGGGAGCGCACACACTCCAGGGCTATCCAAGCTGTCCTAGAACATTTGGAAATGGGCTCTCAAACACAAGATGTTCCTGTTGTCCCAACACGTTTCAGGGGAACACAATCTTCTGCGGAATGTGCTCAGCAGAGACTTCCCACTGCCCATAGAGCACGAGTGGCAACTACACAAAGACATCGTCTCCAACGTTTTCGCACTGTGGGGCTTCCCAGAGATCCACTTAATCGCAAAGCTGGAGAACGCTCAATGCCTAGATTACGCCTCCAGGTACCCCCAGAACCGATCCAATGGGAACGGTCTCTAGATAACATGGTCAGGGAGATTTGTCTATGCTTCTCCCCCAACTCGCCTACTCAACAAGGCAGTGCACAAGATGCACTAGGAACCAATCACCATGATATTGGTGGCCCCCCATTTGGGCCCGCCAACCCTGGTTCTCTCATCTGATGGAGATGTCACCTATCACCTCCAATGAAACTGCCTTGCCCTTGTAGGTGCCTTTCCCCGGCTTACTACGTGTGAGAGAAAAATAAAATAGCAGACAAAAGCCCCTTGTCGGGGAAAGAGGCACTGAGACCCGGCTGTAAGAGTTCAAAGGATGGTTTATTCCTCCACCTAGGAAATAACCCAAAAAAACCTCTCCTACAATTACATCAGTGCCAACATTTATATTAGTTAAAGTAACGCTAACAAAAAATACTAAATTGGCCAGACGGTGTGGTGCTGTAGGTGTGGGTAGCATCTCTTCCTCCTGGTTGGCAGAGTAGCTGACGGACGTCAAACATCTTGTGCTCCATGCAAGTCAGGGTCCGGTCACTGTGGTCACTACCTAAGCTAATATGTTGCATACTAAATAACAATTTATTTAAAATATTTTATGCTACTTGTCACATTTCTACGTAAGTCACACACAATGATCATTGTCAGTACAATTGGGTCATTCGTGGCTTTAATTGAAGGCCTTGAACTTTAATGTACATGTAAAAGATTCAGGCTATGTTTCGCATCTCTTTTAGGTTTCAAACCCATTAGTACAAGTAAAAAGATATATAGTAATAAAAATGCTTTCGGTTAGTAGTGGGTGGGTTTTGCAGCACAGGCGAGGGTCTGGCACTTGAAAGAAATACCTTACAGGGGGTGCAGGGTCAGGATGGCAATACATTGTTCTAATGGGGGTGGGTGGCTTGCACGTTTGAGGACGAATCGAGCAGAAAGTGCTTAGCTCATCCTGGTTCACATGCCGGTTCTCAGACGAACAGTGATCTCAGAGGAAGAAAACTGTAGCATATTGATTGTTGCAACTTTCTCCAGCTTCAGCATGGAAGCGCAGAGCTTTCCTTTGCAGGGGGAGTGCAAGGGAGGGGGCCAGCCAGCTGCCTGCGCGCCTTGTGTGTTTGTGTGTCTCTGTCCTTGGCTGCTCCGGTGGAAAGGGGAACTGAGCATTGCTGTACTATCGCAGTGAGGCCTGTTTACCCAAGATGGAGTCGAAAGTGGGGCACAAAAGATGGATGCCCCGTGTCTTGCTCAGTACTCCCATCTATGCAGCAGTCAACCGTGGTTAACTTTACATAGGGCAAGGGGAAATCCCACTACCGGAGGCACATGGTCCAAGCCTTGTACTGAGGAGCGTACGATGCGAGGGGGCCTGAGGACCCCTCGCTCCCATACACCCTTACAACATGTTATCTCAAGACACCCATGCCAGCAAACACTGAATTTAGCAGCTTGGCTCCTGAGGTCATAGAGTTCGGGCACCTACAACTCCCTCACAGATGCATGGACATACTTAGGGAAGCGAGAAAAACTAATACTCTATATTGCTACTCCAGTAAATGGAAGCACTTTTTCATCTGGTGCAATTCCAAGAGCATCAACCCCATTGATTGCTCTCCTGCACACATTGTGTTGTACCTGACTCACCTACTGGATTCAGGTCTGGTGTTTAGTTCCTGAATGTTCATCTAGCTGTACCCTCAGCCTACACTACATCACAACAGGTGTTGTGGTGGAAAGTGCCAGTTATTAAGGCTTTCATGGAAGGGATTAAAAGAATTCATCCCCCCATTTCTATCCCAGCTCCCGGATGGGACCTTAACGTGGTATTGACTAGATTTATGGGGTCTCCCTTTGAGCCTATGCATAAAGCAAGTCTCAGTGATCTTACATATACGACAGCCTTCCTAGTGGCTATCACTTCTATAAGAAGAGTTTGTGAACTACAGGCTCTTTCAATTCTAGACCTTTTCGTTACAGTCCAGAGATAAGGTGGTTCTGCGTACTCACCCTAGATTTGCACCCAAGTTCATTTGCAAGTTCCATGTGAACCAGTCCATAGAACTGCCTTCTTTCTTCCAGAACCCCACTAACGTGGCGGAAAGAAGCCTACACACACTAGATGTGGGCAGGGCAGTCATGTATTACCTGGAAAGAACCAAACCACTAAGAAAAACAAACACATTTTTCGTCTCAGTGACAGCTGGTAGAGAAGGGGATCCTGTCTCTAAATTAGCCATCTCAAGGTGGATTGTCAATTGCATTACACTCTGTTAACTCTTGCTAAGAGAGACCTGCCCTTCAAGTCTAGATCACACTCTACTCGAGGCACTCAGGCTTCCATAGCATTCATTGCAAATGTTCCCCTCGAATCCATTTGCAAAGCGGCAACCTGTAGTTCTGTACACACCTTTACAAAACACTATTGCCTAGACACTCATTCTAGGTCAGATTCTCAGGTGGGACAAGCAGTACTAAGACAACTTTTCACTTCTGTTCCTTCTCACAACCCACCTCCAACTCCGGGTATTGCTTGCTAGTCTATGCACAGCATGTGATTCTAAGCAGATTAACAAGCATCAGAAGACATGCATTACTCACCGTAATAGCATTTCTGATTATTGTATCTGCTTATATTCACATGCGCCCACCCTTCCTCCCTGCCTGGCTGGAAGGAACATAGACGTCTTGCTACTTCTCTCTCTTTTATATATTCACTCACGATAGAAATTAGGCTCCCTCATGGCAGAAAAAATACAATCGGAGAAACCTCGACGTGTGAGGGATTTTGTTTACACTACATGTCACGTTAGGGATAGTGTTACAGGCACGCCCATGTCGATGTCCCCTTTCGATCCTCGAAAGACAAGATACAATACTCTGCGATTACCACTGGATGTCGGACTATATGCACAGCATGTGAATCTAAGCAGATACAATCATCAGAAATGCTATTACGGTGAGTAATGCATGTCTTCCCAGTACTGATCTGAAGGACTGATCAGTTTCTCCATGACAAATGAGCAAAAGGCCAGGGGAGTGAAGCTGATGGCCCTGTGTGCAGCGGGACTCTGGCTTGGGCGTTGCTCCTCCATTCTCTCGGTTGAGCCCGGCTGGCTCAAGACCGGGTTGAAGTTAGCAGCGCTCGGTGGGCCCTTTGGTTCCTCCACACCCCATGCCTTCTGCTTCGATTTGCTGCTTAACTCAGCATTCCAGGTGGGTGTCCTCCCTTGATACTCGCTCCATGGGACAACTTCTTCGCGTTCCTCTCTTTCTGATGTTACTCTTGTGTTATATTTAAAGTTCAAGCTGAATTAAGATTGGATGTTCCATTAACTTTGTGTTTTTTTTTAAATGATTATCGGATACAGGTGTCAGAAACCAGATCAGCCATTTCTGAAGGATCAGGGAGAATGAATAAAATCACTTTTTGGGGAATCCTTGTTCACCAAAGGGGAGTCGCCCCCTGTGGGAACCTGCTTACCCTTTCTCCTAGGGAGTGTCAAACTTAGCAGGCTCTCGTTGAGGAGAAGGTATGGATTCCCTGGATTCGTTACAATAGCTTCATGTTAGGCAAGATTTGGTGCAGTACCCTTTGGGTGCACTACAACAACCCTGTCCTCCTGGCAACAGGAACCCAACCTTTGATACAAGTCTGTACTACACAGGTTGGTAGTGTGTCTGAGCAGCCAGGCTTATCTCAAGAGGGGTCAATGTGAGCAGTAGGATGGTTACACAGAGATTCACAGTGATAAGTATTCAAATTAACACGTGCGCTCAAGGTTTCTTGATTAAACAATTATTAATTTATTTAACAGTCAGTTTCAACAAGCCTTCTTCAGAAGGGGCAATATATAAGTAACACACAAATACACTCCAAAATACACTTTTTGGGGGGTTGGAACCCTCTCGTACAGTGGCGCTGGATACGGTTTTCACCTTTTTCAATTATTAATGCTCAATATTCATTCGTCAATGATAATTGACATTCTCCAGCATGGGGTCTGGCATGGATTCACATGCTCATGAATATTCCCCTTCGTCAGGCCGGGAATCCTCGGTAAAGAAAAAAACCCGTATCAGTTTTGTTTCTGATCTGTCTTTCTTAGTAGTAACCAATCACTGATCTCTGGGTCATACTGCCCCCAGCCAATGACTGCCCTCTAACTAAGCCCCTCCCCTGGCAGCCATCCTCAGATTTTTACCGCACGTTCAAGTGTTGGGAGTCCTCGTGTTTAGCTCTCGAGCTTTTACTGCGTTTTCACGTTTTTTCCAGGAGATTTTTCTCTTTTTTTCGGTTAATCGAGCCTCACGCTCCACCGTTTCGGAATTCTTCTACGCCCCTCAAGGGTGAAGTTTTCATCGAGTTACGCTTCTTGGAGGTTTCCAGAAGATCTGTGGCCTACCTCAACGGACATGGCCCAGGAGAAGGGAAGCTCGACGCCTGGATCCAAGCTGTTCAGGAGCTGCCCTGGATGCGGATTGCAAAATGTTTTCAAGGAGAACGAGCATTCGAGATGTCTCTACTGCCTTCATGAGGACAAGACGCACGTGGAGAAGGACTGTGCGTTCTGCAAGAACCTGTCGGAACGGACCAAGCAAGATCGTCATTCCCGCCTCGCCGCCTGGCTGGAGAAGGGCACAGCAGGTGAGAAGGCGAAGACAAAGTCTGAGCGGTCTTCTAAGTCCTGTGAGGGCGCCCCGGCGATGGGGGCCCAACAGAAGGCCAAGCACAGCGAATCCGCGGGCACCGGGAGCGCCGAAAGGTCGGGCTCCTCGGCTGCCAGGCAGGGTGCGACTTCCCCGGCACGATCAACCACGAGCCAGTGCTCTGGTTCGGGGGAAGAGGAAGTCCGAGAACCCGGGTAAGCTTCTGGAGAGGCCCCGGTCGATCTCGAAGGGAGCTGAGGGGAAGCGAGGCGATGACCATCCCCCCAAAGCGAAGGCCCAGGACGCACCTAAGGTGCTGAGGGCCTTGATCCACCCGGCAAAGGCCACTATCGAGGTTGTCGCAGCAGCCCTGGCGACAGAGGATCCAGAACCAGGCCCGTCGGGGAGCCCTCCGAACAAGCGGAGGAGAGTCCACCCCGCTCCACCCTTTGTGCCCGCGAGGCCTGTGGACCCCTCATCCCCCCTCGCCGGAACCTAGAGAGGATACGGCGACGGATACAAGGATGGACGATGACGACGACGGCGGCGATGACACAACGGACATCCTGTCATCACCCGCCCGACGAACTTGGCTCTTTTCACGCCATGATAACCAGGGCATCCGAGCTCTTCCAGCTCTGCCCTGAGGAACAGAAAAAGGAAGGCATTCTTTACTAACGACGAGGGGCCAAGAGAAAGATGGTCCTCGCGGTGCCGTTGCTCGACGACATCTGGGACGAGGGGCTGGCTATCCTCAAGAACCCTTCCACGACACCCGCCAAGAGGGACAGGTACGAGAAGAAATACCGGGTCCCCAATGCCACCCCCTTGTACCTCAGGGCCCAGCCCACGCCGGACTCTGTCATCTCGGCAGCGGCCAAGAAGAAAGCAGCGGGTGCGGCGGCTTCAACTTCCACTTCCCCGCCGGACAGCGAGGGCAAGAAGTTGGACTCCATGGGACGACGAGTCATCTCGGCGGCGACGACGATTAAGGCGGCCAATGCCTTAGCGGTTGTGGCCCGTTACGACAGGGAGCTTTGGTTCAAGATAGCTCCTCTGCTAGACTTCCTACCGGACGATCAGAGGGCGGAAGCCCTACAGATTCTGCAGGAAGGAGAGGTGGCGTCGGATCACGCCATAACGGTGGCAGCGGACATTGCTGATACCGGATTTCGCCAACTGGGCAACGGGGTTTGCCTCCGACGACGAGGATGGCTCAAGGCTACGGACTTTCGCCAGGATGTCCAGACCAGAGTTTTGGACATGCCGTTCGACGGCAACAACCTGTTTGGAAAGACAGTGGATGAGTCCCTCCAGGCCATCAAGACAGACGCGGAAACAGCCCGAGCCCTAGTAGTCCTTCAGCAACGGCGCCCCTTTCGGAGCTCTGGAGGCAGACAGGGAGCCTCCAAGGGATCCAGCGGCGGCTCTTCTACTTACCGCCAGGCGGCCCGCTCCTCGTCCCAGGAGGCCTACAGAGGCCGCGGCAAGCAAGGAGGGTCTCGCCACCTTCGGCAAGGAGACCAAGGCGGCAAGGCCTCTTCCAAGCAGGACTGAACAGGCTGTTGCGTCGGGCCCCCACCGAAGCACCCCGGGGGGAGGCCGGCTGACGAAGTTCGTCAGCGCGTCGGAGTCCATCTCCACCGACCGTTGGGTGCTGGACACCCTGGCCCGCGGACACTCGCTGGAATTTCAAAAGAAGGGTCCTTGCATTCCTCCCGTGGCCAGGAAGGAGAATCACATCCCTCAACTGCTGTTGGCGGTAAGGGCGATGCTCAGGAAGGGGGCCATCGAGCTCGTCCCCAAGAGGCTCTGGGGCTCCGGAGTATACTCAAGATACTTCCTCGTCCGAAAGAAGACAGGCCGTTGGCGTCCCATCCTGGACCTGCGTCGGTTGAACAAGTACATCAAGGCACAGAAATTCAGGATGGTCACCCTCCAGCACGTGCTGGGACAGCTGGAGGAGGGCGACTTCCTAATGTCACTGGACCTGGAGGATGCTTACTTCCACATCCCCATTCTAAAAGGTCACAGAAAGTTCCTCAGATTCGTAGTCCAAGGGCGTCACTACCAATACAGAGCCCTGCCGTTTGGATTAAAGTCAGCACCCAGGGTGTTCACCAAGTGCCTCGCACCGGTGGCTGCGCTTGCAAGGAATCCACGTCTACCCCTACCTGGACTGGCTAATCCGTGCAAGGTCAAGAGAACTCGCCGTCGGACACACAGCGAGGACCGTCAGCCTGCTCACGGAGCTGGGATTCGCCATCAACTACCCCAAATCCCATCTGGTCCCGTCGCAGGTGGCACTGTTTCTGGGAGCAAAGCTCGATTCAGTGAAGGAATTGGCATCTCTGCCGGAAGAAAGGACGAAGGCCATTTTGGGCAGGGTGCAGCTCCTGTTAGCCACGATTGTGGCCAGAGTGTGAGGTCCATCAAGTCCCTCCTCGGGAGGATGTCCTCGTGCATCTACCTTGTGCCCCTTTGCTGACTTCGGATGCGTCCGCTACAAGAGTTCCTCAACGCCCGCTGGATTCAAGCGGCGGGTTGCTTCGAACAGGATCCCGCTCGACGAGGAGTTCCGTCGGGCGATTCTATGGTGGGGTGCCCGTGCGCACCTCTCGGCAGGCATGGACTTTCAGTCCCCAGCGTATCAGGAGACGGCAACGACGGACGCCTCCTTGGAGGGATGGGGGGTCCACACCGGAGATCTCCACGCAAGAGGCCTCTGGCTCCCGGAGGAGAGGTCTCTTCACATCATCCTGGAGCTACGAGCCGTATTCTGGGCACTTAAATCGTTCCTTCCATCCCTCAAGGACAAAGTGGTGAGGATCTTCACCGACAACACCACCACGATGTTCTACATCCAGAAGCAGGGAGGCACCAGATCCCCAGCCCTATCCAAGGAGGCCCAGGATCTGTGGCACTGGGCCGTCGCCCAGGGGATGTTTCTGGTTCCCATCCACCTGGCAGGAATAAAAATACTCCATCGCCGACTCACTCAGCAGGGAGCTGCGCTCGTGCCACGAGTGGGAACTACGCCAGGACCAGGTGGATCGGCTCTTTCAATGATGGGGCAAACCCCAGATCGACCTGTTTGTGACGGCGACAAACTCCAAGTGCCAGAGGTTCGCCAGCAAGTACGCCCAGCCGAGGAGCATGGGTGATGCTTTCTCGTTCCCTTGGGACGGCCTGTTCCTGTACGCGTTCCCTCCGTTGCTGTTGCTGCTCTGTCTCATCAACCAGCTCAAGAGGTCCAGGTGCAGGATGATCCTCGTCGCACCGGCGTGGCTGAGACAGATCTGTTTCACAGACCTTCTGGACTTGTCAGCGTCCCCACCTATCAAGCTGGCGACGGACGCGGATCTTCTCTCCAGAGAAGGAAGCGCCATTCTCCATCACGACCCAGTGTCGCTGAACTTGCAGGCTTGGCTCCCCCAGCACTAGAGTTTGGAGGATATGATATCCCGGCTGACTGCAGAGAGCTTCTTGCAAAAGCCAGGGCGTCCTCAACTCTCAAATGCTATGGACATAGGTGGAAGAGGTTCTCTGTCTGATTTAGTGCACAGAAGATTAACCCTCTGCGGATTATGGCCCCTCAAATATTGCCGTACCTACTGTCACTGGCCAAAGCTGGACTGGCTCACGCCTCCATCAAGATACATCTGGCTGCCATTTCCCGATAAACCAGAACTACAGGTCGGGCGTCCTTGTGCTCTCATCGTCTGGTGAAGGAATTCATGAAGGGACTATTCCGATCGTTCCCGCCGGTGACCCCTGCCCTGGCGTGGGAGCTCAACGTGGTGCTGACCAGGATCATGGGTGCCCCATTCGAGCCTTTCCATTCGGCGCCGTTGAAGTTCCTGTCTTGGAAGACAGCATTTCTTGTGGCCATCACCTCCTCACGACGAGTGGGAGAGATCCAGGCCCTATCTTGCAAGCCTCCATACTTGACTTTTCACGACACGAGGGTGGTGCTGAGGACGCACCCCTCCTTTATGCCCAAGGTGCCGTCAGACTTCCATCTCAACGAGCCCTTGGTGTTTCCAGTTTTCTTCCCGTAGCCTTCATCGCCGGCCGAGAGGACTTTGCACTCGCTGGATGTGGCTAGAGCGCTGAAGTTCTACGTGGCCCGCACAGAGAGTTTTCGGAAGACATCACAGCTGTTTGTGAACTTTGGACCTGTGAATCGGGGGAAGGCTCTCTCGAAGGCTTTCATTTCCAGATGGCTCTCCGGCTGCATCATGCACTGTCACCGGTTGGCAAACCGACCCCTGCCCGGCCGTCCGAGAGCCCATTCGAACAGAGCGATCGCTGCTATCACAGCGTTTCTGTCTGGTGTGCCCCTGCTGGACATCTGCAGGGCTGCTACGTGGAGGTCGACGCACACCTTCACAAGATTCTACTGCGTCGATCAGGACTCCAGGGAGGAGTCCAGGGTCGGCCAAGCAGTGCTGCGCAACCTGTTCGCTTAAGGTGAGCCTGGTGAGGAGGTAAGATGCTTAATGTGGAGTTATTGTATTGCTTAATGTTGAGCCTGTTGCCACCTCCCGTGGTTGTGCATGTGTATACTGCTTATATTCATGAGCATGTGAATCCATGCCAGACCCCATGCTGGAGAAGGAACAAGTTACTTACCTGTAACTGTTGTTCTCCAGCATGGGTCTGGCATGGATTCACATGCGAACCCTCCCTCCTTCTCCTCTGCGGCTCTTTACTTGGTCATACTGCCACTTTACGTGCTACCAAATCTGAGGATGGCTGCCAGGGGAGGGGCTTAGGTACAGGGCAGTCATTGGCTGGGGGCAGTATGACCCAGAGATCAGTGATTGGTTACTACTAAGAAAGACGCATCAGAAACGAAACTGATACTGATTTTTTTCTTTACTGAGCATTCCCGGCCTGACGACTGGGAATATTCATGGGCATGTGAATCCAGGCCAGACCCATGCTGGAGAACAACAGTTACAGGTAAGTAACTTGTTCCCTATTTTTTGGTTTTGAAAACACCTGTTTATTGTGCCAAACGGCCAAGTTTTGTCAGATAATATTTGTCACAAGTGTAACATATATCTTAGTGTACAATTTCATTGGGCAGAGTTATAGGCTGCTGGATTGTACTCTCAGTACCGACACATGTTTCAACCTTAGGTTTTTGTCAAGGCATGAACTGGGTTTTTCTCTTGTCCCGTGTGGGTCTGGGTAGATTGTGGGTCCTGTATGGATGGCTGAATAGCATCCGTGCCCGGCTAGGTGGTAGAAGTGTTGTTGGTCTCGCTGTGATCGTAAAGGTTTTGCACAATGTTTTAGAAGTCTTTGTAGGAAAGGTAGAATCAATGTAGGGCCACACACTGGAAGGCTTGTGAGAAGTAGAAGATGCAATCAACTCTACAGAAGCAACCAAGACAAGTCTCAACTGAGATCAAGTAAGGCCACACAATAAAATGTAAGTCCTCTCAAACTTTACAGTACCTTTGGTTAGGTGAAATGTTTCCAGATGGCTACTGTTCCTGTGCAGCTCTGCAGATAATTTTTTTCCTGTGCCTCAGTTGTGGGGCAAGAGGGAGGACATCTGGGGACTCGTGCACTGCAATGGATCAGTCAGCAGCAGCAAAGGATAAACTTCAATTCAGCGGCACTTCACGGTTTCAGCTCCTTGCGACTCAGCAAATAGAACCACTGCAGTCTCTCGGATACCACTCTGGACTTTCCTCGCATCTGGGCTCTAGCACTCTGTTATGGTGGTTCAGGCTTGGTCAGTCCTGCTTACTGGGAGTCCGGAGGATCTTCTTCAAGCTCGGGTCTGACTTAAAAGTGATGCACTCAGTTTGGTGTTCCTCTCCCTGGCACTTTGTTTCCAACAGCAGCAGAAGTGGAAGTACAGCCAGCTTTGAGAGGATGTCTAAACGAGTTCACTTTGGAGTTCATTCATCCCACCAACTCAAGGAGAGAAGTAGTCCTTGCAGGGCTTCTCTAGTCGAGGCGAATTCGGAGCTTCAGCACAGCAGCAGGGCTTCACCGGGCAAACCAACGGTCCAGGAGTTGCAGCAGGCGTCTCTTCCAAGTTCTTCTTCGGATTCCTTTGGCCAGTGGTCGACTCTGCCTTCCTAACCAAAAAGCCTTGCCTTTTATGCAGGTTTCTCCCATTAATTCCAGCCCAGCTGTAAATCACACAGCAGGGTGGCTGTCTTTGCCGCTCAGCCAGCCGGCCAGTCACCGTTGGGTGCATTCCTGTAACCAAGGGGATTAAGCACAGGGAGTTTAGGCACCCCCCTCACTTCCTGCCCCTGCCAGACACTCTGGAGCCAGAGGCAGCCTTCACTTGTGATTCTGACCAAAGACAAAACGAACAAAGGGACCAAACTGGTTTGGCGCGCAGAGTAAATCTCAAGAAGGTCCTTTCCAGCAAGAAATGGCAAAAAAGAAGACCGGGGCCATTTTGACAAAATAGCATCTCATTGGTGCCTTACTGCAGCTGCGAACGCAGCCCGTGGTAAAAACACACAATGCTAGTAAAAAGTAAACCACTGCCACCAGCCATTAATTGTTGAAAGGGTAACATAAAATTGTTACATGAGAAACTAGACAAAGGGGATATTAAGTAACCCCTCCAGCACCCTATGGTGCCTATGGTAAGATAGTGTGTGCTGGGTCTAGAAAGTTACAAATGTGTAAGTAAAGTCAATTTCACTTTACTACTCTTGGAAACAGTAGTTTCACCAAGAGAAGGTATTTAAACCTTTGGGAAATCTAAGAGACTTCCCTGTGCCACTGCAATGAAGGTGCTGTGTGCCACAATGTAAAGATGATGCCTATGGAGTTTGTCAGACTGCACAACCAAAAAGAAGCACAGAGTTCAAATCAGACAAATGCATGAAAGCGTGGGAAAAAAAAGGTTCTCACTCTCTCCAGGTTAATAATTAAAAGCCCTAGAGTCCAGCAAGAGAGCTGGGGGTCTCTAAGGTAGAGAGAAATTAGCACATTTCTGAGGATTCTCCTTAACACTTCACCCGATTGATGAGCAGCTCTCGCTCCTCTTGATGAGCATATGTTGTCTATTTGAACTATACAAAATGGCCTTTATGATGCCTGAAATCTAAATGTTAATTGTCCTTTTGTTTCCCTGCACATTCCAGTTAGCTCATCCTGTTTTTCCAATTTGTTTATTGGCAATTTTTGCTAGGCCATTTTGAATATTTCAGTTCAGCCTTGGTATAAAAACACATTATCCAAGCTCTTAAGATGCCTCATATTGGTCATCCTACGTTGTTCATTTATAATGGGAAATGGGAAAAGAAAAAGTACAAGAGTGAAGAAAATAACAGTACTGATGAATTATTCATAACGTTATGGGGAAAGTTAAAGAAAAGACCTCTAGATTATTGAATGCAAGCACATCAACTTAATTGTATCTGCTTGCTAACAGTAGGCTCTCCTACAAATGTGTTTTAAATCTTTCAGATCAAGCCTATTATATTGTATCATTTTCATCTAGCGACTCAGCAGCAAATTAAATCAGAGGACCTCCTAGTGGTGGAACCTAGCCACAAACACAAGAAAGCAAGAGCACACACATTGCCTCAAAAACAATAAAGACTATCTTAAAAGACGAAGCAAATGAACTGCTAGGAATGGGATACGATTTAAGTGCATACCCGTCAAGCAGTATGGCAAAGAGATCACCTAGATATGATGAAAACCAGCGGTTGGGGCCGTTAAATCCTAGTACCTGCGATCAACCTCACGTGAGACCTACCCTCCGGGTGGGACGCGATGGCCAGAAAGCATAAGAATGTGGAGGAGAAAAGTGGCAGATCGCCCCAATACAAGAAGATAACTAACAATTGTACCGCCGCAAAAAATAAGGATCGGGAGGTAAAGGGGCCTGTTCTGACCAGCGTGCCAACAAATAACCAACGACAGGATAGCAGCATGTCAGAAAAAGGAAGTCGCACAAAGAGACATCACCATTACAAGATCCATTACACAAGCGTTGCCAACACAAAAAACAGAGCGACCCACTGAAGAAATGTGCCCCAACGCCAGGCTTATGGTCCTGGTTGTCGAAAGCCCTAACTATGTAGCAATCCTCGGAACTTGAGCACACCGATCAGGAAATCCATTGGCCTAACCACCTAAGACAAACCATAAGGATGTGCTCATGAAACACGAGAGGGCATTCACTATTGCAAATTCCTGGCGACATTGACATTGGGACCTACGATATAATATGCCTCCAGGAGACCTGGCTGACAGAGCACCCTTCAATCCAAGGGTATGAGCTAGTGCTGGCTCCAGCAAAAAAAGGCCTGTTAGGACGGCCCTCATCAGGCTTCTTGATTGCTTGTAAAAACGGATGTGGGATCCAATTGGAGCAGACTTTGATTAGCAACCAAGCTATTCTGATGGTTAAAGCAATATGGACAAACCAAGGCAAGAAGAAGGCAACGTATGAAAAAACAATAATAGCGAATATGTACTGGAACCCGTCCTCCATGGATCCAAAACTTACCTGGGGATGGTAGAAGAAGCAACAGATGAGGCCCTTGCAGTCCATCTGGCACAGCACTTTCTGATATGCAGCGACCTCAATGCACTCGGCCGATCAACAGCAGGAGTCGCTCCCGCTTCTGGGAAACAATCCGCTGCAGGGCAGCGTGGAAAACTGTGGATGCGGCTGATGGACTCAAAAAAACGTGCACAACTTGGACAAGGCCTTCCCGGACTCAAATCGTCCACCGTCATGGGAGAGAGATGACGCAAAGGCCACGATTGACAATATATTTGTCACAGAATCACTACTGTCTGTGATGAAATCTTTTGAAGTTACAGGAGTCAATGCTAGCGACCATAATCCACTCTCAACCACATGGTGGACATTGTCACCACCCATGGACCGAATGCAAGCGCAGTTAGACAGCAACGCTCAGACGAACAGAGTAAAACTGTCATCAGCCTCAATTAAAGAGCTGGAAAACAGATTCACTACCTTGAATCACTCGAATTGTCAAAACCGAATAGACTACCTACCTTTACTAACAATGTACAAGAAAGCATCGGCCTCGAAGCAAAATTCTGGTGAACAACTAAGACACATGTTCGACAAAGTTTTAGTAGACAACGAGAATTGAGGAGAATTCAACGTAAGGCAACAACTACTGCAACACTGCTAGCATTTAAAGAGGCAGAAGTAGTCTCAAAACAATACAAATCCTGGGTTAAAAGCCACCGGCTAGACCTTTACCAGCAGGACTCTGAAAACATCTTAAACGCAATAAGTGGCAATAAAGTGAGAGAATTTTGGAGCCTACTGTGAACAACATCTACAGGTCTAGAAAACTTCATAATAAATGACATCGGCGAATACACCTGGTCACTGCACTTTAAGACTTTGTACCAAAGCCCGACAACTACATTGACTCCTTGAGCCAGGGCGGATGCCTCACCATGGGCAAGGGTGGATGACCAGGGCGAGGTATTAAACCGGATCAAGTCTTTAAATAACTCGAGGGCCCTGGGACCAGACGGGATCACTAACTTGGCTTTAAAAGCGCGACCAAACGAGTGGGCAAAATACTTGGGAGATGTACAGACTTGAAAACAATCCCGCCCTCGTGGAGGACAGCAACAGTGGTCCCTATCTTTTTTTTTTTTTAACTTTATTTTTGCATTTTAGTAAACATGTGTACCAACAAGCACAAACAGTGGGCTACTAACATGCCGCTGATTGCCCCCCACACGCCCGCCCCCCACCCTCTGACAGTCCCATCACACAACAGGCAGTTAACGCATTTGCATTTACACAGCAGAAGTCTGTGGTGGCTGATCAGTTGTCTCAGTTGGTGCTGCGCTAGAGAGGAGCTCCGAGATGTACGGGCCCCATATATCTGGGGGTCTTGCGTGGTGGGGAAGTGTCTTTATGAATTCTGCTTCCGTTTCTTGGCAGTATGTGATGTCCCTCTTCCAGTTCGCAAGAGTGGGGGGTGTGCCTCGTCCCCACGCCATGGCTACTCTTCTACGTGCCAAAACCAATAGCTGTCATGCGACTCATTCCTACCTGGCGTCTGTGGCCCCGATTACGCACTTCCTAATTCCTGTCACGTGATTCACGTCACGTCCACTTGACGGTCTAGTCTTTCTCTGTTTAGCGAACGTGGCGTTATTTAAGCCACACCCTATCTTCCTTCTGTGCGTTGCAACCCTTCCGGTCAGCTTTGCTTTCTTTTGCTGCCGCTGTTTGCTGTACGCTGTGTTCTGCTCCGCTGAGCTTTCCTCTCTCTACTCCTCTTCGTCCTTTCTGGTTCCGTTTCCCGGGACTGTTCTCTCCTTATTTTTCTTCTTATTCTTTGGTTCATTAACCATTCTGTTTTGCTTGCCATTTTTCCCGTTTTACTTGTGGGAGTTATTGCATTTCCTCCACTTCCTGTTTCCTGTTATTCCTTCCTCGCTTTCTTTTACTGAGTATTGATGATTTCTGTTTATTTCAACTGCTACAACCTCCATGGGATTCCCACCTGCCGTTGTGAATTCCTGGGGTTTTTGCCTTCACTTGGCTTTTTTCCCCTTTCCGGTCTCTCCCGGGAGGGGGTCACGGTCAGGGCGTTCCAATCATTCTCACTGTGGCTTCTTCTCGTGGGAGATATCCGCCACAAAGAAAAATGAAAAGGACTAGAGAGCGCACCGAACTCTCAGATCTATTGAAGAGGACTCTGATTCAACAGGTGAGGAGGTTGAAGAGGGAAGCGGTAATATTGACATCGAGATTGTTGACAGTTTGCAACGCCCAAGTGCAAGAGTTAATAGCTGCGGTGCAAAATCTTTCTCTCGAAATGCAAAACATGAAAGCTGAAAATAACCTTTTGAAACAAATGGTGTCGGCACGCGAACCACCCACAACAGATCTACCTCCTATGTCTTTGTCCTCTGGAAAGTACGATGGGTCTCCTAAAACCCTAAAAGAATTCCTTGATGCTTGCAGGGTGTATTTTTCATTTAGAACCCGTACTTATGCTTCTGATCATGCCCAAGTCGGGTTTCTAATATCAAACATGACAGGGAATGCACTTGCTTGGGCTACCCCTCTAGTCACAGGAACCGACCCAATTGTTCAAAATTTCGATACCTTTGTGGATCTAGTAAAACGCACATTCGAGAGACCGGAAATATCTATGGCAGCAGGGGAAGACCTGCTAGACATTCGCCAGGGCCAAGCCGATGTGTTGTCTTACATTTCCTCTTTCAAAAAACTGGCATTGAAGACTGGTTGGTCGGAGCAATCTCAATTTATATTACTTCGCCGAGGCCTCAGAGAGGAACTTAAAGACGAATTGTCTCATTTTCCTCGTCCTGCCTCGTTACCGGATCTGATGACTGCCGCGCTTCAGATGGAATTCAGGATGCAAGAAAGGCAGCAAGAGAGACGCAAGACACGCCCCTCTTTTACAAGAACCTCCTCACCTACTTCAGCTTCACTCAAACTAAGTGACAAACCCATGCAAATCGGAGCTACTCGTCGGTCCCTGACCTCTGAAGAAAGGTAAAGGAGAAGGGAACTTGGCCTATGTGCTTATTGTGCTCCGGATCGTCATTCAGTACATAATTGTACAGAATTGCCTCAGAAACCGGCGGAAAACGCAAACCCTCGTACCTAAAAGGGACAGGTTATCGAGGGTAATCTTCCAGTCCCTATGTGACTATGTCAATTGATTCTTGAGATCCCTCAGAAGATTCACGGCTTATGGTATTGACAGTAAAAGTGACCATTAATGGCAATCAACTAGAGACTCTGGCACTTTTAGATTGTGGTGCGGCAGGAAATTTTGCTGATACACTCTGGGTGGACAAAGTTGGAGCAAAGCGAGTTGATCGCAGACACGGCCAAAAAGTTGAGGGGGTAGACGGTACACCATTGAGTTCTGAACTCATTGTGCAAACAACTGAACCTCTGCCTCTCCATTTTTCAACATTCAGAAGTCATCACATTAGACATTATCAGGGCAGCTAATTTTCCTCTAATCTTGGGGATTTCCTGGTTACGTCAACATAATCCCAACATCGACTGGAAATCAAACAGTTTGCATTTCAACTCTAATTTTTGTCAAGCACATTGTTTCAAGGACACACCTTATCAGAAGGTTAAGATCCATTCCACCACTCTTCAGACGACCATTGGAGTACACATTCTTGACAAAGTCTTGGAGTATTACCAATCAATGTTTGCAGAAGCTGCTCCTGTGTGTTTACCTCCTCACAGACCTGAGGACTGCGCCATTGACCTGGCTCCCAACACGCTCGTACCCTTTGGCAGGATGTTTGCGTTATCAAAAACTGAAAAGGAAGTACTACGGAAATACTTGGACGATAACCTGTGTAATGGTCTCATTAGACCTTCAAAGTCCCCTGCAGGTGCTCCTTTGTTATTTATCCCCAAACGGGATTCCAAAGACCTCAGACTATGCATTGATTATAGGGGACTTAACAAAGTAACTCTCAAGGACAGATACCCCATGCCGCTGATCCCAGACATCTTAGAATCCGTACAAGGAGCAACAGTTTTCTCAAAATGGATCTGCGTAACGCTTATTTACTCAGAGTACGTTCGGGAGATGAATGGAAGACTGCGTTCAGAACACCATTTGGCCTATATGAATACTATGTGATGCCCTTTGGACTAGTGAATGCTCCCGCGATTTTTCAAAGGTTTATCGCCCGTATCTTCTCAGATTTGCTATTTGTGTCGGTTGTCGTCTACCTTGACGACATATTGGTTTTCTCTCAGACCATGCCAGAACATCTAATACATCTCAAAGAAGTACTGGAACGACTAAAAAGGCATAAACTACTAGCCAAAAAGGAAAAGTGTATATTTGGTGTTTCTTCTGTACCCTACTTGGGATTTATTCTTCCATCTCAAGGAATTCAAATGGACCAAAAGAAGGTGGATGCCATTCTACAATGGCCAGTTCCTTCATCTGTTAAAGATATACAGCGATTCCTGGGCTTGGCAAATTTTTACAGGCGATTTATACCAGGGTTCTCGAACATCGTTCTACCCATCACCAGTCTACTTAATAAGTCAGCCACGCATTTTTTCTGGGACACTCAGGCTGAAGATAGTTTTCAACTCTTGAAGAAAAGTTTCTGTAGTGCTCCCATCCTACGTCAGCCAGATCAAAGGAAACCTTTTATCCTTGAGACCGATGCTTCAGCTGCAGCCATAGGAGCGGTTTTGTTACAGGAACACGGCAATACAGAACATCCAATAGCCTATTTGTCTAAGACTCTTACAACAAGCCAACAGAATTATTCTGTTATTGAAAGAGAACTCTTAGCTATGAAAAAGGCTCGCGAAGTTTGGAGACATCTTCTACAAGGGAGTTGCCACCTCTTCACAATTCGAACTGATCACAAAAATGTACAGGTGTTAGTCAATGGATTGCATAAACTCCAGACAAGCAAGATGGGCAACATTTTTTTCACAAAACGATTTCCAGATTACTTACATCCCCGGAAGTCAGAATACCTTGGCTGATGCTCTATCCAGAAAGACACTTGCCTCCCAGATAGTCTCCCCCTACCCTCAAAGTATGTTTCCAAGGAATCGAATAGTGGCTACCATCACCTCATTTTTTCAACAGATTAGAGAAGCTGCTTCATCTCAACCAGAGCCCCATGGCATGACTGAACGTGATGGCCTGTTCTTCAAAGACAAAAAGATATGGGTACCATCCAAGACCCTCCAGAAAGACATCTTGTCTTGGTGCCATGATCACAAAACAGCAGGCCATAGAGGGCAAGCCAGTACTTTACACTTGATAAGAAGAACTTTCTATTGGCAGGGTTTGCCTGAGGATGTTAAACAATATGTCAGGACCTGCATAATCTGTTGTCAGAGCAAAAACAGTACTACGAGGCCCCTTGGATTGTTGCAACAAGACACCATTCCTGATCGCCCGTGGAGTCATATATCCACAGATTTCATTGTGGATTTACCACCCTCACAGGGACACACATGTATAATGGTGACCATCGATTCTTTCACCAAGATGGCCCATTTTTCTCCACCACCAGGTCTTCCAACGGCTGACAGCATGGCATTGGTTTTCATAAAAGACATTTTTAGACTCCATGGTCTCCCAGACAAAATAATATCGGACCGGGGGAGTCAATATGTCTCTAAATTCTGGAAATGGCTTTGTGCTGCTCTTAACATTCAGCGTGCTTTATCGTCTGGATTTCATCCCCACACAAATGGCCAGACGGAACACTTGAATGCCACCTTGGAACAATACTTACGCAGTTACACCAATTTGGAACAAGACAACTGGGTGGAACTTTTGCCAACGGCGGAATTCGCCTATAACAATGCCAGACATTCAGCAAGTGGGATGTCTCCTTTCTACTGTTCATATGGCTTTCATCCCCGAGTCATTATTCCTCTCTCGACCTTTCAACCTACCCTTCCGGCAATTGCTGAAACACTATCCAGGTTAAAAGATACCCAAGAAAAAGCAAAGGTAAACCTGAATGACAGTTTACAAGTCTATAAGAAACAAGCAGATCGACACCGGCAGGTGGTTCCTGATTGGAAAGTGGTATCTAAAGTGTGGTTATCCACTAAATACCTCCCAAGATGGTCTCCGTCTAAACTCTCCTCGGTTCATTGGACCTTATCTTATCACTGAGAAAATCAATCCAGTGGCATTCAGTCTAAAATTACCACATGCATTGAGACGGATCCACCCGGTGTTTCATGCTTCACTTCTGAAGAGTGCCGATCAGTCTCACAAGGCTCGATCTTTACCTATTTCTTCTCACTCCCCTGATTCATCTGAATATGAGGTTTCCCAGTTGTTGGATTCTAGATATCGCAAAGGGCGCCTGGAATACCTGGTCCATTTGAAAGGTTTTTCTCATACAGAGGACTCTTGGGAACCTCATTTACATATTCATGCCCCAATACTTCTAACAAAGTTTCATCGATTGCATCCTGGTAAACCGGGGGGTCTGTGTCTTGGAAGGGGGCATACTGTCATGCAACTCATTCCTACCTGGCGTCTGTGGCCCTGATTCCGATTACGCACTTCCTAATTCCTGTCACGTGATTAACGTCACGTCCACTTGACGGTCTAGTCTTTCTCTGTTTAGCGAACGTGGCGTTATTTAAGCCACACCCTATCTTCCTTCTGTGCGTTGCAACCCTTCCGGTCAGCTTTGCTTTCTTTTGCTGCCACGGTTTGCTGTACGCTGTGTTCTCCAGCATTGGATCTTTCATGGATTCACATGCTTAGAATATTCCCCGTCGTCAGACTGGGACCCCTCGGTACACATATATAGCCTTTTTCAAAGGAAAAACTTTCGACACTTTTGTGTCCTATCTACGTCCTTCTAGAACCCGCCTACGCATGCTCCGCAGGCTGTGCTAGTATGAGGCCCGCCCCCGCGGCTCCCCTTCAGATTTCAACCGTCTCCAAAGTAGTGGGATCTCCTTGTGTTGTCCTACTGTTTTGTACTAGGTTGCGTCATTGGATTTCGAGTAATAATGTCCTCTGTATCAGGTAAAGCGATGTTCCGTCCATGCGCGACATGCGGCTTAAAAAAGGTTTACGAGGGGGACGGACATATGGACTGCATATATTGCCTCCACCCTCACCATTCGGCGGATAACTGCGACATATGCAATGGGTTTTCTCAAAAAACCCTCAAAGACCGGAACCGACGCCTGGTGGCATGGCTGAATGATGGAGCAGGGGCATACCCCCCCTCGGAGGTGGGCTCCACACAGTCGGCGAAAACATCGCGCCGAGCGGCCTCGTCGGAACCGCCGGCGAAGAAATCTAGACCGTCGGAAAAAGAGTCATCTGGAAGTCACTCCACTAGAGACTCCTCGGCAAAGAAATCATCCTCATCAAAAAAGCATGAGAAGGAAAGGAAATCCTCCTCTGGCGATCATCACAGATCGACCACGAGTCGAGTAAAAGCGGGCACAGTGTGGAGAAGGCGGGACCGCCAAAACCACCTGCAAAGTCTTCGTCGTCGACGGCGGTCCAGTCATCGACCCCCTCCCTACCACTTGCACAGGGGGCATCCACCAACCCGTCGACGAGGGCCTCGTCGACGGGGATCCTACAGGAGGCCTGAAGTCTTTGACCCGACCCCCCCGGAGCCTTTGCTACAAGAACAAGCTATGTTGCTGTCCTCGGAGGACGAGAACGAGAGAGTTGCTGGCCCAGCAGACCTAGGGCTACGAGCGGCTGACAAGTCATCGACGAGGGCCTCCGTTACACCGGTATCTGCCCCTCTCCTCAATCCTCAATCGGTTTTGTCGTTGGATATTCTGTCCACGCTTCAGTCCTTGTTGCAGTCGTTGGACCAGCGACTACCCCAGGCAAGCCTGCCACAGTCACTCGTCGACGAGCCGGGCCCGTCCCGTCAACCGACGCACCCACGCACGCCAATCTCAACACTGGCACAGGAGGAAGGTGAGCTGCCAGATTCGGAGTCCGACAGGGGGGCCATGTCGGATATCTCATTATCCCCCTCCAGGGATCCTACCTGGGAGTCAGAGGCGGAGTTGGAAAACCCCAGAAGCCCAGCTCACCCGTCCCCTCCGGACGACATCGCGTCATTCCATTCTATGATGGAGAAGGCATGCAAAGAATTTGGTCTGTCCCAAGAAGAACAGAAAAAGGATTGTTTTTTGTTCGACCACATGGGCAAGAGAAGGAGGTCGGTGTTCTCGATACCAATACTGGACCATGTTTGGAAAGAGGGGTTGCTGACAATGAGACACCCATTCTCAGAACCAGCAGTGAAAGGACGCCTAGAAAAAAAGTTTAAGGCTCCAGAGTCTACCCCCAAGTGTTTATCCTCCCAACCAACACCGCACTCGGTGGTGTCGGCGGCAGCAGCGAGGAAGGCAAAGGCACAGCACAAGTGCACGACTCCTCCTGAGAACGAGGCGAGACGCCAAGATGCCTTTGGCAAGAAAGTGCTCTCCGTGGGAGCGACCACAGTAAAGGCCGCAAACTCTCTGGCAATTGTGGCCAGATACGATAGGGAGATGTGGCACAGATTAGATCCGCTGCTTGATCATCTTCCAGAAGAACAGAGGAAGGCGGCGATGCTACTGGTCCGAGAGGGTGAGGAAGCCTCAAATCACGCAATAAACATCGCGGTGGATCTCCCCGAGTCAGGCTTCAAGCAAGTCAACAATGGGGGTGGTATTGCGTCGACAGTCATGGCTTAAGTGTACCTACTTCAGGCCAGAGGTGCAATACAAGGTCTTAGATATGCCCTTTGAGGGAGACCTTCTTTTCGGCGAGAAGGTGGACGAGGCCCTAAAAGGGATGAAAGAAGATTCAGACACGGCACGTTCATTGGGTGCCCTCCAGAGTGGCAGAAGTTACAAGTCTTTTTGTCCCTTTAGAGGGGCATCAGGTAATTCAAGATTCTCTTCTGGAGACAGATCCTTTGCCAGATCGGCTTACCCCTCCCAGGGATACCGACGTGCCTCACAATCGGCTAACCGTCGACGAAACTTCCAGTCTTCCAGAAAACGACCATCATACCCATCGTCGTCGTCGAGAGACCAGCAAAATAAAGATCAGCAGTGACATACCACGCACCGTTCTGGGGGGAAGAGTCTCAGCATATGTCGACGAATGCGAAAGGATAACGATGGACCAATGGGTGTTAGACACCATAAGAAACGGACACTCTCTGCAATTCAAACACAACCCTCCGCAAATTCCACCTGCGTTCACCGCTCAGTCCCATATGAAGGTACTGCAACAAGAGGTTACACTCATGTTAGCGAAGGGCGTGATAGAATTAGTTCCAACATCACAGAGAGGTCAAGGAGTCTACTCAAGATACTTCGTCGTAAAAAAGCCGAACGGCAAATGGCGTCCCATTCTAGACTTACGCGATCTCAACAAGTCCTTAAAGAGCCTAAAATTCAAGATGCTCACTCTGCAGGAAGTGATCCGCGCAGTTCAAAAGGGAGATTTCCTGGCGTCCCTGGATTTACAGGACGCGTATTTCCATATTCCAATGTGTCGGAAACATAGAGGGCCACTCAACAGAGTCGAATGCCTTTTCGGCATCCAGCAGCACCGCCACTGCCTGCTGATAGGGGTCAAGTGCTGCCAGAACCCCAAACATTCTGCGTATCCCGAATGTGTTGTTTTGGCTAGGCACGAATCCTGCTTGGTCGGCGAGAACCAGTGCAGGCATTAATGAGAGAAGCCTATTAGCGAGGATCTTGGCCAGGATTTTGTTGTCCAGATTGATTGATATGAGGCGATAGGACTTACAATCTTCGGGAGGCTTGTCTTTTTTGTGTAATAGTATTACGTTAGCTTCTCTTAGTGTCTGTTGGAGAATTCCGGATTCGATCGCTTCTTCGAAGACATTTAGCAGGAGGGGGGCAATGAGAGGGGCGAAGTGTTTATAAAACTCACCAGTTAGCCCGTCTGGCCCCGGGTCTTTGGAAGGCGGTAGACTTTTGATGGCTTCTTGGATCTCTTCCAGCATTATGGGTGCATTCAGTGGCTCACAGAGATCCCCCTCCACCCAGTAACGTTCTGTGTCGTTGAGGTAGTTCCAGATCGCATCAGTCTCTGCTGGGCTCCCGGCGCTGTATAGGTCTTCGAAGAAAGCCCTGAATACCTCGACTATGTCTTCTTCTTTGTGCAGCATATTTCCCTGCGGTGTCCGGATGCTGACCACCCTTGTCGGCCTCCTGTCTGCCGCTATAAGGCGAGCAAGAAGGGCTCCAGGCTTCTGGCCTTTGCCGTATTGTCTAATTCTGTGATTGTGCCCCAGAAATGTAATCTCCCGTTCAGCCAGTTTTCTAAAGTTCAGAAGTTCTTCTTTCAACCTCGCCTGGATTAGGTCTGAATTGTGTGCGGCTAGCTGCTTTTCCAATTCCTTCAGGTGCGTTTCGCAGCTCTCTAGTTCGCGTATGATAAGTTTTAGGATTCCGTTTTCCTTGGCTAGACAGACGCCTCTTACGTAGCATTTGAAAGATTCCCATAGCACTCCGGCAGAGTTGACGGTGCCTTGGTTGATGTCAAGAAAGGTGTTGATTTCCTCGCCTAGCTCGGTGGCAAATGTCGGCTCAGCGAGGGATCTGGGTTTGAAGCGCCATTGTGGAGGTCGTGGCCTGGCGGTCGGCAGGTGGCATTCGAGTGTTACCGTGGCATGATCTGAGAAGGTTTTGGGGAGTATTTGACATACTCCACATTGCCAGTTGCTGTGAGCGGAGACTAGCAGATAGTCAATGCGTGAGTTCGAATTATGAACACTTGAGTGGTATGTATAGTCTCTGGCTTCCCAATTCTGGGTCCTCCAAATGTCCGATAGGTCAAACGCTTTGCAGATCTCCTGCACTTGTAGGCTGGCTTTGGACGGGTGTGCTGTTAACTTTGATTTATCTTTTTGTGGTTCGAGATTACTATTCAGGTCGCCTCCTCAGATTATGGTAGCGTTTCGCACTTGCGAGAGGCGGGATAGCACCCAGTCGAAGTTGTTTGCGCTGTCTGTGTTGGGGGCGTAAGAGTTGACGAACACCACCTCATCTCCCTCCACTATGCCCCGAACTAGAAGAGCCCTTCCCTCGTTATCTCTTTCTGTTTGGATCAGGCTAAACCCCAGTGAAGAGTGAAGAAGAATAGCGACTCCCCTGGCATAGGATGAAAATGAAGAAAAGTAGCGATGGCAACCCCAACCGCGGGCCCACAGGTGCTCATTTTGCGGAAAAAGGTGGGTTTCCTGAATCATTGCCACCTCGACCTTGTGGCGTCTAAGTAATTGCAGGATCTTGCGTGTCTTAGCCGGGATGTTGCCCCCTCTAATGTTCCAGGTAGCTACTTTGAATGTACCAGTGATGATTTATATGACACCGGATTGCAGCAAGATCGGAGTCGGAGTCCGGACACATGGGACGGCTGGATTGAATGGCAGCAGCGTCAGGCGGGAGGGCTCGAGAGGGGCGGCAGCGGGGCTCTGGGTGAGGCCTGCGGTTAGGCGGTGGCGCATTGAGCGCGTTTCGAACGACAACAACAATAAAACAAATTTCCTTACACGGACAACCCCCAACTCTTCCGTTTGAAACCCCCCCCAACTGGAACATAATGCGTGCTGAGCACAGGTGGCCTTCCTAGGCTTAGTCCCCAGCCTTCCGTTTGCGAAGATTGTCCTGATGGCTTGATTCCTGCTTGCTTTGGGTCAGTGGCGCAGGTGTTTGTCACAGCGGGACTCTCTCTGCTCTTTCTCTGTTTGAGGCTCTGGACGTTTGGTTTGCGGATTTACATCCCCGCCGGTCGAGGTATAGTGTGGCTTCTTCTGGGGAGTTGAAGAAGTGGGTATTTCCCTCCAGTTGAATGCGAAGCCTCGCCGGGAAGAGCATCGAGTATGTAAACTGGTTGGCGCGTAGTCTGTGTTTCACCTGGGTAAACGATCTCCTTTGGGCTTGGACAGACGTCGAAAAGTCTGGGTAAAATTGGATGTCCCCGTCGAAGTGTAGTTTGCCCTTTTCCCTTGCCATTCTGAGAATGGAGTCCCTGTCCTTGTAGCTTAGAAGCTTGGCAATGATCGGGCAGGGGCTCCTGGCGCCGGTCTTGCTGCAGGGATTCTGTGAGCTCTTTCCACTACGAACATTTCCGATAGGACTGTGGGACCAAAAAGCTCTGTGCATAATTTTTTGATGTGTTCTTCCATTCTGACTGGTAGTTGTCTTTCTCTGATTCCGACTATCCTGATGTTATTTCGTCTGGAGCGGCCTTCCAAGTCCTCATTTTTGGCGGGTACAGTTTTCATTTGCCCCTCAAGCGTGGAGACCCGGGAAGTGAGTGCTGATGTGCTGTCGTCCAGATCTGACACTAGCTGTTCGATGGAGTCGAGCCTGGAGCGTCTGGTTTTGGGGTGTAGCCAAGGCGTGGGCGAGGCGATCAGATTTGGCCGCTTGATGCCGTGAGAGGGGCCGAGACCCAGACACGCGGGGAGACGCTATGGGTCAAATTGGCGGGGACGCCGTGGAGCGACCCCGGTTTGTTGGCAAAACGTAGACTCGCTGTCTCGCCTGTTTTGCGTGCTTCTGTGGGTCTCTGCGCGCCTCCCGCTCCCCACCTGCAGGTGTCTCGCTCCACCACAGTCCCAGTGCTGGCTGTGGGCGCCCGACTCCGTGCGATTCTCCCCATGCCGCTTTCCACTGGAGGTGGTCGCGGCAGGTCCCGCGGGTGGCTCTTGTCCGTCTGCGAAGGATTTTGGGCAGGCGGGTCGGGTCTCCTAGGCCCCACGCAGGTCGTGACTGTGCAGGCCGCACTACGCAGCGAGTTTCTCATGGAAGGCGAGTCCGATTCATTACAAATTTTCGACAGGGATGAGATGCTGTGCGAGGATATATTATTCTTTGCAGATTTAGTGGTTTCGCCACAGGATTGCCGCGATTAATCAGGATTCATGCGGGAGGCAGCCGGGAGCGGCCATCTTGGTCAGCCCTCTAGCGCCCTCTCTGGTCCCTATCTTTAAGAAAGGTAACAAAAAAGATACGACAAATTACCGCCCAATTGCGTTATTAGACGTAATGGGGGAAAGTATTTGGCTCTCTTCTACTAGACAGATTTAAGACCTGGGCCAAAAACGCGCCTTTTCAAACGGGATTTAAGAAGAATGTGGGTACAGCGGCATATATCTTACTTCTAAACGTCTAAAAGAACAAGGTGTTGGAAGGAGGGCCTCGAATCTTCATCGCCTTTATTGATCTTACCCAGGCATTTGACCGACTAGAGAGATCGAGACTATGGTCAAAGCTCGAGGCCTGGGACTGCCCTACAGCCCTTTTAGGGCTGTATCAAGGCACTTCACACTGATACCAGCATGAGAATTTGCCTAGATCAACAAGGATCACTGTCAGCTCAGATTACAACATCACGAGGTGTAAAGCAAGGGTGCCCGCTCGCTCCAGCCCTCTTCCTGGCATTTATGGGTGACATCAAGGACTCAGATGCAGAAATAAGAGCATTCCCGCCGAAGATATGCAAAACAGCAATCACGAGGCTACTTTTTGCTGACGACCTAGTCCTGCTAGACCAAACACTGATTGGGCTACAAAGCCGATTAAATGACTTAGAAATATATATTCAGGAAAACACCTTCGAAATTAATGAAAAGAAAACAAAATTCATGACTCTTGAAGTAACTAGTAGAAGGAGAGTAAAAACTTACCTCACCCCTGAAGGAACTCCTATTGAAAAAGTACAAGACTTCAGATACTGGGGGCGGGCGGGGGTCATACTAGACAGCACAAAGCAAGACTGTGCAATGCAAGTGTCATTAAGAGCTGAAGTCAACAAACTGGCGGCTCAAGATAGAGCCATTGATAAGAAATTTGGCAGGTACTCAATGGTCCCAGTGTGGGAGTTTTATTTAAAAAAGTGGTGCCTTCATTAACAAATGGAAGTGATGCTATGCCAAATCTACCGCCAAAGATATGGTAGAAACTAGAAGCAACATTTGGGAGGAAAGTGCTGGGTCAGCCAAATTCCACCCCGGCTGCTTCCATCCGCCGAGAACTAAGTCTGCCTTCCTTGAAAGGGACAGTGAAACAGTCTGCACTGATGCTGTACAGGAAATGCCTGATGGCAAACCCCCTGTCAGTCTAAAATTGAATAAATCAAGAAATGGAGACAAACAGCAGTAAAAGGCCATGTTTGTGGAAGAGGGACAACATCGAAGTGCTTGAATCAATAGAGTGGGATGAAGAAACACTGATTGGTAACCCTGGAAAAATCCTAAAGAAACTGAAGGACCAAGACTGGATAGCTACGCTGGAAGACGCAGGAAAAAACAAATTAACGACACATCTTCCACCTAACACAAGGAAATTAAACGAGCTCCAGCCTTTCATCAAAAAGTTCCCAAGTAAAAAGGGGAGAGATCTGCTTTTGCACACTCTGTTAAACCAGCTCCCAACAAATAAGATTTTGGCCATTAGAGGCAAGTCCCCTTCGAACCTGTGCCGTTTTTGTAAAACACCAGAAAAAGAAACTATTCGACATTTACTTTTAAAATACTCCAGTAATCAACAGATGCAAGAACGATACTTAAAGCATATCTTCTCGGACTTTGTTCTGTTGGACGAACACACGTGTTGGGCACAATTGATTGGTGGCGATAAGACTCAGTGGTTACTAGCAACTTATACAATTCTTGAAATCATGAACCTTCCAGTGAACTAGCTAACCACGAAGGACCTCTACAACCTAGAGAGACAAATAATGTAAATAAGAACTGAACAGGAAACCTTCTATTGTCTATTTGTTTTGTAAAAATCTAATTTTGATTAAATACAAAAAAAACCAAAAAAAAATAAAAGGTTCTCACTCTCTCCAGGTTAGAAATTAAGTCCCAGAGTCCAGCAAAAGAGCTGGGGGTCTGAAAGGTAGAGAGGAATGAGCATGTTTCTGAGGATTCTCCCTAACACTTCACCTGATTGATGAGCAGCTCTCGCTCCTCCTGATGAGCAAATGGAGTATATTTGAACTATAAAAAATAGCCTTTATGATGTCAGAAATCTAAATGTTGTCCTTTTGTTGCCCTGCACATTCCAGTTAGCTTATCCTGTTTTTCCAATTTCAGTTTATTGGCAATTTTTGCTAGGCCATTTTGAATATTTCAGTTCAGCCTTGGTATAAAACACATTATCCAAGCTCTTAAGATGCCTCATATTGGTTGTCCTACTTTGTTCACTTATAATGGGAAAAGAACAAGTACAAGAGTGCAAAGAAAATAACAGTACTGATGAATTATTCATAACTTTATGGGGAAAGTTAAAGAAAAGATCTCTAGATTGAATGCAAGCACATCAACTTAATTGTATCTGCTTGCTAACAGTAGGCTCTCCTACAAATGTGTTTTAAATCTTGCAGATCAAGCCTATTATATTGTATCATTTTCATCTAGAGACTTTGCTGCATTTGTCATTTACCTTTATATTTGTCTTTCTAGTTGTGAAAAAGAAGGAAAAGAAAAATAAAAGTGGTGAAAAGAAAGAGAGCCATGTAGGTAAAAATGCTCTAGATTCAGGACAGAAATCTGAACCTCCTGGCGACCCCACACCGAAGAAAAGTGAGCCGCCACCAAAGGTCAACGAGGAAGAACAGGAGGAAGCTAGCACCCCCGTCCCACCTCCGGAGCCCAAACAAGCCTCCTCACCTACAGCCAGGAAGCAGTGCAAGACAAGCCCTCCACAGCCTCCTGCACCTCCCCTAGCCCCTGAGGCAAGCCCTGCCCCACCAAAGAAGGAGATGCTGAAGACAACACCAAGCGAGTCCAAGAAGAAACTATCCCCGCCACAGCCCGAACCAGGTGAGTAAGGCAGTCATAGCTTCATGCTTATGGTCCCACATTAGAGGCCATCAGTACAGCTCCATGGCATCTCTATTGCTGTTTGGCATGCTACTTTTAAGTTTTATATAAAAGTGACATTTGGTATAGATCCTAATGTGACTGCTATTTAGCATGACATCGTCCATAGAATCACAGGCTGTGATGAATTATCCATCAATATCTGGCAAGGTTCACCTAAAGAGCGCGTATTAGACGCCAGATGATGATTCATAGTCACCCGAGAATCTATTGATGCTCCCAGGCTGGAGAACCACAAATACAGCTCAGAAGCATTTTCTTTTCTTTCAATGAGCAGCTCTTGCATTTTTAGAGAAGCACTAGCACAGAAATGATGGAGCTTGATGCTTGCAAGATTCTGCCTCCTGTACTGCTGTTTCCACATCAGATCACGGTGTGCTTGCCCCTTTCACTGCTGTTCATTCTCTGTGCATATTAACTCTGAAATGCTGTAACCAATATTAGATTTTTGGGGTTTTTAACATTTTTCCTGTATATCAATTCTTTTATTTCCTCAGATTCAGAGCAAAATAAACTGAAGAAGCTTATTCCGCGTCCAAGTGTCCCTATGAAACAGAAACTAAAGGAGAAATTAAATGTATGTAAGCAAGCTTATGCTATTCAGCATTTCTGTGTATTCCGGCATTGTGTTAAATTATCTTTGGTGCAGTGTGTGACTATGATGCAGAGCTCACTGTCATCTGTTAGAAAAGCCACATTCTTGCAGTACTTATATTAAAACCATGTGGCACCTACTCGCATGCTGTACATTTGAATTGTAAAATCTAGTGCCTTCCTCTAAATTCTGATGCAAGTCCTGGAGGCCAGCAGTCAAAGGATTGCCTTCAATACGCTGAAAGACAGGTATCTAAATGTGTTCAAGCAAGGGCACAGTGGAAAACATTGTAATCTCCAGGCTTTCTGTGATTACAGAATCATGGAGTTGCCCTACTTGTAAATCTCAGGATGTGGAAAAGATACTCTTTTGCATGGGCTTGGTTCATTGGGAAAGAGCAGATGCAGAGAAGGAAAAACCCTCTCAAGTAAGAGTAGCCGATCTAGAATAGCCTAAAGAGGGAAGGCGCCATGAAACCTGGCGCAAGGGATCAGAACTGAATCAGCTTTTTTTGTTCTTAAAATCTGCAATCTCAGGGACATTGCAACCGTGGCTCCTTTACATTTCCTGAACATAAGCTCCAGACTTCTAAAACACGGTTCAGGGAGACAGACAGAATCTACTGCCGAATATAGCTGTCAACATAACCCCCCACCTAGAATTTACATCTGCTTATCCTGGTTGCCCACCTGCTTATCATGTTGGTGTGGTATGCATACTTCCATGAATTTACAATGATATTCTGGTTTTAACTGACAAATATTTTAACCTTAATCCAGAGACCTCTCATTAGCGACGCTCACGGAATATAAGAGTAAATACAATATTTGTTTAATAATGGTAGTGGTCAGTAATTATAAAGTGCAATTTACGAATGCATGCAGTTATGGCCTTAAATAATGGAGGTTGATTCTTGAATTAGTAGCCCTTATGTATTGAGTTTAGAAAGATACAAAGCTGACGGGATTAACAGGCTGTGAAACCTGTGACCGGAATGTTGCACGCACAACTCTGCAGAAGGCAGTCCACCAACTTGAGCCATGTTCGGGTCCATCTGTCTAGTCCTTTCCCTTCTCCCCTGTGGTCTCTTCAGCCGTTTACACGCATTGTACAGCTATGCTTTCCCATATCGTCTTTTAAGTGCCATTAAGCGCTGCTAGGTGCTATACAAGAAATAAACATACGCACAGAGATTAGAAGCGGTTACTTCCAGGTTATATACCTATCAGTCCAGAAGGCGCACACTGACTAAGACAGAGAATTTATACTGACGGAAACATCAGTCTGCAAAAGTAAACAGGCACCAGTTAATGAAACGTGAATCCATGTAAACTGCTGCTCACTACCAAAAGTGTCAACACTTTTCAAAGTCACAAAACAGAACAATATTGAAAGCCATGATCAGAAGCCCTCCTCCTGCTGAGCCCATTCAGGCACACTTTCAAAAGCCATAGAGCAGTAGGATGGCAAACTAAACCTTCATAAAAACTGCTGAACTTGCCTTGGCCACCCACCCCAAACCTTTAGCCCCCCCGTCATGATCTCCCTCATCCCTCTCCTCCCCATACAACTATTCTGTCCCTGTCCTTGGAGTAGCTGAGCTCAGGGGGTCAGATCCGCATAGCACGCACCCAACCCACCCAGTTCCTTGCTTCAATTCACCCTCAAAGCCGCAATAAGAACATGGGTGGAGTTCGGCACATTCAACCTTAGAGGCGGGCAAAGCACATCATGAAAACAAACATTTAAAGTCCAATGAACTTTTTGAACATTGCAAGGCACGTCTATCTGCAAACCCGGCTGTAACAATTGATGAAAAATTCAAAGCCCTGAGCAGCTCGCTCCATCCCCTTGAGTGCAGCTATAGCAACAATACTACAAGTGCCATCGCTCACCCCATTCCCACCCTTAGACAGCACATCAGCCGATTCCCCTTGCACAAACATGACATGCAATCACCCTTGTTCCCTCATGACCCACCCAACTCCTAACATTACAATACCCATAGCCTCAAACATCCACCTCCCAGGTACCAGGTCACTCCGATCCCACAGCCTTCCGAAACGTGACACTGCAACAAGCCCCATGGTTCTACCCTGAGACGAACCACAATCAACAAGATCTGCCAGTGTCCCGCCCGCAATGTGGCAGTAATTTAAAGAGACATGCAAATGAATCCCCCATCTTTCCCCAGTCCATATCCCAGTCCATATCCCACACACCATCTGGCAATTGTCAAATATTGTTACAAATGTAAAACATGGAAACAGGAGACAGTCCCGAGGCAGAAATGAAGAGCTGCCTCCAGTGTTCAAATCTCACCACAATTGTCACCTTTTGGTGCTGGCGATGCAACGAAGCGCAGTGTGTGGACAAAGGCCTAGTGATAGTTGAGTATAAATCAACCTCATACGTCCCGCCACCTTTCCTCCATCCTTGTGGGGCGTCCTCCAACATTTTGACGGTACCGGAACATTTGGAAGTGAAAGATTGAGCTTCCCCTTTGAATTAAGTCCAGTGCGCGGGGGCGTGGCCCTGGGAATGGGAATGCCCCTCAAGGCCCCGCCCTCACCTCAGTCCCTTTTTCCGCATGGAGGGTGTCGGACCTGACAGCTAGGCGTGAAGACTTTTTAAACTTTCCGCTTGCTCCCCCTTGTTTTGTTTTTCAATGTTCTTCACCGCCCTTCGGCGCCTTGCCTCCCCTGGTGCATGTCGGCAGCAGGAGGATTCACGAGAGGTTTTTCCATCGACCGCTCGTTCCTGGCTTCGGACCCCCATGCACTCTGCCTTGAGTGCCTGGGTCCCGAAGACCGCTGAGACGTGTGCGTGGCTGGCATCGCTCTCGGTCACCGGGCATTGAAGAACCGGTTGTCACACTGAAGGAAGATCTTCCACGCTTCTCCTCCAGGTCATATAAAAGAATTCTTTCCA
Organism: Ambystoma mexicanum; assembly: GCF_040938575.1. Lineage (NCBI taxonomy): Eukaryota > Metazoa > Chordata > Amphibia > Caudata > Ambystomatidae > Ambystoma > Ambystoma mexicanum. The sequence continues at coordinate 184,170,420 of NC_090931.1, read as the reverse complement.
TGACGCCATGTCAAGACACAGTAGGCCTTTTGTTTAGTGCGGCACCTCAGCGTGGAAACTCCTTGCCAGGGATTTCCACATGCAAGAGTACCTTGGATTCTGGTTCTGGAACACCTGAGGCCGCTAAGGCTACCGGCTCCCAAGCCAATGAGCCCAGGGGCTCTACTGGGCGATCCGTGGGCAGACCTGAGGTCGCTAAAGCTACCTGCTTCCAAGCCAAGGGGCTCAGGAGCTCTACCGGAAGGTCCAGGTGGGGCAATCAAGTTTGTCGTCCTCGCCCCAATCGTCGTGTTCTACCTCCAAGGTTCAGTTCTTAGCACGATCCAGCATTACTACCAGCTCTGTTGCTGAGTGCGCACAGCCTACTGGAGCCACCTCTGAGGTCGTGAGTCATGGCATTTCGACTACCGGCGTGCAGGCCGAGGGCTCGTGGCCTATTGGATGCTTCTGCTTCAGTTTAAAGGGCCAAGATGTGTCCTCCCATATCTGAACCTGCATATGGCACGGGGCCTAAGCATGCTCCCACCCAGGGTGTGGCGCAAGGCCCCAAGATGGCGGATAAGCACGTGCCTGAACCTGCTAGATCGGCGGCCGTCTTGGATTGTGATCAGGGCCTTCCTGGTCCATCGCCCATTGAGTGGGCCATACAAGAAGGTTGCAGTCCCTCTCCCTTGGGAAGTGGCAGTGGACTTTGTGGTACAGACGGTTGGCCTCCGTAGGTGTACATCTACCCATTGCAGCCTTATGGCTACATGCCACAGGATCCTCAGCGCTTTGATCAGGAACAAAGACCCAGTTCCGCAGAGGGCAGAGCCCCTCAAGATCAGCGGCTTGCGAGGACCATTTCTTCTACTGCTTCCTCCTCCTCATGCGTTCCACGTAGATGATGGGGCTCCTCAAGGATATGGTGAAGGAAGTGATCCCACCAGTTCTACGTCCCAGGCTTCCACCTCTGGGCACTCCGCTGTTTCCTCCGGTGCTACCAGTGCCTTTGCCTGTCCCTCCTCCTGTCCGGGCCCTTCCAGTTATCCAGACCCCGCCTCCTGTCCCACCAATGCCTGCCCCTCAGCCTTTGGATCTGTCTGATCAGGGGGGTGACCCCGCTGTCCCGTCCCAGGGCCCGGACTCCACTCAGTCTGTAAAAAAGGGTGGGGACGACGACTATGATGATGACGACGCTCAGGACGACAAACCCTCGGCATCTGTAAAGGCCTTTCATGACAGCCTTCAGGGCCTTGGGAGTTCTTGGGGGTCTCCCAGCCAGAGGAGGCATCGCAGAAATTGCGAGTGCTAGCCGAAGTTTTGGGCAAGCGCACCACAAGCCATCCAGGCATCCATCTTCAAAAAGATGTCCTGCAGGTGGCGAGAAAGGTCTGGGAGTTGCCCAGGGCCAACGCCCAGATGTACAAGCCATTAGACAGCAGATTCAGGATGGTGGATGGCGAGCCAGTACTCCTGGCCTCCCATCCCCCCCTCTTCAGTGGTGGCTGTAGCCTCGCTGTATTCTAAACCATGGTCTTCATTGTCTTCCTCCACGGGAGCCACTTCCAGTTGTCTGTCCAAGGAAGGCAAGCCTGGAATCTTTTGGCAAATGCTGCTACGTCATCTCAGGGCTGCATTTTCAGCAGGCGAATGCTGGTGCCCTACTAGCCGTAGCAAGCCTGAAGCTGTGGCAAGAGCTCGAGGATTATCTGCCCGACCTCCCTCTGGAGAGGCAAGCCGCCTTCAAGGCCGGTCTGTAGAACGCCCGGGTGACTGCGCAGGACCTCATGGAGTCTTCGGTCTCCCACATCGACACAGCCAGTAGAGGGCTGTCCCTGGGGGTTGAGATGAGACAGACGGCGTGGATGCATGCCACTAAGTTTTCAGCAGATGTGCAAGAGCAGACCTTGGTTCTTCCCATCGAGTGATTGGACCTTTTTAATTCATCCACCGATGACAAGTTGACAAAGAAGAAGACTTGCACACAAACCGCCAAGTCCTTCGCCATCCTGACTAAGCCAGGGCAGATGTCGTTCCCTCACTGTCAGGGCAGGACTGACTTCAGACCATGTGCTTTCACTGGCTACTTGGGGTTTCGGGACCGTGGTAATCGGATGCCTGACAGGTCGCCTAGTGACCACGGGAGGAAGTAGCAGAGGACTTTGCGCAGGTTTTTCCGCTCACTGTCCTCCGCTCTCGCCTCAGATGCCAAGAAGCAGTGACTTCATGATCAGGGAATACAGCTCACCTTTTGCGTGACAGCTGGAAGCATTTTTTCAAGAATCCGTGGATCCTTTATATAGTCTCCACAGGCTTCAGTCTTCCTCTACCATCCTCTCCACCTCTACGTCAGAAAGGGTCCCCGGCTCTTTTATGGGAGACCCCTTCTCTTATGGAGATGCAGGCGGTTTCTGCGCCAAGATTTTTGCAGTACCCAAGAACAACCAGGCTGACCTGAGGGTAGTTCTGGGCCTATCCTCAAACGCTTCAAGATGATTACTCCCTCGCACATAGCAGAGTCTCTGTGTGCAGGGGACTGGATGTATTCCCTAGACCTGAAGGATGTGTACCTTTATGTCCCCATCTACCTGCCTCATCGTAAATGTATTATGTCGTACCACTTCCAGTACAAGGTGTTGCCTTTCGGCCTTAACTCGGATCCTTGTATGTTCACTAAACTGATGAATGCAGTGGCTGGTCTCCTGTGCCTGGGGGGCCATTACCTATACTCTTATCTGGACGATTGGCTGGTCAGGGCCAGCTCACCCGGGGGGCAGCGTGCTCCTGCCAACGATTGGCAGACGTTCTTCACCAGCTGGGCTTTTCCCTCAACCGACGGAAGTCGCAGCTGACGCCTGCTCAGGATCTGGTGTTCTTTAGAGTGCACTGGGACACAGCTGTTCAGCCAGTGTTCCCTACGCCTGAGAGGCTCCTCTCCCTCCGCAAACCGATGGGGCACTTTTGAATGGATTGTGTCCTCCCACGTATTCCTCATTTTATAATAATCTCTTCAGCTGCTTCGGAATTATTTTTCGACATGGGTCGCTGTGTGCCGTCTCGTCAAGTCGATGTCTCTCGAGGGCCTCGGTTCGACTGTCAACTTCATCATAGTTATAAGTAGCGCATGCAGAGCCCTTTGGCTTCAGTTCCGTTTTTCCGAGCTAACGCTTCGATAGAAATCGCTAGTTTTTTTCGTTTCGAAAATGTTTTCTTCATCAGCACCATCGATGCCTAAGTCGGACTTCAAGAAGTGCCAAGATATTGGTTCGAAGATGTCGATCACCGACCCCCACCGCGTATATGTCTTTGGTACCTTGGTTCCGGGCATCGTACCTCCGACTGCGGCTCCTGTCAGTCGATGACCGAAAAGGCTCTCAGGGAGCGAAAAGGTAAATTGGTGGTGGGGAGGTTACCTTCGAAGTCTCCTTCGAAGAGTTCAAAAAAGACTGATGAGTCGAGGGCTTCTTCTTGATGTAAAAAAATCAAAATGGTCTTGATCGAGAAGTCGATCACGCCATTCTTTGTCTTCCTCGAAGAAGCCAAGAAGGACAAGCAGAAAGCCCATGCCCCTGTCGATCTGCAAAAAGACGACAAAGGGAAGTCGAAGACAAACTCTTCGGAACCGAGCCTAGCTGCATCGAGAAAGATCTTGATCCAACGAGAAATCGTCGAGGGATTTGACTAGTCAGGAACTTAGCCCATCGAGGATTCCGTTGAAGAGCACAATAGGTCTACTATGCCGATGCCTTCACGGACTCTGTCGGCACGGTATCAAAGTCGACGTTGACTAAGCGATCCCGACTTCGAAGTCCTTCTCGACGATTACTTCAAAATTGTCGAAACCAGTGGTGGTACAGGAAATGATTTTCAAACCTTTACCTATAAAATACTTTTAAAAGTCTTTATCAGCCATCTATGAGGAAGATCATTCTTCTGATAACACACCACCTTTTGGGCTACAATTCGACACCCCTAACGATTCAGAAGAGCTAATCTCTGATTAGTCCAGATTAAGGGATTCATATGACAGCCTTCAGTCAGCCATTGGGTTAGATACCTCTCCTGAGTTAGTTTGGCAAACCAGATCCAACTGAACATGCCGACTCCTTATATAGAAGTAAGGTTATAGAGTTTTTAGGCTGGAGCCTACTCCTTCTTTTGAACATGATGATATGATATCTTGTAAATATCCAATTTTACCTTTCCACACTGCGTTACAGAAAAGGGTCTCTGCAAATTGGGAGACACCAGAAACTGCGGCTGTAGTAAATATAAATTTTGCCAAAAAATACAGACCATCCAGCAGCGACCCAGAGTGTCTAACTAAGCAGCCTAAACCAGAGAGTTTGGTGGTTCAGGCTACTGCATCTACCAAGCAGTCAGCATACCCATCCATCCATCCCTCCTGATAGGGATGATAAGAGAGTGGATGCCTGGGCGAAACAGGTTTTTACGGCTGGAGGTATGGCATTAAAATCAACAAATGTGACCTGTACTTTGTCACGGTTTACATTTACCTTGTGGGACTGCGTAGCTATGGCGTCTGACCACTTCCCGGAAGGGGAGGAAAAGAGACAGCTTCCTGGCAATCATCAAGGATGGTAAAGAGGCAATGGGTGAATGTCTGCAGTCAAGTCTGGATACTGCAGACAGCATCAGCAGATCCATGCCAGCTAGTATAGTGTTACGCAGATTTGCGTGGTTGAGGAAGTCCGGATTTGCACCACATGTGCCAGCTAGGCTATTCAACATGCACTTTGGTGGCTCGAGGCTGTTTAGCAGCAAGGCGGATGAGAGTTTGGAAAAGCTGCAGACCTCGAAAGCGGTGGCTGAATACCTTAGCGCCGCCATTAGACAGCCTCAATACCCCTACTGTGGCTCATCTTCCTGGAGGGGTAAGTCCTTTCGATTCTACTCCTCAATTGGAAGAGGCCAAGCTGGTCAAAGAGGTCAGAGAAAATTACCTCGTGGTGGGAGAGGTGCTAAGCCAACCCAAGCAGCGGCAGCTTTACCCTCCGCCGCTGCTTCAGCCTCCTCAAAACCACTCTGAGGCCTTGACTCACAAGACCCCGTTGGGAGGCAGACTTACTCAGCATCTGCTGGAAACTGTAGCCCAAGATTACTGCCTTCCTTTCCAAAGAATGCCTCAGGATCATCCACCAGGGAACAACTATTTCAAAATTCTGGATCCGCTGCTTGTGCAGGACCTTTTGACCCTGCTAGAGAAAGGTGCAATAAAACATGTACCTGTAGTGGAAAGAAACAAGGGTTGGTATTCCCCAAACTTTCTGATTCCCAAAAAGGACGGAGGATTGAGACCTATCTTGGACTTTATAAACTTGAACAAGTTCAAATCCTTCAGGCTCTCCAACTCCAACACTGGATGGTTTCGTTAGACCTTCAGGATGCTTACTTTCATGTGCTTATCCATCTGAAGCACAGAAAGTACCTGCGGTTCTCAAGATCAGTTTCGGGTTCTGCCATTCCGGCTGACCTTCCGCCTGAGGGTTTTCACCAAGTTGATGGCAGTGGTGGCAGCGAGTCTCAGGACAGGGGGGATTCACGTCTACCTCTACATGGACGATTGGCTGATCAGGGCTCCTTCACCCGAGCAAGCCCGGGAACATCTCGGCGTAACCTGCCACTTGCTCCACAGACTGGGCTTCTTCCTCAGTTGCAAGAAGTCCCACATGATACCATCTTAAAGACTTCAATTCATTGGAGCAGTCCTGGATGCTTCCTCAGGAAAAGCCTCGCCACCCGATCTGAGAGCTCAACACATTCCACAGATGGTTATCAAATTCATGAGTGCCCAGCATCTTCCTGCCTTTGATTTATTTTATTTTTTTGAGGTTGCTCGGTCTCATGGCATCCTGCATTTTCCTGGTGCCAGAGGCTCGCCTGAGAATGAGATCCCTCCAATGGGCTCTCAGTACTCAATGGTCAATGGTCCCAGTTTTCAGGCAGAATGTCAGACCACCTGAAAGTTCTGAGCAGAATCTCTCAGGACCTTCTGTGATGGGCTTGCAAGGACAACATATACCAACTATGTGGATGACACCCACATACTGCTTCCTATCACAAGAAATCATTACACAGACACTATGTCCTTGAACTCTATCTACCTCACCATCCAAGCCTGGATGGCGCAACATGAACTATGTCTCAACGACGATAAAACTGTGCTCCTCATTGTGGGCAGCTTACCTAGGCTAAAGAACCTACCACCAGCCTACAAATCCTTTGACATTGACGGCAACAACATTATGGCAGCCAAAGTAGTAAAAACTCTAGGCGTTTACCTTGATTCGTCACTCTCCCTAAACAGACAGTTAACGCCATCACATCGACCTCAGCCTACACGGCCAAACTTATCACCACTTGCAGACCTTTCTTAACCACGGACAATTGTATTACACTGGCTAGAGCACATATCCTCTCCAGGATTGATTATTGCAACTCCTTGTTTGCAACTCCTTGTTTGCCGGATCTACCTCCAAAAATATCAACTAGCTTCAAATAGTACAGAATAACGCAATCAGAGCGGTCCTCAACATCCTGAAAAAAGAACACATATCTGGAGTCAGAAGAAGAATCCACTGGCTACCACTGCGAGACCGCATTAAATTCAAAATACTAGCCCTAACGCACAAATGTCTATCCAACACTGCTCCGCTATACTTGAGAAAACTAATCTCAATAGCACAATCCGCTAGACCAAACCGCTCATCATATGCAGGTCTCTTTGCTACCCAGAGATTCAAACAACAAAAAGCAGGAGGCTGCAGCTTCTCGACTATTGCAGCGAAATACTGGAATGGCATGCCCCTAGAGCTAAAAGTAGACCTATCGCTCTGGTCCTTCCGTAGAAGTCTCAAAACCTGGCTCTGTAGCTAAGACGCCCAATAAATTACCTCACGCCTTGAGAATTGATAGCGAATTTGCTACCCTATATAGTTCAAGTCCCCATAAAGGCAACCACTGTTTTAAACGTATGCATGCTAGGAATGTACTGTTGAAATGTTTAACTTTTCTATGCACCTCCTGGAACTTGACCATGAATATAATGTAACCTACTTCTTAAGGCTAAGCACCCAGATACCTGCAGCATTGTAACCAATTTCTTAAGTACAAGCGCCTAGATGCTTTAGGGTTAAGTGCACTTTATAAATGTAATAATAACCAAATAAACATTCTCAAGGGAGAATTTATTTGGCAGCCATGTCCGGAAATAACGGTAGTGACGGACGCCTCACTCATGGGGTGCGGAGGCCACACAAACCATCTGACAGTCCGCAGTTGCTGATCTCCATCGGAGTCCAAACTGCACATGAAGCTTTTGGAGCAGAAGGCAATCCGACTAACGCTGAAGGCCTTTCTGCCCTCTGGACGGGGTAAGAATGTCCTGATAATGACGAACACACAGTGGCCATATACTACCTCAACAAGAGAGGTGGTGTTGGGTCACTACCACTGAGCAGAGAGGCGATGCAGCTCTGGTTCTGGGCAATTCAAGATGTAATATCCCTGTCAGCAGTTCACCTAGCCGGAGAGGAGAACATGGCGGCGGATGCTCTGAGCAGGCAGAGCACAGTCTCCCACGAGTGGGAACTAGGTCAGGAAGTCCGTAAAGATATCTTCACCCTTTGGGGAACCCCTCAAGTGGGTCTGTTTGTGGCCAGTGTCACCCAGAAGTGCAAACTGTTTTGCTCCAGGGAATTTCCTCCAAAAGGAGCTCTAGGGGACACGTTCATGGTGGACTGGGAGTTTTTTCACGTCTGTATGCGTTTCCCCCTTTCCCCGTCATTCCTCACGTGATCAGGAGGTTGAGAAAGTTCAAGAAATCCATGATCCTAATTGCTCCGGATTGGGCCAGGAGGACGTGGTACCCCAGACATTCTGGACATGTCCATCTGCCCTCCAATGAGCCCTCCTCAAAGAGAGGATCTTCTCCCACAAGAGGAAGGTAGAGTTCTCCATCCAGAGGTCAAGACACTCTGCCTTCACGCATGGTTTCTGAAAGGCTGAGATATAAAGACTGGGACCTTCTGGATGACGTAATGGAGATATTGCTTTCAGCCAGAAAGCCAGCAACAAAATATTCGTACCGCTGCCGTTGGAACAAGTTCAGCAGCTGGTGCAGGGATAAGAATGTGGATGCCTTTCTATGTGACACACCTATGGTGCTTTCCTTTTTATTACATTTGGCAAATCTGGGGCTCCAGATTGGATCAATTAAAGGTTCCCTGGCGGCGCTGTCTATTTTCAAGCGCTTGTCAGAGGAGGATTCATATTTTAAGATCCCTCTGATTATTGAATTCCTAAAAGGCCTTACTAATGTATTTCCACCAGTTCCATTCAATGCACCTGTATGGGATCTCAATCTAGTGTTAAGATTTTTAACATGCATTCCTTTTGAGCCTCTACACTCATGCCCATTAAGATCTTTGACATTAAAAACGGTTTTGCAATAACGTCAGCCCTCAGGGTAAGCGAGTTGCAGGCCCTTTCCTGTAAGCCTCCTCCTACAGTTTTCCATAAAGAAAAAGTTATTCTCAAGGTGAAACCTTTTCTTTCCAAAGGTAGTTTCCGACTACCAGTTGTCGCAAAACAATCGGGGAAGGAGGAGGAAAGATTACATAGACTGGACCCAAAAAGGGCTCTCGGTTTTTACATATCCAGAATGGCTAAAGTTTGCCAAAATGAACAATTATTGATTGGCTGTACTGGCCCCAAATTGGGTCTAACTTTTACTAATCAAACCATATCCAGATGGATTATCCCGGCTATTGGTGAATGTTACAGATCACCGGGCAAGGGCCCCGCCGCAAGTCCTAAGAGCACATTCCACAAGGGGCATGGCAACCTCTGCTGCTCTTCAGAGGTTTCCCAATCAAAGACACATGTGTTCAGGTGCCACTTGGTAGTATATTCATACTTTGGTAAGACATTACTGTCTGGACTCATCTTCCTGTCAGGGAGTCCAATTTGCAAAAACAGTCCTTCATTCGATCCATGATTAGAACAAAAATGTAAATTTGAACTCCCACCACCAAATTATTAAAGCTTTGGGAGTCTATCAAAAGATGAGTAATATGTGGGAGGACACAATACATTCGAAGAACAAGTTACTTACCCCCGGTAACGTTCTTTTGATTGGCTGTTCCTTCCACGTATTCCTCATTGCCCCTCCCAGCCTACCCCGCCATACATTTTACGTGTTCTTACACTTGACACTTTCTGTGAGTCTAAGGTATGCCTGGTAATTCCTCTTCAGGAGGTGGGGGAAAAAACAGAACTGAAGCCAATGGGCGCTGCATGCGCTACTTATACATACTGATGATGACTTCAACAGTCGAACAGAGGCCCTCGAGGGACATCGACTTGACGAGACGGCACACAGCGCCCCCTGTCAAAAAAAAAATTCCGAAGCAGCTGAAGCTGGAGAGATAATTATCATAAGATGAGGAATCCGTGGGAGGAACATCCAATCGAAAGAACGTTACCAGGGGTAAGTAACTTGTTCTTCTGGCCAACTCGACCACCTCAGCATGGTGATTCCAGCACCTTCTGGGACTGATGGCGTCTTGCGTGCTCAAGATGAGGTGCCTCAGCTCCACCTGGTGGTCATTTTTGACCAGGAAACGGGAGTGCAGTCAGACAAGATCCCAATCTCCAAGCTCCTCCTCCCAGATTTTCGCTGGTGGCTGATGGACTGCAGTGTGGCAGTGGGAGCCCCATTTACCCGACCAGAACCCATTCTGATGGTGACGTTGGATTCCTCGCTGTCAGGCCGGGCGGCTACTCTGGAGGGCTACGCCATTCATGGTGCATGGTCCAGGACAGAGGCCCTCCTGCATATCAATCTGCTCGAGCTTAGGGCAGTGGGCTTGGCTCTAAAGGCTTTTCTGCCTCTAGTCAGGGGCTCTGCGGTTCAGGTCAGGTCCAACAACTATGCTACAATGTTTTACCTGAACAAGCATGGTGGAACTCATTCCCCCTCCTGTACATGGAGGTGGTGGCGATATAGGAATGGGCCCTTACGGAAGGGATTCAAATTTCAGCAGTCCACCTCCCGGCGACAGCAACACCGAGGCGGACCAGCTGATCCACTTGTGGTCAACACCTACGAGTCGGAGTTGCACATGGTTAGGGAGAATTCTCAGAAATGGGCTAATTCCTCTCTCCCTTAGAGACCCCCAGCACTTTTGCTGGACTCTAGGGCTTTTGATTTTTAAACCTGGAGAGAGTGAGACCCTTTTCCCCACTATCTCATGTAGCTTTCTGTGATTTGGTGATTTGGTTTTGGAGTCTGACAAACTCTATAGGCGGCATTGTTACCTTGTGTCACACAGCACCTTCAGTGCAGTGGCACAGGGAAGTCTTGGATGTCTCAAAGGTTTAAATACCTTCTCTTGGATAAACTACTGTTTCCAAGAGCAGTGACGTGAAATTGACTGTACTCACTTTTTGTAACTTTCTAGACACAGCACACACTAACTTACAATAGGGTGCTGCAGGGGTTACTTAGTATCCCCTTTGTCTAGTTTCTCATGTAACATTTTTATGTTACCCTTTCTACAATTAATGGCTGGTGGCAGTGGTTTACTTTTAACTATCATTGCAAGTTTTTACAGCGGGCTGCAATTGCAGCCTTGGTAAAGCACCCATGGGTGCCCATTTTGTCAAAATGGCCCTGGTCGTCTTTTTTAGCCATTTCTTGCTGGAAAGGTCCTTCTTGAGATTCACTCTGCGCGCCAAACCAGGTCTGGTCCCTTTGTTCGCTTTGTCTTTGGCGGGATTCTCAAGTGAAGCCCGCCTCTGGCTCCAGTATGTCTGGCAGGGGCAGGAAGTGAGGCAGGTGCCCGAAACTCCCTGTGCGTAATCCCCTTGGTTACAGGAATGCACCCAAAGGTAATAGGCCGGCTGGCTGTCCGGCAAGGACTGCCACCCTGCTGTGTGAATAACAGCTAGGCTGGAATGAATAGGAGAAACCTGCATAAAAGGGGAGGCCTTTTGTCTTGGAAGGCAGAGTCGACCACTGGACGAAGGAACCCGAAGAAGAACTTAGAACAGACGCCTGCTGCAAGTCCTGGACGGTTGGTTTTGCCCGGTGAAGCCCTGCTGCTGTGCTGAAGCTCTGAATTCGTTTCGACTAGAGAAGCCCTGCAAAGGCGACTTCTCCCCTTGAGTTGGTGGGAGCAGTCAACTCCAAAGTGAACTTGTTTGGACATCCTCTCGGAGCTGGCTGTACTTCTACTGCTGCTGGAACCGAAGTGCCAGGGAGAGGAACACCAAATGGAATGCATCACTTTTAAGTCGGACCCGAGTGCTGGGAAGATCCTCCGGACTTCCCTAATGCAGGGCTGACCAAGCCTGAGACACCTCAACAGAGTGCTGGACCCCAGAAGCAAGGAAAGTCTGAGGTGGTATCCGAGACCTGCAGTGTTGTTGTTTGCTATCAGACGCGAGGAGCTGAAACGCCAAAGTGCCACTGAATTGAAGTTTGCCCTTTGCTGTCGCCGACCAACCCGTTGTCTTGCAGGAGTCCCCAGAAGTCCTCCCTCTTGTCCCCACAATTGAGGCACAGGAACAAAAGGATCTGCAGAGCCACGCAGGAATAGAAGCCATCTGGAACCATTTCTTCTAACCAAAGCTACTGATCAGTCTAAGAGAACTTACCTCTTGTTGTTGTAGCCTTGCTTGATCTCAATTGAGACTTGTCTTGGTTGCTTCTGAAGAGTTGCTTGCATCTTCTACTTCTTACAAGCCTCCCAGGTTGTGGCCCTACATTGATTCTACTTGTTCTACAAGACTGCTAAAACATTGTGCAAGACATTTATTCACCTACCAGAAGTGCTTCAGCTCACCTAGACTTTTGCCCAATTGACATTGGCTGGGCTGCCTCCCTGAATAACTCTTCTTTCCTATGACATTGTGCTTTGCCTTTTCTTCCAGGAAGGGGTTAACTTACTTTGCATTGTTTGTTCAAAAGTACTTACCTGCTTCAGAATAATTGTGTGATCTTGTGTATTATTCTATAACCCTTTTCTTTGACATGCTTCTAAGTATTGCTCTAAATGCAACAGTGATATATTAATGTCCTCAGTGTCCTAGTTATTTAAGTCACCTGAGGGTGTAGGAAGAGTTTGTGTGTAATCCCCAATAGGTATTTGCTGATTTAAAGAAACTGAGTGTGTGTAATTTGGAGTGTACTTGTGTGTTACTATTATATTGCCCCTTCTGAAGAAGGCTTATTCAAACTGACTGTTAAATGAATTAATAATTGTTTAACCAAGAAACCTTGTGTGTAAGAATTTATTTTGATACTTGTCACTGTGAATCTCTGTGTAACCACCCTACTACTCACATTGACCCCTCAGCCACACTACCAACCTGAGTAGTACAGACCTAGACCAAAGGTTGGGTTCCTATTACCAGGAGGATAAGGTTGTTGTAGTGCACCCCAAGGGTACTGCTCCAAATCTTGCCTAACACGCATCAACTCCTTGTGGTCCCTGTTCCGGAGATGGGGTTTTCTGGATCTGGACTTGTTTGCATCTTCTCAGAATTCCACGTGCCCCCTCTTTGCCTCCTGTGCGGGCCAGGGTCAGGGGTCTCTAGGGAACGCATTCCAGCTCTGCTGGCACGGCTGCAGGTGTTATGCGTTTCCTCCGCCCTCGCTGCTACAGCGGACTCTCCACAAATTCCGGACTTCGGTGGGCTGCAGCCTCATCCTGATCGCCCCGTACTAACCATGGAGGGCCTGGTTCTCGGACCTTCTGCAGTTGCGCTAGCAGGGGCCTGTCCATTTTCCGGTCCCCTGCAGGGGCTTCCTGACGCAGCAGGGCGGGGCAGTGGAGGTTGGCTTTTGCGGCCTGGTTCCTAACCAGATGAGGTTGCAGCATCCTCAGTTTTCAGAGGACAACTGGGACTTCATACAGGAGGCTGTCTACTCCATCTCAGTATAAGCATGTGGACTAGATAGTGTCACCGGGCTCGCGACAAGGGCACGACCCACTCACCTGCTTCCTGGATGATCTGGTGTTTTCTGCTCATCTGGCTCGTTCAGGTGGATACCTGCCGCACCTATTTGGTGGTATTGGGGCTTCCAAGAATTCCCCTGAGCAAATTTCTTTAGACGGCTAACCCGGTGGTTACGGCTCACCTCAAGGGGTTGTCTAGGCTCTTCCCTCTGATGCATAGGCCACATTTAGTCTGGGACCTCAATGTGGTTCTCACTGCCTTGCAGCGCAAGCCCTTTGAGCCGATGGCCTCAGTGGACATCAGGCTGGTGACAATGTAGACACTCATCCAAACGTCTTGGTCAAAGTGGTCTCTGTTCCATTTAAATCAGGAAATCTGCTTGCCGGTGTTCTTTCCAAACCCACAGTTGGAGGCAGAGAGGGACTCTGCATTCTTTGGACCTCAAGAGGGTCCTCAAGTTCTACCCCTCTCTGACAAAATCCTTCAGGAAGTCTGAGGCATTGTTAATCACCTTCGGGGCTCGTCTCCCGGCACCCAGAGTTCCAAAGCTTCTATCTCCCGTTGGATGGTCCAGGCCATTTCAGAGGCGTATATGGCCATGGGAAAACCAGTTTCTGAGGGGATTCATGCCCATGCAGTCAGAACTAAGGCTAAGGCGGTTCCGTTTCAGAAGCATGCTTCTTGGAGTGTCATCAGCAAGGCGACTACTTGGGCAACTGCGTCAGCTTTCTTTAAGCACTACACCCTGGAGGCCAACTCCAGGCACGATGCAGAGTTTGGTCAGGAGGTTCTGAAGTACCTTTTTGCTTTATCCTAGATATGAAGCAGGTTGTCATGGCTTCACCCTATGGTTTTGTTCGGTAGAATCATCCTCAAGGATGGAGGAAAGGGGACGTGACGTATGAGTAATTAAAGGTACTCACCGTAGTGACTAGAGAACTCAGTCCCCTTTTCTCCATACATCCCACCCACCTTCCCCCCTTGTATGCCAAGAGCTAATATGTAAAAAGTGTAGCCAGGTTTCTAAGCATCTGATCTGTTCAAAGGGGACTGAGGTGAGGTACCGGAGGGCAGGGCTTTGGGTGGGGGTGGGGGGCGATCCCACACCCTGGGCTGCGCTCCCGCACGCTATACTAAATTTAAAGGGGAAGCTCAGATTTTCGCTACCAAAGGTTCTGGTACCGTCCCTATGTTGGGGGATGCCCACAAGGATGGAGGAAAGGGTACTAAGGAGTACTCTAGTCACTATTGTGAGCATCTTTAATTTTTACACCAAGAGCCCTCTCTACAAGAGGTACAGGTGCTACTTTAGCATTTATTGCAAATGTTCCCCTAGACACAATTTGCAAAGGAGCTACTTGTAGCTCCATACATACATTTACTCAGCATTACTGCATTAACACCCACTTAAAAGCAGACTCACATGTGGGACAAGCAGCGCTTAAACATCTATTTGCTGCTGTACCTTCTCACAACCCACCTCCTTCTCCAGGTACTGCTTGCTAATCTATGCATAGCATGTGATCTAAGCAGATACACAAGCCTCAGAAGGCATACATTACTTACTGTAATTGTATTTGTGATGCTTGTGTCTGCTTAGATTCACATGCGCCCACCCTTCCTTCCCTCCTGGAGTCAAAGGTACATGGATGTTTTTGCTATATCTTCTTTTCTGATTTATTACCTCTGTACTCGTGCTACACTTCATGCAACCTTATGTCAGAAACAAAACCATCTCAGGGACCTTGACGCGTGAAGGACCATGGGTACAGTAGACGTCACTCTAGGGATAGTATTACTAACAAGCCCAGTCAACGTCCTCTTTAGAGTTTCAAAAACAAATCATGTAATACTCCGCGACTACCACTAGATGTCAGCCTATGCGTAGCATGTGACTCTAAGCAGATACAAGCATCAGATATAAGATTATGGTGAGTAGTGTATGCTATATGTATACAAAAAAAGTCAATCAAGAAGAGTGAAAGTAGAAGACCACGAGGTAAATGTAGTTGATGGAATCACTGCATACCGACCCATGTAGGTAAAGAGCCAAATGCTCTCTGATGGTAATTTGAGTAGTTGTTTTGTGACCTTTCTTTGATTGCTTGGCCCATGATGTGCAGCCAAAATAGCTATTCTGCCTACATAGTCTCTTTTTTGAGCCCACGAAGTGCAATCAGGTGAAAATTCAATTGAGACTGGATTGGGGTCTCCATGCCTCCCAGTCCATTTTTGCATGGCTGTGCCTTGGTTTTTGGAAGTTTGGCCGACCAGGCCTGGTTGACTGGCCATCAAAACCTTAATGCTGCACACTTGTGTATTGATGGGTTGGCTTAGCCTGCCCCTTTGAGAAAGTGTATATCTGGGTGAAGCTCTGTACCATTCTGGACTCTATATGTAATTTAGCTGGAAACATTGCTCGAGGGATGGTTAACTCTTGATGCTGATGGAACCTGCTTTACTGGCTTCACCCTGTCCTGCTGCTGGAGCTTCCTGCCTCTACCCTGCTGAAAAACACATTGCTGGCCTCTTCATTGCTGGGTTCTTCATGCCTGCAGTCTTGGTGCCCCTTTGAATCCATCCTGTCCTTTCTGGACAACTGAGGTGGGAGTCATTGCTCCATTGCTGTAGTCTTGTGTGGCTTGCTGCACCTTGGCCTGATCGTGCACATATTGACTGTTATGTAGAAAGCCAATTTTGTACTTGGCGAGCGGCTTAAATTTTCCTCCCAGTCAGGCTTAATACCCCATAGTTATCCCCATGTTAGTCACATGGCTAAGCTGGTGGTGACATTTTGCCTTGTGTGAAATGGTTGTGAAATGGTTAAACTTGGTGGAAAACATTTTACCTGGCCGGCTGTTTTTTACCAACTTCGTGCCTCCCTTCTTTATTCACCTTTGCTAGCGTGGTTGTTCTTTGTTAGCCCTTCTTCTACCATTCTGGGGGGCGGTCAGTGTGTGTGTGTTGTGCCTTTGTCGGGAACCCTTGGTTGTACCTGCCTAAGTTACAGAGTGCCTGGGCAGGCAGGAAGTGGGGGAGGAGTCTTCCACCCCCTGTCCTTTGACTGCCCGAGTGCTTGAATAGGACCTGCTCCCACAGGGGGTCTGGCTCTTCTGATTGGACACCCAAACGCCACTTTCTGTAAAATGCTGAGAGAGATTGCAGAGGAGTGTGTGCTTGAAGTGTATAAAAAGTGAGGCTTCTGGAGTGACAAGCAAGTCAGCCACTGGAAGCTGAAGTAACCAAAGAAGATGACCAGAGACGCCTGCAGACCCTTTGCAACACTGTGAAGTGACCACTGCTGTCGTGATCCCGTTTTCTGTGCGACAGAGAAGCTCCGAAGAGGACTTCTTCCCTTTGGCTTGTGGGAACAACCAGTCCCAAGACGAACTTTGAATTGAGCCATCTCCCGTGGTGCTAGGAGTTTCCAGAGCTGCGGAACCCCAATACCGGGAGACCTGCTGCCCATTTCGAGTGCATCGTCGTGGAAAGGTTGAATCCGTCCAAATCTTTGCTGAACCCGTGAGGACACTCCAGAGATCCGATTCAACTCACCCAGACCCCTTCAGATTGTGGGACAGCAGGAAGCGAGGATTGACTGGGCAATCCGTGTCCTTTGTTGGTGCTGCAGAAACACGCCAAAACCACAGAGTGAACCAAGAAGTTGCTGAAAGTCGTGCCCCGGGTACTCCATTGAGACTGCTGCTGAGTGATCCTGTCCATTGTCCTGCCTTCAGCCATCAGAGCAAGGAATTCGCAGGTCGGTCCAGAGCTGCAACATCGCGGAGCATCCATCACGAACATTTTCTTCTAACCTAAGGTACTCTGGAGAAAAAGGTATTGCTTACATGATTCCAAGAAGTCTCTCCAGAGCGTTGGAGTGCACCTAGAGGTGTTCAGGGTCACCCCTCTTCCCTCCGACTCAAGCCGCTGCTTGTGTCCTTTCATCAAGTACTTCAACAGGTCTCCCTTGTTAGTTGTTAACTTGCTGCTTCTATGACACTAGATATTGGAAGAAATCCACAGTAACTCTTCATATTCTGCTGTTTGTAAGGACTTTGAGCCATCTCCGAACTGCCTTTAGCTAGGGTTATGTTTTGTGACTTAAGACTTACTGGGCGGAGAAACCCTCTCTGACCAAGCTAATGTTATACTAACTAACCATTTTCTTCTCTTTAAGTGACTTTACTATATGTTTTTGCATGGTAAATGTATTACCGTATGAACTGTTAGAATCCTCAGGTGCGCATAATAACTGATAATACGATTACATTGTATTTTCCCTTTCTAAAGTTGCTACAAATGTAACTGTGAACAAACACAAAAGTGATAGTGCCCTTTGAAGTGTATTCTCAAGTATTCCGAAGTGTTTAGTATAAACATTCTTGGGTAAGAATTTGTAGAGTCCAACTGGTGTGGGACTTTACAATCCTTATTGCTTGGTATTAGGTAACCCACCTTTTAACATAGGCCTGTACTACACATTTTGGTAGAGTGACTGAGCAGCCATGCGTATCTTAAGCGGGATAATGTGAGCTGTTGAGCTCTACAATGAAATCAGTTAATACAGGTATTCAAGTAAACTCTTACACACTTAAAGTTATGGTATACATATTTATTTATATATACACACACACAAGGATAATTAGACAATCTTTAAAAAGCAGCAACTAATAGTAACATTAATATAAACGTTAGGATTCAGTTCAACAAGAGCAATAAAGTAGGTGAGTACATTTTCTTTTATTCTAAACTGAGTGATGTCAGTATTATCACTTATTTGTGATCACCATTACAATATTGAGTATCAAGGAGGGAAAGGTTAAAGTCAGATCAGAACATACTTTGTAAGTAGTAAATCAGTCTTTCATCCCAGCAATAATACGATTAAAACCTGTAAGGGAACAACCACTGCCAAAGCCAATAGGTTCAGAAGAGGAGCCCTTGGGGAGCTAGGACAGCCAACGTCAATGGGCCAGTTCAAAGTTCTGATGCACTCTTCTTAGAACAATGTTTTTAAATAGTCAGTAGTTCAGTAGAAAATCACAGAAGCTCAAGAGGAGCCGCCTTGAAGAAGCACAAGCTGGGAGACCAGTGCAGGTGAGTTGAGGTCAACCCAAAAGGGTTTAAAATAGTACCTCCCAAGCTAGGAAGTACCACAAATGGCAAAAGGTAGATGTACCCGAAGCCCCTCAGTACCTGAGAATTGCAGAATTGGTTCCAGCTGGATGCTTTCCTGTTACAGTGTAGCAGACCCTTGTTCTTGGTCGTGGTGACAAAGGGAAGACGTCTGGCGGGCTTCTGTTGCAGCACTCTACAGAGGGTCTCTGTAGCAATCGATTCTCCTGGATTCGGCTGCCTTTTGTGGTTTTGGAGCCTTTTTCTTAGCGCCAAAGAGGAACGAACAGCTCTGGTTGGATGTTACTTGATCCCTCGGGCCTGGACTCTGGTGAGGGGACTCTGGGTGAAGATCTTCTGCTTCTGTAAGATCCTCTGCGTGCCCATGAAGTTTTGGCCGGATTTGCACTTCCGAAGACAATGCACTCGATGTTTAGGGGACCCCGGGCATTGGGATGCTGCAGCCTTGGAAAGTCACAGTAAGTCGGTGGTTGCACCAAAATGAAGCTTGTCTCGAGGCTAGTTGCTCCCACCAGCCCAACGGAGGAAGTCGTCCCTTGCAAGTCTTCCCAGTCAAAAAGAAAACTGAGTCAGCACAGTTGCAGTGCTTCACCTGGCACTTTGCGGTCCAGGAGGGTGCTGCTGGTATATCTTTCCCCATCTTCTTCGTCAGATGTTGTCCTCCAGTAGTCGACTCTGCCTCTAGTCCCAAAAACATTGCTTTTAAGCAAGTTACCATTCATTCACAACCCTAGGACTGTCAATCACCCAGCAGGGTGACTGTCCTGCCGGACAGCCAGCTGGCCAATCAAAACTGGCTTCACTCAAACACACCTAAAGACAACGGACAGGGAAGTTTCGGGACCCTCCCTCACTTCCTGCCTTTCCAGACACACTGGAGCCCTGAAGCCTGCCAAAGGCAAAATGCACAAAGGATTCAAACACGATTCAAACAGATTAAAAGCCCAGAAAGAACGAACTGACAAGAAATGGCGAAAAAGGGAAGACAGGGGGCCATTTTGGGAAAATGGTCACCCTTGGGTAGTATCAGGTTATATTGTCCTATATATGTCGACCATATATATAGTCTCCGGGAAACAGCATAGGTGACATTATATATGGGGTCAATATATGGGGTAAATGGGAGCGGGGACTGCAGGGTGTCCCTCACTCCCTTTAAAAAATAAAAAACAATTTTGGTAATTGCAGGGGTGACCCCCGCAGGTTTCATATGATGATAATGCTGCAAAAAAGGCGCCATTTATGGTGACAGTTTTGCGGGGATATTATCACATGGAATCCCTTGGGTGCAATACTGTAGCTGAGGAATCAGCCTGCAGATGCATGGCACAAAGGTGGTAAAAAAAGCACTGCCACCAGCCATTCAAGTTAGTTAGTGTAACACAAAGTTACATGAGAAGTGGGATAAGCAGTTACTATGTAACCCCTCAGCACTCCAAATAGGGTGGTGTGTGTTGGACCCACAAAAGAAAAGGCGAGTAAGATAAGCCATCTTGCTATGCTTGGGAACAGTAGTTCACCCAAGATAATGTATTTAAACATGAAGAGAGTTCCATGGGACCTTTCAGTGGCATTGAACAAAAGGTCCTGTGTGCCACAATGCAAAAAGCAGATGCCTATGGAGTTTACCAGACTCCATTAAACAGTAAACAACCACAAATACTAGTCAGAAAAACACATGAGGGATTGGGGGGGAAAAGTCCCACTCATTCAGGAGTATAAATTAAAAAGCCCTGAGTGCAGCAAAAGAGCTGGGTGTCTCTGAGGTTAAAGGGAATTGGCACTGAAATTAAAATTCTCCCTAGCAAATGTCTGAAGTATTTAAAGGGTTTCTGGTGTGTGTATATAATAAATATATAATTTCATCTATATTATAAGTGTCAGAGTTTCTTAAGTGTGCATGTCTAACTAAGGTTCAGTGTACTTACCTACAGCTCACATCTTCCTCTTACGATAAACCTGACTGCTCTGCCCATCTACCAAGGTCCTGAGTTAGTACAGACTGATAATAAGAGTTGGAGATTTGCAAACCACTGGGATAGCTTACTAAAGTCTTACTACCAGTAGGTATTTAGGGAAACTCCCCTAACACTGGTGTTACAGCTGGTGGGATTTGTGTAGGTTGGATTAAATTGATTCCTGAATGTATTGCACTCAAGGAATCCATCCTCAAGGACACTATACTGTGAAGTACTAAAACTATGTCCACTATGGAAAACTATAAGGCAGAAGCTCTTATATCTTACTGTTGAAAAACTGCAAGAAATGTGTAAAGATAAATGTCTTAGTACAAAAGGAAAAACAAAGCTGAGTTAATCTAAAATTCATTGGATTACCAAACTGTAAATAGGCCTATAACCCCTACTTCCAGAATTGATCTAGAAGATAATGATGGTCACAATGTAACTTTTAGCCATCAACTTCCAGGAAATGAGGTAGATGATGAGATGGAGGAAAATTGAACTTCTGATCCACCTCCCAAACCTCTAAAATCACCCTGACCGCTACCTAACATGTCAGCTGCGCTAGTTCTAGAAATAGAGAAAATGAAAATTCAGCTTGAATTTAGAAAACGGGAGATTCAGTCTGAATTGAGAGACAAAGAAATGAGGATGGAACTGCGACTCAGGGGAAAAAGATGCAGCATGAACTAGAGATGAAAGGTTTGTCCCTTGATTCCACTTCTGTTTGAGTCCTCTTTGCCAGACCACTCCAGAAGCAGGAAGCCTTGTTTCCCTAAAGATTTGGTGAGTTTGTATGATGTGAAAACTGATATTCTCTATTGACTGAGTACATTTGAATTTACATGTAAAGTTTAAGGTATTTGTGAAAGTGACTTTGTTCCATGGGTAATTTCTAGGCTCCCCCAGAATGGCTGTGATGGAGTTGAATGATGTTGATAGACAAGATTACCAGTTGGTAAAAACTACTATCATAGCCAGGTTTGGGAAGGCCCCTTCCCAATATTTAAAAAGGTTTAAGGACCACAAGAAGAGAGATGGTAACTTGTTGGCCACTTGGGTGCGTGAAAGCCTGAAAAACCTAGATGCGTGGATTAAGGGTTACAAAGTGAGCTCTTATGAAGGCATGAGGTTAGTTTTCATGCTAGAAAGTATTTTTGATGCTTGTTCCCCAGAGCTGGGACAGCTGGCCAGAACCCTTGGGTGTCCCCGCCTGGGCTCCAGAGTGTCTGGGGAGGCAGGAAGTGGGGGAGGAGTCTTCCACCCCCCCCCCGTCCTTTGTCTGCCTGAGTGCCTGAATAGGACCAGCTCCCACAGGGCGTCTGGCTGTCCTGATTGGACAGCCAAACGCCCCCTTTCTGTGAAATGCTGAGAGAGATTGCAGAGGAGTGTGTGCTTGAACTGTGTAAAAGGTGAGGCTTCTGGAGTGAAAAGCAAGCTGATCATTGGAAGCTGAAGTAACCGAAGAAGACGACGACCAGAGACGCCTGCAGACACTTCGCAACACAGTGAAGTGACCACTGCTGTCCTGACCCCGTTTTCTGTGCGACAGAGGAACTCCGAAGAGGATGACTCCTTTTCTTTGGCCGGTGGGAACAACCAGTCCCAAGACGAACTCTGAATTGAGCCATCTTCCGAGGTCGTAGGAGTTTCCAGAGCTGCGGAACCCCAATACCAGGAGACCTGCTGCCCATTTCGAGTGCATCGTTGTGGCAAGGCCGAATCCGTCCAAATATTTGCTGAACCCGTAAGGACACTCCAGGGATCTGATCCTACTCGCCTCGACCCCCTCATCAGTCTGCGACGGCAGGAAGCGAAGATAATTGACTGGGGCGATCCGTGTCCCTTGTTGGTGCTGCAGAAAATGCGCCAAAACCGCAGAGTGAACCAAGAAGTTGCTGAAAGTCGTGCCCCAAGTCCTCCCTTGAGACTGCTGCTGAGTGATCCCGTCAATGGTCCTGCCTTTAGTCATCAGACCCAGGAATTTGGAGGTCGGGTTCAGAGCTGCAGCATCCAGCACAAACATTTTCTTCTAACCTAAGGTACTCGGTGGAAAAACATATTGCTTACCTGACTCCAAGAAGTCGCTCCAGCGCGTTGGAGTGCACGTGGAGGTGTCCAGGGTCACCCTCTCTTACCTCTGACTCAAGCCGCTGCTTGTGTCCCTTCATCAAGTCCTTTACCAGGTCTCCCTTGTTCATTGTTAACTTGCTGCTGCTATGACACTAGAGACTGGAAGAAATCCACAGGAACTTTTAGTATTCTGCTGCTTGTAAAGACTGTGAGCCCTCTCCGTACTGCCTTTAGCTAAGGTTGCGTTTTGGCAATTAAAAGATTTACTGGATGAAGAAGCCCTCTCTAGAACCTTGTACCAAGCTAATCTTACACTAACTAACCATTTTCCTCCCTTTAAGTGACTTTACTATATGTTTTTGCAGAGTAAATATATTACCATATGTACTGTGTGCAGGTGTGCGTAGTAACCGATAATACGATAACATTGTCTTTTCCCTTTCTAATGTTGCTACAAATGTAACCGCGAACAAACACAAAAAATGAAAGTGCCCTTTGAAGTGTATTCAAAAGTATTCCAGAGTGTTCTAGTGTAAATGTCTGAAGTATTTAAAGTGATTCTGCTGTTTATATAATAAATATGTAATTTTTTATAACTTATAAGTGTAAGAGTTTCTTTGGTGCATGTCTTACTAAGGTTCAGTGTACTTACCTACAGCTCACATCTTCCTCTTAAGATAAGCCTGACTACTCTGCCACTCTAGCAAGGTCCTGAGTTAGT
This sequence comes from Ambystoma mexicanum, assembly GCF_040938575.1. Classification (NCBI taxonomy): domain Eukaryota; kingdom Metazoa; phylum Chordata; class Amphibia; order Caudata; family Ambystomatidae; genus Ambystoma; species Ambystoma mexicanum. The sequence goes on along the minus strand of NC_090931.1, from coordinate 184,147,557 downwards.
ACGGACTGATACTAAGAGTTGGAGATCTACAAACCATTGGGGTAGTTCACTAAAGTCTTACTCCCAGTAGGACTTTAGGGAAACTCCCCATACAGTCCTTAACCCTAGAATGCGCGGTTTCTGAGACATTTGCACTGCAACGAACCGCACCACGCCAAGATGAGGCAACAGGTGGGGAGAGAGCACTGAAGGTCCCAGTATGCAGCAGCACACCAACGCTCACCTCCCTCCAACGTCTGCTCCGGGGTTTGTCAGCCAGCCACACACACCCATTCTCAGTGCAGCTTACTTCAGTGTGCAAAGCACATCAAGCAATAAGTGAATCGGATCAGCGACCTACAGGATCATTGATTTTCCACAATTGATTAGTGTTGTCATGTTTGTCCACAGAACCTGTTCGGAGAGCAGATACTTTTTTTAAAAAAAACATATCTTTATTGAACACTTCACATCATCCCGTCATAAGCACCCCAGATTACAAACTTGGAAGGAAGAAACACCCCCGTCCACCCCAACAGACAATTATCCTTCTGCAGCTGAGCACTGAGGGAAGCTTAGTCGAACCACCCTGGCCGGGCCATTCCACCTTCTAGCACATGAGGGGGCCAGGCTCGCCTTGTCCACCCACCCCCAATCCTCGCTCTTCAGATCGGGTTGCTGTCTTTTGCCTGCAGATAAGCCGTGCAAGGCCCCCAAATGTTCCTCGGTTTGCTTTGGGAGCTGCAGAGGGAAGCATAGTCTCTTTCTAAGTTGCTCAACCATATTAGGTCCTTCAACCACCTGGACGTACCAGGGGGAGATGCGGTAGTCCATTTCAACAATATACATCGCCTGGCTACAATCATGCATGTCACCAACAGTTTGCGATTACACTTAGAAACCCCCGGAGACCACCCAAACATCCCACAAACAGGTGTACACCTGACCAATTGTCCAAGCATTTCCGTCATTTTCTGCATGACTTCTCACCAGAAGGGTCTCTGCTTCCTACAGTCCCACATCATATGCATATGGTCTGCTGGCTCCGAGGTGCATCTCGGGCATTGAGCCGCCTTCGAGGCGTCGGTTTTGTGAATCTTAGCCGGGGTCATGCATGCCCTGTGCAGTGTTTTGAGTTGAATTAATTGTATCCTGGAGCTAAGGGCTCCCATGTGAGTGACTCCACACAGTACCTTCCATTGCTCGGCACTGAACGTTTCCCCTAACTCCTCCTCCCACCCACTTTTTTATTTGGGGGTCTCGTAGTGTGTGTCCGCCTGGATAATTTTGTATATGGATGATAGCACTCCCTTACACCCGGGGGGAGCGCAACATGTAGCGTAACAGTGGCATGGTGCGTGGCATGGCGGGGAAGCCTGGGTGCCACTCTGAAAGCTGCCCTCATCCTCAAGTACCTCAGCCCACCCTGAGCCCCTCCCGCCGGCTTATCTAGAACCCCGCTCCTCCCGAGTCATGTGCCAGGGCCGTATCACAAGTTGGCCTCAACACTGTGATCCGCCACAATGGGAATCCTCGGTCGAAGGGGTGTTCTACCCCAAGCCTTTTCAAGGCCTTTCTCTACGCCAGGACCGTGCCCGCTAGTGGGTCAATCCCCCTCCCGCAACCTGCCCCGCCAGATATCAGTGCCCCCCACAGGGAGTGCGGGCTCGCCGATCTCTGCTCAATTCGCACATGAGGCATGTGCTCCGCCGCCGGCGTCCAATATCGGGTGAAAGACAGCTGAGCCGCCAGAAATTAGGCCTCCACATCCGGTGCACATATGCCCTTCTCTTCCCAAGATCTAGTTAACCCCTTCCAGCCAATCCGCGCGGCTTGGTGGTGCCACGCTAGTTTGATCAGTTGGGTGCGGACCTTGTGGAAAAAATTTGCCCCAGGCCACACCGGTATGTTTTGGTACAGAAGTTTTGGTACCACATTAATTTCTGCCAGGGATACCCTACTCATAAGTGACGGCAGTAGCTTGCCACATTTATCTATGTTTTTCGTAAGCGTCTGCAAGTGTTCCATATGATTATCTCTAAGTGGTGATGTGGTCTCTCTACTGATCCTAACCCCCAGATAGGTGACCCCCGACGGTTCCCACCGAACCCTTTCCGTACTAGGCGGACATGTGGTAGCTGCATTTAGTGGGTAGAACGTGGACTTGGAGCGGTTCAATCTAAGACCGGAGGCAACTCCAAACTCCACTATTTCCTGGATCAGGGGGGCCAAATTGGTCTCTGGGCCCATAAGATAAAGGATGGCATTGTCTGCATATAGTGAGATTAGGTCAGTCGATCCCCCCAATAGCAGTGCCCTGTGGCCATGGAACTTCCTCAGCCTGCACGCAAGGACCTCAATTGCTAAAGCAAAGAGTAGGGGTGAGAGTGGGCACCCTTGCCTAGTTCTCCTCCGAAGCTTGAAATGGTTAGACTGCACACCCCCGATTCTGATTGAGGCTGTCTAATTCAGCATACAGTAGCCTTACCGCCCTCTGGAAGTACCACAGGATCCCCACCTTGGACATGACTTCAAACAAGTATCCCCATTCTACTGAATCAAACGCTTTTTCCATGTCCAGCAGCGCTGTGACCCTTTGCTTGGCCTTGTCTAATTGAGCGAGTATCCAAAATAGCCTCCCTAGGTTCTGCGCGATCGACCTCCCAGGAATAAATCCTGATTGGTCCCCATTCACCTCCTGCGTGACATACAGGAGTAGGCGGTCTGCCAATATCATCGCACAGATTTTTGTGTCCAGGTTAATCAAAGAGATCGGACGATATGACGAGCAATCTAACAGGTCCTTGCCCGGTTTAAGGATTAAGGTCACCACTGCCTCCCTCATGGTGGGTGGAAGCACCCCTGACGTCATTCCCTCCTCCCATACCCCCAGCATATGGCCCGCCACCTCAGAACCCCACTCATTATAAAAATCTGCTGTTATGCCGTCTGTTCCCGGGGCCTTGGACTATGGAAGATCCTGCACTACCCTCAGAATATCCTCCACGGTGAGGAGGGCCGCCAGGGCCTCCGCATTGAGCCTGGGGAGTGCTGCCGCCTCAATATAACTCCTGAGCTCCGCACCTGGAAGGGTTCCTCGTGTTGAGTACAGAGCTTCATAGAACCCGCAAAATACTTCCGTTATCTCGCGGTGCTGCACCACAATCCCCCCCCCCCCGGCGCTCTGACCGCAGTGATTTCTCCCACCCCGTGCTCGTGCCTCACCAGCCTCGCTAAGTGTCTGCCTGGCCTCCCCTGCTCCCCATATCTCCGTGCCATTGCGGGCTGCGCGTAGTATTTCACCTCCTTGTCAGCCAGACAGTGGAATCTGTCTAGTCCCTCTTTGAGCTTGGCCAACATGCACGGCTCGTTCGTCCTCTCAACCTCCTCCCAGTGCTTAACCTCTAGATCAATCTCCGATAACTCCCTACGAATCAGCTTGAGTAACCCCAGTTCTGTCGACAGCACCCTCCCCTTAGCACCACCTTAAAGACCTCCCGCAGCGTGCCCTTGCCCGACACTGTACCAATATTTTCCTTAGAATACTGTTTAATTAAGCTGTGGATGTCACTTTTGAAGGCAAAGTCCAGCAGTGCAGCTGGTTTAAACCTCCAGCGGGTTTGGGTAGCTTTTCCTCCAGCTTCAGGGACCACAGAACTGGGGAATGATCCGAAAACGTCCTAGTGAGAAGCGCACAGTCCCCAGTGTGATGCAACAGGTGCGAGTAAGCCAGAATGTAGTTTATGCGGGACAATGTAATATAGGCGGTCGTATGATGGGAATAGCCCCCAACCCCTGGGAGCAACAGCCTCCTTTAGACCTTCTCCTCTCACCCCCCTGCTTATCTATGTCTGGATCCAATATATAACGTTCAGGTCACCCGTCCATAGTAAGTTAGTATGCATGAATTTGTTACAGAGCCCCAGCAGCTTGTTATAAAATTCAGGGTCATCTGCGTTCGGCCCATAAATGTTAACCAGTATTAGCGGCGTGCTTCCAATGGAACCTGAAACAATGACATACCTCCCACCAGTATCTACCACAGTGTCAAACACCCAGAACCCCAGTGACATATGAATCAACGTCATTACGCCAGCTGAATACGCTGAGTAAGTCGTATAGAACGTATTGTTTCCCCCAGTTCTTGTCAACTCCCGCGTTCCCTTTCCTTTTGAGATGAGTCTCTTGGAGCATAACTATTCTCGACCGTGCCTCTTGCAATATTGCATTATTTTCATCACTTTCTGAGGATCATTCAGCCCCCTGACGTTCCAACTGATTACCTTATATTCCATTGCTTGGGTGTGGACTACATAACAAAGCCAGGGCTTCTCCCTCTCCCATGATAGCTGCTGCAGGGTTCGGGATCTGACAAAGACGATGTTAACAATTATGTTAACCCAACTCTGCCGCATTGGCGGCGTGGTCCCACAACTCCCCTCCAGACCCCTGAGCACCTCCCGCCCCCACACTGCCCACCCACAACTAGCAGTGATGAATTCTCCTCCCTGATAACATCCCAACAACAAGAGCCACATGAGCAACCGCCTGGGGGTGCCGGTGGCCGTCCCCCAAGTAGTCCCTCTCCCCTCCGCAAGCATGAGGAGGACTCGCTGTTCTTCCTTCACATAAATTTGCTACTGGTCTGACTCGTTACATGTTCGCTGCTGGAGTTGACCATGTCCATTAGCCTGTGTCATTCAGACAGGTAGGCTGGTGCGCGGCTGTCCGTAATTCTGGTATGGTGCCATTTTCTACTTTGCACTTACTTGGCTGAGCTCAGTCAGCCTCAAACCGGTTATGCCGTAAGTAATTTCGGGAGCGACTCTATAAACTTGTGCACTGCTTCCAGAGTTGTGAAGAAGTGCACCCTCCCGTTTTGCTGCACCCTCAGCTTGGAGGGATATTGCATGAAGTACTGGAGCGCCCGGTCCCTGAGCGCTCTTTTTGCTGCAGCGCAAGACATCCTGGCCTTCTGGACAGCGGGGTGAAGTCAGGGTAGAAGGATAGCTTACAGTTCTCGAAGGTGCGGTCTCCAAGCTCTCTTGCCCTCCTCAGAATGGCGTCCCGGTCTCAGTAATTGTGTAGCCTCGCGATCACCGGTCTTGGGTTTTGGCCTGGCCTCTGAGCCACCTGCAATAGCCTATGGGCCCTCTCCACCAAAAACTGGGCGGACAACGCCGGCCCATGCAGCACATCCTTTATGAACGACTCCATGAAGACCTCCATGTTCTGCTGCGGAACAGACTCCGGAATGCCCACCACCCTGATTATTTCTACGTGACCTCGCCTCCAGGTCCTCATTCTTGTCCTTTATCGCCTTTACTTCACTCCGCAGTTCTTGGACCGCCGTCGTTATGCTTACTCTGTTCTTCTCGCTGCGTATATGGGAGGCTGGTCTGCCTCTTATTGCCCATAGCCGGGCAGCTGCTGGGCTGGCCCCTAGCCGAACCGCCTGGGGTTACCTAGCTTCACCGTGTCAGGCCCGCTGGGATCTGTTTGCTCAAATTGTGCCCCTGTCTGTTCCAGACGGTTCCCCGTCCTTCGGGCCCACATGGTCTTGCCCCTCCTCCTCTGTTTCTTCGGGGGCTGCAAGCGCCGTCACCATTCAGGGCCACTTCTTATGCTTGTTTCCTTCCAGGCCCTGTCGATGTGGTAGTCATGCCCTGGCCTCCTGGGCTGTCCCTTCCACACCCCTTCCTGGATTAGTCACGGTTCTTGAGCCTGATGCCTACCGGGAGCACTCGGATGAGGGCATACCCCACACCTGGGGCCTTCTAGTGCCACTCTCTTCTCCACGCCACAGCCGTCACCCCACCTCTCTTGCCAGTCTATCTGCCACTCCACTTTGCCTATTGTTGGGTGGTGCGATTGCGGGCCTCCTCTCACCGAGCCCCCACCTGCCACTGGCCGTGTCCTTTCAATCCACCCTGGGTATGTTCTCTGACCCAGCAGCCTTCGGGGTCCAGGGCCTTGTGCCACTCCTCACGCTGAGATGGAGTCGGCAGTGAAATGTCCTCCGTGCTGGTGCTGGCTTCCAGCTGCCCATGCCCCTGCCAGTCTGCCTTGGGCTCCGCTGAGTCCTCCTTTTCCCTCCCGAGGAGGTTAGCTCAGATGCGTGAACCACCCCGATCCCCAGGGGGGCCCAGCAGTTGTTCAGAGGCGCCACTATCTCCCCCACACCCGCAGATCGGGGGGTGCTGCCGCATTTTACCCTTCCCTCCCGGGGCACTAGCCGGGCCCGCTGATGAGGGGAGACTTGCCTGGAGCCTCCGTCTGCGTCCGATGCAAGGCTTGCCAGAAATCAAAGCCACCTGCCGCACTCCTCCTTACCTTGTCCGGTATGGGCACCCAGCTGGTGGCCAGGCCAGCACTATCCAGGGTGCCCCGATCCTGGCAGCATCCGGGGTCCGCACCGCGACACACTCCTCTGCCTCAGCACTCCTCCGCGTTACCCGGTGGGCGGATGGGCCCTCCTCCCACGCACGCACCGGTGCTCTGCTGTCGGGGCGGCCGGGGCTTGCGGCAGGCCATGGATGCACACCGCCTCTGGTCCCAAGCTTCTCTGTACGACGGACTGCTGCTCCGCTCGCACTTTGTCGTGCCCCTCCAGGGGCTCCGTAGCATCTCTGTTCACTGGCTATCCCCTGCACTCGGCCAAACTTGGCGCCGAGCCGTGAGGCCCGGCCTCATACGCAGCTGGTGCATCACTAGGAAACCACCCTTCTGCAGTGCCTATTCTCACCAGGATCGGTCCGCACCTTGCCCTAGTATTTCGACTCCTGTCTAGCCTCTTTAGGCACATATTTGGGCCCTATGGGTCATACTATTGCCTCCCCATGTGCGAGGTGCCGGAGGAGCTTACACAGAGACGACCATATTGGCAACATGCTCTCTAGCACCCCCGAGAGCAGGTACTTTTTGCTAGTTTTTTATAAAAATATAGTATATGGATATTTTCTCATGTGGTATTTGTACACATCAGCTTCCTACTAGAAAGACTAGAAGCAACAAAATCTCCAGTCCCCGCAGATGGACCAACAACCACATTGGATGCAAAACTCAACCATTCACAACTGGATTATTGCCACATTGGACTATATTGCCCCCAAAAAAACTTTAAAAAACTCTCAAAAGAATAAACAAGGCAAAAACTTTGCCCCAAGGCTAAATCACAAAAAAAAGGAAAATCGGAAACTGGAGGAAAAACAATCTACACACTAGCGAATTTGCCTACCAACAAAAAGTATTCCTTTACAGGGCTTAAGTACTCAAAGCAAAGAAAGCACACTGCTTCAAACACATTTATTTGGCGCATCACAGCAAAATGGAACTGTATAAGATCATCCGAGAATTAAAAAAACCTGACAGCCTGCAGCACAACCCCTACCCATACACAAGAGTTCTGTGATCAGATTTCTGCGTAGTTCAACCAAAAGATTCTCGACATCCAGGATCGCCTTGACAGTAAAGGACACTCCTACCCTCACATTGCGAATGAGATCCCCCCCAACACATCCAACTACCTCCTCTCTATTGTCTTTTTGCCTTCTGTCTGCAGAGGACCTACAAGCTACCATGACTTATGCTACACACCAGGATCTACTGTGGATCCCTGTCTCCCCAATCTTTACAAATCTGTCATGAAATCTCCAGACTTAGTGCCCATCTTCCTATCCAACCTCAAAGACTCCATCAGCACTGGAAGAGGCCCAGCTCAGTTGAAATCTGCATACCTCAGACCTTTGCTCAAAAAGCCCAAGCTGACGCATATGACCCAGCCAGCTACCCCCCAGCCCCTGTCAAACTCACCTTTAATCGGGAAACCTCTGGAGGAATTCAAATATTGTCAACTCTGGGATTTCATATAAACAAACCAACTTCTGAATGAGGCGCAGCACGGTTTTATATCTTCTAGGTGTACAGAATTGGCTGTGTGCTTCACCTGGGATACACTTAAAAACAATGCAGATTAAAACCCATAGAGTGTGCTTATCCTGCTAGACATCTTGGATGCTTTTTGCCGACATCAGTCACGAGGGAAGTTCAAAATGACTGGAAGATATTGGTATTAAAGAAACAGCTCTATACTGGATCACCTCCTTTAGTGTTAAAACAGAAACCACTATCTTGTACAATTCCCGGCCTCACCCTCTTAACTGCGAAGTCGCCCAAGGATATACACACTCACCTCTACTTTTCAACATCTACATGACACCCCTACTAGACAACATCAGTAAATCTGGAATCTCCTGTTGCAACTATGCAGATGACACTCAATCTCCAACTTTGTGAACCACCCATCACCAAAGGCCCAGACATTAAATACTGGCTTGCATAGATGTACGCATGGATGACAACAAACAGACTAAAACTCAACCCTAGCAAAACAGAACTGATGCTCTATAATCCTGCAGGTTCTAACTCCACCACAATTCCTTGGCCTGACGAGGAGACCCCTTGCCCAAACCTGGCACGACAATGGACAAAACCTTCATTCTTGATCCACAGATCAAAGCCACAGTCAGAAGCCATTTCTCCCAGCTGTGCATGCTGTGCTGCATTTTACCTTATCTAAAATTTACTGACAGGGCCATGGCCATAATTTCTTGAATATTATCGAACCTCGACTTTGCAAACAGCCTCTTTTTTGGACTCCCAGATTACTGGATACTGTAAGTAAGGCATGGTATCAAAGTAAGACAGACACAAGTGATCACAGTTCAAGAGTGTTTATTAAACTATACAATGGGCGTGATTAACAACTAATCTAAACCTAAATCTAAGATGGGAGCAAGCTATGACCATCAAATAATAATAATACATTCCTAGTGGAGTCTAGTCAAATAAAAAGGGCCTATACTAAGAAAACCTATTGTCAATCCTCAGCGCTATGCTACAAAATAGTGTGGAGTAATGTTCACAAGAAAAGAAAGAAGTGTTCACAAAATAAGTCAGGATGTTAAGGCTGGGGTCTCCCTTCCCCATCCGTGTTTTATGCACGGGACAAAGGGGGGATCTTGAGCACAGCACACTCCTGGGCTTTTCCAGTACAGGGTTACAGTTAATTTTCCTTAATAACAGGACTTTCTGTGTCCAAGTCTCTTTCATGCAAAGTCTCTTGCTTTAGAGGGCCTGATATTGCCATAAGAAACAAAACAATATTTCCTTCTACTTGTTTTCATGTCGGGCAACTACTCTTCACCCGTGGATCCCCCCTCAGCCGAGCTCCGATCGTTCTCTCAACGTTAGCCTCCCTCAGTCGGGCTCAGACCAACCACTCACTATGGACATCCCTAACTCGGGTTCATACTTGTCACAATGTTCACGGCTGTGTTACTGTTCACCCTAATTCACAGGCATCCCTCAGCAGGGTTCACATTTGCCAAACAACCCAGTTCACTTGGGTTTTATCACAATGTGGGATTCACTTCCCTTAGCATTCCCTTGGCTTTATCAGAGTACGGGAGTCACCTCCCTTAACTTCCTGCTTGGCATCCCTCAGTCGGGTTCACATTGCCATTGTAACATAGTTCAAAAGAAAGTAATTCATTCTAGGCCCTTTAGGTTCTTCCCCTACCCATGTTGTGAACTCAACCCCAGTCAGGCTTTCCCTTAGGCCCCCAGTCAGGCTTTCCCTTAGGCCCCCAGTCAGGCTTTCCCTAGGTGAGCTCTAATGGTGTAGGCCTTCATCAGGACAGGAGTGTCTTTACGAGCGGAGGGTCCTATGTGGTCTGTAGGAGTGAAACAGACTAAGAACGTGCCAGGATGTACGTGGTCAGCAAAAGATCTAGCAGAGAGAAGTTATGAATAATATGTAAGGCGGATGCCGGAGCTTAGTGGCTCAGATTAAGAGGTGGAAGGATCCTAGCTCCACGCAAAATGGCCGAAACACTGTCGTGTTGACATGTATTATATGTTGTTGTTCAACTCTTGATTGTGCCCACACTCTATGGGCCCCCTACCTGTCTATGATTCCACTGAATTCTCTAAGCTTCCTTCCCAACGAACCTATAGAGAATGATCAAACTGTACAAGTAGATGTCTCAAATATTGACTACTTGATCATTCGTACTTAGGTACTACACTTTATATGTCCTTATTTGTGAATGTCCTATTTTTTTGAAAAATACCAGTGTATTACTACACCACTGCACTTCAAAATAAAACCCTTTTGTGCAGAAGAACAGTTTCATGAGAATTCTGTGACCACCCACATAAGGGGTTACCCACTCAGGGTGTAGCAGTGGTTACTCTTCAGCAGAGATCGACCTGACCTTGCTCATTCGTTTGTTATTATTGTACTGACCTGGGCAGAGCAAGGCAGTAACCAGGTACCCTTCCGAATACTTGTGTTGAAAGTTACTTCTGAAGGTGGAAGGGCCCCATCCATGACATAAACAATTCACGTTGCACAAGGTTTTAAAATGAACCCTTTTTGTGATGGGTAGTGTGAGAAACCGGAGGGTGTTCTCACTGGTAGACCCCGGGGGTCCTTTGTTCAGGTGGCCTGGGGACGGCTATTGCGCTTGGAGCCCAACCATGGGGGCAGACAAGCGAGGCAGGATCACCTGCGCAAGGGCCCTTTGGGGGCCGCGGAAGTTATGTCCTTGGGCGAGACACGGTATCATCTATCCTCTGGGCTAGGCATTGTCATCACAAAAGATGGTCAAAACTCTCTGTATTGGTCGATGTAGCAGAGCAGTCTAGACTTCACTCCGGGGGGTAGTGGTTGTTAGGCAAAGTTTGTATGCAGTACCCTCTGGGAACAATACAAACAACTATGACTACAGGTATGGGCAACCCAACCTTTGGTATAAGCTTGTACTACACAGTTTTGGTACCGTGTTGAGCAGCCAGGCTTATCTCAAGAGGGGAAATGTGAGCTGTAGTTGAGTTACACAAAGATTCACAGTTACAGGTGTTCAAATAAATTCTTACACTCAAGGTTTCTTGCATAAACAATTGATTTATCACAGTTATAAAGCCTTCTTCAGAAGGGAGCAATAGAACAGTAACACACAAATATACTTCAATACATGAGTTTCTGGATCAGACAAGGCCCTTTTGGTATGGCCCACAGACACAACCTACACCCACAGGTGACTTCAGTAACAAGGGTGCTGGGGACATTAATACCTTACTGTTGGCATTCAGAATGATCTTTAAAAAGTAAGTAAAAGTCAAGGGTTATTAGAACACAGGAATTTACAAATATTCATAAGCTTGGCAAACACTTTCAGATAGCACTTAGAAGAGTCATTCAATTCAATAGGCTAAGACAAAGTCAATAGGCCAACGTCTTTGTATAGGATGCAGCACTTCAGGTAGGTAAATGGAAAAGTCTTCGCACAAGTTCTTCGGAGTCTTTGGTAAAAAGAAGAATCAAATGTAGGGCCACAAGCTGATTAGAATTGTCAGTTGCAGAAGTTACAAGCACTTCCATAGTAAAAGGTAAGTTCTCTTAGGCTAGTTTTACAGTACATTAGTAAAGAAGAAAAGGATGCAGCTGAAGACTTCTGTTCCTGTACAGCTCTGCAGATCTCACTGTTCTTGGGCCTCAGTCGTGGGAACAAGAGGGAGGAAGTCGGGGGACTCCTGCACTGTATTGGCACAGTCAAAGCTGGCAACCGGCAATCTTTACTTTCTGTGGCTGTTTCACGTTTCAGCTCCTTGCAGTACAGCAAACAGCAATAAGCGTGCTTCCTGGCTGTCAAGGTGGACTTTCCTCACATATGAGGTCCCGCACTCAACTGAGGGGGGGTCAGGCTTGGTCAGTCCTGCTTCGTGGGAGTCCGGAGAATCTTCAAAAAGCTTTAGGACAGCATACAAGCAATGCACACAATCTGTTGTCCCTCTCCCTGGCACTACGGTTTCTTGCAGCAACTCTGAGGAAATTCAACCAGCTCAGAGATGGGTGTCCAGGTGGCTTACTTGGGAGTTGATTGGTCCCACCACCTGAAAGGGAGAAGTCGTCCTTGCAGGGCTTCTCGTCGATGCAAACTTGGCGATTCGGACCTGCAGCAGGGCTTCACCGGGCAAACCAAAGGTCCAGGAGTTTCAGCAGCCGTCCTCTTTAAGCTCTTCTTCGGTTCCTTCGCCTAGTGGTCGACTCTGCCTTCCAAGCCAAGAGACTCGCCTTTCATTCAGTTCTCTCCCATTCATTCCAGCCTAGCTGCCACTCACGCAGCAGGGTGGCTGCCCTTGATGGACAGTCAGCCAGCCAATCCTCAGAGTGCATGTGGGGCTATTAGGAGACTAAGGACATGGAGTTTTGGGTTCCTCCCTCACTTCCTGCCTACCCCAGACACTCTGGAGCCAGAGGCGGGTTTCACTCCGGAAGCCCGCCAAAGGCGAATAAACAAAGAGACCAAACTTGGTTTGGCACGCAGAGAAAAACTCGAAGGACCTTTCCACAAAGAAATGGTGAAAAAAGAAGAGCGGGGACCATTTTAACAAAGGAGTCTCTGCACCATTTTGAAAAACATGGCTCCTGCAATTTAACGTTACCGGAGCTGCAAACAGTTTGCGGTCGGGGTAAATCATGGTAGTTCATTGTAATACCACTGCCACCAGCCATTCTGAGACGAAAGGGTCACATATAAGAAGTTACATGAGCATTTAGACACAGGGGATAGATACCAAGTAACCCCTCCAGCACTCTATTGTAAAATGAGGTGTGCTGGGTCTAGCAAGTACAATGCTAAGTAGAGTCAATTTCACTCTACTGCTCTGGGAAACAGTAGTTTATCCCAGAGAAGGTATTTAAACCTTGGGAAACCTGAAAGACTTCACTGTGTCACTGCACTAAAGGTGCTTTGTGACACAATTTTAAAAGATGATACCTATGGAGTTTTTTTAGACTTCATAACCAAAAAGAAAGTGTATGAAATCGCATACAAAACATGAGCGAGCGGGAAAAGGGGTCTCAATCTCTCCAGGTTAAAAAGATCAAGTCCTTAAAATCCAGCAAAGTTACTGGGGGTCTCTAAGGCAAAGGGAATTAGCACATTGTTGAGAATTCTCCCTAGCAGTGGGGGAGATGGTCGGTATAGTTAGGCCTAATAGATTACCCAAAAGAATACACTACACTAGTATACTGAAGAAAAGTGAGGCAGGATCACCTGCGCAAGGGCCCTTTGGGGCCCGCAGAAGATATGTCTTTGGGTGAGACGCAGTATCATCTATCCTCTGGGCTAGGCATGATCATCACAAAAGATGGTCAAAACTCTCTCTATTGGTCGATGTAGCAGAGCAGTCTAGACTTCACTCCGGGGGATAGTGGAGGAGCTGGTTGGTATAGTTACGCCTAATAGATTACCCAAGAGAATACACTACACTGGTATACTGAAGAAAAGTATCTACTTTACTGCATATTTACACACAATCACTAGAAGTTCCTATATGTTTCTCAAAACACAGTAAACACTTGTAGATTTAAATCAGTAAAAGACTTTAGGTCAAATCTTTCCCACTCCTATAGATAATATCACACTAAGGTATTGTAATGCTAAGGGGTGGGTAGAAGAATGTATTCCTAGATCTAGGCGACACAAATTACTTATTCATTTATTTCCATAAAAAGTCCCTTAAAATGTGCATACAAAAATCATCATATATAAACAATATTATAATACAAATGCAGTAGAAAATGCCATGCTTTACAATGGTAGCTTAAGTGCTAGAATAATTCATGTTATCAAACCAAGCCTAATCTGTGAAGGATAAAATTACTTTGTGGTAGACAGAGCAGTGAGGCAAATAACACAAGTGATATTGGTTCAACGAAACAATCTATTAAAGTATTTTTTGAGTGTGGCTGTTGGATAAATGCATATAAGTCCTGGTGAAATAGTTTCAAATTTAAGCTGTTCTTCTCAAAACAGTGCACCAGTCAAACTAAACTTAAGGGAGATTGTCTTATAGGTTCTTGACACCTTGGAAATTCGTAGTACACCAACTGTTGTCCCTACTTTTATTTTTTTATAAGGCTTTGGGCCTCATTACACTTTCTCCGGTACATTAAAAATGCTGGTAATTTTGGCACCAGCATTTTTACTGTACCGGTGAAGCACAAATTTGTCGGCGGGTGCCACGGATCTACCTCCATGCCTGACCTGCCAGAAAATCAGACCCTCTACAGCAAAAAGAATGCTGCAATTACCGACATTGAGTCCTACGGGACTCCATGGAATAGGGATTTTCCGTTGTTGCAGGCACCTGGAAATTCCCGGAAAATACCGTATATTGTGCGCTGGTAACGGTAGGGGCAGTTTACCAGTATGCCGCCGGAATTACCAGCGGGATACCAGAAAACTCGTAATAAGGGGCACTTATTACGAGTTAGCTGGTATCCCACTGGTAATTCCAGCTGCTGGCAAAGGTGGTGAATATTCATTCCATGGAGTCCCATGGGACTCCATGGATGTAATTGCAGCATTTATTTCCGGTGGCCCTGATTTACCGGCAGGTGCCGGAAAAGCAGAGGCCTTACCCAGGAAAGGGCTTTCCTTATATGACAATTCCAGACCAGAGAGGGCAGAAAGAGTACAAAATGGTCAAAGGACAGGCAGAAATCTTGAGGCGCAGCCATTTTAGAATATATGATATTATTTATGGTATTATGTGGTAAAAAGCAAAAATGAATGAGTAAATAAAAACACGTTAGAAAAAATGTCTGCTGTCACCAGCCCATACTAGACACACTGTAATTGTAACCAGGCTAAGATGATGTGTTCAGCTTTTAAAAATACACAACATTCTCTAAAGCTGACATAGTCTCCCAGTACTGACAGAATTAGGAACTCCCAGTACTGATAGTCTTAGGAACTAATTCATTGAAAGAGTGTTCATAATGACCAGGGAAGTTAAGCTGAGGGTTTTACTTACCTCCAAAAAGTCCAGGTAGCAGCCAACAATAGCAAAAGGAAATGGTGTGGGAGGAAAGCTCTAAAAGAAACCTTTTCTAGCAGTTGCCTTTCCTCCACCCACCCTGATGTAGCAATTTCTGTTCCTGCCTATGGGCTCATAGTGGACTGCCAAGTGCGTTGCCAAGGGGGGAGCATGGCTGTTAGGGAAATACCTGATGGTAAGCGCATCATGGGGCTAAGAGGTGGGAAGAAGAGGGGAACCCTAGACAATCAAAACATACATCAAGAAAGTCATGCTGAGGATCCCAGGTGTGAACACTGAACACAATTACAGTAATTCCTGAACCTCGAAGACTTACAGCCTCATTACGAGTTGGCCGTTCTGGAAATAAGGTGCCAGTAACGACGTATACCAGCACTTTTCCAGACCGGCTACCTGCTGGTAGATCAAGCCCCTACCGCCAGATAAATGCCTGAATCACTGGCTTCGTTACTAACGGTGCCTGTGATTCGGACAACCCCATCCAATGTAGTCTATGGGACTCCATGGAATGAGGAGTTACAGGCATCTTCACCGCCCGGAATATCCGAGCAATAATGGGATATCGGGCGAAGCAGACGGCACAGTAGTTCCCTGGTATCCCGCCGGAATTACCGGCCAACTCATAATTGATCCCTTTAGTTTCATAAGTAGTACAAATGCACATCATACAGTAAATATTGTATTTAGTGGCCAGGAAGGAGTTAAACACTTCAGAACACACAGCCAGACGCCACCAAAGTCAAAACTCAATTTGGCTTACACCACCAACCCATTGCACTCTTAGAAAAAATAGGTACAGCAATACTTTGCAGTTATACATTCTAACTAGGTATTTTTCATAGGCACGAGTGGAATATAAGATTTTAAAAAATTCAGATAAAATATGTGGTAGTTCCTAAAATTCGGATCTTTAACCTAAAATTCCATGGACCGAAGGGGGACCCAGGAAAAATGTCCAGAGGAAGGTACGTATCTCTAGGACAGTGTCGGGTAAGTTGAAATGTTCTTCATAGGAATCAATGGGACCAAGTCAATAGGCGTAGCAATTATAAGGAAAAGAAAGGTACGTTCCATTTCTACTGCGTAGGTGGAGAGAAGACAGCAGCCAACCCCAGGGGATGCCAGAGGAGACCCTCTTGAATAGCTCCAGTGCCAGGTTTGAGACATAGCAATCCCTGGGAAAATGAGAAGCAAAGCAGGACTCTGACTTACTAAGACCGTTTTGTTCTGCCTCCTGTTGAGAACACTGCAACCACTGGCCTTAATGGGGAAGCTAATGGATTTGACCAGAAAAGGAAGTCACACCCCTCTTAAGGTAGGTAATATGGTGAGAGGGACATGGCTTAGCTCTCGGGTAAGAGTAGTAGATTGGCACAAAGGTACAATTAGTCCACACATTTATCTCTAGAAAATACACCACACTGATATACTGAAAAATATATACTTTATAGGGTCACACATATGAAACGTTCAGGTCCTCAGATAATAATACAAGGTATTAAAAAGATAACAAGCACATTATAAAAACAGTAAAATAGGGGTCTAAACTCTCTCCCTGGCTTTTCAACCAATACATGGCACCCTTCACCCACTGCATTGCTGCTCTCTGCTCCAACTTTCAGTGCTATGTGGATGACACTCAGCTCATTTTCAGGCTCCGCTCTGCCTCCTCTTCTCCCTCATCTCTGACTGTCTGCAATCCAGGAGTGGTGTGCCGCCAAAGACATCTGCCTTAATGCCAGTAAGACAGAGATACTCCTCATCGGCACTCCTGCACCTTCCTTACCTGTCACTCTCTGGCCGGCCTCCCTTGGCCCTCTCCCTACTCCAACCTGTGAGGCTAAAAACCTCAGGGTCATCTTCGACTCCATGCTTTCCCTTTCTCCACACATCTTTGACATCTCTAAGAAGTCAAACTACCAACTGCGCCTCCTTAGAGGTATTCTTCCTTTCCTCTCCTTCCCCCAGAAGCTCTACTTCTCTAGAGCTCTGGTTCTCTCTAGGCTGGATTACTGCAACAACCTCTTCCTAAATCTGCCCGCTACTACTCTCCGCCCTTTGCAACTCATCCAGCACAGGACTGCAAGACTTGTCCTTGTTCTCAAGCCCAGGGATCATATCTCTCCAGCCCTGAAATCTCTTCATTGGCTCCCAGTGGCTGCAAGAATCAAGTTCAAGATCCTTTGCACTGTCCACAAGGCCTTCTGGGGCCTGGGTGTGCAATACATTCAACTCTCCCTTCGGTAATACTTTCCTGCTCTCCTCTCCTCCACCTCCAACTTCCTCAGGGTCAGTCTCGCTTCTCCAAGCATCGAGTTGGTGGTAGATCTCTTTCTTTGGCTGGGGCCTCCATCTGGAACAGCCTCCATGCCTCTCTGAAACATGAGGAGAACCAACTTCGGTTCCGGAAGCACCTCAACACCTTCC
The DNA here is from genome assembly GCF_040938575.1 of Ambystoma mexicanum. NCBI lineage: Eukaryota > Metazoa > Chordata > Amphibia > Caudata > Ambystomatidae > Ambystoma > Ambystoma mexicanum. Next base: position 184,130,238 of record NC_090931.1, on the reverse strand, counting down.
TCTTTGCTTCTGCCTGCTCTCTTCCTCTCCCCTGCTAATCTGTCTGTTTCTGCACTGGGCACCTTGCTACCCTCTGATTTCGTGCCCAGATCCCTGCCCACCCAGCATACCCGCACTGCCTCCTGGCAATCTTTGCACTAGGGTCTGGATCTGCAACCCTACAGCCCCCCATATCTGTACTTCTTGTCACCTGCTGTCTGCGCTTAATTATTGCACTTGCCACCTGCTGGCCGCACTACCTGTTGTTTTTGCTCACATGTTCAGCACTTTCCACTCCTCCCCTGCCCCTTGCACTCCCCCGCACTTGCGTGTTCTCAATGTCAATGGGCCTAGTAAGATCGTTGTTTTTTCCTTCTATGTACCCCTCTCGTGCCTTGTCACGCCTTGAAACACTTGTGTATGGGCGCAATATAAATAAAATATATCATATAATTTACAAGCACTCTGTAAGGAAGGGTTGTATACAAATTGATCGTTTTACAACTGCTCGAATGACAATTGACCTTTTCACAATTGACCGAATTGTGAAGGTCAATTGTACCAAATTTGTGGGGGGAAACCCCCCACAAACCCCACCCAACGCCAATCCCCCTAAAACGCATATATATATATATATATATATATATATATATATATATATATATATATATATATATATATATATATATATATATATATATATATATATATATATATATATATATATATATAGTCAATTCGGTCAATTGTTCATTCAAACAATTGTAAACTACCAATTTGGGTAATGCCTAAGGAAGGCATGGTATCAACAGTAAGACACACAAGTGACCACAGTTCAAGGGTGGTTATTGGACTTCAAATGAGGTTTGAAAAACGCCTATCTAATCCTAAATCTACAGATAGGAGCAAGCTACGGCCATCAAATGATAACGCAGTTCTAATGGTGTCTTGTCAAAATAAAAGGGCCTAAACTGATAATCCTATTGCCAATCCTTACTTCTAAATACAAATAGTCTGAGAAACGGTGTTACGAAAAAGAAATAAGTGTTCACAAAATCATATGTCAGGATGTTTAGGCCACTGGCCTTCCTTCCCTATGCTTTCAGCACAGGACTAGGCAGTACACTCGAGCCTAGCATAGTGTCTGGCTTCTCTAGTACGAGGACACAGTTCAATCATTAGCATCAGGGCCTTCCATGCCCAAGTCTGTTTGCCTTTCAAAGTCTGTTCTTTCAGAGAGCCTGATGCGACAAACAAACAATGTTATTTTCCTCTTAGGATTTTCGCAAGTACTCGATTTCTCTGGCGATTCACTATTCACCTCGGATCCCTCTCGGATCCTCTAAACACAACACTATTCAACTTGGATCCCACCGAGCCGGGCTCAGATCCTCTTAACACAATACTATTCACCTTGAATCTCCCTCAGCCGGGCTCACATCCTCTTAACACAATGTTCATAGGATATTCATGCATCCAATTTCTCGTAGGATATTCTTCCTCGGGTGACTCACAATTCACCCCGTATACCTCTCAGTTGGGCTCCGATCCCTTTTAACACAATTGGTCTCCCTCCGCCGGGCTCGGACCGATTGCAATTTCCAATGTAACTTTTAGCACAAACTTGCTTCAACTAAAGCTCTCAGATGGTCTCCCTCCGCCAGGCTCGGACTAGCTTCATCCACTTTGTCAACTTTCTTTATGCTCTTGCTATCGAAGACTTTCAAATGTGCACAGGGTTTTGCTTGACCCATTGCAGGACCACTTGATTTCACAATTCCTTATCACTCTTTAGCATTTGCCACCTTTCAGTTGGATACCTAACAGAGACGTTCGAATGAGCACACACGTGGTGCCGGACCACTCTGTCTAAGGTATTGTATCTTGGCTTCAAAGTTCAATCACTCATCTATTGTTTAATTTTGTTGGCGTCCCTTTCCACATACGCTTCTTACTGTTCTCTTCAGCTTTCACTATACAATGTTGCCACTTGCAACCTTGGCTTCAACACAGACAGGTCTGGTATCAGTCTCTCCAACTCACCGCCTGTGCTGACTTCACTGGCGCTGCTTTGTTGTAGGAGCCAATGACAGTACCACAGCGGAAAACGATTCTCCCCGCCTTGACTATCGACGCGGGAGAGCCCCGGGTACCTCTGCCACACAATGCAAAATTCTTCAGCTTTGACTCCTGGTTTTAGATTTTCTATTCTCGAAGGTTCATGAAAGTAACACTTTTGTTGAAAAGGTCAAGGGCACTTCCCTCCTTGCATTCCCTTTCGGTTTTGCCATCTTCCGCCTTGTATTAAACTCCCAACTTGGAACTGCTGCTTCCTCGTGTGTTTTGCCTTGCTCAGAGTGTGCTTTCGTGCTCCGCCTTTTATCCGTGTGTGTAAGTGTAATGTAAGTCAGGTGTGTGTTAAGCTCAGCAGTAATTGCCTGACCCTGCCAGACCATTGTATTGGGACATGTCAGGTATACATACGGCTGTCTGGTATAGTGAGCTGTCCGTGAGGAAGTGTTCGTGTTGGGAAAGGGGGGAGGGTTGAGTTCTTAAGTATCCTACCTGGTAGGATGGGGGTGAAGGTGTTAGAGGAAAGGGGATACCGCGCCTCGCCGTCCGGTATCCCACTCCCTGAATGCCCCTCACCCAGGTGATCCTCCCGCACTGGTCCACCCCCAGGAGCTGGATCCAAAAGTGATGGCCGTGTCCTGGCCACCTGGATGACAGATGTCCGGGGACAAGCGGGTGAGACACCTTCAGGTTTATCACAACTCCCCTAACCCTAATGTCTATATGTGCACCCACTTTCAGAGGTAAACAATGTGTAATGGGTGGTGCACACAAATCTTTCTAATTAGTTCCTCCTAATGTCCCTAAATGCATTTCTGATGCTTGTTAATCTGCTTAGAATCACATGCTGTGTATATGGTCCGACATCCAGTGGTAACCTCAGAGTATTTTGTTTTATTTGTTTGGTAATGCGCACCAAGCCCTTAGGTAGACGGGCGCAACAGAAACAAGAAATCTTAAAACTTAGTTACAGAACAAGGTAGCAATACATAGAGCAGTGATTGCAGTAGGAGCAAAAATACAGGTACAAGATACATTAAATGCGAAGCAGTGGTCTTGGTAAGTCAAGGAGGCATTATCGTGAGTAACAATATATGCACACATACATATACAGATATGTATATACAACCTTACATGTCTACCTTAACGTGTATCCATGGTGCATGCAAATATGACAGAACAGACGACCATGCATGTATAGTTAACCAATCTACAGTGTAGTTTGAGGGAACAAAGGGTTGTGTAGGGGCTGGAGAGGTAGAAGTGTAGTTCGGCAGTTAGGTGTTGTTAGTGTGTAGCCAATTGAGTATCTTATGTCTGAATATAGGGTAGGGTTGTTCTAGTCTGAGGTCAACTGGTAATTTGTTCCATCATTGTGCCGCTTTAACAGGGAAACTGGTTCCTCCTGCTGTCGAGCGTTTGAACCTAGGAATCTCTAATATAAATGAGTTAGCAGATCTCGTAGGGCGGGTAGCTGTTCTCCTGGAAATTTCATCCATAAGGTAAGGGGGTGCTAGGTTATTCAGGCATTTGGAGGTGAGGGATGCTATTTTGAGGATAATTCTGTCCGTAATTTTCAGCCAGTTAACCTCCTTCCTGAATTCGGTAATATGATCTCTCTAAGGGATGTTCAATGCTGCCCTCAGGGCGCTATTCTGCAGTCTTTAGATTTTGTCTGTAATGTGTTTGTTGGCTCCCGAGTACAGTGCATTACAGTAATCTCATCTTGACGTAAGAGCATTGGCTAGTGTGGTGCAGCTTGCTCTCGAGTGGTATGGAAGCTCTGATGAGTTTGCAATTGTACGTTGTGGATGAGGAAAGGGAATTGACTTCTTTTTAAGAGTGAGAGAGGAGTCTAAGTAGAATCCTAAAGTTTTAACTATACAGACATCACCTTGATAGGGTTGTTATCAATGTTGAAGGCTGTGTAGTTTGGGCTGAGTTTTTGGATATTAGCTTCAGAACCTAAGATTAGTAATTCCGTTTTTTCTTCATTCAGGCAGAGGCCATGGGATGCCATCCATGCCTGAATGAGGGTGTGTATTTTGTTCACCAAGGCTGAGTCAGTCTCAAAGTTGCCCGAAAGGGGTATGAGGATCTGTGTGTCATCTGCATAATGAGTGTAGGTGACACCCAGTCTATCCAACTTGTCAAACAGAGGCTTGGTGAAGATATTGTACATAGTGGGGGAGACGCAGGAACCTTGTGGGACCCCGCAGGTTATTTTAATGGGGTCGGCAGAGGCTGAAGTAGAGAAGACTCTCATGGTCCGGTTAGCTAAGAAGGATTGGACCCAAGCTATAGCATCTTTGGCGAAGTTGGCGGCAGATTGGAGGTGGTTGCATAACACTGCATGGTCCATCAAGTCGAACGCTGCCGACAAGTCCAGTAGGAGTAGCAAAGCTATTTTTCCATTATCCTTTAGTTCTTCTATTTGTTTCTTAAGGTCTAACAGCGCTGTTTCAGTGCCATGGCGAGGGCGGAAGCCCGATTGTCGTGAGCCAAGTAGGTGGTTGGCTTCTAGATAGTCCTGAATTTGTATGTAAGCAGCTCTATCTAAAATTCTAAGTAGAAATGGCACAATGGTGATGGTTCTGCAATTGGTAGGGATAGAGGGGTCCAGAGTTTGTTTTTTAAGTATTGGTAGAACCCAGGATTCTTTAAAATTGGCCATTACTGTATTAGTTTTAAATGAGGAGTTTATCAACTTGGAGATAAAAGGGGCTAGGTCTCTAGCTGCATCCTTTATTATCTGTGCTGGGCACGTGTCGCCTTTACAGTTAGAAGGTTTGAGGGAGAGTATTATTTTTTCTGTTTCAATTATGGAGATAGTCTTGAATCTAAAGGGTGTGGTTGTCCTAGTCAGCGAAGGTTGGCTAGTTTGTTGGTCAGTGAGTGGTAGTGAGGCCTTTTTTTTTTGCAATTTTCCATTGTAAGGACAGGATTTTATTCGATAGAGAATTTTGTATGTTAGTACACCATACTTTATCCTTTGGGGCATTGTCTACCGGTTGAATTGGGGATTCTAGTTCGCGGAGGATGGAGAATAATTCTTTAGTGTTGGATTTAGTTTTCTCAATCCTGTCATTGAATGTGTTCTTTTTGGCTATGGTTATTTCTTCTTTGTACATTCTTGCAAATTCCATTAGGTTATTTTTGTTATTTTCATAAGGGGCGTGGCGCCAAATGGACTGGAGTTTCCTTTTTTGTGATCTTAAGGATTTGAGTTGGGGGTGGGGGGTGAACCAGGCATTCAGGTGCACTACTTGCCTAGCTTTGCGCAGTTTGACAGGAGCAATCATGTCCAGTGCCTTAGTCATAACATTGTTAAAGGTATTTACCAATGCGTCAGGGTTGTTATTTTCCATTCCAGAGATGACAGGGAGGAGAAGAGGGATAAGTTTTTCAGAGGTGATGTCCTTCTTACTTCTGGTAGGGAGAGGCGGTGCCATATTATTAGGCTTGCATCTTGTCTTTCGGTGACTGAAAGGGGACGTCGGCATAGGCTTGTCTGTAACACTATCCCTATCGTGGCGTGTAGTGTACCCAAAATCCCTCACACGCCGAGGTCCCTCAGATTTTTTTTCCGCCCAGATAACTGGTCGCCCTATAAAGACATTGTTTCTCTTTATACCGATTTTGTCGGTTATTCCCTTATAAGTCACTTCGACGGCGATTAAGACCTTCGACGACTGCAGGAAGTTTCTACGGCAGTGGATTTTGTGCCTAAGATCTGGTGACTGAGGCATTCACTTGGCCGGGCCCTCTGGCCGGCCTACACAGTAGGGAGAGTGGGGTCGGGGTGGCTATATCTTTCGTTATGTCTTTCCTCTTTCCCCCTCTTTGCCCTCTAGGTCTGGTCATCTTTGTTTATACCTTTCGCTATCGAAAGGACTCTAATTAGGTTCTGCTCTAAGTGTAGGGTCAGATACCCATGGAAAGACGAGCATAGACCGTGTAATTCTTGTCTCCCCTTAGATCACGACGAGAAGCAGTGTGCAGCTTGTAAGCTCTTTCGGCCTAAGACCCTTAAGGAGCGCCATGTAAAGCAGTGGGCCGCGTACGGTATGTCGCGGGCTCAACCCTCTTCCGCCACCACCACACCCGCTGAAAGTGACGGGGGCACCTCCGATGACCAAACATCTGTATCGGATGTTAAAGACCTTGAGGCAGACACTTCTAGGTCCTCCACGCCCATCCCCGACCCTTCAAGGTCTGACGCAAGTCTCGCTTCATGGACAACATCCAGCGACAGGGGCGTACAAAAACCTCAACACACTAAGCACACAACCCCACCACCGATTTCGACGGTTCCGTCAAAACAGGTGAAAGCGCCAACAGGGCCGTCGGAAATTTTGGCGGATTCCTCTAATCGGGTAGATCAACAGCCTTCCCCGCATCCGCAGCAGCGTCTTGCAATTGGGCACTCCAAAAACAAGGGCACTACCCCCTAAATCGGATTTACACGTCATAGCGCGGTCATTTGACGCTCCGACAGTCCCTAAAGGCCCGGTAGGCCCAAAAACTACTACTAGGCCTCCAGGCGAAAAATCTACCGCTAGGCCCTCTAACGCTGCGGTAGGCGGTAAATCTTCTGATAAGCCTTCGAACCCGTTAACTCACACCGATTCGACGGAGATTGAAGACAGTATCGCGAGAATTACTTCGGCAGTCGGGTTGATACCTGCACCGTTGAAACGCATGGGGCAGGCCGCGGACAAGTCCAAAGACACGCCATGGTGCCCCGATACTCTCGAAACCTATGAGCGCGGTCAGGAGCCTCTGTCCATCACCTTTGGAGACAAATTTCAACGTTTTTCCACCCTTAGGCCCTTCTGGTTCCTCTAAGTGGACAAGGGAGAAATTCGAAAGGGTGCATGGATCGTCTTGAGAAAATTGTCTCGCTTTCTGAGCATCCTTCCCCCTCAGAGTTCTCGTGGGGAATCTATTTTAAGATGCCTTCACGTTTCCAAGAAAGTCTTGATTCTCAGCCCTCGGGTTCTGTCCACCATTAAGATGTGGTCCAGATGGACACTTATCAGGACATCTACAGCGAAGAAGAAGACCCTTCCTTCCTGCAGGACTACACTGAGGACCAGGCGGATGCCATGGACAACTGGGAGGAAGACCAGCAAGTGGAAACGGAGTCATGGACGCTCCCCACACAAGATCAGGATACTGATGTTCTATGCCTGTATTCTCCTCCATCCACCCCAGTTCGCCAGGCATCGCCTGTAGATGACCAAATGGCCTTCAATGCCATCTTAAGGAAGGCAGCAGATCACTTTCAGATCACTACACAGGAGGCGGTACCCGAACAAGACTTTGTGGAGGACATTCTCAAGGAGAAACCCCCCTCAAGCCAAGCCATTCCCCTCCTAAATTCGGATAAAAGAAGATTGGCCCCCTCCCTGCTCACGCCAGCTCAGACCCAGGCAGTGAACCCAAGAGTGGAAAACTATTTCGGCCAGCTCCTTCAGACCCTCAGTATATTAAAGACCACACCACCCCCGACTGCTTGGTAGTCACAACCACCCAGAAATGGGCAGGAGTACCCCTTGCTAAGGGGGAGGCACCTCCGGATAAGGAATCCAAGAGGTTGTATGCCCTAGGTAAGCGTGTTACCTCGTTAGCTGCATACACCACACGCATAGCGAATAACAGCACGCTGCTGGCCAGTTATGCAGATGCACAATGGAACCTTGTACAAGAAGGCCTCCAGGAGGTTCCTGAACCCGTTAGGTCCAGGCTTTTCACCATTGTGGCCAAGGGCAGGCAGGTAAATCAGAATATAATCAAGAACACTCTGGACACTGCTGAGACAGCAAGCAGGTCTCTGGCCCAGGGCACTCTACTCACGCGGCACGCTTGACTTCGCAACTCGGGGTACAAGCCTGAAACACAGGCCTCTCATCAACAAACCCATAGAAGAGACCAAGCTCTTCGGGAAAGTAGCCGACGATGCCCTGGAGATGGCCAAGAAAGAGCATGAGACTCTTAAGTCCTTGTAACAAACAACTCAGAAACCTTCCCCCCCACAGGCGAGGTCATTCTCGTCGGTCCTTTCGAGGGCAGTCCCATGCAAGTCAGAACAACTACAGCATGGGTAACTATAATTCTGGACAAACATCAGGAAGCCCCGTCTACTACTCACCTAGTGGTCAACAACGCAGCAAAGGCAGAGGTAGAGGCCCCAATCCCAGAGGAGCCGCAGCCTCTGGTCACAAATGACCAACAGATCCAGGTCCCCTCCCATGTCACCCCGGTCGGGGGGCGTTTAACATCTTTCCTCATGGTATGGGAGGGGATAACTTCAGAACAGTGGGTTATAAAGGAGGTCGCTGTCGGGTACTGCGTGGAATTCGCCCGACCACCACAGTTCAGACCCCCACGCTCACGGCGCCTCTCACCGGACCATCTGCAGATCCTGAATCAAGAGGTGGAAGTTCTGAAGGGAAAGGACGCCATAGAAGCCGTCCCTATTCTTCAGGTAAACAAGGGTATTTATTCAGTGTACTTCCTTGTACCCAAAAAGGACCTCACCATGCGCCCTGTTCTAGACCTGCGACCAGCGAACAAATTTATAATACCTCAAAAGTTTCATATGGTAACGCTACAGGAGGTGATCCCACTGTTGAAACAGGGGGACCACATGGCAACATTGGACATGAAAGATGCATACTTTCATATTTCAATGTTGCCAGCGCACAGGAAATATCTGAGGTTCATGATAGAGGTCAGGCATTAGCAATTCAAAGTGCTCCCCTTCGGCATCGCCTCGATGCCAAGGGTGTTTACAAAAGTCCTGGCAGTAGCGGCAGCACACATGTGCAGACTGTCCGTCACGGTTACATCGACTGGCTCATAACAGGAGACCCTTACGACACATGCTTTTTGAACACCCAGAAGACCGTAGACCTTCTGTTCAGTTTGGTATGCTCCATCAACGAGAAAAAATCCAGTCCAGTCAAGTAAAACAATTTCTGGGGGCTCTAATCCGGACGAAGGGCGGCCTCGTCTTCCCCCTCCAACGAGAGGGTTCAGAACATGCTTTTTCAGATCCTTCAATATGTAGCCAGTCGAGGGGTGACGATCCGCAAAGCCATGCGCTTGCTAGGTATGATGGCGTCATGCATATACTTGGTTCCCCACGCGTGGCTGCGCATGCGTCCCATGCAAGAGTGGCTCAACAGCCAGTGGTGTCAGGACAGCGGACAATGGGAAGATCTGGTAGTTCGCCAGCCCTCGTTCTCTCTCTGCAGTGGTGGTCGAGGGGAAACCTCTTGAAGGGGAAAACCTTCACTACCCCTGTAGTGGAAGCCACTCTCAGGAAAGACGCATCTGCCACGGGGTGGGGGGGGGGCTCACCTGCTTCAGCAGACAGTGCATGGAATGTGGTCCGCACAAGTAGCATATATATCAACTAGAGCTATTAGTGGTGTTCAAAGCACTGAAAGCTTTTCAAACACAGCTACAGGGGAAGACAGTCCTGGTCCTGACGGACAGCACCAGAGCCATGTATTACCTGAACAAACAAGGGGGCACACATTTGGATGTGAACTCGCAAACACAAGATGTTTCTGTTGTCCCAGAATGTTCCAGGGGAACTCAATCTTCTGGCAGACGTGCTCAGCAGAGATTTCCCACTTCCCACAGAATACGAATGGCGTCTGCACTAAGACATCGTGTCCCACGTCTTCGCAGAATGGGGCTTCCCAGAGATTGACCTGTTCGCAACGCAGGAGAACGCCCAATGCCAAGACTATGGGCCTCATTACGACCCTGGTGGTACGGAGTGAACAGTGCTGTGAAAGGTGCCGGCGCCGTTGACTCCGTACCGCCGCCTTACGAGTTCCCCTCGCGGGACTCGGTAAGCACGCCTGGGAAAACCAGGCGTGCTTACCGGGTCCCGCGAGGGGAAGAGGGAGCAAACAACGGGCCATCTCGTAATGGCCCGTTGTTTGCTCCCTCTCAGCCCTATGGGGGCTGAAATGGGAATGGGGGAAGGACCGTGTCCGGGTCCTTGGAGGGAGGAATTACCAGGCCTTCCGAACTCGGAATGGCCCGGTAAGTCCTCATTCCGAGGACCCGGACCGCCACGCGATTTCGGCGGCAGCCATGCCACCCACGAACTCGTAATGAGGGCCCATGCCTCCAGGTACCCCCAGAACCGCTCAAAGGGAAACGGTCTCTGGATAACATGGTCAGGGAAATTTGTTTACCCTTTTCCCCCGACTCCCCTACTCAACAAGATAGTGCACCAGGAACCAGTCACCATGAAATTGGTACACCCCATGTGGGCCCGCCAACCCTGGTTCGCTAATCTAATGAAAATGTCCCCCTCCCCACCAGTGAAACTGCCCTGTCTGTACAACATGTTGTCTCAGGACATAGGGGAGACCCTACCCCCATGCCCACAAACTCTGAACTTAGCAGCCTGGCTCGTGAGGTCAGAGTTTGGACACCTTCAGCTCCCTCAGAGATGCATGGACATTCTGCTATTCCAACAAATGGAAATGGTTTGTCATCTGGTGCAATACCAAGGGATTCAATTCCATCGATTGCTCACCCACACACATTGTGCTGTACCTAACCCATTTGTTAGACACAGGATTAGTCTTCAATTACCTAAAGGTTCATCTTGCTGCTCTTTCAGCCTACACCACGGCACAACAGAAGGTGTTGTGTTGGAAAATACCGGTGATTAAAGCTTTTATGGAAGGGGTTAAGAGGATTCATCCTCCCTATTTCTCACCCAGCTCCTGGATGGGATCTAAATGTGATTTTAACCAGACTCATTGGACCTCCCTTTGAGCCAATGCATAAAGCAAGTCTAAGAGACCTTATTCACAAGACAGCCTTCCTAGTCGCTATCACTTCTATTAGAAGGGTTAGCGAGCTACAAGCCCTTTCTGTTCTAGACCTTTTTGTTACAGTGCACAGGGATAAGGTAGTTTTGCACACTCATCCCAGATTTGCATCTAAATTCATCTTAAAGTTCCATGTGAACCAATCGATCGAACTACCTACCTTTTTCCAAAATCCCACTAGCATGGCTGAAAGAAGCCTACACACACTAGATGTGCGCAGGGCAGTCATGTTTTACCTGGAAAGAACGAAACCACTGAGAAAAACAAACCAATTTTTCGTTTCAGTGGCAGCTGGTAGAGAAGATGATCCTGTCTCTAAATCAGCTACCTCAAGGTGGATTGTCAAATGCATCACATTGTGTTACGCTCTTTCTAAGAGAGAACTGCCCTTCAAGCCTAGAGCACTCTCTATTTGGGGCACTGTGGCTTCCATAGCATTCATTGCAAATATTCCCCTAGAGTCCATTTGCAAAGCGGCAACCTGAAGTTCTGTACACACCTTTGCAAAACACTATTACCTAGACACTCATTCTAGGTCTAATTCTCAGGTGGGACACGCAATACTAAGACATCTTTTCTCTACTGTTCCTTTTCACAACCCACCTCCAACTCCGGGTACTGCTCACCGGTGTATGCACTGCACGTGATTCTAAGCAGATTAACAAGCATAAGACGACATGCATTACTCACCGTAATAGCATTTCTGATAATTGTATCTGCTTAGATTCACATGTGCCCCTCTGTACCTCCCCGCTCGGGGTGGAAGGAACATAGACGTCTTACTACTTTCTTCATGTACTCACTCTCAATAGCCTTGGGCTCCCTCATGGCAGAAGAAATACAATCGGAGAGACCTCAGCGCCTGAGGGATTTTGGGTACACTCTAGATCACGATAGAAAGTGTTACAGACACGCCTATGCCGACGTCCCCTTTCGGTCCCCGAAAGATGAGATGCAATACTCTGCTGGATTGCATCTTACCACTGGATGTCGGACCATATACACAGCATGTGAATCTAAGCAGATACAATCATCAGAAATGCTATTACGGTGAGTAATGCATGTCATCTACTTCTACAAAATGCTTCAGGTGTGTCAGGGAGGTATCTGCGGGTCCAGCGGATACCAAAAAACCTATATAAGAAACCTTTCCCTTTCAAACCAAAAAGAAGATCCGTATCACACTCTTATCGGGGGACAACCCTTCCCAATATATTCACTACTCCTTTCAATATTTCTTCTTTTCTTTAATTAACCATAATGTAAACAAAATTATCAGTTTTATTTCTCAGCATTAAACAATAATTTATTCCTATCTAACATCAATTTCTTGCTTGATACATATAACAAAAATGATTTCTCATCAAAATCATATTTCCATCTCATTTTAATTTTAGCACCACGATGTACTTATACTACTTATACATCAATATCAATTTAGTAAAGGAAAATTCAATTTCATAGATTCTCAAAGAAAATCTTCTTTAAAAATGACTCATAGTTCATGTAGTTCCCATTCCATAACTAATCTTCTCTACGTGTTTTGGGTATCTTCACCCTTCTTCAGGAGTGTCTGCACTGTCTTCCTGTTAATTAATACAAAATAAATACCGATTATTCTCTCTACTCAGTACCTACCAATAATTAAGCTATGTAATTTATGTCACTGGCCTTATTTACTTATGTTGCTCAGTTACCTTTTTTTCTTCCGGATATAAACAAGTGCTGTGGACAATATTAGTTTTTTAAAAACGTTAATCCTTCTTACCTTTTCTAACTTTGTCTTTTTGGTAGTACAATCTCTTCACTATATATTTTTTTTGTCTTCCCCTTTGTTTCCTAGTTTAAAAAGGTAAAATAGTAGTCTTGACTCATATCCTAGATCTCTTTCCACTCTGTAAAGTCATCCCAAAAATAACTTACCTCTACACTGAAAACGTCTTGTTTACACGCAAATATTCGCCTACTACCAGAGCGTTCTACAACTGTTAAATAGGATTTTCAAAATGGCGTTCTGAAAACATAATACAACGTAAATGCGGCACCTGTGTGACGTTATTAGCGTCACATCGGTTTTAATCTTTTTTCTCAGCCAATCATATTTATATTGATCCTATTGCTCTTACAATTACACTGGAATAGCTATGCCAATACATACCCATAGAACTCATACCACAGTATTTTACAACCATTGAATTCATAATTTCAAAATGACGTTCACAAGATATAATGCAACGTTATTGCGTCACCCACTTGTCGTCCTAAACGTCACTATACTGTCATTGTATTCCCTTTACGGATCATTACTATCGGATGTAAAAATCAAACCTCAATAACAGGATGTGAGGGATAACCAGGTAACTATAAAACCTAACATGCAGGTAAGTCTCATCTGGGCCTGCACAATAATGTACAGAATCCTAAAGACAACCTTACTGTGGCATGTGTTTAAGGCTCTAGCCCTGATGGTCAGCACCTAACAGAAATGGCTGGGAGAAATTGAGAAACACAACATTTGACTGGCAAGAAATGTATGTAAAAAAATCCATAAAGGCTATAACATTACTTCAGTCATTTAGATCTCCTTGGGCAGTATACTAGCAGTAATACACTGGCATATATATTAATACATTATTGCCATAGAGAAAATAAAACAATTGTAAACCATAGCCAAGGGTTTCCAAGATTAAAAAAAACATTTTAGACACATTACCTTTCTTGGACCTGGTCTGGAGCTCACTTGGATCCCTTATCCTCAGGTAAAATGCCATGGGCAAATAAGTACAAAAGAGTCATCTTTAGGAGAGTTCCAGTGTAAGTTCCCAATTATATTAGCATGAATGGGAGAAAGTTAAAGGAAGTCTGTCTGACACCAGAGGTGTGGATTCTGCGACAAGCAATCCCAGGGAAGGGCAGAGGAGACCCTAAGGAAATGTTGCAGAGGTCTTAAGTTAGACCCATAGCCCCTGAAGAAGATGTGGCAGAGCAGGAGGACCCTGAATAGAACTCTGTGAAATGCGGCTTATGCTTGTCTCCAAGGGATCTGTGGCCTGGACCAGAGGGCACCTGAGGGTGAGCATCTCAAATAATCGACCACCTCAGTCTCCACAGATAGGTACTCAAGTTGGTAGTTTGGGCGAAAACGGCTCCAGCAGTACAAAACTACCCGATGAGTAAACAACTCTTTTTCACAGGTGCCGTTTTCAGAATTCAGTTGCCAGGGACTTGCACCCTGGGCCCTCACCATCCCTGCGACGTAGAATAGGAACATAGGCGCTTCACGGGATGTCTACCTTTAACCCAGAAGTGGAAAACTGGGAAGATTTTAGGAAGGCAAGGGAACCTGTGAAGGCATTCCCCTGTGGTTTGGTGCCCAAAGGCTGAAGACATCTCCACGGAAAACGATCCCAGGACAAAGACAATGGCTGGAGGCACCTTCAGATGTCCCGAACTGGCGGAGTGATGAAGTTTCAGCACCCTTCTGGACATCAACAGTATCCTACTGTCAAGCGGATGATCCTTGCAGGAAACAGCATGATGCATTGGTAAACGTCCCAGAAAAAGGACCAACAGTGGATATCTCGCCCCAACAGATATGGGGAGTCAACAGGAGTGTTCAAGAAGCCTGGACTGGACTTTTATGGCAAAAACCCAACTGGCATATGCCCAAGTAACTGCATTTAGCAAGCAAGTTTTTCCAAGTGAAGACAAAAATGGCGGGATGCACAGGGAAATTGACAATGGGGGTCCTGGGAGTCCCTCTGCCAGACATTAGTCCTGGTTACGAGGGACTTACCCAGAGTCTTTAGCTCACTATCTTTCACATCTAAGTTACAATAACAGGAAAGGAATAGAGACCAGTGGGGGCAGGACAAAGCCTAAACCAGCAAATGACTAAAAAGGGCTGTGGGAAAAGAGTCAGATGACCAACCATACTAGTCGATCATTAGAACTGCCATTTAGCCTTAGCCACCACCACATGAAGTGACCTATACTTGGTCTGGAGGATAGCTCAGGTGCAACACGCATGTCTTGGAAGCAGTGTTGAGCAGCATGGGTTCAATACCCTGCCCAGCGCTTAGGGAGTGGACTCTGGCATACAGTGCGGTATAAAATCCTAATTGATTTTGTCACAAAGAGCCCAAATAGTAATTATTACCATTTTGGGTATACCCTGTGGTCACCCTGAACAAAGGGAGCCCTATAAGCAAAATGTCAGAAGCAGGTTTTAAAAAAAGAATACATTAGGAGCCCAATGGCTACCAAAAATGTACATTGTGCTACCAATTTGGTCAACTGGCTTGCACTCACATGTGAAGCTAAATGTAAAGCCCATCTCCCACCAACCCTCACCCCAAACCTAATATAAAGTGAAGGTGGCACAATCAATTTATGGCAAAAATGGGGTGCCTCTGGGACTGGTCGTGCTAAGGACGACCAATACCATATACATTAAGGTGTAAATGGTCGTAATAGCAGGAGGACTTCAGGAGTAGTTCTGGCTACCAAAGAGAGATCAAGGAACCAAAATAGACAAAGGAGAAAAGTAAAATGTTGAGGGGCCCCAAAAAGTGGCCCTCGAATCCCCAAATTAGGAATTCAGACTTAGCAGGACCAATATACGTCTATGGCAGCATGCAGGAGGAAGCTTGGAGAAATCTTTGACCATGGAACTCACTTACCCTTGGGGGTAAGTATCTTGACACCATCCCCGGGCCCATATGTAAATAATCTCAGTCATGGTTCTTGAAATGTCAGATCAGGACCTGTGAAAGTACCTGGTGAGTAGAAAGTTGTCTTTTGCAGGGAGGTTTACAGGACCCAGTTACCCAGGAAGTTGAACCCCAGACCAACGATGACCCAAATTGCCAAAAAAAACAACCAGCCTTCCTTGAAGAAGGATCCCCCAGTGAAAGCAGTGGCAAATGTGGTTCCAGGAGGACAGAAGAAACAACCAGGTATTTTTCACCAGCATGACAGTCAATGCAGGGCAGCCGACTAGCAGCAAAACAGTCCCAGAATGGCCCAAACGAGCAGGAGAGGGTGTGAGTACTTGGGGCCCAATACCTGTCTGGGTGACGGCAGCTTCCCTCACCAAGATGATGGTAAAATGGAAAAGCTGGTGCAAAATGGCTCAGAGACAGTCCTAGCACAGAAGCCCGAGTACAGGCAATGAGGGGGAAGAGGGGGGTAGTCCAGAAAGGACATCCAGTGCCCAAGAATCAGAACTAGAGCTAAGGCTATGAGACATGTCCAGCCAGTATACCCAAACGTGGTTCCAAAATTGCAGGAGCAGCTTTTCGGCCAAGACATCCGCAGAAGGTAAGTAAACAGGAAGCCTTCCAGAACAAATCTACCAGAATTGAGGCAAGTTCTCGGTCTCCCCTAGATGAACCCGTAAAGTCATGGCCGAGCCTGAACCAGACCCTCAATCACATTACCATCACACACCGCGGTACCTAAAGAAATGTTTTGGTGGTTAGACAATCAGATTACACTCAGAATCCACCATGCATTCAGGTCCACCACATAAGGTGTGAATTGGCTTGTCCGGGGCTAGGGACTAGTCTAAACCAGTTCAAACCACCATCCAGGGTGCAAAGTTGGGCTCAGAGTGAGACAATGTGTGGTAAACTGCAGTGTGAAGCTAAATTACAGCTGCCACTGGCCTAAAGCCAAAGTAGGGGGATTTAATCACTCTAGGAACAAAAAGGGGTTGCTTTAAAAGAAACCCCTGTCCTACGAGCCTGACTGGTTACCATATTCCCATATGTGCATAAAGGGTTGCAGTAGTAGGGGGTCTTTAGTAGAAGTCCCTCTGACCACATAAGTGGGTCAGAGTTCCTAAAACCCAAAGGGGCAGGAGGAAGCAAAACATTTAGGGGTCCCCTAAAAGAGACAACCGAACCTCCCAAAATGGAATTCTGCTATAACACATGTGCTGTGATTTTTTCTGAATAATGGGTGTTTTGTTCTATACAAATAGGCTCTTGTCCCCTCCCCATGCAGAGCCACCCAATGAGTATGGAAGTAGGGGGTCTGTGGACTAGGACTATAGTAGTCATTACGGTGAGTAATTCTTTTCATTTTAGAATAAGAAATCACTGCGCGTCACTCATTACTTATGGAAGCTAAATTGCATATCTTGTTATCGAATTGTCACTACTCCGTTCTGTGCTTAAACTGGGTCTTTTATTGTCCAGTATTGTACATCCTTTATTTATGTACCCAATGTGTGACTACCATGGTCCACCTTACTGTTTTAACCTCGTTTCCACACTCCTTTCCTAATCTGTGAAGTGTTTAGTATTTCATGGTGAGCGACTGTCTTTCTCACTAGGTTTTGGAGGGAGTTCTTTCAAACCTTCTTTAATATGCATATTCTGTTATTTTGCTCATTTGTCTCTTGTAGTCATTGAACTGTGTTTTCAGTGTGTTGTGTAGTGTATTTTGTTGTGTGCTTGTACGGGCCTAATTACACTTTCTTTGATACCAGTCCATCCCCGTCCTAAGAGGGAAGCCAAACTGCTCTGTTATGTTTCCATTGGGAGTCTTTGGGACAAACATGTCAGGCCCCATGTGCCCACACTAATGGCCTGATCTTCTAAACCCCTCAACAGAGGGATTTTGAAAAATCTCCCTATAAATGACCCAGACAGTTGTACTGGTGCTGGATGCAGGCTGTGTACTTTATTAAAGAGGCTGCACAAGTAGTAGCTATTGGCTCTTCGTAGCATTTTGGAGTCTCCATTGTTGTAAAATCCAGTAAACGGGCACTATGCTTTGTTGCCATCTAGTTTGATTGGGTGGACACCGGGAATGATCGTGTAGGATTAATTTTCTGACCTGAAGAGTTCTTGGAGCTCGCAAAGAAATGTGTGGGGGGTACCTGCGAGTGATTGCAAGGGTTTTTATGCTTGGGATTACTTTGGTATTCACATCCCCCTGAGTTTTCCTGGGAGAATGCTTGCGAAAGGTTGTGTGGTGGGCAGCACTAGTTGACTGGCTGTAACATTTTTGAAAGGTGCAGGTGGTCAGGTTTACCCTCTAACCTCCAGTTTGGCATAAAAACTGACGCTCTGCACCAAGAATTTTGAACTGCAATTTTGAACTGCAGGGATTTGATCCTGAAGTATCCAGAGAGACGACTGACCAAAGGACAACCAAGGAAGCTCTGCACCACATCCTTTGGACCCTTGAAGTTCTGATGTCAAAGCTCTGCCTCTCTTCTGACCAGCAGGAATCTTGTCTGGTACTCCTTTCCCTTGATCCTGCTGACTCCCTGCTTCAGGAGGTGTTTTTGTGACTCTCAGGACTCGCCTTTGCTGCTTGACCTCAGCACCGTAAACTGCATCCACCTGACATCTTGGCGTGGCAGTTGCTTCAGCTGGATCTTTTTTCAACTCTTCTGTGTAGTGGGGCCCTTGTACCATTCTCCCACAGTGGAGACCTCCAGTGGCATGCCCCAACTTCCAGCAGCAGGCACTTCACTGCAAGGAATCTGTCTTGACTTCTTTACTTATGTTGGGGGCCCTCTGACTCACCTGTGGTTGTTTGTTCTGCTGTTTTGTGGCTGTATGCATCTCCCATCAAAAAATGTACTGTTTCCTTTCCTGCTGATAACATCTCTAATCCAGGAAAGTTATGAGTGAAACTATTGTGCAGGACTGCATTTGGTGAGTCCTCTTATCCTTCTGGAGGTTTTCTTTGGATCCAAATCGCTTGCAGGACCATGTGTGCAGACGTCTTCTTGCCGTGAATTAGCATTGGCCCATCGACTCCCATGAGCCCAAAGATTTAACATTGGGACATGTAGGTAATTGTGTTGCTGAGACCTCTGTGCCTCCCGAAAAAATTCCAGTTGGGCTTATTTGACTTGCACAAACTTTCTGTGCTCCACATTGTGTGTTTTTAACCATATTCTGAAAAGATATTTTACTGTGCACGTACCTGTATATTTTGTAGTTTCTTATGCACAACTTTATTATAAAGAATGTATTTTTACAGATATATTGTGTGGACCTTTCCTTATTGTGTTATAATCAAAAATATTAACTGAACCTTAAAACCATCTCACATGGTTTGCCTTGACTGCTGGTACGATTCTGTCTCTTTAAGAGTCAATATTTCAAATCAGGTAGGCTTATATGTTTATGCCCAAGAAATAGAGCCTAAGACAACTCTCCTCAAAAATCAGATTTGGAGCTAGGCAGAGAGCCTCTTTAGAGCACACACATACACACTACGAACCTTCTTGTTAGGGCCCACAACTGTAAGGATCATCAGAGCATGGCAGAGTACACAGTGCCTTATTACAAATGGAGCCCCAGACCCTGTGTCTATCACTTATGAAGGATGTTGGGTAAGATTTTAACTAAATCTACTTCACTTGTGAGAACCCCAGAACATTTTGCTGGACTGATTATTTTTCCCTATACCTCAGTGAGTGGGGACCTTTTTCTACACTTGCAGATCCTTTTACTCTTTTTTATGGGTGTAATTTTTAAGACTCTCCATAGTGTCCTTTTAATTTTGTCTTCTGTGACAACATTTGGTATATACCTTTTTATTGTTACAGGGTTGCCCTTTGGGCACCCTTTTACTTTCTCTCGCTAACCTTATAAGAACTACGGTACCCAAGGCTAGAGAGGATATTTCTATCCCTTCTACAATTTGTTAGGTGAACACCAGCACACCCCACCTTATGTGGAGTCCTGGAGAGATACAGTGTATCCCCTTTCTCATTAGCACTTTAATTATGTTTCAGGGACAAGTTTACCTTAAGTGGCTGGTGGCAGTGAACCTTTTTACAAATTTGATGCACCTTCACCACAGGCTGTTTTCACAGCTGTGGTAAAGGCACCCATGGGTGCCCATTTTACCAAAATGGGCCCTGTCTTCTTTTTCTGCCATTTTCATGCTTCTTGACCCTTCTTGGTTTTACCCCCTCCCCCTAGGGCCGGCAATTCCTTTGTATGATTTTTATCTTCAGCAGGAGACCTGCATTTTGAGCCATCCCAAGTCGCGCTGCGACCTTGCGGGACTGCAATACACCAATACCCTGGGACCTTGAGCCATTGTGCAGTGCATGGTCTTCCGAATCGAGCTGAAACTTTGGTGGCATCCTGCTGGAGCTCCAGATACGTGATTCAAGTCCTTGAAGTCCCCTCACCAGAGTGCTGGACCAGATTAGTGACACAAATCCAATCAGCGATATGCTGTCTTCGCCTGGCTCCTGAAAATGGCACCAAAACCACCGAGCGGCGTCCAGCCATGAAGAAGTTCTTGCCTGGAGCCTTCCCCGCTGATTCCTTCCAAAGTCCTGCCTTCCATCTTAATGACAAAGGAATCCATTGACCAGGGTTTTGGCTGCAGATCGCAAAGTCTTTCCCGCTGTAGCTCTTCTTCCGTGCTGAGGTACTGTGTTGGCTGGGGTATTTACTTAACTTACGCCTGTGTGATTTCTCGAAAGCTTTTGGGTGTTTCTGTGATTGGGAGTTTTCAAATCCAGTTCACCCAGGCCCACTGCTGGAATTCTCCTACGGTGTCTTCTCAGAAGTCCCTGGATCCTTTCAACCTCTCTAGTATACTTAACTGGTTGAACAGGCTTCCTTGGATCTCTGACTTTTGCTACTTCTGTGCCTATCCTGAACTGCCTGTTGGATACTAGAGACCTCCCTCCCCCCACCTCCCTTTCTGCCACTGAGAACACTCATGCTTCAAGAATAATGGATAACCTTTCTAAGGATTGGGCCTGTGCCTACAAAAGAGAACACGTGTTTAAAAGTGTACTTACTTGTAAATGAGTTGGTTTGTAACTGTAACTCTGAGAGTGAGCAGTCAGAAAACTTCAATTCTGAAAAGTATATGTAAGGTTATTTTACTCACCTGTGAATTGGTTGTGCCTCTTCCCAAAAGTAATGCTGTTGGCTTCACTTAACTATTTCTTTCAGAATATTAGTGTGTAAGTTCACCAACTTGGTTTTGCTTTCCCTGGTCTGTTTTACACATATTCTAAAACAACCTTAGGTTTATACCTACTTTGAAGTTGTTGGTTGCTCCTTTAAAAAGCATAGTTAGGGCTCTTGCCTTGAATAGCTGTGTGCAATTCTTAATACGTTACTGGGGGGTTTACTAACCTAGATCTGCCTTGTGCCATCCTAAAATAAGTTGGAGAGTTATTGTTTACTGCAGTCTGTTTTCCACTGACCTAAAAAGCAACTGTAATAGTATATTACATTAGGTTTTACCTGCCTAGAATAGCGGTGTGCCATTCTTAAAGAGTTCTGTAGGTGTAGCTGACCTTGGTCTGCCTGGTGCAATCCTAAATTAGTGTAAATAGTTCTTGCTTACCTTAGTCTGTGTTCCACTGAGTTGAAAATCAAGTATTATTGAATCTTACACCAAAATGTCTTAGTCACCTAGTACAACTGTGTGTTATCCTGAATGTGGTTATAGGTTTCTACTGTTCCTTGAATGAGTATTTCACTATTCAGAAAGATGTACTTGCAGGTTGGTTTACTAAGTGATTCCTTAACCGAGTGTCACTGCGCAACTGCAAGGGTCTACTACCCTTGTATTAATAAAAGTAATCAAAGTAAATTATGGTTTTACTCCCCATGAATAGGTGTGTCCTATACCAAATGTTTGATAAGGTCTGATGTGCCTAGAAATACTGCTAGTGTCGTAAACAAGGTTTATGCTTTGGTGTGTGTACCTTCAAACAGTGTATTGTGTTTTTATAATGTCTTTATGACTCTATGACAATTTACTTACCACAAGACTTAACTTGGCCTAACTGTATTTATAATAAACCTTTATTTTTATAATACTTCTGGTTGCAAGTCTTTCTGTTGAACCCTCAGTATACTACAAGTTATTTGTACCTTCTTACAGCCCTCCCTCCTAAGATCAGCCTGGCTGCTCTGTCTACACTACCACATACTCGGGTGGTACAGCCGCATACTGGGGTCTTGTACTGTCTCAGTTGAATGGTTTTTACTAAGCCCTTATTTGGATTTCAGAAAAAACTGTCCACATAGGCACTGCAAGCCATACCTATTATCCGCTAAAGTCTACCACATGCACTCTCATGCTTGCATTGTAACCACAGCATAGCATAACCTTTAAGCTCAATGTTTATTACCAATGTGAAATGTACTCTGTAACTCGGTTTACATCTGTAAACACATTCCTATGCTTGTGTTCATGACTAAGTCTGCTGTAACAGCGCCACGATGCCCCAGGGCAGTTCTGTGCGCTTTATAAATGCAAATAAATAAAATAAAATTGCTTGCCTCCCCCTGCCAGAGACTTACCAGTCCCTCGATGGGTTCAGGAACTACAAAGACTAGGCTGACCTACAGCTGATTGTCTTCAGGAGCAGGTGACCTCATGTTATTCAGATAAACCCCTAAATACACTGGTGTGAACCCTGTGACAGCATGCCTGAAAAACATCTTTTAAAAAAACTGCAACACATACAAAATGCAGCGGCCAGACTCCTTCTCAAACTACCGAGACGAGAACACATCACACATGCGCTAAAAATACTGCACTAGCTACCAATAAAACAGTGAATAAAATTCAAATCCATGTGCATTACGCACATAGCTATACATAACCAAGGCACAGACTTCCTGAGAGACAAACTACGCCTACACCAGCCGGCAAGAACGCTCAGATCAAGCAACGATATGCGCCTAGAACGGAAACCCTATAACAAAAGAAATCTTGGAGCATCTTCGTTCTCTCACCAGGCACCGAAAACTTGGAATGACCTCCCAAAGAACATACGGAACACAAGAAACCACCTAGCATTCAGGAAACTGCTCAAATCCTGGCTCTTCATTGCGTAACTAAAAGACCACCCACAAGAACACCCACACCTCTTTTCGACGAACAAAGAGACCGACCGTGGCCCCACAAATCAACCAAACTGGATCAGAATACATGCCATGACAGTCCATAAAACATCTCGAGAGATAGTCACAAGAGGACGACACTACAGACCAAACACATAGTCAGAACAAGACGAAACCACTCAGCCGACTCTCCCACAACATCATGGCAAGTCCCACTCCGAAAGTTCAAGCAGACATTCTCGCCTAGATGGTGGGGTAAGAGGAGACCCCTACTCCCGCTCCGACACCAAAGGAGGGAGAATAGACACTCCAACCTCACTTTAGATGGCTCACTAAAATACTACAGTAGACTTAGCTCATTAGAGCACAACAGGCAATACATAGCGCAAAAAACAAATCTTTATCAGGTGTGGGCCTCATTCGCCTTGCAGGACTAGATTTGAGCCGTGTCTTGGGACTGGACTGAATTATTCAATTCTCTATGAAATCCAGCGAATAGGTTGCTATGCTCAGTTGGTTGTGGGCCTCTCCCCTACTGTGCAGGTCTCTCAAGCCTAGCCGTTTCCGCACCATGCAGGAACCCCAAGGCCCAGGCATTCAGCCATGCTGTGATTGGCTGCAAAGCGTTTAACCCACTAACCAAAGAAGCTCTAAACTTCCTACATACTTACACACTCAAACTAACGTGGAGTTCGGTGACGAGTTCAGTCTACCTCAGAACTCTGTGCATACCTCGAGAGGAGCTGCTGCAACGGTCTTTGTTTGGTGGACTGCTGCCCCTTTAACTCCTGGTCCTGCCTTTATATTCTACGTGGGAGCGCGGAGTTCGGTGACGAGTTCAGTCTACCGCAGTCCACCGAGGTTCGCTGTGTCCGCCTGCTTGCTCGCTTGTATATCCTTGGCGAGTAAAAGCAGTTGTCTCTAGTTGCTTGTAAACTGTCAGCGAAAACTGCGGCATGTCGCCCGAGAGTTTAAAAACTGGCCCTCAGCTACCACAGAGAACGTTAAAGGAGGTAAGCCAAGCTGATTTGATTGAACTTGAGGTTGACACAGATACTGTGGCGGGCATTGTTCCTTCCCTTGCCTCCTTGACATTAACACTATTAGGTGCCCTCGGAGTGCCGGCGCATGGACACACACCTGCCACAAACATTGATCCCAAAGTTTCTCTTGGTGAACATCCTGTCAGTTGTGAAGCGGAGCCGGCCGTCTTGCCCTCCCCGTCTGTGTATGTCGAAGCCAGTGAGGATGTACAGGGTTCCCCCTTCGAGTTTACAGAATCCGACTTACTCGCAATCAATCTCCCAAGTGTTTTGGGCCAGGTGGAAGTGATGGTGCAGTCTCCTCTGTCTGCTAGGCAGAGTAACTCAAGCGACATGGGGGAGCCGTGTGTCGCACATGTTCTATGAACTACTTTCACACCAAGAATCCTGCCAGCGGTGGGTTCGCCATCGCAGTACGGGGCGAGTATGGCTGGTTATTTGGATGCAACTGAAAAGAGACATGGGGAGAGGAGGCATATTGATCCTCTAAGATCTACATTAGGAAAAAACATAGTGCAAGACACGGTAGAGAGCCGAAAGGCTAACTTGGTTGCTGTGCCAGAGATCGATTTGAACCAGACGCAGCTGCATAGGCTGAAAGCTATTACTACAGAAATGTCAAAAAGTAAGTCCCTTCCTGATGCCGTCCTTACCGAAATTTCAGCACGTGAAGTACGGCTAACAGCGAGACTAAAAGCCGATTTCCTGGCCATGTATGACCGATTAAATTACAGTTTCTTGCAAAACCAACATACGCCAGCAAAGATGATGGAGTCCAAAAAGAGTATTTCCTCAGCAAAAGCATGTGGCAAGACATCTGAGCCCTTGTCCAAGGCAACGTTTAACACGGCACCTCCATTAAGACCCTTTGGAGACAGAGTCTCTAATCGTCAAGGAAGTAGAGAAGAGAGCCACGACAAACGATTCTAACGTGGCGAGTTTGATATCTGAGCACTCTATCACTAGCTCCCCTGAAGAAGTGGCTTCAGAAGAAGGAAGAAATGACCAACCCTCTAAAAGCTCTTTATCAACGGCGGCTGGCATACAAATCCACAACAATGTGCTTGCTGCAACATAGATTGCTCTATTGCCCTTTATGAAGCTTTATGAATCGTTGCATGACGCTGTTCGCGACCAAACAAATAATTGCGCAAAGACTTGATCATGAAGCTGAAATCTCTCTAAAATGGCAAAATAGATTGTGATCTTGCCCAACAGTCGCATGGAGATCAAGCATCTCTAACTGAAGCTGTAATTGAATGTACTAAATGGATGCGCCATAACATAACAAAAATGTGTTGAATGTGACGCTCATGATGCCCTTTTAAGACCTACAGCAGTTTCAGAAGTAAAATCATCGTCTTGCAAGGCAAATAACACCTGCCAAGGGATCGATGGGGTACCCAGCAGTGGAGTGGGTCCAGAGTGCCCGATATGTCAACTAATAGCCCCCCTAAAGGCATCTACTAGACCTCAAAGTGAGAACTCAATGATTAATAAAGTTGGGGACAGTCACAAGCTCCCAGGCAATATTCCAGCTATGCCACAGCAGATTGCCATAGACGAAACAAGAAAGGGGGGAGCGTTACCTGCTATACCTGAGCAGGGCTTCGCAAGCGGCGATAAGCTGCTAGTGCCGAGGGTGTCAGCTGTGGAGCTGGGCTGTCTAACAAAGAAACTGTCGTTTGGGATTTTCAATAAAACTACCCCAGAGCATGCAAATGATCATCAACTACCTCCACAAAATGGTAGTCTAAAAGTACAACAAAGACGCCCAAATCAGAAACAGGTGGCCAAACGTGCATGAACAAGCGGTGCAAAAAAATGTATAGAGAATCTTGCAACTCCTCCTCGCCCAAAGAAATTTTCTTGTGCCGAGAAAACTAATGAGGCAATACAAAATTCCACTAACAATTATGGAATACAAATTTTGACACAAAACTGTGCAAAAAGAAATAGAGATGCCTTTGAAGTTGAAGACAAGCAAACTCTGAAGCTTCGAGAGTTATGCAAGTACTCTACTTATTCGATTGATGATGATGTAGAGGTTGCCTCCTCCATTGTGGTGGAAAGTTCCTCTACTGCTATAGACCAAGGAAAGGCAATCATGCCCAAGCCTGCAGAGTTGAACGTGGCCGTTCCTCGAGGTGGTGGCCCGGCAAAAAAGCAAAAAGTGATGACGCTTTCTATGCCGTTGGCTGATAAGGAAACAAAGGCACAGAGTAAACAGGTGAGAGTTTCTCCTATCCGTGAAAATGTCCTGTGCGAAACACTTAACCCGAAACACACGAGAGCTCAAGCTGAAAAACTTGAACGTCGTTCAAACGATTGGTGCAAAAAACAAATCTCAACAACAGACCATGGTTTATGGAGAGTTCAGATTAAAAACATCTTGCCTGAACAAAAAGAGGTGAATTTGAACAGACGGAATATATTAAAACTGCTTTATTGCATTCCAACACTTCGTGCGACAAAATCGGACGACATTGCAGTGGTTGAATATATGTCCGAAGACCATCTGGACTGGGTCAGGCTACATCTGAAATCGCGGTCCTTAATGACGGCTATAAAGGAAGCCGCCGAGGATCTTTTGTTCTTTGGTTTTGAAGTTCATTGTGATGACGACCAAGATGAAGAAAGAGAAAATTGTTCGCCAGTGGAGCTAACCGCAAATGAATTAAGGAGGAAAGATTTATGGGCCCAGATGAGCTTCAAACGCACACCGAGTTCGAGGGCCTTACCCCATAACAGCCATTAGCATAGGGTGGAAAATACTGACTTTCCTCACCAGCTATTGTTGTGGAACACGTGTGGATTCATACACCTCTTTCAAGAACAATGGCAACTTCTGGCCCATAGCTCCATAATGTGTATGCAAGAAACATGGCTACGCGAATGTCCAGTATGTGATGGCTATACAGTTTTTCTCAATCCTGCTGGCAAGAATTTATTCGGGCGTCCATTCTCAGGTCTCGTCACACTGGTTAAAATTAGTATGGAATGGAAGATTTTATCTTCAAAAAATCTGAATATGTTTGTGCAAGCCACGACGATTCAAAAGAGTCAGTCTACAAGTCCACGGGATAAAGTGCTCTTGATAGTCAATTTGTACTGGAACCCTGCAATGATCTCACAAATTGTCTTCATTGCAGCGGTAATGTCCGCAGTTGACGAGTGTCTATCTTTTAATGATCCGATAATTTTGATATTTCAATTATGATTGGGTAAACAACGCAATGAAAAAGTGCAAAACTTCTGAAATTATATTGGGCGATATATCAACTGATCGAGGCACTCGATGGATAAACAAGATTTCCCGGAGAGACTGTTCTATGCTGAAATGATGTACACGAGGCAACATCCCCCCCAGGCTATACCTGGAACCGGGGAACGAGCAAGAAGACACTCGATTACATCTGGGCGTCCAGAAATTTCTTTGCCCAAATCATAAGCCTAAAAGTATTAAAGACTGATGAGAGCGATCACGATGCGCTGGTGTTGTCTTGGTTAAAGGCACCAAAAAATCAGTATAACAAATATAGTGCCAACATTACAGTAAACAGAGCTAATAGACTATGCATGAATGCTCCTCAGTTGGCCCTGATGACATCGACCTTCCTACAGACCAACTCGACCATCCCAAAGATAAACTATTCCATTTTGTTGCAACAATACAAGGTGTTTAATAAAACCCATAATGGTAATGTGATCGAATTGAACCACCCTTACAGTGCGGCAATAGGGAGAGCAAAGAAAACTATGAGATGATCTACGACTCTTGAAACAAAATCGTGCCAGCAACAACATTGACTTAATAAAATCTCGGCGCCAGCAATATCGAAATTGGATAAAATCCTTCAATATGATTAGAACTCAAGATCAAGCGAACAAATGTTAAAACTAATTCTACAAAAAAAAGCAGACACATTTGGGAGATTATCAACACAGGCAGCGTGAAACACAAATACACAATGTCAAATGGTGTGAATGGGGCTACATGTGTGGAACACTTCTCGAAGGTGTTTGACGACCATAATTGTATTGTTGTCCCAAAACTGATCTTGAACTTCTTAAGGTGGAATGTGGCCGACTCTGTAGACGATATTGAATGGGCTATTCAAAAGCTAAAGTCCTCACGAGCGGTTGGTCCTGATGGCATCTCTAATGTGATGCTAAAAGCCCACAGTGCCTTGTGGGCAAACTTCATGGCCGTCCTCTTTGAAAGAATTGTCCCCGAGAAATTGCTGCCTGAGTCTTGGCTGAAAGCGGTTGTGCCCATTTTTAAAAAGGGCAATCGGGACGATCCCAACAACTATCGCCCGATTGCCCTTTTAGACACAATTGGCAAAGTGTTTGCATCCTTACTTCAGAAACGGCTGGCGAAATGGGCCTAGGAAGTGGCAGCGGTTGATTCACGTCAAACAGGATTTACGAGGGGTGTAGGTGTAGAGCTCAATCTGGTCCTTTTGAATAGTTTGAAGCTTGATACTCTGAAGCGAAAAAGAACGTTGTTCATAGCCTTCATAGACCTGAGTCAGGCGTTTGACAGCATTAACCGTAACTTACTATGGATGAAACTCAATGCCTGGAATTGCCCTAGTGAGTTGCTTTCTCCGCTGATTGCTCTACACTCAAAGACATCAATCAGAGTACGGCTAAACGAGCAAGGTGACCTGTCTGATTAAATCTACACAAAAAGAGGAGTAAAACAAGGCTGTCCTCTGGCGGCACAACTATTCAAGCTATTCATCTCTGACCTGCCGTTGTCTTTAACTGGCCGAAGGGTTTTCCCTCCGTTAGTAAATGGGCACCAATTAAGTTGGGCAATTTACACAGATGATATCGTGCTAATCGATTCTACCCCAATCGGACTTCAGAGTCTGCTTAATGCATTACAAGATTACTGCATACAAAATGATTTACGGATCAACACGAAAAAGTCTAAGATCATTGTGGTTGGTCAAAGCAGCTCCAAGAAATCTAACAACTTCTCCTGGAGGATAACAGATGATAATCTTGAGGTGACAAATAGCATTCGGTATTTAGGTGTACTATTTAACTATTTAACACCTCCATACGTGAATGGGATTGGACGCAAGACCTGTTGGTCCGTATGCAGATGTTTGCGTTGCAGGGGGCAAAATTGCACGCAGCCTATGGAAAATTTACTCTTAGGCCAGTATTATCATTTTACCTCCAAAAAGTGGTTCCAGCGATAACGTTTGGAAGTGAAACAGGTTGGAATATCCCACACGAGTTGTGGGATAGGTTAGAAGGTAAATTCTGGCGTAAGGTCTTAAGATTACCGGAAAATGTGTTAATTACTGCAATACGGTATGAGCTATGTATCGATTCTCTTTTTGGTACTGTTCTGTGGAAGTCAGTGTCTACTCTAAGAAAAATGCGCTTGAATCCAGTTGCTAAACCTTATGAAATCCTGCATTCAGTTTCGACGCACCCTTCTGCTTTCTTGTTGAATGAGTGGAGCGCAAGACTGACGCAAGTATTAGATCATGCGGATGTTTCCTTAGAAACTGTGCTGTTACGACCTCAAGAAGCAATAAAGAAACTGCGGTTAAGGAACTGGATATCAAACGAGGAAAAGCGGAAGAAGCTTGCAACATCGCTTGACTTGGGTAGTGTCTTGAATAAACTTGATGTGCTACCCAAATATCTGGAGCAATTTCCATCTAGCTATCACTGGAACATGTTCCTGCGTTTACGTCTTAAACTCTACTATACCAAGGAGATTCAAATGATGAAGCGAGACCCGCATGTACATGACTCACTGTGCCGGTTTTGTAACCATGATGTAGAATCTGTGAGACATTTAATCACTGAATGTGTGGCGATCACAGGTCAGCGCTCCTTGTATTTAGCCCATTTTGCACCGCTGTCTGGAAACATGGAAGCATGGTGGAGTTATTTGATCGGAGGATGCAATACTCAGTTAACCTGTGCCACAATAAATGTTATGGATGGTCTGATTTTAAATAACGAGGAGCAGTAATATTTAATAATGTCAGAAATAAAATGACAAACATCTCAGATGGATGAATTAGAAAGATCTAATAAGTGATTTTTTTCTGTACGGATGAACTGTAACTTAAAGTTTTTTTCTGTATTAAAACTAATGTTACAATAAAAAAATTAAACAAAATAACACAACCACCTCTCAGACCGCAATCCGCAAGCACTTCACCACACCGTTACAACACATAAACCGCAACACCACACAAGGACTGACATCGCCCGATACTCGCACCAAAAGCTCAGCACCTGGTGTATAGTTGAAGCTGCCAACAGAACACCACTTCTCTCACTATCCTACTCCCTCTTCACCCTACTAACCCATCCCACCTTCTTCTTTTCAGATCTGCCAGAGCGCCTAGGGACCAACGCCGTTGCGCGGTACCAATATCTTTTAACATTTAACATCTCTGGCACCTTCTGTCTGTGCCTTCCTTCTTATAGTCTATTGTACTAGTTACTCCAATAGTAGATCTGTGACTTCACTCTTATTGGCAAACGCCTAGGTACATTTCTGTTAGGCAAAGTTTGCATGCAGTACCCTTTGGGACAACTAGACACAACTATGACTACAGGTGTAAGCAAAACCAACCTTTGGTATAAGTCTGTACCACAAAGTTTTTGGTAGCGAGCTGAGCAGCCAAGCGTATCTCAAGAGGGAATGTGAGCTGTAATAATGATACACAGAGGTCTATAATCACAAGTATTCAAATAGACTCTTATACTCAAGGTTTCTTGGTAAAACACTTTTTATTCTAGTAGTCAGTTAGAAAACATTCACTAAAAGGAGGCAATCAATATCACACAAAAATATACTACAACACTTCACACTATCTGGTTCTGAGGCATTTAAACTACTTTGAAGTAGGAGCAAAAAGGCATAAGTTAATAAAACGAATAGTATAATTATTCTTAAACAGTGCAAATAGTTTGAGTTCACCAGAGGAATTGTTCCAATGCAATAGGTAGGCCAAAGTCAATGGGCTAGAGTCTTGTAGAAGTAAAAAACGGTTCTGGTAGTTAAACGGAAAAGACTTTGCCACAGTTCTCAGAAGTAGTTCATAGAAGAAAGCTTCATATTTCAGGTCACAAGCTGACTAGGCCTGCAAGTTGCCAAAGTTTCACGCACTTTCGCAGTGAGCTGTAAATTCTCTCCGTAAGGTTTTCACAGTACCTTATTTTGAAGAAAAAGATGCAGCTGAGGACTTCTGTTCCTGGCAGTTCCTGCAGATCTCGCTGTTCCTGAGCCTCAGTCGTGGGGGCAAGATGGAGGACGTCGGGGGACTCCTGCACTGCACGGGGACTGGTCACAAAGCTGGCAAACTGGCAAATCTTCGATTCTGGTAGCTGTCATCAAGCACACAAACTGGTGTTCTTCTCCCTGGCTATTCGGTTTCCTGCAGCACTCTGAGGAGAATACAACCAGCTCCGAGAATGATATCCGGTAGCTTACGAGTTGATTGGTCCCACCAACTTAAAGGAAGAAGTCGTCCTTGAAGGGCTTCTCTGTCGAGAGGAACTTTGCGATTCGGACCTGCAGCAGGGCTTCACCGGGAAAAACAACGGTCCATGAGTTGCAGCAGCCCTCCTCTTCCAGCTTGTCTTCGGTTCTTTCGTTCCAGTGGTCGACTCTGCCTTCCAAGCCAAGAGACTCGCCTTTTAAACAGTTTTCTCCCATTCATTTCAGCCTAGCTGCCACTCCCCAGTAGGATGGCTGTCCTTGCCGGACAGTCAGCCAGCCAATCACGCCAGAGTGCATTTGGGTCTCCCGGGAGAATAAGCACAGGGAGTTTTGGGCACCTCCCTCACACCTGCCCACCCCAGACACTCAGACGACAGAGGCGGTCTTCAGTCCTGAAGCCCGCCAAAGGCATAGGAACAAAGGGACCAAACCTAGTTTGGCGTGCAGAGACAAACTCTAGAAGGACCTTTCCAAAAAGAAATGGGGGACAAAGAAGACCGGTCCTGTTTAAACAAAGGAGGCTCAGACGCCATCTTGAAAAACATGGCTCCCACGATTTAACGCTACCGGTGTTCGTGGTTGGGAAAAATCATGGTAGTTCGTTGTAAAACCACTGCCACCAGCCATATCGAGAGGAAAGGGTAGCATTGGACTGCTACATGAGTTTCGAGATATAGGGGATACTAGGTAACCCCTCCAGCACTCTATTGTAAGATAGTGTGTGCTGGGTCTAGGAATTTAAAAAGATTAGTAAAGTCAATTTAACTTTACTTTTTCTTGGAAACAGTAGTTTATCCCAGAGAAGGTATCTAAACCTTGGGACAGCCTAAAAGGCTCTGTGTCACTGCACTGAGGGTGCTGTGTAACACACATGAAAATAACATGCCTATGGAGTTGTCTAAAACTCCATAATCAAAGAACACAAGAGTAAAACGCACATCAAAATACATGAGAGAGTGGGGAAAAAAGGCTCACACTCTCTCCAGGTAAAAAAATCAAGTCCTCAAAATCCAGCAAAGTTGCTGGGGGTCTCTAAGTTGAAGGGAATTTGCACATTTCTGAGAATTCTCCCTAACAATTTGACTGTCAACCAGTAGTTTCACAGATGTCCTTAGTATCCTCTCAGTAATTTAATTAGAAGTCCAAATGCTAATATAATAGTTAGCTACTCTCAATTGCAATACAGGGCCTTTGATCATCCATTAACTAATTCTCGCAAGGTACAAGGGGTTTCGTTATCCTAGTTAATAAGGACCATGCTCATCTTGAGGCATCTGAGCCACCCCTTCAAGAACATTCTAGTCGCTTTGCTCAGCAGCACACAGCCCAGGTTTAGGGGATGTGAGAGTTTGGGAAGACTTGCTTTCTGTGACCAGAGTGCCCTGCCATAGAGCTCTCGAAGCACAGAACCTGCAGCACAAGCAGAGTTGGTGGGGCTAGGAGCGCTGACTGGCAACAAGTCCCCTTGGCAAACCAAAGAAACACAAATGCAGCTTCAACTAAATACCTCCAGTGGTGCCTGTTCTGCAAGGGCCCATTTATTGTGGTTGAGCAAAGACCGTGAAGGCTAAAGTTTCCTTTCCCTGTTCACTTTATTTGCACCTTTTGATGAATCTGCTCAAAAAGACCAACAAGATTGTATCACTATTGCTTATAAACTGAACTCTCTGCATACGTAATGCCAAAGGCCTTCAACATCTCTCTTTCTGTAACATCCATTACTACATTACTTTGAGAGTGCAAGGGTTTTTATGGTATTACCCAAATTGTTCGAACACAATCGTTTGAACGAACAATTGACCTAATTTCAAGGGTCCGAATGGACCTTTTCACAATTGACCGAATATGTGTATATATATAATGGGGTTGGGTGGGAGTTGCGGGGGGGTTTTCCCCGCATATATGTAACAATTGACCTTCAAAATTCGGTCAATTGTGAAAAGGTCAATTGTCATTCGAGCAATTGTGACTCGAACAATTGTATACAACCGTTTTTATTTGTATTTTTTTATAGGCCCTAGGGCTGTCCTTCTCTCACATCTCCCATGGGATTTCCTCCCTAACCCAGACATTGGTAAACCTGGTTAGTGCTGCCAAACGGTAAAGCCTAATGGCGGACTTTGACTATTGATGGCTCCCTAGGGGCAGACTATTTAAACTCCCTCAGGGACCTGCTAGCTTTCCCTACCCTAACCAGAGTTTAGTGTTGTAATGGGAAGGTGGATAGTGCCTTGCACTTGCTCTGTGGTATTCAGGCTACTTCAGTCACGTCTATTCACCTGTTCTCTTAAACGCTTACTGACCCTCCCCCGCTTACTTCTCCATCGCTCAGATGTTTCACTCCACCTACTCTCGCCTCCACTCTTTGATGTTACCACTCTTTCCACTCCACTACTCCCCCTCGCTGCTACTATTTCTCCTCCCGCTACCACACTCCCTTCTTGCACTACTACTTTCCTGCTTCCAATACTACTCTCCTCCCATCCCTACCACTCAAACACACTCCTTTCACCCAGTACCATTCACTTTACATGCACTCCTTGCACTAACTTCCTCTTCTCACTCACCACAGAACCACACACAAAGTGCACAACTATGTTCACTCCTAAGCCAATTTCCCACCTGCTCCAACATTCTCCTCTATAACCCCTGCGCCTCCCTTCCTTCTGTTGGTCTCTTGATCCTCCTCTACCTCCACTGCTGACCTCACCCAGATAACCCACACCTCCTGCTTCCTGTTTAAATTTTCCTCCCTCTGTGCTAATTGGAGAGTTTTCTTTGGCCGATTTGGACCTGTCTTTCCCACCTAGGATATGTATGTGTATGGAGAAGTCTTCAAAAAGGGGCTAGGACCCCCCCACTTTCTCTGCGTGGACTGCTCGTGTAATGGCCGTAGTGGCGTAGGAAACTCCATGTTCAAGTTTGTGTTTCGCAGTCTGCTCCCCACAACCTCTCATTAAGTTTGGAGAATAGTTCTTGGTGATCTAAGGGACTGCTGTATTCGGATGTAGACTGGCCGGCAGAGTCTGCCAGTCCCACGAGATGAGTTTCCACATTGAAGCAGTGCGTGGCTGCAGATTTTGTGTCCCTCTCTTTTGCTAGACTGCTGCTGCGATTGGGTCTCTGCGGCTCCGTTTGTCTTTGCCTGCTAGTTCTGTTGGTCCGTCGGGCTGGTTTTCTGGTTTTCTCTTCCTCGCTCTCATCCTTCGGCTTGGCGGTATCTGCAAACGAAAGAAAACACTGGCGAGCATTTGTGTTAGGGAGTTTTACACAAGTTCCTGTCTGTGACAGAACTTGGAAAAACCCACCTTAGGTGACAGGGTTGTGCCCTTTAGGTTTAGTCTGAACTACCCAAAGGTTTGGTAGCAATACCTGAGCAACCAGGCTTAGTTCAGGTGGGATAAGGACTGTAGTGGGGCACACAGTACTTAGAGCATACAATTGGTTCAAGGAAACACTAGCATTTATATAATAATATTTATATATTCTATACACACTAAGGCTTTAGAAAATAAGTCATATAAGTACTATCCACACAGTAGAATAAAAGGTAGCACACTTTAAATAAAAAATGGAAAGCAACACAAAAGATAGTGAAAACTACCAATACTAATAAGCAAACTTCAATTAACTCTTGCAACTTTAGTTAACTCTTTCTTAACCACTCTTCAAAAGTCCAACCCTATACTTACATATATACAGTTAACAATTGCATAATCGGATGAAAGGAGGGAGATGCGTCCTGGTTCAGTATGTTTAGGTGGCGGCTGTCTTCAGCCAAGACATCAACTTGGAGCGGAAGTTTTGGTAGGGTAAGTCCATTCTAAGAGTGGGTGGTAGGGAGTTCCAGTTTCGTCGCTTTCACTGGAAAGCTGTTGCCTCCTATGGTAGAGCGTTTGTAGTTAGGGACGGAGAGGCAGTCTCTATATGCTAACCTTGTCGGTCTCGAGGATGTCAGTCTGTGAAATCTGTCTGTCAAGTAGATGGGGGCTGCGTTATTAAGGGACTTGTGGTGAGTGAGGCAGTTTTAAGGGAGAATTTGTCTTTAATGGGGGTCCAATTGTTCTGCTGGCTGTATACTGTTATGTGGTCTCTTCTGGAGATGTCCAAAGCAGCTCTAAGTGCATTATTCTGGAGGGTTTGAAGCTTGCTAGTAATGGCTTTGGAGGATCCAAGATAAAGCGTGTTACAGTAGTCTAAGCGGGATAGTATGAGGGCTCTGGCCAAGGTTAGGCAGCTAGTGACTGATGGCTGTGCGGATCAATTTGCACGTGTAAGCCGTGGAGGAGGCTAGTGAGTTCACTTGTCTATTAAAGGAGAAGTTGGAATCCAAGTAGAAGCCCAGTGTTTTGACTTCATGTCCCACTCTGATGGTGTTACCATCAATCATGAAGGAGTAAGCCCGGCTTAATTTCTTTAGGCTGGCAGTGGTACCCAAGGTGATGAGTTCAGTTTTATCATCATTCAGGCATAGACCGTGGGTGGCCATCCATGCCTGGATGATGATCTAAACCCTATTCACCAAGGCCAAATCCTTTCCATAATCTCCAGAAAGCGGAAGGAGGATCTGAGTATCATCTGCATAGTTAGTGTAGGTGATACCGAGATGATCCAGATTATCGAAAAGGGGCTTGGTGAATGGTATACAGTGTAGGGGAGACACAGGAGCCCTGAGGTACGCCACAGGTGATGGGTATAGGGTCTGCAGCATCTATGGGCGAAAAAACCCTCATGGTTCTGCCATCGAGGAAGGATCTAATCCATGTAATGGCCTCGGGGGAGAAATGGGCAGCCGTGTAGTTGTTGGGTGCA
This sequence comes from Ambystoma mexicanum, assembly GCF_040938575.1. NCBI lineage: Eukaryota > Metazoa > Chordata > Amphibia > Caudata > Ambystomatidae > Ambystoma > Ambystoma mexicanum. The sequence goes on along the minus strand of NC_090931.1, from coordinate 184,094,105 downwards.
AAGGACAGAGTGATCGACCAGGTCGAAAGCTGCAGAGAGGTCAAGGAGGAGTAGTTACGCTGCTTGGCCATTGTCTCTGAGCAGATCGATCTGTGTTTTAAGGTCGATGAGAGCTGTCTCAGTCCCATGTTGGGGTCGGAAGCCTGATTGTCTGGCTCCTAACAGGTGGTGTTCTTCCAAGTGCTTCTGTATTTGAACATAGGCTACCTTGTCCAGGATTTTCAGGAGGAACGGTACCGTTGTTATGGGTCTGTGATTAGTGGGGGTAGCTGGGTCAAGAGTAGTTTTTTATTTTAGTAAAGGTAGAGCCCAGGATTGTTTTAGATTAGTTGGGATGGACCCAGTGGCGAAGGAGGCATTGATTAACTTTGTGATAAATGGGGAGAGGTCACGGGCAGCGTCTTTTATAAGCTGAGCTGGGCATAGTTCTCCCTGGCAGTTAGAAGGCTTCAGTGACAAGATGATTTTCTCGACTTCGAGGATGGTCACTTTTGTGAAATTGAATCGGGTATGTTCACTTGTAGTCTGCTTCTCTGGTAGCTTGGACAGGGCAGGGTTATTCAAAGATGCTTTTTTGCAGGACATTTTATTTTGTAACGTGGCGATTTTGTTAGCTAAGGCATTTTGGATGTTGGTGCACCAGTTCTTATCCTTGATGCAGTTGTCTGGTGGTGCTATAGGGGTTTCCACTTCTTTCAGAATAGAAAATAGTTCCTTCATGTTTGAACTGCCTTGGGAGATGCGGGAGTCAAAGGATGTGCGTTTGGCTAAGATGATTTCTTTTTTATACATGGCTGCTAGTTTGGTGAATTTGATTTTGTTGGCTACTGATGGGTCTCTTTTCCAAATAGTTTCACAATTTCTTTTTTTCTGTCTTAAGCTTTTGAGGAATGGTGTGTACCAGTTCAAGTGTGTTTTGGGCTTGCTTGACCTAAGTTTGATAGGGGCGATTAAGTCCAGGGAGGTGGACATAATTTTATTATATTCCTCGACTAGGCTCTCAGGATTCAGGTTGTCAGGGAGTGAGTTAAGTGTGGGGAGAAGGTTGGGGATGAGTCTCTCCGCCGTGATGCTCTTTTTGTTTCTCGTGAGAGTGGGTGGGGCCCTACTAGACTGCATAGGAGGGGGTCTGGTGGTGGACAGCAGGAATGATTTGTCGGTCGAGGCTAGTGGAGAGATGTCAGTGATGTTAGCTAGGCAATTATAGTCAGCCACCCAGTCAAGTATTCTCCCCTTGTCATGGGTGGGTTGTAGGCTTCTTTGAGTAAATCCTAATTCAGTCAAGGTGTTCAGCGTGGTGATGGCGGCTTGGTCGTCGGGGTCGTTGAAACCCAAATTGAAGTCTCCCAAGGTGAGCACCTGTGTAGAGTTTTTTAGGTTAGTCGATAGGATAGTGTTAAGATCCTCATCGAATGTACCTAATGGGCCTGGAGGGCGATAGATCACATGGATGTTAAGGGTTTGGGTGTTGGTAATGGGAACTTTGGCTGAGAGTAGTTCGCAAGACGAGACGCTGATGGTGGTAGCTACTCTAATAGTAAGGCTACATTTATGAATGATGGCAACACCGCCTCCTCTGGAGTTAGGTCTGTCTTGTCTCAAGATAGTGTAATTATCAGGGACTGCTAGCATAAGCATGGGGCCTGCTGCCGGATGGAGCCAGGTCTCTGTAATGGCAAGGAGGTCTAGGTCTTCATTAATAATTAAGTCTGCAATTTCAGTTGCGTGAGCTACTAGGGATCTGGCGTTGATTAACGCTCCCTTGATTTGGGGGCTCGCTGCAGGTGTAGTGGAAGTAGAGGCTGACAACTTCTATATGGGTTTAGTATTTCTCTGGTTAGTGGGGTGAGGTGGGTATTTTGTAAGGTGGTTCAGAGATGATTCAAGTTTGAAGTTGGTGGGGTTGGTGGGAGTGGTGCTAGGTCTCGTGGTGGGCAAGGAACGGGAGAGTGGCTCGTGGATTTTGGCTAATCTAGCTCCCAGTCTAGTATTCCTGTCTTATGGTGGGGCAGGGGATGCTAACTAGTGGCACAAAGGGTGCCTCACTTATCATTGGCGATATGCCGTTGGATGAGATGGAGTTAGGTAAGGTTGTGCACGTGGTAGTTGGAAGTTGAGGCAACATGTTGGGCAGTATGATGGTGACTAAGAGGAGCGGGGAGCAGGCAAGGCAGTTAATAAGCAGGGGAGGCATGCTAGTTAAAATCAAGGATGCAAAAGTAATCACAGTTCACCTCTTATAGAATTCACGCTAGAGTTAAAATGCATATGCCGGGAGTGCTCGCCTAGATACAGAATTCACGCTAGGGCTAAAATGCATGTGCAGACAGGGCTCACCTAGATACAGAATTCACGCTAGGGTTAAAATGCATGTACAGACAGGGCTCACCTAGGTACAGAATTCACACTGGGGCTAAGGTGCATGTGCAGGCGTTAGTGGTTTGTAGCATCAGGCTGCAGGCCATTATTGTGTGTAACAACATGAGTTTAACATATCTGGTAGAGTTGGGTGCGTAGTAACCATGTGTTGTGCTGTGGGGCTAAGCAAGTGTCACACATACTGAAGCAAATATTTGTAGTTAGAACCAGAAGGGAGATAATTCAGAATGGACATAGTCACCCAGATTCGATTTTGCAGAAGGTAATGAACATGGTCCCAATGGGACTCACGGTGTCCTGGAGGGGGTGCAAGTAACAGCTTAACTACAGCCCTCCAAGAACATCTGAGCAACACAAGACGACCATGGTAGGTACCTTGGCTTGGAACAGTACCTTATCAATGAAGAACTTGTTGCAGCAGGTTGGTTTCCATAGTGAGACGACAGTTGTCCCGGTTCTGGTTTCTTGGCCTGGATTACTGAAAAAGGAACTTTGGAGTGAACGAACGGATGCACTCGAGCAGTGGGATGCCCAGCAGTGCATCTTTGCGGCACTGGTGCTTTGAAGCCCTTCACAGGCTTTGATTCACCGACCATAGTCGTCCGGAAGTCTTTTCTTCGGTTCTCAGTCATCAACTCAGCGTAGGGGACTTCAAGGAGTGGAAAAGTGTAACTGCAGCACCAGAAGGATGTCCACAAGGTTTTAGCCGGTCCCGCGCTTCACACAAGGTTGCACCACAAAATGGAAGAGGTCCCAGGGTATTGGTGGTTTGCAGCCCGAGAAGGCTGTTGTTCTTTGTGGGATGCCGCAAAATGCAGGTGGTCTTCAGACTGGTTAGGCCCACGAGCCCAGAGGAGGAAGTAGTCTTCAAGAGATCTTCCCTGTCGCTCTGAATTCGGGGTCGGGTCTTCAGCGGTCACTCACAGCTCTGGCGGTCGCTTGGAAATTCCTGGGACATCCTTCAAATTCCTCTGGATCTTCAGTCCAGTGGTGGACTCTGAGGTTCAGCTCCAGAACGCTCGCCTTTTTTGCAAGAAAACTGGCAGAGCCCACCAATCAAGCCTCTCAAGCAAATGTGGGGGGCGATGTTCCGGGGGGAAGCTAGCCTCCCAGTTCAAAATGGTTCCAGGCAGGCACACTGCAGGACAAAGACCAGTTACCTTCCCCACTACCTGTCCTTTCTGGCACTCAGAGCACCTTGGCAGGCTTTCCAAGGGAAGCCCACCAAAAACAAGACCCATCAAGACCTGATAGAAGGCGGCTCAAGTAAGTACAAGTCAGCATGACTCTCCTTTAATTATAAATTAACTGGTCTGATGGAGATCACAGGGAAACTCCTTGTAAAGATACTGCACAGAGAAATAGCAGATTAGGCAGAGCAAAAAACAATGACTCCATGGACACATACAAAATACACAGCCATGTTGCGAGACTTATCCTTGGCCTCAAGCCCATAGAACGTATCTCTGCTCTGAAATCCCTTCACTGGCTCCCGGTTGCTGTAAGGATCAAGTTCAAGACCCTCTGCATCGTCCACAAGGCTTTCTGGGGCTGGGGCCCTTACTATCTCCAACTCTCTCTTCAAAAGTACCTTCCTACAAGAGCCCTCCACTCGTCTGCTTCCAGTTCTCTGCGGATGAGTCGCTTCTCCAAGCAGAGACTGGGTGGTAGATCTTTTCTCTGCAGGTGCCTCCCTCTGGAATGGCCTCCCTCCGCCTTGAGCTGGATCTCCTTAAATTCTGGAAGCTCTTCAAGACCTTCCTCTTCTCCTCTTCCTTCTCTCTGCCTCTCTTCTGCTAACCTTTCGCTTTCTCCGGCACCGCTATGCTGACTGGCTGCTTGGTGTACCTCTGAGTCATACAGGACACCAAGACAACCTCCCCACCCTACCAATCCAGTTCCACTGCACTTGCCTGTTGGCTTTCCTGTGCACCTATTGCTGCGCACTTGCACGATATGATATGATAGGTCATTTATAACCAGCTTAATACCGAAAGGTTTCTAAGCGCGGACCCGGGGATCGAACCTGTTGTGCTCCATATCGTCTTGCTTCTAAGGAGTGCAGGAGTGCACGTTGCCCCTGAGCTATCCTCCCGAGACAATCTAAATGATACTAGGCCTAGTAAGATTGTTTGTCTTGTTTTCTTTTGCCCCACACCCCCTCCCCCCTAACCCTCCTTGCCTGGTTGTGCCTTGAAAAACGTGGGTATAGGTAGGTGCATTATAAATAACATAATCAATGTACAGGGCTTAAAGTACAGCCACCATTTTAGGCAAATGGCAAAACCCATGTGTTCCTACTGAAGCTGCAAAGACAGCCTGCTTTATTTATATATAAATCATATGCATTCAGCCAGTGAGGCTTTACATATAACAAATTATACAGTGAAAATACACCTTCCATCACTAATCCATGCATAATAAAACAATAAAGCCCGCTTTAGAAGCACACAAAAAGTCATGCAAAAATTTACACTCCCAGCAAGCCTGTCAGATGAAATTCTAACAGTAACTAAAAGTTACTGAAATAGTAAGGAAGGGGAGGAAATGTTTCGCCTCAGCGCTCCACATAAGGTGGTGTGTGCTGATCTCACAAGATAAAATACAGGAGGGACAGAAGGGTGTCCGCCTGCCCCGGTAACTGTAGCTAACTCGGATAAAATTAAAAGGAAAGCTCAAGGAGATTCCAGCAACACTGCACAGATGGTGCTGTGGCAATAGTAAAAGGTAGATGCTAGAAAACATGGAGGCAAGCATAGCTCCATTAAAGTGCATCAAAAAGGGATAAAAATGGTTCCCAAGTACAGAGTAAAGGACTGAGAGTGTGATATAAGGGTCCCACTCACTCAGTAGAGCCAGATAAAAGCCAAGATTCCAGCAAAAGGTGATGGAGGACTCACAGGTGGAGAGAATTTCACTCAAAAAGGAAATCTACTCTAACAATTTGTACTTGTAGCCCAGGCTAGAGTCTGCATGCAAGCATGCTGGCACAATGAGCAAGCAGAGCCTGGCCACAGGAAAGCAATGTCTCAAGTATACATAGGAAGGGGCGCAACAGTACAGAACTCACTGAAGTGTTGTTGAGAGCCGTACCCCATTGCTCTCCTCCTTTCATTGTTCTGTGATGACATGCGCTTCTCTGCGTCACGTGACACAGCGTTGCATGCGCAGGCTGTATGCATCGTTGCGCTAGTGCACTTGGGAGATGTAGTGCTGAGGGTGCTCTTCCAGGGAAGGCACCAGAGCGACCACCGCGGTGTGCTGGACCTGTGAATGTGGCGGCCCATGTACCACCTGACACATAATATCAGACCTATGTGAGCACCAAAACTGGGCCTCTTTTAACCTAACTTTGCCTCCTCTTTCTCTAAACCTTGTACACTGTTTTTTTAACCCATGTTTATTCTGGGAGGATTGATGCCCGCCCCTCTTGCCAGCATCTGAGCTACCATTGGTCTCAAAGCATTCAGGATTTCTCAGAACTATAGTCTCCTACGTCTTGATTATGTGGGACCTCACCAGTGTCTGAGTTATAGTCCTTAGATGATTGAGCTCCAATCAGCTGTACTCCATCTCTCCAGAATACTGGAATTTCTAGTCTCCACCAGGGTCTGAGATGTAGCACTGAGTTGGCTGCATATTACTATCCTGTTTCCTCTCGCCAGGGTGCTTGGTTCTCTGAGTCGCCACCATGAGCTGAGGTATATCTTTTAGCTGGCTGTACAATCCTCTCCTGTTCTCCCTCACTCCATGGAGCCTGGTTCTCTAGGGCTCCTCTGGAGTATGAGGTGTAGCATGCAGAACATTGGGCATTACTCTCCTGTGCTGCCTCTTTTCCAGGGTCTGAGATATATTTGTCTGCTGTGTGACAAGGTCAAATCCTTAATCTTGTCCACAGGGGTTCTCTAAATCCATGCGAGGTGGATGGGGGAAAAGGGTAATCCAGAAGCAACACTTAACCTAATAGAAATGGCAGCCAAACATATCCTTATCTTTAAATTCCCACAGCCCCCCATTTTGCTATCACGCTCCTGTGCAGAACCATGTCTCCAGCCTTGCCTCTATGTGCATATATTCTCACTGGTATCCTTTAGCCTTTTCTGATGCTGGCACGCGAGAAATAAGAGACCGGGATGCGTGGAGAGCAGACAGGGGAACCCGAAGCAATTGCCTGCGCGAACATAACTCTAGCACCGCAGAGACCCAATCGCCACGGCAGAGCAGTTACCACGAGAGAGAGGTCCACTACCACCACACACCAGCCACTTCACCACCGAGAGCTAGCCTGCCATGGATGTTTTGGTTCCTCTGACTTATCAGGGTCCCTCCTAATGTAACCCAGGAGAGTAAAATTGGGATTGACTTTACTTCATTGACAGATCTACTGGGCGGCAGGCACTCAAGGGAGGGGGAACAGGAAGCCAGGAGATTGGTTGGGGACAGGGGACTAACCCTCACCAGGGGAGGGGTATATAAGCCTGGGGAAGGAAACATGAGGTGTGGGTGAATCCGAGGTCAGAGGAGGAGGTGGACAGTGATCTTGAGACCAACAGGAAGAAGGAGAGAGCAGCAGATTGTGGAGATTCGTTCTGGAGCAGCTGAGTCAATGGCTTAGGAGTGTTGGTATTTCTGTAGTCTGAACATGCATGTTTGTGAGATGTGTGTATAGAAAGGATAGTGTCAGATATGTTTGTTAATAGACTGGTACTGGGAATAAGTAGGTTACTGAGTAGTAGTGTGGGGAGGAGTGGTTGTGTGGGAGTAGTAGCGTGGGAGTAGAATGAGTGTTAGGGAGAATTCTCAGAAATGTGATAATTCCCCCCATCTTAGAGACCCCCAGCAACTTTGCTGGATTTTGAGGACTTGATTATTTTGCCTGGAGAGAGCGAGACCCTTTTTTCCCACTCTCGCATGTATTTTAAATGTGATTTGTGAACTTGGTTTCTTTTGGTTATGGAGCCTGACAAAACGCCATAGGCATCATCTTTTACGTTGTCACACAGCACCTTCAGTGCAGTGGCACAGGGAAGTCTTTCAGATTTCCCCAAGGTTTAAATACCTTCTCCGGGATAAACTACTGTTTCCCAGACCATTAAAGTGAAATTGACTTTACTTACATTTGTAACTTTCTAGACCCAGCACCCACTGTCTTACAATAGGGTGCTGGAGGGGTTACTTAGCGTGTCCCCTCTGTCTAGATTCTCATGTAACATTTTTTATGTTACCCTTTCCTCACTGAATGGCTGGTGGCAGTGGTTTACTTTTAACTACCGTGGTGTGTGTTTATCGCGGGCTGCGTTCGCAGCTGCAGTAAAGCACCCAAGGGTGCCATTTTGTGCGGGAGGTGCCCAAAACACCCTGTGCTTAGTTCCTAGGAGACCCACATGCACTCTGTAGTGAATGACCTGCTGACTGTCCGGCAAGGACAGCCACTCTGCTGGGTGACTGACAGCTAGGCTGCAATGAATGGGAGAGAACTGAATAAAAGGTGAGGCTTTTGGCTTGGAAGGCAGAGTCAACCACTGGACAAGGGAACCGAAGAAGAACTTGAAGAGGACACCTGCTGCAATTCCTGGACTGTTGGGTTGCTTGGTGAAGCCCTGCTGAAACTCCAAATTCGTATCAACAGAGGAACCCCTGCAAGGACGACTTCTCCCTTCTCCCCTTGACTTTGAGTCAACTCCAAAATAAGCCACCTGGACGTTCCCTGGGAGCTGGTTGAATTTCCACAGAGTTTCTGCTGGAAACCGAATAGCCAGGGAGAGGAACACCAGATTGTGTGTGTTGCTTTTAAGTTGGCCAAGAGCTGCAGGACGATCCTCCGGACTCCCAGGAAGTAGGACTGACCGAGCCTGAGCCCCATCAACAGAGTGCGGGACCCCAGAAGCAAGGAAAATCCATCTCGACAGCCAGAAACCGCAGTGTTGCTATTTGCGGTAGTCGCGAGAATCTGAAACACTGAAGTGCCACTTGTTTGAAGATTGCCGGTTGCGAGCGTTGACCGTCCCATTGCAGTGCAGGAGTCCCCAGATGCCCTTTCGTGTCCCCACGAGTGAGGCCCAGGAACGGTGAGATCTGCAGAGCTGCACAGGAACAGAAGTCATCTGCTGCACTTTTTCTTCAATCCAAAAGTTACTGTAAAGTCTGAGAGAATTTACCTCTTATTGTACAGTTGCTTGCATCTTCTACTACTCACAAGCCTAAACGGCTTGTGGCCCTACATGGATCCTTCTTTTCTTCAAAGACTTTAAAACATTGTACAAATACTTTTCTTACTTGCCTACCAGAAGTGCCTCAGCTCATGTAAGACTTTTGCCCATTGGCTTTGGTTTAAACTGTTATGACTCTGCTTAGGGGATCCAAAAGTATTTGCCTGCTTAAGAATATTTGTGGTCTCTTGTTTGTTCTAAAAATCTTTTCCTTTTACCAAGTTCTAAGAGTATTTGAAATGCAAACAGTAAGATATTAATGTCCCCAACACCCTAATTATTGAAGTCACCTGAGGGTGTAGGTTGTGACTGTGGGCCATCCCTAAAGGGTCTTAACTGGTTTAGAAACTAAGAGTATATCATTTTTAAGTGTATTTGTGTGTTGCTTTTATATTGCTCCCTTCTGAAGAAGGCTTATTCCAACTGACTGTGTGTTTATCGCGGGCTGCCAACACAGAGGTCGACCTATGCCTAGAGAACACAGAAGAAGCTTCAGAGGCCAGAGACACTTGGTAACCTGTACAGAGCCTTGGGACTGAGAGGTCTGTGAGATAGGCGTAGAACTAAGATTCCCAAGTCTGGATCCAGTCCCTGAGGAAGAAGACCCAGAGGGAGGGACAGAGAAAATGGACCAATTAGTGCAGAGCAATTAGTTGTGGGAAGACCCTATCCTTGCAGAGAGGCCCAGCCAAAGCTTGATGGAACAAATTCGGGAGGCCCACGAGAAAGCAAGCCAATTGGGAAGGGCTCAAGCAAGTGGAAGCGTGCTCCTCTTCTGCTAGCATGCTTCTGTGCAGATCAGTAGCAAAACAAGAGGTGATGGCTGGAAGGTTTAGAATGAATCTTAACCTCTGGCATCGCTCTGGGCAACCCTCCAGACCACTGTTCTTCGCCTGCCAAGCCATTACAAAAGGGGAAAGACCATATGCAAATCAGGCTTGGTCCCACACCCAAAGGAGTAGTCCAGCCCGAACTGCTATGTCACATCCCTTCTGCACGAGACCACAAGCATCCCCAGACATGTTTCAGCCTTGTTGGGCGTCATCAGTGAGGAGTAGCTTGGGTCTCTAGGCCCAGCAGGCACGGGACCCACGTCTGGGCATACCCGTCCCACTCGGGGTGACAATAGAAAAACAAAAGAGGTGATGGCTGGAAGGTTTAGAATGAATCTTAACCTCTGGCATCGCTCTTGGCAACCCTCCAGACCATCGTTCTTCGCCTGCCAAGTCATTACAAAAGGGGAAAGACGTGGGTCCCGTGCCTGCTGGGCCTAAAGACCCAAGCTACTCCTCGCTGAGCCCCAACAAGGGTGAAACATGTTTGGGGATGCTTGTGGTCTCGTGCAGAAGGGATGTGACCTAGAAGTTCGGTCTGGACTGCCCCTTTTGGGGTGGGGCCAAGCCTAATTTGCATATGGTCATTCCCCTTCTGTAATGGCTTGGCAGGCGAAGAACAGTGGTCTGGAGGGTTGCCCAGAGCAATGCCAGTGGTTAAGATTCATTCTAAACCTTCCAGCCATCACCTCTTTGTTTTTGCTCTGTGCAGATCAGTGCCTTCAGCTAGCTGTGCATATGCTCGATAGTATCCTTTTACCTTTTCAGATGCAGGTGTGCATGGGAAAAGAGAGGCCGGGAAGCTTGAAGAGCAGACAGCAGATCCCAAAGCAATCACCTTCCCGAACATACATTCAGCACACCTTGATGTGATCACCATGTTGCAACGGTAACCGAGAGAAAGAAGCCAGTTCTAGCTGCTCTGTAGTACAGAGCATCCCCATAACCTCCCAGCTTGGCGTCACAACAAACAGAACCAGCTAAGGCTGCGGGTAGTGCCACAGCAAAACATCCCCTGCTAGACTACGATGGATTTTCACTTGCAAAGTTCCCTGGACCCTCAGCATTCCTGCTAATACGACCCGGGAGAGGAACTTTGACATTGACTTTCCTTCACCAACAGATCTATGGGCGCAAGGCTGGCGTGGAGAAAATGTGCGGGTCTAAGATCTGGCACTGAGAGTCTTGATTTAAAGAAACCTATCTATCCCTATTTAAGTTGGTTTCCCTACATAATTCAACTAAACTCTGGTCTGTCTGGATGTCAGTCAAGTTCAAAACAAATGTTCGAGGGGATTGGGTCCTCCGACGTATTCCATATCTATGACATGTGCTGTGCTGCTTCGGAAACTTTTTTTTTTTTCCTGCGTCGATGCGCCGTCGTCGAGGACCTCGTCCGACGTCATCCGATGTGATAAGTAGGACGCACGACGCCCGTAGCCTCAGTTCCGTTTTTTCCGCGAACGTGTTGCTTCGTGATTCTCGGTTCACACCTCGACTCTTTAGAGTTCTGTTCTTCTCGGTTCTTCGAACCTGTTCGTTTTGTGAAAATCCTTAGTGTGAAGATGTCTTCTACTTTGTCTTCGACCCCGCGTCCGGGTTTCAAGAAGTGCGGGGAGTGTGGGTCCAAGATGTAGGTGACGGACTCGCATGACGCCTGCCTCTGGTGCCTCGGGGAGGCCCATGACACGGATGACTGTATCGACTGCCAGTCGCTCACGTCCAAAGCCTTACGCGAACGTAAGAAGAAGTTGTGGGTAGGTCGGGTGTCCAAGCCCAGGAAGTCGAAGTCTGCAGGGCTTTCGACGGATGATTCGAGGGGTGACTCTCCGCGTCATCGTCGGAAGTCTCATGGGTCTCCTTCTAGGAGTCGGTCTCGCCACTCCTCAGCCTCTTCGAGGCATTCTCGGAAGCGCCGACACCGGTCGTCTTCCAGGTCCTCTTCGGAGGACTCTGCCCGGCACGTCGCTTACCCCACCAGCCGTGCGACGCCGCAGGAATGGGCTTCCTTCGGGAAGAAAATGCTGGCGATTCTTGAGTCGCAGGGTACTATGCCGTCCGTGCCCCCGAGTGGGGTCGGTCGTGAGAGGTCGAGAGACACCGCTCGCAACAGTGGTCGGCACGAGTCACGGGAGAGGTACCGTTCGGACAAGGAGACTCGTTCTCGACGTACCCGTTCCAGGTCCCGGTCCTCGACGCGTTCGAGACCGCATGCAGCTGTGAGGTCTTCGAGGAAGACATCGATGTCTGAGGCGTCGAGGACGTCGACAGGCTTTCTCGAGGCTCCGAGGAAGTCGTCGAAGCCGTCGACGCTCAGGTCGTCGAGGGACACGCTCGGGGCTCCGGCTTCGAGGGCTGTGTCGACACCGCCGTTGCTGGAGGCGCTGCATCTGACGTCGAAGCCGATTTCCTCGACGCCGATCCTCTCGGCACCGATGCCGGTTCTCTCGACGCCGGCGCCGATTCGCTCGACGCCATCGACGCCTTTCGTGTCGGAGGTACCCCGTGGCACGGGAGAACCCCCTAGGAAGGCTCTGGTTAAGAGCAAGCACTCTCGGGTGCCTTCTTTTCGCCACCTGGACTATATTTCAGAGGCGGATGAGGATTCTGATGGCCTGGTTCCTAGTCAGGTTCCAGATGAAATTGTCTCGGGCCATAGTCAGTTTGACGATTTGAGACAGTCACTGCATGATGCCAGTGGACTGGACACCTCTCCGGAGGTGGAGTTTTGTAGGCCTGAGCCTGGCTCTCATGCCGATTCCTCGTACCGGCGCCTTATGGCTAGGGTTTCTGAGTACTTGGGATGGTCTGCTCCCCCAGGGGAGTTTGTGCAGGATGATCTGACGGACATCCTTGATGTTGGTCCCCCAACTGATCCGGTACTGCCGTTCCATATGGCTTTACAGAGAAGGGTGGCGGCGGCTTGGACTGTTCCGGAGAGTCTCCCGGCGGTGGGCAGATCCTTGTTGCAAAAATACCGTCCAGCCAGTAGCGACCCCTGCTACTTGACCAGGCACCCTACTCCGGAGAGTTTGGTGGTGCAGGCGGCCACGGCCCCGGCAAAGCAGGCGTTGTACCCTACCATCCCTCCTGATAGGGACGACAAACGTTTTGATGGCTGGGCGAAGAAAGTGTTTTCTTCTGGTGGTATGGCGCTTCAGGCGGCCAACTCCATTTGTGCCTTGTCTCGTTTCACACACACTCTGTGGAACTGTGTTGCGTTAGCGGCTGAACATATTCCCAAAGGGGACGAACGGGATGGTTTCCTTGCTATGGTCCAGGATGGTAAGGATGCCATGTGTGAGTCCGTTCAGTCGGGTTTGGACTTAGCTGAATGCGTCAGTAGGTCCATGGCGGCGAGCACCGTGATACGCAGGTTTGCGTGGTTGCGGAAGTCGGGGTTTGCTCCTGATGTGCAGTCTCGGCTCCTCAACATGCCCTTTGACGGTGAACACCTTTTTGGCAGCAAGGCTGACGAGAGCCTTGAGAGGTTGCAGACCTCGAAAGCTGCAGCGAAGTCGTTGGGCGCTGCAGTTCGCCAACCTCCGCCTTTTCGTCCTAGGGGACAGCAGTGGAGGGGTGGTTCCTTTCGCTATTACTCGTCCTTCAGTAAAGCGAGAGGAGCTGGCAGTCAAAGAGGCCAACGCAGGGGTACCAGAGGTGGACGACAGGGTACCCGTGGTGCCAAGGCCGCTCGGGCAGTTGCCTCTTTGCCCTCAGGTAACGCCGCGGCCGCTCCCACTCAGTCATGAGGCCATGTCCCATGGTTCGCCGGTTGGGGGAAGGATGGCGCAGCATCTTGTAGAGTGGCAAGCCATTACTTCAGATGTGTGGGTTCTGGAGATCATAACCCACGGCTACTGTCTTCCCTTTCGGCACAGGCCTCGCGACAATCCACCGGGGAACCTCTCTTTGCAGAGTCCGGATCCGCTCCTTGCGCAGGAAATTCAAGCCCTGCTGGAGAAAGGCGCCATAGAACTGGTGCCTGTAGCGGAGAGGAACATGGGATGGTATTCCCCTTATTTTTTGATTTCGAAGAAAGACGGGGGTTTGAGACCCATCATGGACTTGCGCGGTTTGAACAAACTCCTCAGGAAGGACAAGTTCAAGATGGTTACTCTCTCTCAAGTCCTCCAGGCCCTTCAGCTTCAGGACTGGTTGGTGTCACTCGACCTCAAGGATGCTTACTTCCATGTGCCGATCCATCCCAAGCACAAGAAGTACCTGAGGTTCGCGGTTGGCGACTCGCACTTTCAGTTTCGGGTCCTGCCGTTCGGATTGACCTCCGCCCCGAGGGTTTTCACCAAGCTCATGGTGGTGGTGGCAGCGCATCTCAGGCAAGGGGGGATTCACGTCTACCCCTACCTGGACGATTGGTTGATCAGGGGGAGCGCTCCCGAGCAAGTCCTCGATCATCTGTCCGTCACCTGCCACTCCCTTCACAGGCTGGGCTTCTCCCTCAATTTAAAGAAGTCCCATTTGACGCCAACACAGCGGCTCCAGTACATCGGAGCAGTGCTCGACACTTCCCTGGGGCAGTGTATTCCTCCCCAGGTGAGGGCTCTTCACATTCAGCAGATGGTGCACAAGTTTCAGCATGCCCAGACGCTCCCAGCGTTCGAGTTCTTGAGGCTGCTCGGCCTCATGGCATCCTGCATTCTTCTGGTGCCAGAGGCTCGCCTGCGGATGAGATCTTTGCAGTGGGCGCTCAAGACGCAATGGTCGCAGTCCTCCGACAGGATGTCGGACCCGGTTCAGGTTCCGCCCTCGGTCGCCCGGGACCTTCTGTGGTGGGCCGTCGAAGGCAACTTGATGAAGGGGGCTCCTTTTTGGCTTCCCTGGCCGGAGGTGACGATCGTGACGGATGCATCCCTTGCGGGTTGGGGAGCTCATGCCAACGGGCTGACAGTCAGCGGTCGTTGGTCTCCGTCGGAGTCCAGACTCCATATCAATCTGTTGGAGCTGAGGGCCGTCAGGCTAGCCCTGAAGCCTTTTCTGCCGACTGTGCGAGGAAAGTGTCCTGATCCTGACGGACAACACAGTGGCCATGCACTACCTCAACAAAAAGGGGGGGGGGGCTGGGTCACTTCCTCTGTGCAGGGAGGAGATGCAGCTCGAGTTCTGGGCCATCCAGCAGGAAGTTTCGATCTCGGCAGTTCATCTGGCCGGAGACGAAAACGTGACGGCGGACGCTCTGAGCAGGCAGAGCACGATCTCTCACGAGTGGGAGTTGGCTCAGGAGATTCTCCTGGAGATCTTCGCCCTTTGGGGGACCCCTCAAGTGGATCTCTTCGCCTCCAGTGTCAACCGGAAGTGCGAAAGGTTTTGCTCGCGGGAATTTCCTCCAAAAGGAGCCTTGGGAGACGCGTTCGTGGTGGAGTGGTCGTTCCCGCTGCTGTACGCGTTTCCTCCAGTCCCCGTCATCCCGCAAGTGCTGCAGAGGTTACGGAAGTTCGGTTCCAGGATGATCCTCATTGCTCCGACGTGGGCTCGGAGGACGTGGTACCCGGACCTTCTCGACTTGTCCATCTGCCCTCCGTGTCGTCTTCCCTACCGAGATGATCTGCTCTCACGGGAGGGGGGTCAGGTTCTCCATCCAGAGGTCAGATCCCTCAACCTTCACGCTTGGCTTCTGAAAGGTTGAGGTATATGGATTGGGACCTCCCTGAAGACGTGATGGAGGTGTTGCTTTCGGCCCGAAGGCCAGCAACAAAGTCTCTGTACCGTTGGCGTAAGTTCTTCGACTGGTGCCGAGTTCAGAATGTGGATCCTTTTGCATGTGACATCCCCATGGTTCTGTCCTTTTTACTTTCTTTGGCCAACAGGGGCTTGCAAGTGGGTACCATTAAAGGTTACCTGGCGGCGCTGTCCATCTTTAAGCGCTCGTCTGAAGAGTCTTCTTACTTTAAAATCCCTTTAATTTCACAGTTTCTGAAAGGGCTCACTAATGTGTTCCCTCCGTCACCTTTCCTGGTGCCCGGTTGGGATTTAAACCTTGTTATTAAGTTTCTTATGGGTGCTCCGTTTGACCCTTTACATTCTTGCCCTTTGAGGCTGTTAACTCTGAAAACTGTGTTTTTAGTTGCGGTTACTTCCGCTCGCAGAGTGAGTGAGTTACAGGCACTTTCATTTAAGCCACCCTTCACTGTATTTCACAAGGACAGGGTTGTCCTTAGAGTTCGTCCTTCTTTTCTTCCGAAGGTAGTGACGGAATTTCATTTGGCCCAGAAGGTTGTTCTTCCGGCATTCTATCCTCCTCCGCATCCTGGTAAGGAAGAGGAGAGGCTCCATAGGATTGATCCTAGGAGAGCTTTAAGCTTTTATGTTTCACGCATGTCCCGGGTCAGAGTGGACGATCAACTCTTTATTGGTTACGCTGAAAAGCGTTTAGGGCAAGCTGTGACGAAACAGACTTTGTCTCGCTGGATTATTTTGGCCATCTCGGAGTGCTACCGCTTGGCGGGTAAGGACCCACCGGCTGGCTTGCGGGCCCATTCTACCAGGGGTATGGCTGCATCTACTGCCCTGCAGAGGGGTGTTCCTATTCGCAACATCTGTGATGCAGCCACCTGGGCTTCAGTACATACATTTGTACGTCACTATTCCCTTGATTCCATCCGAGCACAGGATCTGGCCTTTGGCAAGGCGGTCCTTTGCTCTGCTATTTGATTGGCTATTATAAATTTTGATTATAAATTCTTTCCCTCCTCCTTGCTCCGGTACTGCTTTGGGAGTCTGTCATAGATATGGAATACGTCGGAGTAACCCAATCCCCTCGAAGAACAAGTTACTTTCTTACCTGGTAACGTTCTTTCGATGGGATGGTCCGACAACGTATTCCATATCGCTCCCGTCCTGCCTTCCCCGCTGCAGAATTTATTTGGCGATTGCAGCTTACGTTCCGCAAGGCTTTGTGTCTGACTGGCAGTTTACTAATGTCACACGTTCTGGGGGAAAAAACTACAACTGAGGCTACGGGCGTCATGCGTCCTACTTATCACATCGGATGACGTCGGACGTCGGAGGAGGTCCTCGACGACGGCGCATCGACGTCATCGACGCAGGACGCAGACGCCGGAAAAAAAAAAACGTTTCCGAAGCAGCACAGCTGTGGTGATTACATGTCATAGATATGGAATACGTCGTCAGACCATCCCATCGAAAGAACGTTACCAGGTAAGAAAGTAACTTGTTCTTCCATCCTGGTGAAAGCCTCACCTATCCCTACCACTAGAACACAAGAGCTAATGCAAGTGTCTTTCCATGAGCCATGAGAATGGCTCCATTCTCCTCGGTACAAGTCTCTCAAATCAAAGTTCAAAAACATGCTCCAAAAAGAGAAAACAAATGTTCGTGCAAAATAAATGTCTCTTCACTGCAGGGGTGTCGAAGGGTTAGGACAGTGACTCCCTTCTCCTAATCTTCAGGTCAAAACGGTGCTCAGATATTTTCTCCAGGTAAACCCAAATGATGTTAGTCTGGTCTTCAGGTTAGCGCAACCTCAGGTCTTACAGTTCGTACAAAGGATTATTCTCAAATTGCTTTCCACTTCTTGGGGTGTCCCCACTGGGAGGAGGTAAAGGCTTCCAGAGCACTCTAGGATCTTTCAATTTGCTGGTCTCTCGTAACTCTCTCACCAGTTCCCTTGCGCATTCTTTTACCCTACTGTCAACTTTGAACTTCACATTCTCACAGTTCTCTGAGCTCCCTCCTGGACTTTCAGCTGCTCCTGTTACCTTCTTCTTGGGGAATGTTTCACCAGTTCTGCCTGGGACTGTGTCTGTTCGTTCAGGTGTTTTGCTGATATTGGCTCTTCCTAAGCTTATAAAGGCACCCACTGTTTGCATTTTATCCAGTTTGTACTGGGTTGGTGTTCTCCAGACTTCCCAAACCACAGATGTGTGGATGCGCATGAGTGTTTGGACATTTGGCTGGCCTGCCCTGATTGGCTGTCTGACAAATCTTGAATACTACTCACCTGTCATGGTGTGCTGGCATAGCCTCTCAGTGAATGTGTAAATTGTGGGGATGTTGGGGGATTGTGAACAGGCTAAGTACTTTTGAGAGTTTCTATTACATTAAACAGTTACAGAAGGTGTGGCTACCCTGCCAGATGGCCACCTATTAGTTGGGCTCCGGCACATTTAATATTAATTTATACCTTTGTGTGGCTCCTGCTTACATGATCCTGCTTTTGTCTGTGTAGGTATACCTCCACTCATGATGGAACTGTTTTCTGTGTAATATATGCAGCCTATTTGTTTGTTGGTGGCTGAATTCTTCTGACAACGTATTTCCTGAAATTATGCCATCTGCACTGACAGGTTTTGTCAGATTGCAGTCATTGGGGACCTTGAGTAAGTGACTTGCCAACAACTCGTTGACTGGATGGCCCACAGTGCTACTCTGGTAACTTGAAACTATTTCGGCTGAAACATTATCTCCTCTTTCAAAGTATGAAAGACCACTTTGACCGCTCTAGTACCCCATGGAAAGAAATGATTTTAGAAATATCTTAAGATTTCATTGAGCATGGTTGCCTTCCATAATTAATGTTATGAAGAATCCACTTCACAGAGCTATGGGGCTGCACTTACAAACAAAAAAAGGCATATGACTCTTTACTATTTTGTGCTTCTCACTAATTAATTCCACCTCGTGGGCCGCTGGCTTGAATTTAACGATGATTAAATCTGACAGATGTGGTCACAGGATGGAATAAAAAGGAAAAAAGAGAATTAAAATAACGATATCACTAATTTCATAACATCACTGAAGGCTGTTTGTCACCCATCTCTGCAAAAATTTGATATCGATTTATTTTGATGGGCTCTTAAACTGGGTGGCCCTCATTGCATAACATACTATTTATATCATGACAATTAGCACTGCATCTGCATTACATTATTATTATTTATCTATTTCGAACACGCCAAAGCCCGTAGGCATCAAGGCGTGGGGAACGGCTCTCGGAAGCAAACGACAAGGCAGCAAGACAAGGAGACCAGGGAAATTTAAGAGTTTACGAGAAGAGAATCGTTTTCATAGCTTTTTTGAAAGTAAATATATTTCTTTCACATCGTAGGTCAGTCGATAATTGAATATTTAATTACTAAGCTTGATCATCATTTATTAGAAGCTTTGTTCATTGATCTACTTAGCCAAAGCTTGTTTTGGCATCTGATACCTGAAGCACTTTTGAGGAGGGTAATGCAAGTAATTGTAACACTTTATATGATGACATTTCTTGTATTCTTCATGAAATAATCAGCATTAGATGCTCAATATCTGCTGTAGGACACTCCACCAACACTTTGCAAACTGACTTGCATGCTATCAGGGATGACATGTTTCATTTCAATGGTCAAATGGGAGAAGCAGAGAATCACATTTCAACTTTGGAGGAGAGAATTGAAGGATTAGAGCATGTGCAAAAGAATGGCGTGCAGCTGGACTTTGCGTGTGTAAACTTGGAAAACTGCAATCAAAGGGATAACATTTGCTTTTTTGGTATACCAGAACACTCGGAAGGCAAGGATCCTATATCATTTGTGGATAAATTAATCATTTCATAACTGGGGATTAACTTTATCACTGAACTTGAGATACATAGAGCTCATGGAATTACACCTTGAAATCCTAAATGCATTAACTCACCAAGACCCATTCTCCAGCATTGGATCTTTCAACGATTCGCATGCAGTGAATAGTCTGTCGTTAGGCTGGGGATCCTCAGTAACAGAGCAGTTTAAACAGAAACTTTCAGTCACTTTTGTGCCCTAGTACAGTAATTGTGGGTCACACAGCCAAAAGCAACATCTTCCTTAACTTCTTCCCTGTTGGCCATCTTCAGATTTCTTACCGCATGTTCGTGTTGGCTGTCTTCACATTTTCTCTCTACAAGTAATCTTCATTAACAATTGACTCTAATTACAATTTCAACTGAAAAAATGTAAGATTTTTCTACGACTCATCGACAACCGGCACTGATGGCGATGTTGCGGAGTCTGTAGGCAGTTTCCTCTGGTGGTAATCTTAGACGTTCATCGTCTGCACAGTTTGGCTCAACCACATGGCCGAGTCCAGTAGGTAGAGCCTGTTCAAGGCTTGTGCCTGCTGTGGGCTAAAGAATGTCTCCATTGAAGACCACCACGACGACCGTCTCTACTCTACTCCACCCGCATCACGTACTACAGAACTGCAAGTTCGGCCAGTCCTTCCAAAAAATGCTGCGTGATGGGCACTGGCGTCTCGTTGCGTAGCTCGAGGATGTTGGCGGAGCTCCCGACTCCGCTTCTGTAGGGAGCCATGCCTCTCTGCAGCAGGACAGCACGGCCCAGCGAACTACCTCCAGTAAGAGGTCGCAAGCACGCCAGCAGTAGGAAGAAACCGAGGGATGCTTCCAACGACAAGCCGAGATAGTCGCACTAGGACCGGTCATTGCCCAAGGTCAGTGCCCAGGGGGTTTCTAAGGAAAAGAGCAGCCATGGATGTTTCTCTTGCCCGACGGAGGTGATCCATCAATCAAATCCACTTCAAAATCTGGCGCCCACTTGTCGGCGTCAACGGTCAAATCTACCCTGTCGACGTCCTCAATTTCAGCACCAAGGAAGTCCTTGTCAACGCCCAAGTCTTCCTCCAGATTGTCCGCGCCAAAGCCATCTACACCGTCCACGAGTGCCCGTCAACAAAACCGACATTGATGACGGACAATAAGCAAGCTACCCCATTGATGACGACTTTGTTGACTACTACGACGACTGTGGTACCCCCGTCGGCGTCCCCGTCGATGGAAAAAACTATCTTTTTGATGTGACAGCTATTTCTGCAACTCCCACCTGCACGGTGTCAGTGCTAGCTGTGCTCCCTAGTCAGTCATGTTCATTTCGCTTTTGGAGGATGTATGGGAGGATGGCCTAGTCACCCTGGCACATCTCACAATCACTTCTGCAAAAAAGGAAAGTTTTGACAAAAATACAGGGCCCTGGACTGCGCCCCCGCCTTCCTCCGTCCTCAATCTACGCCAGACTCGGTTGTCTCTGCTGCTGCCAGGAAAAGATCAGCCAACCTGTCGTCTTCCTCATCCGTTACTCCAGACACGACTGTCAGGGATGCTAACGCAATGGCCATTCTCTCAAGATATGATCGCTAGTTATGCTATGAATTGTGCCGCGTCCTAGAGTTTGTCTGACCACAAGAAACGGGAGGAAATGGACATTTTCCACAAGGGCGAATTTGCATCAGACCATGCCATCACAGTATCTGGATATCGCTGATACTGGATTTTGCCAGCTTTGCAGACAAGGGTGGATCAAGGCCTCAGATTTTCAGCCGATGTCCATTCTCGAGTTATAGATATGCCTTTCCACGGCACAGACCTGTTCGGAAAGAAGGTTGACTAAGCTTTGCTCTCTATCATGACAGACACAGAGACCGCTCGCTCCTTGGGCATGCTGCAGCAAAGGCGCCAGTCATTTTGCTCCGCAAAAGGAGTTTACACTCAGAGGACAACCATTACACATACCAGTCATCTACCTTATACAAGTCACAGTACTCCTCAGGGGACCAATACAGGAAGAGGTCACCGTCCTACAGAGGTTCTCAGCACCACCGTGGCTCTTCCCAGTCCAGGGCCAAGTCTGGCAAGCAATCGGGACCATCCCAGAGCCCAGTCCTCACGCTTCAGCACTGCAGGAAGGACGACTGTCACGATTCGTCAAGGAATGGAGAAACATCACATCCAACAAATGGGTGCTATCCCTTCTCCAGCATGGTCACTCCCTGGAGTTCATCCACTTTACACCGGACATTACACCGCACACAAGCCGTAGAATGTGCGGAACCACCTGCTACAAGAAGTTTGGGCACTACTAGCAAAATCAGCGGTGAAAGAAGGTGCACTATCAATTCACGGCCCTACCCTTCGGCGTTCGTTCAGTTCCAGAGGTGTTTACGAAGTGCCTCGCACCATTAGTGGCTCACCTACAGCAGAGGGGCATCCACGTATACCTGTACTTAGACAACTGGTTGGAGACAGGCCCCTCCTACCCACTGGCAGAAGTCGGCACAATGTCCACTATTCAGTGTCTACAACAGCTCGGATTCTCCTTAAATTTCGTAAAGTCGCGCCTAGTGCCGTCAAGACAGGTTCTGTACCTCAGAGCGAATCTCAACACTCAAACCTGTACCGCCAGGCCCTCGGGTGAGAGGGTGGCGGTGCTTTTGGCAAAGGTACACTACCTTAGCAGGACCCAGATGACCCCAGTCTGCAATTACAAGTCATTTCTAGGGATGATGTCATTTAACATAACTCTGATCACTCACTAAAGTCTGTGCATGCGACTTGTGCAGGAATTTCTTGACGCCCCATGGATACCGGCTTCCGGGTCCTGGGACGATTGGATCATTCAAATGGCTTGTTTCCTGCAATGTATTCCACATCTTTGACATGTAATGTCCGCAGCTGTGTTACTTCGGAAATCTTTTGGCAGAGGGCGTCCTGCGATGCCTTGTGTATTCCTCGTGAATATGTCGTCTTCTTCGACCCCTCCAACTCTGCGGTCTGGCTTTAAGACTTGCCAGGACTGCAAGTCTTAAGATGTTGATTACGGTCCTGCATCGTATTTGTTTGTGGTGTTTGGGTGAGAGTCATGACACTGACGACTGTTCCAAATGCCAGTCGCTGACTGCTACGGCTTTGCGGTAGCGTAAGGGGAAGGTTCAGGTAGGTAGGGTTTCTAAACCCAGTAAGTCCCGTAAAGCTGCTAAGGGGATGTCCACCGAGACGATTCGATGGACGACTCTCCTCATCGCAATGAGTCCCGGGGATCTCGGTCCCAGAGTGGTTCCCGCCATTCGTCCTCCTCGTCTCGGCATTCTCAGAAGCGCCGTCACCGGTCGCCTTCCCCGTCCTCCTCAGAGGATGGTGCCGCAAGGAAAGTGGCTTGTCCCACTAAGTCCTCGACTCCAGAGGAGTGGGCAGCCTTCAGAGAGCTGATGCTGGCAATTTTCCAATCCCCAGGCACAGTTCCATCCGCGCCTTCGGAAGAAGCTGGCACGGAATGGTCTCGTTCTGTGGCTCGTATGCCTTCGGGCTCGGGTCCTCGGTGCGATTCTCAATGGGAACCTTCGGGGTCCCATTTGGACAAGGTACAAGTTGATCGCCAGAGACGTGCTGTTTCCAGATCTCGGTGTTCGTCCCCGGCGAAACCGCAGAAATCTGGCAAGGGCTAGAGGTCGGCGTCGAACCCGACGGACACCCGACGTGTCCGTCGGATATGGATGTCGAAGCTTTGCCTTTGCACCAGCCCTCGGCGCCTTTGTCGACACTGTCAGCGCTCTCGACACCTTCGGGGACTTTTGGCCGGAATTTACCAATGGGGGTCCCTGGTAATGTGGATACTCCAAGGAAAGCTACTTCCAAGTCTGTGAGGCCTGTAAAGGATTCCAGACCCTCTTCTGTTCGAGGCAGGACTTTCTTTCTCCCTCTGGATGATATCTATGAGGATGAGGAGAGGTCAGATTTGGAATTTGACCCTGCTGTGTCGGATGAGGCTCCTGTCCGGGGACAGTCAGTTGGAAGAGTTACACCAATCTCTTCATGATGCCAGTGGCTTGGACACTTCTACAGAAGTGGGGTTTGGCAGACCTGAGCCTTGGGCTCATGCTGAGTCATCCTATAGGAGACTGATGGCTAGGGTCACTGAGTATCTTAATTGGTCTAGTCCTCCGGAAGCTTTTGTGCAGGATGATTTACCTGATATTTTGGATCAAGGTCCCTCCTCTGACCCAGTGTTACCTTTCCATTTGACTTTGCAGAAAAGGGTGGCAGCTGCATGGCAGTCACTGGAATCGCTTCCGACGGTTAACAAATGGTTATCTAAAAAATACTGCCCTTCCAGTAGCGACCCCAGCTACCTTTCATCTCACCCCACTCCAGAGAGTTTGGTGATTCAGGCGGCTACGGCCACCTTGAGGCAGGCGGCGTACCCTACCATCCCTCCTGATAGGGATGACAAACGCTTCGAAGGTTGGGCACGCAAGGTGTTTTCTGCGGGGAGTATGGCGCTGATGTCGGCCAACTCCACTTGTTCTTTGGCAAGATTTTCACATACTCAGTGGAATTGTGTTTCTCCAGCGGCTGAGCATATTTCCGAAGGGGAAGAAAGCGATGGGATCCTTGCTCTCGTACAAGATGGCAAGGATGCCATGTGTGAGTCCCTTCAGTCGGGATTGGACACGGCCGACAGTGTTAGCCGGTCCATGGCTGCGAGCACCGTTATACGTAGATTTGCGTGGTTGCGTAAATCAGGTTTTGCTCCGGATGTGCAAGCCCGTCTTTTGAACATGCCCTTTAATGGCGCGCATTTGTTTGGCAGCAAGGCTGACGAGAGCCTTGAGAGGTTGCAGACCTCAAAAGCTGATGCCAAATCTTTGAGTACAGCTGTGCGTCAACCTCCGCCTTTTCAACCTAGGGGACAGCAATGCAGGGGAGGTTCCTTTCGTTTCTACTCATCTTTTGGTAGGACGAGAGGAGCCGCCAGTCAAAGGTGTCAACGTAAAAAAGTACCCGTGGTGGTCTGGGAAATGGGGGTGCCAAAGCCGCTCGGGCAGCTGCCTCTTTGCCTTCAGGCGCTGCTGCAGCTGCTATAAAACTGAGGCCATGTTCCATGGTTCGCCGGTTGGGGCAGACTGTCTCAGCATCTCGAAGAATGGCAAGCTATTACTTCGTATGCGTGGGTTCTGGAAACAATAGCCCATAGCTACTGCCTTCCCTTCCTCAAGCGGCCGCACGACAATCCACCGGAGAATCTCTCTTTCAAGCTTCCAGATCCGCTCCTTGTGCAGGAGATATTGACCCTGCTGGAGAAAGGCGCTATAGAAGTGGTGCCTGTAGCGGAGAGGAACAAGGGATGGTATTCCCCATATTTTTTGATTCCAAAGAAAGACAGTGGTTTGAGACCCATCTTGGACTTGCGTTGGTTGAACAAACTTCTCATGAAGGACAAGTTAAAGATGGTCACTCTTTCTCAAGTCCTCCAGGCCCTTCGACTTCAGGATTGGTTGGTGTCTCTGGACCTACAGGATGCTTACTTTCATGTGCCGATTCATCCAAAGCACAGAAAGTACCTGAGGTTTGCGGCTGGCAGCTCGCACAGTTTCGGGTCCTGCCATTAGTATTGACCTCCGCCAGAGTGTCTTCACCAAGCTAATGGTGGTGGAGTCTGCGTATCTCAGACGAAGGGGGATTCACATCTACCACTACTTGGACAACTGGCTGATCCGTGCGTGTTCTCCCGAGCAAGCGATGGATCATCTCAGTCTCACCTGCTGCTCCCTCCACAAGCTGGGCTTCTCCTTCAATTTCAAGAAGTCACATCTGACACCTTCCCAACAGCTCCAGTACATCAGGGCTGTGTTGGACACGGCCTTTGGGAAGTGCTCGCCTCCCAAGGTGAGGGCTCATCACATTGTGCAGATGGTGGACAAATTTCAACATGCCCACTGTCTCCCGGCTTTCAAATTCTTAAGGTTGCTCGGCCTCATGGCATCCTGCATTTTTCTGGTGCCAGAGGCCAGGCTGAGGAGATCCCTGCAATGGGTCCTCAAGATGCAGTGGTCACAATTCTCAGGCAAGATGTCGGATCCCGTTCAGATTCCCCTCTCGGTCTCACAGGATCTTCTGTGGTGGGCCAACGAGGGGAACCTGATGAAGGGGGAGCCGTTTTGGCAACCGTGGCCAGAAGTGACAGTAGTGAAGGACGCTTCCCTCACAGGATGGGGAGCTCATGCTGGCGATTTGACCGCCAGCGGTCGTTGGTCTCCGTCGGAGTCCAAACTCCTCATCAACCTGTTGGAGCTGTGGGCCATCAGGCTGGCCCTGAAGGCTTTTCTGTCGTCTGTGCGGACAACACAGTGGCCATGCATTACCTCAACAAAAAAGGGGTGGTGGTAGGGTGACCGTTGTGCAGAGATGCAATGCAGCTCTGGTTCTGGGCAATCCAGCAGGGACTATCAGTCTCGACAGTACATCTGGCCGGAGAGGAGAATGCGGCGGCGGACGCTCTGAGCAGGCAGAGCATGGTCTCTCATGAGTGGGAGTTGGCTCAGGAAGTCCTTCTGGAGATCTTTGTATCTTTGGGGAACCCCACAAGTGGATATTTTCGTGACCAGTGCCAACCAGAAGTGCAAGAGGTTCTGCTCATGGGAATTTCCTCTGAGAGGAGCCTTAGGAGAAACCTTTGTCATGGATTGGTCATTCCCACTTCTGTACGCATTTTCTCTGGTCCCCATCATTCCTCAAGTTAAGGAAGTTGCTGAGGTTCGGATCCCACATGATCGTCATTGCTCCGGATTGGGCCAGGAGAGCGTGGCAGCCAGACCTTCTAGAAATGACCATCTGCCCTCCACGCCGTCTTCCCTACCGATAGGATCTTCTCTGGCGCGGTGGGTCGGGTTCTCCATCTAGAGGTCGAGATTCTCAACCTTCACGCTTGGTATCTGAAAGGTTGAGTTGGGACCTCCCGGATGACGTGATGGAGGTGTTGCCGGCCAGGCGGCCGGCATCCTACTCCCTGTACAGTTGCCGTATTTTTTGCGACTGGTGCAGAGGACACAAAGTCAATCCTTTTCAGTGTTCCATTCCCATTGTTCTGTCTTTCTTGCTTGCTTTGGCCCACAGGGGCCTTCAAGTGGGTACCATTAAAGGTTACCTGGCAGCGTTGTCCATCTTCAAGTGCTCATCTGAAGAATGTTCTTATTTTAAAATTCCATTGATTTCCCAATTTCTAAAAGGGCTCACTAATGTGTTCCTGCCGTCCCCGTTTCAGGTGCCGGTTTGGGATCTGAATTTAATCTTAAAATTCCTGATGGGTGCCCCATTTGAGCCTTTGCACTCTTGTCCTTTGAGACTGTTGTCTTTCAAGACGGTGTTCTTGGTTGCGATTACATCCACTCGCAGAGTGAGTGAATTGCAGGCACTTTCATCTAAGCCACCCTTTACTGTGTTCCACAATGATAGGGTTGTACTGAGGTTACGTCCATCCTTTCTACCTAAGGTAGTGTCTGAGTTTCATTTGAGCCAGAAGGTGGTACTTCCTGCTTTCTATCCTCCTCCTCATCCTGGTAAGGAAGAGGAGCGCCTCCATAGGTTGGACCTTAGGAGAGCTCTGAGCTTTTATATTTCTAGGATGTCCAGGGTCAGAGTGAACAATCAACTCTTTGTGGGGTATGCTGGACACCGATTGGGCCAGGCTGTTACCAAACAGACCATGTCCAGGTGGATTATCCTCACCATTACTGAATGTTACAGATTGGCGGGCAAGGACCTTCCGGAAGGGTTGCAAGCTCATTCCACTAGGGGCGCGCCGCTTCCACAGCCCTGCAACGGGGAGTTCCTATTAGGAATATTTGTGATGCAGCGACATGGGCTTCTATCCATACCTTTTGTCAAACATTACTGCCTGGATACGCTCCATGGTCAAGATATGGCCTTTGGTAAAGCGTTTGTTTATTCGGTCATCTGATTGGGTATTATAAATTGTTTTCCCTCCTCCATTTTCTGGTAGTGTTTTGGGAGTCTGTCAAAGATGTAGAATACGTTGGAGGACACAATCCATTCGAAGAACAAGTTACTTACCAACTGTTAACGTTCTTTCGACTGGACGTTCCTCCAACGTATTCCACATCGCCCTCCCAGCCTGCCCCTCTGGAGAATTTCCTATGCTGTTACAGCTTATGTTCCCTCAAGCAGGAATTGTGTACGAGCATGTCACACGTTATGGAGGAAAAAATATAAACTGAGGCTACGGGCGCCGTGCGTCCTATATATAACATCCGGTGACATTGCCCTCGATGGAGGACATCGAGGGACATCGACCCGACACCATCGACCGAGGACACCCTCTGCCAAAAAATGTCCAAAGTAACAAAGCTGTGGACATTACATGCCAAAGATGTGGAATACGTTGGAGGAATATCCAGTCGAAAGAACGTTACCAGTTGGTAAGTAACTTGTTCTTCTGACACAAACCTTCAAACGGGGCCTTTGCTAGTTGTCAGTGAAGGGAACATCTGGTGACGGGTGCCCCATTCAGGCTGTCGGATCATAAGGCCACCGTCAAGACGGATGCCTCTCTGGAAGGGTGGGGTGCCCACTGTCAGGACTGTTAGGAAAAATTCCCATTTTTTGTGAAGCTTTCCCTCCTGTTGTGTACCCCCCACCCCCTAACTGACTTTGCCAGTGGAGCACAGCCTTCAGCTGCACTCCCCTGGACTTTTCGCTCACTTTATTCTGGGTAAACTGACATGCCCTTAAAGACAGTCAGTACTGGAAGACTTTGTTTCCCTTAGTCCTTGTCAATGTTGCACATTTTCTTACAGTACAGTGCACTTGGGTCTTGTAGTCATTTCCAAAGGCCCTAGATACACTCAAAGGATTTTTTAGGAGAAGTGCATATATTCCTTGGACAGGGCTGGTGGCAACTTATCTTTTCTTGTAATTGTAACCATTTCCTGCCAGGTAAACCGCGTGTATGGCGTTTGGCACAAATAGGTGGCCTGGCTCCAAAATGGCCAGGCCACGAGGTTCTTTATCCTGTCCTTTGTCTATCTTGCCCCTTCAACTTCCCCAGGTCGAGCCGACCTGGGTCAGTCCTTATTTGGGCATGTATTTTCCCACGATACGCCAAGCTTCTGCGGGTTTCTGCATGCCTTTTGTGTCTGCTTCCAGGATGTGGGCTGGACTGTCTGGTTCCAATACATATCCTGGGTGCCAGAGAGTCTGGTGTGCTGTGAATGCCTGGGACCACTGTGATCCATGATTGGTCCATGTATGGTATGCCTGTATGTGAGCAGATGTCCCATTGTGTCCTCTTTGTTTTGGCGCGAAGGAGATTCTGGATAAGAGAAGGCTCCAAACGCCCATACTATTTCGATTTCTGGAGTTCTCACTGAACAAAGGATAGGATCCAAGTATCCTGAAACTAAGAAGCTGAGTCTAGGAACCGCTGGTGACCTGCTGGAAGGTTTTGCACCTTGAGCCCGCTGTTGTCCTGCTGGACCCCTCTGCATCTTATCGAACTAGAAGGTCTGCGAAGACGCTTCGACCCATTGGAATAGTGGGACTGCACCTTCATCAAACCCTGCAAGTAAGCCTTGGCGGAAGGGTCCTTGGGCCAACCAGTGCACTGACTAGCTTGCGCAGGACCTTTGTCCTGATACCGCCACCGTTTTGAGGAGACCCTCAAAACTTGGTACATCGCTAGCTCTCTTTACACGGCACTCTCACGCTGAATTTCGTCCAATTGGCGTTCCCAGGTCTGGAGTAAGGAGAGAGAGCCTGATCCGGAGTGAACGTGGTTACCGTGTCGCCCAGCCGTGGTGACGAACTTTGCAGATGCACTGCAGCTATGCCCCTCTTGCCCTGAAGCCTGCTACACTGAAACTGGCCTGATCCATCCACCGGGAGCGCATAAATCGCCACTGTCCCGTTTGGTAATCAACACTGTAACTTTGTCGCTGAAAGCCGCAGAATTGCTGCATTTGAACCTGCAACCGAATTCGACCCGACTGCCGAAGTTTGGTCCGGAATGCGCCGGGAGTGGGTGACTACTAGCAACCCTTGCCGGTGGCCTCTAGTGCATCCAACCCCTTTTTACACATGAGTGGCCCCTGAGGGCCCCTCTCCTTTCACAGATAGCCCTAGCTATCAAACTATTCCCAATTCTTGGAACCTGTTCTGCCCTGTTGGGGAGACCCTCCTGGAATAGTGGGAACTTACTCTGCATCACCTCATCTGCCTTCCTGAGCTGCTAGAGACCCTACAAAAGACCCTGTTTCGCCCATCTGCACTACCGCGTGCGCCAGCATTGCAATTCCATTTGAGCAATAGGCTCCTCTCATCTTAAAGACTGGACTGCCTTTCAGTTAGGATTGTGATTACTGCAGAACTGCCTAAAGAGTATTTTCACTACCTGCTTCCTTCCCTTTGTAGGTTGTGGACCCATTTCGTGCATTAACCCTTTAGGCCACTTGGTCTTGTATTCATGCATTTTAGTAGGATTGTACTTGTTTAAAAGTGTTACTTTGATTATTACTGTGTGTTGAACTTCAAAGGCCTTGAATAAATGTATTTGTATTTTTCATATATATACACCTGACTGGTAGTGATTTGTAAGTGTATTTTACTGTTTATTGAGGTCTTTCAGTCACCCTCACCCCTCCTGAGTCCTAGTCTTGACCGCCGCCAATGGTACCTTGATTGGTGTGGCTTGTCCAGAAGGTTACCCTATTCCAAGAAACTAGGGTGGCCTTTTGAACCTCTGCCCACCAGGTCAGAGTTCAGAAATCCATCTTAACAAGGACCAACACACAAGAGGCCTCTGGCCCGAAGAGAAGGGCATGTGCATCAACCTGCTGGAGTTGTGTGCGATTTTCTGGCCCCTAAGGTCCTTCCTCCCCCTAATAGCGGGCAAGGTGGTACGAGTCTACACCGACAATATGACATGGTTGTTTTATGTCCGCAAGCAAGGGGGAACCAGGTCCCCACAGCTATCCAAGAAAGTTCAGGCCCTCTGGCACTGGGCATTGCAGCACCAAATGTTACTCATTCCCCTCTATCTGCCAGGGGTTCAGAATACCCTAGTTGGCTCCCTCAGCAGGGAGTTGCACTCTTGTCACAAGTGGGAGCTGCACAAGGATCAACTTCACCTGTTGTTCCAGACTTGGGGTACACCAGAGATCAACCTTTTTGCCACCTACGTAAACAGCTGGTACAATAAATAGTGTTTCGCCAGCCGATTCCTCCTCCCAGAGAGCTTGTGGGACGCCTTTGCATTTCCATGGGAGATGATGTTCCTGTATGCATTTTCTCTGATCACGCTGGCGCCTCGGGTCACACACGTTCAGACTATATCGGTGTAAACTGATATTAGTGGCTCTGCGTGGCCGAGGCAGTTTTGGTACTCTGACCTCTTCGCCCTCTCGTCAGCTGCTCCTCTCAGGTGGACACCACACCAGACTCTCCTGTCCAGGAACCAAGGCGCTGTACTACACCATTACCCAGCTTCACTCAATCTTACAGCCTGGCTCCTCTGTTCTTAGAGTTTGGATCCTTGTCCCTTCCACAAAACTGCCAAGAAGTCCTGGCCCGGGTGAGAGCTCCATCCACTTTGTGCTACACTTTGTGCTACAAGAGCAAGTGGAAACGCTTCCAGGTCTGGTGCAGGAGCCAGCAGTTGTGGCCTCATGCCCTCCGGCCACAAGACATGTTGCATTATTTGTTATCCTTCTTCTATCAAGGTGCACTTAGCTGCAATTTCCATAGACAACCGTTCCAAAGGCGTACCATCCCTGTGGTCCCACCGGCTAGTGAAGGAATTCTTGCGGGGCTGTTCAGGTCTTTTCCACCCGTCCGTCGGAACACTCCAGCATGGGAACTGAATGTGCACCTCTCGAAGCTCATGAAACCGCCTTTTGAGCCTCTGCACAAGGCATTCATCAAGCATCTTTCCTTCTTGGTGGCTGTGAAATCCAGACATTTTCTTGCAAACCGACTTATTTGACATTACACAAAGAGAAGGCTATACTTCGTACTAACCCGACGTTTATGCCTAAGGTGCCGTCCTCCTTCCATCTATCAACCAGTGGTTTTGCCAGTGTTTTTAAGGACACAGACGTCTCCAGATGAGCTAGCATTACATATGCTGGATGTGGTACGCACCCTCAACTCCTATGTGTGTCGCACTAAGTCATTCTGTTCTACTGACCAATTGTTTGTCGTCTTTGGCCTCACTGGACCGGGGACGGCTTTGTTGAAGTCTTCCATTTCAAGGTGGATTGCGGCCTACATTTTCTTCGGGCAGGCCAGATGCTCACTCCATCAGAGCGGTGGATGCTACCACTGCCTTCCTCTCCTAGATGCCGCTGCCTGACATCTGCCGTGCAGCTACCTGGAGATCGGTGCATACATTCACCAAATTCTACTGTGTCAATGGAGATTCGACAGAAGACTCTGGAGTTGGCCAGTCGGTTCTGAGGAACTTTTTTGTGTGAGGTTAGGAAGTCTTCAGTGTTAGGTTGTGCTGGGAGCATGCCTCAGCCTGTATGTGGTGTTTATTAATACTGCTTTGTAGTCTATTCACAGCATGTGAATCTATTAAAGATCCAATGCTGAAGGAGTAAGTTATTTACCTCTAACCCTGGTTATCCAGCATTGGCATCTTTCATAGATTTACATGCGACCCTCCCACCTACCCCACATGGTTCATCTTTTGGCTTTTACTGCCACTCACGTGCACCTGCCAAATCTGAAGATGGTCGACAGGGGGAGTTAAGGGAGATGTTCCTATTGGCTGTATGACCCAAAATGACTGTACTAGAGCACAAGTGATTTGAAAGTTTTAGTTGAATTTTAAACTGCACTATGTTACCGAGGATTCCCAGCCTAACGACAGAGAATATTCACAGCATGTGAATCTATGAAAGATACCAATGCTGGAGAACCATAGTTACCGGTAAGTAACACATATTCCTTATTGTGCTTATTTTGATACATAATCACCCTCAAGCCATCCTCAATGCTGCAAAAAATCCCAATTCCTTTCAATACGAAGATAATA
The DNA here is from genome assembly GCF_040938575.1 of Ambystoma mexicanum. Classification (NCBI taxonomy): domain Eukaryota; kingdom Metazoa; phylum Chordata; class Amphibia; order Caudata; family Ambystomatidae; genus Ambystoma; species Ambystoma mexicanum. Next base: position 184,062,065 of record NC_090931.1, on the reverse strand, counting down.
ACATATGTATTGCTCCTGATATCTCTAAAGAAAGTTTAAGAAAAAGAAATCAATTTCTGGATTTTCACCCAGCCCTTGAAACGCTCAATTTCAGATACAGCCTTATCCTGCTAATATGCTTGCAACTACGGCTGATGGAATTACCAAGGACTCTTTTGAGCCAAGCACACTAGCTGAATTCATTAGGGCACACACTCCTTAACATATCGAAATATCAGCATCTCCATGTGCAGTTGATTATCAAGAGTAATAAAATATCCAGTTTTCAACACAATTTGCATCACAAGGACTCAGAACATTTCAAATATACTATTTGTAATCGCTCTTATTCAGCTCAATCTCAACCATTGTCATCTTACATGGTTAAACCTCGAGACAAATCTAGATATCTTAATAAAGCTTAACTTATCGTTTTCCATATTGTTCAAAATCACTTTTTCATTGTCCTATAATTATTAACCCTCTGGGTGCAGTGGAGTACGGGAAAGGGAGCACAGGGAAGAGATGATGGCAGGGGCAGGGAGGGGACACCGAGAAAAATAAGAAATATTAATATGGTGAAAACAACTTTTCTCACCGCTTATCCTGGCTCCTATCCTATGTGTTTTATTTTTGGATTGAAGTGGCACCACGTTCTGCCAAATAGCTTGCTAAAACAAAGCATTACAACCTTGATAAACCTAATACGGAATCATTAGTAGTTTCTCCTCAGAGAAGTAAAACGGGCCATTCTAGACGTTAAAAAAGCAAAAGCTCTACATCCTGATGGATTTTCAACTGATTGGTATATCTCGTTTATTGACATTTTAGCCCCATTATTATTTTTATTATTTAATACCTTTATTGATGACCAAATATCCTGCAGTACATTTTCTGAAGCGCTAATTATTCTATTTCCCAAAGCAGGTCAAGAGCCTTAACATGTCCTAAATTATAGATCCGTTTCTTTAATACTGAATGTAAGATTTTCGCCAAATTACTCCCGGATACATTGGAACGTATTATATGTTATGTTTACAGATGAAGTTGATTTCGTTAAATACAGGCATGCTGCATCCAATTTTTGCCTTTTATGTCACATTGTTGATTTAGCTAATGCTTACTCAGATCCTTTCATTCTAACTTCTTAAGATGCTGAAAAAGCTATCAACCTTAACTCATGGGAATTTATTTCCAATCTCGTATTCTTATCTGACATAATATTGGCCCTAAATGTATTTCTATTTTTACAATGTTATTATCCTAAATCACATTTATGGATTAAACGCAACCTTTCTATTCCTATCTCTCTATGCAGAGGTACCAGGGAAGGCTGCCCACTATCTCCACTTCTTTTTATTTTGGAGTTAGAACCGGTGCTTAAAAATATATGCAATAATTCCAACATTTGCGGTTTCGTAACCTAATTAATCACCTAGAAGTAAATATTTCTGTCTATGCAGATGGCATAATTTGATATCTCACTGACCCTCAAGCATCAATTAACAATTTAGGAAAAACTATTAAATTAAATTCCAACATTTCAGGCTATTCACTATATTGGAACAAATTATAGATTTTTCCTCTGTCAAATCTCTGCCCAGAAACTGATGATCATTTTTGAAAGACATTGAATGCTAATTATCTGGAAGCTGATCACTAAGGATGTTAGTTTCATTTTAAATCTCAACTAACGTAAGATTTTTGATATACTTCTGGATCTAATTGTCACCATTATACCTTTCATGGTAAGGACTTTTAGACACTATTACAATGATGCTAACCCCTTTCATTTTATATGCCTATCTATGATACCTTTTATGTTCTTGACTCTTTCTTTAGGAAAATGGACTCAGCTCTTCAAAAATTCCTTTGGAATATTAACCCACCCGCATTGCTACACATCATCTTAGGCAATCTAAATCCTAAAGTGGCGTTGCCATTCCATACTTTTTTTTTTTTATATCACTCGTCCTTTGTTCTTATGCACGTCTTCAGGCACAATAATACCAATATGCCCTGGTCTTGGAGTAAATTGGAAACATTTCAAGTAAAATCCCTTCAATTTCTCTGACTTCATAAAACTGATGATCGCCCCTAATAAAAAAAATGCAATATTCTAATGTGTTTAAAACAAGCATGTAGTACTTTTCTTAAAATGATTGGCGATGACTAGGGGTGCACCGAAATTCGACTTTGAATAATTATTCATCCGAATTTTGGCTGAAAATGAGATCCGGCTTCGGCTGAATACTTAATTTTCACTCAAAGACTAATAGTTTCCCCTATAAAATACATTAAGTATTGCTTTTAATGCATGCCTGGAATCATTCAGGCATGTCATGTTTATCCTTTAAAAAGTATAATTAAAGTCCTGTCCTTCATGTGCTGGACTGACAGACTTTCATCTGATGGTTTGTTGGGAGGGGCGTGCTGAAGCAAAACTCTCAATATTTTTAATGTATCTCTGGTATCCTCTCTTTTTTGCAATTGAAAACCATTGATCTGGAACAATAGTTTACAAAGTCGCTATTGGGGAAAAGGTATTTTTTTTAGGGGCTTATTGATTTGCTGATGACCTGTGTGAGAAATCTGAAAGCTACAGGTTCCAATCCGACCAATTCCCAATCCAAATAATATAATTCAGTGGATTAATATAGCTGTTGTAGGGATTCCAGTAAGTTCCAAACTCTGAGCTATGGAGGTAGTTTTCCTGCAGCAAAGAACTGTATTCAACCTGCAGGCCAAAGTTATAGCGCAAGTAAGAAGGCTCAGTTGGATGTGTGCGTTTGGCAGAGTTGTGCTGCTTGTTATATCGAAACATAGGTTACAATTCCTGCCCTCCGACTTTCTGATGTTGCCAAAAAGAGTCCCTTTGAATTGAGTACAAGTGGCAGATGTTACTAAAGAACGAGGCTATATTTTTAAACCAAAACGTCCCAGTCTGAGGCAGCAGAAAATTCCTCCCAACATCAGAGTTAAAAAAAAAAGGGATACTTGAAGACAAGGAAGACAGTTTACAATTTAGAAACATTAGACCAAATGGATGTACAAATGAAGCAAATAAAGTATAAATGCACAAGCCAATTAAAGATCTGATAATTAGCACTTTCCCTTCCCTGTGTCGTCAGACGAGGACCATGGTGGACTCATAATTCTCTCTATTTTTTTTCTGGTGTCTTTTACCTTGCCCCAAAACACCACAAACATATCCCACCCAAAAAAGAAAGAAAAAAATACAATTAATGAAAATACATGTTTCAAATGCGTCATTCCCATTCAGTACCAAAGATAAAAAGCATGGCTTTAGCATCCCCAAAGGTTTGAATTCAGCAGCACTTCAGCAGTCATCAGAGTGCTAACTGATGTAATCACTCCTTTCATCTTTCAGTGCATTGCTGGAGCCAGAAGGCTAAAGATGGGCAGACCCAAAGGCAACATTTAAAAGTACGAGTAGACACATCCCACTTCACAGTGATTGTATACATGCATACTATACGTTTGGGCTAGTCTCAGTTACTTGCCTACCCAATAAGCGACACCTATGAATGCACTTAAGTACAAACTGTGTTATTGAACGGTTTATTTTCTGATAATGTATTCCTTTCATGGTTTACAAACCTCTTCTGTGGACAACAACGAAAAGAAATGCAATAAAGAATGGATATACATATTTTAAAGTGTGTTTTTAATTTACAAAGTGTTTTTCTTGTCTACATAGCTTTATTTATTAAAAAGGCAACTATTCGACTCCGTATTCAGCCTTGGCTGAATACTTGTCCAACTATTTGTTATTCGGCCGAATACTTAAATCTACTATTCGGTACACCCCTAGCGATTACATTCTACAATTCAATACTTCTCTCTGGTATAATAGAGGCATTAAAATTGCTAATAACACTTTTGCTATTCTTGGATTAAGAAAGGTATTTTACATATTCAACAACTATTTCACAATGGTATGCCTACTCATTTTCTTTCTGTGCAAAATACATATTTTGCAAGATACTGACTGCAACTTGTATACAAAATGATTTACTGCCATTCCTATTTGGTTTTTAGATACTGCGTTAAAAAAATCTGACCATACTCCACCTGAAGTAGAGCTATCATTCAAGTGAGACTACTCCTAGACAAATCTAAAGCTGGACTGGCCCGGAAGCTCATGGGGATTTTAAATTGCTTATTGAATCTAGGGAAAAGATTTGGTGTAGGATTTTTGTAAAAAATGTTTTTATTAATTTCTTTATTGGCTAAACAAATTTCAACCTTAACAAAAAAAGAAATACAAGAAAACACAAACACATATGCAAACACAAAAGTAGGAATAAAGCAAACACAGGGTTAAAGAAAAAAGAAAACCCAATAAAAATACAATATACCATAAAACTGTAAAATCACTTAATCATATACTAAAATTCATATATTTCAATTTCATGCAATTCTAATTTGTTTAGAAAACCTACAATAAAAAGAATAATAATAATAATAAACCTACAATGGTAATACATAATGATTTCTTGACACCACTTACACATCTCCAAAAAAACACACAAATCCATTGATTTCAATGTACCCAGGAATTTTCGGAAAGAATCTCCCCCTGAGAATTCAGTGCACAACCAGATGTTCGAGTTTCAATACTATCCGGTACCTCACAAAAACAGCAATTTTAATTCACCAAAGTCTCATCTTTAAACCGTTTCCTAATTTCCTGTGTTTTATACTGGTTCCATTGGAACCAAATGAAATTTTTCCTAACCCTTGGACAAGGGACAAGTGTACAGCTAAAACTCCATAGGATTTGTGTTCATGTTGTAAGTGTATCTCAAAGTCATTAATTAAAGTGCACCAGTCTTGTTTCAGCAAGCATTTCTTAACCCTATTTGGGGTAATCGTTAGGTCTTCCATATTGGATCCAATTTCACCCAGTATTTGATCACATAGCCGCCTAAATTACGAACCTCAGTTCCCACTTTCAGTTGCAGCATTTTATTAAATTCGTCATAAATTGAGTACCTACATTTTCTGATAAAAAGCCAACCACTTCCATCTGACCATCAACTTAATCCCAGTGATTCCCAAGTCGTATAGGATTGCTGAGGTTGGAACAAAATTTGATAAGCCAAGCACTCTTCTCCAGATCCTGCTTTCCATTGCATATACCTTCCCACCATAAGACAATTTGGGTATCACTGTTGCGTTATAACATTTTAACAATGGAGCCAGCGAAAATGTACAGTACTGTTTTTTTTATGTGCTTCATCCGAGCTGGTCAGCTCGGGTGGAACAGTATCTAAACATGCACTTTCTGTTTAGCATCCCGGAGATGTGAAATCCTAAATAAACAAGGCTCTTCACCTTCTCCAGTTGCATTCCAGCCAGAGACCAGTTTCTTTGACCAGTATTTTTTGAGAAGTTAAGGACAAAACCTTAGTTTTCAGCGGGTTCGCTTTCAGATAGTTTTTGTCAGAATACCCCTCAAAAGCTGTGATTAACCTTTGTAAAACCGACCAAAGAAGTATCAAACAAAAGAGAATCAGTGGCCTATGCTGTTCAAATTACTCTCAGCTGCCCTATTTTAGGCAGGGCCAGTACAGCACTGCCAATCTCCTCTCCCACATCCGATACATAAAGGTTAAAAAGACAGGGAGTCAAAATGCATCCCTGTCTTAGCCCATTTTCCACCGAGATAGCCTTTGTCATCACCCTTTCCTTGTTTAACCTAACCTGGATGGAGGTAGTGCCATGCATTCTGATTATCAGTTTTGATAAACCTTGTGGGATACCGCAGCTGTTTAATTTCCTCCATATGCGATTCATGCTTACCAGGTCAAAAGGTGCACTCAAATTGATTGAGGCAACATGTATAGCTTTATACCGGCCTTCCCTAACAGATTCTTGGAGACATTCTATTACATAACCATTTATTGTTCCATGGCATTTTTGAAATCCTGTCTGCCATTTTTATAGTCACCCCACTTGTTTAGCCCAAATTTCAAGATGTCGTAACAAAAATGCTGCAAAGATTTGTACATCAGCATCTATGATAGAGATAGGGCGATAGTTTGTGGGCTCACTACGAGGACCTCGCTTCTAAATGGGTATACTATATGACTTACTCCAAGAAGATGGATAGCACTCACTTTTCTCTATATCCTGAAATAGAAATGACAGAATAACCACCCAGGACTTTGTTTTATCTTTAAGGAGTTTATTTGAAAGGTTATTCAGGCCGGGTAACTTGGAATTACTAGCTCTCATAATTCAAAAATAGTTTGAGCTGAAAAATCAATGTTTTCTATATTGCTTTCACGCATTGGTTCTATATATGCATTAATTAATGGTTCCCTGTTGCCTGAATATAGGGACGAGAAATGACTGACCCATTGTGCTTCATATACCGCGTTAATTTTGCGCTCCTTGATTTGAGTGTTTGAATGCTTATACTAAGTTCCAAAATTCCACAATGTTTTTTGATGTAAGGGTTTTGAGCATCACCTCAGCATCTTGTTGTTTCAACCTGGCACATTGTCCCTTAACCCAGTTCCTGAAAGCTAGAGTGACTTACCTATTTTGCTTATTTCCAGATAGTTGGGAAGAGCCAACTTGTTTTATCCTTAATTCTTTTCTTGTTTCCCTCTTCTTTTCAACTATCTTAAGGTCATATACATGCGAGTTCTTTTTATCTTTCTTTCGTAACTTGTCCAAATGTTGTATTCACAAACCGAGGATTCATATTAGTAGTCATGATAGCAAAGTTATCCACCGTAAACAATCCTGATTTGCATTCATAGTCCGTATTTTGCAGTAATAAAAAATGTTCGTTAAATCATTTAGTGTTCCCTTTGCCCCAAGATATTCTGTTTCCCTTCAAATTAGACTGAAGTACCTCTGGATACAAACTGGCAAGTCCACGTTGAAACTGAGAAAACAGTGATCACTCCATTTAGTGTTTATCACATTCAAATCTCTACATCTATTGAATAAAAAAGGATCCAAAAAGATGTAATCGAGAGCTGAATGTGAATTACCTCTTCACCAGGTATATTTCCCTGGTATGTCACCCTAAGCTGCGCCATTCGGTTTAAATAATCCTAAGGCGGACATGCAATTCCTCCATTTCAACCCATTACGATATTGTTCCCCCTAGACTTTTCATTTAGGGGCACACAATTCTCCGGACTACCGATTTCAATCTCAAGGCATTTTGAGTTAAGATCACCCAGTATGATCACCCGACCCGACTTAGGTTGACACAACCATTCTTCTACACATTCAGAGATCTCACTCAGAAAATCACCCAGTGGGAGACCCCCTCATGTCAGTATACATTAATTAGCAGAACACTGATCTCACTGTCTGCATTTTTCAGAGCATATTCCACTGACAACCCCTTTTTGATATATAAATCTTTACATTGTTTACTAACAACCTATCCCTAACTTGAAAAAGGACAGAATTTAAATGTTTGCATCTAGTTACTTTGAATTGATTTTAAAAACAATGATTAATGCATGCATTTGTTAATTGATGGTTCTTTTTTCTCTTTTTTGGAAAATGTTCAATACAAATGAATAAACTACAGTTACTTCATGATTAGGGTTGAAGAACCCTACCATATGGTAACTAGAGGAATTACCTACAAATAGTAAGGAACAACCTCTAAAGTTTCAAGGATCGGACAACAAAAAGTGGGACTCTCCAAGTGTTCCAACAACTTGGAATGATGATTTCAATAAACATAAAAGCGTCAAACCTAATGTTAACATGAGTCTATCTGTTCACGGAAGCCCTGTTCTATCAAATAAACTACAAAAGTGATGGCTGTAAGGAACTCATGGTGGCAACAGTAAAGAAAAACACAAGTGATCCCAGTTCAAGGGTGTTTATTAAGCTGTATGTTTAAGTTGGAAAAACGCCTAATCTAAATCTAAATCTAAGATGGGCGCAAGCTATGACGGTCAGATAATAGTAAGGCAGTCCTAGTGGCGTCTTGTCAAATAAAAGGGCCTATACTAAACAAAATCTATTGCCAATCCTTACAACTAAATACAAAGAGTGTGGGATAAGATTCTCAAAAAAAGAAAGAACTGTTTACAAATGATAAGTCAGGATGTGGTAGCCAGGGGTCTCCCTTCCCCACATTTTGAGCACGGAACAAGGCGGACTCCTGAGCACAGCACTCTTTCGAGCTTTCCCAGCACTAGACGACAGTTCCGTTTTCATCTATCAAGACCTTCGGTGGTTAAGTCTCTTTTCTACAAAAGGTCTCTTGCCTCCCAGGACCTGATGTGTTCAAGATAACAAACAAAAAGTTCCTTTCCAAATGAACGTTGGGTGATGACTTTTCACCCATGGATCCCCCTCTTCCAGACTCCGACCCCCCTCGAAACGTCAGCCTGCCTCCGTTGGGTTCACTACCGCCTTTTCTCAAAACAATTTCATCTGAGGCATTCACAAGCCTTAATGTCTTTTTAAACAGTTCACTGTGGACATCCCTCTGTCGGGTTCACTCCTGTCAACACACTGTTCATTGGACTTCCGACTTTGCACCATTTCATCGGCATCCTTCTGTCGGTTTCAGTCTTGCCAATCATACAGTTCTTTCTCTTCTCACACTATGCAGGATTCACCTTCCTTAGCTTTTCAATTACTTGCAGGTCAAAGACTTTCAACTGTACAGGGTGTTTTGCTAGACCCCTGTGTGACCACTTTGGCCTTTTCCTTCCAGCTCTCCTAAAACCTTAGTTTCAACAAACGTGTGATCAACCAGAGTCTCCCAAATGAGCACCCATGTGGTGCCGGATCCCTCTGCAGCTGGTTTTCCCTTAATGTTAACAGTTCTTTGAACTTTCCTTAATTTGCCATTAGCGACTCTCGTTCAACACAGTTCGGTTTCTTATCGGTTCTCCCCTCGACTCACCAGCTGTGATGAACCGCTTGACTTTTCTTGTCTCTGGAGTGAAGGCTGGTACCACGGTAGCAAGCGTCTCTCCCTGTTCTGATTATCAGTGTAGGCGTGCACCGTGTACAGTTGACATCTGCTGCAACACACTCTGGCTATTGTTCGCAGTCTTATGATTCCTCTCAGGGACGCTTCGCGGGTCTGGGTTGGAAAGGAAAAGGTCGCTTCTCTCCTTGTCACCCTTGTGGTTCTCGCCGCCTTTCTCCTCCTCTTGAACTGCCATGCTTGGATAGCTGTCTCGTTGTGTGGTCTACCTTGCTCGCATTGTGCTCTCGTGCTCCATCTTTTATCCCTGTGGGGAAAGGAAAGGACTGTCAGGTGTGTGTGGTTCTGGTCAATTGCTTGACCATTGTATTGTTAAACGACTCTTGAGTTAGTCCGTTGTCTTTCGTGGTGTAAGAAAGTGTGTCGGAAAAGGGGGTGGGGTAGAGTGTCTGAGCATCCTACATGGTAGTCTGGGGAAAAGGTGCTATAAGAACAGGGATACCGCATCTCACCCGTCGGTATTGCACTTCCACCCCCCGAGGACACCTCAGCCAGGTGATCCTCTCTCACTGGTCCACCCCCAGGAACTATATCCAATAGCGGTGGCCGTGTCCTGATCACCTGGATCACAGATCCCGGGGACTAGTCAGGGAGACACCTTCAGGTTTCTCACATATCCTTCCTCCATGAGATGTAGCCACATTTGTTTCATAGGGGAACCGGGAAAGATTACCTACACTTCCCTGGTCTTTTCCTTTTCAGTGTTCCACAATGAAACAATAGGGTTGTAGGTCTAGAAACCATTGCATGACCTAAGGGTTGGAGTCTTTGTGTTGGCTAATCCAAACTAGGGGTGAGTGATATGTAACAAGTGTGAACTTTCGTCCTAATAGGTAGTATCTAAGATGGATGATGGCCCACTTGATGGCCAGGGCCTCTATTTCCAACAGTCATTTTTTTCACGTGGGAACTGCTGTGGTATTGTTTTGCAATGGGAATGCCTCGTTATATCGCGTTGCATAATCTAAAATTACAAGGACATATTTATTACCTAGTCTGAATGTTTCTAGAGGTCCAATTATGTTCATACCAATTCTTGAAAAGTGGACTTCTATGATCCACAATGGTTTCAGAGAGACAGGTAATGGGATGTGCGTGCTGGTCTTTTGACATATTTTGCACGTCTGGATGAAGGTCTTATATCAGAGTGGATAACGGGCCAGTACCATTTCCCACTAATATGCGCCTGGGTTTTAGATTGTCCTAAATGTCTCCCAGCAAGATGGGAATGCGTGATCTCCAGCACAATCTTTCTATGGCTCTTGGGTATTACGAATTGTGTTTTTACCAAACCTTCCGTAGATGCCTCTTCTAGAAAGCATACCTTGTTTTAAGAAGAAAAAGGGGCTTCCCTTCTCTAAGCCTTCTGCTTCCGGAATTGCTTGTAGAAAAGCTTCAGCGAGAGCTGAATCGTTTCTCTGGGCAAAGGCTAGGTTGGGATAGATGGTAGGCTCTTCTCCCTTCCTTTCTTGATTTACCAGCTTCTCCAAAGCCTAAGTTACTTCTCTGTTTTATCTTGTTCACTTTCTTTAAACTGAGAAAATAGAGCACTTTCCAAAATTCCTTGGGCAATTTTATCTCCACGACGTACCTGAAAGGCAATTGCTCCATGATTCTGTAAGAGAACCTTCACTTCAAATAGATTGTGTCATCCCACGTTTTCCTCAACTTTGATATATGATATCCAGCTTCAGCCTCTTCGGAAAACAATTTGGCAGGGGGCACTGTGCGTCAATGCAGTCGGCTCGATGTCCCTAGAGGGCCTCAGTCTCGAGGATTGTCACCTAAGGTATATATATTACGTGCAGTGCCCGTTGGCTGCAGTTCTATTTTTCCGAGTATGCTTACGCTTCGACTACGGCATGCTTCTTTAGTTCTAATAGTGAAAATGTCTTCTTCCTCAACATTTACTACCCCGGAGACCGCGTTCAAGAAGTGTTGAGACTGCGACTCTATAATGTCAATAACCGACCCACATCGAGTATGTCTGTGGTGTCTCGGTGTGGAGCACAAGACCTCGGCCTGTTCCAAATGGCAGTCTGACTGGAAAGGCTCCCACCACCCCTCATCGTCAAGGAAATCGAAAAAGAGGCACCAGAGGTCGCCTTCTTCGACTTCGTCGGCAGACTCATCCCCTAAGTGGGTATCTTGCCCCACAAACGCCTCCACACCGGCCGAATGGGAAGCATTTGGGTCAGAAATGCTGAAAATATTTGAGAGGCAAAAACCCTCAGCAAGCCATGAACCTACCGCGCCTTCCAAAGAAGCCGGTAAGGAAAGGGCTTGAGCCAAATGACGCGCGCCCCCAAGCCCTGGACGAAGGCCAGATCCTCATTGCGAGCCGTAGAGGCCTTGACGAGATGAGAAATCTAAAGATCCTTTGAGCCGGGAGATCGAGGTTGTCGACACCATCAACGCCATTGATTCCTGCTGCGCCTTCAACGCCAGATACACCCTCGACGACAGCGCCATCGACGCCGGCTGTGCCATCAGCTCCAGCCGTGCCTTCTACACCTATGGCACCTTCAATGGCATTGAAGCCTTCAAGGTCAAAATCGACTTCAGTAAAAATATTGACGACTCCTTGAGAGTCGAGTTCTACATTTCTGAAACCTGTAATGCTCATACCAGGTAAGACGTATATTCCTTTGCTAAGGAAAGAATTCTTCAAGTCACTAACCTCAATTTATGAGGAAAATGAGCCATCAGATACTGATGTGCCTTTTGGACTTCAATATGGTACACCTAATGTGCCTGAAAGCCTTATATGGGAAGAATCTAGATTAAACAATCTCTATGACAACGTGCAAACAGCTAGTGGGGTGGACAGTTCACCAGAGCTTGAATTTGGTACGCCTGATGCTGGTGAGCATGCAGATGCTTCATATATACAGTTGACGTCTAAAGTTGTAGACTACTTGGGGTTGAGTAGGCCCACTCTCCCCTTTGAGCAGGCCCACTCTCCCCTTTGAGCAGGATGATCTGACGGACATCCTTGATAAGAGTCCGCAAATCGATCCCATTTTTCCACTTCACATAACTCTCCAAAAAAGGGTGGCAGCAAATTGGTAAACGCCAGAGTCTAATCCGGCAGTAAACAAAAACCTGACTAGAAAGTACCGCCCATCTAGTAGTGACCCCGACTGCCTATCAAAACACTCCAATCCAGAAAGTCTGGTGGTGCAGGCAGCTACGGCAATTTCAAAACAGGCTGCTTACCCTACCATCCCTCCAGATAGGGATGACAAAAGAGTAGATGCATGGGCAAGGAAAGTATTTTCGGCAGGGAGCATGGCTCTTAATCAGCCAACTCCACATGTGCCTTAGCAACATTCTCATTCACTCAATGGGACTGTATTTCCATGGCGGTGGAGCACATCCCCGAGGGCGAGGAAAGAGACGGATTCTTGGCTATTGTTAGAGACAGCAAAGAAGCCGCGTGCAAGTCTATTCAGTCAGGTCTCGATTCTTCTGACAGCATCAGCAGAGCCATGGCAACTAGCACCGTAATAAGCAGTTTTGCGTGGTTGAGGAAGTCGGAATTTGCGCTGGACGTGCAGGCTAGACTCCTTAACCTGCCCTTTGACGGGTCTCACCTTTGTGGCAACAAGGCTGACGAAAGCCTTGAGAAGTTGCAGACCATGAAGGCGGCAGCCAAAGCCTTAGGTGCTGCTGTTGGGCAGCCTCAGCCCTTTCACCTCGGTGGACAGCCTTAGAGGGATACATCTTTTAGCTGCTACTCCTCAGTTGGAAGAGCGAGAGGAATGGCTGCTCAAAGAGGCCAAAGAAGATTCACTCATGGTGGACAAGGGAGAGGTGCTAAGCTCGCTCAAGCAGGGGCATCCTTACCAACAGCCACTGCAACAGCCGCCTCAAAACCTCTCTGAAGTCTTAAGTCACGAAACACCAGTGGGAGGCAGGCTGTCTCAGCATCTGAAAGAATGGCGAAACATTACTTCGAATGCTTGGGCATTGGAAATCATAGCCCAAGATTACTGCCTTCCCTTCATTCAAAGACCTCAGAACCATCCACTGGGGAGCCACTCTTTGAGAGTTCTAGATCCGCTCCTTGTGCAGGAAATTTTGACCCTGCTAGAGAAAGGCGCTATGGAACTGGTGCCTGTAGCAGAGAGGAATGAGGGATGGTAACTCTCCATATTTCCTAATACCCAAGAAGGACGGAGGACTGAGACCCATCTTGGACTTGAGATACTTGAGCAAGTTCCCCAGGAAGGACAAGTTGAAGATGGTCACGCTTTCTCAGATCCTTCAGGCCCTCCAACTCCAGGATTAGATTGTGTCATTGGACCTTCAGGATGCTTATTTTCATGTTCCAGTCCATTTTAAGCACAGAAATTACCTGAGGTTCGCCGTTGGCGGTTCCCACTATCAGTTTCGAGTTCTGCCATTCAGGTTGACCTCCGTCCGAGGGTTTTCACCAAACTGATGGCAGTGGTCGCATTGAGTCTCTGTAGAGGGGGGATTCACGTCTACCTGGACGATTTGCTGTCCAGGGTGCATTCTCCTGAACATGTCCTGGATCATCTCAACGTCACCTGCCACTCTCTTCACAGATTGGGTTTCTCCCTCAATTACAAGAAGTCCTATATGACACCTTCTCAAAAGTTCCAGTTCATAGAGGCTGTACTGGATACATCATTGGGAAAGAGCTCCCCACCCAAGATGAAGGCTCGAGTCATTCTGCAGATGGTGCCCAAGTTTCAGAGTACCCAGCGTCTCCCGGCCTTCGATTTTCTGATGTTGCTCGGCCTCATAACATCCTGCATTTTTCTGGTGCCAGAGGCTCGCCAGAGAATGAGTTCCCTTCAATGGTCTCTCAGAACAAAATGTTCTCAATTCTCGGGCACATGTCAGACCTACTTCAGGTTCCAAGCAGGGTTGTACAGGATCTCCTGTGGTGGGCCTGCAGGGACAACATTCTGAAGGGAGAAACTTTTTGACAACCATGGCCGGAGATAACAGTAGTGACGGATGCCTCACTCACAAGGTGGGGAGCCCACGCCAACGATCTGACAATCAGCAGTCATTGGTCTCCATCGGAGTCCAAACTACACATCAATCGTTTGGGGCTGAGGGCAATCAGACTAGCGCTGAAGGCCTTTCTGCCCTCTGTACAGGGAAAGAATGTCCTGATAATGACGGACAACACAGTGGCCATGTACTACCTCAACAAGAGATGAAGTGTAGGGTCACTACCACTATGCAGAGAGGCAATGCAACTCTGGTACTGGACAATTCAAGAAGGAATCTCCCTATTGGCAGTTCACCTACCCGGAGAGAACACAGCGGCGGATGCTCTGAGCAGGCAGAGCAGTCTTCCACAAGTAGGAACTAGCTCAGGAAGTCCTTCAAGAGATCTTCACCCTTTGGGGAACCCCTCAAGTGGATCTGTTCTTGACCAGTGTCAACAGGAAGTGCAAACTGTATCTCTGTCTGTCTCTGTGTCTCTGTCTCTGTGTCTCTGTCTCTGTCTCTGTCTCTCTCTCTCTCTCTGTCTCTCTCTCTTTCACTCTCTCTCTCGTTCTCACTCGTTTTCTCTCTCGTTCTCTCTCTCTCTTTCTCTCGTTCTCTCTCTCTCTTTCTCTCGTTCTCGCTCTCTATATATATATTTCTGAGGCTTGTGGAATCTGCTTAGATCACATGCTGTGCATAGGCCGACATCTAGTGGAAGCTGCGGAGTATTACAGTTTGTTTTTCGAAACTCGAAAATGGGCGTCGACACAGGCGTGCCAGTAATACTATCCCTAGTGTGACGTCCACTGTACCCAAGATCCCTCACGCGTCTAGGATCCTCAGATTGTTTTTTTCCGCCATACTGGTCGGAAGCATCTTGCGGAGTCCCCTGGCCTTAGCCATACTTTTGCTAATTATTGAAGTTTAAAATTATTTATTGACATCCTTCCCCACCCCAACGTCGACCCTCGACACTCGACGACGGCTGGAGAAGACATCGACCGTCGGCTGCTGCACAACGGATCTGGGCCTCGGAAGGCCGCTGGCCTCGGCCCGGGCCTAGTAGGCCGCTGGCCTCGGTCCTGCAAGTAGGGAGAGTGGGGGGTGGTACATACTCTTCACTCTTGCTATATAGGTACACCTTATATATTTCCTACACTTACCAGCCCGCTGCCTAAAGGTGCGTATGGAGGGTACCCCTTTCCAATTCTGCCCCAAGTGCAACCGCAAATACCCTTGGGTCGACAGGCACGCCACGTGCAATCTCTGCTTGCCGAGGGACCACCCCGAAGCGAACTGCCGAGCGTGTAGTAGGTTTAAGCCTAAGACACTTAAGGACCGTTCGACAAAGCGTTGGGCCCACCACGCCAGGCAGGCGGCCATGGCAGCGGAGGGCGCCTTCAGCGATGGCAGCGACGCCTTACTTTCGGACGGCGAGGGCTTTACGGCGTTGAAAGACTGCCGAGCGCAGGTCCCCGACCTCGGAAGGTTGTCCGGCAGGGCGGCTATGGGGAAGACCCCCGGCGACGCAAGCGCTACACACCCTACACACACTAAGCACACTAAGTCCAACCGAAACTCGACGACGTCGACTTCTCGGAAAGAGGCACAGATAGAACGGTCCGACTCGGTGTCCTCTGGGCGCTCTCGATCGAGATCGCCTCATGACGCAAGGCAATCATCCACTCTTGCCAAGAGTGCCTCGCTCCCTAGATTAACGGAAGTTCGATCGTCGGAAGACGAAGACGACTTCCACCCCCAGGCCGCGCTCCAGGAGACCGAGGCCGCAGTTAACACCAGCGAGGCCCCACGCTCGAAACACACAGATACCTCTCCCGACACGCGACGCCAGGCATCGAAAGTGTCTGGGGCCTCCAAGGGGCAGGGAAAACATTTTTCCACGCACGGGGAAGGGGGGAAACAGCGGAAAGCACAGCCTTCCACTCCTGTAAGACCATCCTTCCACCCTAAGCAGACAGACAAACACAAATCTACTGGGACATCAACATCCAGCAAGGGTACCCTTGATAAGTCCTCTAAGTTGCCTACTAAAGTCATACCCTGTTCCAAAGAATGGTCCAGTGAAGACATAGACAGGGTCATGTCAAGGATGTCTTCCTTAGCTGATTTTTATGACAAAAACCCAGAACATTTCCTTTCGTATGACCCTCAAGGGGCCACACCCTCAGGCTCCTCTGATCCTATCCCCCTAAGTAAAAAGGCCCGGTTCGAAAGACCTGAACCCTTCGAGGTGCAGCCTTACTCTACTCCATACTCTACTCCACACCCCAGATACCAAGGACAGCCTTTCCCTGAAGGGGACCAGGAGTTTGAAATTATGGAGGAACAAACCGGGACTGAATACTATGCGGATGATGAGGACCTGGAGGAGATAGAAGATGAGCAGGAAATTTACAGAGTAGATTCCCCGGTAGAGAGCGAAGCCCCAGTTACCGACTCGCAAGTTGATAACCAGCCCCTCCTTAATGAAGTTCTCGCTCGCGCAGCAGAACATTTTCACATCGACACACACGGTGTACAGGAGGAAAGGGACTTCGCAGAAGAGTTGGTGGGAGAGAGGAGGCCGGTCGCTCAGACCATCCCTATCCTTAAATCCATCCAACGTAGAATAGATCCATCCCTGGTGAATCCTAACCTCACCAGAGCCGTCAACCCCAGAGTCGAAAAACTTTTTCGGGCAGCCCAGTCTGACCCTCTTTATATAAGAGGACATCTTAAACCAGACTCCCTAGTGGTTACCAACACTCGGAAGAGGGCTGGGACACCCTTATCGTCGTCAGAAGCTCCTCCCGACAAGGAGAGCAAAAAACTGTACGGGTTTGGCAGGAAGGTAGCCTCAACGTCCGCCTACCAAGCAAGGATTGCAAACTCCACCACCCTGTTGGCAAGTTACAACTGCCATCAATGGGAAGAGGTCGCGGCGCTCATAGCCTCTGCTCCTGAACCGTTAAAGGGCCAGTTGGCTCGGATCTCGGCAGAAGGGAGAGCCGTGTCTGGTTGCATATTAAAAGCAACTTTCGACGCCGCGGACAACGCAGGAAGATTGATAGCAGAAGGTACTGTTATCAAGAGACATGCGTGGTTACGGCAGTCGGGGTTCAAAACAGAAACCCAGGCTTCATTAATAGACAAGCCGGTGGAACCCGATCTATTGTTTGGAAAAGCGGTCGAAGACGCACTTAAGAATGCCAAGGACGAATACGAGACTCTCAAATCCCTTGGCCAGCTTACCAACAAACCCCCTAACCAGAGGGGGAACAGTAATTTTCGTCGCCCACGCGGCCAAAATTCACAAAGAGGCAACTATGCCCAAGGACAGGGTACACAATGGAACAACAACCAGCAGTCTACCCAAAGTTACGGCAGGGGTAACAAGAGAGGTCGTGGAAGAGGCAGCCCCAACAAGGGAGGTGGCACGCCTCCACCAAAGCAGTGACGCTCAGTTCAGGGTCCCTTCTCACGCAACCCCAGTAGGGGGACGCATTTCCAACTTCACCCAGGCTTGGGAAGGGATCACCTCAGACAGATGGGTGCTGTCAACAGTGTCCACAGGATATTGTATAGAATTACTGCAGCGTCCCCGAAACCACCCTCCACGACAAAGAATACACTCCTTAGAACATCAGAAGATCCTTCTCGAGGAAATCGCCATTCTGCTAGAAAAGGACGCGATAGAACTCGTCCCAGGACACCAGGTAAACAAGGGTATCTATTCAACTTACTTCCTTGTGCCAAAGAAAGATTTGACAATGCGCCCAGTATTGGACTTACGGCCTGCCAACAAGTATGTCAAGCCCCAAAAATTCCGTATGACCACGCTACAAGAGGTAATCCCCCTCCTAAAAAAGGGGGATTACATGGCAACCTTGGATATGAAAGATGCTTATTTTCATATTTCCATGCTCCCAGCGCACAGAAAATACTTGCGCTTAAAGGTAGACAGTCGCCACTACCAATTCAAGGTACTACCCTTCGGGATAGCTTCAGCACCAAGGGTATTCACCAAGGTACTGGCGGTGGCAGCTGCACACCTACGCAGGGAGGCAATCCCAGTGTACCCTTATCTGGACGACTGGCTCATAACGGGGGAAACCCCAGGAATTTGCAAGTCAAACATTCAGAGGACTATCGACCTCCTCCACGAATTAGGCTTCTCTATCAACGAGAAGAAGTCAAGTCTGGTGCCGAACACCTCAAAACAGTTCCTAGGAGCAATCCTAGATACTCAGAAAGGGTTGACCTTCCCTTCGGAAGAGAGAATTCGGAATATACTACTGCAAATTCCACATTATCAGTCAGGTCAACAAATAACGGTACGCAAAGCAATGCGCTTACTGGGCATGATGGCGTCATGCATTTACCTGGTCCCCCACGCGCGTCTGCGCATGCGTCCCATGCAGGAATGGTTGGCGAAACAGTGGTCTCAGGCAAGTGGTCAGTGGGACGATCTAGTGGTCGTTTCGCCAACACTCGTACAGAGCTTACACTGGTGGACAAGAAAGAATCTCGCAAGGGGAAAACCCTTTTACGATCCCGAAGTACAGGCAGTGGTGACTACAGATGCATGCCTGACTGGGTGGGGAGCTCACCATCTCCACCACACAGCTCAGGGTCTCTGGTCTCACTCAGTAACCAAGAACCACATCAACCTGCTAGAGCTTCTGGCAGTATTCCGAGCGCTTCGGGCGTTCGAGCCCCATCTGCTAAACTTGTCGGTGC
This sequence comes from Ambystoma mexicanum, assembly GCF_040938575.1. NCBI lineage: Eukaryota > Metazoa > Chordata > Amphibia > Caudata > Ambystomatidae > Ambystoma > Ambystoma mexicanum. The sequence goes on along the minus strand of NC_090931.1, from coordinate 184,043,359 downwards.
AGATCCGGACGGACAGCACGACAGCCATGTTCTATCTGAACAAACAAGGAGGGACTCGTTCGCCAAATCTGTCCAAGCTTGCCCAGAAAATCTGGATATGGGCACTCAGACGGAACATCTTCCTGTCTTCACAACATGTTCCAGGGGAGCTCAATTCCCTAGCGGATGCCCTAAGCAGAGACTCCCTCCCAGAAGAACACGAATGGGTCCTTCACAGAGATATCGTAGAAGATCTCTTCTCTCAGTGGGGTTTCCCCACTATAGACCTATTCGCCACAAGCGAAAACAAACAATGCCCAGGATTTGCATCCAGGTTCCCCCAGCCAGACTCCCAAGGGAACGCCCTGTGGATGAACTGGTCAGGGATGTTTGCGTATGCTTTTCCACCAACTCCTCTCATCAGGAAGGTGGTGTACAAGATGAACAAGGAATCGATGACGCTCATCCTAGTTGCTCCCATGTGGGCGAGACAACCATGGTTTCCACACCTACGCAGGATGGCGGTGTGCGAGCCCATCAAACTCCCAGCCTGGTACAACATACTGTCCCAGCAACAAGGTCAAACAGTGCACCAGGAACCCAACTCAATGAACCTGGCAGCATGGCTCCTGAGGTCATAGAGTTTGGGCATCTCAAATTACCACAGAGGTGTATGGACATCCTAAAAGAATCCAGGAAACCAAACACAAGGCACTGTTACTTTGACAAGTGGAAGAGATTCGTTATTTGGTGCCAGAATAAACAAATCAACCCAGTTGATTGCACTCCTTCCAACGTTGTAACATACATGCTCCACCTGCTGGACGCAGGGTTGGTTTTTAACTCTCTAAAGGTACACCTGGCAGCCCTCTCGGCTTACACCACATCCCATAACAAAGTATCGTGGTGGAAAGTACCAGTAGTTAAAGCCTTCATGGAAGGAGTAAAGAGACTTCACCCGCCTATTTCGAACCCGCCGCCAGGATGGGACCTCAATGTGGTGCTAGCTAAGCTCATGGGCCCCCCTTTCGAACCCATGCATAAAAGTAGTCTCAAACACCTAACTTATAAAACGGCCTTCTTAGTAGCCATTACCTCTATAAGAAGGGTCAGTGAAATTCAGGCTCTGTCAGTGCAGGATCCTTTCTTTACTATCCACAAAGACAAACTGGTTTTACGCACACACCCTAGGTTCTCACCTAAATTTATATCTAAGTTCCATGTAAACCAGTCCATCGAGCTTCCGGCTTTCTTCCAGAACCCGCAAAGCTCAGCTGAGGTGAAACTACACACCCTTGATGTGCGTAGGGCGGTCCTCTACTATGTAAATAAAACCAGACCGCTAAGGAAAACAGATCAACTGTTTGTCTCCGTAGCTACAGGCAAAGAGGGGGATCGCGTCTCTAAAGGCGCGATCTCGAAGTGGATTATCAACTGTATACAGCTGTGTTACTCTCTTTCTGAAAAAACTCTGCCTTTTACGCCAAGGGCCCATTCTACTAGAGGCATTGGGGCCACTCTGGCTTTCATTGCAAATGTTCCCCTAGACACCATTTGCAAAGCAGCTACTTGGAGCTCTATTCACACTTTTACTCAGCATTACTGCATTGACACTCATTCCAAGACAGATACACAAGTGGGACAAGCGGTTCTAAGACACCTGTTTGCTCATGACCCTTCTCACATCCCACCTCCTTCTTCTGGTACTGCTCGCTAATCTATGCACAGCATGTGATCTAAGCAGATTCCACAAGCCTCAGAAGGGATACATTACTCACCGTAATCGTATTTCTGATGCTTGTATCTGCTTAGATTCACATGCGACCCACCCTTCCTCCCCTCCGAGAGAAGGCGCATGATTGCTTGTAGTCTTACCTTTCTATCTGCTTGGATTATCTGTACTCACGCTACTCCTCATGCTTCCTCATGTCAGAAAAAATACAATCTGAGGATCCTAGACGCGTGAGGGATCTTGGGTACAGTGGACGTCACACTAGGGATAGTATTACTGGCACACCTGTGTCGACGCCCATTTTCGAGTTTCGAAAAACAAACTGTAATACTCCGCAGCTTCCACTAGATGTCGGCCTATGCACAGCATGTGAATCTAAGCAGATACAAGCATCAGAAATACGATTACGGTGAGTAATGTATCCCATATATCCCTCTCCCTCTCCGTTCATTGCACTTGTCTTCCCATACCTTTCGGTTTGGTTGCTTCCTTCACACAACAATCACGGACACATCCATCTGCCCAGGGTTGATGTTTAGAGACCCAGTCCTCTGACTGCCCATCAAATAGCCTCACTTTTTCACGTTTTCGGGTCAGAGTACTCACTCCTTCCCCTGCCCTTAGTCTTTAAAGTGGATAGGGCCTTCACTCCAACCAGGGATTTCTCTGGGTTGCTTATAAAAAGGCCCAGTTCTTAGGGCCTCTTTCCAACAAGCTCTGTTTCTGTCTAGGTCAGGGTACACACTCCTTCCTGTTCCTTCACACAACAATCACGGACACATCCATCTGCCCAGGGTTGATGTTTAGAGACCCAGTCCTCTGACTGCCCATCAAATAGCCTCACTTTTTCACGTTTTCGGGTCAGAGTACTCACTCCTTCCCCTGCCCTTAGTCTTTAAAGTGGATAGGGCCTTCACTCCAACCAGGGATTTCTCTGGGTTGCTTATAAAAAGGCCCAGTTCTTAGGGCCTCTTTCCAACAAGCTCTGTTTCTGTCTAGGTCAGGGTACACACTCCTTCCTGTCTTTGGTGGTGGCTTCCTTCCCTCCAAAACACAGACAAACACACACATATTTCTTCACAATTGTTTTTTCCTGCTCTATCAGTGTCTTTGACAGACAGTCAACATTAGTACTGTCCCACCAGGAGTCTCTGCTTTTCAGAATTCTTTCTGCAGAATCCAGTCCTCAGGCCCTCCAACTTCCCTAATTCTTCGGTAGTAGAACCCAGCTGTGGTCACCACCTCCTGCACACCACTGGTGTGTGTAATGTTATGGTGTATTATTCCCCCCAGAAAATGTTATGATGATGATGACCACTGTACCAGAGCAAGAAGACCCTTGGGGGTCGGGGGTGTGACAAATCATGTTATCTCGGTCTAAGAGCCCAGTCAAGAGTTCTCATGGTAGCTGCAGTGGAAGCAGTAATAAATGCTGGGTTTGCGGGTGAGATTGGTTGCCAGAGGTGGGTTTGGCTAGACAATGGTGGGGTGTCCGGTCGGTGTTGGTTGAATCCCAGTTGCAAGAAAGACTCTGAAGAGGCGATCCCAGCAAATACGTTTCCTGTGATGAAGACGCGTGAGGCACAATATACCGAAGCAGCGACAGCAGCAGTTAAAGCACTCAGGAAGACGCAGCAAACAAGATAAATCATTTCAGAGGAGGATCCAGGACCAAGCCAACAAAGGCAACAGATGGATATGACCCAGGACGCCTGAAAAGGAGCTGAGTGTTTCAGACCAGCTCAGAAGAGTGGGGGGGAGGGTCGCACCTTTAAACACCAGAGCCAGGAGGATTCTCCATAAGCAACAAGACATGCATGTGCCTAGACAGCCAGACAATCCATCTAGGAGGGACGTAAGAAGCAAAGGAAGAGCCCAGGCAGGGAAAACGACAGCACAGAGAAGCAGGGATACATAGGACAAACTCCAAGGGCACAGCCAGTATTGCCACAATTTGATCGACAGCAGCATCCCACCTCATCAGTATCTGACAGGTGAGTTCACAAACAGATCTGAGGATTTCACAATGATTTCCATGGATGTTGTAGCAAATTAGATGCACTCCCCATGCTCTGCTATGAGGAGGCGGGGCCAAAGGGGACTGGGATGGTTCAGCCACTGCCTAATGTGCATCCCTTAGGGGGCGATTCCCTGGGCTTGGCAAACACTCCAACATGCAATATTGTCTTCTTTGGGGACAGCAGCACTTCAAACATCACAAAGAGTCTGTAATGTCCAGCAGATCTGGCCCCGGACCAGGACAGATAACCGAGCGGGGGAAATCTCTAGCCATGAGCGTTCCACAGTAGCATCACACTCGTGTATCAGAAGAGAAGGCAGATTCAAGACCTCCCATAGACCATGCAGTCAACAAGCAGAGATGCTGCACCCGCTTGCCCAACAACACAGGCAGAAGCAGAGCATCACAAAGCGTGAATGCACTCACAGGCCATACGAAAAGTCGTGGGACCTTCAACTGAAATTAATAAAGATTCATGTAGCTCTGACTCCAAACAAGAAGAATAACAACAATTGTATAAATAGCCATGTTAGGTAAACAATGGAGGGGTGGATGTTTAGAGAAACTTCGGCAAGTTTCCAAAGTAATGACCAATCCCAGGCTGGCTTACAAACACACCCACCATCCCGAGAGTATGAAAAGAACTGGAGGAAGCCACTAAGGTGGGCAAATCAGGACAGAGCAGAAGTGCTACTATGCTCTCTGCGAAACCAGAGAGACTTCTACCGGGACCACTGTATCCTACCTGCTGTCAGCCATATAGCAGAGGCTCTGCCAGAGTGGAGATGTTGTGTGTAAAACAACAATATATAATCAAATGTGGTACACTGACATGAGTCATAATACAATTCATATCCTCAACAAGTGCAAAAGTTAAAACATAGCCCTCCTGAAATTGATCAGCAGTTACATACGTTTTACAAAAGGTTTCTATAAAATCATCAGAATATCTAATTATCAATGTTCAACTTGTAGACCTTTGGCACTCTTCAGACAGCTTTAAAAAAAATCGGGTTATCCCTCATAAGGCTGCTTCACATTCAGCATGATAGCAGAAGTAAAAGGCCTGAGCAACTGTTATGTCGGCCAATTTTAAAACCGGAAATAGGAGGTTTTTTCATACTATTGCATAAATTGCACGGAAGAAGCAAAAAGGTGTCAGATCTTTGCATAGAAACATACAGTTTTTACAATTAGCTGTGTAATATTCCTTCCATTTAGCAACCAGGGATCCTATAGAATGGGTTCCTAGTCTGAATATAAGGTAAAACAACCGTGCTTCGCTGTCCTCAATGAGTGAGAATTTTACACAACAAAACAATATGAACATAAGTATTTGAATGAAAAGAAGAATAAGAGGCAGCAGGGTCAGAAGGTACTTTGAACATGTAAAAAAAAAATGATAGCCATTTTGGTAGATCCGAGTCTCACAGGCATCAGAGGGGAGGATTGTAACACGTCGCAGTCCCAAATCATGTGAAAGAAGGTGCCCTTTTCCTGCTTACATCGAACACAGTTCTCATCCCCGGTCCCCCACCATTTGGCTAGAGCTGTCCGAGGGTAGTAGGAGCGGTGGAGTATTCTGAGTTGCATCAGCCTCAATTTAGCATCAATGCCTATATTCTGGGGAAACATCAATGCGTCCACCCAGTCCTCTGATTCCAGCCTGCCCAGGTCCCTTTCCCATTTTTCTTTCAGCCTGGTAAGTTCCTTAGTTCCAAAAGAGTTCTCATCTCATCTCCACCTTGAATCGGGAAGTACACTTTTCTTTGGTTGTTCACCCTTAGGCCAGCAAAGTTTTGGTATTCTCTAAGAGTTTGGGACACAATCGGGCAGGAGATCACAGGATCACTGAGGTATATGAGGAGATCGTCCACATATAGCGAAAGTAGATCTTCTCCACCTCCCGGCCAGGCAAAGCCAGATCAGTTTGTATTCGTTCTGAGTTTGATTGCTAGTGGTTCGATAGCGAGTAGGAATAATAGGGAGGAAAATGGGCAACCTTGCCTGGTTCCGCAGCTGAGTGTAAATAGTCTGGATGACCTGCTGTTCACACTCACAGTTGCTTCTGGAGATGCATAGAGAAGCTTAACCCAGGAGATGAAACCCTGCCCAAAATTCATTCGTCTCATTATATCCCACAGGGCCCCCCATCCGACCGAGTCGTAAGCTTTTTCGAAATCGACCACTAGCAGGGCCAGCGGTTGCGATAACTCCGGGGCCCGGTCAAGAGCCAAATGGATTCTGCGTAGATTCATGCGGGTGGACTTGTTGGGCATGAATCCGCACTGGTCTGGGTGAACGAGGGATTCGATCACCCCGAGCAATCTATTAGCAAGTACTCGTGCAAGAATTTTTGCCTCTCTGTTAATCAGCGATATGGGCCTATAAGAGGTGCAGTATTTCTGGGATTTTCCCGGTTTAGGAAGGACCACTATGCACGTTCTTCTGAGGTCCAGGGGGAGTGCACCCTGTTCCTTGTGCCGAAGAAACATGCGGTGCATGTATCCTGTTAATGTGCCGCCTAGGCGTTTCCAAGTTTCCACTGGAAAGCCGTTAGGCCCTGGGGTCTTCCAAGTTTGGAGCTGAGCTAAAGTGTCTTGCGCCTCGTTCTCGGTGATATCAGAGTCAAGCTGCTCTGTCTATTGTATAGAGAACCGCGGGATCACTATCTGGTAAAGAAAATTGGAGTGAGCGGGTGTGGGGCCCTCCGCAGGGGGGGGGCGTAGAGTTGTTCGTAATAGGTGGCGAAGGCCTCTGCTATGTCAGAGTTTGCCATCAATAGTTCTCCATCGGGCGACCGAATGGCCCGTACATGCCCCTTGCTTTGTTCGCGCCTCTTCAGCCAAGCCAGTCTTACCTGTCTTATCCCCTCGCTCATAGATTTGGCTCTGGATCGACCAATGAGCGGTCCGGGCATCGTATAGGGCTATGTTGCTTAAGGTCCTAGTTCCCAGCACAAGTTGTTGTTCCTCACATTCGGACATGTATCTTTCTGCGTCCACAATCTTCTGGGTGTGATTTGTACGTTAATCTGACACCAAGGAAATGGTGTCCCCTCAAAGGACTGTTTTGTATGCCTCCCAGATCATTATCGGGCAGTCCACGGAGCCCTCGTTTAAGTCGAAGTATTCCGTGGTCTTATTCTCGAGACCTTCAGCAATCTCGGGCAACCCCAAGTAATATGTAGTCAGGCGCCAGGTGGCATCCTGTCTGTGGCCTGCGCTCTTTAGAGATATAAGCAAAGGGGAGTGATCCAAGATACTTCTTGACAAAAACTCAGCTGATGCGAGTCTGAGACATATTCCTAGGGATGAAAGTATCTTATGTGCGTTGGAATAAAACGAGAACCCAGTGTCAGTGGCGTGTAGTGTCCTCCAGGTGTCAGACAATCCTATTGTTTCGGCAAAGGTATATAGAGTAGTCGGGGTGCCCCGGATCCTGAGACCCTTGTGTGATCTGTCAATAGCAACCTCCATAACGTCATTAAAATCCCCCCTAAGGCCTACAGATGCGCACGTTCTTCCCGCAATATGCTCTCTAACTCACAGGAGTTCCTTTGTGAGTGGGGCGTAAGCCCCAATGAGGCCCCACCGTTCTCCCCACATGTCACCAAGCACCACCTCAAATCGGCCTCGGGGGTCGACCCGTACTTTCTTGATCTGCAAAGGCACTTGTTTATGAATAAGTATCATCGTGCCCCTGGCACCCCTTGACAACCCTGCCTGGTATGTGTGCGGGTAGTTGTATCTTTTAAAGAAGCCACTACTTGTTCAAATCAAGTGGGTTTCTTTGAGGAAGGCTACATCCGGGGAGTATCGATTGAGATTTTGAGATTTTGGATCACTAGTCTTCGTTTGACACTGGAACCAAAGCCATTAGCATTCCAGGTCAACAGGGACAGTTGACCAGCCTGTGTCCTATGCACGTGTGGAGTGTATGAAAGCATCAGGGAGTATCCTGTGCCCTGGTAACCCCCCGACCCCTGTGTGACCCCTCCTGCCTAGTGTCCCGGTGCACCCGCCATATCAATTCCAGTGCTGCCAAGTTAAATGTTAAAGGTATTTGTACCGTGCACCATCACCAACAGAGTTGGTCCCCAGGCGCTCTGGTGGATCTGCAAACGAGAAGGTGGGATGGGTTAGTAGGTGAAGCGGGAGTAGGATAGTGAGGAGTGGTGTTCTGTTGGCAGCTTCATCTCGGTATACACAGGGTGCTATGCTTTGGTGCGAGTATCGGATCGATGTCAGTCCTCGTGTGCTGTTGGTGCGGCTTATGTGTTGCGTTGTTGTGAAGTGCGTGCGCGTTGTGCGAGAGATGGCTGTGAGATTTTTGAGTGAGATAAGTCTGCAGAAGTGCTGAGATTGCTGTTAGTGGGTTCTATGAAGTTTAACATGCTAACATTCAGAACTCTGTCAGAGTGTGGCGCTCCAATCCTCCCAATCTCATCAGGGTGGGCGAAGGGGTTACACCTTGCAGGGTTTTAGGTTGGTGTGAGGCGCTCTCTTTGCTGTTCTAACGCGCTCTGTAAGTGTTCTAATTGCTCCTCGCCGTTCTATTCTAGCGAGCTCTGTAGGTGCTGTAATGCTGATGGATTGATTAATGTGGGTTGGGTGTCTATTCTCCTCCTTGGGTGCTGGAGCTGGTGTTGTGGTCTCCTCTCACAAATGTTCTATCTAAATGTGTCTGCTGGGGGTTTGGATATGGTACGGCCGGCAGGCAGTAGGTGAGTCATTTAAGGCATTCGTTTGGGTCTGAGTATGTGATCAGTCTATGGCGACCTCCTTTTGTAGCTATTTCCCATAGTATCTTATGGTCTGTCGTGGGGTCCGTTCTTTGGGTTCTGTGTATGTCCATTTTGGGAGTGACCGAGGTCGGTTTTATTTTCATCGTTGTTTAACGGGGTGGGCATTCTAGTGCGTCGCTGTTGTGGTTATTCTGTGAAGAGCCATGATTTGAGGAGTTTCCTGAATGCTAGGTGGTTTGTTGTGCTCCGTATATTCTTAGGTAGGTCATTCCAGGTTTTCGGTGGTTGGTGAGAGAAAGAGGATCCTCCGAGTTTTCTTCTGTTATAGGGTTTTGGTTCCAGGCGGATGTCGGTGCTTGATCTCTCTGATGCACATGGACTTGAACTTTATTTGTTGTTTTAATGGTAACCAGTGTAGTATATTTAGCACGGGTGTGATGTGTTCTCTTCTGGGTACTTTGAGGAGGAGTCTGGCTGCCGCATTCTGTATGCGTTGTAGTTTTTTAGAAGTCGTTCGGGCATGCCCAGGTATAGACTATTGGCGTAATCTACTCGGGACATGATCAGAGCGATGATGGTAAGTGTTTTGTTGGCGAACGACAGGAACGGTAGGATCCTTTTTGCTACTCACAGGAGGAAGAAACGTTTCTTGAGAATAGCGTTTACTTGTGGCTCTAGGATGAGGTTGTTATCCATCAGGACCCCTAGGTTTTTTACAGTTGATAGTGCGGGTGTCGTGCCGAGCTCTCTTGGCCAGGGGTTGTAGCTGATGTCTCCTCCCTTTTTTTAAACCATCATTATCTCTGTTTTGCCTAGGTTGATTTTGAGGTGGTTGAGGTTCATCCATTTGAATATATCACAAAGGCAATTCTCTAGTGTAGTGTTTTCTTCTCGGGTGTCTTGTATGTTGAAGATTATTTGAGTATCGTCGGTGTAGTTGTAACATGTGAGGCTGTGTTTTTTGATGAGTTTGATTAATAGGTACATGTAGATGTTGAATAGAAGCGGGAATCCATAGTAGGGCGGTGTCTGTTATTTCTAGTCCTTCTAATCTCTTTGAGGATGTCGTGGTTGACTGTGTCGAAAGCTGCAGATAGATCAAGGAAGATCAGGACGGTGCTGTTGTCCGAGTCTGCGTTAGTTTTTAGGTCGTCCCATATTGAGAGGAGAGCTGATTCTGTTCCTCTCATTGGTCTGAAACCAACTTGTGCCTGGTCTAGTAGGCAGTGCTCTTCTATGAATTCTTGGGTTATTTTTTAGACGTACGTTTCTAGCAGTTTGGCTATGTAGGGTATGTTGGAAATGGGTCTGTAGTTGGATAAATCCTCTACGTTTCCTGTTGGGTCTTTGAGTAGCGGCTTGATGTAAGCCGATTTGAAGGCCTATGGTACTTTACCTGTTGAGATTCAGAGGTTGAGAAGATTGCTGTTGTATTCCATGGGGGTTCCTTGTTTGAGAATTGTTTTGTATATGTCCTGGGGGGAGGGGTCTTCAGGAGAGCCTGATTTGTTGCTTTTGTTTACCAGTTTGCCGAAAGTCTCCACTGATATTTCTGGGAAGCTTCGTAGCTTGTTTGAATGTTCCTCGTCGGTGTCGATGGGGTTTGAGGTGTGATTGCTTGCTCTGTTTTGTATGGTGTGTTGGATGGAAGTTATTTTGTTATTGAAGTGGTCCCTAGGTCATCGCAAACTTTCATCGATGGAATTGGCGTGTTGCAGCTCGGTGGGTTTTTTATTTCGTTTATGATTTTGAAGAGTTCTTTTTGGGCGTTTGGTGCTCTGAAGATTCGGTTGTCGTAGTGTTTCGTCTTCGCTTTTTGTATTTCCTTTTTATATGAGCGGATCTGTTGCAGGAATTTCAATTTGTTTGCAGTGGTGTTGTTGGCCCTCCATTCAGATTCTAGTTTTCGTTTTTTTCTTTTCATGGTGCCGAGTAGTGGGGTGAACCATTTTGCTTTTGTTTTCTTACGTGATGGGCTTTTCTTTGGCGATGTTGTCTAGAGTTGATGCGATCCAGGTATGGAGTAGGGTAACTTTTTTGTCTAGGTCAGCTTCTTCCATTGTTGTTGCTTGTGGTTTGCTGAGTTCCAGGAGCTTGGTTAGGTTGGAGTTTTTTATGGTTCTCCAATTTATTTTCATCATGATCGTTGGTTTTTCTTGTTGCTTTTTTGTTGGAGCGGCCGTTGTGATTATGAATGGAATGATGAGGCGGTCGCTCTGGAGTATTTTAATTGGGGGTGCTGTGGTGATGAGATCCTTGTTGGGGAAGATTGCATCAAGTGTGTGCCCTGCTGAGTGTGTTGCTCCTTTGACTAGTTGTTGTAGGTTCATGGCTGCTAGTTGGGTAGTTAAGGATTTTTTTGTGGTTGTGGTTTCTTCGTCGAACCAGATGTTGAAATCTCCGTGGATGATCAGATGGTTGTACTTGATGGCTAGGATGGTGATTGCTTCCGTGAAGGCGTCTATGAAAGTCGCATCGTAGGTTGGTGGTCTGTATATCAGTATGAATTTCAGGTTTGTTTGGGGGTTTACTGATAGCCGTAGTATTAAGGATTCGCATTTATCGATGTTTAATGGATCTTCCATTTTGATGGCCAGTTGCTCCTTTTGGATGATCGCTAGTCCCCTCCCTCTTTTGGATTTCCTCTTTGCTTGGAAACATTTGAAGTTTTCAGGCAGTTGTTGAGGGTGATCTTGTAGTTGTCGTCTAGCCATGTTTTGTTTACAAATAGGATGTCTATGCCTCCTTCCTTCTGAGGTCGTATATTTTGGTTGAATGTTTGGACATTGACCTTGCGTTTATTAGGTTACAGTGGATTCTCTGGGTTTGATTTTGTTTTGTGGTTATTCGTTCAGGTTTGTAGTTGTCCGGTCGTGGTGTTTCTGTATTGTTGTTGGTAGGATGAAGAACGGCGACAGCTGCTTCTTCATTGAAGCGGTCCAATAGGTTGATAACAGGGCTAATCAATCGTGGTGCTTCTGCTGTGATGATGCTCGGTTGAAGATCAGCGATGGCTTCTTCTTCATTGAGTTCGATTGTTAGGTTGGAGGTATCATTGTTGGTTGTCGGGCTTCTTAATGTGTGGGATGTTGTGGGAATCGATGGTGCCCCTCTGTTCATGTGATGTAAGGGGTAGTGGGGTTGGAGTCATCCCACTCTCTTGTTGAGTGCCACCATCTTTTTTCCAGGTGTTTTGTGAAATTCTTTGCATGTCTCGAGGTTTCCGTGTCGAGGTGTCAGTGTTCCGTGGTTGTCGCGAGATAAGGTGATAAGGATTTTTCTCTTGCATAGTTTGTTCCGGTTATGACTGCGTTAGGCGTGTTTCCTCCCGATGAGGCTGCTTCTTCTGGGTTCTGTAGGTGCTTGTTGCACGATCTTGCTCTCTTTCTCGGCATCCTTTTCTGGGTCGGGCCATTTTTCAGTTCAAGATGAAGACGTAGTAGGGTAGTTGGTCCTCTATGCTGTGTTGTGCAGGCGCAGTGATCTTGGTTTTTCCTTCTCTGGGTACGCTAGGGTGTTCTCTGGCTCAGTCTGTCGTTTGTCGGTGGGTAGGGTGTGATTCCTAAGGGTGCACTGTCGGGGAGGGTTATGGGCGTTAAATGGTCTAGTGGTATGGGACTCAATTAAGCTAGGTAGTGATGGGTTTCCGGGATTAATAGAGTACCGAACTAAACACAGTTAGATTAGGGGCCCTGTATATTGGGAGAAAGGCCTACGCCTAAGAAGGCGACAGGGTACTGGACCCTACACAGCTAGATTTGAGTGTCAGCCGAAACAGTGGAGCACATACCAAGCACAGCTAGACTTGAGGGTCCTGCATCGAGGGAGAGAGGCCTACGCCTAGGAGGGCAACAGGGTATCAGACTAAGCACAACTAGATTTGGGGGTCTGCTGAAACAGTGGATCACGATACCAAACACAGCTAGATCTGGGAGTCCTGCACAGTGTACGTCTCGCTGAACACGGTTCGCCGCGGTGAGCTAGCCATGTAGGTTCAGGGGGGACATGTACTAGTTGAGGAGTGAGTTTGAGGGGCGCAGCTAGGACTTACTCCCTTAATGCAATCTGGCCACAAGTCCTGCTAGATTTGAGAGACAGGCCTCTCAATGCAATCTGAGTATCATACAATGCGATCTTGACACAAAACCCAACTGGATTTGAGAGACCTGTATAGTGGGAGAGAGGCCTATCAATGCAATCTAAACATCATACAATGCAATTAGGAGACAGAACCCCTGCTAAATTTGAGAGACCTGTATGTTGGGAGATAGGCCCATCAATGCAATCTAAATACCATACAATGCAGTTTGGAGACAGAACCCCTGCTAAATTTGAGAGACCTGTGTAGTGGGAGAGAGACCTATTGATGCATGCTAGCTATCACTTGATGCACTGTGGACTTAGAAGCCCTGCTAGATTTGTGAGACAGGCCTATCAATGCAATCTAAATATCATACAATGGAATATGGACACGAAAGCCCAACTAGATTTGAGAGACCTGTATAGTGGGAGAGAGGCCTATTAATGCAATCTAAATATCATACAATGCAATTGGGGCAGAACCCCTGCTAAATTTGAGAGACCTGTATAGTGGGAGAGAGGCCTATCAATGCAATCTAAATATCATATAATGCAATTTGGACAGAACCCCTGCTAAATTTGAGAGACCTGTACATTGGGAGAGAGGCCTATCAATGCAATCTAAATATCATACAGTGCTTAAAGGAATGCTGTGGTTACAACTCAACGTTTACTAGCCTAGCTTTTTCTCCACCACACTTTTAATATGGCATCTTAAGAATCAGAGAATGGCCTTTCATCTACTTACCCTGGTGTGTCTTCTGTGACTTTACGAATTTCATTGTATGAATCTAGACGAGAAACAAAACTAAATAAACGTTTTGTTTTTCACAGGGAAAAAAATATATATATCATACAGTGAAATCTGGACACAAAGACCCTACTAGATTTGGGAGACCTGTATATTGGGAGAGAGGCCTATCAATGCAGTCAATGCAGTTGCAAGTAACTGTGCAATATAAACCATAACTGTCTGGATGTTCCATTCTTCAAAATGGGGGTCTTTTCATGTTCTATTCTAGGTGTAGCAAGTCTCATAGCCTCCTTCTTCGCGAATCCTGGCGATAGGTGGCTGTACCCCATGCCATCCATGTGTACTAACTGTGCCCCCTAAACTCCCCCCACCCTGTACTCCCCCCCCCCCCCCCCCCCAACCAGAAGCACCTGTCGCCCAAACACAAAGAACCATAAACTCATAAGAACCTGTTTGGGTAAATCCCCAGGGGGTGGTCTGCAACTCCTCATCCCCGTCTGGGGCTGTCAATCATAGTGATCCGACAAGTAACGTCAAGCTTGGTGTGGTTGAGGAGAGTGGAGAGGAAGCAGGTAAGGTCTCCCTGCCGCAGCAGGTCCGGACAATCGTAGTTCCCGGGTCCGGGACTCAGTCCTCAGGTCTTCCACCATTTCCATGTGATTCGTCGCTAATGCCTTCTTTATGTGGTGTAGGGGTCTGCCCTTAGGTCGAGGCATCCTGGCCATTGTCTTTCTGTGGAGTGCGATCCCTTGGGCGTGGGGAGGACACAACCTGTGTTTCCAGCCATTCCCAGGCCTCTTGCGGATTATGAAACAGCAAGGACGCAGGTTTTCTCTTTATGGAGTCATTGGACTGACAGGATTTTTGGACTTCTCTCGTGTAGTCTGGAAAGAACCCAATTCGATTTCCATTATATGTGACTGGGCCTGTTGCACGTGCTATATGGAGGAGAGTGTCCCGGTCGCTATAATTCATAAGTTTGGCAATCACTGTGTGCGGGGCGGCCCCCGGGTATCGGTCTACCGGCCAGGATCCTATGTGCCGTCTCTATGGAAAAGAAGCTGGATAGCTTTTTAAGGGCCATGAGGTCTGATAGGAAGAGTTCCATAGATGGTCCTTCCACCTTTTCCGGGAGCCCCGGGATGCGCCGGTTGTTACGGGACCTGCCTATTCTATCTTCTGCACGAGCTTCCAGGCCAGTGAGCTTCTTCTACATGTGTTGGACCGTATCCTCAGTGTCTTGAGATTCTTTGTTCTGTTTCCCCAACTCGGGATGTCAGATTCCGCAGGTCTTGTCTCAGGAAGGAGACTTCGGAGGTTAACCCGTCTATTTTGGTCTCCACCGATGTCCTAGATTCCCCAATGGCAGCCATAATGTCCGTGAGTGATAGTCTAATGCGGCTCTCGAGTTGTAATGTCATTTCCCGCACTGTCAACAGAATCGGGGAACTTTGTCGGAGTGCTCATAGTGTATTTGTCAATCTTGTTTTGTGTCGCTGCTTTGTGAAGCATGCGTTTCCCCATCGGGGTCAGATGAGCAGGTTGGTCAGGGAGAATCTCCTTCTTTGTTTCAAGGCCGGTTTGCGGTGCTCAACTGCGTGGTAGGGAGGAAAGTTATTATTCTGGGGACCCGTAGGCAGATGAGCATCCTCCGCACTGATGTCGGCGGCCGGTCAAATGTGACCTGTTATCGTGGTTCACTTTTAGAGGAATCAAGGCATGGGGTCCTCGTTGCAGAGTCCTCGTTCCCCATCCCGCTGGGCCGAACACAGTGCGTGTGTGTCAGTAGGGGGGTTAGGGGGGACAGGGTCTCGCAGCCTCAGAGGCCCTGAGATTCACTGCAGCCCGCTCTGTAATCCCCTTAGCTTTCAGCGGCGCGCCGGCTGTCTCCAGGTTCTCCTCCATCAGCACACTGTTCTGGGGGCCGTGCTGTACCTCTGGTCAGATGTATCTCACTGTGGCTGCTTCCGATGCTGGCTCACTGCCCGTTGCGCGCCCAATGCCACCTGGGGCCACGGAGCTGATGGGCGTGACCCACCCCCAGTCTCTGACTGCGCAGGGTCTTCCTGCTCCAGGAGTAAGTCCACACTGCTTCCTCCGCGGACACTAGGAGAGTGGGAGGGTGTCCTTCTTAGAATAGGCTAGTGTTGACTCAGCCAACCACAGGTCCTTGTTATTGGTGGGGGTTATGGGTCTAGGGAGCCCTCTGTGCTCCTTTGAGGATATTTCCTGCCAAGGATTTGTCCCAGTGTTCAAGCGATGGTGCCCTCCCACCTTCCGGGCATCGGTCGAATCTCACCTTGTGAGTGGTGCAGGGCCACATATCACAGAAGGCAGCCGGTACAATGCCGTTGTCCTGCTCCAGCAGTGCACACTGGCGTCCATTAAACCTTCTTGTGCCCGGAATCTTCTGCAGCATACCCTTCTCCGCTCCTGCCGGGGGAAAGGATGGAAGTATTCCAACGTCGGGGTGATCCGGGCCCACCAAACCTCCAGGGCCTCTTCGCTTGGGAGCCACACTGGAACCGCCCCAGACTCCAGTGCCCAGGTCGCTCGCCTGTGCCCGTGCGGCTCAATGGTGTTCAAGGCACTGCTGTCAGTTCGTGGAAGTGCCGCGCGGGTAGCGCAATATGGATGTTGGGACTAGCGGCCCTCCGGCCGCTCCGACGTCCCGTCTCTGCGCCCAGCCGGTCGGGCACCCCCACCAATTCATACAGTCGTTGGTGGGCTGAATTCAGAGGGGTGTGGGGGTGCCTTCGTTATCCGCTAAGGTGTGGGGCTTTCGGGTCTAGTCTTCCCTACGCAGCAGCCCAGCGACGCGCTGCCCCTGCGTGGACGTAGTGGGCCTCTCTCCTCGCAGGCTGGCGGCGAATACTCAAATGGTGCAGGGAACCCAAGGCAGCTCCAATTTCCACCAAATCTTCGAGAGGGTACTATAGGTAGCTTCCCCTCTCCTCCGGTAACGTTCCTGCTCAATTCTTCCCCTTTCAAAGGCAGTATTTTAACAGGATATTAGCAGCCCTGACGAAGCGGTGGGAATCTATGTCCACATCCAACGGCTGCTCAAAAGCGACTCCCCCCACACCCCCTGAAATATTTTTCTTGCCTTTAAATAAGTTGTTCTCTCGAGATAAGTATTAGGCAAGATTTTCATATTAATGATAAATCTTCCTGATCTGTGTCAACCCCAGAACGTTTTGCTGGACTGCTAGACTCTCCAAAGTGTTAAGTTATCCTCTTTGACAACTTTTTGGCAATATGTGCCTATTGTTGCTGCGTTGCCCTAGGGGCTCCCCTTTTTACTTTCTCTGGCTAACCTTTTTACATTATTATTAGATGAAACCAGCACACCCCACCTTACACGGAGTGCTGGAGAGATCGAATGTATCCCCTTTCACACTAAAACTTTAATAATTTTGTTACAGGGGCAAGCTTGCCTTTAATGGCTGTTAGCAGTGATACGTTTTATTAATTCGGTGTACCTTTACCGCAGGCTGCTTGCACAACCCTGGTAAAGGCAACCATGGGTTCTCCTTTTCACAAAATGGCCCCTGTCTTGATTTTTCACCATTTTAGTGTTCCTTGTCTTTTCTTATTCCTTCTCCTGACATCAAAGGTGGGAAATTCCTTTGTGCGATTTTTATCTTCGGCGGGGAGCTCTGTCCTGTGAATCTCGCAAAACTTTGTGGGCATCCTGCTGGATCTCTAGTGGCACGACTCCAGTCCGAAAAGTCCCCTTTCCATAGTGCTGGACCTTGCAAATGACGAAAAACAGGCAGGCAATATTCTGTCGTCTTCTGTGCTCCTGATAAAAGGCGCCAAGTGCACAGAGCTGCATCTTGCCTCAAGGAAAATCTTGCCTAGAGCCTTCCCTGTGATCCTTGCTGCAAAAGTCCTTCCAGTGTCCTGTCTTCTTGATGAAGGAATTCAACGACGAGGTTTTTGGCTGCAGATCCTGAAGTCTTCCTGCTGCAAAATCTTCTTCTGTGCTGAGGTACTGTGCTGGCTAGGGTATTTACTTACCTTAAGTCTCTTGTGATTCCGGTGTAGTTTTGGGATGTTTTCTGTGATTGGGAGTCCTCTCGTCCAGTACACCCAGGCCCCTGCTGGAATCCTGCTAGGGTGTCTTTTCTGAAGCCACTGGACCCTCAACTAACTCTAAAGTAAAGTACTTACTTGTTCTAACAGTCTTCCTTAGGAACTCTGATTATTTCCTACTTAAGAACCTATCCTGACCTGCCTGTTGGACATTAGACCCTAGTGACTCCTCTTCTGCCACAGAGAACACTCATGCTCCAGGAATTAGAGAAATACTTCTAAGGTTTGGACCTTTTGCCAGAAAAAGAGAATAAGTGTTTAAAAGTTACTTGCTTGCAAAAGAAGTTGGTTGGTAACTGTAACTCTGAGAGTGAACAGTTACGTAAGTTATTACTTACCTTAGAAATGTTATGCCATTCTGAAAAGCATATGTAAGGTTATTTTACTTACCTTAGTAATGTGCTTCCGTTCTGAAAAGTATATTTAAAATCTTTCTTTCCCTAGAAACTGTTTTTCCATTCTAATAGAAAGTAGATGTAAGGTTATTTTACTCACCTGTAAATTGTCCGTGCCTCTTTCCCAAAAGTAATGCTGTTGGCTACACTTACTATTTCTTTCAGATAATAGGTGTATATGTTTCCCAACTGGGTCTTGCTTCCCATGACTTGCTGTTAGCCTGTCCAGAATAAGTCTGCATTAGGTTTTACCTACCTAGAATAACATTGAGTCATTCATAAAGTGTAACACTGGGTTTTGCTTTCCCTGGTCTGTTTTAGACAGACACAAAAACAGTCTGAGGTTTAATCCTACCTTTAAGTTGATGATAGCTTCTTTAAAAAGTGTATAGGTTTTACTTGCCTTGGGTATAACTGTGTTATCCTAAAATAAGTGAGTTATTGCTTATCTGAATCTGTTTTACTGAGCTCAAATGCACCTGTAATAGAATATTACACTCTGAGGTCCAACTCCCCTAGAATAACTGTGTTATCCTGAATCAGAGTTACAGGTGTGTTAATGTTCCTAGAATAAGTGTTCCACTATTCAGAAAACCATATTGTCCAGTTGATTTACTAAGTGATTTCTTGCTGAGCGTCACGGTACAACTGATGGGGCCTACTCCAAAAGTAACTATTGATTTTGACTTCCCTAGAACTACCTTTAGGTGTTCCAAATAAGGTTATATGCTTTGGTCTGTGTACCTTCAAGCATAGTGTTGTGTTTTTCTATAATGTGTTTATATGATCTGTGATAGTACTTATTTCCCCCAGGATTTGTCTTTGCCTACTTGTATTTAAATAAACCATTTATTTTTTACAATACATAGTGTTTAGGTGTTTTTTTCGACCATATGTATAATATTTCTTTATACTGATTCTACTGCCCTCTCTCCCTCCTAAGACAATCCTCGCTGCTCTGTCTACGATACCATGAACTAGGTGGTACAGCCTTATACTAAGAGTGGAGTCTTATACTGTCTCAGATGGATGGTTTTACTAAACCCTTAGTTGGACTTCAGAAAAACTGTCCTTAGCAACAAGCGAGGGTCAGACTCCCCAGCTGTGCCGAAGATAGTTTACAGTGGTAGAACTATCTGTCATATGCTTTGAATACCATAAGCTGGGATGGACTCGAGAAATTAGAAGAGCTGGCAACCATAACCCAAAGACTCTGCAAACCCATTTTAGAGGGAGCAAATGTACATGAACCAGGCGTGATTATTAGCCCTCTGTGATAAAGCCGACTGCAGTGACCAAGAAGGATGCAAAGACAGTTATTCCTGGCATCCTCCTGCATGGTTCTTCTGCTGTCTCTCACTCTGCCTTGCCTCTACCCTTTGATGTTACTACTACTTTTCCCTCCAAACTACTATTTCCTTCTTCACACTACTACTCCCTCCATCGCACTACTATTCACTCCTTCACACTGCTACCTTCTCCACACTACTTCTCTCTATTGCACACTTCTACTACAATGCCACTCCACCTTCTACTCAGATCGCTTCCTTTCACTCAAACAAGCACTTCACATTCACTACCTTGCCTAAGCACACTTGCCTCACTTTCATACACAACACAGTAACACTTGCGTTCAATAACCAATGCCTCACCTGCTCCAACAATCTCATCCACGGTCCGTCGTCCTGCTGGTCTCTTGGTCTGCCACCTCCTCCTCCGACCTTAACTGAACAATCCACAAATTGCTGCTTCCCTTGGTTAACTTTTACCCCCCACCCCCATATTATCTTGTTGGTCTGCAGTCCCTGGTAAATCTGGTCTTGTCTTCTCCACCCGGGAGACCGGGAGACATTACCTACGAGAAAGCTTTCATATATTCCCACAACCTTTTTCTCCGCGCAGGGCTGCCGCAGAGTAACAAAGGTGGTTCATTTTGTACAATGTCCCAGTATGTTTTGGGGTGGGGGGCAAAGGGCTGGCATGCCAGTTTTTATGTGGTGGGGTTTTCCTTTATGTCCCTGGTGGTTTAGGGTGCCTGCATCTGTCTCCCGGGCAGGCATGGTCTGGCGTGCAGTATGCAGTTTTGAAAACAGCTGTGCAGAACTTCTGGCTCCTTCTGCTGCTTTACCCCCGGGGTGCTGTAGGGGCACTGCTCACGTAGGACTTCTGAAAGGAAAGCTGGGGTACTGCCTCGCCTCCTATTATCTCTCTGGGTAAGTGTTCATTTGCAAGAGGCGCTGATGGTTCTCTATCTCGTGGGTGCTCTTTTCTCAGATCTGTGATTTTGCTAAGAGAAAAATAGAAAACTTGTCCAGCATTTGCATTTACAGGTACGGGGTGTTGCAAACGAGTATTGCACACATACAAGTCAACCCGTATGATATGATCTGCACTCCCTCATCGCAACTACATATCAGCCATGCCTCTCTGGTACGTATAGTATTCCATCTCAATGGCAGCTAGCCGTATCCCTTCACGGGCACAGCCAGCCACCTGCATACATCTGCAATAATCCACTACTCGAACGAAAAAGCTGGGCACATAATCAGTCTTCCTTGACTCGCATACTCTCCCGACAGCCTATCTCAGCACACATCAACTAGGCAGATCTCTATGGGTCGCTAGCAGGGACTTTGCTGCCCCCTCTTACCTTTGCACTGGCTAAAATGCACACACCCTTAATAAAGTCCTTATCAACTCATACCTCAGCCTTCGATCCTCCAAGGGTGTTTACCCACAGCCCTTTGATGTCTTACCAATGGCACTAGACGCTATGTAAATGCCATATGACATAGCATAACATAACTTGGGATGGTACATGGATTGCGGCCCTTCCAACTGTTATTGCCCCCCTCTAGGGTAGTAAGGGCTCTGAATTCCTTCCTTGTAGGCCTCCCACCCCTGGCTCGGATTTCCTCCCCTTTTCCCTGTCTGCCAGCTGATAGGGGATATCTGGAAAGGAAGTCAGCCTTGACCAGTTTGGCTCCTGCCCACTGTTCCACTTTAAAAGAATATGGGCTTCATCAGGGGTTGGGCAAAGTGGTAGAGTGCAGAGGTAACACTATTACTGCAGCATTTATCGCACTGCCCCAATCCCGAGTTGGACGGTAAGTGGGAGTTTTACTTCCAGCTTTTTGCTGATGGTAAAAATCTCCCCTTTTCACCTGTTTTCGGCGCTATTAGCGCAGCGCTAATTGCATCGGATCTTGATAGCGCCAAGAAACCCCCATTGGGTCGAATAGACCCAATTTAAATGCGGATTTACCTGCCCACTGTAACTCTGGATCCAGCGCAGATTGTACCGGACCGGGTTGCGGTAACACTAATGGAGGTAGGTGGTGTCCCAGCGCAATTAGCACGGGGATACCACCCAACCCCTGATGAGGCCCTATGGCTGTAAGGCCAAAAAGCATCTCAAGGTACAGGGTTTTGTATCCTTATTTCTTGCCATCCAAACAAATGGGTCTTGATCTGTAAATAGTTGCTGCCTGCCTGCGTGATAATCACATTGACTCAACACAGCCCTTTTGATCGCTAAGCACTCTGCAGTGGATACATTATTTCCCTGGGAAACATCTTCCTGCTGACTTATATAATAGATTTCTTCTCCCCCTTCTGCATTTGCAATAGTACTTCCCCAAAGCCAATAGTGTATGGAGAAGAAACTCTCTGAAAAAGTCTGGCATTGTCAATACCTGGCTTTTACACAGAGCTCCCTTAAGTTGGTTGAAGGCAGCTTATGCAGGGCTGTCACACTGTATGATATTGTTTGTTTTATTCACTTATAATGCGCACCAAACCCGAAGGTAGCCGGGCGCAGCAGTACAGACAATGCAAGGCTTAAGTTACAGGTTGCGGATAATATACAGATATACACAGTTCTATGCAAATTAAATACATGCAAAATATATACAGGCAATGCAAGTTAGAGATTCAAGAAAAAAGACAGCATATATACACACGCTGGTAGGACAGCGAATCGATGGCCAGAACGTGAGTATAAACGCATGGGCAGAACTAGGCGGGTATCTAACATATCTACTCTGGGAGGTCTAAGGAGTGGGTAGGAGCTAGTGAGCTAGTTATCGGCAGCTTTCAGGAGATAGATGTAGTTGGATCTGAATTTCAAAAAGGGCTGCTCCTCACGTAGAGGGAGAGGCTGAGGCAGAGAGTTCCATAGTTGGGGTGCTCGGACCTGAAAGCTGCTGCCTCCAGCCTTGGTCAGCTGTATCTTGGTATAATGAGGCTATTGGCATTGGAGGTTCTTGCTGGTCGGGTGGAGCTTCTCTTTAGGAATTTGTCCGTAAGATAGCTGGGTGTGGCATTGTTCAGAGCTTTGTGGACAAGGGATGCAGTTTTTAAATGGATTTTATTTTGGGTGGACAGCCAGTTATTTTGCCGCCTGATGTTGGACACATGCAATGTTTTGGTCACGCCAAGCGCTGCTTGCAGGGCATTATACGTAGAATCCAAATTCTACAAAATGATAGATTTGAGGGGATTGTGTCCTCCGACGTATTCCACATCTATGACAGGTAATGACCACAAATGTGCTGCTTCGGAAAATTTTCGGCAGAGGGCGTTCTGCGAAGATACGTTGTTTCCCAAGGGCTACCGTCGAACGTCGACGTCACCGGATGTCATATGTAGGAAGCACGGCGCCCGTATCCTCAGTTCCATTTTTTCCGCAAACGTGTTTGCTTCGGAATCTCGGCACACTCGATTCTTCTCTTCGATAGCGATGTCTTCTCCTACTACCCCGAAGTCGGGCTTTAAGAAATGTCAAGACTGCGGTTCGAAGATGTCCATCACGGACCCGCACTACATCTGCCTCTGGTGCCTCGGCGAAAGCCACGCAACTGACAACTGCGATGATTGCCAATCCCTGACGTTTAAGGCCTTGCGGGCAACGTAAGAAGAAATTAAAGGTAAGTAGGGTGTCTAAGCCGCATAAATCGAAGCCTGCTGGGCTTTCCACTGATGACTCGAGGGCTGACTCTCCGCGTCTTTGAAAATCCAGGGGGTCTCGGTCTTGGAGTGGTTCCCGCCATTCCTTTGCCTCTTCGAGGCATTCTAGGAAGCAATGTCACCGGTTGCCTTCCCCGTCCTCGTCGGAAGAGGACTCCGCCAGACTGTTGACTTGTCCCACCAAGTCTTCGTCACCGACCGAATGGGATGCATTCTGCCAGCAGATGGTGGTGATTTTGGAATCGCAAGGCACTGTTCTGTCCACGCCTTCGAAAGAAGCCGGCAAGGAACAAGCTCGGTCCACCAGTCGTACGCCTTTGGGCTCGGGCGATCGGTGCGATCATCGGGAGCCATTGAGGTCCAGATCAGACAAGGAAGGTCGCCGTAGCCGTGCCAGATCCAGGTCCCGGTCCTCAACGCTGTAGAGACCGTCAGAACCTGTGAAGCCTTCGAGGAAGGCATCGACGCCATCAGCGCCATGTCCGTCGAAGGGCTCTCTCGAGGCTCCGGCCTCGAAGAAGTCGTCGGCGCCGTGTCAGTCGAGGGACACTCTCGGGGCTCTGCCATCGAAGAAGTTGTCCACGTCGGCGCCTCGGTCGACGGCGACGCCGATTCCCTCGACACCTTCAACGCCTTTTGTGGAGGATTTGCCGGAGGTGACCCAGAGGGCTGTGGAAACTCTGAAGAAGGCTCTCAGTAAATCTGTGAAGCCTGTTTTTGAGCCCTACTCTGTTCCTCCTTCCAGATTAGATCTGGTCCAAGTTTTGGATTATATTTCGGAGGTGGAAGAAGGGTCTGAAGAGGACCTCCTGATGTCCCTGATGACCTTTTATCTGGGCACAGTCAGATGGAGGAACTCTCAGCCCTCGCATGACGCCAGTGGTCTTGACACCTCTGGTGGAGTTTGGCAGGCCTGGGACGCATGCCGAATCCTCCTATAGGCGCCTCATGTCAAGGGTGACTGAATACTTGGGGTGGTCTGCTCCACCTGTTGATTTTGATCAGGATGATCTGACGGACCTCCTGGACCAAGGTCCACCCACTGACCTGGTGTTGCCATTTCACATGGCTTTGCAAAGAAGGGCGGCGGCTTGGACTGCTCCGGAGAGTCTCCTGGCAGTTAATAAGTCGCTTATGAAAAAATACCGCCCAGCCAGTAGTGACCCCTGCTACTTGTCGACACACCCTACTGGCTACGGCCCCCGCGAAGCAGGCTGCGTACCCTACCATCCCTCCTGATGGGGACGATAAGCGCTTTGTTGGTTGGGCGAAGGTATTTTCATCTGGGGGTATGGCTTTGAAGGCAGCCAACTCCGTTTGTGCCTTGGCGAGATTCACTCACACTCTGTGGAATTGTGTATCTTTTTGGCGGCTGAGCATATTCCCGAAAGGGAAGAACGGGATGGTTTTCTAGCCCTCGTGCAAGATGGCAATGATGCCATGTGTGAATCCGTTCAGTCGGGTTTGGACACGGCAGACTGTCAGCCGGTCCATGGCTGCGAGCACCGGGATACGCAGGTTTGCGTGGTTGCGGAAGTCGGGGTTTGCTCCTGATGTGCAATCCCAGCTTCTCAACATGCCCTTTGATGGTGTCCATCTGTTTGGCAGCAAGGCTGACGAGAGCCTTGAGAGGTTGCCGACCTCCAAAGCTTCAGCAAAGTCTTTGAGCGCTGTAGTATGTCAACCTCCGCTTTTTCGTCCTAGGGGACAGCAATGGAGGGAAGGTTCCTTTCGGTACTACTCTACCTTTGGTAGATCGAGAGGAGCTGCCAGTCAAAGGGGCCACCGGAGTACCAGAGGTGGTAAGCAAGGTACTCGAGGTGCCAAAGCCGCTCGGGCAGTTGCCTCTTTGCCCTCAGGCACTGCCGCAGCCGCGTCCGCTCAGTCATGAGTCCATGTCAATGGTTCGCTGGTTGGGTGCAGACTTGCGCAGCATCTTGGAGAATGGGGAGCCATTACTTCAGATGTGTGGGTTCTGGAGATCATAGCCCACGGCTACTGTCTTCCCTTCCGGCAGAGGCCTCACGACAATCCACCGGGGAAGCTCTTTGAAGCGCCCGGATCTGTTCCTTGCGTCGGAAATCCTATCCCTGTTGGAGAAAGGCGCCATAGAACTGGTGCCTGTAGCGGAGAGGAACAAGAGATGGTAGTCCCCTTATTTTTTGATCCCGAAAAAGGACGGGGGATTGAGACCCATCATGGACTTGCATTGGTTGAACAAGCTCCTCGGGAAGGACAAGTTCAAGATGGTGACTCTTTCTCAAGTCCTCCAGGCCCTTAAACTTCAGCATTGGTTGGTGTCTCTCGACCTCAAGGATGCTTACTTTCATGTGCCGATTCATCCCAAGCACAGGAAGTACGGTGGCAGCGTATCTCAGGAAAAGGGGGATTCACGTCTACCCCTACATGGACGATTGGTTGATCAGGGTGCGCTCTCCCGAGCAAATCCTGGATCATCTGTCCGTCTCCTGCCACTCCCTTCACAAGCTGGGCTTCTCCCTCAACTTAAAGAAGTCCCATTTGACACCTACCCAGCGGCTCCAATATATCGGAGTAGTGCTCGACACATCCCTTGGGCAGTGTTCACCTCCCCAGGTGAGGGCTCATCACATTCTGCAGATGGTGGACAAATTGCAACGTGCCCAGAGTCTCCCGGCGTTCGAGTTCTTGAGGTTGCGCGGCCTCATGGCATCCTGCATTTTCCTGGTGCCAGAGGCCAGGCTGCGGATGAGATCTCTGCAGTGGGCTCTCAAGATGCAGTGATCGCAGTTCTCTGGCAGGATGTCGGATCCCGTTCGGATTCCGCCCAGGATCTTCTGTGGTGGGCCGTCAAAGGCAATCTGATGAAGGGAGCGCCATTTTGGCAACCTTGGCTGGAGGTGACGATCGTGACGGACGCATCCCTCACGGGTTGGGGAGCTCATGCCAACGAGTTGACAGCCAGCGGCCGTTGGTCTCAGTCGGAGTCCAGATTCCACATCAATTTGTTAGAGCTGAGTGCCGTTAGGCTAGCCCTGAAGGCTTTTCTGCCGTCTGTATGGGGGAAGAATGTTCCGATTATGACGGACAATACAGTGGCCATGCACAAAAAAGGGGGGGCAGGCTCACTCCCGTTGTGCAGGGAGGCGATGCAGCTCTGGTTCTGGGCTATCCAGCAGGAAATTTCGATCTCTGCAGTTCATCTGGCCGGAGTTGAAAACGCGGCGGCGGGCGCTCTGAGCAGGCAGAGCGCGGTCTCTCACGAGTGGGAGCTGGCTCAGCAAGTTCTGTTGGAGATCTTTGCTCTTTGGGGAACTACACAAGTGGATCTCTTCACCACCAGTGTCAACCGGAAGTGCGAAAGATTCTGCTTGCGGGAATTTCCTCCAAGAGGAGCCTTAGGGGACGCATTCGTAGTGGAGTGGTCCTTTCCACTGCTGTACGCGTTTCCTCCAGTCCCCGTCATTCCGCAAGTGATGCGGAGGTTACAGAGGTTCGGTTCCCGGATGATCCTCATTGCTCTGGCATGGGTCAGGAGAGCGTGGTACCCGGACGTTCTAGACATGTCCATCTACCCTCCACGCCGTCTTCCCTACCGAGACGATCTGCTCTCACGGGAGGGAGGTCGGGTTCTCCATCCATAGGTCAAGTCTCTCAGCCTTCATGCTTGGTATCTGAAAGGTTGAGGTATAAGGATTGGGACCTCCCCGAAGATGTGATGGAGGTGTTGCTTTCGGCCAGAAGGCCTGCAACGAAATACCTGTACCGTTGCCGTTGGAGAAAGTTCTGTGACTGGTGCAGGGTACAGAATGTGGATCCTTTCCAATGTTCCATTCCTTTGGTTTTGTCCTTTTTGCTTTCTTTAGCCCACAAGGGCCTGCAAGTGGGTACCATTAAGGGTTACCTGGCGGCGATGACCATATGTAAGCACTAGTCTCAGGAATGTTCTTATTTTAAGATCCCTTTGATTTCTCAGTTTCTAAAAGGGCTAATTAATGTGTTTCCACCGTCGCCTTCCAAGGTGCCTAATGGGAGCTCCGTTTGAGCCCTTAACATTCTTGACTGTTGCAACTGTTGTCCTTTAAAACTGTATTTTTAGTTGCAGTGACTTCCGCACGCAGAGTGAGTGAGTTGCAGGCACTTTCCGCCAAGCCACCCTTTACTGTGTTCCATAAGGACAGGGTTGTCCTGCGGGTGCGGCCTTCTTTTCTTCCGAAGGTTGTGTCGGAATTTCATTTTAGCCAGAAGGTAACTCTTCCGGTGTTTTATCCTCCTCCACATCCTGGTAAGGAAGAGGAGAGGCTCCATAGGTTGGATCCTAGGAGAGCTTTGAGTTTCTATCTCTCACGGATATCCCGGGTCAGAATGGACGATCAGCTCTTTGTTGGTTATGCTGGAAGGCGCTTGGGTCAGGCTGTGATGATTTCTGAGTGTTAATGTTTGGCGGGAAAGGACCCTTCAGTAGGCTTACGGGCTCACTCTACTAGGGTTGTGGCTGCCTCCACTGCTCTACAGAGGGGTGTTCCGATTCACAATATTTGTGAAGCAGCCACATGGGCCTCTGTCCATACTTTTGTGAGACACTATTCCTTGGACTCCATCCATGGGTACAATTTGGCCTTTGGTAAAGCAGTCCTTTATTCAGAAATTTGATTGGGCATTCTAAAATTCGAAATTCTTTTCCCACCCCCATACGTTGGTACTGCTTTGGGAGTCTGTCATAGATGTGGAATACGTCGGAGGACACAATCCCCCCCGAAGAACAAGTTACTTACCTCATCTGGTAACGTTCTTTCGATGGGATGTTCCTCCGACGTATTCCACATCGCACCCTCCCAGCCTGCCCCTCTACAGAATTTCTTATGCGATTGCATCTTATGTTTCCCCAAGGTTTTCTGCAGTCATACTGGCAGGAGATTGGTGCCACACGTTCTGGGAAAAAACTCCAACTGAGGCTACGGGCGCCGTGCGTCCTATATATATAACATCCAGTGACATCGACGCTCGACGGAGGCCCTCGAGGAACAATGTATTGACGTCATCGACGCAGGACGCCCTCTGCCGAAAATTTTCCAAAGCAGCACAGCTGTGGTCATTACCTGTCATAGATGTGGAATACATTGGAGGAACATCCCACAGAAAGAACGTTACCAGATAAGGTAAGTAACTTGTTTTTTGTTGGCGCCAATGTAAAGAGCATTACAATAATCAAGCCTAGATACAATTAGGGCTCTGACTAAGATGATGATGATGCTGTTGTTATCTGAAAGAAAGTGTTTGCCTGCTCTAATGAGTTTACAAGTGTAATCTGTGGCAGATGCCATGGACTTCACCTGTTTATCGAAGGAGAGGGTGGAATCCAGAGAGAAGCCAAGTCTCTTCTCTTCCTTGGATTACCGTCGATCACGAGTATTTTTTGAGGTTAGAGTGTGTCCCAAGGATAATGAGCTCTGTTTTGTCATTATTCAGGCATAGACCGTGGGTTGCCATCCATGCCTGGATGATGATTACACCCTATTCACCAAGGCCAAATACTTGTTGTAATCCCCAGAAAGAGGAAGGAGAAATCTGGTTATCATCTGCATAGTTAGTGTAGGTGATTCCAAGAAGGTCCAGATCATCAAAAAGGGGCTTGGTAAATATGTTGTATAGGTTAGGGGAGACACAAGAACCCTGAGGAACTCTGCACAGGATGGGGATTGGGTCAGCCGCTGCCGATGGGGAGAACACCCTCATGGTCCTGTCACTGAGGAAAGACTCAATCCAGGTTATGGCCTCTTTAGAAAAGTGTGCAGCTGAATCTAGGTGGCTGCAAAGGACCCTGTGGTCCACAAGTTCAAATGCAGTTTGATGGTAAGCGCTTCACATGATTCAGAGACTGTAGTGGGTGTGGTTCTCATGCCTAGGCTGGTCTTAGCGATGATAGCAATGCTGCAACGCATTTTAGTTCTGTCCTGTCTCAATATAGTGTAACCAGCTGGGATTGCTAGGGAAAGTAAGGGTCCTGCAGCGTCATGCAACCAGGACTCTGTGAAAACGAGAAAGTCCAAATTCTCGACCAAAATCAAGTCACAGATGTCCGTGGCATCGTGGTAGCTCTTCCCCAGTTAGTCGTTCAAAGGTCCATCCTCCTTTGAAATATTTGGTATGAACGGCCAATAGTAGCAGACTAAACTTGTGATCGGCTGCGGAGCTCTCTGGACTTATTTTTACACCAGATTTGCAGTTAGGTGGGCTATCCGAAGTTGGTCACAGACCGCCGTCACATAGTTGAGGTGCTCTTTGCATCCAGAGCTGTGTATGACAATATCAAGTTCCCTGGCGAAGGAGTGGCAGAGAGCCATGATTCAGTCCATCAGTCTCTGGAATGTTGCTAGAGCTCCATGAAAACTAAAGAGTAAGACAGTGAATTGGACCAGACCTTTGCATGAGGAAAAGGTGGTCTTGGGTTTGGCTTCTTCGTGTAAGGGAACTTTCCATTAGCCCTTTGTCGGGTCGAGGGTTGAAATGCACTTTGCCTTGCATAAGACCACCACCAACTCGTCTATCTGTAACATCGGATAAGCATTGAACCTGGAGATTTCATTTAGGTGCCGGAAGTTGACTCAAAAACTACATTTGATGCCAGGCTTTCTGACGAGGATGAATGGGGTGGACCACTCTCTGTATGATTTCTCATTGACTCCCCGGTTTGTCCAGCATCCTCTTCAGTTCCTCACTGATTCTTTGTTTCCTGGCCTCTCAAAGCCTACTGGATTTAAGCCATAAAACTCTTTTTTGGATCTTGTGGACCACTCCCTGCACTGGTCCGGCCTTTGAGGAGGACCCATCTGCATAGCTGTCAATCAGCTTGGGCAATTCTTGGTGTTCGGTCGTGTATAGCCCCACCAGTAAGGTTATCTGATGGACTTAGATTGGCAAGGGTGTTTCTCCTTGTTGGAATATAACGGGAGAAGCTGCAGGTAACTGTTCTCTGTCCAGCATTTTAGTTTAATTATATGATAGTGCTGCGAAGGCTTCTATCCGTCAGCTTGCTACATTTTGTATGTTAGGGGTGAAAACACTTTCGTAAACACAAAGGGTCTGTGCCACCTCATTAGAATCTTGTTGTGTGTGGTATGGAGCAAGGCCATGACCTTGTCTCCTACATGAAAGGTGTGTAGCCTGGCTACTTTGTTGTAAGCCTTTTCCTGCTTCCTCTGGCTGTCTTGCAAATGGGTTCTAACCAATTGACACCACTTCTCCCAGTACGATAGTGTTTCTTACCATGGGTAGTTGCTAGGCTGCCCGGGTCCCTACTGTTTAGATGGATTTCTAGAATATGGCCTGTTGGACAGATTTTCAGAGGCCATGCTAGTTTTAATGAACAGGGAACTCTTGAGAGGTTAGTCAAAACCCAGTGAAGGTAAATGTGGAGAGCAGTAAAGGCTTTTCTCCAGGAGGGTGTGAGTGGGGTCAGGGGCCCTCAATGAGTACACACAATATAATAAACAATAATTCAATTTAGACAAGTATGTATAAAATCACAATGATCTATTCTAGTGCTTCTACCCAAACTGAAAAAGGAAACTAGCAGGTGATATAATAACACAATACTCAATTATATACATATTTTTGAGGCTTGTGGCGGTACACCCCATTTCAGCACGGCCAATTTGGCCAGTCCGGCACTGAGATCCTTTGGTCCCTGCATGTTTTGACGCTGCAGTTCAATTTTTTAAATAAAGTTACAAAAATAAAGGTTTGCTGCTGTCTTGAATCCGGCCCTGCAGGACTGAGAGAGTGAAGAGCTAACCCATTGTGCTATCGAGATCTTATCATTTTCAAATGAACCAGTTACTTTTATCAATGCAGTCATCATGAAGGCTTGTAACACTTAATGAGTTACTGGTGCAAGTAAAATCAATAAGGTCTCTGTGGGCTTGTGGTTAACTGTTCAGACCTCGAAGCCGTGCAGGGTTCGCAACGTCCCTAAATATGTACAAATGTATATTTATTTCTGAGGCTTGTGGAATCTGCTTAGATCACATGCTGTGCATAGGCCAACATCTAGTGGAAGCTGCAGAGTATTAGTTTTGTTTTCTAAACTCAAAGGGATGTCGACCGGGCGTGCCAGTAATACTAACCCTAGTGTGATGTCCACTGTACCCATGATCCCTCATGCGTCGAGGTCCCTCAGATTGTATTTTTCCACCATGCTAGATGGACGCGTATAGCGGAGTTCCCTTCGGCGATAAGCCATTGACTTTATACAATTACGATCGTTTTTCTTTCTATCCTTTCATCGACTGCCGAAACACCACACCGGTGAAAGAAATAGAAACTTGCCCGTCGGAGACCATCGTGACTGACCGTACGGTCTTGGAAGGCCGCCCTGGCCTTCGGCCCAGACAGTAGGGAGAGAGGGGGGAGGCCATTTTAGAATGCATATTCTCCTCTTCCTAAACTTTGTTCGCCCAGCTGCCATTTCCATAACCCACAATTATGGAAAATACATTTTTCCCTAAGTGTAATCGCAAATTCCCCTGTTTCGACAAACACTTAGTTTGCAATTTGTGTCTCCCGAGAGACCATGTCGAAACGTCTTGTCGAGCGTGCAGGCTCTTCAAGCCTAAGACGTTGAAGGACCGCTCCACCAAACGCTGGGCCCACTACGCCAGGCAACTCAAGGCCATGGAAGTAGAGGGAGCCTTTAGCAATGGCAGTGACGCCGCACTTTCGGACGGCGAGGGCATCGGAGTAGCTTCAGCTACTCAAGCGCAGACCCCCGTCCCCGTAGGACAGGCCGGCGGCCATGTTGTGGGGACTAAACCTGGCGGCAGCAGTGCTACAAAAGCACACACCACCAAGCACATAAGCCCCAGTCGACATTCAGCAGATGAGTCGAATACACAACAACGTTCGACACCCCGATAAAGGTCCCCCACGTCCCAGTCCTCTGGGCAATCCAGATCGCCGCACGACAGGGTTCAACTGTCGAAAGACGGCAAGGGGATCGCACGAAAAACTCCTTCCAAAGGCCGATCGTCCGCAGACGAAGCCTCGGCTCCCACACCCGAAGTTCGACTTTCATCGTCTGATACAACAGTAGGCCCCAAAAAGTCTGTTACACTCCTCTGGGCCCCAGGGTTGGGGAAAAACACCATAAAAAGTCCTCGAAGAACCCTCATACGGACAAGAGCCCTCTTAGGGAGAAGTCATCACAAAAGGGAATATTATCCAAGCCCATAGAGAAACCTAAGGACTCTAGACCAAAAATCATACCTCCCGCTGATGAGACTATGGGTATTTCCCCTCAACTTATTTTGATTCTAAGTTCAAAGGAATGGTCGTCACAAGACATTGATAGGGTTATGCAAAGAATGACCTTTATGGCGAATTTTTGGGACAAAAACCTGGACTACTTGCAGAGTTTCCAATCCACTCCTCCCACCTCTGCCCCTTCCAGCTCTCAAGCCTCTGCCTTTCCCTCTCAACCCCCTTCTAAGAGGTCTCGCTCTAATGTACCCGTACAAAGCAAAGTTATAGATCTTTTTGACCCTGAAATAGATCCAGAGGACCAAGCGGCTCTCTCATTTGTGGAAACATCTGACCCTCAACTTAATGAGGAGGATACAGATGAACTTTATTATAGGGCTGGTGAAGACCCAGACGCCAACCACGAGGCAACCATGTACTCCTTAGATTCTCCTATTAATCAGGACCCCCCTGTGGTAGATTCCCCTGTTGACAATCAACCCCTCCTCAATGAAGTCTTAGCCAAGGCGGCGGAACACTTCCGAATTGACACACAGGAGGTACGGGGGGGATAGAGACTTCGCTGAACAAATATTGGGGGACAAAAATAGAGTAGGTCAGTTTATCCCACTGCTAAAATCGGTACAACGCAGAATACAACCTTCCTTAGAAGCACCCAATCTCACACGGGTTGTTAACCCGCGTGTGGAAAAACTATTCAGGCCTACACCATCAGACCCCTTATACATAAGAGTCCAATTGAAACCAGACTCATTGGTTGTCACCACAACAAGAAAAAGAGCAGGCCCACCCCTAGCTTCCTCCGAGGCACCACCGGATAAGGAAAGCAAGAGGATATATGCAACGGGCAGAAAGGTCGCCTCTGCTGCGGCCTACCAGACAAGAATAGCCAACAACGCTACACTTTTGGCAAGTTATAACTGCCATAAGTGGGAGGAGGTTTCTGCGTTAGTTTCGTCCGCCCCGGAGCCACTTAAATCACAACTAGCTCAGGTGGCATCAGACGGAAGGGCCGCATCTACTTGTCTCCTCAAGTCAAATTTCGATGCAGCTGACAATCCCGGGAGAGTCGTTGCAGAGGGGACTATTATAAAGAGACATGCATGGCTTCGCCAGTCAGGCTTTAGGCCAGAAACACAAGCCACTCTAATTAACATTAACAATAAAGGACAAGCCTTCCAAGGCTATCCACGAGGACAAGGCTGAGGTCGTGCTGGTCGGTGCAGAGGCCCAGCTCGAGGTGGCACCCCACCTCAGAGCAAGTGACCTTCCACTCCTGGTACCCTCCAATGTATCTCCAGTAGGAGGACGCATTTCCAACTTCACCCACGCATGGGAGGGTATCGCCTCGGACAGATGTGTGCTGTCCACAGTAGCAGAGGGCTACTGCATAGAACTACTCCAACGTCCTCACGACCACCCCCCACGACAGAAAGTCCACTCGGAGGAACATCAGCGGATCCTTCTAGAAGAAATAACAGCACTTCTATTAAAGGATGCCATAGAAGTGGTCACAACCAACCAGGTAAACAGGGGTATTTATTCAACTTCCTTGTGCCAAAAAAAATCTAACAATGCGCTTTGTATTAGATTTGTGCCCTGCCAACAAGTATGTCAAGCCACAAAAGTTCAGCATGACTACGCTACAAGAGGTAATCCTGCTACTAAAAAAGGGGATTACATGGCAACACTGGATATGAAAGATGCCTATATTTATATTTCAATGTTCCCAGCGCACAGAAAATTCTTGCATTTCAAGATAGCAAACAAGCACTACCAATTCAAGGTGCTGCCCTTTGGAATAGCCTTGGCTCCAAGGGTATTCACAAAGGTACTGACGGGTAGTGGCAGCGCACCTGTGCAGGGGAACAATCCCAGTGTACCCTTACCTGGACGACTGGCTCATAATCGGGGAATTGCCTCTGATTTGCAGACAAAACATCCAAACAATCAATCTCCTCTTTCAATTGGGCTTCTCAATTAACAAAATAAAATCAATCCTAGTGCCAAGCACTTCCAAAAAGTTCCTAGGAGCTATCCTAAACACAGAGGAAGGGATTGGTTTTTCCCTCTGAGGAAAGAGTAAAGAATTTGTTACTGCAAATACCACATTATCAGGCCGGCTGCCATTTAAGGGTGCGCAAAGCAATGCGTTTGCTAGGCATGATGGCATCTTGCATATACATGGTTCCTCACGCGCGCCTGCGTCCCATAAAGGAGTGGTTGGCGAAACAATGGTCTCAAGCAAGCAGTCAGTGGGACGATCTAGTGGTCGTTTCGCCAACACTTGTACAAAGTCTTTGCTGGTGGACGAGAGAAAACCTAACGAGAGGGAAACCCTTCTCCGACCCACAGATACAGGCAGTGGTCACAACGGACGCCTCGCTGGCAGGATGAGGGTCTTACTACCTTCACCACACAGCTCTGGGTCTGTGGTCTCGCACTGCAGCTCAGAACCACATCAATGTGTTGGAACTTGTGGCATTATTCAAAGCCCTTCAGTCATTCAAACCCCATTTAACAAACCTGTCGGTGCAGATCCTAACAGACCGCAACACAGCAATGTTTTATATCAACAAACAGGGGGGGTACACGTTCTCCAAATCTATCCAGACTTCCACAGAAAATCTGTAAATGGGCACTCAGACGGAAAATGTTCCTGTCATCTCAACATGTTCAGGGGAACGCAACGCTCTAGCAGACTTTTTTTTTTTAATTTTAAATTACTTTATTTTTGGAGTTTACATTTATGAACATACACATTCGCACCAACCGGGTGCCGTCATAACAGTTTCAACTTGCATACATTGATGCTCAAGTTTCCCCCACCCCTGACGCCCGACTCAATCGACATGTTCATATTTACTTGTCCTCACTACTTTGGTCTGCCATCTGTGCTTTTGCTGGGCACCACTGATCCTCCCACTGCGTTTATGTGGCTTGAGTTTCCGGATCTGAGGTTTCGGCGTTGTTTAGCAGATATGCAATGTATGGCCCCCAAATGTCGGGGGGGGGCGTGCATGCAGTGGTAGTGTCCTTATGAATTCAGTGTTCATGTCTTGACAGTACAAAACGTCTTTTTTCCAGGCTTCGAGTGTGGGTACCGGGCCACGGCCCCATGCCATAGCGATCCTCCTTCGTGCCAGCACCATGAGAAGGGCTGCTAGTTTACATGTCGCGGGCGGTAAGTACTTGGTCAACCCTAGAAAGACTACTAGCGGGAGTGGGGTCATCTCCCTCCTAATATGTCGGTTGTTGTCTGTAAAACATTGTTCCAGAATCGATGTATCTCGGGGCAGTTCCAGGCAAGGTGGAACAAATCTGCATTTGCAGTGTTACATCTTTCACATTGTGCCGACAGCTCTGGGTGGTGTCTGTTTCCTGACTAGGGTGTAATGGGTTTGGTGCACGAAGTTGAAGTGGATTTGTTTAAAGCAAGTGTTTATCGCAACCTTCTGAGTTTGACGGAGGATGTAGGCCCAATCCTCTTCGGGTATTGTTTCCTGGATGGCTGTTTCCCATTTTGACTTTACACAGGGATTGATTGTTACTGTGTCGGTTAGCAGGGACCTATATAACAGTGACACTAGTCCCCCCTCGCCTTTAGCCTGTATTATGTTATGTAGTGGGTCCCATGTCGGTCGCTGTTTGGGAAATGATGGGAACAGGGCAAGTTGGGTGTGGCGTAGCCTAAAGTAGAGGAATATGTCGAGGGAGGTGGTGCCTCCTCCGTCTTTAGCCATTTGTGGAGTTATAAAAGTGCCCTCCGGGAGAGATCTCCAGAGGAGTGAATGTTGACTTTGTCTAACCATACAAGAAATACTTTTTCGGTTGTGAGGGGGATACCGGGAATTAATTTGATTGGCAGTAGGGGAGAGAATCTTATGTTTACCTCGTACTTGCGTGCAATCTTTTTCCAGATTGCATAGGTAGATAAGACTGTGTTCAATGTATTGTTTGGCACTGGGATGTGACTGATGATGACAGCTCTTAGCAAGTTGGGGGATAAAAGGGCTCGCTCTACCTGTACATGTGGGTGGATGAAATGTGTTGTGTACCAGTGACTTAGAAATTGTGCTTGTGCTGCCTAGTAGTATTTTTCTTTATCTGGGAGCGCTAGGCCGCCTCCCGGGGTTGGTAATGTTATATATGCTACGCGTGCTGGTTTCCCCGCCCACAGTAGTCCCAGAATGACTTTTGACTTTTTGGAAAAAGGATTTCAGAAGAAGCAATGGTATATTTGTAAATAAATAAAGGAGTTTGGGAAGGATAACCATTTTAGTCAATGAGGTTCTACCCCACAGTGTTAGAGGGAGTGAGTTCCATTTATTAACCCGTTCCTGCAGGGAGTTTAGTGTTGTCTCATAGTTGTCTTTATATATGTCATTATGACTGAGGGACATGTAGATGCCTAGGTACCGGACCTTTGTGTGTTCCTACTTAAAGCTGTGATCGTCTGTGAATTTACTGGTGCTCGGAGTCAGAGGAAATATTACTGATTTTGAATTATTGATTTTGAGGTCAGACATTTCACCGAACTTAATCACTTCGCGCATTACTGGGTTGAGGTTAGTCTGGGGGTCGCTGACAAATAGCATGACATCGTCAGCATAGAGGGAGACCACTAGTCTATGGGGTCCTAGCATAAGACCTCTGTGCAGTTGGTGGGATCTTAATCTCGAGGCTAGGGGTTCCATCGCTAAGGCAAAGATGAGAGCTGAGAGGGGGCAGCCTTGCCTAGTCTTGCGTTCTAGTTTGATGCTTGAGGAACTAGTGTTCCCTAGGGTAATGTAGGATTGTGGGTTACTGTATAGCAGCGATACCAGTTTGATAAATAAATTCCCTAGCCCCATTTGTCTTAGTGTTGCAAAGATGTAGGGCCATTCAACAGAATCGAACGCCTTCTCAGCGTCAAGTAGTACGGCTATTGCCTGTTGTGTTGGATCAAGGGCTTCTATAACGCCAAATAACCTTCTGATGCCGTCGGTCGTGCTGTGCCCTGGGATAAATCCGGCTTGATCGCCGAGGTTCAGTGCTGGCATGAGGGGGAGTAAGCGGGACACTAGAATTTTAGCTAAGATCTTGTCTAGGTTGATCAAGGAATTCGGTCTGTATGATGCACAGTCTTCTGGAGGTTTATCGTCTTTGTGTAGTACTATCACATTGGCTTCGCGCATTGTGGGTGGGAGGTTTCCTTGATCTATAGATTCTTCATAGACTTGAAGCAACAGGGGGGGCTATGGTGGCCGCGTAAGCTTTATAAAATTCCCCTGTAAGCCCGTCGGGGCCTGGTGCTTTTGTGTTCGGGAGATGCTTGATTACTTCTAGAATTTCTTCCAGTGTTATAGGTGCGTTTAGAGGTTCACGTAACTCATTAACTACCCAGTACAGTTCTGTCATGTTGAGGAAGTCTTGCAGTGACTCAGGGTCTATGCTACCTTTGGAACTGTACAAGTCTTGGTAGAAGTCACGTAACACGTTAGTTATTTCTTCTTCCTTGTAGACTAGCGTTCCGTGTGTATCTTTGATGCGTTCCACGCTGGTGGATTTTTTGTCGATTGTTAGTATGCGGGCCAGCAGTGCACCTGGTTTTTGACTCTCTCCGTATTGACGGATCTGGTGACTGTGCTCCAAGAATTTCAGTTCACGCTCAGCCGTTTCTTTAACCTTTAGCAGTTCTTCCTTTAAGCCGGCTTGGGCTCGCGGATCAGTGGAGGTGACGCACTCGTGTTCAAGCTCCTTCAGGCGTCGTTCACTTACGGCCAGTTCACGGCAAATCAGTGTTAGCATTCCGTTCTCTTTTGCCATGCATACTGCCCGAATGTAGCATTTTAGTGTTTCCCATATGGTGCTAGCCAAGCTCACGGAGTTGATTTATTTCTAAGAATGTCGTCATTTCCTGTCGCAGCTCTGTTGTGAACACAGTCGGCTAGTGAGCCAGACTTGAATCTCCAGTTGAGACCAGGTGTTACAGCGCCAGATAGCGCGAGCGTCACCATTGAGTGGTCTGAGTAGGATCGTGGGAGGATTTGACTCGGTCCCCAGCTGAATGGGCTATGAGCTGATGCCAGAATGTAGTCTATGCGGGAGCTGGTATTGTGGACGGCTGAGTGGAAGGTATATTCTCTTGCATCCCGGTTGGAGTGTCTCCACGTGTCAGTTATATCGAATGCATGGCAGATTTCCTTGACCTGAAGGCTCGCCTTGGATGGCTTGCTGGATGTGTTATGGGATTTATCAGTTCAAGGGTCCATTGTTTTGTTGAGGTATGCCCCCCAGCTGATGGTCGCTGAGTTGACCCTTCCCAGCTGTGTCATGACTAGGGTGTTAGTTTTATGGCGGTACAATACCCTTCTTGCCAAATGACGGTATATCATGGTTATCGCGGTATAGCAGGTGGAGTTAATCTTAACAAATATTTTCTTAAAAGGTCATACATTGTCAGATTTATCATCTCAAACAAAACCAGGCTCCCAGGGTCAGAATTGGGTTTTTTGCAACATACTTTCCACTGAAATGCCACCCCTTGCTTCCACCATACACAAACACGTGTGGAGAGGAGGAATAGGAGTTGGGGGGGCCCTGCTGCGACTGGCAAAGCAAACTTAATAGCATTTCTTAAGTGTTCATTTAGGCTTTTAGCTCCCCCACTGGCTACTGGTGAAGATGATCTGCATGCTTGTGTGCATACACACACACTCTCTCTCTCTCTCTTTACGTTACAGCCTTTAGTTTACTTGCAGGCCAAAAGGTGTTCAGTTATCATGGACATGTTACCCTTTGGTATGGCAGCAGGGAATACCCGCAGAGATGAGTGAATTTCGTGGTGTTACTTATTATATGTAAATTCAATGATGGAACCAGCAAAATCCCCCATTGTCGTATGTTTAGAAAACATCCATTATGAATATATAAACCCCAAAGCCGCCAACCGAAAGTAAATCCTTTTTTACATTACCTTTTTGCATTTGAAGCTCTTTAACTTACCATTAAGTCAATGCTTTTTAGTTAACTTACGAATACGCAGGCAGGATTTTCCAGCTGTAGCAAGGTAGCATTTTGAAACTCGTCTCTGCACATATTTAGCTGATCCTCCAGGAATCTAAGGCAGCTGCAGATTTGGTCTTTCATTGGCGCTCACTCATTGATCGCCTTGAATGAAAGAGGGACTAGTGGAAGTGTTATAATGCACGTTTTGAGCATTGAGCTGCTGCTCAGTCACAGGTCATCGCTTTGAAAATTGGCCTCGACTTGCATTTTTGTGGAACCACATGGCATGGGCATCGTGACCCCTCGCTGCGACAAAAAGTTTGTTTTGGCAACTCTTTATAATTAAACGGAGAAAAGTCACTCGTGCGGTCTGAAAGCCCATGTCATTGTGTTTCTTTTGTCAAAATGTCATAGCCAACACAGACACACCGAAAGGTTGCATAGTGATCTAATCACTATAGCTTGTTTATCATCTGCCTGGTATATTATGAAGGTCTGATGTCGGAGTCACTACTGACCATGTAATCCTAAACGGACAGCGTTCAGTGGGCGCTGTTGATTTCTTTTTTGATTCTTGCAATACATGTTCATTTACCGTCTTAAAGATGGTGGCAAAAGATGGGTTCCAATACATATCGGCACAAATATGGCCTAGACCACCACCTCACCACAGCCACATCATTGCCGTTTTCCAAAGGTCTGAATGCATTAGGACCCTTGTGATGCGAGTTCAGAGGGAGGAATGTTTTCATGGGTGGTGTCACAAATTGAGAATAGACCTAAGAAATACTTCACCCTCATTGCTCTGGATACTTCAAATTGAATGTAGAATCTGTCCTGCCTGCTTGAGTCCAGTGCCATGTGCAGAAGGCAGGTAGATGAAGGATCAACCGAAGCAGCAACTCTAGTGCCAATGTGCAAATCTACACAGAAG
The DNA here is from genome assembly GCF_040938575.1 of Ambystoma mexicanum. Classification (NCBI taxonomy): domain Eukaryota; kingdom Metazoa; phylum Chordata; class Amphibia; order Caudata; family Ambystomatidae; genus Ambystoma; species Ambystoma mexicanum. Next base: position 184,003,425 of record NC_090931.1, on the reverse strand, counting down.
ACGCTGGGCGCAGTTTATTTACTAGCAGAAAGCACTAATAGGCCCAGTGTTGTTCACATAGTCTACAGCACGGGACAGACCGTGCATAAAATTGTCTCGGGCACCAACATAAAAGTGGCACACAGTTTCAAATGGGAATTCATTCCTTTTGGAACACTGAATAGTACCCAAGAGGAATATTGTTGATAAAATGTGATGCAAATTGTACATTTAAAAGAATATTTATTCAGCAACAGTGGTCAAAACTATTAGCCGCATAGTAGTCACTCATCACACTGGCCCACTTTGGCCATAAAAGTGCTCCATTTTGACCCAAAAAACTGGCCCACACAAGCATTTTGCATTTTTGGTTCGGCAATGGGCTTGTTGCCCTAAAGACCAGTCCATGCCTGGTCTACAGAGCTAAAGTTGTTTGTGGACATGCATCAGAAGGGCATCCAGTTCATTCCCACCTTTGAATTCTGGGATGTGTAGTTCCCCATCTTTCAAATTGGTGGGAAAACTACAAATCCCAGAATTCTAAGCTAAAACAGAACTGGATGGCTATCCGAATCATGACCATGAGAAACTTAAGTTCCTTGACACTAAACCTTGGGGAGAGTAATTAGATATGCATGAATTCACTGGCCGTCCTTTTTTTTTTACAATTTGCACAGCCAGAGCAAGAGCTGTTCCAATGTGGATTTGCTCAGTGCTGTAGGACCTTAACTTACTGAACTAATGGCACATGATGCCGGGCCAGGCTGAATCGATACATTTCTGCTCCTGCTGGCTGAGTGGTTGCTAAGCAAAGTGCTACTGGCTCCATAGTTTTGCAAGTCACTGAACATTTTATTACATTTGTTTACATACGAACAAAAGGAAAAATAAAATGCTCACTTTCAGTTCAGGCCCTGAGCTCACCCTCGTGATGTCCCTGTGGTCTTGCTAATTGCAAATTGAAAATTGGGACAATCACCAAAGATGATCTGACCTGTAGCACGGAGCAGCATGACTGTAAAAACGTTTATAATCTGTATGCTGCCTTTCAAATAAATAATGCCTGAAACAAAATAACTGTGTTCTAGTTTGCCCATGAAATCCGGGTCTGGCGGAGTCTATGAACTCGAGTCTCTGGTATGCTTATAGAGCAAGTCAGTCAGCTCATCGTTACCAGCTTTGCATGGGGAACACAAAGGTTCATGCACTGGGCAGCTTTCAAGACCATTTACGCAAAGTCGGCTGATCTTTGACCCGACTCTACTGATCACAGATAAAGAGCGGTCACAGCAGCAAAGCTGCATTTACGAATGCGGCCTCACTTTCCCTATGCTCTTGTCTGCCAAATAAGGCCCCCTTTGCAGACAGCACATCGAACAGTGCAAGACCAAGACTGCTCAGCACTTGCTTACTGCAGCCTTTCCAAATCAGATTGAAAAGCACACTTAAAGGTATAAACGGTATACCGGTATAAACAACGTGACGGTTATTATTGTTCAATTAAGTTGTTCACGGTATCTTTAACGGTACACCGTTATACCGTTACATCCCTAGTCATGACCCAGTTGAAGTTATTCGGTCCGTCAGTGTTTGGGGCGTACGAGTTTACTAGGACTACTTTTTTCCCCGCTATGATCCCTCTCACCAGCAGTGCTCTTCCCTCTGCGTCTTTTTTCGAGTTGATCAGGCTGAAATTAGCTCTTACCCATTAGAATTGCGACCCCTCTTGCATAGGATGAATAGGACAAGAAGTACCTATGGCACCCCCAGGACTTGGCCCAGTGTTTTTCCAAGGTTGGGATGAGGTGGGTCTCTTGTAGCATGGCTACGTTGATTTTGTATCTTCAGAGGTATTCGAGGATTCTCCTGGTTTTTGCTGGTTGGTTGCCACCTCGGCTGTTCCAGGTGGCAATTTTAAACCATGTTACTGGCAGATGGGTGGGTGTTTGAAGGTGGACATGGCGTGGTCGGCTGGTTTCAGCTGGAACCTAGGCGCGTGTAAGGATCTGTTGGAATTTGACTTCGTCGGGATAGAGTTCTGTAGTGTGGATATGATGGTGCGTGAATGAGCAGTCGATGGCGTCTTCGTATAGCTAACTTCCCTCCCCTCTGTGGGCAACCCCCAACTGGCCCTCGAACTTTCCCTTCTAAACAGTCAACATTGCTGCGCTCGGGTCGCTAGTAGCCTTCCAAGAGGGGGATGGGCTCCCTTCCATTATAGAATGCATGTTCTGTGGTGGTTATTTCATAGTGATGATAGTATCATGATGTCTTTGCCCTTTGTCTGTAGAGTGGTTTATGGCGGGTCTCTTCTCATCCTGTCTCTACTTTGTGGTCTCCCGTTGTTCGAGGCGGGTCTGCAGCCGGCACGTTCTAGGTAGTCACTGGTTTCCTCCGGTGTATTGAAGAATTGGGCTTTGCCCTCGTGCTGGATGCTACGTTTCGCAGGGAAGAGCATTGAATATAGTATTTGATTGTCTTGCAATCGCCGTTTCACAGCTGCGTATGATCTTCTCTGCGCCTGGACTGCTTGGGAGAAGTCAGGAAAAAATTGAATATGATCTCCGTCGTATTGGAGGTCTCCTTTTTCCCTGGCTGCCCTGATTATCGCATCACAGTCTTTGTAGTTTAACAGCTTTGCTATAATCGGACGTGGATTTGTTCCTGGGATTGGTCTCATGTTGGGGACCCTGTGTGCTCTTTCAATGACAAACAGCTGGGAGAGGGTGTCAGCTCCGAATAGTTCCATACAAATCTTTTCCACGTGTTCTTCCATTTTGATCCTGAGTTGTTGCTCTCTGACCCTGACAATTCTGATGTTATTTCTATGAAAGCACCCCTCTAGGTCTTCATTTTTGGCGCACACTGCTTTCATTTGTGATTCCAACGAGGATACCCTGGACGTCATGGACGTTGTGCCATAATCTAATCCGACACACGCTGTTCGACTGCGTCTAATCTGTCTGCATGCTTGTCCAGATGATGTTGGAGTTGGTCGACTTTTGAGGAAAGTGTGTCTAGTTTGCTTCCAAGGCCTCCAATTCCAGTCTTCAGGTCCAGTAGGATTTCTCTGAAATCAAAGTTTTGCACTTCCTCTATCTGGGGGGCCTCCTGTGTAGGTGATTGTGGTCTGTTGTTGGGATTAGACGGCATGGAGGAGGTGCCGGCTTCAAAGTTCAGTTTCCTTTGGGATTTGTCGGTTTTCCCCATTTTCAGGACCACGGTGGGTCATTTTGCACTCGGGTGGCGACCAGTTACAGATTTAAGGATATTGGCTGGACGTGAACACCTGCGTATGTCGGTTTATCTTGTTCTTATGGGTGGGTCGTGAGGCCTGTTTGCTGACCTTTGCGTGGTTTTATCGGGCTGTAACCAGGGTAGGTTTGGGGGTTGCCTGCTACCTTCGACGCTGGATGGTGTGGAATTGCGGCCCTGCGAGTAATTACGCTCAGAACTCTCTCTGCTGCGCGGTGCACTTGTAGCCAGTGGTAGTGGCGTTGCGCCTTGCAGGAAATCTGTGTGCGTTGATTTTCTCTCGGGCAGGGGTTCTGCGGTGCAGGGCAACCACCCAGTTGCGGGCGGGTGTTGGAGACACGCAGGCGGGTCAGGGTGTCCGCGGAGTTGGTCCCCTCAGGCGCAGACAGGGTGGTGCTCTTCTGGGGATCGGGTGACACACGGATTGTATAGTGATACCGCCTTGGCTCTGATGTTTAAGGTGCCTAGGGTTGGTGTCAACCGGCGCCATCTGTGTAGGAACTTAGCCTGTTGGTGGGGGTTGTGTGATCTAATCTTGTTGCTCCCCCACTGCCTCTGCCTGGCAGGTTGGAAAGGGGTTGCGAGACCCGTATTGTTCAGTTGATTATGCATGTTGTTTTGAGGTCTTTCAGAAGTGTCTTTTAGTGTCCGCAGGTCTATGCGAAGCGCTCTGCATCCTCCTGATGGTCACAGAGGGCTTATGTGTGGCTGGGGTTCCCCCCCCACGAGCAGGACCAAGCTGTCCGAGGTATCGGGCGCTCTCGCGCTTGTTATTAGTATGCGTGTTACACGGGAGGACTGGGTCAGCTGGGGAGCCTGATGGGCGAGCAAGCTCCTGTGGGCCTGCGCGTACCGTGGAACGCTCGTACCTTGTTATTGTCCGGGGCCCATCTGGATGAAGCGACGCCGCCTCCTCCCTCCGCGATGGTCCACCGCAGTATCAGGAGCTCTCGCCTCTTCGGGCCACGCGCGTGTCAGCGCCTCGTCGCTGCGGCCCAGAGCTCCCGGCGGATCGCGTCTGGTGTTTGCCGGTTGCACTCCTCCAGCGCTGGTCTGCCCCGCGGCAGGCCTCTTCCTCCCCAGGCACCCGCAGCGGCGTCAGTGAAGGCCTCGAGTCTGCGCGGGCAGGGGGAGGCCCTGTTGGCCGGATCTTTGTTAAGTCAATTAGTGGCCATCCGTCGTAATAATGGGCTTGGGTTGTGCCGCAGTGTCTCTTGCAGGCGTTAGTGGCCGTGGCAGGTGGATTGGGCACCACAGAAGCAACGATTTGTCAGGATTAATTAGGAGCTACACAGAGCTCACTGAGAAGCCGCCATCTTGGATGGCCCTCTATCGCCCTCTCACGCTCTAGCAGACTTACTGAGCAGAGATCCCCTACCAGAGGAACACAAGTGGCATCTACACAAAGGTCGTAGAACATCTCTTCTTTCAATGGGGTTACCCAACTATAGACTTATTCGCCATAAGCGAAAATCGTCAATGCCCAGACTTCGCGTCCCGGTTCCCCCAGCCAGGCTCCAAGGGGACCGCCCTGTGGATGAACTGGTCAGGGAAATTTGCCTACGCTTTTACCCCCAACTCCTCTCATAAGGAAGGTGGTGAACAAGTTGCACAAGGAACCAGCGATGCTTATCCTAGTTGTTCCTATGTGGGCAAGACAACCGTGGTATCCACATCTGCGCAAACTGGCGATGTGCGATCCCATCAAGCTCCCGTGCCATTACAACCTACTCACCCAGCTAACAGTGCACCCATAACCACACTGAATGAACTTGGCAGTATGGCTCCTGAATTCATAGAGTTCAGACATCTCAATCTACCACAAAGATGCATGGATATCTTGAAAGAATCAAGAAAACCAAATACTAGGCACTGTTAGTATGATAAATGGAGATGATTCGTAATCTGGTGCCAGACTAAGCAAATCAACCCCATAGATTGTACTCCATCTAACTTCCCAACCTATATGCTCCACTTGCTAGATACAGGGTTAGTGTTCCACTCCCTAAAAGTCCACCTTGCGGCCTTGTCAGCCTACACCACTTCCCATAATAAGGTCTCATGGTGGAAGGTACCGGTCATCAAAGCATTTATGGAAGGGGTAAAGAGACTCCACCCTCTAATCTCTAACCCACCGCCAGGTTGGGACCTTAATATGGTACTCGCTAAGCTCATGGGACCACCATTCAAACCTACTCTCAAACACCTGACTTATAAAACTGCCTTCTTAGTAGCCATTACTTCCATAAGAAGGGTTGGTGAAATTCGATCTTTGTCAGTGCAGGATCCTTTCTTTACTATACATATGGACAAACTGGTTTTACGCACTCACCCTAGGTTCTCACCTAAATTCATCTCCGAGTTTCATGTAAATCATTCTATTGAACTACCGGCTTTCTTCCAGGAACCCAAGAGCTCTGTGGAGGTAAAACTCCACACACTAGATGTGAGGAGAGCAGTCCTCTACTACGTAGACAAAACCAGACCGCTAAGAAAGACAGATCAACTGTTTGTCTCCATAGCGCCAGGCAGATAAGGTGACTGCATCTCTAAGAATGCCATCTCTAGGTGGTTAGTCAGATGTATCGAACTGTGCTATTCCCTATCAGATAAAACACTGCCTTTTACGCCAAGGGCCCATTCCTCAAGAGGTATTGGAGCCACTCTGGCTTTTATTGCAATGTCCCCATAGACAGTATTTGCAAAGTAGCTACATGGAGCTCAATACATACTTTCACTCAGCACTACTGCATTGACACTCATTCGAAGACAGATACACAAGTGGGACAAGTGGTTCTAAGACATTTATTCGCTCATGAACCTTCTTACATCCCACCTCCTTCTTCCACTGCTCGCTAATCTATGCACAGCATGTGATCTAAACAGATTCCACAAGCCTCATAAGGGACACATTACTCACCGTAATCATATTTCTGATGCTTGTATCTGCTTAGATTCACATGCAACCCACCCTTCCTCCCCTCGGGAAGAAAAGACGCCTGGATGCTTATGAGCTTGTCTGATACATATCTGCTTGGATACAACTGTACTCGCGCTACACCTCATGCTTCCTCATGACAGAAAAATAATCTGAGGGACCTAGGCGCGTGGGGGATCATGGGTACAGTGGACGTCACACTAGGGATAGTATTACTGCACGCCCTGTCGACATCAACAACTGTAATACTCTGCAGCTTCCACCACATGTCGGCCTATCCATAGCATTTGAATCTAAGCAGATACAAGCATCAGAAATACGATTACGGTGAGTAATGTATCCCATATTGCAGTTTGACAACTACAAATATAACAGTATAGTTCACACCACAAAAGCGGCTTCTTCTGATAACCTGGGGAAACTCCCTTCCCCAGATTCAAGCAGGCTTTTCTTCAATTGTTCAAAAAGGATATGGAAATCCTATGTCATAACAAAAATGTTCACTTCAGTTCTCTTTCTATTCCCTCTTAACACCACAAAGGTTCCGATTTGGATTCCACGGATGATTTACAATTGTTTAACAAAGCTTTCCTCTTTCCACTTGTAGCCAAGGTTTCGAGCCCGCTTCTTGTCATCAACAATGTCTATTTCAATAAAGCTCTTGAAAAAGTTTTATGTCCAAAAAAATTATTTCATCAAAGATCTTACAGTTTCTTGTTATCATCAAAGAATATTTCCAAACTTCATTAGCTTCAAAACAAATGTCTTTGTCGGGATATTTTGGCACCATTTTAGCTTGAATATTACTTCATTAAAACTCTGGTGATTTTTCAATGACTTTGTCATAAGCTTTACCCCACCACAGTACATCATTAGTTTCTACATGGTTTGCTCTCATGCCAGGTTTACTACTACTACAACTCTCTGCTACAGTATACTCCTGCCAGAACAGAACCAAATCTCTTGGCCTGGTATACTCTCCTGCCAGCCAAGACAAACTGCTACAGTTCTCTCTGCTTGGTTATACTCTCCTGCCCAAACATGACCAATTGGTCTAAAGTCCTACTGGCTGGTATGGTCCCTTTCCAGGCCAAACTACTACCTCTAAGTACTTGTGTCATAAGGGTCAATATCAAAGGTTTTACCAATGTCCTCTGCTTCACACAATTAGGTTTGCTTATTTCTTCAACGGACACAAGAATCACACTGGTGCCATTTACTACAGCTAAGTTTTTGCCATACGTAAGACAGGATATGCTTCCTTCTGAACCTCTTATCAGAAGGGCATCCCTTCTGCCAATCTTTTTCCACTTTTGTTAACCAAATGCTGATAATAACTTTCTCTCCTTCACACTTCTTTTGCTTTGGCAGTTTGGGTTTAAGACATTTTCTACACCTGGACAATATTCTTCACACACACTGTTAGGCTTTTCGCTTTTAGTTGTTTATTAATTGCCTGAGTGTGCGCCCCTTTTGGCTTTGGCCATGCTGGTTTGGGTTCCATTCTCGAGATTTTGCACCTTTTGTGTTTTTGGCTGTTTATTACCGACTATAATAACAATCACCTCCTTCATGTGGGATGTGTGAAGGCGTCATTTATTCAGTATGGGGTCTGGCATGGATTCACATGCTCATGAATATTCCCCGTCGCCAGACTGGGAATCCTCGGTAAAGAAAAGAATCAACTTCAGTTTCGTTTCTGAACTATCTTTCTACTAATAATCTATCACTGGTCTCTTGGTCATACTGCCCCCAGCCAATGACTGCCCTCTACCTAAGCCCCTCCTCTAGCAGCCATCTTCAGATTTTTACTGCACATTTAAGTTTTGTGAGTCCTCGTGCTTACCTCTCGAGCATTACTGCATATTGCATTTTTTCAAAGAGTTTACTCTTATTTTTTCGGTCAAATCGAGCCCCAAGCTCCACCGATTCATCTTCCGATCAACAGGGGCCCGTTTCGGAAATCTCTACGGCCCTCAAGGGCGAATTTCCGTCGAATTTCACTTCTTGGTGGATTTCAGAAGATGTTGGAGGCCTACCCCTCGTGGTCCTGGCTGAAGACTAGGGAGACTCGACTCCTCTGTTTAGGATCTGCCCAGGATCTGGACTACGGAACGTCTTCAAAGAGCGTGGGCACTCTCAGTGCCTCTACTGCCTGCACGCAGATAAATTACACGTCAAGGAGGCCTGTGCCTTCTGCAAGGACATGTTCTCCCGTATTATGAAGGACCGGCACAAGCGACGCGCTGACTTGCTGGAGACGAAGAGCCCGGCGGCAGGTGAGCCCGGGCAACGTACTTCTCCAAAGAGAAAATCTGAGCGGTCTTCTAAGACCTTCGATGGCGCTCTGGAGACGGGGGCCCAACGTAAGACAAAGCACTGCCAGTCCGCAGGCACCGGGAGCGCCGTTGGTACGGGCTCCTCAGCTGCCAGGCCGGGCGCAACATCACTGACGCCGTCAATCACAAGCCAACACTCCGGCTCTATGAAAAGGAAATCGTACAACCCGGGTAAGCTTCTGGAGAAGGCCCGCTCAGTTCAGACGGAGAAAGCCAAGGGGGAGTGAGGTAGTGGCCCCCCCCACCCCACGGCGAAGGCCTCAGGCGCGCCTAAGGTTGCGAAGGCCAAGATTCACCAGGCTAAGGCTTCGATTGAGGGAGTGGTGACGTCCCAGGCAAAGACCGCAAAGGCGGCCCCAGTGGAAACGACCCTCAAGCCTAGAGTTTCCCAGCCCAGCGAGTATCGTCTTTCACGCCCATCGAAAAGACCCCCGTGAAACCCCTGGGTGAGAAAAAGGGGAGGCACGATAGTCCTACCGGGCTCAGATATCTCCTCCGAGGACAAGCTTTCAGGACTAAAGACGGTACTTGACAAGCGATTCCCCGAGGTTGGGGCCTAAGGACCCCGACGAGGCGGACGTGGAAAGCGACGGGGTAGACGGTGAGGAACGGCAGATCGACGAAGAGGCGGAGGACTCTACACCGCTGCCGACACTAGCGTTGCAACGGCTCCCTCCACCGGCAGACAGGTTGGAGGACATCTTGTTAGCCTTGCACACGCTGTGCACAGAATTAAGGACAAGGTTACCCTTTCCTCCGGCGGATGACCCAGCGGCGCCTGGACCGCCGGAGAACCCACCATTCAAGCGAAGGCGGATCCATCCTCCCCCGCCCTCTCATTCTTCACCTCCATCCCCTCCACCGAGGGACGAGACAGAGAGAGACGGGGACGGACAACGGCGGCGACGACGGAACAGATCTCCCATCGCCCCCTCCCCGGGCTTCCCCTCCTGACGAAATTGGCTCGTTTCACGCCATGATCGCCAGGGCCTCAGAGCTCTTCCAGCTATGCCCCGAAGAGCAGATGAAGGAGGGATTCCTTTATCAAAGACGAGAGGCCAAGAGGAAGACCGTACTCTCAGTCCCGCTGTTGGACGAAATCTGGGACGAGGGACTGTCCCTTCTGAAGAGCCCGTCCACGGCCCCTGCGAAGAGAGACCGGTACTAGAAGTAGTACCGGGTCCCAGACTCTGCTCTAATGTGCCTCAGGGCCCAGCCGTCCCTGGACTCGGTAGTCTCTGCGGCGGCCAAGAAGAAATCGGCTGGCGCGACGTTATCGACTTCCACTTCCCCGCCAGACGGCGAGGGGAAGAAGTTGGACGCCATGGGACGTCGGGTCATCTCGTCGGTAGCGATGACCATTAAGGCGTCCAACACTCGCTATTGTGGTCCGTTACTACGGGGAGCTGTGGTTTAAAATCGCCCCCCTCCTGGACTTACTTCCGGACGACAAGAGAGCAGAGGCCCTCGAAATCCTGCAAGAGGGCGAGGTGGCTTCTGATCACGGTAGCCACGGACATCGCCGACACCGGTTTTCGCCAGATGGGCAACAGCGCTTGCCTTCGCCGGCACCGTTGGCTAAGGGCGACTGATTTCCGTCAGGACGTACAGACCAGGGTACTCGACATGCCCTTTGACGGGAACAACCTGTTCGGCAAGGCAGGGGACGAGTCACTGCAGGCCATCAAGGCGGACCCCGAAACGGCCTGTGCCTTGGGCATGCTCCATAAGCGACTGCCGTCCTTTCGGACCTTCGGGGGTAAGTCTCAAGGTGCCTCCAAAGGATTCGGCGGCAGCTATTCGTCGTACTGTCAGGCGGGCCGTTCTTCTTCGCAGGAAGCCTACAGGGGCCGCAGCAAGGCCGGTGGACATTGTCGTCGTTGCCAGGGGGCCCAAGGTGGCAAGGCCTCAGCGAAGCAGGACTGAACCGGCTCTAACTTCGGGCACCCACCCGAGCACCCCAGTGGGAGGCCGGCTGGAGAATTTCGGCGGCGTGTGGAAATCCATCTCCACCGACCGTTGGGTGCGGGATGCCCTGGCCCATGGACACACTCTGGAGTTCCAAAGGAAGTGTCCCCACTTTCCACCGTTGGCCAGGAAAGAAAACCACATTCCACAGCTACTTCTGGAGGTACGAGCGATGCCGGAAAAGGGCACGATAGAGCTCGTCCCGAAGAGGCTCCGGGGCTCCGGAGTATACTCGCGGTACTTCCTCGTCCGAAAGAAGACTGGCGGCCCATCCTAGATCAGATGGTCACCCTTCAGCACGTGCTGGGACAGCTGGAAGCAGGGGACTTCCTGTCGTCACTGGACCTGGAGGATGCATACTTTCACATCCCCATACACAAGGGACATCGAAAATGTCTGCGCTTCGTGGTCCAAGGGTGGCACTATCAGTTCAAGGCACTGCCCTTCGGTTTGAAGTCGGCACCAAGGGTCTTCACTAAGTGCCTGGAGCCGGTGGTGCGGCTGCGCCTGCAGGGGATCCACGTCTACCCCTATCTGGTCGATTGGCTCATTCGAGCAAAGTCAAGGGAACTCGCCGTCGACCACACAGCGAGCACTGTCTGCCTGCTCACGGAACTGGGGTTCTCGATAAACTATGCAAAGTCCTGCTTGGTGCCATCGCAGGATGCTCCGTTCCTGGGAGCCAGGCTCAACAAGGTGACGCGACTGGCTTCACCGTCGGAGGAGAGGATGTTTCTGGTACCCTTTCACCTGACAGGAGTGAAGAACATTGTTGCCGACTCACTCAGCAGGGAGCTGCGCTTTTGCCACGAATGGGAGCTTCGGCAAGATCAGGTAGATATCCTATTCCGACGATGGGGCAATCCCCAGATCAATCTGTTCGTGACGGCGGTGAACACCAAGTGCCAGAGGTTCACCAGCAGGTTTCCCCAGCCGGGGAGCTTGGGGGATGCATTCTCCTTTCCCTGGGACGGCCTGTTCCTCTATGCGTTCCCACCGTTTCCGTTGCTTCTGCGACTCATCAGTCAACTCGGATGGTCCTGGTGCAGGATAATCCTTGTCGCACTGGCGTGGCTGAGACAGATATGGTTCCCGGACCTTCTGGACATGTCGGCTTCCCCTCCAGTCAAACTGCCGACGGACGCGGATCTTCTCGCCAGGGAAGGAGGCGCTGAACCTGCAGGCCTGGCTCCTGCAGCACTAGAGTTAAGAGGCTATGATATCCTGGCGGACTGCAAGGAGGTACTTGCCAAGGCCAGGGCTTCCTCGACTCTTAATTGCTATGGACATAAATGGAAGAGGTTCTCAGTCTGGTGCCGTGCACAGAAGATCAACCCTCTATGGATTACGGCCCCTCAAGTGCTGCTGTACTTGCTGTCGCTGGCCAAGGCGGGGCTGGCGCATGCCTCCATCAAAATTCATCTGGCGGCTATCTCCCGCTACACCATAACTCCGGGGCGGTCGTCGCTGTGGTCCCACCACCTCGTGAAGGAGCTCATGAAAGGACTGTTCCCGCCGATGAAGGCTCCGGCCCCAGTGTGGGAGCTCAACGTGGTGCTGACCAGGCTCATGGGTCCGCCGTTCGAGCCTTTGCATTTGGTGCCGCTGAAATATCTATCGTGGAAGACCGCGTTTCTTGTGGCCATCACCTCTGCACGACGAGTGGGAGAGATCCAGCCCCTTCCTGCAAGCCCTCGTACCTGACATTTCACAAGACGAGGGTAGTGCTGAGGACGCTCCCCTCCTTGATGCCCAAGGTGCCGTCGGACTTCCATCTCAACGAGCCCTTGGTGTTACCTGTTTTCTTCCCGTCGCCTTTGTCGCAGATGGAGAGGACTTTGCACTTGCTGGATGTGGCCAGAGCGCTGAAGTTCTACGTGGATCGCACAGAGTTTTCGGAAGACATCACAGCTGTTTGCGAACTTTGGCCCTGTGAACCAAGGGAAGGCCCTCTCCAAGGCTTCCATTTTCAGATGGCTCTCCGGCTGCATCATGCACTGTCACCGGTTGGCAAACCGACCATTGCCTGGCTGTCCGAGAGCCCATTCGACCAGAGCGATCGCTGCTACTACGCCGTTTTTGTCTGATGTGGCCTTGCTGGACATCTGCAGGGCTGCTACGTGGAGGTCGACTCACACCTTTTACGAGATTCTACTGCGTCAACCGGGATTCCAGGGAGGAGTACAGAGTCGGTCAAGCAGTGCTGCGCAACCTGTTTGCTTGAAGGTGAGCCTGGTGAGGAGGTAAGAGATGCTTTATGTTGAGTTGTTGAAATGCTTAATGTTGAGCCTTGCCACCACCTGTGGTTGTGCATGTGTGTACTTCTATGTATTCTTGTATTCATGAGCATGTGAATCCATGCCAGACCCCATGCTGGAGAAGGAACAAGTTACTTACCTGTAACGGTTGTTCTCCAGCATGGGTCTGGCATGGATTCACATGCGAACCCTCCCTCCAACCCCTCTGCGGCTCTTCTCTTGGTACTACTGCCACTTTACGTGCTACCAAATCTGAAGATAGCTGCCAGAGGAGGGGCTTAAGTAGAGGGCAGTCATTGGCTGGGGGCAGTATGACCCAGAGACCAGTGATTGGTTGTTAGGAGAAAGACAGTTCAGAAGTGAAACTGAAACAAATGTTCTCTTTACCGAGGATTCCCAGCCTGACGATGGGGAATAATCATGAGCATGCGAATCCATGCCAGACCCATGCTGGAGAACAACAGTTACAGGTAAGTAACTTGTTCCTTATTGTTTATTTATGTAGCGCTTATACACAGGTGAAGTGCTTCAAAGTGCTTCAAGGCACAAGGGAATACAGTAATCATTCTTAGGCCTTCAAGATTCTGAATGATCTAAACAGAAAAACGAACATACTAGGCCAGACGTCATTTCTCATTGTGCACTTACATGAAGTGGTACAGTTGAGATCAAGCTTGGGAGGGGGTGGGGCGTATAACGATGGGGGAAGTGGGGGCAGACAAACAAACTGGTCCTAGTACATTTAAGTCATGCATAGGTACAGAGGTGCAGAGACTGGGGGGGATTGTTGGAAGGGGACAAAGAGTCCGGTCCAGAAGGGCCCTGGGTTAAGTGCAGAAAAATTGCCCCACGCAAATAGCGTGAGCTGAATGTGCAGTAATCTTCAACAAAGTGCAGTGGTCCGGAGGTAAGTGCTAAAGACTGGCGGGGGAGCCTGAGACCTGTAGGATCTGGAGGTGAACCAGGCAACCAGTCAGCAAAAACTGAACAGAGTTAGGGAGGAGGAGGGTAGAGAGAAAAGAAAGGAGGTTAGCAGGGAGAGGAGAGAGAAGGAGGAAGAGAAAAGGAAGGTCTTGAGGCGGGAGTTTCTAGAACTTAGCGTACTCCGCTCAAGACCGAGAGAGGCAGGGAGGCTTTTCCAGAGGGAAGCACCTGCAGAGGATAAATATCTTCCCCCAAATCTGTTTGTGAAAGCGGCTCATGAGCATAGAGTTGGAGGGGGACTCTGGAGGGAGAGTATTTGGGAAGAGAGCTTTTTAGATAGTGCGAGCCCCAGCCCCAGAAAGGCTTGTGCATTATGCAGAGGGTATTGAACTTGATACTTGCAGCCACGGGCAACCAGTGGAGGGATTTCAGCGCCGGAGAGATGTGGTCCCAGGGCTTGAGGCCAAGGATAAGTCTCCTGGTTCTGCTCTTGATGAGTTGTAGAGGACGGAGAGGAGAAGTAGTAAGCTTGAGAAAGAGGCTGTTGCAATAGTCAAGCCTAGAGAGGACCAGGGCTCTTGAGGTGATGAGCCTCTGGGGGAAAGTGAGGAAAGGTAGACTACCTCTGAGGTTGTGCAGTTCTTAGTTGAACTTTTTGGAGATGTCTGAGATATGAGAAGAGAATGAGAGAGTGGAGTCAAAGAGGACCCCAAAATTTTTTTGCCTCATTGGTAGTTAAGGGCACAGGGCCATGGGAGGCAGGCCAATGAGAAAGTGGGAAAGCGGGAGCACGGGTCCCAATGAGGACGATCTGTTTTACTGGCATTCAGGCATAGATGGTTGGCAGCACACCATGCCTGAATTGCGGATAGACAGTCGGGGATGAGCGAGGAGGAGGCAGAGGGTAACCTGAAATAGAGCTGCGTGTCATCTGCATAACACTGAAAGTTAGAGGTAAAGGTAGAGAGCCTTTGGGCCAAGGGGTCCATGTAGATATTGAAGCAAAACACGGCAACAGATTCAAAGTTGAGATAAAAATTATTTATTAACTTAAATGTCAGGATGGTAGAAGGCCTAACTCGCCCTATGTTGAGGTGGGATTTCCGTACCTAAAGAAACTATGGGTAGTCAGTGTCAGTAGGTTCAACTTAAAACGCTGTCTGTGTCCAAAACCTATACTTGCCCTCACAACTAAAGCAAAAAAAACTTGTAGGGATGTCGGCATCAAAAGAATTATTGTTCTGGGCTTACTTTCCAGCTCCCCTTCCCCAAGTTGAAGACAGTTCCACAAAGTCCCAAAAGGAATCTCGGCATCCACTTCCCCAAGAAGACAACACAGTTCCAAAATAGGATCTCTGGGTTCCTTTCCCCAAGGAAACAACGTAGTTCAAAATGCGTCTCAGGATTCTCCCTCCCCAAGACACCATCTTGCGCAGCTTGCCAATTTGTACTTCAGGTCAGTCGCTCAATATTCAAAACCAGTTCCAGGTCAACTTTATACTTCTTTTAGTTAGTGATAGTTTGTACAGATTGCTTTCTTTCGCTTCACTTCAGCAATCTCTTTTAGGCACTTGTAATTGATTTCTGCATATTTCTTTGGCTTTCACAGACAAGGTATACCTGGTCTAGTCACCGTGGTCAGACTCCTGGTCCACCCATCACAGGTCATGAAACCGGTCACCCTAGGCTTGCTTGCCCACACAGTTTCTTCTGTAGCGCCCCGCTCGCAATTTGCTCCTCTCTCTCTCTCTCTCTCTCTCTCTCTCTCTCTGGGTTGCCGGCAGCTCTGCTCATGTCCCGCAGACGCTGCGGTTGACTTACAACGATCAGAATTTCTTATCCGGCCTGCAGCTCCTGCTGCAGGCACCAACCATGGAGGCTCCCAATACTGTGGGCTTGGCAGTGCCCTTCCTGGCCCCCCTGCACCACAGTTTCTTCCAGTTCTTGCTGGCATCCTAGTTTGCCCACAGAACCTCCTTCCGCTGCCTTGTACTCCACCGGATTTCTCCCTCTGCTGGTCTCTCCCGGTTTTCTTCGACTACACATTTTATACACCTGCAACAGTTTAACGGGTTGCAGGTGAGAGTCTTCAGGCCCAATTACGAGACCACAATTAGTGAAGGATTCTGAACATGCCTGACCTTTACAACAGTTTTAAGGCCTCTTCCTCATCTCAGTACTAGAATGGTGAAAGGATCTGTTGGTGTGCATTACTCCTAGCCACCTCTTCTTCGTCCCGGTACTATAGTGGAATGAATGAGGGGAACTGAGGGGAGAGGGTTTACAACAGCCTAATAAAGGCAGGGGGAGGGTGATGTTGGTTCTCATTTGGAAAAGGGGGATACCATGTCTCGCCTGTGGATATCCTCTCCCAGTCCCGACAGACCCTCCACCTAGGTGATCCTCGTTCGCATCTCCACTCCCAGGGTTAGGATCCAAAAGCGATGGCCATTCCCTGGCCACCTGAGAAGAGGGTCCGAGGGGAGCAGGTGTGAGGATACCCTCTGGTTTCTCACAGATCTTTAAAGTGTCTATATTCCAACTGCTTTGGTTTACATCAGCTTGGTATGCGTCACAATCCTTAATTTGTTTACCATCTGTTCAGCATTCAAAAGGTAGTCTGTATTCAGGCAACGGGTAATCACGAAGCGCTCCGGGGTCACAATTTAAGAGTGAATTCACCTGTTTTGGCATGCACTTCTGTGTCCCTTCTGCTTCCAGCTCATCTGCTTTTGTTTTCTTTCACGGCCCGGCAACCTCTCCTGCACGGCTTCCTGTGTCTTGCGTTCTGCTACTTTCAGAACCCTCGCATCTCCCCCAGCAATCCGGTGTACGCCTGCCACCGATGAACGCTTTACAATGAGGAAAGTTACAAAAAGGTGTGCTTTTCCTACACAACCTCTGCAGTTGAAATCTCAAGCCCATACAACCCTCTCAGGACCGGCATCAATTTCTCTCGCCACTCTGGTCCCAGCGTCTTGGTTCTTCCATGATTTCTTCCTCTGCTGCTTCGTGGAGTCTCCAAAACTCTACACACTACTACTACTGCCCTCCTGCTACTGCTGCTTCACCTTCTATTTATTGTATTTATTTATTTGAAATGCGCCGGGAACCCGCAGGCATCAGGGCGCATACTTCTTCCATCTTGGTCTAATGGCCTGCACCTGAGGCGGCCTTTTATGCCTCTAAGACACACTCCGGTGTGGGCCATCAGCCTTAATGGGCTGCACTCTGCAAGCTTGTGCCTCTGCAGCCCTCATCTTCATCCCAGTACTCTGGGAATTCTGGGACTCAGAGTCCCTAACACAAATGTCACTCTTCAATAGCTTCTATTTTACAATAAGTTATTAGGAAATTGTGCTCTTGCAGAAAATTACCTAAGGGGGTCTCCCATTCCTCCTGACTGGTTTCCTCCCGGCTAACATTACCTCCAGGTTCAGGATCAGAAGGCGTCTGCCTTTCCCTAGCCACTTGAGAGGGGTTCCAGGCCAGGTTTTCTTGGCGAATCACCTCTGATTCCTCACAGTAGTCAAACACCTTGACTCAGTGCCAGAACCTGCTAGATGACACCTTATAAAGATCTCTACAAATGTAAAACAGGTGGCCCAAAAAATGTCGAAACTCGAAAAGGTACGTCGACAGGGCATGTCAGTAATACTATCCCTAGTGTGACGTCCACTGTACCCATGATCCTTCATGCGTCGAGGTCCCTCAGATCGTTTTTTTCTGCCATTCTAGACAGACGCTTATAGCGGAGTTCCTCTTTCGGCTTATAGCCATTTACTATTATCAAATTACTGATAGTTTCTTCTTACTATACTTTATATCACCGACTATCGAAACATCAGATGCTGGTGAAGGACAAGAAAAACGACAGTCGAAAGACTGCCGCAACAGATCCGTTCGGCCTTGGAAGGCTTCTACGGGCTTCGGCGCACACACTAGGGAGAGAGCGGGGAGGTCATTTTAGAATGTATATGCCTCTTTTCTTACACTATATCCGCCTAGCTACCATATCATTCTGTTATGGACAAGACCCCCTTAAATGTTGCCCCAAGTGCAATAGGAAATTTCTGTGGCCCGATAAACACCTTGTGTGTAACCTGTGTCTCCCGCGAGCCCACGTCGAGGGTTCTTGTTGAGCGTGCAGGCTCTTCAAGCCCAAGACTTTGAAGGACCAATCTACTAACCGCTGGGCCACTGCGCCAGGTAGCTCGAGGTCATGGAAGTAGAGGGTGCCTTCGGCGCCGGCAGCAACGCCGAGGTTTCCGACAGCGAAGGTGACTGGGTTACTCCGGTTACCCAAGCGCTGGCCCCCGACCTCGAAAGACACGCTAGCGGCCTTGTTATGGGCACAACACCCGGCGGCGGAAGCGCTATCACTTCATCCTCCACTAAACACACAACCCACGGCCGAGACTCGACACATGTCCAGGGAAAGGTCAGTGCAATCTCTGTCATCTGAACACTCTTGATCGAGATCGCCACATGACAGGTCCCGGCCGTCGAAGGACGTTATAGATGTTGCACGAAAAACTCTCACCGAGGGCCGATCGTCCGCGGGCGAGGCTTCGGTTCAGCCCACACCCGAAATTCGACATTCTGCGTCAAGTGAGGTACAAGACCCCTTACAGTCTGGGAAACACGCTTCAGGGGGCCAGGGTAAAGCGAGGGAGTCCACGAAAAAGTCCTCTAAGACCCCTCATAGGGATAAAACCCCTCATAGGGATAAATCTCAGGATGTTAGGCCCACTCAGCAGAGTAAAGGAACCTGTATCTCATGATTCTCGGTCTTCCACCCTGAAAAAGAAGGCTCCTCCTTCTACCTTACTTCCTCCCACAGATGAAGATTTAGGGCTCACTTCTCAACCATTGGTCATCCCTAGTTCCGCCCAATGGTCAGTTGAGGATAGAGACAGGGTTATGAGGAGGATGTCCTTCATGGCCAACTTCTATGAAAAGGACCCTGACTATTCCAAGAGCTTCCACCCCCCCCCCCCCATCCACTGCAGCACCCTCTGGGTCACAGATCCCTGCTCAACCCCCTGCTAAGAGGTATCGCCCGAGAATCCAGTGCAAGGCACAGTCATTGACCTCTATGACCCGGACTCCAATCATGAAGACACCTCTATTCACAGCAGACCCTTATTACAGGGATGATGAGGACCCTGAGGTCGAACCCGAGACAAATATGTATGCCATGGACTCGCCCGTTGATCAGGCTAAACCCCCCCCCCCCCCCCCACCGTCCTCCCACCCCGGTCATTGACTCACTCATTGACAATCAACCCATGCTAAATAAAGTACTCGTCAAGGCGGCAGAACAACAGGATAAAGATTTTGTAGAAGAAATCTTAGGAGATAAGAAAGCTGTTAATCAGTTTATGCCTCTCCAAGTCCATTCAGCTAAAATAATACAGCCATCGCTGGAGACACCTAACCTTACGCGGGCAGTGAACCCCTGCATAGAGAAACTATTTAAACCTGCCCTTATGACCCGCTATATATCAGAGGGCAACTGAAGCCTGAGACATTGGTTGTCACCACAACCAGAAAAAGGGCTTGTACTCCCCTAGCTTCCTCTGAGGCCCTGTCTCACAAGGAAAGCAAGAGACTTTATACAATGGGCAGAAAGGTGGCCTCCTCCACAGCATTCCAGACAGGAATTGCTAACAATTCTACCCTGTTGGCCAGCCATAACTGCCACAAATGGGATGAGGTCTCGACCTTACTATCATTGGCCCCGGTACCACTTAAGTCTCAGCTTGCCCAGGTGGCCGCAGAAGGCAGGGCAGTGTCAAGCTGCTTATTAAAAACCAATCATGACACCGCGGATAACACAGGCAGGATAATAGCAGAAGGGACAATTATCAAGCGTCACGCTTGGTTGCGCCAATCAGGTTTTAAACCAGAGACGCAAGCTACCCTTATTAACATGCCCGTTGAGCCCAATGTGCTCTTTAGCAAGGCTGTCGAGGACAAAGGGGAATACGATACTCTCAAGTCATTGAGCCAACTGACCAATAAACCTACTGGCCAGAGGGGAAACGGGAATGTTCATCGCCCACGCGGCCAAAATTCAGAGGTTCCACCTATACCCAGAGCCAAGGTACTGCCGGGGGAAACAATCCGGTCAGTCCTCCCAGAATTACCCTAGAGAAGCGCGCAGATCCTGCGGTTGTGGTAGGGGCAACTCCTCCCGAGGTGGCACCCCACCTCAAAAGCAGTGACAATCTGCTCCAGGTACCCTCCCATTCCTCTCCAGTAGGAGGGCGCATTCCAGCTTCATCCACGCATGGGAGGAAATCACCACAGACAGATGAGTGCTGTCCACCGTAACTGGAGGATATTGTATAGAGCTCCTCAAGCATCCCCAGAACCACCCACCACGACAAAAGACCCATTCCAAGGAACACTAGCGTATCCTCCTCGAGGAAATCACCACACTTATACTAAAGGACGCCATCAAAGTCGTCCTGGCTAACCAGGTAAACAAGGGTATTCAACTTACTTCCTTGTGTCAAAGATAGATCTAACAATGCGCCCAGTATTAGATTTGCGCCCTGCAAACAAATATGTCAAGCCAAAAAAGTTCTGCATGACTACAGTACAAGAGGTAATCCCTCTACTAAAAAAGGGGGATTTCATGGCAACACTGGATATGAAAGATGCCTATTTTCATATTTAAATGTTCCCAGCGCACAGAAGATTCTTGCGTTTCAAGATAGCAAACCAAATCTACCAATTCAAAGTGCTACCCTTCGGAATAGCATCTGCTCCAAGGGTATTCATCAAGGTACTGGCGGTGGTGGCAGCACACCTGCGCAGGGAGGCGATCCCAGTGTACCCTTACCTGGACGACTGGCTGATTACAGGGGAGTCCCCATAATTTGCAGGCAAAACATTCAGAGAAGTATCAACCTACTCTTCCAATTGGACCTTTCCATCAATGAGAAAAAATCAAGCCTAGTGCCAAGCACAACCAAACAGTTCCTAGGAGCAGTCATAAACACACAAGAAGGGTTTGGAAAGAGTCAAAACCATGTTACTGCAAATACCATATTATCAGGCCGGCCGCCAGATAAGGGTGCGCAAAGCAATGCGTTTCCTAGGCATGATGGCATCTTGCATTTACCTGGTACCTCACGCACCCCTGCGACCCATGCAGGAGTGGTTGGCGAAACAGTGGTCTCAGGCGAGTGGTCAGTGGGACGATCTAGTGGTCGTTTCGCCAACACTAGTACAAAAACTTTGCTGATGGACAAAAGAAAATCTGTTGGAAGGGGAACCCTTTTATGATCTAGAAGTACAAGCGATTGTCACGACGGATGCCTCAATCGCTGGGTGGGGGGCTCATTACCTTTACCACAAAGCTCAGGGTCTGTGGTCTCATGCGGCTGCACAAAACGACATCAATCTACTAGAACTTCTGGCAGTATTCAAAGCCCTTCAGGCATTTGAGTCTCACCTAGCGAACCAATCTGTGCAAGTTCTGACAGATAGCACTACAGCCATGTTTTACATCAACAGACGGGGACACACGTTCTCCAAATCGGTTGCGCAACAAATTTGGAAATGGGCACTCAAACGGAAAATATTCCTATTGTTGCAGCACGTTCCATGGTAACTCAACTCTCTCGCAGACTCATCCAGCAGAGATCCCCTACCAGAAGAACAGGAGTAGCAACTACACGCAGGGGTCGTAGAACACCTCTTCTCTCAATGGGGTTTCCCCACAATAGGCTTGTTCGCTACAAACAAAAACGAGCAGTGCCCAGACTTCGCATCCAGGTTCCCCCAGCCAGGCTCCGAGGGGAATGCCCTATGAAAGGAGGGAAATTTGCTTACGCTGCCCCCCCACCCCACCAACACCTCTAATGAGGAAAGTGGTGAACAAGATCCACAAGGAACAGGTGACACGCATCCTAGTTGCTCCTATGTGGGCAAGACAACCCTAGTATCCACATCTGCGCAATCTGTCGATGTGCAATCCCATCAAACTCCCGTGCCCATACAATCTGCTCACTCAGCACGGGGGGCTAACAGTGCACCCTCAACCTCACTCAATGAACCTGGCAGCATGGCTCCTGAAGTCGTAGAGTTTGGACATCTTAATCTGCCACAGCGATGCATGGATATATTGAAGGAATCAAGAAAGCCTGACACTAGGCGCTGTTATTTTGACAAGTGGAGGAGATTTGTTTTTGGGTGCCAGTCTAAACAAATTAACCCCATAGCATGTACTCCTTCCCACATTCTAATTTATATGCTCCACTTGCTAGATGCAGGGTTAGTATTCAACTCCTTAAAGGTACACCTGGAGGCCTTGTCAGCCTACACCACTTCCCGCAGTAACATCTCATGGTGGAAGGTACCTGTCATCAAAGCATTCATGGAAGGAGTAAAGTGACTCCACCCTCCAATGTCAAACCCGCCGCCAGGATTGGATCTCAATGTCGTAATTGCTAAGCTTGTGGGACCCCTTTCGAGCCAATGCACAAGTCTGGTCTCAAACACCTAACTTACAAAACTGCCTTCTTAATGGCCATCACTTCCATAAGAAGAGTTGGTGAGATACAAGCATTGGCAGTGCAGGACCCTTTCTTTGTTGTACACAAAGACGAGCTGGTTTTACGTACTCACCCTAGGTTCTCCCCTAAGTTCATCTCTAAATTTAATGTAAACCAGTCTATTGAGCTACCGGCTTTCTTTTAGGAACCCACAAGCTCAGCTGAGGTAAAACTCCACAGATGTGGAGGGCGGTCCTCAACTATGTAGACAAGACCAGACTGCTAAGAAAAAAAGATCAACTGTTTGTTTCTATAGCACCAGGCAGATAAGGTGACTGCATTTCAAAGAATGCCATCTCCAGGTGGATAGTCGGATGTATACAATTGTGCTATTCCCTATCAAACAAGATACTGCCTTTTACGCCCAGAGCTCACTCCACAAGGAGCACAGGAGCCACTCTGGCTTTCATTGCAAATGTCCCTCTAGACAGCATTTGCAAAGCAGCTACATGGAGCTCAAGACACACTTTGACTCAGCGTTACTGCATTGACACTCCAAGACACATGCACAGGTGGGACAAGCAGTTCTAAGACATCTGTTCACCCATGAACCTTCTCATATCTCACCACCTATTCTAACACTGCTCGCTAATCTATGCACAGCATGTGATCTAAGCAGATTCCACAAGCCTCAGAAGGGATACATTACTGACCGTAATCGTATTTCTGATGCTTGTAGCGGCTTAGATTCACATGCGCCCTCCTTCCTCCCCTCAGAGAGAAGGCGCATGGATGCTTATGAGCTTGCCTGGTACGTATCTGCTTGGATACAACTGTACTCACGCTACACTTCATGCTACCTCATGTCAGAAAAATAACAATCTGAGGGACCTCGAAGCGTGAGGGATCATGGTTACAGTGAATGTCACACTAGGGATAGTATTACTGGTACGCCCTGTCGGCGTCCCTTTTCGAGTTTCGAAATCAACAACTGTAATACTCTGCAGCTTCCACTAGATGTCGGCCTATGCACAGCATGTGAACCTAAGCAGATGCAAGCATCAGAAATAGGATTACGGTGAGTAATGTATCCCATATATATATTTCTGAGACTTGTGGATATGCTTAGATCACATGCTTTGCATAGGCTGACATCTAGTGGTAGTCGCAGAGTATTACATGTGTTTTTTCGAAACTCAAAGGGACGTTGACTGGGCGTGTCAGTAATACTATCCCTAGTGTGACGTCCACTGTACCCATGGTCCTTTACATGTCGATGTCCCTGAGATTGTTTTTTTCCGCCATTGTAATCGGACGCTAGTTTCAGAGTTCCTTCAGGCTGACGCCTTTGATTAACAAAAAGTTTAATTGTAGATTTCTTACTATTCTTTTGCTAAACGCCCATCGCCCGTCACAAGATTATCTTCAGCAGTTTTCGACAGACGGAGCCAGCGTCGACGACAATCCGAACTATCGTCTCGTCGGACACTGACTGTGGCCTACACAGGCCTCACTGGGCCTCAGCCCATCACAGTAGGGAGAGAGGAGGGAGGCAATACTTTCTTCTCCTTTACATAATTACTAATCTGGTCCCCTCCTTTCCTTTTCATCGCTGTGCTGCCTTTTCCGTCTATCTTGGAAAATACACGGTTTATGTTCTGTCCATCCTGCAACAAGAATTACCCCTGGAAAGACACACAAAAGCTGTGCAACTACAATCTCCTCAGGTACCACCCCAAAAAGAACTGCAAATCCTGCAAGCTCTTTCGCCGTAAACCTTTAAAGGACCATAGAACAAAACACTGGGCCGCCCACGCCATGCAGACCGAGGCCTCCATTGACATGGAGGGAGCATCTAGTGATATCGATGTCCTAAGTGACGCCGAGGGCGAT
The DNA here is from genome assembly GCF_040938575.1 of Ambystoma mexicanum. NCBI lineage: Eukaryota > Metazoa > Chordata > Amphibia > Caudata > Ambystomatidae > Ambystoma > Ambystoma mexicanum. Next base: position 183,979,361 of record NC_090931.1, on the reverse strand, counting down.
TCAGACTCTAGAGATGCCCGCGTGCAAGCCCCTGACTCCATTAAGCATGCCGTCATTCCTGTCAGAGAGACAGGATTGTAGTTTGTTTGGAGGAACTTCCTTGTATTCCCTGATACTGTGAGGGATTTGGTGCCACTCGTTTTTTGATGAGAGACGTGTGTTTGAAACTAACGTTACACACCCCTTCAATCAACTGCTGTTTATTGCGACGAATGCCGCCAGAAAACTAGAAATTGAGAGCATTGCAGATGCTAATTGGGGAACCGCAGATATGCATGCCTCACTTTTCCACATGCATTAATAAACCACTTGGCGTCTGTCGCCTATTTCTCAAGTGAAGCTATAGCATGGGTACAATCCTTCCTGGCTAACCGTACGATGAGTGTTCTCCCCTGTAGCTGCAGCGGACCCAATCGATATCACTTGTGGTGTCCCACAAGGCTCATGTGTCTCCCTGACTATGTATAATATCTTTACTAAGCCACTCTTCGACAAACTTGACAGATTAGGGGTAACCTATACTCATTATGCGGACGATACGCAGATTCTCATACCACTATCAGGCAACTTTGTCGAAGACACAGCTTTAGTAAACACAATTTACCTCCTCATTCAGGCATGAATGGCCTCCCACGGCCTCCGCCTAAATGACGACAAAACAGAGATACTGATCTTGGGCTCCGACTCCAACCTAAAAAAACGGAGTCCCAACTATCGCATTTCAACATAGATGGTTACACAATCAAGGTGGCAACCGAGGTAAAAACACTAGGCTTTTACCTTGACTCCACTCTATCCCTCAAAAAACAAGTTAATACCTTGGCATCCTCTACAGCGTACACCTGTAAATTAATCAGGACCTGTGGACCTTACCTCTCCAAAACTAACTGCATCACGCTAGCTAACGCATTAGTAATGTCGAAGCTGGACTATTGTAATGCCCTCTATGTAGGAGCTAATAAAACTATCATAAATAAATTGCAAATCCTTCAAAAGAAAGCTCTTAGAGCAGCCCTTGACATACCCTGTAGAGCACATATTTCCAACATCAGGAAAGACCACCACTGGCTAAAAATCAGCAACAGAGTCCTCCTGAAGACACTATCTCTCACCCACAAAGGGCTCAACAACACAGCACCCCCGTACATCTCGGCCAGACTGACCAGAAAATCGTCCAGCCACCACACTAGGGCTACTAACCACCTCCTGCTAGAAACCCCTAGATTTAGATGATCCAAAGCGGGCGGAGCAAGCTTCCCTGCCAGCGCTGCCCAGCCTTGGAATGCACTGCCCACTGCATTGAGAGATAACCTACCCTACTCCAGCTTCAGATATAAGGTAAAAAACTGGCTCTGGTCCTATGACAACTAATTTTAGCTGTACCTAACGGCCGTGATACTCCTGAAACCCAGTCTAAGACTATTTTGCGTTTACCCTTTTTACCTTTTTGTATATACGTACTCTCAAAACTGTAACATGTCAGTTCTCATTTCAACTGCTTGTATTGACATGTATGCACTGTACTGACATGTTTCTTATCCTCTGTATGCAATCTAAGCTTTAGTATCCTTGTACCTGCTGCACCCGGCTACCCCAGGGTTTTGTGCGCATTATCAAATAATAAACTAAACTAAAGCGGGTGAAGATGCGTGACAATCCCGCTGTGCCCTAAATCCTGAGAGGTGTATCTAACTTTGCTGGAATCCTGTTTACACCTTACTTAAAATAGAAAGCGATTGGTCTCGCTGATCAAACCTTGGGGTATTAAGTCTTTGTTGACTTTCTATGAAGAAATATTGCCCTGAAGATGGCCCATTCAAAGAAAGAAGTTAAGACACTAGAGATAGTGTCTGAAACAAAAAACGGCCGAAACATGTCGACAGTCATCTGAAATACCCATTTACATTGATTGTGGGATTTTGCTACAAACAGTGTTTTCAAATAATATCCACATTTTGTATTGCGTACACCCCCTGTTTTTCATTGTTTTGTCTTTTTTATAAATAAAAAGCCTTTTTAATCAATGGTGAATTGTTGAACTGCTGAAATGTGCAATATTATATATGTGGCAATGTGTGCCTTTTTACCTATATACAATATTTGATAATTAAATTGATTCGTTTTTTTGTAACTACTTTGTTTGTGTCGGGTTCTTTATGTTAAACAACAGTAACATCAATATGGTATTTCTTTAATTGGTAATTGTTGGTCACTCTGAAACATTTGGTTAAAGTAAAGAGGGGTAATTAGACTCACCTTAGGTTTTCTCTTTAGGGTTAGTTCCCTTTGAGTTCTAATCCCCCCCCCGAGTAAAAGGTTGGGAACTTCACCTGTTTTTTGGTAATCACTGTTAGAGAGACGACACCCGGCGTCTCAGACACACACTTCACGCCACACTTAACACATACCCCACGGCCGTGTCAAAGGAAAGGTCCTCTAAATCATCCCTGTCCTCTGTGCCATCGCACTCGCTGCACGACAGGCCTTCGAAACAGACGCCAATGTCTGTTTCTGACACTGTGCCTAAAACAGTCCACCCTTCCTGCACCAAATCTCATGCTGTTAGTGGAGTTTTCCTAAAGTCCCACTTGGAGGTAAAACTTTAGTAAGCTATCCCAGTGATTTGTAGATCCCCAACTCTTAGTATCAGTCTGTACTATCAAGGACCTTGGTAGAGTGGCAGAGCAGTCAGGATTATCTTAAGTGGAAGATGTGAGCTGGAGGTAAGTACACTGAATCCAGTCAGTAATGCACCTCAAAGAAACACATAAATGTATATTAAAATATAGATTTATTATATACACAAGTCACTGTTAAACCAACACACATAGGTATACTTTTCAATACTTTCAAAGGGCCACTGCTTAGTTGGTAGTTGCTGAACATATACAATTGTTACAGTAGTTTGACAGTTCTATCGGTAATACCACGCACCCTCAAAGTAATACGGTAATTGTATCAGTCTGCACACACACACACTTACAAGATAGTGATTTTTGGGAAGAAAAACAATTGGTTATTGTTATCAGATCAGAGCTTCAGGTTCTAGAGGCATTTTTTTCGCGCCCCAGTAAGTCTTTCAAAGTCAAAAACGCAACCCTACCTAAAAAGCAGTTTGTAGCGGCTTAAAGTCTTGCAAAGCAGTAGAAATAAAATGTTCCTGTGGAATCAGGTAAGCAATACCTTTCCCCCACGGTACCTTAGGTTAGATGAAAACAATGTGTCAGCTCTGAACCCAACCTCCGTATACCTTGGTCTGATGACTGAAGGCGGGACAATGGACGGGATCTCTCTGCAGCAGTCTCGAGGGAGGATCTCTGGAACGACTTTCAGCAACTTCTCTCGTCACTCTGCGGTTTTGGCGCCTTTCTGCAGCATCAATAAAGGAAACGATTCACCCGGTCAATCTTTTTCACTTCCTGCCGTCCTGCACTCTTATGAGGGGGTCTGGGCGAGTTGGATCAGATATCCAATGTGCTTGAAATGGGCAGCAGTTCTCCTGGTGTTGGGGTTCCGCAGCTCTGGAAACTCACAGGACCCAGGAGATGGCTCAAATCAAAGTTCGTCTTGGGACTGGTTGTTCCCACCAGACAAAGAGAAGGTGTTGTCCTCTTTGGATCGCTGCTGTCGCTGGAAACGGGGTCAGGACAGCAGTGGTCGCTTCACAGAGTTGCAAAGGGGTCTGCAGGCGTCTCTGGTCATCTTCTTCCGTTACTTCAGCTTTCAGTGGTCGACTTGCATTTCACTCCAGGACCCCTCCCCTTTTAAACAGTTCCAGCACACACTCCTCTTCACTTTCTCTCAGCAATTTACAGAAAGAGGTGTTTGGCTGTCCAATTAGGACAGCCAGACCTCCAGTCGGAGCTGGTTCTATTCAGGCACTCTGGCAGACAAAGGACAGGGGGGTGGAAAACTTCTCCACCACTTCCTGCCTGCCCAGACACTCTGGAGCCTAGGGAGGGACACCCAAGGGTTCCCACCAAAGGTAATACACAAACACCGGCCTCCCTTCCCAGAATGGTAGAAGAAGGGCAACCAAAGAACAACCACGCTAGTAATGGCGACCAAAGAAGGGAGGCCCTTAAGTTGGTACTTGGGTGGCCCTATTGTGCACTACCGCGGCTATGGACATAGCCTGCCATACATCAATTACACAATAGTTGGTAGAACACGTCCACTGCCACAAACCATAACTAGTAGATTTTCTGTGTGAAAAAGTCACAGGAGCAGAGAGAAGGCGTTATACTAGGTATCCCTATGGCACTCCACATAAGGTGGCGTGTGCCAATCACTCTCTGACTGTAAAGTGTTTGGAGAGATACTAAGGTTCTCAGAACTGTATTTACATTACACAATAGTTGGTAGAACACGTCCACTGCCACAAACCATAACTAGTAGATTTTCTGTGTGAAAAAGTCACAGGAGCAGAGAGAAGGCGTTATACTAGGTATCCCTATGGCACTCCACATAAGGTGGCGTGTGCCAATCACTCTCTGACTGTAAAGTGTTTGGAGAGATACTAAGGTTCTCAGAACTGTATTTACTCTAGGACTGGGGTGCACATCATACGGCCCGCGGGCCAAATGCGGCCCTCCATCCTGTGATGTGCGGCCCGGCAGGAGTGTTTACTTTTGCAATGAGATACGGCCCACTTCAAGCAGTCGGCCACATTTCAATGATTAATTAAGGGACCATTGCTGGCTAGGAGGCCAGCAGTAGAGAGGGTAATTTGTAATTGACATTTTAACAGCACTTCCACGTTCCTTCAAGAGGAATTAAGGTGCTGAGAAGAAACATGTAATTGCCCTTTGAAATGCAAAGTGACTTTAACTTTGTTCCCAGTCCATGTTGCCACACTTGCATAGTGACAAGAGTGTAAGTGTAAAAAAAACATTCTGATTCAACACTAGATTAGCAACGGAACAGGGGGGTGGGTGAGGGTGTGCAAATTCTATTTAATATTCACGCCACAGTGTTATTTTTAAGTTAATTTGCTCGAGCATGCTGTGGAGGGAAATGTGATTGGTGATAATTTTGTAAAATGACAAAAAAGAGGGAACCAGGGTAAGGGCCTCTGCAGTATTTTATGAAGGATATCCACAATGGTTCTTTTTGGGAGTGCCAGGAACAGAAGCAGCTGTGAAAATCATCAAATGGAGCATTAAATGAAGCTGTATATTAAGGCTTTGTCAATCTCTACTTTGCAGTTAATTTAATTTCCAAAAGAAATGCAAGTGCCAGAGTTAACAAAGAAAACCAGGACTGGGCTAGAATCTTTGGAATGTACCGAAGAGCATGTAAATAGGCTCTGCCAGCTCACTCTGGCACCCAGAGGTAGAAGGGAGCAAGCTAATGGAGTGCTGCTTACAGGTTGTGGCAGAGCCCCATCCCGGACCTTCAAGCAAAATGCTCCTCGGCATGAGAGGGCGGTAGAGGAAGAGGAGAGAAAGGGACAGAATAACAGAGAGAGAGGAAGAAGAGATAGAAAGAAACAAAAAGAGACAAAAATAGTAACATAGGGAGAGACCGAGAAAGAGGGGAGAGACAGACACAGAAATAGTAACAGTGTGGAAGAGGGACGAGAAAGAATGAGAGAGAGAGAGAGAGAGAGAGAGAGACTGTGAATGTGGCGTTGAAGATAAATATGTGAAGACGGTAACATGTGTTCATTTGTGTGAAATATATGGTACTGAATGGTGATGCAGCGCTCTAAACTTGAAAATTAAGTGTTTATCTGCTGGCGATAACCTAACATGGGTAAGATTGGGGGGGTCGTACTTACCGGTAATCTTCACTACTCCTAGTTCTGTTCTTCCTAGTCACAGTACTTACGCTTCGAGGGCCCCACCTTCATGACCAGGAAGATTTTTCTGTTTAATTTTCCTTGCTTCACCCCCTTGCTCATGTCGTGTGGTCACCTCTCAACCACTCCACGCAACACATTATTAGTCCGGCCCACGGTACCCAGTTTCGAAGGTACATTTGACCCTCTGAGAAAATCAGTTGTGCAACCTGGTCTAGGATAAAGAAAATAATCTCAAAGGAGGACCCTAAGGGTCACAAGCAACAATGGCCATAAGGAGCTGGGTGCTTCAGTAGTAAAATACAGATGGCTTTAAGAGCTATGGAGGAAAATAGACTCCTTAGTGTAGATAAAATCCAAAGAATAGATTTCCACAAGACAGAGCCATAAGAATGAATGAGTGGATAAGGCTTCACTCATTCAGGATTAAAGAAAAACGTCCAGAAGTCCAGCAAAAAGTTCTCAGAGTCTCACTAGGAGAGGGGATGAAGCATACAAATAATAATTCTCCCTAACGCATGCATTGAAAAGGTGCTTCGATGGCCCTCTTCACTACGTCCAGGATGAGAGAAAAAGCATGCCCCAGACACGCTCCTAAAATCAAAAGCATCAAAATCCGCAAAATCTTCGACACCTCTGCCGTCCAAGTCCTCTACCTCCCAAAATAGCGGCATTTCTCACTCTAAAGACACTCTTTCAGGGGCCTTGCATTACTAGGAGCCTACATCCTTAAAGTTTTGATAAGTTTATGAAGAATTTGGCCTCCTTTGTGGACCTCTTGGACCGGCACCCTGAATAACTTTCAAACCTTCAGGACAATACACATAAAGAAGTAGCTAGGGATCAACCAGCTGCCAAAAAGTCCACATCTGGACATCTCACAACCCAGCACCTCCACCCATACCCAGGCCACCTCACAGTGCCACCACTCATCTCAGGATTTATATTTTATAGACCCCCAGGTTCTCAAGATCCTGGATGTCAGGGAGATCAAGGGGACCACTAAGACCTAGACCAATATTACGATGATGACTATGACAACGTCTACGTAATCCAGTCACTACACCATCAAGATCAGCTAGTGGCTGACTCCCCAGTTAATAATCAGCTCCAGTATAATGAGCTACTCCTTAAGGCCGCCAAACATTTTAAAATAGACACCCAGGAGGCCCAAGGACGTTGTGGAGGACATTCTTGGAGACAAGAGGTCCGCTACACAATGTATTCCCTTCCTGCAATCTATTTAAAGGCGCATTCAGCCTTCTCTTCTAACACCAAACCTTACGAGGGTGGTCAGCCCCCGCATCGAGAAGGTCTTCAGGCCGGCCCCTACTGACTCTCTGTACATCAGGGGTCAGTTGAAACCCGACTCCTTGGTTGTCACCACAACAAGAAAAACGGCGGGCACAACTCTTGCCTCTGCAGAGGCCCCGCCAGATTAAGAAAGCAAGAATATATACACCTTGGGCATAAAGGTTGCTGCCTCTGCTGCCTACCAAACAAAAATAGCAAATAGCACCCGCTTGGGTAGCTACGGCTGCCATAAGTGGGACGAACTACAACAAATGATTGAGGTAGTCCCAGAGCCTTTAAAGTCACAGCTCCTAAAGACTGTGTCTGAGGGTAAGCAGGTATCCAACTGCGTTCTCAAGAACAACCTGGATGCCGCTGACAATGAAGGCTGCATCATAGCAGAAGCATGTTGATTAAGCACCCCGCCTGGCTAAAGCAGTCAGGCTTAAAGCTTGAAAACACAGGCCACATTGCTCAACATGCCCATTGAATCAAATGCCCTGTTCGGTAAGGCGGTTGAGGATGCCCTTAAAAGTGCCAAAGAAGAATACGGCACCCTGAATCTCTTGGGCAACTGTCCAACAAACCGTTTGTGCAAAAGGGGTCTTTTAACACAAGACGATTCTGTAGGCAAGGCCCGTAGCGCTTCTCCAGTTATGGTAAAGGTAGCTAATCAACATCATGGGGCACCTCACAGGGACAGTCCTCCTCCAATTTTCAAAGAGGCTACAAAAGATTCAGGAGCGGAGGTGTAGAGCCTCCTCAGCCAGAGGCTCCATCCCACCCAAGCAATGACGCCCCGCTCCAGGTCCCCTGCCATGCCACTCCAGTAGGAAATCGCATCTCACAATTAACCCTTGCCTGGGAGGGAATCATCTCAGACAAGTGGGTGCTATCCACTGTGACGGGCGGATACTGTATATAGCTTCTTCAAAGACCATCCAACCACCCGCCAAGACAAAGAATGATGACACAAGAAGAAAAACACATATTACTGGAGGAGGTGAACTCACTGCTGGAAAGAGACGCCAAACAAATCGTCCCCGCAAACCAGGTAAACAAGGGTATTTATTCAAAGTACTTCCTTGTGCCAATGAAAGACCTAGTACTAGACCTGTGACCAGCTAATGCGTATGTCAAGCCACAAAAAGTTTGCATGACAACACTTCAGGAAGTAATTCCCCTTCTAAAACAAGGGGTCTACATGGCTATCTATCTATCTATCTATCTATCTATCTATCTATCTATCTATCTATCTATCTATCTATCTATCTATCTATCTATCTATCTATCTTTGTTTTTATATAGCACTGTTTGCCTAAAGGCCTCAGAGCGCACACAAAGACGGACAGACATTAATACAAAGAGGGGACGACTAGGATGCCGATTTTCCAGGTAAACAGGCAGGAGGGATTGCTGGGTACACTGCTCCTTCATCAAACAGCCAGGTCTTAAGTTGCTTTTTGAATATGTTAATGGGTCCACAGTTTTTTTAGAGAAAGCGGCATGGAGTTCCAAACCTTGGGGGCCCAGAAGTTGAAGTTGATACTGCCAATTCTTTTAAGAAATTGACGGGGTTGAAGCAAATCATGGTTATTGTTTCAACGCAGATTTCTTCTAATGGGAGCTTTCTTTATTTTGTCTGCATGATAGTTTGGTGCGGCACCAGCTAAAAATGTGAACACCAAAACTGCGCCTTTGAATTTTATTCTTTGTTCAACCGGGAGCCAATGAAGATTTCTCATCGCTGTCGAGATCTTGGAGCGATGGCTGATCCCATTGATGACCCTAACCACTCCATTCTGTATGGTTTGCATTTTTATTATATTGGATTTCGAGGTGCCCATTAGTAGACTATTACAATAGTCCAATTTGGAATTTATTATAGCACCGGCAATCACGGCAAGGTTAGGCTTGGATAAATATGGGCGGATTTGCCATAATAAGTTGGAATAGAACAGGGCACACATGTATTTTAAGTATGATGCATGCCGTTTAAAGGATAGGTGAGAATCCATAAAGATACCCAAGTGTTTTTATGTGGTCAGATACTAGAATATTGGTGTTATTTATTTTAAAACTTTGGCACTGATCCTCTAGTTTTTTTAGTCTCTGTGGAGTGCCCACTTTCATTAGTTCAGTTTTGGCTTCATTAAGAGCCAACAAGTTTGCTGCCATCCATTTTTGTATGGCAAGAACACTTCTCTTATTCTTTGAGCGTCCTTTTCGTAATCTCCTGACAGCCAGAATACCAACTGGGTGTCATCGGCATAGTTCGTAAACCTGACACCCAGGGTTCATAGCATGTCGCATAGTAGTTTAGAGAAGATGTTAAGGAGTAGGGGCGATAAACAGGACCCCTGAGGGACACCACAAAACAGCAGAGTTTTTAGGGAAGTAAAATCCCCCTTAGTAACTGCCGCCATTCTGGGTCCCAGAAAAGATTTAAACCAATTTACTGCAGAGGAGGAGCATCTACCGACTGTTGTTAGTCTTTCAGTAAGAAGATCATGATCAATCAGATCAAATGCAGAGAGATCTAATAGGAGTATAGCTGGGTTTCCCTTTTCGATAATAGAAGCATAGTTTGTCTGGAGATCCAGGAGTGCCGTCTCAGTGCCATGATTTGCACGAAAACCTGATTATTCATCAGCAAGAATATTACTTTTTTCTACAAATTTCTGGTGCTGTTTGTATGCTATCTTGTCAATTATCTTTAGCAAAAACGGCACATTAGTAATGGGTCTGAAATTACCAGGGACTGAGGGATCAAGATTATCTTTTTCGATAAGCGGGGTGATCCATGCTTCTTTTATGTTATTCCGGACATAAGAACTTTGAAGGACTGGTTCACAAAATGGACAACCCAAGGTGCTAAAGTTTCTGCAACATTTTTTGAAGAGCTTAGCTGGAAAAACATCTCCCTTACATGAGGAAGGCTTCAGGTTGTGAATGATTTCGAGAACCTCCAGCACCGATATCTTTTCGAAGGTGAACTCTTCGGCATGGGTTTGAGCATGAGACGCTACAGGCTTAGATGTTGTAGTGCCATTAGAGAACATTTTTAACTGTTCCCTAATGGCATGCTGGTGCTGTTCGGTTTTTTGCTGATGAAGCCATCATGAATTGCTTGACACCAAGCATTGCTTTCTTGTTATTGGCTGTTTACTGGGGCGTTTTGTAGCTCCTGTAAGATGGTGAACATTTCTTTAGAGTGGGATTTTGCTTGTTGGATTTTTTCGTTGGATTTTTTGGTTTCCGCATTAAAAATCAGTACTTTGTATAGTTTTACGGCCTATTTGTAACTAAACACTGTCTCTACTGACAGAGCTTTTCTCCAAAGTCGTTCCGATTTTTGCTTTGTTCGTCTAGCTTCCAGAATTTCCTCTGAGAACCATTTTTTTTGGTCCGTATATTTATTAGTCTTGGCTGGTTTGAGAGGGGCTAGAGTATCAAACGCTGAATTTGTGGCCTTCCTAAATTGGTAGGTCATCGAGGGAGATATGCTCCTGTAAGGAAGGAACACATGGGACTAGTAGCTCTTTAAATGCATTATGGATCACGTTTTTATGATTACTCCATGTTTTATAGGGCTTGTTCTTATTTGACAGATATCTGTGGCAGTTGTGTCAAGCACACGAAATTTACAAGAGAAATGATCTGACCAGACGAATTCTAAGATTGAAGATATTTTGATTTCTTGTTTTTTTTGGTGCAATCCGGTCCAATATATTGCTGCCACTATGGGTTGCAGTTGGACCGGTTGTTGAAATCCAATGGACTCTGGCTTCGTCATCTTTCTAGTTGTTGTACCAGAGATTGAGGTTGCCAAGGACAACAAAAGCTGAGGAGTCCTTGGAAGAGTTACCTATGGCATCTAGCAATTGTTCTTCGAACAGGGGGTACTTCTAGGGGGACGATATATTAGCTGTAGGCTAATATAGGACACAGGATTTATATTAAGTTTCACCATTAAGGCCTCAGTTTTCTAGATCAGGATTGTTGTATTGATCTTCAAGTTATGCAACACCTTCAACCTACATCCAACACCCGAAACTCACAACCACCACCAAAAGAAACTGGAAACACGTAAAAAAAGCAACCTATTCGAACAACTGGAATTAACGAAACCCTCAACTACAGAACTGGAGCTAGCTGACCTAGACAGCAAAGCAGAGATACTGCACAAATGGATCGCAGATACGATAGACAAGATCGCCCTCGGAAAAACCGTTCACCCCATCAAAAAAAAAGAGCGATGGCAAAATGGTTCACCCCACTATTAAATGACATGAAAAAGGAAAACCGAAAGATGGAATTGGAATGGAGGAAAGAATACAACCCAGGGAAAAAATACTGTACCAGAAACAAATCCGTGCATACAAGAATGAAATTCAAAAGGCAAAGAAAAGACATTATGATGACAGAATCAACAATGCCACCAACACACAAAAAGAAATGTTTAGCATCATTGGGGAAATGAGAAACCCACCAGGCTGTGATAACACCCCAACCCCCTCAGAAAAATTATGCAACGACCTGGCAGATCACTTCAAAAAAAAAAAATCAACGACATCCTGCAAACCATACAAAAGCGACCAACCGACCACAACATACAACCCAACTTGAACCGCAACACAAACTCCGAAGCTTTCCTGAAATCTCAGCAGAGGCATTCGCAATGCTGGTTAAACGAAGCAAGAAAGCCTGATCACCCATGGACCCATGTCCCCCAGACATCTACAAATCAATCCTCGCACAAGGATCGCCAGCTGAACACTACAGAGACCTTCTTAATCTATCACTATCAACAGGGACTGTACCGAAGATCTTCAAATCAGCATACATCAACCCACTCTTAAAAAACGCAAGTGGTGACGCAGATGACCTTTCCAACTACAGGCCGATCTCTAACATCCCCTACCCAGCGAAACTCCTAGAAACGCACGTATATAATCTAACCCAAGATCACGTAGAAAAACACCACCTGCTGGACCAAGCTCAAATCGGTTTCAGACCAGCGAGAGGAACGGAACCAGCACTACTATCCATCTGGGACGACCTCAAAACGAACGCAGACTCGAACACTACTTCAGCCCTTATTCTGCTCGACCTCTCCGCAGCCTTCGACACAGTTAACCACGACACCCTGACCAAAAGACTAGAAAACATAGGCATAACAGACAGAGCACTACTTTGGACCAAATCATTCCTAGCAGACAGGACAGAAACCGTTTGGATCAAACCTTTCAAATCCACTCCACGAGTTAACGATTGTGGAGTACCACAAGGATCATCATTATCTCCACTATATTTCAACATCTACCAGACTCCGGTCATCAGAATCTTAAAAAAATACATCACATGTTACAACTACGCAGATGACACTCAGATCATCTACAAAATCAAAGACACTGATGCCGACCATTCAACCCTTACCGACTGTCTAAAAGAAGTCTTCGACTGGATGGATGCCAAAAACCTGAAAATCAACCCAGGAAAGACAGAAATCATGATCGTATCCAAAGACCAAGAGAACAAAACCACCATCCCGTGGCCTACGGAAACGGGAAACACACCAACACCATCGAAGGTAGTAAAAAAATCTGGGAGTCCTAATGGACAAAAACCTAACCCTGGAGCCACAAATAAACGCAACAGTGAAGAAATGCTTTTTCCTCCTCCGAACGGCAAGAAGAATTCTACCTTTCCTTCGCGCACAAAACACTCACTATCGCCGCCCTAATCATGTCTAAAGTAGACTATGCAAACAGTCTCTACCCTGGAATACCTGAATACCTCCTGAAGAAACTACAATGGATCCAAAATGCAGCAGCAAGACTACTCCTCAAACTATCCAGAAGAGACCACATCACTCCAGCCCTAAAAACCCTACACTCGCTCCCAATCAAACATCGCATCACCTTCAAAACAATGTGCATAACGCACAGGGCAATCAGCGGACAAGGAGCAGAATTCCTACAAAAGAAAATCAGTCTACAAACCAAGACCCCTCCGATCGAGCAACGAAATCCGTCTGCAACTCAAACCATACCTCAAGAAAAAACTTCGAGGCACCTCCTTCTACCACTTAGCCGCAAAAACCTGGAACAGCATCCCAAAGGAAATAAGAAACACTGAAGATCACCTAAAATTCAGGAAATCACAAAAAACCTGGCTACAACACCACAGACTAAACCTGGAAAACTAAACTGAAAAGACACGGACACCCCTGACCGGGGAGAGCAAAGCCCACGGTAGCTGGACGGGTGACATCGGATAGACAGGAACACAGGCGGCACGCACGGAGACTGAGTCAAGTAACACAGACAACCCCACCAACACCTTTGCCCACCCTTAATTTAATTACCTCGAGGTACCACATTGGTGTGGAATTACCGAGACACTGGCAATCTCCCCCACTACCTGAGAGGTTGTCATTGGCAAGCCCACTAGAGTCTAAATGGAGGATAAGGGGAACTATCAGAGAGCATATTAGAGGCGGGGGCTAGAGGAGTATGGAACATGCATGCCAGTCAGACCCAGATCAGGACAGAGCCGCAACATGGGGGACTACGCAAGCCGAGCGCTCCAATTCAGGATAGAGACGCAAACTAACCAACCCTAGTAACAATTTCCCTTTTTTGCATACACCTCTCAAACTCCAAACCAAACACAACCAAAACCTACAGCACAACAAACCGCACAAACTTCACTACATGGCAACGACAAAACAAAAACACACATAGCCTTGCACAACAGTACATGACGACTACCGGCCGCAAACACCCCAGGCCCAGCCAACGGATCCACCGGGCTGAGGCCGCCAACAGCACATCACTGCTCTCTTGCACTTTTCCTACTTCCTCCCACTAACCCATCCTCCCCTCCTCTTTCAGAGCCGCCAGAGCACCAAGGGACCACTACGGTGGTGATAGTGCGCGATACAAATGTCCTTTAACATTAACATTATGCTTAAAAATTATAGCCACCCCCCCCGTGCCCCCTCCTCTGCCTTCCTCCCTATTAATTTGGAGAACTGAGTATCCGTCAGGGGTAGCCAACAACATGGCATGATAAGAGGTTTCAGTCATGCAGGTTTCTGTTAAGAATAAAATATCTAAATTTTGCTCCTGTATCATATCTACAATTTCAACTGCATGCTTAACAAGGGAACGGGTGTTTAATAAACAGCATTTCAGTTTCCCTTCACTTATCTGTGATATTACCTCCTTAACCACTTTTGGGCTATCAGTAGTGTTCTCTAGTAGTGGCTTTCCCATTCCCTGGGCCTTAAAAGCTACCTCACGGGATAGGAGGTCACCGTATAAGAGGACATGATGGGGGTTAAGTGATTAGACGGAGGAGAAGCATGAAAGGGTATGTGAGGCAGTCTAATCTTCGAATCCTTGCCTGAGCCATAAGTACACATTTTTGCTGGTTTACTCGTTGCCTGAGTTGTATGATAAAGTTCTCCAATAGGATCAGAAGAGGAGGCCGGGGGTGGAGAGAGAGATATATAGAAGGAGTTAGACGCACCGCGGGTGTCTACACAACTATTTCCATGATTTTGCTTTAGTAATGAGGCAACATTTAATTCACAAAGGTACTAGCAGTAGTGGCGCCGCTTACGCAGAGAGTCAATCCCTGTGTACCCTTAACTGGACGACCAGCTGATAACAGGGTAATCTCCTCAATTTTGCAAACAAAAAACCCAAAGAACTATCAACCTTCTGTTCCCATTGGGATTCTCCATCAACGAGAAAAAATCAAGTCTCATACCCAGTCAAACAAAACAATTCCTGGGAGCAGTCATAAAGACAAGGGTTGGGCTAGTCTCCCCCTTAGACAAAAGTTCAGAACATGCTGTTGAAAATACCTCACAAACTATCCGGTCGCCAAATAACCGTACATAGGGCCTGCTTTGGTTGATGGCCTTGTGCATTTATCTAGTCCCGCACGACAGCTGCGCATGCGCCCAAAGCAGGATTGGTTAGCAAAACAATGGTCTCATGCAAGCGGTCAGTGGGACGATCTAGTGGTTGTTTCGCAAACCCTGGTACAGACTCTTTGTTGGTAGTCCAAGGACAACTTGTTCAAAGGAAAATCCTTCCGCAATCTACCAGTTCAAGCAATACTAAATATAGATGCCTCACTCTCTGGATGGGTAGCCCATTACCTTCACTGCACAGCTCACAGCCAGTGAACACACACCACAACCCAAAACCACATCAACCTTCTAGAACTTCTGGCAGTTCTCAAGGCTCTACAAGCCTTTCAGTATCATCTTACAGGTCAGGCAGTGCATGTCCTCACAGACAGCACCACTGCCATGTTCTACATAAACAAGCAGGGAGGCACACACTCTCCAAGTCTGTCCAGGCTATCCCAGAAAATATGGTAGTGGGCTCTCAGGCAGAACATATTCCTAACCTCTCAACACGTTCCAGGGAACTCAATGCTTTGGCAGACACCCAAAGCAGATACCCTCTACCAGAGGAACATGAGTGGCAACTCCAAAGAGAAATTCTAGATGGAATCTTCTCCCAATGGGGGCATCCTTCCTCAGACTCGTTCGCCACATGCCTAAATGCACAATGCCCAGACTTCGCATCCAGGTTTCCGCAACCAGGGTCCAAGGAGAACACCGTGTGGATGAACTGGTTAGGGAAGTCTGCCTACGCTTCCCCCCCCAAACCCCCAACACCACTTCTGAGCAGAGTAGTGCACAAAAGGCACCAGGAACAAGCTACTCTAATCCTGGTTGCTCCTCTGTGGGCGAGACAACCTTGGTTTCTACATCTGCTCAAGCTGGTGATGTGCAACCCAATCAAGCTCCCGTGCCCTTCCAACATACTAATGCAAAGGGAGCATCTCTCCACCCTCGTCCTCATTCTATGAACTTGGCAACCTGGCTCCTGAAGTCATAGAGTTCGGCCACTTAAATCTTCATATCCTACAGGAGGTACGGAAACCCAACATCAGACACTGCTATTTTGACATGAAGAAGGGATTTATGATATGCGGTAGGTCACAATCCATAAACCCAAACGAACGTTCCCCTGCGAACATTCTGCTTTACATGCTTTACCTACTAGACTCCGGCCCAGTCTTCAACTACATCAAAGTACACCTGGCGGCTCTGTCAGTTTACACCACTTCACAGAACAAAGTGTCCTGGTGGAAAGTTCCTGTCATTAAAGAATACGTTGAAGGGGTAAAGAGGCTATACCCTCCCGTCTCTAACCCTCCACCAGGTTGGGAACTTAATATTGTGCTCTCCAAACTCATGGGTCTGCACTTTGAACCTATGCACAAGGCCAGCCTAAAGAATTTGACTTAAAAAACTGCATTCCTATTAGCTATCACCTCTATAAAACGAGTCACTGAGCTACAGGCTTTGTCCGTACAAGATTCTTTCTTCATAATCCACAAGGACAAACCTTAGAGCACACCCTAGGTTTTCACCTAATTTATTTTCAAAGTTCCATGTTAATCTATCGAACTTCCTACTTTGTTTCAAAATCCATCCAACTCAGCTGAGGGAAGCCTCCATACACTTGATGTACGGAGGGCAGTCTTGTACTATGTGAACAAAACTTAAACCCCTTAGGAAAATAGACTAACTCTTTGTTTCCATAGTTCCTGCAAGAGAAGGCGATCATATATCAAAAAACGCCATCTCCAAATGGACAGTCAAAT
Source organism: Ambystoma mexicanum (assembly GCF_040938575.1). Taxonomy (NCBI): domain Eukaryota; kingdom Metazoa; phylum Chordata; class Amphibia; order Caudata; family Ambystomatidae; genus Ambystoma; species Ambystoma mexicanum. The sequence goes on along the minus strand of NC_090931.1, from coordinate 183,962,563 downwards.
GCATACAACTCTGCTATTCCCTATCCAAAAGAGTTTGACATTTCACTCCATGTAACATTTAGTTACGGATTATCACTCCAAATCTGCCCCGAGGAAGGCGTATGGCAGACATGTAATCTCACTAAATTGCAATATGAAATGGAATTGAACTTTTCACAATATTGTAAATTTAGCTTGTCACATTTGAGCACAGGCTGTGTTACAAATTCAATGTTATTAATTTATTTGACTTGGTTTATCCCATTGTTTTGCACTGGGTATATTACAAATGTATGTATGATTCTCTTTTTTATTGTTTGTTGTTCATTTACCTTTTGTATTACATTACTGATGTTTTCCAAATCACGAACAGTATGTTTTCAAAGCTTTTTTCACTCCTTGTATTTGAAATTGGCATACATTGGGAAATATAAGGCTTCTTCTTCCCTTCCATTTCCTTCTTTTGATTATTTTTCAGTATCTGGGGGAATTTAAGTATGGATATCTGTGATACCAAATGTAAATATGAATTGAATTAAATCTGTGATCCAGGTTAGAATTACTCTCTACAGCTCTTTGGACTTTTATGTGTTTATACTTCACACCCCCACCATAGCTGTACCACTATTGGCACAACCCCTTTTTGTTATTAGTAGTTTGTAAGGCAGGCAAGCACACAGTGAGAGTCCAACAAGAGGTTACTTAAACAGGTAAGTCTTGAGCTTTTTCATAAACAGAAGATAGGATGATTCAGTGCGAAGAGGGAGATTGTTCCAAAGTGTGACTACAGCCATGGGGAAGCTCGAGCCCCCTCTTTTTGCAGTTGAATCTTGGGGTGACAAGGCAATGGCTGTACTGAGTGCGCAGGGGTTTTGTCGGTGTGTGTGTGTTAGTCTCTGGGATTGGTAGGGTGGAACATTTTTTGAGAGGCAGCGGCGTGTGAGTGAAAGGATTTTGAATGTGATAATTTCTCTGATGGGCAGCCAGTCAACAGACCTTCTGGCTTTTGCAAGTTGAGTGCGACACAAAATGCGTTGTTCTGAATTATTTGGAGTCTGTTCAGGTTTTTTCAGTAGTGTCATAAAGCAGTGCATCGCAGTGATCCTGACTGTATCCGATATTGGCGCATGCTAAGTGTTAGGCAAGAATTGATGTAGTAACCCTGTGGGAGACTACACAACACGTGCCCTCTTGGTATTAGGTAACCCACCTTTTATATAGGCCTGTATTACACAAGTTAGTAGTGTGACTGAGCAGCCAGGCGTATCTCAAGAGGGGTAAATGTGAGCTGTAGAGCTGTAGCAATGAAATTCACCAATACAAGTAGCCAAGTAACACTTATACTCAAGGTTTCAGTTATACATATTTATTTATTTAACATCAGTTTTTAAATAAGTATTCTTTAAAAAGGACAATATATGTAACAATCAAATATACTTTAAAATACTTTTCCAGAATCAAAAGAAAGCTAGTAGATACTCTTTAGAGTTGCTTTTTACACCCTTCCTACACCCTGAGGTGACTTTACTAACAAGGACAGTAATGGCATTTATATATCACTAGTACACTTTGTAGATTCTGAGGTTTGCAGAAAGGGAAAGGTTAAAGGAAGGAAAAAGATTAAATAAGTTCTCAGAGCATGTGAGCACTTAAATCTTCCAGTGAAATCTAGACAAAAACCTTTCCCAGCAATAATAGTTAAAAACCAAGTTATCACCTCTGAAGGATAGTAAATATTAAAGTCAAATGAACTAGAAGAGTCTGCAGGGAGCCAGGACAGCTAAAGTCAATTGGAGCACAGTTGGTGGTGCTGAGGCACTTCTTAGATAGCAAAGTCTTGCACAAAGTTATAGAGTTTGTTTGAAGGAAAATCACTGGAGGGGCACAAGCTGTTACAATTGTGAAGGGTAGAGCTGAAATCACCTCTGGCAAAGCAGCTACTGCAAGTCTCAACGGAAAAGTGCAAAGCTTTGGACACTGAGCTAAGAACTCCAAGTCAGCACGGTACCTTAGGTTAGAAGAAGAGTGGTCCAGCTGGCTTCTGTCTGGTTGCAGTGATGCAGATCCTGGGTTCCTGGGCCTGAGTCGTGGGGACTAGAGGGAGGACGTCTGGAGGACTCCTGCGACAGCAATTCGGAGGTCGGCGAAGCTACGGCTCTTTTCGGATCAGCGGCACTTCGCGGTTTCAGCCCTCGGTAAACAGCACCACTGCTAATCTTGGATACCGGTTGGGCTTCTGCTCTCTGGTGAGGTGACTCGAGCTTGGATCGTCTGGCTTCTGGAGGGTCCTTAGGAGACTCCTGGAGCTTCTGGCCGGATTGCAGACGCTGCACTCGACTACGGATTTCTCGACCCCTGGCACTCGGTTCCTGCATCAGCAAAGAAGTACAGCCAGTCAGGGAAGATGATCCAGTGGAGTTCGTCTCGGGGTTAGTTGGTCGTTCTAACCCAAGGGAAGAAGTCGTCCCTTCCGGAGCTTCTCTTGATGATCAGAAAAAGGAGTTTCAGCACAGCGGCAGGGCTTCACCGGGCAATTCAAAGGTCCAGGAGGATGCAGCAAGCTTTGTTCAGTTTCTTTGTCGGGTTGTTCTTCCCAGTGGTCGACTCTGTCTTCAGTCCCAAAGCCCTCGCCTTTTAAGCAGGTTTCTCCCATTCATGCACAGCCTGGCTATCACTCAAACAGCAGGGTGGCTGTCCTGAAAGGACAGCCAGCCAGCCAATCATGTCTGGATGCATTCGGGCATTCCTAAAGACAAAGGACAGGGGCATTTCGGGCACCTCCCTCACTTCCTGCCCTTCCAGACACACTGGAGCCAGAGGCAGGTTTCACTACTGAAGCCCGCCAAAGGCAAAACAAACAAAGGACTCAAACCTGGCTTGGCACGCAGAGTAAACCCCAAGAAAGACCTCACAAACAAAATGGCAAAAAAAAGAAGACCGGTGCCATTTTGGCAGAATGGTCACCCATGGGTGCTATACTGCAGCTCAGGATTCAACCTGCAGTAGAAAAGCACAATGGTAGGAAAATGAAACCACTGCCACCAACCATTTAAAGTAGTGAGGGTAACATAAAAATTGTTACATGAGTAGGTAGGATAAGGGGCTATTAAGTAACCCCCATCACTCCACATAAGATGGTGTGTGCTGGACCTACAAAGAGAAAAGGTAAGTAAAGTCAATTTCACCTTACTATCCTTGTGAATAGTATTTCACACAAGAAAAGGTATTTAATCCGTAGGAGAAATCTAAAGGATTTCTCTGTGACGCTGCACTGAAGGTGCTGTGTCTCACCATATAAAAAGTAGATGCCTATGAAGTTTGTCAGACTCCAAAAACAAAAGAAACACATAATCCAAATCAGATAAAAACACATGAGAGAGTGAGGAAAGGGATCACTCACTCAAGGGTTAAAATGAAAAAAGACCTAAAGTCCAGCAAAAGAGCTGGGGGTCGCTAAGGTTGATGGGAATTATCACAGAAATTAGAATTCGCCCTAACAGTCAGGGGAGAGGAATGGTTTGCTAGCGTAGATACGTTTTGTGGCATAGCCTGCTTTGAAGGCAATGTGGTTGATGTACCGAGACATGTTGAGGGATGTATCCAGGTAGAAGCCTAGAATCTTTACAGATGAGGACACCAGTATCTTGTGACCGTCAATATTGAAGTATTGGAAGGCAGGGTCCAGTTTAGGGATATGGGATGGGGGTCCAACGAGGAGGAGCTTCTCTGCTGGAGGAACCCCACTGTTTTCCTGCATTTGCTGCATTTTAAGGACCACCTCTGGCCATACTTGCTGGACACTGTCCGATCTGATTTTTGATTGGAATTTGTAGCTACTGGTTGCCCATCCTGGGACTCCTCTGTCCTCCTGCTTGCGCGCCTTGTGTTCTAGGACAGGCCTGTATGCCATGCTGGGACCATCTCTAGATCGTTTTACTGGCTGCTTCCCCCTTGACCTCAGTAGTTTTATCGCATTGGTGCTGCTCGCTGCCATCGCCTGGACGGGCATTGAGATACCAACTCCATGCCTCACTTGCTCTTTAGAAATGTCCTGGGTCATTCCCCCCACACCCCTCACCATAGTCTTCATTGTAGAATTGTTTTGCTTGGCTAGTCTGCCCTCCTTTTGTACCTCAATGCTTACCCTGGTTCTCCCACCTTTTGGAGTCAACTTTGCTGCTGCTTTTCCTTCTGGTCTAGGAAGGGCACTTCTTCTTTTATGTCATTTGTGCTAACATGTATTTTCAAAGACAGCCGTGTGTTAGGGTTCTGAAAGGCCAAAGTGAAAACTCTTATTGACACTTCAGTCTAGCCAAACTAAATTGAGGTAACATGAGCTGAGCAGTAAGGCAGACTTCATGAGCTCTGCTGTGGGGTGGTGTGTAGGTATACTTAATCACATATACAACCGATCAAGTATTAGAGCCCACACAAGTACAAATAACCATTAAGCATGTAAACCTCAAGAAAAGCAAATATCAAACACACTTATACACATACATCTAAACAGTTGCAATCCTCAAAATGAGATTTACCTGCATTTTACGCTAAAACACAGTAAAAGCGATTCAGTCAAGTAAAGCAATGAAACTGTAACAAGGAAAGTACAAAGAACAATGTTTTAAAACATAAACAATGTACCCTTCCTTATAGACACTTAACTTCCGCAGGCCTTACATAGTAGGCAAGCAGGGCTAGGGCCTCCAGTCTTATTTTAGGTAAGTGCCAGAAAGGGGGTATGAAGTCTCATAAGTTCCCGTGCACACGCCTTGGCAAAGCCATCATGCTGTTAAAATAACATTTTAAAAACACCTTTAGAATTTGGAGGTCAGTAAGAATATGTGGGGTACATTCACGGTTCCACAACACTAGGGGTTGCACTGGGGTATCTGTTGGGGGAAAGATTTCCCTTTTGGAAACTTTACCACCATAGTTTCTATGGACTATGAATATTTTTGTTTTGTTTTTTACCCTGTTCTGACTTTTGGAATGGATGTAAAGCCTTCAGATTCACTTCCCTTTGCTCATTTGTTATGAGGCAACTGATCAGTCCTTCACACTATCAGTACTGGGAAACGTTTCCCTTTTATTTTTTACATTTGTGTAACTTTTTTAAATTGCACACAGCATCTTACATTGCAGTGCAATGGGCATACTTTTGATTCGCTCAAGGTTTTTTTACACTTGGGATTTTTGTTTACTTTTATTTGCCTAAAGACAAGCTGGTGGCTTCAGATACATTTTAGCCATTTTTGCATAATTTTTAGTGTGCACATTCTTGTTTACAGCGTATGGCTACTAAACATGTCTAGTGCCCTAAAATGCCTGTCCCCCATGGAGAAAAAGTCTTTCACGGTATGTGATTGGCCCAAGGCAATTCAACAATCTAGTGCAGAGTTCAAAGGCAGCTCAACTGAGACGCAAAGAGAGAGCTGTCCTTTGAGGTGGAACTGCGGGAGCCGTGCATCAGGCGAACAGACAAGGGCAGAAAGGGAAGCTGTGAGCAGAGGAGAAGGAGAACCCGAATGTGGTCCAGGTTGGAAGGACTCTTCGGGCTGCTGCCGATTCGAACCTCTGGGCACCCCAAACCCCAGTGAAGCGCCCAAAAGAGAGGACTTGCAGACATCTGCAGAGCCGCTGCAGACCCTGCTGGTTATCCGAATGCTACCAAAGCCTCGAGAAGCGAAGCAGCTGCTCGGGAAAGGCTGGCACCTGCACGGAAGAGAAAAAAAGGTACGCAGGTTACCCGGGAGGTGCTAGAGGTCTGGGAAAGCAAGGGGATGGAAGCAGGTATGAGAATAGGAGCGTCTGGGACCCTGAGCGGGCATTGCAAGTTTGGACCCACACGCATATACAATTATAGAAGGGTCTGGGACCCCGAGAATAACCAATATAGAGAAACAAGAGTCGTGTGCTTGGCAGCAGAGTGAAGCAAGCAGATAAAATAATGATTTGCTTGTCTGTGACCCGCACCCATTTGAAAAGTCAAGAATAAGAGGGTCTGGGACCCTGATTTGTAAAAAGAGCAGCCAACGAGGAGTTGAATGCTTGGTAGGGGAGTAAACCAAGCAGATACAACTGTACATTGCGAGAATATAACGCGCACCCAAAGGAGAGAGAAAAAACAAACTATGTAATGAGAACAGGAGGGTCTGTTGCTTGGCAGGCGAGTAAACCAAGCCATTCATAATATTTCGAGTCTTGGACCTGCACTCAAACGAGAGCTTGAGATTAAGTGGGTCAAGAACCCTGGAACTGAAGAGTTGCTTTACGTTATTAGTGTTGGTGACAGAGGTAGGCTTTTGAGACACTGCAATGATAGACATTTTTAGTTTTGGACATCCTGATAATTTCACTAGTTTTCTTTGAGTTAGGAAAACCCCTCTTAGTTTTAGGAATAGGAAGGCATTTCCCCAATATTTTATTGATCAATAAATGCTTATGCCCAAAAATATACCACCATTGTGTCTGAGACTTACTTCTGAACCCTTGCAGTACACTTGATCTACCTTCAACCTATGACTGTGGGAGACCTGTTGAGTTGAGTCTGTTGTTTCCCGAGGGAGAAAGTTTGAGCTTTGAAAACTCTACAAAAGTCCACAAAATGTGATGTGTGAAAGGTTTTGAATTATCTTAACCACTGGCAGTGCTCCGGACAATCTTGTATGCCACTGTTGTTTTGCCATTGCAGAAGGCGGCCAGCCGTTGTTCAAATCATTCTGATACTCTTAGCAATTGGTCCAGTACATCCCAACTGCTAGTTTTGCTTGGTGGCCTGATGCTTAGTAGACCACCCTAGTTATAGTGAACAGGGCAAACTCTGTGAGTTGAGCCAAACCAATCAAGGTAGCATGGAGAGTGGTCAAGGCTTAGTCTCACAAGAGGTGAGTGGGGTCAGTGGTCCGCAATGAGTCCACACAATGAGCAATCAAGGTTCATACTAAAACAATAAGTAGACAAATACTATATTATTGGCCAAAGAACACACTATAAAAATGTCTCAGAACAGTTAATATCACACAATACTAATAATATAAAACATATATAGAGTCAGTTTGTCAGTGCAGAATAATCAATTCACCCCTACAATACCTGAAAGGAAAGGTATGTAATTAATTATAGCAGCATCTGTCCACAGGAATAGTAACTCTAACTTGTAAAGTTAAGAAAAAGTTAGGGAAAGAGTCCTGTGGATGTGAAGATTGTTCTAAAAGGTTGTCAGAGGAGTTGACTGGTGAGTGCAATGCTTTGCTAGCTTTTGGATGGCTTTCGCAACATGTGTTGGCAAAGCCAAAGTATGGTAAAACAAATCAAAGTTCTTCACAAACTTTTAAAGGGATGGAGATAGCGGCACCAGTAAGTTGTTACTGCTCACCACCCATACCCATACTCAGACATGGGAGGTCAAAGGAGGATCGCTAGAGGTAGGTTTTCCTGCCGTTGGATCTAGTAGCATAAGTCCAGGAGCTGCGGGTGCAAGCAAAGTTCCTGTCGGGTCCAGGAGCAGAATACCGGCCTTTCCAGTGGACGAATGCTGCAGGCACCTATGCAGGACTCTTCTGAACACTCTACTAGATGGGGATGCCTGGTTCTAGCCAATGTCAGTGGGCATTCCGACAGCAGGTGTCACAGTTGTTACGGTCAAATAAAGCCTTTTTTGCCAGGACACTTTGATGTTGGGACGCTGACATTTCACAGCTACTTGCAGGACAAGCTGAAGACCTCTGAGGTTCCAATTCAAAATGCAGAACGGCGATGTTTCTACCGCAATAACCCAAACTGGAGTTGGTCAGCCCACTGGATGGCTCAGGGGCACTTCAGAAGACTCCAAACTGCAGGGCCACGAGGAGACATTTAGACTTGTTGTCACCAGTCCAAAGGGTCAACGCACCACCAAGTTTCTTCTGAGATCAGTATCCAGACAGAGCTCCACCGGGCAGCAGCAAGAGTTGGTCGCCAGGTCTCTTCAGGACCGGTCCCACAGGTCTTCCTTTGTCTGCACTGCTACACATATTTGGCTCTGCTTCAGATCTCTCGGGAATGGCTGCAGGACTCCTCTTCTTATCCTAAAGTCCTGGTGAGCACAGAAACTCAGCCCAATCAATGGAAGATCTGCCCCCCACACACACACACCCCAGCAGTGCTCCTATCAGGGACCACTGTGGGCAAATTCATGCATACGCTCTAGAAATACTGAAACCGGTTTGCGGATTGGGACCATTTCCTGGTATCTAACACACAGGGACTGCACTAGCCTGCAAAAAGTAAGGCTTTCCCGGGCAAGTACATGACCATAAAAGGAATTTCCTGACCTTGCAAGGCAGGAAGAATGCAAAGAACAAAATGGCCAAAGAACAAGTGAAAAACATCATGGCACGGCCATGTTAGGACAGTAGTAACAGTAACTAAAAATACAGTAAAAATGTAACTTGCCTTTAAGCACATTTAAAAGTAACCAAACAATCCTTTGAGTGTAGGGTGCTACACAACTACCCCCATTGTTCTGCATTGGAAGATGCATTGTGCAGTATGAAAGTTACCCAAAATAGATACCATGCAAAAAAAAAAAAATGGAAACAGTTTCCCAGTATTGACATTCTTAAGGACTAGTCAGTTTCCCCATAATAAATTAGCAAAGGCCAGTGCAGTGAAGCTGAAGCCTTCACTTCGCTGTAAAAAGTCAAGACAAGGTGTATAAACAAAACCAAAAGGTTTGGGGGTCCATAGGCTATGGAGGAAAAGTTGCTCCAAGAGAAAACTTTCCTAACAACGCTGAATGGGACGTGTGTGCCCAGATGTAGGTCCCGAGCCTGATGTGTGAAGAGAACCAAGCTACACTTCACTGACACTGCCTAATGAGGCTGAAGCATATCTTGGGTTGCTTGTGGTCTCATGAAGAAGGTATGTGACCTAGAAGTTCAGGTTGGACTTCCTCTTTTGGCTTTGGACGAAGCCTGATTTGCATATGGTTTTTCCCCTTCTGTAAAGGCATGGCAGGCTGAAAAACAATGGTCATGAGGGTTGCCGGTTGCCCAAAGCACTGGCAGGGGTTATGATTCATTCATATCCTCCCAAATCATCCTTCAGTTTTGCTAAACTCTACAAATGTGACTCAAACGGTTACTTATGCTTTGACCTTTCTCTGCCGGTGTAAAAATCACCTAAAGGTGGCCATCTTTGGGTGCCTGTCACCTTTAGTAGCCATTTGTGGCAAATGCAAAAGTGCACTGGTAAAATCACATACAAATGTAAAAATCAAACAGCTGCGACCAGCCTGTCTTAGGCACATGTTAAAAGTAACCAAAATCCATAAGGCGATGTGTGTAATTATAAACATACAAGAATACATAAAGAGAGACATAGGGCCTCATTGGTATTACCCAAATTGACCTTTTACAATTGACCTTTTGCACAATTGACCTAATTATAGGGGTCCTAATTGACCTTCTGCACAATTCACCTTTATATTATTTTAGTTATTTTATATATGTATTGTGTTGGTTTTGGGTTATAAACAATATAAGGGGATTGGGTGGTGGGTTGCAGGGGGTTTTGGATTTGGTGGGGGATTTGCAGGGGGTCCCCCCCCTCATATATGTCCTAATTGACCTTCTAAATTAGGTCAATTCTCCAGAGGTCAATTGTGAAAAGGTCAATTGGTATACAACTGCCTCATTACTAGGACGGCGGTAACCCGCCATCCTCTTAACACTGAATCCGCCGCCTGACTTCCCGGTGCCACCAGAACCTTACAAGTCCTGGCGAAGCGGGAAGTCAGGTGGCGGATTTGGTAAATCCTCATTCCCATGGAGTCCCATAGGACTGCACCGTTGTTAACAGTGCCAGTTCTTCCATGACAACTCTGCGGGCGAGTGCCGTTGGTGCAGAGTCGGAGTGTGGCGGTCCAGTACATTTCTACCGGCACCCTTATCTCCGGACCGCCACACTCATAAGGAGGCCCATAGTTTCTCAGTAATGACAGTCTTAAGGCCTATTCAGTTTCCCCATAAGAATGAGCAAAACAGGCAAGGGAAGTAAAGCAGAAGGCTTTACTGACCTTCAAAATTCAGGACATGGTTCAAAACAAGTGTGATGCTGGAAATGCAATGTATGGAAAGGGCCTCCAATTCCTTGTCCTTTACTCCTTTATCATGTGTTCTGTGGTGTTCTGGTAGTGCAGCCCTTCCTCTTTTTGGTTGTGGTGAACAGAGACCCTTGGGATACCCTTATGGCACCAATGGGTGGAGGTACAACCCTGTACTCCTAGTGTCTATTTTCGGGCACCTGTGTGTGGCCCACAGAGCAGGGTATGGGCAGGTGGCAGCTCCATGCTGAATTTGCCAGCTGCCCCGAGTATCCTCCATTTTGGGATTCCCTGGCCCTGCCATAGGAATCAATGGATTCCGGATAGAAGGCAAGATGGCCCCTGTGGCCTCTTGGTTTCTATTACCTGTTACCTTGTTTTTCCCAGAGACTTGAGAAGCCCTGACTCTGTCCCTTCCCCTGACTGGCTGTTGGGTGGAATAACCATATTCCAGGCCAGACTGGCTGGAGCCTTCCCAGTGACTGTTTTGGGTACACCCTTGGGGTGGGACATGTGTGAATGGAGTGTCTGACCAATATGCATTCCATGTTATTGGTGTCTGGTTTCTGTGTGTGTGACCCTCCCTGAAACTGACATGAATGCAGTGTGGTGTGCTGAAAGGCTGGGTGCTTGCCCCAATCCACGTTCCTTGTTATGGGTGTCTGGGTGGAAGTGAATGGCCTGAATGCACTGTGAGCCTGATTGGCTGCCTGCCCGCATGAATGCCCTTCTGTCTGGCTTGGCTCTGCAGTGTGAATGATGGACAGATGTGTATATCTGGGGACCTCTCACTTCCCAGTTTGTTCAGAAGCTGAAGTTGAAACTTGAAGCTGCTTATCCTTGAAGTCCAGCTGGAAGAAGAAGAATTGCTGCTGCTTTCCTTCGACCCAATCTGAAAGTTGTCGAGGACTGATCCAAGAGAGGACCTGGCTAGGAGACCTCTCCCCAAGCTACATGGAAACATCGTGCAGAAGCTGATCTTCATCGAGGCACCCTGGAAGGCTGTCGACCGGAGACGGGTCCGCCGAGAAATCTTGAAGTAAAGCACCAGGACATCGAGGCCACTGAAGTCCATTGCCGTCGGAGGATTTCCGTAACGACTGGAAGCCTGTTGAGTCGTCTTGCCTAGAAGCAGGGACAGCTTGACGCCTCGCTGTTCGACCACCGGAGTAGCACTGCTCCACCTTACCTTAGAACATTAAACAAAGGGTTCCCTGTTAGGCAAAGTTTGGATTCAGTACCCTCTGGGAACACTACAAACAACTATGAATACAGGTATAGGCAACCCAACCTTTGGTATAAGCTTGTACTACACCGTTTTGGTAGCATGTTGAGCAGCCAGGCTTATCTCAAGAGGGGAAATGTGAGCTGTAGAGGAGTTAAACAAAGATTCACAGTTACAGGTATTCAATTAAACTCTTACACTCAAGGTTTCTTGCATACACAATTATTAATTTATTTATCCGTCAGTTATAAAGCCTTCTTCAGAAAGGAACAATGCAATAGTAACACATAAATATACTTCAATACTGTACACTCTGAGTTTCTGAATCGGACAAGACCCATTTGGGAAGGCCCACAGACACAGCCTACACCCACAGGTGACTTCGGTAACAAAGGTGCTGGGGACATTAATATCTTACTATTGGCATTCAGAACACTCTTTTAAAAGTTGGTAAAAGGCAAAGATTATTAGAACACAAGAGATCACAATTATTCCTAAGCAGCGCAGATCCTTTTAGAGTTCACTAGAAGAGTCATTCAATTCAATAGGCTAAGCCAAAGTCAATGGACAAAAGTCTTGGATAGGATAAAGCACTTCTGGTAAGTAAATGGAAAAGGCTTTCAACAAGTTCTTGGGAGTCTTTGATGAAAAGAAGAATCAAATGTAGGGCCACAAACTGATTATTCTTGTGAGTTGTGGAAGTAACAAGCCCTTCTACAGTAAGAGGCTATGACAATAAGGCAGACAGGCGGTTCAGTTAACAGAAAAATTGTCTTTATTTGACTCACCAACAAAAGTCAAATTAAATGTTGAATAAAAAAAAAATATATAGAATAATAAAGGCACAGAAGTATTCCTTCTAATCTTGCCAACTCCTGCTTTCTCTTCCTGGTTCCTTGCAAGGAAGAAAATAAGGACCTCTGGATAGCCTTCTCCTCTTAGTCCTCGTATGCCCACATTCCTGCAGTACCGGTTTCCATGTCCGCTTGGCCCTGCAACAGATCGAAGAATGAGCACACCTCGCTTCTACTGCCTCTGGTTAAAATACCCAGGTACACCTCAGCCAATTGGGGACTGACTTACTGGTTAGGTTATAAAAAACCCTCCAAGCCCCGCCCCCCGTCCTTTTGAGTCGTTATGGAGAGAGACGCTGGTGGTACCTGATTCCCACTCTGAGTCCCGTTCTGCTTCCCCGTGACCCAGGTAAATGAGCTTGTGTGTGGGTGACTCTATGGGGCTGCCGGCCTCGGTTGTTTGTATAAGGGAGGGAATCTTTTGTGGACTGCTCGTAAGAATTGTCTCCCGCCTTGAATGAACGCGCCGGTTCACTAACACCCTGCAGCGTGACGGCCGCTGAATTCGAGAGCTGTGGTGCCATGCTCTTAACACTGGTCCCGTAGGTTTCTGTCGGCTCGTGTGAGCCCGGCGGTTCTTTTATTGTCTGTAGTGGAGATACTGACTTATATGAACGCGGCATTTCGCTAGCTTCATGCCGCGTGCCGGCCGCTTCATATGAGTGCAGTGTTGCCGACTCTGGAAAGCTCTGCATTTTAATATCATGCTGCGATAGGTTATTCACTTCAGCCCTTGAATCCGAATCACAACCCCACCAGGTCTCCCGGTTGTGCATGTCCATTCGTGCCTGTGCTGACCCTAGGTCAGCCTGTGAAAGTGGGTTTTCCCATGAATGTTTTTCCCGCGTTACTTTCCCCTGTACCTTGGATATAAAGGATACCGTTAATTGGGTCTCAGTGTCTAGGTTTTTATCCAGACTACTACAGAGGCAAGTTCTCTTTGACATGTTTTACAGTACCTAGGTAAAGAAGAAAAGATGCAGCTGATGACTTCTGTTCCTGTGTAGCTCTGCGGATCTCGCTGTTCCTGGGCCTCAGTCGTGGGGACAAGAGGGAGGTTGTCGGGGGGCCTCTGGCACTGCACTGGGACTGGCAAAACCTGTAACCGGCAAACTTCATTTTCAGTGGCTGTTTCGCGTTTCAGCTACCGCAAATAGCAACAACGAGATTCCTGGCTGTCAAGGTGGACTGTCCTTCCTTCTGGGGTCCCGCACTCTGCCGAGGGGGCTCAGGCTTGGTCAGTTCTGCTTTGTGGCAGTCTGGAGGATCTTCCAAAAGCTTTAGGCCAGATTAAAAGTAAGACACACAATCTGGTGTCCCTCTCCCTGGCTATACGATTTCCTGCAGCAACTCTGAGGAAATTCGACCAGCTCCGAGATGGGTGTCCAGGTGGCTTACATCCTTGCAGGGGCTTCTCTGTCGATGCGAACTTGGCAAGTTGGCACTGCAGCAGGGCTTTACCGGGCAAACCTATGGTCTAGGAGTTGCAGTAGGCGTCCTCTTCAAGCTCTTCTTCGGTTCCTTCGTCCAGTGGTTGACTCTGCCTTCCAAGCCAAAAGACTTGCCTTTTATTCAGTTCTCTCCCATTCAATCTAGCGTGGCTATCTTTTGGCCAGACAGTTAGCCAGCTAATCACCAGAGAGGGCATTTGGGTCTCGTAGGAGACTAAGCACAGGGAGTTTTGGGCACCTCCCTCACTTCCTGCCTACCCCAGACACCCTGGAGCCAGAGGCGGGTTTCACTCAGAAACCCTGCCAAAGGCGAAATGAACAAAGAGATCAAACCTGGTTTGGTACGAAGAGAAACACTCTAGAGGGACCTTTCCCCAAAGATATGGCGAAAAACAAAGACTGGGGACCATTTTGTCAAAGATGGCTCTGCGCCATTTTGAAAAAGATGACTCCCGCAGGTAGCGTTACCGGAGCTGCAAACAGTCACAGTACATGCAAACCATGGTAGTTTGGAACTAAACCACTGCCACCAGCCATTCTGTGAGAAAAGGGTAACATAAAAATGTTACATGAATAGTTAGACACAGGGGATACTAAGTAACCCCTCCAGCATTGTATTTTAAGATAGGTTGTGCTGGGTCTAGCAAGTACACTGCTAAGTAAAGTCAATTTCACTTTACTGCTCTGTGAAACAGTAGTTTATCCCAGAGAAGGTATTTAAAGCTTGGGAAATCTAAAAGACGTACCTGTGTAACTGCACTGAAGGTGCTGTGTGACACAATGTAAAATATTATGCCTATGGAGTTTCATCTCCATAACCAAAAGAAACAGAGGTAAAATTCACATGAAAATACATGAGAGAGTGGGGAAAAAGGGCCTCACTCTCTCCAGGTTAAAAATATCAAGTCCTCAAAATCCAGCAAAGTTGCTGGGGGTGGAGGGAATTGCCACATTTTTGAGAATTCTCCTTAACACTCCCTTGCCATCACTGTTGACCGCTTTGTCCCGCCGGAGAAAGTCGAGGTCGTGGATGACAGAGGAAAGCCTGCAGGTGGGTTTCCCGCCCCCGAAGTCCACAAAAACGCAGACAAGTTAAGATCCGAAATCCAGCCGTGGCCGAGTCATAATTGTCGGCGCCGACGCCCGCTGCTGGGTCTGTTCTTCACTGGGTCTTCTTTGCTGCACCAAACTCTTTGCATCGAGGTGCACTGCACACCTCATCGGTCCAGGACATCCTTGAACGATCATCGAAGAGCACTGCGAATGTCGAAGCTACAGTCTCGATGCAAGTTTTCCCATTTCTTCTAGAAATCTCGACGCCCTGTGGCTCCTGCTTTAAAGGGAGTGCACTCTTGAGGGATTCATCGATGAACCATCGAAGAAACTCTTCTAACTCAGGTACATTGGGGTAGTTGAACATTTTTACCAGTAAACAAGACTATTTAAACATTAATGGACTAGGCTTGTTAATACTCTTTATTACAGGTTTCCCAGGTGTGGGGATCCTCTCAGAATTTTGTCTTTAGTACCTAGAGAACCATTCTTCCATTATTTTATCTAACTTGCCTTCCTTCCTATGATCTATGCTGATACACATTGTTATGATTTGTATGCCATTATAACTGTCAGCAGTTGATGCATTTTAAATGAGTCAATAGCTAAGTGGGGTACCACATAGACATTGTATATATTTGCCATATTAGAATTGCCAGATTACAAAGTGTTATTTATTGATGTATAAATTATTTATATATAAAGAACTGTGTTAGCACATAGCATGGTGTGTGGACATTCCTTTGTGGGGGGCTGTACTATCTAACCCACATCACCTCCTGAGAGCTTAAGCCTTGGTTGCCCGTCCATTGCTACCCTATAGAGCACCTTGGCTGGGGTGCTCTGTGCTTCTACTCTACCATATAGAGGGCAGGACTACAGATACCCCCTCCAGTTTTTACAACAAGCTAAAATCATGAGAGTTCGACAGGAATCTATGGAGGGAAAGGTGCAAAAAGACAATTTTTTCCTAACAATAATGACTATAATATAGTTTTAAAAAATGGTCAATTCCATATTTTTTTTGGAATCAAATCATTGTATTTCATTCTGAATCCCTGTTGCAGCTAATTTGTGCTAAAGTGTATATACCTGTTTCTACAAGGTTTGGGGATGAACTGGTTCCCTTACAGACTTGGGACTTTTACTCCCATCTTGTTATAACCTGCTAAGTGTATATCAATTGCTGTTGGTGTCTTTTCCAATAAGTATGGAATGAGTGGAGCTCATTTTTCTTTGTATTCATAGTATTTGGGGTTTTAGAAAAGTCCTGTCAGAGACAGCACTTCGAAAGCCCACCTTGGGTGAACAGGGATACACTACGTAGGTTTAACCTGAACCACACAAGGGTTTGGTAGAATGTCGAGCAGCCAGGCTCAGTCTAAGGAGGGAGGAGGGCTGTAGTGAGGTACACAGAACTCAGAGCATATACTTAGTCCAAGAAAACACTGATACACTTAGAAAGTGTTCAATGTATACACTAAGGCCCACTGTTGCAACTTTAAATTCAGGTAAGTACTATAACACAGTAAAACAATAGTATAACATTTACAATATGGTTTGGCTAATAGACCACAGTTGTAGTCACCCCAGAATAGCTTTTTCAGTAACAAATCACACAGTGAACCCATCTAAAACATATATGCAAACTTTTCCAAATTCACAACTTTGAGTAACTTTTTTCCAGCCTTACTTAAAGAGTCCCACCCTATCTTATGAGAGTCTCACAATGATCAGAGTGGACACTGGGACACCACTGACCAGGAGTTTGGCAGAAAAGGTGAGTACAAGATTCAGAGTGGCAGAGTCCAACAGGATCCCTACTTGGTTTTGCAGGTTAGTAAATGTTTGGTTTCAGACTTCATGGAAATGAACATGTTTTCTTTAAGAGTTGCCCCAAGGATCAATGTCCTAAGGCAGAATGAGGACAATGACTTAGGCCCACCAGTCCAAGGGAGGAAGTCATCCTATTCGGATCTTCCCTTTCGCTTAGAAGTTGAGGTCAGAACAGCAGCGGTTACTCAGCAGATGCAGGCTCTGGCGTTTGCTGGAAGTTGCTGGCGGCGTCCTTCTTTGTTATTCTTCTTTGGAATCTTCGTGTACAGTGGTCAACTCTGATTTTCAGCTCCAGGACCTCGGAATATTCCCGGAACACCGGCTGAGCCCACCAATCATGACCCATGCACCAGTCACACCTGGGGGGGGTGGTTCTCCAACGGGGACAGTCAGCCTCACAGTTTGAACTCGTTTCAGTCAGCCACACTGCAGGACAAAGGACAGGGGAGTTTCGGTCTTCTCCCCCACTTCTTGTCCTGCCAACCACCCAGAGACTGTTTGGTGGCTTTCCTTAGGCAGCCTGGCGCAGACAAAGGAATTAGAGAATCCTCACCGACCCAGAAAGGTAGAAGACTCCAGAAAGGATAAGTCATTTTATTCAGGGCTTAATAAAGTACAGCCACCATTTTGGGTAAATGGTGACCCTTGTGGCCCCTAGCGCAGCTGCAAAGACAGCCTGCGACATAAGTCCACAAAACGTTGTGCAAAAAGATACACTGTCACTAGCCTGAACAGAGAGCTTGTCACAGTAACCAATATGTTACTGGATAGTCGAGAAAAGGGATACATTTGATACCCTCGGCACTCCACATAAGGTATGGTGTGCTGATTTTTGCAAAGGGAAATGCAGATAGGATAAAAAAGTATCCTCCTGCCTTGGTAACCATGAGTTAACCAAGGGGAAATAGAGAAATAATAATGTTGAGGCTCTAGTCGCTCCCAGCAACACTGCACAGAAAGTGCTTTGTGCTGCTTTAGTAAAATGTAGATGCCAGGAAAGTTGGAGGAAAGTATGACTCCAAAAAGATGTAAAAAGGGTTCCCAAGATCAGAGTAAAAGAATGAGTTAGTGTGGAGAAGTTTCCCACTCAGCCAGGAGAACTAGTCAAACATTCAGTGGTCCAGCAAAAAGTGCTGTAGGACTCACGGGTGGAGAGAATTTCACACACAAAGGGAAATGTCCTCTAACACATACTGTCGTATTTCTCTTACTTAACCACTAGTGCTTATTTGACAGTGTTTTATATTATGCCATGCTTAATAAATAGTGTGTTTATTTGTAATATATAATGTGTAGTGCATTTGGTTGTATGTGTGCGTCATGGATCTAACTATACCTTGATATTAGTTGACTCCCTTCTGAGAGAGAAGCCAGCCTGCTCTTCCAAAATTACCATTGAGGGGTCATTTAAGAACGTGGTGGCCACCCTCTTACATCAGTGAGGATAGGCTGCTTACTCCTCTCAATAGAGGGCTGTATGGAAACCTCCCTAATGTTTACATGTGTCCATGTTTCATGACCATTATACTAAATGACAAAAAACAATTAAAGTCACAGCCAATTAGATCTATTGATTGAATCATTTTCTTGTTTTTTCCCTTTAGGAAAAGCCACCCCCGCCTAACAAACCAGAAAACGGCACGCTCGGCACCATCTCGAATGGTTGCGGCTCAAAACAGAAGCCACCCACAGATGGGGTCCATCGAATCAGAGTGGATTTCAAGGTATCTGCATGCTGCATTTCTTGAAACAATTCAGAACTTTTTTTACAATGGAAGGAAGTGTGCGGTCATGCCATATCGAACCTAGGGGTTGGGATGAAGGTCTCTTAATGTTCTACATGGAATGAGGATTGTGTCTGCTCATGCTGCACTGTCTTGCAGATAGAATATCCTGCATTCAGCGCTCTTTCTAAGATGTTACAGGCTGTTTGAGTGTGAACACTTTGGGCCTCATTCTAAGTACAGTAGTGCAGTAAAAAATGCAGTAAAATGGAGGTAACTCTGTTATCGCCGGATTACTGCACTGCTGTACTATAGGTTTGTGATGAGGTGGAGGAAAAACCTCCAGCAAAATGCTGGAGGTAAATCCGTGGCCTTACTGCCAGAAATCAGCAGATTTACCACCGACTGTAATTCCGCTGAGATCCCCATAAATGGGGACTAAGACGACCATACCACGACTTGTGATCGGGCGGCAATTCCGCTAAACCAAGTAGTGGTGATGGTAAACCCGTTTGGCGGATTGCAGTGGATTTACCACTGGAATACCGGCAAACCTGTAATGAGGCCCTTTATGCTGTCTGATTTATGGTAAAATCTACAGTCCGCTTGAGGGTATAGTCTCTAAAACATAGCATGTCCAGTAGTTTGCAGATATCTCATATACTCAACATATTATTCTGACAGTTACTGTGCCCTTTGTTATTGTCACCATGTAACTGTATTTTAGTCGCTAGTGGCAATGTAAAAATCTTGGTTGCTAGAGATCCAGGTTCCCATAGGAAAGTCTTCTCTTACCGTGCACTGCTACATTTCCCTATCCCCCCACTCTCTAACCTTCTGACTGTAATTCCATGCTTAACTCTTTTGACCCCCTCTTCTCCTCTATCCCTTTTCATCCCCTTCTACCCAGTGTTTGTATTTAACATCATATACAACAGGAATGCTGGTGATGGTCCCCCTCGAGCCAAAGTTACCCTCTCTGCTCCTCCTCAGCAACGCTGTATTTCTTCCTTCTCATCTACTGCACTAACTCTTGGGTTCTGCAGTGCCCAATCCCTTTCGAACAAGACTTCCTTTATCACAGATCATTCTGACTCCTATAATCCCCAGCTTGCAAGTAGGGGCTGTCACTGAGACATGGATTACCTCTTATGATAAAGCCATTCTCTTCGCCTTTCTTGCTTGCACATATTCCATCTCCTACTTCCCCTGAATGTACAGGCATGATTGATTGGTTGGTCTCGTGTTCAACAAGGCACAAGGCAACCAAACTTCTCTCCTTCTCCTCTGAATTCATGACTTCTGAACTCCTAGATCCCATCCCCTTACAATGCTCTTTAAATTTACACCTCCAGGGTTCGAAATTGTGGGGAGCTGGCAGCTATTTATCTTCTGTGTGAAGCCTAGAAGTTAGCTTGATACGAACAGCTACCAGGAGCTACTTTTGGCTTCCCAGGCCAACTGATGCAGAACAAACACACCCATGTGAATTTAACTCTGTGCGCGTTTGGAGCAATATTTAAATAAACATTACAGCACATCAAAATGACATTTAAAGCATAAGGAGTCATACATAATGGTCAAAATTATAATTGTGCACCTTTATATAAAAGTTAGATTTGCAGATTTTAGCTGCAGATCGAGTGTGCAGCTACATCTGAGGATCTTTGCAGGTGACCACCTGTGACCCCATTTCTTCCCTCTGGGCACTTTGTTCTGGTTGTTTTGTGCCTGCATCACGGCCTTTACAGCCTGCTCCTTACCCCCTTCCCCTCTCTCCCCTCTCCGTTCATCTCCCTCCATCGACCCCAGTGATTGGCCCTCTAATCAGAAAGCACTGTAATACCAGTGCATGTTTTCCTGCACCGCGGATAATTTTAGCTGCAGATCGAGTGTGTAGCTACATCTGAGGATCTTTGCAGGTGAGGCCCTGTGACCCCCATTTATGCCCTCAGTGCACATTGTTCTGGTTCTTTTATGCCCACATCGCAGCCTTCACAGCCTGCTCTTTAGCCCCCTTCACCTCTTTCCCCTCGCCGTCCATCTCCCTCCCTCCACCTCTGTCATTGGCCCTCTAATCAGGAACCACTTCTGGACTGGCAGAGCTAGGGCAGCATTGCCCGGGCAGCCCTGGCTAAGAGCCAGATGCAAAGGGCAGCTCCTTACTAAGCAGCTCCACTCCGTGTTTGCCTGTGCTTCTCTGGGAAGCCGGCCACAGCCAACCATCAGCGACTGATAAGGCAAGTGTGGCCTGGGCGGGGAGTTACAGCCATTACTGTACTCCAGCAAAATCTTACCACTCTTGCTACCTGATATCGTCTACCCCCTCATTTAGCCTAAATTGTACTATGTAGCCATATCCTGCATTTAGCCTACATTGTACTAGGTAGCAATGTCCTGAATTTTGCCTATATTGTACTAGGTAGCCATATCTTGTATTTAGGTTAAATTGTACTAGGTAGCCATATCGTGCATTTAGCCTAAGTTGCACTAGATGTCCATTTGCATTGAGCCCAAGTTTGTGTAAGGTAGCCATATCTTGTATCTTGCCTCCAATTTTATAATCTATTACATCTAGGAGTTCCTACTACAGTGCTAAAGTCAAATATGAGTGTTTTCCTTTGTTGTTGCCAAAGTAAGACCTAGGCCATTTCTCCTTTGCTCTACCCAGATTTAATCTAGGTGTTTGTGTAGCAGTGCCAAAGTAAAATCACAGTGTGTCCTGTGTTGTGCCAAAGCCAAATCTGCACGTTTTCCTTCGCTCTTGCCAAAGTTAGGTCTAGGCCATGTCCCCTTCGCTCTACCAAAGAAGTCTAATCTAAGTATTTATATAGCAGTGCCAAAGTTAAATCACAGTGTGTCTTCCGGTGTGCCACAGTCAAATGTGAGTGGTTTTCCTTTGCTGTTCGCCTTCGCTCTGCCAAAGCTTAATCTAGGTATTTATACGGTTCTATGTGAAAAGACCTAATTTTATAGGTCTCTAGATGAGACCAATTTACAATACCCAATTTATTTTAATCATACAAACAGAATTGTAAAGGTCTTTTTCTCTGGGGACCTTTAAAATACTGGTTTTTAAAAAAAATATTCGAGGGGTTTTATCCCCCCCGAGGCCCCCATTGTTCCCCCCGCTCTACCAAAGTTAAATCTAGGAGTTTCTATAGCATTGCTAAAGTTGAATCTTGAGTGGTTTCATCGGCTTTGACTTAATTTATTCTGAGTGTCTTCCCTCACTGTGCCATAGTTAAATCTAGGTGTGATCAGTGCTGTGCCGAAGTTGATTCTAGACCGGTTTCAATAGTGCAGCAAAGTCAAATCAGAGTGCTTCCCATTGCTCTACTAAAGTTTGCACTAGGTAGATGTGCATTGAAGTGCCAAAGTGGATTCTAGCTGACCCTGGCTTTCACTCCCGGACTGCCATGCCCGACCCGGACGTACCACACTCATCCCCACCACCCCCAACCCCACCAAAAGACTCTCCCATTTCTCAGCAGCCCCCCCACGAGGCAGACACTTCACCATTCTAAAGGCGTCTCGGGCAGCCCACTGGCGCACCACTCTCCAGAACCCCTCCAGTACTCACCAAGGCCTGTCTCCCACAACTGAACCCGCCCGTCCAATTCTTTCCCGACCGATCCCACCCAAACCCCTAACGCCCAAGACCCCCCACCCGCTCCCACTTCTCACGTGCACAGAAATGAGGCAGCCTGGGCAGCTCACTGGTGTGTTAACCTCTCATGACAGCCCAGCTTACATCATGCATTGTAAACCTGAACCAACTCTCCACCCCACCCGTGGCAATGTTGCACCACCCCTCAGCTACCGCCTCAGTGGCCTACACCCCACCCCCTCGTACAACCAACTCACAATTCCCCTGTTAGGTAAGATTTCCATAATAATGATAAATCTTTCTGACACTTGTCAACCCCAGAACATTTTGCTTGGACTTGGTAATTATTTTACCTTGTCCCTAGGTGAGTGGGAATCTTTTTCCCTTCCCACCTACTCTTTTACTCTTTTTATGGAAGACCTTTTTATGTCCATCCATAGTGTATGATTAGAGTTATAGTTTCCTATAACTTTGGACTGACTTTATTGTACTGTGGCAGCACACAGCATTTTAAATGCAGTGGCTTCCTTCTAATTCTCATTATTTCTTAGGTGAACTACTGTTCCCAAGACATAAAGCGGGATTCACATCCCTGTTATATTGATTTAAGTGAGCCAGCACACCCCACCTTATGTGGAGTGCTGGGGGGATACAATGTATCCCCTTTCTTACTACAGTGTATCCCCTTTTTTACTTACCTGGTAACATTGTTGTTGCAATTGCAAGTTTACTTGAATGGCTGGCGGCAGTTGTTTAACCTTAGTGACATTTTAGTCTTATTACTTGCAGGCTGTTAAACCAGCCCTGGTAATGCACAGAAGGGCCATCATTCTGCTAAAATGGTGGGCTCCTTCTTTTTTTGCCATTTTACTTGTGCATGCTGTTTGAGGTCTTCTCCTGCCATTCGAGGCTGGAAAGACCTCAGTGAAAGTTTTGTCTATGGCGGGAATCCAGGGCTGCAAACCGCCATTACCCTGGGACCTCGAGCCTGAGTGCGGTGCATGGTCTTCCGAAGTCCAAATCCTTCTGAAACTTTGGTGGACTCCTGCTGGATCTCCAGAGACACGATTCAAATCCCTGAAGTCCCCTCACCAGCGTGCAGGACCGGGAGAGTGAAGAGAATTCGATCAGCGATATTCGTTCTTAATCTTGCTGCTGTAAAAAGTTTCAAATATCCACAGTCGTGAGAATCCGTGAAGAAACCTTTGCTGGAAGCCTCCTCTGATGACTGCTGCTGCAAGTTCCCATCCAGTTTCCAGTTCTTGCATCTCCAGACCAAGGATCCAGGAACTGGGTCCTGTGCTACTGCATCCTGAAAGCATTCACTCAGCTCTTCCTTTCTCCTAAGGTACTGTGTGGGATTGGGTAATACTTGCCTTAAGTCTGTTGTGCATCCTGTGAGGCTGAGTGGGTGGTCCGTGTGGTTGAGAGTTTGCCCACACCACTTGTCCCAACCTAATGCTGGAACGCATATAGGGAGCCTTCTGAGAAGTCCCACTTTAACTAGCTCTGGAAGTGAATACTTGTTTAAGAAGATCTCCAATGGAACTCTGGCTTTTCTGCAACTGAATCCTATCCTGACCTGTTTACAGCTGGCAGTTCGACCACTAGGGCCCCTCTTCTGCCTCTGAGAAAACTCATGCCATAGACTAGGGAAGGACTTTTTAAAATAAGGATTCTGTCTTGAAAGTATAACAAGTGTAAAAGTACTTACTTACAAAAGAAGGTAGTGTGGTAACTGTATTTCTGATGCTTGTTAATCTGCTTAGAATCACATGCTGTGCATATGGTCCGACATCCAGTGGTAACCGCAGAGTATTGCATCTTGTCTTTCGTGTAGTGTACCCAAAATCCCTCACTCGCCGAGGTCCCTCGGATTGTTTGTTTCCACCCAGATAACTGGTCGCCCTATAGCGAAGCTCTTACATAAGAGACATTGTTTATCCTAAACCGGCGGTGGATTTCGGCGCCTACGATCCGGCGGCTGAGGCATACACGTGGCCGGGCCTTCTGGCCGGCCTTTACAGTAGGGAGAGTGGGGTCGGGGTGGCCATATTTCCGGTATGTCTTTCCTCTTTCCCCCTCTTTACCCTCTAGGTCTGGTCATCTTCCCCTTTGCTATGGAAAGGACTCCTTTTAGATTCTGCCCTAAGTGTAGAGTCAGATATCCTTGGAAGGACGAACACAGGACATGCAACTCCTGTGACCCCTTAGATCACGACGAGAAGCGGTGTGCGGCTTGTAAACTCCTTCAGCCTAAGACCCTTAAGGAGCGCCCTATAAAGCAGTGGGCCGCGTACAGTATGTCATGGGTGGAGCCCCCTTCCCCCACCGCCATACCCGCCGAAAGTGACGAGGGCACCTCCGATGACCAAACATCTGTTGCGGATGTGATAGACCTTGAGGCGGACACTTCTAGGTCCGCCACACCCGTCCCCGACCCTTTAAGCCCCGACTCTGGTCTCGCTTCAGGGACAACACCCGGCGACAGGGTCGTACAATCGCATTTACTAAGCACATAACCCCTACACCTATTTCGACGGGTACGTCGAAAAAGGGGAAAGCGCCAGCAGGGGCGTCTAAAAATGTGGCGATCTCTTCGGATCGTACAGATCCAAAGCCTTTCCCGCATCCGCAGCAGCGTCTTGCGACTGGGTATTCCAAGACAGATAAGGGCGCTACCCCTAAATCAAGTTTACACTGCGAAGCACGGAAATCTGACGCTACGACGGTCCCGAAGGCCGCGGTAGGCCCAAAAATCACAAGTAGGCCTCAAGGCGAAAAACCGACCACTAGGCCCTCTAACGCCACAGAAGGCAATAAGTCTACCGATAGTCCTTCGGACCCACTAACTCACGCTAATTCAGTGATAATCGAACACAGCATTGCGAGAATTACTTCGGCGGTTGGGCTTATTCCTGATCCGCCAGAAAACATGGGGCAGGCAGCGGACAAATCTTTGGATACGCCATGGTGCCCCGATTCTCACGATACCTATGAGGACAGTCAAGAGCCTCTTTCCAACACCCTGAGAGACAATTTTCGGCCCCGAAGGGCAGAAGACGACGCTTTTCCACCCGCAGGCCCTTCTGGGTCCTCTAAATGGACAAGGGAGAAATTTGAAGGGTGTATGGACCATCTTGAAAGAATTATCAGTTTTTCTGAGCATCCTTTCCCGAAAAGATCTCGTGGAGCGCCTAATCTTCAACCTGCTTCACATTTCCAAGAAGATTAACCTTCTGTACCTGTCCGGCATGAAGACATCGTCCAGATGGATACTTATAGGGACATTCACAGTGAAGATGAAGAACCTTCCTTCCTAGAGAATTACGATGAGGGTAAGGTGGATGCCACGGACAATTGGGAAGAAACCCAGCAAGTGGGGACGAACCCATGGACGCTTCCCCATCAAGATCAGGACACTGATGTATTGTGCCTGGATTCCCCTCCGTCCACCATGGCTCGCCAGGCCTCGCCTGTAGACGACCAGATGTCCTTCAATACCATGTTAAAGAAGGCAGTTGAGCATTTTCAAATCTCTACTCAAGAGGCAGTGCCTGAGCAGGACTTTGTAGAGGATATTCTTAAGGAGAACCCTCTCTCTAGCCAGGCCATTCCCCTCCTTAATTCTATTAAGAGAAGATTGGCTCCCTCCCTGGTGTCACAAGCTCAAACCTGGGCAGTGAACTTGAGAGTTGAAAAGTTATTTCGGCCAACTCCTTCGGACCCTCAATACATTAAAGGGCACACCACCCCAATACCCTGGTAGTGACTACCACCCGGGAACGGGCAGGAGTACCCCTTGCTACGGGGGTGGTGTCTTTGGATAAGGAATCCAAGAGGCTATATGCCCTAGGTAAACGGGTTACCTCGGCTGCCGCATATACCACGCGCATAGCAAATAACACTATGCTATTGGGGAGTTACGCTCAATGGAACCTAGTACAGGAAGGTCTCCAAGCGGTCTCAAAGCCCGTCAGGTCCAAGCTTCTCACTATTGTGGCCGAAGGCAGGCAGGTGAACCAGAATGTAATAAAGAATACTCTGGACACGGCTGAAACAGCAGGCAGGTCTCTGGCCCAAGGAACCTTCCTCAAAAGGCACGCTTGGCTGCGTACCTCTGGGTTTAAGCCTGAAACACAGGCCTCGCTCCTCAATAAACCAATTGAAGAAGCTAACCTCATCAGGAAAGGCGGTCGATGAGGCCCTAGAAACAGCCAAAAAAGAGCATGAGAGTCAACAAATAACTCAAAGACCTTCCCCCCAGAGAGGAAGTAATTCTCTGCAGTCCTTTCGAGGGCAGTCCCATGCAAGTTAGAACAACTATGGCACGGGAAACTTCAATGCCGGACAAACATCTGGAAGGCCCGCATACTACCCTCCAAGGGGTCAGCGATGCGGTAAAGCCAGAGGTAGATGCCCCAATCCTAGAGGAGCCGCAGTCTCCGGTCAGAAATGACCATCAGATCTAGGTCCCCTCTCATGTCACCCCGGTCGGGGGGCGATTAACATCTTTCCTCAAGGCATGGGAGGGGATAACTTCAGACCAGTGGGTCATAAAGACGGTCGCTGCCGGGTACTGCGTGGAATTCGCCCGACCTCCACAATTTAGACCACCACGCTCATGGTGCCTTTCATCGGACCATCTGGAGATCCCGAATCAAGAGGTGGAAGCGCTGCTGGGATAGGACGCCATAGAAGCCATCCGTATTCTTCAGGTAAACAATGGTATTTATTCAGTGTACTTCCTTGTACCCAAAAAGGACCTCACCATGCGCCCTGTTCTAGACCTGCGCCCAGCGAACAAGTTCAGAAACCTCAGAAATTTTGCATGGTAACGCCACAGGAGGTGATCCCACTGTTGAAACAGGGGGACTACATGGCAACATTGGACATGAAAGATGCATACTTTCATATTTCAATGTTGCCAGCGCACAGGAAATATCTAAGGTTCATGATAGAGGACAGGCATTGCCAATTCAAGGTACTCCCCTTCGGTATCGCCTCGGTGCCAAGGGTGTTTACGAAGGTCCTGGCAGTAGCTGCAGCACACCTGCGCAGGTTATCCATCCTGGTTTACCCTTACCTCGACGACTGGCTCATAACAAGGGACTCGTACGGCACATGTTTTTTGAACACCCAAGACTGTAGACCTTCCGTTTAGTCTGGGGTTCTCTATCAACAAGAAGAAATCCAGTCTAGTCCCCAGTCGAAAAAAACAATTTCTGGGAGCTCTAATCCGGACGAAAGACGGCCTCGTCTTCCCCTCCAACGAGAGGATTCAGAACATGCCTTTTCAGATCCCTCAATATGTAGCCAGTCGGGAGGCGACGGTGCGCAAAGCCATGCGCTTGCTAGGAATGATGGCGTTGTGCATATACTTGGTTTGCCATCCGCGGCTGCGCATGCGTCCCATGCAAGAGTGGCTCAACAGCCAGTGTTGTCAGGCCAGCGGACAATGGGAAGATCTGGTAGTTGTCTCGCCAGCCCGTGTTCTCTCTGCAGTGTTGGTCAAGAGAAGACCTCTTGAATGGGAAGACCTTCACCACCCCTGCAGTGGAGGCACCTCTAACGACAGCCGCATCTCTCACGGGGTCGGGGGGCTCACTTGCTTCAGCAGAGAGCACATGGAGTGTGGTCCCCTCAAGAAGCGTCCAACCATATAAATTTACTGGAGCTATTAGCAGTGTTCAAGTCATTAAAGGCCTTTCAGATGCAACTACAAGGGAAGACAGTGCTGATTCTAACGGACAGCACTACAGCCATGTATTACCTGAACAAACAGGGGGGCCCTCGCTCTCCAGGGCTATCCAAGCTGTCCCAAAACGTTTGGATATGGGTTCTCAGACACAAGATGTTTCTGTTGTCCCAACATGTTCCAGGGGAACTCAATCTTCTGGCATACGTGCTCAGCAGAGATTTTTCTCTGCCCGAAGAATACGAATGGCGTCTGCACGAAGACATCGTGGCCAACGTCTTCGCAGAATGGGGCTTCCCAGAGATCGACCTGTTCGCAACGCAGGAGAACTCCCAATGCCAAGACTACGCCTCCAGGTACCCCCAGAACTGCTCCAAGGGGAACGGTCTCTGGATAACATGGTCAGGGAAATTTGTCTATGCTCCCCCCCCCCCCACCCCCGACTCCTCTTCTCAACAAGATAGTGCACAAGATGCACTAGGAACCAGTTACCATGATACTGGTGGACCCCATGTGGCCCGCCAACCCTGGTTCGCTCAGCTGATGGAAATGTCCCTCTCCCCACCAGTAAAACTACCCTGCCCGTACAACAGGTCAGGGGGGATACCCTACATCCATGCCCACAAACTCTGAATTTAGCAGCCTGGCTCCTGAGGTCATAGAGTTTGGAAATCTACAGCTCCCTCAGAGGTGCATGGACATACTCGGGGAAGCTAGAAAACATAACACACGTTATTGCTATGCCAGCAAATGGAAACGTTTTGTCATCTGGTGTAATTCCAAGGGCCTCAATCCCATCGATTGCTCACCCACACAAATTGTACTGTACCTTGCTCATCTGTTAGACACTGGGTTGGTCTTCAATTCCCTAAAGTTTCATCTGGCTGCTCTCTCAGCCTACAACACATCACAACAAAAGGTGTTGTGGTGGAAGATAACAGTGATTAAGGCCTTTATGGAAGGGGTTAAGAGGATTTATCTCCCATTTCTCACCAAATTCCTGGGTGGGACCTAAATGTGTTTTTGACCAGGCTCATGAGAGCTCCCTTTGAGGCAATGCATAAAGCAAGTCTAAACGACCTGACTTATAAAACGGCCTTCCTTGTGGCTATCACTTCTATTAGAACGGTTAGTGAACTACAGGCACTTTCTGTTCTAGACCCCTTTGTTACAGTCCACAGGGATACGGTAGTTATGCGCACTCACCCCAGATTTGCGCCTAAATTCATCTCAAAGTTCCATGTGAACCAATTGATTGAACTACCTACCTTTTTCCAGAATCCCAATAGCATGGCCAAAAGAAACCTACACACACTAGATGTGCGCAGGGCAGTCATGTTCTACCGGGAAAGAACTAAAACACTAAGGAAAACAAACCAATTTTTCTTTTCAGTGGAAGCTGGCAGAGAAGGGTATCCTGTCTCTAAATCAGCTATCTCAAGGTGGATTTTCAAATGCATCACACTGTTATTCTTGCTAAGGGAGAACTGCCCTTCAAGCCTAGAGCACATTCTACTCGGGGCACTGTGGCATCCATAGCATTCATTGCAAATGTTCCCCTTGAGTACATTTGCAAAGCAGCAACCTGGAGTTCTGTACACACCTTTACAAAACACTATTGCCTGTACACTCATTCTAGGTCTGATTCTCAGGTTGGTCAAGCAGTACTAAGACATCTTTTCTCTACTGTTCCTTCTCACAACCCACCTCCAACTCCGGGTATTGCTTGCTAGTCTATGCACAGCATGTGATTCTAAGCAGATTAACAAGCATCAGAAGACATGCATTACTTACCGTAATAGCATTTCTGATGATTGTATCTGCTTAGATTCACATTCACCCCGCCTACCTCCACGCTCTGGGTGGAAGGAACATAGACATCTTACTACTTCTCTCTTCTTCATGTACACTAACAATAGCCTTGGGCTCCCACATGGCAGAAAAAATACAATCGAAGGGACCTCGGCGCGTGAGGGATTTTGGGTACACTACACGTCACGATAGGGATAGTGTTACAGACACGCCTATGCCGACATCCCCCTTTCGGTCCCCGAAAGACAAGATGCTATACTCTGCGGTTACCACTGGATGTCGGACCATATGCTCAGCATGTGAATCTAAGCAGATACAATCAGAAATGCTATTACGGTATGTAATGCATGTCATCTGTGAAAGAAGTTTATGCTTACCTTTGAGTTGCATTCTGCCCCTCTAAAAAGTGTATATGTTGCTTTACTAACCT
Organism: Ambystoma mexicanum; assembly: GCF_040938575.1. Classification (NCBI taxonomy): domain Eukaryota; kingdom Metazoa; phylum Chordata; class Amphibia; order Caudata; family Ambystomatidae; genus Ambystoma; species Ambystoma mexicanum. Next base: position 183,932,807 of record NC_090931.1, on the reverse strand, counting down.
TGAATGGTGTTCCCCCCACCCCCCCCCCTTCTGAAAAATAAGTATTGGTGCTGTTTTATTCTTCTTAACTGAATGAGTGTAAAAGATTACCAATAGGGTTTACCTCCCTTGAATAACATTGCCATTCTTAAAGTTTACCCTTGGCTTTGCTTTCCCTGGTCTGCTTTATACAGATCTAAAACAGTCTGAAAGTTAATACATGCCTTATGAGTTGCTGATAGCCCCTTTTAAAAGTATATAGGTCTTACCTTGATTAGCTGCTGCTCTTCTAAACTTGTAACCCTGGGTTGTGCTTCCCTAAATTACTTTGGTGCTATTCTAAAAGGGTTTCACAAAGTGCTTACTTGCCTCACAAACTGTATATTACACTTCTTAAAGGCATACTGGGTGTAACTGGCTATTAGATAGCGGATAGTTATGTACCAATAGGTTATTTACTTACCTTGATATATATTATCTTTATTAAAGCGTAGTTGGGTTTTGCTTTGCCGGATTTGCTTCGTGCATTTTAAAATAGTTAAGGAGTGTTCATAGTAGCTTGAGGCCCCTTCAGAAAGTATGACTTGCGTTCCTATCTCTGAACTGAGTTCTAAAAAGTAATGTTGCAAGGAGTATACTTGTAACCGGGTTGGTTTATTATGTGATTTCATAACTGAGTATCACTGCATGATTGACAGGGATTGGAATGCCCTACCTCCCACCATCCGCAGTGAGCCCTCCCTCCTAGCCTTCAGCAAAGCATTGAAAACCACCCTCTTCTCATAAGGTCCCTCGCAGCAGCATGAATACCAACCATAGGACCCACTGCTTAAGTTGTATTTACCAACCGCATAATCTGCAATGATAACCGTGCTTGTTCCTTTCTGTAATATGCCTCTTGTTGATACCATGCCTGTAACTAAGCTCATGCAAGTAACAGCGCCTCAATGCCCCTGGGCCGCTTGCGCGCTATACAAATTTAAATTAAAAAAAATAAAATACCCTTGAAATACTGATTGTATTTGTATATGTAACCTGGTCTTATTCCCCAAGAATAGTATATTAATATCCTGAATGTATAACCTTAGGTTTGACTCACCTTGACTTGCTTCTTGCTCCTCTAAATAAGGTTATACCTTGGTTTGCATACCATATGTATTGAGTTGGTTTTTATGATTGTGCTTATATCATGATATAGCACTTACTTACGCAAGAATTATCTTGATTTACTTGTAATTAAATAAACCCTTTATTTTTAAAATACATAGTGTTTCAGTGTTTATTTGGACTATACGTAGGCTATGATTTCCTGGTACCATGCTACAGCCCTCTCTACCTCCTAAGATAAGCCTGGCTGCTCTGTCCATATACCGACATTCCTAGATGGTACAGCCTTATACTAAGACTAAAGTGTACATGCTGTCCCAGATGTATGGCTTTATGAAGCCCTTAGTTGGACTTTAGAAAAACTGTCCTAACATCCACTCCCTCAGTGCACCGCGAGCCGCCCTGGCCAACACAGCCCTATCAGCAAACCCTCCTACCCTCTAACACCTGTGCCTCTCAAGCACCCCACAATTTCGCACTGGCCGTACTCATCGAAGACCTCCAATGACACATTGCTTTCCCGTTCTCCTCCATAGGGAACCCTCTGCTCTCCCTGCCTACTCTCCCCAGCCTTCCCCACCCACTTCCAGCCCTTCCTTGCCCTTTTCTCCCCTCCATAACACCCTTCCCAGTTCAATATAAACCCACCAGAACTTCCCACCATGCACCCCTGCTCAAGCCCCCTCATTGCTGAACCTGTAACCACCTCCTAGGCCAACCACACAGTATAATCCCCTCACATTATCCTGCGTACTTATCAACGCAAGATCGGACATCAAAAATAAACGCAACTTCTTTGATCTCATTGCCACTGAAAACCCAGAATTCCTATTCACCACTGAAACCTGGTTCAGCAACCCCCACTGCACATGATGCCTTCTCTCCCGGCTACTCCCTGCTCATACATAACAGGCCCAGCAGAGCAGGGGGTCTAGCCATCCTGCAAAAACGATACATTTCAGTAATATCCTCAGAAAACCTACCTTGCAACACTAAATGCAAATCTATCCTCGCTAAGTTCCACCTCAGCCCTTCCGTCACCCACAGCTTCCGTCTCCCCTATAAGACCACCCGGCTATGACTGAACTTTCACCAACTCTCTCTGCGACTACCTCTCAACCATGCTAATCCAGCACCGCGCACTCACCCTGTTACCAGATTTCAACATCTGGTTTGATGTTCATGCCAACCACACGGCCCCCTCCCTTGCCGACAATCTCAAAGCTCCCTACCTAACACAACTGTTTTCCCTCCCTACCCACATTGCAGGACACACACTAGACTCATTATTAGCGCAACAGATCAAGTATCCCCGCTCCTGCCTCGCCCCCTGATCTGGACTGACTACCACAATATACCTTTCTCACTTTAGCACCCTCTCCACCCCCCACATATTCCTGCAAACACCCATTCATCTCTCCTACCTTGCTGGAATAAAATCATCATCAATCCCGACCTTACCAATTCCCTACTTCTTACACTACCAAATCTTTCTCACAAAGAAGCTGTCCGCAGCTATGACACCCTCACACCAACAGACCACCCCTCCCGACGATGAGCCCCACACCAAAAGTGGTACACCACTTCCCTTAAAAGACTAAAAACCCTCAAGCATCGCCTGGAGCATACCTGGAGGACCAACCCTACTGCACAAAACAGACCAGCCCTCGCTGGACTGAACAGGGCATATCTGTACGAAATCAAGAAAGCAAAAACAAAAAAAATAAATAAATACACTATGGAAATAGAATTTCCAACTCCAGAAATCCATGCAGGGAACACCAAAAAATCCTAAGGGAATTCAATTTCCCTAGTTGTCCAACCCCCTCCCAGCTCCTATCTCACAAGCTCTCTGCGATGAACTTTCCAACCACTTCCATAACGTTGCGCTTGAAAGACATTGTGCCATCTCCACAAAACTAGCTGGATCCTGCCATGAAAATCAGCCATCTCTCAAACCCTACCCTTTCCTCTCCCTCCTGACCAACTTTCTCCACATTCACACCTCTCTGCCAGGCCGTTATCTGTAACCTACTAACACATAGCCGACCCTTGGGGTCGCCTGGTGATCCTTGCCCAACTCTGCTTCTAAAAAACGATCCTCATCTCCACCTGTGCTGGCAGCATAGCCTGCTCCATCATAAATAAATCCATCTCATTTGGTACCTTCCCAGAGGCCTTAAAAAAAAGTAACTGAAAAAACAAAACCTCGACCCACTCTCCCCTTCAAACTACTGCCCAATGTACAACACCTGCTTCATTGCTAAACTAATTGACCTCACTGCTTATAAGCATCTTGGCCTCTTTACAGAAGCCAATAGGCTCCTCGACCCAGCCCATTCAGGGCTCCGACCCCTCTGTGTAACACAATCATCACAGGTCTCTATCTGGACAACCTTAAAAGAACAGTCAATTCAGAATGGTGTGCTGCTCTGATTCTCCTGGACCAGCAGCCTTTGACCCAATCGACCGCTCGATACTCAGGAACATGCTCCTAGCCCTTGGCATCAAAGACACTGCCCTAAATTGTATCACCTCTTACTTTCAAACTCTCGCAAATTATTATTCTCCCTCCTTTCTCCTTCGCCCCTCGCCCCGTCACAAAAGTGGTGCCACAGGGAGCCTCCATTTCACCCCTCCTCTTCAACCTCTACCAGCTCTCATCGGCTCACACAAGCTTACCTGATATAGCTGTGCATATGACACCCAGATCAGAGTCAAAATCCCCAAGACTCTATTTAGTAGTCCCGCCATGCCAGCTCAGGAAATTTCAACAAATCCAAAATGTAGCAGCCAGGTGCTCCTTGCCCTCTCGCCCAGAGAACACATCACCCCGCTCTTACAATATTGCACTGGTTCCCCTTTAGCCTAAAACCACCTTCAAAGTTGTGTGCATTACAAACCGAGCCCTCTATAATACAGGACCTGAGTTCCTTCAGTACAAAATCATCCACGACCAACCCCCCCCAGAGATATCTGATCTGGCCAAGCTCTCCTCCTCGCTATGCCCCCTTACCACTCCACCAGAGTTGGCAGCGCATCTTTCTCTGTCCTAACTCCCACCATCTGGAATATGCTTCCTCTGCACATTTGCTGCACTGAAAACTATCGGTCCTACAGAAAACGCCTCAAAATCTGGCTATTTGCTGAGTTATCCTGAAACCTCACCTTTGAGAAACCTGCAGGTATTCTCACTTCCACTCCCTTGGGATCTTCTGCCCAGGTGGACAGGGAAAGGCCATCAGTCTTGAACCCTGACCCTGGGGGTGGACAAGCGAGGGAGGATCACCTGGATGGAGGCTCCTTATGGATTGGGATTGGGTTACCAACAGACGAGATGCAGTATTTCCCACTTCCCTTCCAAGGAGAACACTTTATTCCAGTGGATGTTATGGGATATTTTTATCCATGTCCCATTGACTGAGAAAAGGGTAGTAGATACTCTCAATCCAGAGGTGTCGGGAAGATAGTAAAAAGGGTTAAATATAAGATGGGTGAAGGGTCCTTGGGGACTGGCATGCCCTTGGTGGAGACATGGTATTCCCCCTTTCCTACTAACGACCAACCCAACCCTTCCCCCGCCTTCATGGGTTATAGTGATTCAGTTCCTCTGACTGCCTCATATATGACCACTGACAGTACTGGGACAAAGATGAGGCAACCAGGAGTAATGAAGATTAGGTGCTTTTACCACTCTGGTACTGGGACGAGGAAGAGGCCTGCTGAGAGTTGAAGTCAGGCATGTCCGTTTTTATTGCTGATCGGGCAGGTCTAATTGCACATTCGCACCTGCAGCCTGTTATAGGACTTGAGGTGTATAAAAGGTACTGCAATCAAATGGTGTCAGGAGAGGCAGTGGCGATGGTGTTGAAGGAGCAGCAGAGAGGCCAAGAGAAGCAGCACAGAGCTGTGTTTGGGAAGCCCGCCGACGGTTCATGGAACTGCGGCCCTGGAGCTGGCGCTCCATGGAACCGTTTGAATGCTGGAAAGGGAGCCGTGCAGAGGGGCTGTCCCTTTTTCTGGTGTTCACAGTGCTTGTTTTCCTGTGGACTGGAGCTGACACAGGAGTGCCTGAGGGGCAGGAGGTGGAGCACTGAGGTGGAGAACTCGATCTGCACTGCTGAAAAACCTGTGGACACAACCAGTGAGGTTCTATGAAAGAGGAAACCCGGTATGTGATTGTTTGAACTTATGCAGAGGATTACTTTGTATCAGACTGGTTGTGTGTATGATAAAACACGTTTTCGAAGATCTCCGATCTGAATCCTTGTTAACTATTGAACAATTGAGAATAATTTGTAGCGGAGTGGTCACTATAGGGATAGTGTTACAGACACGCCTTGTCGACGTCCCCTTTTCGACTACGAAAAACAAAATGCAATACTCCGCAGTGACCACTGGATGTCGGACCTATGCACAGCATGTGAATCTAAGCAGATACAACCATCAGAAATGCTTTTACGGTAAGTAATGCATTGTCTTTCGAAAGTCTCTGATTGCTGGGCACATTATTAAAGTCAATCAACAAAGCTATTAAACAACGGGATGACTTAAATGAACCTTTAACACATATCTTCATGATTATTGAATTCCGAACTGAAGGGAAACTTAATAAGCAGAACTGTTACCTATGAGTATTACAACTGAATGGAGCTTTAAATTCAGATAAAACCACCACAGTTCAAACTCAGAAATGATTGAAACTTAAATACAAGTAAAATCTATATATGCTGAACCTTCAAGTGAACAGAACTTTGAATTTAAGTAAAACCAATACACAGTGAACTTTAAAGTGAATGGAACTTTAATAATACAAGTCAACCCACTATGGGCCTCTTCACAACCTTGGGGTATCCCGAAATCCGCTGGGATACCGTCAATGCAAATAGCGTTACCGCAACTCTGTCCAGTGCTATTAGCGGCGGATCCCGAGTTCTGGTAAGGATGTTAACCTCCATTTTTTTGAAGCGTCCATAGGACTCTATGGGGCAGTAACATCGCTATTACCGCACGCTGTATTAGTGCAACAAATGGGCGGAAAGTGGAGAATTTTACCTCCAGTAAAAAGCTGGAGGTAAACCTCCTTCTTTCTGCCCAAACTCTGGATTAAGCAGAGCGGTAATACGGCGGTAATAGCGTTACCACTGCATTTTTGCCGCTCTGCCCAACCCCTGATCGGGCCCTATATGTTGAACTTCAATGTGAATGGAACTTTGAAGGCGAACTTTATCAGTGAACTAAAGAGAGGCATATTAAACAACAAAGTAGGAGAAATTGTAAATAATAAAATATACTCCGAAAGCTGAATGAACTGCAACAGTCAAGATGTTTTGTAATAATAATAATAATTTGGCATTTATATAGCGCTACAAACCCTCAGGTATCTGAGCGCTGCTTATTATTCTGCTTATTATTAACCACGGTGTGTGGTGCTCATTTATCGACCTCGGAAGGATAAAAGGCTGAGTTTGGCCCCGCCGGGATTCGAACCTGCGTTAGCAGGATCTGCACAGATGTCAAAGCGGGCACTCTACTCGCTGTGCCACTTGACCGGCTTGTACAAAGACCATTTATATGAAGAGGAGAACAAGTGTGGGAGAACTTTATGAAGTCTGAAAATACTGTTGTGACTGAAAGTGAGTCTTGGGGAATGGAACCCTTAGACTTGACCCCCTCATTGACTTGAGGACGGAGTCTCAAGATATTTTTGTGTTTGGAACTGTGTTATTTGGAACTTGGAGAAGGGAACCCCGAGTATTGGTTTAAACGATACCATCCTGAACTTAAGGCAATCCAGAGAATTTTGTTGGAACTGTTTTATAATTGGGGAACGGAGCCGATGGGGAAACTGTGAGATGGACGGAGCTCCGAAATTTGTGTTGAACACTGTTTTGTTGGTTGCTGACATCCCTAAACATTGTATATATTAGTTGTGAGGGCAAGTTTAGGTTTTGGACACAGACAGATTCCTAAGTTGAACTCTTTGACTAGGACTTTCCTTAGTTTTATTTTGGTAGGGAAATCCCACCGTCAAGGGCCTTTTTTCATTCTGACTTTTAAGTTAATACACTTTTGTTTCTAATTCAGAATCTGTTGTCTGTCTCACTCCAAGATCCCTTCACACACCCTCAAAACGTGCAACTCCCAATCCGAACTTAGAAACACTCAGCATCAGGCAGCGCCGGCTGCATTCGCAGCGACCCTGACCTCTCAGCACCTGGCGTTTTCACGGTAGCCTCTACTACACACACCAGCATACACCAATCATGACCCTGGACTCCCTCAACCACCACCAGCTGAATGGTTCATAGACATAATTTCGAATACAAAATATTCGAAAGTCAAAAAGTCGAAAAAAAAATGTTGAATTTTTTTTTAATTACGTTTTTTTTCGAAATGGGGGGGTTCCCCCCAACCCCCCCTTTTTTTATTTTTACCTATTTTTTTCACAGAAACTAGAGCCAAAAAAAAAATATCGAAAAAAAAAACAATTCGACATTTTTTTTTCCGACATTTTTGATTCGACTTTTTTTACTTTCGAAATTATGTTTTCAAAATTATGACTGGACACCCAGCTGAATCACAGCCCATCATACGTTAATATTAAAGGACATTTGTACCACGCACTATCACCACCGGAGTGGTCCCCTGGCGCTCTGGCGGCTCTGAAAGAGGAGGGGAGGTTGAGTTAGTGGGAGGAAGCAGGAAAAGCGCAAGAGAGCAGTGATGTGCTGTTGGCGGCCTCAGCCCGGTGGGTCTGTTGGCTGGGCCTGGGGTGTTTGCAGCCGTTAGTCGTCGTGTACTGTTGTGCAAGACTGTGTGTGTTTTTTGTTTTGTTGTTGCAATATAGTGAGGTTTGTGCGGTTTGTTGTGCTGTAGGTTTTGGTTGTGTTTGGTTTGGAGTTTGAGAGGTGTATGCAGAAAGTGAAATTGTTTGTAGGGTTGGTTAGTTTGCGTCTCTATCCTGAATTGAGGCGCTCAGTTTGCGTAGTCTCCCCTGATGCGGCTCTGTCCTGATCTGGGTCCGACTGGCATATAAGGTTCCTTACTCCTCTGGCCTCCACCTCTAACATGGTCTCTCATAGCTCCCCTTATCCTCCCTTTATACTCCTGTGGCCAGTGCACCTGCCAATGTCAGCCTCTCAGGTAGTGTGGTGTTTGCTAATATCTCGACAATTCCACACCACAGTGGTACCTGGCGGTAACTAAGGGGCGGGCGAAAGTGTAGGTGGGATTGTCTGGGGTAGTTGACTCGGTCTCCGTGTGTGTGTTCGTCTATCCGGTGTCACCCGTCCAGGTGCCGTGGGAGTTACCCTCTCGGGTCGGAAATGTCTGTCCTTTCCGGTTTAGTCTTCCTGAATTTTAGGTTATCTTCAGTGTTTCTTATTTCTTTTGGGATGATGTTCCTGGTTTTTGCGGCTAAGTGGTAGAAGGAGGTGCCTCTGTCATGATGCCTACCTCCAAGTAGCCAGGTCCGACCCAGCAACCCCAGAGGCAGGCATCATTTCCCCCAGGGGAGTGCCAGCGGGCCCAAGCTGGGGCCCTTTGGACGCAGTCCTGGCGCCTTAGGCGCCAGGCTCATGTTGGACCTCTGTCCTGGCGCCTTAGGCGCCAGGCTCATAAAGCTAGACATGTGTTCAAGTGTTTTAATGTGCACTTACCTGATGCAGACCATGCTGCCACATCCAGGCCCTCTTGAGGCCTGAATGGAACTACTTTACCTGTGGGACTACTTTCCACTCGGGTGTGGTCGGGGAAGGATACATACCTGATAGGAGGAAGGATACACACTTGGGACTTCTTCCAAAGCTATTTAAACCACACCCGATCAGCAACTCACGCTTCGCGTTGTTCTGCTACTCGCAGCTGGACGCTCACGTGTCAGCTCCTGCATCTGGACTTCAGCCACGCCTGTCCGCATCCTGGGTCACCTGCAAAGGGAGACAAGAGACCTTACCAGCTAGATCTGCACCACGGAGACATCACCGACGATCCTGAAAGGGAAGACATTTTTAAAAGCATTTCGTTACGATCGCTGCAGCGCTGCATTTCACTCACCTTTCCTGGGTTCCTCCATCTTCAGCAGCGATCATCCGGATACACAGCCACTTCCCAGAGCCTAGAGAAAAAGACAAGAATAAGAGGTGAGAGAAGGAAGGGAATGAGACTTACCTGTTGGGTCATTCCCATTTCATTTCGGGTCTTGCCGCTTCCAGGCATTTTCCGGACCCCGGCCCCTATGGGAAAAAAAGACATAAGCATTAGCGCTTGCTGCAAAAAGACAATGAACATTATTATTAAGCTTGGACTTTTGAACTTGCAACAGAACTTTTACAGAGCCTTACCTGAATAGTCAAGCTTACCTGAACTCCCATCAATCCTCAATCCAGTGAAGTAACTGGGTTTCAAAGCGCCCCTGCATCAGAAGCAGGATGGAGAGCTCATCCTTCCTGACCCTAAGGTGAGACTTCACGGGGAATCGTGGAAGGGTATTGTGGAGGGTTGGAAGAGAGTGGGAGGCTTGAGCATAACTCAGTCAGTAGGTAATACTCCCTTTTCACGCACAGGGGAATATTCCTGCGAGCGGGAGAAGCCAGAGTAGAGGGCCCTTCCTGTCCATCTTCAGAGTCCTGCGCTTCACCATTGAAGAAGCATCAGCACTCGAAGCCCGACCTGCGCCTCCGTGGGAATCAGGTGAGCGTTACAGAATGCGAAGCCTACCCACAATTTCCCACCCGGGCGCTATGGAGACTTCCGAGACTGACCAGCTGGCCCAGCTTTTGGGGGAATTACGGGCAGAGGTGCACTCAGCCCGCCAGGAGACTAACGCTCTCAAAAGAGAACTGATCTTATCCAAGGAAAGAACAGATGACCTAGCCAAAAGGTTATTACAGGCCCAGGCAGGGCACACTCCTTTACCTAATTCCGGAGACATTTCCACATCAATGGGTTTGAGTAACACGGTACAAATTAAACTACCTGGACACATGCCTTTGGCCCCGCCTGAACGTTTTGCGGGGGATCCCAAGAAATATGCCGTCTTTATGAACCAATGTCGTTTACACTTTCTATGCAGACCCGGAGCCTTCCCTAATGACCAGACCAAGGTAGCCTTTGTACTATCTTACCTCAGTGGCAGTGCTGCCGATTGGTCTATTCCATTGGTAAATCAGGATGATCCCATTCTCGAGAATTTTCAGGGCTTCCAGGCCAGCATGGAAAGATTGTTCGCTCGAAACTCTCAAGGACAGGCCCTTGATAACGAACTGCTATCCTTACGACAAGGTAATCAGGATCTTCTGTCCTACATAGCCACCTTTAACAGACTGGTTGTGGAAAATGGATGGCCAGAAAGCAAAAGGATCACATTGTTTCATCGAGGCCTGCGCGGAGAGCTTAAGGATGTTCTAGCTCAGATAGTAAACCCACCCCAGGTCTGTGGAGACTACATTGACTTGGTGGTTCAACTTGATCACAGACTTCAAAATAGAAAAGCAGATCGGTTCAAGTATGAAAACCGAGCACCGATCAAAACCCACGCTAACACCAAGAGTACCGACGTATCTGAACCTATGCAAATCGGTGGTGTTAAAGGACCATTAACGCAGAAAGAACGAGAGAGAAGGCGGCAAATGCAACTTTGTCTGTATTGCGGGACTTCCGGTCACTGTCTTCGAAATTGTCCAGTTAAACCACTTAAGAAGGTGGTTGGAGCTACAGATAACGAATTAGTGACACCTGATTCGGGAAACGACCTAGCCCGGCAAGCGTAGGGGTCCGCTTGCCGAGCTTGAAAACTAACTCTTTGACCTCGCATTTTGTCATGCCAATGGTACTCGTGGACCCAAAACAGCCTCAGCAGTTACATGCTATAAAAGCATACATCGACAGTGGAGCTATTGAAAATTACATAGACCGTGAATTGGCTTCCAGGATTAAGCTTCCTCTCCGCCCGAAAGTAACCCAAGATGTCATTACTACAGTAGATGGAACCGAAATAGCCTCAGGGCCTGTAACGATTTCCACTGTTGAAGTGACACTGGTGGGTCAGGATGGACATCGGGAGGCAATCGTGTTTGATGTGATCAAGGCCCCACAATTTCAAGTAATTCTTGGAATTCCTTGGTTAGAAACACATAATCCCAGAATTCACTGGCGAGCAAAGAAGATAGGTTTTCCTGATTGTGAACCAACTTGTTATCCAAGAAATCCAGCTATGGGTCTAGCCTCAGCAACTTCCACCCCTGTACAGCTACCGTCAGAATACCAAGAATTCCAAGACGTTTTTCAGAAAGAACAGGCTAACACGTTACCTCCCCATCGGTCTTATGATTGCCAAATCGATCTGGTACCCAATGCTCAACTACCTTGTAGCAGGATTTATGCTCTTACGGAACCTGAGAACCTGCATTTGCGTCAGTATTTAGATCAGTACCTAGCCAATGGTTTTATTCGCCCGTCCAAGTCTCCTGTCTCTTCAGCTCTGTTCTTCGTGCCGAAAAAAGAAGGCGACCTTAGAACGTGTATAGACTATCGCGCCCTAAATCAAATAACGATTAAGAATAGTTATCCTCTGCCCTTGATCCCTGAGCTTATCGACCAGGTGAAAGATGCTTGTGTGTGTACACCAAGTTAGATCTTCGAGGAGCTTATCACCTGGTGCGCATAAAAGAAGGCGACGAATGGAAGACTGCATTCTGCACCAAGTTTGGGCTCTTCGAATATCAGGTGATGCCCTTCGGGTTGTGCAATGCACCTGCCGCCTTTCAGTACTTTATGAATGATGTTCTTCGGGAACTTATCGATGTCTGTGTCATTGTTTACATTGACGACATCCTGGTGTACTCTTCTTCAGAATCTGATCACAGAAAACATGTTAGGGCAGTTCTTGAGAAACTGCGCCAGCACAGACTATTTGCAAAACTCGAAAAATGCGTTTTTCATACCACAGAAGTTGAGTTTCTCGGATTCATCCTGACACCTCAAGGAGTCCGAATGGACTCGCGAAAGGTGGACGCCATCCTTAAATGGCCATCTCCAAGCTCGGTGAAGGGAGTTCAAAGCATGCTCGGCTTTGCCAATTTCTATCGAAGATTCATCCCGGAATTTTCCTGAACAGTCCAACCCATCACTGCTCTCCTAAAGAAAAACAAACGCTTTGAATGGACTCTTGAGGCCGAACAAGCCTTCCAGGATCTGAAAACCAAATTCACCTCTGCACCTGTATTGAAGCACCCGCACCCAGATCTCCCGTACATAGTGGAAACCGATGCATCCAGTTCAGCCATGGGAGCTGTCCTGTCGCAAAGAGACCCAAAAACTAACCAACTACACCCAGTGGCCTTTTGGTCCAGAAAATTTTCTCCTCCTGAAATCAACTACGCAATTACCGATAAAGAGTTACTGGCCATCAAATCTGCTTTCAAGGCTTGGCGTCACTACCTTCTCGGAGCAAGACACACCATCACCGTAATTACGGACCACAGAAACTTACAGTATTTAAAGACGGCCAAAGCTCAATCTTCACGACAACTCCGATGGGCTCTATTCTTTGCGGAATTTGATTTTGTAATTACCTATCGCCCTGGCTGCAAGAATGGAAAAGCGGACGCCTTATCCCGAATTGGCATGGAAGAACCTAATTCGAGCTTAGAACCCGTGCCCATCATACCTAAGCAAAGAATCTTAGGCTTAACCTCATTGCAAACTATTGAGGATATCCAAACGCAAGTAAAACAACTTCTAGACTCTTCAACCTTACTGGAATGGAGTCAAAAGGGTCCTCATTACACCGTTAAGGATGACTTACCCTACTCCCAGGAGCGGTTGTTTCTGCCAAGTAAAGAATTGCAAGAACGTGTTATTGCCCATCATCATGAATCCTTAATGGAAGGGACACCCTGGTATCGCTAAAACGGAAGATAAAATCAAACGCCACTTCTGGTGGCCTTCTTGGAGAAAAGACATAAAGTCTTTTGTACTGTCTTGTGGAATTTGCGCCCAAAACAAGGCTCAAAAGAAAAGGCCAGCCGGCCTACTTCAACCCTTGGATATTCCACCGGCACCATGGCACACCCTGTCAATGGACTTTATAACAGATCTGCCTCCTTGTGCTGGTTACAACACAATCCTTGTAATTGTGGACCTCTTCTCCAAAATGGCCCACTTTATCCCTTTAAAGGGTTTGCCTTCAGCTTCCACCTTGGCCAAGGAATTCCTGGAGAATATTGTTCGCATACATGGTTTCCCTTCCATATTAGTCCCGGATCGTGGAAGTCAATTTATCTCACATTTTTGGAAGAAGTGTTGCCAACTAGCACAAATAGATGTGCGGTTATCCACCAGCCACCACCCCCAGACCGACGGACAAACCGAGAGAACCAATCAGACTCTCGAACAATATCTTCGGTGCATGTTACACCAATCCGAGTTAAATTGGAAAGACATCCTTTGGATCGCAGAATATGCATACAACAATTCATTGCATTCTGGAACCGAACAAACCCCCTTTTATACTTTGTATGGTCACCATCCTCGGACGTCTGACCTAGATCCACCTCTGACCCTGGAAATGCCCGCAGTAAATCGTCTGCATTCCACAATAACCCGAGCCTTCAAAGAAGCTGCAACTCATTTACAGCAAGCCAAGAAAAAGTATAAAGAAAACGCTGATTTGCACCGAAGTAAAACTCCTCCTTACCAAGTAGGAGACCAGGTATGGCTTGCAACTTAACATTTACCCCTCAAGGGCCCGTGAACCTTCAATCCCAGATTCATAGGACCTTATCTCATCAAAGCTATAACCAACCCAGTGGCCTTTAAACTGGATCTACCGTCCAACATGCGTATTCATCCAGTTTTTCATGCATCACTTTTGAAGCCAGTACAACCAGGAACCCGATTACCCAAGCCTCCAGATCCAGTTCAAATTGAAGGGGAATTAGAATTCGAAGTTAAAGACATTTTAGACTCCAAGGTGGTAAAGTCGACACGCTTCTATCTTGTTGACTGGAAGGGATATGGACCTCAGGAGAGATCGTGGGAGCCTAGTAACCATGCCCACGCACCTCGATTAGTACAAAGGTTTCAACGGAGATTTCCGAACAAGCCCAAACCCCCGGGGGGAATAACCTTGGGAGGGGCCTTGAGGGGGGGTACTGTCATGATGCCTACCTCCAAGGAGCCAGGTCCGACCCAGCAATCCCAGAGGTAGGCATCATTTCCCCCAGGGGAGTGCCAGCGGGCCCAAGCTGGGGCCCTTTGGACGCAGTCCTGGCGCCTTAGGCGCCAGGCTCATGTTGGACCTCTGTCCTGGCGCCTTAGGCGCCAGGCTCATAAAGCTAAACATGTGTTCAAGTGTTTTAATGTGCACTTACCTGATGCAGACCATGCTGCCACATCCAGGCCCTCTTGAGGCCTGAATGGAACTACTTTACCTGTGGGACTACTTTCCACTCGGGTGTGGTCGGGGAAGGATACACACTTGGGACTTATTCCAAAGCTATTTAAACCACACCCGATCAGCAACTCACGCTTCGCGTTGTTCTGCTCCTCGCAGCTGGACGCTCACCGTGTCAGCTCCTGCATCTGGACTTCAGCCATGCCTGTCAGCATCCTGGGTCACCTGCAAAGGGAGACAAGAGACCTTACCAGCTAGATCTGCACCACGGAGACATCACCGACGATCCTGAAAGGGAAGACATTATTTTTAAAAGCATTTCGTTACGATCGCTGCAGCGCTGCATTTCACTCACCTTTCCTGGGTTCCTCCATCTTCAGCAGCGATCATCCGGATACACAGCCACTTCCCAGAGCCTAGAGAAAAAGACAAGAATAAGAGGTGAGAGAAGGAAGGGAATAAGACTTACCTGTTGGGTCATTCCCATTTCATTTCGGGTCTTGCCGCTTCCAGGCATTTTCTGGACCCCGGCCCCTATGGGGAAAAAAGACAGACATTGAATGAGCGTATGCAAAGACAGTTCCCGAGCGCTCATCCAGAACTAACCTGCCATTTACTGGAACTGCACGTTTCACTTGGGGTCGGCGCCATATCTCCGGCATTCCGAACCCCGGCCCCTAAGGGGAAAAAAGACATAAGCATTAGCGCTTGCTGCAAAAAGACAATGAACATTATTATTAAGCTTGGACTTTTGAACTTGCAACAGAATTTTTACAGAGCCTTACCTGAATAGTCAAGCTTACCTGAACTCCCATCAATCCTCAATCCAGTGAAGTAACTGGGTTTCAACGCGCCCCTGCATCAGAAGCAGGATGGAGAGCTCATCCTTCCTGACCCTAAGGTGAGACTTCACGGGGAATCGTGGAAGGGTATTGTGGAGGGTTGGAAGAGAGTGGGAGGCTTGAGCATAACTCAGTCAGTAGGTAATACTCCCTTTTCACGCACAGGGGAATATTCCTGCGAGCCGGAGAAGCCAGAGTAGAGGGCCCTTCCTGTCCATCTTCAGAGTCCTGCGCTTCACCATTGAAGAAGCATCAGCACTCGAAGCCCGACCTGCGCCTCCGTGGGAATCAGGTGAGCGTTACAGCCTCCAAGTTTTTTCTTAAGGTATGGTTTGAGTTCCAGGCGGATTTCATTGCTTGATCGGAGGGGTCTTGTTGGTTTGTAGACTTTTATTTTCTTTTGTAGGAATTCTGCTCCTTGTCCACGGATTGCCCTGTGCGTTATGCACATTGTTTTGAAGGTGATGTGATGTTTTACTGGGAGCCAGTGTAGTGTTTTTAGGGCTGGAGTGATGTGGTCTCTTCTGGACAGTTTGAGGAGTAGTCTTGCTGCTGCATTTTGGATCTGTTGGAGTTTTTTCAGGAGGTATTCTGGTTTTCCGAGGTAGAGGCTGTTTGCATAGTCGATTTTTGACATGATTAGGGCGACGATAGTGAGTGTTTTGTGCGTGAAGGAGAGGAAAGGTAGAATTATTCTTGCCGTGTGGAGGAGGAAAAGGCATTTTTTCACTGTTGCATTTATTTGTGGTTCCAGGGTTAGGGTGGTGTCCATTAGTACTCTCAGATTTTTTACTACCTTCGATGGTGTTTTCCGTAGGCCATGGGATGGTGGTTTTGTTCTCTTGGTCTTTGAATACGATCATGATTTCTGTCTTTCCTGGGTTGATTTTTAGGTTGTTGGCATCCATCCATTTGAAGACTTCTTTTAGACAGTCGGTTAGGGTTGAGTGGTCGGCATCAGTGTCTTTGATTTTGTAGATGATCTGAGTGTCGTCTGCATAGTTGTAACATGTAATGTTGTATTTTTTGAAGATTCTGATGACCAGAGTCTGATAGATGTTGAAATATAGTGGAGATAGTGACGATCCTTGCGGCACTCCACAGTTGTTTACTCGTGGAGTGGATTTGAAAGGTTTTATACATGCGGTTTGTGTTCTGTCTGCTAGGAATGATTTGGTATAGCGAAGTCCTGTGTCTGTTATGCCTAAGTCTTCTAGTCTTTTGGTCAGGGTGTCGTGGCTAACTGTGTCAAAGGCTGCGGAGAGGTCGAGCAGATTAAGGGCTGAGGTAGTGTTTGAGTCTGCGTTAGTTTTGAGGTCGTCTCAGATGGATAGTAATGCTGTTTCCATTCCTCTTGCTGGTGTGAAACCGATATACATATATGAAATTCTACATGGTAGATGAATCACTGCACCTGGCATGCACTGAAAAAACAGGCAAATTGTACTTATAGTGGTTGTGATAGAATCACCAATATCGCAATCGGACAGATTGGGATGCACTCAGCGGAATTGCCATTAGAGGACATGGGCCATTGCCATGTCCCGCACCACCAGGCCAGGTGGGCGTCCCCCATGAAATGCTCCAGGAGTACTATCCAGAACCAGCCCGGAATCATTCTGGATGGAAAGGGGGATGGGCAGGTAATGTGCATGTAAGAATTATAGATGGGCCACCCATGGTAAAGGTAACATCTGATAAGGTTCAGTAAGCACTCGATAGCTGGATAGAACCACCACTGTATCTGCCTAGAAGAACCGGGAAGTACAACCCGTGACCCTCTTGTTGCAAATAGTTGGAGCATAGACTGTCGCTAACCGTTTTATTGCAGCCGCAAGAATCGGCAGAAGAAGCCAATTACCTGAGCGGGTTCACAAACAACAAATCACCACCAAACTCTGCCGGGTACCTATAACGCAGCACTCTGTTGGACGCTGGCCGCAGGCATAGCTATGCGCACAAATCACAATACAGCAAGGACACTGACAAAATCTGGTCGTGCTGTTCGCATAACTCTCTGCCTACTCACACCAGACTATGCCTCAAGACCTATGACATACGGGCACGCTGAGCACATAGCGAGATATATAGCACTTACACCATCCTCTGACTCCTCCCAGCACCCACCCACATGCCTGACCACATGGGTTGCTCTTTAATGGAGCCTGTTCAGCCCTGCTAAGCCTTATTGAGCAAATGCACACACGCATCATAACTTTGCTCCATGACCTCCAACACTCTGGACTTTGGTCTTCCAAGGGCGTTCCGACTAACAGCGCGTTAAGACTATAATAATGGTAAAAGGCACAATGTAAATGACAAGTACATTACAATACAATACAGAATGCTATGTACCAGCTCTTTGTACCCGAGTGGTAGCTCCTATTCACTTGTGGATGATGGATACCCAGGAGCTGGCTTGAACTCCTGCTTGTAGAATTTTAATTTGGAACCATAGACCATCTGGCCCTGTCAGCTCCCCTTCCTGCTTCTTGATTTTCTTCCAGCAGAAGCTCCTGTCGCCCATTAGTTGACTTCAATCTTCCAAAAATCTCATCCTCCCACCAACTAACTCCAATCCCTACACTTCGACCACTCACTGCCATTCCAAGAAACCCACCTACATCCACAACTACTACCTCAACCTTGCTTTTCTATCATCCTCCCTCATATATATTGTCTTTATTGATCACTCGTCACTTGCCTGTTCTCTTCAACATTGTAGTCGTCACTCCACCCTCCCTTCCCCCAAAAACTCTGTAAATCAAATGTAAGTTCAAGTCCGGTTCCCTGGCTCCCCATGTAGCTGAATTATGGTCACCTCTACCACCCACACTATTCCAGGTCTTCTCTATCGAACAAGCCTTCCTTATTTTCAACCCTGGCATTAGCTCTCCCTTTGAACACCACCACCCAATTCAAATCTTAGAGCGATGGTAGGGAGATTTTTCTTATGCACTTTTTCCAGGCTCAGGTACATCCACCTCACTTGTCTCTCAGTGCTTTGAGTACAAGAGTTAAGCATGGTGGCTAATAGTGTGACTGTTAGGAATTCATTCTCTTTTGGCAACCCTCCATAGTTTCTATGGACCCCCAATCTTTTTGCTCTGTTTTTGAACCGGCTCTGACTTTTTGTAGGGAAGTAAAACCTTCAGCTTCACTTCCCCTGCCTTTTTCTCATTTGTTATGTGGAAACTGATCAGTCTTTCAGACTGTTAATACTGGGAAACGATGTTTCGCTTTTGCCTTTTGTGACTTTTTAACATTTCACACAGAATCTTACAATGCAGTGCAACAGGGATACTATTGTATCACCCTAGCTTTTTGCATTTGGTATTTTTGGTTCTCCTTCATGGGGTCTGGCTGTCAGGCTGATCTCGTTCCGCCCCCTGCTCCTCACCTGTGGCTTCCTCTTGTCTGTCCTTGGTGAATGAAGACTGCTTCCGTAGAGCCTTGGAAAGATCTTTGGTTGGTTTCTCTCTGGACCTCCTGTCATGTAGGTAAGGCCTGGCTCCCTCGGAGGCCACATTGACAGGAAGTGGAACCTGTCTCGGGGGGGGGGGGGGGCCCGAGGAGCCAAGCCCCTATTGACAGGGAAAAAGCCGATTGACAGCAAAAACCCTTGTGGTGCAGTTCTGGAATGCTGAATCGAAACAGGAGATAGAGGGTTTCTCAAGTTAGCCGGAACCGGATGGCGACTCCAGGTTAGAGTGATGGTTCGGTAAGGTAAAGATCCAGGTAAGTCCGGTAGCTGCCGTAGACTGAAGAGAGGTGCAGATGTAACTGAGGACTGAAAACACCTAACCGGAGGTAGGCAGAGTGAAGGAAGGACCCAGAGGATCTATGTGGCGTTACCTTCCAGTAATGCCCAAGCTTCCAGCGACGGGTCCTGACACTGGCATGGATTCACATGCTCATGAATATTCCCCGTCGTCAGGCCGGGAATCCTCCGTTAAAGGAAAAACAGTTTCACTTTCACTTATAAACTGTCTTTCTCCTATAAACCAATCACTGAGCTCTGGGTCATACTGCCCACAGCCAATGACTGCCCTCTCCATAAGCCCCTCCTCTGGCAGCCATCTTCAGATGTTTACCGCACGTCGAAGTGTTGGGAGTCCAAGTGTTGGGAGTCCTTGTGTTTCCTTCTTAAGTGCTTTTCTGCGTTTTCACGCTTTTTTGCTAGGAAATTCCTATTTTTGTTTGATCGAGCCCATGTGCTCTATCGTCCCTTCATCCGAATAACAGGGATCCGTTTGTCAGCTTCTTTCATCACCTATCAAGGGCAGAATCGTCAAGTGTTTTTCTTCGAAGATTCCAGAAGACTATTGGGCCCACGCCGGACCATGTCGGAGAAGGATAGGGGTTCCTTCTTCAAGCTCTCCACCAGCTGCGGTTTGAGGAATGTGTTCGTGGAGGACAAGCATTCCCAGTGCCTCTATTGTCTTCACCCGACACACAAAGAGGAGGATTGTGAGATCTGTTGTGGGTTTACCAAGCGCGCCATCAAGGATCGGCACAGCAGATTGGCGGTGTGGCTCAACGCCAAGGGCCGTACTGTGTGGTTCACAGGGGAATGCCACACCCGGATCCAGCAAGTCAGAGTGGACTTCTAAGTCCTTTGAGGGTGCCCCATCCATGGGGGCCCAAGGCAAGGCCAAGCTCTGCAAGTCTGTTTCCGTCGGGGTCGGCGCGCAAGCGGGTCCCGCGACGAGCAGGGCGTGCTCATCTTCTCCACCAGCCTCAATCTCCAGCCATCGCTCCAGTTCTTGGTCAAAGAGGAAGTCGGCTAACCCTGGGAAGCTGCGGGAGAAACCGTAGAAGGCAAAGCCGCAGGGTAAGGTGTCCGACCTGCTCGTGAAGGCCCAGGTGATCCAAGCTAAATCATCCTCAAATATCGAGTTGGTGGCGGCCGCCCTTTCAAAGGCAAAAAGGGCTAACCCGGTCCAGAGTGCCTCGATGGCGGCCAGGGTGGCTCTTACTCCCAGGTGTGAGGTTTCGGCCAAACCAGTGAAAATACCCCTGAAAAGAGGATGCCGTCCCGAAGTCCGAGACGCCCCTCAGGACACAAAATGGGGGGGGGGTTAAAGTGCTCCAGGGCACAGGTTTTCTTCTTCTGACGAAGAGGACATGGTTTCCATCCACACAATCCCGGAAGATGTTGGGGACGACTACGGGAACATCGAGGAGGAGATAGTCACCGGCGGTGAAAAGAAAGACCATTCTGGCGGTGCCCCTCCTGGACGACATCTGGGATGAGGGCTTGGCGCTGCTAAAAAAAACCCTGCCTCAGCCCCAGCAAAGAGAGACAGTTGGAGAAGAAATACCGGGTGCCGTAGTCTGCGTTCACAGCCATCACCAGGCACAGTGGTCTCGGCAGCTGCGCGGAAGATGTCACCCAACCAGTCATCCTCCGCCTCCGTTCCCCCGGACAGCAATCGGGAGAAGTTGGATGCTGTGGGTAGAAAGGTCATCTACTTGTCGGCTACGACGGTCAAGGCAGCTAACGCCTTAGCGAACCCGGTCAGGAACTACCGGGAGTTAGGGTACAAGATGGCCCCACTACTGGAATTCCTCCCCGTGGACAAATGGGTCGAGGCACTGGAGATCCTTTAGTAGGGCGAAGTGGCCTCGGACCATGCCATCACCATGGCCCTGGACATTGCGGACACGGCGTTTCGCCAGGTGGGGAACAGGGTTTGCCTCGGTCGTCGTGGCTGGTTGAAGGCCACCAACTTTAGGCAGGAAGTTCAAACGAGAGTCCTGGACATGCCATTCGACGGGGACACTCTCTTCGGAAAGGCTGTCGATTAATCACTCCGGCCATCAAGACTGACACCGAGACGCCCCGGTGCCCTGGTCACACTGCAACAGCACCGTCCGTCCTTTTGGTCCTTGGGAGGGAATTTGAGCAGATCATCGAAAGGTTTTGGCAGAGGATTGTCCTTGTACCGCCAACCTCCTGTTGCACGACCCAGTAAGCTTACAGGGGTCGTTTCAAGGCCTTCGAAGGTGGCTGCTGTCATTGTCAAGGCTCCCAAGGCGGCGCGCCGGCCTCCAAGCAGGATTGAACCGGCCAAAACGTCGGGCCCCCACCTCTGCACTCCGGTGGGAGGCCGGCTGGCGAACTTCGGCAGCATGTGGGAAAACATCTCCACCGATCGATGGGTGCTGGAAGCTCTTGCCCATGGACACACTTTGGAGTTTCAGCGAAAGTGTCAGCAGATACCACCATTGGCCCAGCAGGAACAACACATCCCTCAGCTGCGGCTGGAGGTCAGGGCCATGTTAAAATAGGGGGTGATAGAGCCGGTTCCAAAGCAGCTCCGGGGCTCCAGAGTTTACTCCAGATACTAGTAAAATAGAAGACCAGGGGCTGGAGGCCCATTCTTGATTACGACGACTCAACAAGTACATGAAGTCACAAATATTCAGGATGTCACGTTGCAGCACGTGCTCGGCCAACTGGATGATGGAGACTTCCTGTCGTCGCTGGATCTAGAGGACGTGTACTTCCATGTACCCATTCACGAAAAACATCGCAAGTGCCTGCGCTTCGCTGTATATGGGAAGCACTACCAGTTCAAGGCACTTCCCTTCGGACTGAAGTCGGTGCCCAGGGTCTTTACGAAGTGCCTGGCACCAGTGGCGGCCCATCTGCACCTACCAGGAATACATGTGTACCCATACCCCGACGACTGGCTCATCCGTGCCAAGTCAAGAGAGATCGCCGTTGTTAGGGAGAATTCTCAGAAATGTGCCAATTCCTCTCTACCTCAGAGACCCCCAGCAACTTTGCTGGATTTAAGGACTTTTACATTTTTAACCTGGAGAGAGTGAGACTCTTTTTTTTTTCCCACTCATGTGTTTGTGTTTCTTTTTTTGGTTGTGGAGTCTGACAAACTCCATATGCATCAGCTTTACATTTTGACACACAGCACCTTCAGTGCTGTGACACAGGGAGGTCTTTCAGATTTTCCAAAGGTTTAAATAACTTTTCTTGGATAAACTACTGTTTCCAAGAGCAGTGAAGTGAAATTGACTTTACTTACATTGTAACTTTCTAGACCCAGCACGCACTATCTTACAATAGGGTGCTGGAGGGGTTACTTAGTATCCCCTTTGTATAGTTTCTCATGTAGCAATTTTGATGTTACCCTTTCTACAATTAATGGCTGGTGGCAGTGGTTTACTTTTTACTACCTGTGAAGCCTGACCTCAGGGACATCATAGTTTGACCAAGATACCGCAATATGACATAGGAACCCAGCAAGGACCCATAAGCATGATGGTAGTGGAAAAACCGGCAAGAGGTGCAGAGTACAGTGATATCAGGGGAACCAGGGAGGAAAACGCGAGGCAAACGGGACACAATGCCGGAGTATCAGCAACGGCTAGAATTAACCTTGTACTGTGTACAGACATAGAAACTACTATGCCCACAATGCACTACCCGGAAGCCCGTCAAACAGGTTGCCACTTAAAAAGCACGTAGTCACAAATCTTTAAAAACCATAGTACGATATAATTACCATAACATCAGGGCAGGAGGACTTTTAGGGCTGAAAGAAAGCAGACAGGGCGAGTGGGACAAGGTGTGAATCAGGACGGGAGGATGAAAGAAACGCTGAGATTCAAAGGCTGGAAAAGGGAAGGGTTGATGCAGAGGAGGTGGGTGGAATGGACTGCACCTGGGTAGGGGAGGGGTGAAGAAAAAAGACCATTTGAAGCTGCATGCGTAACTGCAGAAACTCTCTATTTTCCGATCTAGGAGCAGTGCGAGGGAGGAGAGGAGAGGAGTGGACGGAGGATGCTACCGGCTGGAATTGGGCTTATGTCTTATTACCATAACAGACAAACTCCTTATGCCAGACCATAGTTTGAGTGCGGCAAGATATACCAGGAGCTACAAGGGAATCTGAAAGGTTTTGTTGGTAAAGGGAGCACCACGGAGGGCGAGATCTGTGTTTTCGGTTCAGGAACTTTTACAAGCTTGGCTCTACCGCGGCACGTAGAAAAGGTGCCTTTTTGCTTTCTGCCTAGAACTCCGGCGGACATCAGCCACACATTAGGAACTTTGTCTTCAGAGTCCGACCGCCCGAATAATGGGGAGCAGTGACCTTTAATTTGGTTGTCCACTGTGACCGAGCCGACCTAGGCTCACAGGGGCAGTGAACTAAGTTATCAGAAGCCTTAGTGTTTAAGAGGAGAATTATCCTTTATGCCTTGTTCATGAACTGACACTCCTGCTGATTGCTGCATAAAGGTGTATTATTTGAAAACTGATTTATGCCTCCCACCTACTGATTAACATTACCTTTGTGTGTTTTTACCGCGGGCTGCAATTGCAGCCTTGGTAAAGCACTCATGGGTGCCCATTTTGTCAAAATGGCCAGAGTCTTCTTTTTTCGCCATTTCTTGTTGCAAAGGTCCTTCTTGAGATTTACTTTGCGTGCCAAACCAGGTTTGGTCCCTTTGTTCGTTTTGTCTTTGGCGGGATTCATGAGTGAAGCACGCCTCTGGCTCCAGTATGTCTGGCAGGGGCAGAAAGTGAGGGAGGTGCCCGAAACTCCCTGTGCTTAATCCCCTTGGTTACAGGAATGTACCCAAAGGTGATTGGCCGGCTGGCTGTCCGGCAAGGACCGCCACCCTGCTGTTTGACTGACAGCTAGGCTGGAATGAATGGGAGAAACCTGTAGAAAAGGCAAGGCTTTTTGGCTTGGAAGGCAGATTCGACCACTGGACGAAGGAATACGAAGACGAACTTGGAAGAGATGCCTGCTGCAATTCCTGGACTGTTGGTTTGTCCGATGAAGCCCTGCTGCTGTGCTGAAGCTCCAAATTCGTCTCAACTAGAGAAGCCCTGCAAGGACGACTTCTCCCTTTGAGTTGGTGGAACGAATCGACTACAAAGTAAGCTCGTCTGGACATCCTCTCAAAGCTGGCTGTATTTCTGCCCGGGAGAGGAACACCAGATCGAGTGCGTTGCTTTTAAGTCGGACCCGAGCCCCAGGAAAATCATCCGGACTCCCAGGAAGCAGGACTGACCAAGCCTGAGCCACCTTAACAGAGTGCTGGACCCCAGATGCGAGGAAAGTCCAAAGTGGTATACAAGAGCCCGCGGTGGTGCTATTTGCTGAGATGCGAGAAGCCGAAACTGCGAAGTGCCGCTGAATAGAAGTTTGTCCTTTTCTGTTGCCGACCGTCCCGTTATGTTGCAAGAGTCCCCAGAAGTCCTCCCTTTTGACTGAGGCACAGAAACAACAGGATCTGCAGACCCACACAGGAACAGAAGCCAGCTGGAACCATTTCTTCTAACCAAAGGTCCTGTACAGTCTAAGAGAACTTACCTTTTGTGTAGCCTTACTTGATCTCAGTTGAATCTTGTCTTGGTTGGTTCTGTTGAGTTGCTAACAGCTTCTTTACCTCACAAGCCTAATCAGCTTGTGGCCCTACATCGATTCTTCTTTTCTACAAAGACTTTTAAAACATTGTGCAAGACTTTTACCTACCTGTAAGAAATGCTTCAGCTCACCTAGACTTTTGCCCAATTGACTTTGGCTTGGCCTGGCTCCCTGAATGACTCTTCTCTCTTCTGATTGTGTGGTTCTGTCTTCCTTCCAGGAAGGGGTTAACTTACTCTGCATTGGGGGGTTCAAAAGTACTTACTTGCTTCAGAATAGTTGTATGATCCCTTGTTTTATTCAAATAACCCTTTTCTTTGACATGCTCCGAAGTATTACTCTAAATGTAACAGTGATCTATTTCTCCAGCATTGGATCTTTCATAGATTCAGATGCTTGAATCTTGCCCATCGTCGGACCGGGAATCCTCTGTGATTTAAATAATTATTAAAAATGTTAAATACATACATTATTTCCATAGAAAAATGACTGTAGATTGCCCATTATGATCTATAAGCCATTCACTTGTGTAGTCCGTCCACTTTGCTCCTTTATGGGCCCAACGATGAGGTGGCAGGGCTTAAGCTCCGCCCCAGGCAGCCATCTTCAGATTTTTCACCGCAGTCTAACAGACAGAGGGAATCCTACAGCTCTCTGAGCTTTTCGGATATTTTTTCCTGTTAGGTATATTTGTTTTACACAAATTATTCCTTTTTAAGATCTCCTGTTCAAGAGCTTTCGCTCTGTGTTTCTGGGCTCAGAAAACACTTTATATCATCATTAAATCGTCGAGTGAAATCCTCTTCAGAACATGGCTGAACTTCCAACTGCCAAGAAGCCTTCCCTATTCAGGGACTGCACGAGGTGCATGAAGAAACCTGTCTACATGAAGGATCCTCATGATCAATGCATCTACTGTTTATATACTCATGATCTAAATAAATGTGACATTTGCAGGACTTTTTCCAACAAGACCCTGCAGGATAGACACAGAAGTCTTCTCCATTTAAAAGCCAAAGGTAAGAATCTGCAAAAACAGCTCCTGTACATTCTTCTAAACCATCTGAGCGACAAACTTTTATGAGAAGGGCCTCTCCAGTGGAAAGGAGTGTCTCACCTTCTCACAAAAGTAAAAAGAAGGTGGATATACCTCCTTTGAAATGTGGGGATCACAAAAAACAGCATCCTGAAGAAAAAACCACCTCCAGAGGTAAGGAGGCGTTTTCAAACATCGTCAACGGATAAACCGTCTACGTGCGGTCATGGTAATAAAGGTCCATCGACGACCAAGCCGTTGACGAAACCCGTAGCGTCCACAACTATGACACTTCAAACCTCGTCGTCGACCACTGAATCCTCGTCATCGAAATCAGCTTCCACAAAGCACTCGTTGACACAGGAGTCCCACCATTCGTCCACGACTCTCTCGTCCACGAAGAGACTATAGCTGTTAATCCCATTGTGGAGAAACAATTTCGACCAACCCCAACCGATACCCCATATGTCAGAGGTCATGCTACACCAGACTCTGGTGGTCACGACTACGAGGAAAAGGGCGGGGTTCCCCTGGTCTACAGACGAGTAGCCACCAGACAAAGAGTTTAAAGGGTTTTATGCTTTGGGAAAAAGAAAGAGTGTAAAAGGTTTTATGCTTTGGGAAAAAGAATCACCACTGCTGCGGCTTAGTCCACGCGCATAGCCAATAATACCACGCTATTGGCTAGTTATTCAGATGTCCAGTGGAACCTACTGCAGGAGTGTCTGCAGGAAGTCGCAGAATCAGTGCGCACCCGCCTACTAGCAATCGTATTGGAGGGCAAACAAGTCAATCACAACATCCTCAAGAATACCTTGGATGCTGCTGAAACAGCTGGTCGTTCCCTGGCATAAAATACCCTTCTAAAGCGCCATGCCTGGCTGAGGAACTCCTGGTTCAAAACCAAGAATCAAGCTTCATTTATTAACAGACCTGTGGAAGATTCCAATCTGTTTGGAAAAGTGGTGGACGAGGCACTGGAGACCGCCAAAAAGGAGCATGAGACCCTCAAATCATTGAACCAGATTACTCAAAGACCTTTTCAACAAAGAGGGGGAAGTTCTCGCTGCCTTTCTCGGGCAATCCTATCACCGTTCCCCACATAATCTGTATGGCTCAGGGAACAATTGGTCTTCGGGACAAGGTTCTAACACCCCCACTACTTACTCTCCCAGAGGACAAAGTTGGGAAAGGGAAGGGGTCGCAATGCCACCCCTAAAGGCTCTGCGGCCTCTGGCAAAAAATGATTCTCGAATCCGGATCCCCTCCCATTCCTCCCTGGTTGGGGGACGATTAACATAATTCCTGAATGCATGGGAAAGGATCACATCGGACCAGTGGGTGCTCAAGACCGCCACACAATGGTAATGTATAGAGTTCAGCCGGCCACCTCGGTACAGACCCCCAAGATCCAGCTGCCTACACTGGATCACCTCCAGATCCTGCTGCAAGAGGTCAAGATCCTGCAGGGAAAGGGCGTTATCGAAGTCGTCCCCGTTCTAGAGGTAAACAAGGGTATTTATTCAGTGTACTTACTTGTACCCAAAAAGGATCTAAGTATGCGCCCTGTTCTAGACTTGCGCCAAGCGAACAAGTTTGTCAAACCCCAAATGTTTTGTATGGTGATGCTGCAAAAAGTAATTCCTCATCTCATGGAGGGGGATTACATGGCAACATTGGACATGAAAGATGCATACTTTCATATTTCAAAGTTGCCGGCACACAGAAAGTACCTAAGGTTTTCATGATAGAGGGCAAGCACTATCAGTTCAAGGTCCTTCCATTCGGCATTGGCTCAGCCCCAAGGGTAGTTACAAAGGTAGTGGCAGCGGCTCACCTGCGCAGGCAATCCAACCCAGTTTATCCTTACCTCGACGACTGGCTCATAACAGGGAACTCCTACGACACATGCCTAGCAAATACTCAAAGGACGGTTGACCTTTTATTCAGTCTGGGATACTCCATAAACGAGAAGAAATCCAGCCTCGACCCCAGCCAAGTCAAGCAGTTTCTACGGTCTCTTATTCGGACAGAAGACAGGCTTGTCTTCCCCTCCAACGAGAGGGTTCAAAACATGCAGTTTCAAATCCCTCAGTATGTAGCCGGTCGCAAGGTGACGGTACGCAATGCCATGCGACTGCTAGGTCTGATGGCATCCTGCATTTACTTGGTTCCTCGCGCGCGATTGGGCATGCACCCCATGCAAGAGTGGCTAAACAGCCAATGGTGTCAGTCCAGCGGACTATGGGACGATCTAGTGGTTGTCTCGGTAGCCCTTGTTCTCTCTTTGATGTGGTGGTTCAGGGAAAACCTCTGGAAGGGGAAGACCTTCACCACCCCCGCAGTAGAAGCCACTCTCACGACGGACGCATCCCCACCGTGCACAGGGTTTGCCCCCAGCGGTAGGTTCCAACCACATAAACCTGTTGGAGCTACTAGCGGTGTTCAAAGCACTGAAAGCCTTTTAGACGCAGCTACAGGGAATTACAGTGCTGGTCCTCACGGGCAGCACCACAGCCAAGTACTACTTGAACAAGCAGGGGGGCACTCATTCTCCAGGGCTCTCCAAACTATCTCAGAACATTTGGAAGTGGGCTCTCAAACACAAGATGTTTCTATTGTCTCAACACGTTCCAGGGGAACTCAATCTTCTGGCAGACTCAGCCGAGACTTCCCACTGCCCTTAGAGTACGAATGGCGACTACACAAAGACATCATCTCCAACGTTTTCGCAGAATGGGGTTTCCCGGAGATCGACTTGTTCGCAACTCTGGAAAACTCACAATGTCCAGATTACACCTCTGGGTACCCTCAGAACCAATCCAAGGGGAACGGACTCTGGATAACATGGTCAGGGAGATTTGTTCACGCTTTTCCCCCAACTCCCTCAACAAGATTGTGCACAAGATGCACCAGGAACCAGTTACCATGATTTTGGTCCCCCATTATGGGCACAACAACCCTGGTTCTCCAATCTGATGAAAATATTTCTTTCCTCAGATGAAACTGCCTTGCCCTTACAACATGTTGAATCGGGACAGGGGGAAAACGCTCCATCCATGCCCGCAAACTCTCAACTTAGCGGCCTGGCTCCAGACATCTTAGAGTTTGGGCATCTCCAGCTTCCTCAGAGATGTATGGATATACTCAGAGAAGCAAGGAAACCTAACCCCAGACATTGCTGCTCCAATAAATGGAAATGCTATGTCATATGGTATAATACCAAGGGCATCAATCCCATTGAATGTTCCTCTACACATATTGTGTTACACCTGACTCACCTGCTGGACTCAGGTCTTGTGTTGAACTCCCTGAAGGTTCACTTAGCTGCACTTTCAGCCTACACTACGTCCCAGCAGAACGTGTCTTGGTGGAAGATCCCAGTGATTGAAGCTTTTATGGAAGGGGTTAAAAGAATGTATCCTCCCATTTCCAACCTGGCTCCTGGATGGGACCTAAATGTGGCGTTAACCAGAATGATGGGGTCTCCCTTTGAACCTATGCACAAAGCAAGCCTAAAAGCACTCACTTACAAGACAGCCTTCCTAGTGGCAGTCACTTCCATACGAAGAGTTAGTGAACTACAAGCCCTTTCTATTCTAGACCCTTTTGTCACAATTCACAGAGATAAGGTAGTTCTGCGCACTCACCCAAGGTTTGCGCCTAAATTAATTTCAAAGTTCCATGTGAACCAGTCTATAGAACTGCTTACTTTCTTCCAGAACCCTACCAACGTGGCAGAAAGAAGTCCTCGACAACCTTGGTGGTGAGAGAGGAAAACTTAAACAGATCGTGTTGGTCCGGTGTAGGAGCTTGCGTTGCCGATTGGGATGTATTAGTGGGCAGGCTGGCTTTTTTTTGTATCCTAGTTTGAAGGAGTTCAATTTTATAAGAGAGCTTTTTAGATATTAGTGCACCATGTGAACTCTTTTGTGCAAGTTACCGCAGGTGCAGTAGGGGATTCAAACTCTCTGAGGATACTGAATTTGTTTTTTTGTATTGGATTTAGCTTTTGTGATGCAGTCGTCGTACGAGTCGATTTTAGCTTGGAGGATTGCTGTTTTGTAGGTGGATGAGGCTGTTAGGAAATTATCTTTGTTAGGTGTTGACGGTATGTTTTTCCACAACGTTTCCGCCGCTCGTTTGTTCTTGAGCAAGGTTCTGAGGTGCAGGGTAAACCAAGTATTCATGTGCGAGTGAGTTTTGGCTTTTTGGATTTTTAATAGTGCTTTCTTGTTGGTGTTGAGAATGATGATGATGTACAGGTTAACTAAGGAGGTTGGGTCATAATTTAAGGTGTTGGGATTAATGATAGGTTGAAATAGCTGGAGTAATTTTGTGCTGTTATATTACGTGTGTTTCTGGAGAGTTTAGGAGGCGCTATGGGCCTGTCGATGTTGGATTGATTGCTATCCTTTAAGGTGAAGAGAATAATATGATGTTCGGAAAGGTGCCTGGCTGGTTGGAGAGAATGTTGGTCTCGCAATTGATATCGTGATCCACTCTAGTAGTCTGCCTTTGTCATGGGTAGGTTGGGAGATACGTTGTGTAATGTGTCCCGCAAATGATTCATGGGCTTGAACTTTACTTTGCTGTGTTACCTAAATGGTTGGATCGAATAGAGGCCAAGCTTTTGAGAAGAATCCTGGAAATTCCTAATTGTGTCCCTATCTCAGCTATTAGATTTGAGTTGGGGTTAACTTCTTTAAGAGCTCGAGTAAAATGGAACTGCCTGCAATTGTACTTAAAACTGCTGTTTAGGTAAAGCTATGTTCTTGAACCTCAGTGGGTCCAGAGTACATTTTTTGTCTGATCTTCGTACATTTGGTAACCTAATCCTGGAAGAGCTGAATGTGGACACTGAGTTCATTATTGGTAACCTTGCTAAGGTCAATAATCGTTTGTACGACTTGCACTGGTTTGAGACTGTTGAAAAATTCTATAGCTACCCATCCATGAGCCATCTCGGGCATGAATACAAAAAGGGAGGGACAGTTCCTCTGTATTTAATTTTATCCCCTTACGTTTTTCATAGAGCAATAGTTTTACTTTTTCGATGGAACCTCCTTCCTACTCATGAGATGCTAGAAAGGCGTGGGAAAATTGAAATGGATGAACACCTATGTAAAAATCATAAGAATATAGAAAAAACAAAACCTTTAATTCTAGTCTGCCCGGCTCCAAATGTCCAGCGAATGAGTTATCTAGGAAAGTTGTTCCTTTCAACAAATTGGATAAATACTGATTCCTTGTGGCAGAGATGCTTAAACTCATCAAATGTGGCCGTCATGTTAGCATTTGCATGTTTTTTTAAAATCGATTTCTTTATTATTCAAAATGTGTTTTTTAAACTGATTCCTCTATAATTTATAATTAGTTCAAGGATCCTTCTTTTTTTTATTTTTCATGTATTATTGTTATTGTTTTTGTTGTATTTCTGCCTGTTTTTTTTTTAGTTTTATGAATTTAGATTAATTTTATGATGTTGAAAAGGTTTTTTTAAACTATATACAATAAAAACAATTAAAAAATTAATTATACCTCCTCCTACCTCATGCCCAAGGTAGACCACTTTACTCGGACCAATTTGTCATTACTAGCCTTGATGGTCAGATGGGCCTGTTGCAGAGCCTGCAAAACATATCCTGGGTGGTGAAGATGCTCTTCCCAAGGCTGAACACTGCAATGTCATCCAAGTATGCGATGTAGAAGTCCTCTAACTCTTTCAGAACTTGATTCACCATCCTTTGGAATGTAGCCGGTGCATTCCTAAGTCCAAAAGGCATAACCTTAAACTGGTATAAGCCCCGTGGGGTGGAGAATGTAGTTTTCTCCTTGGCATGGTTTGTCAGAGCTATTTGGATCTGATGCAATTCTTAGATCAAAGTCTTGTCCAAAGTTAGAGAGTCTTCGAAAAGTCACTGGTAGGGTCACAAGCTGTTAAGCCTGTGAGAAGAGAGTTGGAATCAACTTGTAAAAGGTAAGCCAATGCAATTCCCAAGTGAGAAAAGCACGGCAACAGGCGGTGAGGTAAGTACCCCAAGCCTAAACAGTACCTCTGGTTAGAAGAAGAGTGGTCCAGCTGGAGTCTGTCTTGCTACAGCGGTGCAGACCCTTGTTCCTGAGCCTCAGTCATGGGGACAAGAGGGAGGACGTCTGGAGGCCTCCTGCAGCGGTACTTGGGAGGTCGTCGGCAGCTACGGGCTATTTTCGGTTCAGCGGCACTTCGAGGTTTCAGCGCTTAGCAAACAGCACTGATGCGGTTCACGGATACTGGTTGGAGTTCCTTCACTCCTTCAGTCCTGCACTCTGGTGAGGGAGTTCCTGCTTCTGGAGTGTCCTGAGTAGACTCCTGAAGCTTCTATCTGTATTTGTTACCGTTTCAGTCGTTTCACTCGACTACAGACACTCATTCCCTGGCATTGGGTTTCCGAAGCAACGGGGAGGCACAGCAAGTCGGGGATGGTGGTCCAGTGGTTTTCGTCTCGGGGGTTAGTTGGTCCCACTAACGTTAATGTTAAAGGACATTTGTACCGCGCACTATCACCACCGGAGTGGTCCCCTGGCGCTCTGGCCGCTCTGACAGAGAAGGGGAGGTTGAGTTAGTGGGAGGTAGCAGGAAAAGTGCAAGAGAGCAGTGATGTGCTGTTGGCGGCCTCAGCCCGGTGGGTCCATTGGCTTGGCCTGGGGTGTTTGCGGCTGGTAGTCGTCTTGTACTGTTGTGCAAGACTGTGTTTTTGTTTTGTTGTTGCAATGTAGTGAAGTTTGTGCGGTTTGTTGTGCTGTAGGTTTTGGTTGTTTGGTTTGGAGTTTGAGAGGTGTATGCAGAAAGGGAAATTGTTAGTAGGGTTGGTTAGTTTGCGTCTCTATCCTGAATTGGAGCGCTCGGCTTGCGTAGTCTCCCCTGTTGCGGCTCTGTCCTGATCTGGGTCTGACTGGCATGCAGGTTCCATACTCCTCTAGCCCCCGCCTCTAATATGCTCTCTGATAGTTCCCCTTATCCTCCATTTAGACTCTAGTGGGCTTGCCAATGACAAACCTCTCAGGTAGTGGGGGAGATTGCCAGTGTCTCGGTAATTCCACACCAATGTGGTACCTGGCGGTAATTAAATTAAGGGTGGGCGAAGGTGTTGGTGGGGTTGTCTGTGTTAGTTGACTCAGTCTCTGTGCGTGCCGCGTGTGTTCCTGTCTATCCAATGTCACCCGTCCAGCTACCGTGGGCTTTGCTCTCCCCGGTCAGGGGTGTCCATGTCTTTTCGGTTTAGTTGTCCTTTTTACCAGTTTAGTTTTCCAGGTTTAGTCTGTGGTGTTGTAGAGCCAGGTTTTTTGCGATTTCCTGAATTTTAGGTGATCTTCAGTGTTTATTTCCTTTGGGATGCTGTTCCAGGTTTTTGCGGCTAAGTGGTAGAAGGAGGTGCCTCCAAGTTTTTTCTTGAGGTATGGTTTGAGTTGCAGGCGGATTTCGTTGCTCGATCGGAGGGGTCTTGTTGGTTTGTAGACTGTTATTTTCTTTTGTAGGAATTCTGCTCCTTGTCCGCCGATTGCCCTGTGCGTTATGCACATTGTTTTGAAGGTGATGCAATGTTTTACTGGGAGCCAGTGTAGTGTTTTTAGGGCTGGAGTGATGTGGTCTCTTCTGGATAGTTTGAGGAGTAGTCTTGCTGCTGCATTTTGGATCCGTTGCAGTTTCTTCAGGAGGTATTCTGGTATTCCGAGGTAGAGGCTGTTTGCATAGTCAATTTTTGACATGGTTAGGGCGACGATAGTGAGTGTTTTGTGCGTAAAGGAGAGGAAAGGTAGAATTCTTCTTGCCCTGTGGAGGAGAAAAAAGCATTTCTTCGCTGTTGCATTTATTTGTGGTTCCAGGGTTAGGGTGGTGTCCATTAGGACTCCCAGATTTTTTACTACCTTCGATGGTGTCGGTGTGTTTCCCATTTCCATAGGCCATGGGATGGTGGTTTCGTTCTCTTGGTCTTTGGATACGATCATGATTTCTGTCTTTCCTGGGTTGTTTTTCAGGTTGTTGGCATCCATCCAGTTGAAGACTTCTTTTAGACAGTTGATTAGGGTTGAATGGTCGGCATCGGTGTCTTTGATTTTGTAGATGATCTGAGTGTCGTCTGCCTGCGTAGTTGTAACATGTAATGTTGTATTTTTTGAAGATTCTGATGACCGGAGTCTGATAGATGTTGAAATATAGTGGAGATAGTGAGGATCCTTGTGGCACTCCACAGTCGTTAACTCGTGGAGTGGATTTGAAAGGTTTGATCCATACGGTTTCTGTTCTGTCTGCTAGGAATGATTTGGTCCAGCGTAGTGCTGTGTCTGTTGTGCCTATGTATTATAGTCTTTTGGTCAGGGTTTCGTGGCTAACTGTGTCAAAGGCTGCGGAGAGGTCGAGCAGAATATGGACTGAGGTAGTGTTTGAGTCTGCGTTAGTTTTGAGGTCGTCCCAGATGGATAGTAGTGCTGTTTCCGTTCCTCTCGCTGGTCTGAAACCGATTTGAGCTTGGTCCTGTAGATGGTGTTTTTCTACGTGTTCTTGGGTTAGTTTATATATGTAGGTTTCTAGAAGTTTTGCAGGGTAGGGGATGTTCGAGATCGGCCTGTAGTTGGAAAGGTCGTCTACGTCCCCACTTGTGTTTTTCAAGAGTGGCTTGATGTATGCTGATTTGAAGATCTTCGATACAGTCCCTGTTGATAGTGATAGATTTAGAAGGTTTCTGTAGTGTTCTGCTGGCGATCCTTGCGCGAGGATTGATTTGTAGATCTCTGGGGGACAGGGGTCCACGGGTCCATGGGTCCATGGGTGATCCCGCTTTCTTGCTTCGTTTTACCAGCATTGCGAATGCCTCTGCTGATATTTCAGGAAAGCTTTGGAGTTTGTGCTGTGGTTCTGTGTTAGGTTCGTTGGGTTGTATGTTGTGGTTGGTTGGTCGCTTTTGTATGGTTTGTCGGATGTCATTGATTTTTTTTTTTTTTAGTGGTCCGCCATGTCGTTGCATAGTTTTTCTGAGGGGGTTGGGGTGTTATTGCAGCCTGGTGGGTTTCTCATTTCTTCAATGATGCTAAATATTTCTTTTTGTGTGTTGGTGGCATTGTTGATTCTGTCATTGTAATGTCTTCTTTTTGCCTTTTGAATTTCTTTCTTGTATGCGCAGATTTGTTTCTGGTACAGTGTTTATTCCCTGGGTTGTATTCTTTCCTCCATTCCAATTCCATCTTTGTTTTCCTTTTTCATGGCGTTTAATAGTGGGGTGAACCATTTTGCCATTGCTCTTTTCTTTGTTGGGGTGAACGGTTTTTCTGGGGCGATCTTGTCTTTTGTATCTGCAATTCATTTGTGCAGTATCTCTGCTTTCCCTTCTAGGTCAGCTAGCTCCAGTTCTGTGGTTGAGGGTTTCGTTAATTCCAGTTGTTCGAATAGGTTGCTTTCTATGACGTGTTTCCAGTTTCTTTTGGTGGTGGTTGTGAGTTTCGGATGTTGGATGTTGGATGTAGGCTTGGGTAGGCAGAGTGATCACGAATGGGATGATGAGAGGATCGCTCCACAGTATTTGTAATGGAGGTGCCGTGGGGATGAGTTTTTCTTTGGCGAAAATTGCGTCTAGGGTGTGTCCTGTTGAGTGCGTTGCTCCTTTGACTAGTTGTCGTAGTTTCATGGTGTTGTTCTATTAATGAGTTTTGGGAGTTGGCGTGGCTGTCTTCAAACCAGATGTTGAAGTCCCCCAGGATGATTAGGTGTTTGTGGTTGATGGCTAAGTTGGTGATGGCTTCTATGAAGTTATCGACGAATGTTGCATCATATGTCGGCGGTTTGTATACCAGGATGAATGTGATGTTGGTTTTTGGGCTCGCTGTTAGGTGTGTTACCATGGTTTCGCAGTTGAGGATGTTGAGTGGTTCGTCAGTTTTTATTTTCAGGTGTTCTTTGAATGCTATAGCGATGCCTCCTCTCTTTTGTTTCTGTTTATTTGTAGGCATTTGAAGTCGGTCGGAAGGCAGCTTTGGAGTGTGATTTTGTAGTTGTCGTCCAGCCTTGTTTTTGTGATGAACAGGATGTCAGTGCCGTTGTCGTCGAGTAGGTCAAAGATCTCTGTTGAGTGTTTTGACATGGATCTTGCGTTTATTAGATTGCAGTGAAGTTTGGAGGTGTTGTTTGGTTTGGGCTTTGTTGAGATCGTCTTCTGCTCGGTGTTGAGGTTTCCTTCCTGGTCGGTCACTTGTTGGGCTGTGGGATTCGGGGTGTCAGCGTCTTCGAAGAGTTCTTCTAGGTTTTGTCTTGGGTTTTTTGTGTTTTCATCTGGTTCGTCTTCCGGGAGTTGTGGTTGTTGATCATCGGAAGTTCCTCTTGCTTTGGTGATGTAGGGGGTTATTGCGTCGGTCGTCTGTTGTTCATCCTTCTACTTGCTTGTGTTAGGTTGTTTCTTCTGATGTTGCTGCTTCTAATGTTGGGTTGGCTTGCCGTGGTGGCCAGTTGTCTGCGAGATATGGAGTTAGGTAGAGGGATTTTTCTCTTCTCTCAGAGTTACTTCGGTTTGTGTTCCTGTCTGCGGAGGTCCATTCTATGGTTGTTGTTCTAAGTTGCTGTTCTGGAGTGTTTGTTCTTTCATCGCTTCGTCTTTTCCTTGGGATGGGTCGTTTGCGTGGCATTGTTAGATTGAAAGTTGTGTAGTCTTTGCTTGGTGACGTCTAGTTGGTCCGGCTTTGGTTTTGTTGTCTTGTGGTGTAGTGGCAGGTGAGGGGGTGTCCGCTACTAGTTTGGGCTCCGTCTGTCGGTGGTGTTCCGGCTGGAGTTGGCGACTCGTGCAGTCGCTGTCTTGGGGGAAGAGGAGTGGTAAGGTTTATTAAGTTCGGTGTTATTGGTGGCTCTCTTTACTGTCCATCTCCCTGAGCGCGGTTCACTGTGGTGAGCAGGCTGTGTGGGTTGGCAAGGGTATCTGCTGGTTGGAGGGTGGCTTGGACGAGCGCAGCTTGGACTTTCCCCTTGTGAAGTCGTTCCGTCTGAAGCTTCTCTGTTGAGGGTAAATAGGAGTTCAGCACAGCGGCAGGGTTTCACCTGGCAATTCAAAGGTTCAGGAGGTTGCAGCAAGCTTTGTTACGGTTTCTTAGTCAGGTGTTTCTCCCAGTGGTCGACTCTGCCTGTAGTCCCAAAACACTCGCCTTTTAAGCTGTTTTTTTTTTATTCATGCACAGCCTAAGCTGTCAATCATGGATAGCCAGCCAGCCAATCAGGACTAGTTGCATTGAGGCATTCCTAGAGACAGGGGAGTTTTGGGACCCTCCCTCACATCCTGTCCTTCCAGACACACCAGAGCTAGGGACGGGCTTCAGCGCTGAAGCCTGCCAAAGGCAAAACAAACAATAGGCTCAAATCTGTCTCAACACACAGAGTAAAACCCATGAAAGACCTCACAAACAGAAAATGGCAAAAAAAGAAGACAGTGGCCATTTGACAAAATAGTCACACATGGGTGCTGTACTGCAGCTGAGTGTTCAGCCTGCAGTAGGAAAGCACAATGGTCGGAAAAGGTAAAACACTGCCACCAGCCATTTAAAGTAGCGAGGGTAACATAAAAATGGGACCTTACAAAGTCTGATAAGGGGCTACTAGGTAACCCCCCAGCACCCCATATAAGATGGTGTGTGCTGGATCTACTAAGCGAAAAGGTCAATAAAGTCAATTTCACTTTACTATTCTTGGGAACCGTAGTTCACACAAGAAAAGGTATTTAAACCTTCTGAGAAATTTGAAGGAATGTCTCGG
Organism: Ambystoma mexicanum; assembly: GCF_040938575.1. Taxonomy (NCBI): domain Eukaryota; kingdom Metazoa; phylum Chordata; class Amphibia; order Caudata; family Ambystomatidae; genus Ambystoma; species Ambystoma mexicanum. Next base: position 183,895,276 of record NC_090931.1, on the reverse strand, counting down.
ACACTGCACTGAGGGTGCTGTGTGTCACCATACAAAAAGCAGATGCCTATGGAGTTTGTCAGACTCCAAAAACAGTGAAAACACAAAATCCAAATCAGGTAAAAACCCATGAGTGAGAAAAAGGTCTCAATCACTCCAGTGTTAACAATAAAAGGTTCCAAGTCCAGCAAAAGAGCTGGAGGTCTCTAAAGTTGAAGGGATATAGCACAGAAATGAGAATTCTCCCTAAAATGGAGAAAAACAAAAAAAATACATGGGCCTTTTGCCAGAGGTAATACTTAAGACTTGGCATCACACACGCTTCGAGGTGTCTCAAAAAAAATAATTAATCCTGAAATGGCTCCTGATACGTACAAGCAGAATCTGCTCCTCCCTCAAGTAGCCTTTTCACAGAGTTCTTTTTTTCAAGTGTATTTTCCTTGAGTTTGCTGTGCTTTGTTAGTAAGATGTGGTCCTTGATTTGTTTTCACCAAGGATTATTTTCTGGACTTGATGATGTTAGTGAGTTGGGCACCCGTCCAAACCCCATACGGCCAACCTCTTGTTAGCTTCTTGCTATTTTCTTTTATCCATTTGCTACTTATCCCAAACTATGTTACCCTAAGCCTTCACTCTTAAACCCTTAAAGGAAAATGTTACTCCAGAAAACGCATTCAATGACTCTGCTATTGAGAAAAAGTACAATTTAAGTATTGAGTGATGCCCTTCATACACGTATATGTAAAACACGTGTGTTCTAAGATGTACCCAGTCACTAGCACTCTGTTCCAGTGTTACATATATAGAATTCAGTCAATGCTTTGATATCCGCCACCCCATTAACCAAAATGCTTTATTAACGGGCACCTCCTTTGCTGGTAATAGTAATGGCTGCTGTTAAGAAAATGCCAGATACGTTTCTGAGCCAGATAAGAGTAAACAGGCATTGAAGCTTGGTTATCTGTCCATTTTGCTTTGCTATCCAGCTTGGACAATCGACATTCAGTTAACCAGAATTTTTTATTCTCTGGTACCTTTGGGTTTCCATTGGTGCAAGATAATCAAACTTTCCCTGAACTTCTAGATGTATTTGGTTGCTTTTGCTTTGAAACTGTAGCGTGCCAAACTTGTTTGCTTTAAAATGCAGGGTTTAGTTGCTTGTTGTCACATTAGGTGAGTCAACATAACAGATTTTCTAGTAAATGTTTTCTCAAAGTGATTACGAAAGTGAATTATTCACAGGGTTTCATTTTGCTGCAATATGTCATTGGGATGAGGCAGAGTCCAAGCTTGCTGAGCAGAGCTTCTGTAGTGCTGTTCTTTTTATGGAGTTGGTTGTGAGCTTCAGGTCATTGAGAAGCATCATCACTTCACACTCTTGTTGATGCCAATGTAAAAAATCAATGACATTGTGTTGCTTATTTCTTTCTCCTTTGCAGGAGGACTGCGAGGTGGAAAATGTGTGGGGAATGGGTGGATTGAGCATCCTAACATCTGTGCCTATAACTCCCAGGGTGGTCTGCTTCCTGTGTGCCAGCAGTGGAAATGTGGAGGTAAGATTTCTTAGCATCATGTTCACAAACACATTTCAGATACGGGTGGCTTATTTAACAATCACTTATAGGAAGACATTTTTCACTAGCATATGGAACCATTTTTGCTGCAAGAAAATCATTTGTAAAGGAAAATGTGATGCAAGATTTTCATTGCTTATTTATAAGTTCACATAGTGCTTATGCCTTAGCCTGGTGTGCTGTACTTCTCCTTAGGCTTGGCTCTGCCACAGAATTATGTAAACTACCTCTTCGACTTCAGAACTAGTTTTGAGAATCAAAGTCAAATACTGACCTCTTTTTTTTCTCCAAGCTTTAGTTGCTCTTTTCAAAATATGCGAAGTCTGATAACTGACAGCTCCATTCCTTCCCTTAACCTCTTCACAGTGCAATCCAAATGCACCCTTGTAAACACGTCAACGAGGTTCTCTGGAGCATTTCTCACATTCTGATTTTAAAGGTGCATCCACATCTAAAGAATTACAAGTTACCAAATGCATTGGAAAATATTGATTGCCTTAATTTTGAAAGAGGGGGACATTTTTCTTACCGAAGATTTTGATAATTGTTGAATTTCCATATTCTTTCATACAGTGCATGCATACTTACCAGTTATATCCAAGCAAGGTAGATGTTTAAGCCTAAAGGTCACAATTAACTTATTTAAAATAAACAAACTCATTGTATTGCACACAGAAACAGAAGAGGATTTTAAAAAATACTCTAAAAAGTAATTGTTTTTTATGTTATGCTATATTATTTGGATTTGTACCGCACTCTGCTGCCATTTGCATGGTCTCTAGATGCTCTGGAGGATCTGGAAGAGAGTGGGTGCATTTGGTTACTTGGGAGGAGAGGCATAGCACGAATTCAGTGCTTTGTGTTGAGGTTGCAGATTTCAAGTACCCTGACCTAGGTGAAAAGTCATAGGAGACATTGAAGGCTTTGTGTCCAGGGGGCACCTCCTGCTTATAGTGGGGTGTATGTTGGCCAGGGGCTGAGTGTGTTTGTTGTAGTTAGAGGTGTACGTTTGTGATGTGTAAAACGAAGGGAGAGTTTTGTTTTAAAGCTGTGTATATGTGTTTTCATAGACTTCTTTTTTAAAGTCTGCATTTTGTTTGTACACTTTTAGTCGAATTCAACCAATAACATATACACATAGATGATTGTGTATGTGGGTGTAGGCGAGTGGAATGTGGGGGTATGAAGGGGTGGTGGTGTAGACTAGATTATATGGTATGAACCCCACCCATTAATAAAACAAAACCTGGTTGAATTTGAGTCGACCAAAAGTGCACAAACAAAATGTAGTCTTTTGAATAGAAGGCTGTGAAAACACGTAGAACCGTGTGAGAGTTGCTGGTTTGAGTTTCTGTGTGGTGACTGAGGTGGAGAGAAATTGACGGTCGGTCAAAAGGTAGAGGAGCGAATCTTCTACTGAGCCATAACGTAAATGGATGGAGTAAAAGCCTTGCATAAGGCTTTTACGCCATGGATTCACATCACTGCTCATTTCCGTCCATTTTCATGGTGGAGAAAAGATACAGAACGCAACTTGTGTTGCCGCCGCCTCCCTTCCTCTCCACCATATGAATGCTCCAGAATTTGTGCCGGCATGCATTTTCATGCCGGCGCAAATATTGGGGATCCCTATGGGGTCCCCTGACTTTATGCGCCAACAAAAAATAGGCAGACCCTGCAGGGATCCATTGTAAATGCCACCTACCTTGCATACATGGCAGGCAACGTTTACTTCATTTACATGTCGGAGTACAAAAGTGCACAACAAACGTACACGCTTGCTCGCCACTTTTTGCCCTGCACTTATGCACTCTGCCATGGAAATGATTAAAAATCAATGGGGGGGACCGCCTACGTGTATGTCTACATGGAACGGGTTCCCACCGGCGAATTACGGGAAACTAAATAATGAGCCCAAAAGAGTGCTCTTGGGGTTTCTGTGGTTCTTCCAAATTATTGGTTTAGCTGTCTGTTGTGTTATGGTGAGAGGAGTTTTGTTTTAGTGGTTGATACATAAAGATGTCCTGTGTTGAGGCTTAGATATTCCGGGATACAGGAAAGGCATTCTCTTATGGGATTCTTGATGCCTTGATGTGATGTCTTTGAGTCGTTATAGGTTCCTCAGTGTCATTTGTTGTGTTCTAGGCAGGCGGTCATGAGCCAGTATATTGTTCCCTTATACCAGTGCAAGAAAGTGTAACTATTGAGGAGTGTTGTTTTCTCTGCTGGATGGGTGTAGGTTAAACTTTGTTAAACATTCTCTATTAGTGAGGATGAACAGTATTCTCATGATTTTAGAGTTCTTACCAAAACAGCCAAGTTTCCATCTGTTGTGAAATTTTAGCAAGTTGTGTTTCTTACTCAGTTCAGAAGACATTGCATTCCACACTAAAAATAAAATGCTCACATGAGACTTCTGGCTGTTGAAAGTTACCTTAAGCTCAGGAAACGAAAGCATTACTCATATTTGAACACTTGATTAGTTGGGATGACATCACTGCTTTAATGAGAGATTTTGAATGTATGGTTAATCACAAAAGAAAACATTTAGTAACAGGCGCAACACCTTTGCCATGCAGGCAGGAACTGCTGTGATGATTAGCACTAAGGGATATCTGTCAAGGCCATGACTTTTCAATATTAGATATAAGATGGACTCTGTGGTTTTTTCTTTCTTCCGTCCAAGGTTGCTTATAAAGGAGACAAATTGAGAAAGTTCATTTGTCAAATATTTCTGATGATCTTCTTCAGTGCGCAGCCTTAGAGCATCTCCCATTGAATTCTCAGAAAATTCCATGTGTGTTTTGTATGGTAGATTCCTTCAGTGGTTGTCCATAACAGCTTTACTAAGTGAATCTATTTTCTCTTCTGGTCTTTACAGATACACCCAAGGACATAAATACTGTCTTCTGTCAGGGTCTTTTCCATCATCTCTTGTTTGGAATACCCCTGAAAACTACTGACACCTGTCAACTGTTCTAGTTTACTTGCTCACTCTGCTGTCTCTTGATTGTAGAGGGTAGCACATGAAAACTCTTCAACTGCCTTTATTGGTTTGTGTGTTGCCCCCAAAATGAATAAGGGAAGGTTCAACTTCACACAAGTAAATATTTTAGTGTACACCATGCTGTGATCCTGTTTTGAGATATGCAGGTCAGCAGATTAAGCCTTCTCAAATGTGTTCATCCTAATCAAACATGGCTTTTACTCATGCTTGATTCTAGTAATGCTTTGGCTGTCCTTATCCTCCTAGTATTTGTTGCTTGACTATTTAGGAACAGAGCAGGATGGACAAGTGGGTAAGTACAAGCTCTTCAGCAGGATTTTCTGTTTTGCTACATATCTCCCATTGTAATGGGGCATCACCAAATAGTTAATGAGATGTCATTTTTTGAAGTCCCTTATTTTTTTACCCAAGCGCCTATAGTTTGGGTCCTAATGACTTCAATGTCTCACAAATCTGTGCAGACGCAGGGTCATATTTGTACCCCAGTGGCTCATGCTTGATCTGCCATTTGTTAATTTGGTGCCAATAGCCATGGCTTTTTCAAAGTCTTTCAACATTCAGACTATATCTTTCTTACGGTTGCATTTCGGCAGCGTGCCCACAGACTGTCTTCTTTGAGGTAATCTTTGTGTTTTCTTTCAGATTCCTTCCAGAACCTTTGGTGTCATGGAGAAAACTCCCCACAAGTTTTGTAGCATTTGCTCACAGAAGATGACGATTTCTGACCAGCTTCAGGATGCATGCACAGTTAAATGGCTTTGATGCTTGTAATGCTTTTAACACCAAATCTCTCAGGTATAGGCACGCTATCTGCATGGCCGAAATGGTTAGCAGAGCAAAGGGGACATTGCATTTTTTTCCCACAGATGAACATCTTAAATCCAACATAGCCATTAGAGTTCCCAATGTGGCCACGTAGGCAGGATTCCACATATTAAATCTAAGGAATGATTGGACTTTGAAATGCAAGCTGGGAATCTTTTGTCCATAAGAAGTTGAAACGACACCTGCCAGTCTCAGAAAGTGACGAATCTACTGCCAAAAGTGTTTACTAACAAAAACAGTCACCCTGAAGCAAAACTATTCCTCTGCCAGTGGTTGTTTCAGCTGCTAGAGGCAACTCTTACTGCACCAATTCCTGCTTCTAGACAATACAGGATAATATGTCCAATATACCCAAACAGAAGGAATTTTCAACATCTTGATCTACGACAGCACTGAACAGTATCTGATACTGAGCACCCACTTGACGCCGGCTTGACAAAAGTATTAGCCTGTCTTCTTTTATGTCGGAGGAGGCAATACCTATAAAGTAGTTTGTTGTGGTACATTCTGCTACTTCTTTGGGGTCTATAGGTACCCTCATTTGGGTAGATGTTGCTCTATACTGTTGCCACTCTGGTTAAATTGAGAGTCTGACCACATGCTTCGATGCAAAAAGATTTAGAGGATTACTGACAATCTTGGGGTGGACCTTCACTTATATGTTGTGTTAAATTTCCTCAACTATTGTTTGGAACCCTCCAAAGAAATGTTCTAGACTGGAAGAGAATTGTGATGCCTCCCCTACTGGCCCTGTCTTTGAGGGATCATGGAACATCTGTAATTGTGATCGGGACCATTGTCAGGTCCTGATACTTTCATCTCTTTTTTTTGGCCCATGCATCGCCAGTTGTGAACATCAGAAGACTTGTATAACTGAGATAGTGTTAGATTATGAAATTTGGACATCCTGTTGCGGAGTGAAAATAACTTTTTGAAACATCTGCTATCGATATCTGAGAGTGCACCAAATGTGCATCTTAAGATGAAATTGGGGCTTACAGGGATCAGCTATATTTCCATCATAGACCAATTTTTACATTGGATGAGTTTGGTCTTTAGTAAAGTTAGGTGTGTATGGGGGGGGCCTCCATTGTGGCCTTGGATATGTTATGTGAAGCTAATGTTAGCTGCCCATGGCATTCATCACTTCGGTAAATACCCTGTAGATCTTGGACCCCAATCTGTCAAAATGGTAAAAGCTGCCTATTCTACTTGCCTTCTGAAAGATTTGATGTAAAAATGCTCAGATGGTTCCCTTTCTAGTGCCTACTTAGAAGTGAAGTTATCTTTGTGGCAAAACCTTACTTGTACGTGATTGTGCCATTCTTTAACAAACAGATATACCTCAAGTTCTGGCTGCACGACTTCGCTTTGCCAGCTAAATGTTGCACTGGCGAGTGGGGAATGTCAACAAATGTGCCTTCTGTGTGGACAAGAAGGAAGATACAATTCCCATCCTGTCTGTGTGCACTCGCTGTTTTTCCTTCAGAAAATAATGGCTTTCACCTATCCTAAGGTAACTTTATACTAGGTCTTTCAAAGAGGTGCATATGTATGTAAATGAACAGGAGGATATGTAGTGTTTGCAGTACCAAGTTAAAACAGCTGAGCCTGATCAACGAGAAAGGAGGTCATCAAGTTGTGACTGAAGCACTGCATAGGGCTATTCACCATATTCTAAGTTCTCATATCAATCTAGTCGTACAACCAAAAACAGATGTGCCTGGGGAAGCTTTGCACTTTAATTATAGATGAGTGGCATTGAGTGATTATCTTCTTTATGAATTATTAACTCTTGTAGAGTCTTTATCTGTAATTGTGTGAACAGGGAGTTGGATTATTTTATTGCAATGTTTCTATGAATGTATTGTTGTTTTTATTCCATCGAGGACAAACCATACGATGAGTATCATCTGGGTTAAGCCTCTTTTATTTCGAGCAATCCCATTCATATTTGCATTAGCAGCAAGGTTTCTGGTATCTATATTTATGAAGGGCAATTTTTGTGAATTGTTTCATTGTATTGTATTATGCATTATTTTGTAGGCAGTTTCCCAAAATAAACCGATTTTGTTAATAACTGCAACTACCTCTAAATCAATGCCTGAGAAAACGTTTCTATAGTGGCCAAATGCCTCAGTTGCATCAAGTAGGGATGAATATTAACTAGCTATTTACACATGTCCTGCAACTTGTCCAATATCACCAGCACGCAAAGCTACTCTCTTAATTATCATGACATCTAACACTTCTTAAATCAGCCTCCAAACAATACTCTGCAATCTTCGATTTTCATCTCTGCATAGCAGTCATACATAAACATAACAGTGAATACAATTCGAAACACTTCCCTCACTGACACCTCTAGACAGCCATCCAAGTCAGTGTCATGTAAGGGCTTGATTGGGTTGTTTTTTATCCACCATTACTGTGTTTGCACAAAAACAACATTCTTTCCCTTTGTCTAGTGCAAAATATAGCTGCAAATCTGTTATAAGAGGACCACCCATGTCCCCATTTGGTCTCGCATACAATACAAGGTCCCTGTTTGCCTTATTTGTGGCAATCCACAAACAGGTTGTGCTGCATGGCTAATAAGCTGGCTGTACTAGGCAATTGGCAGCCACACCTCTAGGTTTACTATGCCAAAACTCAAAATAACCTAATATGCTGGCCTCTTCCTCTGAAAAGCACTGCCAAGTCTGTATGTGTGAATGTGTGCATTTCGAAAACAAGCAAAATACTCTTATATTGAATGTCACTTTAATGCAACCACATCTCCACCAATTATATAATATGAACTTCTTACATCATCCTTTCTGACATTGTTCTTTCCTGTATATAAATAAATAAAATTAATACAATAAATGAAGCCACAACCCTCCCATCCTGAATTCCCACTCAGCTTTCCTACCTGATATCAATGCCTAACCAAACGTTTCTCCCTCTAAAGTACTTTGTACAGTGTATTCCACAGTAGTACATAAAAACTAAGTAAACTAACAAATGAGTACATCAGCTACTTCTACCCAGAGTTCAAGGGTTTCTGAAAAAGTATATGGGACACTATGTAGGTCTCCTACTTGATGTCCTTTTCCCCCTTTAAACATGTGGGGGGCTGGCATACTGTAATTCTGAAGTGCTTTGGATGTAGCTGATCAGACTACTTAGAACTTGGCGAAGGGTATACTCTACAAAAAGACATGCCATTTTTCAAAACCGCCCAAGATATCACTGGGGAAACATCAGGTTGTCTCCTTAAGTCAGAAAATAGTATGTTTCTGAAAGAATGGCAAAAATACACCTAGGACCGAAAAGCTATATAGCCCTAGTGGTAAGGTTTTAGGGTAGTGTGAGATATCCTGTTGAGAGTCACAGCAAACAGAGGTGGACATTATTGGTACAGGGTTGAAATTGAAAGCTGGTATAATGCAAAAAATGGAAAAGAAGCTTGCTGCAAGAACGTGTGTGCAGGGACAAAACTAGATCATCTTCAGGATGTACTTGGAGGACTTTGGCTAACTAAAATGAAAAGTAAAACAGTTTTGGAAATTAATGGGCCCTGAAGCCTTATGTGATGGCTGATAATACATGTACCATCAAGACTATCAACAAGAAAAAGGTTCCAGAGCTTTTTTCCTGTTGTTGAGATTACTCTAACACTAATACGAGAAGGTATGATACTTAGGTCTTGACAGAAATGGTTACTGTGCCATCTGTGCATTTTACTGGATTGGCACACTGGGAATTCCAACACTTCAAACACATGATTTTACTAAACATGTATGGGCAGATTAAATTATGGTTTTCAGACACATTTGAGAAAAAGCGTGGGAAGGCAGGCACCAGATAACTAAGGTAACTTATTATGACACTGCTAGTAGCTCAAGGGCATGCTTCACATAACACAAACAGCAACATACAAATTCAATGGTAGAAAGCGCTACAAGGTGCAGCCTGATAGAACACACCGATTAAAGCTATTACACCAAGTGGACTCAGCACATCAGAATTGCAATCTCCAATCGTACGAGGGTGGCTCAGGATTACCAGCAGGACTTTTTGATGAGCTCTGGGTGTTTAACTACTAGTCAGCTCATGCTTTCAAAGTATTGGCATAGGAACAAAGAACACTTAGTTAACATTTTGCAGATGATATGCACAGCTTGGGTAGGTTGAGCAAAGCAAGGAGTGTTCTTGTTGAGAAAGATTTGTAATTTTGCTGCTTTCCCTCCATAGACTGGACACACTACTTATTGCTGTTGTGTGGAAACTTTCCTAACTTTTGGTGAGAAGTAAAGCATTTTCGAATGGATTGTGTCCTCCAACGTATTCCACATCTTTGACATGTAATGTCCACAGGTGTGCACTTGGGAATCTTTTTCAGCAGAGGGCGTCCTGCGTTGATGACGTCGGGTCGATGTCCCTCGAAGGCCTCCGTCGAGGGCGACGTCACCGGATGTTATAAATAGGACGCATGGCGCCTGTAGCCTCAGTTCCGTTTTTTCCATGAACGTGTTGCTTCGTGAAACTCGGCGTGCCTCGTGTGTTTCATCGTTGAGATGTCTTTTTCTTCGACCCCTCCGACTCCGCGGTCTGGCTTCAAGACCTGCCGAGACTGCAAGTCGAAAATGTCGATCACCGACCTGCATCGCATTTGTTTGTGGTGTTTGGGTGAGAGTCACGACACCGACGACTGTTCAAAATGCCAGTTGCCAAGGCTTTGCGGAAGGCTAGCTCCAGGTAGGTAGCATTTCTAAGCTCAGTAAGTCCCGTAAATCCAAGTCGAAATCCAAAGGGGTGTCCACCGACGACTCGAGGGGTGACTGTGTCGGGAGGAGGCCCGGGGTTCTCGGTCCCGGAGTGGTTCCCGCCATTATTCTTCCTCGTTGTGGCATTCGCAGAAGCGCCGTCACCGGTCGCCTTCCCCGTTCTCCTCGCAGGATGGAGCCGCGAGGAAAGTGGCATGCCCGACGAAGTACTCGACTCCGGAGGAATGGGCTGCCTTTAAGGAGCAAATGCAAGTGATATATCAATCGCAGGGCACGGGTCCGATCGCGCCTTCTAACAAAGCCGTCCACGATCGGTCTCGTACCGTGGTTCGCACGCCTTCGGGCTCGCGTCCGCAACGTGACTTGCCTCGGGAGCCTTCGAGGTCCCGTTCGGACAAGGTTTCGAAATGCCGCAAGAGATGTGCTTCTAGGTCTCGGTCCTTGTCCCCAGTGAGTCTGCAGCAACCTAATAAGGGCTCGAAGTTGGCGTTGACTCGGTCGGCGCCGTGTCTGCCCAACTCGGACATCAACGCTTTGCCGTCTTATCAACCCACAGCGCCGTCGGCACCAGTGTCGATGTTGACGCCGAAGCCTTCGGTGCTCACGGCGCCGAGGTTGTCAACGCTCTCGGCGTAGAAGCCTTCGCCGCCCTCGACACCTTAGGGGATTTTTGCCATTCGAGTACCCCATTGTGGTGTATGCTCCTAGGAAGGCTACAGCGAAGTAGGTGAGGCCAGTATTGGACTCCAGGACCTCTCCTGTCCCCAAGCCAGGGTTTCAACTCCCTCTGGATGACATATATGAAGAGGAAGAAAGGTCCAATTTTGAGGACCCTGGTGTACTGGATGTGGCTCCGATTTTTTCTGGAGACAGTTGGAGTTGAAGCAAACCCTTCATGATGCCAGTGGGTTGGACACTGCTGTCACGGTCAGTACTCATGATGCCCATTTGTACCCCCGCCCCCGACCCACAGTGGGAAGATTGTGCCAACAAGTAGCCAACGGAGGCCCCAAACTACTGAAGAGGACCACTTGGTCTCAGTCCTGGCGCCTTTGGCAACAGGCTCATCATTGTGGTTAGTGGAAATCTGCATCAAACATGGAGGACAGGAAGTCGGGGTCCTATTATTGAAATGGACTGTGCAGTCTAGTTTATTGGGTGTGGTTGAGCATTTGGGCGCGGCTGGCTATATAAACCACGCCCAAACCTGTATCCGTACTTCGCGTTGCTCTGCATCTCAGCCGCATAACGCACACCGTGTCCAGCTCCCGGCGCTCCACAAACTCCAATCCTGATCCGCCGCCGACCTGCATGAAGAAGAAAGCAAGACTATGTTTAACATCTCTGCTTACCTGAGAATCCTGTGGAAGTCCTGAACATTGCCTGGACTCTTTGATCATCCACTGTTCGTTGAGCCGCGTCCTGCAACACAAAACAGGTTAGCAACATTTGAAACCTACACTTAGCGCCAGAGCTTCCCGCCCCTGAACTCGCCTGCTATCTTCATCAGCTTCATTCCACCGCACTGTAGAGTTGATTCCGCAAGTCTTCTGAGTTTGCCTGACTCCGATCCCACCTGCGTAGACAAGAGGAAAATAACATGTAAGTCGGCACTCCTGCCACACAGTTAAGAAGCGTGAAAGAATACAAACGGACACGCATAGAGAGAACAGAGAGAGAAAAGGAGCAAGAGAGCAAGTGTGAAAAGAACGAGAGAGAAAAGGAGCAAGAGAGCAAGTTTGAAAGAATACATAGAAAGAACAGAGGGAGAAAAGAAGTAAGAGAACAAGTGTGAAACACACAGACAAAGGAATAGAAGAAGGAACAGTCACAAAGGCCGGAAAACAGAAGTAAGGACAATCTAAAGCAGTGAAGTGAGGACTACAAGGTTAGCCACAGCTGGTCTGGGCTAGGCCTACCGCTTCCTCAAGGGCCAGTGAAGTAATTAGGCCCTTCAGTCTTCGCCAGCAACTACGCCCCTGCATAGACAAGCAGGACGGAGAGTCCACCAAGCACACACCCAAGGTGAGAGTCACTCTAGAGGGAAAAGGCAATGTATTCCGGAGGGAGATGTGGGTCATACCCCAGAAGGACAAAACACCCTAATTCCTTTCACTTGTCGTAGGAGCTGCTGCCTTTCAACCCAAAGCCGACCGCCAGAGCAACCAGAAGCATAATCAGCAGGCGACCATGCCCAGCTCCGTCTGGCACCCGCGCAGAGACCAGGTAAGCGTAACAACTTCTCTGTAAGTGGAATTTGGTTGGCCTGAGCCTGGGTCTCATACTGAGTCTTCATACATGAGGCTCATGGCTAGGGTCTTGGAGTATCTGGGCTGGTCCAGTCCGCCTGAAGGCGTTGTGCAGTATGATCTAACGGACATCTTAGATCAAGGTCCGTCCTCTGACCCGGTGTTACCATTTCATCTCACCTTACAGAAAAGGGTGGCAGCTGCTTGGCAGTCACTGGAATCTCTTCTGGCTGTTAATAAATCTTTGACTAAAAAGTACTGCCCTTCCGTTAGCGACCCCAGCTAATTATCCACTCACACATCTGATAAAAACAGTCTTCGGCTGATTCCGGCGCTCCTCAATATGTCCATATAAAATAGATGCAGGTCAGCGAAACTAAAGTCTATTACCCCTAGACTGTAAGGGGAAGTGAATAAACGTATTCGAATGTTTAGACTTTAAAGGAATTTTCGCGCTCTACAGTTTAGCAGAAAAAATGTATATACTTCAAATGGTAGTTTCAAAAACTTTTTCAAAAATAAAGATGTGCCTGATGTTGGTTCTATAGTCTTAGCCTTGATTTTATTCCAAACAGGAAATGGTTGAAATTATAAATTGAAAACAAAGCAAACCCTGTTGCGTCACAGAATTTAAATATGCAAAAAAAGGCAAATTAGTTTACTGAATAGGTACTGTTGCTTTACAAGTTTGGTTTTAGTTCCAACCAATTAATTGCATCCCAGTTCAATGTAGTAGTTAAACATTGTTGCATCACAAAATTCAGTTGGTCTCAAAAAATGCAAGTTCAAATACCCAACACGTGTTTCACTGCCTGGTGTGTGGCGGATCTTCAGGGTTTTTTTTAGAAATTGAATTGAGAGTGGTTCAAAGAAAGAAGATCAGTTGAACTGATGGTATTTGTTTTTGTTCTACAATGGTGCTTGAGTAGCCCGTTTCTATTGACTGGTGTAGATGGATATGGTTATCACATTTTGGAATTAAGAGTGGCTGTTTGTAAGAATGACCCTAGGTATAAAGCATGGGAGTTTCCAATGGTAGCTGTTCAAAATTGATCTCCGGTTTGATTGCCGAGCATTCTTACTATGGACAGTCACCCCACTCCCGAGAGTTTGGTGGTTCAGGCAGCCACGGCCACCTCGAGGCAGACGGCGTACCCTACCATCCCTCCTGATAGGGACGACAAGCTCTTCGACGGTTGGGCTCGGAAGTTATTTTCTGCAGGGAGCATGGCATTAAAATCGGCCAACTCCACTTGTGCTTTAGCAAGGTTCTTACACACTTTGTGGAACTGTCTCTCTTTAGCGGCTGAGCATATTCCCGAGGGGGAAGAACGGGATGGCTTCCTGGATCTCGTGCAAGACGGCAAGGATGCTGTTAGGGAGAATTCTCATTCTATGGCTAATTTCCCTTACCTAGTGAGTCCCTCAGCAACTTTGCTGGATTTCTGGAGTTTATTTATTCCACCTGGTAAGAGTGTAAGCTTTTCCCCCACTCTTACCTGTGTTTTGTTATGTGTATTTCAACTGTTTTTGTTATTGTGGACTCTGGAGTACACCACTTCAGTAGCCCCACTCTTTGTGTGTTAAACAGCACCTTCAGTGCAGTGACACAGGGTTGTCTCTTAGACTTCACACCAACTCCTTTTTCTGGGGCTGACTACTGTCCCCCAGAAAAGGGTAAAGTTGCCATTAACTTTACATAGTCACTTTTACCATGGATCCAGTACACCCCATCTTATATGGAGTATTGGAAAGGGTTAATTCCTAGCCCTTTTTATCTGTTCCTCTTGGAGCATTTTTATGCTCCCTTAACATTAAGACTTGGCTGGTGGCAGTGGTATCTACCCTAATTTTCCTACACATAACGTGGTAACGTTTTAGGCTATTTTAGTAGCCTCGAACTTTAAACTCGCTTGCCCAAACACTTTATATTTCGGCTCTGGTTGGGTTTAATCCCCATTTCTTTTTGTTAACATCCTTCTTGGGTCGGTCTTTGCGCGGCAAACCAGGTTTGCCTCCTTTGTTCGCCGACCTTTGGAGGGCTTCTGACCAGAAGCCCCTCCTTTGACATCTGGGTGTCTAGGAGGGCTGAATGTGAGGGAGGGGTGTAGTCACCCCCTGCACAGGGTCTCCTTGGAGACCCAAGTCGCACTTTGGTCTGGACAACCCCCCGCTGAGTGATTGACAGCCAGGCTGTGTGAATGGGGGGTTTTGGCATAAAAGCCAGGACTCTTGGGCCACTGGAACTGCAAGGAACCGAAGTGGAGAAGAAGACGGCTGCTGCAACCCCGAGTCCCAGTGAAGCCCTGCTGCAGTCCTGAGCTATCTACCCTTCAACGACAAGAGAAGATCCAGTCCGGAGTCTTCTTTCCTTGAGCCTGGTGGATCAACCAGCTCCCCCTTTCTTCAGTCAGAGAATCCTCTCCTGGGTCGAAATCACTGCTGTGCTGTAGTGGTCCGGCTAGCCATCAGAAGAGCCCTCTCCTGATTTAAAGGATCGCACCTTTTATTCATTGTTGTCTTTTTCGCTGCTGCTGGCCTCATCCCTGGGTAGTGCAGACCGCTCCAGACGTCCTTCTTGTCCCCACGACTGAAGCTGCAGGAACCGTGAGTCTGCAGGAACTACCACCAACAACTGCCGTGGCACCAGCTTTTCTCCAACGGAATTAGGTACTGTGCACATTTGATCGTTCTCTCCATGTGACCATCCAGAATCGGGGTGAACCCTTTTCCTCCTCCTAAGATTTGTCCTTTCTTCCTTCCCTCTTGTAACTTTTCCTTCCTTCTGACAATATCTAAGTACTCTTGGCATCTCGAATCTCAAACTGTTCAACGTGTGATCCTCTGCGACCGAGCATCTGCTCCATTGACACTGGCGCAGGCCTATTGACTTTATTCTGTATCTTTGAACGAGTCCTCCGATTCCCTTGCCTTGACAAAAGTATTGCCTGTGATTTTATCCACTTTTCCCCTGTTTGAAATTCTAAAGTACAAAGTGTGTTTTAACTTTGTGAGCATTTCCTAATGTACTTACCTTGAATTTGCTGGAACAAGTGGAATTGGTTGTGTGTAGTGTATTTTACGTGTGGTTTTGAATTTATAGAAGGGAAGTGTTTTGTGAACAGATGGTCTAAAATAAATGTACTTATATTCTTTACCTGAAACCTTGAGTCAGTGTTTGCTTGAGTCACAGTAATGGTGGTCCTCTGGGTAATCTCTACTACTGCTCATTTATTCTTGAGATAAGTCTGGCTGCTCCGCTACTGCTACCACTTTAACATTGTAGTACGGGCTTGTACCAAAGGTGAACTTGTATTGCCACTTGTAGTCTTAATTGTGTGTAGTGGTCCCTAAGGGCACTGCACAGGATTCTGCCTAACAGATACTATGTGCGAATTCCTTCAGTCGGGTTTGGATATGGCAGACAGTGTTAGCCGGTCTATGGCTGCGAGCACCGTTATACGCAGATTTGCATGGTTGCGGAAGTCTGGTTTTGCTCCGGATGTGCAAAGCCGTCTTCTGAACATGCCCTTTGATGGCGCACATTTGTTTGCCAACAAGGCTGACGAGAGCCTTGAGAGGTTGCAGACCTCAAAGGCTGCGGCTAAATCTTTAAGCGCAGCTGTGCGTTAACCTCCGCCTTTTCGCCCTAGGGGACAGCAGTAGAGGGGAGGTTCTTTTCGTTACTACTCCTCCTTTGGTAAAACGAGAGGGGCTACCAGACAACGGGGCCAGCAGAAAAGTACCCGTGGTGGTCGGGGGGGGGAAAAGAGGTGCCAAAGCCACTCAGGCAGCTGCCTCTTTGCCTTCAGGCACTGCCGCAGCCGCTTCCAAACAGTCATGAGGCCATGTCCCATGGTTCGCCGGTTGGGGGCAGACTGTCTCAGCATCTCGAAGAGTGGCGAGCCATTACTTCAGATGTGTGGGTTCTGGATACCATAGCCCTCGGCTACTGTCTTCCCTTCCTAAAGCAGCCTCACGACAATCCACCGGGGAATCTCTCTTTAAAGCTTCCAGATCCGCTCCTTGTGCAGGAAATCCGACTGGAGAAAGGCACTATAGAGCTGGTGCCTGTAGCGGAGAGGAACAAGGGATGGTATTCCCCTTATTTTTTGATCCCCAAGAAAGACGGGGGATTGAGACCCATCCTGGACTTGCGTTGGTTGAACAAACTTCTCAGGAAGGACAAGTTCAAGATAGTTACTCTTTCTCAAGTCCTCCAGGCCCTTCAACTTCAAGATTGGTTGGTGTATCTGGACCTACAGGATGTTTACTTTCATGTGCCGATTCATCCCAAGCACAGAAAGTACCTGAGGTTTGCAGCTGTAGACTCGCACTTTCAGTTTCGGGTCCTGCCATTCGGATTGACCTCCGCCCCGAGGGTCTTCACCAAGCTAATGGTGGTTGTGGCAGCCTACCTCGGGCGAAGGGGATTCACGTCTACCCCTACCTGGACGACTGGCTAATCCGGGCGCGCTCTCCCGAGCAAGCGTTGGATCACCTCGGTCTCACCTGCCGCTCTCTCCAAAAGTTGGGCTTCTCCCTTAATTTCAAGAAGTCGCATCTGACACCTTCCCAACAGCTCCAGTACATCAGGGCTGTGTTAGACACGTCATTGGGGAAGTGCTCGCCTCCCAAGGTGAGGGTTCATCACATTGTGCAGATGGTGGACAAGGATCAACATGCCCAGAGTCTCCCGGCTTTCGAATTCTTAATGTTGCTCGGCCTCATGGCATCCTGCATTTTTCTGGTGCCAGAGGCCAGGCTGAGGATGTGATCCCTGCAATGGGTCCTCAAGATGCAGTGGTCGCAATTCTCAGGCAAGATGTTGGATCCCGTTCAGATTCCACTCTCGGTCTCACAGGATCTTCTGTGGTGGGCCAACGAGGGGACCTTGATGAAGGGGGAGCCCTTTTGGCAACCATGGCCAGAGGTGTCTGAAGTGACGGATGCTTCCCTCACAGGATGGGGCGCTCATGCCCACGACTTGACCACCAGCGGTCGTTGGTCTCTGTCGGAGTCCAAACTCCACATCAACCTGTTAGAGCTGAGGGCCATCAGGCTAGCTCTGAAGGCGTTTCTGCCATCTGTGCGGGGGAAGACTGTCCTGATCATGACGGACAACACAGTGGGCATGCCTTACCTCAACAAAAAAGGGGGTGTAGGGTCACTCCCGTTGTGCAGAGAGGCAATGCAGCACTGGTTCTGGGCCATCCAGCAGGGAATTTCGATCTCGGCAGTTCATCTGGCCGCAGAAGAAAATGTGGCAGCGGACGCTCTGAGCAGGCAGAGCACGGTCTCTCAAGAGTGGGAGTTGGCTCAGGATATCCTTCAGGAGATCTTCGCCCTTTGGGGAACCCTGCAAGTGGATCTCTTTGCCACCAATGCCAACCGGAAGTGCGAGAGATTATGCTCAAGGGAATTTCCTCCGAGAGGAGCCTTGGGGAACGCGTTTGTAGTGGATTGGTCATTCCCGCTGCTGTATGCGTTTCCTCCAGTCCCCGTCATTCCTCAAGTGTTACGGAGGTTGCAGAGGTTCGGTTCCCACATGATCCTCATTGCTCGGGATTGGGCCAGGAGAGCGTGGTACTGGGACCTTCTAGAAATAGCCATCTGCCCTCCACATCATCTTCCCTACCGAGAAGATCTGCTCTCGCGTGAGGGGCGTCAGGTTCTCCATCCAGAGGTCAAGACTCTCAACCTTCACGCTTGGTATCTGAAAGGTTGATTTATAAGGATTGGGACCTCCCGGATGCCGTGATGGAGGTGTTGCTTTCGGCCAGGCGGCCTGCTATAAAATCCCTGTACCGTTGGCGTAAATTCTGCAACTGGTGCAAAGATCACAATGTTGATCCTTTTCAGTGCTCCATTCCTATGGTTTTGTCTTTATTACTTTCTTTGGCACACAGGAGCCTTCAAGTAGGTACCCTTAAGGATTACCTGGTGGCGCTGTCTATCTTTAAGCGGTCGTCTGAAGAATGTTCTTACTTTAAGATTCCTTTGATTTCTCAATTTCTTAAAGGACTGACTAATGTGTTCCCGCTGTCCCCTTTCCAGGTGTCGGTTTAGGATTTAAATTTGGTTTTGAAACTTTTCATGGGCGCTCCGTTTGAACCTTTTGCACTCTTGTCCTTTGAGATTATTCTCCTTCAAGACTGTGTTCTTGGTTGCGGTTACTTCCGCTCACAGAGTGAGTAAATTGCAGGCACTTTCCTCTAAGCCACCCTTTACTTTGTTTCACAAGGACAGGGTTGTGCTGTGCGTACGTCCTTCCTTTCTGCCGATGGTAGTATCTGAATTTAATTTGAATCAGAAAGTGGTTCTCCCATCTTTCTATCCACCTCCTCCTCCAGGTAAGGAAGAGGAGCGACTCCATCGGTTGGATCCTAGGAGAGCTCTAAGCTTTTACATTTCTAGGATGTCCAGGGTCAGAGTGGACGATCAACTCTTTGTAGTATATGCTGAACACCGATTGGGCCAGGCTGTTACCAAACAGACCTTGTCCAGGTGGATTATCCTCACTATTACAGAGTGTTACCGATTGGTGGGTAAGTACCCTGCTGAAGGGTTGCGAGCGCATTCCACCAGGGGCGTGGTTGCTTCCACCACCCTCCAAAGGGGTGTTCCTGTTAGGAATATTTGTGATGCCGCTACATGGGCTTCGCTTCACACCTTTAAGCATTATTCCCGGGATACAATCCATGGACAGGATATGGCCTTTGGTAAGGCAGTTCTTTATTCCGCAATCTGATTGGGTACTCTAAATTCTTTTCCCTCCTCCATTTAATGTTACTGCTTTGGGAGTCTGTCGAAGATGTGGAATACGTTGGAGGACACAATCCATTCGAAGAACAAGTTACTTAACAACTGGTAACATTCTTTTGACTGGATGTTCCTCCACGGAATTCCCCATCGCCCTCCCAGCCTGCCCCTCTGGAGAATTTCCTATGCGATTGCAGCTGCCGTTTCCGCAAGGCTATGTGCAGTCAAGCAGGCATGAGACTGGTGCCACTCGTTCCGAGTGAAAAAGCTTAAACTGAGACTACGGGCATTATGCGTCCTATTTATAACATCTGTTGACATCGCCCTCGACGGAGGCCTTCGAGGGACATCGACCCGACATCGACGCATGACGCCCTCTGCTGAAAAAGTTTCCGAAGTGCACAGCTGTGGACATTACATGTCAAAGATGTGGAATACGTTGGAGGAACATCCAGTCGAAAGAACGTTACCAGTTGGTAAGTAACTTGTTCTTTGCTACACTTACCTTGCTAAGCATATCTGTTTTGGGGTCACATGCCAGTGCCTATGGCCATCAATGCAGGGGAACAATGTTCTCCATAGTAACATTCTCTTGTTTGTGTTTCCTTGCACACCTCACCTTCTGTGAATTGCGATAGAGAGACTTTGTCTCTCAGTAACTTTGTTTTTGGTAACTTTGTGGTTATTTACCTGATGGGTCCAGCATGGGCTGGTGGCAGCTGATACCTTTTTTTTTTTATGGTCTTGTGCACTTTTGCATTTTACGGCATAATGCCATTTAGAGTACCATATACTCTAAAATGGCCGTGCCACAAGAATATTGATGGTCCGTTTGCAATCCTGTAGTTTGACCTTCTTCCTGCCCTGTAGTGGCTTGATTTTCTGTATATGGAAAGCTTTTTCCCAGGGAAAGCTCCTATTTTCGATGAAAAGTGGCAGTATTTGTATGGGGCCCGATGTGGGAGCTGGGTCTGTCTGGACCTAGCCCACATTCATGCCAAAGTGTGTCTGTTGCTGGGCAGATGCACTGGCCGGGAGCTGTCCAGTATTGGACAGCCCTATACAGGTTTGACTTGTGCAGTTCCTTGCCATTGGTGGGTTGGGGGCAAGTGGAGCCTCGATTCTGTCTTAGAAGTGGACTCCTGTCACCATTCTTCAGATCAACTTTGGAACCAAGTGTTATAATGGATTACTAAACTCTGACCTAGTGAACAGATGTTTAGGAGGCCACCCTTGTTGGATGAACAGGGAGCAACATCTGGGAATATAGCCAGACCAATTCAATGTAGCTTGGAGAGCAGGTAAGGCTAAGTCTCAGGAAGGGTGAGAGTAGTCAGGGGTCAGCAATGAGTCCACATACTGAAACAAAAGATTACACTTGGACAGTAAGTATATCAAAATAATACTCATTTAGTATAGACCCAAAACAGCCCACTATGGAAAATGACTACAAGCAGGCATAAAACTATGAAATATATATACAGTCACTTAGTAGAAAAGGTAAGTAGAGATGGATAGCTCTAACAATCCCCAGAAATTACAACCTAACTTGGTAAGTCCATCCCAAAATGAATGGGCCTTGTGCCCAATGTTCACAAAGTTCACATGTTTCCAATCATTTTTAGAAGCAGTAAAAAGTTACAAGGATGGTTATGAGGATTAGAAGATCGGTGCAAAAGTTAGGTTAGGATGTGTTCTAGTCAACCAAACTGTCACCAGCTTACTGAAGACTTTAGGCGGTAAGTGCTACCCAATCCAAACAATTATAAAACTCATCAAAACGTTAGCAAACTTTTCAAGCAGAGAAGAAGGTAGCAGTAATTATCTTCAGTTCTCCAACATGGGGTCTGCCATGGATTCACATGCTCATGAATATTCCCAGTCGTCAGGGTGGGAATCCTCGGTAAATGAAAAAACAGTTTCACTTTAAAACTGTATTTCTCCTCTAAACCAACCACTGTCCTCTGGGTCATACTGCCCCCATCCAATGCCAATCCTCTCCCTAAGACCCATCCCTGGTGGCCATCTTCAGATTTCTACCGCAGGCTTCAGTGTTGGGAGTCATCAAATTGCGCTCCGAGCTAATTTCATGTTTTTCGCAAAATGTCTGCAAAATAGTTCAATTTGGACCGATTTTTGCTTCATCTTCGACTAAGTTTATAGACAGGCAGCAGGGCATTGCTATCAGCGAAGATCTTCATCCACCGTCAGATCATCAAAGTTTCAAGATGGCCTGGCCTTGGGGCCTACTTCACGCCCTTTCAGCATGGATGAGGAGATGAATGAAGGCTGCGGCCCCTTCAAACTCTGCGCAAAGTGTAGTTTAAGAAACCTCTTTGTAGAAGATTGACACTATAAATGCGTGCATCCGGACCACGTTGAGGAGGGATGCAAGGTGTGCCGTGGTTTTTCGAAGAAAACCAAGGAGGACAGATACAGCAGCTGCTCCTAGGTGCGTTTTCCCTGCGGGAGATTGTGAAGATCCTTTGAGGACGCCTCGCATGTGGGGGTCCAAGCACAGGTCAAGCTCTGTGACACTAGCTCCTCTGGGTTCGCAAGTGATGAGGGTCCCGAGTCTGGCAAAAGATGTTCGCCATCACCCTTCACGGTGAGCCTGCCGACGACAGGAGCGTCTTCGAAGAGAAAGTTGCTAACCCTGTCCAAACTCTGTGTGTCTGCGGACAGCCCAATGAGGAAAAAGTATAGGGAGGAATCGTCGAAGCCAGATAAGGCTTTAACCAAGGCCAAGTCAACAGTCGACGATGGCACCATCGACAAAGGCAGCCACAAGCACTTTGTCATCTAAGTCAACGACGTTCACCGTGGCTCTGAAAGAGTTCTTTGCTCCCGAGCGAGATATGGCTGCGGGTGCAGCGGCGACAGAACCGCCACCAGGGAGAGAACAGTTGGCCGCTCCGGCCCAACAGCCTCCTGAGAGGGAAGTGGTCCCACCTGTGGAGCCTCCTAGGTATGTGGACCGGCAGGCTACTGAGGATAGACCGGAGCAGATCTACTCTAGTACCGACGAGGACAACAATCGTCACCAGGGATGCTGCTCAGACCACTGGTGCGAATGAAGAGATGCATTAGCCCGGATCCGACTCAGTTGGCTCTGTTTACCCCTAGACCTAGGGACGTGTCTCTGGACATCTGATCCACCCTGCACACACTGGTCACCAAAATCCAACTAAGGATGCTGCTGCTGGGGTCGGCACCTCCAGAACCTCTCAGGGTGAATGCTCCCCCGCGGAAGAGAAAGTCCAAAGGGGGGGCGCAGGTCCTCTGCATCATCTGACCCCTCTGCTACCACCACCTTGTCATGACAATACTCCTAACAGAGCTCTGGATCATGGACACAGCTGCCACGGTTACTGGTATCGACGAGGACGACGATTTCATAGCGGCAAATGAGGAGACTATGCATGCGGAGGAGCCCCATAGGGCCTCCCCTCCGGACGAAGTTGGATCTTTTAATCCGGTCACCTCGAGGGCCTTAGAACTGTTTGTCAGTCCCAGAAGCGACAAAGAAGGAAGGCTTCCTGTACCAACGACGCAAGTCGAGGAGGAAGACCATCTTGTTTGTTCCCTTGCTGGATGACATCTGGGAAGATGGCCTAGCTTTTATGAGGAATCCAAGTACAGCCATGAAGAAACTGGATGGATTAGAAAAGAAGTACATGGTACCCGACTCAGCACCCAGATGCCTAAGATCTCCATCCTCGTAGGATTTTGTGATCTCGGCCGTAGCTAGGAAACGCTCAGCGAACCAGTCTTCGGCAGCCATGGTACTTCCGTACCAGGAGAGGAAAAAGCTGGATGCAATGGGCAAGAGGATCATTTACACAGAAGCCTCTACCATCAAGGCAGCGAACCCCCTAGCCATTTTGTCCCGTCGTAACGGGAAACTCTGGTACACGCTGGGCCCTATCCTGGACTTCTTACCCGAAGATAAGAAGGTCGAGGCGTTGGAACTCTTTCGGGAGGGTGAAGTGGGGTGGACCTTGCAGACACAGGTTTTCGCCAGATGGGGAACAGGGTGTCTTTGCTCCATCAAGGTTGGTTGAAGGCTACTAACTTCCTTCAGGACGTTCAGACAAAGGTGCTGGATATGCCGCTCGACGGAGAAAACCTCTTCGGAAAGGCAGTCAACGAGTCTTTGCAGGCGATAAAGACCGACACAGAGACGGCACGTTCCTTGGGAACCTTGCAGCAGCGACGGTCCGCGTCCTTTCGCTTATCCAGAGGAAAGCCAAGAAAATCTTCAAAGGATTATAGTACCCCTTACAGGCAGCCCTCGCGCTCTTACACTCAAGCGTACAGGGGGTGCTCTCAGGGCAGCGGAGGTCAGTGGCGGCGCCGTCCACGAGGCAGAACACCTCCACCCAAGCAGGCCTGAACCGGCTATGGCACTGGGCCCCCACTTAACTACTCAGTGGGAGTGCGGCTGGCGAAGTTCGCCAGCAGTTTGGAAAAGATCACCACAGACAGATGAGTGCTGGACGCTCTCGGACAGGGGCACATCTTAGAGTACCAACGCAAGCGTCCTCGTAGCCCTCTGACCTTTAAGTGCTTAGCCTTGAGCGCCCTGATGCCTGCCGACTCCGGCGCTATATAAATGAATAAGATAAATAATCCCACCTCAACTATCCTTTGGTGTTGCCTGTCTTCTTTCCGAATCCGTCATCGCCTGCAGAGAGGGCCTTGCATTTGCTGGACGTTGCTCGTGCCTTGAAATTCTAACGTGGCACGTACGAAGGATTTTCGGAAGACTTCTCAGTTGTTCGTCAACTTTGGAGCTGTAAATCAGGGAAATGCCTTGTTGAAGGCTTCTATCTGCAGGTGGCTCTCTGGCTGCATTATGCACTATCATCGATTGGCTAGCAGGCCACTGCCAGGCCGTTCGAGAGCTCGCTCCACCAGAGTCATCGCAGCTACGACAGTGTATCTCTCTGGTGTGCCCCTGATCGACATGTACAGGGCTACTAAGCGGAGGTCCACGCACACCTTCACGAGGTTCTACTGCTTCGACAGGGATTCCAGGGAGGTGTCCTGAACCGGCCAAGTGGTGCTACGAAACCTGTTTTTCAATGGATTGCTTTTCTCCCGCAGATTCTTCATCTTGATAGATATCCATCTTCCAGCTCTGCTGCTCAGAAACCTTTCAACAGGAGGCGTAGTGGACCTCGACATGGCCATCGATCTGTCTTGTCCGGCTCTCGATCGTCGGCTCCGGAAGTGACGTCAGGCGTTGTGTATATATATAGCATGTCACTAGTCCCCATTCTTTAGTTCCTGTTTTCCGTGCGCTTGCACGCTGCATCAGGAACACGACGCGAGTTTACTCGACTTTTTTTGTACCTAGCTGTACGTTTTCTCAGAAAACCTTGTTGCAATGTCGTCTCACAGGGTTTTGGGCTTCAAGCGATGCCGCAATTGCGAGGCCAATATGTCTGTAACCGACCCCCCCCCCCATGTCTCTGTGGTGCCTAGGTGCTGGTCACAACACAGAGGCCTGCACATCGTGCGCAAAGATGCGGCCCAAGTCCCTACGTGAGAGGTTTGGATAACTGGCTTTGGGCCGACTGGTCGCCATATCTCCAGCCTGGTCCTTCGTCCGGTCTTCAGAGGCCGAGACTGAGGAGCCCACCCCCGACAAAGGGAAGGAGCGACATTGCTAGAAGACTTAAAGGTTCCCATTACTCATCGGCTTCCTCGCAGAAGAAGAAGCGGCACCACCGACATCAACACAAGTCCAGCTTATCGTCAGATCGAGGTAAGTCTTCAGTGGGGTCGACCTCTCAGGAAGAGTGGGAAAGCTTTAAGGCTTCCATGCTTGAAATGTTCAGGCAACAAGCTGCCGTAGGTGCTGCTCCGGTCCCCGACCAGCAAGCTTTTTTGGTAAAAGGGGCACTCTGTGCTCCCGACCCCAAGCCAGCCACTCCGTCGATGTCAAACTCCTTTGGGCGTCACGCCTACCAGGCATAAGTCGCCAGAGGGCCATAAGGCAGAGGTCCACGACGGCCATCGGTCATCCAAGCATCCCTCAGTGCAGAAAGAACCTTCGGCATTGAAAGCTTCGGCTTCGAAACCTGTTCTAAAGCCCTCTGCGCCTACAGTTCATTTGTGCCGCTGTCGAGATCAGGTTTCTTCGACTTGATGCAATTCATATTTGGCATCGATGACCCAGCCGATTCTTTCGACGACCAGGCTGATTTATTGGCCCTAGCTCTGGGTCTACAAGACCCCAGTGGTCTGGATTCTTACCCAGACCTTGAGTCACAACAAAACCAGCACTATACCCATGATAATATCAAGTTCAGGGATCTGGTTCACAGGGTTGTTGACACCTTGGGTTGAAGGCATCCACCACATCTCGTCAGGGGTATGAGCTCACTGACATTTTGGATGAGGGTCCCACAGTTGAGCATATCATGCCATTCAACCCACCCATTGCGGACCGTTTAGCCTCCTTATGGCAACACCCTTGTACTATTCCCCCTGTGAATGCCAATTGTACAGGGAAATATAGGCCGACGAGAGGAGACACTTCTTTCTTCGCCACACACCCTTGCCCAGAAGGGTTGGTCACATAGGCTGCCACTATGTCCACCAGACCAGGGGCATCCACTTCCAATCTGTCTATGAACAGAAATGGAAAGAAGTCTGGCAAATTGGCCATAAAGGAGTTGACATCTGGCAGCATGGCGCTCAAAGCCACGAACACAGCCTGTGGATTTGCCAAGTACTCCTTTGGCTTATGGAAGGCTGTGGAACATGCTGCGGAATACGTCCCTGAGGGTACCATGCAGGACGTTTTTTTACAGCTGGAGTAGGATGACCCTGGCCTGGTTGGCCTCCTTTCACACCGACCGACCCTCTCAGGCCCAACTGGGGTTTTTCATCCCTTCCAACTCTCTCTCTACTTGTGGTGTTCCCCAAAGGTCTAACCTTTCTCCCTGGCTTTTCAACCACTATGCGGCATCTCCTGCCCACGACATCGCTACTTTCTGCTCCAGTGTTCAGTTTTATGCAGATGACACCTAGGTCTCTTTCAGACTCCCCTCAGCCACCTCTGCACTTTCTCCCATACCAGACTGTCTGGCTGCAGTTCACAAATGGTGTGCTGCCAGTGATCTCTGCCTTAATGCCAGTAAGACTGAGATCCTCATCGATACAACTGTGCCCTCCTTTACTCTCTCTGGTCGCCCACTCTGGGCCTTCTTCCTGCTCCTTTCTGTGAGGCTATGTACCATGGTGTCCTCTTCGACTCCACCCTCTCCTTCTCTCCTCACATCTCTAAGAAGTCAAACTATCAGCGGCACCTCCTCAGAGGTATTCCTCCTTTTCTCACTTTCCCCCAGAAGCTCACTGTCGCCAAAGCCCTGGTCCTCTCTAGGTTGAACTATTGCAACAGCATCTTTCTAAATATGCCTGCCTCTACTCTACGAGCTTTAAAACTTATCCAGAATAGGACCGCAAGATTTGTCCTTGGTCTCAAGACCAGGGATCGTATCTCTCCAGCTCTGGAATCTCTTCATTGGCTCCCTGTGGCTGCAAGGATCAAGTTCAAGACCCTTTGCACCGTCCACAAGGCTTTCTAGGGCCTGGGACTGCACTGCCTACAACTTTCTTTTTCTAAACATCTTCCTTCTCGAACTCTTCGCTCATCCACCGCCAACTCTCTGAGGATCAGAATCTTCTCCAAGTAGAGTGTGAGGGCAGATCTCTCATATGGGCTGGGGCCTTCCTCTGGAACAGCCTCCCTGTCTCTCTCAAACTTGAGCAGAACCACCTCTAGTTCCGGAAGCAACTCAAGACCTTCCTTTTCGCTTCCGCTCTTCCTCTCCCCTACTGATGTCCCTGACTGCTCCGCGAACTGGTCACCTGACAACCCTCTGAACTCGGGCCCAGGTTCCTGCACGTCCAGATGCCCTTGAACTGCCTTCGGGCTTCCCCAGCACTTGAGGGTCTGTATCTGCAACTCTACAGTCCCTTATCTCTGCACTTATGAGTCACCCGCTGGCTGCACTTATTGAGTTACCTGCACCTCTCCCTTCCCCTTTTCCTCTGGCACTTCTCCCAACCCTTTTCCCCGCACTTGTGCAATCTGGATGCCACAAGGCCTAGTGAGGTCCTCCCTTTGTTTCCTCCTCGTATTGTCGCTCCTAGAAACTTTTGTGTACAGGTGCGTTATAAATGTCATATCATGGGAAGGAGGTAGCAAAGCAGTCATTGCAAACAGGCCTGGACGTAGTGGATTGCGTTGGCAGAGCAATGGGTTCAGCAGTAGTAATGAGACGCCAAGCCCACCTGAAAACTTCTGGCTTATCGCTGAAAGTTCAGAACGGCTGGACATGCCCTTTGAGGGAGACATGCTTTTCGGTCAGAAAGCCGAAAAATCCTTGGAGAAATTTAAGGAATTCAAGTTGGCTGCTAAATCATTGTGCCTAGTGGCGCAGCCGGCCAAGCTATAGACGCTGCGTACCCTATGTCAGGAAGGCGCAGCTCCCGCAACCCAGACAAGGGCAGAGGCGCTTCTTGCATCTCGGAAGAGGCAGAGTGGGCCTCTAGAGGCCAAAAAGAAGCAGCAGAGGCACCTGCGCCCTCTAAGCCACTTTGATTTTCCCCTCCCACGATGCACCGGTTGGTGGACGGTTGGCAGGGCGTTGGCCTTAGTAGCAGGAGATGACCTCTGTTGCCTGGGCCCTGCAGTTGATTCAGTGGGCTTATTGTTTGCCTTTTCTGAAGATAACTCCAGACAGATCCCCACCTCCCCCAATACAACCGGGACAGGCGTTCCAGGAAGAACTGAGAGCCCTGTTACCAAAGGTTGCCGTGGAAGAGGTACCTCCTGATCAGAGAGGGTCAGGTTGGTATTTCTGGTGCCCAAGAAGGGAGGCGGTATCTGTTAGGCAAAGTTTGTATGCAGTACCCTCTGGGAACACTACAAACAACTGACTACAGGTATAGGCAACCCAACCTTTGGTATAAGCTTGTACTACACAGATTTGGTAGCGTGTTGAGCAGCCAGGCTTATCTCAAGACGGGAAATGTGAGCTATAGTGGAGTTGTACAAAGATTCACAGTTACAGCTATTCAAATAAACTCTTACACTCAAGGTTTCTTGTATAAACAATTAATAATTTATCAGTCAGTTATAAAGCCTTCTTCAGAAGGGAGCAATAGAACAGTAACACACAAATATACTTCAATACTGTACACTCTGAGTTTCTGGATCAGACAAGGCCCTTTTGGCATGGCCCACAGACACAACCTACACCCACAGGTGACTTCAGTAACAAGGGTGCTGGGTACACTAATAACTTACTGTTGGCATTCAGAATACTCTTTTAAAAAGTAAGTAAAGGGCAAGGGTTATTAGAACACAATGTACAATTATTCATAAGCAGGGCAAATACTTTCAGATAGCACTTAGAAGAGTCATTCAATTCAAAAGTATTTGTATAGGATGCAGCACTTCAGGTAAGTAAATGGAAAAGTCTTTGCACAACTTCTTAGGAGTCTATGATAAAAGAAGAATCAAATGTAGGGCCACAATCTGATTAGACATGTGAGTTGCAGAAGGTACAAGCACCACAGTAAGAGGTAAGTTCTCTTAGGCTAGTTTTACAGTACCTTAGTAAAGAAGAAAAAGATGCAGCTGAAGACTTCTGTTCCTGTACAGCTCTGCAGATCTCACTGTTCCTGGGCCTCAGTCATGGGGACAAGAGGGAGGACGTCGGGACTCTTGAACTGTATTGGCACTGTCAAAGCTGGCAATCGGCAATCTTTACTTTCAGTGGCTGTTTTGAGTTTCAGCTCCTTGCGGTACAGCAAATTGCAATAAGCGCGGTCGCTGGTTTTCAAGGTGGACTTTCCTCACATCTGAGGTCCCGCACTCAACTGAGGGGGGTCCGGCTTGGTCAGTCTTGCTTCGGGGGAGTCTGGGGGGATTTTCCAAAAGCTTTAGGCCAGCTTACAAGCAACGCACACAATCTGGTGTCCCTCTCCCTGGCTCTACGGTTTCCTGCAGCAACTCTCGGGAAATTCAACCAGCTCCGAGATGGTTGTCCAGGTGGCTTACTTGGTAGTTGATTGGTCCCACCAAGTAAAATGGATAAGTCGTCGTTGCAGGGCTTCTCTGTCGATGCGAACTTGGCCATTCAGGCCTGCAGCAGGGCTTCACTTGGCAAACCAAAGGTCCAGGAGTTGCAGCAGCCGTCCTCTTCAAGCTCTTCTTCAGTTCCTTCGTCCAGTGGTCTATTCTGCCTTCCAAGCCAAGGGGCTTGCCTTTTATTCAGTTCTTTCCCATTCATTCCAGCCTAGCTGCCACTCACCCAGCAGGGTGGCTGTCCTTGCCGGACAGTCAGCCAGCCAATCGTCACAGAGTGCATTTGGCTTTCCTAGGAGACTAAGTACAGGGAGTTCCGGCACCTCCCTCACTTCCTGCCTACCCCCGACACTCTGGAGCCAGAGGCAGGTTTCACTCCTGAAGCCCGCCAAAGGCGAATAAACAAAGAGACCAAACCTGGTTTAGCGCACAGAGAAATATTCGAGAAGGACCTTTCCACAAAGAAATGGTGAAAAAAGACCGGGACATTTTTAACAAAGGAGGCTCAGCGGCATTTTGAAAAACATGGCTCCCACGATTTAACGTTACCGGAGCTACGAACAGTTCGCGGTCGGGGGCAAATCATGGTAGTTAATTGCAAAACCTCTGCCACCAGCCATTCTGAGAGGAAAGGGTAACAAGATGTTACTTGAGCATTTAGACACAGGGTATACTAAGTAACCCCTCCAGCACTCTATTGTAAGATCGGGTGTGCTGGGTCTAGCAAGTACAATGCTAAGTAGAGTCAATTTCACTCTACCGCTCTTGGAAACAGTAGTTTATCCCAGAGAAGGTATTTAAACCTTGGGAAATCTGAAAGACTTCCCTGTGTCACTGCACTAAAGGTGCTTTGTGACACAATTGTAAAATATGATGCCTATGGAGTTTGTTAGACTCCATATCCAAAAAGAAAGTTTTTCAAATCACATAAAAATACATGAGAGAGTGGGAAAAAGTGTCGCACTCTCCAAGTTAAAAAAATCAAGTCCTCAAAATCCAGTAAAGTTGCTGCGGGTCCCCAAGGTAAAAGGAATTTTTTTGAGAATTCTCCCTAACATTAGCCGTCCCATCCTGGACCTCAGGGCCTTGAACAAGTTCCTGAGGAAAGACATATTCAGGATGGTGACGTTGAGGGAAAGTCTTCACGCGCTCGAACTTTAGCACTGACTAGTGTCAATAGACCTAGGGGAAGTTTATTTCCATGTGTCGATACACCAAAAGCACAGGATGTTCTTAAGGTTCCTCATAGGAGACCAGCACTATCAGTTCAAAGTGCTTCCCTTTGGGTTGACCACCACGCCAAGAGTCTTCACCAAGCTCATGGTGGTAGTTGCGGCTCACCTCAGGAGATACGGGGTCCATGTATTTATTTTATTTATTAATGAATTTCTATAGCGCCGAATGCCCGCAGGCATCGGGGCACTGTCTCAAAAACACAGAAGACATTCCAAATAGGACGGTACAGGGTCGCAGGATTCCAGAAGTCCGTAAGAAAGGAATTTATCTGAATAGATGGGTTTCAGTGCTTTCTGAAAGGCTTTCAGATTGCTGTTCTTCATCAACGAGGTCGGCAAAAATTTCCATAGTTTAGCTGCCTTAACCATGAACGATTTTCCTAGTCCTTTTTCTCGCTTGAATCTGGGACATTTAATCACATTTTTTTCTGCTGAACTCTGTGCTCTTGTCGGTAAGTACTGGGGAATCCGATTTTTTTAGATATAGTCGGGCCGTGCCATATACACATTTGTGTACCATTTATCCAGTTTTGTATTGAATCCTGTCTTGGACAGATATCCAGAGTAGCTTTTTCCCTATGCTGCGTGAGGTGTGCGAACACCTCACGCAGCACTCATTTTGCGAGTTTGTTCACAATACGCACTGCGTTGTTTTGTGTCACCTGGCATTTACCCACGTTAGAGGCTGAGGCCCTGATCAGCAGGGAGTTACAGTAATCCAATTTGGATAACACTGTGGCTCGGGCGACAGTTGCAGCATTGTTCTGGGATACATGGGGGCATATGTTTCTCAAAAGCTGGAGGGAGTATTACAACTTTTTGTAGTCTTGATTGACATGTGCGTCAGAGGCAAGAGTGGCCTCCAGTTGAATTCCCAGTGTTTTTCACCTTATCCAGGACCGGGTTGCAGTTTGCGCCGATTTGGACTTTAGAATACTCCAGAGTCCAGTTTGGCACGTGAAGCAGTTTTGCCAACGATCATTAGCTCTGTTTTTTTCCCATTTAAGCATAGCCAATGAATTGACATCCAGGTCTCGATAAGATGTCATTGCTAGTGTAGTAGCATTTTTATCGTAGGCTCCTGTGATTTCAATGACTATAGCTGTGTGTCGTCAGTGTAGTTTGTGAAAAACACATCCAAGTCATCCAGGAGCGTGCAAAAAGGCCTGACATAAAGATTAAGGAGCAGATGGGATAGGCTTCCCCCTTGTGGGACACCACACCATATGGGAGAATTTGGAGATCGGGCGTCGCGCCCATTTGATTCTTGCTTGCCTGTGCGATAGGAAGAAAAGGAACCATTCTCCCGCCAGATCCGAGCATTGACCTAAGTGGCCAAGTGTTTCTTTCAGAATACTGTGGTCCACCAGGTCAAATGCAGCGATAGATCCAAAAAGGTAAGCATGCCCACTTTGCCTTCCTCGATTTGTAGCATATGAGACTGCATATCTATAAGGGCAGTCTCTGTGCTGTAATTCTGTCTAAAGCAGTACCTGGACGACTAGCGGAGCCAAGGGAAGTCGGCGGAGCAGGTTTTGTCTCATCTAAAGGACACCTGCCTCCTACTGCACAGGGCTGGATTTCTCCCTCAATTTGACAAAGTCCCATTTTACACGGTATCAGGTAATATTATCCCCACCAATAATATTGCCATATATATACGGTTGTTGGGTAAGGCCATACGCAATATTATTGGTGGGGATAATTTATGGGGTAAATGGGATCGGGGGATGCGGGGGTGACTCCCCCGCTCCCTTTAAAAAAAATATGGGTTTTGCGGGGGTGTCCCCCGTATGTTCAAATTAACAAGGGTGGGTCCTGGGAGTCCCTCTGCCAGACATTAGTCCTGGTTACGAGAGACTTACCCAGTCTTTAGCTCACTATCTTTCACAGAGACAAATATCTGTGAAAGATAGTGAGCTAACGAATCTGGGCAAGTCTCTCTTAACCAGGACTATTGTTTGGCAGAGGGACTCTCAGGACCCCCTTGTTAATTTACCCTGCATGTTCCATGGCTTAATATCGCCCCAAAAATATGGCAATATTTTTGCGGGGATATTAAAACATGGAATCTTTTACACCAGTTCAGTAGCTCCAGTTCATCAGAGCAGTCCTAAACACCCGGGTAGGGAAGGCTTTTCCTCCCGAGGAGAGAGTCAGAAACATAGCCCAGATGGAGCACTTGTTTCAGAACCACGCCACCCTTCCATTGGCTTCCTTCCTCCGCCTCTTGGGTCTCATGGCCTCCTGTACTTTTCTAGTGCCAGAGGCCAGGCTGCATATGAGATCCCTGCAGTGGCTCCTGCGAGGCTAGTGGTCTTAGTATCTGGGTGCGCTCATGGATCGCCTTTCAGTGTCCAGCCACGTAGTCCCCAAACTCGGCTGGTGGAACACGTGCTGCAATCCTTTGGCGGGGGCACCCTTTCAGCCTCCTTGCCTCAGGCCTGAATGGTCATGGATTTGTCCCTGAAGTGTTGGGGCGCCCACTGCGAGGATTGGCAGATTAGCAGCCTCTGGTCTCCATCAGAAGCCAGGTGGCACATCAACAGGCTGAAGTTGCAATCCATCAGGTTAGTCCTGAGGACTTTTGCCCCGTCTCTCAGAGGGAAGCATGTCCTCATCCTGACGGACAACACAGTGGCCATGCACTACCTCAACAAGCAGGGTGGTGTGCCCTCCCACCCGCTCTGCACAAAGAGAGAACCAAATCTCGGTCTCTGCACTTCATCTGGCGGTGGCAAAGAACAACTTGGCGGATGCTCTGAGCATGCAGAGCACAGTCTCACATTAGTGGGATGTGTGCCAAGAAGTCCTAGAGGAGGTCTTCGTTCTCTCTGGGGTGCCCCAGTAGTGGATCTGTTTGCCACAGGAAGTGGAAACAGTTTTGCTTGAGGGGATTCCCAGCGAACGGCGCACTGGGGGACACGTTTCTGGTGGATTGGATCTTCCCTCTCCACTATGCCTCCTCCACCCCACCCCCACCGATTCCCGCCATCCCTTGGGTTCTCAGGAGTTTGAAGAGATTTTGAGTGACCGTGATCTTGATCGCCCCATATTGGGCAAGGAGAATGTGGTACTCCGATCTCCTGGAACTGACCATCTGTCCACCTCACTGATTGCCTCGGCGTCCGGATCTCCTAACCTAGTCAGAGGGTTGAGTGGTCTACCCGACCCCGGATTCCCTCCACCTACATGCATGGCTCTTGAGAGGATGACGTATGTTGACTGAGACCTCTCAGTGGAGGTACTTGAGGTGTTACAGGCTGCACACACCTTTTACAAGATCTCTGTAAGCGTGCAGGTGGAGAAGCTTTGAGGCATAGTGCAGGGAATGTGAGACTGACCCTATCTCCTGCCCTACCACCACAGTGATGGAGTTCCTTCTGTCACTGGCCTCTTCAGGCCTTCGGGTTGCCACAGTCAAAGGGTATTTGGCGGCCTTGTCTGTGTTAAAGAGGTCCCCAGACCAAGGTTTTTTTACTAGTCTGATTATGGGCACGTTTCTGAAGGGCCCACTCAACAAGTTTCCGCAAACCCCATTTGTTATACCAGATTGGGATCTTATTCTGATTTTGACCTACTTGATGCAGGCTCCGTTTGAGCCTATGCACTCATGTTCTTTGCGGCTGTTATCCCGTAAAACAGCCTTCGTGGTCGCAATCACATCTGCCAGGAGGGTTAGCAAGCTGCAAGCCTTGTGCTGCAAACCTCCTTTTCTGAAGTTCTTTTGTGAGAAAGTCTCTCTTAAAGTCAGACCCGGATTCCTTCCTAAGGTGGTTTCAGAATTTCATCACTCCCAGTCTATTGTTTGCATTTTTTAAATGTATTTATACATTTAGTTTGTTTCAAACTTTCACCAAAAACATAAACAATTGAAAGCAGGAAAGGGAAAGAAAACGGAACAAGACAATAATCTGCACATTAAAATACCATATGGAATGTAAAACGTATAAAAGTTCACAATTCAAAATACACAATACTTAGAATTTCATAAAGAATCAATTTAAATGCTTCCCTTCTTGAAACCAAAGTCATCCAATCGTCTAAAGTCCAGCTTTCACAATAGTCTGCTTATTCTACTTAAACCAATTTAAATATTTCATCTATGAATTTTGTCGATGCAAAAATAAGTTTAAAATGTTCTCCCCAGCACAGATAATCCCACCATTCAGATGCACTCTTGGAGGGTGTTTACTGTACAAACTCCCCCAGGAATTGCGTTCTCAAGTTTGTCAAAGCTGTACAGAAAAGTGCTTAAGTTTTTCTTCATGGGCCTTGCAAAACCTACATTCTTCGAGTATTACGAGTATTAAGGATCTCTCTGGTATGAAATAGGTTAATCCTAAATTTCATAAAAATAACACGATGTTGCGGACTAGGGAATTTTACCAGGTATTTAGGCAATGTATTCAAAGCTTTTGTTTTCCTTACCCAGATGTGCAAATAGCTTATATTAGTGTTTCTGTGGAGATCCAATCCAAGTCCCCTATTTTCTATCTAGCAGCATCTGGGTTGGACTTCAACAGCTCCTCAGTAACGTCGGCATAGCACAGTATTGCAACACAACGCTTCAGCCACAAATCCAAAACCCTGTCCACTTTATTTCCTTTTTTGGATTTTAGTACATCAAATTGTGGGGACGGATTCGCTATAATTAGTTTCCGGTACAGCAATAGGGACTTCAAGCCACTATAGCATATATTGAGAGGAGCCCTAGTGCATGCCTTATGATTGCTATTGGCACACCTCTGGTTAAGTGGAGTTTTCTTTTCCAAAACAAGCCTTTTGCTTGTAAAAATTCAAAATCGGGAGGAGTGAGAATTTACCAAACTTCTTGTATATTATAAGCCCTTGGGTCGCTAAATTCTTCATCTTGGCTTTTAATTCCAGATTTTGTGGGTTATCATCTAGGATAGTTTTAATCTGGATTCCCATGTATCTAACGTTTCCCACTGTATTCACCTTTTCATTTCCCAGTCGCCAACTGAAGTGGTATGAGTTTGCGCCCTTATAGGTTTTCTAGCACCAATATCCTCGATTTCGACTTGTTTACTTTCAGGCTGTTCCTTTGGACATATGCTTGTAGCGCTTCTAACTTTCTTTGTAGGACGACCAGTGTTTGATCCAGAACAACCAAGTCGTCTGCATATAGCATCTAACCTACTGGCTCCCTGTTCATGTTAGGTGGAAATGCACCACTTCCCTCCATCGCTGCCTTTAGATCTGATATGTTAAATGTTAAAGGTATTTGTATCTCGCACCGTCACCAACGGAATTGGTCCCCAGGTGCTCAGGTGGATCTGCAAACAAGAAGGTGGGTTGGGGGTGGTTAGTAGGTTGGAGAGGGAGTAGGAAAGTGATAGAGTGGTGTCCTGTTGGCAGCTTCAGTTCGGTACTCACAGTGCGCCGAGCTTGGGTGCGAATATCGGATCAATGTGAGACCTTGTGTGCTGTTGGTGGGATTTATGTGTTGATTGTTGTTGCACTGTGGTGAAGTGCGTGCGGTTTACTGTGCGAGAGAGTGGTTGTGTGGGTTTTTGGGTGAGATAAGTATGCAGAAGTTTAAGCTATTGGGTTAGTGGGTTATTTACAATCCCCGGTGTCCCACTTGTTTATTCCTTGTCGGTGATCCATTTCTGCCTGTTTTTACTTTGCAGGTCACAATATTATTGACATATCATCCTTCCCCTTCCATCCTGATCTGTCCCTCGTCGTTATTGATTCTCGCTTTCTATACGTTTATAGGATATGCCGTACATTGGTCTACCATTACTTAATGATGAGAGACAAACCGGATTTGTAAGGGAGAGGGGGATCGGCATCCTCAGCATTATTTCAGCTATGTAAGTGTACATTTAAATAAATTAAACTGCTCTAGGGCGAGTGGGAAACCCTGTTTCAAACCGCTCGATGAAGGGATTTCTCCAGGTAAAAGACCCCTCTGGGTCAGTATGATCTGCATAGATTTATTAAAATACAGGGCCCTAATTGGAGCCAAAAGGTCACTGGGGCAATCCCATGCAGCCAGTTTTGCCCATAAAAGGTCACAATCAATACTGTCAAATGCCTGGGCGAAGTCAACAAAAGCAATATACATTTTTCGGTTCTCCTTCATTGCCCTAATCTTAAGGATGTTCAACAGAAAAAGGTTCAGACTGCATCCCACCTCCCTTATATATCCGGTTTGTGTCTCATCATTAAGTCACAAATCAGTCACCCAGCGCTTTTATATGACCAGGATAAGGGATGCAAAAATCTTCCACAAGACATCAAGAAGCGCAATAGGACAGTAGTTTTTCAGATCCACCCTACAGCCCTTCTTAAAGATCGGGACAACCACCACTCTTTTCCAGGAATCCGGGACCAACTTCCTGACCATGATCTCATTAAAAAAGTTATTACAGACAGATGTCCACTCCTCTGGAGCTTGTCTAAGCTTTAGGTTTGAAAGGCCGTCTGGGCCTGGGGCCCTAGAATTACTTGCCATCTTATCGACCCAAGCACCTCCTCTTTTGTAATGCCCAGGTTCCACCTTGCCCCTTCCGTTGTAGTCCTCAATATGGTCTCCTTCTCCCCTACTTTGCCCAACAGTGCGCCAAAGAATGCGGCCCAAGTCTCTTCTGGCACAGTGGTTCCCTGGAGCACGCAGTCTATTGATTTACCTGTCTTTTACCCTCCTCCACATCCCTTGAAAGAGGAAGAGAGGTTCCTTGGCCTTGATCCCAAGAGCGTTACGTTTCGATGTTGCGCGCACATCCGAGTTTAGGAAATCAGACCAGTTGTTCGTGGCCCATTCCTTGTCTAGAAAAGGTCTTGCCATCACTAAACAAACCCTGTCACCTTGGATTATTTTGTGCATATCTGAGTGTTGCCAATCAACAGGCAAGGAGCTTCCAGCAAGCATCAGGGTCCACTCCCCAATTTACAGGGGTATCCCCTTAAATACACTGGTACCCCTAATCACGCTCACACCAGATGAATAATTCACCCCTCTAGGGAATTAAGGCCAAGAGCCATCTTGCAAGGATAACACATTTAATCTGTAGAGAGATGAGGAAGGGGTGGAGGAGGCAAAGGACTCTGCTCCCCGACCGGCATTCTGTCTTCTGTGGCCGTTTCCTCCAGTCTGATGCCAAGCAGGCACCTTTATATACTGTTCAACTTGGTTACTGGATACTGGCATAGCTCATCCAAAACTGTCTTTCTTTCTTACAAGGGACGCTCCAGTCTTCCTTCTTGTATAGCCGGGTTCCCATTTAGGACAAAACTACTTAGCATTCTGCTGCCTATGCAGGAATACATTGTAACTCCTGTTTATCATTGTTTGCTATATTATCAATATGTATATATAAACACACCTTCGCGCCATACTCTCCACACTTCACTCAATATAATTAGATTTTATCTGGTCCAGTAATTGTCCTAAAACCCTGTTTTCCCATACTGTTGCATTGTGTATATGAGTCCCAGTCTGCCTAGGTGTTTTGATGGGCAGGGAACAGCTGCTCAGCCACTTCTTGTGCTCTACCAGAGCTAGCTGACACCAGGCAATGCCTGTAGTCTATTTTTAGCATAGGCTGCATTCACATTGCTTTGAGATCTTAAAACTACATAGAATAACATTTACAAGTGTATTCATCTAATGGTTATTTGCTCCTTATATTTAAAATATTAACTATCTTCATTTAGTGCCTGGCCGTGCCTGTGTTTGATTATTGTTGCATGAAAAAAGCCTTCTCAGTGCTATAGTGTTTTGAGAAGTCTTGCCTAACTGTAAAGCTCTGTGGGGGTGAAGGAAGGAGCTAGCCAAGGAGCTAGCTCCTCCCCAACAGGGTTCCTATTCAGGATATATGCAGAACAGCCTCTGTGTCATCCTTACATACATTCACCAAGTACTATGCCTTGGATGTTGCATGGGAAGCTGATGCAAGATTTGGTAGATTTGGTAGGGCGGTTCTACAGAATCTACTGGTTTAAATCTTTGTTCCCGCCTCCGTTATTCTTACTGCTTGGGAAGTCTATCAAGATAACGAAACTGTGGGAGAAAAGCAATCCCATTGATGGAGAAATTACTCATAGTAATGATCTTTCTGTGGATTATTCTCCCACAGTTTCCTCATTGACCTTCCCATCTATCCCTGCTCAGAAAGTTCTGTGGGTTGTCGCTTCTGTCCAAACGTGAAGGCATCTGGTGATGGCTCCTGGATGACCGCTTCTGTCTCATTCTTTTTAATAAAAAAAAAAGAAACAATTTTTTCAATCATTGTTGTGGGGATCACCCTGTTGGGATGTATCCTAGTTAAAGTTTTTTACCCGCTGATTAGCCCCCTCCTGTGTTTTTTCCTTCTTCAGCATTTCAAACGCTGGGGGGAAATGGGGAGGAACTGAAGCATGGGGCGTAGTGATGTTCTAGATATACAACACCACTTCCAGAGCCGACTATCGAGAGCCAGACAAGACCGATCAGCGATGGACGGCCGAGTCGAGGTCCACTACGCCCCCTGTCGAGGTTTCCGAGCAGCAGAGCTGGATGATGGATTTCTATCAAGATGAGGAATATGTGGGAGAAGAATCCATAGAAAGATCATTACGGTGAGTAATTTCTCTGATTGAGGTAAGTCTGTTCCAGGATTGAGTGTTGCTTCTTTTGAGCCTTGCCAGCTCCCATGGTTGTGTATATGTACTGCTGTGTAATTGTTACTCATGAGCATGTGAATCCATGCCAGACCCCATGCTGGAAAAGGTTTAAGTTACTTACATGTAACTATTGTTCTCCAGCATGGGTCTGCCATGGATTGAACCTTCCCTCCTTCCCCTTTGTGGCTCTTCTTAGTTCATACTGCCACTTAAGGTGCTTACCATATCGGAAGATGGCCACCAGGGGTGGGCTTTAGGAGAGGACTTTCATTGGATGGGGGCAGCATGACCCCCCCAGAGGACAGTGATTGGTTTAGAGGAGAAATACAGTTTTTACCAAGGATTCCCAGCCTGATGACGGGGACTATTCAGGAGCATGTGAATCTATGCCAGACCCTTGCTGGAAAACAATAGTTACAGGTAAGTAACTTAATCCTGCTCACCACCTTTACTCCGGTTTTGGTCCAGACTGGGCAAGTCTAGAAAGAATCACTATGGTATTTTTTCTTGCCGTTTTTTCAAGTCACAGATGTCCCAGGACCTTGGGTGCAGAGACAGGTCCGGTTTGTCACAGGAGCTGGTGGAATTGGTTTCAGAGAAATAATGCAAGAAGCACCACTGCAGCCCTCTTCATGGCACTGGACACGAAATGTAACACAGGTTTCAGTGATTGCCACAGCTGCACAGCGACACAAAGGGACACAACTGTTACAGTCAGAAGCCACCTCCTATCTTGCGACCCGTACATGCTGGGAAGACGAAATTCGGCAGGAGGGCCTCTTATTGGTCTAGCTGCCGATCCCTGCAGTCCCAACCTTTAACGTGGTACAGCGGCGCTCCTAGCATGGTAGCCCAAACTCGACCTGGTCAGCCCACTGGAGGGGTCCGGGACACTTCCGAGGCTACCAGGAGATTTTCATATGTACTAGCCTGCAAAAAAGGTAGCTTTCCCGGGGTAAGTGCATGCCCTTTAAAGGAATTTCCTGACCTGGAAAGGGAGGAAGAAGGCCAAAGGACAGACCTTGTGGCACAGCCATGTTTAGACACTAGCCACATTCAGTAGCCAAATGAAATAAACGTGTTTCTGTAATCTTGAAACTGAAATTGAAATGATTGATTTTAAATGTTGCATTGCTGAATTGTAAATACATTTTAAATGCATTTTTCGTATAATTTTGTTCTCATATGATTTTGTATATTAAGAATTGAATGTTGTGTAAAATCCTAATTTTAAGATTATATCACAATAAAGTTATTATAAACGTGTTTAGGCTAACACAAAATACTTCAAAAATAGAGAAAAGGCAACTGCTGCCACCATCTAAAAGTAACCAAAAATTCCCTGGGGGTATTATGTCTTGGGCAAAAAACAAAAGATACCTCATTGCGCTGCATTATATGATGTGTTGTGCAATGATAAAATCTTACCAAAGGTGGCAACAAAGTAACAAGACTAAGGGAAACATTACCAGTATTGACAGCCTGAGGGACTGTTCAGTTTCCCCATAACATGTGAGCAAAAGCCCAGTGGAGTGAGTGAAGCTGAAGACTTCACTTCACTGTAAAAAGTCCGGACTGGATGAAAAACAAGAGCAAAATGTTTGGCGGTCCATAGAATATATAGAGAAAGTTGCTAGAAGGGAAAACTTTCCTAACACCAAGACATCTGCTCAGGAGAGCAGCCCGCTGAAGACCCGGGATGTGACGTTGGAAGCTTGCCTGCAGCCCTTTCACTTGCTCTCAGAAGCCCTTTATCTCTGAAGATCTCATGAAGACATTCATCTGCACTTCCAGCCCTGGACCGGTGAGAAAGACCAGTCCCGACCTCTGCTCGAATATCCCGCCGTTGCAAGCACTCTGAAGAGTCCCAGAATACTGCTGTCGGGTAGCCATAAATTCTCCCGGGTTACTTCGCTGCACCGGTCGCCGTTCTGAGTTAATCTTTGGGACTCCATAGAACCTCAGATTATGGAACCAGAAACCTTTCCTTCAGGTTGCAGCTCTCCACCATGAAGAGGGGCCTTGCAGGACCCGTTTCTTTATTTCCGCCCTGAGGGTCACCTTCCGCATTTTCTTCATCCTGGTAGTCCTCCGAGGTCGTTGCTGGAGTGATGGTCCAGTAATCAGGGTACCCTGGATGTCCAGCTGCCCAGTGTCCCATCCCGATCACCAGACCACGGAACCGCAAACTAGCCAGACCTCAAAAAATAAACATGCCTGAAGTGACCTCTGCTCCCAACGACTTCCTCCAATGGAACCTATGCACAAACCCCCTGAAGGTCTCGCAAAATTAGGAATTCCTATAGTGGTCGCTGGGTGAATCGCAGTACACTAGGGTGAGAGAGAAAACATGTTTTGCAACCCCCATGTCTCCATAGGGCTGCATGGGCGCACAATCCTGATCCTACCTCTCCCTTGCCTAGCCTCTTGTTACTGTATCCTCTCCTGCATCTCCCCTAAAGTCGTGGGCTTGGGAGAGAGTCTGTTAACAACTTTACTTACGTTCTTATTGCACTTTGGAGCACTTACAAACTACTTGTTGGATCAAGCCAATACGTGTTCAGCTTTCTAAAGAGACTCCTAGCCTATTGGAAATACTTCTATTGGGAACTGTGACTCTAACGGCAGTAGGTCTCTCTTTTGCTAGCTAGGAAAGCACTTTTAAGAATAGTACCTGAGTTTTGAGGTTTTGTATGGTGTATTCTAGCTGCTTTATTTTCAGCTTATTAGTTCTCAAATTGTTGATTACTTACCTGGTTCTATGTCTTTATTAACTTGCTTTACCTCCACAGTATTTTGAAAACTATTTCTGACTGTATTTCAAAAGTGAAGTGTTAGTGCTCTTAGTAGAGCACACCATGGTGAATTTATTTATAATAGTATTGAATGTTAATTACGTTTGGTTTTTCATGCTAAGTGTCTTCGGCCTAAATTCTGAGAGGGCATCCTATTCTCGTTAACAGAGAAAGACACTAATGACCAGCAAAACACTATAATGGTAGTGTAACCGAGCTGTAAAACTTCACATAGGATAGTATGGGAATGGAGAAGTGTTTAATTAAGTATTACTCAAAGCATTCTTAATTATACACTTAGGCAGAATCTATAAGAATATAATTATATTCCTATAGGCATTGGACAACTCTTGTCAAGGAAAAATCGCAGATAAGTAAATGACCAAACATACACTACTAATTTATTTATGTCCACTTTGGGGTGCTCTGGCCACAGAGCACAAACTGTTTACTTTTACACAAATTTAGATCAGAATATAGAATACTAGTATGGCAAAGCAAGTGATGAAAAGACAAGGTATATAATAAACCAATTTGAGAATATCTAAGTAAATGAAAGGAGTTAAAACACTATGGGCCTCATTACGTGAAATTACCCTTACTGGCACTTGGTCCGCCGGATTTACCAGTGGTGGTGACGGTGTTAGTCCCCATTCATTTCATGGGGGATTTCGGCGTAATTACCACCGTTGGAATTACTGCTGCAGTAATTCTGCCTATTTTTGTCAATTCTTCAGCAGAAAGTTGGAGGAATTACCTCCCCATGATGCTGGAGGTAAATCTCCTACTCTAGGGCCAAATTCGTAGTATGGCCGAGCGTGAAAAGTGGCGGTAATTCCATTACCACCACTTTTTCCCTAATTTGCATACTCATATTGAGCTCCTATGTACAGTCTCACAAACACACTATATACAATCTCACAAAAACAAATGCACACTTCAAAAGCCCTTCCCTTGGTAGAAGGGATAGTGCCTAGTTGAGGCCCCAAGTCCCATTGAACTCGTTGCTGGGAGCTAGGAGTCTGTTAGGTAGGTTGAACTAGTGTTGGCAAAGACAACAGGAAGTTTGTAAGTGTCTTAAGACGTAAGAAGAAAGGGAGCAAAGTTCGTAGGCGGTCTATTCTCAATACCTTAAGGGAAGCCAAGGGGGATCCCTGACCAGTATGTCACTGATCGTAAAACCCTATGGAGCTGGGTGAAGGGGATAAACGGGTATGTGAACTCGCCCCTTGCTCTCTGAATTTCTCAGCGCCCACTTCTCGGGCTTCTGAATTCGCTGGACCCAATTACTTTTTTTGTGTCTTGCTGTTAGGTAAGCATTGGTGCAGTCCAACTGGTGCTGGACAACACAAGACTTATCTCTTGGTATTAGGTAACCCACCTTTTAATATAGGCCTGTACTACACAAGTTGGTAGTGTGACTGAGCAGCCAGGATAATCTTAAGAGGGGTAATGTGAGCTGTAGAGTTGTACAATGAAATCAGTAGTCAGTAGTTCAAATAGAAAATCACAGCAACTCGAGGAGTCACCTTGAAGAAGCACAAGCTGAAAGGCCAGTGCAAGTGAGTTGAGGTCAACTCAGAATAGAGTAAAATAGCCCTCCCCAAGGTAGGAATCACCCCCAAATGGCAAAAGGTTGATGTACCCCAAGCTCCACAGTACCTGCAAACTGAAGAATTTGTACCAGCTGGATGCCTTCTGGTTGCAGTGCAGCAGATCCTTGTTCCTGGTCATTGGTCGTGGTGACGAAAGGGAGAATATCTGGCTGGCTCCTGCGGTAGCACTCAAGCGAGAGGGACTCAGCAACAATGGATTCTCCTTGATTCCGTGGCTCGTTGTGGTTTTGGTGCCTTTTTCTCTGCGCT
Organism: Ambystoma mexicanum; assembly: GCF_040938575.1. Lineage (NCBI taxonomy): Eukaryota > Metazoa > Chordata > Amphibia > Caudata > Ambystomatidae > Ambystoma > Ambystoma mexicanum. The sequence goes on along the minus strand of NC_090931.1, from coordinate 183,851,465 downwards.
AAAGAAGAACAAAAAGCTCTGGCTAGAAGTTACTTGATCCCTCGGTCCTGGACTCTGGTTAAGGGACTCTGGATGAAGATTTCCTGCATCTGTAGGGTCCTCTGGATGCCCACAAAGTTTTGTCCAGATTCGCACTTCGGGAGACAATGCACTCGAAGATGGTCAGGGGTCCCCGGATATTGGGATTCTGCAGCCTTGGAAAGTCACAGCAAGTCGGTGGTTGCACCAAAATAGAGTTTGGATAGAGGCTAGTTGGTCCCACCAGCCTAAGGGAGGAAGTCGTCCTGTACGGGTGTTGCCAGTCAAAACGAAAACCTGGTCAGCACAGCTGCAGGGCTTTACCGGGCACTAAGCGGTCCAGGAGGGTGCTGTTGGCGCCTCTTCACGTCTTCGTCGGATGTTGTCCTCCAGTGGTCGACTCTGCCTCTAGTCCCAAAAACCTCGCCTTTTAAGCAAGTTCCCAGTTATTCACATTCCTAGGCTGTCAATCACCCATCAGGACAGCCAGCCGGCCAATCAGAACTGTTTTCACTCAGGCACACCTAGAGACAAAGGACAGGGAAGTTTCGGGACCCTCCCTCACTTCCTGCCTTTCCAGAGACACTGGAACCTGGGCAGGCTTCAGGCCTAAGCCTGCCAAAGGCAAAGCACACACAGGACTCAAACAACAGTGTAAAATCCCAGAAGAAACTGACAAGATATGGTGAAAAAAGAAGACGGGGGCCATTTTGGGAAAATGGTCACCCTTTGGTGCTGTATGGCAGCTTAAAATGCAGCCTGCAGATACATGCCAGAAGGTAGTAAAAAAGAAACCACTGCCACTAGCCATTCAAGTGAGTTAGTGTAACAGAATGTTACATGAGGAGTGGGTTAAAGTTTTTTTACCCTGCAGCACTCCACATAGGGTGGTGTGTGCTGGACCCACAACGGAAAAGGTAAGTAAGACAGGGATCATCTTACTATTCTTGGGAACAGTAGTTCACATCACACACAAAAATGTAGTTAAACATTAAAAGAAGTCCATGGAACTTCAGTGGCACTGCACAAAAGGTACTGTGTGTCACAACGCAAAAAGCAGATGCCTATGAAGTTTACCAAACTCAATTAAACAGTAGGAAACACAAAAATCCTAGTCAGAACAAACACATGAGAGAGTTAGAAAAATGTCCCACTCAGGAGTTAAAATGAAAAAGCTCTGAGTCGTGCAAACGAGCTGGGGGTCTCTAAGGTTAAAGAGAATTGGCACTGAAATGAAAATTCTCCCTAACACTTGGTTCCATCTCGGGAGGCCCAGTGGTTGCTAGTGCAGAGCCACTTTCGGCAGTGGGATTCACGACCAGCTAGTCACCGGTTACGCACACTGGTGGGGCTGTATCTGGCTCTGGACAGCTGGACGACCAAGGCGAGAAAAATGGACCATTGCATTGTCGACAATGTTGAAGGACCCCCAGAGCTCGATGCAGCCAGAAGAAAGTTATGACCACTGTGTTCAAATGGCAGAAGGCGACCATCGAAAGGAAAAAAATATTCTGCTGCTGCAAGGCCCCTTTTTATGCTGGAGAGCTGCAACTGCAGGGGAAGGCTACTTTGCCACTTGCTCCACAAATCGAGGGCCTATGGAGTCCTAAAACCGAGCTCAGGACTGCGACCGATCAGTGGGCTACCAAGTGGGAGCTGGGTCGTCCACAGGATGGTTCCGGGACACTTCTGAAGGCTGCTATGGGAAGAATTCTCGATCAGGCGCAGGGACTGGTTGTTCCCACTGGTGTATGGATCAAAGCACTGCTGAAGGCCTTCTGGAGATCAGGAAAGTAGCAGAGCTTCGCCAGCGTAATTGAAGTAAAAAAAAGCTGGATGACTACAACAATGAGTTCAGTTTTTCATTGGGATGCTCCTCTTAAACGGGAACCATGGCTCCAACAACCATCTGTTGAATGGCTGCAGGAGCCCTCCTTTTGTCCCAGGTTTGAGTTGGAGTCCCCTACAAGCCCACAAATGGTTAGTATCTGCACCATTCCAACTAGCAGGGGCGGTCCAATAATGGACAGCCTCTGGCCACCACATCTGCCCAGCAACAGACAGACTTTGGCATGGATATGGACTGGAACCAGACAGTCCCAGGCCTCACATTCGGCCAAAGGGCTTCCACATATATGGCCAATCCAGTCCTGAGAGGGCAGGACAAAGGCCAAAATACAAGATGGCCAAAGCACATAACACAAATCTCCTAGCCTGGCCATTTTAGAGTATATGGTACCCTAAAAGGCATTAAGCGATAAAACGTAAACCTGCTTGAGACAATTAAAAGATACAAGGTAGTAAAAGATCTGCTGCCAGCAGCCCATCTTGGACACATCATGCAAGTAACCACAAATGTACAAAAAAATAAACCTATAGGGACTGGAAAGAACTCGTGGTGGCAACAGTAAAGACAGGCACAAGCGATCTCAGTTAAAGGGTGTTTATTGAACAATGAATGCAGGGTGAACAAACGCCTAAGCTAAATCTAATTCTAACATGGGAGCAAGCGTTGTTCATCAAATGAAATATAAGGTAGTCTTAGTGGCATTGTGTCAAAATAAAAGGGCCTATACTAAAAATACTATTGCCAATTCCTTACAACGAATTACAGAAAGAGTGTGGGATAGGGTATCGAAATAAGGAAACGGTGTTCAAATAATAAGTCGGGATGTGATTGGCTTGAGGTGTCCCTTCCCCACGTTTTTAGCATAGTGAAACTTTGAAGCACGGCACACGCTCCAGCCTTCCGAGCTCGAGCTAACAGTTCTGTATCAGCTATTAGGTTCTTCGATGGTTAAGTCTCTCTTCAATAAAAAGTCTCTCGCCTTTGAGGCCTGACGCTATAACAAACAAACACAAAAGTACTGTTCTACGAACGCTTTAGATGATGGCTTCACCTCTGGGTCCCTCTCTTCTTGGCGTTGACCCTTCAGAACATTCTGGGTGAGGGTTTCACCCATGGTTCCCCCTCTTCTAGGCGCTGACCCTTCAGAACACTTTGGGTGATGGCTTCACCACTGGGTCCCCATCTTCTGGGCGCTGACCCTTCAGAACACTTTCAACTAATTAATAAGACAGTTCCTTTTTCAGCAAACTTTGGGTGGTAACTTTCCACCCGTGGATCTCACTCGGCCAGGCTCAGATCCCCAAATGACAAGTGGGACACTTCCCTTCCCCTTGTCTTGCAATACTTCTTGCTTTCACAAATCTTAATGTCTTTTTAAACAGGTTTTCAGGCTTTGCCCCTGGTTTTCGGCTTCCCTCTGCCGGGTTCACTCTCGCCTGTTTTTGGCTGTCAGCTTCCTTCTGCCGGGTTCGCTCTCATCGACCTTTACCAATAATCCTTCACAGGAGTATCAGACTCTGTCCCTTTTCATTAGCATCCCTCGCACATGTTTACTCTTGCTAATTTCTACAGTTCTTGTTTCAGTTTTCCACGTGCGGGATTCACTTCCCTTAGCTTTCACAGTTTGCTGTCGGTCAAAGACTTTCAACGTTACAGAGGATTTTACGAGACCCCTGTATGACCACTTTGACCATTCTTCGCCTCTTCCCAAGGGCTTCTATTTGCAGTAGTTTCTACCTTCGGGTAATCGGCCAGAGATTCCTGCTTGATCACCCACGTGGTGCCGTACTCCTCTGTTGCTGGTTTTCCCCTTCTTTTATCACTGTATCATTACACCTTTTAAAGTTCAAATTAGCCTTTGGCTACTTTTCGTTCAACACAGTTTGGTTTCTTATTGATTCTCCCCTCGACTTACCGGCTGTGTTGAACCGCGTGCCTTTCTTTGTCCTTGTAGTCAAGGTTGGTACCACCGAGACCAGCGTCCTTCCCCAGCTTGATTATCAGCGGAGGAGGGTCTTGCGTACCGTAGACATCTGCAGCGAACACACGCTGGCTATTGTTCTCGGTCTTAAACTTTCTGCAGAGGCTTCACAGGCCTTGGTTGGAATGGGCAAGGTCGCTTCTGTCCTTGACACCCCCTCTTTCTGCACCGTCTTTCCCCTACTTTGAACTGCCGTGCTGAGTTAACTCTCACGTCGTGCGGTCTGCCGGGCGCACACTGTGCTCTTGCTCCACCTTTTATCCCTGTGGGGAAAGGAAAGGGCTGTCAAGTGTGTGTGATTTTTTTTGTTGTTTTTTTTGTTTGGTTAATTGCCTGACTCTTGTGTCGGGACATGTCAGGTAAACAGGTTTCACATTAGTCAGTTTTCTTTGGTGTGCAAAAGTGGTTGTGTCGAAAAGGAGGGTTGGGGGGCGGTGGAGTGCCAGAGGGTTTGTGAAACAAACACGAATGACTGGGATTTTTATCGTGAGACGGACAGGGGGTTTTGTGGGAATGATAGTATCTGGTTATGGTGGACTGGGTGTTTGAATAAGAATCATCAGAGGGATGTGCAAAAGAAAGATCGGGAGTATTTGGGTACGTAACAGAAAGACAGATTCTGGGAGATGTCTTTTCTGGGTTCAATGGGGTTTGGGATCCTAAGGGATTTCTTATGTACGGATGGGTTGTTGGATGTTGGTAGGAGAGTTTTAATGGGCGGAAGCGAGGTAGATGTATCGTAACCTACAAAGAACTTAAGGAGCTGCCCTCCTCTCCTCCTTCCTCTATGGTGCTATACTGCGTTTGTCTTGGGTTATTCCCTCGAGGACATCCCCTGGCTCACCCATCCTGGTGAGCCTTTCTCGCTCTTTCACCCCTAGAGTTGGGATCTGAGCGATCAGCCCTTTGGTGGCCACCTGAATAAGGGTTTCCCGCGGTTCACTATGTGAGATACCCTCGGGTATTTCACAGGACCCAAAGAATCCCTACCGCACCTCACTGTAAGGTGAAGAGTGCAGTGCAAAATTAAAAATTAAAATTGAACAATAGAGAACAGAGCTGTCCTGCACTGATAGCCCGGGCACCGACCATTGCCCCCAAAACAGATCAGCTTAGCAAGGCAAGTGAAGTAAAAAGGCTTCACTTGACTTCTAAAATCGTGACAGTATTAAACAACAGCAAAAAGTTGGGGGATTCCATGTCTATGGAGGGAAAGCAGCAAAAAGAAAATCTTTCCTAACAGTGAGCAATACATTTTTTCATCTTTGGACCTGGAGGATGCCTACTTCCATGTCCCCATTCACAGGAAGCATTGAAATTGTCTACGTTTCGTGGTGCAGGGACAGCACTACCAGTTAAAGGCCCTACCTTTCGGCTTGAAGTCGGCCCCCTGAGTGTTCACGAAATGCCTGGCACCAGTGACGGCCCATCTACGCCTACAGGGCATAAACGTATACCCTTATCTGGAAGACTGGTTGATTTGCGCCTGTTCGCGGGAGCGGGCCGACGGACACATGGAGGCGACCGTCCGGCTGCTAACGGATCTGGGACTCTCCATCAACTGTCCAAAGTCCTGCTTAACGCCATCATAGAACACGCTGTTCCTAGGCGCCAGGCTCAATATAGTGTCTTGTCTGGTGTCGCCCTTGGAGGAGAGGATAGCAGCCATTCTAGGGAAGGTACAACGGCTGTCGTTGACGAAGATGGCCACGGTGCGGGCTATCAAGTCTTTACTGGGCATGATGTTGTCCTGCATCTACCTCCCCCGGTTCTGCAGGTTGCAAATGCGACCCCTTTAGGAATTCCTGGACGCCTGCTGGATACAGGTGTCTGGAACCTTCACGGACAAGATCTTTCGCAATAACGAGTTCCGTCGGGCGATAGTATGGTGGGGCATTCCCTCGAACATTGCCAAAGGCACAAGATTTCAAAGCCTGCCATACCAGGAGACATTCACCACGGACGCCTCCCTAGAGGGTTGGGGAGCGCACTCCAGACGTATGCATGCCAGAGGCCTGTGGCTGCGGAAGGCCTAGGATCTTCATATCCACATCCTGGAGCTACGGGCAGTGTTCTGGGCTCTCAAATCGTTCCTCCTGTCTCTGAAAGGGAACGTGGTGAGGATCTTCATGGACACCACCACCACCATGTATTACATCAGGAAGTAGGGGGGCACTCGATCCCCAGTGCTCTCCAAGGAAGCGCAGGACTTGTGGTCCTGGGGCTTCGGATAGGAGATGGTCCTCGTCCCTCTCCACCTGGCGGGAGTCAAGAACACCATTGCAGACTCCCTCAGCAGGGAACTGTGCCCCTGCCATGAGTGGGAGCTTTGTCAGGCTCAGGCGGACTGCCTATTTCTCAAATGGGGCAGACCCCAGATCGATCTGTTAGCGATGGGGGTGGAGAACTCCAAATGGCAGAGGTTTGCCAGCAGATTCCACCAGCCGAGGAGCCTGGGGGATGCCTACTCCTCCCTGTGGGAAGGGCTGTTTCTGTATGTGTTTCCTCCATTGTGTCTCCTGCTATGAGTCATCAACACACTCGGACAGTGTCAATGCAAGATGATACTCATCACCCTGGCGTGGCCAAGGCCAATTTGGTATCCGGACTTTCTCAGCCTGTCAGCGTATCCTCCAGTCAAGTTGCCGGTGGTTCTGGATATTCTCCCAGAGAAGGAGGCGTAATACTTTATCACAACCCAGGATCACTGAACCCGATGACTTGGCTTCTGCAGCCCTAGAATTTGGAGGGTATGAGTTGCCAGCGAACTGCAGGGAGGTCCTCGCCAAGGCCCGGGTGTCGTCGACCTTGTAAGTGCTACGGTCACAAATGGAAGTGTTTCGCTTCGTGGTGCCGGTTGCTGAAGATTACCCCTCTGAGGGTCACAGCCACACAGATCCTTCCATACTTGCTATCCTTGGCCAAGGCAGGACTGGCACACGCCCCCATCAAGGTACATCTGGCGGTTACCTCCCGCTACACCAGGTCACCTGGAAGATCTTCACTTTGGTCCCACCGACTCGTCAAGCAGTTTCTCAAAGGACTTTTCAGATCTTTCCCAACGGTGGAGGCTCCTGCCCCGGCATGGGAACTCAACATAGTTCTGACGAGGCTCATGGGGGCCCCCTTTGAGCCTTTGCATCAGGCCCTCCGAAGTTTCTCACGTGGAAAATGGCTTTCCTCGTGGCCATCACCTCTGCCAGAAGGGTAGGTGAGATCCAGGCTCTATCCTGCAAGCAACCGTGCCTGACATTCCACGAATCGAGGGTGGTGCTCCGTACGCACCCCTCTTTAATGCCAGTGGTTCTGTCAGAATTCCACCTCAACACGCCTTTGGTGTTACCTGTTTTTTCCCGAAACCTTAGTCGCCGGCGGAAAGGGCCTTGCACTCGCTGGACATTGCTTGTGCCCTCAAGTTCTCTGTGGCATGCACAAAGGATTTCCCGAAGACTTCACAACTGTTTGTGAGCTTTGGTCCTGTGAACCATGGGAAGGCCTTGTCCACAGCTTGCATTTCAAGGTAGCTCGACGGCTGCATCACGCACTGTCATCGGTTGGCGAACCGACTGCTGACTGGCCGTCTGAGAGCCCACTCCACCAGAGCGATCGCTGCATCGACGGCGTTCCTGTCCGGTGTGCCCCTGCTGGACATCTGCAGGGCTGCTACATGGAGATCCACGCACACCTTCACAAGGTTCAGTTGCTTCGACAGGGATTCCAGGGAGGAGTCCAGAGTCGGCCACGCAGTGCTACACAACCTGTTCGCTTGAGCTGAGCCTATTCCAGAGGTAATGGTGAATTGCTTCTGTTGAGCCTTGCCACCTCCTGTGGTTGTGTAATGTTGTACTGCTATGTATTTGTTATTCATGAGCATGTGAATCCATGCCAGACCCCATGCTGGAAAAGGTTTAAGTTACTTACCTGTAACTATTGTTCTCCAGCGTGGGTCTGGCATGGATTCCCATTCAAATCTCCCTCTGACCCCTCTTTGGCTTCTTTTGGTCATACTGCCACTTTACGTGCTTACCAAATCTGAAGATGGCTGCCAGAGGAGGGGCTTAAGGAGAGGACTGTCAATGGATGGGGGCAGTATGACCCAGAGGACAGTGATTAGTTTAGAGGAGAAATACAGTTTTTAAGTAAAGTGAAACTGTTTTTTCTATTACAGGATTCCCAGCCTGACGACAGGGAATATTCATTAGCATGTGAATCCATGCTAGACCTATGCTGGAGAACAATATTTACAGGTAAGTAACTTAAACCTTCTTTATTATGAAGTCCTTTACTGATAAAAATATAAAGAATGTAAAATTGAGGCAACAAATCATAAAGTGCAAATAGGTTAAAATAGACCCACCAGGCTTTAAAATCAGTAATATACACTTTTAATGAAAGCTAAAACACAGTCTGTTTGAGAGACTTTAAAAGTGGGAAATGTGGTGAGTTTTCTGAATGCCACATCTTGATGTTCAGGGAGCAGGGGCTGAGTTGGTCCGACTGCTACCTGATGTGCCTCCTTGAGTATGTATGAAGAGGGATCCTGCTGGCTCACTATACCCCATGAGACACTACACCCTTTTCCAAGGATGCACTGCAGGCTACAGATTATTTAGTCTCAAGTTACCAGAGTTTAGAACAGAGAGTCTGTAAGGGTAATTCTTCTTGGTTTAATAAATCCAATACTGATTGTTAGGACTGAAAGTATCAGAATTCACAGTGTGGCGTGAAAGCGGCCCTAGAAGTAGAACTTCTAAATTCTGACAAAACGAGTCGTGCACTGTTGGGCAAACCAGCAAAAAAAGTATTCATTGCTCAATCGACTTAAATAAGATGTCAGTGGGATCCATACACCACTGTGCACTGGTGCAGTATGCAGTAGCAGCTGGTGGATTTTATAATAAATATTTCCCATGAACATTGCAGAGTGACTGAGAATAGCACGGGAACCTGACCAAGTGGGTTCGGGGGGCTTTGCGCCCCAAGAATTATTTTTACTATTGGGTTATAATTGTGCATTATACAGCAGTTTTGTAGGGTAACTCCAATCCAAAAATGCAATATGTGCAAGTCACCAACAATGCACATGAGCCTTTCTCAATGCATTTTCATTATGCCTTAGCCCACAATAGCTGCTATTATAAAAACATTTTCACACTGGCTGTGCCTATACATTTCCATGCTGGCTGCACGAATATAAGCCACACTTCCTTTATAACAACATGCTCATGTTTGCTTTGTACATAATGTCAGTAATCATACTATAGAAAACATGTCCATGCTGGCCCTGCAAAATGTGGCAGAATCCACACATAAGGACATACTCATGTTGGCTTTACCTTGAAAAATGCCATGCCACAATAAGAAAACATGTCTGAACTGACAGCACAATGTAGTCCAGTCTAGAGACATAATAACACACATCATGTTTGCTTTATCCTTGATGCCCAGAATGAAATGCTATGCCACAGTAGGAAATCGGCTACACCAAAATATCCTTCTAACCACATATTAACACTTAACAGGCTTGCTTTATCATAGAGGCCCAGAATAAAATACCATGCCACTGTTAGAAAGTGCTAGACTGGCTGCCCCAAAATGCCATTCTAGTCAAGTAATAACACATCATGTTTGTCTTATCTTAGATTCCCAGTAAAAAAACTTCCTGCCACAGTTAGAAAGGGCTAGACTGACTGCCCCCAAAAGACCGGTCCAGCCAAGTAATAACACATACCATGCTTAGTTTATCATATATGCCCAGAAAGAAAATCATGCCCAAAAATGCCACGTTAGCCAAATAATAACACTTGACATGCTTGCTCTATCATGGATCCCTGTAAAACAAAATGTCATGCCACAGTAAGAAATGGCTAGATTGTATGCCCCAAAATGCCAGTCTAGCCATGTAATAAATAACACATCATCCTTTCTTGTATCAACTACAGGTATTACTGGGTATCTATTTTAGATGCCCAGTAAAAAATGCTTTGTAGCTGCATTCCTGACCCCCGGAGCCACCTGCTCCCCAGCCCAGCACAAACACAAACGTGCACACTCAGCATTCACTGAACACATATACACACAGCATTCACTCACTCATCCACATGCGTACCCATACATCATACACTCCCTTATACACATAAAAATAAATATCTGACCTGTGTAAAGTACTGGAGTGGGGTATCTGTAATCCTGCTCTCTATATGGCAGAGCAGAGGCACAGAGCACCCCAACCAAGGTTCTCTATTTGGTAGCTATGGTCGAGCAACCAAGGCTTTAGGTCTCAGGAGGTGATGCGAGCTGATTCTTAAGTACAGTGTAGTCCCCAAGCACCCACATAGGAATGTCCACACATTATGTTAGTGAAAACACAGTCTTTATATAAATAAGGTTCAAAGTTATATAAACAATCACAATAATACACTTTGTACTCTGGCAATACTATAATGGCAGATATATACAGGTCTACGTGGTACCACTCTTAACTATCGGTTCCTTTGAAATGCATCAACTGCTAACAGTTCAAAATGGAATACGAATCAGATTATAAGATGAATAAACGATAGACACAAAAAGTTAAATCAAGCAATGGCAGAACAGGCCCCCGTCAACCTAGAGACAGTTCTGTCGAGGATCCCCCTCCTGGGCAACCTGCAGATAGAGCGTATTTGACAAGCCCAGTCCAGTTATGTTCAATATAGTCTCAATCCCTTTCTAAAAAGTTCCACAACGCCAAAGTACCTGGTTTCATAAAGAGTTCTTTAATGAGTCGCCGACGGGCCCTTCTTGAGTGCACTCCCTTTAAGGCAGGAGCCATGGGTCGTCAAGAGTCGGTGAAGAAAATGGAGAACACTGTCATTGCGGCAGCAGCTTCGGTTCTGGCGGTGCTAGTTGATGATCAGTCGAAAACGTCCTGCAAGCTGAGGCGTGCGGTGCACCTAGACGATGCGCGTTCGTTGCCACAGAGAGTCGATGACAAATTTTGGCCCAGCAAGGGCATCGGGTCGTCGGCGTCTGTGTGGTCTTCGGGTGGTGGGAAACCCACTGGTGGATTCTCCCCAGTCGTCCGCGGCCTTGACTTTCTCCGGTGGGACAAAGAGGTCGTCAGTGCTGAGCAACGGAGCCTTTGTTTCTAATGTTTTTAGGCAACGGAGCGTTGCAGACGGTCGATGAGATCGTAGTCGACGGTGATGGACTTCAATGTCCGGCCCGTTTGCTTTGTGATTCTGCGGCGGTCCCGTCTCCGGTCGGCAGCCTTTCGAGATCTTACTTCCAGGGAGCCTTGGCAAAGGTTAGCTGGTGCACGATGATCCCTCGTAGCTCGGGAAGAGGTCTCCTAGCCAGGTCCTCTCTTGTATCAGTTCCTCGACAGTCACGCAGCTTTCAGATTAGCGAAGGACAGCAGCAGCAATTCTTCTTCCAGCGGGCCTCAAGGTTAAGCATCAGTTTCAACTTCAGCTTCTGAACGATTTCCATCAGCGAGAGGTCCCCAGATATACTGTTTGGTCTCTCATTCACTTTGCTGGGTCACACTCGGGCAACCAATCGTTCAGAAGGGCATTCATGCAGTCAGGCAGCCAATCAGGCTCACAGTTCATTCAAGCCTTTCTTCTCCATCCAGACACTCAACACGGAATGTGGATCCGGACAAGCACCCAGCCATTCAGCACTCCACACTGCATTCATCCCAGTTTCGGGCAGGGCTGTCTCAGTCATTGTCAACCACCAGATACTAGACACCCATAACATGAAATGTGTATTTGTCACACACTCCATTCACCCATATCCCACCCCACGGGCGTCCCACAACATACAGTCATTGGGAAGGCTCCAGCCGGTCTGGCCTGGACTTCCCCAAAATACCATATATGGAACTTCCACCCAACAGCCATTCAGGGGTAAAGGACAGAGTCAGGGCTTCCCAGGACTTCGGGAAAAGTAAGGTAACAGGCGATGGAAAGCAAGAGGCCACAGGGGCCATCTTGTTTCCTATCGGGATTTAACTGATTCCAATGGCGGGGCCTGGGTATCCCCAAAATGGAGGATACTCAGAGCCACCTGTCATATTCAGCATGGAGCTGCCATCAGCCCATACCAGCTCTGTCGGCCACACACAGGTGCCCAAAAACATACACTATGGGTACAGGGTTGTACCCCCACTCATGGGTGCCAAAAGGGTATCCCAAGGGTCTGCACAGCAAACCAATAAGAGGAAGAGCTGCACCGCCAGGAGTCCCCCTTGAACTCCTGCCTAGAAAACAAGGCAGAACGTACATGATAAAGGCATAAAGGACAAGGATATGGAGGCCCTGTCCCTCCAATGCATTTCCAGCATCACAACCTGTACTCTGCTCCAATCCAGATTCAGATCTGCTGTACCTCCTCTTCCGACTCCTGCTTGCGAATTTTCAGGAAACAGGAAGCAGAGCGCTTCCTGGTTCCCACTATTGTGCGAGCAGGAGCCAGACCACTGATGACGCGCTGCATCTGCTCATTTTGTATGTGCAGGGAGGCACAGGAACGCCCCCTCGCACATACAAATGTGCAGTCCTCCAGCCTACATTTCCAATGGTTCATGCAAGGCTGCGGAAGCAAAACGCCCCAGCCTTGCATGGCCCATTGAACATGCGTGGCTGGGGTACAAACTGTCAAGGGGAAACAGTTTCACCATGACAGTTGAAGCCAGTCGAGGAGCTCATTCGCAGCTGCTTGTAGTCCTCCTGGACTGGTACGGCACCTCAATCATGGGCGAGGGTTTTATTGCGTCGAGTAACCCTCACCCATTATGGACGAGCTGCCCCTGGTAGTACAATGCCTTGCAGTTCGCAGACTGGTGAGCTTGTGGAAACAGAGTTGTCTTTGAGAGGGCAAAAGGGGCTTGTACCCCTAGCCACCATCTGAGGCGGGCCCACATGGCTGCCAGCTCCAAAGAAGTCTGTGCCCATTATTTACAAAACATGCTTGGTTGATTTTATGGTGCTCTGCACAACTGTATTCTTTTCTGATCAATTAACCTTGGAAAGCTTTCTGCATTCACTGTAGAACACACAGTGGGAGAGATTCGCAAACCTTTTTTTGGCGCAAGTAATTAAGTGCGCTAACACATCTCATCACTTGTGCCAAAAAAAGGTGAACACAAATCCACAAAGGGGCTCTGAATGTCTGTATCTTAGATGCTCACATTCAGAGACCCTGTTCCTCTCCATTTGCTCATTCGCACAAATAAGGGGGCATTTGTGTGCACATCCCGAAATTGCAAATAGGATGAGCTTTCAAATGTGCAAATATTAAAGGTCTTCCATTGCGCCTGTTTGGATTAGGAGAAGGGGAGGGCACAATGCATGATAGGCTAATTTCTGAACCTTTCATGCATTTTCTTTGAGGTGGGAGAGCAACAGTGTAAGCCGCTGCCCTCCCACTTGTATTTCAATCCTTCAAAGAATAGAAATGCATTTTTGTTTTTCAACGCATTTCACACTGAACGGGAGGGTCTCTCCCTCTGAAATACGCTCCAAGCACCTACGTGTGTTCCGGGGGTCTGTAATACATTAGTGTTGGGACCATTCTCCTGACACTAATGTATATGAGACCTGGAGAGCTCCTCTTTGTGCTACTGTTCAGCCAACCCTAAATGTGCAAATCACACTTTGACAATAAGATGACCTGCACATTTCTGAAATTAGTGCAAATTCTGCCAATTTTTAGTTTGGGCTATTAGTTGGCGCTTTGTGGCCACTTATAAACTGACACTATTGCGTACAGTTAGGGAGAAATGGCATCTGAGGAGGGACACAAAGCTTGTTGGTCTTGTTTGGTTATTTGTCCACCTATGGTCATGCTAATCCCTAGGGCCATTCCCACTCAGTTCCTGCCCCTCCCCACCCAAAATACCTCCTCATGAGAACTGCCTGCCAGTATTTTTTCAAAGCAGTCTTCTGAGAGTTAATTATGTAAATGGAGTTGTAAAGGTGCTACAGGTGTAATCAAAATGTTTCAACCAGGTCTGCCGTCAGCCATTCAATTTAGTATGCGTGTCCTTCACTGAAGTTCTGTTAAAAACAAGCATTGGCAAAGCCAACAGTTTTGGCTTGTATATAAGTATTAGGCATTTGCTAGGCACTGCTATTAGATACCGGGGTATTCACACCATTTTGCACCTGCTCCCGTTAATGGACAATTAATACCACTATGGCAGTACCTGACAAGTGCCTTTCCCATGTCTACACCAAATCCTTAACTGTTGGCATTGCCAATGTTTGTTTCATTTGCACTAAATCGGAATCTGACCAAGTTTGTCCAGTTACTACTCCTGTAGCATTCTTGCTCTTCTGTGAAGAATATATTGATCCTGTGCAGTCCTGAAAGTTGAAATGCATAATGATATAATTGAGTGCCATGATTTTTCAGAAGATCGCCCAGTGTGTTAAACAATCATCACAAATATTTGCATTCATATGCCAGATCAGTACCACATTCCATCATGGTAGACTCAGCCTTTCCAATGTCTGAGGTTGATAAAAGTGCATTTATATATACTTTTGTGATAGTAACACCTGCTACAATACAAAACAATGGGCCTCATTACAAGTACGGCGGTGCCAGAAAAAACAACGGAAATGTATTGGTTAACTCTGTTACCACTGCGTTACCGCTGCATTACTGTACTGCCTTACTACAACAAATGATTGAGGTAATTCCACTAGCTTACTGCCAATAAATGGCCATGTTGACGGAATTACCACCAGCGGTAATTCTGCCGAAATCCCCATGGAGGTAGTTAAATAAATGGGGTCTAACACGCCATACCACCACTTGTAATCTGGTGGTAATTCAGCCTGACCAAGTGCTGGAAACGCTAATTCCAATTGGTGGTATTTCAGTGGATTTACCAAGGGAATACTGCCAAATGTGTAACGAGGACCACCTTATCTCGTTAGACAGCGCTATGTAAGGGTGCAGAGTAAGGCGATCGACACGAGGCGCATGGTTGTGGCTATAGACTTTTATTTTACCCAACCGCTAAAACCTCAACTCCCGTCATACACCTCTCAAACACAACCACATCTTTGCACAGCAATCCGCATGTGCTTCACTACACTGCAACAACAAAAACAAATCGCACATTGGCCTGCACAACAGCACATGGGAGTCTACCGGTCCGTAAATCACACCCATGCTCAGCGAACAGTGTCACCCGAACTGAAGCTGTCAACAGGACATCACAACTCTTGATTTGCCTTTTCCGCTATGCCCTACTAACCCATCCTACCCTCTTAACGTTCAGATCCGCCACAGCGCCAGGAGATCATTCCGGTGGTGATAGTGCACTGTATAAATGTCCATTAAACATTAAAGTAAAGTAACGTGGAAAACCTCCCTATCCCTAACACGAAGAGGGATTTCCCTGCCTCGAAGAATAAACTGAGGAGACTGCCAGAATGTCTGAACTCATAAATTTCCACAGTCATGTCAAAACCTATTTCCGTCCCTTATACTAATCTACAACTAAGGATAGCGTTCGGGCTGGACTGTCCCTTTTCGGATGGGACCAAGCCCAATTTGCATATGGTCTTCCTCCTTTTGTAATGGCTTGGAAGCCGAAGAACGATGGTCTGGAGGGTTGTCTAGAGCATTGCAAGATGAATTCTAAACCTTTCAGCCATCACCTCTTTAGTTTTGCTTGTTAGCTGGGTTCCTGCATAAAAGGTGAGGGTATTGATGCTGAAGCCAGAGTCGACCATTGGAAGAGACACTAGAAGAAACATTCCGAATAAGGACGCCTGCACTGTGTGACAGGGAAGATCCAGGCTGGACTACTTCCTCCCTTAGACTGGTGGGCCTGAACAGTCTTGAGACCAGCTACAGTTTGAGCCATCCCACAAAGTGATGCAACCTTCCAGGCCTGCAATACCCAAATACTTTGGGACCTCTGGCACTGCTGCTGTGCATTGTCTCATCAAGCGTGGTTCTGACTGCAAACTTGTGGGCATCTGTCTGGGCCTACGGAGACTCCATCTCAATCGAAGAAGTCCCCTCAAAAGAGTTGAGGACTGAGAGAAGGACAAAAATCTGCCAGGTGACAACCGTTGCTCTTCTGAAGCCTGTGTCGGGCCTCCTCAGCCAAGTGCCGCAAAGATTGTCTGCTGGGCATCCCTCTGACCAAGTCTGACTGTGCTCCTGCCAACATTTCTTCATCCAGCCACCAAGGCCAGATACCCAAACCGGATCTTATGTCATTTTACCTAGGGACATCGCTCTTCTTTATCATAGAAGGTACTGTCTAGCTCCTGGCTACTTACCAAGGCAGTTTTTGTGTTGCTGTTCGGTCCTTCTGAGCTTCTTGAGTCACTATGGGATGGACAAGCCAACCATGTTCTCCCAGGCATAAGAACATTCGTCCTAGAAGCTGAAATCCTCCAGTTGGCCTACCTAGTGCCCATGAACCCTTTGAATCAAATTCCATTACTTACTTGTTACGAAAAGGTGCCTTCTGCTATTTGATAACTTAAACCGCGCCTGACTTCCTTTATTCTGCCGCCCAATGGTCACTGGTCCCCCAGTGACCCCATCTGACTTTTTGAGCCTCTCAGCCTCCAAATAGGGTTGGACATCTATAGAAAAGGATTTCATAAAGTTGTTAAGCAACCAACATTGATAATTAAGTAAATGTTGGTTGATGAATATGTACTTACCTGTAATTCATTTAAGGTCTACTACTGAAACTGAGTATTAGTGTACATATATCAAAACTGCCGCTATGGGCTACGGGATCAGCTAGAAGGTCAGCAATGTCTTCGTCTTCACTAGAATTACTGCGTTCCCCGGTCACCTCCTCTTCACCTGAATAGTCCAGTTTCTTTCTGCGGGTAAGTCCAATGTATGGTTTCTTGTTTTTTTGAAGATAGGGTCTACCTCGGAAGGAAGCCACTGTGACTCCAAGACGGAGAAAACCCTCGGTGACTCCCCTCCGCGACAGCAAGAGGGGAAAAGGCCGTTGGATGGCAAAAAACCCCAGGATCCGGAGTGGTCGTAAGGGCAATGGAAGTCGTCGGATCCGTAGCAAGTTGGTTCGGTCCTCCGCCGGAAACTCGGGGACCGTGAGGCCAGCGTGTCAGTGCTGACCGACTGTAGAAGGTTGCTGGATACAGGTGAGTACCACACTGCGTGGAGGACAAGCGAGAACGGGAGGAATCAAAGATGTCCGAGGGAACCCAAGAGAGCGAGAAAGAGCAGCGGGAGGAAGCAGCACGGGAAGCAAACGGGGAAGGGAAGAGGAACAAGGTGAGGGAGGGAGCAACGGGAACGGGAGGAGAAGGAATAACAGACGCCGAAGGTGGCGAAACGTAGGACAAACTGTCAAAGGGCACTAGCGCAAGCAACAGGGGCGAGAATGAACCCAGTTGCAACGCGCAGAGCCGCCGGCAGCCGAGTGAGATATACAAACGGCGGCGGCCATCTTGGAAACAACTAGACCATGGCTAGTAGAAGGAGAAAAACGTAACGGAACACTTTAATGGCGTCCCTGTTTCCACTTTCGCCACAAACGCCAGTCGCCAGCGGCTGTGACAACCTATTACTGTGTGAACTATTTGTATTTACCTGAATTGTCTTGATTTTAACATTGCCTTCGTAAATATATTAAATACGTCTGTGTTTTTATAATACTACAGTGTTTGTGTTTCCTTGACCATTTGTGTGCTCAAAGGTCTTTGTACTCAACTACAGCCCTTCTCCCTCCTATACTAAGTCTGACTGCTCATCCATTGCTACCAGACCTTTTGGGTAGTTAAGGCCAAATTTAAGAGTTGGAGCCCTGCACTCCTAAGAGTGGGTCTTCTATTGTCCTACCACAGGCAAATGTCACTAAAACTCTCTAACAAGAAGCCTCTCTATGTTGTGAACCTCCAGACACGATGTTGCTTAGACAGCATCTTTCCAGGATAGTATAAATACTTTGTTTTCTACCTGGAATGGTCATGTCAAGTGTTCCCCTTTTTATGTAGCTGTCTGTGTGATTGCAGTCCAATTATTGTACACATTTAACACATCTTTGTCATAAAAGACAGGGTTTGAAATTGCTGGGAGCTGAGAGCTATTTAGCCCCTGCTTCTACCAAAGGAGAGCCTGGTTAGCTTTAAACCAACAGTTACCAGAGCTACTTTTGGCTCCTCGGGCCAACTAGTGCCTTATAAGCATGCTTCTGATGTCTGTGAATCTGCTTAGATCACATGCTGTGCATATAGTCTGACATCTAGTGGACATTGCGGAGTATTTTATCTTTTTATCTAAGATCAAAACCGGACGTTGACGTGTGCGTGACTGTAACACTATCCCTAACGTGATGTGTAGTATACCCAAAATCCTTCATGCGTTGAGGACCCACCAGATTGTTTTTTTCTACCTATTTAGTTCGCACATAATGCAGAGCTAGTAAGAGATTTATATTGCTGTTGCCTATTTCTTCGGCGGTTCGATTGCCTTCGGTGAATACTCAACAGCTTTTCGACACCTGATCTTGTCCGCCGACGATCCATCCAGTGACTACTCTGCGGGCTTTACAGTAGAGAGTGGGGCCCGGTTTGTACGGTCTCCTTTTGAGAATGCCTTTTCTTCACCCCTTCTCTCCTTTGCATTGGTCTGCCTGCAGTTTCCCTCTGCTATGGAGAGGACGCCTTTTACATTTTTCCCATCTTGCAACTGCAAATTCCCCTGGAAGGACACCCATCGCCGATGCAATAAGTGTCTCCCTCGTGGTCACGACGAGCGTAACTAAAGCCTGTATGCTCTTTCGGCCCAAGACCTTGAAAGGTAGGCATACAAAACAGTGGGTGGCCTATTCTATGCAGGCCGAGAGTCACGCTCCCGCCGTCACCTAAGATGAGTCTGTCGGCAACCGCGGCACTGATATGGAGGCCGATGGCCTTACCGTGGAGCCCTCGCGCTCCCCCGTGTCCTTCCCCGGCCCCTACAAGCTTGCCACCGTCAGTGCCATGGGGAAGCCACATCCCGGCGACAAAGACACACACGCATCACCTGCTCCAAACCATACAACCCATAGCCTTCCCTCAGCTGAACCGTCAAGGCAGGCTTCTGCGCCACCAGGCTCATCAAGGTCGTCGGCGGGGCCTTCCGAACCACGCAGTCCGATGCCCTCTGCGCCCACGCCCTCGCGGTCTACGCATGGCAGTAAATTCTCTTCTGTAGCGGGCACAACCACTATATATATATATAGCCTCTGCTGCGTTAGTGTCGAAAGACGCACCCAGACGGGCCCACTCATCAAAAACACTCCCAAAGCTTCTGGAGAAGCTTTCCGAAGCCGTTTCGCATGTTTCGGACCCCAAGAAAGCCTCCACTTCGTCTGAGGTCTATTCTCCGGCCTCTACTTCTCTTTCTGAAGCCCTGCAGCAGGACCAAGACCCTCCTGCATGGCCCTTTTCCCCTCCTGATCCTTCAGACTTTTCTGAATGGACCAGGGACAAGTCTGAGGCTTGTATGAATAGAATGGCCGAGTTCATCAATTTTGCTGAACAATTCAATGATATTTTGAAGAGACAGAGGGATGTTGACCCCTGTCCTGTTCCGCATTCTCATCCCTGTTTGAATCCCATCACAACCCCCCCTGGTGGATGTGTTTCTAGGTGACTCGGTTGACCGTAGTCGTAGTCAAGAAATTTGTTATGCCCAAGACCTACTTATCTGGACCCTGATTGGAACCCTGTAGATGACTAGGTCACGTGGCCTACCACTCCCCCTCATGTCTCTGACCCAGTAAACCTTTTTGGAATGGTTTGTGTCCTCCAACGTATTCCTCATCTTTGACATGTAATGTCCAGCTTCGGCTGCTTCAGAAAAAGTTTTCGGCAGAGGGCGTCCTGCGTTGATGGCATTGAGTCGATGTCCCTCGAACGCCTCTGTCTAGGATGTCATCAGATGTCTAGCATGCACAGCACCCGTTGGCCTCAGTTCTGTTTTTCCGCAAACGTACTTTTGAAGTACTGTTATTTGCTTAATCTTCAATGTCTTCGACCCCGACGAATCCTCGTTCCTGGTTCAAAACGTGTAAGGAGTGCGGCTCCAAGATGTTGATTACGGATCTGCATCGAGTCTGTCTCTGGTGCCTCGGCGAGGGCCACGAGACGGATACTTGCTCCAAATCTCAGGCCATGAAAGGGAAGGCCTTGTGGGAACGAAAGCAGAAATTACAGGCAGGCCAGGTGTCCAAACCCCGCAAATCCCATCCGGCTGGGGCATCGACCGACAAGTCGAGGGGCGATTATCCTCGTCGTAAGAAGTCCAAGCGCTCACGGTCTTGTAGTGTTTCCCACCACTCTTCGTCCTTGTCGAAACAGCCAAAGCGAAGGCACCGCCGGTCGCCTTTCTCGTCGTCTTCGTCAAGCGGTACCCTCGAGAAGGTGACATGCCCCTCCAAGACATTGACACCGGCGAAGTGGGAAGCTTTCCGGATGGAGATGCTTAAGATTTTTGAGAAACGGGCCAAAGCTCTGTCTGCACCTTCTGTGCAAGCTGGCAAGGAGCGGTCTTGTCCCGATACTTGCGCGCATTCGAGCCCGGGTACTCGACGTGATTTCCATCGAGTGCCCTCGAGACAAGGGGGTCAAAGGAACATTCGAAGCGGAGAGAGAGGTCACGGTCTCTGACTTTGTCAAGACCTTCGAAGCCCTCGAAGCAATCAACGCTGTTGTTGGTGCCGGTTGCATATTCAACGCCTTGTCAGGCCTTCTGCTCTGTTGTCGATGCCGAAGCCGTCAACGCCGGTAGGGCTTAGTTTACCAGCTCAGACCTAGAGCCTGTTGACCCTCCTAGGAAGGTTTTGGCTAAGTCAAAGTCGATTCATTCCAAGCCTCGGGCCTCCATGCCAGAGAAAGTTTTGTCCCTCTTGCTAAAGAGGATTTTTTTAGGAACCTCACTTCTATTATAAGTCTGTACTAAACAGTTTCTGGTAGCAGAGCTGAGCAGCCATGCTTATCTCAAGAGGGAATATGAGCTGTAATGATGTTACACAGAGGTCTACAATCACAGGTGTTCAAATAAACTCTTACACTCAAGGTTTCTTTGGTAAATACTTCTTAATTTATTTAACTGTCAGTTATAAAACACTCATAAGAAGGAGGCAATATAATCACAAACATACTTTAGTGATGTACACTCTAAGTTTCTGAGGCATTCAGAATACTTTGAAAGAGGAGCAAAAAGGCATAGGTTATCAGAACATAGAAAGAATACAGTTATTTCTTAGGCAGTGCAGATATTTCGAGTTCACCAGAAGAGTCAATTCATTTCAATAGGCTAGGCCAAAGTCAATGGGCTAAAGTCTTGGATAGGATAAAGCAGTTCTGGTAGATAAATGGAAAAGTCTCTGCAAAAGTTCTTAGGAATAGTTAGTAGCAAGAAGAATCAGATGTTGGGCCACAAGCTGATTAGGCCTCTGAGTTGGGAAAGTTTCAAGCACTTTCGCTGCGAGAGGTAAGTACTCTGTCTGAATTTACAGTACCTTTACAAGTGAAGTAAAATTAAGCTGTTGACCTCTCTTCCTGGCAGTTCCTGCAGATCTCGCTGTTCCTAGGCCTCAGTGGTGGGGACAAGAGGGAGGGCATCGGGGGACTCCTGCACTGGGATGGTCAAAAAGCTTGCAATTGGCAAATCTTCAATTCTGGTAGCTGTAGTCGAGCACAAGAGCTGGTGTCCCTCTCCCTGGTATTCGGTTTCTTGCAGCACTCTGAGGAAAATACGACCAGTTCCGAGAATGGTATCCAGCTGGCTTAGTGTCGAGTTGATTGGTCCCACCATCTCAAAAGGAGAAGTCGTCCTTGCAGGGCTTCTCTGTCGAGATGAACTTAGTGATTCGGACCTGCAGCAGGGCTTCACCGGGCAAACCAATGGTCCAGGAGTTGCAGCAGCCGTAGTCTTCAAGCTTGTCTTCGGTTCTTTCGTTCCAATGGTTGACTTTGCTTTCCAAGTCAAGAGACTCGCCTTTTATTCAGTTCTCTCCCATTCATTCCAGCCTAGCTGTCGCTCACCCAGCAGGGTGGCTGTCCTTGCCAGACAGTCAGCCAACCAATCACCACAGAGTGCATTTGGGTCTCCTAGGAAACTAAGCACAGGGAGTTTCAAGCACCTCCCTCACTTCCTGCCCACCTCCTTCACTCCTGAAGCCTGTCAAAGGCGAATAAACAAAGGAACCAAACCTGGTTTGGCACGCAGAGCAAAACTCTAGAAGGACCTTTCCACAAAGAAATGACGAAAAAAGAAGACCGGAACCTGTTTTTACAGAGGGGGCTCGGACGCCATCTTGAAAAACATGGCTCCCGCGATTTAATGCTACCGGTGTCCGCGGTCGGGAAAAATCATGGTAGTATGTTGTAAAACCACTGCCACCAGCCATTTTGAGGGGAAAGGGTAGCATTTGACTGCTACATGAGTATCTAGACACAGGATACCAAGTAACCCCCCCCCCCAGCACTCTATTGTAAGATAGGGTGTGCTGGGTCTAGGAATTTAAAAAGACTAGTAAAGTCAATTTCACTTTTCTCACTCTGGGAAACAGTCGTTTATCCCAGAGAAGGTATTTAAACCTTGGGAAAGCCTAAAAAAGTTTCCCTGTGCCACTGCACTGAGGGTGCTGTGTGACACAAATGAAAAGATGATGCCTATGGATGCCTAAAACTCCATAACCAAAGAAAACGCAAGAGAGAGTGGGAAAAAATGGTCACACTCTCTCCAGGTAAAAAAATCAAATCCTCAAAATCCAGCAAAGTTGCTGGGGGTCTCTAAGGTGGAGGGAATTGGAATATTTTTGATATTTCTCCCCAACATTCACCCCCCCCCCCCCCCAAGACTAAGGGACAGGAGGATTTACTCCACCCCTGGATGAATCTCCTTATTCCAGTCGGTCACACATTCTGGAGAGACCATCAACATTTTGGTGATTACACCCTGACCTGTATTCAAAGGTACAATCAAACCCCTGTAGGCTGATTGACCATCTTAACCATTTAGGATTTCCCCCCCTTCATCTGCATTAACCATCTCAAGAGTTGGTGGTCTGTCTGAATCACAAAAGTAGATCCATACAAGTATGGTCTAAACTTCTTCAGAGACCACACAATGGCAAAACACTCATGTTCTATGGTTGCCCACCTTGTCTCCGGTTCCTTCAGCTTCCTGCGCTGATGAAGCAGATGGGGTGTTCCCTACCTTTCTCATCCAGCTGACTCAGAACTGCACCTATACCTGTATTGGAAGCATCTGTTTGCACAATTAAGGTTTGGCTATAGTCAGGAGCTCTTAAGACTGGAGCTTGACAAAAGGCTTTCTTAAGTAATGCCTTAGTGCACTCCTCATTCCACCTGACCTTCTTGGGTAATTCGCATGTGGAGACCACATTCAAGGGAGAAGCTATGGACCCATAGTTCTCTATGAAGTTCCTATAATAACCAGTGAGACCTACAAAGTCTCTCACTTGGGTTTGAGTAGTAGGGGTGGTCCATTCGTGTACAGCTTGTACCTTGCTAGGAAATGACCTTATTTCACCTCCTCCTACCTCATGTGCAAGGTAGACCACTTTGCTCTGACCAATTTGACATTTACTTGCCTTTATGGTCAGATGGGCCTGCTCAAGAGCCTGCAAAACATATCCTAAGTGGTCAACATGTTCTTTCCAAGTAGGGCTGAACACTGCAATATCATCCAAGTATGCCATGCAGAAGCCCTCCATCCCATTTAGAACTTGATTCACCATCCTTTGGAATGTAGCAGGTGTATTCTTTAATCCAAAAGGCATTACCTTAAACTGGTACAGGCCTGCTGGCGTCGAAAATGCAATTTTCTCCTTGGCATGGTCTGTCAGAGCTTGTTGCCAATAGCCTGATATTAAGTGAAATGTACTGAGGTACTTGGCTCAACCAAGTTTATCCACCAGTTCATCTGTCCTAGGTAAAGGATGGGCATCAGTCTTTGTGACTGTGTTAAGAGCTCTGTAGTCCCCACAGAATCTCAATTCCTTGGATCCTGCCTTTGGCATTAGTCCAACTGGACTAGACCATGGACTTGTAGATGGTTCTATTTCTC
The DNA here is from genome assembly GCF_040938575.1 of Ambystoma mexicanum. NCBI lineage: Eukaryota > Metazoa > Chordata > Amphibia > Caudata > Ambystomatidae > Ambystoma > Ambystoma mexicanum. The sequence continues at coordinate 183,827,529 of NC_090931.1, read as the reverse complement.
CAGCATGGGGTCTGGCATGGATTCACATGCTCATGAATATTCCCCGTCGTCAGGCTGGGAATCCTCGGTAAAGAAAAAAAAAACTATCAGTTTCGATTCTGATCTGTCTTTCGTAGTAATAACCAATCACTGATCTCTGCGTCATACTGACCACAGCCAATGACTGCCCTCTACCTAAGCCCCGCCTCTGGCAGCCATCTTCAGATTTTTACCGCACGTTCATGTGTTGGGATTTTTTTCACGTTTTTTCTCAAAAACTTTGTTTTTTCGGTCAAAAGAGCCTCAAGCTCCACCGACTCTCCATCCGATCAACGGGGACCCGTGTCGGATTCGTCTGCGCCCCTCAAGGGTGAAGATTCGTCGAGCTACGCTTTTGGAGGACTCCAGAAGTTTCTCAGGCCCGGTCATGGCCCAGGAGAAGGGAAGCTCGACGCCCGGAAAGCTGTTCAGGGTCTGCCCTGGATGCCAGCTGCAGAACGTCTTCAAGGAGGACGAACACTCTTTTTGTCTTTACTGCCTACATGAGGACGAGACGCACGTGGAGAAGGACTGTGCGTTTTGCGGCAGCATGTCGGAGTGGACCATGAAGGACCGCCATCAACGTCTCGCCAACTGGCTAGAAGGGAAGAGCCCGTCCGGCGAGAAGAAGAGGAAGAAATCCGAGCGGTCTTCTAAGACCTTTGAGGACGCCCCGGTACGGGGTACGGGGGTCCAACATAAGGCCAAGCACCGCGAGTCCGCTGGCACCGGGAGCGCCGACCGGTCGGGCTCTACGGGCGCCAGGCAGGGCGCACCCTCCCGGCACCATCAACCACGAGCCAACGCTCTGGGTCGGGTAAGAGGAAGGCCGAGCACCCGGCGAAGCTCCTGGAGAGGCCCCGGTCGAGCTCGAAGGCGGAGGGGGAGCGAGGCAGTGTCCCCCCCCTCAAGGATAAGGCGGTGAGCGCACCTAAGGTGGTGAAGGCCTTAATCCATCCGGCCAAGCCCTCTATCGAAACTGTCGCGGCGGCCCTGGCTCAGCCTGTGGAGGCTAGACCAGTGGTGGCGACCTCGGGGCTCAGAGTTTCCCTGCCACCTCGGAGGGAGTCCTCTTTTGTGCCGATCGATAGGACCCCCGTGAAATCCCCCGAGGGGAAGAAAAAGGGGGGGCAGGGCGTCGTCGTAGATTCGGCTTCAACCTCGGAGGAGGAACTGGTCGAGGTCTTAAGCCACGGTCTCGGCGTGGAAGAAGACCGGCCCGTCGGCATGGATCCCGACGCAGGTGACGACGACATCGTCGAGGGTACCGACGGGGCCCCTGATCGCCCGTCGGATTCCCCTCTGCCAGCGCCGCAAGACAACTCGGCTGCCATTTTGTTGGCTATACAGTCCTTATGCTCAGAGATAAGGACGAGACTACCGTTGCCGACGGAGGAACCTCTCCCGTCGGGGGACCCAGAACCGGGACCTTCTGGTGTTCCCCCTACCAAGAAAAGAAGGATCCACCCTCCACCTCCGTTTCAGCCGTCGCGCCCCGTCCGGCCCTCCTCCGCGTCCACCCAAGGGGATGATACGGGGACTGACACGGCAGCGACGGGTACGGACGAGGTATACGACGAGGATGTACCGTCGTCGCCTCCCACCAGGGCTTCTCCGCCCGACGAGATTGGATCGTTCCACTCCATGATCGCCAGGGCATCCGAGCTTTTCCAACTCTGCCCTGAGGAGAAGAAGAAGGAAGGTTTCCTTTATCAGCGGCGCGAGGCCAAGAGGAAGACGGTCCTCGCAGTGCCTCTATTGGACGACATTTGGGATGAGGGCCTCACCCTCCTCAAGAACCCTTCCACGACGCCAGCTAGAAGAGACCGGTACGAGAAGAAGTACCGGGTCCCGGACACGGCCCCCCTGTGCCTCCGGGCGCAGCCTACCGCGGACTCCGTCGTCTCCGCGGCGGCCAGGAAGAAAGCGGGGGGGGGTGCGGCCTCCACATCGACTTCCCCACCGGACGGCGAGGGAAAGAAATTGGATGCTATGGGACGCAGAGTCATCTCGTCTGCAGCGACGACGATTAAAGCGGCCAACGCCTTGGCTATCGTGGCCCGCTACGACAGGGAGCTCTGGTACAAACTGGCTCCCCTGCTGGACTTCCTGCCGGACGACAAGAGGGCAGAGGCCCTGGAGATCCTGCAGGAAGGTGAGGTGGCTTCGGACCACGCCATTACCGTTGCGACGGACATCGCCGACACTGGGTTCCGCCAGTTGGGCAACGGCGTTTGCCTTAGGCGGCGTGGATGGCACAAGGCTACGGACTTCCGTCAAGACGTTCAGACCAGAGTCCTGGACATGCCCTTCGATGGGAACAACCTGTTTGGGAAAACGGTGGACGATTCCCTTCAGGCCATTAAAGCGGACACTGAGACGGCCCGGGCCCTTGGAGTTCTGCAACAACGACGGACGCCCTTTCGGAGCAGAGGGGGCAAGGGCGCCTCCAAAGGTTTCTCCACCTACCGTCAAGCGGCCCGCTCGTCGTCTCAGGAGGCCTACAGAGGACGAGGCAAGTCTTGCGGACCCCGCCGTCGTCGCCAAGGTCAAGGCGGCAAAGCCTCGTCGAAGCAGGATTGAACCGGCCGTGGGGTCGGGCCCCCACCGAAGCACCCCGGTGGGAGGCCGGCTGGCGAGCTTCGTCAGCGTGTGGGAGTCCATCTCCACCGACCGTTGGGTGCTGGACGCCTTGGCCCGGGGCCACGCGCTCGAGTTTCAAAGAAGGTGCCCACGCGTCCCCCCCGTGGCCAGGAAAGAACTTCACGTCCCTCAACTTCTCCTGGAGGTAAAGGCAATGCTCAGGAAGGGCGCCATCGAACTCGTCCCAAAGAGACTTCGGGGCTCCGGAGTTTACTCGAGATACTTCCTCGTGAAGAAGAAGACGGGGGGATGGCGCCCCATCCTGGACCTGCGACGTCTGAACAAGTTCATCAAGGTGCAGAAGTTCCGGATGGTCACCCTCCAGCACGTCCTGGGTCAGCTGGAGGAAGGAGACTTCCTGTCGTCATTGGATTTGGAGGATGCCTACTTCCATATTCCCATCCTAAAGGGGCACCGAAAATTCCTCAGGTTTGTGGTCCAAGGGCGTCATTACCAGTTCATAGCCCTCCCCTTTGGACTACGGTCGGCACCCAGGGTATTCACCAAGTGCCTCGCACCGGTGGCGGCGCAGCTGCGCCGCGAGGGGGCCCACGTCTACCCCTACCTGGACGACTGGCTCATCCGAGCCAAGACGAGGGAGCTCGCCGTGGTTCACACGGCAAGGACCGTCCAACTTCTCACGGACCTGGGATTCTCCGTGAACTACGCCAAATCCCACCTGGTACCCGCGCAAGACGCTCTGTTTCTGGGAGCGAGGCTCAACACAGTGTCCCTTCTGGCCTCCCCGTCGGAGGAGAGGACCAGGACCATCCTGGGCAAGGTGCAGCGGATGTTGGTGGCCGACGCGGCCAAGGTGAGGTCCATCAAGTCCCTCCTCGGAATGATGTCTTCCTGCATCTACCTCATTCCCATGTGCAGGCTCCGGATGCGCCCGTTGCAGGAGTTCCTGGACGCGCGCTGGATCCAAACGACGGGCAGCTTCGAGGAAAGGATCACACTCGACGAGAGTTTCCGACGAGCGATCCGGTGGTGGGGCACCCGCGCGCATCTGACGGCGGGCATGGACTTCCAGACCCCAGCCCACCAGGAGACAGTGACCACGGATGCCTCCCTGGAAGGGTGGGGAGCGCACACCGAAAATCTGCACGCAAGAGGCCTTTGGCTCCCGACGGAGAAATCCCTACATATCAACGTCCTGGAGCTCCGTGCAGTGTTTTGGGCCCTCAGGTCCTTCCTTACGTCCCTCAAGGGCAAGGTGGTGAGGATCTTCACAGACAACACCACCACCATGTTTTACATCAGGAAACAGGGCGGAACCAGGTCCCCAGCACTGTCCAAGGAGGCGCAGGACCTGTGGCATTGGGCCGTCGCCCAAAGGATATTTCTGGTGCCGTTTCATCTGGCAGGGATAAAAAACACCATCGCCGACTCACTCAGCAGGGAGCTGCGCTCGTGCCACGAGTGGGAGCTACGGCAGGATCTAGTGGATCGCCGCTTCCGACGGTGGGGCACACCCCAGATCGACCTGTTCGCGACGGCGACGAACTCAAGTGCCGGAGGTTCGCCAGCAGGTTTCCCCAGGCGAGGAGCATGGGCGATGCTTTCTCGTTCCCCTGGGAGGGCCTGTTCCTCTACGCGTTCCCTCCTTTGCCACTGCTAATCCGGCTCGTCAACCAGCTCAAGAGGTCACGGTGGAGGATGATCCTCGTCGCACCTGCGTGGCCGAGGCAGATATGGTTCCCGGACCTTCTGGACTTGTCAGCGTCCCCGCCAATCAAGCTGCCGGTGGACGCGGATCTACTCTCCAGGGAAGGAGGCGCCATCCTCCACCACGACCCGTAATCGCTGAACTTGCAGGCCTGGCTCCTGCAGCGCTAGAGTTTGGAGGATACGACATACCGGCCGACTGCAGAGAGGTTCTTGCAAAGGCCAGGGCGTCCTCGACTCTTAAATGCTACGGACACAAATGGAAGAGGTTCTCTGTCTGGTGCCACGCACAGAAGATTAACCCTCTACGGATTACGGCTCCCCAAGTACTGCCGTACCTGCTGACGCTGGCCAAAGCTGGACTGGCACACGCGTCCATCAAGATTCATCTTGCTGCGATCTCCCGAAACACCAGAACCACGGGGCGGACGTCCTTGTGGTCTCATCGTCTGGTGAAAGAGTTCATGAAGGGACTGTTCAGATTGTTCCCGCCGGTGAAGGCTCCGGCCCCGGCGTGGGAGCTCAACGTGGTGCTGACCAAGCTCATGGGACCTCCGTTCGAGCCTCTGCACTCGGCTCCGTTGAAATTTCTGTCGTGGAAAACAGCGTTTCTTGTGGCCATCACCTCCGCACGACGAGTGGGAGAGATCCAGGCCCTTTCCTGTAAGGCCCCATACTTGACTTTTCACGACACGAGGGTAGTGCTCAGGACGCACCCCTCCTTCATGCCCAAGGTACCGTCGGACTTCCATCTCAACGAACCCTTGGTGTTGCCTGTGTTCTTCCCGTCGCCTTCGTCGCCGGCTGAGAGGACTTTGCACTCGCTGGATGTGGCTAGAGCGCTGAAGTTCTACGTGGACCGCACAAAGTGTTTTCGGAAGACGTCACAACTCTTTGTGAACTTTGGACCTGTCAATCAGGGGAAGGCTCTCTCGAAGGCTTCCATTTCCAGATGGCTCTCCGGCTGTATCATGTACTGTCACCGGTTGGCAAACCGACCGCTGCCTGGCCGTCCGAGAGCCCATTCCACCAGAGCGATCGCAGCTACCACGGCGTTCCTATCTGGTGTGCCCCTGCTGGACATATGCAGGGCTGCTACGTGGAGGTCGACGCACACCTTCACGAAATTCTACTGCGTCGACCGGGATTCCAGGGAGGAGTCCAGGGTCGGCCAAGCAGTGCTGCGCAACCTGTTCGCCTGAGGTGAGCCTGGTGAGGAGGTAAGATGCTTAATGTTGAGTTTGATGTAATGCTTAATGTTGAGCCTTTGCCACCTCCCGTGGTTGTGCATGTGTGTACTGCTATGTATTCTTTATTCATGAGCATGTGAATCCATGCCAGACCCCATGCTGAAGAAGGAACAAGTTACTTACCTGTAACTGTTGTTCTCCAGCATGGGTCTGGCATGGATTCACATGCGAACCCTCCCGCCTACCCCCCTGCGGCTCTTCACTTGGTCATACTGCCACTTCACGTGCTTCTAAATCTGAAGATGGCTGCCAGAGGCGGGGCTTAGGTAGAGGGCAGTCATTGGCTGTGGTCAGTATGACGCAGAGATCAGTGATTGGTTATTACTACGAAAGACAGATCAGAATCGAAACTGATACTGTTTTTTTTTTCTTTACCGAGGATTCCCAGCCTGACGACGGGGAATATTCATGAGCATGTGAATCCATGCCAGACCCATGCTGGAGAACAACAGTTACAGGTAAGTAACTTGTTCCTACCTCGAGATCAAGCATCTTGTTGACCTCTTCCTTTATGTGGGTTCTTACATGGTCTGACGTCCTGTAACCTCTGCTTTTAACAGGTAATCCTTCACCAGTGAGAATATCATGCTGGCCCCAAGGGGTCAAGCCTGGTGATAGTGAAAACAGGGAGGCAAACTGATTTAACAGAGATTTGCACTCCTCCTGTTGTTCCACTGTCAGATTAGAATAGAGATTAACTCCTTCTATCTTCCCATCTAAAGGTTGTCCCCTGAGGAGGCCAGGTAGAGGTTCACTCTCCTCCAACTGAGCAGAGGCTAGAAGCAAAGCGCCCACTTCTTCTAGAGACATAAGCTTTTAGACGGTTGGTGTGAAAGACCCTGGGGACCTCCTTCGGATTGCCTAAGTCCACCAAATAATTGACCTCCAAGTTTTCCCACAACCTTGAAGGGTCTAATCCTTTTGTCCTGTAAGGCCCTCTGCCTTGTAGGTACCATAACTAGAACTTGCTGGTCTTGAGTAAACTCAACCATGTTGGCCTTTCAGTCATGCCAATGCTTCACCACAGCCTGACCTGCTTTCAAGTTATCAGAAGCTTCTGTCATCGTGTGTGTCATTTTCCTTTGGAGACCTAACATATAGTCAGTGACTCTCACTGGCTTGGGGGAAGGAGCATTCTCCAACCCCTCCTTAATTAGGGCCAATGGACCTCTAACTGGATAACCATAGAGGAGTTCAAAGGGACTAAATCCAACTCCCTCCTGAGGGACTTCTCTATAAGCAAAGAGAAGGCATCGCAGTAGAAGGTCCCATTTTGTTCTAAGGGGTTCTTCTACGGCACCTATCATGCTCGTCATAGTACGGTTAAACCTCTCTACCAATCCATTCGTCTGGGTATGGGAGGCAGTTGAGATCTTGTAAGTGACTCCAAACTTTTTCCACCTGGCCTGCATGTAGTGAGACATCAAATTAGATCCTCTGTAAGAGATGACCTCCTTAGGAAAACCTACTCTGGTAAAAATACCAAGTAGGGCCGTAGCAACTGCCTGAACAGTAACAGTCCTCATAGGTATAGCTTCAGGATACCTAGTAGCATGGCCTACTACAACCAATGAAAATAGATTGCCTGAAGAGGTTGGAGGGTCTAACAATGTTGATTCCTACTCTCTCAAAAGGAACTCCCACCACAGGGAGAGACCCCAAAAGTTCCACATTCTTTGCTCCACTCTTGCCAGATGTCTGACAAGCGTGACAGCTCCTACAGAATGTATCTACATCAGACCCCAACTTAGGCCAGTAGAAATAAAGAGAAAGCCTTCCCTTGGTGGTCTTAAAGCTTAAATGACCAGCCAAACGAATCTCATGGGCTAACTGTAGGAACTGGTGTCTTATCTCCTGAGGCACCACAAGTCTTCTTTAGTCCTCTGGGATAGACTCAGTATGTTCACTGTAGAAGAGGCCATCCTCCCAGTATAACCTGTGCTTCCCTGGCTCTTGCCCGTCCAGCTGGGAAGCTGCATGTTGGCCAAGTCTGCCCTACAGGGGCCACCTTCTTCCAGTAAAGACTGCAGCTCAGGATGGTCTTTGCGATCCAGATCTCCAACAGGGGGAAGGTCTTCTTCCAGCTCTGAATCTTCAGCAGCTGATTCAACCTCTCCTGGTTGTTTTTCATACTCAGCTTCAGCTGGTGGAGTAGTCACAGGTGTGACTTGGGCAGCCCTTTCAGGGATGTCCTAGCTTGATGCACAGGAGTGCTATCTTTCTTGTTTCCCAAGACCTTGGGTTTCCCCTTTGTCTCCTTTTTCCTGGAAGTAGAAGTTGGCATTTTCTGTGGACTGGTTGTTACAGGTTCTCCTGTAACAACCTCTTGAGAGTCATTTAGGGTGATCGCTCTGGCCTTCCTTGTCTGCTCCCGTTTCCTTTTACCGGGAGGCCTTGGGGTGCTTGATACAACTCCAAGAGTTTTTAAGTCATTGCCCAGCAGGGCTCTCCCAGGCACCTCACTTTGTACACTAACAGGTATTCTGACAGTCATGTTGTTGCACTGCATGAGAGCTGGTAATCTTGGAAGCATTTGAACAGGGCCTCCAGCATGCTTAGGGAGTCTTTTGGGTGCCTTAGCAACATCCTCAGGTTTGAAAAAGGTTTCATCCACCACTGTAATGCTGTCCCCAGTGTCTCTAATGGCAGGGGTCTCGTGACCATTTATAGGTACACTGTCCTTGTAATATTCTTTTTTTGTTATCTGGAATAGAATTATAGACCTCTACATTCTGCTGTTCCCACCCACAGACCCAGGGACACTAAAGAAACACTGGCAGAGATTCCAATGAGGTCTTCAGCCAATAGTTGAAAGTTTCCACTAGCCATATGTACTTCTTCCTCTGGGGAGAAGGCCAATGAGGCAGTGTGGACCCCTGAAGGTTTACCCTTGCATCTGGGATCCCCATTCACATGGCCAGTTGACCCACACGCATAACATTTTCCAAATGTTTTGACAAAGGGGGGCTTCTGCTGGCCTCCCTCTGGTTTGGCACCAGAGGTATCACTAGACTGATTTGGCTTCCCTTGTTGCTTACCCTTTTTCTGTTTGGGGCCCTCTTTCGGATTGGAGGTATTAGAATTCTCTTTACCATTTTTCTTTTGCTGCTTCCCTTCATCTTATTTCTGAGTTGCCCCTGAATCCTTTTGAGTAGCCCTGTTGGCAACCCACAAGTCGTCAGCTTTTGCTAGCTTCTTGGGATCAAGCTCTTTAGAGTTAGCCAAGTGCTGTCTCAGCTCAGGAGAGCAGGCATAAAAATTGGATTCCAACATAAACAGATCTCATTCCTTCAAAAGTGTTAACTCTGTAACCCTTAACACATCCATCGAAGTTTCTCAAACAAGCACATACCCAGGTAGCCCAAAGCGTAACATCATTCTTTTTGACGCTACTAAACCTCTTAAGGTACTGGGAAGGAGTTTTCCCAAATCTAGCTATCAAGGCTGGCTTCACATTTTCATACTCCAATCTTTCGAGTTCCTCCCACCACCTTTACAGCATCAGTTGCATCCTGGGGGAGCCTAGACAAAAGCCAAGGAATCAACTGATTCCATGTGAAACCCTGAATCCCATATTTACACTCAAAAGCACCCTACCAATCCAAAATATCAAGTTTCAACTCATACATACTTCCTTAGGCATGCAAGGTCTCTTACGACTGGAAGACCTAGAAGACTCTGGGATAGAAACATTTTCAAGAGACAATTTCTTAATTTAAAGAGCATGTTGTATTTCCATTTCTCTGAGTTTGTTTTCTTGATGTTTGTTTTCAGTTTGCATTTGGGGTCTTTTGAACTCTAACTCAAGTCTAATTTTTCAAGAGACACACATTCTGGACTAAGTACTGGACCTGGTAAGATCCCTGTGGCTAAAAGGTGAGGCCTAAGAGCTTGTTGAGGAGCAGAGGGGCTCACATCCTGAGACTCTTCTTCTGACTCTTCAATAACATTAGAGTTAGACTCTGAATCATTATCATCCTCATCAACATTTTCCACATTTTCTGAAGGAGTAGGTATGACAGCCCTACTACTCAGACTTTGATTATTCAACACGGCAGCGCTCCTGTGTGTGGTTTGAGCTGGTCAGTTCACTGGATGGCGCAGGAACACTTCCGAAGAGGCTCTTTGGGAGGGTATGCAGGATGTGCCGAGAGTAGTTGGCCCCACTACTCCAACGGGTCGAAGCACCCTTGCAGGCCTTATTGGTACGATGCAAAAGCTGGAGTCTGATGGGACAACACCAGGTGCCAAACCTACTAGCACATCTCCGGCGGTTCCACGAGTCTGCTCTTTCTTTCTGGATATTGGCTCCTGCTGTAATTCGGTGTGAACTTCAGGTGATCGACCTGGAATGTATGCAGAGCGCCTTCTCTTATCCAAGATTTGTTTCGGCCCAAATCTCAGATAACCAATGGAAGATCTGTTCTCTTGCATGCGTGCTAGGCATGGGCCAATCGTGGCCCACGGCGGTTCCAGTCATTCAGGCCTACCACACATAATGGCACCAGTAGTGTGGATTTGGACCAGACAGTCCCAATCCTCTTCCTGGGCATTAGCACAGGTGACATGCACGAGCCCGCAAAAGATGCAGTTTTTGCAGGAGGCTGCATGCCCAAATAAGGAATACCCAGGTCTCTCGACCTGGGGGGAAGGCAAAGGGAAAAAATGGCCAAAGGACAGTACAAAAGACTTTGTGGCACAGCCATTTTCGGCACTGGCTACTGTCTTGGGCCAAATGCGGTACACGCGGTATGGTCCATAAAAACAAAGTAAAAATACTTAAAGTAAACTGCTGCCACCAGTTTGTCCTAGGCACACTTGTGTTAGGCAGAAACCTGTGCAGTTCCCTTAGGGACCACTGCAAAAGGCTTAAGACTACAGGTGTTGGCAGTAAGCCCAATTGGTAGCAGTCTGTACCACCCAGATTTACCTGGTAGCTTTGGCTGAGCAGCCAGACTTCTCTCAAGAAGAGTTAGACAGTATATAGATTATACAAGATAGGTACCAAAATACAGTAGCACAGGCAAACACTGACCAGAGCTTTGGTATCAAGTATATAATTATTTATTTAAAGACACACTTAGAAACACTAGCACTATTATTATAAGTAAGTTCAAAAACACAGTCACTATTATTATATATACATCCCTTATTCCTTATTAGACAAGTTTTAGTTAACACCACTTATTTCCAGACAGAGGTGAGCGCTTAACTAAAGATGGCACTCCAATAAGTTTAAGAAAAAGGGAGGGAAAAGGCAGAAATTAGGAACAGCAAACACAATCCTTTAGAAGCACTCAGCAAGGCAGGAAAGTCAGTCTACTTGAGAGCAAAAAGTTCAGAGGCCAGGCGCCCTCTTGGAGAGAGTAGAACACCAATGCGCCCAAGGTCACACAGTTTAAAAGGCTTGGAGAGTCTTGCAGAGAGTTCAGAAAGGAATCAGTTCAGTTTAGAAAAGTTCAGTTAGCCAGCCTAGGGCCAACCCAAGTGGTAAATTGAGTCAAGAGTCAATTGAATTAATTGAATTAAGAGTCACCCCACAAAGACCATTGCCAGGGAGGCCAGGCGGACACAGTACCTTTAAAGTGGACAGGATCCTCCAGCGGGGGCAGATGTTCCTGGCAGCGGGTGCAAGTCGCGGCGTTGTCCAGCGGAAGAGATGATCTCGACGTGGGGGAAAGCTGAAGGTCGTTGCACTGCCAGGGAAGAAACCAGCCGCGGAGTTCTCAGGTAAAAAGGTACTACCCTTTTATTCGCGGTAGAGGAAAAACATGGTATTCCGGTTGCCGGGGTGCTTGGCACAGGCAGACGGCCACGAGATGATCCGGGAAGGCGAAAAGGCTGGCAAACTGGTTATCCCCACCAGTCAAAGGAAGAAGACTCTTCGGGATGAAGATCTCCTCTGTCGTTGGAAGAAGTGGTGAGTCGGTTCAGCTGGGCTCCACCGGTGGTGTCGTTGTTGCAGGTCGGCTCAGCTTCTCCCTCTTCGGATTCTTTGGTCCTGTGGCGACGTCTGAAGTCCCAGTCCCCAAAGCCCTGCTTTTATGCAGAAAACCCCCATTCATCAGTCCTAGCTGTCACTCAAACATGCTAAGTGGTGAACCGGGCGGTTCACCACTGGGCCAATCACACAAGAGTGCGACTTGAGTTGCCGAGGCAACTCAGTCCAGGGTGCATAAACCCCCTCCCACACACCCTGTGGTACCCAGACAGAATGGCACCACTTTTGTAGGCTTCTGTCGAGAAGCCCGCCAAAAAGTGGAACAAAGGGCTCGACTTGGGTTGGAGTCACAGAAGCGAACACAAACGCCATTTTGGAACCGAGTTCTGGCAAAAAAATACCAACCAGTGAATTAATATTAAATAAATAAACCGATGGTATGTTCGAGGCTATGTTTAAAAAGTATTAGCCTCGAACAATGGGAAAATCCCATAGGAATATAATTGCGGTTGAATATAAAAACTAGTATCCACTGCCACCAGCCAAAACTCGCTCAGGGGGGACTGGACAGTGCCCCCTTGAACAACCGACCCAGGGGCAATCGAATTGCCCCTACCAGTATGCCCACAATATGATGGTTTGTACTGGTTCTGTTCACAATTTAGCACTAGTAAAGCCAATGGTGACTTTACATGCCCTGGGAGACCGGAGTCAGTCCCAGGGTACGGAGTCTGTTTGGGGGTCACTATGACACCCCGGTGTTAAGGCACGGAGGGTGCTGTGTAACACACAAAACAAAAATACTGGAAGCCCTATGGAGTAAAGGACCCCATAGCCCATAAAACACATTACAAAGTCAAAGGATATCTCAAATCATGTCTAAGAGTGGGAGAAAAAGAGTCTCGCTCTTAGCAGGAGAAAAATAATAAACCCCAAAAATCCAGCAAAGCTGCTGGGGGGCTCACTAGGTTTGTGAAATTAGCCTTAACAGAGAATTCTCCCTAACAACTTGTACAAACACCAAACAGTCCTTAGACGGTGGCTAGGGACATAAAACAAAAGGACCACTATGCGCGGTACTGTAAGGTACTTGACACATAGATCAAAAATTACCAAGAAATAGCAACATTGTCGAAGACTAAGGGAAACATAGTTTCCCAGTACTGACAGCTTGAAGGATGTGTCAGTTTCCCCATAACAAATGAGTGAAATCCCAGAGGAGTGTAGCTAAAGGTTGTGCTCCACTAGAAAAAGTCAGGTTAGGTAAGCCAAGCAAAAGGTTTGGGGGTTTACAAACAGGGAAAATTGCACCCAAGGGAAATCTTTCCTTAACACAGTGTAGCCAGTCATTCACTACCCCTAGCTGCGCCTCCCAGTAACACCTTTGAAGGCAGGGCAGACCTATTGCACCTTACCATGTCAACCGCTGGAGTTTTGAGTGCAATGCATGGCACCCACCCCCACAGCCATGTGAACCCTGTCCACTTGGACGCATTCCGAAGTTTATTTGCTAGTGGTTTGAACAACAGAGGGGGAAGGGGCCAGCCCTGCCTTGTTCCCCGTCCCAAGGCGAAGACTCTGGAAGACACTCCATTGACCACGATGCAGACCCTCCTGAGGTCTGGGGGGAGACATCCGTTGCGCCTAAACTGCATGAATAGGCAGTGCATGGGATCTACCACTTGGTCTCCCAGGTGCCTCTAGGCCTCCACTGGGAAGCTGTTAGGCCCCAGGGTCTTAACAGATTTATGTGAATAAGCCTCATCATTTGACGTGCCATATTTCTGTGCCTTAGCCACGGCCTCCTGTGAGGCTCGGGACCCGAGGCCAAGAGGTCCTCTTCCGCCATCACCGAGAGCAAATCTGCCTCTTCCACTTCCTGGACATGTTGCTTGCGTCTGGCCGCCACAAGAGGGAGCGCCTCGCCCCGAAATACTACTTTATAGCCCTCCCATAACGTGGACTATCGACCGACTCCTCATTTAGGGAGAAGTACTCAGCTGTTTTCTGGGGTAGGCCCTCTAACGCTTCGGGATGCCCAGGTAATATGCGCTAAGGCGCCACATTGGAGTGGCTTTATTCCGCTCATTTTTAAGCTCCATAAGGAGTTGGTAGTGGTCTGAGATCCCCCTCCAGAGAGTAGTCTGTGTGATATGCTGTGAGGAATTTTAAAATAATGTATCCGGGAGAGGGAAGAATGCACATTGAAGAAATGTTAACCCAGTTCAGACGCATGCAATGTCCTCCATGCATCAACTAGCCCCAGCGCAACTTAGAATGAATATAGCTTAGTAGAAAGAGCCAGGCTTCTGGTGCCCATATGTGTCCTGTCCATATTCAAGTCCATGACTTCATTAAAGTCCCCCCCAACAAACACGTGTCGGCTTTGTCCAGCACTATTATTGATTGAAGGTTGTTTAGAAAATCGAGCATGAGTGGTGGGGTGGTGCGTATACCGGCACCTATACCGGCACAGTGCCCCAGGTGGTCCCCCCATAGCTCACCCCTCACAATGACAAACCTCCCCCGAGGATCCTCCCGAACCTCCCGCAACTGAAATGATAGCTTCTTGTTGTTGAGAAATAATGTTCCCCTTGAGAAACTCGTGTGAAAGCCTGATGTATAGTTGTACCGCTTCAAGAACCTGCACTACGTCCCAGCCAAGTGTCTTTCCGCCAGGAGTGCATTGCCCAGGAGTATCTGTTAAGGAACTGGAGCACAAGCCGGCGCTTGATGCTGGAGCACAACCCATTGACCTTCCATGTCAAAAGAGAGACTACCCCATCATGTGCCATCCTTTCCCACGGATTGTGTCCAGTGTAGCACCGACCAGTACCCTCTGTCCCGCCCCCCAAGTGCCATGCGAATCCCGAGATCTGTGTCCTTCCCCCTGTCTCCTGATGTCCCCAGCTAGGCAACCAAACACAACTGCAACAAAAACCTTCTGAACCCCCCTACCCCGTACCCCCCCCCCCAAACCAGAAGCACCGGTCGCCCTAACTCCACGTCAAATGTAAGTGGGATAACCATTGGAGCCATGTGTGGGTTGCCTGCTATTGCATCTTAGTCAACCTATCCCCTCTGCATGGGGTCGCACCATATCAGCAACCTGCTTGAAGGTCCTGTACATATGGGTCATTGCTTGCCCGGTCGCCTTTCAGCCCTTGTCCGTCTTCTCCTCAACTACTGGCGTGTCTATGTGACTCTCCATTGGCTGCTTCTTAAAGGGGACCGGGAAAGACCCAGGCTCAGGTTGTGGCCCCCCCCCGGCCCTGGTTGCTGGACACCCATTGTGGACAATATTCGAGTCTCAAGCCAGGTTGAGACGTCTTTGGGATTACTGAAAAACTCTACCCTGCTCCCATAACAGACCTTCAGCTGTCTGAGTCCAACTTCCTCTTGACCTAATCGAAGGACTCGCGCGCCCTCTGAACTTCCCTCATATCGTCTGGGATGAACCTGATCCGATACCCATTGTAGGTTATGGGGGCCATGGCCCTCGTCATCTGCAACAAAGTGTCCCTATCCCGGAAGTTTAGGAGTCTGGCGATTATGGTGCGAGGAGGAGTCCCGGGTTCCGGTCGGCCTATTGCAATTCGATGGGCTCTTTCGATTGAGAAAAATTTGGAGAGCTTTTTGGTGGCAAAGAAGTTGTTAGCCGTCTTTCCAGAAAGAGCTCAATGCTGGGCCCCTTATACCTCTCCGGCATCCCCAGGATACGTAGGTTGTTGCGCTGTGATCTTCCCTCACTATCTTCGGCTCTGCTTTCCAGGTGGGCCGGCTTTTGGGTGACTGCTGCTAGGGTCTTTTCCATTTGCTTGATCGCGTCCTCAGAGTCCGAGATGCGCTGTTCAGCTTCTTCCACTCGCGTTAAGAGATTCCACAAGTCCTGCCAGAGAAAGGACACTTCGGCTAAGAGGCCGGCGATCTTCTCTTGTGTGAATTATCTGGACTCCCCAACTGCAGTCATAATGTCTTGAGGGAGATCTGAGAGGCCTGCATCTCCAGTCCTGCGCTCAGCATTGCCGGGATGTGGACTGAGGCGGGCGGAGGGCCACTCACTGTTTATTGATCTATCTTATGTTTGGTCCCTGCCCTCTTGACCTTGTCTTGGGCCATGATGTTGGCCCAGCTGACTTTGCTGCCCAGTCGTCTCAATTCCTCTCCTTGTACTCTGTCCCAGGTGTCCTGTTGTCCTATGCTTTGCAGTGCTGCCCACCCCACCCCCTCCGGGGCCAGGGTTACTGCAATCTCCCTCATTGTCTTACCAAGATGAGCACCCCCAGTGTTATCAACACATCGTCGGGCCTTCACAGCTTCTGTCGTACGGCACCGTCTGCCTTTTCGTGTGGCATGGTCGTCACCTCCAATCGGAACCGAGGGCAAATTCAGTCTCTGTGACCACTTCGAGGCACCAGAAAGCCCTCTGGCCTCCTCTCTCCTAGAATTGTCTGTATTTTTACAGCCCCCGCTGCGTTTTGTGGACTGTCTAGTGGTGGTGTCTGGCCGCCTTTACTCTTCTCTTATGTGTCCTGGGGATGGAGGGGGCCGTTCTCATGCACACCTTTTGCAGTGCATCCCTGTGTCGGGGCCTTCCTGCCAGGTCAAGTCAGTTTGCGCAATGTCAATGTGGAAGGAGATACGTTTGCAGGATTTAATCTCCTTATAATTAGTGGAGCCTCCAATTTTGTAGTGTTGCTTGCTAGGCACTGTCATGAAGCTTCTTAATAGGTGGTTTGTGTGGAGGGTGGGGGTTGCAAAAGAGTACATTAGGTGAGTGCAAGGGCTGATCCAAATGGGAGACAGCAACTTTTGCCTGGACGTGTTTATATGAGAAGCCTGGGAATGTCTGCCGGTGTTGCTACACTTCCTTACCGCGTTCTGCTGAAGTGGCCGCTTGCCTGGCAGGCCTGCTCAGTATAGTCCCGCCCTTTGTTGTTCTGGGCCGTTGTGCTGCTCCTCTCATCGGAAGGAGGGCCCCAGCTGCTCAAAGGTGCCCTGTAGATGTCCCTAGCGGCCGGGTCATGGATCCCACTGTAAACACTACTCAGAATGTCGCCCCCGCTGGCCCGGCATCCCACGGTCTAGTGCGTTCCCGGTCACCAGCGAGCCCACTTGCCTGCCGGTCCGGTGGCTGCTGATCCACGCAGCTCTCCTACTGGCGTCTGCCCTGCTCCGATCGCTCCTCCGCTGCGACGCTGTCAGTGAGCCGCGTATTATTGCAGCAGGATCTGCTCATCACCCAAGTGTCGGTCCGCCTCCAGCTGCCAAGCTTTCCACTGGAGCCCAACTGTAGGCCCCGGGTACCTGTGGCGATTAGTCTCGGGTGCCGGGTCTCTCTCTCTCTCTGCTTCCTCCCAGCTGCCTGCCCAGCCTCCTCTTCACCCTGCTGCAGCAGATCTCTTGGGCAGGAGGCTCTCACAGAGCCTTCTGCTCCGTGCCCCAGAAGTTCACTACACCTGGCAGAAAATGTCACCAAATCCGGTCCCTCCATTTTCAGTTGACATTACAGGCATCCCGGCTCTGATTTTTATGGGGATTGCAGCAGGACGGAACTACCAACTTCAGCGACCACCTGCTTCCAAGAGCTGCCTTGCTGCATCACCGGAAGCAGGATTTTTAGACAAGATTTTGCCAGCCCCGGCAGAGCTGCAGTGGCTTTCATCCTAATCTGTTCCTCTCGCAACAACGCCACTGTCTTTATTGGTACTGAAAATTGATAAAATGTAAAAAAATACATGCTACGAGCTAGGCCTCAAATGTAATCTCTATATACTTGGCAAAAACCCCCCTGCCCACAATGTCTCATTAATGGAACTGATTCTTGTGAGGAATTTTCTCTCATGTTAGCATACAATATTCTATCAAATACTATACTGTTTATGTATAAATAGAAGTTATCATTGTTCGATGTAAAACTAAAGTTGTACTAAAGGACTCTTTGATTCGGGTCCCAGTCTTATATAGGGAAACTGTTTCTTAAATTCAGGAAATGAGTCTGTGCTGCACAGTGCTTCCATTGATTTTTGTTAAAACTCCATACTGGGCTATGTTTATAAAAAAAAAATGTATCACAGTATCTAACAAGACAAAAATGTTCACGTCAAATGATGATGCTCATTCACATTAAAAGATATACGCCCTCATTATAGGTTTGCCGGTATCCCGCTGGTATTACCGACTGGATACCAGCACACTGTAATATTGTTTCTGAAACTTGGTCTGCCGGAATTACTGGCAGATTCCAAGTGGTGGAAACGCTGTTAAATCCCCATCCATGCAGTCCCTTACTCCATGGGGGGTTTTGCTGGTATTACCGGCACCAGTATTACCGGGCCAGTAATACCGGCCTTTTTTGCTGGTTGGGTGGAAGATCTACCTCCGGCTCAGAGCTGGAGGTAAATCATCCACTGTACTGGCAAACTTAGTTGGCCGGTCTGGAAAAGTGCTGGTACACGTTATTACCAGCACTGTATTTCCAGACCGGCCAACTTATAATGAGGCCCATTGTCCCAAAATTATTTTTCATCATCTATTTCAGAACAGAATTTTTGTGATCCGTGCAAATCGTGTACCTTTTCAATGGAAAAGTGAGCGTTTCGAAGGATTGTATAAGTAAGGCATGTACATTAGCATTGTGATTAGCGTGGTAAATTAGTTACGCTTCTCATCACTAAAGGCAAGCAATCTACGCATTTACCCCAGAGGAAAGGATGCATTTGGTCAGGGTCTGTTTAAAAATCCAATTTGCTTTATCAAAAATCCCATTAGACTTTGGTCTAAATGGGTTTTAGAATGTAAGGTTGCATCCTCAGTATGATCGGGCTTCTCTTAAGGTTTTGTCTGAATTGGATCACTCATGACTAGCTTGGGCTGTTTTTGGTGCTTTATTAGCCACTAGCAATTGCAAATTCTTAATGATCTCCTTATCAGTTTTCCTCTGGGGAATGATTCAGGTGATTCTTGTACATTA
The DNA here is from genome assembly GCF_040938575.1 of Ambystoma mexicanum. NCBI lineage: Eukaryota > Metazoa > Chordata > Amphibia > Caudata > Ambystomatidae > Ambystoma > Ambystoma mexicanum. The sequence goes on along the minus strand of NC_090931.1, from coordinate 183,809,036 downwards.
ATCCACTACAGTTCGCAAGTACTTGTTCTCAAGTGCTTTCAACAAACCTATGTTATCCATGTGCATATTTTCAAATGGTACTGTTGCCCTCGGAGAGGAATTTTAGCTTATTTGTATGACCCACTGTTGTCTGAAAACATGTTAAGCAATTAGCTGTATACTGTTTGACATTGTTTCTCAACTGTGCCCACATGAATCTGAGCAACAAAACCTGACCTGTTTCTATTGTGGTCCCTAGTATTTTGTGGATTTCCAACTGTTACCATATTGTCTTTTACATTGTATGTACGTATATGTGTTAGAAAATCCTTTAGACATATGACAACTTGCTTCTAGGTATGCTTTTGCATCCTCTTACATGTATTCAGCGGAGCATGTAAACGCTGCTGCCACAGATCTTGTAGTCTGCTGTCTAGCAGAGAAATCTCCTAGCGCATAAACAGCCCTTTGCACATAATCTGTTTTCTTTGCGTGGGTTTGTGTGTGTGACCCATACCAGAGGATTGACCTCTCTGATGTTCCTAACCTTCTGTCAAAGCTGTTATGATACTATTGGTTTTCCTTGGTAAATCCTAAAATCATTTTGTACCCATAGTTGCAGGTCCAGATTGTAGCCTCTTACTACTTATTCGAAATCAAAGACAATGAGTATGCGCTTATGTGAAACAACTTGTTGGTGTGCTAGTAAAAGGTGGTGTGCCAGTAAAAGGTGGTGTAACACTGCTGTTTGTGGTCATATGCCTTCTAAATGCTTTGTTTTTGTATCCCTGAATTCAAAGACATTGTAATCAGGGCTCAAACTTTGCATTAACCACTAGCCATTGGCAAGTGAAAATTGACTCTTGGCGAGTAAGAAAAGGTGTGCTGTGTGAAAGTGTAGAATTGAGTTGGCAAGGGACTTTTTATGGCTGGCCAGTACGTTGCAACTTGACATCTTTACCTGTTGTTATGGTTGAATTGGCCTTTAATGGAAGCAAATGTGCTTGAATGTTTAGAGCATGCCCAATGGCTGTAATTGTTGTACTATCAGTGTAACATACTTCTGCAAACCTCCACAATAGTATGGCAGGAACCGCTACATCTACTTCACATCAGGAGCAGCTTCAATAGCAGCTCTTTCGATCCATATACTGGGCCTCATTATAAGTTTGCCAGTGCGGTAAGTATGGTACCGGTAAGCTTGCCGGTACTGTAGTTAGCGGACCGGCAAACTGCAAGGTCTGCCCGTGGGTGCCTGTCAGCCCGGCCGCTCCGACCTGCTGTGCGGAATGGCACCCGCAAGCAGACCTACCCAGTAGCGGCGGCATAGTTATTGACGGTGCCTGAGTAATAAATACCGGCACTCGGCAATGGGCAATTACCGGGTCCGGCGGGGCCGGAATGCCGCAGTAATTGTCCATTGCCGGGAAGAAAACGACTCCGGCGGCAGCCATAGTCGTAATGAGGCCCAGTGTGTAGTTTGCCCTTCAGCGTTCAAGACACTTTAGCATGCTACGTCTTCCAACTGAACTAGTGGAATATTTACGTGCATGGTTTTATTGGCTCCTAGAGCTTATTGTTTCTGTAGTAACCTGTACTGAGGTCAAGATCTTTTCTACTTCTTCAGTGAACGTCTCTTCTGGCATCATATAAACACGTAAACTTAACACTATTGGTTGGTCTCACCAATATTATAAACTGTCTGTCAATGCATCCTGACCAGAATTCAGAATGTGTGTGTGATCTACTTTCCAGTTTGATTAATGGAAATTCTCTTTTACAAATGCCTCAGTGGTTTTGCCTGTGCTGTATAGTTTTGCTATGTATGTATGTTCATAATTTAACAAACCCAATAATGCCAGAAACTGCCTCAGTGTACCAGGACTCTGTAAGTGTGCACACATGTCTAGAAATCTCAAGGACCGACCCCTCCTCATCTGTTCATGAAAACAAGCCATAAAATAAAACATCCTTTTGATTTTTTAAATTTAAATTGATATTCCTTTGAACCCATTTTCTTTGTAACTAAATCCACCTTACCTAACTGGGTTTTCAAATCCATCTGTGCACTAAATGTCATCTACTTACTCCCAATGTTTTGGAATGCCTTTAAAGAGGCTCTCTGTGCCGTTTCAAAATGTTCTTGGACGCCTCTGTTAGTCCTGGGGAATTCTCGTAAAACTAAAGTGTTTTCCTTTTCAATTGAATGCAGTGTATTTGAAAGTCTCTGGATCCAATGGCTGTGTGAAAAACATTCTGTAAGTCGAGAACCGTTTTTTTAATTTACACTTAAACAACCAGAACTGTGTAGATGTTGAACTTCCTCAGTACAAATATGTGCATTGAATATTCTGCAGTCTAGAACTAAAGGTGTGTACTATCTGGTTTACCCACTGAAAGTATGGGTGGATTATATGGACATGCCTTTTGTACTATGACTACTTGGATCAACAACTGGCCTATGTGATGAATCACAGAATCTCGTCACGTCTCCCCAGCGGCGAGTCCTTCCCTGTGAGGCTAAGGAGGTGAGCTCGCTCACAAGGAGAGATCTCCTTTTGAGGGCAAGGACTCCCGTTCCGTGAAGGAACTCCTACCCCACTTTCCTATGAACCCCTCAGACCAACACTGCCTCAGACGACACAATCTGAACAGACCAGTGTTTGCTAATGTAATACTACTTCCAAAATGATAACCTAATACAAATCCACTGAGAAGAGTGGAGGAGTAATGCTGATCACTCCAAAATGGCAAATAGAGAATACTGTGAAGAGTCCGAACTATGGAGTAAGAAAGAATACTCCAAGGAAAGAAAAGAAGAGCAGAGATCCTCCGCTGCAGAGGATTCAGCTCAGATGCATAAAAAGCAAAGAAGGACTTGCATTAGTAGATTGCGTTCACCGAGCAGGTGACGCTCAGAAAGTTGGAACCTGGGAGACAGAAGCCAGGACATTCCGGGAGGTGGTCGGTCGAGAGGATGTGGAGAATGAAGGAGGAAAACGGTGCAGGACCCGGCAGAAAGCCGACTCGTGTGTTAGTGTGTGTGTGTGTGTCGCAAGCATTGCCAGGTGGTAGTGTGACCTCAAGGAGGTGGACTGCATGGTCCAACAATGACGCTGAGACCAACCGACAGAATACTCTGCAGAGCCTCAGAGACTAAAGCAGAGAAGGAAATGAGTGCGCTGGAAGTGTTTGAGATGCGTGATCCCGACTCCACAGGAAGAACTGGTGATGCCAACCCAACAAGCTAGAGGTAACAGAACAGCGGGAGACCCGGGAGGGACCACAGGCAGTCGCTAAAAACCCGCGAGTATCACGAATACCGAGAGATTCATATGACCACAGTGGTACTCGTACTCGTCCCAATAAGTGTGAAAGCTGCAGAGTATATATTGAATACAGAGGGACTCCTCACACTCGTCCCAGCGATAACGAAAGCAGTAATGATAATGAAGAGTCAAAAGACTGGTAATAGTTGTCTCAGTGGTTGGGAAGACCAAGATAACAGAGGAACAGAAGAACCTACATGGTGGTTTCCATAAGTGGAAGTGCTTAGAAGATAATGAAGTGGCACAAGGGATCATAGTCACTGGTCTCTGTGGAATGAGAGACTGTGAAAAAGTACAACGTGAGAGAGATATTGATGCAACAGAAATCCAAAGGAATAGAGTCCAAGGCCCTTGAGTGGCGAAACAAAGAACTGTAAATAAGTCAAGACACGGGATACCTTAGAGAAGGAGGAGAAGTCCCCTTGAGGAATTAAAGGAACTGATTAACTACGTCACAAGGAACTATGTCAAGATAGGCTATTAAGGTTGAGAAGGCCTTTAAAGGAGAAGGGAGTCATTCTCCTGGAACCGCTTTTTGTTTTGTTCGTTTATACAAGCCTTAGTGGTAGGGTCAGCATATGGTAGTTTTTGGACAGAGGACGGACTATTTTGATTTGGACAACCTCACTAACGACAAGCACCCTAGTTAGATGTATGTTAGGTAGGGAAAGCCCCTTTTTGGTTAGGGGCAGCTTGGCATTTTGATTATTATTTTAATACAATCACAGGTAGAAATGCCACCTCTTTTTCTACCTCCTTCTTGTGACCTACCACATCGGCTATCGCTGTTGTGTGAGGATTAGCCTGTGCTTCGGGGAGATATTGTTTCTGAGTACTTTGGTCTTGAGAACACTGCTTTTGTAATGCCAGGACCTATATGATTTTTGAATAATTTAAATGCTTCTAGAACAGGCCAATGTTCTGATGTGTTTCAGTGTTCCTCAACTTCTTTTTTAAAAGCGGGTTTAATAACATCTTCCCCAAGACTTGTGTTGGGGGAGAGGTGGTCTTTTCCTCCCCCCTTACCATTCCCACACTGATGGCTCTTGCGTATGCTAAAGGGGGGAGCCGTTCTGCTCGTTCATACGCGTAGTCTGTACTAATTACCCTCTAATTGGCAACAAAAGGTAATCACGTAGCCAAGTCTTATTGAAACTCAGATACTCCATTTTGTGACGCACTAGACACCATCTTTTTAATAGGCACGAAAATGATCTCTAAAAGCCTGTCTCTCCCTCTGGCCAGTACCTCACCAAGCCAGCCCAGTGCCCCTCCTGCCAGCTCTGTGCAAACTCTGTTCTCACGGAAGTCCAGACTCTCATTGTTGCAACAATTAGTATCATTACTGGATGAGTGTCCTCACTGCACTGTGTGGGAGCAGAGCAGACCCTGCCCTTGTGCACATCCATCTCCACTAACCTGCCTGTGCTCCCTCGACCGCAACCCCGCTAGACCATAACCCACTGGACCCAAGCCCCTCTGCCCTTTGATACAGATAAACATCTGACCCCTCGTAGTGACTAGATGAGGACACCCACCATAGTCCTAATCCCATGCACCAATGTATCCTCTATAGAAACAACAAATGTCCATTTGTATCATGAGGCATCAGGTAGATCAAAACCCCCAAGACGGGCACCTGGGTCAGGAGCACTGTGTTTTATGGGTGCCTGGGTGCAGAGGGTAGAATGCCCATATACCTGTCAGTGAACCCTAGAAGTACCTCCATTCATGCAAAACTTGTATGCGTGTCATTTGTCTCATGCACTTAGATCTTGTTATTGCTGCTTAGACAGTTAGGGAATGTATCACTTTGCCAACCCGACCTTCACCCCACGGAGATGAGCCTAGCTGACCCACGTGCTGCGGGAGTGACACCCAAGCAAAAGCCAATCCAACGTGGTCATCACCTAAAGATATATACTGTGCTAGTGTCTCACCAGTTGTATTTTAGAATTGTGTACTTATATCGCGGCGTCACTAGTGACGCAATTTTGTCTAATAAAATGTTGCAGATGTAATGTTTGGCAGAGCGCTCTCTGGGCAGCAGAGTTCTCTGCGTGCACAATTTATCTTATATAAAACTTTGTTCTACTTGCACTCTATCTCCTGGTCTCATTCCCTAGTGGGTTGTGTCCATTATTTGCTTTTTTGGATATCGTGTTGAGGAATGGTCGCCTTCATTTGGTGACCCCGACGTGATATGCCTCGATGTCCCTGTACTTGCGGCGAGATCCAGGGCTTCCCCGTAAGGGCCACCCCCACCTACGGCTGACCAGTCCCAAAACAAAACGTGTACGCAGCAAAGCACGTTTTGTGGGTCCGGGCTTTGCAAATACCCAACTGCTCGCCCGAGCCGGTTGGGGCAACATTGGGGAGTCCCCCCACATGTGGATAGACTGAACAGAGGCTCTTGGAAGACCAGAGGCACGTGAGTATTGATTCTAAGGGGAAATAAAAGAGGCCAAGTGGAAAGGTATAGAGCAGATTAATTAAGGGGAACACGCAAGGGTTGGGTTGAATGAGAGTGAATAGAGTGTCGAAAACCAAGCGCTTTTTCTTTTTTATGGTCATTAGGTTTTTATAGAAGAATAAGGTGATGAAATAAGAGGAGATACGGGAACCTAACTCCTAAAGGGGGTGGAAGGCGGCGCTGCATAGCACTCTCCCGACAAGTGCTGGAAATTAATGAGGAAAAAGAAAAAAGTAGGAGCCTCGTATATTTAGTAGGCTCGTTAAATAGTAGTAGTTTCTATTCTTAGCATTCTATAATTTTCTTGGAGGTAGGCCCAGGTGGGGCAGAGGTGATGTGAATGTTGAGTGTGGAAGAAGGGGAAGTAGAGCATTAATGAGAATGGGTCCATGGTGCAAGGGAATATTCTGAAGTCTTATGTTCTTTGTTTAGTGTTGTCCAGTATATTTGTTGGTTTGTCGTGTCAAAACGTCCAATGGTCAGTTTTTATGTGCCTCTCATGATAAATGCATAAATAATGTTTTGACGTGTAAAGTTGAAAACTGTGATTGATATATCAAAGGTTAAAACCTAAAGTTAATAGTGTGACGAGGCAAGAGAAAAAGACCCGGTGACAGCATGGGGGTGGGCATGCCACTCTCACATATTTGTAAGCACCTCCCATTATACAGTGACCGAATAAAAAAAAGTACCAGGGGCAATGGATGACAGAAATTAAAGGGGAAGCGTCACCTCAGGTCTGGCCAGAAGAGGGGTCCTTTGATAAAGTGGTGGTAGATCATGTGGCAACTTACTTAATGGCTAAATATAAAGGAAAACAGCTTCAAAATAGACGGGAAGTGTTAGATTTGTGGAGGATGTTTGAGGAAACACCCCCTACAAATCAAAAAGAAAAGGAAGAAGAGCCCCAAAAAGTGTCAAACTACAAAGTAGGAGAGAAGGGGAAAGCTAGTGAGGAGTCAAAGAAAATATACTCACTGCTCACAAGACCCGCAGAGAGGCACGCTGACCTAGTATACGTGCCAGGGCCAAGTGCGCCAGTTACTGCACCACCCCCTCCATATGTTCCATCAAACAAAACGTCCGCTCCCGTAGGGCCGACCACTCGAGATTTAGAAATAGTACTGACATCCACCCAGGCAGAATTAGCATGATTGCGAACACTGTGTGAAGCAACATTACCACTACCTGGATGAGGGCAACCACTGTTATAACCCCATTAAAAAGCTACTCCGCATTGCCATAAGATGAATGGAAATCTGGGGATTTCCTTTTTCGAATAGACCACGCCCCAATTAAAACCGTCCGGGTGGAACGAGAAGGTGAGGTAGAAAGCATGGGATACAATACACTTTCTTCAGATAGGGAATAAGAATGTTGGAGTGACTTTGAGTCCGACGAAGGGGCGGTAGGAGGGATACAGCAGATACCATGGGCAACTCCACAAGTAACAGAATTGGAAGAAGGTTGGGAGGGAAGGCTGCGAAACAGGATAGGAAGAATAGCACTGGCAAAAAAGAAGGGAGTAAAAGGTAAGTAAGGGAAAGGTGAGTTTAAAACTACAGATGCCCCTCATCCACAAATTTACGGGACAACCTCATTATGTGCCTTGGGCACTGATGGACAGGAATCCTCTCCTCAAGGCCCTCCCACCACTCGCGGGGTGTGCGGGGAAGTGGATATATGTATTTGAAAAGAACACAGCAGGGGTCCCATTAGCAATAGGAGATATTAAAAAAGCCTTTTAGTATCAGCAGTAGGAGACCAAGCAGACTCAGTTTGGGTGAAGGCGGGGTTCCCGGGAGTGGCCATGGGAAACAACATGCATGATGGGGCATCCTTTAATAATGTAAGGGCCCAAGTATGGGATACAGTGCAGAGGACCTTCCCTTACACACATATTTGCACTCTGTAATGCAATGCAATGCTATGCAATATGGGGGACGAGGAAGATGCTGCCCTATTCATTCTTCGGCTGAAGGAGATGTGGCGGGCGGCGACCGGCACGGCCTGGGACCAGTCTACCTCCCTATTCTATTTCATCATTAAAAGATGATCCTGTTTTACATATAGCCTGGCCCAATACAGTGCCTCATATTCTTTCAGTTGTCCCCCCGTCCCTAGGTGAATTATCACTACATGAATTCTGTGTTTTTGTACCACTCTAACATAACCTTTACCCCATGACCCTCTAATCTAACCAACTTTTTGTCTGGTACTGAAGGTTTCTCTTCTTTTAGATGAGGTTGCTCTGTCATGGTTGGTGCCACAATTCCCAATGTATACTTTGCTGCATTGAGCAGGCTTGCATTGTATTGCTTTCCCTCTTTGCCTTGAGGTGGGAAACTAATTCTTGTTTGCCAGTAGGTTAGATGGTTTTACAGTCCTTTCCAGAGGGTTGTGGAACATTCGCCATACCTTTATTAAACAAACGTAAAGTACATGATTTCAATTGGCATGTTTAGCCCTATCAGAATTTCTTTCTATTTACTTAATGCTTTCGGTTTAAGAATAAAATACCATTTTAACCCAGACAATGTTATTTGATTCTTTTTAATTAATAGCATCTGTTTAGACAATTGGTAGACCAGGTCACAAAGCCTGTGCTCCAAAACAGAACACAACAGAATAGACTAGGCTTTGCTTTCAGTCCTGCATCCATGAATCATATTAACTGGCTGCATTCAGATAAACAAACCTCGGCAGAATGTAAAACTCCCAACACTGGCTAGGTAGGGCTCTCTGCTTTTAAAACAGGCCTCTTGTTAATATACTTGAAAAATTAATAGAACTTTATATGGCAGCGTTTATCATCATTTGTATAGCTCCTTTGTTATTGAAATTAGATTTTTTTAAAGCAGTCTCCGTTTATCCATAGCTTAAACCTGGCTTTGAGTCTTGAAAACCCTTTTTATATTAAATATGTGACACAACCTATCAGTAGAATTTGAGACCTATAAGCAGGAACAGACTTCCAGTAGCTGCATTAGTCGTCCGAGGCCAGGCTTGCAGGTACAGCAATCCATGATGTGCACAGTGCTGAAAGAAAGAACCAGAGCAAGCAATCTGCTATGAGTAGGAACAACGCTAGAGAGAAAAAATTAAAATATTGTTTTGTGTTGTGTATGCTTTGATGACTTATTGTCGAAATAAAGCGAATAAATTAATGAATGAATGAAAATACTGAAGGAGGCCTTTGAAGGGGGGTAAACATGAAGGAGTTGTAATGGAATGACAGAGAAGAGGAATTGGAGGGTAAGAGGGGTCTGAAGAGGACCAGACAAGGTGAGAGACTTGAAATAGAAGGAGACATCATCCATGGGCTGTGTGAGTGAGGTGGGAAAATGAACAAGCACTTGGTGAAGCATCAAGGAAGTGCAACAGAAGTCAGGAGTAAAGGAGAATAGCTATCAGAGAAAGGATCCTTAGGAACGAGCAAACCTAGGAGCAGTGAAGAGGAAAGCACAATTACACTGGTGGGCTGTAGTACCAAGGTGCTGGATCAGCTATGTTTTCGGAAGCTAGCTTTTGAAACCTCTCAGTTGGCCTCGCCTCTGGTGAAGGTTTTGGGCCCTGTTGAGCATTTGGCTACTTAGTACGAGAGCTTGGAATCGAGTAATCATCAGCAGAGTAACCAGGAGTTAGAGGATCAAGCTTCAACTCATCCACAGACCGACAGAACCCCAAGAGACTGTGATGGCGACTTTTCACTAGAGACTGCATGTGGCAGGGGGGAGAGACCTTTGAGAAACAATACTATTAAGCAGCCAGAGAGATTGCCATCATGACCCACTGTTTGAATTACAAGTTTTCCCACCCTTGTAAAGTAACCCTAATAAATATGTATGGTCCTTTTTATTTGTGTCTTATGTACACCATTTTTCTTTGTGCAGAGCTCTGAGTCAGAGCTCCCGTAAGGAAAATTACCAAAATAGCTAATCCCACCTGTTTGAAAATGTTCCTAACATCCTCCTGTGATGGCTAGGGAAGACCTTTTAGTAGGTGTATGATTTCCACCAAGGTAGCCCAAACACTCAAAATTGTAAAAGTGACATTGCCGTCTGGCTTTATAAAGTGTGGGAGACGGTGATACCATCACACAGAAGCAGAAAATAAAGATAAGTACATCAGTGCATTTACTTCAGAATATTCTTTTTTATTTTAAACTCCCATGTTAAGAAATGTCTGTAGAAAGGTAAGTACTTTAAAATAGAGTAATAGTCTAATAAAAATAGTACTGGTCAAAGTAAGTAAAATGCATTAGCTATTTGTACGATTTTCAAACTGGCAGAAGCAGTTCCTAAAAGTTATTAGGCTATTAAACATAAATCACCAGTTATTGTACAATTCTATTGACTGTTCCCAAATATTGTCAACAATTAACTAAAAATTTCTCAAGGTGAGATAGCAAGCGAGTTTTGTCATTTGATACCTGTAATGAGTCTGGATACTTTGTATTTTCCCCTAAAGAGTTCATTGGGGGCAGTCTGCAGGACAGCTGCAGTTATTGTAAAAATCTAAACAAATGTATTACTTATAGGTCACAGCGCTTTAAGAGGGGGCAACCATCGGTCTTGAGAGACTTGGGAACCTCAGCAGAATTGGTCCAAGCCCAGGTTCTAAGAGGAGAGGCTCCCAGGCAGATGGTTTCAGACAAGACCATAAACCCAATGAAGAAAATGGTTGCGGTCAGGGGGGCCTTGATAGAGGACTGCACAAGGAACTGCATGACTCTAGAGATGAAGACCAACAATAAGATAGAGGTCAAAAAAACTGTACAAGGCTACCCTGGGCAATTGATTGTGTCTTGGAAACCTAGAAGTTGTAGGTGCACAGATCAGTTTTGGCATTGGGTTGTGTGATGAATTGAGGGTCATCGTCCCTTCTCTCCAAGGGAGAGCTCGCCCACTGGGCCCTGTAAGACTAGGGATGTGAGCTTGCTCTGCATTACCTTTCCTAGGGGTAGAGGCATATGGGTTCTTACCGGTAGAGACTCCCCCTTTGGGGTCAAGGACTCCCGTTCCCATGTGGGACTCCCTAAAGCTATGCATATTGTGTCCTCCATCGGATGCTCAAGGCATCAGAAGGCATGAAATATCAACACTGGGACGAAAATGCACCTAATAGATGACATATTATGGAAAAAGATCATGTCCGTTTAAGTGAAAATAACCAATCCACTGGGACGAGATGTTGATTAACGTGCCCTCAGAGAGAAGGCAGAGAGAAGAAAGTGTACACAGGCCTGGGAATCTCCCAAGCTGTGTAGCACCTGGGGAAGACGGAAACCCGAAAATCTGGTAGTTTCAAACTCACTCGAGGTAGCAGAACGGGACGCCAGTGATACGATGAGCCCGAAGTGAGAGAAACCAGCCCATGAGAAGGTGTTGGCGAAACCACAAAGGGGAATCCGTGGTGGACCGCTTGTCCACAAACCATCACTGAGACCACCACCAAGAACGAGTAGCAGGGTGTCTGATCATGCATTGAAGCACTGGGACACTGCGAGGAAACAAGTAAATGCGAGGAGAGAAACGCCAGCGAAGAAAAGGGGATGGTGGTCTACGACCCTAGATGAGGTCGAAAAACAAAGCTCCCAAGACGTTCTCCTTCAAGAACAAAAGTAACAGGGAGAATGGGAAGCATGTGAGGCATCAAGGGAATCATTGTATTGCACAAGCAGTAGAGGCCATGAAACTTAATTAACTTGGAAAAAATAAACTTAAACTATGATGATAGAAGAGAACGAATTATTGAAAAACTGAAACAGAAGAGAGAGGAGCCGTCTACAATAATACCTTGGGAAAAGGGGAAAGTAACTCAATATCATATGCAAGAAGAGTATACCACCAAAGATAGAAAAGGATATAAACCAGAGTTTGGAGGAATTGTACAATTGAGTAGACCAAAACAAATTGATCAACAATTGCCTAGAAAGGAAAGCCTATCACAGTAATAATTATTTATAAGGATACTTTGAGAGCAACAGTCAGAGAAATAAATCTTATAAGAAATCCCCAAAAGGGATTCACAAGGAGTGTTAGGAAGAATTCTCTGTTTAGGCTGAATTTCCTAACCTAGTGAGTCCCCCAGCAGCTTTGCTGGATTTGTGGGGTTCATTTTTTTCTCCTGCCAAGATTGAGACTCTTTTACCCTCACTCTTGGACATGACTTGAGAGTGTTTCTGTGACTTGCTATGTGCTTATGGGCTAGGGGGTAATTTTCCCCATAGGCCATCATTGGTTTTTGAATGTGTGTTACACAGCACCCTCAGTGCAGTAGCACAGGGGTGTCTTAGAGACCCCCAAACATAGACTCCACACTCTGGGACTGACTACTGTCTACCTGGGTCAGTAAAGTTACCATTGACTTTACTAGTCTTAACTTAGGAACTTAACCAGTACAAACCATCTTACTGTGGAAGTACTGGTAGGGGCAATTAGATTGCCCCTGGGTCTGTTGTCGAGGGGGTACTGTCCCGTCCCCCCTCGCCGAGTTCTGGCTGGTGGCAGTGGATACCACAGAAATATTCCACCGGAATATTTCCCAATGGGATTTCCCATTGGTTTTTGATGCACCACTTTTTGGTGCAATGTTAAAGATACCGCCGGTTTATTTAATTAATATAAATTCACCGGTTGGGATTTTTTGCCGGAACTCGCCGCCAAAATGGCGTCTAGGTTCACTTCAGTAACCCTGAACCCGAGTCGAGCCTTTGTTCCACTTTTGGCGAGCTTCTGCACAGAAGCCCTCCAAAGTGGTGCCATTCTGTCTGGGTACCACAGGGGGTGTGGGAGGGGGTTTAGGCACCCTGGACCGAGTTGCCTTGCCAACTCAGGTCGCACTCTAGTGTGATTGGCCCAAGTGGTGAGCCACCCCGCTCACCACTTAGCATGTTTGAGTGACAGCTAGGCTGTATGAATGGGGGTTTGCTGCATAAAAGCAGGGTTTTTGGGACTGGTTCTTCAGAAGTCGCCACAGGACCTAAGAAGCCGAAGAGGGAGAAGCCGAGCCCACCTGCCAAGACGACACCACCGGTGAAGCCCTGCAGAATCGTCTCACCACTTTTCCCGACGACAGAGGAGATCTCCCGCCGGAGAGTCTTCTTCCCTTAACTGGTGGGGACAACCAGTTGCTGCCTTCTTTTCGCCGTCCCGAAGCATCTAGTGGCCGCCTTGCCCGTGCCAAGCACCCCGGCAACCGGGATACCACTTTTTTACCTCAACCGCGAAAGAGGGGTAAAAATCCTTTGTGACCGGAGAACTCCACGGCTGGCCTCATCCCTGGTAGTGCAACGACCTGCAGCCTTCCTCCCCGACGAGATCGCCTCTTCCTCGGGACAACGCCGCGACTTGCACCCACTACCAGGAACGACTACCACCGCTGGAGGATCCTCTCCACTTTTAAAGGTACTGTGTTCCGCCCGGCCTCCCTTGCCACCGATTGTACGGGGTAGATTTAGCCCTCGGCTCTCGAACCTGGGTAGGTCTGGGACACCCTAACTAAACTTTCCAGAACCATAGTAAAACCGTTTTCTACTCACCTGCAAAGACTTGTGACATGGTGTGATCTTGGGCGCTATTTCGCCTGGCTCCCTCTAACGCGGGCCCCAATCTAATTCCCCTTGTTCCACTATTGACTGTCTTAGCTAACCTTATGTGAAAAGTGTTTTACCTTACTGCTCTCTTTAATCTTTGCCTTTTCCCTCCCTTTTGGTAATACTTGTTGGAGTACCATCTAACGTTAAGCGCTCACCTTTGGTTGGAAATAAGTGGTGTTAACTTAGAATTGTCCAACAATTGCTTAGGGATGTACATATGAGTAATAGTAACTGTGTTTGACTTTCTTACCTTTTCTAATGTGCTAGTGTAATTTATGAGTGTACCTTTAATAAATAAGTTTATACTTTTACACCTAGCTCTGGTCAGTGTTTGCTTGTACTACTGTGCCTCTGTACCTAATATGTATCCTCTGTATACTGCCTAACTCTTCTTGAGGGAAGTCTGACTGCTCAGCCACAGCTACCACAGTGAATCTGTGTGGTACAGACTGCTACCAAGTGGGTTTACTGCCAACACCTGTAGACTTAAATCTTTTGCAGTGGTCCCAGAGCGAACTGCACAGGTTTCTGCCTAACAAGGAGGAGGGAAGATTCAATAACCCAGTTGAAGAACTAAAGAAACTGGTCCAAGAAGTCATGAGAGACTATTTGCAGATTAAGTACTAAAGAGATTCCTATGAGACTGGTAATGGGAGTACCCTCAGGAGAAGGGAGTTATTCGCCTGACCGAAGTTAGTTTTTCATAATGCTAGGGTCAGTAAGGGTATTTTTTGGACACTATACTTATTTCTTTGGACGTTCACGACTGACGAACGGGCACCTTAGTAACATACGTAGGGACCCCACCCATAGTGATGGGGAAAAATAGGCCATATACCGTTACTTTAATAAAAACTTTGTACATCATGTCCTCTGAGAGTCTGTGTCCTTCTCCTCACTTGGCACAGTTGCCGGTTCCTGCTGCAGGATCTGCAAGTAGAGCCCTGGGATGTTGCTGAACCAAAGAAAACAGGGTCATAAAGGCTGCGAGCTCCTCCTTGGGGTAGCACATGAAGTCTAGGGCTTGGCTGGGGCAGTAGCAGCGAGGGAGCACAGAGGTGAGCCTTTAAGGCAAGGCCACAGGCAGCACTATTGAAAAGAATGGGAATCAGGACATGCAGCAGGGTGGTCTTACAACGAGGAGCAGCCGCAGAGGTCGGAGACATGTTCCACGCAGGTTTGGCAGAATAGCAATATGCCACTCTGTCTCCAGCCAGGCCGTTGGGACTCTCAATTCGGGTTTGGAGAGTATCACAGGACCAAGAAGCTTCTGGGCTGCACCAGTTGCCTGCTGTAGAGATATTCCAAAAGGTATTAGGAAGAAGGTGAGGAAGTGCTTGAAGCAGCATTCCACAGCATGTAGAGGCAGAGTTCCACCATCAAAGGATAAGGAGTACATCAGTGCAGGCAGTCTCAAAGATAACTCTTTTCTCCTCCCAATCCCCCCCCCCACACACTCACTCTGCAAATTGCCTACGTCGGCAGAACAGCCATTTTGACAATTCCTCCTTGTCGAAACTAGCAAAGGCCACGAAAACACATGGCCGGGGTGTATCCCTTCTAAAATGTCTGGCTTGTCATTATGCCAGCTTGCAGGTTATAAAGACTCCTGAATGGTGTAGTAAAAAGTAAATCATATAACTGCCTGCAACCTAATGCCCAGCAGGCTCTGAGTGAATAATCCCACTCACTGATCATAAAGGGTGCTCTGGGAGCACCCTTCCCAGGCAACCACATGGGCTACTAAGGGTAGTGCAATAGAAGGACTAGCAGATACAGGAGATCTTCAGTAGAATTCTTGCAGACAGCAAAAAGAAATTATAGGAAACAAAACAGCCACCCAATTGTTTGGGAGACTACTCAAGTAAGCAAAGGGAATCCAAGAAATGGAATTCAGATCGAACATCACTATGAAAAACAAACAATAGGGTCCAGTAAGAAAGTGGTCAGGGGGTTTAATAACACTGGCCTGCCCTTTCGCTAATTTTCAGGAAGCATGTAGCTAGGTAGTAAGGCCATGTTATCAGTGCATCCAAATAAAAGGTACATAGTACCAATAACATTAACTCACTTTCTGAGTGCGTAAGCCCAACAAGGGATAAAATAAGGCACTTCTTTGGTATCTCTGCCCTAGTAGCCTTAAGTCTACTGAGGGGTCTGCAACCATTGGCTCTCCAGATATTTTGGACTACAATTCCAATCAACCGTAGCTTCCGAAGTCCATGATGAGGAATTATTGAAGCAAGGGCTTTTCACACGTGGTCTAACCAAACTCCTGCAAGTAGAGGTAAAAAATGTAAGTTGCTGGACAGCCATTAAACGCCACTCGCCACCTCAATTCTATGTATAAACATAACATACCATTTATTACTCCCCAAGAGTCACTTATCACTAACCAATGGCTAATGGCGAGTGCAGATTTTGTGGTCTGCTCTCAAGGTAGTGTAGGCTTAGCAGTACGGCAGACTTAGGAGTTTAGAGGTTGGTGTTTAAGCACAGTTAACAACAATTAGAGACAGCCAAGAAATAGAGTTAAAACACAAAAAAATTGTACTATTTATTAGCCACTAACGGCAATTGCAGGTAAAACTCAAGGATACTATACACTGCAAAACACCAAAATCTATTTATTTATCTATCTATCTAAAATTCTGAGACTTGTAGATCTGCTTAAAATTGTATGCTTTGCATAGTGTGAGGAGCCAGGCATGAAACTCGGTCACAAGTTAGCCATGATTTTGGTTAAAGACTTTTATTGAAAATAAAAGGGTTGGGAAAGGCCTCTCTGACCATGCTCTAAGAGGAATTTCCCTACCTGAACCAAAACCTAAGAATTGGTCTGTATCAGGATGTCAAAATCAAAACTGTCCTGTGTTCAAAGTTCTATTCTGACCCTCACATAATGAATTAAACTGGTTAAAAAGGGAAATGTCTTTAACCTTGGCCGGTTTAGACAAGTGTTCCAAAAGGAAGAATAAATGCCTCCAACAAAAGTTCTTCAAGCATAAGGGTCCTTGCTCCAGTGGGTGATTGCCTTCCCATGGATTTCTCTTTACTCCTGAAGCTCGCGTACAACAGTTCCTTGTGCCCTTCTTTGCCCACAACAATATTGACATCCATATTTGTCTAAGCTTGCATTCTTGTCTCTTTCAGAACTCCCGGAATGATTTTCTGGCAACATTTGTTTCTTCTCTCCTGGTTAACACAATTCCTTTTCTAGTCCTGATGTTTCCTCTCAGGACCTCTTTATTTCACACAGTTATAGTTGCCTGGTATACTCTCCTGCCATGGCTTCTTATATTCACACACTTCAAATTGACTGGTTTACTCTCCTGCCAGGACTTCTTGTATTTACACACTTGTGATTGCCTAGTATACTCTCCTGCCATGGCTTCTTGTATTCACGCTCTTGTAATTGCCTGGTATATTCTCCCGCCACGGCTTCTTGTATTCACACACTTGTGATTGTCTGGTATACTCTCTTGCCTGCCAGGGCTTCTTGTATTCACACAGGGTCTCTGCCCTTCCCCAAAGTTGCACATATACTTTGTCAATCTGTCCTCCGGACGTATTATGCGGCCCGGGTTTCCCCTATATTTGCACAATATATATTAATTTGCTTGTAAGGGTTTTTGGCTGTAGCTTAATTCCCCTTTCAACATTAAGTTCATTTGTTCTTTCTCTCTCGGTTGTTTGTGGTTTAATTACTTGCATTTGGCATTGTTGCCGACACGCCCTAGGGTATTGACTGCCTCTGGGTGGACTCACCGGCTCTTTTTGGCGCCACTTGATTCTCCCGCGATCAAAGGGAGAAGCGTTTTCCGTCTGCTTCCTTCTTGCGACCGCTTCCTATTGGTTTCTTAGTCTCTTGTGGCTTCCACTTGACACATCTGCTTTGTTCCGGGCACAGGTGTATACGAGTTACCACTAGAGCGCTCGCTGGGCTGGTGGCCTCCCTCGCTCTGCACTGCTTGATTACTCTTCTTCATCCCAGTATTTTGGTAATTCTGGGAAAGGATGTCCAATTTTGAGTTGATTCGGAAAACTTGAATAAACGTTTCCAGTAGTCTTACATGGTGAATGAGTTCTAGATGATTGAAGGGTGGATCTGGAGAGGATTATTTCCCCATCCTTCATGGGAGAAGGAGTGGATGTATAACAATAGGCCATGAGGGTGTTAGATATTTGAGAGTTATTTTAAAGATAAAATGGGTGATACCATGTCTCACCGATGTAGCCATGACATCTCCCTGGAGGGTGTTGCCCCCATGTGATCCTCTCTCATATAGCCGCCGCCAGGGTCAGGTAGCGGTTGCCGCCACATGGGAGGAGGTCACTACTGGGAAATCAGTGATGATTCATCGAATTCATCACAATAAGCAGACATGTAGTGGCTGGTGCGGAATATTACATTATATCTTTTCGAAGTCGAAAAAAGGACTTTGACAGAACATTCCTGTAATACTATCCCTACCGTTGGGTGTACATTACCCATGATTCTTCACATGTCAGCGTCCTCAGATTGTTTTTTCCGCAATCGGGTTGGTCGCTATACAGGGTGTTCGGGATAAACCTATTAACGTAGTGCTCAATATCAAGCAATATTATTATTATTGGTAGTCTACCCCGAAACCGAATACTGTTCAGTGAAGTCTCCCCACCTGGCAAAATATCTCTGGTGACTCTCGTCTTGAATTTAGATGATCGATGGTGGACTACTACTACTCCAGGCCTTAAGGAGAGTGACGGAAAACATTTCACATTAGTGTACACTATTGTAGAATACCTTGCTATATTTTTCCCTTATTTAAAATAATCTCCCTGCCCTCTGGCTTCGGCGAAGGAGAATACTCCTTTAACTTTTGCACATCCTGTAATAACAAATTTCCCTGGAAGGACATCTTCCATGGTATCATCAGAAGGAGAGGTGTCGGGGGTGTAAGCTCTTTCAAACACTTAATGATCGTTGTTCGAAGCGTTGGGCAGTCTATTCAATGCAGGTTGAGGCATCCATCGAAACATCCGCCGACGCAGGAAAAATTGAGGCTGATCAGGACAGCATCGGTTTCGAAAGCGGCACAGAAGAGACCACTATTGGGGAACCTTTGGATTTCCATAAGCCATCCATAAGCCATACGCCAGCTTTGAAGGCTGGGTGTCAGGCCTAACTATGTAGGCTACCCCTGGAGACAAAAAGGCTACACAATAAAACATATACAGTAGACATACTAAGCCAGCGCTCGACGTATCGATGGTGACTACGTCTTAATATGGAGACTCTCACAAATGATTATAGCGCCTGTTCCGGCATCCGTGTCGAAACAAAAAACGGAACAGAAACGCTCATTCTTGAGTGGTTCCCACTCGTCTCAGCTTTGGCACAAGTAAGAAGAGTGTAGAAAAACACATTTACCACATAGTTCTAGCCTTACTGAGGGGGTGAACTTCTTATTAGATGCCCTTAGTAAATAGTTTGCTTCTCAGCACTCTGAATCTGAAGAGGAGGACATTGTTTTCCCACTTGAGTCCCCCCCCTACCACATGGACCAAAGGGAGGTTCTAAAAGACAATGGATAAAATGTCCTCCTTCATGGAATTTCTTTATAAGCATCCCAGAGGAACTCATTGATTTTGAAGACTATACTGATGAGGATTAGGACACTATGGAGGAAGATTGGAACCTGAAAATTACCCTATGCCTTCCCCAGACATTTTTGACCCCCCAATTTCGTAATTCCCGACAAATGATCAGGTCAAATATAACAACTATAAAGAAAGCTGCAGAGCTTTTTAAAATAGAGACACATTCGTTTTTTTTTTTGATAAAACATTTTATTACATTTTTGTGCAATAATACAACAATTTACTAACTACAACCGTAAAGGTTTGCATACAGGTGGAAGAGCAGCGCGAAAGGACATAATTGAGCAAGTTGAAATGTAAGCAACCAGAGGGACACACACGCTATAAGACAAATTGGCAGTGATTACAGCGAGCATTTGCAAGTCCTGGTATTACTCGGGACGCCCCAAGGGTTGGTATTGGCACATACAGTTAAACAGGGTTACATGATGATATACAATAATCATAGTACAACAGTGTTATAATATCTGTTCCCATTTTCCCCAGATCTTGTCTGCTTTGCCTGGGCAGCCTCTAGCTTGATAGACTCGGCGTTCCATTAGGATGACAGTATCTACATCAGTTACCCAGTGATCATATTTCGGGGTGTTTTCAGAGACCCACAACTGCGCAATATTCCTTTTGGCAATTCCCGTGACAGTCGAGACAAGAAGTTTTTCAAAGCGTGACAGTTCCACTGTGCTGTCAATGCCCAAGAGGAAGAGTTTAGGGTCTGTCGGGATTGAGCGACATAAGACTTTGGAGAGCCTCGCGCTGCATTTATGCCAGAAGCGTTGAATACGTGTGCACTGCCAGAGAATGTGATAGAAGGTTCCCTCCTCCTGTTCGCAGCGTAGGCATCTGGGGTCGGTCGCTCTGCTCCAATTATACAGGGCTATTCGGGGTAATAAATCCTATGAAGTATCTTGAGTTGAACCAGTCTGATCCGAGCAGAGATTGCACATTCTCTAGGATACATTAGAGTCGTAATCCAGTCTTCAGGTTCTATAGGGCCAATATCACTTTCCCATTTTGTCTTCAGAGACAGAAGTTCCTTCGTGGCAAATGAGGAAATAGCGTTGTACATTGTGGATATGACTTTTTTAGTTACACTGTCAATAACTATATTCCTTTCTATGGGCGTGCATTCCGGCATATCTGCCAGCTGGGCTCTGTGCATAGTGAGTGCGTGCTGTAACTGTCTGTAGTGATAATGCTCAGACTCAGGGAGGTTGTGTGCTGCAACAAGCTCGGGAAACTGAATCAGTCGATCATTCACGATTATCTGCTGAATTAGCTGTATCCCAGCTGTAGCCCAGTTTGGCCACTTCGGAAGATTGCATAAGTTTGGGAGGTGAGCATTGTTCCAGATGGGCTGGACTGGGGTAATTTTATTGTCCCAGCCTAGGTGTTTGTGTACTTCTCTCCATATCCAGGCTATGTGCGATGCTATCGTGCATTCTGATGAGCGGGTCTGTTTACAGGAGGACACAGGTTTTTATTGAAGAGTTCCTGAAGGAAAAGAAACGCCTAGGGAAGCATATTCCCGTATTGTAGTCCATAAAGAAGCGGATAACCCCTCCACTGGTTACTCCAATTTTCACCAAAGCAGTTCATCCTTGTATCTAAAAAAATGTTAAGCCTGCGCCAGTTGATTCTCTTTATATAAGAGGGGACCTTACTCTAGACTTACTGATGTGAACTACTACTCGTAAACGGGCTAGGACACGTTTAGCATCTACCGAGTCACCACCCTATATGAAGCTCCAGGCTCTGGGAAGAAGCTAGCTGCGTCTGCCATATACGAGACATGCATTGCAACTGCCACCGCTCTTATGGCCAGTTATAACCATGCGCATTGGGACCAGATGGATGAGCTAGGTCCAACAGATGCTAAAGTTTCTGCAGGAGGGCAAACATCCACAAATGCAGTTAATCGGAATGCCCTTGATTTGGCTGGAACTTCCAGCAGACTAATTGCTGAAGGAACCATTATTAAAAGACATGCATGGCTGTGAGAGCCAGGTTCAGACCTGAAACATTGGCCACTCGACTTGACATGCCAGTGGAGGAAATGTTCTTTTTGGAAAGCTAGTTGACAAGGCTTTGGAAAAGGCCAAAAAATAACATGAGACCATCAAATCGTTGGGCAAATAACAGGTAAACCATATCAGCAAAGAGTGTTTACTGCAAATCAACAGTGTTTTCACTCCCAAAGTTTTCCAGGACAGCATCTCAGTCCACCTATGCAACTTCCTCAGGCAACTGGTTCTCAGACTGGGGCCCACACAATCCAACAATGTCAGGAATTCCAAAGTCATCTTTAGGTGGGAAAGATGCCATGGAAGAGGCCAGACTCCAAGAGTGGCGGCCTCTGCCAAAAAGCAGTGCCGCCCTTCTACATGTTCTCTGCCATGTTACCCCGTTAGGGGGTTGAAAAACATCATACACCCACCCATAGGAAGAAATAATGTCTGACAAGTGGGTCTTGTCCACTATGGCAAAGGGGTATTGCATCAAATGTATCACAAAACCTCACGATCTACCCCCAAGAAACACAAGAATGCCGCTAAAACATCTGCAGCTTCTACAGGCAGAGATCCAGGCATTGCTCAAGCAAAGAGCAATAGAACAGGTCCTGCAATCACATGTAAACAGGGGCATTTACTCTGTACTTCCTTGTTCCAAAGCAAGACAAAACAAAGAGACCAGTGTTAAATATCAGACCAGCAAACAAATATGTAAAGCCACAAAAGTTCAGAACACCTGCTACTCAAAAAGTGTGATTATCTGGGAACTCTGGATATAAAAGATGCATACTTCCAAATATCAATGTTCCCAGGTCATCAAAATACCTACATTTCAAACTAGGTCAGGTTCATTACTAATTTGGCATGGATTCACATGTTCATGAATATTCCCTGTCGTCAGGCCGGGAATCCTTGGGAAAGAAAAACAGTTACACTTTCACTTACAAACTGTATTTCTCCCATAAACCAATCACTGTCCTCTGGGTCATACAGCCCCCAGCCAATGTACAGCCCCCAGCCAATGACAGTCTTCGCGTTAAGCCCCTTCTCTGGCAGCCATCTTCAGATTTTTAACACACGCTTCCGTGTTGGGAGTCCTCGAGTTTTGCTCTGTGATCTACTTTTATGTTTTTTTTGTTTTAAGTCGGAAAAAAGTTCTGGTTTTGTTCTAAAAAGAGCCTGTGTGCTCTTCTCTCCAACTGCCGACAGCAGGGATCCGTTGTTAGTGAATTTCAGTGCCCCTCAAGGATGAAGATCGTCAAAGTTTTAGAATTTTCCAGAGGGCCACAGGGCTATTTTGTGCCCTCCGACCATGATGTTGGAGAAGGAGGAAGGAAAATCCCTCTTCAGGCCCTGCACCAAGTGCCGGCTATGGAACGTGGTTTGTAGAGGACAAACGCCTCGAATGCCTCTACTGTCTTCATCTGCACCACAAGGAAGGAGAGTGTGAGATCTGCGTCGGCTTCTCCAAGAAGACGACAAAGGATAGGCGTAGTAGACTGTCAGCGTGGCTGAACTCCAAAGCCTCTGCCCTGTGCTCTGAGCAGGGTCATGCCTCACCCAGGAACGGCTGGTGCGAGGAGCGGGTTTCTAAGTCTTTTGAGGGCACCTCATCCGACAAGGCCAAGCACCGCAAGTACGGTTCTATTGGGGTCGCCACGCAAGCGGGTCCCGCGATGGATCGGGCACGATCAACATCACCATCCGCCACAATTGTCAGCTAGCGATCGAGATCCTTCTCGAAGAGGAAATCGTCCAAACCAGCTAAGCTGTGGGAGAAGCCCGAAAATCAAGGGACAGAGGAGAAAGATGGTCAAACTGCCCAAGAAGGCCCAAGCGTCTCAGGAGAATTCTTTGTCGACGAGAAAGCTGGTGGCAGCTGCTCTCATGAAGGCGAAAGGGGCTGACACTGTGAAGGTAACCCCCACAGCACAGGTGGTGTCCCTGCCTTCGAGGCGAGAAACCACCGCTTTGACTTTGGCAAAGTCGGCTGGCACACAGGAGAAGACAATGCCGTCTCTGAGCCCAGCTCTGACCACTCAGGGTGGAAAAAGGGGGTTAGGGGAGAGGCCCTGGATCAACCCCAGGCCGTGTCCCAGGCAATGGGAGTTTCGTCCACAGACGAGGACCTGGAGTCGTTGCACACGGTCCACGAGGACGTGATGACGACGGCAACGACAGCTACGATGACGGAGCAGGGCCTAGTGTTCCGATCACGCCACCTCCACCGAGGGATGTATCTCTGGACAATCTATCGACCCTCCACACTTTGGTGTCAGAGATCCAGAAGAGGATGCCACAGGGACTGGTTCCTATGGCCCCCCAGGCACCCAATTAGCCTCCAGCAAAGAAGAGGAAGTGTCATTCAACGACCCTGTTTCTGCCTCCACCTCGGCGCCAGGCACCCTCTTCCCCAGGTGACCCGGGGACGGATATGGCCATGGCGACGACTGATGATGACGATATTGTCACACCGGGCGGCGGGTCTCCGCAGCCGAGGGCGTCCCTACCAGATGAGGTGGGGTTATTCCATTCATTGGTCGCCAAAGCCTCTGAGAGTTTCTAGCTTGTTCCAGCGGAAACCAAGAAGGCTGTGTTAGGGAGAATTCTCATTTATGGCTAATTTCCCTTACCTAGTGAGTCTCTCAGCAGCTTTGCTGGATTTCTGGGG
Organism: Ambystoma mexicanum; assembly: GCF_040938575.1. Lineage (NCBI taxonomy): Eukaryota > Metazoa > Chordata > Amphibia > Caudata > Ambystomatidae > Ambystoma > Ambystoma mexicanum. Next base: position 183,785,332 of record NC_090931.1, on the reverse strand, counting down.
TTTATTTTTTTCCACCTGGTAAGAGTGTGAACTTTTTTCCCACTCTTACATGTGTTTTGCCATGTGTATTTCAACTGTTTGTGTGATCTTGGGCTCTGGAGCCACAACACTCCATGAGCCCAACTTTTTGTATGTGTTAAAAAGCACCTTCGGTGCAGTGACACAGGTTTGTCTCTAAGACTTCCGACTGACTCCATTTTTCTGGGGCTGACTACTATCCCCCAGAAACAGGTAAAGTTGCAATTCCAGCATGGGCTCTGGCATGGATTCACATCCTCATGAATATTCCCCGTAGTCAGGCTGGGAATCCTCGGTAAAGAAAAAATCAGTTTCAGTTTTGTTTCTGAACTGTCTTTCTTAGTAGTAACCAATCACTGGTCTCTGGGTCATACTGCCCCCAGCCAATGACTGCCCTCTCCCTAAGCCCCTCCCCTGGCAGCCATCCTCAGATTTTTCTCGAGCTTTTACTGTGTTTTGCGAATTTTCAGAGAGTTTAATCTCATTTTTTCAGTCAATCGAGCCTCAAGCTCCACCGTTTCTACTTCCGATCAACGTTTCGGAATTTTCTATGCCCCTCAAGGGCGAAGTTTTCGTCGAGTTACGCTTCTTGGAGGATTCCAGAAGACCTTGAGGCCTACCTCATGGACATGGCCCAGGACAAAGGAAGCTTGACGCCCGGATCCAAGCTGTTCAGGAACTGCCCTGGATGCGGATTGCAGAATATCTTCAAGGAGGACGAGCATTCTAGATGCCTCTACTGCCTTCACGAAGACAAAACGCACATGTAGAAGGACTGTGCGTTTTGCAAGAACATGTCGGAGCGGACCATGAGGGATCGTCTTATCTGCCTCACCAACTGGCTGGAAGGGGAGAGCCCAGCGGTAGGTGAGAAGACGAAGAGGTCCGAGTGGTCTTCTAAGTCCTTTTGAGGGTGCTCCGGCGACCCAACAAAAGGCTAAGCAATGCGAGTCCACGGGCACCGGGAGCACAGAACGTTCGGGCTCCTCGGCTGCCAGGCAGGGCGCGCTTTAACCGACGCCATCAACCACGAGCCACCGCTCTGGCTCGGGGAAGAGGAAATCAGAAAACCCGGGTAAGCTTCTGGAGAAGCCCCGGTCGATCCCTGACAGAAACAGCCGAGGGGGAGCGAGGCAGTGACCCTCCCCCCAAGGTGAAGGCCTGAAGTGCGCCTAAATTCGTGAAGGCCTTGATTCACCCGGCTAAGGCCTCTATCGAGGGAGTCGTGGTGGCACTGGCGAAGCCTGTGGAGGCTACCCCAGTGGAGGCGACCTCCGGGCCCAGAGTTTCCCTGCCACCGCGGAGGGAATCCTCTTTTTAGCCCATCGATAAGACCCGATCGAGATCCCCAGTGAAAAAAGAGGGGGGGGGGGGGTAGTGGCCATCACGGACACGGATACAGCCTCTGAAGAGGAGCTGGCTGGAGTCGTGAAGATCCTCAACAAGAAGTTCGAGCAGGTCCGGGCCCACGGGAGGGATCCCGACAAGGCGGACGAAGAGAGCGACGGGGGTGCCGACGAGGTTCCCGTGGAGGCAGAGGATTCCACTCCCCAACCGTCGCAGCCGGTACCTGGGCCGCAGGACAACTCGGGAGTCATTTTGATGGCGATCCAGGCCTTATGTACGGAGATAAGGACAAGGTTGCCCTTACCCCCAACGGACGATCCAGTGGAACCTGCCCTGTCGGGTAGCCCTTCAAGCAAGGAGAGGAGAGTTCATCCCCCTCCGCCCTTCCAGCCCTCGCAGCCTTCATCTTGTTCCCCTGATCCTAGGGATGACACGGGAACCGAGACGGCCACGACGGGGACGGATGACGACGGGATGGGCCTTCCATCACCACCTCCTCGGGCCTCCCCACCCGACGAAATTGGCTCCTTTCACGCCATGATTACCAGGGCATCTGAGCTCTTCGAGCTCTGCCCTGAAGAACAGAAGAAGGAAGGTTTCCTCTATCAACCGGGGGAGGCCAAAAAGAAGACGGTCCTCTCGGTCCCGTTGCTTGACGACATCTGGGACGAGGGGCAGTTGCTCCTGAAGAACCCGTCCACGACCCCTGCCAAGAGAGACCGGTACGAGAAGAAGCACCGGGTCCTGGATTCTGCCCCTCTGTGCCTTAGGGCGCAGCCAACCCCGGATTCGGTCGTCTCGGCGGTGGCCAAGAAGAAGGCGGCAGGGGCTATGCCTTTGACTTCGACCTCCCCCCGGGACGGTGAGGGGAAGAAACTGGACGCCATGGGGCGACGGGCCATCTCCTCGGCGACGACGATGATTAAAGCGGCCAACGCCCTAGCGATTGTGGCTCGTTACGACTGGGAGCTTTGGTTTAAGATAGCTCCCCTGCTGGACTTCCTCCCGGACGACAAGAGGGCTGAGGCCCTGGAGATCCTGCAGGAAGGCGAGGTGGCGTCGGACCACTTCATAACGGTGGCCACGGACATTGCTGACACCGGTTTCCGCCAGTTGGGCAACAGCGTTTGTCTTCGACGGCGTGGTTGGCTCAAGCCGCCCGATTTCCATCAGGATGTGCAAACCAGAGTTTTGGGCATGCCCTTCGACGGGAACAACCTATTTGGCAAGACAGTGGACGAGTCACTGCAGGCCATCAAGGCCGACACGGAGACAGCCCGAGCCTTGGGCGTTTTGCAGCAACGACGGCTGCCCTTTCGGAACTCTGGAGGCAAGCAAGGTGTCTCCAAAGGATTTGGTGGCGGCTCCTCCACGTACCGCCAGGCGGTGCGCTCCTCGTCGCAGGAGGCCTACAGAGGACGCGGCAAGTCAGGAGGATCTCGTCGCCAAAGAGGCCAAGGCGTGAAGGCCGCTGCCGAGCAGGACTGAACCGCCGTAGCGTCGCCCCCCCCCCCCACCTGAGCACCCCAGTGGGAGGCCGGCTGGCGAAGTTCATCAGCATGTGGGAGTCCATCTCCACCGACCGATGGGTGCTGGATGACCTGGCCCGTTGGCACACTCTCGAGTTTCTAAAAAAGTGCCCCCGCATTGTGCCCATGGCCAGGAAGGAAAACCACGTCCCTCAACTGCTGCTGGAAGTAAGGGCGAAAGGAGCCATCAAGCTCGTCCCAAAGAGGCTCTGAGGCTCCGGAGTGTACTCACGATACTTCCTCGTAAGAAAGAAGACCGGCGGTTGGCGACCCATCCTGGACCTTTTTCGTTTGAACAAGTACATCAAGGCCCAGAAGTTCTGGATGGTCACCCTCCAGCATGTGCTGGGGCAGCTGGAGGAAGACGACTTCCTATCGTCGCTGGACTTGGAGGACGCCTACTTTCACATCCCCATTCTAAAAGAACTTTGAAAGTTTCTCAGATTCGTAGTCCAAGGACAGCACTACCAATTCAAGGCCCTTCCTTTCGGATTGAAGTCGGCGCCCAGGTTATTCACCAAGTGCCTAGCACCAGTGGCGGCGCAGCTGCGCCTGCAGGGGGATCCACGTCTACCCCTACCTGGACGATTGGCTCATCCGAGCAGGGACAAGAGAACTCGCCGTAAGCGCACAGTGAAGACCGTCCAACTGCTCATGGATCTGGGATTCTCCATCAACTTCACCAAATCCCACCTGGTTCCGCCGCAGGTCGCGCAGTTTCTGGGAGCCAAGCTCGACACAGTAGCGCAAATGGCCTCCCCGTCGAAGGAAAGGACGAAGGCCATCATGGGCAAGGTGCAGCGGCTGTTGGACATGGCAAGGGTGAGGTCCATCAAGTCCCTACTCGGCATGATGTCCTCCTGCATCTACCTAGTGCGCCTGTGCAGACTGCGGATGCGGCCACTGCAAGAGTTCCTCGACGCCCGATGGATGCAAGCGGCGGGCAGTGTCGAAGACATGATCCCACTCAACGATACCTTCAGCCAAGCGATCCGGTGGTGGGGCTCCCGCGTGCATCTGGTGGCGGGTGCGGACTTCCAGACCCCGGCGCATCAGGAGACGGAGACGACGGATGCCTTCCTGGAGGGGTGGGGAGAACACACCAGAGATCTCCACGCAAGAGGCCTTTGGCTCCCGGAGGAGAGGTTACTACATATCAACGTCCTGGAGCTCCGAGCCATGTTCTGGGCCCTCAGGTCATTCCTCCCATCCCTCAAGGGCAAGGTGGTGAGGATCTTTACTGACAACACCACCACGATGTTCTACATCCGGAAGCAGGGAGGCATCAGATCCCCAGCCCTATCCAAGGAGGCAGAATATCTGTGGCACTGGGTCGTCGCCCAGGGGATGTTTCTGGTGCCCTTTCACCTGGCAGGAATAAAGAACACCATTGCAGACTCGCTCAGCAGGGAGCTGTGCTCATGCCACGAGTGGGAGCTGCGGCAGGATCAAGTGGATCGGCTATTCCAATGATTGGTCAGTCCCCAGATCGACCTGTTCGCGATGGCGGTGAACACCAAGTGCCGAAGGTTTGCCAGCAGGTTTCCCCAGCCGGGGAGCATGGGCGATACATTCTCATTACCCTGGAACGGCCTGTTCCTGTACGCGTTCCCACCGTTGCCGTTGCTGCTGCGATTCATCAACCAACTCAAGAGGTCCCGGTGCAGGATGATCCTCGTCGCACTGGCTTGGCTGAGACAGATCTGGTTCCTGGACCTTCTGGACTTGTCAGCGTCCCCCCCCCCCCAGTCAAGCTGCCGACGGACGCGGATCTCCTCACCAGAGAAGGAGGCACCGTCCTCCCATCACAACCCAGGGTCGCTGAACTTGCAGGCCTGGTTCCTGCAGCACTAGAGTTTGCAGGGTACGATATCCCGGCGGCCTGCAAGGAGGTGCTTGCAAAGGTCAGGGCGTCCTCAACTCTCAAGTGCAATGGACATAAGTGGAAGAGGTGCTCTGTCTGGTGCGGCGCACAGAAGATTAACCCTCTGCGGATTACGGCCCTCAAGTGCTGCCGTACTTATTGTCGTTGGCCAAGGCGGGGCTGGCCCATGCCTCCATCAAAATCCATCTGGCGGCTATCTCCCGCTACACCAGAACTCCGGGGCGCTCATCCCTGTGGTCCCATCGCCTGGTGAAGGAGTTCATGAAGGGACTGTTCCGATCGTTCGCGCCGGTGAAGGCTACGGCCCCGGCGTGGGAGCTCAACGTGGTGCTGAACAGGCTCATGGGGCCGCCATTCGAGCCTCTGCATTCTGCACCGTTGAAGTTCCTGTCGTGGAAAACAGCGTTTCTTGTGGCCATCACCTCCGCACGACGAGTGGGAGAGATCCAGGCCCTCTCCTGTAAACCTCCATACCTGACTTTCCACGAGACGAGGGTGGTGCTGAGGACGCACCCCTCCTTCATGCCCAAGGTGCCGTCGGACTTCCATTTTAACGAGCCCTTGGTGTTACCTGTCGTCTTCCTGTCGTCGGCCGAGAGGACTTTGCACTCGCTGGATGTAGTTCTACGTGGACCGCACGAAGAGTTTTTGGAAGACATCACAGCTGTTTGTGAACTTTCGACCTGTGAACCAAGGGAAGGCCCTCTCGAAGGCTTCCATTTCCAGATGGCTCTCAGGCTGCATCATGCACTGTCACCGGTTGGCAAACCGACCGTTGCCCGGCCGTCCGAGAGCCCATTCAACCAGGGCGATCGCTGCTACCACGGCATTCCTATCTGGTGTGCCCCTGCTGGACATCTGCAGGGCTGCTACGTGGAGGTCGACGCACACCTTCATGAGATTCTACTGCTTCGACCGGGATTTCAGGGAGGAGTCCAGAGTCGGCCAGGCAGTGCTGCGCAACCTGTTCGCCTGAAGGTGGGCCTGGTGAGGAGGTAAGAGATGCTTATTGTTGAGTTGATGTAATGCTTAATGTTGAGCCTTGCCGCCTCCCGTGGTTGTGCATGTGTCTACTGCTATGTATTCTTGTATGCATGAACATGTGAATCCATGCCAGATCCCATGCTGGAGAAGGAACAAGTTACTTACCTGTAACTGTTGTTCTTCAGCATGGGTCTGGCATGGATTCACATGCGAACCCTCCCTCCAACTCCTCTGCGGCTCTTCACTTGGTCCTACTGCCACTTTACGTGCTACCAAATCTGAGGATGGCTGCCAGGGGAGTGGCTTAGGGAGAGGGCAGTCATTGGCTGGGGGCAGTATGACCCAGAGACCAGTGATTGGTTACTACTAAGAAAGACAGTTCAGAAACGAAACGGAAACAGATGTTTTCTTTACCGAGGATTCTCAGCCTGACGGTGGGGAATATTCTTTAGCATGTGAATCCATGCCAGACCCATGCTGGAGAACAACAGTTACAGGTAAGTAACTTGTTCCTTACTTTATGTAGCCATTTAAACTGCAGACCCAGTACACCCCATCTTACACGGAGTACTGAAAAGGGTTAATTCCTACTCCTTTTTGTCTGATCCTCTTGGAGCTTTGTTTTGCTTCCTTAACACTAAGACTTGGCTGGTGGCAGTGGTACCTACCCTATCTTTTCTACCGCGATTATATTATATAAACGTGGTACTGTTTTAGGCTATTGTATTAGCCTCGAACTTAAACCCGCTTGACCAAATACTTTTTAATTTGGCTCCGGTTGGGTTTTATCGCCATTTCTTTTTGTTAAAATCCTTCTTGTGTTTTACTTTGTGGTGCAAACCAGGTTTGCCTTCTTTGTTCGCCGACCTTTGGCGGGCTTCTGTCCAAAAGCCCACCTTTGGCGTCTGGGTGGGCTGAATGTGAGGGAGGGGCGTAGTCACCCCCTGCACAGGGTCTCCTTGGAGACCCAAGTCGCACTTTGTCTTGATTGGCTGAGGTGGTTGTCCGGCCAGGACAACCCTCCTGCTGAGTGATTGACAGCCAGGCTGTGTGAATGGGGGATTTTTGGCATAAAAGGCAGGACTCTTGGGCTGGAAGTCAGAGTCGCCACTGGAACTGCAAGGAACCAAAGATAAGCGGAGAAGACGGCTGCTGCAACGCCCAAGTCCCGTTGAAGCCCTGCTGCAAACCTGAGCTATCTACCCTTGAACGACAAGAGAAGATCCAGTCCGGAGTCTTCTCTTGAGCCTGGTGGGATCAACCAGCTCAACTTCTTCAGCCAGAGGATCCTCTTCTTGGTCGAAATCGCTGCACACAGCTGTAGTGGTCTGGATAGCCATCTGAAGAGCCTCTCCGGTTTTATAGGAGCGCACCTTTTATTCACCGTTGCTTTGCTGCTGCTGGCCTCATCCCTGGGTAGTGCTGATCGCTCCAGACTTTGCCCTTCTTGTCCCCACGACTGAAACTCCAGGAACCGTGAGTCTGCAGGTACTACCTGGAACTGCCGTGGCACCAGCTTTTCTTCGAACGAATAAGGTACTGTGTCCGACTTCGACGAACTAGGGTGAACCGTTTTCTCCTTAACAAAGGCTTGTCCTTATCTTCCTTCCCTCTTATAACTTTTGCCTCCCTTTTGACAATAAGTACTCCTAGCAACCTCGAATCGTGAACTGTTCTAACCTTGTGATTGTTAGGCAGAAACCTGTGCTGTTCCCTTAGGGACCACTGCAAAAGATTCAAGACTACAGGTGTTTGGCAGTAAACCCACTTGGTAGCAGTCTGTACCACACAGATTCACTTGGTAGCTGTGGCTGAGCAGTCAGACTTCCCTCAAGAAGAGTTAGGCATTATACAGAGCATACAAAATAGGTACAGAAATACAGTAGCACAAGCAAACACTGACCAGAGCTTGGGTGTAAAAGTATATGATTATTTATTTAACACACACTTATAAAACACACTAGCACTAAATTGTTCAGATAAGTTCAAAACACAATCACTATTATCATATGTACATCCGTGATTACCTATTGGACAAGTCTTAGTTAACACCACTTATTTCCAGACACAGGTGAGCGCTTAACGTTCGATGGCACTCCAACAAGTTAAATAAAAAGGGAGGGAAAAGCAGAATTATGGAAGCATACACACTAAAAACTTTTTAAAGAACCACAGCAAGTTAGGAAGGCACAGTCTACTGGTGAGCAAGGCAGTTTAGGTTCCAGGCCCACTTTCAAGGGAGCCAGGCGGAAGGTGCCCAAGATCAGACAGTTAAACAGAGTCTTCAAAGTTTGTAGAGGTAGTTCGAAAAAGCTTTAGTTCAGTTCAGAAAAGTTAGCCAAGGTGTCCCAGGCTAACCCAGTTTCGAGAGACGAGGATTTAATACACCCCTTTCAATCGGTTGCAAGGGAAGCCAGGAGGAACACGGTACCTTATGTGGAAAGTATCCTCCAGCGGGGGCAGTTGTTCCTGGCAGCGGGTGCAAGTTGCAGCGTCGTCCAGAAGAAGACATGATCTCGACGTGGAGGAAAGATGAAGGTCGTTGCACTGCCAGGGAAGAAACCAGCCGCGGAGTTCTCCGGTACAAAGGTACTTCCCTTTCGGTTTGCGGTAGTGGTGAAAACGTGGTATCCCGGTTGCCGGGGTGCTTGGCACAGGCAAGGAGGCCACGAGATGCTCCAGGAAGTGGAAAAGAAGGTAGACTGGTTATCCCCACCAGTCGAAGGAAGAAGACTCTCCGGGCTGGAGATCTCCTCTGTCATTGGGAAAAGTGGTGAGACGGTTCAGCAGGGCTCCACCGGTGGTGTCGTCGTTGCAGGCCGGCTCAGCTTCTCCCTCCTCAGATTCTTAGGTCCTGTGACGACTTCTGAAGTTCCAGTCCCCAAAGCCCTGCTTTTATGCAGCATACCCCCATTCACGGGGGCTCACCACTTGGGCCAATCACACAAGAGTGCGACTTGAGTTACCAGGGTAAGCCAGTCCAGGGTGCCTAAACCCCCTCCCACACTCCCTGTGGTACCCAGAGAGGCACCACTTTTGGAGGCTTCTGTGGAGAAGCCCGCCAAAAAGTGGAAGAAGGGCTCGTCTTGGGTTGGAGTCACAGAAGAGAAAACAAACGCCATTTTAGAATCGAGTTCTGGCAAAAAATACCAACCGGCGAATTAATATTAAATAAATAAACCGGCGGTATGTTCGAGGCTATAAGAATTAAATAATTAAAGTTGGTAGCCTCGAACAATGGGAAAATCCCATAGACATATATTCGCGGTCGGATATAAAAAGTAGTATCCACTGCCACCAGCCAAAACTCGATCAGGGGGTATGAAGACGTGCCCCCCCCTCGAACAACAGACCTCGGGGCAATCGAATTGCCCCGACCAGTACGTCCACAATATGATGGTTTGTACTGGTTTCTGTTCATAATTTGGGACTAGCAAAGCCAATGGTGACTTTACATGCCCTGGGAGACAGTAGTCAGTCCCAGGGTATGGAGTCTATGTTGGGGGGTCGCTACGACACCCCTGGGTTACGGCACGGAGGGTGCTTTGTAACCCACATAAAAAACACATGAGACCCTATGGAGTAAAAGACCCCTTAGCCCATAAAACACATGGAAAGTTGAAGGAACACCTCAAATCATGTCTAAGAGTGGGAGCAGAAAGAATCTCACTCTTAGCAGGAGAGGAAAAAATAAACCCCAGAAATCCAGCAAAGCTGCTGGGGGACTCACTAGGTTTGGGAAATTAGCCTTACAGAGAATTCTCTTTAACAGTGATCCTCGACAACAGGACCCCTGTCCCAATGACACTGGCGCAGGCCTATTGACTTTTATCTACGTTTTAGAAAATATCCTCTGATTCTCTCTGCCTTGACAAAAGTATTGCCTCTGATTTTTAACCCCTGTTTTCTTGTGTTAATTCATGTGCTAAGTGTGTTTGACCTCTCTGAAATTTCTTCTCGCGGGTACGACTTTCTTTAGTAAGACCGAACTGTCATTACTGTCAAAAAGTGATCGCGTATTAACCCACGGTAACGTCTTTGTTTCGAACTATCCGTCAAATCCAAGGTACTTAACTTGAATTGAACTGCACAAGGGGAATTGGTTGTGTGTAGTATATTTGAAATGTGGTTTTAATTTAATAGAAGTGAAGTGTTTTATTAACAGATGGTTTAAAAATAAATGTACTTCTATTTTTTAACCACAAACTTTGAGTCAGTGTTTTCTTGAGTCACAGTAATTGTAGTCCTTTGTGTAATCTCTGCTACTGCTCATTTGCTCTTGAGAAGTCTGGCTACTCCGTTACTGCTACCACTCTGTGTAGTACAGACAGTGTCCAGTCAAATGATCGATTACAAAAGGCTTGAATGCAAAAGGTGAGAGTCAATAGGATTGAAAACCAAAGGTTCACATTTTTTTTAATTTATATATATATATATATATATTTTTAGGTTTCTGTGTAGGTAAAGTGGTTTTTACCACAAAAACGGTGGTTGTGCCCCCCCCCAAAAATGTTTTTAAAAAAATATAGTTTTCGAACCTTTTGTTTTCGAGACTATTGACTCGAACCTTTTGTCATTCGACCCTTTGCAGTCGATCCTTTGACCTATAACCGTACAGGCTTATACCAAAGGTGAAATTGTACTACCACCTATAGTCTTAATCTTGTGTAGTGGTCCCTAAGGGCACTGCTCAGGATTCTGCCTAACAGGCTGTTTTCCTGTACCAGAGGCGAGAGGAAGACCATCATGGCGGTTCCCTTTCTGGACGATGTGTGGGAGGAGGGCCTGCCCCTCTCGAAGAACCGTTGCATGGCTTCCGCCAAACGGGATAGACTGGAGAAGAAGTACTGGGTGCCGGAGTCCGCTCCCAAGTGCCTGATGTCACTATCATCGTCAGATTCAGTGATTTCAGCAGCTGCGAGGAAACGGTCGGCTAACCCGTCCTTGTCTTCAGTACCTCCGGACAGTGAGAGAAGATGGACTGCATGGGAAGGAAGGCCATTTACACTGCTGCGTCCACCATTAAGGCGGCCAACGTACTGGCGATCCTAGCCAGGTACAATAGGGAGCTGTGGTACAAGGTGGGATCGATTCTGGCCTTCCTCCCCGACGACAAAAGGATGAAGGCGATCAACCTCTTCCAGGAGGGAGAGGGAGCGTTGGATAACGCCATCATGGTGGCGTTGGACATTGCTGACACAGGGTTCCGGCAGATGGGGAATGTTAGGCAGAAACCTGTGCAGTTCCCTTTGGGCACACTGCAAAAGATTTAGGACTACAGGTGTTAGCAGTAAACCCACTTGGTAGCAGTCTGTACCACCCAGATTTACCTGGTAGTTGTGGCTGAGCAGTCAGACTTCCCTCAAGAAGAGTTAGGCAGTATGCAAAGTATACACAATAGGCACTCAGATATAATAGCACAAGCAAACCCTGATCAGAGCTTTGGTATCAAGGTATATAATTATTTATTTAAAAACACAGATTGAAACACTCCAGCACTATTATTGTAAATCACTCTCAACACAGTTACTATTATTATATATACATCCCTTATTCCTTATCAGACAAGTCTTAGTTAACACCACTTATTTCCAGACAGAGGTGAGCACTTAAATATAGATGCCACTCCAATAAGTTAACGAAAAAGGGAGGGAAAAAGGCAGAATGTAGGAAAATACACCACACTAATATTTAGGAACACTTAAGCAAGGCAGGAAAGTGAAAAGTTACTGATGAGCCAAAGTCCATAGGCCGGGCCCACTCTTGGAGAGAGCAGAGCACAAATGCACCCAAGATCACACAATGAGAATGGGCTTAAAAAGTCTTGCAGAGAGTTCAGAAAGGTTTTAGTTAGGCTCAGAAAAGTTTAGCCAGGGTGTCCCAGGCTAACCCAGGTTCGAAAGCTGGGGGCTAAATCTACCCCGTACAGTCGGTTGCAAGGGAAGCCAGGCGGGACACGGTACCTTATGTGGAAAGGATCCTCCAGCGGGGGCAGTTGTTCCTGGCAACGGGTGCAAGTTGCAGAGTCATCCAGAGGAAGAGAAGATCTCGACGTGGAGGAAAGATGAAGGTCGTTGCACTGCCAGGGAAGAAACCAGCCGCAGAGTTTTCCGGTGAAAGGTACTACCCTTTGATTTGCGATAGTGGTAAAACGTGGTATCCCGGTTGCCGGGGTGCTTGGCACAGGCAAGGCGGCCACGAGATGCTCCAGGAAGCGAAAAAGGAAGCAGACTGGTTATCCCCACCAGTCGAAGGAAGAAGACTCTCCGGGCTGGAGATATCCTCTGTCGTTGGGAAAAGTGGTGAGACGGTTCAGCAGGGCTCCACCGGTGGTGTCGACGTAGCAGGTCAGCTCACCTTCTCCCTCGTCGGATTCTTGGGTCCTGTGGCGACTTCTAAAGTTCCAGTCCCCAAAGCCCTGCTTTTATGCAGCATACCCCCATTCACTCAGGCTAGCTGTCAATCAAACATGCAGGCCGGCTCACCACTTGGGCCAATCACACAAGAGTGCGACTTGAGTTACCAGGGTAACCCAGTCCAGGGTGCCTAAACCCCCTCCCATACCCCTTGTGGTACCCAGACAGAGTGGCACCACTTTTGGAGGCTTCTGTGGAGAAGCCCGCCAAAAAGTGGAACAAAGGGCTCAACTTGGGTTGGAGTCACAGAAGCGAACACAAACGCCATTTTAGAACCGAGTTCTGACAAAAAATACCAACCGGAGAATTCATATTAAATAAATAATCCGGCGGTATGTTCGAGGCTATAAGAATTAAATAATTAAAGTTGGTAGCCTCGAACAATGGGAAATCCCATAGGAAAATATTTGCGGTCGAATATAAAAAGTAGTTTCCACTGCCACCAGCCAAAACTCGATCAGGGGGGACGGAGACGTGCCCCCTCGACTAACAGACCTCGGGGCAATCGAATTGCCCCGACCAGTACGTCCACAATATGATGGTTTGTACTGGTTTCTGTTAATAATTTGGGACTAGTAAAGCCAATGGTGACAGTAGTCAGTCCCAAGGTATGGAGTCTATAGTGGGGGGTCACTATGACACTCCTGTGTTACTGCACTGAGGGTGCTGTGTAACACACATCACAAAAACACATAAAGCCCTATGGAGTAAAAGACCCCATAGCCCATTAAACACATCTAGAGTCAAAGAAACGCACTCAAATCATGCCCAAGAGTGAGGGTAAAAGAGTCTCACTCTTGGCAGGAGAATAAAATAAACCCCAGAAATCCAGGAAAGCTGCTGGGGGACTCACTAGGTTAGGAAATTCAGCCTAAACAGAGAATTCTCCCTAACAGGGAACAGTGTCTGCCTTTGTCGGCAGGGCTGGTTGAAGGCCATACATTTCCGGTAGGAGGTCCAGGCGAGGATGGTGGACATGCCCTTCCACAGAGATAACCTTTTCGGGAAAGTCGTTGACGAGTCCCTGCACGCCATCAAGATGGGTACACAGACGGCCCGTTCCCTGGGCAAGCTCCAGCAGCACTGCTCTTCCTTTAGCTCCTCCAGAGGGAGGTCTACCAGGTCGTCAAAAGGTTTTTCCTTGTCGTACAGTCAACCTTCAAGATCCACGACTCAGGAAGCCTATAGAGGCCGGGCCCAGGCCTAGGGTGGAGGAGGCCAGCGCCGCCATCTCCCGCAAGGCAGAACGCCAGTGCCAAAGAAGGCCTGAACCCACTAGGATGTTGGGCCCCCACCCGTGCACCCCGGTGGGAGGCCATCTGACTGGATTCGTCAGCAAGTGGTGCTGGATGCTCTCGCCCAAGGACATACCCTTGAGTTTCAGCACACGTGCCTGCGGAACCCTCCGGTGGCCATGTAGGAGAGCACATCCCTCAGCTCTTGGAGGAGGTACAGGCGATGCTACGAAAAGGGACGATAGAGCTGGTTCCCTGACGACTCCGGGGCTCCGGAGTCTATTCTAGATACTTTTTAGTCAAAAAGAAGACCGGTGGCTGGAGGCCCATTCTGGACCCACGACGCCTGAACAAGTAATTTCAGCATGGTCACGTTGCAGCACCGGCTCGGCCAACTGGAAAAAGGAGACTTCTTGACGTCACTGGACCGGGAGGATGCCTACTTCCACATCCCCATTTGCAGGAAGCAGCGAAGGCTTCTACGCTTCATAGTGCAGTGACGGCACTACCAGTTCAAGGCCCTTCCTTTCGGCTTGAAATTGGCTACTGACGGATCTGGGATTCTCCATCAATTATCCGAAGTAGTCCTGCTTGACGCCATCGCAGAACGCGCCGTTCCTAGGAGCCTGACTCAACATGGTGTATTGCCTTGCGTCGCCTTCGAAGGAGAGAGTACCGGCCATTCAGGGGACAGTGCAACGCCTGTTATCAATGAAGACCGCCACAGTGCGAACCATCAAGTCCCTCGGCATGATGTCATCGTGCATCTACCTTATCCATCTCTGCATGTTACAGATGGGACCTCTTCAGGAGTTCCTGGACGCGCACTGGATACAGGTGTCCAGAAGCTTCGCGGACAAGTTCCGCTCGACGAGGAGTTCCGTCGGGAGATACGGCGGGGGGGCGTTCGCTCCAACTTCGCCTGGTGCACAGGATTTCAAACCCCTCCATACCAGGAGACGGTCACCACAGTACCACCGGACGACTACACGGCAGAGGCCTGTGGCTGCTAGACGAGAAGGATCAACATCCTGTAGCTACGGGCAGTGTTCTGGGCCCTCAAGTCGTACCTTCCGTATTTGAAGGGCAAGGTTGTGAGGATCTTTACAGACAACACCACCACAATGTTGTACTTCTGGAAACAAGGGGGCACTTGATCCCCCGCGCTCTCCAGGGAAGCGTAGGAATAATGGCACTGGGTCGTCGGACAAGATATGTTCCTTCACCTAGCGGGAGTCGAAAATGCCAATGCGGACTCCATCAGCAGGGAGTTGCTCTCCTGCCAAAAGTGGGAACTTCAGCAGGACCAGGTGGACGGCATCTTCGCCAAGTGAGGCAAGCCCCAGATCAACCTATTTTCGACAGCAGCGAAGTCCAAATGCTAGATGTTCGCTAGCAGATTCCACCAGCCGAGGAGCCTGGGGGACGTGTTCTCCTTCCCTTGGGAAGGGATGTTTCTGTACGCATTTCCTCCATTGTCTCTCCTGCTACGAGTCATCAATACACTCAGACAGTCTCAATGCAGTATGATACTCATCGCCCCGGCGTTGCCGAGACAGATTTGGTACCCGGACCTTCTCAGCTTGTCGGCAACGCCACCGGTCCCCGATCTTCTCACCAGAGAAGGAGGCGCAATCCTGCATCATGACCCAGGATCTCTTAATCTGAGGGATTGGGTCCTGCAGCCCTGGAGTATGGAGGATATGAGTTGCTGGCAGACTGTAGGAAGGTTCTCGCCAATGCCAGGGCATGAGGTGCTATGGCCACAAGTAGAAGCGTTTCCCTACGTGGTGCTGGTTGCAGAAGATTACCCCTGCATATTCTTCGATACTTGCTATTCTTGGTCAGGGCTGGACTGGCACACGCCTCAATCAAAGTACATCTGGCAGCTATCTTCCGCTACACCAGGTCTCCAGGAAGGTCTTCACTTTGGTCTCATCGACTCGTCAAGGAGTTCCTCAAAGGATTTTTTCGATCTTTCCGGTCGGTGAAGGCGCCTGCCCCAGAGTGGAAACTCATGGTGGTTCTGACGAGGCTCATGGGGGGCTCTCTTCGAGGCTATGCATCAGGCCCCTCTCAAGTTCCTCTCGTGGAAAACGACTTTCCTTGTGGCCATCACCTCTGCCAGGAGGGTGGGTGACATACAGGCCGTATCCTGCAAACAGCCATACCTGACTTTCCATAAATCAAGGCTGGTGCTACGGACGCACCCCTGTTTCATGCCGAAGGCTCTGTCGGTATTCCATCTCACAGAACCTTTGATGTTGCATTTTTTTCCCCGAAACTTTAGTCTCCGGCTAAGCGGACATTGCACTCGCTGGACATTGCTTGTGCCCTGAAGTTCTACATGGCACACACAAAGAGTTTTCGGAAGACTTCACTGATGTTTGTGAACTTTGGTCCTGTGAAGCATGAGAAGGCCTTGTCCAAGGCTTCCATTTCAAGGTGGCTCTCTGGGTGCATCATGCACTGTCATTGGTTGGCGAACTAACCGCTGCCCGTCCATCGAAAAGCCCACTTCACCAAAGGGATCGCTACGAAGACGGCGTTCCTGGCTGGTGTGCCCCTGCTAGACATCTCCATGGCTGCTAAGTGGAGGTCCACGCACACATTCACAAGATTCTACTGCGTTGACAGGGATACCAGGGAGGAGTCCAGAGTCGGCCAAGCAGCGCTCCGCAACCTGTACGCTTTAGTTGTGTCTGTTCCAGAGGTAAGAGTTGATTGCTTCTGTTGAGCATTGCGACCTCCTGTGGTTCTGTAACGCTGTACTGCTGTGTATTCGTTGTTCATGAGCATGTGAATTAATGCCAGACCCCATGCTGAAGAAGGAACAAGTTACTTACCTGTAACTATTGTTCTCCAGCATGGGTCTGAGAACAATATGCAAAACCTCCCTCCTTCCCCTCTGCGGCTCTTCTTGGTCATACTGCCACTTTATGTGCTTACCAAATCTGAAGATGGCTGCCAGGGGAGGGGCATAGGGAGAGGACTGTCATTGGTTGTGGGCAGTATGACCCAGAGGACAGTGATTAGTTTATTGGGAAAAATAGTTTGTAAGTGAAAGTGAAACTGTTTTCATTTTCCCGAGTATTCCCAGTCTGACGACGGGGAATATTCATGAGCATGTGAATCCATGCCAGAGCCATGCTGGAAAATAATTTTTACAGGTAATTAACATGTTCCATACTTCCTTTTGGAATTGCTTCACCACTTCGGGTGTTCACAGCACATCTACGCAGGAGAGGCTTTCCAGTCTAACCGTATCTGGGCGACTGGTTAGTAACGGGATTATCCAGAAGTATGCTGCATGAAGTGTGTTGCACGAAGAGGTTTACTACCATCCTATGCCACTAACGCGTCATTAAGCCCATATCCCGAAAGAAAGTCAAATAAATGCAAATGGACTTGGAAAAGTGGCAAAAGCACTTAGTGTGAAAAGGAGATCTATTATTGAAGCAAACCTTGTTATACAAGGAACGATACAGCAACATTGGGCGAATATCGTTTCATGGATAAAAGGGAAATGTAACTATGTCAAAGTCCTGGCAGGAGAATACACCAGATGAATAGAAGTATTTAAAAGTAATTGTGTGAGAGTCCTGGAAAGAGAATAAACCAGGTGAAGACAAGTGTTTTGTTTAAAAGTAATTGTGTGAAACACTTGGCAGGACAGTATACCAGGCAGAGTCAAGTATGTGTGATAAAATACAGAAGGAAGAGAATCTCAAGGTAGACACATGGCCCTGAGATTGTGTTAAGCTAAGGTGTGATGTATGTACAGAAGGAAGGAGAATCTCAAATAAGACACATGCCTTGAGATTGTGAAATGCTGTGAGAGTGAAGGAGAGCCTGGCAGGAGAGTATACCAGGCAATTTGCAAGTCTGGGGCCTGCACCCAAATTGTAATACAGTAAAGAAGCTAATCTCTAGGAATTCACATACCTTAGGATTTTACACTAGCTGAAACTTGAAGAGAAAACCTGGGTAAGGGAGTCATTCTCCGGAACTAAGAAGGAGCTTGATTATTCTTTGCTGGAACTTTTGTTGTTGTGGAATCTGGGGAAGGGAGCCATTGCCTGGAACTGTGAACATTGTCCACATGGAACATTTTGGTGGGTTTCACATCTTTGTATTGAATTTGAACATTGGTGCACCTTGAAATCCAGAAGTAATATCCCTTGAACCTTAGAGTTCATTTTGGTCTCCTGTGTCAACAAAGCGAGCACTAACCTGTTTATTTGCAGCTGCCAAATGATGTTTCTAAAGATCCCCCTTAAGGCATCCAGCTCCCCGAGTGTGGAAACGGGGAGCTGTGTACCTGCTGGGAAACCCTCAATTGGGAGAAAACCCTGAAGTCTCTCCAGTGTAGGTATGAAAAACTGAAGTCAGATGAACTGAAGTGCAGTAATGTCAGGCAGGCAATCCTAAGAAGGATGATGAGCTGCGAGGGAAGCTGTGTGGAGAATTGATGCACAGGACAGAATAAAAGCAGTTTAGCTGCGAGGAGGCATCGCAGAGAAAGATGCACAGTACGAGAAGGGCAATGAAGCTCTGAGGAGGCAGCGTTTAGAAAAGATGCACACACCAGAATATTTCTGGGAAGGAAAAGGACAGGAGGCGTTGGAACGGCAATGAAAATGACAAAGTAAGCTCACAGAGTGCAAGCAAGGACAAGGGACAAAACACAGCTTCAGTGCTACAAAATGTAGCGACGTTCTGCACTCACCGCTAGCTGGCATTATGTAGGCTGTTGAGTTCATAATGGCTGGAAGGCAAGATTGTATGGGCACCATTTTGAAAACAGCTAGAGCGCTGTTGGGGATACGTTTCTTCTAAACTAAACCGCGCCATGTTGTATTCTTCAGAAGGGTCCGATAGACATTTGCCTTCATTTATGCCACAACGACCAAGCAGGAAATCATCTCCTGACAGTTTTAGAGTGTGAGGGCCAGAATTGGATTTCGGACACAGAACTTATTTTTGCGTTGGACAGCTTGACAACGGACAGACCAATTTGTTTTGGTTGTGGTAGGGAAATGCCTCCTAGATTAGAGATAGTGAGGTATTTTCCAACCCCTTATTATTGTAAATCAAAGTTTATGACCACCATTCTAAGCTTTCTGTGTCATTTCTGGCTCTTCACATTACCTTTTCCCTTTTACTGCGAGCTGGCTATGAGCTTTGGATCGTTGTAGTCTGTGTAAGAAACTTTCTGATCCTTTAAAAATGTATCAAAATTATACATACCTTTGAATCTGTGTTACTTTAAATTGTACTGTGTGTCTTCTAGAGACTGTTTTACTGTTTTTAATTTTGATGCTTGATTTGTATTACCCGTTTGTAGATATTACTTGAATGCACCACTTTTACATACAGGATATATATTTTCAATAATGATACTCTGGCAAACCTTTGAGTGCTTGTGTGTATAAGATGTAGATTCTGACAGCCCCTCACCCTTCTTGAGACTAACGCTGGGATGCTCTGCTTCATTTCCAATGTGAGAGTTAGGACTAACTTGTTTCCAACCATGCATATATACCAACAATTGGCGTACCTTATGACCTACAAAAATCTCCTAACACCATATAAAGATCTTTTTGGACATCATAAAACATTTTTGTTGAGATGGATTTCTAGAATCTGTCCTGGGGGACACAATTTAGGAGGCCACCCTAGTTATAGTGAACAGGGAAGTCTGAGGGGTTTGTCAAAATCCAATGAAGGTACGTGGATGAGCTGTCAAGGCTTATTCTCAGGAGAGTGTGAGTGGAGTCAGGGGCACTCAATGAGTACACACAGCATGGCACACAATCATTTAATTTAGACAGTAAATATAAAACCTACACTTATTTATTATGAGCCTTCTGAACACACTGGAAAATGAATTAACGGCTAGTATTATCAAACAATACTCTGATACAATCACCACAGGTTCAAATATACATCAACTGAATTTGGGCCTCATCACGAGTTTGGCGGTAACGCTATTACCGCCGCATTTAAGGGTCTGCCAAATCACAGGCTTGGCAAATTTTCCCCCAGCTCTGAGTTGGGGGCAAATCCGCCACGATTTTGCTGATTTTCGGCGGTAATAGCGCCGAACATTCCCCATTGGGCCCAATGGGGAATGGGAAATTCCCGAATGGGCCCAATGGGGGAATTGGGACTTACTGTTCCACCAAACCCGTGATCCAGACCTAATACCGCCAGGGGATTTGGCGGTAGGGCTAATAGCCCTGGCGATAATACCGCCGGGGTTGGCGCCCAACTCGTGATGAGGCCCTTAGTTAGTAAAATGGGTAAGTAGATTAGAGGCAATGAATGATGGAACCACGTCACAAGCCAATAACCTAACTTTAGCAGTCCAAACCCTAAGAAGAATGCAGGCTTGTACCCAAAGGTCTCAGGAGCCACAATGTTTGTCCCCAGAATGGAGTCTCTGCAGGTAAATTGTAATTTACTTGTGTTGGTTCAAAATGTTCAACAATTTTACTAAAGATAAGTAAATCTTTTCTTATATTTTGGGTTACTCTACCCAGGTTCGACGACCAAAAGATGAGTGGAATGGAATGTAGGAGCCAAAATGACTTATTCCCAATGTTATCCTCTTGAGTGCAGGTGGGGACAGATGCACTGCATTTACTTACTCCGCCCAACTTCGATTGTCCCTGTTTACTTTATGGATCGTCTGGGGTAGCTTGGGCTCCATCTTCAGTCGTTGGTTCCATTGAGTGGGGCTCATGAGTTGCGGGTTTGAGGATTCTCCCAGTCAGGTGCAGCTGCAAGATGCAACTTCTGTTGATTAAGAAATGCAAGAAACACTGATGCATAACTCCTCATGTCATTTCACAGGTTCTGGAAAGGCGAGTTCCAGCGACGTTCTCCACACCTAGGCAATGACAGGCGTCCTTCCAGTTGCAGTCACAGAAGCTGCTATGTGACAGGATCCCTTGATGCTGGGACCCTGAAATTAGGGAGGAGGAGAATTGTGGCACAAGCTTGCGAACAGCACAATTCCATGTGTGAACACGGAACAGCAACACTCTGGTGAGGTAGCCCACAAAAAAACTGTTCAGTCCACCGGACAGTCCAAGGACACTTCTGAAAGCTCAGAATGGCATGGTCCTCAAGAAGGCGTCAAGACTAGTTGGTCCCAATAGTCCAAGGGCTGAAGCATCGCTCAGGGTCTTTGGAGATCAGGTATAGTCAAACAGGGCTCATCAGGCCGGACACAGGAAGGGATTCAGGATTACTTAAGGAGTCTTCTTCGGATCTTCAGCAGGCTGTTCTTCTTCGAGGGATTCTTGGCTCCAACGATGATCTTTAGAAATGGCTGTAGAGGTCCTCTTTCAGTTTGGAAGAAAGTCCAATCCCAACAATGGTAAGGATCTGCACCAGTCAAAAAGTCAGTAGTTGTCCAATCAGGGACAACTACTGGTTACACATTTGCCGCACACCCACCCTTTCTGGCACCACGGATTTGGAGTGGGACTATACAGTTCCACCCCCAAAGGCATCACTAGCCACGAAAGCAGCAGCTTTCCGGGCAAGTGCGTGACCTCATACGGAATTCTGTGATCTGGTGTTTGGAAAGATTTCTCTTTTATGCAACTTTCATGTACCCTCAACGTGTTGCTTTTATTTGACACCTTGTACTGACTTTCTGCTGAAAAGTGAAGCATTCAGCTTCACTTCACTGGCCTTTTTGCTCATTTGTTATGGGGAAACTGATTAGTCCTTGAGACTGTCAGTACTGGGAAACTGTTTCCCTTTTGTCTTTTGACATGTTAACTGTTTGTGTAACTTTTTCATATTGCACAAGGCATCTTCCATTGCTGTGCAATGGGAATACTTGTATATCCCCCTAGACATTTACCAAAGGTATTTTTGGTGGAATGTGTGTTGAGTGTTTGGTTCACGACGAGCTGCTGGAAGTCTGTTTACGCTTTCCTTTGTTCCCCTTGTGTAAGACCCAACACTAAAAAGCACCATTCCATAACGGAGCACATGCTGAGTGTTCGGTTCACGGCGAGCTGCTGGAAGTATGTCTCTCGAGCATGGGGTCTGGCATGGATTCACATGCTCATGAATATTCCCCGTCGTCGGGCAAGGAATCCTCTGTAAAAGAACAAAGTTTCACTTTCACTTACAAACTGTCATTCTTTAAACCAATCATTGAGGTCTGGGTCATACTGGCCACAGCCAATGATTGGCCTCTCCCTAAGCCCCTCCTCTGGCAGCCATCTTCAGATGTTTACCGCACGTTCAAGTGTTGGGAGTCCTCGTGTTTTGCTTCGAGAGCTTTTCTATGTTTTCGTGCTTTTTCGATAAAAAAAGTTTCTATTTTTGTTAAATAGAGCCTGTGTGCTCTTTTGTTCCTTTGACCGGCAAGCAGGGATGTGTTTGTCAGCATTTTTCAATGCCCCGCAAGGTCAAGAATCGTCGAGTGTTCCATTGAAGATTCCAGAAGGCCATCGAGCCTACACTGCACGCTGGACCATGTCGGAGGTGAAGAAGGAGGGAGACTCCCTCTTCAAGCTCTGCTTCAGCTGCAGGTTGAGGAAATTGTTTGTGGAGGACACACACTTCCAGTGCCTCTACTGTCTTAATCCGGACCATAGGGAAGCGGATTGTGAAATCTGCCTTGGGTTCTCCAAGCGCACCATCAAGGATCATCACAATAGGTTTTTGGCATGGCTCAATGCCAAGGCCTCTACCCCGTGCGGCAAGCAGGGGCATGCCTCATCCAGGACTGGTCGGTCTGAAGAGCGGGCTTCTAAGTCCTTCGAGGGCGCTCCATCCGTGGATGCCCAAGACAATGCCAAGCACGGCGTGTCAGTTTCTGTCTGGGTCCCGGCGCAAACGGGTCCCGCCACGGGCAGGACGCGTTCATCTTCGCCATCTCCAGTCATCGCTCCAGCTCCTCCTCGAAGAGGAAATCGGCTAACCCAGGGAAGCTGGCGGAGAAACCGGAGAAGACCAAGTTGCAGGGAAATGTGTCCGACCTGCCCCTGAAGGCCAGGTGGTCCAGACAAAGTCATCCTTGATGATGGAGCTGGTTGCGGCCGCCCTCTCGAAGGCAAAGGGGGCTGACCTGGTCCAGGGGACCCTGGCGGCGCCCAGAGTGGCCCTACCCCCCAGACGAGAGGCCTCGGCTAAGCCAATGGAGAAAACGCCGGAGAAGAGGATGCCATCCCTAAGCCTGAGACCGACACCTCAGAATGCAAAAATAGGGGTGGGGGGAGTACAGGCCTCAACCGTGCTCCAGGGCACGGATATTTCCTCGGATGAGGAGGACCTGGTGTCGTTCACATGGTCCCGGAGGTCGTGGGGAACGACTTTGACGATGGCGGGAATGCTGAGGACGACGGTGGAAACGCTGAGGGAGAAGGCGATGGCGGGAATGCCGACGACGACATGGGCGCTGGGCCCAGCAAGCCTACCCCCCGCCCGACACCTCACAGGGACGTTTCGCTGGACATCCTCTCAACTCTCAAGACCCTAGTGTCGGAGATCCGGAAGAGGATGCAATTGCACCTCCTGCCTCGGTAGCACCGGGCCCACCACTGCTGGCGAAGAGAAAGCGGCACCCTACGCCGCCTCATCAACTGCTGCACATGCTCTCCCCCCCACCCCTCCCGGCTCCCCACCTGAGGATACGGGGACAAACACGGCAACTGCAGACACGGAGGACGACAGAGGCGTTTCTCTGCCGCCGAGGACTTCTACCCCAGACAAAGTGGGGTCATTCAACGCCATGGTCGCCCTAGCGTCAGAGCTCTTCCAGCTGACGCCAGAAGAGACCAAGGAGGAAATGTTCCTTTTCCAACGACTTGAGGCCAAAAGGAAGAACATTCCGGCGGTACCTCTCCTGGACGACACGACATTTGGGATGAGGGCCTGGCGCTGATGAGAAACCCAGCCTCAGCCCCGGCAAAGAGGGATAGGCTAGAGAAGAAATACCGGGTGCCGGAGTCCGCATCCAAGTGCCTACGGTCGCAGCCCTCCCCGGACTCAGTGGTCTTGGCGGCAGCGAGGAAGAAGTCTTCTAACAACTCATCTTCAGCCTCTGTTGCCCCAGACAACGAGGGGAAGAAGTTGGACACCACAGGTAGGAAAGTGATCTACTCGGCAGCGACAACGGTTAAGGCAGCTAACGCACTTGCAATCCTGGCCAGATATGACAGGGAGCTGTGGTATAAGATGGCCCGCTGTTGGAATTTCTACCTGACAAGCAGTCTAGGCGCTTGAGATCCTCCAGGAAGGCGAGGTGGCATCGGATCATGCCATCACTGTGGCCCTGGACATCGCGGACATGGGGTTCTGACAGATGTGGAACGGTGTGTGCCTCCGTCGTCGTGGCTGGTTGAAGGCCACCAACTTCCGTCAAGAGGTCCAGACGAGGGTGCTGGACATGCCCTTCGGGGACAACCTCTTTAGGAAAGCCGTTGCAGGCCAATAAAACAGTCACAGAAATGGCCCGTGCCCTGGGCACTCTTCAGCAGCATCCTCTATCCTTCTGTGCCTCCGGCGGAAAATCAGGCAGATTGTCGAAGTGGTTCGGCGGATGGTGGTCCTCGTAACGTCAACCCTCCCGGACCACGACCCAAGAGGCCTACAAGGGCCGTTCCAAGGCTTTCGGTGGAGGTGGCCGACGGCGTAGTCGCTACCAAGGCGGCACGCAGGCCCCGAAACAAGATTGAACCGGCCAGGACTTCAGGCCCTCACCCATACACCCCGCTGAGAGGCCGGCTGGCGGGCTTCGTCAGCGAGTGGAAAAGATCTCCACCAACCGATGGTTGTTGGACGCTGTCACCCACGGACACACTCTAGAATTCCAGCAGAAGTGTCAGCGGATACCACTGGTGGCCGGGCAAGAGCAGCACATCCCTCTGCTCCTGCAGGAAGTACGGGCCATGCTAAAAAAGGGGGCGATATAGCTGGTTCCAAAGTGACACCAGGGCTCCGGAGTCTACTCCAGATACTTCTTGGTAAAGAAGACGACCAGGGGCTGGAGGCCCATTCTAGACCTGCGGCACCTCAACAAATATCTGAAGTCCCAAAAATTCAGGTTGGTCACATTGCAGCACGTGATCTTCGGTATATCTGGAGGATGTATAGTTCCACGTCCCCATTCACAAGAAGCATCGGAAGTTCCTGCGCTTCGTGGTACAGGGAAGGCACTACCAGTCCAAGGCCCTTCCTTTCGGACTGAAGTCAGTGCCCAGGGTGTTCTGAGAGGGGTTTCCCTGCCTGAACCAAAACTAAGGAGTTATTCAGGATGTCTGTGTAAAGCAGCGAGTCAACTGTTGTGTGCCAAAAACCTATTTTCTGTCCATTCACATGCTCAACTAAACTAGAAAAGGATTTGGGTCTTCTTGATCCAGAACAATGGACTACAGTTCCAATTGTAGGTGTGAATTTTGCCCGAGGGAATGACTCCCTTCTTCCAGGTCTTCAGTTCCTTTTCCAAAACAAAGTTCTAAATTGGGAGGAAAAAAAAAACAATGTTCGAAAGTATAAGAAACACAAAGTTCCAAGGTAGCAAAGTTCTTTTTGCATGTGATAGCTTCGAGAATTAGGGCGTGCTTCAGTTTTCATCAGAAAATGTTTTAGATATGGCCTTGTCTTCGACACCTGTTACTCCGAAGACCAGCTTTAAAAAGTGCCTAAAATGCGACGGCAAAATGTCCTTCACGGACCTGCATAAAATATGCATCTGGTGCCTGAGCGTCGAGCAGGAAACCTCCTACTGTCGGTCTTGTCAGTCGATGATATGTAAGGCCGTAAAAGAGCACAAAGCTAAATTGTCAGCGGGTAGGATTGCCCCAAAATTCCCTTCTACTTTATCGAAAGTTGGGTCGTCCCATGAGTTGAGAGATTCATCTCCTCATAAAAAAGATCAAAAGAATGATCTCATTTCAGTAGCAGACACTGCTCTTCATCTTCAAAAAAATCAGAGACGGCATCATAGATCACCTCTTCTTCTTCTTCTTCCTCAGATACTTCTCAGGAAAGAAGCTTAGTCTGCCCAACTAAATCCTCTGCAAAAGATAAGTGGGAATATTTCAGGAAACAGATGGTTAAAATTCTCGAGAATGAGGCCCGTCCTCCTCGAAACACAAAGAAGGCTATGCTACAGTCGATGACAAGCATAAGGCCAACGCAAAACCCTGCACGCCCTCGAGCCTAGGTCTTAAGCCTAAAACCTCTTGTGATTCTTCAAGTACTCGACGGGATGAGAAAACGTCCAATACTCTGTCCCTCGAAGAGTATGTCGTCGATACCATCAACGCCACGGACGTCGACATCATCGCCGCCAAAATCGTTGATACAGTCTAAGACCAAAAAATTGACGCCGGCGGTGCAGTTATTAACGCCTTTACCGCAAAAACCATAGGAAAAGGAAAAGACTCTTAAACCTTTACCCAAAAAGGACTTTTTCAAGTCTTTAACCTCAATATATGAGGGTTATGAGACGTCAGATGAGACCCCACTTTTTGGCCTTCAATTGGATACTCCTAATATACATAGGATTACTCCTAATGTTCCACAAAGTTTCATCTCAGAGGAAATCCGAGTCAGGCAGCTACATGATACCTTACAAACAGTTAGTGGTGTCGACACTTCTCCAGAATTAGACTTTGGGAAGCCAGACCCGGCTAATCATACAGACGTCTTATGACCAAGGTTATACATTTGTTAGGATGGAGTAGACCTGCTCCACCATTTGAGCAGGAAGATCTCACAAACATATTGGACAAAGGTCCACAAAGTAATCCGATACTACCTTTTCATGTGGCACTCCAAAAAAGAGTTAATAGCAAACTGAGAGGTTCCGGAATCTAGTCCTGCAGTAAATAGAAACCTAACCAGGAAATATAGGCCATCCAGTAGCAACCCAAGCTACCTGCCAAAATATCTGACACCGGAAAGTTTAGTGGTCCAGGCAGCCATGTCCACCACTAAGCAATCTGCGTACCCTACTTGCCCTCCATATAGGGATGATAAACGTATTGATTCCTGGGCGAAAATGTTTTTTTTTCTGCTGGAAGCATGGCATTAAAGTCTGCTAACTCTACATGTGCCCTGTCGTAATTTACATTCACCCTGTGGTACTGTGTAGCCATGGCGGCTGATCACATCCCCAAAGGGGAGGAAAGAGACGGCTTCATGAACCTGATAAGAGATGGCAAAGAGGCTATGTGTGAGTATCTTATAACAGGTCTGGACTCCGCTGACCGCACTGTAATACGCAGATTTACATGGTTGAGGAAGTTCGGATTTGCACCTGACCTACAATCTAGACTCCTCAACATGCCCTTTGACAGCTCTGATTTATTTGGTAATAGAGATGACGAAAGCCTTGAAAAGCTGCAGACCTCAAAGGCGGCAGCCAAGTCCCGATGTCCTGCCATCAGGTAGCCACAGCCATTTCACCCCAGCGGATTATCTTGGAGAGGTAGGTACTTTTGTTTCTATTCCTCAGTTGGAAGAGCAAGAGGACTGGCTGGTCAAAGAGGACAAAGAAGATTCCCTCGTGGTGGACGAGGGAGTGGTGCAAAGCCTGCCCAAGCTGTGGCATCTTTACCATCAGCTGCTGCTTCAGCCACCTCAAAATCTCTGAGGTCTTGACTCGCGACACCCCGCTGGGAGGCAGACTGTCACGGCATCTGAAAGAAAGGCGAGGTATTACTTTGGATGCATGGGCACTGAACTCAGTAGCCCAGGGTTGCTGCCTCCCCTTTATACAGAGACCTCAGGATCATCCACTGGGAAGACATTCGCTAAATGTTCCAGATCCATTCCTGTTACAGGAAGTTTTGAGCCTGCTAGAGAAAGGTGCTATAGAGCCCGTACCTGTAATGGAGAGGAACAAAGGATGGTGCTCTCCCTATTTCCTGATTCCCCCATGAAGGACAGAGGACTGAGACCCATCTTGGACTTGTGATACTTGAACAAGTTCCTCAGGAAGGACAAGTTCTCCAGCATGGGGTCTGGCATAGATTTACATCCTCATGGATATTCCCCATTGTCAGGCCAAGATCAGTAAAAGAAAAAAACTGTAACTTTCACTTACAAACTGGATTTTTCCTTTAAACCAATCACTGTCCTCTGGTTTATACTGCCCCCATCTAATGGCAGTCCTCTCCCTAAGCCCCTCCTCTGGCAGCCATCTTCAGATTTTTCCTGCACATTTCAGTGTTGGGAGTCCTCGAGGTTTGCCCTGTGAGCTACTTCAACGTTTTTTTCTTTTTTTGACAGAAAAAAGTTATATTTTTGTTTTAAAAAGGGCCTCTGTGTTCTTCTCTCCAACTGCCGACAGCAGGGATCTGTTGTCGGTAAATTTCAGCGCCCCTCAAGTGCGAAGATCATCTAAGTTTTCTTCGAAGTTTCCAGAAGGCCATCTGGCCTAACTTGCGACAGAGTAGAAGAAGGAAGTAAGATCCCTCGTCAGTCCCTGCATCAAGTGCGGGCTACGGAACGTGTTTGTGGAGGGCAAACACCTCCAATGCCTCTACTGTCTTTAACCGGACCTCAAGGAAGGAGAGTGTGAGATCTGCCTCGACTTCTCCAAGAATACGACGAAGGATAGGCACAGTAGACTGTCAGCGTGGCTGAATGCCAAGGCTTCTGCGCCGTGCTCTGAGCAGGGTCATTCCTCACCCAGGACTGGCCGGTCCGAGCAGCGGACTTCTAAGTCCTTTGTGGACACCTCATCCTTGGGGACCCAAGACATGACCAAGCACCGCAAGTCCGGTTCCATAGGGTTGCCGCGCAAGGGGGGTCCCGCGATGGACTGGCGCGATCGACATCACCATCCACCACAATTGCCAGCCAGCGTTCAAGCTCCTCCTCGTAAAGGAAATCGTCCAACCCCGCTAAACTGCGGGAGAAGCCAGGGACGGAGGAGAAGATGTCCGAACTGCCCAAGAAGGCTCAAGCAGTTCAGGAGAAGTCTTTGTCGACGATAGAGCTGGTGGCGGCTGCTCTCAATAAGGCAAAAGGGGCTGGCACCTTAAAGGTAACCCCCACAATGCAGAAAGTGTCCCTGCCTCTGAGGCGAGAAACCGCTACAGTGACTTTGGCGAAGTCTGCTGGCATGCCGGAGAAAAGGATGCTGTCTCTGAGCCCGGCTCCGATCCTTCACGGTGGAAAAAACGGAGGGGGCAAGGAGGCCCCAGACCAGCCCTAGGCCGTGTCCCAGGCCATGGAAGTTTCGTGGAGAAGCACGACGGCAACAACGGCGCAGGGCCTAGTGTTGCAATCACACCAGCTCTGCCGAGGGACGTATCTCTGGACATCCTGTCGACCCTCCACACTTTGGTGTCAGAGATCTAGAAGAGGATGCCGCAGGGCCTGGTTCCTATGGCCCCCCTGACTCCAGATCAGCCTCAGGCAAAGAACAGGAAGCGTCATCTGATGCCCCTGTTTCAGTCTCCACATCTGCGCCGGGGTGCCCTCTCACCCGATGGACCAGGACATGGGGACGGATACCCCCAAGGCGACGACTGATGACGATATTGTCCCAGCGGGCGGCGGGTCTCCGCAGCCGAGGGCGTCCCCACCAGATGAGGTGGGATTGTTCCATTCCATGGTTGCCAAAGCCTCTGAGCTTTTCCAGCTTGTACCAGAGGAAATCAAGGAGGGTTTCTTATACCAGTGGCGAGAGGCCAAGAGGAGGACCATCACAGCGGTGCCCCTTCTGGAGGATGTGTGGGAGCAGGGCCCTCTTGAAGAAACTTTGCACGGCTCCGGACAAACGAGATATGCTTGAGAAGTAGTACCGGGTGACAGAATCCGCACCCAAGTGACTCAGGTCTCACCCATCGCAGGATTCAGTGGTTTTGGCAGCCGCGAGGAAACGGTCGGCTACCCCGTCCTCATAGTCTTCAGTACCTCCAGACAGCGACGGGAAGATGATGGACGCCATGGGAAGGAAGGTCATTTACACCAAGGCATCCACCATCAAAGCGGTCAATGCGCTGGCGATCCTAGGCAGGTACCACAGGGAGCTTTGGTACAAGCTGGGCTCGATTCTGGAGTTCCTCCCGGATGACAAGAGGATCGAAACGATCGCCCGCTTCCAGGAGGGAGAGGTAGTGTCGGATCACACCATCACTGTGGCTTTGGACTTTGCCGACACAGGGTCTGGCAGATGGGGCATGGTGTCTGCCTTCGTCCGCAGGGCTGGTCGAAGGCCACAAATGTCCGCCAGGAGGTCCAGGCGAGGGTGCTGGACATGCCTTTCGGCTGAGATGACCTTTTTGCGATAGTCGTCGATGAGTCCCTGCAGGCCATCAAGGTGGATACAGTGACGGCCCGTTCCCTGGGCACACTCCAGCAGCACTGCTCTTGCTTTCGCTCCTCCAGGTGGAAGTCAAGCAGGTTGTCAAAAGGTTTTTCCTCATCGTACCGTCAACTTTCAAGAACCACGACTCAGGAAGCCTGCAGAGGCCGGTCCCAGGCTTATGGTGGAGATGGCCAGTGCCGCCGTCTCCCACAAGGGAGAACACCGGCGCCAAAGCAGGCCTGAACCGGCCAGGATATCGGGCCCCTACCCGTGCACCCTGGTGGGAGGACGGCTGAAGGGATTCATCAGCGAGTGGGAGAAGATCACCACCGACAGATGGGTGCGGGACGCTCTCACCCAAGGGCATACCCTGGAGTTTCAGCACAGGTGTCCGCAGATCCCTCCTGTGGCCCTGCAGGAGCAGCACATCCCTCAGCTCTTGGAAGGAGGCATGGGCCATGCTACGAAAAGGTGCGATAGAGCTGGTTCCCCGACACCTACAGGGCTCCAGAGTCTATTCCAGATACTTTTTCATCAAAAAGAACGCAGGTGCTGGAGGCCCATTCTGGACCTACGGCGTCTGAACAAGTACCTCAAGTCCCAAAAATTCAGGATGGTCACCTTGCAGCATATGCTCGATCAACTGGAAAAAGGAGACTTCTTGGCGTCGCTGAACCTGGAGAACGCCTACTTCCACGTCCCCCTTCACTAGAAGCACCGAATGTTTCTACGCTTCGTAGTGCAGGGACGACACTTCCAGTTCACGGCCCTTCCTTTCGACTTGAAGTCGGCCCCCAGGGTGTTCACGAAGTACCTGACACCGGTGCCGGCCCATCTGCGTCTACAAGGGATACATGTGTACCCGTACCTCGTCGACGGACTCATCCGGGCCAGCTTGTGAGAGTTAGCCGTCAGACACACAAGACGACTGTTCAACTACTGACGGATTTGGGATTCTCCATCAATTATCCGAAGTCCTGCTTGACGCCATTGCAGAACACGCTGTTCCTAGGAGCCAGACTCAACACAGTCTCCTGCCTGGCTTTGCCCTTGGAGGTTAGAGTAGTGTCCATTCAGGGGACAGTGCAACGCCTGTTGTCAATGAAGATCGCCACCGTGCAAACCATCAAGTCGCTGCTCGGCATGATATCGTCGTGCATCTACCATATCCAGCTCTGTAGGTTACGGATGCAACCTCTTCAGGAGATCCTGAACGCTTGCTGGATACAGATGTCTGTAAGCTTTACGGATAAGATCCTGCTCGACGAGGAGTTCCGTCAGGCGATGCAGTGGTGGAGCATTCACTCCAACATCGCTCTGGGCGTGGGGAGCCCACAGCGGATGACTACACTCCATAGGCCTGTGGCTACCGGAGGAGAGAAGAACCTCCATATGAACATCATGGAGCTACGAGCAGTGTTCTGCACCCTCAAGTCGTTCCTTCCATCTCTGAAGGGCAAGGTGGTGAGGATCTTCACGGACAACTCTACCACAATGTTCTGCATCAGGAAAAAGTGGGGCACTCAATCCTCAGCGCTCTCCAAGGAAGCACAGGACTTGTGGTGCTGGGCCGTCGGTCAAGAGATGTTTCTCGTCCCTCTTCACCTAGCGGGAGTCAATATCACCATCGCAGACTCACTCAGCAGAGAGTTGCGCCCCTGCCGTGAGTGGGATTTTCTGCAGGATCAGGTGGACCGCATCTTTGGCAAGTGGGGTAGGCCCCAGATCCACCCGTTTGCGACGATAGCGAACTCCAAATGCCAGATGTTTGCCAGCAGGTTCCACCAACCAAGGAGCCTGTGGGATGCGTTCTCCTTCCCGTGGCGAGGCCTGTTTCTGTATGTGTTTCCCCCGTTGCCTTTACTGCTACAAGTCATCAACACTCTCAAACAGTGCAGATGCAGGATGATACTCATCGCTCCAGCATGGCAGTGGCAGATTTGGTATCCAGGCCTTCTCAGTCCGTCAGCGTCACCCACGGTCAAGCTGCCGGTAGTTTCTGATTTGCTTACTAGAGAAGGAGGCGCTATCCTGCATCATGACCCAGGGTAGCTGAATCTGAAGGCTTGGTTCCTGCAGCCCTAGAGTTTGGTGGATACGCGTTGCCTGCAGACTGCAGACAGATCCTCGCCAATGCCAGGGCGTCGCCGACTTTCAAGTGCAACAATCACAAGGGGAAGCGCTTTGCTACCTGGTGCCGGTCGCAGAAAATTACCCCGTTGAGGGTCACGGCCCTGTAGGTTCTCCCATACCTGCTCTCCTTGCTCAAGGCCGGTCTAGCACACACTTCTATCAAGGTTCATCTGGTGGCTATCTCCTGCTACACCAGGTCTCCAGGAAGATCGTCACTCTGGTCTCATCGACTCGTCAAGGATTTCCTCAAAGGACTTTTTTTGATCTTTCCCGCCGGTGAAGGCGCCAGCCCCGCAGTGGGAACACAACGTGGTGCTGACGAGGATCCTGGGGGCCCCATTCAAGCCTGTGTATTAGGCCCCCCTCAAGTTCCGCTCGTGGAAAACGGCTTTCATTGTGGCCATCACCTCTGCCAGGAGGGTAGGTGAGATCCAGGCACTATCCTGCAAACAGCCATACCTGATTTTCCACAAATCGGGTGTCATACTGTGGATGCACCTCTCTTTTATGCCGAAGGTTCCTTCGGAATTCCATCTCAATGAGCCTTTGTAACTGTTTTTTTCCCTGAATCCTTTGTCACCGGCTGAAGGGCCATACACTTGCTGGACGTTGCTCGTGCCCTGAAGTTCTACGTGACATGCATGAAGGGCTTTCGGAAGACTTTGCAGCTGTTCGTGAACTTGCGTCCGGTGAACCATGGGAAGGCCTTGTCTGTTCCTGATTGGTGTGCCCCTGCTGGACATCTCAGGGCAGCTACGTGGAGATCCAGGTACACCTTAACGAGGTTCTACTGCGTCGGCAGGGATTCCAGGGAAGAATCCAGTGTCGGCCAAGCAGTGCTACGTAACTGAGGTGAATCTGTTCCAGAGGTAAGAGTTGATTGCTTCTATGGAGCTTTGCCACCTCCCGTTTTTGTGCAATGTTGTACTGCTATGTATTTGTTATTCATGAGCATGTGAATCCATGCCAGACCCCATGCTGGAGAAGGAACAAGTTACTTACCTGTAACTATTGTTCTCCAGCATAGGTCTCGCATGTATTTACATGTGAACCCTCCCTACCCGTCCCCTCTGCTGTTCTTCTTGGTCTTACTGCCACTTTACGTGCTTACCAAATCTGACGATGGCTGCCAGGGAAGGGGCTTAGTGAGAGGACTGTCATTGGCTGGGGGCAGTCTGACTCCGAGGACAGTGATTGGTTTAAAGGAGAAATACAGTTTGTGATTGACAGTGATCTGTTTTTTTCTTTTACCTAGGATTCCCAGCCTAACGACAGGGTATAGTCATGAGCATGTGAATCCATGCCAGACCCATTCCGGAGAACAATAGTTACAGGTAAGTAGCTTGTTCCTTCAGGATGGTCACACTTTCTCAAATCCTTCAGGCCCTCCAACTCCAGGATTGGATGGTGTCACTGGACCTTCAGGATGCTTACTTTCATGTGCCAATCCATCACAAGCACCGAAAGTACCTGAGGTTCGCTGTTGGCGGTTCTCAATATCAGTTTAGAGTTGTGCCATTCGGCTGATCTCCGTCCCAAGGGTTTTCACCAAGCTAATGGCGGTGGTGGCAGCGAGTCTCAGGAGAGGGGGGGATTAATGTATACCCCTACCTAGACGATTGGTTGATCAGGGCACGTTCACCGGAACAAGCCCTGAAACATCTCAGCGTAACCTGCCACTCTCTCCACAAACTGGACTCCTCCCTCAATTACAAGAAGTCCCACATGATATCATCTCAAAAGCTCCAATTCATCGGAGCGGACCTGGATGCATCCTTGGCAAAAGCCTTGTCATGCGAGGTGAGGGCTCAACACATTCTGCAGATAGTCACCAAATTCCAGAGTGCCCAGCATCTTCCGGCCTTCGACTTTCTGAGGTTGCTCGGCCTCATGGCATCCTGCATTTTCCTGGTGTGAGAGGCTCTGCTGAGAATGAGATCCCTTCAATGGCTCTCAGGACACAATAGTCTCAATTTTCAGATAGCATATCAGACCTACTTCAGGTTCCGAGCTAGGTCGCACAAGATCTCCTGTGGGGGGCCTGCGAGGACAACATTTTGAAGGGGGAACCTTTTTGACTACCATGGCCATAGATAACAGTAGTTACGGACGCCTCACTCATGGGGTGGGGAGCCCACGCTAACAATCTGACTGTCAGCAGTCGTCCAAACTACTTATCAACCTTTTGGAGCTGAGGGCAATCAGACTAGCACTAAAGACCTTTCTGCCCTCTGTACAGGGAAAGCATGTCCTGATAATGACTGTCAACACAGTGGCCATGTACTACCTCAACAAGATAGGTGGTGTAGGGTCACTGCTATTGTGCAGAGAGACAATGCAGCTCTGGCTCTGGACAATTCAAGAAGGATTATCCATGTCAGCAGTTCACCTAGCTGGCAAGGATAACACGGTGGCGGACGCTCTGAGCAGGCAGAGCAGTCTCCCACAAGTGGGAACTAGCTCAGGAAGTCCTTCAAGAGAACTTCATCGTTTGGGGAATCCCTCAAGTGGATCTGTTTGTGACCAGTGTCAACCGGAAGTGCAAACTGTTTTGCTCCAGTGAATATGCCCCAAGAGGAGCTTTAGGAGACGTGTTCGTGGTGGACTGGGAGTTTCCACTTTTTTACTCGTTTTCTCCAGTCCCCATCATTCCTCAAGTGATCAGGAGGTAGAGAACATTCGGGAAATCCATGATCCTAATTGCCGCGGATTGGGCCAGGGGGACATAGTACGATCTGTCCATCTGCCTTCCAGTGCGTCTTTCACAAAGAGAGGATATTCTCTTGCGTGAGGCGGGTCAGGTGCACTCAGCTTTCATGCATGGTTTCTGGGAGGTTGATATATAAGGATTGGGACTTGGAGGACATAATGGAGATTTTGCTTACGGCCAGAAGGCCAGCAACAAAATCCTTATGCCGCTGCCGTTGGAACAAGTTTTGCAGCTGGTGTAGGGAAAAGGATGTGGATCCTTTTCAATGCGACACACCTAGGGTGTTATCTTTTTTGTTACAATTAGCAAATCTGGGGCTCCAGATTGGAACAATTAAGGGTTATCTGACAGCGCATTCCATATTTAAGTGCACCTCGGAAGAGGCATCATACTTCAAAATACTGTTAATAACTCACTTTCTTAAGGTGACTCGCACATGTGTTTCCTCCTACACCTTTTCAAGTCCCAACTTGGGACCTTAATTTGATTTTAAAGTTTTTGATGTGTACTCCTTTTGAGCCACTCTATTCCTGTCCATTAAGTTTGCAAACTTTCATAACTATTTTGTCGGTTGTGATAAAATCAGGGCGTGTGAGTTGCAGGCCTTATCCTGTAAGCCTCTGTTTACCACCTTTTACAAGGTTGTCCTTAAGTCAAACCCTCATTCCTACCCAAAATTGTATCGGATTACCATTTTGCACAGGAATTGTTTTTTCAACCTTCTATCCACCACCTCATCCTGGCAAGGAAGAGGAAAGATTTCATAGACTCGACACAAGGCGAGCTCTAAGCTTTTATATTTCAAGAATGCCAGAATTACGCCAGCATGATCAACTCTTCATTGGGTATACAGGTCATAAACTAGGTCTTTCAATTACCAAACAAACCTAATCCAGAACAATAATACTGGCTATTTCAAAGTGTTACAGGCCAGCTGGAAAAGATCCCCCAGTAGGCTTAAGGGCTCATTCTACTAGGGGCATGGCAAATTCCTCTGCCCTTCAGAGGGGAGTTCTGATAAAGGATATCTGCAAGGCAGCTACATAGTCTACTATACACACTTTTACAAGACATTATTGTGTAGATACTTCTAAATTTGAGGGAAGATTTGGGAAGGCAGTTCTATGCTCCAATCTTGAAAAGTAATAACATTCAAAATTCATACTCCCGCCTCCAAAAATGTAATACTGCTTTGGATGTCTTTCATAAGATGAGGAATACGTGGGAGGAACATCCAATCGAAAGTACGTTACCACAAGTAAGTACCTTGTTCTTCTCTTCTTGTCACTCAGCCTTCTTACCCTGATCACAAAATACCAGTGGGAATGACTCTCTTCCCCTGGCCTTTGTTTGATTCTCAGCAAGATGTCTCAGGTTCTCACAAAGTTCATAAGACTACAAAGACATCTTCCTCCTCTGGCCTCTCCACACTTCCCTGCAACACTAGGGGGGGGGGGACTCCCTTACCCTGATTCAAGTGTCCACAAAGCCAAGAGGTGTAGTCTCTCGTCTCTTGGCTTTGCAATTACCTCTCAAAACAGTATCATGGGGAATGAATACCTTCCCCTGGTTTACAATATTCACACTGCCAAGAGGTAGTCAGTCTTCTCTTGGCTTCCCAGGCGCATTTAACAACAATATCAGGGGGAATACTTCACATGTGTACAATGTTCACATTGCCAAATGGTAGTCGCTCTTCTCTTGTTGTCTGTCAAACTCATACAATATTAATTTTTTAGTCTCTTTGTTTAATTTTCTGTCCCAGTTTGCTAAATACTGGGGCTATTAGGATTCTCATGGATTCAGTACTCAAACAAAGATGGCAACTTTCTAACTCCTCCTTATCCGTATGGAGTATGCCTTGTTCACTAACCTGCCAGGCCTCTCAACGTTCCTTTTTCTCCAGCCCCAGACCCTTATATCATATTGGCTTTCTCTTCCATTCATGCACTGCAGGCCCTGCTTACACTCGTGACAGGGCCCGCCTGTTGTGAAATGTTCACTCTTCTCTTCGTCTGGGTGGCAGAGCCATCTTCCACTATTTGGCAGCTTCTAAGCGTCCCCCGACTGTGCCTCGGTGTCCCAACCCTTTCCCGTGGGCTCACTGGCTCTTGACTTTGGCTCCCCCGACTGCATTTGGGCTGTTTCCTGGCTTCTCGAAGCTCTGCATCGGCTGGCCAGACCTTCCCTTCAGGCGTAGGGTATTCCCTTGGCGTCCCAGCTCCGTGGACTGTCAAGAAGCCACTGCTTCTCCCCATTTCGGCACAGCCTCTCCAGAGCTCGCCTTTTGTCGGGATCCCGCTGCCTTCTCTCCTGCTCTTCTCTTATCGGTCTGCACGCCAGCTACTGCACTACCAGTCAGCACCGAGAGAAAGTCTCCCCTTCTGTTTTCCTGTGTTCCTTTTGAACGCTGTCTGACCATTAATTTGGGAAAAAAGACTTGACCAAGCCCTTTGATTCTTACCGTGCTCTTCATTACTGATGTCCTCTCCCTCGTCACAGTACCAGTATTCACCTAGGATGGAACAGGACTCTTCCTCACCTCAGTAGTTAGAAGAAGGTTGTATCTCTCTTTTATAACAGAACAGAGGATTGGGTATTAGTAGTGTTGAGGTTTGAGTTATAAGGGTAGGGAATATAGCACATTCCCTCTTGACAGTTGTCTCTAATTTCATAGGGAGGATCACTCCCCATGTGATACTCTCCCATTTCACCGCCCCCAGCAGAACTCTTGGACTGTGGCCGTACCACCCTTACCACATGAGAAGGGGCTCCCCCTATGGGAACAAGGACGACATTAGCATATTTGTCACATATCCTTATTGGAACAGAATCTGCTCCACAATGAGATAATGGGTCTAGAAAAGTATGTGTTGGTTTGGTTGAAAGTGGATAACAAGATCCCATGATTTGTTTGGAGTTGAGAGCATGTAATTTAAACAATGTTGAATGGCTTACATAAAATTAATGGCCTAGAATGACACATTTATTTAATGAAGTTTCGAAGACAGGATTACAGCCGAGAAGGGTAGGTTGACACTAGAATACAACTCCTCCCTCATAGCATGGGACTCTAGATTGCTAGCTCACTGCGAATACCTATTCTTACAGGTAAGTAACCAATCTTCATTCATTTGATTATTGATTACTTTCTAATACTTTGAGTATTAACTCCTCAGCCAGCTCTACCCAGACTGAGCCATAGCCACTTCAATTTATCAAACTGTGTTGTTGACCTCGAGCTGCACAAGGTGCACCGGGATGTAAAGCGGAGCGGGGGTTCAAAACCGATAGAGACTCCAAATCCTGTACTTGCTCATTTATTCGGCTAGGTATGCTGTTTATTGCCCTGCCACTGAATGGCTGAGTTATGCAAGATAGTTGTCAAAAGAGGCCCTAATCAGCTTTCAGGCTTGGAAAAAAATGTTGCAGGCGAATCATTTTCCTTGAGCTGCTTGGCTAGTAGGGGAATAGTAAATTATTATTGAACTGTTGTCTGATGATCTCTGATATTATTTGGTGATAGCCGTGTGGAGTGAAGCCTGCTTGTACCAACATTGTACGTGTATATTTATATCACTGACACTTCAGTCAGAATAAATATTCCTTCACCTTTCCTATAGTTCGTCTATTGCCAAGTTTGTTGTGAGCCGTTCCACAAGTTCTGCCTGGAAGAGAGTGAGCAACCTCTTGATGACCAGCTGGAGAATTGGTGCTGCCGTCGTTGCAAGTTTTGCCACGTGTGTGGGAGACAACACCAGGCTACCAAGGTATTCAGGCAATCGCTTGCCTCCCCTTATGATTCTTGCCTCTTAAATCAATCCACAATCTTCATATTATGGTTTATTCCCATTTGCCATGCCTTATATATTGTATGGATGCTTCTTTTTACACTTACGCCACATCAATTGCGCATCCTTTCATTGCTTAGCCTGTGGTCACCTCATGTATTTTCTGCATTCTACTGGTCGCCTGCTTGTTTCCGTTCTTATTGTTTCCTGCCTACACACTTGGGAGCTCATCATCAGGGGCGTCCCATGAATTGAAAGTGTGAAAGTCCTGCAGAGAGGGATGGAGGGATGGAGGGGAACACAACTTAGTTTCCGCCACCTTTCTTCCTTTCCGCCATGCTGGTGCAAACCCCAGTATTAGGTCAAGAGACCTTTTATTTTAAAAAGAGCGGTCTTTCTAAATCGAACAGTCAGCCCCTGTGAAACAGGGGCTGACTGGCATGCCAGGACCCGGAAGCGGCCTCGACGGAAAACGGGTTCATTGATATGTGGGTCTATGTGTGTTCGTGTTTGTGTGCATTTTTGGTGAGGGGATACTTGGGAGGGGGGAGGCAGCTTGTGGGGCTAAGGGAGGAAGGTTCGGGAGGTGAGACACCCGATTTGGAGTAAATCTGGGAAAAGAAGGTGGGGGGGCGAAGAATTGTAATTATTTACTTTTTGTAGGCTGCCTAAAATCGGCCCAAAGAATCAGTCTTTTGGTTAGACGACCTACAAAAATCGAAATAATGACATAGAACTGCAAATCCTGGAGATCCATAGTGGTCTGTCTGCTTTATGCATGAGCATACAGCAGGCGGACCCCATAGGGATCTATTGTGCATGCTGCCAGCCATGCTCTCATGACAGGCGGCGTGTCAGACAGGGTTTCATTGTAATTGGGAACCTGCTTACAATGCGCGCTGTCCTGGTGAATCCTGCTCCTCTGTCCTGATCTCAAAAAGGCCTTTGTTTGTGCTTTGACCCCTGGACCGATGGGAACAACCAGTCTCAACCCCTGCTCGAGGATCCTTGCCTTCTGACCCTTTTGGAAGTGTCACTGGTCCAACCGGTGTACTGACCAGCTCTCTTTCTGGGCTACCTCGACGTAGCCATATCAGTTCCGTGTTCCGAGTGCTTCCTTGGAACTTGGAGGATCTGCAGCTTATACTACAAAACGCCTGCTCCTGCATGTTCAGCATTCTTGCATCAACTGAAGCTGTGCTTGGCCTCCTCCTTGGTACGTCCTTTGAAGATCACCTGCCGCCGCCTAATCCTGGTGTCTTCCGTTGCAATTGTCTTTCTCTCACTGTGGAGGTGTCCTGAGGTGGCCTACTCCACAGAAGTCTTAGGGCCCCATTACAAGTAGGCCTGTGCGATAAAAGCATCAGTAATGGGAGCGGTCATTCCGTTACTGCCTCATTACTGCATGTGATGGCATCTTGAAGCAAGACACAAACGACAGATTCAAAGTTCAAATAAAAATGGTTTATTAACTTAAATGTCAGGACAGTTGAATGCCTAACTTGCCCTACGCTAAGGTGGGATTTCCCTACCTGAAGAAACTAAGGATAGTCTGAGTCAGTAAGTTCAACTTAAAAGTCTGTCTGTGCCCAAAACCTATACTTGCCCTCACAACTAAAGCTAAACAATGTGTAGGGACGTCAGCAACCAAAGTAACAGTGTTCAAATTAATGTTCTGAGCTGCTTCCAGCTCTATCTTACTCTTTGCTCCCTTCCCCAAGTTCAAGACAGTTCCAAAAAAAGCGTCCCAGGGTTTCCTTCCCCAAATTCGGCATAGTTCCACAAAATGGTCTTGGGTTCCCTTCCCCAAGTTCAGCACAGCTCTTTATGCTTCAAATTCACAGTCTCATCAACTTGTTTAGTTTCCTTTTTCTTTCCATCACTTAAACAACGTTAGTCAACCAGCCACAGTCTGGTTTACTCCAAGGAAGGGTTCTTTCAGTCTAGGTACAGTTATTGGACCACACGGTCCACCCATCACAGGTCACGCAACCGATAACCCTTGGTACTTTACAACAGTTAATTCTTTCTCATAGGACTTCCTTGACCACACAGGTTTCCTTTCTGCATCTGTGCTATAAGTCCACTTATATTTCTGGTTCACTTTACTGGCTTCTTGCCTTTATAAA
Source organism: Ambystoma mexicanum (assembly GCF_040938575.1). Taxonomy (NCBI): domain Eukaryota; kingdom Metazoa; phylum Chordata; class Amphibia; order Caudata; family Ambystomatidae; genus Ambystoma; species Ambystoma mexicanum. The sequence goes on along the minus strand of NC_090931.1, from coordinate 183,744,855 downwards.
CATGTGACTCTCACACAATTTCCTTTGTGGTATTTCTCCTGGTTACCCCCTTGCTTTGACACTATCCAATAGTGTTCTGATTTTCTCTTTTCATTTTGCTTGCAAATGCATTCCTCTAGTTCGCAAATACCCTTCACTTTCCGTTTCATTAGTGCAATATTCTTATTTTTTTTCTTTAATTCAGCATTCAAAAACGTATTCAGTGCTTTTCAACTTGTTCGGTAATCAGTTCATATTTGGTCATCCGACCCATTTAGCAGTCTTCAAAACTCATTACTTGCTTGGCAATTCAGTATTCAATAATTAACTTTATGATCTCCAGACACGTTTATTGTATATTTTTGCTTGATCGGCATTCGCTGCAACCCACACCATGCCCCTGGAGCGCCCCAGTCAAAGAGAACCTTCCCTGTCGCTCACTGGTGTGCGGCCGCTCGTCTGGGAGCTCTGTTCTCGCTTTTGGGTCCTTGCTCATGCCTTTCTCTCTCCCGATGATCTCAGGCGAGCAGCACTCACCCTCACCAGTTCTTCCCACAGCGGTCAGCGGCGTCTGTGTTCCCCACTCGCAATGGGGAACGCAAAGCAATGGGCGTCACGCAGCTTCAGACCCTCTTGTGGACCGTAATGGCCCGAGCGGCTTCCTGGCTACCCTGCTGTCACGTCCTTTTCACCGGCCCATACTGTGCCTGCTCGACCTCAGAATGCTGCGCTCTCCGGCACAACTGGTTCTCTGCTCTGCTGCGTCTGACTCTTTTGTATTCACCTGCAACACTTAGTTTGACTTGCCTGACCATAGTTATTGGGACATGCCTGACCCTTACAGCAGTCCTGAGGCCTCCTCCTTGCCCGAGTACCAGAGTGGTGAAATTACCTGTTAGCGTTCACTTCTTAGTTGCCTCTTCCTCGTCCCAGTACTACAATGATCTGAATCAAGAAAAATGAGGGGAGATGGTTTATAACAGCCTATAAAGTCAGGGGGAGGGTAAGGTTGGTTTTCACCAGAAAAGTAGGGATTCTATGTCTCGCTGCAGATATCCTCTCCCCAACCCCCAAGGACCCTCCACCCAGGTGATCTTCCTTCGCATCTCCACCCCCAGGGTTAGGATCCAAAAGTGATGGCCTTTCCCTTGCCATCTGAGAAGAGGAACCAAGGGGAGTAGGTGTGGGGATACCCTCAGGGTTCTCACATGCACCGATGTACTACAATTTCAGCTGTGATGTGGAGTATTTACCTCCGTCACGAAGATGGAAGTAAATCTGCCTCTTTACCACTGAATATCTGAAAACCATCATCAGAATTTCTGCCAAAACCTCCATAGAGTCTTATGGACGCCAATAAATGGGTACTAACACTCCCTACCACCACTTGTAATCCAGCAGAAAATCCACCAGACCAAGTGGCAGTAACAGTAAATCCGTTTGGTGGAATTTTGGTGTATTTACACCAAAAAACCACTAAATTTGTAATGAGGCCCTTACTCTTTTATTCTTTTGGGTGTTCAGCTGGAAGTTGTCTGGAATTGAAATCCTGAAGCTGGGGCCGACCGAAAACTAAATCCTGCATCCAACAGTGACCACTGCACCTGTGACTCTTGGGCCTCCTTCGACAGGAACAAGCACAGAAATATGTATGTGCCCCCAATGGATTCCAGAACCTCTGCATTGGTCTCTCTCTGGAGAAATCAGATTCAGGGGTAAGTTAACATACCTCTTTCTGTCCCCATTGTTCTCCTTAGGGATACATGGGTGTAAAGTCCTGTCCCTAAATCTCTCTTTCCTGGCTTAACTTTGGTTCGTGGAGGCCTGGTCAAGGATCCCTTCCTAGATTTATACTATTATCTTGGATTGAATCATTTTACTTATCTGAACTTTACTTATCCTTTTGAGGTTTTCAATCATAACCACTGGCATCTCCAACCTCTTAGTAAACCTACCTGAAAAGTATAACTTTGGAACTGATACCTTAAGTGCACAAGTCCCCAAAGCATATTAGGGTCGGACTTACTAAGTGCTAGGATAACTGTTTTTGGTTATTCTGAAGTACCTTTTACTGATGTTCGTGTGCCAAGTACTTACCACCTGTGTTACTCTATGTATTAAATCAAGTGTTTTTTTCTTCTCTTAAAGATGAATGGATATATCTATTTTATTGTACGTATGTGACAAGATGGACCTAGAATTTGTACTTGCGTATTGTGTTTCTAAATCATTGCATATTTTTGTACTTAACCTGACTAACTGGAATTGGTGGTGGTGTTCTGTGTAAACTCATGGTAGCCCTAAACCACTCTCAAACCCCTCCTGACTCTAAGCCTTGCCGCTTTTCTACCTTACCTTGATTAGGACTACAGTGTCTCCTTGTGCACCCTTAATGGGTTAGTCTCCAAAAATACACCCCACCAGGGTTGATTTTGGAAATCCATCTTAACACTACACCACTTTGTTTGCTTTACTGCACAGTCTCTTGGATGACCACTCAGAATCTCTTCCACCCCCACTCTCCCACATGACTGGTTCTGAAAATCAATCTTAACCCCACCAGAATCATTGCTGCTCAGCCAGAAACATAAGAGATTGGTTACTATCTTTAACAATTGGCCTATACTCAGGTGTACCACAACATGCAGCTTAGGATCCTACTCAGCTAATGTTAGGAAAAATGTCTCTTTTAGCCACTTTCCCTCCATATTCAGCAATTACTCTTTAACAATGTTTGCCTTAACAGTGTATGGCTACTAAACGTGGCTAGTGCCCTAAAATAGCTGTGCCACGAGACCTTCGCTTGTTCTTTGGACATACTGTTGTTTGGCCTTCTTCCTGCCTTCTCAAATCAGGAAACCCCATAAAAGGTCATTCACTTGCCCGGGAAAACTGCTGCTTTCGCAGGCTAGTGATGCCTTTGTGTGTGCTTGGCCCAGGAAGGGGGGTTGGGACTGTCTGGCCCCATTCCATATCTGTGGTACCTGAGACTCTAGGTGTGTAGTGTGAGAAATCAAAGGGTATTGTCACTCCTCAACCCCTTGGATCCTCTACGCAGGTGGCCGCGGAAAGGCCACCGCTATTGGATCCCGACCTGGGGGCGGCTCACTGAGTGAGGATCACCTGGTTGGAGGGTCCTTGGGGACTAAAGAGTGGGGTACCCTTGGGTGAGACATGGTATCCCCCTTTTCCTAATTATATCCAACCCAAACCTACCCCAATCTTTATGGGCTATTATAAGTCAGCTCCCCTCATTTCTCCACCACTGGCAATTGACAGTACTGGGACGAAGAAGAGGCAACTAAGAGCAATGAAGACTATGCACTTTTACCACTCTAGTACTGGGATGAGGAAGAGGCTTACTAAGAGTAGTGAAGTTCAGGCATGTCCCTTTAATTGTGGTCAGGCAAGGTGGAACAATCATCCACACCTGCACAGGACTGCTGGTGTATAAATGGAGCCCAACCCAGTGGTGAAGGGGACCGACAGGAGAAGGATCTGAATGCTGTTGCAGGAAGCAGAGGACCTCCAACCTGGCGTGGGAATAGGGTCTCCATGGAGCAGAGCAGGAAAGGTGAAGGAAGTCGTGCTGGGAGGCTGCCCCTTCCTTTCAAATCACTGTGCTCTTTCCCCTCAGGTGGAGGACCACCCGAGGATCATCTGAGGGGCTAGAATTGGAGCCCCTACAGTGAAGAGAGAAGGATGTGTGATTCCGTTGCAGAATCAACTTTCAAAGCGACCAGTGAGTTTCTGGAAATGGATAAACCCAGTGAGCGTTTGTGAACTTGAACGTTTCTTGAAATACTTTGTTTCGTAGTGGTCGTGTGTAGTGACGTACATGTTTTTCGAAGGTCTCCGAACATTGAATGGCTCATTAGAGAGAACCAAACAAATATTCTTGTCAATTACTTCACTAAAGGAAAAACCTTGTATCGGAGTGGTCGTGTGTGGCAAAGCACACATTTTCAAAAGTCTCTGAACGCTGGACAAACTAAAGTGAAATGAACACTAATATTTGTGAACTATTAAACAAAGGGAAATATATTACATTGGCGTGATCGCGTTTGGCAGAAACACATTTCCAAAGGTGTCCACACATTGAACTATCTAGTTAAAATGAAACAAACAATTATTGAATCACAAAATGAAGGGAAAAAGAACCCTACACTTAAGACTTCATTATTGAATACTGAATTGAATTAAAACTGTACTATTAATTAAAAAAAAAAAAAGCAGTGTCTGGCGACGAGCCAAGGTCGTCTCATAAAACAGTGAGCCGTTCCTCTCCGAACAAGGTCAGTGCCTCAGGTTTTTCTAGGGACACGGACATCCAAAGCCCTTTTTTCTGACCAGCGGACCCAAACCCACCCAGGAAGACCCCTCCGCATTCTTCAATGTTGACCGTCAAATCTATTCCGACGTCGAAGACCAAATCGACGACGCCCAAGTCCTCTTTGAAGGCCAAATCTTCTTCAGTTTCGCAGATACCAAGACCTTCAACCCTGTCGGCGAGTGCTCAGCCAACAAAAACGCCCACGACAACAAGCAACACTGCTGCTACCCTGTTGACGACTATCTTGACGACGGTAAAGGCGGTTGCACTAAACGTGGTCATAACCATTACGCTGTCAGCTACTGCAACGTAGTCTACCTCTACCTCCACCGACACTGTGTCTGCACTGGCGGTGCTCCCACGCCCGTTTTATCCCACCTTTGGAGTTGTGGTACCCCCAGAGGCTACCATAATATGGAGCCAAGCCTATCTTCTTCTGATGAAATGGATACGAATGCTGTCATTTCCCCTTCCTGTTCGCCACAGAAGCCTAACAAGTCCTCACCTTCCAGGGAGATGCCATTGTCGCCACGTGGGAAATAGGGCCCAATAAGGCCACCAGTCTTACCACCCTTGCCTCCATCTCCTTCAGGGGGCAGGGTACCTCCAGTGCAGCCGGCTCATACTGGCCACCCTCAACACAATGTTGTCCATGCTGCGGCAAAGACTGCCAGACCCGTCACTGGCTCCAGCCACACACTGTCACAACTGCCAACTGAAGGCAGTCCTTGTCCCTCCAGAGGGTTGGACATTCAGTGGCCCCCTACGGAGGGTGGACGCTGATCAGCACCACGACAACTGTCTGACACAGGGACAGACACAGATCCAGAACAATAGGAAGTGCTTTCCATTCATACATCGCACATGGATGACTTTGATGATTTCGTCCCGGCCGATGGTTGAGCCAGATGAGGTCCCTATTAGGGACTCTGCGCAAGATGAGGTTGGCTTATACCAACATCGGGAACGTCCGAGGAAAACCATAATGTCCATCCCACTCCTAGAGGATATCTGGGAAGATGGCCTCATCGCCATGGCACACCCCGCAATGGTTCCAGCAAAAAAGGACTGTTTTGATCAATAATACAGAGCCCCAGACACGGCTCCTGTCTGTCTCTGCACAAAACCAACGCCAAGACTTGTCGTCTCTTCCGCGGCCAGGAAGAGATTACCAAATCCTTAGTCTTCCTGCTCATTTCCTCTGGATAAATAGGACAAACACATGGATTCCTTTGTGAAAGGAGTTATAACAACCGCAGCCACTTACATCAAGGCTGCCAATGCAGTGTCCATTCTCCCCAGATATGATCACGAGCTCTGGTACAAACATGGCCCAATTCTGGAATTTCTGCCTGATGACAAAAAGCAAGAGGCGATAAGCATCTCCCACGAGGGCGAGTTGGCATCAGATCATGCCATCTCTGTGTCAGTCGACATTGCCGCCACAGAATTTCGGCAACTAGGTAATGGAGCGGTGCTTCAACAACAAGGTTGGCTCAAGGCTACAAACTTCCGGCCAGAGGTACAAGCAAAAGTAGTCGACATGCCATACCACGGCGTCAATCTGTTCGAAAAGAAGGTGGACAAACCTTACTCTCACTCAAGACAGACACTGAAACTGCACCCTCCCTGGGCATGCTACTGCAAAGGCGCCAGTCCTTTCGCTCAGGAAAAGGACGTTTTAGTGGGACTTCATGGGACAATCGTTCCACTTATCATTCCTCTTCCTCCTACAAAACGCTGGCATACTCATCTGGCAACCATTACAGAAGAAAATCGCTGTCCTGCAGCAGCATACAGCGCTGCCGTGAGTCTTCCCAGTCGGGTGGTCAATCAGGCAAACGGCCATGGCTCATCCAGGACCAAGCACTCCCGCTTTAGCACCCCAGTGGGAGGAAGGCTGTCGCAATTCGTTAGGGAATGTGAAACCATCACATTCGACAAATGGGTGTTCTCCCTTCTCCCGCAGGATGACTTGCTGCAGTCCATAAACATTCTCTAGCTTTGGATCTTTCATGGATTCACATGCTTTGAATATTCCCAGCCGACAGGCTGGGAATCCTCTAACATTTATTATAGCTTATAATAGAGTTTTAAGCTCACTTTAGTTGCCCATCGATGTTCTTTTTGTCATACAGTGGCTCACCCAATGGGACGTCGAGTGACAAGCCCCACACAGAAGGCCATCTTCAGATTCTAACCGCACATCGTGCTGATGAGTCCTCGAGGCTTTATCTCCTGGAGAAATAAAGCCAGAAACCAACATATTTCTTCAATACTTCAAAATATTTCTTCACAACTTTATAAAAACATCATCTGTACAGATAAGTGCTTCTTAGTTTCATATTATAAAGGAAAAATGGAAAGCTCTTTTCAGGGCGCATGCCAGTTATGTGGGATTAAGAATGTGTATATGAGGGAGACGAGCTTCTGAATGCATATACTGCCTCTACCCAAACCACTTTCAGGAGGATTGTGAAGTTTGTGCCACCTTTAGCACAAAAACCCTAAAGGATAGGAACATAAGACTATCCTTTTGGCTCAATGAGGGTAGATACCCCCCTTCAGAGGCTGAATCCTCTAGAAGTGTGGTGTAGGACAGACCAGGTAGGCCAAAAGCCTATAAAAGGAGGGAAAAACTGAAAAAATCTGTCCGTAGTCGACCTCGTCGACGAGCCACCCGCCGACGAAGAAAACGTCGACAGAGTCCAAAATAAGTGCTCAATCACCGAATGTCGCCAGGAAACTACAATCGACTGCGCATCACCGTCCATGGCGCTATCGTCATCGATGAACGCAAAACTATCGTCGTCGGTGACGACCATGAAACTTATCATCGATGACCATCTAACCATCGTCGGCGACCTTGTCGACAGGGAAGCAGATAAAACCTTTGTTGACGACGATCCCATCCACATGCCCGTCGATGACTGCCGTGCCCGCAAAGACTGCATCGTTGACAGCGTCAACTTCTTTCCCGTCAACGGTCCCGTCCACGAAAGGCAATAGAACGTCAACAGCATCACTAACAGTACATAGAAAGTCACCAACACATTTCCTGTCTGCGCAGTGAACATTGGGGGGGGGCAAAAAAGGACATTAAGGCGTCCTCGTCTACGGGCACGTACAAAATAAGGAAAACGGAAGGAAAATTAGAAAAACAAAAGCACAAACACAAGTCTGATGACAAATGTATGCCAAATAGAAAAGAACAAGAGCAAATACAGGACTCTGTACAACAAAGCCCTATAGTTTTTAAACTGCCCATCGGACACCTGCACTCGCCTAATGTCGGGGAAGAGCAGGACATAGTAGCAGAAGTTGGGGGACATTCTTTACCTCAGTCACCCGAAGGGAACACTGATGACCCAATAGCACCAAAGGGTCCAACACTATCTCCAGTCTCGTCAATTCTTCCAGACCAGATACTGGAGCACCACATTGATTCAGAGTATGAACTGGGGTACTCGACCCAGTCATCTGAAGAAATCCAATATTCGCCACAGGGAAACTTCAGTGGAAACAGGGTTGCAGGAGTTACCAAAGCCAACATTACCAACCCCGGCTGCTCCTCCACAACCCTCAGTCCCTGTTATCTTCACAAGTACTTTTTACTCTTCAGAACCTACTTCAACTGGATACCAGGCTACCAGTTAATCGGCCCCACCCACAAACACCCAACAAGGCGCCAGGCCCTTTGGGGCAACTCAGCAGGCCTGACGAAACGGCTATAGGAAACCGGGTGAACGAACCAAGAGAACTGCCTATCAAGCCCATGAGGCACAGACGTCCCAACAGGGACAGGTGCTGATTAGAACATGAGAGGTCTCGACAAGTCCACACCATTGCCTGTGCAGTCAAGAGGAAGGAGAACTCCTATCCTCTACCACCGACGGTGAGGAAGGTAACAGAGACACTGGTAGCTCTACTTTGAAATCTGTGCAGCCAGAGAACTTGGAGGACACAGGCTTGGGTCTGATCCAAGACTCTGAGGAACTGTTGCGCCAGTCCCCGCCTGATGACAAAACTGCATTTCACAAAACTGTACAAAAGGCCTGTGAGGAATTTTGCCTAATACCATCGGAGAAGGATTTTTTCCTTTTTGATTTAATGCACAAGCGCAGGAAGGCGGTAATGTCAACTCCAATCCTAGACCACATTTGGGAAGAAGGGCTGTTACTCATGACAAAACCTTTCTCGGAGCCAGCGTTAAAAGGCCGTTTGGAGAAGAAATTTAAGGCACCTCAGGTGTCCCCTAAATGCCTTGTACCCCATCCCACACCTTTCTCAGTGGTATCAGCAGCAGCGTGCAGAAGGTCAAAAATGTGCAGTGCCACCTGACAATGACAGCAGGAAACAAGATGCTTTTGGTAAAAAAAAAAAGTCCTAGCCACAGGAGCCACGAAAGTAAAAGCGGCTAATTCACTAACAATAATCTGGAGATATGACGGCAAGATGTGGAACCAGCTTACACTGCTGTTAGACTACCTACCGGAAGATAAAAGTAAACAGGCCCAGGACATCCTCCGAGAGGGTGAAGACGCCTCCTCAAACCCTGTTATCAACATCGCAGTTGATATAGCGGAAACAGGTTTTAAACAAATTAGTATTCGGGTAGTACTTAGGAGAGAGGCGTGGTTAATATGCACAGATTTCAGAACAGATGCGCAATCAAAGGTGCTATACATGCCTTTTATGGGAGACCAACTCTTTGGTCCCAAAATTGATGACGCCCTAAAAGCCATGGAAACAGACACTGATAAAACAAGATTGCTCACCACTCTGACTGTGAGGTGCACTTTTCACTCCTTCTGAGGGGCCTCTGGTGGTTCTACAGTGACAAATAGAGACGGGAAGGAACACCAGAGGGCATCCTCTTATTCGCATGCATACTACCAGGGGTGTCGCCGGTTATATCCATACAAACAAAAAGACTACAAGCAAGCTCCAAGAAGGTGACAAACAACATCTGCCTCTAGGTGCCGGCAGCAAAAACAAGCCTGACCTTTGTCGAACACTTACACCCACTGTCCAACTGCAGCAAGTAGGGGGCAACTTGCAATACCATCTACAGCATTGGCAACAGTCCACATACAGGTCGGTGTTAGACATCACAAAAATAGGTCACACCATAGAATTCCAGGGAAACCCGCCTCCAATTCCCCCAATATTTCAACACCAGCCGCACCTAAACATCTTAAAGGAAGAAGTGGAGAAACTGCTCATGAAAAACGCAATCGAAAAAGTCCCTGAATATCAAAGGGGCAAAGGAGCTTACTCCAGATTCTTCGTCATCAAAAAAAACTGACAACTCATGGCTGCCAATTCTGGGCCTAAGAAGTCTAAACAAATATGTCAAGAAACAAAAGTTCAAAATCGTCACCCTGGCAGATGTCATTAAGTCAATAAGGGAGAAAGACTTCGTAGCGTCACTAGATTTCAAAGACGCATACTTTCACATCTCCATTAGCAATGTCACAGGAAGTTCCTAAGATTCGTCATGGGCACAAACCACTACCAATTCAAAGTCCTCCCATTTGGCCTTCGCTCATCCCCAGGAACATTCACAAAATGCCTAGCTCATATAGCCGCATCACTCAGGAAAAAAGGATACCATATATATGTCATGATCTCTGCTTCCAAAAGGTCAGGGTTTTCCCAACTCCCTTGGAAGCAGATCCATAACCCAGGTTCCGAGTGCCAACCAGTCCCAATTGGGACCTTTTGGACCCAGTCCTGGCGCCAGTGGCACCAGGCTCATAAATATGCCCAGTCCCAGCGCTGGAAGCGCCGGGCTCATAATGCTTGGGTGGACTTACCTGCAGCAGACCATGCTGCTTACTTGCCTGCCAGTTGAGTCTCTGATCCTCTTCTGTTTGGAACTACTTTTCCTGTTGGGTGGGGCAGGAGCCACTCCCTAGATTCAGAACACTGGAACTCTTCTGGAAAGCAGGAACTCTTTTCTTACCTAGGCGTGGCTGTGGAAGGAGACACCTAAGCACTACAGGAGGCTATTTAAACCACACCCGATGGATGAATCTTGCTTTGCGTTATTCTGCATCCTCAGCAGCAGAACGCTCATCGTGTCTTCTGCATCTGATCCTGGGCCTAAGGAAAAGTCTAGTTGGCTTTGCAGGGTGGCTACCTGCTCTGTGCATGCCCTGTAGAAATGTATCTATTGCTCCAGCTTTTTCTGGCTCTGCAGTAGAGAGTCCAAACTTAATTGGAACTCCTTCTGCAAGGCCAGAATTCTGGTATCCTGTTCTGCCTTTTCCTGCTGCAGGATACCCATGTCCTCTTTTATTTTGATTATATACTGCCTTCTTTCATTTTCCGACTCCTGGCTCCTCTGCAGCCTCTGCTCAGAAGAGTCCAGATCAGTTTGGGCCTTTCCTAATGCCTGCAGCATATTTATCCTGTATGGCTCCAATATATAGGTATATATATGCCCTATTTTGGCAATCTTGTTTTGTTCTTCCTTTGCCTTAGGGGCCATATATAGTTTTCTCAGGGCCATGTGTAACGGACCCTGATCTTGTCATATATCTAACCCTGTTGCAGTGGTCTGTTCTGTGATTGCCTGCAACCACACATTCGGATCCTGCTCTGTCTATTCATCTCTCACAAATAACTTATGATGCAATAGGTGTTCTCTAGCCATATTGATCTCTACTAATGTCGCCATTCTGGAAATAATAATTTCCTTCCTGATTTACAGAAGTTTTATTTTGTTTTGCAAAACAGACAGTTTCATTATAGCGTTCCCTTTTGAGGGGTGCTTTTCACAGTTTAACACAGCGTGGTAGCCTGTAAGGCAGAATCCTGTGCAGTGCCCTTGGGGACCACTACACTCAATTAAGACTACAGGTGGCAATACAAGTTTTACCTTTGGTACAAGCCTTTACTACTAGATTATAGTGGTAGCAGTAGTGGAGCAGCAAGGCTTATCTCAAGAGTATATGAGCAGTAGCAGAGATTACACAAAGGGACCACAATTACTGTGACTCAAGCAAACACTGACTCAAGGTTTCAGGTAAAAAATATAAGTACATTTATTTTTAAACCATTTATTATTAACACGACACTTCTATTAATTTAAAAACCACACATAAAATATACTACAACTAACCAATTCACTTTGTACAGTATTATTTGATGTAAGTACCCTGTGTTTGAATGGACCGGTCTTATGTAACAGAACACTTTACCGTGAATACAATAGCAATCACTTTTTGACAGTTCGGTCTACTAGATAAACACGTATCCGCGGCAAGAAATGCTACCTGGGTAAAAACACACTTAGCACCCGAAATACCCAGAGAGAGTTAGGGGCAAATAATCACAGGCAATATGTTGGTCAGGCAGACAGAATCGAAGAACATACATAGACAGGAATTCAAGAGTCAAGGGGCCAGAGCCTAAGTCAAGTGACACCGGGTGCCTGTTGTTGAGGATGACACAGTTGGACAGTTCGAGATTCAACGTTGCCAAGAGTACTTTGATATTGTCAATGTTCGGAAGCAAAAGTTACAAGAAGGAGGGAAAAGTAAGGACAAGCCTTAAAGTAGAGAAATAGGGATTTCACCCAAAGTTCCTCAAACAGGACACAGTACCTTTCTCAAAGAACAAAGCTGGTGCCACGGCAGTTCCTGTTGGTTTCCCGCAGACTCACGCTTTCTTGCAGCTTCAGCACGAAGGACGACGATGAGGGGGTCCGCACCACACAGGGATGAGGCCGGCAGAAGCGACAATGAATAAAAGGTGCTCTCCTTAAAAACAGGAGAGGTTCTTCAGGTGGCTATCCGGACCACTACAGCAGTGTGCAGCGATTTCGACCATGAAGGTGACCTCTGGCTGAAGATGAGCTGGTTATCCCCACCAGGCTCAAGGGAAGAAGACTACGAACTGGATCTCCTCTTAGTCGTTGAAGGGTAGATAGCTCAGGACTGCAGCAGGGCTTCACCGGTACGGGGTAGTTGCAGCAGTCAACCTCTCCTCCACTTCTCGTTGGTTCCTTTTAGTTGCAGTGGCGACTCTGAGTTCCCGCCCAAGAGACCGGTCTTTTATGCGCAAAACCTCCATTCACACAGCCTGGCTGTCAATCACCCAGCAGGGGGGTTGTCCAGCCCGGACAACCACCTTGCCCAATCATGACAAAGTGCGACTTGGGTTTCCTAGGATACCCTGTGCAGGGGGCGACTACACCCCTCCCTCAAATTCAGCCCACCTAGACACCCAGGCGCCTTGAGGAGGGCATCTAGGTAGAAGCCCGCCAAAAGACAGTGAACAAAGAAGGCAAACCTGGTTTGCCACGCAAAGTAAAACACAAGGAGTTTAACAAAAAGAAATGGCGAATAAACCGCACCGGAGCCAAACTAAAAAGGATTTGGTCCAGCGGGTTTAAGTCTGAGGCTAACACAATAGCCTACAATATTACCACGGTTATATAAGATAACCGCGGTAGAAATTTAGGGTAGATACCACTGCCACCAGCCATGTCTAAATGTTAAAAGAGCGCAACAATGCTCTAGGAGGTACAGATAAAGAGTTGAGAGTTAACCCTTCCAGCACTCCATGTAAAATGGTGTGTACTGGATCTGTGTTTAAATTTGACTAAAGTTAATGGTAACTTTACCCTTTTCTGGGGACAGTAGTCCCCTCAGAAATGGAGTCGGTGGGAAGTCTTAACGACAACCCTGTGCCACTGCACAGAAGGTGCTGTGTGACGCACACAAAGAAGGGGGCTACTGAAGTGGTGTACTCCAGAGCCCACAATCACAAAAACAGGTCAAAACACATAGCAAAATACAAGTAAGAGTGGGGGAAAAGCTCACACTCTTACCAAGTGGAAAGAAACAACTCCAGAGATCCAGCAAAGCTGCTGAAGGACTCACTAGGTAAGGGAAATCAGCCATGAAATGAGAATTCTCCCTAACATAGCCCAACAGGATTTATGTACCCTGTCAGTTAGCACACTGTATTAGACTGTCACAAGTGGTATATCTAATTCAGAAATCCCTCGACGAGGCCCCAATCTGTAAGTGGTTTCAACCCAGCACTACACCTAAGTCAATGCCTAGCGTGCGATTCCCAGCTGGAACCCTTAATTATATATTTTTATGTCTAAATTTCTTTATTTCTGAATGATGTACCCTCATATCACACCCCTCTTTGAATACCCCCCGCCCCCGGTCTCACTGAACCAAGAAGTAGGTTGTTTTGCAAAGTTAAAAGATTTATTTGATGGATTTGAACAGGATATATATCATACTTTTATGAATTTGAACAATATCGAGATATCACGCTATTAAATTTATACCTTTATCAGCGTTGGGTGATATTACAATCAACAATCTCTTTAATCAATAGGAGTTTGGATGAGAAGAATCATGTAGCATACAATAAAACTTTTTGTGGGTTCAGTCAAATGCAATGATAGGAAATTAATGCAGCACAAAAATAATACTTTTGTGTGTTCAATCAAATGCAATGTAATCACTCTTTCCCCCTGATACAACTCAATCCCCCTAATATGCAATATAGAGATGGAAGGAGAGAAAACAGGTTTCAGGAATAAACACTCTACAAATGCAGTTTCAATCCCAATTCCCCCCAGCAAGTTTAGAGAGAGACAGGAATGATTCAAACAGGTCAAATGCTTTTGAATGTGGGTTTGTAATGAATGGGAAAAACGCTAAAAATGGATTTAATTCTCTAAATTGGATTCAAAACTAGTGGGAGCCGCTTTGGATAGCTTCAGGTACACACTAACAATGATAGTTGAATGACTGGCAGATAGGAAACTGAATTCAGAGGTGAATGCAAAGAATAGCTATTTTACATGTGAAATTGAGCCAAAAGCAGATTTGCGGCAAACTTTTCAGCGCGTGAGAAACACGATTACAGAAAAACTATAAGGGGTTTGTTTCTAGCATGTGCGGTTCAAAAGTTATAGAGGTTTTAGTAACAGTGTATTTTTCTCAAAAAGAGTCAAGATTTTCAAATGAAAGATGCGCTTTTGAATTACAAACAAGGATTTTCTTTACACTAAGGAAGGCTATGAAGATGCAAGATACCCAACGGACAGCCACCAGAACAGCGGCGCCTCCGCTCTGACTTTTGCCCGCCAAGACACTTGTCTTTCTTCAGCAAATATATTAGCGCAAAGATGAATTTATCACTACAATTAACAATGGACTATATGGATGAGGGAAAGATTCAGAAAAGACAAGAGATTCTACAATGCAGTATGGATATGCTAAAATGGTTTGGATAGGATTACTTAAGGCTAAGAGATTGGCTATGGACAATTCTATGCTAGATACTCACAACTATGGTTTTGGAATAGGCCAATCAAAGATCTGGTCAAAGGTTTTGGACTGGAATTCTGCTAGCCCACCGGACAGGATTCAGGCACCCGGTTCCGCACTCAGCACGGCACTCTGTTCTCTGCACGGCACTCTGGACTGGATCTGACGGGTTGGTTCTGGGTTCCAGCCCTGGGTTCTGGCAAGAGTTATTGGCAAGAAAGCAGAGACAGCACACCCGGCTGTTCTTTTTGTGGGGTTCCCCTTGGAAGGCTGGGGTTACAACCAGGTTGCAAGATTTTAAAGGCCAAGCTGAGAAAGGTTCCACTTTGAAATTGGGCCTTCTGCTTTGAGTTCTGGAGTCTTGGATCTGGGTTCTCTTGCAGAGCGCTTCGCCAGTAAATCAGTTGATGGGTGAATGCGTGTCTCTAGGTCCTAAACAGTCACTATTTATATATTTCCCAAAGGGGTGGATAGGCTGATTATACTAAGCCCACCCTCTAGGAATCCGATTGGTCAGAGTATTTCTCCTCTCCTGATTCGAGAAAGAAATCTAGTGTCATAGTGATGCTGCAATTTACAATCCAGGGAAAACCTCCCCTTTGTTTCTACACAAAAAACCTATTTTTCATATAAAGCATATTTACAATATCACCAACTTGCTAATAATACATAATCACATCACATATTTAATAGAACACGTATCCGTCCGGGTCTTATCTTCTTGAGAGTTTCAGTTCGACATTGACCGTTTTTCATGCTTTTGGTTGGTTACCCAGTGTCAGATCTGTACACATTTTTCTACATACAGGCGCATGACATCTGGGCCTAATCCTGTAAATGTTCATATTCCTAGCATGATCACAATTGCTACAATATCAACATGTTAGTAGTCTGGTCTCTGGATATCGCACAGGGTTGAGAGTAGTTTCAAATTGTGAGCAGCCTTTTTTATATTAACCTATAAAACACAGATTTTTCCACACGTTTTACACAGTCTTCTATGAGTCTTTTTCCAAAAAGATATTTCCTTAGATTTTTAAGATACACATACTTGTCTAGTCCCGCCTCCAAGGTTGGGCTGGGCCAAGATCAACCTGGGCCACTCTTCCTTTGCCATCTGGTTTCTGTTTACACCCGAATTTGCATTTCCTTTCAGTCAAGGGAGTCCTTTGTCTCCACTCAGAGCAACAGGCCAACATCTCCTCCCACTTCCATTAACAACTCAATGCTAGTTCCTGAGAAGAGAGCAGGAGTAAGGTTCCTTTGTTTGGGAGCAGCTGTGGAATGTCTTTGAAGTCCAGTGTAGCTGACATTAGTTCACTTTCACTTTTAAAACACTGTTTAAGATGGTCCTTTCTAAAATACAATTTACATTTTCTACAAATATCCACACAAATCTCTTCATTCCAGTCTTTTTAAAACATAGAAATTGAATTGTAGCAACCCATATTGCTTTTGATTGCAAGTCTCTTCTTTTCCACAATTTGATTTTAAGACACAAGTTTTAAACTGATATTATATGCAAATGACAGCTTGGATACAGGTGAGCGGCGGTACTGTGCCCATTTCTGACGTATTTTTCCCATGCAAGCGCCTTTTGAATGTGGATTTTTTTATGATGAAAGGTGTTTCTCCTGACATTGTGCTTATGGGGATTCCTTAAATAAGGTGATGGTGAACACCCCACAAGGATGTTGGATCCTCTCTGCTGTTTGGGAACCATGATTTTGCCCTTTCAACAGCCAAGGAAAAACAGATTTTAAACACTTCGGATTTTCCTGGCAATGCAGCACTGCCTTTTCAAATAGTTCTATTCCACTCTGTGGGCAACCCAATGATAGGTTTTGGCTGTGTGGTCGCCTGTTTTACCACTGACATAGGCAAAAATAGATTTGGCAGCCTATTTTTCAGGTTTCCCTGCGCACGTCTCAAAGACTTTTTTCACACATAAGGCTTTTCGGTGGCCATTCTGTTGTTTTTGATGAAAGCAGCACACAGTGATGTTGTAGGGCACAAACTAGTGGGTCAGAAAATCCCACACAGGAAAAGAAAATGAAACTGCAGATCAGCTGAGCAGGGCCATCGACAAGTCACTCAAATGGCAATTGGCAGACAAGAAACTCCTACAAATCTTCAACAGATGGAGAACACAGACCATCGATTTATTTGCCTCATGGGAGATCAAGAAATGCCCTCTGTTTGTGAGCAGATATCCACACCGTCAATCAGGCGACGTATTCGCAATGTCATGGGAAGGAATCTTTGTCTATGTATTCCCTCCAATGCCAGTCATACACAGGGTCCTACAAATGATGGCAACGCACAAGTGCACAGTCATTTTCATAGCACCGACATGGGCGAGGCAACCATGGTTTTCAGAGCTTTTTCACCTGTCCCAGGACCGTCCAATTCGTCTGGGGCAAGACTCCGATCTGCTGACCATGTGCAACCAACAGGTGTGACACCACAATCCAGGGGTGCTGAATTTAAAGGCTTGGCTACTGACTTCAATGAGTTTGGACAAGTCCTACTTACACAGGAGTGCAGAAACATCCTAAAAGCTGCCAGGGCAGAGTCCACAAACAAATCATACAAGTACATATGGAATTGGTTTTGCACTTGGTGTTTTCAAGAACAGATGGATCCGTTACATGTGGCGCCTCACCAAATCCTACTGTTCCTGTTCAAATTAGCCAAAGATGGTTGATCACTCATCCATCAAAGTGAATTCAGGTGCAATTTCTAGATACACCAGAAAGCACAGATAAGCTCCCATTTTCAGACCCTGCATCGTAAAACACTTCATGAGGCCTATTCCGCACCTACGCCCCTCAGAAAAAAGCACCACCTCAGTGGAGCTTAAACACTTTGCTATCTGCACTAATGAAACCTCTGTTCGAACCAATGGCGACCACAGACATAAGGTTCGTGTCTTATAAGACTGCTTTTCTAGTAGCAGTCACGTCCTTCCAACGTGTCAGAAATATATGCGCTATCTGTTAAACTTCCATATCTCTGGTTTTAAAAGAACAAGTTCATCCTGAAAACAATCCCTACGTGCTATCTACCTTCCACTTACAAGCTGAGGTTACCCTACCAGTTTTCTTCACACATCCACCCACACCAGCCGAACAGGCTCTACACTTGCTAGACCTTCGAAGAGTTATAAAGTTCTACATGGACCGAACAAAACATTTCTGGCGCACGTCTCAACGATTTGTGACTTTGAGGCCCCCTAACAAAGGTCGGTTTATTTCAAAACAAGGTATTGCCAGTTGGCTCTAAAACCCAGGCCAATCGGCCGCTACAGGGACCTACAACCTCACCACGTTGAAAACCAGCATCTGTGGCCTTCCGGATCTCAAAAGGTACCCCCTGGCCCTTGGCCGTACCTGCAGCCTGCTTTTCGCTGCATTTCCTATATTTCCGCATTCTGATTTCAAAATATTGCATCGAATTGGCATTGACGCCTGACCATAAAATGGCCGGCGCGATGCGGTGTGAAAACGAGGCTGAACCTCGTTGCTAGGTGATTGGAAACTTCATCATCCAATCAGCCCCACCAACAGGCGGACGCCGGCCTGCGGACAAAGGCCGCGGATAAAGGCTTCTGTTTGCCATTTTGAGCCATCATTCCAGATCTCTGCTCGCCAGCATCCTATCCACGGTATGCGTAAGTACCACATATGCCCCAAAAAGCGACGTAGTGCGGCAGCGCCAACCATTGGCGTGCATTCAGATCCTTGCTAACTCGATGTATAACTGCCCTGGCTTCGACTAGCCCACCTTGCACGCTCTTGAGCCCATTTCACATTGTGTACTTGAGCTGAGTGAAACCTGCCTATGCCACTTTGCGCATCTGAGCCTATCAGAACCAGCCTATGCCATATTGCGCAACTGAACTCATTTGAACTAGCCTACGCTTCATTGTGTACCTGATTATATTTGAACTAGCCTATGCCATATTGTATACCTGATCCTATCTGAACTAGCCTATGATGACGAAGACACTTACCCACACAGTCCACATCTTCATCCTATCCCCTCTTCTTGCCCTAACCACTATGGCGACTATTAACAGTATGCCCCTTCGAGTAAGTGAAGCAAACACCACTGCAGCCCTCATAAAAGCCTTCCCTCCATCCATAAGAAAATCACTACCCCTATCTAACTTAATTAAACTTACGTACTTCCGGCCGCCTCTCATCGCTAGCCAAATGTCCACTAGCATCAGGAGTGACCATGTGCAAGACCCTTCAGAATCCCATTGGTTCCTGCGCTCTACCAACAAGCCATATACCTAACCAGCCTTGCTCCACCAAATGGCGAAACCGCAGACTAGGATCAATACTGTCTAAGCCACAACCAGCCGACATAAATGAATGCATCCGGCCGCTGACGTTTAAATCCTCACGCAACCTCCCCAAATCTGAACTCACCCCCAACTCTAAATCCTTGACCAATGCGCCCTGCTCCCCTAGGACTTCCACCACCATCAACAAAAATCTTACTAGGAACACAACTAAGGAAACTAAAAAAATTAAGGGTGCCCTTATCAATGCCAGGTCCCTTATTGCTGATGCCACAGAAATTGCTGACATTACATGTAACCAACTAGACTTCCTAGCTGTTACTGAGACATGGCTCCACAAAGCAGCCAGACCAGCCCTGGCTCTAGCAGTCGCAGCCAACTTCACTATCATTAGAAGAGATAGAGAAATATCCAAAGTCTAGCATTTATCTTCAGATCAGACCTAACTATCAAAGAGATGGAACCTATGTTACATCCGTCAGCAGAGCTACTCTCTGTCAAATTGGGGATATCCCCTTCATGCACTATCGCTATACACCTGATCTACAGACCTCCTGGCCCACTAGGAACACTTGAAGAAGATATATCATCTCTTCTAAACACTAACGCCAAACCTGGAACCCAAATCATCCTACTCAGTGACTTTAACTTGGGCCTCAATGACCCCAAAGACTCCAATGCCACTATCCTAGCAAACACTATTGTTGAGCTGGGCACACTATCAGGAACACTGAACCCAACTCACTCTAAAGGTCGCACTTTGGATTGGGTCGCAGACATCAACTGCACCTCTTGCATCACTGCCAATGAAACTTGCATTCGGACAGACCACCATCTGATCTTGCTCACCATCCAAGACATCCCCCAAACCAATGCTAGTAAGCCTATGGCCCCACCAGCCTTGACTAGATGCAAAAGGAATATAACAGTCACCAACATCCTACCGTTGATCCATCCCATCACCAATCCTACCTACCCCCTGATCTCACATAATTGTTTGACCTGTATAACAACATCATTAACACAGCTATAGTTATCATCGCCCCTTTGAAACTGAGTAAAGAAAAACCTCTCGCTCATTTCAATTCGTGGTTTACCCCTAGCCTAAAAGCCTTATGCAAAGAAAAAAGACAGGCAGAAACTAGCTGGAAAAGGAACCCGTCGACTCAAAATAAAAATCTCCTCACGTCCCTCACCGACAGATACAAAAATAAATTATTCAAACCAAAAAAGAAACCTTAAATGAAAATCAAAAAAGCCAATTAAAGTACCAGGGAAATCTCTATACGCAGAGAATTAGAATCCCCTATTGCCCCAATCGACTTATGCACCACAAATAAAATCTGGTGCACGAACATTCAAAACACCCTATGCAACAAAATCGCTATGCTCTAAGACAAAATATCAGCCAAAAAAACTACCCTTCACAAGATTGCGCTTGCTACGCAAGAAGCTGTCCTACAAAAACTCGCCAACAACCAAACTAAACCACATAACCAATTCAAATTCAGGTCAATATCATCTTCTGAGGCTGAAATTATCATAACCTCACTCAAACCATCCCGGTGTCTTGGGGATACTTGTCCAGCACCCATCATTAAAGAAGCTGCAAAGGACTTGGCCCCTTTCGTCACCACCTCCATTAACTCCTCATTCAAATCCTGCTCGGTCCCAACCAACCTTAAAGATGCCTGGGTACTACCCCTCCTAAAAAACATTAAAAAACCTGGACCCTAATGTCCCGACCAACTACAGGCTGATCACGACAGTACCATTTCTCCTAAAAATCTTAGACAGAGCTGCCTATCTACAGATTCAATCCTACCTGGAGAGCAACAACTTATTAGGCACTAGACAATCCGTTTTCAGGCCAAGACATGTTACCGAGACAGCCCTCCTCGATCTCAAAAATTAACTAGATGATCGGAAAGACAAAGGAGAATTCTCCCTTCTCCTATTCCTAGGCCTGTCCGCCGCATTTGATTTGGTTGACCATAAAGTATTATGCAATCACCTCAAATCGGCCGCCAACTTCTCTAATGAGGTTACTTCATGGATTTACTCCTTCTT
Source organism: Ambystoma mexicanum (assembly GCF_040938575.1). Lineage (NCBI taxonomy): Eukaryota > Metazoa > Chordata > Amphibia > Caudata > Ambystomatidae > Ambystoma > Ambystoma mexicanum. The sequence continues at coordinate 183,723,851 of NC_090931.1, read as the reverse complement.
AGACAACAGAACTATGAGTCTTCTCGCCCTCCTCAGCAGCAGACCCTATACCGATCACATGTGGCGTAACACAGGGGTCATGTGTCTCCCCCACTTTGTATACCAAATTTACAAAGCCGCTCTTTGATATACTGGAAAATCTGGGTGTCTCATCCACTAATTATGCCGACGACACCCAGATCCTCATCCCTTCCCAGGGAGACTACGATAAAGATATTAGCCTCATAAATAAAATTTACCAAATCATACAATCTTGGATGGCCACCCATGGTCTGTTTTAATGACGAAAAGACTGAACTCCTAATCATTGGGTCTACCAATAAACTAAACAGACTCGCTCACCAATCTAATTCCATCACTATCGACGGTATTAAGATCAAAGTTGCCAAGGAAGTAAAAACCTTAGGTTTTTACTGCTCTCAACCTCAACAAAGAAGTTAACGCCACAGCCTCTGCAACTAGCTACATGTGTAAATTAATCTACGCATGTAAACCATTCTTGACTACTCAAAGTTGCACCACGATTGCGCGGGCACTAATCCTATCCAAATTGGATTACTGCAATGCACTTTACTTGGGCACTAGCAAACACAATACTAACAAACTCCAAACCCTCCAAAACAATGCCCTAAGAACGGCCCTGGGCATCCCCAAAGGTCAGCATATCTCAGACCAAAGACGATCCAGCACTTGGCTAGCCATTAATGACAGAATTAAGCTTAAAACACTAAACCTAACGTACAAATGCCTCAACAACAAAGCACCTTAATACCTGACAGAGAGATTCACTAAACATACATCTGAACGCCCTATCAGAAAGGCACAGTCCAATAGTATTAAAATCCCCAATTTTAAACTAAAAAAAACTGGTGAATCTAGCTTTCCAGTATTGGCAGCACAACTGTGGAACTCATTACCAGACACCTTAAGAGCTTCACCCTCCCTTCATTCTTTCAAAACCAATGCCAAACTATGGCTACATGCCAGCAACCTTTGCCATCCTCACCCATGACTTGCATTAATTAATATTGCTGTACTTTTATCCAGTGACCCTGATGTCCCCATCTATGACTTGTACAAATATATATACAATGCTTGTATACATGTTTTACTGTACTTGCTGTAAATTATCCCTGTATATTGTTTCTATCTTGTATTTCCTGTTCCTATTGTAACTGTAACAAAAAATCTTTGCTGCAAGCGCCCAGATGCCTGACGGCCCGGTGCGCTCCATAAATAAATAAATAATACATACAATACTGGTTCATGCTCATTCCTGTCGGGCAGTGGGATCTTCAGCAGCGCTTTGGGCAGGGATTCCCCTGTTAGACATATGCCGGGCAGCAACCTGGACAGTCCTGCACACCTTTGTCAAGCATTACTGCATGGAGGGGCAAGGAGAGGCTGAAGCAAAGGTCGGAAGAGCCGTCCTGCAACGCTTGTTTCAATAAGGTATGCCTTCTCCCATTAAACATCCTATTTCAAGATGTTCACTGCTGTCACAATCTATTCAAAGCATGTGAATTCATGAAAGATCCAATGCTGAAGAAATGAGTATGTTGCTTACCTGTAACTCCTGTTCTCCAGCATTGTTATCTTTCATGGATTCACATGCACCCACCTACCACCCCTATTGGGAGAAAGGCTACATTTTGCCAACTCTCATCTCTCTGGGGTTAGCATCTGAAGATGGTCTCCTGGACGGGGCTTGTCACTCGACATTCCATTGGTTAAGGCACAATACACCCAAAAAGACATAGATGGGCTACTAAAGTGAGCTTAGAAACTCTATTATAAGCTATAATAAAATGTTACAGAGGATTCCCAGCATGTCTGCAGGGAATATTCAAAGCATGTGAATCCATGAAAGTTACCAATGCTTGAGAGCAGGAGTTGCAGGTAAGTAACATGCTCCTCCATTGCCTTCTACAAGAAGTGCAGGTATTTCTCATCAAGGGGGTGGTGGCGAAGTCACCGAAAAGGAACTATCCACAGGAGTCTACTCACGCTACTTTCTGGTAAGAAAAAGGCATTGCACAACAAATCAGGGGGTTGGAGTGGGGATGTTCAACAAATTCCTAAAAGCGCAAACATTTTGCATGGTAACATTGCAGTAGGTCCTGTCCCAGCTACAACAGGGAGACTTCCTGAAGTCTCTTGAACTTGAGGACGCATATTTTCACATCCCTATTCACTACTCACAATGGCCTTACCTGCGTTTTGTAGTGGCAGGAGTACACTACCAATTCAAGGCTCTGCCCTTCGGCCTTCGCTCAGCCCTGTGTGTTTCTACCAAATGCCTCGCACCTGTGGTTGCTCACCTGCTTTGGTGTGGCATTCACATCTACCCGTACTTGGATGACTGGTTGGTAAGAGTCCCTTCCTACCCAGTGGCAGCAAGCAACACGGCTTCCACCATCCAGTGTCTACAAAAGCTTGGATTTTCCATCAATGTCCAAGTCATGCCTGCAACCGTCAACTCAGGCACTCTATCTGTGAGCAAAGCTCAACACACAATCCTGCACCGCAACACTCTAAAACGAGCTAGGGTTGTTGCACTCCTTGCAAAAGTGCATTGTTTCAGCAGCGTCCCGGTGACTCCTGTTTGCAATTTCAAGTAGTTTCTGGGCATGATGTTATGCGTTCCTCTGGTGACAAACTGCAGGCTATACATGTGGCCACTACAGGAATTGCTGGATGCTTGTTGGGTGCAGGTATCCGGTTCCTCGACGATTGCATCACTCTGACGCAGGAGTTCAGATGGAGCCTTGGCTGGTGGTCATTCAAAGCCCACCAGTTACAGGGTGCCCCTTTTTCCAAAGAGGCCCACACTCTCTGGCACTAGGAGTTGCAGCAAAGCATGTTTCAGATTCCCCTCCATCTACCGGGTGTCCAGAAAACTTTAGTGTACTCTCTCAGCAGGGAGTTGTGCCCTTTCCACGAGTGGGAACTACACAACGATCAACTTCACCTTTTGTACCAGACTTGGGGCACACCAGAGATCGATCTGTTCGTAGCCTACAGCAACCGACGATGCAAAACCTTTGCCAGCAGGTTTCCCCGCCCGCAAAGCTTGGGGGACGCCTTTGTGTTTCCGTGGGAGGGGATGTTCCTCTATGCATTCCCTCTAATCCCTCTGGTGGCACAGGTTGTCAACACATTCAGACTATATTGGTGCAAACTGATATTAGTGGCCTCTGCGTGGTCGAGGCAGTTTTGGTACTCAGAGCTCCTCGCCCTCTCTTTAGCTGCTCCACTCAGTCTGAAACCACACCAAACTCTTCTGTCCAAGGGGGCAGTGTTAAACCAAGACCGTACCTCACGCAATCTGACTGCCTGGCTCCTGTGTTCTTAGAGTTTGGAGGTTTGTCACTGGCACAAGACTGCCAAAAGGTTCTGGCCCGCGCTAGTGATCCCTCCCCCTTAGCGTGTTACAGGAGTAAGTGGAAAAGCTTCCAAGTGTGCTGCAGGAGTCGTCAATTACGGCCGCACGACACAGGGCTGCGGGACATTTTACCTTACCTGCTTTCCCGTCCCTTTGGTTTCAATGGCTGGTGAAGGAATTTCTGCGCAGATTATTCAGATCTTTCCCACCTGTCAAACGCCCAGCATGTGCATGGGAGATCAATGTTGTGCTGTCACGCGTCACGAAACCTCCCTTTCAGCCCTTACACAATGCGTCCATCAAACATGAATGGGTTGTGTCCTCACAAGTATTCTTCATATTTTGGTATCTTCCCTTCCAACTTCAACTGCTTCAGAATTTTTTCCAGCATTGGGCGCCATCTCAGAGTCGATGTCATCGTCGGTATACATAGTACTCGTAGCGCCCATTCGCTTCAGTTTCGTTTTTCCATGATAGCTAATGCTTTGGAAAATACGACACACATTGTTTTGTTTGTGAGAAAAACTTTGGTTACTCGAGTATGATGGCCTAGTCTTCGACACCATCAACCCGAAGACTGGGTTAAAATGCCACGACTGCAGCGCCAAGATGTCCCTCACGGATCCTTGTTACTTGTAATCCATGTTACCTGTACCTGATCCTTGTTTGCTCAACTGTTCTTATGTACTGTTGATCTCTTATGTAAAGCGCTTTGGATAAAGGCGGCTGTGAGTCCTGTCAGTCCATGACTGGTCAGGCTCTGGAAGAGCATAAAGGGAAATTAGCGGCTGGTAGGCCCCCTACTAAACCCCAATTGATGACTCTGTTGAAGAAAAGGTCATCCGACGTGTCGAGAGGTGACTCTTCTCAAAGGAAGAGATCAAAAAAGCATTCTCGCTCCAGGAGCGGGTCGCACCATTCCTCGTCCTCTTCGAATAAGGCGAAGCAAAGGCACTATACATCGCCTTCTTCATCTTTATCTGATTCCTCTCCGGAGAGAATGATATCCTTACCCAAACAAATCCTCCAGTCCAGCCGAGTGTGAACAATTCAGGCAGGAAATGCTTAAAGACCACCTCGAAAGAGAAAGCAAGAGGACATGCTCCTGTCGTGCCATCAAAAGCTGATGAGAAAAGGGCTAAGGCTAAAGCCCACGCACCTTCGAGCCCAGGACGTACGCCGGAGACCTCTCGAGAACACCTGAGGTATCGGCACAATGGAAAATTATCGAAGACTACATCGAGTCGAGGGTCAAGCCCTTCGAGGGCTCTGTCGATGCAAAATTTCATGAACAAATCGTTGACACCATTAGTGGCGAGACAGTCAACACCATCTGCGCCGTTAGTGTCGAAGCCATCAACGTCATCGGGGTCAAAGCCATCGACGCGGTGGCCCACTAAACCTTCGACAATTTCTAATCAAATTAAAAAATCCTACAAGCCTTTGCCAAAGAAGGATTTTTTCAAGTCTTTAGCCTCCATTTATGAGGAGTACAAGCCATTGGCAGCAAACGCATATAGCCCTCCAGTAGCGTGACAAAGCCTCTGCTTTCCTGGGCACTGATAGTCCATATAAGGATTCTATTGGCTTCACAGGCCAGGAAGAAGGCTAAAAGACAAGAGGGCCAAAGGACAAGCGAAAAATCTTGTGGCATGGCCATGTTTGGCCACTTTCCACAATTAGTAGCCAAGCGCGGTAAGGCTAAAAGGAAAAGTCCCATAAAGTAGGAAAAAGTTACTGCTGCCACCAGCTTGTCCATTAGCACACCTAGAGTAACCAAACATCCTCTGAGTGTTAGTCTAGGGCAAAGCAAAAAGTGTACCCCATTGTACTGCATTGTAAGATGCTTTGTATAATGTTAAAAGTTACCACAAGTGATAAGTTACTAAAAGTAGTAACATCGTAACAAGACTAATGGAAACAATGTTTCCCATTACTGACAGCCTGAACGACATTTCATTTTCCACATAACAGATGAGCAAAAGCCACTGTAGTGAAGCTTAAGGCTTCACTGCACTGTAAAAAGAACAGGACGATAGAAAAATAAAAGCAAAAAAAATAGAAATGTAAGGAAAGGTGCAGTAAAGAGGAATCTTTCCTAATAGATCCCTCCAATAGGCTCTCAGGACACAGTGGTCTCAATTCTCGGTCAGGATGACAGACCTCCTTCAGGTCCCAAGCAGGTAGCACAGGATCTCCTTTGGTGGACTTGCAAGGACAATATTCTGAAGGGAGAACCTTTTGGCAGCCATCGCCAGAGATCACAGTAGTTCCGGACGCCTCACTCACAGGGTGGGAAGCCCACTCCAACGATCTGACAGTCAGCGGTCATTGGCCTCCTTCGGAGTCCAAACTACACATCAACCTGTTGGAGCTGAGAGCGATCAGACTAGCCCTCAGACTAGCGATCAGACTGTCTTGCCCTCTGTACGGGGAAGTAATGTCCTGATAATGATAGACAATACAGTGGGCATGTACTACCTCAACAAGAGAGGAGGTGTAGGGTCACTACCACTGTGCAATGCAGCTCTGGTTCTGGGCAATTCAAGAAGGAATCTCCTTGTTGTTAGTTCACCTAGCCGGAGAGGAGACATGGCAATGGACACTCTGAGCAGGCAGAGCACAGTCTCCCACGAGTGGGAACTAGCTCGGGAAGTCCTTTAAGAGATCTTTACTATTTGGGGAACCCCTCAAGTTTTATCTATTCACCTGAAGTGTCAACCGGAACTACGAGCTGTTCTGCTCCATGGAATTTCCTCCACGTGGAGATCTAGGGGACGTGTTCTTAGTGGACTGGGAATTTCCACTGCTGTACGTGTTTCTTCCAGTCCCTGTCACTCCTGACGTAATTAGGAGGTTGAGAAAGATAGGGAAATCCATGATCCTAATTGCCCCATATTGGGCCAGGAAGGCGTGGTACCCAGACTTTCTGGACATGTCCATCTGCCCTCCGATGTGTCTTCCGTAAAGAGAGGACCTTCTCTCGTTAGAGGAGGGTCGGGTTCTCCATTCAGAGTTCAAGACGCTCAACTTTCATGCTTGGTTTCTCAGAGTTTGAGATATAAGGATTGGAACCTCCTGGAGGACGTAATGGAAATTTGCTTTTGGCCAGAAGGCCAGCAACAATATCTTTATACCGCTGCCGTTGGAATAAATTCTGCAGCTGGTGTAGGGAAAAGGATATGGATGCTTTTCAATGCAATACACCTATGGGTCTATCTTTTTTGTTACATTTAGCAAGTCTGGGGCTCCAGATCGGAACAATAAAAGGTCATTTGGCATTGCTTTCAATATTCAAGGGCCCCTCGGACGAGGTATCTTATTTCAAGATGCCATTAATCATTCAATTTCTTAAGGAGCTATGTCCCTCAGACACCTTTTCAAGTACCTATTTGGGATCTTAATCTTGTCTTGAAATTTCTGATGTGTGCTCCCTTTGAGCCACTTCATTCATGTCCACTAAAACTACAAACTTTCAAAACCATTCTGTTAGTTGCATTGACTTCAGCCAGCAGGGTGAAGGAGTTTCAGGCCTTATCTAGTAAGCCTCCATTTACTATTTTTTACTAGGACAAGATTGTCCTTAAGGTTAAATGTTCTTTTTTGCCAAAAATTGTATCAGATTTTCTTCTATCCCAGAAAATCTTGCTTCCTACATTCTATTTACCTCCTCATCCTGGCAAGAAAGAGGAAATACTACATAGGCACAAACCATGTCCAGATGGATAATTCTTGCTAATACAGAATGCTACACATTGTTTGTGAAAGATCGCCCAGAAGGCCTGGGAGTTAATTCCACTAAGGGCATGGCAACATCTTCTGCTCTGCAAAGAGGGGTGCCTATATAAGACATTTGTGCGGCAGCCACTTGGTCTACCATTCACACATTTACTAAACATTACTGTCTGGATTCATCCTCTAGCCAGGAATGAAGGTCAGAAAATTCGTACTCCCTCCTCCAAAACATAACACTGCTGTGGGAGTCTATCAAAAGATTAGGAATACGTGAGAGGACACATTCCATTCGAAGAACAAGTTACTTACCCCATGTAACATTCTTTCGACTGGATGGTCCTCCTACATATTCCTCATTGCCCCTCCCAACCTACCCGGCTGTGGAATTTCCAGGCATTACACTTTCCGCTCAGTCTGGTACTGACTGCTGTTGGTATTTCCGCGAGAGGAATGCGTAAAAACAGAACTGAAGCTGCACGTTCTATATATACCAACGATGACGTCTGTTAGGAAGATTTCTCTGTTTAGGCTGAATTTCCTAACCTAGTGAGTCCTCCAGCAGCTTTGCTGAATTTTTGGGGTTTATTTCTTTCTCCTGCCAAGAGTGAGACTATTTTACCCTCACTCTTGGACATGACTTGAGAGTGTTTCTGTGACTTGCTATGTGCTTATGGGCTAGGGGGTAATTTTCCCCATAGGCCATCATTGGTTTTTGAGTGTGTGTTACACAGCACCCTCAGTGCAGTAGCACAGGGGTGTCCTAGAGACCCCCAAACATAGACTCCACACCCTGGGACTGACTACTGTCTCCCTGGGTCTGTAAAGTTACCATTGACTTTACTAGTCTTAACTTAGGAACTTAACCAGTACAAACCATCTTACTGTGGAAGTACTGGTAGGGGCAATTAGATTGCCCCCGGGGCTGTTGTCGAAGGGGTACTGTCCCGTCCCCCCTCGCCGAGTTCTGGCTGGTGGCAGTGGATACCACGGAAATATTCCACCAGAATATTTCCCAATGGGATTTCCCATTGTTTTAATGCACCACTTTTTGGTGCAATGTTAAAGATACCGGCGGGTTATTTATTTAATATAAATTCACCGGTTGGGATTTTTTGCCAGAACTCGCCGCCAAAATGGCGTCTAGGTTCACTTCAGTAACCCTGAACCCGAGTCGAGCCTTTGTTCCACTTTTGGCGGGCTTCTGCACAGAAGCCCTCCAAAGTGGTGCCATTCTGTCTGGGTACCACAGGGGGTGTGGGAGGGGGTTTAGGCACCCTGGACTGAGTTGCCTTGCCAACTCATGTCGCACTCTAGTGTGATTGGCCCAAGTGGTGAGCCACCCCGCTCACCACTTAGCATGTTTGAGTGACAGCTAGGCTGTATGAATGGGGGTTTGCTGCATAAAAGCAGGGCTTTTGGGACTGGTTCTTCAGAAGTCGCCACAGGATCTAAGAAGCCGAAGAGGGAGAAGCCGAGCCGACCTGCCAAGACGACACCACCGGTGAAGCCCTGCAGAACCGTCTCACCACTTTTCCCGACGACAGAGGAGATCTCCCGCCGGAGAGTCTTCTTCCCTTAACTGGTGGGGACAACCAGTTGCTGCCTTCTTTTCGCCGTCCCGAAGCATCTCGTGGCCGCCTTGCCTCTGCCAAGCACCCTGGCAACCGGGATACCACTTTTTACCTCAACCGCGAAAGAGGAGTAAAAATCCTTTGTGACCGGAAAACTCCACGGCTGGTCTCTTCCCTGGTAGTGCAACGATCTGCAGCTTTCCTCCACGTCGGGTTCACCTCTTCCCCTGGACGACGCCGCGACTTACACCCACTACCAGGAACAACTACCACCGCTGGAGGATCCTTTCCACTTTTAAAGGTACTGTGTTCCGCCTGGCCTCCCTTGCCACCGATTGTACGGGGTAGATTTAGCCCTCGGCTCTCGACCCTGGGTAGGTCTGGGACACCCTAACTAAACTTTTCAGAACCGTAGTAAAACCTTTTTCCCCTCACCTGCAAAGACTGATGACATTGTGTGATCTTGGGCACATTTTTCGCCTGGCTCCCTCTAAAGCGGGCCCCGAACTAATTCTCATTGTTCCACCATTGACTGTCTTTGCTAACCTTATGTGAAAAGTGTTTTACCTCACTGCTCTCTTTATTTCTGCCTTTTCCCTCCCTTTTGGTAATACTTGTTGGAGTGTCATCTAACGTTAAGCGCTCACCTCTGTTTGGAAATAAGTGGGGTTAACTTAGAATTGTCCAACAAATGATTAGGGATGTACATATGAGTAATAGTAACTGTGTTTGACTTTCTTATCTTTTCTATTGTGCTAGTGTAATTTATGAGTGTACCTTTAATAAATAAGTTTATACTTTTACACCTAGCTCTGGTCAGTGTTTGCTTGTGCTACTGTGCCTCTGTACCTATTATGTATCCTCTGTATACTGCCTAACTCTTCTTGAGGGAAGTCTGACTGCTCAGCCACAGCTACCACAGTGAATCTGTGTGGTACAGACTGCTACCAAGTGGGTTTACTGCCAACACCTGTAGACTTAAATCTTTTGCAGTGGTCCCAGAGGGAACTGCACAGGTTTCTGCCTAACAACGTCTCTCATGGAATTTTGTTTCTCCAGCATGGGGCCTGGCATGGATTCACATGCTCATGAATATTCCCCATCGTCAGGCTGGGAATCCTCGGTAAAGAAAAAATCAGTTTCGTTTCTGAACTGTCTTTTTACTAGTAACTAATCACTGGTCTCTGGGTCATACTGCCCCCAGCCAATGACTGCCCTCTACCTAAGCCCCTCCTATGGCAGCCATCTTCAGATTTTTACCGCACGTTCAAGTGTTGGGAGTCCTCATGCTGTAGCTCTCGAGCTTTTACTGCGTATTGCGTTTTTTCAAGCTCCACCGATTCTTCTTCTGATCAACGGGGCCCCGTTTCTGATTTTTTCTATGCCCATCAAGGGCGGATTTTCGTCGAAATTACACTTCTTGGAGGATTCCGGAAGACCTTTGAGGCCTACACCGATTCGGACATGGCCCAGGACAAAGGAGATTCGACACCTACTGGATCCAAACTGTTCAGGAACTGCCCAGGATGTGCACTACAGAATGTCATCAAGGAATATGAGCACTCCCGGTGTCTCTACTACCTTCACGCCGACAAGTCACACTTGGAGGAGGACTGTGCATTCTGTTAGAACATGTCCGTCAGGACAAAGAAGGACCGTCATATTCAGCTCACCAACTGGCTGGAGGTGAAGAGCCCAGCAGCAGATGAGAAGAAGTCAGAGTGGTCTTCTAAGACCTTTGAGGGCGCTCCGGCGACGGGGGGCCAACAAAAGGCAAAGCACAGCAAGTCTGCGGGCATCGGGAGCACCGTTGGTTCGGGCTCCTCGGCTGCAAGGCAGGGCGCGATGTCACTGACGCCATCATCCACGAGTCAACGCTCTGGCTCGGGGAAAAGGAAGTCGGGGAACCTGGATAAGCTTTGGGAGAAGCCCTGGTCGATCCATACAGAGAAAGCCAAGGGGGGGGGGGGGCGAAGCGGTGATCCTCCTGCTAGGGTGAAGGCCTCAGACGTGCCCACGGTCGTGAAGGCCCTGATTCACCCGGCGAAGGCCTCGATTGAAGGAGTCGTGACGGCCCTGGCGAAGCCTGTGGAGGCTACCACAATGGTGACAACTTCCGGGCCTAGAGTTTCCCTGCCACCCCGGAGGGAATCATCTTTCCAGCCTACCGAGAAGACCCACGTGAAACCCCGGGACGAGAAAGATGGGGGGCCACGGTAGCCACAACGGATACAGACACCTCAGAGGATGAGCTGGCTGGCGTCAAAGCTATCCTGGACAAAAAGTTCGAGGAGGTCAGGACCTGTGGCAAGGATCCCGACAAGGCGGATGTGGAGAGCAACGGTGGAGCCAACGAGGAGCCGCGGGCTGTGGAGGAAGCGGAGGACCCCATGCTCCAGCCGTCGCTCCCGCCGTCGCAACCGATGCTTACGCCACAGGACAATTCAGAAGCAATCTTGATGGCTTTGCAGACCCTGGGTACGGAGATGAGGACAAGGTTGCCCTTACCCCCAGCGGACGATCCAGCGGCGCCTGGACCATCGGGGAGCCCACAAAACAAGCAGAGGCGAATCCATCCTCCCCCTCCCTCCCTTCCATCCTTCACCTCGGGAACGTAGACGGCGACGACGGGGACAGACGACGATGGTGGTGACGACAGGATGGATCTCCCATCACCCCCTACCCGGGCCTCCCCTCCCAACGAAATTGGCTCCTTTCACGCCATGATCGGAGACGTTGACGACGGGGACGGATGACGACGGTGGTGATAACGGGATGGATCTCCCATCACCCCCTGCCCGGGCCTTCCCTCCCAGCGAAATTGGCTCCTTTCACGCCATGATCGCCAGGGCATCGTAGCTTTTCCAGCTATGCCCTGCAGAGCAGAAGAAGGAAGGTCTTCTCTACCAACGACGGGAGGCCAAGAGGAAGACCCCATCCACGGCACCTGCAAAGAGGGACCGGTACGCGAAGTAGTACCGGGTCCCGGACTCCACTCCTATGTGCCTCAGGGCACAGCCGTCCCCAGATTTGGTGGTCTGCGCGGCGGCCTAGAAGAATTCGGCAGGGGCGACGGCATCTACTTCCACTTTCCCACCTTACGACGAGGGGAAGAAGCTGGACGCCATGGGACGATGGGTCATCTCGTCGGTAGCGACGAGTATCAAGGCGGCCAACGCTCTCGCGATCGTGGTGCCCTACGACAGGGAGCTGTGGTTCAAGATCGCTTCCCTCCTGGACTTCCTCCCAGACGACAAGAGGGCAGAAGCCCTTGAAATCCTGCAGGAGGGCGAGGTGGCGTCGGACCACACCATCACGGTGGTCATGGGCATCGCCGATGCCGGCGCGTTTTGCTCAAGGCCACCGACTTCCGTCAGAACGTGCAGACCAGGGTGCTGGACATGCCCTTCAACGGGAACAGCCTATTCGGGAAAGCGGTGGATGAGTCGCTGCAGGCCATCAAGGTGGACACCAACACGGCCCGTGCCCCAGGCGCTCTTCATCAACGACGGCTGTCCTTTCGGACCACCGAGGCAAATCCCAAGGCGCCTCCAAAGGATTCGGCGGCAGTTCATCGTCGTACCGCCATGCTGCCCGTTCCTTGTCGCAGGAAGCTTACAGAGGCCGCAGCAAGCCCGGTGGATACCGTCGTCGCCAAGGAGCCCAGGGTGGCAAGGCCTTGGCGAAACAGGATTGAACAGGCCGTGACATCGAGCCCCCACCTAAGCACCCCGGTGGGAAGCCAGGCATGTGGAAGTCCATCTCCACCGACCGTTGGGTGTTGGATGCCCTGACCCACTGGCACACTCTGGAGTTTCAAAGAAAGTGCCCCCCCCCTCCCTCATGTGGCCAGGAAAGAAACCCACGTTCCACAGCTGCTTCTGGAGGTACGAGCCATGATGAGAAAGGGCGCGATAGAACTCGTCCCAAAGAGGCTCTGGGGCTCCAGAGTATACTCTCGGTACTTCCTCGTCCGAAAGAAGACCAGTGGCTGGCGACCCATCCTCGACCTTCGGCACCTCAACAAATACATTAAAGCCCAGAAGTTCCAGATGGTTACCCTTCAGCACGTGCTGGGACAGCTGGAGGAAGGCGACTCCTATCGTCGCTGGACTTGGAGGATGCTTACTTTCACATCCCCATAAACAAAGGACATCGAAAGTTCCTACATTTCGTGGTCCAAGGGCGTCACTACCAGTTCAAGGCCCTGCACTTCGGGTTGAAATCGACCCGAGGGTCTTTACCAAGTGCCTGGCACCGGTGGCGGCGCGACTGCGCCTGCAAGGGATCCACGTTTAGCCCTACCTGGACGATTGGCTCATCCGAGCAAAGTCAAGAGAACTCGCCTTCGACCACACAGCGAGTACCGTCCGCCTGCTCACGGAACTGGGATTCTCGATCAACTTTGCCAAGTCCGGCTTGGTACTGTCGCAGGACGCCCTGTTCCTGGGTGCCAGACTCAACACAGTGGTGCGGTTGGCTTCACCGTCGGAAGAGAGGACGAAGGCCATCCTAGGCAAGGTACAACGGCTGTTGACCATGGAAGTGGCCAGGGAGAGGTCCATCAAGTCCCTGCTCGGCATGATGTCATCCTGCATCTACCTTGTGCGCCTGTGCAGGCTGCGGATGTGACCACTGCAGAAGTTCCTCGATGCCCGTTGGATGCAAGTGGTGGGGAGCTTCGAAGACAAGATCTCCCTCACAGAGACTTTCCATCAGGCGATGCGTGCGGTTGCCCCACCAACGGATCTCGCAGCGAGCATGGAATTCCAGCCCCTCAAGTGCTGCCGTACTTGCTGTCGCTGGCCAAGGCGGGGCTGGCACATGCCTACATCAAGATCCATCTGGCGGATATCTCCCGCTACACCAGAACTCTGGGGAGGTCGTCGGTGTGGTCTCACTGCCTGCTGAAGCTGTTCATGAAAGGACTTTTCCGCTCGTTCACGCCGGTGAAGGCTCCAGCCCCGGCGTGGGAGCTCAACGTGGTGCTGGCCAGGCTCATGGGGCCCCCATTCGAGCCCTTGCATTCGGCACTGCTGAAGTTCCTATCGTGGAAGACAGCATTTCTTGTGGCAATCACCTACGCACGACGAGTGGGAGAGATCCAGGCCCTCTCCTGTAAACCTCCATACTTGAAATTCCACAAGACGAGGGTAGTGCTGAGGACGCACCCCTCCTTCATGCCCAAGGTACCGTCGGACTTCCATCTAAACGAGTCTTTGGTGTTACCTGTTTTCTTCCCGTCGCCTTCGTCGCCGGCTGAGAGGACTTGGCACTCTCTGGATGTGGCTAGAGCGCTAAAGTTCTACGTGGACCGCACAAAGAGTTTTCGGAAGACATCACAGCTGTTTGTGAACTTTGGCCCTGTGAACCAAAGGAAGGCCCTCTCGAAGGCTTCCATTTCCAGGTGGCTCTCCGGCTGCATCATGCACTGTCACCGGTTGGCAAACCGACCGTTGCCTGGCCGTCCGAGAGCCCATTCAACCAGAGCGATCGCTGCTACTACGGCGTTCCTGTCTGGTGTGCCCCTGATGGACATCTGCAGGGCTGCTACATGGAGGTCGACTCACACCCTTACGAGATTCTACTGCGTCGACAGGGATTCCAGGGAGGAGTCCAGAGTCGGCCAGGCAGTGCTGCGCGACCTGTTCACTTGAAGGTGAGCCTGGTGAGGAGGTAAGAGATGCTTAATGTTGAGTTGTTGAAATGCTTAATGTTGAGCCTTGCCACCTCGCGTGGTTGTGCATGTGTGTACTGCTATGTATTCTTGTATTCATGAGCATGTGAATCCATGCCAGACCCCATGTTGGAGAAGGAACAAGTTACTTACCTGTAACTGTTGTTCTCCAGCATGCGAACCCTCCCTCCAACCCCTCTGCGGCTCTTCTCTTGGTCCTACTGCCACTTTACGTGCTACCAAATCTGAAGATGGCTGCCAGAGGAGGGGCTTAGGTAGAGGGCAATATGACCCAGAGAACAGTGATTGGTTACTAGTAGAAAGACAGTTCAGAAACGAAACGGAAACTGTTTTTTTCCTTTACCGAGAATTCCCAGCCTGACGAGGGGGAATATTCATGAGCATGTGAATCCATGCCAGACCCATGCTGGAGAACAACAGTTACAGGTAAGTAACGTGTTCCTTACGAAGCAGCTGAAGCAGGAAGGGAAGTTCTCCAGCATGGGGTCTGGCATTAATTCACATGCTCATTCCCCGTCGTCAGGCTGCAAATACTTGGTAAAAGGAAAAACAGTTGCACTTTCACTTTAAAACTGCATTTTTCCTCTGGGTCATACTGCCCCCGTCCAATGGCGGCCTTCTCCCTAAGCTCCACCCCTGGTGGCCATCTTCAGCTTTTTACTGCACGCTTCAGTGTTGGGAGTCCTCAAGTTGCTCTCCGAGTTTTTTTTCGTGTTTATTCAGATTTTTATCCAAGGACAGAGGCCGGCAGCAGCGATCTGCTACCGGCGAAGAACTTCATCAACCATCAGATCGTCATCAAAGTTTTGAGAAGGCCCGTTCTTGGGCCTACTTTGTGCCTTTTCAACCATGAGTGAGGAGAAAGAAGGAAAGTTGAAGCCTCTTCAAACTCTGCTCGAAGTGTGGATTAAGAAACGTCTTTGTGGAAGATTGTTATCTGTTAGGGAGAATTCTCATTCTATGGCTAATTTTCCTTACCTAGTGAGTCCCCCAGCAGCTTTGCTGGATTTCTGGAGTTCATTTTTTCCACTTGGTAAGAGTGTGAGCTTTTCCCCCACTCTCACCTGTGTTTTGCCATGTGTATTTCCTCCGTTTTTGTGATTGTCGACTCTGGAGTACACCACTTCAGTAGCCCCACTCTTTTGTGTGTTACACAGCACCTTCAGTGCAGTGACACAGGGTTGTCTTTTAGACTTCCCACCGACTCCATTTCTGGGGCTGACACTGTCCCCCAGAAAAGGGTAAAGTTGCCATTAACTTTACCTAGTCATTTAACCACAGATCCAGTACACCCAATCTTACATGGAGTATTGGAAAGGGTTAATCCTTAGCCCTTTTTATCTGTACCTCTTGGAGCATTGTTTCGCTCCCTTAACATTAAGACTTGGCTGGTGGTAGTGGTATCTACCCTAATATTCCTACAATTGTTATATTACATAAAGTGGTATTGTTTTAGGCTATTTTAGTAGGCTCGAACTTTAAACCCGCTAGCACAAATACTTTTTATTTCGGCTCCGGTTGGATTTAATCGCCATTTCTTTTTGTTAACATCCTTCTTGGGTCTTTCTTTGCGCGGCAAACCAGGTTTGCCTCCTTTGTTCGCCGACCTTTGGCGGGCTTCTGACCAGAAGCCCTCCTTTGGCATCTGGGTGTCTAGGTGGGCTGAATGTGAGGGAGGGGTGTAGTCACCCCCTGCACAGGGTCTCCTTGGAGACCCGAATCGCACTTGGTATTGATTGGCTAAGGTGCTTGTCCGGGCTGGCCAACCCCCCTGCTGAGTGATTGACAGCCAGGCTGTGTAAATGGGGGATTTTGGCATAAAAGGGAGGACTCTTGGGCTAGAAGTCAGAGTTGCCACTGGAACTGCAAGGAACCGAAGAGAAGCGGAGAAGAGGATGGCTGTTGCAACCCCGAGTCCCGGTGAAGCCCTGCTGCAGTCCTGAGCTATCTACCCTTCAACGACAAGAGAAGATCCAGTCCGGAGTCTTCTTCCCTTGAGCCTGGTGGGATCAACCAGCTCGTCTTTTCTTCAGTCAGTGAAACCTCTCCTGGGAAATCACTGCTGTGTTGTAGTGGTCCGGATAGCCATCAGAAGAGCCCTCTCCTGATTTAAAGGAGCGCACCTTTTATTCATCGTTGTCTTTTTCGCTGCTGCTGGCCTCATCCCTGGGTATTGCAGATCGCTCCAGACGTCGTCCTTCTTATCCCCACGAATGAAGCTGCAGGAACCGTGAGTCTGCAGGAACAACTGCCGTGGCACCAGCTTTTCTCCAACGGAATAAGGTACTGTGCACACTTGGTCTTTCTCTCCGTCTGACCAGCCGGAATCAGGGTGAACCCTTTTCCTCCACAAAGATTTGTTATTTCTTACCTCCTTCTTATAACTTTTCCTTCCATTTGACAATCTTTACAAACTCTTGGCATCTCGAATCTCGAAATGTTCAACGTGTGATCCTCGGCAACTAAGCATCTGCTCCATTGACACTGGCGCAGGCCTTTTGACTTTAATCTGTATCTTTGAACAAGTCCTCGAGGCTCCTTGCCTTGAAAAAGTATTGCCTTTAATTTTTATTCACTTTTCCCTTGTTTGAAATTCTTAAGTACAAAGTGTGTTAACTTCGTGAGCATTTCTATCCGCGGGTACGCGTTAGTATTGCAACACCGGTCTGTCAAATCCTACTGTACTTACCTTGAATTTACTGGCATAAGTGGAATTGGTTGTGTGTAGTGTATTTTACGTGTGATTTCGAATTTATAGAATTGAAGTGTTTTATAACAGATGGTTTAAAAATAAATGTACTTATATTTTTTATCTGAATCCATGAGTCGGTGTTTGCTTGAGTCACAGTAATTGTGGTCATTTGTGTAATCTCTGCTACTGCTCATTTACTCTTAAGAGAAGTCTGGCTGCTCCGCTACTGCTACCACTTTAACAGTGTAGTACAGGCTTGTACAAAGGTGAACTTGTATTACCACTTGTAGTCTTAATTGTGTGTAGTGGTCCCTAAGGGCACTGCACAGGATTCTGCCTAACAGTATCATAAATGCTTGTATTGCCAGCATCCATGATGAGGAGGGATGCGAGGTGTGGCGTGGTTTCTCGAAGAAACCCATAAAAGACCGCTACAGCAGACGGTCGTCGTGGCTCAAGTCAAGCAAGGCCACTTCAGCCGTGAGGCAGAGTCAAGACTCATCTAGGATAGGCCGGTCCGAGGAGCAAGCTCCCTCCGAGAGGAGGTTGAGATCCTTTGAGGGCACCCCACTCGCGGGGGTCCAAGAGACGGCCAAGCTCTGCGCCGCTGGGTTCACTGCCGATGTGGGTCCCAATTTGGGCAGAAGGCGATGGTCATCACCAGCGACCTCTACGGTGAGCCTAACATCGAAAGGGTCTGCTTCAAAGAGGAAGTCCCAAAACTCAACAAAACTCTGTGTGTCCGCGGATAAGCCGACAAAGGACAAGTCTAGGCAGGACTCGTCGAAGCTGGCAAAGACCTTGCAGCGTGCCAGGTCAACAATATTGATAGCGCTGAAGGTGAGTGGGTCAGCGAAGGAGGCGGCATCCACTCCATTGGTGTCCTTCCCCCGAGGTGAGATACAGCCTATGGAAGCAGCGACGTATGCAATGACCACTCTGGGGTCAGGGATGGACCAGAGCAGATCTACTTGAGTACCGACGAGTACAATGATCTGCAGGATCATTGTTACACCGATCACGAGTTGTCACCTGCTCGCAAGAGGAGCCACGTCAGCCCAGACCCGACTCTGCTGGCTCCGTTCACCCCTAGACATAGGGACGTGTTCCTGGATATTCTAATGACCCTGCACACACTGATCACCAAGATCCAGCAGAGGATGCCTCCAGGACCTGTGCCTTCATGGGAGACACAGGAGCCCCCGAGGCTTGGTCCGCCCCACGAAAAGAGGAAGGCCAAAGGGGGCGCTGGACCTAGCCATAATCCGACTCCTACACCAACACCCCGTTATGAAAAGACCCCACCCCGAACCCTGGACCTGCATAAAGACACAGCACCGCAGACGTGCCCCAGAAGAAGTTGGATGCTTTCATTCCGTCATATCAAGGGCCTCTGAGCTGTTTCAGTTAACCCCTGAGGAGACCAAGAAAGAAGGCTTTCTCTACCAACGGCGCGAGTCGAGAAGAAAGACAATCCTGTCTCTTCCCTTCCTGGATGATATCTGGGAGGAGGTCCTGGCGCTAATGAAAATCCTGAGTACGGCCCGACCAAGCGGGACAGGCTGGAGAAGAAGTAGAGGGTCCCGGATTCAGCCCCCAGGTGCTTAAGGTCTCAGCCCTCACCTGACTTGGTGGTCTCAGCAGCAGGCAGGAAGTGCTCACCAAACCCATTGTCGGCAGCTATGGTACCTGCGGACCAGGAGGGGAAGAAGCTGGATGCAATGGGCAAGAGAATAATTTACATGGTAGCCTCTACCATCAAGGCCGCTATTGCCCTAGCCTCTTGTCCTGATACGACTGGGAACTATTCTTCAAGTTGGGTTCTTTTCTGGACTTCCTACCCGAAGGCAAGAAGGTTGAGGGACTGGAGCTAGTTTCAGGAGGCAGAGGTGGCCTCGTATCACACCATCACAGTGGCAGTGGACATTACGGACACAGGTTTCCGCTAGACGAGGAACGGGCTGTCCCTGCGTCGCCAAGGTTGGTCGAAGGCAAATAACGTCTGTCCCGACGTTCAGACTAAGGTGCTGAATATGAACCTCTTCGGAAAGGCGGACGACAAGTATTTTTACAAGCGATAAAGACCGACACGGAGACGGCATTCTCCTTGGGAGCTTAGCAACAGCGACGGCCGTCGTCCTTTTGTTCTTAAAGAGGTAAACCAGGAAGATCCTCCAAAGGGATATAATATGCTGTACTGACAGCCTCCTCCCTCCTCCTCCTCTCAGGAAGCATCCAGGGGTCGCTCTCAAGCAGTGGTGCCGCCCGCAGTGCAGAGCTTCGACCCCCAAGCAGCCCTGAATGGCCATGGCCTTGGATCCCCACCTAGGCACCCCAGTGGGAGGCTGGCATGTGGGAAAAGATCACCACAGGACAAAAGGGTGCTGGATGCTCTAGGACAGGGGCACTCCTTGGAGTTCCAACGCATGTGTCCTTGTATCCCGCTGATTCAGCGACAAGAACAACACAGGCCACAACTTCTGCAGGAGGTGCGGGCCATGTTACAGAAAGGGGCAATAGAACCCGTCCCCCAGCTTCTCTGGGGCTCCGGAGTGTGCTCCAGATACTTTCTGGTTCGAAGGAAAACGAGGTTCGAGGCTGATCCTAGATCTTCATCGCCTCAACAAGTACTTGAAATCCCAAAAGTTTTGAATTGTCACATACGTGCTCGGCCAGCTGGAGCAAGGGAATTCTCTGACGTTGTTGGAGCTGGAGGACGTGTACTTCAACATCCCCATTCACAAGAGAAACAGCAAGTTCCTATGGTTTGTAAGTTCAAGGTCAACATTACCAGTACAGGACTCTGCCTTTCAGCCTGCAATTGGCCCAGAGGGTGTTTATATAGTGCCTGGCCCCGGTGGTGGCACATCTGCGTCTACAGGGCATCCACGTATACCCCTATCTGGAAGACTGGCTGGTGCATTCCTGCTCAAGCGCTATGGCTGGAGAACACACATCGAAGACCGCACATCTGCTGACTGAGTTGGAGTTCTCCATAAACTATCCAAAGTTTTGCATGACGCCATCTCAAGACGTGCTGTTTCTAGGTGCCTGACTCAACACAATGGCGTGTTTGGCGGCGCCCTCGGAGGAGAGGGTGAGAGCCGTGCAGGGCAAAGTAAAGACATTTCAGTCCATTAAGTCACTGCTGGGCATGATGTCCTCCTGCATCAGCCTCGTTCGCCTCTGCAGACTTCACATGAGACCTCCATAGGAGTTCCTGGATCCAAGGTGGATGCAGGTGTCGGGGAACATTGCGGGCAAGATCTCGCTGAACGAGCAATCCAGTGGTGGTGCGTATGGCCATATCTGGTCCAGGGAGCTCAGTTTCAGGTTTCTCCTTACCAGGAGACAGTCAACACGGACGCCTCTCTAGAGGGATGCGTAGCCCACACCGGACAGCTGCACGCCAGAGGCCTCTGGAAACCGGAGAAGGACCTCCACATCAATGTCCTGGGCCGTATTCTGTGCCCTCAAGTCTTTTCTCTCATCATTGAACTGCAAGGTGGTGAGGATCTTCACAGACAACGACACCACCATGTTCTATATCCGGGAACAAGGGTGGACCCGCTAATCGGCACTCACCAAGTTCGCCCAGGACCTGTAGCGCTGGGCCGTTAGTCAAGCCATGTTCCCTTCCCATTTAATTTAGCGGGAGTCAAGAACACCATCGCAGGGGTTTTTACTTTCCTGCCGGTGAAGGTGCCGGCCCCGGCTTGCGAGCTCAACTTTGTTCTAACTAAACTCATGGGAGCGCTGTTCGAACCTTTGCATCAGGCTCCGCTGAAGCTTCTATCGTGGAAGACTGCTTTCCTCATGGCTATCACCACGGGCTGGTGGATCGGGCAGATTCAGGCCCTGTCTTGCAAGCAGCCTTACTTGTCTTTCCACTCTTCAAGGGTGGTACTGCATACACACCCCACCTTTATGCCAAAGTTACGGTTGGAATTCCACCTCAACAAACCTTTAGTGTTACATGTCTTCTTTCTGAAATCGACGTCGCCGGCGGAGAGGTTCTTGCATTCGCTGGATGTTGCTTGTGCCTTGAAATTCTATGTGGCATGTACAAAGGATTTTCGGAAGACTTCTCAGTTGTTCGTCAACTTTGGGCCGTTAAATCAAGGAGATGCCTTGTCAAAGGCTTCCATCTCCAGGTGGCTCTCCACTTGCATTATGCACAGTCATGGAATGGCTAGCAGACCGCTGCACCAGAGCCATCACAGCTACAACAGCGTTTCTCTCTGGTGTGTCCTTGCTCGACATCTGCAAGGCTGCTACGTGGAGCCCTGCAGATGTCGAACACTTTCATGATTTTCTACTGGGTCGACAGGGATTCCAGGGAGGAGTCCAGAGTCGGCCAAGCAGTGCTGCACAACCTTTTTGTTTGAGGCAAATCTGTTCCATAGGAGAGTGTTTATTGCTTAGAAGGGATTGTGTCCTCCGATGTATTCCTTATCTATGATGATATTTGTATCTCCAGCTTGCTTGCCTCGGAAAAAAAAAATCCCAGTAGAGGGCGCTGTGCGTCGACGTCCGTCGAGTAGGTTCTCCTCGACGGCCACCGTATCGACGCCGACGTCATCATGCCTATAAATGGCCATGCGCAGCGTCCGTTGTTCAGTTCCGTTTTTCCGTGCTTTGTGTGCCTTGGAATACCGTTGCTCAGTTCATCAGTCGATATATATTCATATTTCCTTGAGAAAACCGACTCGTACTCGATGGCTTCCTCCTCCGACCCGACGACTCCTCGGTCCGGTTTCAAAAAATGCCGAGACTGTGGGAAGAAAATGTTGACGGATCCTCACAAGATCTATTTGTGGTGTCTGGGAATCGAGCACCAGTGTTCGGAGTGTGAGGAATGCCTATCCATGACGGCGAAAGCCTTGAAGGAGCGTAAGGGGAAGCTCGAGAGAGGTAAGTCAATTTTAACTTCCTCGAAAGTTTCCGCGGTAGAGTCGAGACATTCGTCTCCTCACCGTCGAAAGCATTCTCGGTCTAGGTCTCGAAGTGGCTTCCACCACTCCTCGAGGTCTAGACACTCGAAAAAAAGACAACGAAGATCCCCTTTATCATCGTCTTCTAGTTCCCCTGAAAGAGTAAATTGCCCCACAAAACACAGCTCTCAAGCTGAGTGGGAGGAATTCAGAAAAAAGATGCTAAGCGTCTTCGAGAAAGCGGCCTCGTCCCCCTTGAAGTCAGCTGAGGGTGATACCCCGGGTGAAAAGCCCAAAAAATCTAAATGCCGCGAGTCGAAGCACCCGGCGAAAGAGTCGACCCAAAAGCGCCATGAGCCATCGGGAAGTAAAGCATTTTCGACGCCATCGTCTAAAGCCCCTTCGAAACATAGATCGGCGCCATCGACGCCGTTATCGAAGGGTTCTTCGACGCATCCGTCTATCGAGTCGACGCCGACATCGACGCCGATAAAAGAAAGACCCACGGCTACTCCACAGCCAACGGTTACACCGAGAGCCTCCGACACGATGTCGAGAACGTCATTGACATCCTCGAGCAGGATTCCAATCCTCTCGAGTTCTTCGAGGCCTCTTCCAGTTTTCTCGATGCCTTTGTTGGCGCCTTCGAGGATTTTTACATCAGCGTCAACGACATCGACCTTTTCAAGGCCACTGATGATGGATCCCTCTGCCTTAGAGATGGGGTTTATACCATTTCACAGACCAGAGCATCCCCCTCTTAACTTCAATTTTTGAAGAAAGGGAAGATTCTGATCAAGAAAGGCCTTTTGGGCTGCAGAGGACCACATTACCTGAACCAGAGAATTTTGCCTCTGAAGAAAGAAGGTTGAAAGACCTTCAGGATGCATTACAGGAAGCAAGTGGCCTAGACACTTCCCCAGAAGTGGAATTTGTCAAACCAGACCCAGGGGAACATGCTGATACCCCTTATAGAACCCTAATGTCAAGAATTATGGAGTTCATGGGTTGGTCTCCGCCTTCACCTGTTTTTCAACAGGATGACCTCACAGATATTCTGGATAAAGGTCCACAGGAGGATCATGTGGTTCCCTTTAATTCTGCTTTACAAAGAAAGATTGTAACTAACTGGGAAACTCCTGAAGTTGTCCCTGCGGTTAACAAGAAGTTGTCAGCGAAATATAGGGTATCTGCTGCTGACCTAGAATACCTATCTAAGCACCCTACTCCAGAGAGTCTTGTGGTCCAGGCTGCAACTTCATCAGGCAGTACTTCTGGTTACCCCACTGCTCCTCAGGATAGGGATGATAAAAAATATGATGCCATGGCTAAGAAAGTCTTCTCAGCCTGTAGCATGGCTTTAAAATCTATTAATGCAACTTGTACGCTCGCTAGGTTTAGCCACACTCTTTGGGAGTGTGCTTCATCGGCGGCTGACTGCATACCGGAAGGAGAAGAAAGGGACGCATTTTTAAATATCATCAGAGATGGTAAAGATGCAATGTGTGAGTCCCTTCAAACTGGCATTGATTCTGCCGACAGTATCAGCAGGGCCATGGCAGCAAGTACCCCAATCCGCAGGCATGCGTGGTTGAGAAAGTCCGGCTTTGCTTCTGACGTACAGGCCAGACTTTTAAATATGCCCTTTGACGGTTATTCCCTATTTGGTAAAAAGGCGGATGACAGTTTGGAAAAACTACAAACATCTAAAGCAGCAGCTAAGTCACTAGGAGCTGCAATCTGACAAACTAATTTTCGTCCCTCAGGATCCTCTTGGAGAGGAAGGTCCTTTCGCTATTATTCCTCATATGGAAGAGGCAGACGACGGCCGACTCAAAGAGGCCAAGGAAAATGTACCCGTGGTGGACGGGGTAAAGGAAAGAAAGCCGCAGGAGCAGGAGCCCCTTTACCTTCGGCAACTGCATCAACCGCTCCCAAACCACCCTGAGGTCTCCCATCACAAGACACCTGTAGGGGGCGGGTTAACTCGCCATCTGACGGAATGGCAGGCTATTACGTCAGATGCTTGGGCATTGGAGACAGTTGCCCAAGGTTACTGCCTGCCTTTTCTACGCATCCCTCAGAGACATCCACCGGGGAACAGCTCTCTGAAAGTGCCGGATCCGCTCCTCTTGCAGGAAGTTGTAGACCTGCTAGAGAAAGGTGCCATACGACCGGTACCTGTAGCGGACAGGAACAAGGGCTGGTACTCCCACCTACTTTCTCATACCAAAGAAAGACGGAGGACTGAGACCCATCCTGGACTTTTACGAGAATTGAACAAGTTCCTCAGGAAGGACAAGTTCAAGATGGTAAAACTCTCTCAGATCCTTCAGGCCCTCCAGCTTCAGGACTGGTTGGTATCTCTGGACCTTCAGGATGCTTATTTCCATGTGCCTATCCATCCCCAGCACAGGAAGTACCAGAGGTTCGCAATTGGCAACTCTCATTATCAATTTCGAGTTCTGCCATTTGGGCTGACCTCCGCCCCGAGGGTCTTCACCAAGCTAATGTCGGTTGTCGCTGGAAGTCTAAGGAGGGAAGGGATTCACGTCCACCCCTACCTGGACGATTGGTTGATCAGAGCAGTTTCTTCGGAACAAGCTCGGATCCAACTAGATTATGTCTGCCACTCCCTTCACAGGCTGGGCTTCTCCCTCAATTTAAAGAAGTCACAGATGATACCATCACAGAGACTCCAGTTCATTGGAGCAGTCCTGGACACGTCCCTGGGAAAAGCCTCGCCACCAGAGGTGAGGGCTCAAGATATTCTACAGATGGTCACCAGGTTTCAAAATGCCCAACGTCTCCCAGCCTACGACTTTTTGAGGTTGCTAGGCCTCATGGCATCCTGCATATTCCTTGTGCCAGAGGCTCGCCTGAGAATGAGATCCCTTCAGTGGGCACTGAGGACTCAGTGGTCACAATTCTCAGGGAGGATGACAGATCTCCTCCGGATTCCGGACAAGGTAGCCCACGACCTTCAATGGTGGGCCTCTCCAGAGAACATCTTGAAAGGAGAACTGTTTTGGCAACCATGGCCGGAGATAACAGTAGTCACAGACGCCTCACTCACGGGGTGGGGAGCCCATGCCAACGACTTGACCATCAGCGGTCGTTGGTCTCCATCGGAGTCCAGACTACACATCAACCTGTTGGAGCTGAGAGCCATCAGACTGGCACTGAAGGCGTTTCTGCCATCTGTACGGGGGAGAAACGTCCTGATAATGACGGACAATACAGTGGCCATGCACTACCTCAACAAAAGAGGAGGCGTAGGGTCACTGCCACTGTGCAGAGAGGCGATGCAGCTCCGGTTTTGGGCGATTCAGGAAGGAATCTCTCTATCGGCAATTCACCTAGCCGGAGAGAAGAACTTGACAGCGGACGCTCTGAGCAGGCAGAACAGTCTCCCACAAATGGGAGATAGCTCAGGAAGTCCTTCAAGAGATCTTCGCCCTTTGGGGAACCCCTCAAGTGGATCTGTTTGCCACCAGTATCAACAGGAAGTGCGACAGATTTTGCTCAAGGGAATTTCCCCCGAGAGGAGCTCCAGGAGACGCGTTCGTAGTGGACTGGGGGTTCCCACTTTTGTATGTGTTTCCTCCGGTCCCTGTCATTCCTCAAATGATCAGGAGGTTGAGAAGGTTTCGGAAGACCATGATCCTAATTGCCCCGGATTGGGCCAGGAGAACGTGGTACCCGGACCTTCTGGACATGTCCATCTGTCTTCTAATTCGTCTACCGTACAGAGAGGATCTTCTCTCGCAGAAGGGAGGTCAGGTTCTCCATCCAGCCATCAAGACCCTCAACCTTCACGCTTGGTATCTGAAAGGTTGAGGTACAAGGATTGGGACCTTCCAGATGATGTCAGGGAGGTGTTGCTTTCGGCCAGAAGACCAGCAAGTAAGACTCTATACCGCTGCCGTTGTAAGAAATTTTGCAGCTGGTGCCGAGAATAGAATAGCGAACCCTTTTCATGTGGTATACCTGCGGTGTTATCCTTCTTATTTATTTGGCAAATTCGGGCCTTCAAATTGGCACTATTAAGGGCTATCTCGCAGCGCTATCGATCTTTAAGCGCACTGCAGAGGAGCCATCGTATTTCAAAATTCCATTGGTAATACAATACCTGAAAGGTCTAACTAATGTTTACCCTCCAAGACCATTCCAAGTTCCCTTATGGGACTTAAATCTAGTTTTAAACTTCCTAAAGGGTGCTCCTTTTGAACCACGCCACTCTTGTTCATTGAAGTTTCTCACCCTCAAAACTGTTTTATTGGTAGCATTAACATCTGCTAGAAGGGTTAGCGAGATACAAGCCCTGTCTTGTAAACCTCCTCATACAACTTTTCACAAGGACAAAGTAGTGCTACAGGTGAAGCCTAACTTCCTCCCAAAGGTAGTTTCTGAATTTAACATTACTCGGAAGATTATTCTACCTTCATTCTATCCTCCTCCCCATCCGGGGAAAGAGGAAGAGAGACTACACAGGCTGGACCCTAAGCGAGCCTTGAGTTTTTATATCAGTAGACTTGCTAAAATTAGACAAGCAGACCAGCTCTTTGTAGGTTACGCAGGACATAAGTTAGGATTACCAATAACCAAACAAACCATCTCCAGATGGATTATTTTAGCCATTCTGGAATGCTACAAACTGGCAGGGAAAGAGCCCCCTCAAAATCTATGGGCTCATTCGACCAGGGGTATCTCAGCATCCTCAGCTCTTCAAAGAGGGGTACCAATTAGAGACATATGTGCGGCTGCCACATGGTCGTCCGCACATACCTTTACCAAATTGTATAGCCTGGATTCCTCCTCTAGTCAAGAGACTAGATTTGGCAAAGCTGTGTTACACTCTGTTCATTCTTAAAGGGTAATATGGCATCTCTTACTCCCGCCTCCAATCACATACCACTGCTATGGGAGTCTATCATAGATAAGGAATACGTCGGAGGACACAATCCCTTCGAAGAACAAGTTACTTCTTACCTTGTAACGTTCTTTCGATGGGATGTTCCTCCGACGTATTCCTTATCGCCCCTCCCATCCATCCCCGCAGTAACATTTCCCTTGTGGGTTGCAGCTTACGCTCCTTCAAGGGTAGTAACCATTCATACAATAACTACTTTACTCTACAAAACGGAACTGAGCAACGGACGCTGCGCGTGGCCATTTATAGGCATGATGACGTCGGCGTCGATACGGTGGCCGTCGAGGAGCACCTACTCGACGGACGTCGACGCACAGCGCCCTCTACTGGGAAACATTTTTTTCCGAGTCCAGCAAGCTGGAGATACAAATATCATCATAGATAAGTTATACGTCGGAGGAACATCCCATCGAAAGAACGTTACAAGGTAAGTGCTTTGCCACCTCCCGTGGTTGTGCATATGTACTGCTGTTTAATCGTTATTCATGAGCATGTGAATCCATGCCAGACCCCGTGCTGGAGAAGGTTTAAGAAACTTAAGTGTGACTATGGTTCTCCACCATGGATCTGGCATGGTGTCAAGCAGATCAGAGCGCTTGCGCCTACCTGTACGGGAGGTCCGTTGAGCAGAAGTCACCACGTTGTAAACAATAGTTTCCGGGCAGAGCAGGCAATACCTGAAAACCCACCTTACCCCTGCCGACTAGTCAAAAAACATGCAGTGGCAGGAAGCAGGGTAAATCTTCCTGCCTCTGGATAGCGTGATGCAGAAACAGTTTGAGGCACCGGACAGTGGCACCAGATGGTAGGAGATGAAATCAACAGGCGAGATCAAGCAAAGACTGGTAGTGACCAGAGGCTAGGAATAGACAGAGTAAAGGAGAGCAGGGCCGCGAGCAAGACTAGGGAAACACCAGGGAGTGGTGCACAGAGAATAGGGCCAGAGCAGAGAGGAGCGTAGACAACAAGAAAGTTGAGACACACATAGGCATTGCTTCACTCCCCTTTTATGCCTCAGTGCAAAAACGAGACTGTTTAAATCTGGTTGCTTAGCAACCCAGCTCCAGTGTACCAGCGTGACCGCCGGAACGTAGTGACATACCCAGCGCTGCGTGAGGAAGATGGCTGCCCCCCTTCGCCATGAGAAACCAGAGACCGGCTGCCCAACGTCACTGCTGCAGGACCGGGAGACAGCAGCTGTTAGGCAGAATCCTGGGCAGTGCCCTTAGGGACCACTACACAAGATTAAGACTACAGGTGGTAGTACAATTTCACCTTTGGTACAAGCCTGTACTACACAGTTAGTGGTAGCAGTAGTGAAGCAGCCAGACTTATCTCAAGAGCAAATGAGCAGTAGTAGAGATTACACAAAGGACTACAATTACTGTGACTCAAGCAAACACTGGCTCAAGGTTTCTGGTTAAAAAATATAAGTACATTTATTTTTAAACCATCTGTTTATAAAACACTTCACTTCTATTAAATTAAAACCACATTTCAAATATACTACACACAACCAATTCCCCTTGTGCAGTTCAATTCAAATTAAGTACATTGGATTTGACGGACCGGTATTGTGAAACAAAGACGTTACCGTGGGTTAATACGCAATCACTTTTTGACAGTAATGACAGTTCGGTCTTACTAAAGAAAGTCGTACCCGCGAGAAGAAATGTTACCAAGGTCAAACACACTTAGCACAGGAATTAAAACAAAAAAATAGGGGAAACAAATCCGAGGCAATACTTTTGTCAAGGCAGAGAGCATCAGAGGATAATTTCTAAAACGTAGATAAAAGTCAATAGGCCAGCGCCAGTGTCAATGGGACAGGGGTCCTGTTGTCGAGGATCACAAGGTTAGAACAGTTCACGATTCGAGACTGCAAGGAATACTTGGATATTGTCAAAAGGGAGGCAAAAGTTATAAGAGGGAAGGAAGATGAGGACAAGCCTTTGGTTAGGAGAAAAGGGTTCACTCTAGTTCCTCGAAGTCGGACACAGTACCTTATTTGTTTGAAAAAAAGCTGGTGCCACGGCAGTGGTTCCTGGTAGTTCCTGCAGACTCATGGCTCCTGGAACTTCAGTCTTGGGGACAAGAAGGACGACATCTGGAGCGATCTGCACTACCCAGGGGTGAGGTCAGCAGCAGCAAAGCAACAGTGAATAAAAGGTGCACTCCTTTAAAACAGGAGAGGCTCTTCAGATGGCTATCGGGACCACTGCAGCTTTGTGCAGTGATTTCGACCAAGAAGAGGATCCTCTGGCTGAATAAGGTGAGCTGGTTGATCCCACCAGGCTCAAGGGAAGAAGACTCCTGACTGCATCTTCTTTTTTTTAATTTTATTTTTTTATTTTGCATTTTTAAAGCGCTCACACAGCCCGTGAGCATCGAGTCGCTGTTACAGGAATTGTTCTTTTTTTTTTTCTTAGTTGCTTAATTATAACGCGCTTAAACACCCAGAGTTCTAAGCGCGGACCCGGGGATCGCACCTGTGTTGCTTCGTGTCGTCTTGCTTCCAAGGCCCGCACGTTGCCGCTGAGCTATCCTCTTGTCGTTGAAGGGTAGATAGCTCAGGACTGCAGCAGGGCTTCACCAGGACTCGGGAGTTGCAGCAGCCGTCTTCTTCTCCGCTTCTCTTCGGTTCCTTGCAGTTCCAGTGGCGACTCTGACTTCCAGCCCAAGGGTCCTGCCTTTTATGCCAAAAATCCCCCATTCACACAGCCTGGCTGTCAATCACTCATCAGGGGGGTTGTCTGGCCCGGACAACTACCTCAGCCAATCAAGACAAAGTGCGACTTGGGTCTCCAAGGGGACCCTGTGCAGGCGGTGACTACACCCCTCCCTCACATTCAGGCCACCTAGAGACCCAGACGCCAAAGTACGACCGAAGGCTGCCAAAGGTTGGCGAACAAAGAAGGCAAACCTGGTTTGCCGCGCAAAGTAAAGCACATGGGAAGGATTTTAACAAAAAGAAATGGTGATAAAACCCGTCCTGAGCCAAATTAAAAAGTGTTTGGTCAAGCTGGTTTAAGTTCAAGGCTAATACAATAGCCTAAAACAGTACCACGTTTATATAATATAATCGCGGTAGAAAAGATAGGGTAGGTACCACTGCCACCAGCCAAGTCTTAGTGTTAAGGAAGCAAAACAAAGCTCCAAGAGGTTCAGGCAAAAAGGAGTAGGGATTAACCCTTTTCAGTACTCCATGTAAGATGGGGTGTACTGAGTCTGCTGTTTAAATTACTTCATAATGTAAATGGCACCTTTACCTGTTTCTGCGGGACAGTAGTCAGCCCCAGAAAAATGGAGTCAGTGGGAAGTCTTGGAGACAACCCTGTGTCATTGCACCGAAGGTGCTGTGTAACACACACAAAAAGTTGGGCTCATGGAGTGGTGTGGCTCCAAGATCACACAAACAGTTGATATACACATGGCAAAACACATGTAAGAGTGGGAAAAAGGTTCACACTCTTACTAGGTGGAAAAAAATAAACCCCAGAAATCCAGCAAAGCTGCTGAGGGACTCACTAGGTAAGGGAAATTAGCCATAAATGAGAATTCTCCCTAACAGGAGCCTAGTGCGAGACAGGTAAGCGCCCCGCGTGCATGGGAGGCGCCAGCGCGCATTCACCCATCAGCCACCAAGTCTGTGACTGCGGGACCGAGAGGCACGCGGACGCGTGACACTCTATCCATCTCCCGGGCTATCCGGAGCACCCAATTGCCAAGGATTGTGCAAGTAGAACAGACAAACCTCCCTGTTTGGCAGGTTCCCAAGAGCTATCTCAAGGTGCATAGCCCTTCCAATGTTCCAAGTACTACAGACAGCCTCTGGACCAGCGGGAATCACAAATAGCCGCAACCTCATCCTCAAGGTCCCCATCAACCAAGAGAGGAGCAGGATGTGGACATGGGCGAAGAAAGTTGTCGGGCGATGATCCTTGAGGAGGCACACATGGAATACCGGATGAATGCGCCAAGCGGAAGGGAGATTAAGACCAAATGCCACAGGAGAGATCTTCTGGACAATCATGAAAGGTCCCATGAAACGTGGAGTGGATTTCCAGGGGCAGTTTCGTAGGGGTAAATCACGAGTGCTCAGGGGCAGACACTATCCCCCACGGAGTAAGGGGTTGCTGGTGTCCTGCGTCGATTAGCAAAACTTTCCTGGCGGGTGTTGGTTAGTTCCAAAGTATCGGAGAAGGTCTTATGTACCTCTTGCAGCTTCTCGAGCAGGGCATCTACTGTCGGCATGGTCGATGTAGGGATGGTAGCCATAGATAACAGTTTAGGGTGCAAACCTGAAGAACAGAACAAAGGGCTGCAGCAAATGGCAGTGTGATGGGCGTTGTTGTAAGCCACCTCCGCCGTGTCCAAAACTGTTTGTACAGTGTTGGTGTAACAGCGCAAATAACCTTCCAGTGTTTGGTCCGTTCTGTCTGTCCGTTGGATTGTGGATGATATCCAGAGCTCAAGGCCTTTTGTATTCCCAGGGCACGACAGAACGAGTACCACAGACGTGATATAAATTGTTGTCCACGATCAGACATTATTTTTTCAGGTAGGCCATGCAAACGGTAGACATCGTGGAGGAATGCTTTTGCAGTCTGATACGCAGTAAGTAGAGCAGTGAATGGAATGAAATGTGCCATCTTGCTGAAGAGGTCCACTACCATTAGGATGCTAGGATGTATGTGTAACCCTGAGACGAGGGAAGGTCCACGATGAAGTCCAATCCCACGGTATGCCAGGGAAATGTGGTATCTCTGTGGATTGCAGAAGACAACTGGTTTGCAGCGGGGTGTTTTCTACATCGCACACGTAGGACAAGCTGACACATAAGAAACAATTTGTTTTCTCATATTAGACCACCAGAACTGACAAGACATGAGTTCTGTATTTGCCGTTTGTCAATGGTGTCCAGCGCTTTTACCATCATGATAGCTGTGCAAGAGCATCCGTTGCAGATCAGAGATGGGAACTTACGGTTTGTTATGAAAAATAAAAAACAGTCTTCAATGCAGAAATGCGGGGACATCCGTAGCATAGACATGTGGTGGATTAGAGCTTGTGCTGTCTTTACATTTTCCAAAAAAGACTGAACTGCGAACTGAAAATGCTGAGCAGGTGATAGACTGGTTTGTGGCCTTGTACTATCCTCGAAGGTACGGATTAAGGCGTCCGCCTTTATATTCTGAGTCCCGGGGATATGAGAAATCGTGAAGGTGAATTGCGAGAAGAATAATGCCCATCGGGCCTGGCGACGGTTGTTGCAAGACCTGGAACGTAGGTTTTGCAGGTTTTTATGGTCAGTGCGTACCTCCACTGGGTACCTGCCTCAGTGAAGATGTCTCCATCCCGTGAAGCTGTCTTTTATAGCCAACAGTTCCTTTTCAGTAATCGCATAGTTAGGCTCACTTGGGATCAATTGCCTAGAGTAGTATGCAATTGGATGGTCAAGCGCAGTTTCAGGATTCCATTGCAATAAAACGGAGCCAGCAGTGTTATCAGATGCCTCAGTCTCGCCGATGAAGGATGGGGGCCCTCATGAACTCTGCTTTGATGTCTCAGAACCCTTGTTCAGCTTGTTCATCCAAGCAGAATGTTACCCTTTCCGCAATAGGTGTCATTTGTGTGGTCTTCTTGGCGAAATTGGGTTTAAAGCACCTGTAAAAATGGTCAAACCCTAGAAAATCTTGAACTGCTTTCACGTCCTGTGGACTAG
Source organism: Ambystoma mexicanum (assembly GCF_040938575.1). NCBI lineage: Eukaryota > Metazoa > Chordata > Amphibia > Caudata > Ambystomatidae > Ambystoma > Ambystoma mexicanum. The sequence goes on along the minus strand of NC_090931.1, from coordinate 183,691,178 downwards.
ACCACTCCATAATGGATTTAATCTTCCTTGGGTCCATCTGGATGCCATTAGGATCAATTGCGTAACCCAGGAATTCGATTAGTTTTTGATGGAATTCACATTTCTCTTCCTTGGCATACAGGTGGTTATCCAGTAGCCACTGTAGGACCTCAGAGACATGAGTTGCGTGTTCCTCCAATGTTTTAGAAAAGACGAGGATGTCATCCGAATAAACCCAGGTGGTAATACCAAGGATGTCAGAAATGCTGGAAAGCTGCTGGGGCATTATACAAACCGAAAGGCATTACGCGGTATTCGTAATGCCCCAGAGGAGACTTGAAGGCGGTCTTCCATTCATCTCCTGGTTTGATTCTTACTAGGTGTTACGCACCCCCAGAGGTCAATCTTGGTGAATACGCGAGCGTCATGTAGGGATTCCAGTACGTCTTGGATATGAGGTAATGGATACCTGGCCTTGATTGTTATGTCTTTTAACAGACGATAGTCCAACATAGGCGAAGGGTACCCTCCATCTTGGGTACAAAAAACAATGGGGCCCATGCTGGGGACCGAGAAGGCTGGATGTAGCCTTTTTCGAGACATTCAGCGATGTATCGTCTTAGTTCTTATCGCTCCTGTGTTGTGAGCGAATACACTCGCCCATGGGGAATGGGTTGATCCGGGCATAGCCTTATCTCACAATAAAAGGGATGCAAAGGTGGTAGAGGTATATCTTCAGACGAGGAAAACACCTTGTCAAAGAAGGTATATTCCACTGGTCTCTCGTAACAGCAGACGATTGCTCAAACAGATGCTAGAGGATTCCCATCTATCACGTCCACAACGGGTGCATGAGTTTTAGGCAAAGCAGTCACTTTGAGATGGACACAGACTCTTGCATCCATGTAATTGCTGGATGCCCCTGAGTCTATCAGTGCCGTTGTTTTCATTGGTTGTTTCTTCTCGCCCCATGATATGGTTACCTGCAGGATGAATAGTACGTGGTGCGGCATGGCATGCACAGTGGCAGGAGGAAGGTTGATGGGAGTAGCTGGGCTCGTTTTTTCCTTCCCGACTGACAACAAGCCGCTAGTCCCCCCTGCCCCCCTACCTCCCCCCTGTTTAGCAGTCCGAACAGGACAGGAACTCAAAGAAGTTATTTCCATCACTGCAATACATACACAAGTTGTTTAGTCAGCGTCGTCTTCTTTCGGCTTCAGTAAGGGGACCCGTACTGCTCCCAAATGCATAGGCTCAGGCTCAAACTCCCCTGCTGAGGGGAAGCCTCTGGTAGCTGAGGGCCCAGGCAGTACCGATTTGTTGTAGTCACTTTGTCGACATTCGATATGTCGGTCGGTCAGTCGGTGGTCAATCTTAATCACTAGATCAATCAAAGTCTGAGTTGTGGCAGGTTCCGGGGCATGGAGCAATTTAACCTTGTATTCCTCGCGTAACCCACAACGGGACAATGACTTTTGAGTTTCTTCTGGCCATTGAGATTCATTAGCCAGCTGACGAAACTGACTAACATAGAGGATGATGTTTTGTGTCCCTTGTCTAATACCACAGCTATTGCTCAGAACCTTAACCGGTTCTGAGCAATAGCTGTGGTATTAGGTCACTGGAAAGCCTCAAGGAACGCTTTTCGAAGTCGGAGAAGCAATCTAGGATGGGGCTCCTGGCAGACACGTAGTGTGGCCGAGGCCAGAGCATGTCCTGTGAGGTTGTTGAGGATAAATCCAAGCTGGACTCAGCAATGATTACAAAACTCAGTGAGGGTACGAGGATCCCCATCATATTTAACAGACACAGTCATGGCTAACGTGCTCTCAGCAAGCAGAGCCATGGTATGTTGCGCCACAGCATCCTTGAATATTTGATTTTCCTGTTTGAGGGCTGTTACTTCTTGATGTAGTGCTACTCCTTCATCCCTCAATTCCTGCAGAGCCTCCATGTCCAAAGCATGGGAAGGTAGGCTTCTCAATCTGTCAAGCAGATCAGAGAGCTTGCGCGTATCTTTACAGGAGTTCCGTTGAGCAGAAGTCGCCATGTTGTAAACAATAGTTTCCGGCAGACAAGGCAATAGCTGATCAAAAACATGCAGTGGCAGAAAGCAGGGTAAATCTTCCTGCACCACGAAGTAAGTGCACCGGATAGCGTGATGCAGAAACAGATGGTAGGAGATAAAATTAACAGTGGAGATGAGGCAAAGGCTGTTAATGACCAGAGGCTTGGAATAGACAGAGTAAAGGAAAGCAGGGCAGCGAGCAAGACTAGGGAAACACCTAGGAAGTAGTGCACAGAGAACAGGGCCAGAGCAGAGACAACAAGAAAGTTGAGACGCACAGCATTGTTTCACTTCCCTTCTATGCCTTGCTGCGAAAACAAGGCTGTTTAAGTCTGGTTTCTTATCCAGCTCCATTGTACCAGCATGACCGCCGGAATGTAGCAACATACTCTCTGCGCTGCGTGAGGAAGACAGCGGTCTCCCTTCGCCATGAGAAACTAGAAACCAGCTGCCCAACGTCACCGCCGCGGGCCCAGGAGGCAGGAGCCCAGTGCGAGAAAGGTAAGCGCCCCCGACTGCGTGGGAGGCGCCAGCACGCATACACCCACCAGCCACCTGGTCCGTGACTGCGGGACCCGGAGGCACGCTGACGCGTGACACATGGATTCACATGCAAACCCTCCCTCCTTCCCCTCTGTGACTCTTCTTTGTTCATACTGCCACTGTACGTGCTTACCAAATCTGAAGATGGCCAATAGGGGTGGAGCTTTGGAGAAGGTTGTCATTAGATGGGGGCAGTATGACCCTGAGGAGAGTGATTGGTTTAGAGGAGAAATACAGTTTTAAAGGGAAAGTGTAACTGATTTTTATTTTACGGATGATACCCAGCCTGACGACAGGGAATGAGCATGTGAATCCATGCCAGACCCATGCTGGAGAATAATAGTTACAGGTAAGTAACTTAAACCGTATCAAAAGAGGAGAAAATGTGTGAGGAACATCCAGTGGAAAGAAAGTTACCAGAGGTAAGTAACTTGTTCTTCTTGGAAGACTGCTTTCCTGGTAGCCATAACATTGTCCAGAAGGGTTGGAGAAATCCAGGCTTTTTCTTGCAGTGCGACTTTCCACAAGACAAAAGTCATCCTATGTACTAACACAACATTTATGCCTAAAGTACAATCTGCTTTTCACCTTAATGAACCAGTTGTTTTGCCAGTGTTCTTGGCACTCCAGCAACACTGGCCAAACGGGCAGTACATTCGCGCTTGAAACACTTGTGTAGAGGCGCGTTATAAATGCCATATATCGTATCATATAAACATTCCTTAGATGTGGTGCACACTCTTAAGTACTATGTGGCACGTACTAAGCCATTCCGTCTCACGGACCAATTGTAGCATTTTTGCCATACCGGACCGTTGAAGGTGTTGTCTAAACCTTCTGTGTCGAGATGGATTGCAGCATGCATCTCTTTCAGCCATCAACAAGCTGGCAGGCCACATCTGGGCAGACCCCGGGCCCTGCTCCAACAGAACGGTGGCAGCAACTACTGCTTTGCTCTCCGTGATCACTCTGCCAGACAATTGCCATGTTGCTACCTGGTGATCGGTGCACACATTCACCAGATTCTATTGTGTCGACAGAGATTCAACGGCAGAATCCAAGGCTGGCCAGTTCGTTCTCAGGAACTTGTTTGTGTGAGGTTAGTCGTTTTCAGTAATAGATTTTCTGCTAGGAGCTTGCCTCCGCCCATACTTATTGCATTGTTTAATGCTGCTTTGAAATCCATTCACAGCATGTGAATCTATGAACGATCCAATACTGGAATAAGTTACTTAACAGTAACTCCTGTTCTCCAGCATTGGTATCTTTCATAGATTCACATTCGACCCTCCCACCTACCCTTCTGGCTCTTCTTTGGCTCCTACTGCCACTCAGGTGCGCTTGCCAAAATCTGAAGATGGCAGACAGGGAAGGACCTAAGAGTGATGTTCCTGTTGGCTGTGGTCAGTGTGACCCAAAGTGACTATACTAGAGCACAAAATTGACTGAAAGTTTAGGTTCAAGCTGCTCTATGTTGCTGAGGATTCCCAGCCTGAAGACAGGGTATATTCACAGCATGTGAATCTATGAAAGATACCAATGCTGGAGAACACGAGTTATAGGTAAATAACGTATACCATTCTGTGTAGACGAGCAGGCTGCTGAATATCTGTGGACGACTCCCGAAGAGACCCTGCATCTTTTCCTATGATTGGCCCAGTGAAGCCCTGCTGGACTACCTGATCTGCAAAGGCCCTGAGCGGTGCTTCCGCATTTGTCGCCGGAATTTCAGTGGTTTCCAGCTTGTGGTGCAAGTCGTTTTCCTGCTGAATTTCAGCCTCCCATCTTCGAGGTATCCGGCTCGTGAAGGCCTTCATCAGTGACTGGAAGGACGCCTTCTGTCGCCTGTGTGCGTTAGCTGTCGCTGGAACTCGACTTGCTGCGTCTAGTGAAGTGTCCAGAAGAGGTCTGCATCGGTGCCTTCCTCATTTCTTCTTTGCAGAGGGTTTCACTCTGCTCCTGGAACCGACCAGAAGAATCCTTGCATCCGCAGCTCCTGGGCACCTCTCACTGGAACCAACGGCGGGAAAACTGAACTCCAGAGACCCCTCCATTCCCCCTCAGTCGACTCACCTAGTCAGCTGGGAAAATCGGAATCTGAGGGTTAGGGGGGGAATGTAATTGCATCATATTCACCACTCTCTGTTCCCCTTACAATAAATCTCAGAATAAACTTTGGTTATTCCATTAATCACTTTTTGATCGTCAGATCTAAAAGCCTGTATCAGAAGGTTATGAATATAATTGTACCTACCTCTAACTTTGTTGAATATTTTTTCGAACGTGTTACCACCACAAGAAGTCTTCCTACATCATCCCCTTTTCCTAAGAAGAAGCTTTGTGACATTTGGGCACAGGGACCCAAACATCATAGGGATTTAGGGTATAAATCTCGTGAATAGGTTTCATTCTACTGCATCACTACTTACCTCTTTTTTGTTGTCTACATTTTTGAATGCATTTCTAAGAACCAAAAGGTGACTGTATATATGTTTGAACTCATGACCCCACTTACACTCTCCTGTGAATAGCCTTGACCACTCTCCACGCTTATCTATATCACCCCTTTCCTGGGCAAACTCTTAGAGAAGCTGTCTATCTCTCAGCTCACCCTCCACACTGAAATTCCTGGTTGCTTCCACGGCCATCAGTCTCGCATTAGAGCATCCAGAGGCACGGAAACTGCTCTTCTGAACACACGTGAAGACCTGCTCTCAGATCTCGACAATAACACTCCCTCTGTCCTCATTCTTGTCGACCTCTCCTCTACCTTTGACACGGTAAACCACAACATCCTGATCACACGTCTGCATGACACCCTGGCAATCACAGGTCAGGCTGCGGTGTGATTAACCTCCTTCCTTTCCGACTGCCCATCCCAGGTGGAACTTGGGTCCTTTCTCTCTGCTATCACTCTTTCAACCTGTGGCATTCCCCAGGGTTCTAACCTTTCCCCCTGGTTCTTCAATGCCTACATGGCTGCCCTTGCACATGTGATTGCCACTTTCATCTCTAACTTCCAGTGTTATGTGGATGACACGCAACTCTCCTTCAGGCTACCCTCAGCCACCTCCTCTACCTTGCTCATATCTGACTGTCTGTCTGCAATTCAGTCATGGTGTGCTGCAAACGTCCTCTGCCTCAACGCCAGTAAGACTGAGATTGTTCGCTTTGGGACCCCTGCTCCTGCTTTCCCACTCTCACTCAGGCCGGCCTCCCTTGCCCCTGCGCCCGCACCCACCTGTGAGGCAAAACACATTGGGGTCATCTTCAACTCCACTCTCTCCTTCTCCACTCACATTTTGGACATCTCTAAAAAGTCCAGACTACCAGCTAGACCTCCTCAGAGGTACTTTTCCTTTTCTCACCTTCCCCCAGCGGCTCACTGTCTCCAGAGCCCTGGTTCTCTCAATGCTGGAGTACTGCAACAGCCTCTTTCTCAACTTCCCTGCCTCTGCTCTGCGCCCTATGCAACTCATCCAGAACAGAACAGCAAGACTTATTATTGGCCTCAAGCCCGGGGACTGCATCTCTCTGGCACTGAATTCCCTCCACTGGCTCCCTGTGGCTGAAAGGATCCAGTTCAAGGCCCTCTGCATTGTACACAAGGTTTTCTAGGGCCTGTGTCCTACCTATCTGCAACGTTGCCTACCTAAATACTGTCCTTCCCGAGCCCTCCGCTCATCTACCTCCAACCTTCTGCAAGTGAGCCGGTTCTCTAAGCAGAGATTTGGATGGAGATCTTCATCCTCTGCTGGGGCCTCCCTCTGGAATAGCCGCCTCGCTGCACTCCCTCTTGAGCCTGATCACCTTAAGTTCCGGAAACTCCTTAAGACATTCCTTGTCGCCTCTTCCTTCTCTCTGCCTCTACCCAGCTAGCCTTTCTCTCTGCTCTATCCCTCTCTTCCTCCTTTTCCACGCAGCCTGCTGACTGGCCGCCTGGTAGAGTCTCACAGGTCCCTGGCACCCTAGCTTGTCCTCTAGCACTTGCCTTCGGCCTTGCACTTGCATCATCGTTACTGCACTTGGTCAATGACCCATGAGATTGGCATCTCTCAGCACTTACTCCAGCTTCTGACTGACTGGGCGCACTTGGTCCCCTCCCCCCACCCCCTGCACTTGTCCCCCATCCACTTTCTTGCACCTGCCTGCGCACTTGCACGATCTAAATGCACCATGCCTTGAAGATCATCGATCTGTTTTTCCCTTGTCTCCATTCCTTGCATGGTGGCACCTCAATGCACTTTAAAAAAACTGCAGAATCGTCGGCAGACCTATTTGCTGTTATCTACACCGTTTTTGTATTATATGCACTTGTTCTATGCACCCACTCTGCCCGTGTAGACTTGTATCGTTCAGAAATTCAAGGGCTCTGAATGACTGTTGTTTTTCTCCCTTGTTCCCTCCCTCCTGGAGCTCTTTGAAACGCTTTTTGTATAGGCGCTTTACAAATAAACAATGTATACCATACCATTACCATGATTGGGTTTGGCTAACCTCTCAAAGTTACTCTGTTCACTATAACTAGGATGGCCTCCTAAAATCTGTCCACCAGGCCAGATTCTAGAAATCCATCTAAACAGTAGATCAGAAGCTGGTTCATCGCTCACATGAATTCCTGGAATTGACTATCTCCTGGTTGTGTGGATAGAAATTCTAATATGTCCACGGGATGACTGAACTTGGTACCTGAAGTATCCGTTTGATATTGAACATTGTCAGTGAAAATAAACTGATAGGCTCCTGACATTTGAACTTTAAAAAGACTATTTGTCAAGCAATTTACTTACCCATATACTCAACTGCACAATGCTCTATCTTATCTGGATAAGAAAGTATCATTCTTCACAACATTCTTGTTTGGAAATTCCATTCTTTTATTATTATATTTGTTATACTGATTCTTGCACCATTTGCTCCCCTCTTAAAAGTTTCCCATCACTAATCAGCCATCATTTTTTATTTTAGCCTATGCCCAGGGGGAAGATACCCTAGTACTATTTGTTTCCTTGCGGGTGATTGCTTGCAAAGGATCAGACAATAGTAGGGGACCTTACCCCTGGTCCCAGGCTTCAAAGTGATTAATTAACTACTGTCTGCAACAGTGGCGTACTGTCATGTTCCAAATATAGGAAGGAACCCTATAAACCAGACACAATCTATTTTATTCACATTACCGGTGGTTCCCACTTTCTATTGGTAACTAATCAGCGATCACTACCTCCGAGTAAGTCAGGTAAAGCTTGCGGGAAACCCAGTTAATGATCTGTGCGTCATTGTCCCTCACACTCTGAAAACAGGTCGTAGAGGATCAGTCCTAATATGGCCATAATATAGATTGCACTCTCTGGGGGAGATGAAGGGGCTTATTTATATCACTGACCTTGCCGAAGACTAAGATCACATGGATTCATGCAGTAAGTAATTTTTTTTCCAACTTGTTTTTATTAACATTTTACTATAAACAATGATCAGAAAAAATTCAAACAAATACCAACAGTAACCAAAGAAAGAGTGTAAATCAAAGTTCGGTGTGAAGGAGATCCGTAGATATGGGTATATACAATTGAGACACTGGTTATCCCACCCAGCCCAGAGACAGGCAGGCACGCGTCCTTTAACCTTGTTTGAAAAGTACCTAGACACACACGAGGGGGACAGGGGCCTCATAGCCTCCATTTATAAGCTTACTAAGTTGGGGGAAGGCCCTCCGCATAGAGCTTACATGAGGTAAGTAATTTTTACTAATGTGCTGCTTTTCATAGCTCTTGTCCAGTTGTGCTAAATGTTCTAAATGGCGAGAGATTTCTGTGCAGTGTTCACTTATTTTTCATTCATCTATCCAAACAGCAGCTGCTGGAGTGTAACAAGTGTCGGAACAGCTACCACCCTGAGTGCCTAGGACCCAACTACCCAACCAAACCCACCAAGAAGAAGAAAGTTTGGGTGAGTGGAGTGCTTCCTGATATTATGTTGAAAGAACCAATAATTGTTCAAATTAGGAGAACATTAGGCAAGACATCCCTCCCGGGTTTGAGCTCCATGTCCTTAGTAATGCATGATGTTGCTGGGATCACATAGTGTGCAGTAAGGCTCTGCTAGGATAGGACGAGGGAACCTCTAATATTATGCAGCTTGTGAGCCTTTTTTTAAATCAAGTGCTTGGCTTAGTCTGCCGTCTAAGGGTCGGTTCAGAGTACTTAGCTATGACAGGGGTGAATTGCTAATAGGATGCATGTATGATGAGTATGTGACATGCACAATGCTTCTGTTAGTCGATATACTCTTTAGATTGTTTATTTTTTCCTGCTATCATTTCGGTTACAGAAAATAAAAACAAGAGAACAATGCTTTGAAAATACAGCCTCTGAACTCGACTTCAGTCTCCTTGCTTGTAGTGCTAGGTATCTTGATGGTATTTTCGACAATGGCATTGATCTCATGCGTCTTCCATAACTTTGGTTGGTGGAAATAAATCTGTTTAGGTTTTTCCTGCTCATAATTACATCTTCCTATAGACAAACAAAGTTGTGTAACCCTTGCCTTTCTCTGGACAACCATTAAAAAAAAACATTAAAGAAAATCTTTTTATTGAGTTTTGCAATAACATAATAACTAGACAAGCTTTGATCAACTTTACATTCATTCAAGGGATAAAGAGGCGGGCACTTCTTCCACAATGTCCATACTCCCCTTGCCTCCCCGCCTCCCCGCCTCCCCTTAATTTCTTCTATGCACTTACTCTATCAGAATTGTCCCTGGACCTAGTATGATAGCAACCTCATCTGTCTCCTTCCTCCTCCTCCCCTTACTGTCCCCTCCCCCCAGCACTATCTGAAATGTCGTCAGGCCTAGTACGATAGTCACTTGTTTTGTTCCTCCCCTCCCTTTATGCACCACTCTCCCTCACCTTTTGTTTTTCTCCGGCTCTACCCGAAATGTTGTCAGGCCTAGTATGGTAGTCGCCTGTCTGTTTCCATTTCCTTCCCACTCTCCCCATCCCTTCCTTATCTATGTCTTAGCTCTTGCACTATCTGAAATGTTGTCAGGCTGAGTACGATAGTTAATTTTACATCCTTACTGTTCATGGCCTGTAAGAATGTCATTGTATTTTCCCATGTTCCCTCCCTTGCCTTGAAGCGCTTTGAAACACATTGTGTATAGGCTCTATATAAATAAACTATCATATATCATATCCACATTTCACGAATAATCACATTATCCAGAAATGTGCCTATTGTTCCCATAATAAAACCCCTGATTGATGTGTTCACCCCCTCATATTCCATGACCTGCCCCATTCCCACGTGTTAACCCCATCACATACTAGACCCTACCCCCGGACCCAATTGATGAGACTACAAGAATCGATGTTGAGGGCAAGAGCCCTAGTAGGCCCGAAACCGTGTAACTATCTATTGGCCTCAGTCCCTGAGAGTCTGGCTGGCCCGTTCAGTCAGTCCTCTCCAATTTATGCCAAATCTTGTTGCACTTCAAAGGACAACCCCATGTTCGATATACTCTGTGCTCCAGTGCCATACAGGTGTCCACTGCCATTTTCCACTTAGCGATGCACGGTTTAGCTTGTTTCTCCAGCATGGGGTCTGGCATGGATTCACATGCTCATGAATATTCCCCGTCGTCAAGCTGGGAATCCTCGGTAAAGAAACAATCAGTTTCACCTCTGAACTGTCTTCCTCCTAACAACCAATCACTGGTCTCTAGGTCATAATGCCCCCAGCCAATGACTGCCCTCTACCTAAGCCCCTCCTCTGGCCGCCATCTTCAGATTTTTACTGCACGTTCAAGAGTTTGGAGTCCTCGTGCTATAGGTCTCGAGCTTTTACTGCGTTTTGCGCTTTTTTCTAAGATTTTTACTTGGTTTTTCTCGGTTAATCAAGCCTCAAGCTCCACCGATCTAGCTTCCGATTAACGGGGAACCGATTTCGGATTCTTCAGCGCCCCTCAAAGTCAAATTTCTTCGAGTTTACTTCTTGGAGGATTCCAGAGGCTTCTTTAAGGCCTACGCCGCGTAGACATGGTGGATGAGAAGGACTCAGCGCCCCTGTTCAAGATGGGAACGTCTTTTCGGATGACGGACATTCCCAGTGCCTCTACTGCCTGCACTTGGACCCGACGCACGTGGAGGATGACCGTGCGTCTTGTCAGGACATGGTTCCCCGCAGGCTGAGCGACCGGCGCAAACGTATCAACGAGTGGCTGCAGGTCAAGGCCCCTGCTCTGGGTGAGTCCCAGCAGCATGCCTCCCCTGCCCAGAAGAAAGCTCTACGGGGGCCCAACATAAGGCTAAGCACCGCAAGTCCACGGTCACTGGTAGTACCGTTGCGACCGGCTCCTCCGCGATCAGGGCGAGTACTGTGTCTCCAGCAGCTTCGACCACAAGCCAAAGCTCAGAATCTTCAAAGAAGTGGAAGTCGGACCATCCAGGCAAGCTCTTGCAGAAGACCCAGACAGGCCCTCTGGAGAAGGACAAGGGGGAGAGGGGCTCAGACCCTCGCCCTAAGGTGAAGGGCGCGGGTTCGACCACGGCCGTGAAGGCCCAGGTACATCTGACGAAGGCCCAACCTTCCATCGAAGGAGTGGTGGCGTCCTTCGCGCAGACTGCCGTGGCGATCCGCACGGCACGGTCCAGAAGGCAAGAGTATCCCTGCCTGCCAGGATAGAGTCCTCTTTTCAGCCCATCAAAAGGACTCCGGAGAAGATGATGCCCATCATTTCACCAAAACCGTCCCTCTTGGTGGCAGAGAAGGGGGGAGGGCACGGTAGTCCTCCAGGGCACAGACATTTCCTCAGAGGAAGAGCTCACCAGCCTCCCGGTCCTCCAGGAGGGGAGATGCGTCGAAAGTAGGCCCTATGTGTGGGATCCCGATGAGGGCGACGATGAAGGTGATGACGAGGAGCAACAGGGCGGTGATGAAAAAACAGACCAGCCTAAGCCGCAAATGCCCCGGTCCCCTTCGCCTCCACCCCAGCAACCTCCTGGGGATTTCTCGAAGTGGACATTCTGACGGCTCTGCATACCCTGTGCTCGGAGATCTGGACAAGGATGCCGCTTGGAGGAAATGCCATCCAAGAGGAGGAGAGATCATCCCCCTCCGCCTTTACACCCTCCCACTCCCCCCAATGCCCCCACCCATCCCCCCGCACCTCCGACGACAGGCACGGATGACAACGGCAGCCTGGGGGATCTCCTGTCTCCGCCGGCCAGATCGTCACCGTCTGACGAGATTGGCTCGTTCAACGCCATGATCTCCAGGGCCTCTGAGCTCTTCCAGCTCGTCCTGGAGGAGAAGACGACAGAGGGTTTCCTTTACCAACGCCGGGAGGTGAAGAGGAAGACTGTGCAGTCGATCTGGGACGAGGGGTTGTCCCTCATGAAGAGCCCTTCGTCGGCTCTTGCGAAGAGGGATTGCTACGAGAAGAAATACAGAGTGCCGGACTCTGCGCCCAAGTGCTTACGAACCCAGCCGTCTCCAGACTCTGGTTTCGGCGGCAGCCAAGAAGAAGTCTCCGGGCAAATCCTCGTCGCGGCCTCCTCCCCCCGGTTCGGGAGAGGAAGAAGTTGGATGCCATGGGGCTAAGAGTGATCAGGTCGGCGGCGACCATCAAGGCCGCTAACACCCTCGCCATCGTGGCGCATTAAGACAGGGAACTTTGATTCAAGATGACCCCCCCCCCCCCCTGGACTTCCTTCCCAACGACGAGGGCTAAAGCGTTGGAGATTGTACAGGAAGGCGAGGTGGCTTCAGACCACGCTATTACAGTGGCCACGGACATTGCCAATACGAGATTCTGGCAAATTGGCAACAACATTGGCCTTCGTCGGCGAGGCTGGCTGAGGGCCACTAATTTCTGCCAGGATATTCAGTCGAACGTGTTGGACATGCCCTTCGACATGGACAATTTGTTTGGAAAGACTGTGGACGAGTCTCTCCAGGCCATCAAAGAAGACACTGAGACGGCTCGTGCGTTGGCCACGCTTCAACGACGACGGCCGTCCTTTCGGGCTTCTGGAGGGAAATCACAGGGTTCCTCTAAAGGATTTGGGCGATGTGCCTCGTCCTACTGTCAGCCCTCCCGCTCATCGGCCCAGGAGACCTACAGGGGCTGCGCCAAGTCTGGAGGTGGCTGTCGTCACCAAGGCCCTCAAGGTGGCGCTTCGACGTCGAAAGAAGATTGAACTGGCCATGGTGTCCGGCCCCTACCCGTGCACCCCAGTGGAAGGCCGGCTAGCGAATTTTGTCAGCGTGTGGAAGAACATCTCCACTGACTGTTGGGTGCTAAACGCTCTCGCCCATGGACACACCCTAGAGTTCCAACGGAAGTGTCCACGGATACCATCAGTGGCCCATCAGGAAAACCACGTCCCTCAGCTGCTGCTGGAGGTACGGGCCATGTTAAGAAAGGGGGCGATCAAGCTCGTCCCAAAGAGGCTGCGGTGCTCCGGAGTCTACTCTCGTTACTTCCTCGTCAGGAAGAAGACAGGCGGTTAGAGGCCCATTCTGGACCTCCACCATCTGAACAAGTACATCAAGTCCCAAAAGTTTCGGATGGTGGCAATTCAGCACGTGCTAGGATAGCTGGAAGAGGGGGATTTTCTATCGTCGCTGGACTTGGAAGATGCCTATTTTCACATCCCCATACACAAGGAACACGGCAAGTACCTACGCTTGGTGGTTCAAGGACAAAATTGCCAGTTCAAGGCCCTTCCCTTCGGGTTGAAGTCGGTGCCAAGAGTGTTCACGTGCTGGCCCCGGTGGCAGCGCAGCTGCGTCTATGAGGGATCCACTTGTACCCGTACCTGGACGACTGGCTCATCCGGGCGAACGCAAAAGACAAGGCCGTCAACCACACGACGAAGACAGTCCAACTCCTGTCGGACCTGGTGTTCTTGATAAACTTTGCAAAGTCCTGCTTGACTCCATCGCAGGACGGAGTGCCTGGCGTCTCCGTCAGAGGAGAGGATTGCGGCCATCCTGGCCAAGGTACAAACGGCTGTTGGCCCTGAAGGTCGCAAGGGTGTGAGGTCCATCAAGTCCCTACTCGGCAGGATGTCGTCATGCATATACCTCATTCGGCTGTGCAGGCTGCGGATGCGTCCACTGCAGGAGTTCCTAGACGCCCGTTGGATGCAAGTGGCGGGGAGCTTCGAGGACAAGATCACACTCGACAAGAGTTTCTGTTGAGCGATATGGTGGTGGGGAGTGCGCGCACAATTGTCCGCAGATGCAGATTTCCAGACCCCACCTCATTAGGAGATGGTCACGACGGACGCCTCCCTGGAAGGATGGGGAGCGCACTCTGGAAGACTTCATGCAAGAGGCCTGTGGCTACCGGAGGAGAAATCGAGTTGGAACTGCGGGCAGTGTTTTGGGCCCTCAAGTCCTTCCTTCTGTCCCTCAAGGGCAAAGTGGTACGGGTCTTCACAGAAAACACCACCACAATGTTCTACATCCGGAAGCAGGGGGAACCAGATCTCTGGCGCTCTCCAAAGAGGCGCAGGACCTTTGGCACTGGGCCGTAGCCCAGGGGATGTTCCTCATCCCATTTCATCTAGCGGGAGTGAAGAAGACCATCGCTGACTCTCTCAGCAGGGAGCTACGCTCTTGCCAGAAGTGGATCTTCTGTTCCACAGATGGAGCAGTCCCCAGATCGATCTGTTTGCGACGGCGACAAACACCAGAGGTTCGCCAGCAGGTTTCCCCAGCCAGGGACCATGGGGGGGCCGCATTCTCTTTCCTGTGGGACGGCCTGTTTCTGTATGCGTTCCCTCCGTTGCCGTTGCTTTTTCGACTAGTCAATCAACTCAGACGGTCCCGGTGCTGGATGATCCTCGTCGCAATGGTGTGGCCGAGACAGATATGGTACCAGGACCTTCTGGACATGTCAGCGTCCCCTCCAGTCAAGTTTCCGGTGGTCTCAGACCTTCTCGCCAGGGTAGGAGGCGCGATCCTGATCCACATCCCAGGATCGCTGAACCTGAAGGCCTGGCTCCTGCAGCACTAGAGTTTGAGCGGTTACGATCTCCCAGAGGATTGTAAGGAGGTGCTCGCCAAGGCCAGAGCTTCATCTACTCTCAAATGCTAAGGGCACAAATGGAAGAGGTTCGCCGTTTGGCGCCGTACCCAGAAGATCGACCCTCTACGAGTCACTGCTCTGCAGGTGCTTCCGTATTTGTTGTCGTTGGCCAAGGCAGGACTGGCCCATGCTTCCATCAAAGTTCATCTTGCGGCTATTTCCCGCTACACCATATCTCCTGGATGATCATCCTTATGGTCGCATCGTTTGGTCAAGGAGTTTGTCAAACGGCTATTTAGCTCGTTCCCGCCGGTGAAGGCTCCGGCCCCGGTGTGGGAGCTTAATGTGGTGCTTACTAGGCTCATGGGTCCCCCGTTCGAGCCTATGCATTCGGCGCCACTGAAGTTTTTGTCGTGGAAAACCGCTTTTCATGTGGCCTTCACCTCCGCACGGCGAGTGGGAGAGATCCAGGCCCTCTTTTGTAAACCACCTTATTTGACATTCCACGAAATGAGGGTGGTGCTGCAGGCGCACCCCTGCTTCATGCCCAAGGTGCCATCGGACTTTCAGCTAAACAAGCCCTTCGTGTTACCTGTATTGTTCCCGACGCCTTCGTCGCCGGCTGAAAGGACTTTGCACTTGCTGCATCTGCTAGAGTGCTGAAGTTCTATGTGGACCGCACAAAGAGTTTCCAGAAGACGTCACAACTTTTTGTGAACTTTGGCCCTGTGAACCATGGGAAGGCCCTCTCCAAGGCTTCCATTTCCTGGTGGCTCTCAGGCTGCATCAGCCATTGTCACCGGTTGACCAAAGCCTGACCTGCTTTCAAGTTATCACTTGCTTCAGCCATCATGTGTGACATTCTCCTCCGGAGTCTTATCACATAGTCAGTGACTCTGACTGGTGTGGGGGAAGGAGCCCTCTCCAACTCCTCCTTGATGAGGGCCAATGGACCTCTAACCGGATAGCCATAGAGAAGTTCAAAGAGACTGTAACCCACTCCCTCCTGAGGGACTTCTCTATATGCAAACATAAGGCATGGCAGTAGAAGATCCCACTTTTTCTTGAGGGGGTCCTCTAAAGCTCCTATCATGCTCTTCATGGTTCTGTTGAACCTTTCTACCAACCCATTTGTCTGAGGGTGGTATGCTGTTGAGAACTTATAGGTAACTCCACAGTTTTTCCACATGGCCTTCATGTAGTGGGACATAAAATTTGACCCCCTATCGGATATTACCTCCTTAGGAAACCCAACCCTGGTAAAAATACCAATGAGGGCCTTAGCCACAGCCAAAGGTGTAACAGTCCTCATAGGAATTGCTTCAGGGAACCTAGTAGCATGGTCTACTACAACAAGTATAAACCTGTTGCCTGAAGAAGTTGGAGGATCAAGGGGACCAACAATGTCGATTCCTACCCTCTCAAATGGTACTCCCACCACAGGGAGAGGCACTAGAGGTGCCACGTTCTTGGAGCCACTTTTACCTGAGGTTTGGCAAGTGTGGCAACTCTTGCAATACCTATCTACCTCAGCCCCCATTTTAGGCCAATAAAAGTAGAGGGAGAGCCTTTCCTTGGTCTTCTTGAAGCTCAATGGACCAGCCAAAGGTATTTCATGGGCTAGTTGCAAGAATTGGAGTCTGTTCTCTTGGGGTACTACAAGTCTCTCGTAGTCTCCAGGGGTTGACTCTGTCGGTTCACTATAGAAGAGGCCATCTTCCCAGTGTAACATATACTTCCCAGGCTCTTGCCCTTCAAGCTGAAGCTGTCTGGTGGCGAAGACCTTCCAGAGTTGGACATTCTCTTTGTCCCTTACTGAAGTCTGTCCTGTTGGGGCCACCTTCTGCCAGTAAAGACTGCAGCTCAGGATGGTCCACAGGGTCAAGATCTCCAATGAGTTCCTGGCCTCCTACTAGATCTGAATCTTAAGGGTCTAGTTCAACCAAACAGGGTTGTACCTCACTCTCAGCCGGAGGAGGAATCACAGGTGTGATTTTTGACAACCTAGGGGATTTCCTGGTTGGCATTACTGGAGTACTTTCTGCTGGTTTCTTCTTTGAAGTCTTGGGTTTCCCCTTTGCCTCTGGTTGTTTGGAAATGGCAGTTAGTAATTCCAGTGGAGTAGGAGTGATTTATTTTTCTATCATCTCCTCAGGAGATCCCCTCAAGGTCCTCTCCTTTGCAGGGCTGGTAAGCTCCTGTAATCTCTTACTAGGAGGTCTGGGGGTACTTGACACTACTCCCAGGTCTTTCAGATCATTGCCCAACAGCATCCTTCTTGGTATTTCAGATTGTACACTCACAGGTATCCTGACAATCATTTCATTGCACTGGATGAGAGCTGGTAATTGGGGAAGCATCTGCACAGGCCCTCCAGCTAACTTGGTGAGGCGCTTGGGTGCCTTAGCAACATCCTCCACCTTGAAAAAAGATTCATCCACCACAGTTATGCTGGCCCCAGTGTCTCTAATGGCAGGGGTCTCCTGACCATTGAGTAGGACACTGTCTTTATAATACTCTTTAATATTAGAAGGGATATAATTATACACATCTAAATTCTGTTGTTCCCACAACCCTAGGGATACTAAAAATACACTAGCTGAGACTTCAACGGAGTCTTCAGCCAGTAGTTGAAAGTTTCCACTGACAATATGTACTTCCTCCTCTGGATCGAAGGCTAAGGAGACAGTATGGACCCTTGAAGGTTTACCCTTACATCTGGGATCCCCTTTCACATGATCAGTAGAGCCACAATCACAACATTTTCCAAATGTCTTTATGAATGGTGGCTTGTTCTGACCTCCTTCTGGTCTGGGACCAAAAGGTGCACTAGCCTGATTAGGTTTCTATTGTGGCTTACCCTTAGAATTTTGTTTGTGGCCCTCTTTGGAATTGGAATTATTTGAATTCTTGTTGTTGCCTTTCTTTGGCTGCTTTCCCTCATCCTTTTTCTGAGTTACCCCTGAATCCTTGTGAGTAGCCCTGTTGGTAACCCACAAGTCAGCAGCCTTAGCTAGCTTCTTAGAATCTAATTCTTTTGAATCAGCCAAATGCTGTCTGAGCTCAGGAGAGCAGGCATCATAGATGGACTCCATCATAACAAGATTTCGCATTACTTCATAAGTGTTAACCCTGTAACCCTTAATCCATCCCTCCAAGTTCTTCAAACACTCATTCACCCAAGTAGCCCAAGGGGTACTATCCTGCTTTTTGAGGGTCCTAAGCCTCTTAAGGTACTGGGAAGGAGTCTTCCCAAATCTAGCTATCAAAGCTAGCTTTACACTTTCATAATCCATCCTATCCACCTCCCCCAACTCCATTACCACATCAGATGCAACAGGGGGCAGCCTAGAGAATAACCAGGGGAATCATCTGATTCCCTGTGATATCCTGGAGCCCATGATTATATTCAAACATAGCAAGCCAATCTAATACATCCAACTTAGGTTCATACATACCCACATATCCGGTATCCGGGGTCTTTTTGGACTGGAAGATCTAGAGGATTCGGGGAGAGAAGCATTTTCATAAGGGAATTTCTTCATCTCGAGCTCATGGTTGAGCTACATTTCTTTGAACCTTGGTTCTTGATGTCTCTTTTCAGTTTGAGCACTAATTCTTTTGAATTCAAGTTAAAGTCTCATTTTTTCTAGAGAAATAAATTCAGGACTTAATGTGGGACCTGGTAAGGGTCCAGTAGCCACAGGTTGAGGCCTTTGAGCAGGGATAGGGCCAAAGGGGGTGACATTGTTATCCTCCTCCTTCCTCATCTGTCTCAACAATAACATCTTCAACATTATCCTCATTACTGTTTGCTACATTTTCTGGGGTAGTGCGCACTACAGCACCACTATCCAGACTTTGTTTCTCTAACAGTCTATCAATCATTTCTAGTTTCTTGCCTTTGACAGGAAGACCTTTCTCTCTACACAGATCCCTTAAATAACCAGCAGTATTGGCAAGGAGGGTCTCCTGGCTGTAACTTTCCATATTTTTGACTTTTTTAAAAAAAATAAACTTTTTGTGATAGTTAGCCTTGTGGTTATTTTAACCAAGGTACTAGCAGAACTCTAAAATGTAAATCTAATACTTTTATCCTCAACGCTGTACACTGGTGTTAGGCAGAATCCTGTGCAGTTCCCTTAGGGAGCACTACAGAAGATTAAGACTACAGGTGAGAGCAATGCATCCCCTTTGTATCAGTCTGTACCACAAAGATTTAGTTGGTAGCTGTGGCTGAGCAGTCAAACTTATCTCAAGAGGGAGATGAGCAGTATTCAGGGTTTACACATTAGGCCTACAGTACTATGGAACAAGGAAACACTGACCAAAGCTTTGTATTAAAAAGTAGAACTATATTTATTTTATGCACTTCTAATAAAACACATTTATCACAGTCATCAAGCAAGTTAAAATTAAGTCAAGGAAAAATATACACACTCCCCATATAAATTGTAGACCAAGTGCACCAGAGTGAAAACTGAGCAAAACGGCACAGTGAAAACTACACATAAGGGTTGCACTATCAATTTCTCACAAGGGAGGGAAAACGCAAGTTATTCAGAAATACCTTCTTACACACCCTACCAACACTTCCCATCAGTTTGTGAACCAGTTTAAGCAAGACAGTGCATCAGTATCAGCAATACTTAAATGAAAACTGAGCAAAATGGCAGGCAATGGGAAGGAAAGAGTAGTTATAAGAAAGGGTTGCAACGCACAGTTCAAATGGAGAATCAATCTCTAGAAGGCAGAGTTAACAAATGTAGCCAGAGTCAGTAGGCCTGTGCCAGAGTCGGTGGTACAGGGCAAGGGCCCAGGAGCAAAATGTTCTTGTAGCTGCAGTCAAGTCTTTGGTTAACGATTTTGAAAAGGTGGATGCGAAAAGCGAAAGACAATGTTAAGAGAGAGGGGCGGCCGACCCAACAGGTAGGTAAAGGATTTAAAACACCTTTAATGCTACCGCGAAGAAAGGGCGGCCTGGCGGAACAATGTACCATTAAAATGAAGAAGTAGCGCCTGCGGCGGCGGTTGTTCCTGGTAGTTCCTGCAGTTCGGGGGATCCAGCAGAGGAAGAGAGACTCTTGTCGTGGAGGAAGTTTCGAGTGACTGCACTAACCAGGGAAGAAAGCAGCTGCGGTGCTGCCCGACGAATAAAAGGTATGCTCTTTTAAATCGCGGTCCGGGTGGACTGATGCCTGGCTATCCGGCCACCGAGTACTGGGTACTTGCGATTCGACCAAGGCAGGTCCAGGAAGGCGATTGGCAAACTGGTTGGCCCACCAGCTCAAGGGAAGAGGGCTCTTGCAGATGAATATCTTCTCTCGTCGTGTGGAGAAAAGTGGTGAGACGCTGCAGCGGGGCTTCACCGGTGGTTGTCGTTGCAGATGTCTTTGGCTTCTCTCCTCTTCGGCTGCTTAGTCCCAGTGGTGACGTCTTGCTCTTCCAGTCCTCAGGACCCTACTTTTATGCAAAAAGAGCCCCATTTATACAGCCTAGCTGTCACTCGCACAGTGGAGTGGTCATCTTGGCGGGAGACCCTCCAGCCTATCAGGATAGAGTGCAACATTTGTTGTGGAGGCAACCCTGTCCAGGGGTCCTACTCACCCCTCTCCCCCCCCACACAATGGTCCCACCCCAGACTCAGTGGCGCCGAAAGGAGGGCTTCTTGGCAGAAGCCTGCCAAACGGACGAACAAGGGATCCCCGACCTGGGTTAAGAGTTTAGAGAAAGACACGAGAAATAATTTATATTAAAGTTCTGGCAAATAAAATCTACCGGAGTAAAGTTAATATTAAAATACACTGACGGTATGTTAGAGGCTGTCAGAAAGTGGTAGCCTCGAACAGTGGGAAAATCCCATAGGGAAATATTTGTGGTCGAATGTTTATGGTGGTAACCACTGCCACCAGCCAGAAACTTTTGAGAGAGGGACTGTACAGTACCCTCTCGAAAATGAACATAAGGGAAAAACTATTAACCCTTTCCAGTACCTCCATAGTAAGATGGGTTGTAATGGTTTAGTTCATACAAATTGACTAGTAAAGTCAATGTGGACTTTACATGCCCTGGGAGACAGTAGTCAGTCCCAGGGTATGGCGTCTGTTTGGGGGTCGCTACGACTCCCCTTTGTCACTTTACTGAGGGTGCTGTGTAACACATGTGAATAAAGATGGTTCCTATGGGGGTGAGAAAATCCCATAGACATTAAACACAAAAAATAGCCTAGAACACATATGGCAAAAATGCCTAAGAGTGGGAAAAAAGAGTCTCACTCTTAGTAGGTGAAAAGAAACAAACCCTTCAAATCCAGCAAAGCTGCTGGGGGACTCTATACGTAAGGGAAATTAGCCATCGAATGAGAATTCTCCCTAACAATCGGGCCCCCAGGCCCCTGTGCAGCTCCTCCTATGGCTCCACAGCCAACTCCACAACCTCCGCCGCCTCCTCAGCCTCCGGCTGCAGTCTCTGTACCCCATCTACCCCTCCTCCTCCGCAACATCCTCCGGATCCGCAGGACATGGACGAGGAGGAAGATCTGGACACGCCATCCTCCGGTAGCGCCTACCATGAACGTCTTGCTGGCCTGGCGGAGTACCTGGGCCACCCTCAGCCTGAGGTCAAATAACCAGCAGTGGGGGTTCTGGCTGAAGTCCTCACAAGACGCCCCTCTGTCAACACAGGGATTCCACTGCAAACCGATGTAGTCTCCCTGGCCAAGAAGGGTTGGCTCAAGCCCCACTCAGTCCAGCCGGTCAACCGACGCCTGGACCCCAAGTACAGGCAGATGGAGGGGGATACAATCTTGCTCTCGACCCATCCTCAGCCTGTTAGGCAGAAACCTGTGCAGTTCCCTTAGGGACCACTGCAAAAGATTTAGGACTACAGGTGGTTGGCAGTAAACCCAATTGGTAGCAGTCTGTACCACCCAGATTTACCTGGTAGCTGTGGCTGAGCAGTCAGACTTCTCTCAAGATGTGTTAGGCAGTATATAGAGTATACACAATAGGTACAGAGATACAGTAGCACAAGCAAACACTGACCAGAGCTTTGGTGTAAAAGTATATAATTATTTATTTAAATTACACTAGCACAAAGAGAGGTAAATAAATTCAACACACAGTCACTATTATATATATACAACCCTAATTACTTATTAGACAAGTCTTAATGAGAAACACCACTTATTTTCAGACAGAGGTGAGCGCTTACCATAAAATGGCACTCTAATAAGTTATTAAAAAGGGAGGGAAAAAGGCAGAGTTATGAAAGCACACGAATTTCAATACTTTTCAAAGAACCACAGTGAGGCAGGTTAGGCAAGGTCTACTGGAGAGCAAGGAAGTTCAAATGCCAGGCCCACTCTTTGAGAGAGCAAGCGAAATGTGTCCAGGATCACACAGTGGGGTTATGCCAAAAGAGTCTTTGTAAATAGTTCACAAAAAGATTGAGATCAAGTCAGGAAAAGTTAGTTAACAGGTCCCAGGCTAACCCAGGTTAGAAAGTCGAGGATTTACTGTCACCCACGACCTGGGCTTCTCGCTCATCCTCAAGAAATCACAACTACTCCCCACGCACACTCTGACGTTCCTGGGACTCATTTGGGACACGTGCTCCGGGAGGGTTTTCCATTCGGAAGACTTAAGGATGAGAAGGATTCAGCTGCACTTCGCGGCCTCATAGAATCAGGAGCGGGGCTCACAATCGGAGATTATCAAAGTTCCTCCATCTCTCCACCCGGACCTAACTTGGTGGTCCATGGGCTGCAACCTACAGAGGGGCAAGCCCTTTCGGCCGCCCCATCCCCAGGCCACCATCATCAGACTCCTCGCTCGAGGGCTGGGCAGCCACCCTGGATGATCTCTCGGTCCACGGTGCCTGGACTCGACAGGAACAGGGATACCACATCAATTGGTTGGAGCTGAACGCCATGTGGCTAGTGCTCAGAGCATTCCTCCCACTCCCCAAGGGCAAAGTTGTCCTCATCCAGACAGACAACTCGACCAGCATGTACCACATCAACAAGCAGGGAGGCCTTGGAAAACGAAATTTACCGCTCGGCAGTCCACCTCCCGGCGGAATCCAACCTGGAGGCGGACAGACTCCACAGGCTGGGAGTGGACATTTACGAGTGGCAGCTAAACAACCTCGTTACTCAGGAGATCTTCAGCAGGTGGGGTCATCCCCAGGTGGATCTCTTTGCCACCTGGCACAACAAGAAGTGCCCCCTGTTCGCATCCTGGCAAGGGCAGGGCCCCGGCTCGTTGGGCGACGCATTTCACCTACAGTGGACCGGCATGAAAGCCTCCGCCTTTCCGCCCACTCCTCTGGTACACAGAGTAATTTGCAAGATCAAGGAGTCTCACTGACTCCGCATCATTCTGATAGCTCCATGGTGGCCGGCCAGGCCATGGTTTTCGGAGCTCCTCAGCCTCTCGGAGGGCCCAGCACATCTTCGGGCACAGCAGGGAGGCAGAATCATCCACCCCGCGCCAGGGAAACTAGCCCTCACAGCGTGGTACCTGAGCAGGTAACTCTTCGGCACCTTAGCCTCTCGCAGGCCAATCTGGAGATCATACAGGGTGCCAGGTGCAAAGCCACCAGGGCCCAGTACAAGAGCAAATGGACTAGGTTCTGCCACTGGGCAGAATCCAAGGGAATTGACCCCTTGGCCTGCAATTTGGACAACGTGCTCTCCTTTTCAGTGCACCTCGCTCATTCGGGAGTACATGTCGACACCTGCCGTTGGGGCGTACAGGAACTCAGAGGAAGGCATTTTTTCCTCCTCCAATCCTATTGTCAAGAAACATCTGACGGGTCTTGCTAGGCTCTACCCGCCCGTCAAGCGACTGCACCCTGTGTGGGACCTTAATATAGTATTGAGCGCCCTGGCGCACAAACCATTCGAGCCAATGGCGTCCGTGGACATTAGGCTGATCACCATCAAGACGCCTTACTAGTTGTCTTACCTCGGCTCGCAGAGTCAGCGAGATTCAGGCGCTGGTTGCCTCTGAACCATATACCACCTTTCACAAAGACAAAGTAGTGATGTGGATGCACCCGTCATTTCTGGCCAAGGTTCCATTTGCATTTCACGTGAACGAGGAAATAGTCCTCCCTACTTTCTTTCACGATCCCAAGGATGATGCACAGAGAGTGCTGCACTGCCTGGATGTCAGGCGTGCCCTCAAATTCTACTTGGACAGGACCAATGGCTTCTGCAATTCGGACACCCTGTTCGTCACGTTCAGCGGCTCGAGGCTAGGCTACCAGGCCTAAAAAGCTTCCATATACCGCTGGATGGTCGCTGCCATCAAGGAAGAGTATGAGGGTCAGGACAGGCCACTCCCGGCCAACATGCAAGCCCACGCAGTCGGGGCCAAGGCAATGGCCATTGCATTCCAACGCCATGTCCCGTGGCAAGTCATAAGCAGGGCGGCCACATGGGCCTCCCCCTCGGCTTTCTGCAAGCATTACTGTTTGGATGCCGGCTCTAGATCTGATGCTGCTTTCGGACAGGAGGTTCTCAGGAACCTATTTGCTTCAGGAGGGTCTCCTCACCACCCTGGGGCTGCAATAAGTTGTAATCGCCCATACAGTATGGAGGAAAGGGGACGGGACGTAAGAGTAGTTATAAGTTACTCACCGTAGTGACTAACGTACTCTTAGTCCCCTTTCCTCCATACGTTCCAAAAACCTCCCCCTAATAATACTGGTGTCATTAGGCAATATTAAATCTATTGTCGACACGTCAATGGGGACTGAGGTGTGGCGCCGGAGGGCGGAGTCAGGGCAGCACATGCTCCCTGGGCGCGCCCCCGCGGGCCTCTAAATTTAAACGGGAAGAAGGTGTTTTTATGGTGAAAAAGGTTCTGTCTCCCGTCCCTTGGAAGGGACGCCCATACAGTATGGAGGAAAGGGGACAATGGACTAAGAGTACGTTAGTCACTACGGTGAGTAACTTATTTCTCCAGCATGGGTCTGTCATGGATTCACATGCAAACCCTCCCGCCTACCCCCTCTGCAGCTGTTCTCTTGGTCCTACTGCCACTTTACGTGCTACCAAATCTGAAGATGGCTGCCAGAGGAGGGGCTTAGGTAGAGGGCAGTCCTTGGCTGGGGGCAGTATGACTCAGAGACCAGTGATTGGTTGTTAGGAGAAAGACAGTTCAGAAGTGAAACTGAAACTGATTTTTACTTTACAGAGGATTCCCAGCCTGACGACGGGGAATATTAATAAGCATGTGAATTCATGCCAGACCCATGCTGGAGAACAACAGTTACAGGTAAGTAACTTGTTCCTTCCTCTCTCCCTTAGAGACCTCCAGCTCTTTTGCTGGACTTCATTACTTTTAATTTCTTACCTGGAGAGAGTGAAACCTTTTTTCCCACCCTCTCATGTATTTTAATGTGATCTGGACAATGTGTTTCTTTTAACTTTGGATTCTGACAAACTGCATGGGCATCATCTTTACATTGTGACCTTCAGTGCAGTGGCACAAGGGGAAGTCTCTTAGATTTCCCAAAGGTTTAAATACCTTCTCTTGGATTAACTACTGTTTCTAAGTGCAGTGAAGTGCAATTGACTTTACTTACATTTTGTAATTTTCTAGACCCAGCACACTGTTGGGCAAGATTGTATGCAGTAACCTTTGGGTGCACTATAACAACCCTGACTTCCTGGCAATAGCAATCCAACCTTTGGTATAAGTCTGTACTACACAGGTTGGTAGTGTGATTGAGCAGCCAGGCTTATCTCAAAGCGGTCATTGTGAGCTGTAGGTGAGTTACACAGAGATTCACAGTGACAAGTATTCAAATAAACTGTTCCACACAAGGTTTCTTGATTAAATAATTATTAATTTAACAGTCAGTTAGAGTAAGACTTCTTCAGAAGGGGGCAATATGATAGTAACACACAAATACACTCCAAAATACACACTCTTAATATTTATAAATTGGTAAGTTCCCTTTTGAGATGGCACACAGACACTTCCTACACCCTCAGGTGACTTTAGTAACTAGGACATTGTGGGCATTAATATACCACTGTTTGCATATAAAATCAGACTTAGGAGTATGTCAAAGAAAAGGGTTATTAGAACAAAACAAGAGATCACACAAATATTCTGACGCAGGTAAGTACTTTTGGTAACCCCCAATGTATAGTTAGTTAACCCCTTCCTGGAAGGAAGACAAAACACAAGTCAATTGGGCAAACGTCTAGGTGAGCTGAAGCACTTCTCTCAAGTAAGTAAAAGTCTTGCACAATGTTTTATAAGTCTTTGTAGAAGAGAAGAAATCAAAGCAGGGCCACAAGCTGATCAGGCTTGTGAAGTAAAGAAGCTATTAGCAACTCTACAGAGCAACCAAGACCGGTCTCAGCAGAGAACAAGTAAAGTTCCAACAAGAGGTATGTTCTCTTAGACTGTACAGTACCTTTGGTTAGAAGAAAGTGGCTTTGGCTGGCATCTGTTCCTGCGCAGCTCTGCAGATCCTGTGTTCCTGGGCCTCAGTCATGGGTAGAAGAGGGAGGACGTCTACAGGACTCCTACACTGCAACGGGACGGTCGTCAACAGAAAAGGACCAACTTCTATTTAGTGGCACTTTGCGGTTTCAGCTCCTCGCGTCTAAGCAAATAGCAACACAGCGGACTCTTGGCTGTCGAGATGGGCTTTCCTTGCATCTGGGGTCCAGCACTCCGTTGAGGTTGCTCGGGCTCGGTCAGTCCTGCTTGCTGGGAGTCAGGAGGATCTTCCTGGAGCTCTTGGCCAACTTAAAAGCAATGCACATGATCTGGTGTTCTTCTCCCTGGCTGTTCGGTTCCAGCAGCAACTGCAGTGGAATTTCAACCAGCTCCGAGAGGATATCCTGGTTGCTTACTTTGGAGTTGATTTGTCCCACCAACTCAAGGGGAGAAGGCATCCTTGCAGGGCTTCTCTAGTCAAAACGAAATTGGAGTTTCAGCACAGCAGCAGGGCTTCACTAAGCAAACCAACGGTTCAGGAGTGGCAGCCAACGTCTTTTTCAAGTTCTTCTTTGGATTCCTTCGTCCAGTGGTCGACTCTGCCTTCCAAGCCAAAACGCCTCGCCTTTTATGCAGGTTTCATCCATTCATTCCAGCCCAGCTGTCAGTCTCCCAGCAGGGTGGCTGTCCTTGCCGGACAGCCAGCCGGTCAATCATCTAAGAGTGCATTCCTGTCTCCTAGCAGACTAAGCACAGAGAGTTTCGGGCACCTCCCTCGCTTCCTGCCCCTGCCATACACCTTGGAGCCCGAGGCGGGCTTCACTCGTGAATCCCGCCAAAGGCAAAAGGAACAAAGGGACTAAACCTGGTTTGGCCCGCAGAGTAAATCTCAAGAAGTACCTTTCCACAAAGAAATGGCGAAAAAAGACGACCGAGCAAAATTTTGACAAAAATGGCACCCTTGGGTGCTTTACTGCAGCTGCGAACACAGCCCGTGATACATGCACACCACGGTAGGTAAAAGTAGACCACTGCCACTCATCGAGGAAAGGGTAAATTAAAAATGTTACATGAGAAGCTAGACGAAGGGGATACCAAGTAACAGGTCCAGCACCCTATTGTAAGATAGTGTGTGCTGGGTCTAGAAAGTTTACAATGTAAGTAAAGTCAATTTCACTTCACCGCTCTTGGAAACAGTAGTTTATCCAAGAGAAGGTATTTAAACCTTGGGAAATCTAAAAATACTTTTCTGTCTCACTGCACTTAAGGTGCTGTGTGACACAATGTGAAAGATGATGCCTATGGAGTTTGTCAGACTCCACAACCAAAAGAAACCGAGTTCAAATCAAATTAAAAAATACATGATAGAGTGGGAAAAAAAGGGGTCTCACGCTCTCCAGGTAAAAAATTAAAGTTGTAGAGTCCAGCAAAAGTGCTGGGGGTCTCAAAGTTAGAGAGGAATTAACACATTTCTGAGAATTCTCCCTAACACAAATACTATCTTACAATAGCGTGCTGGAGGGGTTACTTAGTATCCCCTTTGTCTAGTTTCTCATGTAACATTTTTATTTTACCCTTTCTACAATTAATGGCTGGTGGCAGTGGTTTACTTTTTTACTACCATGCTAGTGCAGGATTCATAGACTTAAAATTAGCCTTTGACTCAGTCAACAGAAATCTGCTCTGGAAGAAACCTGGTGACTGGGAATGTCAGAGAAACATCTTGGTACCGATCAAGCTATTGTACCAGAACACTACTATAAGGATCAGAATGTCTAAAGAAGGCACACTCTCAGACCAGATAAAGACGAGCAAAGGCCTAAAACAGGGCTGCCCATTGGCAGCGACTTTTCCATCTATAAACAGCCGATCTAGAAAGAAACATCTACACACCACGGATTAACCCACCAAAGTTGAATGGGACAACCATATCATGCATCATGTACGCAGATGACATCGTTGTATTAGCAAAAACACAGAGAGGCCTGCAGATAGCGTTGCAAAATATACAGATGTGCATGGCTAAAAACCAGCTAGAAATAAATGTGAAGAAAACAAAAATTATGACTCTGAAGAAGAAAAACAGCAAGAAAGGAGCAGCTATTGCTTTCAACATCGGAAAGGAAAAAATAGAAGAAGTAAAAACAGTTAAATACCAGGGAGTATGGTTAAACAAATCACCAACTGAGTCACCTTACTAACCCACCCTACCTTATCATTTTCAGATCCGCCAGAGCGCCTGGGGACCAATTCCGTTGGTGACGGTGCGCGGTACAAATACCTTTAACATTTACCATTTAGAGAAACTAGTGTGTTTTGAAGTTTATTTTAATTTTTACATATATTGCTCTCTTCTGAAGACGGCTTATACAACTGACTGTGAAATAAATTAATAATTGTTTTATCAAGAAACCTTGAGTGTAAGAGTTTATTTGAATAACTATACTGTGAAACTCTGTGTCACAACATTACTGCTCACATTGACCCCTCTTGAGATAATTTCATAAGCCTGGCTGGTCAGCCACACTACCAACCTGTGTTGTTCACTTATACCATAGGTTGGCTCCCGATTGCCAGGAGGTCAAGGTTATTGTAGTACACCCAGAGGGCATTGCATACAATCTTGCCTAACAGATTGCAAGAAATTGTATGCCCTTGGCAAGCGTGTCACCACCTCTGCTGCCTTTTCGACCCGAATTGACAACAATACCACACTCCTAGCGAGCTGCAGTGACGTTCACTGGGGCCTCGTCCATTCTGGCCTTCAAGATGTCCCAGAACCTGCTTGCAACCGCCTATTAGCTGTGGTTTCAGAGGGGTGGCAAGTCACCCAAAATATTCTCAAAAATTCCTTGGACTCTGCCGAAACTGCGGGACGTGTCCTTGCTCAGGAGACCCTTCTCATACGCCACGCCTGGCTGAATAATTCAGGGTTTAAGCCAGAGACCCAGACTTCCCTCATTAACAAGCCAGTGGAGGATGCTAACCTGGTCGGGAAACCGGTCGATAAGGACTTTGAAACCGCCAAGGAGCACGAGACACTAAAATCGCTCATTCAGATCTTTGCTAAGCCCTTCGTCCAACGAGGAGTTTTCAACACCCGCCAGCCCTTTCGCGGGCTGTCTGTCTCTCGCCCTCCACAAGGATCTTATGGCTCGGGCGGAGCCAACTGGGCCTCCGGACAGGACTCCTCCAGTGTTTTTCAATCAAAACAACAAAGAGGGTTTCAAAGAGGGAAAGGCAGAGGCAGAAACTCTGCTTCCAGAGGCTCACCATCCGCTGCTTCCAAATGGCTCCGTGGTACGGGTCCCCTCCCAGACTTTCCCAGTCGGGGGACGTTTAACATCTTTTACTCATGCGTTGCAGGGGGATCACATCAGATCACTGGGTACTGAAGACCGTCGCCTACAGGTACTGCATCAAGTTTCTTCAGCCACCACGCTGCCACCTACATGGAAGCAGACTTGTCATCAGACCATTTGCGTATCCTGCTGGACGAAGTCCAGGTCCTGCTGGAAAAGGGCGCCATGGAAGTCGTCCCTCATTTCCAGGTAAACAAGGGTATTTATTCAATATACCTCCTTGCACCCAAAAAGGACCCAACCCTGAGCCCTGTTTTAGATCTGCATCCTGTGAACAAATATTTCAAACCACAAAATTTCAGGATGACAACTCTTCGGTAAGTAATCCCACTGCTGCGGCTGGGGTCATGGCCACATTGGACATGAAAGATGTATACTTCCATATTTCAATGTTGCCAGCACACACAAAGTACCTCAGGTTCAAGATAGAGGACACACACTATCAGTTCAAGGTTCTCCCCTTCGGCATTGCCTCGGCCCCGAGGGTGTTTACAAAGGTACTAGTGGTAGCGGCGGCTCACCTGCACAGGCTGTGCATCCCTGTGTATCCTTAACTCGACGACTGGCTCATAACTGGAGACTTGTACGGAATATGTCTGGGGAATACCCAGAAGACAGTAGATCTCCTATTAAATCCTGCATTCTCTATCAACAAGAAGTAGTAAAGTTTGGTCCCCAGCCAAGTCAAACAGTTTCTGGGGGCCATTATTCGGACAGAATGCGGGCTCGTCTTCCCCTCCAACGAGAGGGTTCAAAACATGCTTTTCCAGATCCCCTTATTATGTAGCCAGTCATCGGGTATCCGTACGCAAGGCTATGCGGCTGCTAGGGATGATGGCGTCCAGCGTCTTCCTAGTTCCACATGCTCGCCTGCTCCCATGCAGGAGTGGCTCTCGAGCCAATGGTGTCAGACCTGCGGCCAGTGGGACGATCTAGTGGTTGTCTAAGCAGCCCTCGTACAGTCTCTGCAGTGGTGGTCAAAGGAACACCTTCTGCAGGGGAAAAGCTTTACCACCACTGCAGTAGATGCCACTCTCACCATGGATGCATCTCTGTCTGGTTGGGGAGCTCACCTCCCTCAACAGACAGAACATAGCGCATGGTCCCCATCAGTCGCTTCCAATGGCATCAATATGTTGAACTGTTTGCAGTTTAAAAAGCCCTGAAAGCCTTCCAAGCACGTCTACAGGGAAGACAGTTCTCGTCCTCACAGACAGTACCACAGACATGTACTCACTCTCTAGGACAATCCAATTTGTCCCTGAACATCTGGAAGTGGACACTCAAAACATGAGATGTCCCTTCTCTCACAGCTTGTTCCAGGGGAACACGACTGGCAGACGTGCTCAGCAGAGACTTCAATCTACCGGTAGAGTACGAGTAGCGCTTGCATGACCACATTATACTCAATGTCTTTGAAGAATGGGGTTTTCCAGACATCGACCTGTTTGCGACTCTGGAGAACGCCCAATGTCCAGATTACGTGTCCAGGTACCCACAGAAATGCTCCATTGGGAACAGTCTCTGGTTAACCTGGTCCGGGAGATTTGCCTTCTGCTTTTCCACCGATTCCCCTTCTCATTAGGATAGTACACAAGATGCACCAGTAACCAGTCACGTTGATATTGGTGGCACCAATGTGGGCTCGACAGCCATGGTTCTCCCATCTCATGGGAATGGAGTCTCCCCTCCCAGGAAACTGCCATGCCCGTACAACATGCTTTTGCAAGACAAGGGGGAAACACTGCATCCATGCCCCCAAACACTCAATTTAGCAGCCTGGCTCCTGGAGTCATAGAGTTTGAAGACCTCCAACTCCCTCAGAGATGTATGGACATACTCTGGGAAACATGAAAACCCAACACCAGACATTGTTACTCCAATAAGTGGAAATGCTTTATCTGGTGAAATGCTAAGAGCATCAACCACATTGACTGCTCTCCTAAAGACATTGTGCTTTATCTAACACACATGTTGTATTCGGGACTTGTTTTCAATTCCCTAAAGGTCCACCTAGCCGCTCTCTCTGCGTACACCACATCCCAGAGCAAGATTTCATGTTGGAAGATTCCTGTCATTAGGGTTTTCATGGAAGGGTTAAAGAGACTTCACCCCTTTATTTCCAACCCAACTCCCGGATGGGGCTTGAATGTTGTTCTCACAAGATTTACGGGACCTCCTATCGAACCCATGCACAAAGCTAGCCTTAACCTCACCTATAATTAATGGCCATCACATCGATAGGGAGAGTTAGTGAATTGCAGGCCCTCTCAGTTCAGGACCCATTTCTGACTATTCACAAAGACAAGGTGGTTTTGCGCACACACCCACGTTTGGCACATAAATTCATCTCGAAGTTCCATGTTGGCAAATCAGTCGAACTTCCCCCTTTCTTTCAAAACCCCACTAACTTGCCACAAAGGAGCCTCCATACTCTAGATGTGAGGAGGGCAGTAACATACTACCTTGACCAGGCTAAGCCACTGAGAAAGACGACAAATTCTTTGTCTCTGTGGCAGCTGGTAGAGAAGGGGATCCTATCTCTAAATCGTGCTATTTACAAATGGATTGTAAATTGCATCACACTGTGTTACTCTCTTGCCAAGAGAGATCTACCCTTTACCCCTTGAGCTCACTCTACTTGTGGCACAGGGGCTACCATAGCATTCAGTGCAAATTATTCTCTAGATTGCATTTGCAAAGCAGCAACCTGGAGTTCTGTTCGTACTTTCACCCAACACTACTGTTTAAACGCACATCTAAGTCTGATTCTCAGGTGGGAAAAGCAGACCTAAAACATCTCTTTGCTACTCTTCCTTCACACATCCCACCACCATCTCTTGGTACTGTTCGCTAGTCTATGCACAACATGTAATTCTAAGCAGATTCACAAGCATCAGAAGACATCCATTACTCACCGTAATCGGATTTCTGATGATAGTATCTGCTTAGATTCACATGTGCCCACCCTGCCTCCCCACTTGGAGTAGAAGAAACATAGACATCTTACGCCTTCTTTCTTCTGTACTCTCTCACGCATTCTGTAAGGCTCCCTCACGGCAGAAGAAAAACAACCAGTGGAACCCCGACGAGTGTAGGATTTTGGGTACACTACACGTCACGTTAGGGATAGTGTTACAGTTACGCCCATGTTGCTGTCACTTTACGATCTTCGGAAAAAAGATGCAGTACCCTGCTATAACCACTACATGCTGGACTATATGCACAGCATGTGAATCTAAGCAGATACAATCATCAGAAATACTATTACGGTGAGTAATGTATATCATATAAACAAAACATTATATTTCTTTTTTCTTATTTCTTCTGAGCGTGGTGATATTTTCAGTTCACCTTCTTTTAAAGTCTGTTTAATCTGTTCCTCCCTTTCCAGAGTTTTAGGATAACTGTTACTTCCGCACAGAACGCGGAATGCAGCTAACTTGACCTGATCACCAAAGACTGACACAGAAGCATTGCTCGCTCCCAGCACCGTCCATAATGTTACATATTGACAAATGCAACTTTCCTGTCACCGGGACTGTCATGTGTCTTTGTGCTGCGCATACCTGTGCTCTTTGCACACTGCGCAAGTGAAACTCATCTCATGGACGCACACACGGCATTCTATTTCGGTTTCAACAAGCAGATGCTTATAATTTGTAGGTACCCTTGCGGTACAAAAAAACAATGCTGCTGTTACTATCCCCTATGCACAATTAGATTTCTCCAGCGCTGATACAGGGTTCTTTTACCTGTAATTCGAAGTCTGCTCAAACTTCCCTTTCTGTCTATTGAATTAAATTTGAGAACTCCAACCGTAACTTCTGGATCTTGTCTGTTGCTGAGAGGCCTCATTATTCCCCAAACTCTAAATTACTTCCTGGGGTACCACCAGTCCCCTGAGGACCCCTATAGTAGATTCCATAGGCTCACTGTAGAGGAGACCATCCTCCCAGTAGTCTATGCTTCCGTGGCTCTTGCCCTTCAAGCTGGGAAGGTGCCTGCTGACGCAGACCTTCGAGAGAGTGACACCCTCTGTCCTCTTCTAAAGTCTGTACTGTAGGGTCCACCTCTGTAAGTAAAGTCTACAGCTCATGATGGCCTCCAGGACCCAGATCCTCTACGCAGTGGAGAATCTCCTCCACCTCTGTTTCACCAGTAGGTGGCTTTTCAGGGGGTGGTTCTTCCACCAACTCAGCTTCAGCTGGATGTGGGGCCACTGGGGTGACCTGGAGCTTATCCTTAATAGAAGCTCTTTTCCTTGAGGAAGGTTTGGGCTTGAGGACCTTCTTTCCTCTTGAGACCCTGGGTCTCTCCTTGGCCTCTTTCTTCTTGTTGGAAGAGGTGGGTGTTAGGATTTAATTAATTGGAGGGATATTAAATTCCTCCTTGAGCTCAATGGGAATGTCTCTTAAGGTTGCCATCAAAAGGAATGGAACATTGATTACCCCTCTCTCCTCCCATATCGCAAAGACTGGTTAAAATGATCTTAGAATTCTCTGTTTTTTGTGTCTGTCAAAAACAGAGAAAGTCAGAAACCATCTGTTAGAGAAACGCCTCCGCCATGAGACATAAAGTAGGTTTTATATTGAAAAAATAAACTTCTTTTATTAACAGTTCCACTTAAACGATTGTTCCTTAAACAGCACAGCACATGTGATGTAAATTAACAATTACTAAAAAACATCTTGATACACATATATAAAACAATTGAAAAAAACAAATATCAATGGGGTAGAAAAGGGGTTTCTATTATGTTAAATGTCGTCAGTGTTTTAAGCATATATCTGACAGTCGCGTAGAGCACCCTTCACTGCTTTTTAAACAGTAGCAGAATTTTTCATTCATGCATTCCATAGCATAACATAGCCCATTTGTTCTTGCAAAAATCTAATCTTGGTTTTTAGATCAGACAAAACATACTTTTTCCATTTCGGTCTTAAAGATAGTCGACATGTTTTGGCCAAAATATTTGAGACACTATGTCTAGTGTCTTTTTCAGATGATTCTAATGGCCTTCTTCAGGACAGGAACATTTTGGTTTGGTTATTGCATTAATCTTCTATACCCCCATAGTATATAGCGTAGATAGCACTACAGACAACACAGAAACAAACCAGTGCTTATCAGAACTCAGTGACTCGTGGCGGGGATAGTTGATAAAATAATTCAAAAACAGAATTCAAACGTGCATGTATTGCATTTGCTTGTTTATGGCTTCCTGCAGAATTGGTAGAAAACCAGTTCTGAAACAAACTCATTTTACGAAGAAACCAGTATGCTACTTACACATGATGTGGGTGTGAGACATTTATATTCCAGCAAGATTATTTGAAAGATATTATCTTTTTTTGAGATAGGGCCGTCTAAGTAGATGTCCTATAAATCAATCACAAAGGAGCTAAGTGTTAGACTTTGGCTCCCGATGTTAACCTATACAATTCGTTAAATCGAGAATATTTTTTTCCCGATTTGTTGTCGTAATTAATGATTGCTTGCAAAATGTATTAGGCAGGCTTGACTGGACTAAAGAAAACTACGTTATCTCTGTAAAACAAAGAAAGACAGAACTCATTTTACTGCTACAGGTCCCATGTAAATTATGTTGTCCATAAATTGAATATTGTTTTTGTCAAATACTAACTCTACACAGACCAGCGAAATGGGGCAGGGCATTTTCTCCCACTGTCCCCAAGGTAAGGTCTGCGCAAGAATACTTTCAAAATCGAATTTCTTCATTTCGCTTCACATTATTTTTAACACTTTTTTTATTTTAGACAACTCGTTCTAAACTATACAAATTGAATGGCCATCTATCACATTGTCATTGCAATCTTGCCATATGCACATGTATGTATGTATATAATTGTGCTATCTGTATCAACATCTTTTTGTAGTCTAGCGTTTTGTTTTCACATACTGAAACAGAGCAGAAACAAGAAAAAAGACATACTTTTTGAAAAGTTTAAATTTGAATACGTGTGTTGTCTTTTGCACAAAATTCTGTTGCAGTTCTTTCGCTGCAAAAGATATACAAATAAAAGGTCAAGGGAGCTGTGTGGGACATAGTCTTATTGCCATTTAAAATAGCCATAGTTTTTCAAAAGCCTAGTTTTTATATCTCAGCAAACTCATAATGGTAACACTTGTAAAAACGTCAGAGCTCCGACATGCTTTGAAGCATGTTTCACTTACCGTAATTTGTTTCAATTTGAAACACAACGCCATGGTCTTCCTACTTGTTAATGTCTGCATTCATCTATCCACGTTTGATGGAAGCTTAGGTTGTGGGAGGGGTCTCTTTTATGATGTGTGTAGGTCCCGTGATATACGTGATCTATGCATCACGTGATCAATACATCATCCCACATATCCCGCAGTTCACAAAAAAGGGACACCATCTTGTAATGGTGCAACAAAAATACCGGCACAATTCCCTCTTTTCACATACAATGCTATCAATTTCTTAGGAAGCTAGAATGACAAGCACGTTTGTTTGTCAAAAGAAGTTCCGGACAAACGGTACATTCTTACTTTCACTTTGGTAATGCTAAATCTAGGCAAACAGCATGTCTCCTGTGGATATTGTATGCACACATGTTTGGTGCACAGAAGAGTCTCATTACGTTATTTCGCTATATATATCTATCACAGTTTTGACATCCTATTTTAAGCTGTACAATTTGAATGACTGTTGATTACATAGTTATGTCAAGCTAATGTGCGTCTAGTTTTGTGCACATGGTTGTGCTGTCTATTTGAACGTTCTTTGATAATCAGGCATTTCGTTTTTACATGGAGAAACAAACAGAAAAGGGCTTCGATTCGAATACGTTGTCTTCTACACGAAATCCTGTGACAATTCCTTCACTGCTGGGAGTTATAATCGTATATGAATTTTCAGAAGGGCTGTATGGAACACACAATTGATTTCATATACAATTGCTTTTGTTTTTCCATATGTATTGACAACATCAAAGTGATCGCGCTTTGGGAGAAACTTTGGACAAAAGTTTAGGACAAAAGAGGCGAAATTTCAACATTATGTGAAGCATGCTTTGCTTGCAAGGAAGGGCTTTCTTGAAAGGTTAGTGTAGATCACATGATGACGTGATCAATAAACCATCCTGAGGGTCCAGCAATGCCTAAACTAAAATTGACAACCATCTTATATTTGTGATTAAAAAACGGCATAATTCCCGCTCTTTACTTCACGTGCTAATGATCTCTTGACAGCGTGTTATTAAGAAAACCTTTTTGAAATGGAGCTCTTGTTAATTTACCGATTAAGTTTTTCGTACAAAGCGTATCGTCTTTCTTTCATATTGGTAATGCTGCACATTGGCAAGCTGCAGGTCTCCTACGGGTATTTTATACACACTGGTGTTTCACAAAAAGATCAAACAAGCAAGATGGAGCCAAAGGCCAGTGCTCAACCTTGATCTTGATATTAGTGGTGTATACTTCATCTGATTAAATCACGATGTTCCACTCAATTGATGAAGTTATCCATGTTTTACTGTGTCAAGATTGTATAGCCAGCGTTGTTCGCATTTGACAACATAAGGTCTATGTTTCCCCCTCTCTCAGTTGGTTTAATGACCTGGATAACAAACCAGAACATATCTGTGTGTTTGTGATGATGTGATGTAAAATGGTCCACAAGAGGTTTGTTCTCTACCTTGTTTTTTAGGCACGATCAGTGCTCACAAATCCTTTGTCTGATTTGGCGTTTTGTTTCCCCTATGTAGATCAAATTACAAGGGCACTTTATGCTGCATATTACCCAGTCTGTTGTGCAGTTGGTGAAACTGCAGAGTTTCCAATCTCTACCGTTGAGTTCAATTGACTTGATGTTTTTTGTGAATGGGCACACTGAACACACTGAAAACACTGAAAACTGATCCCCCAAAAACAAAAATAGTTGGGAAAATACCCAGTTCGTAATACTTGTTTCTGATGTTTGTTAATCTGCTTAGAATCATATGCTGTGCATAGTCTGACATCCAGTGGTCACTGCAGAGTATTGCATTTTGTTTTTCATAGTCGAAAAGGGGACGTCGACAAGGTGTGTCTAACACTATCCCTATAGTGATGTGCAGTGTACTCACAAACCCTCACGCGTCTAGGTCCCTCAGATTGTTTTTTTCCACCCAGTTACTCGTCGCCTTTATGCGGAGCTCATCGAGAGACATTGCAAAATCATTTCCTCGACCCTTGGTCGTTTATTATTATTAACTAACACATAGATCCCTCCCTCGACGTAGCTGCCAAGCTGTTCTCCGCCGAGCAAGATCTTCGACGGAGGGATGAGCGGAGGAGATCCTTCGGCGCTGCCGAACACGTGGCCTGGCCTCGCCGGCCTAACACAGTAGGGAGAGTAGGGTTGTTGGTCATTTCTTTGTTTCACTCTCAGAATGTCTTTCTCTTTCCCCTCCCTCTCTTTCGAGGTCGTAATCACATTTCATGCCCTCAGCTATGGAGAGGACGCCCTTTAGGTTTTGCCCGTGTTGCAAGGGCAAGTTTACCTGGAAGGACAAGAACAAACGGTGTAACCGTTGCTTGCCCCTCGATCACAAAGAGGACGCTGGGCGGCCCGTAAGTTACTTAAACCCTAAACTTTAAAGGACCGAAGGGTCAAAAGGTGGGCAGCCTATGCGATGTCTAGGTCTGACTCCTCGCCAGCTGCCGCCGCATGTGATGTGGACAGTGATTACGCGGCCTCCGCAACGGAGGTTATAGACCTCTCGAAGGAGCGTTCCCGCTCCTCGTTGTCTGTCCCCGGCCCCGACAAGCCCGGCTCACGCCCCGCTTATGGGGATGAACACCCCGGCGACAAGGACGCACACAGAAAAACACATAAACACATACCCCACGGCACGCATTCGTCGAAGACGAAGGCAGCCATAGCGTCAAAGGAGGCGTCTGGTCCACCGGCGTCTTCCGCCGACCGTAAGGGTCGCAAGCCCTCACCACGATCGGCGACTGGGTTTTCTGTAGATAAGGGCGCTAACCCCAAATCCTCAAGCGACGCGCCTCGCAAGAGTGCCAGTAAAGACTCTGCACGGCCTAGCGCGATGGCGAGCGATCCCTCGACGGAGAAGCTGATCGCTGAAAGCCTCACGTGTATAGCTTTTAAAGACGGCCAGAGACGGACAGCGGGTGATACGTCGAAAACCGCTCACAAGGTCAAAGAAACGCAGAGGACGCCAGAGGGTAGGCTGGGACAGCTCCCACTGTCGACAGAAGTCCGTATCCAGCGAGAAGGTTTCTCGGAAGGCGAAGGGACTCTATCTTCGACGCTAAGGGACACAAATAAGCAACTACAGGGAGAGGAAACTCCCTTTTCACTCCCAGACCGCTCTGGCCTACCTTACTGGACTGTAGATAGGTTCCAGTCATGTATGGACAAGCTAGACAGGTTCATGGCCATCCCAGAAAATAGGACACCCAAGAGGCCAAGGGAGGTACTCCAGGAGGGGCCATGGGCTAAATACCCGAAGCTCTTTAACCCCCTACAGGAAGACATGAACTCTTACGACCTCACTGAAGAGGACTCTCACTTCCAGTTAGAGGATGAGTTTGTGAATAATGGAGACCTACAAGAAGAAGAAGGTTTTCAGGATGACACTAACATAGGTGAGGAGGGCTACGAGGAGGACCCAAGTAAAGGTGGCTCACAGCCCTGGCAGTCGCCAACAGGGTCTACAGACCCCGACATTATAGACATTTCTTCTCCTCAGACCACACCGGTCAGGAACCCATCTCCAGTAGACGATCACCCCACCTTCAATGCGCTACTGAGGAAGGCAGCAGCGCATTTTGAAGTTGAAACTGGGGAGGTCACCCCAGATACTGAGTTCGTCGAAAGGATTATTAAAGAAAAAGCTCCCACTAGTCAAACTATTCCTATCCTCGCCTCGGTTAAGAGACGAATCACCCCATCGCTGTCCACCCCCGCGCTGGTAAGAGGGGTCAATCCAAGAATCGAGAAATTGTTCTCACCCTCTCAGTCAGACCCATTATACATCAGGGGTCATTCAGTCCCGGACTCCTTAGTGATGACTAACACAAGGAAGAGGGCTGGGGTTCCACTGTCAACCAGCGAGGCACCCCCAGATAAAGAAGGGAAAAAGCTTTATGCCTTGGGCAAAAGAATTTCCGCCTCGGCAGCATTTTCAATTAGGATTGCCAATAATAATACATTGTTGGCAAGCTATGCTGATGCTCAATGGGGAAAGCTTAAGCAGGACATCGAAGAAGCCCCTGAACCTCTAAGAACTCGCTTATTGGCTACAGTTGCAGAAGGAGCTCTGGTCAACCAGCGCATCATTAAGAATGCTCTTAATGCGGCAGAAACCGCTGGCCGTTCTTTGGTGCAGGGAATTTTGCTGAAGCGTCACGTTTGGCTTCGCAATTCCGGTTTCAAGGCAGAGACGCAGGCGTCACTCATTAATAAGCCAATAGAAGAGTCAAATCTCTTTGGAAGGGCAGTGGACGACGCGCTGGAAAATGCGAAGAAAGAATTCGACACCATAAAGACCTTAGACTAAATCTCAAAGCCTCCAAACAGGCGGGGATTTGGGAACAAGTGCTTTATTTGCGGCCAACAGCAGCAACAGCAACAGCATTAGACTACGGGCAACTGGCCCTCTTATCAGGGTACCGGTAACCAGTATAACCAAAGAGGACAACGCCGTGGCAAGGGCAGAGGCTGGGGCTCCAGCCCCAGAGGCACCCCGGGAAGTAACACCAAATGACCCGAAGGTTCGGGTCCCCTCCCATGCGTCTCCGGTTGGGGGCCGGATAACATATGAGAGGGAATAACATCAGACCGGTGGGTATTGTCAACCGTAGCCCACGGGTACTGTATAGAGTTCAATCGGTCCCCCACCTACAGACTTCCAAGGGGACGACGCCTGTCACCAGAACACCTCGTCATCCTCCTGCAAGAAGTAGAACAGCTGCTACAGAAAGGAGCAATAGAGGTCGTGCCTCTATCTCAGGTAATGGAAGGTATTTATTCAGTGTACTTCCTTGTACCCAAAAAAGACCTAACCATGCGCCCTGTACTATATCTGCTCCCAGCGAACAAATTTGTAAAACCACAAAAATTTTGTTTGGTATCATTACAGGAGGTAATTCCCCTGCTATCTCAGGGGGACTACATGACAACACTAGACATGAAAGATGCATACTTTCATATTTTGATGTTGCCAGCACACACAAAATACCTCAGGTTCGTGATAGAGGGCAAACACTACCATTTCAGAGTGCTACCCTTCGCATAGGGTCTGCACCGAGGGTATTCACGAAGGTACTGGCAGTGGCAGCGGCCCACCTGCGCAGGTTGTCCATACCGGTATACCCTTACCTCGACGATTGGCTCATAACAGGGGAGTCCTACGAGACATGCTTCTCAAACACCCAGAAGACAGTAGACCTTTTGTTCCAACTGGGCTTCTCCATCAACAAGAAGAAGTCCAGCTTAGACCCCAGCCAAATAAAACAATTCCTAGGGGCTCTAATTCGAACAAAGGACGGCCTCGTCTTCCCCTCCAACGAGAGGGTCCAAAATATGCTGTTTCAGATCCCTCAATATGTGGCCGGTCGAGAGGTGACGGTACGCAAAGCATTGCGCTTACTAGGAATGATGGCGTCATGTATTTATTTGGTACCTCACGCTCGCCTGCGCATGCGCCCAATGCAAGAGTGGCTCAACAGCCAGTGGTGTCAGGCCAGCGGACAATGGGACGATCTAGTGGTGGTCTCGCAGGCCTTGGTTCTCTCGCTACGATGGTGGTTGAAGGAAAACCTGGTAATAGGGGAACCATTCGCCACCCCTGCAGTGGAAGCCACTCTAACCACAGACGCATCCCTCACAGGATGGGGGGGCTCACCTATCCCATCAGACTGCTCACGGAGTTTGGACTCCGAGCGTAGCTTCCAAGTACATAAACTTATTAGAGCTACTTGCGGTGTTCAAGGCACTAAAAGCCTTCCAGACACACGTACAAGGGAAGACAGTGATGGTCCTCACGGACAGCACCACAGCCATGTACTACCTCAACAAGCAAGGGGGCACTCGCTCTCCAGAACTGTCCAAGCTGTCCCAGAACATCTGGAAGTGGGCTCTCAGACACAACATGTTCCTTTTGTCACAACATGTACCAGGGGAACTCAATCTGCTAGCAGACGAACTCAGCAGAGACTTCCCTCTGCCCTAAGAGTACGAATGGCGGTTACACGAGGACATTGTCTTCGAAGTCTTCACACAATCGGGCTTCCCAGAAATAGACCTGTTCGCAACTCTGGAGAACTCACAATGCCTAGATTACGCCTCCAGATACCCACAGAAGCGCTCAAAGGGGAACGGTCTCTGGATACCATGGTCAGGGAAATTTGTTTGTTTTTCCCCCGACTCCTCTGCTGAACAAGATAGTGCACAAGATGCACCAAGAACCAGTCATCATGATACTGATAGCCCCGATGTGGGCCCGCCAACCATGGTTTGCGCACCTGATGGAGATGTCCCTGTCCCCACCAGTGAAACTGCCCTGCCTGTACAACTTGCTGTCACAGGACAAGGGCTAGACACTACACCCATGCCCACAGAACATGAACTTAGCAGCCTGGCTCCTGAGGTCATAGAATTTGGCCATTTACAACTCCCTCAGAGATGCATGGACATTCTCAGAGAAGCTAGAAAACCCAACACTCGCCACTGCTATTCTAGCAAGTGGAAGAGATTTGTCATCTGGTGTAGAGGTAAGAGCATCAACCCAGTCCACTGCTCTCCCACACAAATTGTCCTTTACCTGACCCATTTACTGGACTCAAGTCTAGTGTTCAATTCTATTAAAGTCCAACTAGCGGCACTTTCTGCATGCACCACCTCTCAACTTAAGGTGTCATGGTGGAAAGTCCCAGTTATCAAAGCCTTCATGGAGGGGGTAAAGAGAATACACCCTCCGATAGCAAACCCAGCTCCTGGCTGGGACCTTAATGTGGTACTTACCAGGCTCATGGGCTCACCCTTTGAACCCATGCACAAGGCAACTCTTAAGGACCTCAGTCTTAAGACTGCTTTCATAATAGCTATCACCTCCATTTGGAGAGTAAGTGAACTACAGGCTCTTTCTATTCTAGACCCCTTCGTAACAGTTCACAATTATAAGGTGGTTCTACGCACACACCCAAGGTTTGCACCGAAATTCATATTGAAATTCCATGTCAACCAGTCAATAGAACTACCAACGTTCTTTCAAAACCCTTCCAATTTGGGAGAAAAGAGCCTGCATACACTCGATGTGCGCAGAGCTATCATGTTTTATATGGAAAGAACTTGGCCACTGAGAAAGACTAATCAGTTCTTTGTCTCGGTGGCAGCAGGAAGAGAAGGAGATGCAGTCTCAAAGTCCACTATATCTAGATGGATTGTTCAATGCATCACTCTCTGTTTCTCTCTTGCTAAGAGAGAACTACCTTTCAAGCCAAGAGCACACTCTACTCGAGGCACTGGGGCATCCATAGCATTCATTGCAAACGTTCCCCTTGAGTCCATTTGCAAAGCGGCAACCTGGAGTTCTGTACACACCTTTACAAAACACTACTGTCTAGATGCTCACTCTAGATCTGATTCCCAGGTGGGACAAGCAGTATTAAGACATCTTTTCTCTACTGTTCCTTCTCACAACCCACCTCCAACTCCGAGTACTGCTCGCTAGTCTATGCACAGCATGTGATTCTAAGCAGATTAACAAACATCAGAAGACAATGCATTACTTACCGTAAAAGCATTTCTGATGGTTGTATCTGCTTAGATTCACATGCGCCCCCACTTGCTCCCAGCTCGGATGGAAGGAACATAGACATCTTTCTACATCTCTCTCTCTTTTCTGTACTCACTCACGTATAGAAG
This sequence comes from Ambystoma mexicanum, assembly GCF_040938575.1. Classification (NCBI taxonomy): domain Eukaryota; kingdom Metazoa; phylum Chordata; class Amphibia; order Caudata; family Ambystomatidae; genus Ambystoma; species Ambystoma mexicanum. Next base: position 183,647,795 of record NC_090931.1, on the reverse strand, counting down.
GCTCCCTCAGGGCAGAAAAAATACAAACAGAGGGACCTCGACGCGTGAGGGGTTGTGGGTACACTGCACGTCACTATAGGGATAGTGTTACAGACACGACTTGGCGACGTCCCCTTTTCGACTACGAAAAACAAAATGCAATACTCCACAGTGACCACTGGATGTCGGACTATGCACAGCATGTGAATCTAAGCAGATACAACCATCAGAAATTCTTTTTTACGGTAAGTAATGCATTGTCATAAGACAGCCCTTTGGCTGGTGGGTACAAAACTTGTTTTCATAACGGGTCTAGCCTGTGGTCAGGTTTAGAAAAATATAGAAAATAAAATGGAAAACTTAAACACTTTATCTGTTTCCGAGGAATATTATCAAAGATTGATCGATCTCCCATCAATTTTGGCTGCAGATTCTATTGAGGCAACTCCTGCTACTAAAACTAACGATTTAGAAATTTTGACTCAAAAGAAAAAAATTGATCAGAAAAGAGTCACACGGCCAATTTATGCTAGCCTATCTAAAAGCAGGAATTATACCCGAAGGCCTACAAATCAGAAATGTGCCGCGGGTTTTCACAGATAACCCTAAATTTAAAGGGAAATTCGGTGCAGTTGGCAATAAATGCTCCAGAGACTACCTCATCTTAATTATAGATACCTCAGCAGAGGAAGCAACAAAACAAAAAGATGACATTGAGCTCCTAGAAAATAAGATGAAAGGAGAAGATATAATAAAAGATATAAAAGACAAACTGGGAAAAATCGAGGAAGAAATACAGAAATTCAAAAAATTCACATTGCATAAAAAAAATGGAAATTTAAGCAAGATGTTGAAAAATATAAAGAGACCAACACTCCACCCTATTTGGTGGAGACATACTATGACGACCAAAACAAGTTATACCAAAATAGAGGAAGAAATACGGGCCAACAAAGAAACAAGTTTATAACTTTTTCTAACACCTCCAATACAACAACAAACAGTGATTCTGTTAACCCGCGCACATATTCGGGAACGAATGCCAATAACCAACAACAAGGCCTGGTCAGGATGCAAACACACGCCTGGCTGGGGCCTCTGCAGAATTGGTAATGCCAGTCTTTAACTTGTCCTCATACCATCTAACAGAAGCAGAACTAAGAGTGTTAAAAAACAGCCTAAGCTATGTCCCCACAACACAGGCAAATGACTTTGAAACACAAATTGAACTACAAAAGTTCTTCCGCTTGGTCCGTTTTAAATACTTCTTTAGAGAGGCATCCACTACTGATATAGACAAGAGTGACACTGGTTTTAAACCACCGTCAACTTTCGCACCGATAAACTTGGTCACCCCGGCCATCATAGTATTTGAAAACAAAGTAGTAGAAGAAGCTAAAAATCTACTCAAAATGAAAAACAACCACAGAGACAACATGACTAAAGAGGAAAGAATCGCCCTAACATCGCTACAGAACAATGACACCTTTGTGATTAAACCGGCCGATAAAGGTGGGGGTATTGTCCTTTGGGACAAGACACTATGTGAAACTGAGGTCTCGAACCAGTTACTAAATGAACTGTTCTATCGGAAACTTGATAGAGACCCAACCGCGTACGAGAAGAGATAAAAAGCTTGATGGATCACGCACTAGCAGAAACCTGGATTGAACAAGAAGAACATCAGTTCCTCATAAATAAAAATCAAACTATATCAGCTTTCTACTTACTTCCAAAAGTGCATGAAAGTCAAACTGCTTCACCAGGGCGTCCTATAGTATCGGCCATAAATTCTGTTTTAGAACCTCTTTTCAGTATACTCAGACTGGTTCATAAAACCTTTTGTTAGAACCTTGCATTCTTTTCTAAAGTATGATAAAACTACTACAAAATCAACATATGGACAAAGAAAATCTTTTAGTAACACCAGATGTCACTGCCCTATACACGAGCATTCCACAAATAGAGTGTATAAAAGTGATGGAACTACATCTGAACAAACCAACCACTACTCTAAAGAAAGTCCCCACATCTTTCATTCTCGAGTGGGACAGTTTTTGAGAATTAGGAGAAATTGTTCCGACATCTATGAATATGTACATCAAGGTAAAAACCTACAGTAACGACTAAAAGATTGCAGTTATCCCAAAAGGATTATTCACACTTCCTATAAGAGAGCACAACATGCAATAGGGAAAGCTGTTTAACACCCCCTTCCCCCCCAAAAAACACAAGCAGATATAATCACATGTGTCAGCACATTTACTCCCATTAGCAATGGGCTTGGAAAAATCATATAGAAAAACTGCATTTTGTAAAAACAGCTGAATTTAATCCCTTACTGCCGAGATTTGCCTTTAAAAAGACAGATACATCTCAGAGATATGTTGGTGCATACATATCCAAAAAGAGACCAAGATCTCTCAAGCCAAGGAACACTGTGGGGTATCCCCCCTGTTGCGGGGGCATTTTAAGTGTGGACAATGTTCAGTGTGACCACTCACAAAAAACATCAAGTCAATTGAACTCAACAGTAGGGATTGGAAACTCTGCAGTTTCACCAACTGCACAACAGACTGGGTAATGTTCGGCATAAAGTACCCTTGTAATTTGATCTACATAGGGAAAACAAAACGTCAAATCAGACAAAGGATTTGTGAGAACCGATCTTGCCTATAAACAAGGTAGGGAACAAACCTCTGGTGGCCCATTTTACATCACATCATCACAAACACACAGATATGTTCTTGTTTGTTATCCAGGTCATTAAACCAACTGAGGGGCAAACGGAGACCTTATGGTATCAAAATAAGAACAACGCTGGATATATAATATTGACATAGTTAAACATGGTTTAAATTCATCAATTGAGTGGAACATCCTGATTTAATCAGATGAAGTGTACACCACTAATATCAAGATCAAGGTTGAGCACTGGCCTTTGGCTCAATCTTGCTTGTTTGATCTTTTTGTGAAGCACCAGTGTGTATCAAATATCCGTAAGAGACCTGCAGTTTACCAAGGTGCAGCATTACCAATATGAAAGAAAGATGACACGCTTTGTTCGAAAAACTTCATCGGTAAATTAACAAGACCTCCATTTCTGATAAATTTCTTAACACGCCATCAAGAGATCATTAGCACCTGAAGTAAAGAGTGGCAATTATGCCTTTTTCTTTTCACCACTATAAGATGGTGTCGATTTCTTTTTTGAGCATAGCAGGGCCCTCAGGATGGTGTATTGATGACATAATCATGTGATCTACACCAACCTTTCAAGAAAGACCTTTTCATCACCCAGGCGTCCATGAAACGTGGATAGACAATGCGGATATGAAAGCAAACCGGAAGACCGCTGTTGTTTTTCTTTAGGCTGGCAAGCGAAACATGCTTCACACCATGTTGAGATTTCGCCTCTTTTGTCCAAAGTTTCTTCCAATGCGCGATCACTTCGATGTTGTCAATGCATATGGAAAAACAAAAGCAATTGTATACGGAAACAATTCTGTGTTCCATATAGCACTTCTGAAAATTCATATACAATTATATCTCCTGCAGTGAAGGAATTGTCACAGGATTTTGTGTAGAAGACAACACATGTATTCGTATCTAAGCCCTTTTCTGTTTGTTTCTCCATGTAAAAACGAAATGCATGATTATCAAAGAACGTTCAAATAGACAACACAACCATGTACACAAAACTAGAAGCACATGGGGCTAGCTTGACATAACTATGTAATCAGCGGTCATTTAAATTGCACAGCTTAAAATAGGCTGATAGGTATATATAGCGAAATAACGTAATGAGACTCTTCTGTACACCAAACATCAGTGTGCATACAATATCCGCAGGACACCCGCTGTTTGCCTAGATGTAGCATTACCAAAGTGAAAGTATGAATGTACCGTTTGTCCGGAACTTCTTTTGACAAACAAACATGCTTGTCAATCTAAAAAAGTTTTTCAACTATACCTTCCTAAGATATTGATAGCATTGTAAGTGAAAAGTGGGAATTATGCCGCTATTTTTGTTTCACCATTACAAGATGGTGTCCCTTTTTTGTGAACTGTGAGATAAGTGGGATGGTCTACTGATCACGTGATGCATAGATCACGTATATCACGGGACCTACAGATATCATAAGAGACCCTTCCCACAGCCTAGGCTTCCATCAAACGCAGATAGATGAATGCGGACATACTAAAAAGTCGGAAGACCTTCGTGTGGCGTTTCTAATTGAAACAAAAGCTGGTAAGTGAAACATGCTTCACAGCACGTCGGAGCCCTGCCATTTTTACAAGTGTTACCATTATGAGTTTGCTGATATATAAAAACTAGGCTTTTGAAAAACTATGGATCTTTTAAATGGCAATAAGACTGTGGGGGGTCATTCCGAGTTGGGCGGTAGCCATGGTGCTATTAGCACCATGGCTGCCTCCCAAACTGGGTCCGGGTCCGGTCTGGTTGAATGGGGACTTACCGGGTCATTCCGACCCTGGAGGACCCGGTAAGTCCCCATTCAACCAACCATTCCCCATTCCCATTTGAGCCCCCATAGGGCTCAATGGGAATGGGGAAGGCGCTAATAACGGGCCCGCGAATAGCAGTTCCGTTATTAGCGCCCTGGTCCCTTAGCGGGACCCGTAAAGGACGTATGGTCTGACCACACGTTCTTTGCAGCTCACGCTAAGGGACCTCGGAATTGGGCGGTAAGGGTTTAACGGCACCAGTCTCCTTACCGGTGACAGTTAACCCTTACTGCCCAACTTGGAATGAGGCCCTATGTCCCACACAGCTCCCTTCACCTTTTATTTGTATATCTTTTGCAGCGAATGGAATGCAACAGAATTTCGTGTTAAAGACAACACACATATTTAAACTTTTCAAAAAGTAAATCCTTTTTTTCTTGTTTCTGCTCTGTTTGTGAAAACAAAACTCTAGACTACAAAAAGATTTTGAAATAGATAGCACAATTATATACGTACATCATGTGCATAGGGCTAGTTTGCAATGACAATGTGACCGATAGCCGTTCAAATTGTATAGGTTAGAACAAGTTGTCTAAAATGAAAAAAGCGCTAAAAATGTCAAGTGAAACGAAGAAATTAGATTTTGAAAGTATTCTTGCGCAGACCTTACCTTGAGGACAGTGGGAGTCAGCTCCCCTTTCTTCTTGCTACAGGGCTTGTGTGCGTTGGAGACTACACCCAGGGTCTTCAGATAATTTCCTAACAGTACCCTACCAGGCACTTCAGACTGAACACTGACAAGAATTTGAACAGTCATATCACTGCACTTAATGATGGCTGGCCTTATTAGGCACATACAGACAGGGCCTCCTGTAAGCATGGTGGGCCTTTTGGATACCTTAGCTACATCGTCCGGGTTGAAACAACTTTCATCCACCACAGAAATGCTGGCCCCAGTGTCTCTGATAGCAGAGGTGTCCTGGCCATTTACAAGTATACTGTCCTTATACTGTAATATTCTTTAGTGTTATCAGGGTTGGAGTTATAAACATCTATAGTCTGTTTTTCTCACTAACCCAGGGACCTCATCAGGCTAGCTATGCCGATGCAAGTCTGGTACCCGGGCCTCCCCAGCATGTCAGTATCCCCTCCAGTCAAGCTGTCAGTGGATCTTCTCGGCAGGGCGTCATTGAATCTGAAGTTTTACACAAATGGAAGCGTTTTGCGACCTGGTGCTGGTCGCAGAAGATTAACCCTCTATAGGTCACGTCCCCCCTGCACCCGCACCCCTCCCTCCCCCCCCGAAGTCCTTGCGTACTGTTTGTCGTTGGCGAAGTTGGGGCTGGCGCACACCTCCATCAAGGTACCTCTGGTGGCTATCTCCTGCTACACCAGAGCTCCGGGACGGTCTTCTCTGTGGTCTCACGGTCTAGTGAAAGAATTCATCAAAGGACTGTTCCGGTCGTTCCTGCCGGTGAAGGCTCCAGCCCCGCCGTGGGAACTCAACATGGTGCTGACTAGGCTCATGGGGGCCCCATTCGAGAGGATGCATCAGGCTCCACTTAAGTTCCTGTCTTGGAAGACAACTTTCCTCGTGGCCATCATCTCCACCAGGAGAGTAGGTGAGATCCAGGCTCTGTCCTGCAAGCAACCTTACTTGAATTTCCACGAGATGAGGGTGGTACTTCGGACGCACCCCTACTTCATGCCCAAGGTTCAGTCGGAATTTCATCTCAACAAGCCATTGGTTACCTGTGTTTTTTCCGACGCCTTTGTCACTGGCTGAAAGGACTTTGCACTCGATGGATGTGGCTCGAGCACCCACGTTTTATGTGGCCTGCACAAAGAGTTTCCGGAAGACTTCCAAGCTTTTTGTGAACTTTGGTCCTGTGAACCATGGGAAGGCTTTGTCCAAGACTTCCATCTCCAGGTGGCTCTCTGGCTGCATCACTTACCGTCACCGGTTGGCTAACCGACTGCTGCCTGTCCGTCCGAGAGCCCGTTCTACCAGAGCGATCGCTGTTACAACGGCGTACCTGTCTGGTGTGCCCCTGCTGGGCATCTGCAGGGCTGCTACGTGGAGGTCGACCCACACCTTCACGAAATTCTACTGCATTGACAGGGATTCCATAGAGTAGTCCAGCGTCGGCCAAGCAGTGCTATGCAACCTGTTCGCTTGAAGGGGAGCCTGGTGAGGAGGTAAGAGTAATTGCTTCTGTTGAGCCATGCCACCTCCTGTGGTTGTTTATGTATGTAGTGCTAGGTATTCTTTATTCATGAGCATGTGAATCCATGCCAGATCCCATGCTGGAGAAAGAACAGGTTACTTACCTGTAACTGTTGTTCTCCAGCATGGGTCTGGCATGGCTTCACCTGCGAACCCACCCTCCTGCCCCTCTGCGGCTCTTGATCATACTGCCACTTTACGTGCTCCCAAATCTGAAGATGGCTGCCGGAGGAGAGGCTTAAGGAGAAGGCAGTCATTAACTGGTGTCAGTATGTCCCATAGCTTAGTGATTGGTGTAGGAGAGAAAGACAGTTTATAAACAAAAGTGAAACAGCTTTTTGTTTTACTGAGGATTCCCAGCCTGATGACAGGGAATATTCATGAGCATGGGAATCCATGCCAGACCCATGCTGGAGAACAACAGTTGCAGGTAGGTAGCTTGTTCCTTACTTTGCTTCCCCAAGTTTCCCTTCTTCCCCTGTTTGGCTAGGTCAGGGTATCCCACTGCTCCCTTCTGCTCCTACCAACTGTCCCCTGTACCTTTAGGGTCTCTCCTGGTGGTCTTTTGGGTCTTCCTACTTTGGTTTTGGGCTTTTGCAGTCCTCTACGCTACTATGGTGAGCTACAGCAGTCCTGCAGCTTGTGGTTCTCCTGGTTAGGCTCTCGGTCTGGTCCTTGAAAAGGGATTCTCCCGGCTCCCCCCAGTCCTTGGCACTTCTCCAGCATGCAAAGATTCCCCCTCTTTCTGACAGAGCCTCTGGTTCAGAGCTTCTTCTCCTTCTACTGCTGTTTTAGCACAGCATTCCTGCTCCATGCGCCACCACAGAGGGCTTCTCTCATACTTCCTGAGTCTGTTTTCCCTTTTATATTGGCTCTGGCCAATTGGACATGGGAAAACACTGGACCGCTCAACACGGTTCCTATAGGTAAGCCTCATGTCTTCACACTTCCTCGTCGTCTCAGTACTGATCTTGAGGACTCCTAGTGAGTCAGTTGTTCTCTTCCTTGTCCCAGTATTTTTAAAGGGGACTGAGTTCTCATGTAAAAGGGCCCCACCTAGTGGAAAGGGGACCACATCCACGGATTCGTCACAACAGCAAGAGATACAACTGTGGTAACACGAGAGTTCAGATATATGCAAGGCAGTGTCAAGAAATTACAAACACAGCAATGGCTATGCAACCAAATAGTTGTCTCTTACCTGGAGGTTGCTGCAGACAACATTAGAGGCCTGGCTGGTGCGCCCATGGCAAACAGGTGATGGAGGTGCCCTAAACCTTGAGGACTTTGCCTGCTGCCCGGGAACGGCTGCCCTGGTAGCTGTGCTGAGAGTTGAAGGAGAGAGGTAAAAGGACAGAAACAAAGGACTATACCACAAAGGCAGCGCCCTCTAGAAGCAAACCAGCACAAAAAATGGATTGGAAATCACACTTAGAACACAAGTAAACACCTCCAAAAGGACACCATACAGGATGTAAACTCCTTACCAGGTGCTTGCTGTACAGGATGCCGGTGGATTACTAAGAGGAAGGCAGGGGAAAGCATTAAGGAAGGACTATAAAAACAAGAGAGCAGGGACACCAGACTGCCTCAGCGAATTGCTTTGAAGATGGGAGGAGAGGGGAAAAAGGACAGAAACAAAGGACTGCACCACAAAGACAGTCCCCTCTAGATGCAATCCAGCACAAAGAACGGATTGTAAATCGCACTAAAAACGCAGGCAACTCCCTCCAAAAGGACATCAAGCAGGCTGTAAACTCCTTACCAGGTGCTTGTTGTACAGGATGGCTATGGGATTGTTCCCTTAACAAATGTGTTAGATGGACTTTTCAGAACCACTACTTGTGTAAGGTTTTTGGAATCCTACCTAATGGACCAGTCAGATCTAAACATAAAGTGCCCCAGTCACCCTCACTTAGTCCCTGTCGCATGGCAGCAAACAGTAAAAGGACCCTCTCCTGCAACCTATGGCAGACACCATCCCATTTAGAAATGGGCACTTGAAAGGCTAAGAAAATAGGATATGCGGATCCTCCATCCACATATTAAAGGTCCTAAATTTCCCAATAGCAAGTCTAAAAATATTAAAATATAAGTTGCAGAAAAAGGGTAAACTATGTCTCCCTGCAGTAACAGAGGTCGTACTGCTGTTCCATAACCTTCAATGGGGAACTGGGGTCTGCTTGCACCTGTAGCCTTAGGGGCACATGAGTGCCTCTGAAATGAATGAATGAAGCAAGTGAGTGGGGTTAAAAAGACCTCACTCATCAAAATGCCAGCTAGGGTCCAGATGAGTGAGCATATATGATAGGGGTCAGTGGGAAAGTTGCAAAAAAGAAAATTCTTTCCTAACAATCAATGTAGCTCAGACAGGATTGTCTCAGAGATACCTTATCTATTCACATTTTGGTGCACTCCTATGCACCTTTACTTTTTTTTTTACCACAGGTAGGCATTTTAGCACTACAGTGGTCAACATTGTTTACCTAATTTGTTAAGCCCAGTGTTTTTTGACTTACTGTCTTTGTTGTGCATATTCCTCCCAGGCAGGCACAGGAAATGGCCATCAATGGTCACTTTCTTTGCAGGCTCTGCCCTGAGCCCCGAAAGTGGCCTTTGTGTTCTTGGGACTGGTTTGACATGGGAGTCCTTGACACCCCAATCCATATCTAAACCATAGTGGTATGATTTTTATTTGTAAAGTGCCTATACACAAGGCAAGTGTTTCAAAGGCTGAAGGATGGAGGGAACAAGGGGAGAAACAACAGTCGTTCAAAGCCCTTGAAATTCTGAAACGCTAATAGTCTGCAAAGGCAGAGTAAGCGCATATAGTACAATTAACAGTGGGGACAACAGCAAATAGGTCTGACGACGATTCTGCAGTTTTTTCAAGTGCAATTTAGGCGTAACCATGCAGTGAGTGAAGACAAGGGGGAGCAGACAGACGATCTTCAGGCATTGTGCAATCGGATTGTGCAGTGCAAAGACGGTTACAGGGGGGGGGGTGGGTCCAAGTGCACCCAGTCGGTCGGGACTGCTGTAAGTGCAGAGAGATGCCACTCTCTTGTGTCATTATAAGTGCAGTTATGACTAGTCAAGTGCAGGGCCCCAAGGCGAGTGCTAGAGGACTGGAAGGGGTGCCGGGGACCTGTGAGACTCTGAGGTACACCAGGCAGCCCGTCAACAAGCTGTACGGAAAAGGAGGGAGGGAGGGAGGGAGAGAATGAGCAGAGAGGTAGGTTAGCAGGGTAGGCGGAGAGAGAAAGAAGAGGAAAAGAGGAAAGTCTTGAGGAATTTCCAGAAATTAAGACGATCAGGCTCAAGACGAAGGGTGGCATGGAGACTGTTCCAGAGGGAGGCCCCTGCTGAGGATAACACTCTCCCTCCAAATCTCTGCTTGGAGAACTGGCTCATGCGCAGCAGGTTGGAGGTAGATGAGCGGAGGGCTCGGGAGGGACAGTATTTGGGTAAGCATCGTTGCAGATAGGTAGGTCCCAGGCCCTAGAACGCCTTGTGGACAATGCAGAGGGTCTTGAACGTGATCCTTGCACCCACACAGAGCCAGTGGAGGGATTTCTGCGCAGGTGAGATGCGGTCCCTGGGCTTAAGGTCAAGGATAAGTCTTGCAGTTCTGTTCTGGATGAGTTGCAGAGGGCGCAGAAGCAGGGAGGTTGAGAACGAGGCTGTTGCTGTAGTCCAGCCTAGAGAGAACCAGGGCTCTGGAGACAGTGAGCCGCTGGGGGAAAGTGATAAAAGGCAGAGCACCTCTGAGGAGGTGTAACTGATTTTTAGAGATATCCAAAATGTTAGAGGAGAAGGAAAGAGTGGAGTCGAAGATGACCCAAGGTTTTTGGCCTCGCCGGAGGGTGCTGGTGCAGGGTCAAGGGAGGCCGGCCAGAGTGAAAGTGGGAAAGCGGGGAAAGGGGTCCCCATGCAAACGATCTCAGTCTTACTGGCATTGAGGCAGAGGTCATTTGCAGCACACCATGACTGAATATCGCACAGTCAGTCAGATATGAGCGAGGAGGAGGAGGCGGCGGCTGAGGGTAGCCTGAAAGATAGATGCGTTTTCATCCGCATAACACTGGAAGTTAGAGGTGAAAGGGGCAATCTCACATGCCAAGGCAGCCATATAGACGTTAAAGAATCAGGGGGATAGGTCAGACCCCTGGGGAGCGCCACAGGTTGAAAGAGGGATAGTAGAGAGAAAGGCTCAGAGTTCCACCTAGGATGGGCAGTCGGAGAGAAAGGAGGTTAACTAGCCAGGGCAGAGCCTGACATGTGACTCCCAGGGTGTCGCAGAAACATGCAATCAGGATTTTGTGGTTAACTGTGTCAAAGGCAGAGGAGAGGTCAAGGAGAATGTGGACAGAGTGAGTGTTGGTGTCAGGATTTGAGGGTGTTCAGAAGAGCAGTTCCAAAGGGATTGTTTCCTCCAACGTATTCCGCATCTATGACAGTTGTGTACCACAGCTGTGCACTTCGGAAACTTTTCAGCAGAGCGTGTCTTGCGTCGATCCCATGTCCCTCGAGGGCCTCCGTCGAGGGTCTATGTCACTGGATGTTATATGTAGGACGCACAGCGCCTGCTGCCTCAGTTCTGTTTTTTCCAACAGCAAACATGTTAGCTTCGTGAAACTCGGCGTGCCTCGTGGATTCTTCAAATCTCCTATGATGTCTATTTCTTGGACCCCTCCGACTCCAAGGTCCGGGTTTAAGACTTGCTGGGACTGCAAGTCCAAGATGTCGTTGACCGACCTGCACCGTATTTGCTTATGGTGCCTGGGTGAGTCACACGACACTGACTGCTGCTCCAAATGCCAGTCTCTTACAGCCAAGGTCTTGCGTGAAAGTAAGGGGAAGCTCCGTGCAGGTAAGCCATCGAAAAAGTCCTGTAAAACCGGATCGAAGTCTAGGGTTTCCTCTGACGACTCGAGGGGTGACTCTCCGCATCGGGAGGGGGCTCAAGGTTCTCGGTCCCGGAGTGGTTTCCGCCATTCCTCGTCTTCGAGGCACTCTCGGAAGCGCCGCCACCGGTCGCCTTCCCCGTCCTCTTCGGAGGATGGTGCAGTGCGTATGGTCGCCTTTCCCACAAAGTCCTCGACACCGGGGGAGTGGGTGGCATTTAAAGACGCGACTCGCACCGGGAGCCCTCGAGGTCCCGTCCGGACAAGAGCAGTCGCAAGAGCCGTGTGTCCAGGTCTCGGTCCTCGTCCCCAGCGAGACCGGTGCAGCCTATGGAGGTACCGACGCCAGCGTCGACTCATTTGGCTCTGGTCCAGTTGGTCTCGGATGATGCTGTTTCGTTCTATCAGCCCACGCATGTAGCAGTGTGGACGCCGAAGGTCTCGGCATCGATTCCATTGGGGCGGATTCCGGCATCGAAGCCTTTGGCAGTCTCGGTGTGGATGTTCTCGATGCCCTCGGCATCAAGGCTCTGGGCGTCGAGGCTCTCGCCGCCCCTCTGCGTTTTTTTGGGTGTACTGTGTCTGAGGAGTTTCCTGGGGCTTCCCCTACGTCTGGGAGGCTGGTATTGGGCGCCAGACCCTGTTCTGTCACTGGGTTTTCCAAGCCTTTGCCTGACATTTATGAAGGGGAGGAACGATCAGACATTGAAGATCCTGTTGCTCTGGATGATGCTCCGGGATTGTTGGGTGACAGTCCATTGGAGGAGTTGCGGCAGTCCCTACATGACGCCAGTGGCCTGGATACTTCTCCGGAAGTTGAGTTTGGAAGGCTTGAGCCGGGGGCTCATGCAGACTCTTCCTATAGGCGGCTCATGTCTAGGGTTTGTGAATACCTGGGGTGGTCCAGTCCTCGTGAGGATTTTATTCAGGATGACCTTACTGACATCCTGGATCAAGGTCCCCCATCTGACCCGGTATTGCCTTTCCATCTTACGTTGCAAAAAAGGGTGTCATCGGCTTGGCAGGCCCTGGAATCGCTACCGGCGGGCAAAAGAATTTGGAGAAAAAGTACTGACCATCTGTTAGCGACCCCAGCTATTTGTCTACTCACCCCACTCCTGAGAGTTTGGTGGTTCAGGTGGCTATGGCCACCTCGAGGCAGCAGGCGTACCCTACCATCCCTCCGGATAGGGAAGACAAACGCTTCGACGGATGCGCTCGGAAGGTCTTTTCGTCAGGGAGCATGGCACTGAAGGCTGTCAACTCCACATGTGCCCTGGCAAGATTTACACACACTCTGTGGACCTGTGTTTCCTACGCGGCTGAGCATATTCCCGAGGGGGAGGAAAGGGTTGGCTTCCTAGCCATCGTGCGTGATGGCAGGGATGCTATGTGTGAAGCCCTTCAGTCGGTGTTGGACACGCCAGACTGTGTCAACCGGTCCATGGCTGCGAGCACCGTACTACGCAGGTTTGCGTGGTTGCGGAAGTCAAGGTTTGCTCCTGATGTGCAAGCCCGTCTTCTGAACATGCCCTTCGATGGCGTTCATTTATTTGGCAGCAAGGCTGACGAGAGCCTTGAGAGGTTGCATACCTCCAAAGCTGCAGCAAAGTCTTTGAGCGCTGCAGTACGTCAACCTCAGCTTTTTCGTCCTAGGGGACAGCAAAGGAGGGCAGGTTCCTTTCGTTTCTACTCCTCTTTTGGTAGATGGAAAGGAGCTGCCAGTCAAAGGGGCCCTCTGTAAGAGTACCTGTGGTGGAAAACAGGGTACTCGGGGTACCAAAGCCGCTCGGGCAGTTGCCTCTTTGCCCTCAGGCACTGCCGCAGCTGCGTCAGCTCAGTCATGAGGCCATGTCCGATGGTTCGCCGGTCAGCGGCAGACTTGCGCATCATCTTGTAGAATGGCATGCCATTTACTTCGGATGTGTGGGTTCTGGATATCATCGCACACGGCTACTGCCTTGCCTTCTTTCAGCGGCCTCACAACAATCCACCGGGGAAGCTCGCTTTGAAGCGTCCGGATCTGCTCCTTGCGCAGGAAATCCTATCCCTGCTGGAGAAAGGCACCATAGAACTGGTGCCTATAGCGGAGAGGAACAAGGGATGGTATTCCCCTTATTTTTTTTATCCCAAAGAAAGACTGGGGATTGAGACCCATCATGGACTTGCGTTGGTTGAACAAGCTTCTCAGGAAGGACAAGTTAAAGATGGTCACTCTTTCTCAAGTCCTCCAGGCCCTTCAACTTCAGGACTGGTTGGTGCCTCTGGACCTCAAGGATGCCTACTTTCATGTGCCGATTCATCCCAAGCCCAGGAAGTACCTGAGGTTCACGGCTGGCGACTCACACTTTCAGTTTCGGGTCCTGCCGTTCGGATTGACCTCAGCCCCGAGGGTCTTCACCAAGCTGATGGTGGCGGTGGCAGCGTACCTCAGGAGAGGGGGGGATTCACGTCTACCCCTACCTGGACGATTGGTTGATCAGTTGTTCTGCCGAGCAAGCCTTGGATCATCTGCCCGTCACCTGCCATTCCCTTCACAAGCTGGGCTTCTCCTGAAGTTAAAGAAGTCGCATTTTACACATTCCCAGCGGCTCCAATACATCGGAGCGGTGCTCGACTCGTTCCTGGGGCAGTGTTCGCCTCCCCAGCTGAGGGCTCATCACATTCTGCAGATGGTGGGCAAGTTTCAACTTGCCCAGTCTCTCCCGGCGTTTGAATTCTTAAGGTTGCTTGGCCTCATGGCATCCTGCATTTTTCTGATGCCAGAGGCTAGACTGCGGATGAGATCCCTGCAGTGGGCTCTCAAGATGCAGTGGTCGCAGTTCTCTGGCAAGATGTGGGATTCCGTTCAGATTCCGATCTCGGTCGCCCAGGATCTTTTATAGTGGGCAGACGAAGGGAATCTGATGAAGGGTGCACCGTTTTGGAAACCATGGCCGGAGGTAACGATTGTGACAGATGTCTCCCTCACAGGATGGGGTGCTCATGCCAATGAATTGACAGCCTGCGGCCGTTGGTCTGTGTCGGAGTTCAGACTCCACATTAATCTGTTAGAGCTGGGAGCCATCAGCCTGGCCCTGAAAGCTTTTCTGCCGTCTGTGCGGGGTAACACTGTCCTGATTATGACGGACAACACAGTGGCCATGCATTACCTCAACAAAAAAGAGGGGGCAGGGTCACTCCCGTTGTGCAGGGAATCGATGCAGCTCTGGTTCTGGGCCATGCAACAGGAAATCTCGATCTCGGCAGTTCATCTGGCCGTTGACGAAAACGTGGCGGCAGACGCTCTGAGCAGGCAGAGCACAGTCTCTCACGAGTGGGAGTTGGCTCAGGAAGTCCTTTTGGAGATCTTCGCCCTTTGGGGAAACCCACAAGTGGATCTCTTTGCCACCAGGGTCAACCGGAAGTGCGAGAGATTCTGTTTGCTGGAATGTCCACCTAGAGGAGCCTTGGGCGACATGTTCGTAGTGGAGTGGTCCTTCCCGCTGCTATACGCGTTCCCTCCAGTCCCCGTCATTCCTCAGGTGTTGTGGAGGTTGCAGAGGTTCGGTTCCTGAATGATCCTCATTGCTCCGGATTGGGCCAGGAGAGCGTGGTACCCGGACCTTCTCGACATGTCCATCTGCCCTCCACGCTGTCTTCCCTACCAAGACGATCTGCTCTCATGGAAGGGGGGGTCATGTTCTCCATCCAGAGGTCAGATGTCTCAACCTTCACCCTTGGTATCTGAAAGGTTGAGATACAAGATTTGGGACCTCCCGTAAGACGTGATGGAGATGTTGCTTTAGGCCAGGCGTCCTGCAACAAAATCCCTTTACCATTGCCGGAAGTTCTGAGACTGGTGCAGGGGTCAGAATGTGGATCCTTTCCAATGTTCCATTCCTATGATGTTGTCTTTTTTGCTTTCTTTAGCCCACAAGGGCCATCAAGTGGGTACCATTAAGGGTTACCTGGCGGCGCTGTCTATATTTAAGCGCTCGTCTGAAGTGTTCTTACCTTAAGACTCCTTTGATTTCACATTTTCTCAAAGGACTGTCTGTGTTTCCACCGTCCCCTTTCCAGGTGCCGGGTTGGGATTTGAATTTGGTTTTAAAGTTCCTGATGGGAGCTTTGTTTGAGCCCTTACACTCTTGTCCACTGAGACTGTTGTCTTTTAAAACTGTGTTTTTAGTTGCGGTTACCTCCGCACGCAGAGTGAGTGAATTGCATGCACTTTCTGCCAAGCCACCCTTTACCTTTTTCCATAAGGACAGGGTTGTCCTGCGGGTGCAAACTTCTTTTCTTCCGACCTTCTCCGTCCATGGGCAGGATTTGGCCTTTGGTAAGGCAGTCCTCTATTCAGCCATTTGATTGGGCACTCTAAATTTCACATTCCACATTTTTTCCCTCCTCCATAAGTGTGGTACTGCTTTGGGAGTCTATCATAGATGTGGAATACGTCGGAGGACACCATCCCTTCGAAGAACAAGTTACTTACCAAACTGGTAACGTTCTTTCGATGGGATGTTCCTCCGACGTATTCCACATCACCCTCCTAGCCTGCCCCTCTGGAGAATTTCCTCTGTGATTGCAGCTTCCTTTCCGCAAGGCTGTAGGCTGTTATACTGGCAGGAGACTGGTGTCACACGTTCTGAGGGAAAAAACTAAACTGAGGCAACGGGCGCCGTGCGTCCTATATATAACATCCGGTGACGTCGACCCTCGACGGAGGCCCTCGAGAGACATTGGATCGATGCCATCAACGCAAGACGCCCTCTGCTGAAAAGGTTCGGAAGTGCATAGCTGTGGTACACAACTGTCATTGATGTGGAATACGTCGGAGGAACATCCCACCGAAAGAACGTTACCAGTTTGGTAAATAACTTGTTCTTCTGTGCCTCTGGATGCTCTAAAGCCAGACTGATGGTTGTGGAGGTAATCAATAGATTCAGTGAGGAGGGTCAGCTGAGAGATGGCCAATTTATCCAGGTGTTTGTCCAGGAAAGGAGTGATAGAGATAGGGCAGTAATTTTCCAGAATGGAGGGGCCGGCAGAGGGTTTCTTGAGCAGAGGGTATACAAGGGAGTGATTAAGAGCAGTTGGGAAAACTCCAGTGGCAAAAGAGAGATTGCAGAGATCGGCGAAGACTGGAGCGAGGGAATCAATGTTGTACTTAATGGTTTTTGAGGGGCATGAGTGTGATGCTGGAAATGCATCGGAGGGACAGGGCCTCCGTATCCTTGTCCTTTACTGTTTTTTATCGTGTGTTCTGTTGTGTTTTCCATGCAGGAGATCATGTGGGACTCCTGGCGGTGCAGCTCTCTCTCTTTTGGTTTGGTGAACGGACCTGTGGGATACCCTTATGGCACCCATGGGTGGGGGTACAACCCTGTGTCCCTAGTGTATGTTTTTGGGCACCTGTGGGTGGCCCACAGAGCAGGGTATGGGCTGGTGGCAGCTCCATGCTGAAATTGACAGGTGCGCGGAGTATCCTCCATTTTGGGATGCCCTGGCCCTGCCATTGGGATCAGTTGATTCCTGATGGAAAACAAGATGGCCCCTGTGGCCTCTTGCTTTGTATTACCCATTACCTTGTTTTCCCAAAGTCCTGGGAAGCCCTGACTCTGTCCCTTCCCCCTGACTGGCTGTTGGATGGAAGTGCCATATATGGTGGGGTTGTGAAGGGCCGGGCAGACTAGCTGGAGCCTTCCCAGTGATGTATGTTGTGGGTACCTCCTGTGGGTGGGACCCGGGTGAATAGAGTGTGTGACAAATATGCATTCTGTGTTGTGGATGTCTAGTATCTGGTGGTTGACACAATGACTGAGACAGCCCTGCCCGAAACCGTTATGAATGCAGCTTGGAGTGTTGAATGGCTCGGTACTTGTCCCAATGCACATAACTTGTTTTGAGTGTCTGGAGAGAAGTGAATGGCCTGAATACCTCGTGTGCCTGATTGGCTGCCTGACTGCATGAATGCCCTTAGTCGTGATTGGATGCTTGAGTGTGACCCAGCGGAATGAATGGGAGATCAACAGTATATCTGGGGACTTCACTGCTAGGAATCGTGTTCAGAAGCTGAAGTCCACTACGACGAGTAACTGGAGTAACCGAAGCTTGACCTTGAAGCCCTGCTGGACGAGAAGAATTGCTGTTGCTCTCCTTCGCAATCTGAAAGCTGCTGTGCCTCCAAGGACTGACCCAGAGAGGACCTGGTAAGGCGCCCTCTTCCCGAGCTACGAGGGACCATCGTGCACAGCTGATCTTTGCCAACGCTCCCTGGTAGACAGACCTTCGACAGGCTGCCGACCCGATACGGGGACTGCTGCGGAACTCCAAGGAGAAGCACTCGGACTGTTGTCCGCCACTGTCGACGACCGCAGTCGCCGACCGGAGCCGCCGTGCTCACGTTTGCCTAAGAACTTCAATTGATCATCGGACGCTCTCGTCTGCATCGTCACCCGCTTGTGTCCCGCTGGAGAAGGCCCGACCGTCAACGCGCCGAGGAGCATCCACCGGTGGGTTTCCCGCCACCTAAAGACCACAGAGACACCGACGACTCGACGCCCTTGCTGGGCCACAGTTGTTCATCATCTCTTTGCGGTCCAGAACTATCGTCACCAAGGTGCCCCACACGCCTCTTCCTTGCAGGACGCCAACACTCTGTCGACAAGCACCGCTAGGAACGAAGCTGCCACTTCACTGCCGTAGTTCAACCTGTTTACCGTCAGACGTTCGACGACCCGTGACTCCTGCTTTAAAGGGAGGGCACTCAAGAAGGGCCGTCGATTCCCCGACACCGAACGCTGAGTTCCTCGACACCTCTCGACGATCTGTGGCTCCTGCCTTAAAGGGAGTCACTCAAGAAGGATCGGTCGACGCATCGTCGGGGAACTCTACTCCACCAGCTACATTTGGGGGGGTAAAACCTTAATAGGAGGAAGTAAGACTATTGAACATTATATGGACTGGGCTTGTGCTATATATCTTTATTTACAGGTTGCCCAGGTTGGGGGGGATCTCCAACCAGAACTGTGCCTAGTGGTAGGGGTCAGCATTCTACCTACTGTTTCAACCATCTTGCGTTCCTTCCTATCTCTATTGCTGGTTTCCTTGTTATTGATCTGTGTGACATTTTAACCGTACAGTTAATGCACTTTAACGTGATTCGATAACATTGGTGGTACCACTTTAGAATTGTATATATTTATCATTATTGACTTCCGAGTACAAAGTGCGTTATTGTGATCGTGTACATACCTTTGAATATTATATAAAGACTGTGTTTTCAGTAATACAGTGTGTGGACATTCCTTTGTGGGGGTTCGGTGACTACACTGTACTTAAGAACCAGCCTGCATCACCTCCTGAGAAGCTAGGCCTTGATTGCTCGACCACGTACCAATAATAGAGAATCTTGGCTGGGGTCCTCTGTGCCTCTCCTCTACCATATAGAGAGCGGAAGTACAGACACCCCCTACCAGTCTTTACAAGGAATCTACCTGTTTAGATGAAGCCTTCATAGACTGGACTTGTCTGGCGACCTCATCGGGTGTGATGAATGAGAGAGAAGAGAGGGGAAGCCGAGGGAGGCTTCAGTGTTGGTGTATGCTCTGGTGTGGAAGAGAGGGAGGAAAGGATGTCTTTGGTTTTTGTGGTGAAGTGTGCAGCCAGCGCTGAGCAAGGCTCTTGGGTGGGTGTGACAGAAGAAGAGGCTGCTGCAGGGTTGGTCATTTCCTTACACACTTTGAAAAGTTTAGCCGTGTTGCTTGATGCCGCGTAGAGGCTGGCTTGAATAAATACTCTTTTCTTGGAGTGGATGCAGAGTCGATATTGCCTTTGAAGGAGGTGGCAGGCCAACTTTTAGACGGACACTTGCGATTAAGGGCAGCCAGATCGGAGTCGTACCAAGAGTTGCACTTTTTGGAAGGCTTCAGTCGGACCCTCATGACAGGGGCAAGAGTATCAACAGTGTTGGAGATACAGAGATTGAAGTTAGCGAGGGCTGTGTCAGGGTGGGAGTCAGCCGAAGGAGGAGGAGGAGGAGGAGAGTAAGTCGAGGCAAAGGCAGCTGCAGTCACTCTTTTCATGGGTCTGGTGACTTTGAAGCCGAGTGGCCATGCCGGGTGTGCCGCTGCAAGTGGAGATTAGAGCATCAAGTGTGATGAGAGAAGAGAGTAGTCAGTCCAAGAGAGAAAGGTAGTGAGAGGGGTACAGAGAGGGATTTCAGTGGAGATGAGAGCATCCAAAGTGGGGCCCAGAGTGTGCATGGAGCCAGAGGGTAGGATAGAGCGGGAGAGAGTTGCATAGGTTGCAGAAAGGTCCTGAGGAGTCAGGAGTGTCCAGATGGATGTTGAGATCACCCATCAGGAGGAGTTGAGAGGAGGAGAAAAGTAGAGAGGAGGCACGGTCAGCCAATTCCGAGAGGAAGAGAGTGGACTGTCCAGGTTGCCAATAGAAGGAGAGAAGATGTAGGAGAGAGTGAGAGCCTGCAGACTATGCACTCGAAGGAGCAGTAGGCCTGAGTGGGGATGATGACACAGGTATCCATTCTGGGAAGATCAGCGCCACTCCCCCACCTGTCTTCTTTGGCCAGGGCGCAGAGAGGACCTTGTAACTTCAGGGAGGAGTGTGTCAACGCTTGTGACAGAGCTTTCCTTGAACCATGTCTCTGTGATGGCGAGCACATCAAGATCCATGAGTTTGAGGAGGTTGAAAATATCAGACGAGAGTTTGACAACAGAGCGGGTGTTGAGCGTGGCAATGTGGAGTAGCTTGCCATCTTTGAAGGTCTTGTGGGGGGCGCAGGGGATGCTGGTTCCCCCCACCTCTCGGAGGGTTGCAAGAGGGCCAGAGGGATAGTGGAGGATGGCAGAAGAGCTAAGGCCAACAGTGGAGTCGGGATAGTGCGGTAGGGCAAGGGCGCCTGTGGAGAGGAAGATGAAGTAACAATGGGCAACGGAACCTGTGCAGCGGAGGAGGCAGGCAGACTGGGCAAGGTAGCCTGGCCAGAGCTAGAGGTAAGCTTAAAGAGGCGAGGGAGGAGTCTGTCAAAGAGAAGGAGGTTTGGTTGAGGACCATGAACCATGATGGTTCCATTGAGATGGACATTAATGATGACTCTGGAAATGGTGAAGACGTCAAGGAGAACCTCCCAGCGAGTGCCACCAATAATGGGAGAAGAGGCAATGGCTCTAAAATGGCTCTACCTGTTTCTCTAAGAGAGGAACCATCATTCCTCCTTTTCTGAAAAAAGCAAAACTCTGGCTACATGAGCAAGACCTCACTCGCTACCTGATGTACTTTCTGAACATTGTATATTTGTAATGTAATTATCGATTTAGAGATCAATGAATGTTGCACCCTACCACTGACTGATTCATACTTGTATATTTTCCTATTGTATTCCTTACTGGCTTTTATTTCTGTAACTTGTATGAAAAGCGCCTGATGCCCTTGGGCTTGGCTGCGCTATACAAATAAACTAAACAGCTAAGTTCGATTTTAGCAAAAGCAGTATGAAAACACAATGCAGGCACTGGGCACTGCTAAATTCTCATTTTTAGGAGGTGTTGAAGAGTGGGAGTCCGGTGAGAAGGAGTAGAGTCAGTGGTGTAGAGGTAGAGGAGGAGTGTTTTAGTTGGGTGGAATGCCCTTCAGGGAAGTGGTAGATGTCCCGATGTTTTCAGTGGGCTCAGTAGGTGAGCAAGTTCTCTTCAGGCTCCATGAGCACATGGGGGGAAGAGGAGGAGGACGAGGAGGAGGAGGAGGAGGGGTGGTGGTGGGGGAACCCCAGACACTGCGAGGCAACGACAGGGAACAGAAAGGGCCTCAGATACAGGCCTTTGATAGACTAGGCCGGCTCCCGCCTCTCATTCCACGCTATTGGCTAGATATTAGGCAGTCAGCCAATCGGTGTAGTCCAGAGGAGGGTCAGACCCTAAGTGCCAGCGGACATCTTGAAAAACCCAATGCCACGCGTCACATAAAGGAAAAGTTGCATCAATATACATTTTTTAATTTTGCAATTGTGCCCAGATGCCCCTCAGGTAGGGGAGATGGTCAGTGCCCCTCATCACAAACAGTGCACTCTTCAATAGGGCGCAGCACGGACGCCGCAGGATTTTTCAAAAAAGCTTTTTAGAGCTTTTAAAACAGGCCCCATTTGCAGCCAGTGACAAACGCTTCAATTTTCTGCCCTTTTTCGTGGGTCTTAACTTCTTTCTGGTGCTGGGGAGCAAGGAAGGAGTGCTCTGCACTAGCGGAGATGCTGGTGTGCGCGCTGAGCCGATCAGCTGTTCCATGAGGCAGGGGATGCAATAGTGAGGTCATAATTGTGGCTCAGCTGTTTACCCATGATTGGATAGCCTCTCAGAGTTTGAACGTTACAGGTCTTCTGATTGGTGGGCTGGAGTCACTCCCAACCAAGGTTTCTGTATATCGGGATGTTGTGTGAGGAACCTGCGGGCGTCCCCACTTCTTTTCCTCCTGTATCCTCCTCTCTGGTGGCCATGGAAAGGCCCTCACACTTTTATCCTGACTCTGGGGGTGGATATGTGAGGGCGGAACCCCTGGGTGGAAGAGGTTTGGGGAGTGGGGAGATGATGTCCTTAGGTGAAACATGGTATCTCCCATTGTCTTTACATAACAAACCCTCTATCCCTCTAGCCTTTGGAGTCTATTATCAGCCCTTTCCCTGTTCCTCCCTTAAAATATGCTCAAAGAAACACCATTTTGATACTGGGACGAGGAAGAGACCGATTAGAGAGACGCATCCTCATTTTGTTAATACACACACATATCAGCCCCATCTGTGTACTGAGACGAGTAGGAGGACAGCAAGAGTAAGGCAGAACTGCCGTCCCAATAGTGAGTGGTCTAGTCTTTTCTTAACACATTATGGTGGCAGGAACTTTAAAAGCTGACATCCTTTTGGAAATGGAGTCAGCTGTGAGAGCAGGGCTACGGACTTCTGGGTGCAGGCAGACCTCTCTGTATCGGCAGAGACCGACACGACTGAGTGAAGCAGTCACAAAAGTAGCATGCTGCAGGAGGAGCATAGCTTGGTGAGTGGAGCCATGGGAAGCCACTGGGAGAAACAGCAAGGTACCACACTGGAGGGTGGCAGAGGACCTCGCAGAAGAGCTGTAAGCTCCAACCGGTGATTGTACCAACAAGCGGGAACACGGGGCTGGCAGGCGAATATAAAAGGCAAATAATGAACATTGATTTACACAGAATCAAACAATGTTTGAATATTGAATTAAGTGAACGTCATTCCAAGTAATTTTAAATACTGAATGATGCAACAGCCAAATTAAGTACTTTTGAATACTGAACTGAATGAAAGCAATTTTTGGGCACTCTTGAATATTAAGCAGAGTGAAAGAAAGTTTGTGAATATGTCTGATATAAAGAACTGCAATATATGAGAAAACAAGCATTGGCAATAAAGCCAAAAGAATTCAAAGAACTGTATGTTTTTTGGAAACGAACCAAGAGCCAGGAGAATGAAAGAAAGTGTAACAAATGCATAGTGACTAAACAAGCCGCGATAGTGTCAAGAGAGTGTGGCACAGGTGAATAAATCAAGCATCGCTGTCAAGTTGAAACCATGGCATAGTGTTGGTGGAGAAGAATCCAAGAAGGGATATCGGTTGCATGACCTGTAATGGGTGGACCATGTGGTCTAACAACTGCCCCTAGACCGAGTGCAGCACTGTATGGAAGAGCCACTGAAAGCACCTATAAAGAAGCTTGTGTTTTACAATAATCTTTTATGTGTTTTGAAGTCAAGAAATTGAACTGCCTATGTGAATTAGTGAAAAGGAACAATATCATAAGAGCTGGGAAGTGTCCCAATAAATTGTGGTGTTTTGAAAAGCTGGAAGATTTTAACTCTTGGGGAAGGGAAACCCCTGTGCATTTTGAGGTTTTTGGAACTTGGGAAAGGGGAAGCTGAGTGCAAGCCAAGAGCTGGAAGAAGCTCTGAACTTTACTTTAAACACTATTTGTTTTGACGCTGACATCCCTACCCGTTGTATACAGTTAGACGTGAGGGCAAATATAGGTTTTGGACACAGATAGACATTTGCTTTGGACTTCCTGACACCGACTATCCTAAGTTTTCTTTAGAAAGGCCAATCCCACCTTAGCATAGGACAGGTTAGGCCTTGCTTTATCCTGAATTTTATAGTAAATAAAACTTTGTGGATCGGACTTGAACCTGTTGTCTTTGTCTGCTTCATGATGCCTTCACAGTCGACCACTGGAACTGATGATCTGAAATATGACAGGCCATATAGCAATGTCTGTAAGCTGTTGCTTCGATAAGTGCTGCTAGAGCCAACGTCCGGACGGTGAAGCTCTACTCTCAAACGACAAGGGTAGCCCTGCACAGCATCTCAAACCCTTAAGCCAAATGGTAACACATGCCCCACTGTCCTAGAAGCCGTGTGTCTGTCACTGACTTGCAACCTCCAAAGTGGGGACATTGTGTAGCGCCCAGTGTTGCTCATCTTGCTAGGTAGTCTTATTGAGGGATATGGACTTCATGGCACTGCTACTCTTCACCCAGTATAAGGTGATCAGAGACCAGACATGCCAACTTTCCATTTCCGGCTGCCAGCTTGCCCCCAGCAACCCACTCCCAAAGGTCTTGTCTTAGTTTGAGTCGTTGGTCTTCTTTCTTGTTAGGGGTTCGATGGAGCAGGGCTGCATAACCTCTTTGTCCGTTGTCCTCCCCCTTGTCCTCCCCTTCCCCCACTGGTTTCTCATTGAATCTAGCAAGGTATAAAGCTCTACCCTGCATCTATCCTTGCCTTAACTTTGCTGGGACACCATGGGTATGGGATTCCTGTCTGGGGTCTTCCTAGACAATTGTGATTGGTAGTTGCCTACTTCCTCCAAATAAAACACATATGTACTGACATCTATATTCTTTTGTGTATATGTATATAGAGTTTCTTACCTTGTAGTATTCTTAAAGTAATGCATTTGTGTTAAAAATAATTAAGTAGCTGCTTACAGGTGTGGATAATCTATTGTCATAAACAATCTGTTGCATAAGTTGTCTGTACTTTACACCTCCCCCCTGATCTCCTTTTTGAAATAGATTGTGTCCTCCCACGTATTCCTCATCTTAGATATATTCGCCAGCTTGCTGCTTCGGAACATTTTTACTCCCGAGGGCGCTGTGCTCGAGGCCGCGTAGCTTGGTCCCTCGAAGGCCGCCGCCGAGCGTCAACGTAATCCGTCGTATAAAGTGCTCGAGCTGCGCCCGTTGGATTCAGTTTCGTTTTTCCGTCAGTTTTCTCATCAAAAATGTCTTCTTCCTCAACTCCGACAACACCCAAGATGGGTTTTAAAAAGTGTCTGAAATGTGGAAGAAAGATGTCCATTACGGATCCTCACCGCAACTGCCTTGGCTGCATTAGTCCTGATCACCGAGTCGACGAGTGTGGGTCGTGTCAGGCGATGTCGAACAAGGCTCTTAAGGAACACCAAAGTAAGCTGGCGGTGGGAGAGGAGTCTTTTAAGTCAGCAAAAAGACTCGGGAGAGTCGAGAAAAAGATCTCATCACGAGTCGAGGCGGTCGAGGTCAAAAAAAGTCGCTCGAGGAAGTCTTCTTCCTCTTCATTTAAAAAATAAAAAAAGCGATGTCCTAGATCTTCGTCCTCTTCTTCCTCCTCGCCCGACAGAAGGTTAATTGCTTGTCCTTCTAAGCATGATTCCCCAAAGGGCTTCAATGCTAAAAAATGTTGAGAAGGCGGCCCGACACCCTCAAAAAAAGTTGCGTGAAGAGCATGCACTTGTCCACTCTAAAAGTGACAGAGGGATTTCTAAAACGACACACGCTAAATCTGAAAAAAATTCGAGGGCGTCCTCGGAGGATGATTCTCCAGCGCCTTATGAAAGAATACAAAAACCTTCGGTGCATAAATCGAGGTTGACAGAGGACAAAATGGCGTCACCATCGTCGAAGTCAGGCATCGACTCGACGCGTCCTTTGATGACTTCATCGAAGCCAAAGATGGCGTCAATACCTTCGGGATCAGTGTCGAAACCTTGCTCGACGACGTCGTAGCCTTCCTCGATGACCTTGGGGATTCCTTCGAGCATATCGAAGCCATCGTTGATTCCATCGACACCTTGGTCGGGGAAATCTTTTATACCGGTTCCCAAGACGACATCTATGGCTAAATCTAGGTCTATGCCAACACCTTTATCAGAAAAATGTTTTCATCCTCAGCCCAGGCAGGAATTTTTTAAATCCATGTCTGCTATTTTTGAAGAACAAACCTCTGATGAAGAAATTACATCAGCTGGTGTTAGATTTGGTACAAGAGAAGTCCCTGAGGAACTGGTAGATCCTAGTTAAAAAATGACTGACCTTTATGACTGTCTACAATCGGCCAGTGGCCTAGATACCTCACCTGAGGTAGAATTTAAAAGGCCTGACCCCACTGACCACGCTGAACCGGGGTATAGGAACCTCATGAGAAGAGTGATAGATTTTATGGGGTGGAAGTCAGTTTCTCCAAGGTATGACCAGGACGACTTGACTGATATTATTGATAAAGGACGTCAGAAAGACCCAATCCTTCCTTTCCATAAAGCTCTTCAAAAGAGAGTTATGACAAATTGGGAGACCCCTGAGTCTTTACCAGCTGTAAATAAGAAATGTGTAGGAAAGTACAGACCTGCTCCATCGGATCCAGAGTATCTGTCTAAACATCCTTCACCTGAAAGCTTGGTGATTCAAGCTGCGACTGCAAATAGGCAATCGGCTTATCCCTCCATGCCCTGTGGCAGGGACGACAAAAAGATTGACGCCTGGGCGAGGAAAGCTTTCACTTCGGGTAGTATGGCCCTTAAATCTACTAATGTGACTGGTACATTAGCTAGATTTACTTACACCCTGTGGAACTGTTTAGATGCAGCGGCTGATCACATACCAGAAGGTGAGGAGCTGGATGGTTTCCTGACGATAGTAAAGGATGGAAAAGAGACTATGGAGGAGTGCCTCAAGTCAGGACTGGATACTGCAGAGAGTATAAGCAGATCCATGGCATCTAGCGCAGTCTTGCGTAGATTTGCATGGCTAAGGAAATCTGGCTTTGCATCTGATGTACAGTCCAGATTACTTAATATGCCCTTTGACGCCTTGAGGTTGTTTGGCAGCAAGGCGGACGAGAGCTTGGAGAAGCTGCAGACCTTGAAAGCGGCAGCAAAATCACTCAGCGCCGCTATAAGGCAACCTCAGCAACACTCTTACGCAGGCTCATCTTCCTGGAAGAGTCGTCCGTTTCGCTTCTATTCCTCTTTTGGAAAAGGGAGAGGGCAGGCCAGTCAGAGAGGCCAACAGAGAAAACCCTTTCGTGGTGGAAAAGCGAGAGGCGCAAGATCAGCCATAGCAGCGGCTACTACCTCCTCAGCCACTGCTGCAGCCGCTGCAAAGCCACTTTGAGGTCTTGACCCACAAGACCCTGGTGGGAGGCAGAATCACCCAGTATCTGGACGAATGGCGGGGCATTACGTCAGATGCCTGGGCACTAGAGATAGTGACCCATTGTTACTGCCTTCCTTTTCATCAAAAAATTCCTGACCCGCTCTTTGTGCAGGAGATTTTAACCCTGATAGAGAAAGGTGCAATAGAAAATGTACCTGTAGCGGAGAGGAACAAGGGTTGGTACTCCCCCTATTTTCTCATCCCCAAAAAGGACGGAGGATTGAGACCCATCTTGGACTTGAGGAATTTGAACAAATTCCTCAGGAAGGACAAGTTCAAGATGGTGACCCTTTCTCAGATCCTTCAGGCTCTTCAGATTCAGGACTGGCTGGTTTCATTAGACCTTCAGGATGCTTATTTTCATGTGCCAATCCATCTCAAACACAGAAAGTACCTGAGGTTTACAATTGGTGGATCTCACTATCCGTTTTAAGTTCTGCCATTTGGGCTGAACTCCGCCTGAGCGTCTTCACCAAACTAATGACGGTGGTGGTAGCGAGTCTCGAGAGGGAGGGGATTCACATCTAACCTTACCTGGACGATTGGCTAATCAGGGCAGGTTCACCCGAACGGGCCCAGGAACATCTAGCCATGACCTGTCCTTCCTACACAAACTCGGCTTCTCCCTCAATTACAAGAAGTCGCAAATGATTCTGAGCCAAAGACTCCATCGGAGCTGTCCTGGACACCACCTCAGGGAAAGCCTCGCCTGCCGAGGAGAGAGCTCACCACATTCTGCAGATGGTAACAAAGTTTCAAAATGCCCACCATTTACCAGCGTTCGACTTCCTAAAGTTGCTAGGCTTCATGGCATCCTGCATTTTTCTGGTACCAGAGGCTCGACTGAGGATGAGATCCCTACAATGGGCCCTCAGGACTCAATGGTCCCAGTTTTCGGGGAGATGTCAGACCTTCAACAAGTCCCGACCAAAGTGGCTCAAGATCTCCTATGGTGGGCTTACAAGGAGAACATCCTCAAGGGGGAACCTTTTTGGCAACCATGGCCGGAAATGACGGACACCTCACTCACAGGGTGGGGCTCCCACACCAACGGTCTGACAATCAGCGGTCATTGGTCTCCATCGGAGTCCAAACTACATATCAACCTATTGGAGCTGAGAGCAATCAGACTAGCGCTGAAGGCTTTTCTGCCCTCTGTAGAGGGATGTGGCCATGTACTACCTCAACAAGAGAGGAGGCGTAGGATCACTTCCACTGTGCAGAGAGGTGTTAGGGAGAATTCTCATTCTATGGCTAATTTCCCTTACCCATAGAGTCTCCCAGCAGCTTTGCTGGATTTGAAGGGTTCGTTTTTTTTTCCTGCTGAGTGACTCTTTTTTCCCCCCACTCTTAGGCATTTTTGCTATGCGTGTTCTAGGCTATTTTTGTGTTTAATGTCTATGGGCTTTTTCTCAACCCCATAGGAACCATCTTTATTCACATGTGTTACACAGCACCCTCCGTGCAGTGACACAGGGGTGTCGTAGCGACCCCTAAACATAGACTCCATACCCTGGGACTGACTACTGTCTCCCAGGGCATGTAAAGTCCCAATTGACTTTACTAGTCAATTTTTATGAACTAAACCAGTACAAACCATCTTACTATGGAGGTACTGGAAAGGGTTAATAATTTTTCCCTGGTGTTCATTTTCGAGAGGGTACCGTACAGTCCCTCTCTCAAAAGTTTCTGGCTGGTGGCAGTGGTAACTACCGTAAATATCGACCGCAAATATTTCCGTATGGGATTTTCCCATTGTTCGAGGCTACCACTTTTTCTGACAGCCTCTAACATACCGCCGGTTTATTTTTATATTAACTTTACTCCAGTAGGTTTTATTTGCCAGAACATTAATATAAATTCTTTCCCGTGTCGTTCTCTAAACTCCTACCCTGGTCGGGGATCCTTTGTTCATCCGTTTGGCGGCCTTCTGCCAAGAAGCCCTCCTTTCGACGCCACTGAGTCTGGGGTGTGGGTCCATTGTGTGGGAGGGGAAGTAGGACCCCTGGACAGGGTTTCCTCCGCAACCCATGTCGCCCTCTATCCTGATAGGCTGGAGGGTCTCCCGCCAAGAAGACCACTCCACTGTGTGAGTGACAGCTAGGCTGTATAAATGGGGACTGGAAGAGCAAGACGTTGCCACTGGAACTAAGAAGCCGAAGAGGAGAGAAGCCAAAGACATCTGCGATGACTGAACCACCGGTGAAGCCCTGCTGCAGCGTCTCACCACTTTTCTCCACACAACGAGAGATCTTCATCTGCAAGAGCCTTCTTCCCTTGAGCTGGTGGGGCCAACCAGTTAGCCAATCGCCTTCCTGGACCTGCCTTGGTCGAATTGCCACTACCCTGTACTCGGAGACCGGATAGCCTGTCACCAGTCCACCCGGACTGCGATTTAAAGGGGCGTACCTTTTATTCATCGGGCAGCACTGTGGCTGGTTTCATCCCTGGGTAGTGCAGTAACGCGAACCTTCCTCCACAACGAGAGCCTCTCTTCCTCTGCTGGATCCCCCGAACTGCAGGAACTACCAGGAACAACCGCCACCGCAGGAGCCAATTCTTCATTTTAAAGGTACATTGTTCTGCCAGGCCGCCTGTTTCTTCTCGGTAGAGCTAAAGGTGTTTTAAATCCTTAACATACCTGTTCGGTTGGCCGCCCCTCTCTCTTAACATTGTCTTTCACCTTCTGCATCCACCTTTCGAAATCGTTAACCAAAGACCTGACTGCAGCTAAAAGAACCTTTTTCTCCTGGGCCCTTGCCCTGTACCACTGACTCTGGCACAGGCCTACTGAATCTGGCTGCATTTGTTAGAGCTGCCTTCTTTAGATTGATTCTCAACTAGAACTGTGTTGGTGCACCTACTTCTTATAACTACCCTTTTCTTCCCCTTTCTAAACTTTGTGAAATGCCATTTTGCTCAGTTTTCATTTAAGTATTTTCTATACTGATGCACTGCCTTGCTTAATCTGGTTCACAAACGTATGGGAAGTGTTGCTAGGTTGTGTAAGAAGCTATTTGTTGGGGAGAATTCTCTGTCTAGGCTGAATTTCCTAACCAGCTTTGCTGGATTTTTGGGGTTTATTTCTTTCTCCTGCCAAGAGTGAGACTCTTTTACCCTCACTCTTGGACATGATTTGAGTGTATTCCTTTTACTCTAGATGTGTTTAATGGGCTATGGGGTCTTTTACTCCATAGGGCTTCATGTGTTTTTGTGATGTGTTACACAGCACCCTCAGTGCAGTAACACAGGGGTGTCATAGTGACCCCCCAGTATAGACTCCATACCCTGGGACTGACTGTCTCCCAGGGCATGTAAAGTCACCATTGACTTTACTAGTCTTGAATTCTGAACAGAACCAGTACAAACCATCATATTGTGGGCGTACTGGCTGGGGCAATTTGATTGCCCCGGGGTCTGTTAGTCGAGGGGGCTCGTCTCCATCCCCCCTGATCGAGTTTTGGCTGGTGGCAGTGGATACTACTTTTAATATTCAACCGCAAATATTTCTCTATGGGATTTTCCCATTGTTCGAGGCTACTATCTTTATTTATTTAATTACGATAGCCTTGAACATACCGCCGGTTTATTTAATTATTATTAATTCTCCGGCTGGTATTTTTTGCCAAAACTCGGTTCTAAAATGGCGTTTGTGTTCTCTTCTGTGACTCCAACCCAAGTAGAGCCCTTTGTTCCACTTTTTGGCGGGCTTCTCCACAGAAGCCCTCCAAAGTGGTGCCACTCTGTCTGGGGTACTTAGGAGGGGTGGAGGGGGATTTAGGCACCCTGGACTGAGTTGCCTAGGCAACTCAAGTCGCACTCCGTCCTGATTGGCCCAAGTGGTGAGCCGGCCGGCTCACCACTTAGCATGTTTGAGTGACAGCTAGGCTGAGTGAATGGGGGTTTTCTGCATAAAAGCAGGGCTTTGGGGACTGGAACTTCAGAAGTCGCCACGGGACCTAAGAATCCGACGAGGGAGAAGCTGAGCCGACCTGCCACGACGACACCACCGGTGGAGCCCTGCTGGACCGTCTCACCACTTTTCCCAACGACAGAGGAGATCTCCCGCCGGAGAGTCGTCTTCCTTTGACTGGTGGGGATAACCAGTTTCACTGTCTTTTCGCCTTCCCGACGCATCTCGTGGCCACCTTGCCTGTGCCAAGCACCCCGGCAGCCGGAATACCACGTTTTACCACGACCGCGAAACAAAGGGTAATACCTTTAACCTGAAAACTCTGCGGCTGGTTTCTTCCCTGGCAGTGCAACGACCTTCAGCTTTCCTCCAAGTCCCCTGGACGACGCCGAGACTTGCACCCGCTGCCAGGAACAACTGCCACCGCTTGAGGATCCTTCCCACTTAAGGTACCGTGTCCCGCCTGGCTTCCCTTGCCACCGACTGTACGGGGTAGATTTAGCCCCCGGCTTTCGAACCTGGGTTAGCCTGGGACACCCTGGCTAAACTTTTCTGAGCCTCTCTAAACTCTTTTCGAACTCTCTGCAAGACTTTCTAAGCCTAGTGTAACTGTGTGATCTTGGGCGCATTTGTGCTCTGCTCTCTCTAAGAGTGGGCCCAGCCTATGGAGTTTGGCTCACAAGTGGCTTCTGCTCTTCTGCCTTGCCAATAGTGTTCCTAAATCTTAGAGTGGTGTATCTGTCCATATTCTGTCTTTTTCCCTCCCTTCTTCATGAACTTATTGGAGTGCCATCTATAGTTAAGCGCTCACCTCTGTCTGGAAATAAGTGGTGTTAACTAAGACTTATCTGATAAGTAATAAGGGTTGTATATATTATAATAGTAACTGTGTTTAGAGTGTTTTACAATAAGAGTGCTGGAGTGTTTCAAACAGTGCGTTTTTAAATAAATAATGATATACTTTGATACCAAAGCTCTGGTCAATGTTTGCTTGTATTATTGTGTCTGAGGGCCTATTGTGTATACTTTGCATACTGCCTAACTCTTCTTGAGAGAAGTCTGACTGCTCAGCCACAGCTACCAGGTAAATCTGGGTGGTACAGACTGCTACCAAGTGGGTTTACTGCTAACACCTGTAGTCCTAAATCTTTTGCAGTGTTCCCAAAGGGAACTGCACAGGTTTCTGCCTAACACTATTTCTATATAACTTGTGCTTTCCCTCCCTTGTGAAAAATTGCTAGAGTATCCCTGGTGTGTGATTTTCACTGTGCCGTTTTGCTCAGTTTTCACTCTGCTTCACTTGGTCTACAATTTAACTAGGGCGTGTGTATATTTTTCTTTGACTTATTTTAACTTGCTTGATGACTGTGATAAACGTGTTTTACTAGAAGTGTGTGAAATAAATATACATCTACTTTTTAATACAAAGCTTTGGTCAGTGTTTCCTTGTGCCATAGTACTGTAGGCCTATTGTGTAAACCCTGAATACTGCTCATGTCCCTCTTGAGAGAAGTCTGACTGCTCACCCACAGCTACCAACTAAATCTTTTTGGTACATACTGATACCAAAGGGGATTTATTGCTCTCACCTGTAGCCTTAATCTTCTGTAGTGCTCCCTAAGGGAACTGCACAGATTTCTGCCTAACAAGAGGCAATGCAGCTCTGGTTCTGGGCAATGCAAGAAGGAATCTCTCTATCGGCAGTTCACCTCGCCGGAGACCTAAACACAGCGGCAGACGCCCTGAGCAGGCAGAGCACAGTCTCCCACGAATGGGAACTCGCTCCGGCAGTCCTTCAAGATATCTTCGCCCTTTGGGGAACCCCTCAAGTGAATCTGTTCGCGACCAGGGCCAACCGGAAGTGCCAACTGTATTGCTCAAGGGAATTTCCCCATAGAGGAGCTCTAGGGGACGCGTTCGTAGTGGACTGGGTATTTCCACTACTTTACGGGTTTCCTCCAGTCCCCATGATTCCTCAAGTAATCAGGAGGTTGAGAAAGTTCAGGAGAACCATGATCCTAATTGCCCCGGACTGGGCCAGGAGGATGTGGTACCCGGACCTTCTAGACATGTCCATCTGCCGTCCAATACGTCTTCCACAAAGAGAGGATGTTCTCTTGCAAGAGGAAGGTCGGGTTCTCCATCCAGAGGTCAAGACACTCAACCTTCACGCTTGGCTTCTGAGTGGTTGAGATAAAAGCATAGGGACCTCCCGGATGAAGTTATGGAGATTTTGCTCTCGGCCAGAAGACGAGCAACAGAATCCTTTTACCGGTGTCGTTGGAAGAAATTCAGGAACTGGTGCAGGGATAAGAATGTGGATCCTTTTCAATGTACCACTCCCATGGTGCTTTCCTTTCTTTTACATTTAGCCAACTCGGGGCTCCAAGTTGGAACTATTAAAGGATATTTAGCAGCGCTATCTGTCTACAAGCGCTCCTCAGAAGAAATTTCATATTTTAAAATGCACTTAGTTCATTTTCTCAAAGGGTTAACAAATGTGTTCCCTCCTACACCTTTCCAAGTTCCTATTTGGGATTTAAATTTAGTTTTAAAGTTTCTTGTGTGCCCCTTTTGAGCCTTTACATTCTTGTCCTTTAAGGCACAAACTGTTTTACTAGTGGCTTTAACTTCAGCCCGCAGGGTGAGTGAGTTGCAGGCACTGTCTTGTAAGCTTCCTCACACAATTTTCCACAAGGATAAAGTTATTTTAAAGGTCAAGCCTTTTTTCCTACCTAAAATAGTTTGATTTCCATCTGTCACAGAAGATCACTTTAACTTCTTGTTATCCTCCTCCGCACTCTAGTAAAGAGGAGGAAAGATTCCATAGACTAGACCCTAAAAGGGCTCTCAGCTTCTACATCCCTAGACTGGAAAGATTTAGACAAACTGAGCAGTTATTTGTCGGTTACACTGGACACAAATTGGGCCTTGGTGTGTCCAAACAAACCTTATCCAGATGGATAATTCCGGCAATATCTGAATGTTACAAATTGACTGGAAAAGAGCCTTGAGATGGTTTAAGGGCTCATTCAACCAGGGGCATAGCAACTTCCACGGCTCTTCAGAGGGGTGTCCCAGTGCAGGACATTTGTGCTGCGGTTACTTGGTCATCTATGCATACCTTTGTAAAACATTATTGTTTAAACACCACTTCTTACCAAGGGGGCCTTTTTGCAAAAGCGTCCTTCATTCGGTAAATAATTTAAAAACTCTGATACTCCCTTCTCCAAATTACTACTGCTGTGGGAGTCTATCTAAGATGAGGAATACGTGGGAGGACACAATCCATTTGAAGAATAAGTTACTTACCAACTGTAACGTTCATTCGACTGGAAGATCCTCCCACGTAATCCTCATCGACCCTCCCAACCTACCCCTCCGTACAGTTTTTATGCCTTTTTTGCACTTGTACTTCCTTAAGAGCCTGACATCTGCCGGCAGATAATACAACTGATGCGACCATTAACATCGAAAAACAGAACTGAATCCAACGGGCGCGGCTCGATCCCTTTATACGACGGATGACGTTGACGCTCGTGGAGGAAGGTTCGAGTTACTGCACTACCCAGGGATGAAACCAGCCATGGTGCTTCCAAACGAAAAATAAAAGGTACGCTCCTTTAAATCGCAGTCCGGGTGGATGGCTGCCTGGCTATCTGGCCTCCAAGTGCGGGGCACTGGCGATTCGACCAAGGCAGGTCTGGGAAGGCGATTGGCAAACTGGTTGGCCCCACTAGCTTAAGGGAAGAAGGCTCTTTCAGATGAAGATCCCCTCTCGTCGTGTGGACAAAAGTGGTGAGACGCTGCAGCATGGCTTCACAGGTGGTTCAGTCGCTGCAGATGTCTTTGGCTTCTTTCCTCTTCGGTTCCTCAGTTCCAGCGGCGACGTCTTGCTCTTCCACTCCTCAGGACCCTGCTTTTATGCACAAAGATCCCCATTCATACAGCCTAGCTGTCACTCACACAGTGGAGTGGTCATCTTGGCGGAAGACCCGCCAGCCTATCAGGTTAGAGTGCGACTTGAATTGGTGCGGCAACTCTGTCCAGGGGTCCTACTCCCCCTCCCACACAACTGACCCACCTCAGACTCTGTGGCGAGATAGAATTTATATTAAAGTTCTGGCAAATAAAACCAACCGTAGTGAAGTTAATAATGAAATAAACCGGCGGTATTTTAGAGGCTGTCAGTAAAAGTGGTAGCCTCGAACAATGGGAAAGTCCCATAGGAAAATATTTGCGGTCGAATATTTTTGGTAGTAACCACTGCCACCAGCCAGAAACCTTTGAGAGAGGGACTGTACGGTACCATCTCGAAAATGAACACCAGGGAAAAACTATTAACCCTTCCCAGTACCTCCACAGTAAGATGGGTTGTACTGGTTTAGTTCATAAAAATTGACTAGTAAAGTCAATGGGGACTTTACATGCCCTGGGTATGGAGTCTATGTTTGGGGGTCGCTACGACACCCCTGTGTTACTGCACTGAAGGTGCTGTGTAACACATGTGTATAAAGATGGTTCCTATGAGGGTGAGATAAACCCCATAGACATTAAACACAAAAAACAGCCTAGAGCACACACAGCAATATGCCTAAGAGTGGGATAAAGAGTCACACTCTTAGCAGGAGAAAAAAACAAACCCTCCAAATCCAGCAAAGCTGCTGGGCGACTCTATAGGTAAGGGAAATTAGCCATAGAATGAGAAATCTCCCTAACAAACCCCACCATCAAGCCCAGCTCAAAGATCCTAAGCCTTGGATACCCCAACCTTGGCCTCAATGACCCCACAGACCCACATGCTAAAAGCCTAGCCACTACCCTCAATCACAATGGTTGTACCCAGCGAACCACTGAACCTACACACTTCCATGGCTACACCCTCGACTGGATTGCCGACGTTAACTGCAACGTGTCCGGCCTCACCACCACTACCTGCCCATGGTCTGACCAACACACTATCACATTCGACCTCCCCATCAACAAGAGGCCCAGCCCCCATCACCTTATGAAACCTGAAGCCTTAGCCTGTTGCACCAAAAACCTTAACAAGGACAGACTCACTCCTCTCAACCCTCTTAATCCCATCCAACATGGACAAGAACCCAGAGTCCCTAGTCAAACTGTGCAACACCACCATTGCTCTAGCTGTCGACACTCTATCCCTGCTTAAAAAGTGCAAAGCCAAACAAACTATAAAATATATGCCTGGTTCACCCCCAAGCTCCTTGCCTTCCGCGCTTAGAGATGTGCCACAGAATCAGCGTGGTGAAAAGACCCTTCCTCCATTTCTAAAGCCCTGTATACCACCCTAGCCAAAGAGTACAAAAGAGCAATTTGCACTGCCAAAGCCCATACCTACAATATCAGAATAAACAACACACAATCCAACACCTGCAAACTTTTCACGAACATACACGAACTAGAGTCGCTAGTCTCCCCTTCCTCAGACCTCCTCATAGATGACACCTGGTGCACCCAGGTACAAGAAGCCCTCACAGAGAAAATTGCCTCTCTTCAGGTGAAAATCTGCACCAGGCAAATAGCCATCCTCGCCAAATTACCACCAGCTACCTGCTCACCCCCCACTCCTCCTACCAGACAACCCATCCCCCAATTTGACTTTCGCCGGGTATCGGAACCCGAAGTCACTAACATAATCAAAGCTCTCAAACCCTCCCGATGCAAAGGAGATGCCTGTGCGGCCCCTATCATTAAAAGACTGCTCCGAGACGCTTACACCCATCATCACATCTATCATCAATTCCTCCTTCGCAATAAATACTGTGCCAACTGTCCTGAAAGAAGGCTGGATCCTCCTGCTTCTAAAAAATACCTCCCTTGACCCCTCCATCACCACCATGTCCCACAAGGGTCCTTCATCTCCCCAAATCTGTACAATATTTATACCAAACCCCTCTTTGATCATCTAGATGCCCTCTGCATATCCTATGCAAATTATGCCGACGACTCCCAAATCCTCCTCCCCCTCTCTGGCTCATATCACCTTGACGCCACAACCATCAACTCAATTTATGACATTGTCCAAAACTAAATGGCAACCCATCAGTTATGCCTCAACGGCAACAAAACGGAGATCCTCATTGTAGGCTCACACTCCACCCTCCGCAGCATTGACCCAGCTTACAAAGCTTTTGACATAGAGGGCAACCAGAGCCAAACGTCTTCTGCAGCCAAAACCCGAGGCATCTACATAGATGCCACCCTTGACCTCTCTCGCCAGGTCAACGCCATTGCTTCCTCCACTGCCGACACTGCAAAACTATTGAATGCCAGCAAGCCATTCCTCTCCACATCTAACCGACTCACCATAACCAGAGCCATCGACTGAGCCAAATTGGATTACTGTAACGCTCTCTATGTAGGAATCTCCGAACGCAACTTGTGCAAGCTACACGCCATCCAAAACAAATCCCTCCGAGCAGCCCTAGACTTCCAAACACGACCACATCTCAAAGGCCAGGAAAGACACCCATTGGCTCTCGATCCGTGAAAGGGTTGCATTCAAAACCTTCTCCATCATACACAGGTGCACCACAAACATTGCCCCGGCCGACCTATCTCAACAGGTGGAGAAATACTCCCCCCACCCCCCCTCGCCCTCTAAGAACCGCAAACAGCCATCTCATCAGAGTGCCCACCATCAGCAGAAGAACCGCAGAGCTTTCCTGTCATGGCCGCCGAGCTCTGGGACATTCTCCCCATCACCCTGAGAAAGGAACCCTCCTACTGGACCTTTAGAAAAAAACTGAAATGTGGCTTTTTGCCTAAAGATCCCCTGAGCTAACTTAGTCATTCAGAGACCTGTCTCCCACTCCTCCCCTTGCTCCTCGAACTAAGACTCTAATGACATCATGACATCCCTCCCTCCCTGTCATGTTTTCTAGTTTGTTTCTTGCATTCGCTGTACTCTGTATTTTATTTTTTGTCTCACAATGTAACTAGCACCTAGATACCCAGGGGTTCAGTGCACGGCAACAAATGCAAAACTAACTAAATAAATACACTGTTTAAACCTTGCAACTTCACCAAGGTTGGCTTCCCTGAACCCTACTCCAGCAGTAGTTAATAAAACGCCAAGCACTTATACTTACTGTATTATGTAATGACTCGCCTGATAATACTTATTGAATTGTGTTTTACCTTATGCAATACACATATTTATACTTACATAGTTATATAATAAATGGTATATATTTTTTTCAGTATATTATGTCAAGTGTATATTGATGTGTGCTTGGGTGGGCCTTAACTGTCCCTTGATACTAGCCAGGTTGCTCTGCTACGTGACTATTGAGGATATTTTAGACTAACTAGCTGGTGACCAGGCACACACACTTCTGGGCCCCTTACTAGAGGGATTCTGTAAAACATCTCTAATAAGGGAACAGACCTTCTGGCCTATGGGAGTCAACTCTCATATTAACAGTATTAAAAGTAGTGCGTTTTATGGCCATCACTGGGTTTCAATTTTATAGGCAGTGTATATTTTCTTCCTGACATTACTCCTGATTTTCTGTTTTTCAGATCTGTACCAAATGTGTGCGCTGCAAGAGCTGTGGAGCTACAACCCCGGGGAAAGGGTGGGAAGCTCAGTGGTCTCATGATTTCTCCCTCTGCCATGACTGTGCCAAACTTTTTGCGAAAGGTAATGCTGGACAGGGCCCAGATCTAAATGTGTAATGGGTTGACAGAGCAGTAGAGCCAAGGGAATCTCATCTCAAGTGAAAGTAACTATTCACAGTATCCATTTTCATTTAGACAATCAATTATACTGCAGGTGGTTGACCTTGTGTGTGGTTGTTCTCCTTCTGGGATCTGGGTTTCTGGGAGCATAGCGTAGGTTTTGTGATGGTAATTTTGCAATTTTGTTTTTGGTTGTTCAAGGTTTGGGTTACCTTTTGTAAAATGGTCTTGTATAGTACACATCTGCTTTTTGACAGCCTCACTCCACGTAGCCTGCTAGAAAAGAAGGAAGGATTTGTTGATTGTATAGTGCGCACAACAGGTCAAAAATCCTGTGGTGTTGATACTTGCCAGGCAGACGTAACCAAGCCTTGAATGTAAGTCCAATATTATGTGGGTAGAGTGGCCAAGAGAACCTCTGCTGTGTTTCTAAACCAGAAGGGAGTGCCCAAAATGGAGCAGTTGGATTTGTCACTTCAAGGACCCAGTTAGCTGCTGGTGTGGGCAGGTAGAGGTCTGATACAGGTTGTGTTAGGGGCTGGAGAAGCAAGTGCTGATGTTCCTCAACTGGTATGGTGTGTTTATAGGCAGTTGCACCATGTGCAAGGGTTGTTTGAGGAGTGTGAGGTGGAGCGGTAAGGATGTGATTTGCTTAGAATGGGGGCGGAGAGTGATTGGGCAAGCAGGAACCTTTTGGTTCAATAATGTTGGTAATTTATTGTGCATTTTGTTTTTTTTTGTTAATGAGGGTTCTTTCTCTTCCAGGCTAGTTTAAAGGGGGGGCGGGGTGAGATTATCTAAAACAGTCTTATATGTATCTCTTGGTGCCTACAAAGCATTGTGCCAGAGAGCACAATTTCAAAATGCTTAAGGCCCCTAACACTGTTAATAATTC
Source organism: Ambystoma mexicanum (assembly GCF_040938575.1). Lineage (NCBI taxonomy): Eukaryota > Metazoa > Chordata > Amphibia > Caudata > Ambystomatidae > Ambystoma > Ambystoma mexicanum. The sequence continues at coordinate 183,608,207 of NC_090931.1, read as the reverse complement.
AGTGCCTCGCCTGCAGACATATGGGTTGTTGCTGCCCCCTTTACCTCTGCATGAAACGTACCTCAAAGAAACCTTAAAGATCCCTCAGCTACTATCCAGAAACTCCCCACCTCTCCCTCCATATCCATAAAAGAGATGCTTCATGGTCCAGGTCTCTGCCTTCTGGAATAGTTTATTTTATTATTTGTAGAGCGCACCTAACCCTGAGGCATCTGGGCGCTTGCATGTAAATGATTGTTACAGGTACATAGATAAAAAAACAAGGGATACATGCTTGTTGACAAGGGTTACAGTCGGCCGACAAGCCAGTATAGCAGAAAGAAGAACATAATACAAGATAATTACAAAGTACAAAATACATGAGTGCTGAGGATATTGGGGAGCAGTTCTCAGTTGACAGGGCTCTTAGAGTTGCTTGGAAAAGAGCCAGTCCTTCACTTTAGCTCTAAAAGAACAGAAAGATGTTTCGCCTCTGATGGCTGGGGGGAGCAAGTTCTAACACTTGGCAGCTAGCACTGGGAAACTAGAGCCACCTGCAGTTTCTAGTTTATTTGGAATAAGCTAGCTCTCCAAATTAAATCCTGTCCAGGCATCATCTCATTCAAGAATGTCCTCAAACCTTGATTACTTTCCCTTTAGTTGTGTATCCCTCCCTCTTCCCCCAGATTCTATTCCACACCCATGGCATGAAAGCGTGGAAAGATTTTTGAGTTTTAGTGTTTGCTGCATAAATGCTATAAAAAGTAGAAATACTGTTTTGCAGGCATTTGTATTGATGACCATATGTTATATAATTCTACCCCCTAATTCTCCCTGTTGTTTTCTTCTCCCAAGGAAACTTTTGCCCGCTTTGTGATAAATGCTATGATGACGACGATTACGAGAGCAAGATGATGCAGTGTGGGAAATGTGACCGTTGGGTTCACTCAAAGTGTGAAAACCTATCGGGTATGCTGAACGTTTCCTGCTGCATGTGACATATGCTGTGCTTTGAGAACGAAGATACCGTTTGTGTTTTTCTTTTTTTTACTTGCTATTTGGGGAATGTTTCTGTGATTTTGGAAAGGCCAGAGGGTAGTGAATTTGATAGTTGGGTTAAGATTGCAATTGAATATGGTCACTTAAAATGGAGTGACTAAAGTAAGCAATGCATACCTCAAAGTATTCAGGCAGTGCAGCAGAAAGCTATTAATTTTCAGTGTAACCATGAATAAGTCATATTTATGTATTTGTAGAACAGTTCTTTGACAAAATGTGCTGTACATAGGACAACCCTGCCACACTACATTAACAGGGTGGTGGTCTTCTCTAATACCCTAGTTTCAGGATTATTGTATCAATACAATGAAAGGATGTCTGTGGTTTAGGAATACAGTAGGCACTTTATTTTCTTACTCACTCGGACCTCATCAAAAGGCACAAGTGATCGTTGTGGGAATCAAAGGAATAGGGTATAGCAGTAGCCTAGGGTAGTGCTTACATGGCATGGCTCAATTTCATGGTGATACATTGCTTCAAGTCCTGGCCTTTCATTCTACATATCTACATATTGTTTCTATCTCATGACAGAATCCAATTTGTTTGCTGATTATCAGCCATCACTTTCGTACCCACGATGCATATGTTGATTGCACGAAAAAATAGAATTGGAAAAGTTGTGTCCTGATGACCTAGTCAACTGGTCACCCTAGGCTGAGCTGAATTTGAGGTGGGCATTGATGTTGTGGTGATTAAGGACTTCTGTGGTAGTGGAAGTGATGAATTTAGGGAGTAACATGTTGAGATATGTTAGGTTGGATATTGATATTTGTGATAACTATTCCTGACCTATGTCAACCCCAGAACATTTTGATTGGAGTTGGTGATTATTTTCCCTCGTCCTTAGGTGAGTGGGAATCATTTTCCCCCATCACCTAGCCGTTTACTCTTTTTATGTGTGACCTTTTTATATCTCTGCATAGTGTTTGGTTGGAGTTATAGTTTGCTCTAACTTTTGGGCTCCCCTGTTAATTTCTCTTCTCCAGCATGGGGTCTGGCATGGATTCACATGCTCATGAATATTCCCCGTCGTCAGGCTAGGAATCCTCAGTAATGAAAAACTCAGTTACACTTCTGAACAGTCTTTCTTCTAACAATCCATCACTGGTCTCTGGGTCATACTGCCCCCAGCCAAAGACTGCCGTCTACGTAAGCCCCTCCTCTGGCAGCTGTCTTCAGATGTTTACCGCATGTTCAAGTGTTGGGAGACCTCGTGCTATAGCTCTCAAGCTTTTACTGAGTTTTGCTCTATTTTTTCTGTCAATCGAGCCTCAACCTCAATCGATCCATCTTCTGATTAACGGGGACCCCTTTTCGGATTATTCAGCGCCTCCCAAAGGCGATTTTTCATCGAGTTTCTTCTTGGAGGATTCCAGAAGCTTCTTCAAGGCCTACGCCGCGTGGACATGGCGGATGAGGACGACGACTTGGCGCCTCTCTTCAAGGTTTGCCCCGGCTGCAATCTACGGAATATCTTTTCAACGACGGACATTCCCTGTGCCTGTACTCGGACCCGACGCACGTGGAAGATGACTGTGCGGCTTGTCGGGAGATGGTGCCCTGCACTCGGACCGACCAGCGCAAGCGTCTCAACGAGTGTCTGCAGGCCAAGGCCCCTGCTCTGGGTGAGTCCCAGCAGCATTCCTCCCCTTCCCAGAAGAAGAAAGGTGAGTGGTCTTCTAAGACCTTTGAGAGCGCCCCTCCCGCAGGGGCCCAACATAAGGCAAAGCACTGCAAGTCCACTCCCACCGGGAGCGCCGTTGTGGCGGGCTCCTCGGCGGCCAGGGCGAGTTCAGCATCTCCAGCGCCTTCGACCACGAGCCAACGCTCGGTATCTTCAAAGAAGATGTAGTCGGACCATCCGGGCAATCTCTTGGAGAAGACCCAGACTGGCCCTGTAGAGAAGGCCAAGGGGGAGCGAGGCCCTGACCCCCTCCTAAGGTGAATGCTGTGGACTCGGGCAAAGCCGTGAAGGCCCAGGTGCACCAGACGAAGGCCCAGCCTTCCATCGAGGGAGTGGCGGCAGCCCTTGCGAAGGCCACCGTAGCAGATCCTCAGGGCACGGCCCCAAAGACAAGAGTGTCCCTGCCTGCCAGGAGGGAATCCTCTTTCCAGCCCATCGAGAAGACGCCAGAGAAAATGATACCGATCATTTCACCTAAACCATCTCCCTTGGCCGCAGAGAAGGGGGCGGAGGGCACGGTAGTCCTCCAGGGCATGGACTTCTCCTCAGCGGAGGAGCTCACCAACCTCCCGATCCCCCAGGAGGGATGATACTTCGAGAGCAGGCCCTACGGGAGGGATGTAGACGAGGGTGATGACAAAGGTGACGACGAGGAGATCGACGAGGAGCAACAGAGCGTTGAGGATGCGGTGGACCAATCTAAGCCGCAAACGCCTTCGCCACAGTCGCCACCACCACCTCAACAGCCACCTGGGGACATCTCAGTGGACTTTCTCATGGCTATGCACACCCTGTGCTCTGAGATCCGACGAGGATGCCTCTTGCGCCAGCAGCCCCGCCCGCGGTGCCAGAAACATCGGAATAACCACTATCCAAGAAGAGGAGAGTTCACCTCCCTCCTACGTTACACCCTTCACCTCCCTATCTCCCCCCTCAGGTCCCCCTTCCTGAGGGATGAGACAGATCCGGACACTGTGACCACGGGCACTGGCACCGATCACAACAGCGGCTTGGGGGATCTCACGTCTCTGCCCGCCAGATCTTCACCGCCCGACGAGATAGACTCGTTTCATGCCATGATCTCCAGGGCCTCGGAGCTATTCCAACTCGTCGCTGAGGAAAAGAGGGTTTGCTATGCCAGTGCCGGGAGGCGAAGAGGAAGACTGTGCTTTCCATCCAGCTCTTGGATGACATTTGGGATGAGGGATTGTCCCTCATGAAGAACCCGTCATCAGCTCCAGCGAAGAGGGACCGGTATGAGAAGAAATGAAGGGTGCCGGACTCTGGCCCAAGTGCTTACGGTCCCTGCCGTCTCCAGACTCTGGTTTCGGCGGTGGCAAATAAGAAGTCTTCGGGCTCTTCGTCAGCGGCCTCCTCCGCCCCAGCGAGGGGAAGAGGCTGGATGCCATGGGGTGAAGAGTTATCACGTCGGCAGCAACGAACATCAAGGGCGCTAACGCCCTCGCCATTGTGGCGTGTTACAACATGGAACTTTGGTTCAAGATGGCCCCCCTCCTGGACTTCCTTCCCCGACGACAAGAGGGCTGAGGCGTTGGAGATCTTACAGGAGGGCGAGATTGCTTCGGATCACACCATTACAGTGGCCACGGACATTGCCGACACAGGATCCCGCCAAATGGGCAACAACGTTTTCCTTCGTCAGCTTGGCTGGCTGAGGGCCACTAATTTCTGCCAGGATGTTCAATCGAAGGTGTTGGACATGCCCTTTCGACGGGGACAATTTGTTTGGAAAGACTGGGGGTGAGTCTCTTTAGGCCATCAAAGCAGACACTGAGACAGCTCGTGCCTTAGTCACGCTTCAGCAACGACGGCCGTCCTTTCGGACTTGTGGAGGAAAAGCCCAAGGGTCTTCTAAAGGATTTGGGAGGAGGTGCTTCGTCCTACTGTCAGCCCTCCCGCTCGTCGGCCCAGGAGACCTACAGGAGCCGCACCAAGTCTGGAGGTGGTCGTCGCCAAGGCCCCCAAGGCGGCGCTTCAACGTCAAAACAAGATTGACCCGGCCGAGGAGTCGGGCCCTCATCCATGCACCCCGGTGGGAGGCCGGATGGCGAACTTCGCCAGCGTGTGGAAGACCATCTCCACCGACCATTGGGTGTTGTACACTCTCAGACATGGACACACTCTAGAGTTCCAATGAAAGTGTCCCCATATACCACCAGTGGTCTGCCAAGAAAACCACATCCCTCAACTTCTGCTGGAGGTGGTGCCATGTTAAAAAATAAGTTGCGATAGAGCTCGTCCCAAAGAGACTCCGGGGCTCGAGTGCACTCTCGTTACTTCCTCGTCAAAAAGGAGACCAGCGGTTTGGAGGCCCATCCTGAACCTCTGCCGCCTGAACAATACATCAAGTCTCAAAGGTTTTGGATGGTGACTCTTCAGCAGGTTCTAGGACAGCTGGAAGAAGGGGATTTCCTATCGTCAATGGGCGACATCCCCCTTTCGTATCCGCATACTTAAGGGAAACTGGAAGTACCTGCACTTCGTGGTGCAAGGGCAACATTACCAGTTCAAGGCCCTTGCCTTCGTACTGAAGTCGGTGCCAGGGGCTTTCACAAAGTGCCTGGTGCCGGTGACGGCGCAGCGGTGTCTACGAGGGATCCACGTGTGTACCCTTACCTGGACGACAGGCTCACCCGCAAGCTCGAAGGACATCGCAGTCGAACACACGGCGAGGACTGTCCGAATCCTGATGGATCTGGGGTTCTCTGTGAACTATGCAAAGTCCTGCTTGATTCCATCACATGACGTGCGGTTTCTGGGATCCCGACTCAACACTGTCGTGCCTGGCATCTCCATCGGAGGAAAGAATAGCGGCCATCTTAGGCAAGGTACAACAGCTGTTGGCCCTGAAGGTTCCAAGGGTGAGGTCCGTCAAGTCCCTACTCGGCATGATGTCGTCATGCATGTACCTCATTCTGCTGTGCAGACTACGGATGCATCCGCTGCAGGAGTTCCTCAACGCCCGTTGGATACAAGTGGCGGGAAGATTCGAGGACAAGATCACACTCGACGAGAGTTTCCGTTGAGCGATACGGTGGTGTGGAGTGCACGCACATCTGTCCGGAGGCACAGATTTCCAGACCTCACCTCATCAGGAGACGGTCACGACTGACGCTTCCCTGGAAGGATGAGCAGCGCACACCGGAAGTCTTCATGCAAGAGGCCTGTGGCTACTGGAGGAGAAGACGTTGCACATCGTGTTGGAGCTGCGGGCAGTGTTTTGGGCCCTCAAATCCTTCCTTCCGTCCCTCAAGGGCAAGGTGGTGTGGGTCTTCACGGACAACACCACCACGATGTTCTACATCCAGAAACGGGGGGGAACCAGATCCCCGGCGCTCTCCAAAGAGGCGCAGGACCTTTGGCACTGGGCCATAGTCCAGGGGATATTCCTCATCCCATTTCATCTGGCAGGAGTGAAGAACACTGTCGCTGACTCTTTCAGCAGCGAGCTACATGCTTGCCATGAGTGGGAACTTTGGCAGGACCTAGTGGATTTCCTGTTCTGCAGATGGTGCAATCCCCAGATCAATCTGTTTGCGACAGCAACGAACACCAAGTGCCGGAGGTTCCCCAGCAGGTTTCCCCAGCTAGGGAGCATGGGGGACGCATTCTTTTTCCCATGGGACGGTCGGTTCCTGTATGCGTTCCCTCCGTTGCAGTTGCTTCTTCGACTAGTCAATCAACTCAGACGATTCCGGTGCAGGATGACCGAGACAGATATGGTACCCGGACCTTCTGGACATGTCAGCGACTCCTCGGTCGCAGATCTTCTCGCCAGAGAAGGAGGCGCAATTCTGCACCACAACCCAGGATCGCTGAACCTGAGGGCCTGGCTCCTGCAGCACTAGAGTTTGGGGGCTACGATCTTCCAGCGGATTGCAAGGAGTTGCTTGCCAGGCCCAGAGCTTCATCTACTCTCAAATGCTACGGGCACAAGTGGAAGAGATTTGACGTTTGGTCCCGTACTCAGAAGATCGACCCTCTAAAAGTCACTGCTCCGCAGGTGCTTCCGTATTTTTTGTCTTTGGCTAAGACAGGACTGGCCCATGCTTCCATCAAAGTTCATCTGGCGGCTATCTCCCGCTACACCAGATCTCCTGGATGATCATCCTTATGGTCTCATCGTTTGGTCAAGGAGTTCGTCAAAAAGGACTATTTCGCTCGTTCCCGCCGGTGAAGGCTCCGGCGTGGGAGCTCAATGTGTTGCTTATTAGGCTCGTGGGTCCTCCGTTCGAGCCTATGCTTTCGGCGCAGTTGAAATAGTTGTCGTGGAAAACAGCTTTTCTTGTGCCCATCACCTCTGCACGACAAGTGGGAGAGATCAATGCCCTCTCTTGTAAACCACCTTATTTAACATTCCACGAGGCAAGGGTAGTGCTGCGGACGCATCCCTCTTTCACGCCCAAGGTGCTGTCGGACTTTCATCTAAACAAGCTGTTAGGAAGAATTCTCTGTATAGGCTAATTTCCCAAACCTAGTGAGTCCCCCAGCAGCTTTACTGGATTTTTGGGGTTTATTTTTTTCTCCTGCTAAGAGTGAGACTCTTTTTCTCCCACTCTTAGACATGATTTGAGATATCCTTTGACTTTGTAATGTGTTTTGTGAACAATGGGGTCTTTTACTCCATAGGGCTTCATGTGTTTTTGGTATGTGTGTTATACAGCACCCTCCGTGCAGTAACACAGGGGTGTCATAGTGACCCCCAAACATAGACTCCGTACCCTGGGACTGGCTACTGTCTCCCAGGGCATGTAAAGTCACCATTGGCTTTACTAGTCCTAAATTGTGAACAGAACCAGTACAAACCATCATATTGTGGATGTACTGGTAGGGGCAATTCGATTGCCCCTGGGTCTGTTGTTCGAGGGGGCACTGTCCAGTCCCCCCTGATCGAGTTTTGGCTGGTGGCAGTGGATACTACTTTTTATATTCGACCGCAAATATATTCCTATGGGATTTTCCCATTGTTCGAGTCTATAACTTTTTACAATAGCCTCAAACATACCGCCGGTTTATTAAATTAATATTAATTCACCGGTTGGGATTTTTTGCCAGAACTCGGTGCCAAAATGGCATCTGTGTTCGCTTCTGTAACTCTAACCCAAGTCGAGCCCTTTGTTCCACTTCTTGGCGGGCTTCTGCACAGAAGCCTCCAAAAGTGGTGCCACTCTGTCTGGGTCTACAGGATGTGTGGTAGGCACCCTGGACTGAGTTGCCTCGGCAACTCAAGTCGCACTCTTGTGTGATTGGCCCAGTGGTGAGCCGACCGGCTCACCACTTAGCATGTTTGAGTGACAGCTAGGACTGATGAATGGGGGTTTTCTGCATAAGAGCAGGGCTTTGGGGACTGGAACTTGAGAAGTCGGCACAGGACCAAAGAATCCGAAGAGGGAGAATCTGAGCCGACCTGCTGCAACGACGACACCACCGGTGGAGCCCTGCTGAACCGCCTCACCACTTCCCGGCGACAGAGGAGATCTTCATCCCGGAGAGTCTCCTTCCTTTGAACTGGTGGGGATAACTAGTTCGCCCTCTTTTTCGCCTTCCTGGATCGTCTCGTGGTCGAATCGCCCGTGCCAAGCACCCCGGCGGCCGGATAGCCACGGATAGCCACGCTTCACCACTACCGCAAATAAAACGGTAGTACCTTTTAACCGGGAAACTCTGTGGCTGGTTTCTTCCCTGGCAGTGCAACGACCGTCGAGATCTTCTCTTCCCCTGGACGAAGCACCAACTGCCCCCGCTGGAGCTTTCTCACCATTTCAGGTACTGTGTCCCGCCTGGTCTCCCTTGCAACAGACTGTTCAAGGTGTCCCGTAAATCCTTGACTCTCTATCCTGGGGTGACCTGGGACCTGTTAACTAACTTTTTCTGAACTGATCCAACCCTTTTTGAACTATCTGCAAAGACTTTTTAAAGTATCATTCAACTGTGTGATCTTGGACACATTCCGCCTTGCTCTCCAAGAGTGGGCCTGGCCTAGGAAATGTCTTGCTCCTCAGTAGACTCTACCTTTTCTGACTTGCTGTGGTTCTTTTAAAAGTGTTGGTGTTGTGTGCTTTCCTAATTCTGCCTTTTTCCCTCCCTTTTTAATTAACTTATTGGAGTGCCATCTTAGGTTAAGCACTCACCTCTGTCTGCAAATAAGTGGTGTTTTAACTAAGACTTGTTCAATAAGTAATCAGGGATGTATATATATTGATAGTGACTGTGTTTGAACTTGCTTGCCATATTAGTGTTAGGGTATTTTTATAAGTGTGCTTTTAAATAAATAATTATATACTTTGATACCAAAGCTCTGGTCAGTGTTTGCTTGTGCTACTGTATCTCGGTACCTATTTTGTATACTCTATATACTGTCTAACTCTTCTTGAGAGAAGTCTGGCTGCTCAGCCACAGCTACCAGGTAAATCTGGGTGGTACAGACTGCTACCAATTGGGTTTACTGCCAACACCTGTAGTCCTAAGCCTTTTGCAGTGGTCCCTAAGGGAACTGCACAGGTTTCTGCCTAACACAAGCCCTTGGTGCTATCTGTATTCTTCCCGATGCCTTTGTCGCCGACTGAAAGGACTTTGCACTCGCTGGATGTGGCTAGAGCGCTGAAGTTCTATGTGGACCGCACAAAGAGTTTTTGTAAGACGTCGCAACTTCTTGTGAACTTTGGCCCTGTGGACCATGAGAATGCCCTCTCCAAGGCTTCCATTTCCAGGTGGTTCTCCAGCTGCATCACCCATTGTCACTGGTAGGCAAACCGACCATTGTCTGGCTGTTCCGAGAGCCCATTCGACCAGAGCGATCGCGGCAACTACGGCGTTCCTGTCTGGTGTTCCCCTGCTTGACATCTGCAGGGCTGCTACGTGGAGGTTGACGCACACATTCACAAAGTTCTACTGCGTCAACAGGGATTCCAGGGAGGATTCCAGAGTCGGCCAAGCAATGCTGCGCAACCTGTTCGCTTGAAGGTGAGCCTGGTGAGGAGGTAAGAGATGCTTAATGTTGAGCCTTGCCACCTCCCGTGGTTGTGCATGTGTGTACTGCTATGTATTCTTTATTTATGAGCATGTGAATCCATGCCAGACCCCATGCAGGAGAAGGAACAAGTTACTTACCTGTAACTGTTTTTCTGCAGCATGGGTCTGGCATGGATTCACATGTGATCCCTCCCGCCTGCTCCTCTGCGGCTCTTCTCTTGGTCCTACTGCCACTTTACGTGCTACCAAATCTGAAGATGGCTGGCAGAGGGAGGGGCTTAGGTAGAGGGCAGTCATTGGCTGAGGGCAGTATGAATCATAACTCGGTGATTGGTTGTTAGGAGAAACATCGTTCAGAAATTAAACAGATTTTCTCTTTACCGAGGATTCCCAGCCGGGGAATATTCATGAGCATGCAAATCCATGCCAGACCCATGCTGGAGAACAACAGTTACAGGTAAGTAGCGTGTTCCTTCATGCACAGCCTAGCTGTCACTCACACAGCAGGGTGGCCTTCCTGCAAGGAGAGCCAGCCAGCCAATCAGAACTGGGTGAATTCAGGTAACCAAGGAGACAAAGGACAAGAGTGTTTTGGGCACTTGTCTCACTTCCTGCCCTTCCAGACACATTGGTGCCAGAGGCGGGTTCCAGTACTCAAGCCCGCCAAAGGCAAAACAAACAATGGGCTTAAACTTGGTTGGGCACGCAGAGGAAAACCAAGAAAGACCTCACAAACAAGAAATGGCGAAAAAAGAAGACCGGGCCGTTTTTACACAATGGTCACCCATGGGTGCGATACTGCAGCTGCGGATTCAGCTTGCGGTAGAAAAGTGCAATGATAGGAAAGTTAAACCACTGCCACCAGCCATTTAAAGTCGTGAGGGTAACATAAAAAATGTTACATAAGTAGAAAAAGGGGCTACTAAGTAAACCCCCCCCCCCATCAGTCCACATAAGATGGGGTGTGCTGGACCTACAAAGATAAAAGGTAAGTAAAGTCAATTTCACTTTACTATTCTCGGAAACTGTAGCTGACCCAAGAAAAACTATTTAAACCTTCTGAAAAATCTAGAGTATTTCTCTGTGACACTGCACTGAAGGTGCTTTGTGTCACCATACAAAATGTAGATGCCTATGGATCATCAAATCAAAATACATGAGAGAGTGAGAAAAAGGGCTCACTCACTCCACTGTATAACTCACTCCAGGGTAAAGGGCTCACTCACTCCAGGGTTAAAATGAAAAAGTCTGAAAGTCCAGCAAAACAGCTGGGGGTCTCTATGGTTGAAGGGAATTGGCACAGAAATGAGAATTCTTCCCAACAGTGACCCTACACATATTGAAAAACACCCTTGATAGGGTACTAGCGGAAGGCACCTTATTGAAGCGCCATGCGTGGCTAAATAATTCTGGATTCAAGCCCGAGAAACAGGCCTCCCTTTTTAATAAATCTGTTGAGGACTCTGCCCTCTTCGGCAAAGCGGTGGACAAAGCCCTCGAAGCTGTGAACTTTGAACTTTCTTTCAGCATCCCACTAATTCAGCTGAAAGAAGCCTCCATACACTAGATGTTTGGAGAGCAGTGGTATATTAACCTACTACCTTGATAAAGCAAGCCCACTAAGAAAGACAGAGCAATTCTTTGTCTCGGTTTCCACTGGTAGAGAAGGGGACCCCGTCTCTAAGTCGTCAATCTCTAGATGGATTGTTAAATGCATCCAACTGGGTTACTCTTTACGCCTAGAGCACATTCTACTCATGGCAGAGGAGCTACTATAGCTTTAATTGCAAATGTTCCTCTTGATTCTATTTACAAAGCGGCTTCCTGGAGTTCTGGTCACACTTTCACTAAACATTACTGCTTAGACACTCACTCTACGACTGATTCTCAGGTGGGTCAGGTGGTGCTAAGACATCTTTTTGCTGCTGTTCCTTTACACATCCCACCACCATCTCATGGTACCGCTCGCTAGGGTGACTGACAGCATATGATTTTAAGCAGATTCACAAGCATTAGAAGACATACATTACTCACCATAATCGTATTCCTGGTACCCACCCTCCCTTCCCTCTTGGAGTTGAAGGAACATAGAGTCCTTACACCTTCCTTTCTTCTGTACTCACTCACGCATTCTATCAGGCTCCCTCATGGCAGAACAAAAACAACTGGGGGGGACCTCGACGCGTGAAGGATTTTGGGTATACTATAGGTCACATTAGGCATAGTGTTACAGTCACGCCCATGTAGACGCCCCTTTTCGATCTTCGATGAAAAGATGCAATACTCCGCGATTACCACTAGATGTCGGACTATATGCACAGCATGTGAATCTAAGCAGGTACAGGTACAAGCACCAGAAATGTGATTACGGTGAGTAATGTATGTCATTCTTTACAATATAGTTGTGCAAAGGAAGAGTAAAGTTCTCAGTGAAGTAACCTTCCAAAATATGGTAAAAAGTACAAATTGTGGCCCCACGGGACCATTGAAATTTCACAGAAATTCATTATGTCCAACTGGATTTTTTGGGAGACAAACAGGCCTCACGAGCACATCCAAGTCCCAATGTTAAATGTATGTGTTCATCAGAATCCTTGGCCCTTCCTGTGCCGGCTCCCACCTATGAGATCCGTTGGAGACAAATTGTTGGGAGTATAAGTTCACACCCTTGTATATTCAAGGAGGGATCCTGAGGCTATGTCTTCCAGTTGTATTGGCAGAGAATGTAACTCTCAATGCGACATTCTATCTTGGAAGCTTGGGAGAAAATAAACACAGTACCGTTTATACGTGTTTGCCTAAGGTATGTCTCTAGCTATCTACCTCCCATACCAGAACCTGAATTACCCGATGTTTCCCCCCTAAACCTCCTGGAAGGCTCTTGTGAAAGTTCCATAAACATCTCAGCAGGCTTCCACATAAATAGGTCAGACATTTCATATCAATTAACTCTTATGTCTTCTTCTGTGGGGCTTTCTCGGCTCCTGAAGATCATCAGAAATCCCCAGCGGATATTCATGAAATGCCCACTGAATACTTGCATCTGAACTGGAACCTCGCTAGGGTCCTAACTTTAATAATTACCTAAACGTGCTCTGCTGCTGTTCACTTAAATTTTACAGTTATTTTTATAATTCCTTTATTTAGCAAAAATAACTCCAGTGCCAACTACCAGAAGTATTGATATATAAAGGTATTTTCTTTCTAAACCATCCTTCTCCTGGAACACAATCGCTTTGCAATCCTCTCCTGTTTATCATGAAGTTCTTAGCTATTTATACTTATAAATCTATGTCACTTGCTCTTGTGGCGATACATTTCTAACCTTTTAACTGCCATGGCCCCCCCTGCACCTCCCCAAGTGTCAAGGCCTTTTTTTGGTGATTTTGGTATTTCGCCATTCAATACATTCTAACCTTTTCTGTTTCATTAAACCCTTAAGTGCCAAGTACGGGCTATCTTGTCCTTGGCAACAGGGAGGTAATCCCGAAGACGAGATACCTCGCTCTTGGCACTTAACTCATGGTTTAGGTGCAATAAAGCTGAATCCCTACACTATCTGCTCTCTCTAGAGTAGCATGTGTTCTGTTTAGTATTGTGGAGCAGCTCTGGGCTTCGAGCATGCTCCACGGTAGAAACACTATGGAGATAGAGTGGCAGATCTGCTACCCTGTACACTACCTAACTTCTAGTAAGGACACTCCCTCACACGGGCCCTATAGGCTTTCAAAAGCTGTGCCCCAGGCTCAAACTGCACACCCCTCGGAAAGGAACTGCATGTTTCTACTGTTAGGGAGATGTTTGCATAAACCTTTAGTTATGGGCTTGTAACCATCTAATCTAATTGTACAATAGTATGCCACCCCAAAGGACAGACCTGACTCTAGTGGTAGATCTAGCATAGCAGTCAGGCTAAAATCTAGGGAGGGGGGGTTACCAGGGAAGTACACTATTACCAATAGTCACTATTGTTAGGAAGCTTTTCTCTTTTAGCAACTTTCCCTCCATGTTCTATGAACCACCAAACCTTTTGCTTTTGTTTTACACCATGTCCCGGCTTTTTGTGAGGGGTCAGCTATGCGAGGTGGACCGCTTTTTGATGAATGTTCAAAACATGCAATTTTTTATAAATTATAAATGTTATTAAACACCAAACTATCCCTACCCTGATGAGGATTTCCTGACTTAACTTAACTAAACTAAAGGGGCACACTACAACACAGGATGTCTGCCCCTCACACTTAAACATCAAATAGACAAAGAAAATATATGGCAATTCAAATAACATCAGCCATAGTATTCACAGTTCCTTGATCACCTCTTAGTAACCTGGGGGGGGGATCTCCCTCCCCCAGGATTCAAGGTAAATTCAGGGTGTTTCAATGTTCAACAAAAGTAAACCAGGAAATCCATGTAGGTAGTACAGTCTAAATTCACTTCTTGATGTTTCAATGTCAAGGTAAAGTTTTGTTAACCAAATGTCCAACAACAAGAAAGCTTTTCTTGCACTCCCTCAAAACAGCATCAATCTTATTTACAGCCACAATGCGTTGCCACCCCTTCTAGTTATCCAAGAAGACTTGCCACAGTTCAAAAGAAATGCAATTTCGGTAAATGTTAGTGAAACACAGGTCTTAGTTAACAGTTATTATGTGTCTTTTTACAAGATTAGGATTTGCAGTAGGTATCTTTGTCAGGATGACTGCACATCGCTCCTACGTCTACTTCAACAACTTCAACTTCTACTAGAGTTTACCATGAGGACATTTTCCTTTGTCTCGTAGTATTCCACTTCACTTGTGCTACTGAAGTCTTGCATCTACTGACAACCAGATATAGCACCACAGCTTCAGTACTTTGTGACTCTGTTAGGCAAGGTTGGGTTCTTCAAAAGGGGCAGCCTCTTGGCCTCTCCTGTCTGTCTGCAGCCACATATCACCATAACTTCAGTATTTTGTAATTTACAACAGTTTTCCGGTAGAACAAGTTGCAAATTTCCTTTCCAGACTGATGCCTTTGACTAGTTAAAGTTTATTTGTAGGCTTCTCTTTCTTTAGTTTACTGTCTGCTTTTTGCCGCAGCATCATCCAACTACTCGACGGCCCTCGGCAAACCGCTCCATCATCTACGACACATGACTTACTCGATGACCAGACACAGCTTTTACGTGCCTCTTTGTGCCTCGGCCCTTACAGTAGGGAGAGAGGGGTGAGGTTGCATATAGCTACTCCTTTTAGCGAATGCATATTCTGCCACCCCGTTTTTCCCTTTTGTCGCCAACTGACCTTTCCATTTATTATGAACAAACACTGTTTGGAGCTGTTTGACTGGAGGCTGGTTGCGGGACACCAGACTATACTTGCGACACTGTGGAAGAGCTAACATCTACAAGTCAAGTACTTCCTGATACATTGTATTACTGAAGCTTACTTGTTTATCTTTTGACCTCTGCGTGGCTGCTAAAACCTTTTACTGTCTGGTAAGATTCAGGGCGGGGGGCGAGAGACTGACTCGTGGCTCCTCGAGTTTTCGGTGTTCCCTGTCCTGTTAATTGTTGCTGGTCTGTGAGACCGAACGACCCTCTTCTTATGTACTTGTAGAAACACTTGGCCACATCCTTTTTTTTTTAAAATAACTTTCTTTATTATTTTAAACAAAAACAATGCACAAACAAGTAACCAGTCCCTCACCCCCCCACCCCTAGACTCACAACTTCACCATTACCGCCAAATTTCCTACCCTGGGTTCGCACATATGTCTCAGCCAAAAACCAAAGGCCATGACAAATGAAAGGAGACCATTACTCTTGACATTCACATGGATTGAAGGGGTACATGTTCTTCTTCCTCTGATCAATTAGCGGGGGATCCAGGAGACTGCAAAGCTTGTATCTTGTCCATTTGGTATTGTCTGTATGGGGGCCAATAGTCGAATGGGCGGTTGGTGCTCGGGAGTGTTGAAGCAAACATCGACTCCCGCCGCTCGCAAAGGCTCATGCATTCTGATCCATCTAGCAAAGGAGGGGGTTATCTTCCCCCATGTTCTGGCCACCTGATATCTGGCCACTATGGAGGTCATTCCCAACAGTCTTTTCTCAGTGCGTGTACCCACTCAACCAGCGCCAGAAGCCAGAGTTCAGGAGCGTATATACGCTGCGATGCCAACATTTCCGACATGACCTCTTCAATCCTCCCCCAAAAGGATCTAATATTCGGGCAACTCCAGCAGACATGGAAAAAATCTGCACGGTCCGCCCCACACCTTTTACATGCAGAAGAACGGCCAGGAAATAATTTGCTGAGCGCAAACGGGGAGTAGTAAACCTGGTGGATATATTTATAATGAACCAGTCTATACCTAGAGTTCAAGGAGATGTATCGAGTCTGCATACAAACAGATTTCCATTGTTCTTCACTTAGTGTTTTCTCCAATGCAACGTCCCATGCACTCTTACATGCCAATTCCTGCACGGCCTTTCCTTTCCTCACCAGTTTATAGCTGGTAGACAACAATTTCCTCCCGGATACCGGATGAGCTATATAGCATAATGCCGGTTGAGTGGATAGGGGTCGTGGAAATTCAGGCCATTTCGCCCTGATAATGCCCCTCAGCCTGTAATAGTGTAGCAGTGTCACTGCATCTGTATCCCCTTTAGCACAGAGTGCACTCCACTGTATAAAGCACCTGTCCTGTATCAGATCCCCCAGGGTTTGTATTCCTAGTGCTTGGAACCTATCTCTAAAGGACCTCTCATGTGTAAGTGGAATCTCTGTTACATTATACAATGGTAACTCTGGAAGGAAATGAAGCGAGGACCGCCACAGTTGGTTGTCTACCCCAAGCCCTGCATGTTATCTCCACAGGCTGGATCTCTCCCCTCGGCACAGAGTCTCTCTTGCCCCACAGCAAGCCCATCAGTACATCTGGGTGGACATGAGTTTTAGCCCATTAAGTATGAGGGGATTCAGGACTAGAAGGTTTCCACCCAGAAATATACTGCGCCTGTGCGGCTAGGTAGTACAGGTATAAGTCTGGATATTCCATGCCACCCATTTCGTACGGCCGGGCAGGAGTATCATAGGATATCCTAGGATGCCTACCAGCCCACCCTAAAATCTTGAAAGCATCCTTCTGACGCAAACCCAATAACCAGCAGGGGGCCACACCGGGACATTATTATATACATACAGGAGTTTAGGAAGTATCACCATTTTCTCAAATGCCATACGGGCAGCCTGCGAAATCGGCAGCTGCATCCACGCCTCTACCTTCAATTCCAGGCGCTCCAATGGCTTAACATAGTTATCCTTGTATAGCTTATCCCTCACAGTGGACCCCGCGATCCCCAGATACCTTATGCCCGCCGGCCGCCATTGAAATTCAATTCCCACATCAGTTCTTTGAGCCTCCGGAGTTAGGGGAAGGACCTCAGACTTTTCCCAGTTGATCCTAAACCCGGATAGTTCTCCAAACCTGGTCACCTCCTGCATCAACGGGGCAAGATTCTGGTGCGGGTGCTTAACATAAAGAAGCACATCGTCAGCATATAATGATATGATGGATAGATGTGCACGCGTGTAAATCCCACGTTGCGCATACAGCTCCCGTATATGACACGCCAGGGGCTTCATCGCTAAAGCAAATAGAGACGGAGAAAAGGGGCATCCCTGCCTTGTACCACGCTTAGGGTATATCTGTGCCGAAACTAACTCATTTGGATATACCGCTGCCCTTGGGGCCTCATATAACAGTCTAATCCATTTGATGTATGCCAAGCCCAGGCCAGACCGGCGGAGTACCTCAAAAAGGAAAGGCCACTCCACTGAGTCAAACGCCTTTTCAGCGTCCAAGGCTGCCACTACCATCGGTATTCTAGGGTTAACATTATGCATTAAAGTGAAAAGGCGCCTTACATTGTTTTGGGTGGAGCGCCCAGGGATGAACCCAGCCTGATCAGGGAGCACCAAAGCTGGCAAATGAGGAAGTATGCGGCCCACTAGGATCTTAGCCAATATCTTGTTGTCCGTGTTAATAAGCGAAAGGGGCCGGTAAGATGAGAGATATAGAGGATCTTTGCCCGGTTTCAACAGAACAGTGATTAGTGCGGATCGCGTAGATTCCGGAAGAATGCCATTTTCATAGCGCCTTCAAACATTGCAAGAAGGTGGGGAATAATACGGTCTGCATATGCCTTGTAGAATTCAGCCGTGATTCCATCAAGACCAGGAGCCTTCCCATTAGGAAGCGATTCTATAGCTTTCCAAACCTCTTCCTCTGTGATCGGATTATTAAGGGCAGCGCCTTGTTCGGGATCCAACCAGTCACTTCATCAAGATATCACAGTAGGGCATCATGACCTGGCGTGGGCCGGGACGTATACAACTGTTCATAAAAGAGACGAAATTCGTCATTAATCCCCTGGGGATTTCGCACTCGAATCCCATTCCGATCTATAATTTCGACTATACTAGCAGACGGG
Source organism: Ambystoma mexicanum (assembly GCF_040938575.1). Classification (NCBI taxonomy): domain Eukaryota; kingdom Metazoa; phylum Chordata; class Amphibia; order Caudata; family Ambystomatidae; genus Ambystoma; species Ambystoma mexicanum. The sequence goes on along the minus strand of NC_090931.1, from coordinate 183,590,013 downwards.
CGCTCTCTACGAATGGCCCAGGCCAGCGTCTTACTAGGCCTATCTCCTTCCCCATATTTTGCCGCCTGTATTGGGTCCCCCAGGTACCTATCCTCATCACATGCCAGTTTACGTAATCTCTCCCTATTTTCTTTTAATTCTCTACTCAGCTCTGGTACATCCCGAATACTCTGCTGTATTTCACCCTCCCTGACAACCTCCTCCAATTTCTTCATGTACCTTCTAATGGCTCTTAAACCCCCCCCCCCCCCTCTAGAAATGCAACACCCACGTATACATGCCTTAAAGGCTTCCCAAATTATGCCCGGGCCCAAGACCGAACCCACATTAGCCTGAAATGACGTGTCTATATCCTCCCCTATTTCGGCCCTAAACGCTCCATCACTGAGGGTGGCAGCCCGAAAAAACCAGCGCAGCGAACTTGGTAATAGAGTTGAGGGCTCAAATCTGACCAGAGCCGGCGAGCAGTCTGACCTGGTCCGGGGCAATATAGTAGCTTCCGGGACCGCCCTAAGAATGGAAGTAGTGGACATCACATAATCTATTTGAGACGAACATAGCGTATATTCCCTAACATCAGGATGCAAAGAGCGCCACACATCCCGCAAGTCATGGGTCTGTGAGATGGTGCCCCATGCCCTGGCCGCCTGGGAGAGGGAGAGTTGAGTCATCTTGGCTCTATGCATCGCCAGAGTAAGAGCCAAATTGAAATCACCTGCCCAGAGTATGTCGTACGCAGGGAATTTCTGGAGATGACTGATACATTCAAAAAAGAGCTCCGGTGAATCGACGTTTGGAGCATAGACATTTTATAATCAGGAGCTTAGCCCCCCACACCTTCCCTGCTAATAACAGGAACCTACCTCCCTCATCCCGCACCTGTTCATACAGCTTAAATTGCAAAGACCTATGTATATAAGTAGCGACCCCCCCTGGAATCGGAAGAGATGGAAGAACCATATCTATGAGAGCCCCACCCAGCAAGACTAGGAGGGGAATCACCCTTGTTAAAATGTGTCTCCTGTAGACACAATATATTCACACCATGGTTCCTACCGTAGTTGCTTATCAGCCGCATCTTCTTGTGGTTGGCGAGCCCCCGAATGTTCAAGGATATGACCGCCCTACGATCCTCCCTCCCAGGAGTCTGGGCCATTCGACCAGTACAGGATTAACCACACAATAAACCACCTCAAGATGGTTAAACATTACAAACACTGCGTCCCCACCAAACAGCACATTCCTACAATTTGCAATGCGCATCTGACATAAAGTTGGAGTCACCCCCCCAAGCCAACATAACAATTAAACCACAACAAGAATCCCCCCCACCCCATCCCACCCACGCCAGAAAAAGGAACCTACCGGCACCCCATCCCCTCCCCCCCAAACCGAACCTAGTTTACACGGCAGTATCTTCAGTAACTGGGGATCTGAGGGCAACCCAAGTGCTCCTTGTGGCAACGACCCATGTATAACATACCACCCTCGCACACCCGACTCCTCCAAATTCTGTAGCTGTCAATAACCTTCCCACACATAAACAATTCCCATGCCCAAGGATATCGACTCCAGGTCAAGACGGATGCCGCAGCCATCCCCCCGGCTCTGGCAGGTTTCTAGCAAATGGTTCCGCTGCATCCAGTGCAGTAAAAAATACCACAGACCCATTATGCTGCACACGCAACTTGGCTGGGTACATCATGGAGTACTTTATTCCCTTACACCTCAGGATACTCTTGGCGATCTGGAAAGACTTTCTTTGATCCTAGACTGCTGGACTAAAGTCCGGGAACAGTCGTATGGTAGAACCTTCCCATCGCAGTTCTCCCTTCTCTCGGGCTGCTCGCAATATAGCGTCTGTCGCGGTAGCAAAAAATCCTCGCTATGATGGGGCGTTCCGGGGTGCCGGGGGCGGTCTAGCCGCTAGTGAACGGCGAGCGCGCTCCAACATATACATACTGGACAGCGAGGGGTTATCAAGTATATCCAGCAGCAGCTGCTCCACAAATTTCTCCATGTTATCAATATTTGTGGATTCCGGAACCCCTGTGATCCTAATATTCTTCCTCCTCGAGCGCCCCTCCAAATGCTCATTATTGGCCGCAATCTTTTTCACTGTTGCTTGTAGACTGGAAACCTCGCGCTGGAGGACCGCAACGTTATCTTCCGTGGTCCCAATCATCTGCTCTGCTTCTTCCATACGTCCGCAAAGTTTCTCTATCTGTACTGCAGAGATATCCACTTTACATGTGAGGGCATCTATCTTGACCCCAAGCGTGTCAGTGCTCCCCTTGAGTGCCAGCAGTGTCTGATTCAGAGCAGCCATATCCACTTGTTCAGGTGCTGGCGCTTGTGGAATAGCGGCTGGGGCCTGGGTCTGGTCTGCGCGAGCGAACGGGTCTATCCTTGCCTGCTTCTTCTGATTGCCCATGTCACCCGTGTAAGGTTCTACCAAGCCACAACCACAACTCTCACAGTGCAGTTTCAGTATCCAGTCAATCACCTTTTTGGGGCTGCACCTAAGCATGCTCCTCACTTTTAGGCCAGTTTATGCAGAGAGGTGTGAACACTGAGCGACTTAGTGTCCCACAGGAGGGAAGCTGACCATTTCCACTCTCCCAGACCCAAACAAAAATGTCCACCACTATCCATTCCTCCCTGCTGGCTCTCAAAGTTCTGCTCTGCCCTGCCTGCCGATCAGGGATTGCCCCAGACTGGAAACGAAGCACCCACCTGGTCCGGTGCCAATTCTCTGGGCAGCTTATCCCTTTCCAGTAGGGGGCCGCTATACGGGCACCAACCACGCCACAAGCGACCAACTCAATGGCCAGCTGCAAGCTGCCTGCCCGTGCTGCGCGTTGACCTGTAGCTTTGCCGTCCCCCCTCAGTCTTCCTCTGCTCCAGGCCAATTATGGCTGCCCCCCCCACCTCCCCCCCCGGGCCACCTAGGAACGCTATCTGTGCCGGCCAGCGAGTCCAGGCTGCATGAGCCAACAGTGCCTCCAGTACCACGTCGCTGTCAGCCCTCACTGGGGAGGGAGGGGGGAGTCCATACTATATAGGGAGAGCCCACCTCCAGCAGCGCGCCGGCCACCGCTAACCAGGGGGGGCAAAGCAAGCTGCACCGCTGCCCTCCGTACATGAGGCAACCAGAATCCGCCAGTGATGGGGGGCGGAGCAGAAGGGGCCCTCCAAGGCCGTCCACACGCAGCAGCCGCCGCACGCTCCTCACTGGTACCACTGCTCACGGCGCCGTCCTCCATGTCAATGAGCCCTCCTCCACCACTCTGGGGCTCAAGCCAGCAGCCTCCCAGCACTCCAATCCGCTCCCGTCACCGTGTTCACCGTGGCCCACCACAGCCGGGAAGACAGCCCTTCCCCCTCACACCACCGTCGGGTGCCGCAGCTCCGTTCCTCTCAGCCACGGTATCCGAGGGGGAAAGTCTCGTCGGCACTGTGACAGCTGCTTGCCCAGAAGGTTAGCCACCACTCCACTGCTGTTTCTGGGGAGCGGGAACAGAAGGAGTAGGATATTTTTAAAGGATATTTGTCAGTCGTTGCCGGAGCATGGATGCCGGAGCATGTAACCGTACAAGTATATAGCAGTTCTTAAGTTACTCTTTTTTTTTAGGTAGCTGCGAAGGTTCTTTCCCTTCTCTCCCGTATGTCTTATTGCCGCACGTAAACGACGCTCACAGCTGTTCCACACTGCTTAGGAGTGCAAAAGTCTTAATTGACAAGGTTCTAAGGTCATTATTTGTATTGGATTAACGAACCATAGACGTTAATTTGTTTTTCTTGTGTGTTTTTAACTTTTTATCTACCGCACTGCCTTTTTAATCAATTTGTGGGAAGGTTTGTAAACTGTGTTTTATATCTTTGGGGTGGAACCTGGAGACAGGAGGTGTTAGCCTATAGGGTTTGCTTTTTGCCTTGAAACATGGAATTGTCTAGGCCCGCTGTAGTTTGGTACATTGGACAAGGGATTAAGTCCGAACAATGGAAGTTACGTTAAGAAGTATGGGCTGCCTTCCTGAAGTGGCGCCGCCTCAGCCAGGAATTTCAGGCTTACTCAATGCCGGGTTGCAAGGAAGGGCATGGGTGCTGCCAGAATTTAAAAGTTTACTATCCACCCCAGGTCAGTCAATGTTACCGGCAGATGAGAAAAGCTCATTGGTTAGTCCCAATATTAGTTCCCGGAACCCCCTGTCAGACAGGGTGCTCCTGGACCATGCAGCCTCTGGGACAGTAGTACAAGAGGAAACGATGGCCGGGGTCTTGGGTGATATAAACCAGGCCTTATCAAACATAGAGGGAGATAGTAACTCTATGGTGGCAGAGGCAGCAAACCAAGAGGGGGACTTGGTCTCAGATAATTCGATCCTTGCACCTGCTATGTCATATAAGCTAGCAAAGCGGGTACGGCTATCATTGGATTGTAAAACTAATGAGTGGTCGATTCCCGAGTCCCATGCCCGAGGTGTAGGTCTTATTGAAATAATGCTCTATCAACATTTAAGGAACACCCTACCGCACATTTTGGCCCCGACAGTAAAGTCGCCCATTAGAGTGGATTTACAGGGTTATGACTGGATGGGTGAGAATTCGAAGGGGGTTCTGGGTGGGGATGATGTTCCTGCGGAACCCAGGCTGACTGAGGGCATTAAGTGGGGGGGGGGGGCAACATTAACAACTTCCAATTACTGATGAACTGTCCTTTCCCATTCTGAATCGAATTGTAGACTATGGATAGAGCTTATGAAACACTTTACTATGAAATTCGACATTCACGAATATCAGTTAAGAAATTGTTGAACAAAGTCCATTTATTGGAGGGCTACATAATGGCAATCTCATTCTATAATACCTTGCCCATTAAAAGGGATAGACCACCGGATGACGTTATTGCTGGTGAAGCGGTGGGTGCGCATACAGGGGAATTTCCCGCTCCAGATCCGGGGAGATCGGAGGAAGTCGATAAAACTAAGCCCAAGGGAGAATTGCTAGTGTGCACCTCACTACCAGTCTTGAGCCAGGATTTATCCCAGGAACAGGGGCATATGCTAATAAGTAGTAGCCCTTAGGTCAATCACCAAGGTAATAGTGCTCATCGTGGCCAAAGTAGTGGAAAAATTCTTCCCTTAGGAAAAAAACAAAAGAATTGTAAATTACCCCCTAAACAAAACAATAGAGGCTCAAGAAAATTTTTGAGAAAATGAAGAATAGAGGTGGATAAGCATATGCAACTTGATAGGAGTATCATGGAACAAAAAAAGAGACTTATTTAAAGCCAGTAAAAGTAAAGACATTAAAAAAATATTTGACACTAAGGTACTTGTTGAGGATGTTGCAATTCCGTTAAAAGATCAAGAGGTGGAGAGTCCTTCTTTGGACTTGAGTAACATATCGGTTTACCCAATAGATGAAGAGGGTCAATTTCCTGTGCAAAATGAATACTCTGGAGAGCTTTCAAACATAGAAAATTGTGAAGGTCGGGGGCTGGGTAAATGCTGTCTAATGAGGGAGGGGGGAGTGGTTCCCCTGCAGGGCCCCTCAAGCTCAATTTTAATGGGTAAGACAATCGGACTATAGGAGCAATCCCCCCCCCCAACCCCCAGAAAAACCTTATGCCATATTCTCAAAACCGGTGGTATCGAGGGACCCAGTAGGGGGAGCAGTCTTCTGGAAAGAGCAAGCTGGTTTTGCCAATGCCTCTCCCAAAAACAGTAGAAGAGGCATGTTCGGGTGAACCAAAAAGTCAGCATTTGACAAATGTTAAGGCCCCTGATAGTAGCCAGGTTTTGGCTGGTGTGAGGTTCAAAACTAGGGATTCTCAGCATCAGAAATACTCACTTAAAAAAGAGATGCAGGTAAACAAACAGTTCTGTATTTACCTGAATCGGCTCTTTGAGAGTTCCAATAGGGTGTCCAGTCATTCATTCGAAAACAAAAGGATCGAATGCAATACATTCGAGTCAAAAGGACCGAATAAAGAAAAAAAGACTGCCTTTTTTAATATATTTTTTTTGGGGGGTTTTGGTATAGGTAAAATTAATTTTGGCCTAAGAATGGGGTTATTGGGGTGGAACCCCCGAAAAAAAATCTGGTCTTTTTTTTCGGTCCTTTTGACTCAAATGTATTGCATTTCGATCCTTTGTATTCAATCCTTTAACCCATAACCTTCCAATAGATATCCCTGGAATAGATACTACACACTTTCCTTAATGCATGAAATTCCAAACCTAAGACTTATGTCCTCAGGAGATATAACAACAGTGGAGTTTGTATATAAGGATTGCCTAGAAACAGTAACACTTTATCTGAGGTCACTTATTACTAAAGAGATGGTTATGTAGAAAAGGAACGCTTTTTAGCTTTGGGCTTTTAAGTTACTGACACAGGTCCCTGAATAATTTCAAGCGTGGCACCAATCTATTCAGATAAGAGTTGGATGGGGCAAGGCCGTGCCGGTAGTTGCCAGTTGGATATTTAAGAGGCTACACACAGGACCCTACTTATAAGAGGACGGAGGGACTCTGGTCCAATGTTAGCAGTTATAAAGGGGCCCACGACTGCAGGGATGCACACTACACATGGTGGTCTAATTGGACAGTGGTTTCTTGCAACTCTAGAGGTTTCAGGAACATTCTAAATAATCAAGACCTTTTTGTTTATTCGATATAATATGTTTGCAAGAAACACTTCTGCAGTATCCCCCAATTATAGAAGGTTTTTAGTTATTTTTAACAAAGCCCTACGGGGAGAAAAGGGTAGGCCATATGGCGGCCTTTTGACTGCTATCAAACGTTGTCATGGGGTCACCATTGAAAAAATTGAACTTGATAAGGCCGATATGTTGGTAGCACTCTTGGTTTGGCAAGAGACGGAGGGAGTCTTATTTAGTAAATGTCTCCTAGTAAATGTATACTTTAGCCCACTGAAAGATCAACTAGAGGAGGCCTTGACGGCTCTGTCTTTTACATTGTTGGGAGAATTTCCGGAGGATGGGGCATCCCTTATAGTTCTGGGTGACTTGACTTTAATGCAGAATGTTTGGACGACAAGTGGTATATTGTTCTGATTAGAATATCTGTGGCTAAAGAGGCCCGTGCTAGGGGTAATAGAGTTATCCACGAATTTGCAGCATGGGATCTGGAAATTGTGAATGGGAACGTGCAAGGGGACACCCCCCCCCCTAATTTTTCATGGCAGAATGGGCATTGGAAAACAACCCTAGACTCTTGTCTCTCAGGATCTGTTACTAAGGAGGGTGGGGGGATCCTTCAAAATATACCTCTTGACTTTGAGTGATCACTCGTTGCTGGTGTATACCATTGTCCTTCCTTTAAAAAAGGACGGTGATATGCATCTTGTAGTGGAAATGAACCCTAGAAACTCTGAGGTGAAATGGGTACCGAAACTGGCTAAAGCCTTTCTGGAGGAGATTGTTGGACTGCCCATAGATAGGATGGCTTTCCTAAACTCTGCAGCAGGCTTCTCATTAGTAATACAAGAGGTTCTGGGTAGGCTAACCACGGATAGAATATTAAAGCATGGGCGCACAAACGGGGCGATACTCATGCATTTGATTTGGAGACCCAGGTTCGTAAGAAACAACTGCATAGAGAAGTGACGAGACTAAAGAAGGCCTCAACACTTGATTACAAGGGGGATGTACGAAGACTAAGACAAGCCCACAGGAATTGGGTGAAGGTGAGGAAATTTGTGCTGTACATTAAGAATGCCGAAATGATGCTAGCCTGTATGGCAGGGAATAACTCAGAAAGATTTTGACCGTTAATTAAGCCACCAAGGAAGGTTTTCTACAGTCCCATTCAATTTTGGAGGAAACTTGGGTTAAGCATTTTTCACAACTCTATACCAAATTGGGTGTCAGTACCTCACTAGTTTGTTCCCAGGCCAGGTTGAAGGGGGCACTGAACTGGGATCTGGAGGACATTGTTTATTTGATAAAAAGGAAGAAGCGTTCCAATGCCCCGGGCCCTGGTGGCCTCTAAATTTTGAAATTTAAAGATAATCTGGAGGTCTGGTCTAAAGTATTAACAGACTTATTCACCAGTATCCTTGTTAACAAAGTGTTCCCCAATACCTGGTCTGCTGCTACCATAATTCTGATATTTAAAGCTGGGGATAGGTCGTCACCCCTATTCTATAGGCCTATATCACTTTTGGACGCCTCAAATAAAATGTGTGCAAAAATGATCCTTAAAGAGCTACAAAAATGGGTCAGTGAATCTAATTCTCTGGACATCCATCAGTTGGGGTTTCGACAGGGCATGGGCACACTGCCTTAAATAGCTTTATGCTGGACTTACTGGCTCATCAAGAAAGCAAGCAAAAGCCCAAGTTCTCCAGCATGGGGTCTGGCATGGATTCACATGCTCATGAATATTCCCCGTCGTCAGGCTGGGAATCCTCGGTAAAGAAAAAATCAGTATCAGTTTCGTTTCTGATCTGTCTTTCCTAGTAGTAACCAATCACTGATCTCTGTGTCATACTGACCACAGCCAATGACTGCCCTCTACCTAAGCCCCGCCTCTGGCAGCCATCTTCGGATTTTTACCGCACGTTCAAGTGTTGGGAGTCCTCGTGCTTAGCTCTCGAGCTTTTACTGCATGTTTCGCGCTTTTTCAGGTGAATTTTCACATTTTTATCGGTTAATCGAGCCTCAAGCTCCACTGTTTCTACTCCCGTTAACGGCTACCCGTTGCAGGATTTTCCTACGCCCCTCAAGGGTGAAGATTTCGTCGAATCAACTTCTTGGAGGATTCCAGAAGATTCGCGGCCTACTTCGAGATGGCCCAGGATGCGAGTTTGTCGCCCGGACCCAAGCTGTTTCGCAGCTGCCCTGGATGCGGGCTGCAGAATGTGTTTAAGGAGGACGATCATTCGCGATGCCTCTACTGTCTTCATGGGGACAAGACTCATGTAGAGAAGGACTGCCAGTTCTGCAAGAACTTGTCGGAGCGGACCATGAGGGACCGTCGATCCCGTCTCGCAAGCTGGTTGGTGAAGGGCTCGACGGGTGAGAAGAAGAAAGGGTCCGAGCGGGCTTCTAAATCCTGTGCGGGCGCCCCGGCGACGGGGGCCCAACACCAGGCCAAGCGCTGCGAGTCCGCTGGCTCCGGGAGCGCCGAAAGGTCGGGCTCTTCGGTCGCCAGGCAGGGCGCACCTTCCCCGGCACCGTCAACCACGAGCCAACGCTCCGGTTCGGGGAAGAGAAAGTCCGAGACCCCGGGTAAGCTTCGGGAGAAGCCCCGTCCGATCTCGGAAGAGGGGGAGCGAGGCGTCGCCCCTCCCCTGAAGGAGAAGGCCCGGGACACACCTAAGGTGGTGAAGGCCCCTACCCAGCAGGCGAAGGCCTCTATCGAGGCTATCGCGGCGACTCTTGCCAAGCTGGCAGAGACACCGCCAGCGGAGACTGCCTCCGGGACTAGAGTTTCCCTGCCGCCAAGGAGGGAATCCTCTTTTCAGCCCATTGTCGTGGCCGCCATGATGGAAGAAGCGAGGGGGGGCACGGCGCCCTCCTCGAGCTCGGAGTCCGCCTTGGAGGAGGAACTGAGCAAGGCCGTGAGGCAATTCGAGAAGGTTCGATCCCGTCAGGAAGATCCTCGGGAGATAACCGAGGAAGACGACGATGGTGAGGAAGAGCGGCCTTCCCTTCCGGCGCAGCCGGATCCTAGGCCTCAGGATGGCTCGGCGGCCATTTTGTCTGCCATCCAGTCCTTATGCTCTGAGATAAGGACGAGATTCCCACGGCCCAGGCCGGAGGACCCGCAACCTGGCCCGTCGGGAAGTCCTCAGAACAAACGACGGAGGACCCAACCCTCTCCTCCGTTCGCCCCCGTAAGGCCTACAGTTCCCTCCTCATCCTCCCACGAGTCAGGAGATGACGGTGCGTTGGGCTCGACGGCGGGTTCTGATGGCGACGACGACGGAACGGGTCTCCCGTCGCACGGGCCTCGCCGCCCGACGAGATTGGCTCATTCCACGCCATGATCGCCAGGGCGTCCGAATTGTTCCAGCTCTGCCCGGAGGAGCAGAAGAAGGAAGGTTTCCTCTATCAGCGCCGGGAGGCCAAGAGGAAGACTGTCATCGCGGTGCCCCTAATCGATGACATCTGGGAGGAGGGCCTGTCGGTTCTCAAAAACCCCTCCACGGCACCAGCCAAACGGGACCGGTACGAGAAGAAGTACCGGGTCCCCAAAACCGCTCCCCTGTGCCTCAGGGCCCAGCCAACGCCAGACTCGGTCGTCTCGGCGGCGAAGAAGAAGAAAGCGGCAGGGTCAGGAGCCTCGACGTCGAATTCCCCGCTGGACGGCGAGGGAAAGAAGTTGGATGCCATGGGGCGGCGGGTCATTTCGTCGGCGGCGACGCCGATCAAAGCGGCCAACGCCCTGGCGATCGTGGCCCGTTACGACAGGCAGCTCTGGTTTAAGCTGGCCCCCATATTGGACTTCCTGCCGGACGACAAGAGGTCCGAGGCCCTGGAAATATTGCAAGAGGGCGAGGTGGCGTCGGACCACGCCATAACGGTGGCAACCGATATTGCCGATACCGGGTTCCGCCAGCTGGGCAACGGTGTTTGCCTACGACGACTGGGTTGGCTCCGGGCGACCGACTTCCGTCAGGACGTCCAGACAAGGGTGTTGGACATGCCGTTCGACGGCAGCAACTTGCTCGGGAAGGCGGTGGACGAGACCCTCCAAGCCATAAAAACGGACACGGAGACGGCCCGCGCCCTAGGAGCCCTTCAGCAACGACGGCCCTTTTGGAGCTCCGGAGGCAGACAGGGTGCCTCCAAGGGATCCAGCGGTGGCTCGTCGTCCTACCGCCAGGCGGCACGCTCCTCGTCTCAGGAGGCCTACAGGGCTCGCGGCAAGCAAGGAGCGCCTCGCCGCCGTCGGCAAGGTGGCCAGGGCGGCAAGGCCACCACCTCCAAGCAGGACTGAACTGGCTGTGGTCTCGGGGCCCCCACCGAAGCACCCCGGTGGGAGGCCAGCTGACGAATTTCGTCGGCGTGTGGAAGTCCATCTCCACCGACCGTTGGGTGCTGGATACCCTGGCAAGAGGACACTCGAATTCCTGAAGAAGTGCCCTCACGTTCCACCTGTGGCCAGGAAGGAAAATCACGTCCCGCAACTGCTGTTGGAAGTACGGGCGATGCTCAGGAAAGGCGCCATCGAGCTTGTCCCGAAGAGACTCCGGGGTGTACTCAAGGTACTTCCTCGTCAGGAAGAAGACGGGCGGCTGGCGCCCCATCCTCGACCTTCGTCGTTTGAACAAATACATCAGATCACAAAAGTTCAGGATGGTCACCCTCCAGCACGTACTGGGACAGCTGGAGGAAGGCGAGTTTCTATTGTCGTTGGACCTGGAGGATGCATACTTCCACGTTCCCATCCTCAAAAGTCACCGAAAGTTCCTCAGGTTCGTCGTCCAGGGACGCCACTACCAATTCAGAGCACTGCCGTTCGGATTGAAGTCGGCCCCCAGGGTCTTTACCAAGTGCCTAGCACCAGTGGCGGCACGGCTGCGCCTACAGGGGATTCACGTCTACCCCTACCTGGACGACTGGCTCATCCGCTCAAGGACGAGGGAACTCGCCGTCGAACACACTGCGAGGACCGTCCAGCTACTCACAAACCTGGGATTCGCCATAAACTACCCGAAGTCCCATCTGGTGCCGTCGCAGGTGGCCCTGTTTCTGGGAGCGAAGCTCGATATAGTGAGGCGCCTGGCGGCCCTGTCGGAAGAACGGGCGAAGACCATTCTAGGCAAACTGCAGCGCCTGCTAGCCACGGACGCGGCCAGGGTGAGGTCCATCAAGTCCCTCCTGGGGATGATGTCCTCTTGCATCTACCTGGTGCACCTCTGCAGACTACGGATGCGCCCTCTTCAAGAATTTTTCGACGCCCGTTGGATACAGGCGAGGGGCACCTTCGAAGACAGGGTTCCCCTCAACGAGGTGTTCTGGCGGGCGATTCAGTGGTGGGGCGTTCGAGCGCACCTCACGGCGGGCAAGGACTTTCAGACGCCGGCGTACCAGGAGACGGTGACGACGGACGCCTCCCTCGAAGGTTGGGGCGCCCACACCGGAGATCTCCACGCAAGAGGCCTCTGGCTCCCGGAGGAGAGGCTTCTGCACATCAACGTCCTGGAACTCCGAGCCGTGTTCTGGGCTCTCAAATCGTTCCTCCCGTCGCTCAAGGGCAAGGTGGTGCGGATCTTCACTGACAACACCACGACAATCTTTTACATACGGAAGCAGGGAGGCACCAGATCCCCAGCCCTATCCAAGGAGGCACAGGATCTGTGGCACTGGGCGGTCGCCCAGGGGATGTTCCTGGTTCCCTTCCACCTGGCAGGAGAAAGCTTGGACCTGTGAATCAAGGGAAGGCTCTCTCGAATTCTTCTATTTCCAGATGGCTCTCCGGGTACATCATGCACTGTCACCGGTTGGCTAACCGACCGCTGCCAGGCCGTCCGAGAGCCCATTCGACCAGAGCGATCGCTGCTACTACGGCGTTCTTATCTGGTGTGCCCCTGCTGGACATCTGCAGGGCTGCTACGTGGAGGTCGACGTACACCTTCACGAGATTCTACTGCGTCGATCGGGATTCCAGGGAGGAGTCCAGGGTCAGCCAAGCAGTGCTGCGCAACCTGTTCGCTTAAGGTGAGCCTGGCGAGGAGGTAAGAGATGCTTAATGTTGAGTTTTGGATGTAATGCTTAATGTTGAGCCTTTGCCACCTCCCGTGGTTGTGCATGTGTGTACTGCTATTTAATCTTATATTCATGAGCATGTGAATCCATGCCAGGCCCCATGCTGGAGAAGGAACAAGTTACTTACCTGTAACTGTTGTTCTCCAGCATGGGTCTGGCATGGATTCACATGCGAACCCTCCCGCCTACCCCTCTGCGGCTCTTTACTTGGTCATACTGCCACTTCACGTGCTACCAAATCTGAAGATGGCTGCCAGAGGCATGGCTTAGGTAGAGGGCAGTCATTGGCTGTGGTCAGTATGACGCAGAGATCAGTGATTGGTTACTACTAGGAAAGACAGATCAGAAACGAAACTGATACTGATTTTTTCTTTACCGAGGATTCCCAGCCTGACGGGGAATATTCATGAGCATGTGAATCCATGCCAGACCCATGCTGGAGAACAACAGTTACAGGTAAGTAACTTGTTCCTTAGACCTGTTTTCTTAGCCTTTTTGGTCATTAGCAAGCCCTTTGACCATGTAAATAGGGCCTTTCTTTGGAAAAAGTTACATAAAAGGGGTTGTCCGCCTCCGTTGGTGGGTATACTGGAGGCGTTGCATACAGGTACAAAAATCAGGGTCAGAATGGACGCCTTTGGAGTGTATTCAGCATGGATTCCAACTAATATGGGTCTACACCTGGGGTGTATGTTGGCCCCCTTCCTCTTTTGTTTCTACTTATTGGGTATTGCTTGTCATTTGGAAAAAGTCAATACAAATCCCCCAAGGCTGGGAGTCCTGGTGATACAATATTTATTTTATGTGGATGAAATATAATATATTTCGGCTGGGGCCTCCCTCTGGGACAGCCTCCCTGCCACTCTAAAACTTGAGGAGAACCATCTCCGGTTCCGGAAGCACCTCAAGACCTTCCTCTTTTCTTCTTCCTTCGCTCCCCCTCTCCCCTGCTGATCTGTTCTCTCTTGGCACTGTGCACATGGCCACCCTCTGTGCCTCGGGCCCAGGTACCTGCTCACCCTGCCACCCTCCCACACTGCCTCCAGTCCACCCCATGCACTGGGGTCTGTATCTGTACCCATACAGCCCCCCCCTTTTTTCTTCCTGCACTTATCACTCCTACCATCTCTGCTGCCTTAAACCTAGCACTTGCAAATTGCTGGCTGCATTTGCCACTGTTTGCTGCCTTTATTATTTATTTATTGTTATTTTTCTGTTTCTCCTCTGCTTCGCACTTTCCACTTGTCCCTCCGTCCATGCACTTTTCCCCTCCCCCTCTCCCATGCACTTGCTTGTTCTCAATGTCACTAGGCCTAGTAAGATCGCTGTTTTGTCCTCCCCTGTTCCCCTCCCTTGCCTTGTCGCGCTCTGAAACACTTGTGTACGAGCGCGATAGAAATAAAATATCAATCAATATAGTATTATGTGATCTAACCCCTATAGGCCTTCAAAGAGCCTTGGTTGCAGTAGAAGAGTTTTTGGAAAGCCTGGATCTGTCACTAAATACTTCAAAATCAAAGGTTTTGGTTTTAAAAGGCGGTAGGAAAAAATGCAAAACTGCTCCCTGGGAACTAAAATCTGGTAAACTTAAAGTGGTCACTAAGTTTGTATACTTAGGCTTGCCTGTTTATGACAACTTGGATGAGTTAGAGCTTGTGGCAGACCTCAAGGTTAATTTCTTGGGAGCGCTTGGAAAGCTATGCCTTTTTGACGCTTAGTTTGGGAGATTTTCGGCCCTACCGGTCTTAAAATTGTACAAGCAGCAAATAATACCGAAACTGATATATGGAGGTCAAACTAGGGGCAGACAAATAGACTAGTCTAAATTAGAAGGTTTAGTCGGGCGAGAGCTTCTTCGGTTACCGCAGTCGGTGCCACTAATGGGGTTACATTTTGAACTAGGCCAGCTCCCCATTCAAACTTTGATTGACTGGGGGAAGCTCCAGTTGTTCACACGTCTATTGTACCCACCTGCTGCTTCTATCTACGAGTGTTTGAATTCTGTTTTGAACAAAGTTGGATGTAAGGTCTTGGTAGACTGGGTTTCTGGCTGTGAAAAGAAACAGGGATACCTCTAGAAGTATTGGGATCTACACCAAAAGTGGCTTAGTTAGAACTCTTTAGACACGTGTGGGCTAATTTAAGAGAATCCCTATTGCATTAACAATGTTTTGGGATCATTTTGATTGGACATGTAAAACTTTTAATACGCATGATCTGAACTTAAAAAAGCACCCCTCAAGGCACTCTAGATTTGAAATTCTACGGCAAAGGTTAAATCTGGTGCAAACACAAGACATTTTGGGTCGGCGAAAGAATATTCCACGGGACTAGAGACTGTGTCGCCATTGTCCCACACACATTGAGACGCTGAAGCATTTGTGTGCGCAGTACCGAACCTGTGGGGTTACCTTTTACCATCTTGGGGAACCAATTTCATCTAAGAGTGGCCGTGACCCCAGATCTTCCGGCCCTACTAGTACTTGGAACTAGCATGCCCCAATTCGATCAGTGGGTCTTCCAGATAGCCTGGAAAGAAGTAGAAGAGGGGCACCACGTGGAACATTTTAAACAGATCTGTGCATTCTATATGAATGACACAGACTGTTGGGGAAGGGTATGTGAAAAACCAGAAGGTGTTTCGCTGCCCAAACCCCAGTGATCCTTTGCTCAGTTGGCCAGGGCACGGCCATCGCCTTTGGATCCAGACCCTGCGGGAGGATCACCTGAGTGAGAGGTCCTCGGGAAGTGGAGCAGACACACCTGATGGCGGGACGCAGTCTCCACATTCTTGCCGTTGCCCACAATTGCACAACCCCTCTACCATTTTTGGACATTTCCAAACACACATCTTCCCCTCCCCAACTTCACATAGTACTGTGAAGATGAAGAAATGATTGGGAGTAGTAAAGATTACCATATAAAACACTTTACGACACAGAGGAAAGACTACCACCAACCACCCTCATGTTGTCCCGCTAATGAGATCAGGCAGGGTCAGACACTTAATTGTAATTACTCACATCTGACCTCACTTGACTCTCCCAGGCAGCATAAAAGACGGAGCAGTAAAGCACACTTTGAGCGAGGTGGGGATGCTGGAAGTTGCAAGAAGCCAGAGGAAGACCACACGAGCTGCATAGACCTTGGGAGACCTGGAGGAGGAGAAAACTGTCCTGACACTGACCCTGTGAATTCAGAAGAGACTGCACTGTGGAGAGGGAGCTGTACCTCCAGAAGGTAAGACCGGGAGCAGCTGGGGTTGCCTGGCGGTACCCACAGCAAGACTACTCCCCTGGGCCAGGCAGGCGAACCCAGGTCTCTGAGGGCCAGGTGGAGAGATCCTGACCTCAGATCAACATCCCCGTTTAGCTCCTGCAGCTCCCTCTGCCAGAAAATGCCATTTTGGGGAGCTGTGAAGTGAGAGTGAAATTAGCCCAGCTCATTCTGGGACTAGGAGTCCCAAACCTTTTTTTTGGGTGAATTGAGAATTTTGAAAGGAGGCTCCAGCCCGGCTGAGGGAAGCCTTCTTAGTGAGCTGTGAATCGTGAAGGGAGGCTCGACCCCGACTGCGGAAAGCCCTCGATGTGAACTGTGCTGCACGAGAGAAGGCTGGAGTCCGGCTGAGGGAAGACTACATTGTGAACCTTGAGAGCTTGAAAGCAGGTGTGCCACGCCTGACCAAAAAACGTTTCCGAACAAAGCAGCCCCACCAAAGAAAGCACAGCCAGTGAGTCTGAGTGACTGAACTTTGGGAGGCCAAGAAATGATACCATACACTGAGTGGTCCAGCGCCACGTGGGTGCTCATTCCAAAGTATGTTGGGTATCCAACTGATGCTGAGTGTGAGAGAAAGAAATATTGAGATTGAAGTGGTCATGCAACGGGTCCAGCTAAACCCTGTGCACATATGAACGTTTTCGATAGTTTAATGTATATCACAATTGGTCCAAGCCTGTCTGAGGGAGAATAATTGAATGAAAGAAGAGGATCTGAGCCCGACAGACAGGGATCCGGGGTGAACCGTGAGTCACCCAAAAACAAATTCTCTGAACCTTGTTTTGAAAGGGATCAAATGTTCAGTAAGCCCTCTGCGTCAAGAAACTTGCAAGAAGTCAAGAAACTTGCAAGAAGTCAAGAGGCTTGGACACAGAAGGTCATGAACTGGGAAAATGGAACTTTATCTTCGAGTGTGTACTTTACTCGAGCGACCCGCCTTGCCCTGTGCTGAAAACGCGGGCAAGGAAGGCCAACGGCCCGAGCATCCTGGCATATTATTTTGTGAACACTTATTTCTTTTTCATTAGCGTTACCCCACATTATTTGTAAATTAGTGGTAAGGATTGGCAATAGTTTTTTTATTATAGGCCCTTTTATTTTGACAAGACTTCACTAGGACTGCATTATTATTATTTGATGGTCGTAGCTTGCTCCCATCTGTAGATTTACGTTTAGACAGGCATTTATCACACCCTTGCGAACGTTCAATAAACACCCTTGAACTGTGATCACTTGTGTCCGTCTTACTATTGCCACCACGCGTTCCTTACAGGGCACAACCTTGCCTAACACCTGACTCTACCCCAAAGAAATGTCTCTGTTCGCCTCCCAAACTGTGACGGACACATGCCTCTGTGTCTGAGTGGAGTAGTGTTAGTATGGAAATCAAGTACTTGGGAACCTTTTGCACTGCCAGTACCAACCACAGCATTGCACGGGACACAGAAGCAAAAGCTGTCCTAAAATCCGGAAATATCAAGTACAAATGCATTTTCCATAGTACAGTGTACTTCTGGGTTATGAGGAAATGCATAAAGCATTGGTCCACTGTTCCATAGCCCTTCTGGAACCCGGCTTGATGAACACTAATCATATTATTGCTGTCAGTCCAGAGTTGTAGATTGTTCAATATCATTTTCCCAAACAGTTTGCCAGTACTGTCTCGGAGAGAAATAGGTCTTTAGCGTATACTGTTCTTTTGCCAACAGCTATTTTTTCAATGGGTTTTTTAACAAAAATATTTTGTTGTAAAAACCCATCAAAAAGTATAGGTGGGGGGGTGGCATACAAAGGGCTGGATCCGGAATAGTAAAATAACAATAGGAATGGGGGAACCCTCCAAAATAAAATAAACATTTTTCATTTTCGTTAAAAAACCTGTCGAAAAATAGCTGTCGATGAAAGAACATAGACCCGGTCTGTAGTTGGCCAGACTGTCCCTTCCACCCTTTTTGTACACCGCCACAATGACAGCTTTGCGCCAAGAATCGGGAATCTTTGTTTTTCTAGAAGTCTGCTGGTATTAAGTGTGGCCCTGCAGCTTTCAGCCTTAACCTTTTTTACGGTAATGTAAGGCACATCTATATCAGGCATAAAATGGGTGTTGGCCAAAAAGTGCAGGAAAGAAGATGGGTAGTACAAATTTGAAAAACGCAAACTCCATTCTTCGATACCAATACAACAGACGATTGAATTTTCCCCTCTCAGGTCATTGTCTGAAACCAATTTCCAAAATAGCACATTGTCCTTGGAGTGATAGGCATTGAAGAGGCCCTCCCATTTCCCCATCACAAAATTTCTTTTTTGATAGGATTACGTTTTTATATTTTGCTCTTAACAGCTGCAAATTTGGCCTATCAATCCCCAGCGGGTCACGATGAATCATTCTATTTCTTTTTTGGTAGCTTGGCAGGTCCCATCATACCACACCGCCTTGCCCATGGCTATTCATTTAATCGCTGGGGCAGTGGTGAAAACCAACCTCTAGCGACCCTCTTTCGATCTGCCAATTCTTGGGAAAAATCAGTGTACGGGTGGTGAGTAGTCGCCATATTTACCGGTGCCCTGATCTCCATAAAAAAAGTGTGTGAAGAAATGTGATCAGTTTTAAACTACTTTGTTTTGACAACGCTTGTTGCAAAAGATAGGAAAGTACTTTACTCACCAATAAACACTTTTCAAAGTCTTCTGGACTGATCTTCACATCCCAGGAAAATGTCCCTAACTTTTTCCCCAACTTAAAGTACATGTGAACTTTTGGGCACAAGGCCCCATTTAATTTAGGATTAGACTTTACAAATTAGGGTTCCCATTCCTGTGGACTGTTGGTGCAATTGTTAACTAATTATCTTCCCTTTCAGGTATTAGGGGGTGCACTGTGCTCTAAATGTGACTGTATGGCATACATTACTTAACATAATTGTATGTCTGATGCTTGTCTCTGCTTGGAATCACATGTTTTGCATGGGCCGACATCTAGTGGTAGGAGCCAAGTATTGCACATGTTGTTATCGAAGTTAGAAAAGGGTCGTCGACTGGTCCTGTTTGTAATATTATCCCTAGTGTGAAGTCTACTGTAACCACGACCCCTCAAATGTCGAGGTCCCTCAGATTATTTGTTTCTGACCAAAGGGAGGATTAAGTGTATGCGTGGAAAGGCCTATTTTTCTGATCGGTTTATTCTTTTGACGGTAATGCATGACAGCCCTTCTGACATCTAGGGTGTGTATGCTTTTCTCTGCTGCATTCCTGGTGTCTTGGAAGACAGCAGGAGGTTCTATGGATTGATTTACATGGAATTTTGAGATACATTTTGGAGAAATGCATGGATATGTGCGTAGTACCACCTTGTTCTTGTGAATAATGACAAAAAAGATCTTGTACTGAAAGTGCTTGTAATTCACTAACTTTTCTTATAGATGTGATATCGAAAAGGAAAGCAGTCTTATAAGTTAGATGTTTAAGACTGGCTTTTAAGACTGGCTTTGTGCATTGGCTTCAAGAGAATTCTCCAAAATGTGCTAATTACTTCCATCTTAGAGACACCCAGCAACTTTGCTGGTTTTTGAAAACTTGATTTTTTTAAACCTGGAGAGAGTGTGACCCTTTTTCCCAATCTCTCATGTATTTTAATGTGAATTTTACCTCTGTGTTTAGTTTGATTATGGAGTCTGATAAACTCCATAGGCATCATCTTTTACATTGTGTCACACAGCACCTTCAGTGCAGTGGCAGAGGGAAGTCTTTCAGATTTCCCCCAAGGTTTAAATATCTTTCTCTGGGATAAACTACTGTTTCGCAGAGCAGTAAAGTGAAATTGACTTTACTTACCATTGTAACTTTCTAGATCCAGCACACACTATCTTACAATAGAGTGATGGAGGGGTTACTTAGTATCCTCTGTGTCTAGATCCTCATGTAACATTTTTATGTTACCCTTTCCTCACTGAATGGCTGGTGGCAGTGGTTTAGTTTGAACTACCATGGTTTGCATTTACAGAGGGTTGCGTTTGCGGCTCTGGTAAAGCAACCGCGGGAGCCATCTTTGACAAAAAGACCCCGGTATTCTTTTTTCGCCAGTTCTTTGTGGAAAGGTCCTTGGAGAGATTTTCTCTGCTTGCAAAACCAGGTTTGGTGTCTTTGTTCATTTCGCCTTTGGCGGGCTTTCGGGGGTGAAACCCGCCTCTGGCTCTAGAGTGTCTGGGGTAGGCAGGAAGTGAGGGAGACTCCCAAAACTCCTTGTGCTTAGTCTCCTAGGCTGAATGTCCGGCAAGGACAGCCACCCTGCTGGGTGAGTGACAGCTAGGCTGGAATGAATGGGAGAGAACTGAATAAAAGGCGAGTCTTTTGGCTTGGAAGGCACATTCGACTACTGGAGGAAGGAACTGAAGAAGAGCTTGAAGAGGACTCCTGCTCCGGTGGTTTGCCCAGTGAAGCCCTGCTGCAGTGCCGAAACGCCAAGTTCGCATCGACCGAGAAGCCCCTGCAAGGACGACTTCTCCCTTTGAGTTGGTGGGACCAATCAACTCCAAAGTAAGCCACCTGGACATCCATCTCGGAGCTGGTTGAATTTCCACAGAGTTGCTGCTGGAAATCTCTTAGCCAAGGAGAGGAACACCAGATTGTGTGTGTTGCGATTAAGCTGGCCTTGAACCTTTGGAAGATCCTCCGGACTCCCAAGAAGCAGGACTGACCAAACCTAAGCCCCCTCAACAGAGTGCGGGACCACAGAAGCAAGGAAAGCCCACCTCAACAGCCAGGAACTGAGGTGTTGCCATTTGCGGTAGACGCGAGGAGCTGAAACGCGAAACAGCCACTGAAAGGGAAGTTTGCCGGTAGCTAGTTTTGACTGTCCCAGTGCATTGCAGGTGTCCCCCAACGTCCTCCCTCTTTTCCCCACGACTGAGGCCCAGGAACAGTGAGATCTGCAGAGCTGCACAGGAACAAAGTCATCAGCTGCATGTTTTCTTCATTTCTAAGGTACTGTAAAACAAGTCTAAGTGAACTTACTTCTTGCTGTAGAAGTGTTTGTAACTTTCACAATCAGTTTGTGGCCCTAAATTTGATTTTTCTTTTCATCAAAGACTCCTAAAAACTTGTTGAAAGACTTTTCTATTTACTTACCAGAAGTGCTTCTTTCTATCCAAGACATTTGCCCATGGACTTTGGCTTAGCCTATTGAATTTTATGACTCTTCTAAAAGGATGTAAAAGTGTTTTGCCCTGCTTAAGAAATTTGTGATCTCGTGTTCTAATAACCTTTGCCTTTTACCAACTTTTAAGAGTATTCTGAATGCCAACAGTAAGATATTAATGTCCCCAGCACCCTAGTTATTGAAGTCACCCGTGGGTGTAGGCTGTGTCTGTGGGCCATCCCAAAAGGGTCTTTTCTGATTCTGAAACTCAGAGTGTACAGTATTGAAGTGTATTTGTGTGTTACTATTATATTGCTCCCTTCTAAAGAAGGCTTTATAACTGACTGATAAATACATTAATAATTGTTTATGCAATAACCCTTGTGTGTAAGAATATATTTGAATAACTGTAAATGTGAATCTTTGTGTAACTCCACTACTGGTCACATTTCCCCTCTTGCGATGAGCCTGGCTGCTCAACACGCTACCAAAACTGTGTAGTACAAGCTTATACCAAAGGTTGGGTTGCCTATACCTGTAGTGTTCCCAGAGGGTACTGCATTCAAACTTTGCCTAATAATGAGCCTTGTAAGCACAATGTTCAAGTCCAAGCCGGGAGTAGAATTTGAAACTGGTGGGTATTACGGTAGGGATAGTGTTATAGACACGCCTATGCCGACGTCCCCTTTCGATCCTCGAAAGATGAGATGCAATACTCTGCGGTTACCAGTGGATGTCGGACCACATGCTCGGCATGTGAATCTAAGCAGATACAATCATCAGGAATGCTATTACGGTGAATAATGCATGTCTTTTAACACCCTCCATGGATGCTGAAACTTTTGTTTCTGATGTAGTGTAGGCTGAGAGAGCAGCTAGGTGTACTCATAAGGAATTGAAAACTTAGCCTTAGCCTGAAAGATATAGCAGATAGTGTACTATATGTGAAGGTGTGCAGTCAATTTGATTGACAGTACGTGCTTTACACCAAATTACTTTTTTTTAAACATTTTTTTTGTATGTGGTTAATAAAAACCTTTACAAAACATATTAGAATAAAAAGACAGAATGCCTTTACATAAAATGTTCCACATATACAATATACAGATAAAACATTACAATTTTTTTTTTTAAAGAAACATTAAATGATATTAAAATTCAAAATTCATCATAGTCTAATTTCATCATGGTTATTCATACAATTCAAGATCTTTTTCTATAATTCTTAAAAGATGACCTAATGCAAAAATGAATGGGTTGTGATTCCCATTCATCAACCTTTGCCATAAAAATATAGTACAATCTGCAAAATCAGAGTTAGAAACTTAGTGCGCAATGATTTGAACTGTGGGCACTCAAGCACTAGATGTCTTAACATTTCGTAAGGCTCATTACAATCTGGAAATCTACAGTTCATAAATTGCATGTTTGGTGACGAGTCAGCCCAATGTCTACACCGTTCCTTAGTTCGGAACTTGTTCAGTTTGCAGCAGATATAATATGCTCTAATATGCACAGGGGAAGATGCTAATACACTGACAGCAGAGCAATCTCTTATGAGTGAATTTAGCATATTCTGCAAAGGTAGCAAAACTTTTCCTTTTGTTAAAATAGCAGTGTCTTGTATTAGGCTTGCGTACTTCTTATAAGATGTCCATACAACTTTGGTTTAGGTTTCGATGAACAAACTATATGCCCTCAGGAGCCAAGCTGCTAAGTTCAGTGTCTGAGGGTATGAGTGGAGTGTTATCCCTTGGTTCTGTGACATGTTGTATTGGCACAGAGATTTCATTGGAGGACAAAGAGACATCATTTGTAGGTGTGAAAACCATGTCTGTCGCACCCACATAGGAGCTATTAGGGTCAAGGTTACCGGTGTAGCTTGAGGTCTATGTGGTGTTGGGGGAAAAAGCGAATGCAAATATCCCTGTCTAGTTCATTAACAGAGCATTTCCCTTAGACATTGTCTGGGGAAACCTGGATGTATAGTCTTGGCATTTTGCGTTCTCTTGCATAGCAAAGGGGTCTAAGTGTGGAAACCCCCAGCTTGTGAAGAAGTTGTGAAGGATGTCTGCATTCAATTGCTATTTGTATTCTGAAGGCAGTATTGTACGTTTGCTTAGTACGTCTGCCAGAGAATTGTGTTCCCCTGGAACATGTTGTGTTAGGTCAACCATGTTGTGTGTCAGTGTGCATAACCAAATGTTCTGGGCTAGTCTGGACAGCACCGGAGAGTGTGTTCCTTGCTGCTTGTTTATGTAGAACATAGCTGTAGCGCTGTCTGTTAGTATGAGCACTGTCGTTTGTACTAGCTGTTGTTTGAATGCTTGAAGAACTTTGAAGACTGCTAGCAGTTCTAGAAGGATGATATGCTTTTTGGTTAATGCTTGTGCCCACGCCCCGTGTGCAGTTTGATGGAGAAAATGAGCTCCTCAACCTGTTAGCAATGCGTCTGTAGTGAGAGTGCTCTTGATAGCTGGGCTGTTGAATGGTTTTCCCTTTAAATGGTTTTCCTTACTCCACCACTGTAAATATATAAGCAGAGGATGGGAAATCACCACTAGATCGTCTCACAGAGCGCTTGCTTGCGACCATTGTTTTGTTAGCCACTCTTGCATAGGACGCCTGTGCAACCGTGTGTGCGGCACAAGGTAAATGCAGGAAGCCATCATTGCCAGAAGGCGTGCGTAGAGGGTAGTTAGCTGCAGGTAGGCCTCAGAAATCCCCTTTGAATACCCCGTTGAAAAAGCGATCCTCTAACGAGTCAAGTGACGAATCATCGTCGGAAGAAAGCTAGAAGGTCCCGATAATGCAGTAGCTCACACACTCGTCATCATCCTCACAACAGTCAAAGAAAAGGTGCCACAGACCGGTGTCTTCGTCGTCGAGTTCCTCCCCGGAATGAGTCTTGTGCCCCAAATCAGCCTCACCAGCTGAATGGGAACATTTCAGACGAAAGATTCTCAAAGTATTCGAGAATGCCGCCTTGACCCCTTCGAAGAAAGATGAGAGCCATGCCCATTTTGACAAAAAGGAAAAGGACAAAACATGTGCCCCTTCGGACCCAAGTGTCCAGGAGAAAACCCCTCAGGAGCCCTCCAAGTTTGCCTCGAGTAGAGAAAAGACTCCTTCCAAGCCAAAAGCATCGACACCGAAAGACTCCAAGTCAATGCCTAAAATAGCCTTGACGCCACAGCCGTCAACATAGAAGACCTCTACACCACTGTCGATGAAATTGGCTAAACCCTTGAAGGGAGTCGGGGAAAACGTTCACCTCAATGCCTAACCTGACCCGGGAGGATAGCTCGATGGCAACGTGCTCGCCTTGGAAGCAAGACGACACAAAGCAACACAGGTTCGATCCCCGGGTCCGCGCTTAGAAACCTCTGGGTATTTAAGCGCATTATAAATATGCAACTAGGACAACAACAACAAAAAAATTCTGCAACAGCGCCTCGATGCCCCTGGGCTGTGTGAACGCTTTAAAAATGCAAAATAAAAATAAAAAAGAAAATAAATAAGAAATCACTCAAGTCTCTTTCCTCAATTTATGAAGATAATGAGCCATCTTCGGATGGGTCACGTCCCTTTGGGTTACAGTATGGGACACACAATGTTCCAGAGGCCTTAATCTCAGAGGACTCAAGAATAAAAGACCTTAATGAAACCCTTCAATCTGCAAGTGGGTTGGACACTTACCCAGAGATAGTTTGGCAGACCAGATCCCTCAGACCATTCCGATGGATCTTACAGGCAGCTGATGTCTAGGGTCATAGAATATCTGGGATGGAAAAGGCCTGCACCACTTTTTGAGCAGGACAACCTAACTGACATTTTAGATAAGGGACCCCAGGAGAACCCTATTCTTTGTTTGTATGTAGCTTTACAAAGGAGAGTTGATGCCAATTGGGAGACACCAGAATGAATTCCAGCATTGAACAAAAAGGTGACAAGCAAGTACAGCATTTAACTCCCGAAAGTTTGGTAGTTCAGCCTACCACTTCTACATTCCAACAAAATGCGTACCAAACTACCCCCATGGACAGAGATGACCAGCGTTAAAACGCTTAGGCCAAAATGTTTTTCTCTGCGGGGAGTATGGCCCTTAAATTGGCAAATGTGTTCACTGGCCAAGTTCACTTTCACCTTATGGGATTGCATAACGATGGTGGCTGTACATATTCCCGAAGGGGAAGAAAGAGACGGCTTCTTAAACATTGTCAAGGATCAGAAAGATGCAATGTGCAAATCCCTCCTGACGGTCTCGACTCTGCTGACAGTATCAGCAGGGTAATGGCAGCTTGCACTGTAATGCGCAGATTTGCCTGGTTGAGAAACTCTGATTTTGCTCCAGATGTGCAGTCTAATCTTCTTAACATGCCCTTTGACGGCACACATTTATTTGGCAACAAGTCTGACGAGAGCCTGGAGAACCTGCAGACCTCCAAGGCAGCAACCAAATCCCTTGGCGCTGCAATCAGCCACACTCATCTCGCCCCACATGTACAGCTTGGAGGGGCAGGTTCTTTCGCTATTACTCCTCAATTGGAAGAGGGAGCGCACTGTAGAATCAAATAGGTCAGAGAAGATTCCCCCGTGGTGGATGGAGAAGAGGTGTTAAGACTGCCCAGGCATCAGCTGTTTCACCCTCAGCCGCTGCATCAGCCGCCTCAAAACCTCTCTACAGCCTTACTCCACAAAACCCTGGTGGGAGGCAGACTCTCACAGCATCTGAAAGAATGGCAGGGTATTAGTTCAGATGCATGGGCATTGGAATCAGTTGCCCAGGGTTACTGCCTTCCCTTTCAAAAAAGGCCCCAGGATCATCCACCGGGGAACAGCTTGTTCAAAGTTCCAGATCCGCTCCTTATGCAGGAAATGTTGCCTGCTGGAGAAAGGTGCTATAGAACCCGTACCTGTATCGGAGAGGAACATCTCAGCTCCACCTGTCACTCCCTTCACAAACTGGGCTCTCCCTCAACTTCAAGAACTCCCACATGTCCTAGACGCTTCCTTGGGAAAAGCCTCGCCACCCGAGGTAAGGGCTCAAGACATTCTGCAGATGTTCACCAAATTCCAGAGCGTCCGCCGTCTTCCGGTCTCGATTTTTTTTTAGGTTGCTTGACCTCATGTCCTTCATTTCCCTGGTGCCAGAGGCTCGCCTGAGAATGAGATGCCTTCAATGGGCGCTAAGGACTCAATGGTCCAAATTCTCAGGCAGGATGTCAGATGTCCTTCAGGTTCCGAGCAGAGTCGCACAGGACCTTTTGTGGTGGCCCTGCAAGAACAACATTTTGAAAGGAGAACCTCTTCGGCAACCATGGCTGGAGAGAACAGTCGTGATGCACGCCTCACTCACGGAGTGGGGAGCCCACGCCAACGATCTGACAATCAGCGGTGCGTGTTCTCCATCAGAGTCAAAACATCAACCTTTTGGAGTTGAGGGCAATCAGACTAGCGCTGACGGTCTTTCTGCCCTCTGTACGGGGAACAAATTTCCTGAGGATGGACAACACAGTGGCCATGTACTACCTCAACAAGAGAGGAGGCGTAGGGTCACTACCACTGTGCAGAGAAGCAATGCACCTCTAGTTCTGGGCAATTCAAGAGGTTCTCCAGCATGGGGTCTGGCATAGATTCACATGCTCATGAATATTTCCTGTCAGGCTGGGAATCCTCGGTAAAGACAATCAGTTTCAGTTTAGTTTCTGAACTGTCTTTCACCTAACAACCAATCACTGGTCTCTGGATCATACTGCCCCCAGCCAATGACTTCCCTCTACCTAAGCCCCTCCTCTGGCAGCCATCTTCAGATTTTTACCGCACGCTCAAGTGTTGAGACCTCGTGCTATAGCTCTTGAGCTTTTACTGCATTTTGTGATTTTTCTAAAGGGTTTGCTCTATTTTTCGGACAATCTAGCCTCAAGCTCCATTGATCCATCATCCGACTAATAGGGACCCCTTTTTCGGAACCTTCCACGCCCCTCAAGGGCAATTTTTAGTCGAGTTCCCTTCTTGGAGGATTCCAGAAGATTCTTGAGGCCTAAACTGCGTGGACATGGCCGAGGATAAAGGAGACTTGATGCCTCTGTAAAGACTGGAGGGGGGTGTCTGTACTCCTGCTCTCTAAATGGCAGAGGCGAGGCACAGAGGACCCCATCCAAGATTCTCTATTATTGGTAACGTAGTCGAGCAATCAAGGCCTAGCTTCTCAGGAGGTGATGCAGGCTTGTTCTTAAGTGCAGTGTAGTCCCCTGTTAGGGAAAATTCTCATAAATGGTTGATTTCCCTTACCTAGAGTGTCCACCAGCAGCTTTGCTGGATTTCTAGGATTTATTTTTTCCCACTCTTGCATGTGTTTTGCTATGTGTATTTCTACTTTCTGTGGGATCTTGGGCACTGGAGCCTCACCTACTCCATGTGCACCACTTTTTGTGTGTGTTACACAGCACCTTCAGTGCAGTGACACAGGGTTGTCTTTGAGACTTCCCTCTGACTCAATTTTTCTGGGGCTGACTACTGTCCCCCAGGAACAGGTAAAGTTGCCATTAACTTTATATCGTCACTTTAAACCACAGACCCAGTACACCCCATCTTACATGGAGTATTAGAAAGGGTTAACTCTTATCCCTTTTTGTCTGTGCCTCTTGTTTCGCTCCCTTAACATTAAGACTTGGCTGGTGGCAGTGGTATCTACCCTAACTTTTCCACCGCGATTATCTTATATAAACGTGGTAATGTTTTAGGCTATTATATTAGCCTCGAACATAAACCCGCTAGACCAAATACATTTTATTTTGGTTACGGCTGGGTTTAGTCGCCATTTCTTTTTGTTAAAGTCTTTCTCGTGTTTTTCTCTGCGCGCCAAACCGGGGATTACTCCTTTGTTCGCTGTCTTTTCGCGGGCTTCTGCACAGAAGCCCTCCTTAAGGCGCCTGATACTCTAGGTAGGCAGGATGTGAGGGAGGGATTCTCGGACCCCTGCCATGGGTTCCCTTGGTAACCCAAGTTGCACTCTTGTCTGATTGGCTAAGGGGACTGACCTTGCCAGGTCAGCCACCCTGCTGTGTGATTGACAGCCAGGCTGTATGAATGGGGGAAAACTGCATAAAAAGCAGATCTCTGGGACTGGAAAGACAGTTGCCACTGGAACGAAAGGACCAACGAGGAACTGGAAGAAGACCCCTACCATGACTGAACCGCCCGGTGAAGCCCCGCTGCAGGTCCGAATCACCAGAATCCGACGACAGAGAAACTTCTTCCCTTGAGCTGGTGGGACCAACCAGTTCGCCCAAACTACAAGCCAGGACCCTCATCTGGTCGAATTCGCTGTGCAGAGCTACAGTGGGCTGTAGAGCCAGGAAGGTCGGACCCTGCTTGGTTTTTTAGGAGCGCACCTTTTATTCATTGTTTTTCTCTGCTGCTGGTTTCTTCCCTGGGTGGCGCAGGACTCTCCAGTCTTCCTACTTCTGATCAGTCCGACAGTTGCTTCAGGAACCGTGAGCCTGCAGGAACCACCAGGAATGTCCGCCTCAGCTACAGCTCCCTCTCCGTTTTAAGGTACTGTGCAAATCCGGTTGTCTGTTTCGTTCAACCGCGGTGAAAGTGTTTGAAATCTTTCTCCAATCCGAAGGCTTGTCCTTCTCTTCTCTTTGAACTAACTTTTCTACCAACCAACCTCGTCCGGAATCTGTGCGACAAACTTTACTGCAAACTACCCTGAACTGTGTGATCTTGAGCTAAAGACTTTTGACCCATTGACTTTGGCCCTAAGCCTTTTCTAGCTGATCTCCTCACTGTAGTCTCTCTTGTTCAATTGCCCCGAGTACGTACCTGTTGGTTTTGCCTAATTTCTAATAACTTTGTCTTTTCCTCCCTTTTAAATAGCTGGAGTGCCATTTTGCTCCCACTTCGTTTTGTGAGCTTAACTTGTCTGGAATTTAAGGGAAGTGGTGTGTTGCATTTATGATTGTGATTTCTGACTTGCTTAGAATAGTGAAATGTTATACAACTGTTGAGTAAATAAATATATATTCTTTTACTTAGAAACATTGAGTCAGTGTTTGCCTGAATCATAGTAATTGCTGTCCTTTGTGTAACTATTTGTACTGCTCACTTACTCTTGAGATAAGTCTGGCTGCTCCGCTACTGCTACCACTATAACTGTGTAGTACAGGCTTGTTCTAAAGGTGAAATTGTACTGTCACTTGTAGTCTTAATTGTGTGTAGCGTTCCCAAAGGGTACTGCATATAATTCTGCCTAACAGTAGTTATCACTGTCACCAGTCAAGTCTTAATGTAAAGGGAGCGAAACAATGCTCCAAGAGGCACAGCCAAAAAGGGATTACTCCATGTAAGATGGGGTGTACTGGGTCTGTGGTTTAAAGTGACTAAAGTTAATGACAACTTTACCCTTTTCTGGGGGACAGTAGTCAGCCCCAGAAAATGGAGACGGGAAGTCTCAAAGACAACCCTGTCACTGCACATAAGGTGTGTAACACGCATGAGAATGAGTCCATGGAGTAGGTGAGGCTCCAGTGCTCAAGATTACACAAAAAGTGAAAACACACACAGCAAAACACATGTAAGAGTGGGGAAAAGGCTCACGCTTTACCAGGTGAGAAAAATAAATCCTAGAAACCAGCAAAGCTGCTGAGGGACTCATTAGGTAAGTCAAATAAGCCATTTATGAGAACGCTCCCTAACATTCACCGACAACACCACTACGATGTTCTACATCTGGAAGCAGGGGGCACCAGATCCCCAGCCCTCTCCAAGGAAGCGCAGGACCTATGGCACTGGGCCGTCGCTCAGAGGATGTTCCTGGTACCCTTTCATCTGGCAGGAGTGAAGAACACGGTTACCGACTCACTCAGCAGGGAGCTGTGCTCTTGCCACGAGTGGGAGCTTTGGCAGGATCAGGTGGACCTACTGTGTCGGAAGTTCGCCAGCAGGTTTCCCCAGTCGGGGAGCATGAGAGATGCATTCTCCTTTGCCTGGGACGGCCTGTTCCTCTATGCGTTCCCACCATTGCTGTTGATTCTGCGACTCATCAGTCAACTCAGACAGTCCCAGTGCAGGGTGATGCTTGTCGCACCAGCGTGGCCGAGGCAGATATGGTACCCGGACCTTCTGGACATGTTAACGTCCCCTCCAGTCAAGCTCCCGGCGGACGCAGATCTCGCCAGAGAAGGGGGCGCAATTCTGCACCACGATCCCGGAGCTCTGAACCTGCAGGCCTGGCTCCTGCAGCGCTAGAGTTTGGAGGATACAATATCCCGGCACTGTAAGGAAGTGCTTGCCAAGGCCAGGGCGTCTTCTACGCTGAAATGCTACGGGCACAAATGGAAGAGGTTCACAGTCTGTTGCGGAGCGCAGGAACTGGTCCCTCTGCGGATTACGGCTCAACAGATGCTGTCGTACATGCTGTCGCTGGCCAAGGCAGGATTGGCTCACGCCCCAATCCAGGTTCATCTGGCGGCTATCTCCCACTACACTAGGACTCCGGGACTGTCGTCGTTGTGGTCGCACCGACTGGTCAAGGAGTTCATAAAAGGACTCTTCCGTTTGTTCCCGCCGGTGAAGGCTCTGTCCCGGCGTGGGAGCTCAATGTGTTGCTGACTAGGCTCATGGGTCCTCAGTTTGAGCCTATGCATTCAGTACTGCTGAAGTTCTTATCGTGGAAGACAGCGTTTCTTGTGGCCATCACCTCTGCACGACGAGTGGGAGAGATCCAGGCCCTC
The DNA here is from genome assembly GCF_040938575.1 of Ambystoma mexicanum. Taxonomy (NCBI): domain Eukaryota; kingdom Metazoa; phylum Chordata; class Amphibia; order Caudata; family Ambystomatidae; genus Ambystoma; species Ambystoma mexicanum. The sequence goes on along the minus strand of NC_090931.1, from coordinate 183,559,109 downwards.
TCCTGTAAGCCTCTGTACTTGACATTCCACGAAACGAGGGTCGTGCTTAGGACGCACCCCTCCTTCATGCCCAAGGTGCCGTCGGACTTCCATCTCAACGAGCCCTTGGTGTTACCTGTTTTCTTCCCATCGCCTTCGTCACCGGCTGAGAGGAATTTGCACTCGCTTGATGTGGCTAGAGCGCTGAAGTTCTACGGGGACCGCACAAAGAGTTTTCGGAAGACATCATAGCTGTTTGTGAACTTTGGGCCTGTGAACAAAGGGAAGGCCATCTCCAAGGCTTCCATTTCCAGGTGGCTCTCTGACTGCATCACCCATTGTCACCGGTTGGCAAACTGACTGTTGCCTGACCGTCCGAGAGCCCATTCGACCAGAGCGATCGCTGCAACTACGGCGCTCCTGTCTGGTGTGCCCCTGCTGGACATTGCAGGGCTGCTACGTGGAGGTCGACGCACCCCCTCATGAGATTCTACTGCGTTGACCAGGATTCCAGAGAAGAGTCCAGAGTCGGTCAAGCAGTGCTGCGCAACCTGTTCGCTTGAAGGTGAGCCTGGTGTGGAGGAAAGAGTTGCTTAATGTTGAAATGCTTAATGTTGAGCTCTGCCACCTCTCGTGTTTGTGCATGTGTGTACTGCTATGTATTCTTTATTCATGAGCATGTGAATCCATGCCAGACCCCATGCTGGAGAAGGAACAAGTTACTTATCTGTAACTGTTGTTCTCCAGCATGGGTCTGGCATGGATTCACATGCAAAACCTCCCGCCTACCCCTCTGCGGCTCTTCTCTTGGTCCTACTGCCACTTTATGTGCTACCAAATCTGAAGGTGGCTGCCAGAGGAGGGGCTTAGGTAGAGGGCAGTCATTTCCTGGGGGCAGTATGACCCAGAGACCAGTGATTGGTTGTTAGGAGAAAGACAGTTCAGAAACTAAACTGAAACTCATTTTTTCTTTACAGAGGATTCCCAGCCTGACGACAGGGAATATTCATGAGCATGTGAATCCATGCCAGACCCATGCTGGAGAACAACATTTACAGGTAAGTAACTTGTTGCGAATCTCACTGTCTGCAGTTCACCTAGCCGGAGAGGAGAATATATGGCGGCGGACGCTGTGAGCAAGAGATCTTCACCCCTTTGGGGAACCCCTCAAGTGGATCTGTTCGCGACCAGTGCGAACTGTACTGCTCCAGGGTTTTTTTTTCCCCCCAGAGGAGCTCTAGTGGACTGGGAGTTTCTGCGCATGTACGCGTTTCGTCCATTTGCCGTCAATCCTCACGTAATCAGGAGGTTGAGAAAGTTCGGGAAATCCGTGATCCTAATTGCTTCGGATTGGGGCAGGAGGACGTGGTACCCGGACCTTCTGGACATGTCCATCTGTCTTCCACAAAGAGAGGACCTTCTCTCGCGAGAGGAGGGTCATATACTCCATCCAGAAATCAAGCCTCTCAACCTTCACACATGTTTTGTGAAAGGTTGAAATATAAGGATTGGGACCTCTTGGACGACGTAATGGAAAATTCTCTTTCGGGCAGAAGGCCAGCAACAAAATCATTATACTGCTGCCATTGTAACAAATTCTGCAGCTCGTGCAGGGATACAAATGTGGACCCTTTTACATACAGTACACCTATGGTGTTATCATTCTTGTTACACCTGCTCAATCTGAGCCTCCAGGTTGGTATAATTAAAGGGTATCTGGCAGCGCTATCTATTTTAAAGAGCTCCTCTGAAGAGGTATCTTTCTTCAAGATTCCACTGGTTCTACAGTTTTTGAAAGGATTGACACATGTTTTTCCTCCCTTTTCAAGTCTTGGTTTGGGATCTCAACGCAGTTCTGAAATTCCTAATGTGTGCTCAATTCGAGCCTATTCACTCCTGTCCTTTAAGATGGTTAACTTTAAAGACCATCCTTTTAGTGGCACTTATATTAGCCCGTAGGGTGAGCGAACTTCAAGCCTTGTCCCGCCTGCCTCCTTACACAGTCTTCTTTACGAATAGAGTGGTCCCTAACGTTAAACCTACCTTTCTGCCTAAAGTTGTGTTGTGAGTTTCATTTAACTCAAATCATTCTACCTTCTTTCTAGCCCCATCCTCATACTGGAAAGGAAGAGGAGAGGCTACACAGGCTTGATCCAAAATGTGCACTTAGTTTCTACCTTTCAAGAACGTCTAAATTTATTCAAGACGATCAACTTTTTGTTGGTTACAGTTGGGTATGGCAGTCTCAAAACAAACTCTATCTAAGTGGATCATCCTAGGAATCTCGTAATGCTATAGATTAGCTGGAAAATATCCTCCTGAGAGTCTCAGAACACATTGGACTAGGGGCATGGCTACTTCCTGTGCCTTACAGAGCAGAGTCCCAATTAAATATATTTTTGCGGCCGTAACATGGTCCTCAGTCCACACTTTTACCAAGCATTATAGTCTGGACGCTTCCTTAGGCCGGGAAGGTGTTTTTGGGAAGGCATTGTTACATTATGTACACACAGACCAGTAAGTAACTCCTAAATTCTAATTGGATTCTGTAAATTCTGACGCCCTCCTCCAAAGATGAAAAAACTGCTTCTGGAGTCTTATAAGAAGAGGAATACTTGGGAGGACACAATCCATTTGAAGAACAAGTTACTTACCCCTGTTAACGTTCTTTCGACTGGATGTTCCTTCCACGTATACCTCATCGCCCCTCCCAGCCAGCCCTACAGTAGAATTTCCATGTCATTGCAGCTTACGCTCTTTCAGAGTGAGTAGCTGTCGGGCGTAGGTTTAAACCAATAAACGGAAAAACGGAAGCAAACTGTCCCTGCGTGCGCTGTATACCATTGATGACGTCGACACCAAGACGGAGGCCCTCGAGGGACATCGATTCGACAGGCATTGACGTACAGCGCCCCCTGCTGGAAACATTTTCCGAAGAAGCAGCTAAAGCTGGATATGGATATATCCTAGGATGGGGAATACGTGGAGAACATCCAATCGAGAAAACGTTACCAGTGGTGAGCAACTTGTTCTTCTGGTGCTTGTATCTGCATGTGAGGCTCCCTGATGGCCGAACAAAAACAACCGGAGGACCTAGACGCGTGAGGGATCATTGGCACTACATGCCACATTAGAGATAGTGTTAGACACGCCCATGTCGACGTCCCTTTTCTATCTTTGAAAAAAAGATGCAATACTCTACTATTCCCATTAGATGCCAGACTATATGCACAGCATGTGAATTTAAGCAGATACAAGCACCAGAAATACGATTAAAGTAAGTAATGTATGTATTATTTTTATAACTAATTGTCTAAGGTTTATTCTTGTCTTCTTACCTTTTGGACTCATTGTAGACCCCTTACTAAGCTCACTCTTCCACAGACTTGGGGCCTCATCACAAGTTGGGCCCTATCCCTTAAATGCGGTGGTAATGCTATTATCGCCGCATTTATAGCAATAGTGCGCTCAGAAATATTATTGGCTAAAACGATGACCAATAATCAAAAATATATCTAAATATTATTTTTAAAGTCCCTATGTAAAGTAATGAGCAAATGAAGCTCAAATTTTAAAATGGGAAGCACGAGGAGGCATCCATTTTGTGAAATGGATGCCTCCTGTGCTTGCCCATGCGGCACTAATGAAGCAAAAGCCAGCCTGCTGTAATAAACGAAAGCTACCACTGGGTGGCTTTTGCTTCATTGGTGCCGGAGGACGGAGACCAGAGACTGCAGGCAGGAAAGCTGCATCTGGGTAAGTGCAATTTTTTTTTTAAATAAGCACTAGCTGCGTTTCTTTTTTCCCCCACTGGCTCCAAGCTGAAGCTACCGCAAACATAAATACAACGTTTTAAAAGCTGCGGTTTTCTTTCTAAGTTTCTCGCGCTCCTTCGAGCTGGAGGAGCCCGAGAAACATAGAAAGAAAAACCGCAGCGATTTTGAAACACAACCGCGTTGTGTTTCTGCCTGCCGTGGCTATCACTTTGAGTCTCCCGGGCTGTGTTTTGAAATGCCACAGTGCTTCTCACTACAGCGGCTTTCGCGTGGAGTCTCCTGGGCTCCTCCAACCCTGAGGGAGTCCAGGAGACTCCAAGCGAAAGCTGCTGCAGTGAGAAATACAACGTTGTTGTATTTGTCAATGCTGCAGTATTTACAAATACAATAATGTTGTTATTCTGACTGCAGCGGCTTTCATTTGGAGTCTCCTGGACTCCCTCGTGGTTGGGGGAGCCCAGGAGACTCCATGCGAAAGCCGCTGCAGTCAGAATAACAGCGTTGTTGTATTTATGATTTCCGTGGTTTTCCAACCACGGCAATCACATATACAACAACTTTGTATTTTTAATTGCCGCGCCTCTGCTTTTTGCCTTCATTTTACGTTTTCTGTGCTTCCGTGGGCTTGGGGAGCACCGAAAACATAAAATGAAAGTGAAGGCAGCCCCCTCATCTCTGCTCTGGCTGCAGTAAGCAAAAGCTCCCAGTTGGGGGCTTTTGCTGCTTGTTTACTGCTGCCAGGGCAGAGCTGAGGAGGCTGCCTGAAATGGTAAAATGGATGCTCCCATGTAACCGCTTTGAGCCTATCTTTAAACTATGTTTTAGACTATTGGCCATCTTTTTAGCCAGTAATATTTCTGAGCGCACTATTCCTTTAAGGGCTGGCCCAATCACGAGTTTGGCCCTGCCAGGACGCAATCACCTCCAGCTTTGAGCTGGAGGCGACACAGCGTTTTCGGTGCCATTTGTTCGGGCGCAGTTTGCACTGCCACTAATAGTGCCCTCAGTTCTATTGGGTCCAAAGGACCCAATGCGGAATGGGGAATTACCGCTGTGCTTCTACTGGTAATCCGGTGCAAATTGTGCCAAACCTAGTAGCGGTAAAGCTAATTGCATTGCGGTATCCCGGTGCAATTACCGCTGGGAAACCGCCAACATCCTGATGAGGCCCTTAGCCTTGACCACTCGTCTTGCTACCTTGAACTGGTTTGGCTGTAGCTTCCAGAGTTGTCCCTGTCCCAATCATAGGCTGGTCTCCTATACATCTGTCCACATTAGGGCCTCATTACAAGTTTGGCGATATTTCAGTGGTACATCCGCCCAAATGCCGCCGATTTTAGCCCCACCGCCCAACTTGTAATGAGGCCCTAAATCTCCAGTTGGACTTTGTGTGAAAATGTCATTACCATGAAAGCTCACTATTCTGTTTTTTATATATTTTCTGAAATGTTTTGAATTTTCTCTCCTGTAAATATTTTCTAGTATTACTTTTGCACAACTTTATTATAAACGGTATATATTTGTACAGATATATTGCAAGGACATTCCCATATTGTGATCTTATTGAAAGTGTTTACTGTACACTTAAACCAACCTACTTCTTCTGGAGGGTTGCCTTGACTGCTCAGCCTGCATATCACTTGGAGAGTCAAGATAGAAGCACCTGTTAAACCTAACACAGTAAGTTGATAGGTCTAGGCCCTAGAAATAGGAGCCAAGAAAATTCTCCTTAACACATCCGTTCACCTTGTTCTGACATACACAGGCTGTCCTTTCACAGCCTTGACCAAATCTTGCTTCTGGTTACCTGCGCAGAGAAGTATGTCATACGTGACAAAAAGTAGTTTCACTCCATTTCTTTGTCTTGAGTCCTTTATTCCTTCTCCCCTGTCACTGAAATGAAAGGAATTTCTCAGAGATAATCTGATCCTGTCACAAAACCACATTCCTTACAAGACTAAGAAAAACATGTTGTTTTGAATAAGTAAATAAAAGCTTGTAACTTGAAATAATAACAGTTGTGCCCTTCTTCAATCCGTTTGCCAAATAACATTGACCGCAGTAAGATAATTTTGTCACATGTAGTCAAAGATAATGTTGGGTGAGATTTGGGAAATGTTACAAAAGCATTTTGGTGAGCACCTTGATTCAATGCAAGTGAAGAACTTTATTGTGAAGTATTTCATAGCTGAAAGCAGGAGAGGATATGGATTTTGGGCACAGTTGGAATTGTTCTAAATGTGTGTCTCATAGCTTGCCAGCCAAAGATCTTTCTCATGTATCCCAATATCTTGCAGATTTTGTGATTAGTATCTGCCTTCATTATTGCAGACGAGATGTATGAGATCCTATCTAATCTTCCTGAGAGTGTGGCATACACCTGCATAAACTGCACAGACAATCACCCTGCTGAGTGGCGGTTGGCCCTGGAAAAGGAGGTGCAGACATCACTGAAGCAAGTCTTGACAGCTCTCTTGAACTCACGAACTACCAGCCATTTATTACGTTACAGACAGGTGCGTGAGGCCCCTTTGCTTTGTCTAGTCTGGGATCAAATATGGGTATTCATTTTATCCAAAGGACAATTACCTGTGCTAATAAAATGTTGATCTTTTTCACATTCATTTGTTTGTGTAATTTCCTTGTGAAAAGTTAAATGTTTTAATGCATCTGGAACTCTTTCTACATTATAAGGGAATAATGCCTTTGGAGCTGGAAGGGAATAGAGCACCTGAACAGTTTTGGGCTTTCTCTATAAGGAATTTGAAGCACAGGTGTGACCCAGCCTGCACTCACTTTCTGAACCTGATTCTCCCACTGGAATCTAGTGTCCGATGCTTGTGAATCTGCTTACAATCACGTTGTGTGCATATAGTTTGAGATCTAGTGGTAATGGCAGAGTATTGTATCTTTCTTTCGAAGATCGAAAGGGGACGTCAACATGGGCGTGACTAGCAATGTCCCTGACGTGTAGTGTACTCAAATTCCTTCATGCGTCGAGGTCCCACCAGATTGTTTTTTTCCGTATTTCTGGTCGGTCGCTTAATGCTGAGCTCGACTATTGAGATTATATTGCTACTTGCTGTATCTTGGCGTGTCCATCACCAGACATCTTCAATGGCTGTTCAATGACTTTTCAAATCCCTCTCAACATCTGAACCTATTTCCTGAGTCTACACCTCCGGCGACTCGACGGCTGTTTTCATGGCCATGGCCCTCAGGCCCGGCCTTACAGTAGGGACAGTGGGAACATGTTTCTACTGACTATCCTCTTGAGAATACCTTTTCCTTGCCTCCCCCCCTTTCGTCTGGCTACTTTTTTCCTCCATTATGGAGCGAACTCCTTTGAAATTTTGTCCATCGCGTAACGGCAAATTGCCTTGGAAGGACACTCATAAAGGGTGCAATCTGTGCCTCCCCCATGACCATGATGATGGCAGTTGCAAGCCCTGTAAGTTCTTTCGGCCCAAAACCCTTAAGGACAGAGGCACCAAAGGGTGGCCCCTCTATACCATGCAGGCAGAGTCACTCTACCGCCGGCGCCTCGTACAAGGAGTGTGTAAGCAGCCACGGCTCTGAATCAGAGCCCATAGACGTAACCATGGACTCTACTGATAACCGTGTGTCTGTCCCCAACCCCGATAAGAATGCTGCTGGCAGTGCGATCGGTAGTTTACAGCCCAGCGACAAAGACACACACCATTCCCATAAAACCAAGCACAACACCCCTCGCCTCCCTCGACGGATTTATCGAAGAAGCCATTGATGCCTGTAGGCCCGTCAAAGGTTTTGACTGGGCCTACTTAACCTTGCGGTTCAGGGTCCGATGCGACCCAGCGATCGCTGCCTGCGCAAGGCCCTAAGACATGGGCCTCACAGGGAACCTCCCATAAAACTTTGGTGCACGTTGCGGGATGTCGAAAGACATGCCGAAACGAGCCTCACTTGCTTGAATGCTGCCAAAACTTCGGGAGAAGCTTTCCAAGGCCCATTCTCATGGCTCTGGACTTAAGAAGACCTCCCCTTTGCCTGAGGGGCATTCTCCAGCCTTTCCTCCTCTGTCTCAGGCCCTACAGCAGGACTCTGTTCCAGCTGCTCCATCTTTCCCTCCCATTGATGAATCCTTTTCCTCTTTATAAACCAGGGACAAATTTGAGACCTTCATGGAATTAATGTCTGCTTTTATCAAATGTTCTGATAAACCTGACAATGTCGACATGTACTCCTGAGAACATCTTTGACGTCTTTTATTTCCTGTAACCGGATCAGGTGTCACAAGACCCGGTTTCTCAAGATCCAGATACCTGGATCCCCATCTGATGACCATGGTACTTGGCCCACTACCCCTGCCCATGAGCCTGAGCTCGACAATATCTTTCTGGATGCTCCGCCTGTTTCTCAACCCCCCGAGGCTTCGCCAGTTGATGATCAAACATTGTTTAGTACCCTCCCCAGGAATCGTGACACAGGAGACAGTACCCAACTCGGATTTCGTTGGGGATAACCTGAAAGAGAATGTCCCCTTCATTCAGGTCATCCCTCTTTTGAACTCAGTTAAGAAGCGACTTGCCCCCTCCTTACTTACACCCTCACTCACTCATCAACCAGAGAGTGGGAAAAAAAATCGTATCGTGCCCTCGGATCCTTTATTCATCAGAAGACATGCCGTTCCGGACTCCCTGGTTGTGACAACTACCAGGAAACATGCAGGGGTTCCTCTGTCGTCGTCTGAGTCACCTCCCGACAAGGACTGCAAGAAGCTTTATGCTCTTTGAAAAGGTATAACCACCTCAGCTGCTATCAGCACTCGTATTGCTAATAACACCACGCTTTGGGCTAGCTATAACGACGTACAGTGGGGGCTAGTGCAAGAGGTCCTGCTAAATGTTCCAGAGCCTACTCGATCACAGCTTCTAGCAGTGGTGAATGAAGGGCGTCGTGTGACGCAGAGCATATTAAAAAATACCCTTGATTCAGCGGAGATGGCAGGGCAGGTACTAGCGGAAGGGACCCTGTTGAAGCGCCATGCGTGGGTCAAGAACTCTGGCTTTGAGCCCGAAACACAGGCTTCTCTTATTAATAAATCTTTGGAGGATTCTGCCCTCTTCTGGAAAGCGGTAGATGAGGCCCTCAAAACTGCAAAGAAAGAACACAAAACGCTGATTTCACTGAACCAAATCTCGGCCAAACCATTTGTTCAACGTGGAATCTTTAACCCCCACCGGTCCTCTCACAGGCAGTCCTTTTCCCGCTCCTTTCCAGGTGCCTTTGGAACCGGAGGGTCTCCTTGGTATTCCGGCCAGGGCACTTCCAGCAGTTTCCAAACCCCTCAACAGCTGTGATTTCGCATGGCAACGGTAGGGGAGAAAATCGGCACAGAGGCTCAGAGGCTCCCCGGGCCCAGGCAGCAAATTACTTGGTGGTGCAGGTACACTCCCATGTTTCCATGGTAGGGGGACGATTAACATCTTTCACCCACTCTGCGTACATCACATCTCGGAGCAAGGTTTTCTGGTGGAAAATTCCAGTAATGAAAACATTTATGAAATGTGTAAAAAGACTTCACCCACCTATTTCTAACCCAACTCCCGGATGGAACTTGAATGTCATTCGTACAAGACTAATGGGACCTCATTTTGAGCCAATTCACAAGGCTAGTCTTAAGGCTCTCACCTATAAGACTGCCTTCCTAGTGGCTATTACCTCTATCAGGCCAGTTAGTGAACTGCAGGCTCTCTCAGTTCAAGACCCATTTGTAACCATTCATAAGGACAAAGTGGTGCTACGCACACAACCACGCTTTGCACCGAAATTCATTTCTAAATTCTATGTGAACCAATCCATCGAACTTCCAACTTTTGTCCAGCATCTCACCAACTCAGCTGAAAGAAGCCTCCATACACTAGATGTTAGGAGAGCAGTGTGGTGTATTACCTTCATAAAACAAAACTACTATGAAAGACAAACCAATTCTTTGTTTCTGTTGCCGCTGGTAGAGAAGGGAACCCTGTCTCTAAGTTGGCCGTATCTAGATAGATTGTTAAATGCATCACACCGTGTTATTCTCTTGCCAAAAGAGATTTGCCCTTTACGCCTAGAGCACATTCTACCCAGGCACAGGAGCTACTATAGCATTTATTGCAAATGTTCTATTTGCAAAGCAGCTATCTGGAGTTCTGTTCACACTTTCACTGAACATTACTGCTTAAACAGACACTCGAAGTCTGATTCTCTGCTGGGACTAGCAGTGCTAAGACATCTCTTTGCTTCTGTTCCTTCACCCATCCCACCACGATCTCCTGGTACTGCTCGCTGGGCCATGCACAACATGTGATTCTAAGCAGATTCACAAACTTTTCCTTCATTGGATCTTTCATGGAGTAATGTGCATTGAATATTCCCCGCCGGCAGGCTGGGAATCCTCAGTACATTTTTATTATAGCTTATAATAGAACTTTTAATATCACTTTAGTAGCTCATCTATGTACTTTTGGGTGCATTCTGCCTCAGTCAGTGGGACGTCGAGTGACTAGCCCCACCCAGGAGGCCATCTTCAGATTCTAACATCACATCGTGCTGGGAGTCCTCGAGGCTTTCTCTCCTAGAGAAAAAAGGGCAGAATCTAGAAATACTTTCCAATACATTTTGAACTTTATGCCAGAATTCAGAAATACTTTCAATCTATACAGATAAGTGCTTTTCTATTCAAATTATGGAAGAAAAACGTAAAGCTCTTTTCAAGGCATGCCCGTCATGTGGAATCAAGAATGGGCAAGTTGCCGTTGTGATGGAAGTATGACAACGGCAAGCAATACAGGTTTGAATCCCGGTCCCGCACTTAGAAACTGGTCTCTGCTATTAAGCGTGTTATATGTCCTGTAATGTCCCCTTGTACCCCCCACCCCCCTCTGGTCACCCGTGATGTCCCCTTGTACCCCCCCCCCGGTCCCCTGTGATGTCCGTTTGTACCCCCCAGCCCCCTCTGGTCCCTATGATGTCCCCTTGTACCCCCCACCCACCTCTGGTCCCCCGTGATGTCGGTCTGTACTTCCCACACCCCCTCTGGTCTCCCGTGATGTCTGTTTGTACACCCACCGCCCTCTGGTTTCTCTTGGAATCACGACAACGGCAAGCAACACAGGTTTGAATGCCAGTCCCGCAGTTAGAAACTGGTCTCCGGTATTAAACGCGTTATATGTCCCGTGATGTCCCCTTGCACCCCCACCCCCCTCTGGTCCCGCGTGATGTCCCCTTGTACCCCCCACCCCCTCTGGTCCCCCGTGATGTCTGTTTGTACCCTCCACCTGTCCCCCGTGATGTCCCCTTGTACCCCCCCACTGGACCCCCGTGATGTCCCCTTGTACCCCCCACCCCTCTGGTCCCCCGTGATGTCCGTTTGTACCCCCAGCACCTTCTGGTTCCCTGTGACCCTTTGTACCCCCACCACCCTCTGGTCCCCCGTGATGTCCCCTTGTACCGCCACCCAGCTCCCCTGTGATGTCCCCTTGTCCCCCCCTCCTCTGGTCACCTGTGATGTCTCCTTGTACCCCCACCCCCTCTGGTCCCCCATTTGTACCCCCCACCCCTCTGGTCCCCCGTGATGTCCGTTTGTACCCCTCACCCCCCTCTAGTCCCCTGTGACGTCCCCTTGTACCCCCACCTCCCTCTCTTGTCCCCCGTGATGTTGCTGTGCCTCCCATCCCCCTCCCTGGTGCCCCGTGATGTCACTGTGCCTCCCACCCCTCTCCCTGGTCCCCAGTGATGATGTTGTGCCCCCCTCTGCCCCTGTATGTCCTTCCCCGCCCCCCCCATGCTTTCCAGCTCTCTTCTTTCCCGCGTCCACCCTAATCCCTTCTCCTCCCCACCCCCCACACCTACTCACTGCAGGAGTTGTCTTGATTCACTATGGTTTCACCATATCCGACCTGTTGCCAGCGCTTGGATTTGACTTTATGGACACATTGACTTTGTTGACTTTGGTGCTTCACCTTCTCAACTCACTTGCAGGACCTCCCTGTATCTCATACCCAGGTTGGCCCTGAATCATGCTGTGCCCATCGTCTTCTTGAATCCTTGCCTACATTTTTCTGTTCCCTGCAACATTACGTGTTTTATTGACCTCTGCAACTCTATCATGCTCTCCGCTCTGCTTCTCTGCTCTTTTTCACTGTTTTATTCACTGTTCTCTCCTCCTCTCCCTCTCTTCTCCCGGCCTCCCTTACTTTTTTCTTTGCACATAATCCATCAGAATTGTCTTTGGACCTAGTACGATAGCAACAATTGTTTGTTCTCCTCCCCCCCCCACTTCCCTCCCATACTTGTTCTCCTACCCCAAAGCCCTTCCAGCACTATCAGAAATGTCGTCAGGCCTAGTACTATAGTCGTTTGTTTTGTTCCTCTCCCTCCTCCTCCCCTCTCCCTCACCTCTTGTATTAATCCAGCTCTACCAGAAATGTCGTCAGGCCTAGTATGGTAGTCGCATGTCTGTTTCCCATTTCCTTCCTATCTGTGTCTTAGCTCTTGCACTATCTGAAATGTTGCTGAGCCGAGTACGATAGTTATTTCACATTCTTGTTGTTCATGGCCAGTAAGAATGTCATTGCAGTTTCGCCTGCTTCTTTCCTTGCCTTGAAGCGTTTTGATACACATTGTGTATAGGCGCTACATAAATAAACTATCATATCATATAAAAGAACAATTATAATTACATGAGGGAGACAAGTATTCTGAATGCATATATTGTCTCTATTCAAATCACATTCACTTAGATTGTGACATTTGTGCCACCTTTAGCACAAAAAACCTCAACGGCAGAAAAAGAAGACTTGCCCTTTGGCTTAATGTGGCAAGATACCCCCCTTCAGAGGCAGAGTCCTGTAGACGTGTGGTGGAGGACAGAACAGACCGGCCCCAAACGCATAAGAGGGCTAGCTCAGAGGAGAGAATGCTGCCTTCTTTTAAAAGAAAAAAGGAAGGGAAAATCCCAACCTTCGAGGACTTCGCTGATGACGGATCCTCCGAGGACAAAACCTGTTTCGGCAAGTGCTCCATGGACGAGCGCAACGGCCCCCGCCAAAGCCCAAAAATCATTGTTGACCACAGCGTCACTGTCGTCAACGCCATCATCGTCATCAGCCATCAAAGCATTCGTCTGAACTCGCAAACGGGAAAACAACTAAAATCTATGTTGCCGACAACAACGTCCACGTGCCCGTTGACGACAGTGGTGACGATGCTCCCGTCGATATTTCTTTCAGCACTGTCAACGGGGGTGGTGGTAGCTCAAAAAAGATTAGAGAGTCCTCGTCCACATGCACGGAAAAAATCTCAACAATAAGAAAAAAACTAAGTAAAACTGGAAAACTCAAACCACAAACCTGAATCTGGGGACAAGCAGATGCCAGATGGAAAGGCACAAGAGCCAACAGATGACTCTACACAGTACAACGTCCTTTCATCTCGGGATGTTTTTTCGTGGGTCTACACCAGTACAACACGGCCCGATAATTATTAAGCTGCCTCTCAGGCCCTTGCAGTCACCCAACACCATGGAAGACCAGGCCATAATATCACGAACTGGGGAACCATCACCACCTCGCTCACCTAAAGAAGCTTCTGATCAGCCCACAGCATCCAAGGGTCTAGCCCTATCCCTAATCTCGTTGATTCTCCCAGATAAGATACTGGAATACCATATTAAATCGGATTTTGAGCAAGGATGCTCACCCCAGTGCTCGGAGGAAGACCAGTAATGGCCATAGGAAGCACCCATGAGACCAAGGTTGCAAGAGTTTTATCGGAGCCTACGTTTCTGAGGCTGGCTGCCCCCTAAACTCCCCAACCAAAAGAGCCTTTGCTCAACCCACAGTCTCTGTTCTCAAGACAGGTCTGGTCTACCCTCCAATCTCTGCTTCAACAATTAGATACTAGGCTACCAGTGGTCCCAGTTCAGCCACAGGTAGCTGATAAGGCACCAGGCCCCTCGGCGAAGCCCCACAGGCCTAGCAGAATAATTCCGCTAGAACAAGTTGGTGATCCTAAAAGTAATGCGCCTACCAGGCCTACAATCTCACCCCAAACAGTGCCTCCTATCAAGGCTGTGAGGCACACCAGACAAAACAGAACCAGCAGCCCTGTCACAGAGCGAGGCACTTCCCCAATGCCGCAATGCTCCCCATACCATCAAGAAGAGGGAGAACTCCAATATTCTACCACGGGGGTAATAGAGACACCAATACCTTTACCTCTATATCACTGTCATGGGTCTAAACCAAGACACAGAAGTCTAAATAATCAAAAATAACGCCCTGAGAGCAGCACTTGGCATAAATAAAAACTCGCATCTCCATCTGACGTCCCCACAAATGGCTCTCTACCAACAACAAAATACAATTAAAAATGATATCTCTGACACACAAAGCCTTAAATAACGCTGCCCCTAACTACCTCATAGACAAGATTCATAGAAGAACCTCTCTCAGACCTACCAGAACTGGCAATGTCAATTGCCCGACAGTACCCAGGTTCAGGCTCGCCACGGTTGGTGGCAATAGTTTCCCAGTGAGGGCGGCCAAAACCTGGAACCTACTGCCACAACATCTGAGAGCAGACCAACCCTCCCCACACTTTAGGAAAAACGCTATCAAACACAACATCTCTTCGGACCTCTAGTGTCCCCTCCTCCAGGTTGCGACCTTTTCCTGCCTTATACATTCCGCTTTGCCCTGCAAACCTTGTATATGACTCTGTGAACAAGTGCATACTGTAATTTATTCTCATCCTACGTTTTGATGACTTTGTGAATAAGTGTATATTTTAATTTATTCTTATCCCACTTTTTGACTTGCTGTAATACTCTATGCCTGTAGAGTTTGCTGTAATACTCTATGCCTGTATATTTAGTAACCCTGTAAGCCTTGCATGTTCTTACTGCTGCGCCCTTCTACCCCCGGGTCTGGTGCGCATAAAAAGTGAATAAAACAACCAAACAAAAGAACTGTTGGGTCAGTCACCACCCAACGACATAACAGCGTTCCACAATATGGCCAAAAGGCATGTGAGGAATTTGGCCTAATTCCCTCTGAGCAGAAAAAGGATGGTTTCCTTTTTGACTTGATGCACAAGCGCAGAAAGGCGGTAATGTCCACTCCCATTCTAGCCCACGTATGGGGAAAAAGGACCGTTACTCGTGAAGAAACCCTTCTCAGAGCCAGCATTAAAAGGTCACCTGGAAAAGAAATTAAAGGCACCGGAGGTGTCCCCGAAATGCCTTGCGTCTCAACCAACCCCCGACTCGGTAGTGGCAGCGACGGCATGCAGAAAATCAAACGCTCATGCGCAGTGCCACCTGACAATGGCAGCAGGAAACGAGATGAGGAGCCACAACAGTTAAAGCAGCAAATTTCTTGGCAATAATCTCGAGATACGACCGCAAGATGTGGAACAGGGTGGCCCCAATGTTAGAGTACTTGCCAGAAGATGAACGTAAACAGGCCCTGGACATCCTGCAAGAAGGGGAAGATGCTTTCAATCATGCGATCAACATTGCTGTCAACATCGCGAAAACAGGCTTTAAACAAATCGGCAATGGCGTTGTGCTACTGCGACAAGCATGGTTAAAATGCACAGATTTCAGAGCGGACGTTCAAAGGTGCTAGTCAAGCCCTTCATGGGAGACCAATTTATTGGCCCAAAAATTGAAGATGCCCTTAAAACGATAAAAACTGACAGATACAGAAAGGTCGCTTGGCACCCTGAATGTGGGATGCAATTTACGCTCCTTCCGGACAATCTCGGGTCGCTCCACAGCGACTAATAGAGAAGGTAAAGTGTACCAACGGGGAGCCTCCTATTCACAAATATACTACCAAGGATACCGTAGAGCATACCCGTGCAAACAAAAGGACTGCAAACAAGCCCCAAGAAGGCGGCAGCCAACATCTGCCCCAAGGGGCAGGCAGCAGAAACGAACCTGACTTTAATCGACCACGGACACCCAGCTGTCGAGCTGTAGCAAGTGGGAGGCAACTTGCAGTACCATTTGCAGCATTGGCAACAGTTATCAACAGACAGATGGGTGTTGGACATCATACAAAAAGGACACATAATAAAATTCCAAGAAACCCCCCCACCCCTACGCCTCCAATATTTCAACACCAAACCCATTTAGACATCTTGATAAGCCAAGGGAAGAAACTGCTCATAAAACATGCAATCAAAAAAGTCCCAGAACATCAAAGGGGCATGGGCACATACTCCTGGTTCTTCGTAGTCCGAAACCGGATGAGTCATGGCAGCCAATTATAGACTTAAGAGGTCTAAATGGGCACGTCAAGTAACAAAAGTTCAAGATTGTGACCTTAACAGAAGTTACATCATCAATACAGGAAAATAACTTGCTAGCTACTCTGGATCTCAAAGATGCATATTTTCACATTCCCATTCAAAAGGGCCACAGAAAGTTTCTAAGATTTGTGGTGGGTACGAATCACTATCCATTCTAAGTCCTCCCGTTTGGTCTTCATTCAGCCCAGAGAACATTCACCAAATGCCTAGCCCCAGGCGCCACGTCGTTCAGGAAAAGTATACCATGTGTATCAATATCTCAATGATTGGTTAATATGAGCAGCATCACACCTGGTGGCAAAAATGGCAAACCCAAGATGTGTCCAACACCCTCTCATGCCTCAACTTCGCAATATATTTAAGCAAATCCTGCTTCAAGCCATCAAACACGCTAGTGTTCCTAGGGTCACAGTTCAACACCACTGAGTGCCGGGTTCATCCCTCAGTAGAGAGAGCACCATCAATACCCCATCTAATCACAAAATTCTACACAGGCGCCAGAATCTCAGTCAGAACGTTCATGCAACCACTGGGCACCATATCGTCGTCCATCCCACTGATGCAGCATTGCAGATTACAAATGAGACCGCTACATGAGACCGCTACAAGAATTAATAGCGGATTGATGGTCCCAGCTAACCGGGTCATGGAAACACAAGTTGATGGTAACAAACACTCTCAGACAACTTGCAGTGGTGGCTCACACCATCTCTCATCACAAGGGGAGTCCCTGTTAAGTAAGAATTGATGTAGTCACACTGTGTGAGACTACACAACACTTATCTGTTTGGTATTAGGTAACCCGCCTTTTTAGTATAGGTCTGTGCTACACAAGTTGTCTGAGAGTTATGAATAGTTATTTATTTAATTAACATCAATTTTTAAATAAGCGTTCTTTAAAAAGGCTATTCATGTAACAATGTAAACATACTTTAAAATTACTTTTCAGAATTAGTGGATAATCTTTGGATATGCTTCTTACACAATTCCTACACCCTGAGGTGACTTCAATTATAAGGACAGTAATGGCATTTATATATCACACTGGTTATACTTTGTAGATTCTGAGTTTGCAGAAAGGAAAGGTTTAAGGAAGGAAAAGGTACTCAGTATATGTTAGGACAACTAAATCTTCCAATGAAGTCTAGAGAGGCCTTTCCCAGCAGTAACCGTTCACAACAAGCTATCACCTATGAGGGACAAACAATATCAAAGTCAACGGACTAGAAGAGTCTTCAGGGAGCCAGGACAGCCAAAGTCAGTTGCAACACAGTCTTTGGAGCAGAGGCACTTTTTAGATCAGAAACAGTCTTGCACAAGGTTCTAGGGCCTCATTACAAGTTTGCTGGTCCGGTAACTACGATACCAGTAAACTTGTTGGTACTGTAGTTAGCGGACCGGCAAACTGTGAGTTCTGCTCGCAGGTGCCGATTCACCCGCCAGGTCAGACTTGGCGGGTGGAACTGCACCCGCGAGCAGAGCATGTCGGATGCATTGGCACCATTCTGAATGGTGCCGTGCATCCGACCTCTCCATTCCCATTGAGTGGGGCTCAATGGGAATGGGGAGTAAAAGTTTCCGGCCCCTGGCAATGGGGAAATACAGGGTCCGCCAGGGTTGTAATGTCCCTATATTTCCCCATTGCCAGGGGCCGGAAAAATTCCCAGTTTTTCCGGCAAGGCTACCGCCAAACTTGTAACGAGGCCCATAGAGTTTGTAGAAAATCACTTGTAAGGTCACAAGCTGTTAAATCTTTGAAAAGAGAGTTGGAATCCACTCTAAAGTTAAGCCACTGCAATTCTCAACTGAGAAAAGCACAGCTAAAATACTATGAGGTAAGTACCCCAAGTCTAAACAGTACCTCTGGTTTGAAGAAGAGTGGTCCAGCTGGATTCTGTCTTGCTACAGCGGTGCAGAGCCCATATTAATGAGCCTCAGTCATGGGGACAAGAGGGATGATGTCTGGAGGGCTCCTGCTGCAATTCTTGGAAGGTCGTTGGCAGCTACGGGCACTTTTCGGTTCAGAGGCACTTTGCGGTTTCAGCGCTTAGCAAACAGCACTGTTGTGGATCTCAGATACCGGTTGGGCTTCCTTCACTCCTTGGGTTCTGCACTTTGGTGAGGGGACTGGAGCTTTGGTCGTCCTGCTTCTGGAGGGTCCTTAGGAGACTCAAAGCAGTTCAAACAGGCTAAAACCCACCCCTGCTTGAGGGACCTCTCTATAAGCAAAGAGAAGGCATGGCAGTCAAGATCCCACTTTCTTCTAAGAGGTTCCTCTAAAGCACCTATTGTGCTCTTCGTAGTTCGGTTAAACCTCTCCACCAACCCATTGGTTTGGGGATGGTTGGTTGTTGAGAACTTGTCACTCCACAGTTCTTCCACATGGTCTGCATGTAGTGGGACATACAGTTTGATCCCCTGTCAGAGATGGCTTCCTTAGAAAAACCTACCCTGGTTAAAATACCAAGGAGGGCCTTAGCCACTGCCTAGGTAGTAACAGTTCTCATAGGTATAGCCTCAGGCTACCTGGTAGCATGGCCTACCACAACCAATATAAATCGGGTTACTGAGGAAGTTGGAGGGTCTAGGGGACCAATATTGTCAATCCCCACCCTCTCAAAAGGGACTCCCACCACAGGCAGGGGCACTAAAGGAGATACATTCTTG
This sequence comes from Ambystoma mexicanum, assembly GCF_040938575.1. Lineage (NCBI taxonomy): Eukaryota > Metazoa > Chordata > Amphibia > Caudata > Ambystomatidae > Ambystoma > Ambystoma mexicanum. The sequence continues at coordinate 183,540,342 of NC_090931.1, read as the reverse complement.
GCTCCACTCTTACCAGAAGTCTGACAAGTGGCAGCTCCTACAGAAATTGTGTTCATGAGCCCCCATCTTGGGCCAGTAGAAGTACAGAGATAGCCTCTCTTTGGTCCTCTTGAAACTCAAGTGACCAACCAGAGGGATCTCATGGGCCAACTCTAGGAACTTCTGTCTCTCCTCCTGGGGCACTACCAGTCTCCTGTAGTCCCCTGGGGTAGACTCAGTAGGTTCACTATAGAGGAGGCCATCATCCCAGTAAAGCCTATGCTTCCCCGTCTCTTGCCCTTCCAGCTGGGAAGATGTCTGCTGGTGCAGACCTTCTAGAGAGGGACACTCTTTGTCCTCCCGTGAAATCTGCCCTAGAGGGTTCACCTTGGGTCTCTGGGGTCTGGATTGCCAATACAGGGAAGGTATCCTTCCGGCTCTGTGTCACCAGTAGCTGATTTCACAGTATTTGGTTGGGCCTCCCACTCAGCAGTTGCTGGGGAAGGGGTCACTGGGCTGACATGGGACAGTCTTCTCTGGGATGTCCTTGTCCTATGTACAGGTTTAGGTTTCAGACCTTTCTTTTTCCCAGAGATCTTGGATTTCTCCTTTGCCTCTTTTCTTTACTTGGAAGTTGAAGGGTGGCATTCCTGTGGACTGGAGGTATTGGAAATCTCCTTAACCTCAAACTTTGAGTCTCTTAAGGTTGCCTATCTGGCCAACCTTGTTTGCTCCTGCTTCTTTTTGCTGGGAGGCCTGGGGGTACTAGACACTACTCCAAGAGTGTTTAAGTCATTTCCCAACAGGACTCTCCCTTGCATTTCATCATGTACTCGTAACACCAGGGATCCTAACAGTCATGTTATTGCACTGAATACAAGCTGGCAGAATATGAACCATTTGGATAGGGCCTCTTGCAAGTTTAGTGGGGCCTTTGGGTGCCTTAGCTAAATGACCAGGTTTGAGAAAACTTTCATCAACTACTGTAATGCTTGTCCCAGTGTTTCTGATGGCAGTGGCTTCCTGACCATTTACAAGAGCACTGTCTTTATAATATTGTTTGGCGTTATCTGGAATAGGGTTATAAACATCCACATTCTGTTGTTCACACATACCCAGGGACACTAAAGATACACTGGCTTGAACTCCAATTGGGTCTTCAGCAGGTAGTTGAAAGTGTGCACTTGCTATTTGTGCTTCTCCCTCAGGGGGAAGGCTAAGGAGGCAGTGCGGATCCCTGAAGTGTGTACCCTTACATCTGGGATCCCCTTTCACATGATCTACAGACCCACATACAAAAAATGCCCATATGTTCTCTGGAATGTGGGTTTCTGTTTACCTCCCTCTGGTTTGGCACCAAAGGGTTCACTAGACCTACCAGGTTTCCCATGGAATGTCCCCTTGCCATGTGTGTGGCCCTCTTTTGGATGGTGGGAATTTGAATTCTCTTTACCCTCTTACTTGTGCTGCTTCCCCTCTTTATTCTTGAGCTGCCCCAGAGTCTTTGAGTGGCCCTGTTAGCTACCCATAAGTCAGCAGCTAGTGCTAGCTTTTTAGGATCAATTTCCTTTGAGTCAGACTCGGCTCAGGAGAGCAGGCATCAAAAATAGATTGAAGCAAAAAAAGATTTCTCATTCCTTCTAAGGTGTGTACTCTGTACCCCTTAACCCAACCATCTAAGTTTTTCAAACATTCACATACCCAGGTTTCATGCTACATTTCTCTTTCTCTTACTTTCACCTCTTGATGTTTGGTCTCAGCTTGGGCATCTAGTTTCTTGAATTCCAACTCTAATCTTAGTCTCTTAAGTGAAACATATGGAACAAGTTACTTACCTGTAACTGCTGTTCTTCAGCATTGGTCTGGCATGGATTCACATGCTCATGAATATTCCCCGTCGTCAGGCTGGGGATCCTCAGTAAAAGAAAAAACCCTTTTGTTTCTAAACTATCTTTCTCCTATAAACCAATCACTGAGCTCTGGGTTATTATTATTTTTTTTTTATTGTATATAATCAAAAAAACAAATGATTTTTACAAGAAGGAAAGGAAAATCAAATCAAAGCAGATATAATTCAGTTTTCAAGTAAATGCATAGGCTCATCCGATCAGTTTCAGTAAGTTCAAAGTTATTTGCTTGTTTGGGTGGTTTGTTCGTGCCCAAATAGTCTGCGTAGGACACACAGTCCAGGAACGCCATTCGGCGACGCCTATATCTTGGTCCACCTGAGAGTCAGAAATCAAGCACACTTGAAAGTCCCCTCCAAGCGCATTGCTCAGATTTCGTCATTGGATTTGTGATACGGATATAGCTTCCCAGACGATTCGAAGTGCACTGAATGCTAGGTGGGAACTTTGGCGTTTATTTTTGCGAAGGCTGCGCCCAATACTTTTCATGCCGCTACTGCCCAACATGCTTTTCCGCCAGAGATGAGTCGGCACCACCATGTGTCTTCTTTCACCAGGACGGAGTTTACCCATAGGGGAGCCAGAAAGGCTAAGCGTTCAGGGTTGAGAATGGGGCAGTTTAACAGGAGATGGTGAACTGTTTCTTTCGAGTCCTCGGATAGACGCAGTCTGCATGTAGTGACGCTAGCCTGGCTTCTTATCCCCAGGATCTCTCTAGTGTGGAGCAGATTGAGTCGCGCTCTTAAGAAGGTACTTCAGAGCCTTCTGTCTGGACATTTTTTACAATAGGCCAATTGAGATTTAAGCCTATTGCATGTTGGCGGCAGGTGTTTCAAGAATTTGATCGCTGTTGTTTGTTCACGTGTGGTGATCCAATCTTGATTTTTCAATTTTTGGATCACTCTTTGTGGGTTGCAGATCAGATCCTCTTTGGTACATGACACCTCTTCCAGTTTGTTTTCTTGGCGGGTGATCCACTTCTTAAGGTCCTCACATTTTGTTAACGCCAACTCTTTGCTGCTGATGTTGAATATTGGCAGACCATCTTGCAGCAGAGTCTTTCTGAAGATAGCCAAAGAGGACAGACTGACCGTAGCACCCAGCGACTATAGGGCTAACTCTCTTCTGACAGCCGCAATTGGGATTGAGTTCGGTAAACCCAGAATCGTCTTCCAAATATATCCCTCCAGTTTCGGCCAGAGTAGACCTGGCATGTTAATCGTGGCATTCATGCCATATGTTAGTGCATGGACTACTTTGCCTTTATAGAAGTTGATTGCTGGGATCCATGAGAATTTGCCGAACTTACGGTCTATCATCTTCATTTGTGAGGTTAGATTTTTTGCTTTATCCCAGAGATGTAGTTGCATTTTTGTCTCCTGAGTAGTTCCATCGATGATGACTCCCAGATATTTGAAGTGAGGGACAACTTCAATACAGGAGTTATTCACTGACCAGGTATGAGCTGACTTAGCGGAGTTCTTAGGTTGGCGATTTTTGGCAAAAATCATGATTTTTGTCTTGATGTTATTTATGGTCAGGTTGTTAGTGGCCATATAATCTGCCAGATTGTCTAGCTGACGTTGAAGACCTATTTTTGTCTGATCTAAGAGGATCATATCGTCTGCATAGAGAATACGGGACACCACGGTATTACCAAGCTTAGGTGGAAAGGTCCGAACATTGACTTCAGAATCTTGGAAGTCTCCCAGGAAAGCTACAAAGAGGGCCGGAGCCAGGGAGCAGCCTTGTTTCACTCCTCTTTCTGCGTGAATTTCTTTGGTGAGAGAGCCTTGCTTGTTTAGGCGGACACATAGGGTGGTATTCGAGCGGAGAGCTATGATCGGCTGTAGAATTTCTTCTGGGCAACTCCACCCTTTTAGCTTTTTCCAAAGGAGCATTCTGTCGACTCTGTCAAAAGCCTGCAACAGATCTATAAAGGCAGCATAGACTGTTGGGGCTACCTGCTTTATCTTAGCCTTTAGAATACTGAGTATGAGAATATTCACTGCTATGCCGCCGTTTTTCTTGAAGCCGAGCTGGAAAGGGTCTTCACACGTAGCAGATCTGGCCCAGCGACGGAAGTGTTGGAGAAGAAGGGTGGCAAACAGTTTGCCCATGATGTCCAATAGGGCTATAGGCCGATAGTTTGCCGGGTCTTCTCTGCTTCCCTTTTTAAAGATTGGAATGACAGTTGCTTTTGTACATGACGCTAGGATCTGTCTGCTGGCTCTGCAGTGCCTGAACAGAAGGCTAATAAAGTCTAGCCAATCAGTGATATGTTTTTTTAAATCAGTGTTCGTAAGGCCGTCAGGGCCCAGAGCTCTAGATATTTTTAGCTTTTGAATAGCCGCCGTGATGTCTGTTTTTTCGGATAGATCAACCCAGGGAGTACGATTGAGTTCCAGAGCGAGGGTCACGTTTGTTGTCGGAGTAGCGAAGAGACCCGTAAAGAAATCTACCCAGGCAGATTCTGCAACTGAGTTGATCATGTTTGTCCTTGAATGTCCTTGCGAGATGTTAATCAAGGCCCAGAAATCAGCTGATTTTTTAGTCGATAGTGTTCGCATCATGGTTTCGGCATCGTTTTGGTAGAGAGCTGCCCTTCGTAATCTGATCTAGGATTTATAGCATTTGAATTCTTTTGCCCACAATTCCCATCCAAGATTCGAGTTTTCAGCTTTTGCATGGCGTTTCATTTTTCTCACCACTTTTATTTTTAGCTATCATTTTGTCATATGTATGGTTGAAGATGATGGGGAAAGGATTTTCCTCTTTTTGACGGGACTTGCACTTTATCAAGAGTGGGATGTAGTTAGGTCTCAAAGTTGTCTCTGACGTCATTATAGCATCCCCAAGTGTGGCATATTGATGGATCATAGCTCTGACACTGGTAGCTGTCAAGCGTAGTCGAGTTTGTTGGGGATTGGACTCAACCGAAGCTGTGTAGCTGCCAGGTTCTTGGGAAACAGAGGACCATCCCATAATGAGCATGTTGTAGTCACACTGGTGAGTTTTGATCACCTTGAAACTTTCAATTTGTGAGCACATGGAGTGTGAAACGAAGATGTGATCCAGAGTGGCCGTCGAGGTACCTCGTTCCCAAGTTGGAATTTGCGGTTGCCAATCTTTGATCCAAACCGCGTTGTGTATATTTCTTGCTGCAATCAGATTCAACCAAACTTGGCCTCTTGATTCCGTAAGTGATGTTGGAGCAGAATGCAGAGGTGGTTATTTAGGGTGCAGACATTTGGCGTTTAAATCTCTGCATATTATAACATGCGAGATATTACACTCAACTGCAATAGCGTCAATAGTTTCGGCCATCGATTGGCAAAAGTCCGTATTTGAAGTTCTTTGTGGGTTCCAGTAGGTTGTGACGACTGCAAGCGAGGTCACTGACCGTCGCCTTGTTCTTTCTGAGAAGTGAGACCATTCAATAAGTATTGCGAAGATCCCATAGGATCTCACGATAGTTTTGATGATTTTCAGATTTTGGCCTGTCCTCACGGCTATAAGTAAGCCCGCAGAGGGCCGGCCTAACAGTCCTCTGACCACTGGGGAGATCTCAATTTCAAATCCATTCATGGATGGCTTCTCTAGGAGCCAAGTCTCTTGGAGGCAGAGGATGTCAAAGCGACCCAGATCTTCACTATTGGGATCAGTTAATTGGGCGTGGCCTCTGGTGTTCCATGAGGCTAGTGTCAACATCCTTGGGTGGATAGATTTTTTTCACTTCAGTTGGTAGTTGCTATTTGCTTCTGTTTGTGGTGAGCGCTCCTTTTAGCCAATTCCACAGTCCCCCTAAGGTCGGTTCTGTCTTTGTCCTGGGCAATGTATCAGAAAGCCTGTTGGACGGCGACTGATGCCTACGGTTTCTGTAGCTATTAAATCTTTTTCGTTGAGGAGAGTAGTTTCTTAGCCTTTCTCTTCTATGGTGTCCATGTTGTCTTTCGAATGAGGATTGCGGCGGGCTGTGTCTAATTCTGTCTCGTGTATCTCGAGTTGACAGGACCTCTGATATGTCGGTCGAATATTGGTAATGTTTCTCTACGGGTCTCCCCGTAATGGTCTTCTGGTCTGTTCTTTGAGATGTATTATGTTATTCTCCATGAGGCTCCTTTTCCCTATCTGAAATAACCCCGAAATGGGCCCTCAATTCAGCTCTTCGAAGGGTAGCATGATCCGGTGAATTCAGTTGGTCTTTTCTCTTTTTAGCTGCCAAATCTTCCTGGTTTCCTATTTTGGCTAGTGTGGCTGGGCTTTTTATTTCAGATAGAAGAAGTCCGACTGATTTAGTTTGTTTCCAGCGTCCCGGGTCACGTGTTGAATTGCAGCTGATTTAATGTGAAGATGGGCTTTTGCCTTGTTGTCTCTATGATATGGCTCAATTAGTATGAAGTCTTCCGTTTTCAGAGTCTTTAGGTCGGATATGGACGCAGTGATTTTTAGCACTGTTCTGCGATTTAGGACCATGTATTTGCATCTGTTTCAGATCTGCTCGATTTTAAATAGGCGTGTAGATTTCTCCATATTTGAAATTGCCTGTGTTTTTTCTGGTGATCTATGTAGTGTCGGCAGAATTCCATGTCGAGATTCGTTTGTAGCTGCTGTGGACAGTGCATGCAGGGCTGTTCTTGCAGGTGATGGGAGGCGTTCGTCCTGCCTCGATTGTTGTGTGAATGGTCCGTCCCCTCTTGGGCCTTTGGCTGGAGACAAGACTAGGGGCTTCTTAGCCGGGTTGCTACTGTTTTGGGTTTCCTTTAGGCCAGTGTTGGCCTTGTGCTGTAGCCTAGAGCTGGTAGGTAGGTCTTGGTTGATATGCTGAGACAGATTGGTTAAGATACTGGAATCTAAAAATTCACTGGTTGAATTGGGTGAGTGAGTTAGGTCTATTTCAGAGGCGTCCGTCGTTTGCATTTGGCCTGAGGTAAAAGTCTCTTTTGTTCGCACCATGTCCAGTATAGGCTCAGCAAGTTCCGCCGTGTTCGAAGTCGGGCTGGAAGGTCTGTTTGCTCCTTCTCCGCCAGTTTAAAAGCTTTTTTCTCTTGGCCCTGCTTATGTGGTTGTCCAGCGTTTTGAGCAAGGGCGGAATGAGTCTTCAAATGTGGTCTACTCAGAATTGTTGCTGCTTTGGATTTAGTAAGAAATATTGGTGCAATTTCGTTGCTTTCTTTCATCGGCAGAGTCTGTGTTGATTTTGGTTCTTGGTGCCTCACCGGCTCGTGTCTTTCGCTTGTATTCACCGTGGTGTTTTCGGACTCAGGCTCAATTATGTCTCTCTTCCTTTGTGAAATGTCATATTTCAAATCAATAGTCGTTATGAAGCCTTCCAAAAAGGTCAGCTTCGATTGTATGATTGCTAGTGTAGCTGTGTTGTCTCTCGAAATGTCGCCTAAGGTTTCATAAAGTTTGCAAAATGGGGCCATAGCGATTGTTATAGCTGACATAATCGTGGTCATATCTTGGTTATTATTTGGAGAGTCTTTTTGCGAAGATGTTTGAGAATCAGTTGGCCTTCCATTTTTTGGGGAAGAATCTCTACAGTCTGTTGTTAAAGTGCTCGTAACGGAGTGCCGGCGTCTAGCTGAAATACCGCCGGCCTCTGGTAGATTAGGTAACCTTGGCGATGAGTTCCATGGACCACTCCCCATGGAGCGTGGAAACAGTGGGTCTGTTGATTGATCATGTGAGGTCATCCGAGCGTTAGATGAACTTTTGTCCAAGATTGTTGGCTCATTCCACTGTGTGATGGATATGCTTTTGGCTGAAGTAGGTCCAGTATATCCAACATTCCATGCTGGGGGATTCGGGCTTCTGTTGGTGGTGTTTTTCTTGATTTGCCTGGTATAGATGCCTCAGGGTGGCTAGATTTCTGTATCTGGACCTCTAGGATTTGGCTTTGTTTTGTTTGGTCAGGGTGTCCTTCCTGGGCCTCTTTAGATTGTAGTTGTGTCTCCTGGGCCAGACTCATCAGGTCCAATTGGGTATAGGCTGGTGCAGCTGTAGTGATTCCCTGCCTTGATGGGCCCGTTGCATCTTCTCTTGTTTCCAGTGCTTCCAATTGGGAGTGGGGCACAATGGTTGTGGCGTTTTTGGCAATAAGTGGAAGATGAGAGGGTTCTTTAGTCAGCACGTCGTGATTGTCGTCTTGGGCAGAGAATGTTTTTCTGCATTTATCTAGTGGCGGGGTCTCATCCAGCGCTTCTAGAATTTCCGCATCCGACAGTTCAGACTCATTGGATAGTTTTCGCTTTCCTTGTGTTTTGAAAAAATTCAGGAGGGCATTGGAGAGGAGTGGAATTGGTAGAGACCGTTTTTTGGGATGGGGTTGGGAAGCCGAGCTTTTACTTGGTTTGGTTTCTTTTGCATTGGGTTCTTCTTTTCTTTTTTGCAGAAATATTTTGCCAGTGGTTCCTTGCGACATAGGAAGTTTAGGTTTAGGCTTCCCTCTTTTTTTTGTATTGTATTCTTCTCTTGTTGTTTGGCGAGTTCAGTTTAGGATTGGAATTGACAGAAGCCTCGGACTGGTGATCATTGTCTGAGTCTGAATTGAGTATTGAGATGGCGCTGTGATTGTGAATGCACTGAGCTGAGTCGGGGCCCAGGGTCTCCTCTGGCACTGAGTCAAGAGAGTGCTTCAGTGCTTCTGGATTTAGATGAGGTATTATCTTGTGGGTTGCCTCAGTGAGCATAGAGGCTACATGAATTGGGAGAGATGCTGCTGCGGTGCCAGTTTGTTCAGGCACTTTCTCCTGCGACAGTTGGTGGACCATGCCCAGGATGGTGAATTGCGGGGGAGTTTCCTAATGTCCTTGGTGAGGATCCCAGAAGATGGCTTGAGTGTTACACTTCTCCGGGGTCAATGCAGCCGCTTCTAATTCGGGTTCTGCTACGGCCTCTGGTCTTGTTTGTGTAGAGAACTTTATGGCAGTAGCTGTTTGTATATGAAACGTCTCCCCAGTAAGAGTCATAGGTGGCTCCTGAGGTTGTTGTTATGGCGCTTGATCATTTCCTCCCACCTTAGCCATCACCCTCAGACCTGCCGCGGGGGATCCTCATATCCACTAGCCGAAGCGGTCGTGGGGCGCATAGCGCTGGCGGGTGGAGCCGACCCAGCTAGGTCTGTTGGTGTAGGGGCTCCTCCCCCATGTTCGTCATGGTGGGCGATGAGGCCGGCATTGAGGCCGCATGCAGCAAAGTTCGAGCGTCAACTGCAAACAGTAAGTGGTCTGTGTTATTTGTATGGACGCTCTGACCAAAAGAAGGTAAGGCCACCATTTGACCCACGCTGCCAAGTATGGGCGAGGGAAGACAAGAGCCCGTACTTGCAGCAGGATCACAAGAGTCACGTACAGGTTCGATTGTATTCCCCATCCTTAACGTCCGAGTGGGATTATTTAGAGTAGGAGAATAAAACATGATCAGGGAGTTTTTTTTCACATGGCTTCTAAGGATTCGTGAATCTGGGTCTTCCTCCATGGTCTCCGTAAGGTAAGGTTGGAGGAATAGACGGGAGATGATCTCGTACGTAACAGGAGTGACAGACGTAGCAAATCAAAAGTTCATCAGAGGAGAGAATCAAAGTTAAAAATTTCAGTCGGTGAGATCACCGCCTACCTCACCTCGGGATCAGTGTCTGGGTCCGTGTCGGCTCCGGGACAGCTCCAGGGTAGTGACGGGCGGGCCGTGCAGCCTCGCAGAGCCTAGCCAATGGCCCCCAGCTCCTGTCGCGGACTGGTGCAGACTGGTACTCTGCGCTGTTGGGGAGTTTTTAAAGTCAGTGAGGCTTTTTTTTCCTTAAGCCGCACTCCATGTAGAAAAAGCAGCATAAGAACAGAAAACATTGTAGCACACCGAAGCATGTCCTCTCCCTCTGGTGCAGACTGGTACTCTGCATGGTACTCCGGGTTATACTGTCCCCAGCCAATGACTGCCCTCTCTCCGTAAGCTCCTCCTCTGGCAGCCATCATCAGATTTTTACTGCCTGTTCAAGTGTTGGGAGTCCTCGCGTCTCGCTCTTCGAGCTTTGTTTTTTTTTTTTTACGTTTTTGGTACGAAAACTTCGGTTCAATCGAGCCTGTGTGCTCCATCGTTTAACCTTTCGATTAACAGGGACCTGTTTTTCGGCATCTTTCATCAACCCTCATGGGCAGAAATCGAGTTTCTTCTTGGAAGCATCCAGAAGATCTTCAGGCCTACACCGTTATGTTGGAGGAGGAGGAGGACGACAGAGCTTCCCTCTTCAAGCTGTGCACCAGCTGTGGTTTGCAGAATGTTTTCTCAGACGAAAAGCATTCCCAGTGTCTGCATTGTCTGCACCCGACACATAAAGAAGAAGATTGTGAGATCTGCTGTGGCTTCACCAAGCGCACAATGAGGGATCGACGCGTCCGGTTGGCGGTGTGGCTGAAGACCATGCCCTCTACCCTGGGTGATTCACAGGGGCATGCCTGTTCCGGAGCTACTAAGTCCTTTGATGGAGCTCCATCCGTGGGGGCCCAAAACAAGGCCAAGCACCGCAAGCCTGCTTCCGTCGAGGTTGCAGCACAAGCGGGTCCCGTGAAGAAAGCGGCCAAGCAGGGCAAGGTGTCCGACCTGCCTGGGAAGAACCAGGTCCCAGGCCAAATCGTCCTCAATAGAGTTGGTGGTGGCCTCCCTTTCGAAGGCAAATGGGGCGGACCCAGTCCAGGGTGCCCTGGTGGCGGCCAGAGTGGCTCTTCCTCCCAGGCGGGAGGCTTTGCCCAAGCCACTAGAAAAGACGCCAGAGAAGAAGATGCCGGACCTTAGCGCAAGACCGACCCCTCACGACCCGAAGGGGGGGTGCGGGACAGAACATTTCTACATCGAACGAGGAGTTCTCCAGCATGGGGTCTGGCATGGATTCACATGCTCATGAATATTCCCCATCATCAGGCTGGGAATCGTCGGTAAAGAAAAAATCGGTTTGTTTCACTTCTGACATTTCTTTCTCCTAACAACCAATCACTGGTTCCTGGGTCATGCTGCCCCCAGCCAATGACTACCCAAGCCCCTACTCTGGCAGCCATCTTCAGATTTTTACCGCACGTTAGAGTGGTGGGAGTCCTCGTGATTAGTTCTCTGGCTTTTTACTGCATTTTGTGTTTTTCCTTAGTTACTCTATTTTTCCGGTTAATCGAGCCTCAAGCTCCATCGATCCATCATCCGACTAACAGGCACCTGTTTTTCAGAACTTTCTACGCCCCTCAACGATGATTTTTCGTCAAGTTCCCTTCTTGGAGGATTCTGGAAGATTCTTTGAGGCCTACTCTGCGTGGACATGACTGAAGATGGAGACCTCTGTTCAGGATCTGCCCTGGATGTGGATTACGGAACATTTTCCTGGACAATGGGCACTCCCTGTGCCTTTACTGCTTAACCCTTTAAATGCCAGCGACGAGCCGGTTCGTCGGTAAAAACCGCTCCAGGTTGCCACCGACGAGCCGGCTCATCGGTGGCACTAAAGGGGTTAATGAGGGGGGAAATGTTGGTGGGTTTGGGCGGTGAATACCGCGATTTAAAAAAAAAGCCATTGGCACTGGGGGGGAACCTCAATGGCACTTAAGAGGTTAAATTCCGACCAAACGCGCGTGGAAGAGGCCTGTGCGTTCTGCATGGATATGGTGCCATGCACCATGAAGGACCGTCGCAAGCAGTTCTCCGAATGGCTCCAGACGATCCCGGCTGCGGGTGAGCCCCGGCAGCAAGCTTCACCCAGCAAGAGGAAATCTGAGCGGTCTTCGCGCTCTGGCGACAGGGGCCCAACATAAGGCAAAACAATGCGAGCCCGCGGGCACTGGGAGCGCCGTTGGGACGGTCTCCTCGGCGGCCAGGTCTGGAGCGGCATTTCCGGCACCTTCGACCACAAGCCAACACTCGGGGTCAGCGAAGAAGAGGAAGTCGGACCACCCGAGTAAACTTCTGGGGAAGTCGCAGGTGACTACGGCGCAGAAAGCCAAGGGTTGGAGGGCGCTGACCCTCCCTCCATGGTGAAGGCCTCAGGCGCGCCCGAGTTCGTGAAGGCCCAGGTTCACCGGGCGAAATTGTCGCTTGAAGGTGTGGTGGCGTCCCTAGCGAAGGCCGCGGATGCGGGTTCGCAGGAGACGGTCTCCAAGACAAGAGTTTCCCTGCCTGCTTGGAGGGAAACGTCTTTTCTACCCATTGAGAAGACACCGGTGAAGACGATGCCGATCATCTCCCCTAGACCGGCCCGGTTGGTCGAGAAAAAGTAGGGGTTGGGGGTCTGTAGTCCTACAGGGCTCGGACTTCTCTGAGGAGGAGCTTTCTGGTCTGAAGGCTGTACTGGATAAAAAGTTTGTCGAGGCCAGGTCCTACAGGAAGGACCCCGGCGAGGCAGATGTGGAGAGCAGTGAGGAAACCGACGAGGAGCAGCAGGGCGGTGAGGAGCTGGAGGACGCCACGCCACTGCCATCGCTCCCGGTACAACTACCGCAGCAACTGCCGCTTCCGCCAGCAGACATGTCGGCGGACATCCTACAAGCACTGCACACCTTGTGCTCAGAGATCCGGACAAGGATGCCCCTGACGCTGGCGGGACATCCCGCGGCACCTGGGCCGTCGGGGGAATCCCCTGGCAAGAAGAGGAGAGTTCACCCTCCACCTGCTTGCCATCCTTCGCTGCCATCCCCTCCTCCGCGGGATGATACGGAACCGGATACGGCGACGATGGGCACGGGTATGGACGACGTTGGAGTAGACCTCCTGTCTCCGGTGCCGAGGGCCTCACCGCCCGACGAGATTGGCTTCCATGCCATGATCTCTTGGGCCTCGGAAATGTTCAAACTGGCTCCTGAGGAAAAGAAGGAAGGCTCCTATACCAGTGCCGGGAGGCCAAGAGGAAGACCGTGCTTTCGATCCCGCTATTGGACATTTGGGACGAGGGAGTGTCCCTTATGAAGAACCCGTCCTTGGCCCCGGCGAAGAGGGACCGGTACGACAAGAAGTACAGAGTGCCGGACTCTTCTGCATCCAAGTCTCTCAGATCCCAGCCTTCCCCGGACACGGTGTGCTCGGTGCCGGCGAGGAAGAAATCTTCCAGATCTTCTGCGTCGACGTCCTCTCACACACCCGATGGCGAGGGAAAGAAGCTAGATGCCATGGGGCGACGGGTCATCTCGTCGGCTGTGACGACGATGAAGGCGGCCAATGCCCTAGCCATCATGGCCCGTTATGACAGGGAGCTAGGGTTCAAGATTGCCCCACTCCTGGACTTCCGTCCCGACAACAAGAAGAGAGCGGAAGCGCTGGAGAGATCCTTCAGGGGGGCGAGGTGGCGTCGGAACATGTCATCACGGTGGCCACAGACATCGCCGACACGGGATTCCTCAGCTGGGCAACAGCGTTTGCTTTCGTCGGCGGGGTTGGTTGAGGGCCACTAGCTTCCGCCAGGATGTACAGGAGAAGGTGTTGGACATGCCCTTCGACTAGGACAACTTAATCGGCAAGACTGTGGACGAGTCTCTTCAGGCCATCAAGGCGGATACCGAGACGGCTCGTGCTTTGAACACGCTCCAGCAGCAACAACCGTCCTTTCGGACCTTTGGAGAAAAGTCCCAGGGTTCCTCCAAAGGTTTCGGTGGCGGCTTGTCATCCTATCGTCAACCGTCCCACTTCTCGGCCCAGGAAGCCCACAGGGCCCGCAGGAAGTCCAGAGGAAGTCTGCGTTGTCGCCAAGGTCCCCACGGTGGCGCCCCCACGGCGAGGCAGGATCGAATTGGCCGTGACGCCGGGCCCGCACCCCGCGCTGGGAAGCCGGCTGGCGAACTTTGTCAGTACGTGGAAGTCCATCTTCACCGACCATTGGGTGCTGGACTCCCTGGCCCACAGGCACACCCTGAAATTTCAACGAAAGTGACCGCTTATTCCACCGGTGGCCAGGCAGGAAAACCACGTCCCTCAACCTCTTCTAGCGGTGCGCGCCATGCTGAAGAAGGGCGCGATAGAACTCATCCCAAAAAGGCGCTGGGGCTCAGGTACTTCCTTGTCAGAAAGAAGACTGGCGGTTGGAGGCCCATACTAGACCTCGGCCGCCTCAACCAGTACATCAGTTCCCAGAAGTTCGGATGGTCACCCTTCAGCGCGTGCTAGGACAGTTGGAAGAGGGGGATTTCCCATCATCGCTGGACCTGGAGGATGCCTATTTCCACATCCCCATTCACAAAGGACACCGCAAATTTCTGTGCTTCGTGGTCCAACTGCAACATTACCAATTCAAGACCCTTCCATTCAGATTGAAGTCGGCACCAAGGGTTTTTACCAAGTGTCTGGCGCCAGTGGCGGCGCGGTTGCTTCTGCAGGGGATTCACGTCTACCCCTGGACAATTAGCACATCCGAGTGAAATCGAGAGAGACTGCCTTCGAGCACACGGCGAGGACCGTCCGACTACTCACAGAACTGGGGTTCTCGATAAACTATGCAAAGTCCTTCTTGGTGCCATCGCAGGACGCGCTGTTTCTGGGGTCCCAGCTCAACACGGTGTCGTGCCTGGCGTCCCCGTCAGAGGAGAGAATAGCGGCCATCATGGGCAAGGTGCAACGGCTCTTGAAAATCGCATGGGTGAAGTCCATCTTGTCCCTCCTCGGCATGATGTCGTCATGCATATACCTCGTGCGCCTGTGCAGGCTGCGGATGCGACCGCTGCTGGAGTTCCTCGACGCCAGTTGGATCCAGGTATTGGGAAGCTTCTTGGACAAGATCATCCTCGATGAGAGTTTCCTTTGAGCGATTCGGTGGTGGGGTGTCCGCGCGCATCTGTCGGCAGGTGCAGATTTCCAGACCCCCAGCTCCCCCTCATCAGGAGACGGTCACGACAGATGCATCCCTGGAAGGGTGGGGCGCACACACCAGACGTCTCCACGCAAGAGGCCTGTGGCTACCGGAGGAGAAGTCGTTGCACATCAACTTTCTGGAGCTACGGCACTGTTTTTGGGCCCTCAAGTCTTTCTTTCCGTCCCTCAATGGCAAGGTGGTGCAGATCTTCACAGATAACACCACCACAATGTTTTCCTTCCAGAAGCAGGGGGGCACCAGATCCCCATGGGCTCTCCAAAGAGGCGCAGGACCTATGGCGCTGGGCCATCACCGAGGGGATGTTCCTCCCATTTCATCTGGCAGGAGTGAAGAATACTGTTGCTGACTCTCTCAGCAGGGAGCTGCGCTTGTGCCACTAGTGGGAGCTTCGGCAAGACCGAGTGGATCTTCTGTTCCGACAATGTGGCAATCCCCGGATAGATCTGTTTGCGACAGCGACGAACACCAAGTGCCAGACGTTCGCCAGCCGGTTTCCCCAGTCGGGGAGCATGGGGGATGCATTCTCATTCCCCTGGGATGGCCTGTTTCTCGGTGCGTTCCCCCCATTGCCGTTGCTTCTGCGACTCATCGGTCAACTCAGACGGTCCCGGTGCAGGATGATCCTCGTCGCACCGGTGTGGCCGAGGCAGATATGGTACCTGGACCTTCTGGACATGTCAGCGTCCCCTCCAGTTAAGCTTCCTTCCGACGCAAATCTTCTCGCTAGAGAAGTAGGGGCGATTCAGCACCACGACCCAGGGTCGCTGAACTTGCAGGCCTGGCTCCTGCAGCACTAGAGTTTGGTGGATACGATCTCCCAGCGGTCTGCAAGGAAGTGCTTGCCAAGGCCACGGCTTTGTCTACACTGAAATGCTACGGACATAAGTGGAAGAGGTTTGCCGTCTGGTGCTGCGCACAGAAACTCGACCCTCTATGGATTACAGCTCCGCAGGTGCTGCCGTATTTACTGTTGCTGGCCAAGGCAGGGTTGGCTCATGCTTCCATCAAGGTTCATCTGGCGGCTATCTCCTGCTGCACCAGCAGTCCGCGGCAGTCGTCGTTATGGTCACACCGCCTGGTCAAGGAATTCATCAAAGGACTTTTCCGTTCTTTCCTGCCGTTGAAGGCTACGGCCCCGGCGTGGGAGCTCAATGTGGTGCTGACTAGGCTCATGGGTCCCTGTTTGAGCCTATGCTTTTGGCACTGCAGACGTTTTTATCGTGGAAAACAGCGTTTCTTGTGGTCATCACCTTCGCACGACGAGTGGGAGAGATCCAGGTCCTCTCTTGTAAGCCAACTGACTTGACATTCCCCGAGACGAGGGTGGTGCTACGGACACACCCCTCCTTCATGCCCAAGATGCCGTCAGACTTCCATCTCAACCAGCCCTTGGTGTTACCTGTTTTCTTCCCGTCGCCTTTGTCGACGACTGAGAGGACTTTGCACTTGCTGGATATGGCTAGAGCGCTGAAGTTCTACGTGGATCGCACAAAGAGTTTTCGGAAGACATCACAGCCATTTGTGAACTTTGGCCATGTGAACCAAGGGAAGGCCCTCTCCAAGGCTTCCATTTCCAGGAGGCTCTCTGACTGCATCACCCATTGTCACCAGTTGGCAAACCGACCGTTTCCTGGCCGTCCGAGAGCCCATTCGACCAGAGGATCGCTGCAACTACGGCGTTCCTGTCTGGTGTGTCCCCGAGGACATCTGCAGGGCTGCTACGTGGAGATCGACGAACACCTTCACGAGATTCTACTGCGTTGACCGGGATTCCAGGGAGGAGTCCAAGAGTCGGCCAAGCAGTGCTGCACAACCTGTTCGCTTGAAGGCGAGTCTGGTGAGGATGTAAGAGATGCTTAATGTTGAGATGCTTAATGTTGAGCCTTGCCACCTCCCGTGGTTGTGCATGTGCGTACCGCTATGTATTCTTTATTCATGAGTATGTGAATCCATGCTAGACCCCATGCTGGAGAAGGAACAAGTTACTTACCTGTAACTGTTCTCCTGCATGGGTCTGGCGTGGATTCACATGCGAACCCTCCCGCCTACCCCTCTGCGGCTCTTCTCTTGGTCCTACTGCCACTTTACCTGCTACCAAATCTGAAGATGGCTGCCAGAGGACGGGCTTGGGTAGTCATTGGCTGGGGGGCAGTATGACCCAGAGACCAGTGGATGTTAGGAGAAAGACAGTTCAGAAGTGAAACTGAAACTGATTTTTTTCTTTAATGAGGATTCACAGCCTGATGACGGGGAATATTCATGAGCATGTGAACCTATGCCAGACCCCTGCTGGAGAACAGTTACAGGTAAGTAACTTGTTCCATTTGAAGAGGCAGGGGATACAATTGGCATTACTGCTGGAGAGACACCTACAGGGAGGGGAGCTGAAGGAATTGGAAACCAAATGGGGGGGGGGGAACAGTGTTTGGTTCCTCATATTCCAGCTACTTGAGACGTGTTTTGACTTGGGTGGCCCCGGGGATTCCCATGCAGGTTGAGCGCTCGATGGGGGGCACGGAGGGTAGGACGATAGCCTTAGTTGGTCAATGGGAGGGACATGAGATCTGTGTGGTTAACTCCTACGGCCCGAACACGGATGACTGGTCCTATTTCCCCTCAGTATTGGAGCTCACGGTCGATCAACGGGCAGGACTATATATCTGGGGGGAGATTTTAATTGTGCTCTCAACCCGGAACTAGATTGTACGGGGAAAGGGGGCACTACGAAATTACAAATCCGGGAAGCATTGAAGCAGATGATAGAGGAGATGGATCTGGTGGATCTCTGGCGGGAAAATCATGGGACAGAAAGAGGGTACTCTTTTCATTCAGGAGTCCATGGGTCGCTCTCCAGACTTGACTACTTATTAGTGGAGAGGGAGAGCTTCCACTGCTTTCATGACCCAAGGTACTTGGACAGAGCTATATCGGACCATTCGCCATTAACCGCCGAGATTGAATGCACACACATCCGGCCAGATACAAAGCTATGGCGCATGAGACAAGGGCTACTCAGGGACACAGTGAATGTACAGACCCTAAGAGAAGCAATTGCATCCTTTTTCGAGATCAATGAGGGATTAGTGGAGCACGTGGTAATACAGTGGGAGGCATTTAAGGTGACATTGAGAGGGGTTTGCATGTCCCAAGCGGTGGGTGTTAGGAGAACCCTGGATAACACCATTAAGTGCCTAGAGCGCAAGATAAGGCAACTGGAAGAGGACCAGGAAGGGGGCCGTCAGGTGGGGGAAGTGTTAGCTGAGAAATTTAGCCTACGCAAGAGCGCCCTGAACTCGTTAGAGCAGTCTGACAAGGGGACGTATACGACCAAGATCCAACGGGGAAGGCGATAAGGCAGGGCGGCTGTTAGCTTGGCTAGTAAAACAGGAACTCCAGGGGGAGCAATCACACAAATATGGGACTCGGAGGGAGACCTGGTGGCATCACAACAGGGAATCAATAGGATTTTCCAGAGATATTACCAGCAACTATATTTGTCGGAAAAAACATACTTGGACCAAGAAGCTGCAGACCTGCTAGAGGGAATAGACATGCCCAAGTTGAACGAAGAGGATAGGGAAGGCCTGGATATGCCTATAAGAGGAGGAGGAGGAGGAGGAGAATCAGGAGGCAATCAAATCAATGCAGACTAATAAAGCACCGGGCAGTGATGGGTTCCCAGTGAAATTCTATGGAACATTTGCAGATATTCGTCCCCCAACTGAAGTGAGTCTACGACCACGCACTCAGGAAGGGAATTCTCCCGGAATCAATGAGGGAAGCTGTGATTACGGTTCTGTTCAAGAAAGGAGAGGATCCACAACAGTGTGCCTAGTATAGGCCCATTTCCTTATTAAATATAGATACGAAAATCCTGGGGAAAGTGATTGCAAAACAGGCTGGCGAGAGTGACACTGGGATTAATACACTCGGACCAATGTGGATTTGTGGGGGGACGGGATACCGGTATGAACCTACGTAGGTTACCCCATGTCATGGACCTGGCTAAACACTCACAAAGGGAATTGGCTGTGGTGCCGATCGATACGATCAAGGCCTTCAATTCTCTGGAATGGTTGTGGCTGTTTAAGGTGCTGGAAGCATGCAGCCTAGGCGAGGGGTTGTTAAATTGGCTACAACTGCTATATAACACCCCACTGCCAGGGTCAAAACAGGTGGATGTGTCTCGGGAAAATGGTGTCTAGAGAGAGGTACACGCCAGGGATGCCCGGTTTCTCCCATATTTGCCGTGGCGAGATATTTTCGGTCTTACATTTTGGAAATGGGCATTCAGGCAGGCGGGGTCCAGCACAATATATCGCTCTACGCAGACGATGTGCTGCTCTCCGTAGACAACCCACGGGAGAATATCCCAGTGATCCTAGAGGTTCTAAGCAACTTTAGGAAACTATCAGGGTTTCAGGTAAATAAAGAAAAGTCTCTAGTTTTCCCACTGGCGGGGCCTGAAAGACAGAAGAGACGAGGGGGGGACATGAAGGAATCTTCGCTGGGAATGGGAATCCTTCAAATACCTAGGCATCCAGATCTATCATGAGATATAGGAGACCTGTGTCCACAATACTGGGAGGGCTCTCTCTCGGATAGGGGATGCAGTGAAATTCTGGAAGAAACTTCCTCTATCCCTAATGGGGAGGATCACACTTTGTAAAATGTTGGTCCTCCCACGTCTTTTATATTTCCTGAATATACCATACAAGGTGAAAAAGGTATTCTTTAAGATGCTGGACAAGATGCTGGGGGAACTTCTGTGGCATACGGGGGAAACAGAGTGGCTATGCGGACATTACGCTGCAAGAGGGAAGAAGGGGGTCTCAACATGCCAGATTTCGAGCTGTACTTCACTGCGGCACACTTGCAAGCAACAACGTGTTGGCAGTCAGGGCCAGAGGGGGAACTAACAGGCTTAATGGGGGGGGTTGCAGCCGGGCAGACAGGTAGTGGAACTACTTTGAGGACCAACAGGGGGCAAGGGGGACACAGTGGTCTTTAAAACTGTGAGGGTGGTGTGGGCAAAACTCTTAAAGAAGATACAGGCCATACTATTATATAGTAAGGATCTCCCAGTCTGGTTCGGCACCACGGTCAGAACAGCGTTGCTCAACGTGGGCCTCAAGGTGCTGATCGACCAACAATGCGCCACACTGGGGGATCTATTCACAGATGGGAAACTGCAGACGTTTGAGGAATGGAGAAAAATATACCAAATATCGAGAGGCCACTTTCTCACATACTCCAAAGTGGTCAGACGATTAGCAGCGATATGGGTCAGCATCCCTGAGGAACTGGGCGAGCACCCAGTGATGCAGGCGCTACTGTGACTAAGCGAAGGCAGGGTGTCAAGGTTCTATAGATCACTACAGGCAGCCAAGGGAGATGGGGAGCTACCAGTCAAGGAGAAGTGGGAAAGCGATGTGGGGGCATCTATCCCCGAAGAGAAGTGGGTTTGGATGTGGGAACAGGTTAAAACGGTATCCAGGAACGCGAGGTTCCAACTCGAACAATTCCACTACCTACATAGGGTATACATAAACACCTGGAAAGATGCACGCAATCAACCACACAGCACCATACACTTGCACGCTATGCATTGGGGAACATGCCGGCTTCTGGCACATGGTTTGGAGCTCCCCAGTGGTGGTGAAATTCTGGGAGGAGGTGGTACGTAGAGTGAATTACGTGATTGGGGGAAATTATGAATACTCTCATGAAGTGTGCTTGTGGGGTCTCCTACCGGGGGCAAAGAGATACAAAAACCGAAAAAAAATTGCTAGATTCCTCTTCATATTAGCCAAGAGAAGAATAGCGATTGAGTGGAAGAAGGGAACCGACCCGTCAATACAGCTGTGGAGTATGAACTGGGGTCAGCTACTGAGCGAGCTAGCATCCACACAGGACCTGATGCCACCCTATGGCAGGCAGAGCAGTAAACACAGAAGGTGTATGAAGGAGATGCTGGAAGCATTAGCAGAGGGGGGTACCCTATCTAGGATAATGTAGGGCAGAAGGCGGGGGTTATGGGGAACAACGGGGAGGAACGGCACTCTGGTTGGGAAGGAGTTGAGGGCAGGGGGGCTAGGGATGTAAAGAAGGAAGTTGGGGGCAGAGGGGGATAAAGGGGATGTTTTTTTTTTGTTGAGGGACATGGAGCCACGTACACGTATCGGAAGGTTATGGTTGAGTGGACCATTAGGAGGAGCCAGAACGTGTCAACTGAGGGGTCAAAGGCACTCCCTGAGAGTGGAGAAACTCAGACATGTCATGCATCTTAAGTAGGAACAAAATAGACTGAAAGAAGTGTGGAGAAGGGCCTGACAACATATTGAACGGGGCGGGGAGGTGAACACTTACCTTACCTTGTTATTTGTCTCCTTGTTAATTAAGAATGATGCACGTCATTCTTAAAAAAATAATAAACACATAAACAAATGTATCCATATTTGGCATGTTACAATTGCTTACCTTTTTGGTGTAGCTTAGCCTTGTGGCTGGTTTAGTTGGGCACAAGTACAACAAATAGTCAATGTAACCACTCTATAGGTCTGTACTACACAAGTTGGTAGTGTGACTGAGCAGCCAGGCCTATCTCAAGAGGGGTAAATGTGAGCTGCAGAGCTGTACAAATGAAATCTGTAAATACAAGTAACCCTTACACTCAAGGTTTCTGTTATAAATAGTTATTTATTTAACACCAATTTTTAAATAATCGTTCTTTTAAAAGGCAATTAATGTAACAATGTAAAAATAATTTAAAATTACTTTTCAGAATAAGTAGGCGGGTAATCTTTGGATATGCTTCTTACACAATTCCTACCCCCTGAGGATGATACAGGGATGAGGACATTAATGGCATTTATATATCACACTGGTTATACTTTGTAGATTCCGAGTTTGCAGAAAGGAAAGGTTTAAGGAAGGAAAAGGTTAAACAGGTTCTCGATATATGTGAGGACAACTAAGTCTTCCAATGAAGTCTAAACATGCCTTTTCCAGTAGTAACAGTTCACAACACGCTACCAACTATGAGGGACAAGCAATATCGAAGTCAATGGACTAAAAGAGTCTCCGGGGAGCCAGGACAGCCAAAGTCAGTTGCAACACAGTCTATGGAGCGGAGGCACTTCTTTGATCAGAAACAGTCATGCACAAAGTTAGTGAGTTTGTTGAAAATCACTTGTAGGTTCACAAGCTCTTAAGCCTGTGAAAAGAGAGTTGGAATCAACTCTAAAGGTAAGCCACTGCAATTCTCAACTGAGAAAAGCACAGCTAAAAGACAATGAGGTAAGTACCCCAAGTCTAAACTGTACCTCTGGTTTGAAGAAGAGTGGTCCAGCTGTATTCTGTCTTGCTACAGCGGTGCAGACCCCATGTTCCTCAGTTGTGGGCACAAGTTGGAGTACGTCTGGAGGGCTCCTGCAGCGGTACTTGGGAGGTTGTCGGCAGCTATTTAAAGTAATGAGGGTAACATAAAAATGTTACATGAGAATGTAGGAAAAGAGGCTACTAAGTAACCCACCAGCACTCCACATAAGATGGGGTGTGCTGGACCTACAAAGAGAAAATGTAAGTAAAGTCAATTTCACTTAACTATTCTTGGGAACAGTAGTTCACACAAGAAAAGGTATTTAAACCTCATAAGGAATCTAAATTATTTCTCTGTGACACTGCACTTCTCTGTGAACAGGAGTTACAGTTAAGCAGGTAGAAAGTAGATGCCTATGGAGTTTGTCAGACTCCCAATAAAATGTGGAAAGACAACATTCAAATCAGGTAAAAACACATGAGAGAGTGAGAAAACTGCCTCACTCAATCAAGGGTTAAAATTAAAAAGTCTTAAGTCCAGCAAAAGAGCTGGGAGTCTCTAAGGTTGAAGGGAATTAGTACAGAAATGTGAATTCACCCTAATTGTCCCGTTGAGGGATCCACCATTTCAGGAAACTCTGATCACGGATGCCTCGCTGAAAGAATGGGGCGCTCACACAAACAGCTATCAATAAAGGGCTGTTGGTTCCCGGCGAAACACATCTCCACATCGTCATAGAACTGAAGGCAGTAGCTTGTGCCCTTCTCTCGTTCCAGGTAGTGCTCCACAACAGTATGAGTGTTCACAGACAACACAACCACGATGTATTATGTGCGAAAAGAGGGAGGCACAAGGTCAAGGGTCCTGTCGAAGGAAGCCCAGCAGTTATGGCATTGGGCCTTCAAAAACAACATGCAATTGAAGGCATTCCTCCCTCCGGGCAAGGACAACGAAACGGCAGACCAACTGAGCAGAGGCAACGACCAGTCGCACGAATGGCAACTGGCAGACAGAAAATCAAACAAATCTTCAGCAAATGGGGAACACCAACCATCGATCTGTTCGCCAGTTGAGGGAACAAGAAATGTCCCCTGTTCGTGAGCAGATAGCCTCATCACCAATCTCTGGCCAACAATTTCGCATTTTCATGGGAAGGAATCTTCGCCTATGCGTCCCCTCCAAACTGGTGGTACGCAAGGTTCTACACATGATTGACATACAAGTGTACGGTCATTCTAATAGCGCCCACATGGGTGAGGCAACCGTGGTTCTCAGAGCATCTTCACCTATACCGGGACCGTTCAATCCATCTGGGGCAGGACCCCGACCTGCTATCCATGTACAACCAGCAGGTACTCCTTCACTACCCATGGGTCCTCAACTTAAAGGCCTGGCTCCTGACTTCAACGAGTTTGGACAAATCCCACTCACACAGGAATGCAGAAACTTCTTTTAGGCAGCCTTAGCAAACAGATCTTATGTGTAAAAGTGGAATCGCTTTTCCAATTGGTGCTCCGAACAACAATTTGATCCATTAAATATAGAACCTCACCAAGTCCTCCCATTTCTACTGAAATCAGCAAAAGATCGTTTGACACTCTTCCATGAAAGTACATCTAGTGGCTATCTCTAGATACGCCAGGAAGCAAGGTAAAACTCCTTTATTTGGGACCTGCATAGTAAGTTCACAGTCCTGTTGCTCAGTGAATTGCCTCTCGGAGCACGTGGAAGCCGTGAGTCCAAAACTGTAAATGCATCATCTGGAGTGGGGACGTTTGTGCCCATCATACAGCCTCTAGTGCTGATTGTTAGGGAGAATTGTCATTTCTGTGACAATTCCCTTTAACCTTAGAGGTACCCAGCTCTTTTTCTGTACTCCTGAGTGAGTGGGACTTTCCCCCTACTTCCTCATGTGGTTTTCTGACTAGGAATTTTGGTTTCTTACTGTTTAATTGAGTCTGCTAAACTCCATAGGCAAATGCTTTTTGCATTGTGACAGCACCGTTTGTGCAGTGCCACTGAGTATTACCTTGGACTTCTCATACATTCTCTTGGGTGAACTAATGTTCCCATGTATAGTAAGATACATTTTATCTTGCTTACCTTTTTTTTGTGGGTTCAGCACACACCACTCTGTGGTGTGCTGGTGGTTACCTAGTAGGTCCTTATCCCACTTCACATGTAACATTTTGTTACACTAACTAACTTGAATGGCTGGTGGCATTGGTTTCTTTTTTACTACCTTTGTGCCATGTATCTGCAGGCTGATTCCTCTGCTGCATTACAGCACCCAAGGGTGACCATTTTCCCAAAATGGCCCGATTTCTTTTTTCGAAATTTCTTGTCAGTACCTTCTTTCTGTCCTTGTACTCTGTTGTTTGTCTCGGGTTTCAGTCCTTTGTGAATTTTGCCTTTGGCGGGCTTCAGCCCCGAAGCCCGCCCAGGCTCCAGTGTATCTGGAAAGGCAGGAAGTGAGGGAGGGTCCCGACACTTCCCTGTCCTTCATCTCTGGGTGTGCCTGAGTGAAACCAGTTCTGATTGGCCAGCCGGCTGTCCGGGAGGACAGCTACCCTGCTGTGTGATTGACAGCCCTAGGGCTGTGAATTAATGAGAGATTTTTGGGACTGGAGGCAGAGTCGGCCACTCGAGGACATCATCTGACGAAGAAGAGGAGAAGAGATGCCAGCAGCACCCTCCTGGACCGCAAAGTGCCTGGGGAAGTCCTGCAGATGTGCTGACCCCGTTTTCGTTTCGACTGGGTAGACCCGCAAGGGACAACTTCCTCCCTTGGGATGGTGGGGCCAACTAGCCTTGAGACAAGCTTCATTTTGGCGCGTCTCCTGACTTGCTGTGACTCTCAAAGGCTGCAGAATCCCATGCCCGGGGACCCCTGACCTTCATCAAGTGCCTTGTCTTCAGAAGTGCGAATCCGGCCAAAACTTTGTGGGCAACCAGAGGACCCTACAGAAGCAGGTAATCTTCATCCAGTGTCCCCTCACCAGAGTCCAGGACCGAGGGATCAAGTAACATCCAACCGGAGCTGTTCGTTCTTCTTTGGCACTGAGAAAAAGACGCCAAAACCACAAAAGGCTGTTGAATCAATTAGAATCCATTGTTGCAGAGCCCCCCTCTCTCGAGTGCTGCCGCAGTAGTCCGCCAGACGTCCTCCCTTTCGTCACCAAGGACCAGGAACAAGGGTCTGCTACACTGCAACAGGGAGGCATCAAGCTGGAACAAATTCTTCAATTCTCAGGTATTGTGGGGCTTGGGGTACATCTACATTTTGCCATTTGTGGTTCTTCCTAGCTTGGGGAGTACTATTTTAAACCCTTGTGAGTTGACCTCAACTCACCTGCACTGGCATCCAAACTTGTGCTTCTTCAAGGTGGCTCCCTTAACTACTGACTGTTTTGAAACATTGTTCTAAGAAGAGTGCATCAGAACTTTGAACTGTCCCATTGACGTTGGCTGTCCTGGTTCCCTAAAGGCCCCCTTCTGAACCTAATGGCTTTGGCAGTGCTTGTCCTCAAACAGGTTTTAATTGTTGAACACTATTATTGCTGCGATAAAAGACTGCCTACATCCCTCTGGGAGAATCCAACTGTTTTACCATTTACATTACAAAGTATGTTCTGATCGAACTTTAACTTTTCCCTCTTTGAAACTCAATATTGTAATGGTGATCACATATAAGTGCTAACACTGACCTCAAATGACATCACCCAGTGTGCTGTAATATGTTTAGCATAAGAAAAGTGTACTCACCTACTTTATTGCTCTTGTTGAACTGAATCCTAACTTTGATATTAATATTAGTTGCTGCTTTTTAAAGATTGTCTAATTATCCTTGTGAATATATAAATACATATTTATACTATAACTGGAAGTGTGTAAGTGTTTACTTGGATACCTGTATTTACTAATTTCTTTCTACAGCTCACATTACCCATCTTAAGATCAGCCTGACTGCTCAGTCACTCTACCAACTTGTGTAGTACATGCCTATATTAAAAGGGGGGGTTACCTAATACCAAGAGATAAGTCTTGTAAAGTCCCACACCAGTTGGACTCTACAAATTCTTACCTAACACTTTGCAAATTGCTAGGTTACTTTGTCTAGGAACACAGACTGTGAGGTCCTGCTTCCTCTGCTCTCCACCAGGTTGAGGTGTTTTGCTGTACGTGAAGTCCTTTGTTCATTCTCACCATCACCTGCAGATCCCTGCTAGGTCACCAAGACTGATTTCCCATCCACGGTATCACTTGGGTCTTTCTTTGTTGCCGATATCGAAGCATAGGTCCTTCATCATGGAGAGTCCTAAAACATAAGTCTGAAAGCCTGGTGGTTTCCTGAACCATGAGGTGCCAAACAGAGACTGTAACCATAAAGCTGTCAAATGAAGCCACCTTTTCAGCTGCAACCTTTTGAACCTGCAGCACTGCAACCAATAATGAGTAGTCCCCAACAGCATAGGCTTACCTGGAGTCATTGTTCTTCTTGGTCAGGGTTTGAGGAGCTGTGCTGCATACATATTTTGTTTCCACCTTATGCCGCTTAGAATCCAACAGGTGCATAAATTCTCACAGAGTTCCCCTGTTCACTATAACTAGGGTGGTCTCCTAAAATCTGTCCACCAGGCCAGAAATCCATCTTAACATGGACTGATCAGTTTCCCCATAAGAATGAGCAGACAGACACATTTCGTGCCTGGCATCCTAGTAATGGCATGTTCCAGGCAACAGTGATGTTTCACAGGGCATTTTGTGTATTTTGTTGTGCTCTTAATAATTACCTTCTCTTTATAAATGGTACCAAATTCTTACAGGGTGGGGTGATGCAAATACAAATAGCAATGGGCTTTTGGTCAAGTAAAAGTAGCTGTTCAGTTAATTTGGTTGGTTACATTTTCACTCAGCACTGTATTGCTTACTTTGCGCTTAATACCCAATCATTTTAAGTAGTTTAGCTTTTAGTGTGGTAGTGCAGAAGATCAGCTGCTGGTTGGAGAGCCTTTCTTTCACCATATAGAAACTGAAACCACTGCAGCAGAGGAGGCTTTTCTTTGCTGTTTGCAGGCTGAGTGCATTTCTCTGAGATGATTGGGCCCTATCCCTGTAGAGGGCCTGCTAAGGGTGCTTTTGATGCCTGGTCTAGCCCACAGACCTTGTGTTTGACTCCCCTGCCTTAGAGGCAATAGATTAAATCTGGTATTTCTCTGAGGTGTTCAGGGTAGCTGGCAGTATATGTAATCACTGATCAAAATGATGCTCTGGATGTCTGCTCTGCCACCTTGCCTATAGGTTAACGTTGTTGTATGTACAGCCGATGGTGAGGTAATGCACCTTGTCCTTTACAAATGTCCCTTTTCATTTCAGCAGACAGCCAAGCCGCCTGATTTAAATCCAGAGCCAGAGGAGAGCATTCCCTCTCGGAGCTCTCCTGAGGGGCCAGATCCCCCAGTCCTGACAGAGGTCACCAAGCAGGAAGATCAGCAGGCGCTGGACTTGGAGGGTGTAAAGAAGAAAATGGACCTCGGAGGATACACAGCTGTGGTAAGTGTCTGCACGTTGTTAGCCATGAATATCATTATACTGAAAAATACCACAGTTCACTTTGTCATCTTCCTTATGTATGCCTTAACATGTAGCTGGCGTTCAGTGATGACATTGTGAAGATTATTCAGGCTGCCATCAATGCAGACGGGGGCCATCCAGAGGTCAAGAAAGCAAATGGGATGGTCAAGTCCTTCTTTATTAGGGTGAGTAAATGTAACATGGCATTCTATGCTATATTATCACTAGTTGCATATTGAGTTTGAATAGCTTAAACATGAAGTTGACATGCATTGCCATTTTCACTGGGGCTTTGTCCTCTCCAGATTGTTCTGTGGTTTTTGAGTTTTTATGAATGATTTTATAGTTGATGTGTGCAAAGGCGAAAGTCCTAGATTGTACCCCATGCAAGAGACCCTGTACCTTTTAATGTTTCCTTACTGCGTTACTGATCTTATTTCTCAGAGTAGTCCCCATTCACTCCCTCAACAAGGATGTGACTTATTGATGTGCCCTTTAGTGCGACTAGTCCTCACACAGTTAGTGTCGCCCCTCAGTGTGCCTTATTTTGGTTTGTGGAAGATAAAACATTGTGGGGGCTCTAAGCAGTGCCCACTGTGTTAGAAATTGCATTTCGTTTTCATACCTAAACCTTTTTTTCCCTTTGGTGAAAGGAAACTGATGAAACGGTAAGTGGTCATGGGCAAAGCTCCAGATTTTGAAGTGGGAGTATTTTCGAAGATGGCTCTCTACTTTGCTTCTAAAATTACCAACATTCGAAATGCCCTCGTAAACTACCTTATATCCCCGACAATTGCTTACTTTTCGCCACTGTTCGGCAAGATTGTATGCAGTACCCTTTTGAAGAAAAAAAACAATGCAGAGTTAGTTAACTCCTTCCTGGGAGGATGACCACACACAATGTCAGAGCGAAGAAGAGTCATTCAGAGAGCCAGGCAAGGCCAAAGTCAATTAGGCAAAAGTCTAGGTGAACTGAAGCACTTCTCAGAGGCAAGTAAAAGTCTTGCACAATGTTTTTAGAAGTCTTTGTAGAAAAGAAGAAATTAAAGTAGGGCCACAAGTGGTTTAGGCTTCTGACGTAAAGTATCTGTTAGCAACTTTACAGAGCAACCAAGGCAGGTCTCAGCAGAGAACAAGTGAGGTTACACGACAAGAGGTAAGTTCTCCCAGACTGTACAGTACCTTTGGTTAGAAGAAAAGGGCTTTGGCTGGCTTCTGTTCTTGTGCAGCTCTGCAGATCACGTGTTCCTGGGCCTCAGTCGTGGTGACAAGAGGGAGGACGCCTGTAGGACTCCTGCACTGCAACGGGAAGGTCAGCGACAGAAAAGGACCAACTTCTATTCAGTGGCACTTCGCGGTTTCAGCTCCTCGTGTCTAAGCAAATAGCACCACCACATACTCTTGGCTGTTGAGATGGGCTTTCCTTGCATCTTTTGTTCCAGCACTCTGTTGAGGTGGCTCAGGCTCGGTCAGTCCTGCTTCCTGGGAGTCTGGAGGATCTTCCTGGAGCTCTTGGCCAACTTAAAAGCAACTCACACAATCTGGCGTTCCTCACCCTGGCTATTCGGTTCCAGCAGCAACTGCAGTGGAATTTCAACCATCTCCAAGAGGATGTCCAGGTGGCTTACTTTGGAGTTGATTGGTCACACCAACTCAAGGGGAGAAGTTGTCCTTACAGGGCTTCTCTAGTCAAAACAAATTGGGAGTTTCAGCACAACAGCAGGGTTTCACCGGGCAAACCAACGGTCCAGGAATTGCAGCAGGCGTCTTTCTTCAAATTCTTATTTGGATTCCTTCATCCAGGGGTCGACTCTGCCTTCCAAGCTAAAAAGCCTTGCCTTTTATGCAGGTTTCTCCCATTCTTTCCAGCCTAGCTGTCAGTCACCCAGCAGGGTGTCTGTCCTTGCCAGACAGCCAGCAGGCCAATCACCTAAGAGTGCATCTCTGTCTCATAGGAGACTAAGCACAGGGAGTTTCGGGCACCTCCCTCACTTCCTGCCTCCACCAGACACCCTGGAACCAGAGTCAGGCTTCACTCGGGAATCCTGCCAAAGGCAAAGCGAACAAAAGGACCAAACCTAGTTTGTTGTGCAGAGTAAACCTAAAGAAAGACCTTCCCACAAAGAAATGGCGAAAAATGAAGACCGGGCCATTTTGACAAAAAATGGCACTCTTGGGTGTGTTTTACTGCAGCTGCGAACGCAGCCCGCGATAAATGCACACCACGGTAGTTAAAAGTAAACCACTGCACCAGCCATTCATCAAGGAAAGGGAACATAAAAATGTTAAATGTAAAGCTAGACAAAGGGGATACTCAGTAACCCCTCCAGCACCCTATTGTAAGATAGTGTGTGCTGGGTCTAGAAAGTTACAATGTAAGTAAAGTCAGTTTCACTTTACTGCTCTTGGAAACAGTAGTTTATCCAAGAGAAGGTATTTAAACTTTGGGGAAATCTGAAAGACTTCCCTGTGTCACTGCACTGAAGGTGCTGTGTGACACAATGTAAAAGATGATGTCTATGGAGTTTGTCAGACTCCACAACCAAAAGAAACATAGTGATCAAATCACATTAAAAATACATGAGGGAGTGGGAAAAAGGGTCTCACTCCCTCAAGGTTAAAAATTCAAGTCCTCAAAATCCAACAAAGTTGCAGGGGGGCTCTAAAGTAGAGAGGAATTAGCACATTTCTGAGAATTCTCCCCAACAGCCACCACCTCTACCCTCGTCTCTTGCAGGAATGTCTTTCTTTACCCCAACTAACCTGTATGAGATTCTCGCCCTTCTCCTCAGGGTTAACCTTTCATGTGCCCCCATCGGCCCCCTCTAACTCACAGCTCCTAATGATGCTCCATATCTTACTTCCCTCTTCAACTCCTCTCTTGACAGTGGCACTTTTCCATCCTACAAGTTAGCTACTTTCATCCCTACCCTTAAGAAACTTGGCATAGATCCTAACTGTCCTGCCAACTTTCGTCTTGTCTCTCTTCTTTCCCACTATTCGATAATTCTAGAGCGTGTAATTTTCAATGACTCACTGAATTCCTTGACACCCACAACCTCTAGGATCCTCTTCAATCTGGCTTCCAATCTTTGCACTCTACTGAGTCAGATCTCCTCAATATCAGCATCTTCATCTCTTTCGCTCGCCATGCTAACCACTTATTTATTTTTAATTGTTTTTTATAACATGCCTAATACCGTACCCGAGTTCGGTTTCTAAGCGCAAATCTGGAATTCTAACCTCTGTTGCTCTGTGTGGTCTTGCTTCCAAGGCTAACGCGTTGCCCCTGTACTATCCTCCGTTCACTTTTAATAGATGAATGCTTACCATTCATCTATTAATATTCTTCTCGACCTCTCTCCTGCCTTCGATACTGTCAAACATTATGACCTGCTCTCAACACTATCTCTCCTAGGTATTGGGACCAAGGCCCTAACTTGGTTTGCTCTATATCTCTCCCCCAAAAACTTCCAGGTGTCCTGGAAAAAGGTTACCTCCCCACTCACCACCCATACCGTTGGTGTCCCCCAGGAGTCAGTCGTGGGTCCACTACTCTTCACTCTATACCTCTGCACATTGATCTAATCCTACATCTTTTCCTATCACCTCTTTGATGATGACACTCGCTCTTCTCCATTCCCTCCTTTTCTGATGAGCTATGGTCAAACATTTCTAACTGTCTCTCTGCCACGAAACACTGCATCGCATCTTACTCGCTCATGCTCTAATTCATTAAGACTGAATTTCTCTGCTTCCCATCCAAACAGGTATCCCTTTCCCTCCCCCTCTTCTATCCTTCTATCCTGACCACCTTCCCTACTTTGCTTCTGCTTGCAACTTTCGCGTCGTCTTTGTAAGGGGAGTTTAACTAAAGACCACTTGAGGTAAGACTTCATAAAACTATCTCAATGGTATGCAAGTCCCCAACTCTTAGTATCAGTCTGTACTACTCATGGAACCTTGGTAGAGTGGCAGAGGAGTCAGGGTTATGTTAAGAGGAAGATGCATACACTGAACCCAGTTAGTAAAGCAGATAAAAGAAACACTTATACCAATACATTTAATATATATATATTATCCAATATACATATGAATACTTGTAGAAACTTTTCAAAGGTCATTGCTTAGTTGGTGGTTGCTCGCAGTTACAATTGTGACAGAAACCTACCCCACAGAGGTCTTTCGGCTTGAACTCTGGGGCCACTCCTTTGATAGAAGTTACTCTTACAGCAATGAATACAGCTCTTTTGGCATTAGCCAAGCTTTTTAAAGCTTTACATGGGCAAAGTGACCGAGCAGACTCATTTGCTGACCACCTTGTTTATGACGTTAAAGCAGATGGATGAATATAGCATCCAAAGGGATTCTGGACTTCGAGATGGGGAGGGGAAATTTACAGACACTGGGCCTCATTCCGAGTACGGCGCTAACCAATGGCGCTATTAACGCCTTGGTTGACGCCGTACCCGGACCGGCAGCGCCTTGGTGGATGGCGGAATTACCGCCCCATTCCAAGGTTGGCGGGGGGTAATTCCCCATTCACCAAGGCTCTTCCCCATTCCCAAATGAGCCCCCATAGGGCTCAATGGGAATGGGGAAGATGCAAATAACGGTGACCGTTTATTACGGTCACCGTTATTGGCTTGGAGGCCCCTTTGCGCCCTCGACTTTAACACCTGCTCAAAGCAGGCGTTAAGGGCGAGGGCGTATAGGGAACTCGGAGTATGGCGGTAAGGGATCACCGCCACCGGTCTCGTTACCGGTGGCCGCTATCCCTTACCGCCATACTCGAAATGAGGCCCACTGACTTCACTGATTCTACCCTCCATAGTGGCCCCAGAGTCTAATACTGATAGGGATATTTTGAATATATATGATCTCCATGGGACCCTCTGGATGATATCTTAATGCACAGGGGTGATACCATTGAGTCTCAGGATGACCCCAAGGAAATTATAGAGGCCACATCAGAAAATAAAAAGCCGTTATTTAAAATATTCTCTAAAAGAAAGCGAGGCTTAAAATCCGCACAAGTAAGGAAAAAAAAACTAAAAATCAAAGTTCTGATGCTTGTTAATCTGCTTGGAATCACATGCTGGGCATATAGTCCGACATCTAGTGGTAACCGCAGAGTATTGCATCTTGTCTTTCGGGGATCAAAAGGGGACGTCGACGTGGGCGTGCTTGTAACACTATCCCTAACGTGACTTGTAGTGTACTCAAAATCCCTTACACGTCGAGGTCCTGCAGATTGATTTTTTGCACCCAGCTAGCTGGTTGCCTTATGCAGAGCTCGTCCAAAAAATTGCAATATTGTTATATTTTCCGACCTCCGGTTGTTTCTATCTACCTCACCCCTTTCGACGGCTGATTCCGGTACCACTGCCGAAGACCACTGAGGACTGAAATTTGACAGCTGGGACTCCGGTCGGCACTGCCGACCACGTGGCCGGGCCTTCTGGCCAGCCTAGACAGTAAGGAGAGTGGGGCCTGGGGTGTTCTTTCGAGAATGTCTTTCCTTCTCCCTTCTCTTTGCTCCTTTGGTTTTGTTATCACTTTTGCGATCCTGAGCTATGGACAGGACACCATTTAGATTTTGTCCTCCCTGTAAAAGAAATTCCCGTGGAAGACCAGCAGTGCTGGTGCAATAAGTGACTTCCCCTCGATTACAACGAAGCGTCCTGTGAGGCCTGTAAGCTCCTACGTCCTAAGACTTTGAATGAGCGACGATTAAAGCAGTGAGCGGTCTACGCGATGTTGCATGCCAAGAGTATCTCTTCTGCCGCTATAGCCGCCGGGTGTGATGAGGATACAAGTGACGACCAAGGCTACCCTTCGGACGCCATTGACCTTACGCAGTAGCGTTCCCACTCCACGCCGTCCGTCCCCAGCCCCGATAGGTGCGACTAGAGTCCCGCTATGGCAAATATACATCCTGGCGACAGGGAGGCACATGATCCCCACAGAAAGGACTCAACCCCCTGTTCTGCTTCGACAGATCAGTCGAAGCACTCCAAGGTGCCAAAGGGTACATCGGCCAGTTGGATAGTACCTGCCCGTTCCCGTGATCGGCAGCCCTAACCGCATCAGCGGCATGCGTCCAGGCAGTCCAGGAGTAAGGGCGCAGGTACTAAAACCCATGCGGCCGTCGAAACACCTCAAAAGAGGGCGTCAACGCTGCACAAGGATCCGGTTGTGCCGAAATATACGGTGCAACCGCCTACACAGTCCATAACCTCCCTATGATGCCGAGCATAAGCAATAGTATCGCGAAGATCGTTTTGGCGGTGAAACACAAAGAACAGGCGAAAGACGCATCGAAGGACACGTCGGAATGCCAGGGGGGACGAAAAGATTTCTCTGAGAGCCCTGTATCTATATCTAAGGCTCTAGTTGAGAAATCTCGACGTTCTAGCGAAGATGATTATCCAGAAGAGCCCTTTCCTCCTCTAGGCCCCTCTGGTTCCTCATCATGGACCAGAGGGGTGCATAAACAGACTAGAAAAGTTTGTTGAAATTTCTGAAAAGTTTGCTCCAAAGAGGCCTTTTGAGGAGAGCCCTTATATGCCTGTGGCCAAATTTCGAAGGACTTTTGATCCACATCATGAAGAAAACATTTTGGATATCACTGATGATGAATTCCATGTTGATCCATATGTACATGATGATGCCCCCTTTGATGATCCTGCTGATGGTCCTTCTGATCCCATTCAGGGATGGGAGGGCGAACATCCAGCTGATAATCAACCTTCGACATCCACTATCTCCACTCCGGAACTCAATGCCTTGCCTTGTGTATGGACTCCCCTCCCTCTCCACCAGTCCGTCAGGCATCACCTGTTGACAACCAGATGGCGTTTAACATTGAAAAAGGCAGCAAAACACTTCCAAATTGCCACACAGGAGGCAGTGCCAGATTCAGACTTTGTTGAGGACATTCTCAAAGAAAAATCTCCTGCCAGCCAGGCTATCCCATTGTTAAATTCTATAAAAAGGGACCTTGCTCCTTCGTTATTAACACCTGCCCAGACCAGGGCTGTTAATCCACGAGTGGAAAAGCTATTTCGACCTTCCTCTACTGACCCCCTTTACATTAGGGGGCATGCCACTCCGGATTAGTTAGTGGTTATGACTAGTAAGAGGGCAGGTGTCCCTTTGTCCACAGATGAGGCACCGCCTAATAAAGATTGTAAAAAGCTATACGCACTGAGAAAAACGGTTACTACTCCTGCAGCATTCTCCACACTGTTAGGCAGAAACCTGTGCAGTTCCCTTGGGGACCACTGCAAAAGATTTAGGACTACAGGTGTTGGCAGTAAACCCACTTGGTAGCAGTCTGCACCACCCAGATTTACCTGGTAGCTGTGGCTGAGCAGTCAGACTTCCCTCAAGAAGAGTTAGGCAGTCTGCAAAGTATACACAATAGGCACTCAGATACAATAGCACAAGCAAACACTGACCAGAGCTTTGGTATCAAGGTATATCATTATTTATTTAAAAACACACTTATTGAAACTCTCCAGCACTTGTATTGTAAATCACTCTAAACACAATTACTATTATTATATATACACTCCTTATTCCTTATCAGACAAGTCTTAGTTAACACCACTTATTTCCAGACAGAGGTGAGCGCTTAACTATAGATGGCACTCCAATAAGTTAACGAAAAAGGGAGGGAAAAAGGCAGAATGTAGGAAAATAGACCACACTACTATTAGGAACTTTTAAGCAAGGCAGGAAAGTCAAAAGTTACTTGTGAGCCAAAGTCCATAAGCCGGGCCTACTCTTGGAGAGAGCAGGGCACAAATGCACCCAAGATCACACAATGACAACAGGCTTAAAAAGTCTTGCAGGGAGTTCGGAAAGGTTTTAGTTAGGCTCAGAAAAATTAAGCCAGGGTGTCCCAGGCTAACCCAGGGACGAAAGCCAGGGGCTAAATCTACCCCGTACAGTCGGTTGCAAGGGAAGCCAGGCGGAACACGGTACCTTATGTGGAAAGGATCCTCCAGCGGGGCAGTTGTTCCTGGCAGCGGGTGCAAGTCGCGGCATCGTCCAGGGGAAGAGAAGATCTCGACGTGGAGGAAAGATGAAGGTCGTTGAACTGCCAGGGAAGAAACCAGCCGCGTAGTTTTACGGTTAAAGGTACTACCCTTTGATTCGCGGTAGTGGTATCCCGGTTGCCGGGGTGCATGGCACAGGCAAGGCAGCCACGAGATGCTCCAAGAAACGAAAAAGGAAGCAGACTGGTTATCCACACCTGTCGAAGGAAGAAGACTCTCCGGGCTGGAGATCTCCTCTGTCGTTGGGAAAAGTGGTGAGACGGTTTAGCAGGGCTCCACCTGTGGTATCGTCGTAGCAGTTCCGCTCAGCTTCTCCCCCGTCGGATTCTTAGGTCCTGTGGCGACTTCTGAATTTCCAGTCCCCAAAGCCCTGCTTTTATGCAGAAAACCCCCATTCACTCAGCCTAGCTGTCACTCAAACATGCTAAGTGGTGAGCCAGCCGGCTCACCACTTGGGCCAATCAGGACGGAGTGCGACTTGAGTTGCCTAGGCAACTCAGTCCAGGGTGCCTAAATCCCCCTCCACCCCTCCTAAGTACCCCCAGACAGAGTGGCACCACTTTGGAGGGCTTTTGTGGAGAAGCCCGCCAAAAAGTGGAACAAAGGGCTCAACTTGGGTTGGAGTCACAGAAGCAAACACAAACGCCATTTTAGAACCAAGTTCTGGCAAAAAATACCAACCGGAGAATTAATATTAAATAAATAAACCAGCGGTATGTTCGAGGCTATAGGAATTAAATAATTAAAGTTGGTAGCCTCGAACAATGGGAAATCCCATAGGGATATATTTGCGGTCGAATATAAAAAGTAGTATCCACTGCCACCAGCCAAAACTCGATCAGGGGGGACCGAGACGTGCCCCCTCGACTAAAAGATCCCGGGGCAATCGAATTGCCCCGGCCAGTACGTCCACAATATGATGGTTTGTACTGGTTCAGTTCAGAATTTGAGACTAGTAAAGTCAATGGTGACTTTACATGCCCTGGGAGACAGTAGTCAGTCCCAGGGTATGGAGTCTATACTGGGGGCTCACTATGACACCCCTGTGTTACTGTACTGAGGGTGCTGTGTAACACACATCACAAAAACACATGAAGCCCTATGGAGTAAAAGACCCCATAGCCCATTAAACACATATAGAATCAAAGAGACACACTCAAATCATGTCCAAGAGTGAGGGTAAAAGAGTCTCATTCTTGGCAGGAGAAAAAAATAAACCCCAAAAATCCAGCAAAGCTGCTGGGGGACTCACTAGGTTAGGAAATTCAGCCTAAACAGAGAATTCTCCCTAACACACACGAATAGCCAACAATACTACACTGCTGACTAGCTACTCAGATGTTCAATGGAACCTACTGCAGGAGGGCCTTCAAGAGGTTCCTGAACCTGTGCGTACTTGCTTGCGATTGTATCTGAAGGCAAGCAGGTGAATCACAACATTCTAAAGAATACTTTGGATGCTGCTGAAACAGCAGGAAGGACTTTAGCCCAGAGCACCCTACTAAAACGGCAGGCCTGGTTGACGAACTCTGTGTTCAAGCCAGAAACCCAGGCATCTTTAATCACAAGCCAGTGGAGGAAGCCAACTTGTTCAGCAAGGCTGTTGACGAGGCTCTGGAGACCGCAAAAAAGGAAAACAAGACTGAAAAGTTTGAACCAAATTACTCCGAGGCCTTTTCAGCCGAGAGATTGAGGTACTCGTCGCTACTTTCATTGGCAGTCCTACTCCCGCTCTCCTCACAACCAGTACAATTCTGGAAACAAATGGTCCTGCGGTCAGAGATCTACCTCCACCACCAAGTACCCACCTAGGGGACAACGCAGTGGAAAGGGAAGGGGGTGTAATTCCACCCCCAGAGGCTCCACGGCCTCCAGTCAAAAATGAATTCCAGATCCGGGTCCCCTTCCATGCTTCCCCGGCCGGGGGATGTTTAACATCATTCCTGCAAGCATTGGAGGGGATTACATCAGACCAGTGGGTGCTCAAGATCATCGCCCACGGGTACTGTATCGAGTTCAGCCGACCACCTTGATTCAGTCCACCGAGATCAAGACGCCTAACATCAGAACACCTCAGTATCCTGCTGCAAGAGGTCGAGATCCTGCAGGAAAAGGGCACTATCGAATTTGTCCCTCTTCTACAGGTAAATGAGGGTATTTATTCAGTGTACTTCCATGTACCCAAAAAGGATCTCACCATGCACCCTGTGCTAGACTTGCGCCCAGCGAACACATTTGTCAAACCTTCATACAGTTCGTATGGTCACACTGCAAGAAGTAATTCCTCTGCTGACACAGGGGGATTACATGGCAACATTGGACATGAAGGATGCATACTTTCATATTTCCATGTTGCGGCACACAGAAAATACACAAGGTTCATGATAGAGGATAAACACTATCAGTTCAAAGTACTTCCCTTCGGCATTGCCTCAGCCCCAAAGGTATTTACAAAGGTACTGGCAGTTGAAGCGGCACATCTGCACAGGCAAGCCATTCCAGTTTATCCCTGCCTCGACGACTGGCTCATAAGGGGGCACTCCTATGAAACATGCCTGTCAAATACTCAAAAGACAATAGACCTCTTATTCAGTCTGGGATTCTTCATAAACGAGAAGAAATCCAGCCTAGACCCCAGTCAAGTCAAGCAGTTTCTGGGAGCTTTAATTTGGACAGAAGACGGCCTCGTCTTCCCCTCCAACGAGATGGTTCAAAACATGCTGTTTCAGATCCCTCAGTATGTAGCCAGTCGAGAGGTTACGGTACGCAAGGCCATGCAACTGTTTGGTATGATGGCGTCCTGCATTTACTTGGTGCCTAACGCTCGCCTGCTGATGCGTCCCATGCAAGAGTGGCTCAGCAGCCATTGGTGTCAGTCCAGCGGACAATGGGACGATTTAGTGGCTGTCTCGGCAGCCCTCATTCTCTCTCTGCAGTGGTGGTCTAAGGAGAACCTCTTGAAGGGGAAGGCCTTCACCACCCCGCATTAGAAGCCACTCTCACGACAGACGCATCTCTCACGGGGTGTGCGACTCACCTGCTTCAGCAGACAGCGCACAGGATTTGGTCTCCAGAGGTAGCATCCAACCATATAAATCTGTTGGAGCTCTTAGCCATATTCAAAGCACTGAAAGCCTTTCAAAGACAGTTGCAGGGGAAGACAGTCCTGACCACCACAGCCATGTACTACC
The DNA here is from genome assembly GCF_040938575.1 of Ambystoma mexicanum. Lineage (NCBI taxonomy): Eukaryota > Metazoa > Chordata > Amphibia > Caudata > Ambystomatidae > Ambystoma > Ambystoma mexicanum. The sequence goes on along the minus strand of NC_090931.1, from coordinate 183,501,472 downwards.
TGAACATGCAAGGGGGCACTCACTCTCTAGGGCTATCCAAACTGTCCCAGAACATTTGGAAATGGGCTCTCAGACACAAGATGTTCCTGTTGTCCCAGCACGTTCCAGGGGAAATCAATCTTCTGGCGGATGAACTCAGCAGAGACTTCCCGCTGCCCAGAGTACGAATGGCGACTACACAAAGACATCGGGCCTCATTACAAGTCAGCCGGTCCGGAAACAACGGTGGCAGTAAACCTCCCGCCACTGTTGTTTCCGGACCGGCTGATTCTGAGTCCTGTCTGACCTGGAGGAAATAACACCACCCGCATGCAGGCGGACATGGAAACACCGGCTCCGTCATAGACGGAACCAGTGTTTCCATGGTCCCCATCCCCATGGAGTCCTATAGGACTCCATGTGAATGGGGATTTACAGAATTCCACCTCCAGAATTACCGGGTCACCGGGGTTGTAATGCCCTTGTGATTCCGGCAATCACGGAGGCGGAATGGTATTACCGGTCCGGCGGCAGCCTGCCGGTATTTCCGGCACGGCTACCGCCGGACTCGTAATGAGGCCCATCGTCTCCAACGTTTTCGCAGAATGGGGCTTCTCAGAGATTGACCTGTTGGCAACTCCGTAGAACGCACAATGCCAAGATTAAGCTTCCAGGTACCCACAGAACCGATCCAAGGGGAACGGTCTCTGGATAACATGGTCAGGGAGATTTGTTTACGCCTTTCCTCTGACTCCCCTGCTCAGCAAGATCGTCCACAAGATGCACCAGGAACCAGTCACTATGATTTTGGTGGCCCCGATGTGGGGCCGCCAACACTGGTTCTCGCATCTGATGGAGATGGCTCTATCTCCTCCAATGAAACTGCCTTGCAACATGTTATCTCAGGACAAGGGGGAAACACTTCATCCATGCCCGCAAACTCTGAATTTAGCGGCCTGTCTCCTGAAGTCATAGAGTTTGGGCACCTCCAACTTCCTCAGAGATGCATGGACATACTTACGGAGGCAAGAAAACCTAATACCCGATATTGCTACTCCAGTAAATGGAAGCAGTTTGTTATCTGGTGTAATTCCAAGAGCATCAATCCCATTGACTGCACACCTACACATATTGTGTTGTACCTGACCCATTTATTAGACTCGGGCCTGGTTTTTAATTCACTGAAGGTTCACTTAGCTGCACTCTTAGCCTACACTATGTCACAACAATATTGTGGTGGAAAATACCAGTTAAGGCCTTCATGGAAGGGATTAAGAGGATTCATCCCCCCATTTCTAACCCAGTTTCCGGATTGGACCTAAATGTGGTTTTGACTAGACTTATGGGGTCTCCTTTTGAGATTATGCATAAAGCAAGTCTCAAAGCTCTTACCTAAAAGACCGTTGTTCTTAGTGGCAATCGCTTCAGTAAGAATAGTCAGTGAACTACAGGCCCTCTCAGTTCTAGACCCTTTTGTTAAAATTCACAGAGATAAAGTGGTTCTGCGCACTCACCCTCGATTTGCACCAAAATTTATTTCCAAGTTCCATGTGAACCAGTCTATAGAACTGCCAACTTTCTTCCAGAACCCCACTAACGTGGCGAAAAGAAGCCTACACACACTAAATGTACGCAGGGCAGTCATGTGCTGTCTAGAAAAGACTAAACCACTAAGAAAGACAAACCAGTTTTTCGTGTCAATGGCAACTGGTAGAGAAGGGGACCCTGTCTCTAAATCAGCCGGATTGACCAGGCGGATTGTCAATTCCATCACACTATCACACTCTTACACTCTTGCTAATAGAGAACTGCCCTTCAAGCCTAGAGCACACTCTACTCGAGGCACTGGGGCTTCCATAGCATTCATTTCAAATGTTCACCTCAAATCTATTTGCAAAGCGGGAACCTGGAGTTCTGTACACACCTTTACAAAACACTATTGCCTAGACACTCATTCTAGGTCTGATTCTCAGGTGGGACAAGCAGTACTAAGGCATCTTTTCAGTACTGTTCCTTCTCACAACCCACCTCCAACTCCGGGTACTGCTCGCTAGTCTATGCACAGCATGTGATTCTAAGCAGATTAACAAGCATCAGAAGGCATGCATTACTTTCCGTAAAAGCATTTCTGATGATTGTATCTGCTTAGATTCACATGCGCCCACCCTTCCTCCCCGCTCGGATTAAAGGAACATAGACATATTACTACTTTTTCTCTCTTTTCTGTACTCTCTCATGATAGTCGTAAGGCTCCCTCACAGCAGAAAAAATAAAATCGGAGTGACCTCGACGCGTGAGGGATTTTGGGTAAACTACATGTCACGTTAGGGATAGTGTTACAGGCACGTCCATGTCGACATCCGGTTACCACTAGATGTGGGACTATATGCACAGCATGTGAATGTAAGCAGATACCATCATCAGAAATGCTATTACGGTAAGTAATGCATGTCATCCCTATCTAGAGTGACCATGTTTGGCTCTAGAAAGTTCCTGCGTGCCCTATCCACACCCCTGCATCACTTTCAACATATAAAGTACACGGGGAACAGTTGCAAACTTCCTTGCCAAAAAAATCTGAAGTCAGTTAAAATAATGGATGGTGTTCCTATTACTATGTCAGACGATTCAGTACCCAGAAGTAGGAGAAATGGAGACATCTATACAAGATGTAGACATACTTAATCTGACTACACACTGAGTCATAGAGGTTTCAGTCAACAAGGATATTTCTATGAAATTCCTTTTAATTTATTTATTTTAGTTCATAAATTTACTTTTACAAAAAGGTAAACAGTTATATTAGCATTAACGTAATACAACAGTTAATAAAGCTTAAAATGGATAAAACCTAAAGCCTTAAAACACAAGACACTTGCCTTAATACAAAAACAGTTACAAGAAAAACACAGTTTTGAACAATAAAACAATGTTAATTGTTAAAACAATATTAATGTATCCCATACTCATATAGAACTTCAGTTAGCACTTAGGTTACACTGATGTTTCACTGGAATTTCACAGATAAGGCTTAATCTGTCACCAAAGGCTAAGTAATGCTATGTGGACTGATACAAAGTTTGTATTCAGGCAATATTTCCAAAACTCATCTGATCTGATACAGTCATACTGGCTTACGAAATGTCCAAGGGTACGTGTGTATTTTGTGCACGTTTTTGCACACTGAGTTAAAGCATATCTAGGACTTTCCAGTTTATCCAACTCTATGCAGATTCAACAGATTCTCTGCTCCTTGGGGGGGTTTTGTGTATACACCCTATATCACTAGTAGAGGAATCTGATTTACCCAAAGGCGTAGTATTAAACTACCTACCGAGGGGCTCAGACACTTAATTAAATATGATTGAGTTTGTAGATATTTGTGGGTGATCCCAGACACGTATTTGTAATTACGTAAGGTTTCCAGATCCAGTTATTTAACTAATCACGTTGTTGCATCTTCCTTTTGTAAATACTCTTTAACGTTACGAAACTAGTACCACGTTCAAAATCTGGTGACCAGTCAATCATTTGGAAGCATGCTTCATTTAGTCTCTGGTAATCGTTTGTTCTTGTTTTGCCCGAGGGCACAGCTTCATAACTTTTTCTCAATAAACGCAATAAGGGACATTTAGGCAGAGACCTTGATTTAATATACAGTAATCCTCTACGGATCATTGCCTGTTCCTTCTATGATACCAGACCCAACTCCAGACAGCGATAGGCCATAGGAGTGGCTGGTGGGAGGTTTAGGATTTTCCTCCAATAAGTAGCTTCTAGTATGTTCAACCACGATTGGTCCTTCATAGCGAGAGCCTCTAATTCATAAAGAATGTTGGGGACAAAGCTCTGCCTATTGAGTTTAATTATATCTTCCTTTGAAAATCCTGTATCCGGAACCACTCCGTCTCTGCACACTTTGTCAAAAAGGATCTTAAGTATCCTGGACCATGCTCCTGGGTTTCCCTTTAGGACTAGAATTGACAGGCCATTTGGCCCAGCTGCTCTAGATCCCTTTAGATGTGTAATGGTGAAATAAATGTCCTCAGGTTTAATTTTCAGAGGCCAACAACCTCCGTCCCTGTGCACTTGCTCCACCATTGGCATTTGTACACATTTCGACTTAATATAGTCATTTGTCGGCAGGAATTGGATTGACTATTTGTCAGTGTCTATCCCCTTTGGCCTTAGATAAAAGTTGCCAGATGGAGCGAGAATCTTTGCTGCACAGGGCGACAAACATTTGTTGCCACTGGATATTCTTCTGCAAAAATCTCCTTCTTTTCAACCACTTCCTATATTTACTTTTCAGCCTCATTATCCTAGCCTCCACTTTCCACTGGGAGAGCTGCCCCCCCTGCCTGTTTGACTTCTCGAAAAGTGACTTTGCTTTTTTCTCTTGGTCTCTCTGATTTTAATGTCAAATGCATACTTTTGATGGAAATTGTGTGCAATTGTGTGCCTCTGACAGAAGGACCCAGTTTCAAGCGCCAGTGACTTCAGTCGTTCACCCATGTTGTTTACACCAAGTGATACAAACAATGATTGTTCATATTTAAAGAGTCAATAGGCCGCTCTGGAGGCCTTGTCAATATTCTTTAAGATCCAGCCCATCCGGTTTCCCACATGGATTACTTCGACCCCTCTGCCACCGACTGGTCTTCTGCTGAGGTCACTAAAACATAATGACAGTGCTAATATGGAATGGTCACTATAGTTTGTCTGTCGAACGGCTAGGGACTCAACTTTCTCTGCACCGGTGCTAATGGCGAAGAAGTAGTCCAAGGTAGAAGATTCTTTATCCATTTGGCAAGTACACTGGACAGGTCTGTCTCCAGATGTTCTTCTGTTCAACATTTTCAATCCCCATTCCTTTAGTAGTGCCACCCATTTGGCCCCCTTGCTACTTCCCCTTTTCTCCGGCATGGTGTCTGGCATGTAGTCACATGCTCATGAATATTCCGTCATCTGGCCAGGAATCCTCGGTAAAAGAAAAAACAGTTTCCCTTTCACTTACAAATTGTATTTCTCCTCTCAACCAATCACTGTACTCTGGGTCATACTGCCCTCTCCCTAGGCTCCTCCTCTTGCAGCCATATTCAGATGTTTACTGCACGTTCAAGTGTTGGGAGTCCTCAAGTTTTCTCCGTGAGCTATTCTATGGTTTTCACGCTTTTTCGACGGAAAAAGTTATATTTTTGTCAAAAAGACCCTGCATGCTCTTCTCTCCATTTGCTGGCAAACAGGGATCCATTTGTCAGTGAATTTCAACCCCCCTCAAGGGCAAGCGCTGTCGCTTTTTCATCAAAGTTGAATGATGAAAATTGATGACTAGCTTCACCCGGACCACAAAGAAGGAGATTGCGAGATCTGCCTTGGCTTATCCGAGAGAACGATGAAGGATCGACACAGCAGACTGGCGACGTGGTTAAGTGCCAAGGCCTCTGCCCAGTGTCCCAAGCAGGGTCATGCCTCAACCAGGACTGGCCGGTCTGAAGAGCGGCCTTCTAAGTTCTTTGAGTACGCTCCATCCGTGGGGTCCCAAGACAAGGCCAAGCACCGCAAGTCCGCTTATATCGGGGTTGCCGCGCAAGCGGGTCCCTCAATGGGCAGGGCGCGATCAATGTCACCATCTGTCTCCATCGCCAGCCATCGATCGAACTCCTCCTCAAAAAGTACGTCACCTAAAGCTGCGGGACAAGCCTAAAAAGCCTAGGGTGGAGGACAGAACAGCCAACCAGCCCAAGAAGGCGCAGGAGAAATCATTGACGATTGAGCTGGTGGCGACTGTTCTTTCAAAAGCTAAAGGGGCTGACCCTGTGAAGGTAGCACCTACTGCGCCATGGGTGTCCCCCCCCCTAAGGTGGCAGGCTTCAGCCAGGGCGGTGGCAAAGTCTGCTGGCACACCGGAGAAGAGGATGCCGTCGCTAAGCCCAGCTCAGACCCCTCTGTGCAAAAAGGGTGGGGGCGATGAAGTCCCAGGCCAGCAAAAGGCCATACCCCAAGACATGGATGGTTCATCTTCGGACGACGAGGAACGGGAGTCCCTGCACACGGACATGGTGGGCGGCTTAGTGAGCCCGCCACGCCTGCTCAGCCAGGAGATGTATCCCTGGACATTCTTTCAACCCTACACACGTTGGTGTCAGAAATCCAGAAGAGGATGCCTCAGGCCCTGACAGCTCTGGATCAGCTTCTGGCTAAAAAGAGGAAGTGCCATCCGACGTCCACGCATCAAACTCCACACCTGCGCCAGGTGCCCTCTCCCCCGATAGACACAGGGACGACGATGACGACATTGTCACGGCGGACGGATCACTGCAACTGAAGGCGTCCCCAACGGATGAGGTGGGGTCGTTTCATGCCACGGTTGTCAAAGCTTCTGAGCTTTTCCAGCTGACTGAAGAGACCAAGAAGGACGGCTTCCTATACCAGAGGCGCGAAGCCAAGAGGAAGACCATCATGGCAGTGACCCTCCTGGATGACGTGTGGGAGGAAGTCCTAGCCCTCGTGAAGAATCCTTGCTCGACCCCGACCAAGACGGATAGGTTGAAGAAAAAGTACTGGGTGCCGGAGTCCTCACCCAAGTGCCTACGGTCACAACCGTCGCCAGACTCAGTGGTCTTGGCAGCCGCGAGGAAGAGGTTGTCTCACCCCTCATCATCGTCCTCAGTCCCTCCGGACAGTGAGGAAAAGAAGTTGGACGCAATGGTGAGGAAGGTCATCTACTCTGCAGCGTCGACCATCAAGGCAGCCAACGTATTGGCTATCCGGGCAAGGTACGAAAGGGAACTGTGGTACAAGCTGGCCCCGATTCTGGAGTTCCTACCTGACGACAAGCGGGTGGAGGTGATCGCACTCCTCCAGGAAAGTGAAGTGGCATCGGACCATGCCATCACGCTGGCCGTGGACATCGCAACACAAGTTTCTGGCAGATGGGGAACGGTCTCTGCCTCTGTTGTCGAGGCTGGCAGAAGGCCACCAATTTCCGCCAGGTCGTCCAGACGAAGGTACTGGGCATGCCCTTCGGTAGGGTTAACCTCTTTGGGAAGGCCATCGAAGAATCATTGCAGGCCATCAATACAGATATGGCTTGTACCCTGGGTACTCTCCAACAGCAGGAAAGTCGGTCATATTGACGAAATGTTTTGGTTGAGGCTCCTCGTCGTACCGTCAGCCCTCCCGGTCCATGACCCATGAGGCCTACATAGGCTGTTCCAAGGCTTTCGGTGGAGGTGGTCAGCGCCGCCATCGCCCGCAAGGCGGAACGCAGGCGCCGAAGCAGGTCTGAACCGGCCAGGACTTCGGGCCGCCACCTATGCACCCCAGTGGGAGGCCGGCTGACGGGATTCGTCAGCGAGTGGGAAAAGATTGCCACTGACAGATGAGTGCTGAACGCTCTCGCCCAAGGACATACCCTGGAGTTTCAGCAAAGGTGTCTGCGGACCCCTATGGTGACCCGGCAGGAGCAGCACATCCCTCAACTTCTGCAGGAGGTACGGGCCATGCTAAAAAAAAGGGGCGATAGAGGTAGTTCCAAGACAACTCCGGGCGTCTAGAATCTACTCCAGATACTTCTTAGTCAAAAATAACACTGGGGGTTAGAGACCCATTCTAGACCTGCAGCATCTCAACAAGTACCTCAAGTCCTAAAAATTCAGGATGGTCACGTTGCAGCACGTGCTCGGCCAACTGGAGGAAGGAGACTTCCTGACGTCGCTGGATCTGGAGGACGCCTACTTCCTCGTCCCCATTCACAGGAAGCATCGAAAGTTTGTACGCTTTGTGGTGCAGGGAAGGCACTGCCATTTCAAGGCCCTCCTTTTAGACTAAAATCAGCTCCCAGGGTGTTCACGAAATGCCTAGCACCAGTGGCGGCCCATCTACATCTCTGAGGGATACACGTGTACCTGTACCTCGACGACTGGCTCATCTGGGCTAATTCAGTAGAGGTAGCCGTCGAACACACAGAGTCGACCGTCCGGCTGCTGATGAATCTGGGGTTCTCAGTCAATTATCCAACTCCTGCTTGACACCATCACAGAACGCACTTGTGATGCTGGAAATGCATTGGAGGGACAGGGCTTTGGTATCCTTGTCCTTTATTGCTTTATCATGTATGTTCTGTCTTGTTTTCCGGCCTGGAGTTCACGTGGGACTCCTGGCAGTGCTGCTCTTCCTCTTTTTGGTTTGGTGAACAGACCATTTGGATACCCTTATGGCACCCATGGGTAGGGTACAACCCTGTACTCCTAGTGTGTGTTATTGGGCACCTGTGGGTGGCCCACAGAACAGGGTACGGGCTGGTGGCAGCTCCGTGCTGATTTGACAGGTGCTCTGAGTATCCCCCATTTTGGGATGCCCAGGCCCTGCCATTGGAATCAGTTGATTCCTGATAGGAAACAAGATGGCCTCTGTGGCCTCTTGCTTTCTATTGCCTTTTACCTTTTCCCGAAGTCCCTGGAAGGCCTGACTCTGGCCCTTCCCCCTGACTGGCTGTTGGGTGGAAGTTCCATATATGGTGTTGTGGGGAAGTCCAGGCCAGACTGGCTGGAGCCTTCCCAATGACTGTATGTTGTGGGTATGCCCATGGGGGGGGGACCTGGGTGAATGGAGTGGGTGATGCATTCTGTGTTATGGGTGTCTAGTATCTGGTGGTTGACACAATGACTGGGACAGCCCTGCCCGAAACTGGTATGAATGCAGTGTGTAGTGCTGAATGGCAGAGTGCTTGTCCGAATCCACATTCTGTGTTATGAGTGTCTGGATGGAGAAGAATTGCCTGAATGCACTGTGCGCCGGATTGGCTGCCTGAATGCCCTTCTGAGTGATTGGTTGCCTGAGTGTGACCCAGCAGAATGAATGGGAGATCAACAGTATATCTGGGGGCCTCTCACTGCTAGAAATCGTCCAGAAGCTGAAGTAGAAACTGACATTGAAACTGATGCTTAATTTTGAAGCCCACTGGAAGAACTGCTGCCGCTGTCCTTCGCTAATCTGAAAGTTGCCTACGTCGGAAGTGGGGAGAGGTAGCAAGTCTTCTACGTCCAGGTTGCATCATTCGAAAGGGGCGAGTGGCTCCTCGCTGTCCAAGTCGGATCGGCCGGACAAGTCGAAGGGGTCTGGTGGTAGGCCTGAGAAGTCAAAGGTGTCAGACAAAGGCCAGGCGAAGCTGAAGGTGTCTTCCTCGAAGCACTCGTCTAAAGATCATCATAGGTCCCCGTCCAGCCGGGACTCGTCGAAGCACTGTTCCGGTACTTCTTCCAAAATGTCTGTCACCGGAGATGGCGAAGACTGTGGAGGCCGCAGTTCCGATACGAGAGTGTCGTCGATGGATGTTCCCTCGTCCACAGTGGTGGTTCAGTCTGCTTTTTCGTCGCCGACAGTGGTGTCGTCGGCTCCGTCCACGGCAGTGACTGACAGTGGTCTGCTGTTGTCGTCGGCACAGACGGATTCGGAGGGCTTGTTGCCGATGGGAGGACCGTGGCAGCCTGCCGGCTTTGGGCCCATGCTTCCAGTGGACATTCTGCAACAGGAAACGGTTGCGTATTCTGTTTGCTCGGGAATGGGGGCGGAGCAAGAGCTGCTTTTTGATCCATCGGCTCTGGGTCTGCAAAGGGCACGCCCGTCGACATCGAGTGGAGTGAGGGCTGGACCGCCCCTTTACCCGTTGGTGAATCCACAATCACTGCTATCCTTGCAGGTGTTGAATACGCTCCAGTTGTTGTTGGGGCAACTGGATTCAAGGCTTCCACTGCCTCCGAGCCCGTCGGCTCCGGTGGTTGAGTGTGTGCCTCATGAGGCCCCTAGGAAGTCCCCTACGGTGCGGTAGCCAGTGCCGTTGCTGGTGGGGTTGGACCATCCCCGAAGTCATCCTGAAGAGGGGGAGTTGCCAGATTCAGATCCGGAGAGTGCTCTGTGTGATACACTGTCGACGATGTCTTCATCAGCAACGAGGGACGATGCATGGGATACGGATCCTGAGGTGGAACAGCCCAGTTGCCCTGCTCAACCATCTCCACTGGATGATGTTGGGCCGTTCTACCCCATGGTGGCGAAAGCGTGTCAGGTGTTTGGTCTGGCTCCTGTCGAAGAACTAAAGGACTGCTTTCTCTTCGACCATATGGGGAAGTGACGGAAGGTGTTTTTCTCGGTTCCAATTCTAGACCACCTGTGGCGGGAGGGCCTGCGCTCCATGCACCACCCTTTTCCGGAACCTGCAGGTGAAGGGGCGTCTGGAAAAGAAGTTCAAGGCTCCCGAGTCCACCCCCAGATGTCTCGTGTCGCAGCCCATGCCCGAGTCTGTGGTTTCGGCAGCGGCTAGCCGTAAGGCCAGAAGCCAACACAAATATGTTACGCCCCCGGACAGTGATGCCAGAAAACAGGATGCGTTTGGGAAGAAGGTCCTGACGGTCGGGGCTACCACGGTGAAAGCTGCAAATTCCTTGGCTATTATAGCCAGGTATGACTGGGACGTGTGGCACAAGCTTGCCCCGATACTTGATCATCTCCCGGAGCAACACCGCAAGGAGGCAATGCTGCTGGTTCGAGAGGGGGAGGAGGCCTCCAACCACAGCATCAACATTGCAGTGGAGCTGGCGGAATCGGGTTTTAAGCAAATCAATAATGGTGTGGTGCTCAGACGGCAGGCTTGGCTGAAATGCATGGATTTTCGTCCATTATAAGGTCGTCAATATGCCCTGTGAGGGTGAACAATTTTTGGGGGAGAAGATCGACGAGGTCCTGAAGGGGATGAAAGACGATACTGAGACAGCAAAGTCTTAAGGTTCCCTGCAGAGTGACCAGTCTTTTCGTTCGTTTCGGGCCTTTCGTGGAGCCTCCAGTAATGCCCGGTTTACCGTCTCCCGAGACAGAAGTTACAGGCGCTCCAGCTATTCGTCTCAAGGCTACAGGCGCTCGTTCTAGTCGGCTCAGAAGAGCAGGGACTTTCAAGCACAGCGCAAGAAGGTTTCACAGGCCTCAGCTGCTAAAGGGAGGCAGTCGAAATCCCAAACAATGACTGCCATACGGGCAATCTGCTGGGGGGCAGCATGGCGAACTACGCCGATGAATGGCAACTTATCACTTCGGACCGCTGGGTGCTGGATGCAGTACGTCTCGCCCATTCGTTGGAGTTTCGGCATCCTCCGGTCCCCATTCCACCCTTGTATGTGGCGTAGCCGCATCTTCCAGTCTTGCGACAGGAGGTGATACTCATGCTAGCGAAAGGGGCGATAGAACCAGTTCCGCTCTCAGAACGGGGCCACAGGGTGTACTCCCGGTATTTTGGCGTAAAAAAGCCCAATGGCAAGTGGAGGCCTATTCTAGATCTTCGGCTACTAAACAAGAATCTGCAACGCCTGAAATTCAAGATGCTCACACTTCAGGATGTCATCCGCTCAGTACAACTGGGCGAGTTCCTGGCATCGTTAGATCTGCAAGACGCCTACTTTCACTTCCCGATGAGGCCAAAACACTGCAAGTTCCTGCGTTTTGTGGTTGGGAGGATCATTACCAGTTCCGTGTCCTCCCATTTGGTGTCATGATCTCTGCTTCCAAAAGGTCAGGGTTTTCCCAACTCCCTTGGAAGCACATCCATAACCCAGGTTCCGAGTGCCAACCAGTCCCAATTGGGAACTTTTGGACCCAGTCCTGGCGCCAGTGGCACCAGGCTCATAAATATGCCCAGTCCCAGCGCTGGAAGCGCTGGGCTCATAATGCTTGGGTGGACTTACCTGCAGCAGACCATGCTGCTTACTTGCCTGCCAGTTGAGTCTCTGATCCTCTTCTGTTTGGAACTACTTTTCCTGTTGGGTGGGGCAGGAGCCACTCCCTAGATTCAGAACACTGGAACTCTTCTGGAAAGCAGGAACTCTTTTCTTAGGCGTGGCTGTGGAAGGAGACACCTAAGCACTACAGGAGGCTATTTAAACCACACCCGATGGATGAATCTTGCTTTGCGTTATTCTGCATCCTCAGCAGCAGAACGCTCATCGTGTCGTCTGCATCTGATCCTGGGCCTAAGGAAAAAGGCTTACCATTCTGAATCCAGTCTTCAGCAACACCTATAAAGACAAGAAAGAACAGGTTAGCATTACGGTCTTCAGTGACAGCTCTTCACTTACCTGGTCCATCGGCTGTCACCAACGCCTCGCGCTGCATTCCGGCATCTGAAAGACAAAAGCTTACCAACTCTTCGCACGCTCCGGAGGCCTTCGGCGCTGCATCCCACATCTGAAAGACAAAACAAGGTGCGTTTAAAGACATTGGGGAACTTTAATACTCACGTGCCATTACTCCTTTCCACATCTAACCCAGTGGGTATTCCGGCACCCTGCAGCCGCCCCGAACTTGTACCTGCAAAATAAAAAGACAGTTAGAGCGCATCGTGAAGCAGGCAACAAGCGCTTACTTGCGTGTTTCCAGGCGCTTATATTCATCACACGGGCTCCATCTTAAACTCACTTCAGCCCGCCATCCGCCATCGCCGGAACCCTGCAAAACAAGAAACATCATTACTAAAGACTTTAAAGACATTAGAATTACTCGAAACTTACCGTTCGTGCAGTAAACGACGGACAGCAGTCCTCTGAAGTCAAGAGGCCTGCTCCCCTTATCCAGTGAAGAAACTGGTTACAGCACCCTGTCTCGAGGCAGATGGAGAGCACGGCGTTTACTTACCTAAGGTGAGAGCGTTAACCTTTGGGGTTCTACAGGAGAAGAGAAAGGGAAGAAGAGAGAGACATTCAATAACCCAGTTCATTAATCCCACATTTTCTATCTGCAGACATCTTACCCTTCGAGCCAGACATACAGTGCACAGAGGTCCAGCCCAAAGAGCCAGCCGTGTGTTACACATCACCTTTGAAGATACGGTATACGCCCAGTCAAGACCGGCGCCTCTACGGGAATCAGGTGAGCGTTACAGAACGCAAAGCCTACCACAAAACTCCCGTCCAGGCGCTATGGAAACCTCGGATACCGACCAGCTAGCCCAGTTACTTGGGGAACTAAGGGCAGAAGTGCATGCAGCCCGTCAGGAAACGAACGCTCTAAGAAGGGAACTGATTATTTCCAAGGAGCGAACAGATGATCTCGCTAGACAATTGCTACAGTCACAAGCCGGACAGACCCCGTTACCCGCATCTGGGGGAAATCTTCCTTCTACATCCTCTATGAATCCAGTGCAGATCAACCTACCTGGGAATGTACCTCTGGCTCCGCCCGAACGATTTTCTGGTGACCCAAAGAGGTTTGCAGTATTTATCAATCGGTGCCGGTTGCATTTCTTATGCCGGCCAGCAGCCTTTCCAACTGATCAAGCTAAAGTAGCTTTCGTGCTTTCGTACCTTAGTGGCAATGCGGCAGACTGGTCAATCCCTCTAGTAAATCAAGATGATCCGGTCCTCCATGATTTTCAAGCTTTTCAGCTCAGTATGGAAAAACTGTTCGCAAAACATTCACAGGGGCAGGCCTTGGACAATGAGCTTCTTTCGTTGCGACAAGGTAATCAAGACCTTTTGGCTTATATTGCGTCTTTCAACCGACTGATAGTGGAAACTCACTGGCCTGAGGACAAAAGGATTACGCTGTTTTATAGAGGTCTACGCGGAGAGCTCAAAGATGTGTTAGCCCAAGTAGTGAATCCCCCACAAGATTGTTCGGACTATATAGACTTAGTCGTTCAAATAGATCACAGACTGCAGAACAGGAAGGCCGATCGTTCCAAGTTTGATGCTCGAGTATTTTCCAAACCGCCAACTCCTTCCAAAGGAGTAGACTCCGGGGAACCCATGCAAAAAGGGGGTCTGAAAGGTCCTCTAACACAAAAGGAGCGGGGAAGGAGAAAACAGTTGCAATTATGCCTCTATTGCGGAAACTCAGGGCACTTTCTTCGAGACTGTCCGGTGAAACCTGCCAGGAAGGCAGTAGGAGCTGCAGTTACCAAAGTTACAAACTCTGAGCAGGGAAACAACCTCGCCCGACAAGAATAGAGGTCCTCTTGCCGAGCGTGAAAACCAGTTCCGTGACCTCGCATTTCGTGATACCTATGGTCCTCATTAGCCCTGATAATCCGGATCGATTACATGCAATTGAAGCTTACGTCGACAGCGGTGCCATCGGCAATTATGTGGATCATGAAATGGTTTTGAGGATGAATCTAACTCTTTGTCCCAAGGCTGTAAAGGACGTCATTACTACGGTGGATGGTACGGAAATAGCCTCCGGGCCAGTAACGCATACCACTCAAGAAGTGACGCTAGTAAGTCAAGATGGACACCATGAGAAGATCGTGTTCGATGTGATCAAGGCCCCTCAGTTTCAGATTATTCTAGGAATACCTTGGTTAGAGAAACAATCCTCTGATCGATTGGCGAGCAAGAACGGTCCAGTTTCCAGAATGTGTCTCTACTTGTCACCCTCCACCTGGTGTTGCACTGGCAGCAATTTCTTCAGAGACTCCCCAGTTACCTCCCGAATACCTAGAATACCAAGATGTTTTCCGGAAGGATCAGGCTAACTCTCTACCTCCTCATAGGTCTTATGACTGTCAGATCGACCTGATACCTGGATCTACTCCTCCTTGTAGTAGAATTTATGCCCTCACCGAGCCTGAGAACCTTCACCTTCGACAATACCTGGATCAATACCTGGCAAATGGGTTTATTCGTCCTTCCAAGTCCCCTGCTTCTTCAGCTTTGTTCTTCGTTCCAAAAAAGGAAGGAGACCTTAGAACTTGTATAGATTATCGCTCCCTGAACCAGATCACCGTTAAGAATAGATATCCGTTACCTTTGATCCCTGAACTCCTGGACCAAGTCAGAAAAGCATGCATATATACAAAGCTGGATCTTAGAGGAGCTTACCACTTGGTACGAGTAAAAGAGGGCGATGAATGGAAGACGGCCTTCCGCACCAAGTATGGGCTATTTGAATATCAGGTCATGCCCTTCGGACTTTGTAATGCCCCGGCCGCCTTTCAATATTTTATGAACGATGTCCTCAGAGAGCTCATAGATGGGTGTGTTGTTGTTTACATTGACGACATCCTCGTTTATTCTTCGTCGGAATCTGAACATCGGAAACACGTGAAAATGGTCCTCGAAAGATTGCGTCAACACAAACGTTTCGCTAAGTTGGAAAAATGTGTTTTCAACGTGACTGAAGTTGAATTCTTGGGATTCATATTATCACCTGGCGGAGTGCGTATGGATTCAAAGAAGGTCGATGCAGTTCTCAAATGGCCATCACCATCCTCCGTAAAAGGTGTGCAAAGCATGTTAGGCTTCACTAACTTTTACCGCAGGTTTATCCCCGAATTCTCTCGAATAGTCCAGCCCATCACTGCCTTGTTAAAGAAAAACAAATGTTTTGAATAGTCTACCGAGGCGGAACAAGCTTTCCAGTATTTGAAGACTAAATTTATCTCTGCACCAATCTTAAAACACCCTCGCACCGAACTCCCCTACATCGTGGAAACTGATGCTTCAAGCCTTGCCATGGGGGCAGTTCTATCACAAAAGGACCCAGTAACCAATCAGTTGCATCCCGTGGCATTTTGGTCCAGCAAATTCTCGCCTCCTGAAATCAATTACACGATTACTGACAAGGAACTTCTGGCTATCAAGTCTGCCTTTAAGGCTTGGCGGCATTATCTGCTGGGGGCCCGACACACCGTTACTGTGATTACGGATCACCGAAACCTGCAATATTTGAAAACCGCAAAAGCCCAATCCTCTAGACAACTCCGTTGGGCATTATTCTTTGCCGAGTTTGACTTCATAATTACCTATCGACCTGGTACAAAAAACGGTAAAGCTGATGCCCTTTCTCGGATGGGAGTGGAAGAACACTTGATCAACCCTAAACCTGTACCAATCATTCCCGAACAAAGAATTCTGGGTGTAATCGCCACAGAATCCATAGAGGAAGTTAAGGATAAAGCCAGGCAACTTGTAACTCCAGCAGACATACAGAATTGGCATCTGCAGGGAAAGGACTTTGCAGTAAAGGACAACTTATTGTATTTCCAAGAACGATTATACCTACCCAGCACAGATTTACAGAAAAAAGTAATCTCTTGTTATCACGATTTTTTAATGGAAGGACATCCCGGTATAGCCAAGACCTCAGAAAAGATCAAGCGCTACTTCTGGTGGCCGTCTTGGAAAAAAGATATCAGAGACTTTATAATGTCCTGTGGAGTATGCGCCCAAAACAAGAGTCAAAAGGAAAGACCAGAAGGCCTCTTACGCCCTATTGACATCCCACCTCGCCCTTGGCATACGCTTTCTATGGACTTCTTCACCGATCTACCTCCATGCTCCGGATACAATACGATTCTAGTAATCGTGGACTTATTCTCCAAGATGGCGCATTTCATTCCACTCAAAGGCTTGCCAACAGCAGCAACTCTGGCCCGAGAATTTCTCGAAAACATCGTCCGACTGCACGGTTTTCCTTCAGTTCTAATTTCGGATCGAGGTAGTCAATTTATTTCTCATTTTTGGCGAAGTTGCTGTCGGTCGGCTCAAATTGATGTGAGACTATCGACCAGTCACCACCCTCAGACCGACGGACAAACCGAGAGGACCAATCAAACTCTGGAACAGTATTTACGCTGCATGCTGCAACAAACTGAAAAAACTTGGAAAGACATCCTTTGGATAGCCGAATATGCCTACAATAACTCTGTCCATTCGGGAACTGGGAAAACCCGTTTTTTCTTTTGTACGGCAGTCACCCTCGAACCTCGGGGTTGGATCCCCTCCAAGATCTTGAAACACCAGCAGTAGACTACCTGCATTCTACAATCACCCAAGCCTTTAAGGAAGCTGTTTCTCACCTTCAAAGGGCTAAAGAACAATACAAGAAAGGAGCAGATCAACATCGGAAGGAAGCCCCTCAATATCAAGTAGGGGATCAAGTCTGGTTATCCACCAAATATCTACCTCTAAAAGGGCCACGCACATTCAACCCAAGATACCTTGGTCCCTATTCCATCCCTACCATAGTAAACCCAGTAGCGGTCAAGTTGGACTTGCCCCCGCACATGAAGATACATCCGGTCTTCCACGTCTCTCTATTAAAGCCCGTGCAACCTCAAACCCAACTAACCAAATCTCCAAAACCTATCCTAGTTGATGGAGAACTCGAGTTTGAAGTCAAAAGCATTCTGGACTCCAAGATCTCCAAATCTAAACTATTCTACCTAATTGACTGGAAAGGCTACGGCCCCCAAGAGAGATCCTGGGAACCTGCTGAATATGTCCACGCTCCTCGCCTAATCAAAAGATTTCACCGAACATTTCCTGACAAGCCAAAACCCCCGGAGAAGCCCGGTTTGGGAGGGGCCTTGAGGGGGGGTACTGTCATGATCTCTGCTTCCAAAAGGTCAGGGTTTTCCCAACTCCCTTGGAAGCAGATCCATAACCCAGGTTCCGAGTGCCAACCAGTCCCAATTGGGACCTTTTGGACCCAGTCCTGGCGCCAGTGGCACCAGGCTCATAAATATGCCCAGTCCCAGCGCTGGAAGCGCCGGGCTCATAATGCTTGGGTGGACTTACCTGCAGCAGACCATGCTGCTTACTTGCCTGCCAGTTGAGTCTCTGATCCTCTTCTGTTTGGAACTACTTTTCCTGTTGGGTGGGGCAGGAGCCACTCCCTAGATTCAGAACACTGGAACTCTTCTGGAAAGCAGGAACTCTTTTCTTAGGCGTGGCTCTGGAAGGAGACACCTAAGCACTACAGGAGGCTATTTAAACCACACCTGATGGATGAATCTTGCTTTGCGTTATTCTGCATCCTCAGCAGCAGAACGCTCATCGTGTCTTCTGCATCTGATCCTGGGCCTAAGGAAAAAGGCTTACCATTCTGAATCCAGTCTTCAGCAACACCTATAAAGACAAGAAAGAACAGGTTAGCATTACGGTCTTCAGTGACAGCTCTTCACTTACCTGGTCCATCGGCTGTCACCAACGCCTCGCGCTGCATTCCGGCATCTGAAAGACAAAGGCTTACCTACTCTTCGTGCGCTCCGGAGGTCTTCACACTGCATTCCGGCATCTGAAAGACAAAAGCTTACCAACTCTTCGCACGCTCCGGAGGCCTTCGGCGCTGCATCCCGCATCTGAAAGACAAAACAAGGTGCGTTTAAAGACATTGGGGAACTTTAATACTCACGTGCCATTACTCCTTTCCACATCTAACCCAGTGGGTATTCCGGCACCCTGCAGCCGCCCCGAACTTGTACCTGCAAAATAAAAAGACAGTTAGAGCGCATCGTGAAGCAGGCAACAAGCGCTTACTTACGTGCTTCCAGGCGCTTCTATTCATCACACGGGCTCCATCTTCAACTCACTTCAGCCCGCCATCCGCCATCGCCGGAACCCTGCAAAACAAGAAACATCATTACTAAAGACTTTAAAGACATTAGAATTACTCGAAACTTACCGTTCGTGCAGTAAACGACGGACAGCAGTCCTCTGAAGTCAAGAGGCCTGCTCCCCTTATCCAGTGAAGAAACTGGTTACAGCACCCTGCCTCGAGGCAGATGGAGAGCACGGCGTTCACTTACCTAAGGTGAAAGCGTTAACCTTTGGGGTTCTACAGGAGAAGAGAAAGGGAAGAAGAGAGAGACATTCAATAACCCAGTTCATTAATCCCACATTTTCTATCTGCAGACATCTTACCCTTCGAGCCAGACATACAGTGCACAGAGGTCCAGCCCAAAGAGCCAGCCGTGTGTTACACATCACCTTTGAAGATACGGTATACGCCCAGTCAAGACCGGCGCCTCTACGGGAATCAGGTGAGCGTTACATTTGGCTGGAAGTCGTCTCCCAGGACTTTCACAAAGTGCCTGGCTCCAGTGGCTGCCTTCCTCCGCAGGGAGGGCTATCATGTCTACCCCTACCTGGACGATTGGTTAGTAAGGGGTCTGTCGCCGGAATGGACAAGGGAGTCTCTCATGGCGATCATGGGCCTGTTGCAACGGCTGGGATTCGCCGTCCACTTTGAAAAATCCTACTTGACGCTTCCAGGGAATTGGTATTTCTCGGGGCGCAGTTTCTTACCCAGGACAATATGGTGAAGCGAAAGAGTGGTGAAGTTGCGGTCAAAGGCTGACGAGTGGGGCTGTGGTACGGTGGTCTCGGTCCGAAGTTACATATCGCTGTGGGTGCCATGGCGTCTTGTATTGCGCTCATTCCAAATTGCCGCTGGTTCATGAGACCAGTGCATGAATTCCTCGCAGACAGGTGGTTGCAGAGTCGAGGGTTGTGGTCTGACAAAATGGTCGTCGACGGGTGGCTGGTGGAAGCCCTTCAGTGGTGGACTTGCACAGACAATCTCATACAGGGTATGCCCCTGCTTGAACCAGAGTTTCAGTTCACGATTGTGGCAGACGCTTCCCAGATGGGTGGGGGGGCGCACCTCAACAAGTTACAGGTACATGGCCTATGGTCTTGGGGGGTGACATTGTTGCATATCAATGTGCTGGAGTTGAGAGCGGTGCACTGGGCTTTGAAGTCGTTGCTTCCTCGCATTCGAGGAGCAGCGGTGCAGGTGTTGATGCACAACACCACCACAATGTTCTACTTGAGGAAACAGGGGGGCACGTATTCTCGAATCCTGTCAAAGGAGGCTCAGGAGGTTTGGCATTGGTCTCTGACTCAAGGGATCCATATTGTAGCTTTCCATCTGCCGGGAGTTCTGAATGTTCAGGCAGACACACTCAGCAGAGACACCAGTCAGATGTGCAAGTGGCGTCTGAAGAAGGAGCTGGTTGCAAGAATCTTCCGAAAATGGAGTCTCCCCCGCTGGGCTTGTTCGCCATGATGGAAAACAGTGTCCAGGGTTTGCCAGCAGAGTTGCTCATCCGGAATCAATGGGGGACGCGTTCTCGTGGATGTGCCACTTCCTGTATGCGTTTCCCCCGTTTCCACTGATTCGGAGAACTATCCAGTGGGTGCACAAGTGCAGAGTGATTTTGGTGGCCTCCTTCTGGCCCAGGCAGACGTGGTTCTCAGATCTCCTTCATCTAGCGGTGGAAGAGCCGTTTCGTCTAGGTGTGTACCAGGATCTCCTGTCTCAAGACAACGGCAGAGTGTGGCATCACGATCCAGCATCTCTCAGCCTGGCTGCGTGACTCCTGACCACACCAAGTCCTAAATGGGCGAGGTTCTGTGCCTGGTGTGAGAGTCGTCCAGAGATACAACCATTGGACATCTCTCCAGCCCAGATTCTCCCATACTTGTTACATCTTGCGCATGGGGGCCTGGCGTTATCTTCAATCAAGGTGCATTTGACAGCGATTTTCAGGTTCACAAGACGGCGCCATGCTACTCCACTGTTTAGTGACCGCTTGGTTAAACATTTTCTGAAAGGACTGTTTCAGAAAACTTTTCCCTCGGAGAAAAGGTTTGCACCGGTGTGGAGCCTCAATGTGGTTCTCTCTGCCCTGATGAAGCCACCGTTTGAACCCATGTCGACAGCTTCCTTCAAATTCCTCTTGTGGAAAGTTGCATTTCTGGGTGCGATCACGTCAGCCAGACGGGTGTCAGAATTGCAGGCGCTGGTCATTGACCCGCCGTATCTGGGGTTTATGAGCGACAAGGTTCTCCTGGCTACTAATCCGCACTTTATCCTGAAAGTGCAGTCAGAGTTTCACAAACTTGTTTCCATTGCATTACGCTCGTTCTTTGCTAATGCCTCCACACCGGCGGAAAAAGCCCTGCATTCTCTGGACGTTAAGCGCGTTGAAATTTTATCTGAACCGTACTCAAGACTTCCGGAGGTCAAAGCAGCTGTGGCATTTGATCCCTCCAACAAAGGACTGTCTATTTCCAAGCAAGGACATTCCCGTTGGGTCTCGTTGACAATTTAATTTTGTCACGCAAAAGCTGGGAAGCCTTTGAGGGGCACTCCTAAGGCTCATTCTACCCGTTCCACTGCGTCTTCGGCAGCGCTATGGTCTGGTATACCGCTCGTGGACATTTGCCAGACGGCTTCCTGGGCGGTGCCGCATACCTTCACCAGGCACTACTCTCTGGAGCAGCAGCATGTGGAAGATGTGCAGGTGGGCTGGGCAGTCCTCCAACGCCTGTTTCAGTAAGGTAGGCCCTGCAGCTCTTTGGGGAGTTTTTCTATTTTACTCTGTCACTTGCTGGTTTTTGTTCTCGTGCATATTGGTGGAGATTATTATTTGTATACGTTGCTTTATTTTAGGGCATGGGGTATGGTTTGCCTGTCATGCACCTCCGAAAATGGGCCATACTGCTATGTAATCTATTCACAGCATTTGAATCCATGAAAGATCCAATGCTGGAGAAGGGAGTAGTTTCTTACCTGTAACTCCATTTCTCCAGCGTTGGTATCTTTCATGGAAAATCACAGTAACACTTCTAACCCAACACAATCCTAATAAAATACATATATACAACAGCAAGTTGCCTAAAGGGTTAATGCACACAATGGGTCCACAACCTATAAAGGGAAGGAAGCAGGTAGTGCAAAGAATCTTTAGGCAATTCTGCAGTCTTCGAAATCCGAACAGATGTGGCAATTCTGCGTCTTTCTGCGACAGTTACAGCGTAAATTCCCAAATGGAACAGTGGTGATTTCTCAGCTCCTGGTGGATGGATCAGGCCAGTTTCACTGTAGCAGGCTTCAGGGGCAAGGGGGGCACATCAGCAGTTCACCTGCAAAGTTCGTCTGGGCGACACGGTAACTGCGTTCACTCCGGATCAGGCTCTCTCTCTTTACTCCAGACCTGGGAATGCCAAGTGTACGAAATTCGGTGTGACAGTGCCGTGAACACAGAGCTAGCGATATTCCAAGTTTCGAGGGTCTCCCCGAAACGGCGCCGGTATCAGGGCAAATGTCCTGCGCAAGCCCAATGGTTGGCCCAGGGACACTTCCGAGAAGGCTTAGTTGCAGGGTTTGATGAAGGTGCCGAGAATAGTTAGTCCCACTATTCCAATGGGTCGAAGCGTCTTTTCAGGCCTAGTTCGATCTGATGCATAGGGGTTCATGAGGGCAACAGCGGGCTCAGGGTGCCAAACCTTCTAGCGGGATTCCAGCGGTTCCTCGACTCAGCTTCTTAGTTTCAGGATACTTGGATCCTCTCCTTCATTCAGTGAGAACTCCAGAGATCGACATGGCACGGGTGTTTGGAGTGCTCTCTATACCAGAATCTCCTTCGTGCCAAAACAAAGAGGACCCAATGGGAGATCTGCTCACGTACAAGCATACCATAGGTGGACCAATCATGGACCACGGTGGTCCCAGTCATTCACAGCACACCAGACTCTCTGACACCCAGGATGTGTATTGGAACCAGACAGTCCAGCCCACATCCTCAAAGCACTCGCAAAAGCTTTGCATTTTGAGGGAGAATGCATGCCCAAATAAGGACTGACCCGGGTTGGCTCGACATGGGGAAGGTGAAGGGGCAAGATGGCCAAAGGGCAGGACAAAGAACCTCGTGGCATGGCCATGTTGGAGCCAGGCCACCTATTCGTGCCAAACGTGCAAATGTGGTTTACCTGGCAGAAAAGGGTTACAATTACATGAAAGGATAAACTGCCAGCAGCCCTGTCCAATGCACTTCTAAAAATTTCTCCTTCAAGAGTAGCTAGGGCCTTTTAAAATAACTTCAAGACCCAAGTGCACTGTACTGTAACGTACTTTGTGCACTTGTAACATGTTGCAGAAAAGCTGCAACATTGACATAGACTAAGGGAAACAAAATCTCCCAGTACTGACTGTCTTTAAGGGCATGTCAGTTTCCCCAGAATAAAGTGAGCGAAAAGCCCAGGGGAGTGCAGCTGAAGGCTGTGCGCCACTGGCAAAGTCAGACTATGGTGTTTAACAGCAGCAAAAAGTTGGGGGGTACACAACTGGAGGGAAAACTTCACATACAATGGGAATCTTTCCTAACAGGGTATTCCTTTCAAGTTGCCGGACCATCAGGCAACCGTTAAGACAGATGATTCACTAGAAGGGTGGGGCGCCCATTGTCAGAACCAACACACAAGGGACCTATGGTCCAAAGAGGAAAAGAGCCTGAACATCAACCTGCTAGAGTTGCATGCAATTTTCTGGGCCCTGAAGACTTTCCTCCCACTCCTGACGGGGAAGATGGTATGGATTTACAATACAACATCCATGTTCTATGTTCGCAAGCAAGGGGGAACCAGGTCCCCCCACAGCTTTCCAAGGAGGCTAAGGCTCTCTGGCATTGGGCACTGTAGCAAGACATGTTTCTCATTCCCCCCCCATCTGCTGGGGATTCAGAATACCCTAACGAACTCCCGCAGCAGGGAGTTGCGATCTTGCCATTAGTGGGAGCTTCACAAGGATCAACTTCACTTGTTGTTCCAGGCGTGGGGCACTCCGGAGATCAACCTTTTTGCCACCTACGACAACAGTATTTGGAAGACCTTCGCCAACCGATTCCTCCCCAAATGCGCTGATGCCTCGAATCCTCCACAACTTCAGATTGTACCGGCGCAATTGGTATTAGTGGCCCTTGCTTGGCTGAGACAGTTTCAAGCTGCACCCACACCAGACGCTTCTGTCCAGGAACCGAGGAGGAGTTCTGCACCACGACCCGGCCTTACTCCATATGACGGCCTGGCTTAGAATTTTGATCTATATCACTTCCATAAAACTGCCAAGAGGTCCTGAGCCAAGCAAGAGCTCTGTCCACGTTGCGGTGCTCCAAGAGCTAGTGGAAACATTTTCAGGTCTGTTGCAGGAACCATCACCTGCTGCACCAGACTGTCCGGCCAGAAGACATTTGACCTAATCTGTTGTCCATGGCTATTCGGGCTTGACGCATTCCTCAATTAAAGTGCACCTGGCTGCAATCTCCAGGTACAACAGCTCCACAGGGGTGCCATCCCTGTGATCTCACCGGCTGGTGAAGGAGTTCTTATTGGGCTGTCGCAGTCTTTTCCACCTGTCCGTCGCTCAACTCCAGCATGGGAACTGAATGTGCTACTGGCAAAGCACATGAAGCCGCCTTTCAAGCCTACGCACCAGGCATCCATTAAGTATCTTTCCTGGAAAACCGCTTTCTTGGTGGCCATAACATCGGCCAGACGAGTGGGTATAATTCAGGCTTTTTCCTGCAAACCGCCTTCTTTGACATTTCACAAGGACAAGGCTATTCTGTGTACTAACCCAAGCTTTATGCCTAAGGTGCCATCCTCTTTCCATCTAAACCAACAAGTGGGTCTGCCCATATTCTTCGGCTCTCCAGCGGAGTGGGCACTGTACATGCTGGATGTAGTATGCGCTTTCAAGTTCTATTTGGCGTGTACTGTTATTAATAAATATAACATAACAATCAGATCAATTGTTTGTGTCTTTTAGACCGACTAGGCCTGGGAAGACTCTGTTGAAGTCTTCCGTTGCAAGGTGGATTGCTGCCTGCATTTCCTTCATATATGAAAAGGTTGGCAGGCTACTTCGAGGAAGGCTTCACACTCACTCCACCAGATCAGTGACTGCTTCTGCCTTCCTCTCCAGGATCACGCTGCCTGACATCTGCTGTACAGCCGTCTGAAGAACGGTGCACACGTTCACCGGGTTCTAGTGTGTCGATTCCACAGAAGAGTCTAGAGTTGGCCAGTCTGTTCTGTGGAACCTTTTTGTGTGAGATTAGTAAGTCTCCAGTGGTAAATTGTGCTGGGAGCTTGCCTTCAACCGTATGCTTTGTTTATAATACTGCTTTGTAATCTATTCACATCATGTGAATCTATGAAAGATCCAATGCTGGGGAAGGAATAAGTTACTTACCTGTAACCCCGGTTCTCCAGCATTAGTATCTTACATAAATTCACATGCAACCCTATCACCCACCCCGCATGGCTCATCCTTTGGCTCTTACTGTGACACACATATGCTTGCCAAATCTGAAGATGGCTGACAGGGGAGGAGTTAAGGGAGGTGTTGCTATTGGCTGTGGGCAGTATGACCCAAAATGACTGTACTAGAGCACAAAAGTGACTGAGAGTTTTCAGTTCAAGTTTAAACTGCTCTATGTTACAGAGGATTCCCAGCCTTACGACACAGAATATTCTCAGCATGTGAATCTATGAAAGATACCAATGCTGGAGAACTGGAGTTACAAGTAAGTAACATATTCCATACTTCTAGTCTGTAGGAAAGGATACTTGAAGACTCAACACAATGATGGAGACCCTGCAAAAGGACTCACTAAAGGGACACAAGCCGACAGCTTGGGTTAGAAGTAAGAGTGGACACCCTGGACGCCTCTTCATGCACTCCAATGCTCTGGAGCGACTTCTTGGATCAAGGTAAGCAATATCTTTCTCCACAGTACCTTCGGTTAGAAGAAATGTTTGTGGCTGGATTCTCCTCTATGCAGCAGTGATCGTGCCGACCTCCGGATTCCTTGATCTGGTGACGAAAGGCAGTATAATGAGCGGGATGTCTCAGCAGCAGGATCGAGAGAGAATCTCTGGCACAGATTTCTTAAGCTTCTCCGGTCAGTCTGTGTTTTTTGCGCCTTTTCTGCAGCACCAACAAAGGACACGATTCATCCGGTCTTCTTTGATTCCTGGAGCCTTGCACTCTGGTGAGGGGACTTGGATGAGTTGGATTGTGTCTCTGGATGTTCACCTGGAGCTCAGCAGAGACTTGGATGGATTCAGCCTTGGCAAGATGATGCACTACGATTGGGTCAGAGGTCTCCTGGAATTTGCAGCCCTGGAGAGGCACAGCACCGCGTGTGATGGCTCTGATTGTAGTTTCTCGGGGCTGGTTGGTGACTCCAGCCAAAGAGGAGTCGTCGTCCTCTTTGGAGTTCCTCTGTCGCCTAGAAAACGGAGTCAAAACAGCAGTGGTCGCTTCAAGCTGTTGCAAAGGGTCGCAGGCGTCTCTTGTCTTCTTCGGTTACTTCAGTTTCCAGTGGTCGGCTTAACTTTCACCGCAGGAACCTCACCTTTTATTCGGTTTCAGCACACACCCCTCTGCAATCTCGCGGTTTACAGAAAGGTGCGGGTGGCTGTCCAATCAGCCCAGTGGGAGCTGGTTCCATTCAGGCAGACAAAGGGCAAGGGAGTGAAATACTCCTCCCCCACTTCCTGCCTGCCCAGACAAAATGGAGCCCAGGCAGTGAAACCCAAGGGTTCCTGCCAAAGACAAAACACACACAGCCCTCCCCCTCCCAGAATGGTGGAAGGGCTAATAAAAAACAACCACGCTAGAAATAGCAAAAAAAATAAAGCCGCTACCAAGTTAGTACTAAGGTGACCCTATTGTGCACCACCGAGACTGTGAATACAGTCTGCAGTAAGAAATAGCACAATATTTGGAAGAACACGTCCACTGTCACAAGCCATAACTAGAAGGTTGTCTGTCACTAAAAAGTCACAGGAGCAGAGATAAGGGGCATACTATGTATCCCCAAAGCACTTCACATAAGGTGGTGTGTGCCAATCTCTCATAGTATAAAGTTTTAGGATTTAAGAACTGTGATATGTAAGGATAAAGAAAGAATCTCAAAGGAGAACCCAAAGGGTTCCCAGCAACACTGCCCATAAGGAGCTGTGTGCTGCAAAAGTTAAACACAGATGCCTTAAAAGAGATTTGGAGCAAAGTAGACTCCATAGTAACACTGAGAACAGAGTTCCAAAAGACAGAGCCCATACGAATGAATGAGTGGAAAAAGGCTCCACTCATTCAGGATGGAAAGAAAAAGGACCAGAAGTCCACGACAAGTGCTGGGGGTCTCACTAGGAGAGGGAATGAAGCATAAAAATGATACATATCCCTAACAGTCTTCGACCCATCTCCCAACTTCTCGCTCTTCATTTCCAGATCCAGCCACTGCGCCCATACTTAATCTCTTCAGCATCAGAAAAATAAGATATTTTCTCCACTTCAACACCGCTCCCCACCTAGTCTCCTTTTGAATACTCTCGATCTGACTACTGTGCCAGTCTCCTCTATGGCTTTCCTGTCTATACCTTTTCATCTCTCAACAAAGTCCACAACTTTACTGTCTTCAACCATCCCCACCTCTCCAGCCCTTCGTCAATTAGACTGGTTATCTATGAGACAGAGGGCAAAGTATAAAATCATTCTCATCTTCAAAAACTATACATGGACTTGCCCCATCCTACCTATTGGCCCATCTCATTCCCTACTTTTCCACCTCGCTCCCTACGATCATCCTCAGCTCGCCTCCTTGCCACCTCTTTTGACCCTTGCACTCCTTCTTGTTTCTGCTCTCTTCCTCTCCTCAATCCCTTGCTAACGAATGAACTTCCTCTCCCTCTCTGCTCCACACCAACTCTATCACTTTTTAAATACAACCTCCACGCTCCTTCTTTTTGAAGAACCACTTTCATAGCATTCTATGCCACCACCATGGCATTCTCCCTCTTCTCCTCTCCCCCTACCTCGCTACGACCACCCCATGGCACTAATCCCTCACCCCATCATCCTAAACTTAGCACTTCCTCCACTATCCTGTTCCTATACCATGCTCGACTGACCTTGATTTTGGTTCATATTATATGACTATCGAGGGAAAGTTGCCTGAAAGAGAAATATTTCCTAACATTGACTAAGTCATTTGAATGCAATTTAAGAACATTTGGTGAATGTATGTATGTTTTTTATTGAGTACTGTGCAATAGTATCACCTGCTAATTTTTATTTTTTAGAGTGTGTTTAAGGCCTAGACCTTCCTGTCTAAATGATAGTTTGCTTCACTGTGTGGACTCACTGTGGACCCCTGATCCCACTCATTCTGTCCTGAGAATAGCCTTGACTGCTCTCCACATTTACCTTGATTGGGTTTGGCAATTCTCTGAGTTCCACTGTTCACTATAACTAGGGTGGCCTCCTGAAATCTGTCCACTAGGCCAGATTTTAGAAATCCACCTTTACAATTTGGTGTACAGTGGTGAGGATACGGTCTTGGGTACCCCAGTGTTGTCTACTGGTGTAGTATGTTGATTCTACTTGCACACAACCCTGTGATTTGAACCTTCTAGTAATCAGTCACTTACTCTGTTTTAAAGTATGGACACATTCACCATGTCCACCCCTGCTGCTTTGAAAGTAGATAACTTGACAAAATTGTATGTTGACAGAGGATTGCCATCCTCTGGAAACAAGTCAGGTCTAGTACAGAGATTATTTGATCACCACGTGTCATGGATTGTTCCCTTCCCTAGCAATAGTGATGCCCTAGGAGCTGGTGTTAACCCCAGCAGTTGCAATTCACTTGTTGTTAATGCAACTTTGAGAGGGCAGAGGAATAGGACTTTACCAATGTTTCCCTGGCACCATCTGAGGCTAAGGTGATGTGGGATCTTAAGAGAGTGAAGCTCAAACCCAGACAAGCAGATCTTGAATTCAACATGACCAAGCTAGAATTTGACAGGGCAGACAACCAAAAGCGTAGGGATCATCAATTGGAGCTTTCCAGACTACAATGGTCTCAAGGCTCCTCCAAAGGTTCTGCGAGTGGTTCTGGATCCTCTTCTCATCCTAGATTTCCTAAGGATCTGCTCAGTATGTATGATGAGAAGAATGACGATATAGATTGGCTAACAATTTTTGAATATGCTTGCGTCGTGCAAGAAGTGGGCAAGTCTGCAAAATTGCATGGTTGCTCAGCTGACTGGCCTATTCTGGCTGCCGTGCCATTATGGGAATGTCAAAAGCTGACAAAAAGGACTTTAACATATTGAAACGGACTCTCATCCTCAAGTTTGGGTATACTCCTGCCCAATACTTGAGGACATTCAAAGATTACAAAAAGCAAGAAACAGTCCTGCAGCCTATCCTCATCATTGTGTCAGGAAGTTCTTTATTTGACCCAAGAACACTGCGGAGCGGTGAGCGGAGCTGAGAGCCGAGGTGAGAGCCAGTCTGCAGCAGTCCGCTGCAGACGCGAAGCAAGAGCGCGATGGAGCCAGAAGTACGACCTCCAGTAGCGCTATCAGGAAACACCAGGAGCTCTAGCCTGAAGCCTGAACTGACAGAAGAACATGGCGTGGTCCCACCGAAGCCAATACCGAAATTGAAGGCACCACTAAATAAAGAGGGTGCCGACCTCATGTTGACGGCTGAAGATCCCCGGGAAGTTGTGGACACCCGATTTGAAAAACCGAGAGCCCCCAGAGAGAAAACGATAGAAAAGACCCAACCAAGATCGACATCAACTGGCTTACCGGCATATTGGGCTTCGGCTCCGGCGAGAGTTCCTGTAATGTCATTTCTGATGCTTGTTAATCTGCTTAGAATCACATGCTGTGCATATGGTCCGACATCCAGTAACCGCAGAGTATTGCATCTCGTCTTTCGGGGGACCGAAAGGGGACGTCGGCATAGGCGTGTCTGAAACACTATACCTATCGTGACGTGTGTAGTACCCAAAATCCCTCACACGCCAAGGTCCCTCAGATTGTTTTTTTCCACCCAGATAACTGGCCGCCCTATAGCGGAGCTCTTCATGAGACATTGTTTATTTTACCGAATTATCGGTTTAATCCCTGTTAAGTCACTTCGTCTATCAAGAACATCTTCGACAAAGACTATGGGGGAACCGTCTACGGCTGTGGATTCTGGAACCTAAGATCTGGCGTTCAGACCTCCACGTGGTCGGGCCTTCTGGCCGGCCTACACAGTAGGGAGAGTAGGCTCGGGGTTTGCCATACTGCTATGATGTCTTTCCTCTTTTCCACTTTTTTTCCTTTTTGGTCTGGTCACCCTTCCCTTCTGCTATGGAAAGGACTCCATTTAGATTCTGCCCTCTGTGAAGGGCCAGATATCCGTGGAAAGACGAGCACACTTAGTGTACGCTTGTCTCCCCTAGAGCACTAAAGCGGTGTTCGGCGTATAAACTCCTTAACCTAATCCCTTAAGGAGCGTCGGTTGAAGCGGTGGGACGCGTACGGTATGTCACGCGTGGAGCCCTCACTCCCCTGTCGCGACACCAGCCGAGAGTGACGGGGGTACATCGGATAACCAAATGTCTAACCCGGACGTTGTAGACCTTGAGGCGGACGATTCTAGAGCCGCCACGCCCATCCCCGACCCTTCCAGGCTCGACTCCGGTCTTGCTACAGGGACCACACCCGGTAACAGGGGTGTACAATCGCACCGCACAAAACACACAACCCAAGCGCCCTCCTCGACGACCTCGTCGAAGAAGCCGCAAGCACCATCAGATCGATCTGATCCGAAGCCTTCCCCGCATCCGCAGCAGCGCATGACGACTGGGCTTAACAAATATAACAAAGGCGCTACTCCCCAAATTACACACGCCGAAGTTTCTGAACAAGAAACTTCGACGAGTTTCAAGGTTTCCAAGGCCCGTGCAGGCCCGAAAACTACGAGTAGGCCTCTACCCGAGAAACCATCATCGGAGGCGTTGTCCCCCGAAGATTCGGTAACCATCAGTAGGCGCATCAATAGGATTGCTATGGCGGTGGGCCTAGTATCGGTTTCGGCCACAGTTATGGACCAATCCGCCAAAAGGTTTTCCACGGTTTTGGAAGACGATCCTGTGGACTCTTACAAAGAGAGCCAGGTACCCCTCTCAAGCACCCTGAGGAGATCCTCTGAACACCTTAGGGCGGAGGACCCGGTTCCTGCTCAGCTGGGTCCATTTGGGTCGTCCAAGAGGACCACGGAGCAATTTGAGGGGTATATGGATCGGCTGGAGCAGGTTTTCGGTGCTTTTGATCAACCTCTGCTGAAAAAAGCTCGGGTAGACCCTAACCCTCATATACAAGTTGCCCAACACCTAGATGTTCAACACTATGTTGATTTTCAAGAAGATGTCCAGAAGGACACGTATAGAGACATCTATACAGAAGAAGAGGAGACTTCTTTTCTGGACAATTATGGGGAAGATCAAGGCGCAACGGACAATTGGGAGGACACCCAGCAGGACGATCACAATTCTGATATCGTTTGCCTCGACTCTTCCCCCATCCACACTGGTTCGACAAGCTCCCCCGGTGGATGATCAAATGGCTTTCAACAACACGTTGAAAAAAGCAGCGGAATTCTTTAAAATTGCCACGCTTGAGGCATTGCCTGAACAGGATTTCGCGGAAAACATTATTAACGACAAGCCTCCGGCAAGCCAGTCTATCCCTCTCTTGAGCTCAGTAAAGAGACGGCTGGCCCCTTCTTTACTCACACCCGCTCAGACTAGGTCTGTGAACCCAAGGTTCGAAAAACTCTTCCGGCCCTCCCCCACTGACCCGCTTTAATATCAAAGGGCACGCAATCCCACACTCGCTGGTGGTGACCAACACTCGCAAGAGAGCAGGGGTTCCCCTTGCCACGGGAGAGTCAGCCCCGGACAAGGAGTCCAAAAGGTTGTATGCCTTAGGCAAACGGGTCACATCGGCGGCTGCTTATACCGTCTGGATTGCCAATAACACGACGTTACTGGCAAGCTACGTCGACGCCCAATTGAACCTACTCCAGGAAGGCCTCCAGGAGGTTCCGGAACCAACCAGAGCCAAGCTTCTCACCATTGTCTCGGAGGGTAAACTTGCCAATCAAAATGTTGTAAGAATACCCTGGACTCTGCAGAGACAGCAGGCAGGTCTCTCGCACAGGGTACTCTCCTAAAGAGACACGCGTGGCTGCGCACATCGGGTTTCAGGCCTGAGACCCAGGCATCCATCATCAATAAACCCATAGAAGAGGCCAACCTCTTCAGGAAGGCGGTAGACGATGCGTTGAAAACAGCCAAGAAGGAGCATGAGACTATTAAGTCGCTGCACCAGATTTCCCAAAAACTACCTCTTCACAGAGGGGCAGCAATTCTTGGCGGTTCTTTCGAGGATTCTTTCAAAAATAATTTCGGCACGGGCAACTTCAACACAAGTCAACCGGCTGCAAGCCCAATTTACTACCCCCATAGGGGTCAGAAGCGCGGAAAGAATAGAGGCAAAGGCTCCAATTCCAGAGGTGCATCAACCTCGGGTCAGAAATGACCACCAAGTTCAGGTCCCCTCCCATGTCTCTCTGGTCGGGGGGCGATTAACATCTTTCCTCAAGGCATGGGAGGGGATAACTTCAGACCAGTGTGTATTAAAGACGGTCACCCACGGTTATTGCGTGGAATTCGCCCGACCCCCACAGTTCAGACCGCCGAAACATCGACGCCTTTCACCGGAATATCTGCAGATCCTCGTCCAAGAGTTGGAGGCGCTGCTGGGAAAGGACGCCATAGAAGCCGTCCCGATTCTTCAGGTAAACAAGGGTATTTATTCAATATACTTCCTTGTACCCAAAAAGGATCTCGCCATGCGTCCTGTTCTAGACCTGCACCCAGCGAACAAGTTCATAAAGCCCCAGAAGTTTCTCATGGTAACACTTCAAGAGGTGATCCCATTGCTAAAACAAGGGGACTTCATGACAACATTGGATATGAAAGATGCATACTTTTATATTTCAATGCTGCCAGCGCACAGAAAATTCCTAAGGTTCGTGATTCAGGACAAACACTACCTGTTCAAGGTACTGCCCTTCGGCACAGCCTCGGCGCCCCAGGTGTTTACCAAGGTCCTGGCAGTGGCAGCAGCACACCTGCGCAGACTTTCAGCTCCAGTTTACCCTTACCTCGACGATTGGCTCATCACAGGGGACTCGTCCGACGTTTGTTTTTCGAACACCCAAAAGACAGTAGACCTACTGTTCAGCCTGCGATTTTCTATCAACGAAAAGAAATCCAGCTTAGTCCCCTGCAAGTAAAACAGTTCCTGGGGGCTCTAATTCGCACGGAAGACAGTCTACTCTTCCCTTCCAGAGAGAGGGTTCAGAACATGCTCTCTCAAGTTCCTCAGTATGTAGCCAGTCGGGAGGTGACGGTACGCAAAGCTATGCGTTTGCTAGGGATGATGGCGTCATGCATATACTTGGTCCCCCACACGCGGCTGCGCATGCGTCCCATGCAAGAGTGGCTCAACAGCCAGTGGTGTCAGGCCAGCGGACAATGGGAAGATCTGTTAGTTGTCTCGCCAGCCCTTGTTCTCTCTCTGCAGTGGTGGTCGAGGGAGAACCTCTTGAAGAGGAAAACCTTCACCACCCCTGCAGTGGAAGCCACTCTCATGACAGACGCATCTCTCACAGGGTGGGGGGCTCACCTGCTTCAACAGACAGCGCATTGAGTGTGGTCCCCTCAGGTAGCGTCCAACCATATAAACCTTCTGGAGCTACTAGCAGTGTTCAAAGCATTGAAAGCCTTTCAGGAGCAACTGCAAGGGAAGACAGTGCTGGTCCTAACCAACAGTACAACAGCAATGTATTATCTGAACAAGCAGGGGGGCACTCTCCAGGGCTATCCAAGCTGTCCCAAAACATCTGGATATGGGCTCTCAAACACAAGATGTTCCTGATATCCCAACATGTTCCAGGGGAACTCAATCTTCTGGCAGACGTACTCAGCAGAG
This sequence comes from Ambystoma mexicanum, assembly GCF_040938575.1. Taxonomy (NCBI): domain Eukaryota; kingdom Metazoa; phylum Chordata; class Amphibia; order Caudata; family Ambystomatidae; genus Ambystoma; species Ambystoma mexicanum. Next base: position 183,468,026 of record NC_090931.1, on the reverse strand, counting down.
ATTTTCCTCTGCCAGAAGAATACAAATGGCGTCTGCACAAAGACATTGTATCCAACGTCTTCGCAGAATGGGGGTTTCCAGAGATCGACCTGTTCGCTACTCGGGAGAACGCCCAATGCCCAGATTACGCCTCCAGGTACCCCCAGAACCGATCCAAGGGGAACGGTCTCTGGATAACTTGGTCGGGGAAATTTGTTTACGCTTTTCCCCCCCCCGACTCCCCTTATGACAAGATAGTGCACAAGATGCACCAGGAACCAGTCACCATGATTCTGGTGGCTCCCATGTGGGCCCGCCAACCCTGGTTCGCGCACTTGATGGAAATGTCCCTCTCCCCACCAGTCAAGCTGCCCTACCCATACAACATGTTGTCTCAGGATGGGGGAGACTCTGCACCCAGGCCCACAAACTCTGAATTTAGCAGCCTTGCTCCTGAAGTCATAGAGTTTGGACATCTGCAACTCCCTCAAAGATGCATGGACATACTGAGGGAGGCAAGAAAGCCTAACACACGTTATTGCTATGCCAGCAAATGAAACGTTTTGTCATTTGGTGCAGTTCCAAAGGCGTCAATCCCACCGTTTGCTCGCCTTCACACGTTGTGTTATATCTAACCCATCTGTTGGACTCTGGGTTAGTCTTCAATTCCTTAAAGGTTCACCTAGCGGCATTGTCAGCCTACACCACGTCACAGCAAAGGATGTCGTGGTGGAAAATACCTGTGATTAAAGCCTTTATGGAAGGGTTTAAAAGAATTCATCACCCCATCACTCACCCAGCCCCTGGGTGGGATCTAAATGTGGTTTTAACTAGGCTCATGGGACCCCCTTTTGTGCCTATGCATAAAGCTAGTCTGAAAGACCTGACTTACAAGACAGCCTTTCTAGTAGCTATCACTTCTATCAGAAGAGTTAGCGAACTACATGCCCTCTCGGTCTTGGACCCCTTTGTTACAGTCCACAAAGATAAAGTAGTTCTGCGCACTCATCCCAGATTCGCGCCGAAATTTATTTCGAAGTTCCATGTGAACCAGTCAATCGAACTACCTACGTTCTTCCAGAGACCTACTAACATGGCCGAAAGAAGCCTTCACACACCAGATGTGCTCAGGGCAGTCATGTTCTACATGGATAGAACCAAACCACTGAGGAAAACTAAACAATTCTTTGTTTCAGTGGCAGCTGGTAGAGAAGGGGACCCTGTCTCTAAATCAGCAATACCAAGGTGGATTGTCAAATGCATCACACTATGTTACACTCTTGCAAAGAGAGAACTGCCCTTCAAGCCTAGAGCACATTCTACTCGAGGCACTGGGGCATCCATAGCATTCATTGCAAATGTTCCCCTAGAGTCCATTTGCAAAGCGGCAACCTGGAGTTCTGTACACTACTGTTCTTTCTCACAACCCAACTCCAACTCCGGGTACTGCTCGCTAGTCTATGCACATTACTTCCCGTAAAAGCATTTCTGATGATTGTATCTGCTTAGATTCACATGCGCCCTCCCTGCCTCCCCGCTCGGGGTGGAAGGAACATAGACTTCTTACTACTTTCTCTCTTCATGTACTCACTCACTATAGCCTTGGGCTCCCTCATGGCAGAAAATGTACAACCGGAGGGACCTCGGCGCGTGAGGGATTTTGGGTACTACACACGTCACGATCGGGATAGTGTTTCAGACACGCCTATGCCGACGCCCCCTTTCGGTCCCCTGAAAGACAAGATGCAATACTCCGCGGTTACCACTGGATGTCGGACCATATGCACAGCATGTGAATCTAAGCAGATAAAATCATCAGAAATGCTTTTACGGTAAGTAATGCATGTCTTCCCAACTCCGACTCCGCATCGCCTTCGGTGGGTGGAGTGCGATTACACCGAGTGGCAGAGGCGGAGGAGGAGGCGGGGACTGGCTGGCGCAAGGATTCTACGGACGCGACCGTTCCTAAGGAGGCCATCAACATGGACGACTGCGTTCCCGTCCTGCAGTGCCGCAGCGGGGGCTCCGCGTACCATCCTGGAGACGAGTGGTAGCGACGCTGGGGCTGTCGGAGGACGGCCGGCGTCGGGACCTTCACGGGACCTTGGCTGTGGTGTAAGCGGGCGAGTCGGAGCACGGAGGTAGTTTTTCAGAAAGATCAGAGGGTTTAGGATATTCCCCTCAACCCGACGCCTCAGCCAGATCTTTCTTTTGTGGGCACTGATCGAGGGCAGGATCTGAGGCCCTTCAAGGCGTAAATAGCCTTAATTTAGCAGGCAATGGGAAGTCTGCGAAATACTGCATATCCCTCCTGGAGCAAGGGCACCAAAAGTGCATCAGTCAAGACGAAATGTCCACACAGTTGATAAATCACAACAGTCAAAACAAACCGGAAGAAATGAAAGAAAACGCCCCATCTTTGCCTTTGGGAACCATAAATAACACGGATTTCGTCCAGAAAACCCTGAACATTAAGGCATTGATACATTCTTCATATAAAAGCCAGGTCCCAGATTTGAAAAACAAGACCAACAGGTTAAAAACTACATTCGTGGATAAAAACCTGGTGAAGGACAACAAGGTGTCCATCGAGATTAGCTCTTGTGACTCGCTCTCAGAAAGAGAGACTGATGATGTTTTCACAGAGGGCCTAATAGTAGGGGAAGTGAACATAGTGAGTGGCCAGGAGGACTCAAACAAGGAAACGGAGGGTGAGCTATTAAAGATGGTACCAAATCACCAAAGAAAGAAAAAAGTCAAAACTAAGGGACAAAATCCCCAGAAGGTGAATTCAATCCAACCAAACAAAAGGTGCATGAAAGAGTTGAAGCAAAGGAGCAGATAGGAAGTAAAGGTGATTAAAAGAAAAAGACCTAGGGCCAGCCAGTTACCTTCGCCTTTACTGTCATGTCCCTTAAAAGCTTTTTTTACCCAACAATACAAACTGAAATTAACAGTGGACTCCGAGGTGTCAGATGCAGAGATGCTTGAAGTTGCACAAGAAATTCTGCCAGGGTCGAAATTAAGGAAAATGGATGAAACCCCACCCCAAAGGTCACACCAGCAGAGAAAGAGTCCGACGATCCAGGAATTGCAAAAAAAACTGACGGGAGTAAAAATAGAACCCAGACCAAGGACAGGGGTGATGATCAGCCCGCGATCAGATAAACAGAACACTCCTGTACCCTGATCCTTTCAGCACCAGAAGACGCCAGCTCGGTGCCTAACAACAAGGTGCAAACTATTCCAGAAACCAAAAAGGACAGTCTGACAGAGGCTAGCAGAGACCAGCTGACTCCAAGCCAGCCTTTGGAGGAAATTCAAAGGTCGTTCGAAGCAAGAGAGGACAAAGAACAGCGACTTGCATGGACAAAGCCACACTTGATTACGGGGACGCAAACCATGCCTCTACCATCCGTAAGGAAAGGGGAGTCCCAACGCACACCCCGAAGAGTTTTGGTAGGTCAACCGGCAATGGAACAGGACCTAAGTTCCTCAATGGATTGCCCAGCCTCATTAATTTCGGGTACCCCTAAAAGAGCTGAGAAAACTCAATCCTCCCCAAAAAATTGCCGGCTAAGTGACATAGCCACGGCCATTCATAAAGACTCCTCCAACAAGAAGCCAGACATGGTAGCAATCATGTCAGCAATGTCCATCGTTTTAGCGCCCGTCTGTAAATTGTACAAAGCAATAAAAGAAGAGATCCAGGACAATACAGCAATCCTCACAAATATGATCGCAAAAATGTCCCACGTAGAAAGTTATATAACGGCTGTAGAAGATCAGAAAAGCATCCAGCAAAATAACTGGGAAAGCAAAATCAAGGCCTTTGAAAGAAAAATCGAATGTATGGAGCGACAAACTAGAAACACTTTACCACCACATGCCACGAAAGTGGTTAAGCCCTTTGAAGTGCAATCACAGGAGCGGATGAGTGTGACCAAAGCCCCGGGGGGCACTGCGGAAAAGAGTCAGGCTAACCCATCCCAAAATTTAAAAAAAGATTTAGCTGCGACTGCATCTCGCAAACTTTTGCTGGACACCAAAACAACAGTGCAACCGGTGTTAACTCTAAAAAAAAAAAAATCAGACGTGAAGATAGATGAGATCCAAATTCTTGACGACCACATTCCCCCAAAGATCATCGCCCAAAAATCTCCAAGATTGGTGGAAGATTTCCTGACAGACTCGCCAATTATGAATTTATCACAACATTGGGAAACAAACAAACCGGACAGCAGTGAATATGACCCAAAGTCCGCTACCATCACCAAAACAATCATGGAAGTAAAAAACAAACAGGAGAAACAAGACCCTGAAGCGAGGATAGGGACAAATGGGAAACAGTGAAACGAAGGGCTAACCCCTCAAAAAAAGGGGACTTTGACGTGATAAACAGGGGACCCCAGAAAGAAAACAAACCATCACACCCAAGAGCGAGCCAAAGAGGCAGAAGTAGCCCAGGAGACCAGTCCCCCTCAAGAGTTAAGAGGAAAATGGAAATGAAAAGAAATGGCCAGACCCGCCTCTTTAAGCTCGAGCAACAGGACTTTAAAAAAAGAACACTTAATTCTTAATCGGCCGACCATCCTTCAGATTTTGAAAAGATCCAAAGCACTTAGGTGTGTAAAGACGGAGCACCTCTAGTTGGTTGAACCATACCACAAGGACAAAATAGCCAAAGCGTATCTACACGTAAAAGCAGCGGGTATTACCCCCATGGACAAATCAGCTTTTGAGGAATTGGCATCGATGGGATTCTACCTGACCGAAATAAAAAAGCCACAACGAGAGGAGCAAGATTCAAAAACAACAAAACCTAGAAACCGCATATCAAATTATCACTCAAAAACAGAAGAACTGTATTCTCATGACAGATGGAACAGGCCGAGGGATGAAGAAGTTGCTCGAGATGTGAGCCAGCACTTCCGAAGAAACGGAATACGTGACCCGGTTGGGGCCAGGAACCACACAGGCAAAAAATCACTTCTAAGGCGTGACTCGGATTACAACTATAGTCCCCATGAAATTAGATCGAAAAGAACAAGAGGAAAAGATGATGACAAACTACAATCAGGGAGCATTTCCATCTCAAAAGCTTCCGACTTGAAGACTTCAGCAAAGACACCGGACGCCAGACTTTTGAGAGGCCCGTGGGACTGGTTTACCTCTACCTGGTCAAAGAAAACTACTAAATAGCAGCAAACAGGGTTGGGCCTCAAACGTTGGAACTGCATCGACCACCGAGGAACGGCCCGACAAGGATCATTATATCCATCCTGGAACACCAGAGGTTATAACCATTTAACAACGCTGGGAGACGTGAACTTGGGCGCATTTGACATAATATGTCTTCAAGAGACGTGGCTGTTGGAGAAACCCACGTTGCATGGATTCTGTTTGGAAATCTCAGCAGCAACCAGGGGAACCTTAGGAAGACATTCGTTTGGACTGTTAATAGCCATTAAAAATGGCCAGGGACACGAAGCTCCGAGGAAATGGAAGGAATCATACGAAATGTTGGTGATCTTGACTACATGGTCTCCACCAATCCAGAAGAACAAGGGTGCTCAACGGAACTTTTTGGCAATTATAAATTGCTATTGGAACCCTCAACGAACGACCTCCAAAGCTTTTTATTTAACAATGAGTTCAACCATTGATCAGCTATATGAAGTCTGATGAAACTGAGATAATGGTATGTGGTGACTTCAATGCAAACTGTAACAAAGAAAACCAGGGTTCGTGGACGGACTCGACTTTGGAACGCGGAAGAGCATGGATGAAAGTAACCAATTCAAGAAACCTACAAAATATAGCTTCCCTTTTCCCTAATCAACTGAATATTCCAACCTGGGTACGGGGTGCCTCGAAAGCGACCTTAGACTATATTTTTATCTCATCCGCCCTTGCAGCAAACATAGTGAGTTTTAAAGTGCTAAAAACGGATAACAGTGACCACAACTTACTCATATGTACGTGGCAAGGATGGAGACCAAGAAAAGCAGTCTACATGGCCACCGTTGAAACAAACGCCCAACAAACTCGGTTACGCCTAACTGAAGCGAACCTCCTGAAAATTAAATCATCTTGGGAGGAAAAAACAACTGCTAATCACCTAAGTAAGGCTAACGAGAGACCAAACTACCTCCTGCTCCTTTTGCCCTACCAGAAACCAATAGGAGGCAGACGGACTGTACAACCGCACCCCATCCATGCATATAACAAAGAGTTGGTAGAACAAAGGAAATTAGGACAACTAAAAAGAAGGGCAAAGAAATCTAATAATGAACAAGACTGGTCGGCATAGAAATGTGAAGCGAAAAGATATGCAGTTTGGCGAAAGCAAAGAAGAGCATGGCAATACCAACTGGATGCGGAAGAAATTATCAGAACATTGGTAACTAACAAATCTAGTGACTTTTGGTCACTAATTAAAAACAGCAATCTCGCATCAAACTTAGCTCCAACAAACGCAGTCTCAGAAGCAAAATGGATTGAGTACTTTTCGAGGGAGTTTGAAGAACCCAAAAAATCTGTAGGTGCATCTGAAAGAAACATCAACCCGGTTTGGGTGAGAATATCGAACACTGAAGATATTGAAGCAAAAATCTGAAATCTAGAGCCCCGGGACCGGACGGCTTATCGAACATCATCCTTAAGCAATTCCCAAAAGAATGGTCAGAATTGATTGGAATGATCTTTGAGGAATGCGAAAGATCCCATCTAATTCCAGAGACGTGGCAGAAAGCTGTCATTGTCCCGATTTATAAGAAGGGCAGTCTGGAAGACCCTGTTAATTACAGGCCAATCGCATTGTTGGACATTATAGGAAAGATTTTTTCCTCTCTCATCCTGGACCATCTGAGAACATCGGAAAAATCGGCCAAGTGCAAAGACATCCTACAAACTGGCTTTCAAAAAAATGGCACAACAGCAATTAACATCCTGATAATTAACATCCTTAAAGCAAAAGTAAAAGAAGGGGCACCGAAGATCTATCTGGCTTTTGTAGATTTGTCGAAAGCGTTTGACAAAATAGACAGGAATTTGCTATGGAAAAAACTTGAATCCTGGGAGTGTCCCCAACCCGTGCTTGACCCTCTCATATCGCTTCACTCACACACAACCGTAAGAGTGAAGCTAAATCAACATGGAAATCTATCAGACGAGATCCAGGTGAAAAGGGGAGTTAAACAGGTTTGCCCTCTCGCGCCCGCTCTTTATTGCGTTCCTGGGAGACTTGCACTACTCTGAAGAAAATATCAGGATGTTTCCACCAAAAATGGGAAAAACCATCATTCCTCATCTCTTATATGCGGACGATGTAATTCTGATCGACCAAACCAAAGTGGGGCTTCAGCGTAAATTAACAAATTTGGCAAAATACATCGAAGAAAATCATCTGGAGATAAAAAAAATAAAAAATTATGATATTTGAGAAAAACCCAAAAAAATCTGCAAACATGGAGTCGTGACACTTAGACGACATCAACATTGAAAAAGTCAAAAACAGATACTTGGGGTTTGAATTAGACAACTCATCAATGGACCAGGCAATGCAAGCAGTACTCTGGGATAAAGCGCGAAGATTGACAGCACAAATGTGAACTCTCGATAGGAAGTTCAGCAAATTTTCGCTAAGCCCGGCTATTAACTTTTACAAAATGAAACTTGTGCCGACGCTGGCTTTTGGAATGGAGGCCTCACTCTGTATTCCCCAGACAATATGGAACAAAATAGAAGGTCTGGTCTGGAAAGCCGTCCTGGGGCTTCCAAAATCGACCTCAATGGCGGCTATCCGAAGAGAACTTGGACTAGTCTCGTTAGCCTCGACTGTCGACTTCAGCGCAATGAGACTATTCAGAAAAATTATTCTGGCAGATTCCCTTCCCATCTACTCATTAATCAAAGAAGAAATGGAAAACGGAAACTGCATCGCATTTAAAAAGTGGGCCAAAATCAGAAAAGAAAGGTTGTCCAATATACTGTGCACAGAAACAGATTTAAAAGAAAACCCTGATAAAATCAAACGTAAACTCGAAGAAATGGACTGGATCAAAACAATACAGATAGCTGCAGATAACAAACTTTTACGCCACCTTCCTCCCACGTTTAACAAACCAAAAGTCCCAATGAATTATGTCAGCAAATTTCCAGAGGAAAAAAAAAAGATGCTTGTTCATGAAAGCGAGATTAAAAGTACTTCTGACTAAAGAAATCCTCGCAATTCGAGGTGTGGTAGAAAACCAGACCTGTCCATTATTTAAAAAAACAGAGAGGGTGGAAACCCTCAGACATTTGGTTCTCAATTGCCCCATCACCGAAAAAAATAGAACTACTTACCTTTTGCCGCTGATCACGAACCCATGGACGACCCAGGAAGAAGACGTGTGGAATAGACTGATTTCTGGAGAAACCACCCGGTGGACGGTGACTATGGCTAACCTAATCGAATTGGCTTTTAACAGGTCAACGAGGCCTCACTCACCGATGCTACCTCAACGCAGTGAGTTATGCAGCCCTAACAGACAGGTGTCTTCTGGACCTCTCTGTTACACCGTGGACAACCAGTTTGATCTGTGGGAAGCCTTTTTCCGGAGAAACCTGAGATGAAAGTCTTGAATTTTTCCAACAGAAAACATAATGCACTTTTTGATAAAATTACAGGTTTTTACCTGAATATAAGTCAAATAAATAAAAAATAAAAAAAGCATGAAACTAATACTTGGGTGTCTTTTGACACTGATTACCTGAAAAACCTGACTGGCTAGCTTAAGGGCCTTAAAGTAACAACTTTTGAAGGCATGATCAGTCTGGTCATGCTGGAAAACAGTTTTACCTCCTGTTCCCCTGAGCGGAAGCAGCATTTGGCAGATTCTAAGGAGATAGATCCTGAGAAATTATCGATAGCTGCAGATCTTTTGGATGTCCCATAAGGAGAAACCTCCATCTGGTAAGCATGAGGAGGGAAAGAAGCAAAAAGAGAGTGTGTGGGACTGCTGATTAAATCTCCTCCCAGAAGGGCCAGAAAATGTTTAAAAAGGGTAATAAGTCTCGAGAGTCTGGAAAGGGTAGCAAGACTGACTATCCCACGCCAAGGGTCGCTACTCTATGCCTCCCTACATACCAAGGTCCAGTTGATCTTGTGTAGCTAGTGGAGCAAGTGGCCATGTAAAGGGGCACTCCAGGTGTAAGGGTAAGACCTGGGGAAAGGGTCCACTCTGCCAATACGGCCTTTTCCCATGAAGAGGAAGGCATACTCACAAGGGGCATCCTTCTCCAGATTCCTTACTCTGTGGGATAGGATCTGGAGTAGTGTTAGTGTCTGTGGGATCCTGGGAAACTAGAGTTGCTGAGGCTTATGCTTCCATCCCTGACAATACTAATTATTATTTTAATGTTCTGATAGGGAATGGCCTCAAAGATTTAGGTCTTGTCAGGGACACTGCCAAACATCCTTGCACTAGGTCTGAGTCCAAGGCTGTCTTAGCCAAGCCTAAGGCCCAGCCACAGGGGAACCTAAGGTTAAAAGAGAAAAGAAACGCAGACGAAGAGGGAAAGAAAATATTCCCAATCCGTTAAAAAAAAACTATTTTTATTATTATTTGGTTTACAAAGTACCCTTTAACAAAGTATACAAAATCATTTTAAAATACAAGAAATTATACAGTACAAGTTCAAACAGGGTTAAGACAAAAGTAGAAAAGAAAGACAAAAATGCAAAAATAAATCAATCATATTGTCATTTTTCCTGTTTCGAAAACCTCTTTTAAAAAATGAATTGCGGCAATCATCCAGTCATTACGACCATAAGAATTTATAATAAGCTTCCACGCTCTTTCAGTAGAGACCTGGGCATAGTGTTGAAGCAGGTCACCAAAATAAAACGCAGCGCCTTTCCTCCAAGGCCTTGGTATGCAATACAATATGTCGCAATGTTTCCACCTCATCAGGCAAGGAGCAAAATCGACAGTCTTAAGGCTCTCTGGGTTTTGTTCCTGGCACCAATAATTACGTTAGTCAGGATCAGATTTAGCCGCAACCTCATCACCCTGGATAGCTAAGATCTTCCAGGAGACTTGCTCAAGTATTCAGGGCAGGTTCCGACTGATCTGACATCAATTAGCAGATCTGCATATAAAATGGTATATTCTTACTTTAATTGCGTTGATCCAATCCCATTTCTTAAGTCTCCTTAGTACGGTTTGTCTGTGCAAAACTATCTTTCGAGATGCCATACCTCTCACAAATGGAATAGCACTCTGTCTCCCAGATGTTTAAGGCAGTCCAAGATTTATTATGAAGCAGCAGCTTTAATAACCACCTTTTAAAACCTTCCTTTGCACAGAGGATCTTCTTCAATAATGGGAGATTCCTCCAATTAAAATAAAATTGTATGGAAGATAGTCTTGGCTCATAATCGAATAACAGCTGCAGGAACTCCGTTGGGTAATTGCAGGGCCGTCCTCCAGAAATGCTCCTCCAAAGCATCACAGTCCAGGTATATAGGGAGATCCCAGTTCTCACCCCCATAGGCTATAGATGACAAAACCTTGATCTTATAACATTTTAGCACTGGACTCAAAGAAAAATTACTGGTTCACAGCACCTGCTTGTGTGGCAAGCATCAACATTTTGGAGTGATAGTAATTTTAGAAACTTCATTTTGTTCTGAAGTTCAAGCAATCTACAGCCCAGATAACAAAAATGTGAAACTCTTTCCAGGGGCATACTGCTCACGTTCCAACACATGTTTTTATACTTTAGTTTCATCCCTGGCCTAAAGGAAAGTATCTGGGATTTTTTTTTATGTGGATGCTTATGATTTCGTATGCTGTCAAGGCATCGCATCCAGATTATGGTGGTCAGTCATAATTTCTAAGAAAAAAAATTTGAAAGACAATAATGTCGAAACAATAATATCGAAAAAGAAAACAGAATTTTTTTTTTATTATTATATATTTATTTTGGGGTCCGGGAATAAAAAATAATGGGTAAAACAAAAAAAGTAAAACAAATGTGACTTTTTTTTCGATATTTTGACTTTCGAAATTTTTGTTTTCTAAATTATCACTATAAACCCCAGATTATGCTGTAGTCCTATCAGGATGTAAACAAACAGGACAAGATTGTCCACATTCAGCAAATAATTCAAGCTACAATTAGCCAGACTAAGGGATTTGGGGGGGGTTTGGCGGGGGGACTGCGGATGCTTTCTAAAATCTCTGCAAGATCCAAATAAAAAAGACTAAAGAGTAACGGGGCGAAAACACAACCTTGCTTAAAACCACACATAGACGAAGAGAGTTTACCCTGGACATTGAGGCAAACTTGATAGCTGTATTGGAGTTTAAGGCCACAAGAATCCCTAGCAAGTGAGCGGGTCACCCCCATTGTCTGAGTTTGGGCCATAGACTGGTTCCGTCTATGCTGTCGAATGCCATGACTTCCTTTTTCAACATACCCAAAATGAAGATGTTGGCGTTCGTGCCCATCCCCTTACTGACACCAGTTTGCAGCGGATCCAGTCTTCATGCGCCAGAAGCCCAGTCGGTTAACTCCCTCAGAACTATGCTAACATGAATCTTTGCAGGAACATCTAGAAGGGCTATAGGCATATAGTTAGATGGTAGCGATTGTTGATCCTTTTTAAAAATCGGGAAAATGATGGACTGTGTCCACTTTTTCGGCATGCTCTCTGACAAGGTAATTTGTTTAAAGATTGTGCCCAAGATGTATGCCCACAAATAAGGGTCAAGTTTTAAGACCGTGCTTGACAACCCATCGGGCCATGGTGCTCAAGAATTCTTACTTTGAGTGATTAGTGAAGTAATATGCTCCTCTGAGCAAGCCAAGCAACACGAGCCCAGTGTAGGTTCCGATTGGCAATTCTGCTCCCCAGGGTTCCCCTTATACACTTTAGTAAAGTGATCAATCCACTCTTGTTCCCCAACAGGATTATTCAGAGCACAAGAAAGCGGAGACGCAAGATTATTAATCATTCGCCAGAAGGAGGAGACACCCTTGGAACTAACCAGCTGCAAGATCTTTGATGCATCATTCAACAATATATCATATTTGTAGAATCAGAGACATTGTCCTTATTTAAGCTTCGATGCCTTTCTTTGTTCAGCCTCTGGTTGTAAACAGAGATGTTAAGCATGCCTCAAGTCCCTTTTCTTTGATTGAATTACGGGGTCATAGACATGGTTCCTTAGTATTTTCCTTCTATGACTAAGGTGAGGCATAAGTTAGTAGATTTGGTCCAAAATGTCCCTATAAGGGACAGTTAACAAAGCCAGCTCGAGTTTGTCTGGAGGGAAAAGATGGCAAAGTGTGCCATAAAACTTCTCCAAACGCATCCTATTCCAGTAAACCCTATTTTTACCTTACCTAGCCTCTAACACTTGATCATAGGTATGGGTGGTCTCTTCTCATTTAGCCACCTTCCACCCCAAAAGTAGGGGATAGTGGTCACTGAGTTCCATTGTTGTGATTGTTATTGAGTTCACATTCTGTAGAATTTCACCAGAAACAAAGAAGTAGTCCAAAATACTATTAGAAATACCTCAATGCCAGGTTGGATTTGGAGGAATGTCATCCATAACCTTACCTTTCACCATATTCCATTCCCAGGCGTTCATAAGCTCCAGCCATGCGCTTCCACGCTTCCTTATCATCATACTATGACCAGACATACTCAAACCAGCGTGCTCTCAGCAAAGCGTGTTGGGGTCACCACACAACAAAATCAAATTCCATTTTTTTCCAATTTGTCAATCATAGATGAACTTGATCTTGTATTTCTTAAAATCACACCAAGTTAAGTCATATACATGGTCCAACAGCATTGTAACATCACTTATTGACTGTGTAATAGTAGATGGGAAAATGAGCATGTTATGCAGTGCAATTACAGTTGTGCACAACAGGAACAGCGATCATGGTGCACTGTGTTGGTTAACTAAACTAAAAACTTTGCCAAAGGTAATTGATAAATGCCCCATGATAACAATGAATTTCGCTGGTACAGATTTCGATGGGACAGCAGGGATATTAAAGCAGTGAATGGGACCTTAAATCGCAACTCTGATGACATAGAGAGTTTTTTACGGTGTTTAGATTGGGATTTCATGAAAATGATTACATTTTGGATTCCACCTCTCATAAAACCGAAGCAAGTTTGAGTAAAAAAAATACCTATACTAGTTCCCATAAATCCTTCGACACGGTTATTTTTTAAACTAAGAAACAATATCGTAAGGATAGGGTGGCAGTAAAAAGGGATATCAAATTACTTCCAACTATTAAACAGAAAATGTTCACTAATCTGGCCACAAAATATAGAAACTTGCAAAAAATGCATAAGGCATCCATAAGAAGCATAGATTGGCAAAACCTATTTTTGTGCCTGAAAATGGACAGCATGGTAAACTTTTGGCAACATTTTAACAGCTTTAGGAAATCTTTTCTTCAGACAGAACTTAATTCGGTCCCACAAGAGAGGTAAATGCTATACATCCAACAATTGTATTCTCCCTTAGGTAATTTAATGATGCAGTATGATCCACCTATGCCCTTGGTACTGGGGCAGGTAGGGTTGCGACTGAGAGGGGCGATAGATCCAGAGATAAATGAGATCAATTTAGTGCGATTAATAGTGAAATCTAAAGCATCACGCGCTTCTGGGCCCGATGGCATCCCTAACCTACTCTTCAAGGATAATACAGCTTTGGGAGCAAGTGTATTAGCAATTTATTTTCGTAATATCATCAAGACCGACATAATTCCAGACAGCTGGCGACAATCCATACTTGTCCCGATCTTAGAGAAAGGCAACAGACTTTTACCTTCAAATTACCGCCTCCTGGCAATTATTTATTTATTCGAATTTGTAGAGCACGCAACAGCCCGAAGGCATTGTGGTGCTTGTTACAGATAGATTTCTTAATGATGGATTCAAGCCAGAAATTGTTCACTAATATATTATTGGAGCATGTAAATACCTGGATGGAAGCAAATAACATCTTGAATATATTGCAAACAGGCTTTAGAAAGAAATATAACACTACATCCAACATTGTGGCGTTATAATTTTTGAGAGCACTAAGACCTAAGGGTAAGAACAAGCTTTATTGTTATGATGTTGATTTTTCCAAGGCCTTTGATCTAGTCTCCAGAACAACACTCTGGAGTAAATTGGAAAATGGGGCATAGATCCTGACCTGCTTTATCAAATCCAATCATTGTACATGAACACATCCGTAGCAGTCCGCCTCTGCCAAGAGGGGGATCTTTCAGAATACATACCTACCCATCAGGGATTAAAACGGGGTTGTGTCCTTGGTCCCGTACTGTATATACTTTATACTGCCAATATGGATCTGGCCTTTACTGCTGTAAGAAATGCCCCCCGCCCCCGAGTACAAATGGCGTAAAAATTGTCTGTCATATGCGGATGACATCATTATATTCGATCACAGATTGTCCTGCAGCGTACTTTGGGTACCTTATGCAAGTACCCAAAAGAAAACTTAATGGTCATAAATAAAATGAAAACAAGAACAATGTGTCTGGAGGGTACACAAGTTGTGTCAAGGAAACCACAATGTACATGGAAAGTACAGCCTAGGTGAATGTGAAGGAGGTGCTGTATTTGGGTTTTCCTATATGGACCAGGCAATTGGCTGCTCACTATGAGGAGTTTATACACTAAAAAATTTGAAAGAGATGGCTGGCCATAAAAGTTTACATAGAACATTGTGGTATCGTGGTGGAGGTAACATAGAATGTTTTGTCCAAATTTACAGAGTTAGTATTATTCCTGCAATTCTATGCTTTGGAGCTTTTACCAGCTGCAAATGTAACCTGGATAGACAGGTTCAGGGAAAAACTGCTACGCTCAATTATCAACATGCCTAAAGGGGTACCAGTTGAAGCCCTGAGATTGGAATATGGTTTGCAGTCTCTGTCCTCATTGTGGTCCGTCAAAACGGTGTTATATTCCAAATTGGTTAACACAAGTTCTAGTTCGAATCATTTATTACAATTACTTGGTAAAGATCTGTAGAAGGCCCGCCAGAATTATTTTGTTGAGGACCTTCAGCTGTTCACAAAATAAAATCTGACTGAACTGGGATTAAATTTGGAAGTGTTCAATGACCGTCCCTATTTTTTAAATATCATAAAGCGGAAAGCATGGGAACTTGATATCATTACGGGCTTTGATAAATGATACAGCCTCAAGAGGTACAGAGAATATGCATCTCAGGGCTTCAGAGGCGGGAAGCTACACCAAATGGTCAAATCCAGAGCTCAGGAGATTTACTATGCAACTTTGTTTGAATATACTCGGGACTAAAGAGTTTACTAGCAAGTGGTGTAAAGCAGAGGTGCAGGATAAACTATTTAGGCACAGCACATGCAAATTTGTGACGAGTAGGCATATATTGACTCCCTGTGTTGTACTGAAGGACCTTTATATAAGAGGGTATGGACGTTTTGTCAGTTTAATAGAGAATAAAAGTGGAGATCATTTTTGGGCCGCACCAATGGGGGCCGAGTCTATTGTTATGAATGCAGCAGTTTACTATATTTGGAAGCGAGCTACGAAGGATGGAATTGTACGCATAAATGGGTAGATTATATCCCTTGTAAAGTATTATTTGAAATGAGCACACGTTTGATGAATTTCTTGATTGTATGTGGGATTATTTTTGATGGTCCCGTTTTATTTCTATTTAGGTTGTGTATTTGCATGGAGTTGTATTGTTGTTTAAATTCTTATTGCTGTGTAAAATTTTGTTTTAAATGTGAATGTCTTTTAAATGTGCAAAAAGTTTGAAAAAAATAAACTAAAGGCACAATAAAAAAAAATAGATGAAATCTTCAATTACATCAAACAAACTGTCTTGTGCAATCATATAGGGGTTCCAATGAAGGTTAATTATCAGAGTGGAAGACATTTCTACATACTGCTACTTATCCCAAGTTAATTCCACTGCTTGCACAAAGGCATTCGGAATTGCATAACAGGTCACTATTACTCCACTGTCATTCCGAATACCAAACAAAAGCCCAGAAGCTGGTCTCCCTTTATCCCCCTTGTATACTGGATTCAACAAACAATGATATGCATCCCTACTTGGGGGCTCCAGGAGCCAGCACTCCTGGATACAGAACAGATCTGCTTAAAAAATAGGTGAGACCATGGAAGAGAGTAGATTAACACAACCCCTTGAATTCCATGAAAGACAATTAATTTAGTAGTTACAGCTCTACTTTATTTGGGTTGCTAATGACTGCACACATTCAAGCATGCTGCAACCCAATTCCAAACTGTGCCATCCTGGGATTACACGTTTCCCACTAAATTGCTAGTTGTATGTCTGCCAACAGTCATCCCTTGAGCATGTTATTGTTGAGATGGATGGGGGCTGCAACACCTTTACAACCTGATCAGTACAGTTTGTGTCGCGCCTATCTGCAGGCTGATTTCCCAGGTAAGTGGCAATAGAAAAGCCTCATGATTTCAGTTGGGTTGAGGCTGCTAGAACCTGGTCCAAGACCAAATGAGAACCAAAGGGGAGAATGACATTGTCCAATTTCAAGTTGTTCCAAAACTCCACCTGCTTAATGTCTGCTGAGCCAAGATGTGATAGCATAGGCACTTTGGTTAGTAGCTTCAAGACTGCCGACCAATTTAATGTCAGTTGAATGCAATCTTTAAACTGCCAAGACAAATGTTTTTGCAAGTTCAATGACGCTAACTTTGGGGGTGTCATAGGCTCTACTAGGCCCATGCTTATAAGGTGTAGACAGCACTCCTCCTTGGTACTAAAAAGGGGCAACCTCCTATCACCTATCTGATGGTGGGTGGGCTCCTGAAAGCTCAGACGCCTTTCTTTACACACTCTAAGAGGGTTCTGGGCAGCGCCAGGGAGTGCAGAGCACAAGGGGGATCACTTATTGCCTAGATGATATGCCCTCTTAACGGGGCCCGGGAGGTGCAGGGTTCCCACTGCACCAGATCAGTCCTAACTGTTGTGACTGATTATTATTGAAAGAAAGAAGATGTGGTTGATCATTAGTGCTGCAGCTGTCTCAGCCTTACAATTTGGGGCTGGAAGACATTCTACCCACTCTGTGAACAAGCATGTCACAATCAACATGCACTTGTTTCTTCTAGAGGAGCGAGTCACTGGCCCGATGAAATCAACTTGCAGTGTCATTCCTCCGTTTTGTAGGGAAGCTCTGCATGTGTGTGAACTGGGCTGAAATTGACCACACACATGACACCCCTTTAGGTAAGTGCCAAGGTCCTGGCCCAGGTGTGGCCAGTGGGCAGCTTTGCGTGAGATTTCTAATGTGGGCGTGATTCAACATCAGGCTTTGGAATGAGGTGGGTACCACCCACTGGTCACAGCCAGATAGGGCTCTCTTTACCAACAAACCGTCTTGGATCCGGAACATCTTGGAAAACTTCATCAACACCTGCAGATCCTCTATACCGGTATAATCCGACTCAGTTAGAGGAATGCTTACTGGGTCTTCAATGTGTCGATAGAATTTCCCAATGATCGGGTCCTCATTCTGTGCAGTGATCAAATCTACATCTGGGGTATCTTTACTCCATTAGGCAGTCAGGAGTTCTCTATTAGCACAGGTTTGTGACTTGGTGACAACAGCAATTTGGAGTTCCCCCAGCAGGGATTATGTTTCTATGAAATCCCCCTGCAGAGCTCCGGTTTTAGCCAGCTGGTCAGCCAGGACATTCCCAGTCTTATCTGGCCGCTCTATCTTGGAATGACCTCTTGTCTTCTTCCAATAGATGGTCATCCCATTGGAGATCACCAAATCGCCAATTGACTGGATCAGTTTGTCATGCTTTAAGGGTTTATTGTTGGCACAAAGCAGGCCTCGATTTTTCCAGTTAATCAGGTGCTCCACAAACCCATTCCTGACATAATCTGAGTCAGTGATTATGACCAGTTCATTGAGTTGGTGGTGCACTGCAGTGAGAATGGCTTGATGAACAACCATCAACTCTGTAACCGGACTACTTCGGTGTTCCTATTTTGTAACCAGCAGAGGGTTCCGGTGTATCATGGCACCAGTTATTTTTCCCTAATATCACCATAAACTGTGGGTATCCCCTGACATGTGTCTTCTTCATAGACCTTGTGTGGGGAAGTGAAGTATGCCTCCAGGTTGTTGTTGGTCATTAGACTTTCGTCCTTGAGACAGTTTGCTTAAGCACAATCATGCAAGTACTCCAACCCTTGCACTAGGGGACTCTTCTTTTTTTGCCATATCGATCTATCTATTAACTTTTTATGTTGCGCCAAACACCCCAGGGCCTCGAGGCGCTCACAAGACAGAACAAAGGTGGCCAGTTACAGTGGGGAAAAGTCTGTCTGGAATCAGAAAGAGCTTAGCCTGTACCCAGATCGAAAAGATGTTTTTAGTTTTTTAAATTGGGCGCTTGACGCACAGCCCTTCAGAACAGAAAGATTCTAAAGACTCGGGCCCAAGTCTTTGCTATATTGGTCTGATAGTTCTCCAGTATGGGGTCTGGCATGGATTCACATGCTCATGAATTCCCCGTTGTCAGGCCGGGAATCCTCGGTAAAGAAAAAATCAGTATCAGTTTTGTTTCTGATCTGTCTTTCTTAGTAGTAACCAATCACTGATCTCTGGGTCATACTGCCCCCAGCCAATGACTGCCCTCTCCCTAAGCCCCGACTCAGGCAGCCATCCACAGATTTTTACCGCACGCTCAATTGTTGGGAGTCCTTGTGCTTTAGCTCTCGAGTTTTTTTGCTGCGTTTTTGTGCTTTTTCAGGAGATTTCTCATTTTCTCGGTTTAATCGAGCCTCAAGCTCCACCGTTTCTACTTCCAACAACGGGGACCCATTTCGGAATTCTTCTACGCCCCTCAAGGGTGAAGTTTTTGTCGAGTTTACACTTCTTGGAGGATTCCGGAAGATCTGCGGCCTACCTCAACGGACATGGCCCAGGACAAGGGAAGCTCGACACCCGGATCCAAGCTGTTCAGGTGCTGCCCTGGATGCGATTTGCAAAACGTTTTCAAGGAGGACGAGCATTCGCGATGTCTCTACTGCCTTCATGAGGACAAGACGCACGTGGAGAAGGACTGTGCGTTCTGCAAGAACCTTTCGGAACGGACCAAACAAGATTGTCGTTCCCGCCTCGCCGCCTGGCTGGAGAAGGGCACACCAGGTGAGAAGGCGAAGAAAAAGTCTGAGCCGGCTTCTAAGTCCTATGAGGGCGCCCTGGCGACGGGGGCCCAACAGAAGACCAAGCACCACAAGTCAGCGGGCACCGGGAGCGCCGAAAGGTCGTGCTCTTCGGCTGCCAGGCAGGGCGTGACTTCCCCGGCACGTTCGACCACGAGCCAACGCGCTGGTTCGGGGAAGAGGAAGTCCGAGAACCCGGGTAAGCCGCTGGAGCATACCTGGTCGATCTCGAAGGGGGAGCGAGGCGCTGACCCTCTCCCCACCTCCCCCCCCCTCCCAAGGCGAAGGCCCAGGACGCACCTAAGGTGGTGAGAGCTTTAATCCAGCCGGCAAAGGCCTCTATCGAAGTGATCGCTGCGACCCTGGCGAGGCCAGCTGAGACTACGCCAGTGGAAATGGCCTCTGGGCCCATAGTATCCCTGCCACCGTGGAGGGAATCCTCTTTCCAGCCCATCGTTAAGACCCCCGTGAAGTCCCCGGCAGAAAAAGAGGGGGAGGGGCCGGTGGCCATTAGACCCGGAATCAGCCTCTGAGGAGGAGCTGATGGAAACCGAGAAGGGCCTCAACGAGAGGTGCATAGGCCTCAACGAGAGGTTCGAGAAGGTTCGATCCCAAGGGGCGGTCCCTGCTGATGTGATCGAAGACAGCGACGATGGCGTCGAAGAGGGCCCAGTGGAGCGGCCATCCCGTCCGTCGCAGCCATTACCCGAGCCCCAGGATAGCTCGGCGGCCATTTTGTTGGCAATCCAATCCTTATGTACCGAGATAAGGACGAGATTACCACGGACCCCGACGGAGGATCCAGAACCAGGCCCATCGGGAAGCCCTCCGAACAAGCGGAGGAGAGTCCACCCCGCTCCGCCCTTCGTGCCTGCGAGACCTGTGGACCCCTCATCCCCCTCGCCGGATCCTAGAGAGGATACAGCGACGGATACAGCAATGAGGACGGACGATGACGGCGGCGATGACACAGCGGACATCCCGTCATTACCTCCCTCACCCCCCGTGGGCTTCTCCAGCCGACGAAATTGGCTCTTTCCACACCATGATAACCAGGGCATCCGAGCTCTTCCAGCTCTGCCCTGAAGAACAAAAAAAGGAAGGATTTCTGTCCCAACGACGAGAGGCCAAGAGGAAGACGGTCCTCGCAGTGCCTTTGCTCCACGACATCTGGGACGAGGGGCTTGCTGTCCACAAGAACCCTTCCACGACACCCGCCAAGAGGGACAGGTACGAGAAGAAGTACCGAGTCCCCGATGCCGCCCCCTTGTGCCTCAGGGCCCAGCCCACGCCGGACTCTGTCGTCTCGGCAGCGGCTAAGAAGGCGGCAGCGGGTGCGGCGGCTTCAACTTCCACTTCCCCGCCGGACAGCGAGGGCAAAAAGTTGGATTCCATGGGACGACGAGTCATCTCGGCGGCGACGACGATTAAGGCGGCCAATGTCTTAGCGATCGTGGCCCGCTACAACAGGGAGCTCTGGTTCAAGATAGCTCCCCTGATAGGCTTCCTACCTGACAACAAGAGGGTTCGGAGGCCCTAGAAAATCTGCAGGAAGGCGAGGTGGCGTCAGATCACGCCATAACGGTGACAACGGACATTGCCGATACCGGATTTCGCCAACTGACGACGAGGATGGCTCAAGGCGACAGACTTTCGCCAGGACGTCCAGACCAGAGTGTTGGACATGCCGTTCGACGGCAACAACCTTTTTGGTAAGGTGGTGGACGAGTCTCTACAGGCCATCAAGACCGACTCGGAGATGGCCCGGGCCCTAGGGGTGCTTCAACAGCGATGGCCCTTTCGGGGCTCCGGAGGCAGCAAGGTGCTTCCAAAGGATCCAGCGTTGGCTCCTCCACTTACCGCCAGGCGGCCCGCTCCTCTTCCCAGGAGGCCTACAGAGGTCGCGCCAAGCAAGGGGGATCTCACCGTCGTCGCCAAGGCGGCAAGGCCGCCTCCAAGCAAGACTGACCCGTCCGTGTTGTCGGGCCCCCACCGAAGCACCGTCAGTGTGTGGGAGTCCATCTCCACCGACCGTTGGGTGTTGGACACCCTGGCCAACGGGCACTCGCTGGAAATCCAAAAGAAGTGCCCTCGCATTCCTCCCGTGGCCAGGAAGGAGAATCACGTCCCTCAACTGCTGTTGGAGGTAAGGCCGATGCTCAAGAAAGATGCCATCGAGCTCGTCCCAAGGAGGCTCTGGGGCTCCGGAGTGTACTCAAGGAACTTCCTCGTCAGAAAGAAGACAGGCAGTTGGCGCCCCATCCTGGACCTGCGTCGGTTAAACAAATACATCAAGGCGCAGAAATTCAGGATGATCACCCTCCAGCACGTGCTGGGACAGCTAGAGGAAGGCGACTTCCTATCGTCGTTGGACCTGGAGGATGCTTACTTCCACATCCCCATTCTAAAAAGGCACAGGAAGTTCCTGAGGTTCGTGGTTCAGGGACGCCACTACCAATTCAGGGCCCTACCGTTCGGATTAAAGTCGGCACCCAGGGTTTTCACCAAGTGCCAGGCACCAGTGGCGGTGCGGCTGCGCCTGCAGGGGATCCACGTCTACCCCTACCTGGACGACTGCCTAATCCGGGCAAGGACAAGGGAACTCGCCGTCGAACACACGGCGATGACCGTCCGGTTGCTCACGGAGCTGGGGTTCGCCATCAACTACCTCAAATCCCACCTGGTTCCATCGCAAGTAGCACTGTTTCTGGGAGCGAAGCTCGATACAGTGGGGCAATTGGCCTCCCCTTCAGAGGAGAGGACCAAGACCATCCTGGGCAAGGTGCGGCGCCTGTTAGCCACGGACGTGGCCAGGGTGAGGTCCATCAAGTCCCTTCTCGGGATGATGTCCTCATGCATCTATCTAGTACCCCTTTGCAGACTTCGGATGCGTCTGCTACAGGAGTTCCTCGACGCCTGCTGAATTCAGGCGACGGGCTGCTTCGAGGACAGGATCCCTCTCGACGAGGAGTTCCGTCGGGCGATCCTATGGTGGTGCACCCGTGCTCACCTCACTACAGGCACAGACTTTCAAACCCCGGCGTTTCAGGAGACGGTGACGACGGACGCCTCTCTGGAGGGTTGGGGGGCCACACCGGAGATCTCCACGCAAGAAGCCTTTGGCTCCCGGAGGAGAGGTCTCTCCACATCAACATTCTGGAGCTCCCGAGCAGTGTTCTGGGCCCTCAAGTCGTTCCTTCCGTCCCTCAAGGACAAAGTGGTGAGGATCTTCACCGACGACACTGCCACCACGATGTTCTATATACGGAAGCAAGGGGGCACTAGATCCCCAGCCCTATCCAAGGAGGCCCAGGATCTGTGGCACTGGGCTGTCTCCCAGGGGATGTTTCTGGTTCCCTTCCACTTGGCAGGAATAAAAAACACCATCGCCGACTCAGTCAGTAGGGAGCTGCGCTCGTGCCATGAGTGGGAACTGCGCCAGGATCAAGTGGATCGGCTCTTCCAACGATGGGGCAAACCCCAGATCGACCTGTTCGTGACGGCGACGAACTCCAAGTGCCAGAGGTTCGCCAGCAGGTTCCCACAGCTGAGGAGCATGGGCGATGCTTTCTCGTTCCCCTGGGACAGCCTGTTTCTATACGCGTTCCCTCCGTTGCCGTTGCTGCTCCACCTCATCAACCAGCTCAAGAAGTCCAGGTGCAGGATGATCCTCGTTGCACCGGCGTGGCCGTGGCAGATCTGGTTCCCAGACCTTCTGGACTTGTCAACGTCCCCACCAGTCAAGCTGCCGGCGGACGCGGATCTTCTCTCCAGAGAAGGAGGCGCCATTCTCCATCACGACCCACAGTCGCTGAACTTGCAGGCCTGGCTCTTGCAGCACTAGAGTTTGAAGGGTACGATATACTGGCTGATTGCAGAGAGGTTCTTGCAAAGGCCAGGGCGTCCTCAAACTCAAGTGTTACGGTCATAAATGGAAGCAGTTCTCTGTCTGGTGCCGTGCACAGAAGATTAACCCTCTGCGGATTACGGCCCCTCAAGTACTGCCGTACCTACTGTCGCTGGCCAAAGCTGGACTGGCTCACGCCTCCATCAAAATACATCTGGCTGCCATCTCCCGATATACCAGGACTACGGGATGGGCATCCTTGTGGTCTCATCGCCTGGTGAAGGAATTTATGAAAGGACTATTCCGATCATTCCCGCCGGTGAAAGCTCCTTCCTGCCCCGGCGTGGGAGCATAATGTGGTGCTGACCAGGCTCATGGGGGCCCCATTCGAGCCTATGCATTCGGCGCCTTTGAAGTTCCCGTCACGGAAGACAGCATTCCTCGTGGCCATCACCTCCGCACGACGAGTGGGAGAGATCCAGGCCCTATCTTGCAAGCCTCCATACTTGACTTTTCATGACACGAGGGAGGACGCACCCCTCCTTCATGCCCAAGGTGCCGTCGGACTTCCACCTCAACGTCAGACTTTGCACTCGCTGGATGTAGCTAGAGTGCTGAAGTTCTACGTGGACCGCACAAAGAGTTTTCGGAAGACGTCACAACTGTTTGTGAACTTTGGGTCTGTGAATCAAGGGAAGGCTCTCTCGAAGACTTACATTTCCAGATGGCTCTCCGGCTGCATCATGCACTGTCACCTGTTGGCAAACCGACCGCTGCCTGGCCGTCCGAGAGCCCATTCGACCAGAGCGATCGCTGCTACCACGGCGTTCCTGTCTGGTGTGCCCCTGCTGGACATCTGCAGGGCTGCTACGTGGAGGTCGACGCACACCTTCACAAGATTCTACTGCGTCGATCGGGACTCCAGGTAGGAGTCCAGGGTCAGCCAAGCAGTGCTGCGCAACCTGTTTGCCTAAGGTGAACCTGGTGAGGAGGTAAGAATTGCTTAATGTTGAGTTTTGGATGTTATGCTTAATGTTGAGCCTTTGCCACCTCCCGTGGTTGTGCATGTGTATACTGCTATGTATTCTTTTATTCATGAGAATGTGAATCCATGCCAGACCCCATGCTGGAGAAGGAACAAGTTACTTACCTGTAACTGTTGTTCTCCAGCATGGGTCTGGCATGGATTCACATGCAAACCCTCCCACCTACCCCTCTGCGGCTCTTCACTTGGTCATACTGCCACTTGGCATGCTACCAAATCTGAGGATGGCTGCCAGAGGCGGGGGTTAGGGAGAGGGCAGTCATTGGCTGGGGGCTGTATGACCCAGAGATCAGTGATTGGTTACTACTAAGAAAGACAGATACGAAACGGATACTGATTTTTTTCTTTACCGAGGATTCCCGGCCTGACGACGGGGAATTCATGAGCATGTGAATCCATGCCAGACCAATGCTGGAGAACAACAGTTACAGGTAAGTAACTTGTTCCTTCAAACACAATCTGGGTGTCATCTGTGTAATTCTCAAATCGTCCACCCAGAGAGTCTATTAGGTCGCACAGTGGTTTGATATAGACATTAAACAGAAGCTGTGACAGGCAAGAGTCTTGCAGAACGCCACATTTCAAGGACGCTTTTTGTGATTGTGCATGTTCCTTAGTCACATAAGCGGTTTGTGGGCCAAGAAACGATCTAAACTAGCTTGCTGCAGAATCGGTACAACCACCAACCGTGGCCAGTCTTTCAGCCAGGAGAGCATGATCGACGAGATCAAAGGCGGCCGACAGGTCAAGAAGAAGTAACAATGCTTGTCCGCCTTTGTCAATTATCGCTGCAAAGTTGGATTTAAGATCCAATAAAGCGTTTTTTGTGCCGTGGTTCACACGGAACCCAGATTGACCAGTAGCAAGAATATTGTTTTGCTCCACAAAGCTTTGATATTGGTTAAAAGCCAGCTTGTCCAGAATTTTCAACAAAAATTGAACGTTAGTAATGGGCTGAATTTCCGGGATCACTGGCATCTAGATTCTCCTTTTTTAATAATGGTGATTTCCAGGCCTCCTTAATGCTAATGGGAACAGAGGCTTCGGAGAAAGACTGATTAATTACCCATGGCATTACAGAGCTCTGAAATTCTTGGAAAAGCAGAGCAGGGAAGCTATCTCCTTTACACGATGGTGGTTTCAACTTAAGTATAGTGTCCTGAACTTCTCCTTCAGATACCTCATGAAGGGGGAAGCAGGGAGACGTTGGGACATGTGGCAAGCTGACTGGAGGTATTAATTTACCACAGGATTGAAGTAGATTGAGTTGATCTGCTATGCATTGTTGGTGCCGTTTAATTTTCTGAGTAAAGCAGTCATGAATATGCTGGCACCATTCATTGTCTGACTCAGAGAGGGTATCCACCAGGCTACCCTTTAATTCTTGTAGAACTTTAAACCGTTCCCTGGGCTTGGATTTGGCTGTCTCAATCCTAGCATTAAGTTTGTGTTCCTTAGCTGAAGACATTCACAGTGGTCTTATGCGCACTGAGAGATGCATCAGGTGAATGTTTGCGCCAATAGCATTCTGCTCTCCTTTTTGCTGTCCTAGCAGTAAGCACCTCTGGGGAAAAACACAATTTAAAGGAGGTTGGCTTTTTTTGGATAGACTGTTTAAGTAAGCCAAGGGATTCATACGTCTGATTGCTAGCCTCCGTGAAGATTGTTGTAAGGTCGTCGAGAGACATGTCATCTAAGCAGGGGAATAAAGGAAGGGCGGTCGAGGCAAAAACCTCATGAGTGATCCCCTTAGGTTTCCGGATAAAGATGATTTTTTTAATGGGCAAGAGGGATTTTACAGTCGCAGGAGGAAGTGGAATCTCAAAAACAAGAAAGAGATGATCCGACCAAGGACACGTCTGCACCTTGACATATGCAATCTCCATATTTAAGAACACAATCCAATCTAGGATATTGCCACCAACAGGAGTTGCTTCTATGATATGTTGTTTAAAGCCAACTTTTGCTAAGGTATGTAAAAGGGACACAGCATCTCGGCTCAGAGAATCATTGACCAGTAAGTTGAAATCGCCCAAAACCAGTAAGGGCGAATGTGGTTTAGATATACAGCTGAGAAAAGCCTCAAATTGCTCCTCAAAAGCGTGACGTTAGGTGGCCTATATAGAAGCAGAATACTCATGGAAATGTTCACTTGTATAGAAACACTAGACTCGAATTAAACTCCGAAATAATATTTCTGATGTTTGTTAATCTGCTTAGAATCACATGCTGTGCATAGGTCCGACATCCAGTGGTCACTGCGGAGTATTGCATTTTGTTTTTCGTAGTCGAAAAGGGGACGCCGGCAAGGCGTGTCTGTAACACTATCCCTATAGTGACGTGCGTTGTACCCACAATCCCTCATGCGTCGAGGTCCCTCAGATTGTTTTTTTCCGCCCAGCTTCTGGTCGCCTTACGCGGAGCTCCTAGAGAGACATTGCTAATACTTACTACGGACCTCGGTCCTTAATTATACTTATTATATTGTTAAAGATCCCTCCCCTCGACGTTAGCTCGAGTGAAGCTGTTTCTCCGCCGAGCAAGTTTTCGACGGAGGGGAAGAGGCGGAGGAGATCCTTCGGCGCTGCCGAACATGTGGCCTGGCCTCGCCGGCCAACATACAGTAGGGAGAGTGGGGGTTCGAACTTTTATCTTCTCTTTGAGAATGTCTTTCTTTCTCCCCTATCTTTCCCTTGGGGTTGTTATCACCAGTTATTATTGCCTCAGCTATGGAGAGGACACCTTTTAAGTTTTGCCCACGCTGTAGGGGCAAATACACTTGGAAGGATAAACACAAGCTCTGTAATCGTTGCTTGCCCCTCGATCATAAAGAGGACAGCTGCGCGGCCTGTAAGCTCTTGAAACCAAGAACTCTTAAAGAACGAAAAGTTAAGAGGTGGGCGGACTACGCTATGTCGAAGTCAGTTTCCTCATCCGCCGCCGCTGTTACAGAAAGTGACGAGGAGGGTGATAACTCGACGTCCGTCACGGAAGTCATTAACCCCCAGAAGGAGCTCTCGAGCTCCTCGACGTCCGTCCCCGGCCCCGACAGGCTCGGCTCACGCCCTGCTTATGGGGATGAACACCCCGGCGACAAGGACGCACATAGACCCCATAAGACTAAACACACAATCCACGGCTCTTCTTTGTCGAGGACGAAGGATCCATCAGCGCCGAAGGGGACGCAGGGCACTCCGGCGTCTACTTCAGACCGTAAAGGTCTCAAGCCCCACCCGCAAACGCAGCCGCGACCAGCGATTGGGCTTTCATCAAACACGGGCGCTACCTCAAAATCATCCGACGTAACGCTCCATAGAGCGGCCGTTGAGGAACAACGCGCAACGCAGGCAACGTCGACACCAGAGCCCTCGACTGACAAACTCGTTGTCGAGAGCCTGGCGAGAATTGTTTCCGAAGACAAACGTACGTGGACGACGAAACAAACGTCGAATACCGCGCCGAAAAAGCACAAAAGTAGCCAGGAACAGCCCCCTTCATCTAAGGGCACTTCTGAACTACCGGAGGGCTTTTCAGAGGGAGACGGAAACCTCTCCTCGACGTTGTGGGAGCGTTCTAAGCGTTTTGAAGTTGAAAACACTGATTTCCCCCCTCTAGACTATTCAGGGGTACCCCATGAGACCCTTGAAAGACTCCATTCTTGTATGGAGAAAATGGAAAGGTTTTTGGGAAGCCAAGACCCACCCACACACAAAAGACAAAGAGAATGACCCCAGGATGACCCTAGGGTCAAGATTCCTAGGCTGTTTCCCCCTTCCACAGACGTATATGACCTCACTGAAGAGGAGCAATACCTCCAGGAAGATGAGGAGTGTTTGGGTGGAGAGGAAGAACATGAAAAAGAGGGGTTCGAAGAAGATCCTTACACTACTGCAGCCCTGGCAATCCCCATCAGTGCAGCCCTGGCAATCCCCATCAGTGCAGCCTTGGCAATCCCCATCAGTGCACTCAGACCCTGATGTCTTTCTCCCTTCTCCTCTCAAGGATTCACATATTGGGAACTCCTCTCCCATAGATGACCAACCTTCACTCAATGCACTATTGCGCAAGGCAGCAGCGCATTTTGAGATAGACACAGGGGAAACTCTTCCTGACATAGACTTTGTAGAGAAAGTTATTAAAGAAAAAGCCCCTGTTAGCCAGTCTATTCCGCTCCTGGCTTCTATAAAGAGAAGAATATCTCCTTCCCTTTCCAATCCTGCCTTAGTAAGAGGGGTCAACCTTCGAATAGAAAAGCTCTTCAGCCCTTCATCCTCTGACCCTTTGTACATCAGAGGACATTCTATTCCGGACTCCCTCGTAGTTACTAATACAAGAAAAAGAGCGGGGGTACCACTATCCACTAGTGAGGCACCACCTGACAAAGAGGGCAAGAAGCTCTATGCACTTGGAAAGAGAATCACGACCTCCGCCGCCTTCTCAACTAGGATTGCAAATAACAATTCCCTACTAGCTAGCTACGCGGATGCACAGTGGAGCAAGCTGCGCAGCGAAGCAGAGGACGCACCAGAACCCCTGCGTTCACGCCTGTTAGCTATAATATCAGAGGGAACTCTTGTAAACCAAGGCATCGTAAAGAACTCCTTAGATGCCGCAGAGACGGCTGGCCGTTCCCTGGTTCAGGGAATACTTCTCAAACGCCATGTCTGGCTACGCAATTCAGGATTTAAGCCGGAAACCCAAGCGTCCCTGATAAATAAGCCCATAGAACAAACACATCTGTTTGGGAAAGCAGTTGATGAGGCCCTAGAACATGCGAAGAAAGAGTTTGATACCATCAAGACTCTTGACCAAATTTCTAGGCCCCTTAACAGACGCGGCTATGGCAATAGACGCTCCTTTCGTGGCCTACGCCAGCAGCAAAACCAACAGCAATTTTACTCTGCTACCAACTGGCTCTCTAACCAGGGTAGAAACACCGAGTTCAGTCAAAGAGTCCAACGGCGTGGCAAAGGAAGAGGTCGCGGCCCCAGCCCCAAAGGTTCCACGCCCAATACCAACAAATGACCCGAAGATTCCGGTCCCCTCCCATGCATCACCGGTCGGGGGCCGGCTAACATCGTTCCTATCAGCATGGGAGGTAATATCGTCAGACCGCTGGGTATTATCCACCATAGCCCACGGATACTGCACAGAATTCAACGGTTCCCCGAAGTACAGACCCCCACGGAACCGACGCATAACACCGGAACACCTCACCATTCTTCTTCAAGAAGTAGAAGAGCTACTGAAAAAAGAAGCTATAGAGGCTGTTCCGCTATCTCAGGTAACAGAAGGTATTTATTCAGTGTACTTCCTTGTACCCAAAAAGGACTTAACCATGCGCCCTGTATTAGATCTGCGCCCAGCGAACAACTTTGTCAAACCCCAAAAGTTTCGTATGGTGACCTTGCAGGAAGTAATCCCACTGTTATCACAAGGGGATTACATGACAACGCTAGACATGAAAGATGCATACTTTCATATTTTAATGTTGCCAGCAGACAGAAAATACCTCAGTTCAAGATAGAGAACAAACACTACCAGTTCAGAGTACTACCCTTCGGGATAGCTTCTGCACCAAGGGTATTCACAAAAGTACTGGCAGTAGCAGCGGCCCACCTGCGCAGGTTATCCATCCCGGTATACCCTTACCTCGACGACTGGCTCATAACAGGGGATTCTTACGAAACATGCTTCTCCAATACCCAAAAGACCGTAGACCTTTTGTACCAACTGGGCTTCTCCATCAACGAAAAGAAGTCCAGCTTAGACCCCAGCCAAGTCAAACAATTTTTAGGGGCTCTAATTCCAACAAAGGACGGCCTCGTCTTCCCCTCCAACGAGAGGGTCCAAAACATGCTGTTTCAGATCCCCTATTATGTGGCAGGTCGAGAGGTGACGGTACGCAAAGCAATGCGCTTGCTAGGAATGATGGCGTCATGTATTTATTTGGTACCTCACGCGCGCCTGCGCATGCGCCCAATGCAAGAGTGGCTCAACAGCCAGTGGTGGCAGGCCAGCGGACAATGGGACGATCTAGTAGTGGTCTCGCAGGCCTTAGTTCTCTCACTACGGTGGTGGACAAAAGAGAACCTGTTATTAGGGAAAACTTTTGCCACACCCGCAATGGAAGCCACTCTAACCACAGACGCATCCCTCACAGGATGGGGGGGCTCACCTATCCCATCAGACTGCTCACGGAGCGTGGACTCCGAGCTTAGCATCCAAGCATATAAACCTGCTGGAACTTCTAGCGGTGTTCAAAGCACTGAAAGCCTTTCAGGAACACCTACAAGGAAAGACAGTGATGGTCCTCACAGACAGCACCACAGCCATGTACTACCTCAACAAGCAAGGGGGCACTCACTCTCCAGGACTGTCCAAGCTGTCCCAGAATATATGGAAGTGGGCTCTCAAACACAACATGTTCATACTATCACAACATGTACCAGGGGAACTCAATCTGCTAGCAGACAAACTCAGCAGAGACTTCCCCCTGCCCGAAGAGTACGAATGGCAATTGCACGAAGACATCGTCTTAGACGTCTTCACGCAATGGGGATTCCCGGAAATAGACCTGTTCGCAACTATGGAAAACTCACAATGCCAAAGTTACTCCTCCAGGTACCCCCAGAACCAGTCCAAGGGGAACAGTCTGTCGATTCAATGGTCAGGGAAATTTGTTTACGCCTTTCCCCCAACTCCCCTTCTCAACAAAGTGGTGCACAAGATGCACCAGGAGCAGGTTACCATGATACTAGTGGCCCCAATGTGGGCCCGGCAGCCATGGTTCGCTCACTTGATGGAGATGTCCCTATCTCCCCCAGTGAAACTTCCCTGCCCGTACAACATGCTGTCACAGGACAAGGGCAGAACACTGCATCCATGTCCTCAGACCATGAACTTAGCAGCCTGGCTCCTGAGATCGTAGAATTTGGACATTTACAACTCCCGCAGAGATGTATGGACATCCTCAGGGAAGCCAGAAAACCTAATACTCGCCACTGCTATTCTAGCAAGTGGAAAAGATTTGTCATCTGGTGTAGAATTAAGAGCATCAACCCAGTTGACTGCTCTCCCGCTACCATTGTTCTGTACTTGACCCATTTACTGGATTCAGATATAGTCTTCAATTCCATTAAAGTCCACCTAGCGGCACTTTCTGCATACACCACTTCCCAACTTAAAGTGTCGTGGTTCAAGATACCAGTTATCAAGGCCTTCATGGAGGGGGTAAAGAGAATACACCCTCCGATAGCTAACCCAGCTCCCGGATGGGACTTAAATGTGGTACTTTCTAGACTCATGGGCCCGCCTTTCGAACCCATGCACAAGGCAACTCTTAAAGACCTCACTCTTAAGACTGCTTTCCTAATAGCTATCACCTCCATTAGGAGAGTAAGTGAACTACAGGCTCTTTCTGTACTAGACCCCTTCGTAACAGTTCACAAGGATAAGGTGGTTCTACGCACACACCCAAGGTTTGCACCAAAATTCATATCGAAATTTCATGTAAACCAGTCAATAGAACTACCAACGTTCTTTCAAAACTCTTCCAGCTTGGGAGAGAAAAGTCTGCATACACTGGATGTACGCAGAGCTGTCATGTTCTACATGGAAAGAACCAGACCACTAAGAAAGACTAATCAGTTCTTTGTCTCGGTGGCAGCAGGAAGAGAAGGAGATGCAGTTTCAAAATCCACTATATCTAGATGGATTGTTCAATGCATCACTCTCTGTTACACTCTTGCTAAGAGAGAACTACCCTTCAAGCCAAGAGCACATTCCACTCGAGGCACTGGGGCTTCCATAGCATTCATTGCAAATGTTCCCCTTGAGTCCATCTGCAAAGCGGCTACCTGGAGTTCTATGCACACCTTTACAAAACACTACTGTCTAGATGCACACTCTAAATCTGACTCCCAGGTGGGACAGGCAGTATTAAGACATCTTTTCTCTACTGTTCCTTCTCATAACCCACCGCCAACTCTGGGTACTGCTCGCTAGTCTATGCACAGCATGTGATTCTAAGCAGATTAACAAACATCAGAAGACAATGCATTACTTACCGTAACAGATGATGGTTGTATCTGCTTAGATTCACATGTGCCCACCCTTCCTCCCCGCTCGGATGGAAGGAACATAGACATCCTTTTCTATATTTCTCTCTTTTCCGTACTCACTCACGTCTAGAAGGCTCCCTCAGGGCAGAAAAATACAAACAGAGGGACCTTGACGCGTGAGGGATTGTGGGTACAACGCACGTCACTATAGGGATAGTGTTACAGACACGCCTTGTCAACGTCCCCTTTTCGACTACGAAAAACAAAATGCAATACTCCGCAGTGACCACTGGATGTCGGACCTATGCACAGCATATGAATTTAAGCAGATACACCATCAGAAATGCTTTTACGGTAAGTAATGCATTGTCGTCTACAAGAGACATGGCAACACCACAAACCAGTTAGGGACGACTACACTGCGTATATGAATTCGGCCATTTGCGGTCAGAAATAGCGGCCCTCTGCAGGCCTTCTTATTCTAGTCAACATGGTTGCCCAACTGAAAAGTAATTGAAAACCATAACATCAACATCATGGATCCAGACAGCAATACCGCAGCAAGATTTGGCGCCCTGCAAAGCCAGTTGCCAGGGTCTCCCACGCCATCAGAACCAGTATTTGGGAATCCTTAATACATACTGGAACCCAAAAATAAATAAGAGACGAAAACTTCGACTCATTTCTAACAGCCATGGATGAAGCTACCAACAAATACCCTGGCATTGCCTTTATTATATGCGGCGATCTGAACATTCACCAGCATTCCAGAAACGGACAAGAGCTTGATCAACATCGACTAGAACAACATGCCCAAAGATGGTCTAAAGAGATATGCTCTACAGAAATATGAAACGGCTTGATGCCTTCAACAAGATCACCAAGATCCCGACTCTGGTCTCACGGACAGAGTACAGGAATCATTGATTATATATATCGATCAGAGTCGATAGAAGATCCTATACAACGGTCCTTTAACATTTATAAGGAGGTCAGCAATCACTTTATTCTGATCCGAGCATGGACCACTAGTAGACAGACCTCATTGCGATTACAATTACCGGACCTGGAAACTAATATTGCAGTTTAAGAGGCTCCGTCTGACACAACATCAAACGAAACAACGCCCCTCTGTTTTCAGGAACACAAACATTACAGGTGTTGGCAAATTAAATTACGAATGTATCCTACATGACTTCCAACAAGCGCCAACACCCACGACAACCACGAAGATCGTACATTGGCATGCATATAGCCATATGATAGCTTCAAGGAAGAAATCTCTAAGGAAACAGATAAAACAAATGAAAAAATAACCTTCTCCGGAGAAACAAACGAAGATTAAACAATCCAAACACAAATAGAAGAGCTGGTTAAAAACCACAAAAATTACTCTTGCACAGAATGATGCTGAGACCATGCTGAGAGCCATGGGAGCAAGGAACTCCAGAGACCTATGGAAACTGCTAAACCAACAGCCAGCCACCATTGACAAACTGATCTCTTAGGTTCCCGAGACGAGCTGGATAAGCCATTATCAGCAACTCTACCAAAAACGACCTTCCCATAAAATGGATGATACAGCAACCTCTCAAGGTCAGTGGACAATTGACTAGGTCCCATCTGACATACATGACGCATACACAAATTAAATGTGTCATGGGTGCCCGGGCCAGACAGGCTCTCAAACTTCACCATAAAGAAGAACCCTGACACATGGGCAGCCTTCTTTACACAACTGCTGGATCTTATAAACCGTACAAATCAAATTGCAGCCTCATGGCAGAAGGCTATTATAATTCCAATCTACAAGCAAGGCCCGACCGAGAACCCGCTCAACTACCGACCAAATGCCCTACTATGCCCCTGGGTAAAATATTTGCGAACATCCTGCTCTCCAAATTGAACAAATGGGCACTCACAGCGAATAGACAACTACCAGGGCAAACAGGTTTTGTTAAACGAGTTGAGACCAACATTAATTTTTTCATTTTAAATCTCTTGAAACATGAAACAATCAGATCCAACACCCAGACATACGCTGCATTCATTGACTTGCCGACTTGCACCTCGCTTTTGACAACATCAATAGAAACATCTTATGGGCCAAGTTGACGAAATGGGGATGTCGATGAAATATCCTCGAACCAAAAAAATTGCTTTATTCAAACACCGAAGTACAGATACGGTTGAGCAAGAGCGGTCTGGTAACCCAACTTACAAAAACATTGGCTGCAGCCCTGCATAATTTATTTACCTCAGACTTTGAAGAAACAATGGCTTCGCCCTTCACAAATCCACCGAAATTAAATTCCACACCCGTTACATCCATCCCCTATGCTGACGATATCGTTATTTTCACCAAAACACCACGAGGTCTACAAACAGCTCTCAGTAACATCCAGGAATACATGAAATCAAACGAACTCGAAATAAATGTAAAGAAGACCAAAGTAATGACCCTATCGAAATAAATGTAAAGAAGACCAAAGTAATGACCCTATCTCGTCCACTGGGCCCGCAGTGTAAAACACTGTCTTTTTTTGTTGAATAACGAAAAAAATCGAACAAGTACATACCATCAAGTACTTGGGAGTATGGATTAACACATCCCAAGTCGAGCAACCTTGGCTTCAACCATCTGAAAACCAAAACCCATTCCTAAGCATGACAAGGTCGGATACTACACCAAAAATCTGGGACATTTTTTCTGAAACCCTTAGTTTTGTTTTACACACAAAAAGTGACACCCATCCTGACATGTGGTGGTGAGACCATGCTCAACATACAGGCAAACATATGGGACAAATTAGAGCGAATCTTTTGGACAAAGACCTCATCACTCCCAAACTCTATCCCATCTTCACGCATCAGATTTGAACTTGGTCTACAATCCCTCCATTCTATCATAAGATGGAAACAATTTGATCTGTTCAGAAAATTGATCAGTAACGATCAGATCCCAGCCTTGCACATCTTGCGGTCAAATCGTGACAATATTAAAGCCTTGGCACTGAATAAATGGAAAGAATGTATTGATGCTCACCGACTCGAATGTGGCATATCCACTGACACCCTCATCAACAGAACACAAAAACCTAAACTCCAACTAGCTAGATTGGACTGGATATTGACATAGAAGGAAAAGAAAACAGTACAAACTAACACTGACTTGTACCGGTGAAGCCAGAGCCTTGAACGAACTGCCAAATTATCTCAACCTTTTCCTACTTCCGACCCAGGAAATTCTTGGGATACGAAGTTAATCTCACAACCGAAATCATTCCACTCATCGCGACCTGACATGTAGATTCTGCAAGCAGACGGAAACCAATGAGACCCTCCACCACATCTTGAGACAGTGTCCAGCACTCACGGAAAAACATACAGCAATTGGACAAATATACCTGAAAACCACCAAAACACTCGATCCTGAGGCGCGCTGACCACTCATACTAACTGGTAACAACCAGTCGATGATAATGGCAGTCATCTGCATTTAGTTCATAATCCAGTCACAAGTAATCCCCTGATAAGCCTTGCCCTTCCACCTTTACGAATAATGAATGCATAAGATTTTCTTATGATTTGTATGAATTTGTACAATGTATAAATGTGAGGTTTAAAGATATAAACCACATGCATTTTAATAAAAAAAAGAAGTGGTGACAGGATACATTTTTAGCTTGACTAAAATAGACTCAATGATCAAAGTGAGGTTTGTCAGAGTTGTACAGTTTATGGTTTTTACGCAAAATCAGGGCAACTCTACCTCATCTTCCCGTGTCCCGGTCAGCATGCAGGATATCCTAAACCCTCAGGAACTGCCAATAGTATGGAGCAAAAGGCGACCTTATGAAACCAATTTTCGGTCATGGCCATAAGGTCAGGTTTTGACTTGAATATGAAGTCTGCTACTTCTACTGCATAGCAAACCAAGGAGCGTGTATTAAGTTGCACACATTTTAAGCGTGCTTGTTTGGGCCGGTGGTAGGGATCTGGGTTGAAATGTATGGTATCACTTGTGCAAGTCATCTCCTCATTCTGAGTAGTACTTAGAATTTCCTCACCCAGATCGCAGTTAGTCAGGGGGGAGGGGACGGTATACAGTATTTCCATCGAAAAAACATCCAGACTCCTTTTCCATCGAAATGTATTGATTGAAATACCTTTCCATCGGAATTAATATTCATTGAATTTTGTTTTCATTGCATTTCGATGGAAAAGCATTTCAATAAATAAAACGTGGGTTTGGGGGGACCCACCCAATTAAAAGATAAACACCACACAAGTTAGAGGGAGCTGTCCAGTGCTGAAATACATTGTAACTGTAATCCTCGATAGAAACATTTTGATGGAAAAACATGTAACCGAGGGGACATTTTTTCTGCTCAGCAGTACCATCGAGCATCGTTTGAACGGGTAAAAAAAGTTGAGGGGCAAAATCCTTAAACATAGCAGCAAGTCTTACCCGCCGGTTCCTCTGAATGGCAGACAAAAGATTACACTATGTAGACATGGTCTTTGCAGGCACAGAACCAGACCTAGGACACAGCGTGAGAAGGCACAGCCAAGAACGGAGACTTGATCAGCACTAACCAAAAGCTATCCAGCACAAACCGGCTTAGACGCGCCGGTGACGATGCACCCGGCTACGTCTTCTAAAGAGCAGAAGAACTACACGGATTATGGGTAGTGTAGTTCTGAGCTCTTAACAGTGCGGGTCGTGGGCAAGTAGAGGTATAAACAATGTAAATGAGAGCAAGAGACCAAGAGCTCAAGTTAAAATAAAGTTTGTAAAAAGTCTAAAGCATACAAGTAAAATACACACAATAAATGAAGGAAGGACTAACATTTAATAAACTGAAGTTCATAAATTCACTATTTAAAATAATCAAATCATGGCGAAACTAACAGGGTAGAAAGCATATAAAGATTGTAAGAGATCTGTCCTCCATAGGAAAGCCTTGCATGGACAGAATCCGGGAAGTAATTCTGGAATTACTAATGTTCCCTGCCTGGATTCCCTCACTTTGTAGATATTGCAATGGTTGATAAGGAGTCTCGACAATCATGTACTCCCCCTGTATGAATCAGCGTTAATTTTTTAACGCCTGCACCGTTGCCAGGAGTGCCTTCTCGCAGTCATTGAATTTTTCCTCCAAAGATGACGTCTTGCTCACGTATGAGATTACTTTGTTGACCTGGTCATGCTTTTGATACAACACGGCTAGAACTCCTTGTTCTTTGTGGGGTAAGTCAAACAAGGAGCCTGGGAAATGCTTCTTTTCAGTTGTTTAACCACCTCGGCTTATTCCGGACCCCAATCTGGCTTGACTCCATCCTTTAATAAATGAACAAAGTGTCGAGTGACCTCTTAGTCGTCCTCAATGAACTTCTTACTGTAATTAGTGAGTCCAAGAAGACTTCTTAATGCTCGCAGAATATGCTCTTTTAATTTCAATAAGGCTGCCACCTTCTTCGCCTAGGGATTAAGACCCTGCGGCATGATCTCGTGCCCTAAGAGGTTCACTCGGGTTTTACACCACAGTGCCTTCTGATAGGACAGTTTTGTTATGGCTTTCTGCAATTGTGTTAGAACATAGCAGATTTCTGCTATGTGTTCCTCCACAGTTGAGCTCTTGATCAGAACATCATCCATATAGGCCAGGTTTCATGTTTCACCCAAATCGGGCATGGCCTTATGTTGGAAAATGTTGAACTCATTGCCAGAGTTTATGTATCCAGAGGGGGTTTGGGCCCACGTATACTGCTGCCTCTCAAAGGTAAAGGCAAGCTTGTACAGGTCTTCCCTACTCACGGGGACTGTCCGGTAACCATTGGTCAGGTCAATGGCGGTGTACACCTTTGACCCTTGGATCTGGACCAGTACCTGATCGATTAGGTAAGGAGCCATCCTGACATGTGGACCTGTTGTTCAATCCCTCACATAATCTCCATTGCTGTTTGATTTGAGTATCCCTAGTACTGGGTTATTGAAGGTACTGTAAATAGGATGAATTATCCCACAGGATTCTATATTCTTAATAATCTCTGTGAGTGACTCCATGGATGCGAGTGGTAACAGGTGTTGTTTCACAAATACTGGAGCCATCTCGGGGTCCGTGGGAATGGTGTTTGAATGAATGGATGTGCCTCCACAGTTGTACGAGTCCACAGAAAATATATCTTGGAATTCCAGGAAGACCTGTTTTAGCTTTTGTATTTGCTACGCGGTCTCACAGGCATCAGAAAGATTTATCCTTTCCTCAACCATCTGCTTGAAACCTAGAAAGACCTCAGGATTGGCAATTTCAGCTGTATCCTCCAGTTGGGTGGAGGGATCTCTTTTGATGGTGTTGACCTGGCAGGTTATTTGAGGAAGTGGTCCTGGATTCTGAACACTACCTCCTCCCTCCTAATGTCGCAGGAAGAGTACACATGAAATTCCACCATGCCTATTAAAAATATTTTCTGGAGAAATGCAGTCGCTGAGGTCAAAACAGTTGTTTGAGATTTGTCCCATGATTTCATTACCTAAATCAATAGAATAATGTTGGGCATCAACCGCATTGCTTCTAAAGCAAGCAATCTAATAGCAGTCCTGCTGGATCTATAATGCTAATAGCAAAATACATATGACAAGTGTCAGCATTCATTATTCCTCTCCAATCCACACCACACTTCATACTCTCCCTCTAAGACAATGCTTGTCTGATTTCCCCTTCTATAAAACCAAATGCTCTGTGTGAGTGTCTGTCCTAATTTCAAATTGCACGTGTCTTATTCAGATCAATTAGGCCTCCTCAATCAATCAGCAATACTCCCCTCTGCATGTTCAAGCTTCCCATTCTCGAATGTGTCCCATCTCCCTCCTCTCCAGCTCCCTTGCAGCCAGTCAGTCAGGGCCTCTCCCCTTGGCCTCTCAGTGGTCCATTCTCCAGCCAAAGCTCTGCCAGTCTCCCTGCTAGATCAATCTCATCTGCTCTCATCAGAATGCTTCCCCAAGCTGCATGTCAACCAAAGCCATCCAATTCTGCTGCACCTAAAACGCTTCTCGAAGTACATCTAAAAACTCTCAAACCCTCACCCCTGGATATGCTATTCAATGACGTACATAAATCTCTATGGTTACATTAAGCATTCACTCGTTTCTGTCAAACCAGCATTTCGAAGGGATTGTGTCCTCCGACGTATTCCTTATCTTTGATATACGTTTCCAGCTTGCTGGCCTTGGAAATGTTTTCTCTGTAGAGGGCGCTGCGCGTCGACGTCCGCCGAGTCGATGTCCCTCGACGGCCACCGTATCGGCGCCGACGTCACCATGCCCATAAATAGACACGCGCTCCGTCCGTTGCTCAGTTCCGTTTTTCCGCGCTTCATGGGGCCTCGGAACGACGTTGCTCAGTTCAGTCAGGTTTATCTAAATCTATTTCGACGAATATTCCTTATCGTTCTCGATGGCTTCTTCATCAGAACCGACGACGCCACGATCCAGCTTCAAGAAATTTCGAGACTGCGGTAAAAAAATGTCAATAACGGATCCACACAGGGTCTGTTTATGGTGCTTGGGGTCCGAGCACCATTGTTCGGAGTGTGAGGACTGCATGTCCATGACGGCGAAAGCCCTGAAGGAGTGAAAGGGGAAGCTCGAGAGAGGTAAGTCAGCCAAAACCACCTCGAAGGTTTCGTCGGTCGAGGCATTCGTCCCCTCGCCGTCGAAAACACTCCCATTCTAGATCTCGAAGCAGCTCCCACCATTCGTCGAGATCTAGACACTCAAAAAAGAGACGTCGAAGGTCCCATTCCTCGTCGTCTTCGGTGTCCCCAGAAAGAGTTTCCTGTCCCACCAAACACAGTTCTCAAACTGAGTGGGAGGAATTCAGAAAGAAAATGTTAAGTGTCTTCGAGAACGCGGTCTCGACCCCCTCGAAAACAGCTGAGGGTGATACCCCTTGTGAAAAACACAAAAAATCAAAACGCCGCGAGTCACAGTACCCGGCGTAACATTCCACCCGAGAGCGCCATGAGCCATCGGGTAAGAAGGGCACCGTCTTCGACGCCGTTGTCGAAGGGTTCCTCGACGCATCGGTCGATCGACTCAATGCCATCGTCGATGCCGATGAAAGAGAGGACCAAGACTCCACAGCCAACGGTGTTTTCAAGGGCCTCCGGCACGACGCCGAGACCGTCGTCGATGCCCTCGATTAGGATCCCGATCCTCTCGAATTCTTCGAGGCCCCTTCCAGTTTTTTTGACGCCATTTTCGGTGCCTTCGAGGCCAGTTACATCGGCGTCGACGACTTTTACATTTTCTCGTCCAATAACGACGAGTTTGGCTCCTGCAGCCCTAGAGATGGGCTTTACTCCATTTCAGAGATCAGAATACCCTGGTCTTTCTTCAATTTATGAAGAAAGAGAAGACTCTGACAAAGAAACGTTTGGTTTACAGAGATCCTCACTGCTTGCTGCAGAGGATTTCACCTCTGAAGAAAGGAGGCTGAAGGAACTACAGGACTCACTTCATGAGGCCAGTGGACTTGACACTTCCCCAGAAGTGGAATTTGTAAAGCCAGACCCAGGGGAACATGCCGAAACACCATATAGAACCCTGATGGCAAGAATAATTGAGTATATGGGTTGGTCTGCGCCTTCACCTGTTTTCCAACAGGATGATCGAACGGATATATTGGACAAAGGCCCACAGGAGGACCCGGTGGTCCCCTTCCATGCAGCCCTACAAAGAAAAATTGCATCCAATTGGGAGACTCCCGAAGTCATCCCAGCAGTCAATAAAAGGCTGTCGACAAAGTATAGGGTAGCCGCTGCTGACCCGGAATACCTGTCAAAACACCCGACCCCAGAGAGCCTGGTGGTTCAAGCGGCACCTTCATTCAGCAGTAGGACTGCTTACCCTACTGTCCCACAGGACAGGGATGACAAGAGGTACGACTCTATGGCAAAGAAAGTCTTCTCTGCCTGTAGTATGGCGTTGAAGTCCATCAACGCCACCTGTATACTCGCCAGGTTCAGTCACACATTATGGGAGTGTGCTTCATCAGCGGCTGACTGCATACCCGATGGAGACTAGAAGGAAGCCTTCCTTAACATCATTCAAGATGGCAAAGATGCCATGTGCGAGTCTCTTCAAACTGGCATCGATTCCGCTGACCGTATCAGCAGGGCCATGGCGGCTAGTACAACAATCCGCAGGCATGCGTGGTTGCGAAAGTCTGGCTTTGCTCCAGATGTACAGGTCAGACTTTTGAATATGCCCTTTGACGGCTCTTCGTTATTCGGAAAAAAGGCTGATGACAGTCTGGAAAAGTTACAGACTTCTAAAGCAGCAGCAAAATCCTTAGGAGCTGCTATCCGCCAAACTCCTTTTCGCCCCTCAGGAACCTCTGGGAGAGGAAAGTCCTTTCGCTATTATTCCGCATTCGGAAAAGGCAGAGGACAGCCGGCTCAAAGAGGCCAAAGAAGATCCACCCGAGGTGGACGGGTCAAAGGTACTAAGACCGCAGCAGCAGCAGGTGCCTCTTTGCCCTCGGCATCTGCATCAGCCGCCCCCAAACCACTCTGAGGCCTCTGCACACAAGACACCTGAAGGGGGCAGGTTAACTAACCATCGGACGGAATGGCAGGCTATAACGTCAGATGCTTGGGCGTTGGAGACAGTTGCCCAAGGTTACTGCCTACCCTTTCTACACATCCCTCAGAGTCATCCACCGGGGAACAGCTCCCGAAAAGTTCCAGATCTGCTCCTCTTGCAGGAAATTATGGACCTGCTAGAGAAAGGTGCCATAGAACCGGTACCTGTAGCGGACAGGAACAAGGGCTGGTACTCCCCCCTACTTTCTCATACCAAAGAAGGACGGAGGATTGAGACCCATCCTGGACTTAAGAGAATTGAACAAGTTCCTCAGGAAGGACAAGTTCAAGATGGTAACTCTCTCTCAGATCCTTCAGACCCTCCATCTCCAGGACTGGCTGGTATCTCTGGACCTTCAGGATGCTTATTTCCATGTGCCAATCCATTTCAAGCTCAGAAAATACCTGAGGTTCGCAATTGGCAACTCTCATTATCAGTTTCGAGTTCTGCCATTTGGGCTGAACTCCGCCGCGAGGGTCTTCACCAAGCTGATGTCGGTAGTGGCGGCGAGTCTAAGGAGGGAAGGGATCCACATCTATCCCTACCTGGACGATTGGCTGATCAGGGCCGTATCTTCGGAACAGGCCCGGACCTAGCTAGATTATGTCTGCCTCTTCCTTCACAGACTGGGCTTCTCCCTCAATTTAAAGAAGTCACAGATGATACCATCTCAGAGACTCCAGTTCATTTGAGCGGTCCTGAACACTTCCCTGGGAAAAGCCTCGCCACCAGAGGTGAGGGCTCAAGATATTCTACAGATGGTCACCAAGTTTCAAAATGCCCAACGTCTCCCAGCCTTCGACTTTTTGAGGTTGCTAGGCCTCATCGCATCCTGCATCTTCCTTGTGCCAGAGGCTCGCCTGAGAATGAGATCTCTTCAGTGGGCACTGAGAAGTCAGTGGTCACAATTCTCAGGGAGAATGTCAGACATCCTCCGGATTCCGGACAAGGTAGCCCCCCGACCTTCAGTGGTGGGCCTATTCAGAGAACATCTTGAAAGGCGAACTGTTTTGGCAACCATGGCCGGAGATAACAGTAGTTGGACGCCTCGCTCACAGCGTGGGGAGCCCATGCCAACGACTTGACCATCAGCGGTCGTTGGTCTCCATCGGAGTCCAGACTACATATCAACCTATTAGAGCTGGGAACGATCAGACTAGTGCTGAAAGCTTTCCTGCCATCAGTACAGGGGAGAAATGTCCTGATAATGACGGACAACACGGTGGCCATGCACTACCTCAACAAAAGAGGAGGCGTAGTATCACTACAACTGTCCAGAGAGGCAATGCAGCTCTGGTTTTGGGCAATTCGGGAAGGAATCTCTATCGGCAGTCCATCTAGCCGGAGAGAAAAATATGACAGCGGACGCTCTGAGCAGGCAGAGCACAGTCTCCCACGAATGGGAGCTAGCTCAGGAAGTCCTTCAAGAGGTCTTCGCCCTTTGGAGAACCCTCAGGTGGCTCTGTTTGCCACAAGCACCAACAGGAAGTGTGATCTGTTCTGTTCAAGGGAATTTCCCCCGAGAGGAGCTCTGGGAGACACGTTCGTAGTGGACTGGGAGTTTCCACTCATCTAAGCGTTTCCACCAGTCCCTGTTATTCCTCAAATGATCAGGAGGTTGAGAAGATTCCGGAAAACCATGATCCTAATTGCCCCGGACTGGGCCAGGAGAACGTGGTACCCGGACCTTCTAGATATGTCCATCTGTCCTCCAATCCGTCTTCCACTCAAAGAGAATCTTCTCTCGCAGAAGGGAGGTCAGGTTCTCCATCCAGACATCAGAACCCTCAACCTTCACGCTTGACTTCTGAAAGGTTGAGGTACAAGGATTGGGATCTCCCTGATGACTTCATGGAGGTGTTGCTTTCGGCCAGAAGACCAGCAACAAAGTCTTTATACCGCTGCCGTTGGAACACGTTTTGCAGCTGGTGTAGGGAAGAGAATATCAACCCTTTTTCATGCGATACACCAACGGTGCTATCGTTTCTACTCTACTTGACAAACTCAGGCCTTCAAGTTGGCACTGTAAAAGGCTATCTCGCAGCGCTTTCTATCTTCAAGCGCACTGCGGAGGAACCATCGTATTTCAGAATTCCTCTAGTGGTACAATGTCTCAAGGGTCTGACTAACGTTTACCCTCCAAACCATTCCAGGTTCCATTATGGGACTTAAATTTAGTCTTAAACTTCTTAATGGGCACTTCATTCGAGCCACTTCACTTTTGCGCATTAAGATTTCTAACACTTAAAACTGTCCTACTTGTAGCACTAACATCGGCTAGGAGGGTGAGTGAGCTACAAGCTCTCCTCTGTAAACCCCCACATGCAATCTTCCACAAGGTCAAGTTTGTCCTCCAGGTGAAGCCTAATTTTCTCCCAAAGGTGGTTTCTGAATTCCATATTCCTCAGAAAATTACCTTGCCTTCATTCTACCCTCCTCCCCTTCCGGGGAAAGAGGAGGAAAGGCTACACAAGCTGGACCCTAGGCGAGCTCTCAGCTTTTACATCAGCAGAATGGCTAGAATCAGGCAAGCAGACCAGCTGTTTGTAGGATACTCGGGTCACAAGTTGGGACTACCCATAACAAAACAAACCATCTCCAGGTGGATTATCTTGGCCATCCTGGAATGTTATAGACTAGCAGGGTAAGAGCCACCCCAAAACCTCAGGGCTCATTCAACCAGGGGTATCGCAGCTTCTTCGGCTCTCCAGAGAGGGGTACCGGTCCGGGACATATGTGCGGCTGCCACATGGTCGTCCGCACATACATTCACAAAATTTTACAATCTGGATTCCTCCACTGCTCAAGAGACCAGATTTGGCAAAGCCGTATTACACTCGGTCCATCCCTAAAG
The DNA here is from genome assembly GCF_040938575.1 of Ambystoma mexicanum. NCBI lineage: Eukaryota > Metazoa > Chordata > Amphibia > Caudata > Ambystomatidae > Ambystoma > Ambystoma mexicanum. The sequence goes on along the minus strand of NC_090931.1, from coordinate 183,423,321 downwards.
GGATTTATAACACTATCACTCCCTCTTCCAATTACATACCACTGCTATGGGAGTCTATCAAAGATAAGGAATACGTCGGAGGACACAATCCCTTCGAAGAACAAGTTACTTTCTTACCTGGTAACGTTCTTTCGTCGGGATGTTCCTCCTCCGTATTCCTTATCGCCCCTCCCATCCATCCCCGCAGTGATAACTTCCCTTGTGGTTGCAGCTTTCGCTCCTTCAAGGTTACTAACCAATTCGGTCATGTCTTTCTTATACTACAAAACGGAACTGAGCAACGGACGCAGCGCGTGTCTATTTATGGGCATGGTGACGTCGGCCCCGAGACGGTGGCCGTCGAGGGACATCGACTCGGCGGACGTCGACGCGCAGCGCCCTCTACAGAGAAAGAATTTCCGAGGCCAGCAAGCTGGAAACGTATATCAAAGATAAGGAATACGTCGGAGGAACATCCCGTCAAAAGAACGTTACCAGGTAAGAAAGTAACTTGTTCTTCTCTAGCCAAGCGTCTGAATGTCTGTGTGCACATGTCTTGTTCTATTCTATTCCAGTGTGTTCTATCATCGTGACATTTTACATCATATCTTGTTTATGCTATCTATCTGCGTTATAAAACACCATCCTCCCATTTCTCTCCTTCACTCCATTTACTGAAATCCCTCAATCCGTGTCTCTCTGTCTAAAGCTCCTCACTCCCTGCATGCCCCACCTTCTCGTGTGTCTGCGAACAACCCAGGGACTTATAAAGCCTGCTTCTCGGTTCTCTACTCGGACAAGAGTCACTGTCTTATCTTTGTCTGCCAAGAAACTGTTTACGCATTCCATTCGCTCACAGTGTAACTCAAAACATTCTTTGCCGAACCGTGGCGCTGCTCTTCTGTGTGTCTCTTCAGAATGGCTTAGAAGCCAGAGGCCTCATGCATTCTAGCGTTTACTCATTCTCTCGCAAACCAAGCGCTATACCATGGCTCAATGCATACTCCAAGTGCACATTCATGCGTGTCTCTACAATGCATACATGATACATAATAGCATATGTCTAAACATGTCTCTACAAGGCACTTAATATAACAGGCTCTTTTCTAGCAAACCAAATGGCTGAATAATATATGGATAATGGATAACTAATGTCACTGCTAATCAGAATGAATGATGGCTAAATGAATCCCTAAATGAGTAATCAATTTCTAATGATTCGCTAAATGAGTGATGGATTTCTAATGATAACATACCAGGCCTCTTCATATAATATCTGGTTTCACAAACCATCTAACATGGTGGTTCTCAGAGGAGCTCATACATAGTCCTCTGGCTTGAGCGGGATCCTGTCCACCACTGTCATGCTTGCCACAGCGTCTCTCAAGCCAGTAGCAGGCTGGCTATTCAAGAGGACACTTCTCAAAAACCTACTGGTGTTTTGTGGGATTGTCACCAGTACTTCTGCGTACTGGTCTCAGGCCCCAAGGGACACTAGGGAAATCTCTACTGGAACACTGAATGTGATCCCAGTAGAGGAGGGGAGGACACCTAAGGTACGGAGTAGGGGTAAGCCAGGCTGACAGCCTGGACTCCAAGTGCCTTACCCTTACACTTTGTTGAGGCTGCCTTCTTAATTTGCCCCCGTAGTGTAGACGAAGAATTCTACCCTACAATGTAACCCTCTGTCTGGATACAAGGAAACCAGCACCAGGGATCAATTGTTTGGAAGAATGGACCCAAAAACCGCATGGCAGTAGACTCCCTCGGGTGCGACAGTATTCCAGATGACACAATAAATGCTTTTAAAGCCGACTTCACAAGGACCAGAGAGCAGCTGTTAAAATACACAAGAAACAAGAATCCTTAATACTCACATAACGTGAAACGAAAAACAGAAACAAGAATAAGAACAGACACTCTTACCATGGGATTGACAGCAAGTATTCCAGTAACAACCAATGCTCCAGTAAAACCGCCAGGTACAGGGGGGTAGGGCTATTCCCGCCGGCACGCGTACGCCTAAGGGTCAGAAGTACAATACTCGACGAAACAAGGACGCTCCGACCTCAGCCCCTCATGGTACCACGGCAGTCTCTAGTCCGTACCAGGGAAGAGGAGAGGAGTGGTGTACTGGCAGTCTGGTGGAGGAGCAATAGTCACGTGGATCCCAAGAAACAGGAGGCAATCCTATGCAGTCCACGATGATGAGTTTATAAACAAAGTTGAGCAAACGAGAGGCAATAGCAATCCATAAAGCAGTCTGAGTCAATAACTGAAGGAACTTCACAGGACAAAACGTGAGGCAAAGCAATCCAGGAGGAATTCCGATTCTTCAACGGGAGGTATTGATGAGCAAAAGCGTGAGGCAAATGGCAGTTCCTGGGTGCGGTCCAGTTTGGCAACAAGAAGCAGCGGAGTGGAACGGGAATAGTTCCAGGTGTAAGCTGGAAGGATGGAAGGAGCAGGAAGACAACAGGTAAGGGGAGTAGATAGATAGGAGGAGGGAGAACAGTGGAGATTCCAATCACGGAGGCCGTAACTTTGAGGAAATTACGAGTGCAAAGTTGAAGCAGGGGCAAAAGTAGCAAGGCAGAGACAGACGTGGTGCGGGTTGACGTGCCTGCCCTAATCTCCATGGCAACCGCCAACGCAACAACACGGAGGGACGAGGTTTTGCCAACTTCTTGTGGCCTTGAAGTAACCCTCTTTTACGAGGAATCCGAAGGGATCGTGAGCGCTGACACCATGTATAGTGTTCCTGTTGTGTCTGAGACGAGGGGAGGGAGCCGGCTTAGTTTGACTCCTGTTGATCCCGGACCGATTCCTGACACACTTGGGGTCACCCCCCTTGTGATCCAGAGCCCCACAGTCCCAACAAGTGGCAGGAGTGCGGGGTACGGAACTGGGACCACTGGGACCCTGCTTTGCAGCAGACGGACCACTACTCTTACTCCCACCCACAAAAGACTTATCCCCACTAGATTTTTGGGTCTTAGGAGAGGAAGGTTTTGGTTTACTCAACTGTGATTGCTTTTGGGACTCCTCAGTCTTCTGAGAGGTCCCCTTTTCTTTGTCCTTGTCCTTCCCACTGGAGTCACTGGGAAACACCCGGTGGGAGACCCACTTGTCAGCCAGCCTGGCCAGCATAAAGGGATCTAAAATGTTCTGGTCAACAACATACTGACGCAGCTCCGGTGAACAGGCTTCCCAAAAATGCTCCAAAAAAAAAGCTGTGACAGCTCAACAAACGTTTTTACTTTGTAACCTTCAATCCATACCCATCATGTTCATGTGCGCAGCACTCACCCAGTCAACCCAAGACACATTCTCTTGTTTCTTAAATTCCCGGAACCTTTTAAGGTATTGGGTCAGTGTCTTGTAAAACTTGGCAATCAAAGCAGACTTCATGCACTCATAATGACTCCTTTCTTCCACACTCCGTTTCAGAAAACAGTCATATCCAGTCTGAGGCCCTCTGCTTAACAAACACTTAGCCCATTCTCTTTTATCAACATCATGGATTCCACAAGCCATCTCAAGCGCTTCAATCCATTGGAGTATATCAGAACCCTCTGCATACACACCTACCAAATCTTTCATAAACTTGGTAGCTGGTGACCTGACACTCGCAACTGGTTTCGCCGAAGTCTCCACACTAGCATTCGCCAGCTGAATTCTCTGGTGCTCAGTGTCCCTATATTTAAGCGCTACTTGTGCCAACTCCTCCTCCTTTAACTCGGCTTCTGTTTCCAACTTTTTGTACTGAAAGGCTAACTGTTCCGTTGTAGTTCCAATTTTAAAAGTTCAATCTTCAGGGCTCCCCTCCCTTAAGAGCAGTGCTGGGGTTTGGAATCGAGGCAGCAGGATTGGTGGCATTCCCAGAATCAGATTCAACAACCACCCCATGGGCCACAATGTCTATATCCTCTCCTTCAAGAGCTTTTCAATCAATCTGGTAGTCCACCAGGGCAGCTATCAGCTCAGCGCTAGACTTATCAAAAAAGTCTAACTCCCTGGCTTCACAAGCCCTCTGGAGAGCCTCTAAGCTCATCCGAGTCACTTTACCATTCGCAATAGATTCCATTGCTTGTAATGGAGTTATCTTGTACACAACTAAACCTCAATTTAACAAAGTGTAGATATTTTGTAAGTGGCAAGGTTATATGCTGATTCTTAAAACCAAAAGCATCCCACCGCTGCCACCAGTGTAAAGAAACGCACTGGTGGGGGGCGTCTGTTTTCCTGCTCTCTATGCGGCAGAGGAGAGGCACTGAGGACCCCAGCCAAGTTTCTCTATAAGGTAGCTATGGTCGAGCAATCGAGGTCTAGCTTCTCAGGAGGTGATGCATGCTGGTTCTTAAGTACAGTGTAGTCCCCAAGCTCCCACAAAGGAATGTCCACACACTGTATTAGTTAAAACACAATCTTTATATAAATAAGGTTCAATGTTATATCACGATAATACACTTTGTGCTCCGACAATTCTAAAATGGTAAGTATATACAGTTCTAGGTGGTACCACGATTACTCTGATTCCATTAAAATGCATCAACTATACTCAGTTCAAATAGTATATGAATCAACACAGTAAAATAATATCAACCATACTCTTAGGAAGAAGACAAGTTGGTTAGACAATTGGCCAAATACTGAGTCCCTACCAACCAGACACAGTTCTGTATGAGGATCCCCCCACCTGGGCAACCTGTAAATGAGGATGCACTACAAGCCCAGTCCATATATTGTCTATTAGAGTCTTATCTTCTTCTATAGTTCTGCAACCCAAATGTACCTTGTGTTGTAGAGTTCTTCATCAGGGAATAGACAGGCCCTACTTGAGTGCACTCCCTTTCAACCGGGAGCCACGGGTCATCAAACTTCTGAGCTGAAGAAAAGGTGAGCGTTGTCATTGAGGCAACAATTGGGGTCCTTGCGGTGCTCGTAGATGAGTGATCAAAAACATCCTGCAACAGGGGAGGCATGCAGTGCACCTCAACGACGACGGTTCCTTGCTGCAAAGAGTTAGTGTAGAACTTTGGCCCAGCAAGGTCATCAGCTGGTGTCGGCGAATGGAACGTGACCACTGCTGGCTTCAGTAGCTTCGTCGGCGTCTCTGAGGTCTTCGGGTGGCGGGAAACCCACCGGTGGATTTTCCTTGGTCGTCAACTGCCTTGACTTTCTCCGGCAGGACGAAAGCGGTCGACGATGATGAACAAGGGAGTCCTTGGATCAAATGTTTTTAGGCAAACGCGAGCACGGCGGCTCCTGTCGGCTGCAGTGGACACCTGTCTGATGCTTTTCTCTGTTCTCCTCAACGGTCTCCTTCTCCGATCGGCAGCCTTTCGTACGTCTGTCTACCAGGGAGCTTTGGCAAAGATCGGCTGGTGCACGATGGTACCTCGTAGCTCAGGCATAGGTCTCCTTACCAGGTCCACTCTTGGATCAGAAGTTCACCTTATTCTTCCGGCTCAGCTTCGAGAGTAAGCATCAAGTATCAACTTCAGTTTCTGAATGATTTCTAGCGGTGAGGGGCCCCTAGATATACTAGTTCATCTCCCATTCATTCTGCTGGGTCACACTCAGGCAACCAATCACTCAGAAGGGCATTCAGGCAGTCAGCCAGCCAGCCAGTTAGGCGCACAGTGCATTCAGGCCATTCTTCTCCATCCAGACACTCGCAACACAGAATGTGGATTCGGACAAGTACTCTGCCATTCAACACTACAAACTGCATTCACACCAGTTTCAGGCAGGGCTGTCTCAGTCATTGTGTCACACACCAGATACTAGACACCCATAACACAGAATGCGTATTCGTCACGCATTCCATTCACCCAGGTCCCACCCCACGGGCGTACCCACAACATACGGTCATTGGGAAGGCTCCAGCCAGTCTGGTCGGCACTTCCACAGACTACCATATGGATATTCCACCCAACAGCCAGTCAGGGGTAAAGGACCGAGTCAGGGCTTCCCGGGACTTCGGGAAAACTAAGGTAACAGGCGATGGATGGCAAGAGGCCACGGGGCCATCTTGTTTCCATCAGGAATCCATTGATTTCAATGACGAGGCCTGGGCAGCCCAAAATAGAGGACGCTCAGGGCACCTGTCAATTCAGCACGGAGCTACCACCAGCCTGTACCTTGCTCTGTGGGCCACATACAGGTTTCCAAAAACATGCACTAGGAGTACCAGGTCCTACTCCCACACATGGGTGCCATAAGGGTATCCCAAGGGTCTGTTCACCAAACCAAATACAGGAAGAGCTGCACCGCCAGGATTCCGACAAGAACTCTTGCTTGGAAAACAAGACCGAACACATGATAAAAAGCAATAAAGGACAATGATTCAGAGGCCCTGTCCCTCTGATGCATTTCCAGCATCACAAGGGACACCTCTCACGACCCAACAATTATGGTCTGTGCTTTTGTTGCCAATTGACATTTTTAGCATACATCTGGCTAGGCAGGAGTTGTTTGGAATTTGGTGTTTCCAGACCTATTTCCCATTTGTCAATCAATTTAAATGTGGGAATGGTCTGATCTTTTGGGATTTTCTTGAATATTTCTTCACTGATGAAGCTCCTTCCATTATTTAGGCGTACTCTCGCGAGCACCGCCTTCTCCCCCTCATTTAACTGAATGGGTAAAGACAACTGTTCGCTCTTTTTCTGAATATCGGTCAGACTTTGAGTGGGCTCTTCCTTGTCTGGTTTCATGGGACTCAATGTTTCTTCTGATTTTGTACTGGTGTAAAATTGTAGGGTGTTCCCTTCCATTGAGAATTGCCACGTAAAACTGGGATGAGGTTTGCTATTTAAGAATGGACAAGGGTTCCCATCACCAGTTTGTTATCTTACAGAGATGACAGTGATGTCTGGGACTTGGTTGTTCTTGAAATGGAACTTAACATTCTCAGAACGCTGATCAATTACATGACTGGTACCATTCAGGCTTACATAATTGGTACTCATTTTAAATTGTATATAGTGGTTTGTCTCAGTTCAGAGGGCCTTGTTTACACAGTCGATCAGAGGTGGCCACCTCCTCAGTAAACAAGTTGTGCTCTCTGGTATTCCGACTATCAGTGTATGTTTCAGCCCATGCCGTCCCAATTTTTATTTCCAGATCTGCAGTCCCTTGAACGGAAATATCATTCCTGTCTAAATTTTGGAGTTGTCCGGGAATGGTGTGAAGGGAATTTGGGGGCCCTCCCCCTGTCCTGAGTTTAGTTCGTCAAAGGCCTTTTTGGACAGGAGTGTGGCTTGGGATCCAGTATCCATCAGAGCTGATAATTCACACCGACCTTGACCAGTGCATAAAATGGGCCTTCTTTCTCCTCCAAGGTGCAAAAAAAAGTGTGGGTTATTTGACAGCCCGGTGGTCATTTTCTTTATATTGAACTCTGACACTGTGTGATCTTGGGAAATTCTATGTGTCGGAGTTCGGTAATCTGTAAAGAAAACTTTGAAACTCGCAATGTGAGTTGTTGGGGAATCCTCCTTTTCCCCAGCTCCTTGGCTGTCCACCTTTACCTGGCGACAGTTCTCAGAACCTGTTTGGAGGAAGGACACACACTCCGTTTCAGTTCTGTCTGGCTCGTCCTTTTGTGGTTGAAGAGTTTCTTGTTCTGGGTCGGTCTCCGTACTTACCCTGTCCCACTCGGGGTCTTTTGGGACCCATTTTTCTTTGGGAGGGATCTTTTGAAAGAGAAGGTCTGCTTACCTGAACGCTACAGGGAGTCTTCTCTTTCAAAGGGAATGATCCGGAGTTCCTCCACAAAGTGGGTTCTTCTTTGGCCTCTCTAATTTACCCTCTTTGGGTTCTAACATTTTGGGGTTATAAAAGACGCTTTCAGACTGATAGGTTTGCAGAGGTTCTGTCTGGGTGAGAAAGGAAGCTTCCTCTAGGGTTTGGAATCTCCCCTCCACACAGCCCCCTCCTCAGAAACCTGCGGTTTGTTACATCAGCCCTGGGTGTTGGAGAATTCTGGGAAGTAGGGTTAGGTTGATGGTTGGACTGAGCCCTCCGCATGCGTCCCAGGTCGTCGACAGTTGATGGACCTGTCGCTCCAGCTGGGAAACTTTTTCCGGATTGTAGGGAGGTTTCAGGCCTAGTAGGACCGTTATTTGTTATTCTTCATCCCTGTCCCCCTTGCCCCATCTCTTGTCTTGTTGTGCCTTGAAACACCATTTGCTGTATAGTCGTATTATGCATACCCAATAAATAAATTAAAATTCACACAAGACACTGCTATTTTAATGAATGGAAAATCTGTCCATTGGTGTAAAACACACATCAACACTATTGACTGTTCACCCTCACATATAATACACTATTTAATGTATCTTTTAGACTCACTGTTAGTCTTTAATTCACTAAGAGTGCACCTTCCCAAAGTGAAATATCGTAGTGGAAAGTGCCGTAGTTAAAGCTTTCATCCAAGGGGTCAAAAGATTAAGCCCGCCAATTTCAAATCCAGCTCCAGGATGGGACTTGAAAGTTGTTTTTACGAAGCTCATAGGTGCCCCTTCGAGCCAATGCATAAAGCCGGTCTTAAACATCTTATAAGACTGCTTTTCTTGTCGCCTTTACGTCTATAAGGAGGGTGAGAGAACTGCAAGCTCTCTCAGTTCAATACACTTTTGTGATAGTTTACAAGAACAAAGTAGTATTACATACACATACACGTTTTTCTCCTAATTTCTTTTCTAAGTTACATTTTAACCAATCCACAAAACTTCCCTAAGAATTCAGCAGAAAAAAAGCCTCCATACACTAGATGTCAAAAGGGCTGTCATGTATTACGTAGAGAAAACAAAGCCACTAAGAATAACAGACTTTTTTGTGTCTGTAGCTGCTGGAAGAGAAGGGGGGGACCCTGTCTCTAAGTCGGCTATCTTAAAATGGATTGTCAGATGCCTCCAATTGTTCTATTTGATGGCCAAGAAAACCTTACCTTTCGCGCCCAGAGCACACTCAACTCGGGGGAACAGGGGCTACTCTAGCTTTTATTGCAAATGTACCTTTAGATGCCATTTGCAAAGCTACTACTTGGAGTTCAATTCACAACTTTGGGTGAGATAGCTCGGTGGGTTGAGCGCTCGCTGCTGCAATCTGAGCGTGTTTCGCAGGTTCGAATCCCAGCAAGGCCAACTCAGCCTTTCATCCTTCCGAGGTCGATAAATGAGTACCAATTTCGGTTGGGTGATATTGTATGTAAATATGTGCTCTGTAAGGCGCTATATAAATAACACATAATTATCATTAACTTCACACAACACTACTGCTTGGATACACATTCACAAGGTGACACCCAGGTGGGTCAGGCAGGGTTAAGACATATTTTTGCAGCTGTGCCTTTTAACAACCCACCACCTTCTCCAGGTATTGTTTGTTAGTCTATGGCAAAGCATGTTATTCTAAGCAGATCCACAAGCCTTGAAATGCATACATTACTTACTGTAATCTTATTTCGAATGGATTGTGACCTTCAACGTATTCCACATCTTTAACATGTAATGTCCACAGCTGTGTACTTCGGAAACTTTTTCGACAGAGGGGGTCCTGGGTCAATGGCATCGGGTCGATGTCCCTCGAAGGCCTCTGTCGAGGGCGACGTCACCGGATGTTATAAATAGGATGCACAGCGCCTGTAGCCTCAGTTCCGTTTTTTCCGCAAACGTGTTTACTTTGGAGACTCGGCGCGCCTCATGTATTCCTCATGAATATGTTGTCTTCTTCTACCCCTCCGACTCCGCGGTCTGGCTTTAAGACTTGCTGGGACTGCAAGTCGAAGATGTTGATTGCGGACCTGCATCACATTTGTTTGTGGTGCCTAGGCGAGAGTCATGACACAGACGACTGTTCCAAATGCCAGTCGCTGACTGCTAAGGCCTTGCGGGAACGTAAGGGGAAGGTACAGGTAGGTACGGGTTCTAAGCCCAGTAAGTCTCGTAAATCTACTAAGGGGACGTCCACCGACGATTCGAGGGGCGACTCTCCGTGTCGGAAGGAGTCCAGGGGATCTCAGTCCCGGAGTGGTTCCTGCCAGTCCTCCTCGTCTCGGCAGTCCAGGAAGTGCTGTCACCGGTCGCCTTCGCCGTCGTCCTCGGAGGAAGGCACTGCGAGGAAAGTGGCTTGTCCTAATGGTTTATAGTGATAGCATTGAATGCAAAAGCAATGAATGCAAAAGCCTTGAAAAAAAATGTATCGAAAAAATGCATTTTTCCTTTTTTTTTTAATTGGGGGGGGCCACCACCGAACCCCTTTTTTTTTTTTTTTTACCCCTTGAAACCCATTTTAATAAAAAAAACTTTACCTACAAAAAAAGCATTTTTTCGAGGCTTTTGCATTCGATGCATTGTATTTGATGGAATCACTGGATACCATCCTACTAAGTCCTCGACTCCGGAGGAATGGGCAGCCTTCAGGGTGCAGATGCTGGCGATTTTCCAATCCAAGAGCACAGTTCCGTCAGCGCCTTTGGAAAAGCCGGCAGGTAACGATCACGGTCTGTGGCTTGTGCGCCTTCGAACTCCGGTCCTCTGCGCAAATTCTCATCGGGAACCTTTGAGGTCCCGTTCGGACAACGTTTCAGGCTGATCGCAAGAGACGTGCTTCCAGTTCCAGGTCTCGGCCTTCGTCGCCGGCGAGGCCGCAGAAATCTGGTAAGGGCTCGAGGTCAGCGGTGTGTCCGTCGGATACGGATGTTGAAGCTTTGCCTTCACACCAGCCCTCGGTGCCGCTGTCAACACCGAAGCCGTCGGCACCCTCGACACCTTCAGGGCCTTTTGGCTGGAATTTGCCGATGGAGGTCTTTGGTACTGTGGATCCCCCAAGGAAGGCTACTTCCAAGTCTGTGAGGCCTGTTAAGTTTTCCAGACCCTCTTCTGTTCCAAGGCAGGAGTTTTTTCTCCCTCTAGATGACATCTATGAGGATGAGGAGAGGTCGGATTTAGAATTTGTTCCTGTTGAGCCTGATGTGGCTCCGGTCTTTTCCAGGTAAAGTCAGTTGGGAGAGTTACGGCAATCTCTTCTCAGTGCCAGTGGCCTGGACACTTCTCCTGAGGTGGACATTGGCAGACCTGAGCCTGGGGCTCATGCTGAGTCGTCCTACAGGAGGCTGATGACTAGGGTCACTGAGTAGCTTGGTTGGTCTAGTCCTCCATAAGCTTTTGTTCAGGATGACTTAACGGATATTTTGGATCAAGGTCCATCCTCTGACCCGGTGTTACTTTTCATTGGACGTTGCAGAAAAGGGTGGCAGCTGCTTGGCAGACACCGGAATCTCTTCTGGCAGTTAACAAATCGTTAACTAAAAAATGCTGCCCTTCCGGTACCGACCCCAGCTACCTTTCCTCTCACCCCACTCCCGAGAGTTTGGTGGTTCAGGCAGCTACGGCCATCTCGAGGCAGGCAGCGTACCCTACCATCTCTTCTGATGGGGACGACAAACGCTTCGATGGTTGGGCACGCAAGATGTTTTCTGCGGGGAGTATGGCGCTGAAGTCAGCCTACTCCACTTGTGCCTTGGCAAGATTTTCACACACTCTGTGAAATTGTGTTTCTCTAGCGGCTGAGCATATTCCCGAAGGGGAAGAAAGGGATGGGTTCCATGCTCTCGTACAAGATGGCAAGGATGCCATGTGTGAATCCCTTCAGTCGGATTTGGACACGGCCGACAGTGTTAACTGGTCCATGGCTGCGAGCACCATTATACACAGATTTGCGTGGTTGCGGAAGTCGGTTTTTTCTCCAGATGTGCAAGTTCGTCTTTTGAACATGCCCTTTGATAGCACACATTTGTTTGGCAGCAAGGCTGACGAGAGCCTTGAGAGGTTGCAGACCTCAAAAGCTGCGGCTAAATCTTTGAGTGCAGCTGTGTGTTAATCTCTGCCTTTTCGTCCTAGGGGACATCAGTGGAGGGAAGGTCCTTTTCGTTACTACTACTCCTTTGGTAGGACGAGAGGAGCCGCCAGTCAAAGGGGTCAACGTAAAAGTACCCGTGGTGGTTCGGGAAATAAAAGTTCCGAAGCCGCTCAGGCAGCTGCCTCTTTACCGTCAGGCACTGCCGCAGCCGCTCCTAAACAATCATGAGGCCATATTCCATTGTTCGCCGGTTGGGGGCAGATTGTCTAGGCATCTCGAAGAATGGCGAGCTATTTCTTCGGATGCATGGGTTTTGGATACAATAGCCCACAGCTACTGCCTTCCCTTCCTAAAGCGGCTTCACGTTAATCCACCGGGGAATCTCTCTTTGAAGCTTCCAGATCCGCTCCTTGTGCAGGAAATCTTGACCCTGCTGGAGAAAGGCGCTATAGTACTGGTGCCTGTAGCGGAGAGGAACAAGGGATGGTGTTCCCCATATTGTTTTATTTCAAAGAAAGGCGGTGGATTGAGACCTATCTTGGACTTGCGTTGGTTGAACAAACTTCTCAGGAAGTACAAGTTCAAAATGGTCACTCTTTCTTGGGTCCTCCAGGCCCTTCGACTTCAGGATTGGTTGGTGTCATTGGACCTACAGGATGCTTATTTTCATGTGCCGATCCATCCAAAGCACAGAAAGTACCTGAGGTTTGCGGCTGGCGACTCGCACTTTGTTTCAGATCCTGTTATTCAGATTGACCTCTGCCAGAAGGTCTTCACCAAGCTAATGGTGGTGGTGGCAGCATATCTCGGGCGAGGGGGGATTCACGTCTACCCCTACCTGGATGACTGGCTGAACCGGACGCATTCTCCCGAGCAAGCGATGGATCATCTCAGTCTCACTTGGCACCCCCTCCACAAGCTGGGCTTCTCCCTAAATTTCAAGAAGTTGCATCTGACAACTTCCCAACAGCTCCAATTCATCGGGGCTGTGTTGGACACGTCCTTGGGGAAGTGCTTGCCTCCCAGGTTGAGGGCTCATCACCCTATGCAGATGGTGGACAAGTTTCAACATGCCCAGCGTCTCCCGGCTTTCGAATTCTTAAGGTTCCTTGGCCTCATGGCATCTTGCATTTTTCTGGTGCCAGAGGCCAGACTGAGGATGAGATCCCTGCAATGGGTACTCAAGATGCAGTGGTCACAATTCTCAGGCAAGATGTCGGATCCCGTTCAGATTCCACTCTCGGTCTCACAGGATCTTCTGTGGTGGGATGAAGGGGGAGCCATTTTGGCAACTGTGGCCGGAGGTGACAGTAGTGACAGACGCTTCCCTCACAGGATGGGGAGCTCATGCCAAAGATTTGACCACCAGCGGTCGTTGGTCTCTGTCAGAGACCAGACTCCACATCAACCGGTTAGATGAGGTCCATCAGGCTGGCCCTGAAGGCTTTTCTGCCGTCTGTGCAGGGGAAGTGTGCCCTAATCATGATGGACAAAACAGTGGCATACATTACCTCAACAAAAAAGGGGGGGTAGGGTCACTCCCGTTGTGCAGAGAGGCGATGCAGCTCTGGTTCTGGGCAATCCAGCAGGGAAAATCACTCACGGCAGTTCATCTGGCCGGAGAGGAGAATCCTGCGGCGGACACTCTGAGCAGGCAGAGCACAGTCTCTCATGAGTGGGAGTTGTCTCAGGAAGTTCTTCTGGAGATCTTCGCTCTTTGCTCTTTGAGGAACCCCACAAGTGGATCTCTTCGCGACCAGTGCCAACCGGAAGTGCGAGAGATTCTGCTCAAGGGAATTTCCTCCGAGGGGAGCCTTAGGAGACGCATTCGTAGTGGATTGGTCATTCCCACTGCTGTACGCGTTTCTTCCGACCCCGTCATTCCTCAAGTGTTAAGGAGGTTGCAGAGGTTTGGATCCCACATGATCCTCATTGCTCCAGATTGGGCCAGGAGAGCGTGGTACCTGGACCTTCTAGAAATGGCCATCTGCCCTCCACACCGTCTTCCCTAGCATGAGGATCTGCTCCCGCACGAGGAGGGTTGGGTTCTCCATCCAGAGGTCAAGAGACTCAACCTTTACGCTTGGTATCTGAAAGGTTGAGGTGTGAGGATTGGGACCTCCCTGATGACATGATGGAGGTGTTGCTTTCGGCTAGGCAGCCGGCAACCAAATCCCTGTACCGTTGCCGTAAGTTTTGCGACTGGTGCAGAGGACAAAATGTTGATCCTTTTCAGTGTTCCATTCCTATGGTTCTAGCTTTCTTTGGCCCACAGGGGCCTTCAAGTAGGTACCATTAAAGGTTACCTGGTGGCGCGGTCTATCTTCAAGCGCTCGTCTGAAGAATGTTCATATTTTAAGATTCCGTTGATTTCCAAATTTCTTAAAGGGTTCACTAATGTGGTCTCACCTTCCCCGTTCCAGGTGCCCATGTGGGATCTGAATTTGGTTGTGAAATTCCTGATGGGTGCTGCATTTGAACCTTTGTACTCTTGTCCTTTGAGACTGTTGTCTTTCAAGACGGTTTTCTTGGTTGCGGTTACATCCGCTTGCAGATTGAGTCAATTGCAGGCACTTTCATCTAAGCCACCCTTTACTGTGTTCCACAAGGATAGGGTTGTACTGAGGGTACGTCCTTCCTTTCTACCTAAGGTAGTGTCTGAATTTCATTTAAACCAGAAAGTGGTTCTTCCTTCTTTCTATCCTCCTCCTCATTCTGGTAAGGAAGAGGAGCGACTCCATAGGTTGGACCCTAGCAGGGCTCTGGGCTTTTATATTTTTAGGATGTCCAGGGTCAGAGAGGACTATCAACTCTTTGTGGGGTATGCTGGACACTGATTGGGCCAGGCTGTTACCAAACAGACCGTGTCCAGGTGGGTTATCCTCACCATTACTGAATGTTACCGATTTGCGGTCAAGGACCCTCCTTTAGGGTTGCGAGTGGGGAGTTCCTATTAGGAATATTTGTGACGCAGCCACATGGGCTTCTATCCATACCTTTGTCAAACATTACGCACTGGATACGCTACATGTCAAGATATGGCCTTTGGGAAGGCGGTTCTTTATTCTGCCATCTAATTGGGTATTATACATTCTTTTCCCTCCTCAATTTTCTGGTACTGCTTTGGGAGTCTGTCAAAGATGTGGAATACATTGGAGGACACAATTCATTCGAAGAACAAGTTACTTACCAACTGGTAACGTTCTTTCGACTGGATGTAACTCAGACGTATTCCACATCGCCCTCCCAGCCTTCCCCTCTGGAGAATTTCCTATGCTATTGCAGCTTACGTTCCCTCAAGGCAATGTGCAGTCAAGCAGGCATTGTGTATGAATATGTCACACGTTATGGAGGAAAAAACATAAAATGAGGCTACGGGCGCAGTGCGCCCTATTTATAACATCCTGTGACGTCGCCCTTGACGGAGGCCTTCGAGGGACATCGACCCAATGCCATCGACACAGCACTCCCACAGCCGAAAAAGTTTCCAAAGTACACAGCTGTGGACATTACATGTCAAAGATGTGGAATACGTTGGAGGAACATCAGTCGAAAGAACGTTACCAGTTGGTAATTAATTTGTTGTTCTTAGGTTTGTATCAGCTTAGATTTGCATGCGCCCACCTTTCCTCCCCTCTTGGAGTTTAGAGTACATAGACAAAACAAAAGCATCTTACACCTTCTCTGTACTGTCCTTACTCATGAATACACTTTATGTTCCCTCATGTCTGAAACAAAACAATCTGAGGGACCTCGACACATGAAGGACCTTGGGTACACTACACGTCACACTAGTGATTCTATTACAAACATGCAGAGTCAACGTCGATTTTCGAACTTCAAAAACAAGCTATTCAATATTTCTGCACCTACCACTAGATGTTGACATATGCAAAGCATGTGACTCTAAGTAATGCATGCCATGCACGCAACATACCCTAACTTCCGCCACCAACAGCATAAAAACCTAACCTCAAAGCCCTCTGTGGCAAAGCTTGCGCACACAAACGTTGCAGTGTTTAGCGACGCACGTGTGTGCGACTCTGGCGGCCGTCTGTTGGGCCTACACTTCCGCTGCACAGACTCAACGTACCCTAACTTCCGCTGACGACAGCATAAAAAGCTAACCTCCCGGCTCTCTGTGGCGAAGCCTGTGCAGGCAAAGGTTGCAGTGTTGTGCGACGCTGGTGCATGAGACTCTGGCCGATCGTCCGTTGCGCCTACGCTACGCAGGCGCAAAGTTCTCTAACTTCCGCAGACAACAGCATAAAAACCTAACCTCTGAGCCCTCTGCAGCAAAGCCTGTACAGGCAAAGGTCATGGTGTTGTGCAACACAGGTGTTGGGCGACGAAGGGGTCGAGGCGCAGAGTGCGAGTACGCTGCGCAGCCGTTGACCAGCAACAACCGAAAGGCAAGAAAGGTACAGGCTTTGGGAGCAGCCACTACTGCTCCCTACTAAACTGCCCCATCTTGCGTATACTTCTCCTAAACTGCCTGTCTTAACGTGCGCTGTCCCTGCGCATCCTTAGGCTTTCACCTCTTGCGGTTAGCCGTACATTTTTGTTTTGGGAATCCCTTCTGTGTCCTGAGGTTGTGTGCCTCCACACTATTCTGTTGTGCTTTCCAGGTCTGTTTTTCCCTGCTAGGTTCCCACTCTACTGTTAGTTACTGCTGTGCTTTATAGGTCTGTGTTTCCCCCTCAAGGTTGCCACTCTCCTATTGGGTGCTGTTGATTACTGTGTTTCTGTTGTTCCACTAGGCTCTCTCTATGTTCCCACTTCTACTACTGGTTCCTGTTGGTTACTGCTGTGTCCACTCCCCGCTCCCCCAGGTGTATCTCTGTTGTTGCCCCCCCTTGTTCTTAGTCCTCGTTTCGTCCTTGTGTTCCCCTTGTGGTGTTACCTGCCTGTGCTTCTTTTGTTCTGTCCCCTAACGTGTGATTCCCCCCGCCTTCTGTGCATTCTGTGTTGTGCAGTGCTGTTTTGCTCTGCTCCCTCTCACTTCCTCCTCCTCGTACCCTCTATGTTGCTTTCAGTTTCTCCCATCTTCTCTAACTGCTGCTCTATCTCCTATCCCTCTCACTATGCCTGGAAGGTAAAATTCAAGAGGGATATGCTGGTCTCCAACCCAGGCCTTCCCATCGCTGATACCTACATCGGTGTTTACTCCAGACAGACTCTCACCAACATCTTCTTTGTTGTGCCCTCTCCAGACCTATGGATCCCTCATATTTTCTCTGCTCGCTCTCCTTTCTCCTTTTCTCCCATTAATGGTGACACCCGATTGGAGGTCCTAGTGGCCTCCTTCTATTCCTCCAAAGCCATCATCACTGTCTATCTTAATGATACCATCAGGGTCCACGGCTCTCAGCCCAATCTTCTCCTCCTTGATGGGCATCTCCTGCGTCTTATCAACTTCCTCCCTTCTAGTGCTACCCCTTCTACCTCCTCTCTGGCTTCTCTTCCACATCCATCATCCTCCTCCACCTCCTCTCTGGCACCCCCCTCTTCCACCTTTCTGGCCTTTGTCTACTGCCACCATGTCTACTACCTCTTAACACTCTGGCCCCTCTGCCACTTCTGTTGGGTGTATCGCACTCCTGTACCCCACCCCGGACGTCTTTCAAATGTGGCAACCTGCTCCGCGTAGCTACTCTCAACTCTCGCTCTGCTGTCAAACACTTCTCTGACTACTTCCACATCCTCAAAGACCTTTTACCTGGATGTCCTCGCTCTCACTGCTGACATGTTTCACGGCCAGTTCTGCCACGTGTTTTGACACTCTCCTCCCTGAGGTCTACAAAATCCTCTCCGAGTCCAGAACCAAATGGCCCGGAAGTGGAGTGGCCCCGATCTTTCCTGAGTGGGTGCCTGCTTCTATAATTCTTACGCAGGCATATATCTCCTTTTAATGCCTGGTCTTCAGGCTCTCTATCTCTGCTGGCCTCTCCCTGACTGTGGCCACCATCTACAGGCCTGTACAGGTCGCCCTCGACCTCCAAGAATGGGCTGTTCTCCAGCATGGGGTCTGGCATTAATTCACATGCTCATGAATATTCCCTGTCGTCAGGCCGGGGTTCCACTGTAAAAGAAAAAACTGTTTCACTTTCTATCTCAAACTGTCTTTCTCCTATAAACCAATCACTGAGCTCTGGGTCATACTGCCCCCAGCCAATGACTGCCCTCTCCCTAAGCCCCTACACTGGCAGCCATCTTCAGAATATTACTGCACGTTCAAATGTTGGGAGTCCTCGTGTTTTGCTCCGAGAGCTTTTCTACATTTTTGAGTTTTTTCTTTTGTGCTCTTTCCTTTCTTTGACCGGCAAGCGGGGATCCATTTGTCGGCGTCTTTCATCGCCCCTCAAGGGCAAGAATCGTTGACTTTTCATTGAAGGTTCCCGAAGGCCATTGGGCCTACACTGCACGCCGGACCATGTCAGAGGAGGAGGAGGACAGAGGTTCTCTCTTCAAGCTCTGCTCCAGCTGCGGATTGAGGAGCATGTTTGTGGAAGACTAACACTGCCAGTGCCTCTACTATCTCCACCCGGATCACAAGGAAGCAAATTGCGAGATTTGCCTTGGATTCATCAAACACATCATCAATGATCGACACAGTATACTGGCGGCGTGGTTCAATGCCAAGGTCTCTGCCCCATGCAGCAAGCCAGGGGCATCCCTCACCCAGGAATTGCCGGTCCGAAGAGCGGGCTTCCAAGCCATTTGAGGTCGCCCCATCCGTGGGGGTCCAAGACAAGGCCAAGCACTGCAAGTCTGTTTCTGTCATGGTCGCCTGCGCAAGCGGGTCCCGCGACGAGCAGGGCGTGCTCCTCATTGCCATCCATCTCAAGCCATCGCTCCAGCTCCTCCTCGAAGAGGAAATCGGCTGACCCGTCGAAGCTGCGAAAGAAGCCGGAGAAGGCCAAGGCGCAGGGCAAGGTGTCCAACCTACCCCTGAAGGCCCAAGTGGCCCAGACTACATCATCCTTGACGATCCAGCTGGTGGTGGCCGCCCACTCGAAGGCTAAAGGGCCTGGGCAAGGCCAGTTGGCCCGACGACACTCAGAGTGGCCCTTCCTCCCAGGCGGGAGGCTTCGGCCAAGCCGGTGGAGAAGACGCTGGAGAAGAGAATGCCATCTCTGAGCCTGGCTCCGACCCCTCAGGACCCAAAGGGGGGGGGCAGTGGAGGCCTTTACCATGCTCCAGGTGTTAAGGAGAATTCTCATAAATGGCTGATTTCCCTTAACTAATGAGTCCCTCAGCAGCTTTGCTGGATTTCTAGGGTTTATTTTTTTCACCTGGTGAGAGTGTGAGCCTTTTTCCCACTCTTACATGTGTTTTGCTGTGTGTGTTTTTACCATTTGTGTGATCTTGGGCTCTGGAGCCTCACCTACTCCTTGAGCATCATGTTTATGTGTGTTACACAGCACCTTCTGTGCAGTGACACAGGGTTGTCTTTTAAACTTCCCACTGACTCCATTTTTCTGGGACTGACTACTGTCTCCCAGAAACATGTAAAGTTGCCTTTAACTTTATGTAGTCTCTTTAAACCACAGACCCAGTACACCCCATCTTACATGGCGTATTGGAAAGGGTTAATTCTTATCCCTTTTTGTCTGTTTCTCTTGGAGCACTGTTTCGCTCCCTTTTCATCAAGACTTGGCTGGTGGCAGTGGTAACTACCCTTTTTTCATACCGCGGTTATTTTATATAACCATGGTATGGTTTTAGGCTATTATATTAGCCTCAAACATAAACCCGCTTGACCAAATATATTTTATTTCGGATCTGGCTGGGTTTAGTAGCCATTTCTTTTTGTCCTTTCTCGTGTTTTACTCTGCGCGCCAAACCAGGTTTGGTACCTTTGTTTGCTGTCTTTTCGCGGGCTTCTGCACAGAAGCCCTCCTTAAGGCGCCTTAAAGTCTGGGTAGGCAGGATGTGAGGGAGGGGTCTTAGGACCCCTGCCATGGGTTCCCTTGGTAACCCAAGTCGCACTACTGTTTGATTGGCTGGGTGACTGTCCTTGCTAGGGCCGCCACCCTGCTGTGTGATTGACAGCCAGGCTGTATGAATGGGGGAAAACTGCATAAAAAGCAGGTCTCTGGGACTGGAAAGGCAGAGTCGCCACTGGAACGAAAGAACCAATGAGGAACTAATGGAAGAGGACCCCTACAACGACTGAACCGCCCGATGAAGCCCTGCTGCAGGTCTGAATCTTCAGAATCCGATGACAGAGAAGACCCTCCAGGAAACTTCTTCCCTTGAGCTGGTGGAACCAACCAGTTTGCCCAAACTTCAAGCCAGGACCCCTCCTCTGGTCGAATTCGCTGTACAGAGCTACAGTGGGCCGAATAGCCAGGAAGGTCGGACCCTGCTTCGGTTTTAAGGAGCGCACCTTTTATTCGGTGCTTAGCTCTGCTGCTGGTTTCTTCCCTGGGTAGTGCAGGACCCTCCAGTCTTCCTACTTCTTGTCAGTCTGACAGTCGCTTCAGTAACCGTAAGCCTGCAGGAACTACCAGGAACGTCCGCCTCAGCTACAGGTTCCTCTCTGTTTTAAGGTACTGTGCTAATTCGGTTGTTCGCTTCGTTCAGCCGCGGTGAAAGTGTTTGAAATCGTTCTCCAAACCGAGGGCTTGTCCTTCTCTTCTCTTTGAACAAACGTTTCTGCCAACCAGTTTCGTCCGGAATCTGTGGTACAAACTTTACAGCGAACTACCCTGAACTGTGTGATCTTGAGCAAAAGACTTTTGACCCATTGACTTTTAGCATTTTCTACCTGATCCTATCACTGTAGTTCCTCTTGCTCAATTGCCCTGAGTACTTACCTGTTGGTGTGGTTCAATTTCTGTTAACTTAGTTTTTCCTTCCCTTTTAAATTGCTGGAGTGCCATTTTGCTCCCACTTCATTTTGTGAGCTTAACTTGTCTGGAACTTATTGGGAGTGGTGTGGTGTATTAAGAGTGTGATTTTTAAACTGCTTATAACAGTGTAATGTTATACAACTGAAGAGTGAAATAAATGTATATTCTTTTACTTGAAAACCTTGAGTAAGTGTTTGCCTGAATCATAGTAATTGCTGTCCTTTGTGTTACTATTTGATACTGCTCACTTACTCTTGAGATAAGTCTGGCTGCTCGGCCATCGCTACCACTTTAACTGTGTAGTACGGGCTTGTACCAAAGGTTAATTTGTTCTGTCACTTGTAGTCTTCATTGGTGTGGTGTTCCCAAAGGGTACTGCATATAATTCTGCCTAACACCACGGCACAGATATTTCTTCTTCTGGCGAAGAGGACATGGTGTCCGTTCACACGGCCAAGAAGGACGTGGGGAACGACGACGGGCGAAATGCGAGGGCGACGACGGATCGTCGAGGGGGACGATGGCGGAGCCAAAGACGACCACAATGTAGACGCTGTGCCCAGCAAGCCATTCCCCCAAACACCTCCCAGGGATGTGTCGCTGGGCATCATGTCCACATGTTGGTGTCAGAGGGCACCGGGGCCACCGCCGGCGAAGAAGAGGAAGCGGCACCCCGCGCCACCTGCTCAACCGCCTCACATACCCTCCCCGACTAGGGATACAGGGACGGGCATGGCAACGACCGACACGGACAACAGTGGCGTTTTCCCACCACTGAAAGCGTCTCCATCGGATGAAGTGAGATCATTCCACTGCCTGGTCGCCCGCACATCGGAGCTCTTCCAGCTGACACCAGAAGAGACCAAAAAGGAAGGGTTCATGTACCAGCACCGAGAGGCAAAAAGGAAGACCATTCTAGCAGTGCCTCTCCTGGAAGACATTTGGGATGAGGTCCTGGTGCTGATGAAAGATCCAGCCTCAGCCCTGGCGAAAAGGGACCGGCTGGAGAATAAGTACCGGATGCCGGAGTCTGCACCCAAGTGCCTGCGATTGAAGCCTTCCCCAGACTCGGTCATCTCGGCGGCTGCACGGAAGAAGTCCTCCAACCCATCGTCTTCAGCCTCCGTTCCCCCGGACAGCGAGGGGAAGATGTTGGATGCCGTGGGCAGAACAGTGATTAACTCAGCAGAAACAGCAGTCAGGGCAACAAATGCTCTTGCGATCGTGGTGAGATACGACAGGGAGCTGTGGTACAAGATGGCCCCGTTCTCCAGCATGGGGTCTGGCATGGATTCACATGCTCATGAATATTCCCCGTCGTCAGGCTGGGAATCCTCGGTAAAGAAAAAACCAGTATCAGTTTCGTTTCTGATCTGTCTTTCGTAGTAATAACCAATCACTGGTCTCTGCGTCATACTGACCACAGCCAATGACTGCCCTCTACCTAAGCACCGCCTCTGGCAGCCATCTTCAGATTTTTACCGCACGTTCATGTGTTGGGATCCTCGTGCTATTGCTCTCGAGCGTTAGTGCTATTTTTTCGCGCTTTTTCACATAAACTTCGATTCTTTCGGTCAAAAGAGCCTCAAGCTCCACCGATCCTACATCCTATCAACGGGGACCCGTGTCGGATTCATCTGTGCCCCTCAAGGGTGAAGATTTCGTCGAGCTACACTTCGGAGGACTCCAGAAGCTTCTCAGGCCCGGTCTCGGAGATGGCCCAGGAGAAGGGAAGCTCGACGCCCGGAAAGCTGTTCAGGGCCTGCCCTGGATGCCAGCTGCAGAACGTCTTCAAGGAGGACGAACACTCTTTCTGCCTTTACTGCCTTCATGGGGACAAGACGCACGTGGAGAAGGACTGTGCGTTTTGCGGCAACATGTCGGAACGGACCATGAAGGACCGCCATCAACGTCTCGCCAGCTGGCTGGAGGGTAAGAGCCCGTCTGGCGAGAAGAAGAAGAAATCTGAGCGGTCTTCTAAGACCTTTGAGGGCGCCCCGGCGACGGGGGCCCAACATAAGGCCAAGCACCGCGAGTCCGCTGGCACCGGGAGCGCCGAACGGTCGGGCTCTACGGGCGCCAGGCAGGGCGCACCCTCCCCGGCACCATCAACCACGAGCCAACGCTCTGGGTCGGGTAAGAGGAAGGCCGAGCACCCGGCGAAGCTCCTGGAGAGACCCCGGTCGAGCTCTAAGGCAGAGGAGGAGCGTGGCAGTGCCCCCTCCCTCAAGGATAAGGCGGTGAGCGCACCTAAGGTGGTGAAGGCCTTGATCCATTCGACCAAGCCCTCTATCGAAACGGTCGCGGCGGCCCTGGCCCAGCCTGTGGAGGCTGCACCAGTGGTGGCGGCCTCGGGGCCCAGAATCTCCCTGCCTCCTCGGAGGGAGTCTTCTTTCGTGCCCATCGATAGGACCCCCGTGAAACCCTCCGTGGGGAAGAAGGGGGGGCAGGGCGTCGTCGTAGATTCGGCCTCAACCTCAGAAGAGGAACTGATCGAGGTCTTAAGCCACGGCCTAGGCGTGGAACAAGACCAGCCCGTCGGAATGGGCCCCGACGCAGGTGACGACGACGACATCGTCGAGGATACCGACGGGGCCCCTGCTCGCCCGTCGGATTCCCCTCTGCCAGCGCCGCAAGACAACTCAGCGGCCATTTTGTTGGCTATACAGTCCTTATGCTCCGAGATAAGGACGAGACTACCGTTACCGACGGAGGAACCTCTCCCGTCGGGGGATCCAGAACCGGGACCTTCTGGGGTTCCCCCTACCAAGAAAAGAAGGATCCATCCACCGCCTCCTTTTCAACCGTCGCGCCCCGTCCAGCCCTCCTCCCCGTCCACCCGAGGGGATGATATGGGGACTGACACGGCAGCGACGGGTACGGACGACGAGGCATACGACGAGGATTTTCCGTCGTCGCCTCCCACCAGGGCTTCTCCGCCCGACGAGATTGGATCGTTCCACTCAATGATCGCCAGGGCATCCGAGCTTTTTCAACTCTGCCCTGAGGAGAAGAAAAAGGAAGGCTTCCTTTACCAACGGCGCGAGACCAAGAGGAAGACGGTCCTCGCAGTGCCTCTGTTGGACGACATTTGGGATGAGGGCCTTTCCCTCCTCAAGAACCCTTCCACGACGCCAGCGAAAAGAGACCGGTACGAGAAAAAGTACCGGGTCCCGGACTCGGCCCCCCTATGCCTCCGGGCGCAGCCTACCCCGGACTCCGTCGTCTCCGCGGCAGCCAGGAAGAAAGCGGGGGGGGGTGCGGCCTCCACGTCGACTTCCCCGCCGGACGGCGAGGGAAAGAAATTGGATGCCATGGGACGCAGAGTCATCTCGTCGGCGGCGACGACGATTAAAGCGGCCAACGCCTTGGCTATCGTGGCCCGCTACGACAGGGAACTCTGGTACAAGATAGCTCCCCTGCTGGATTTTCTGCCGGACGACAAGAGGGCGGAGGCCCTTGAGATCCTGCAGGAAGGTGAGGTGGCCTCGGACCACGCCATCACCGTGGCGACGGACATCGCCGACGCTGGGTTCCGCCAGATGGGCAACGGCGTTTGCCTTCGACGTCGCGGATGGCTCAAGGCTACGGACTTTCGGCAGGACGTCCAGACCAGGGTCCTGGACATGCCCTTCGACGGGAACAACCTGTTTGGGAAGACAGTGGACGATTCCCTTCAGGCCATCAAGGCGGATACTGAGACGGCCCGGGCCCTTGGAGTACTGCAGCAACGGCGGACGCCCTTTCGGAGCGGCGGAGGCAAGGGCGCCTCCAAAGGTTCCGGCGGCGGTTTCGCTTCCTACCGTCAAGCGGCCCGCTCGTCGTCGCAAGAGGCCTACAGAGGACGAGGCAAGTCTGGCGGCCCCCGCCGTCGTCGCCAAGGAGGCCAAGGCGGCAAGGCCGCGTCCAAGCAGGATTGAACCGGCCGTGGGGTCGGGCCCCCACCGAAGCACCCCGGTGGGAGGCCGGCTGGCGGGCTTCGTCAGCGTGTGGGAGTCCATCTCCACCGACCGTTGGGTGCTGGACGCCCTGGCCCGGGGCCACGCGCTCGAGTTTCAAAGAAGGTGCCCGCGCGTCCCCCCCGTGGCCAGGAAAGAACTTCACGTCCCTCAACTTCTCCTGGAGGTAAAGGCGATGCTCAGAAAGGGCGCCATCGAACTCGTCCCAAAGAGGCTTCGGGGCTCCGGAGTCTACTCGCGTTACTTCCTCGTGAAGAAGAAGACGGGAGGATGGCGCCCCATCCTGGACCTGCGACGCCTGAACAAGTTCATCAAGGCGCAGAAGTTCCGGATGGTCACCCTCCAGCACGTCCTGGGTCAGCTGGAGGAAGGAGACTTCCTATCGTCGTTGGATTTGGAGGATGCCTACTTCCACATTCCCATCCTAAAGGGGCACCGAAAATTCCTCAGATTCGTGGTCCAAGGGCGTCATTACCAGTTCAAAGCCCTTCCCTTCGGACTGCGGTCGGCACCCAGGGTTTTCACCAAGTGCCTCGCACCGGTGGCGGCGCAGCTGCGCCGCGAGGGGATTCACGTCTACCCCTACCTGGACGACTGGCTCATCCGCGCCAAGACGAGGGAGCTCGCCGTGGTCCACACGGCAAGGACCGTCCAACTCCTCACGGACCTGGGATTCTCCGTGAACTACGCCAAATCCCACCTGGTGCCCGCGCAAGTCGCACTGTTTCTGGGAGCGAGGCTCGACACAGTGTCCCTTCTGGCCTCCCCGTCGGAGGAGAGGACCAGGACCATCTTGGGCAAGGTGCAACGGATGTTGGTGGCCGACGCGGCCAAGGTGAGGTCCATCAAGTCCCTCCTCGGGATGATGTCTTCCTGCATCTACCTCATTCCCATGTGCAGGCTCCGGATGCGCCCGTTGCAAGAGTTCCTGGATGCGCGCTGGA
This sequence comes from Ambystoma mexicanum, assembly GCF_040938575.1. NCBI lineage: Eukaryota > Metazoa > Chordata > Amphibia > Caudata > Ambystomatidae > Ambystoma > Ambystoma mexicanum. Next base: position 183,397,707 of record NC_090931.1, on the reverse strand, counting down.
TCCAGACGACGGGCAGCTTCGAGGAAAGGATCAAGCTCGACGAGAGTTTCCGACGAGCGATACGGTGGTGGGGCACCCGCGCGCATCTGACGGCGGGCATGGTCTTCCAGACCCCAGCCCACCAGGTGACTGTGACCACGGATGCCTCCCTAGAAGGGTGGGGAGCGCACACCGAAAATCTGCACGCAAGGGGACTCTGGCTCCCGACGGAGAAGTCCCTGCATATCAACGTCCTGGAGCTCCGTGCAGTGTTTTGGGCCCTCAGGTCCTTCCTTCCGTCCCTCAAGGGCAAGGTGGTGAGGATCTTCACCGACAACACCACCACCATGTTTTACATCAGGAAACAGGGCGGAACCAGGTCCCCAGCGCTGTCCAAGGAGGCGCAGGACCTGTGGCATTGGGCCGTCGCCCAAGGGATTCTTCTGGTGCCGTTTCATCTGGCAGGGATAAAAAACACCATCGCCGACTCACTCAGCAGGGAGCTGCGCTCGTGCCACGAGTGGGAACTACGGCAGGATCTGGTGGATCGCCTCTTCCGACGGTGGGGCACACCCCAGATCGACCTGTTCGCGACGGCGACGAACACCAAGTGCCGGAGGTTCGCCAGCAGGTTTCCCCAGACGAGGAGCATGGGCGATGCTTTCTCGTTCCCCTGGGAGGGCCTGTTCCTCTACGCGTTCCCTCCCTTGCCTCTGCTAATCCGGCTCGTCAACCAGCTCAAGAGGTCACGGTGCAGGATGATCCTCGTCGCACCTGCGTGGCCGAGGCAGATATGGTTCCCGGACCTTCTGGACTTGTCGGCGTCCCCGCCAATCAAGCTGCCGGCGGACGCGGATCTACTCTCCAGGGAAGGAGGCGCCATCCTCCACCACGACCCGAAGTCGCTGAACTTGCAGGCCTGGCTCCTGCAGCGCTAGAGTTTGGAGGATACGACATACCGGCCGATTGCAGAGAGGTTCTTGCAAAGGCCAGGGCGTCCTCGACTCTTAAATGCTACGGACACAAATGGAAGAGGTTCTCTGTCTGGTGCCACGCACAGAAGATTAACCCTCTACGGATTACGGCTCCCCAAGTGCTGCCGTACCTGCTGACGCTGGCCAAAGCTGGTCTGGCACACGCGTCCATCAAGATTCATCTTGCTGCGATCTCCCGATACACCAGAACCACGGGCCGGACGTCCTTGTGGTCTCATCGTCTGGTGAAAGAGTTCATGAAGGGACTGTTCAGATCGTTCCCGCCGGTGAAGGCTCCGGCCCCGGCGTGGGAGCTCAACGTGGTGCTGACCAAACTCATGGGACCTCCGTTCGAGCCTCTGCACTCGGCCCCGTTGAAGTTTCTATCGTGGAAAACAGCTTTTCTCGTGGCCATCACCTCCGCACGACGAGTGGGAGAGATCCAGGCCCTTTCCTGCAAGGCCCCGTACTTGACTTTCCACGACACGAGGGTAGTGCTCAGGACGCACCCCTCCTTCATGCCCAAGGTACCGTCGGACTTTCATCTCAACGAACCCTTGGTGTTACCTGTGTTCTTCCCGTCGCCTTCGTCCCCGGCTGAGAGGACTTTGCACTCGCTGGATGTAGCTAGAGCGCTGAAGTTCTACGTGGACCGCACGAAAGGTTTTCGGAAGACGTCACAACTCTTTGTGAACTTTGGACCTGTCAATCAGGGGAAGGCTCTCTCGAAGGCTTCCATCTCCAGATGGCTCTCCGGCTGTATCATGTACTGTCACCGGTTGGCAAACCGACCGCTGCCTGGCCGTCCGAGAGCCCATTCCACCAGAGCGATCGCAGCTACCACGGCGTTCCTATCTGGTGTGCCCCTGCTGGACATATGCAGGGCTGCTACGTGGAGGTCGACGCACACCTTCACGAAATTCTACTGCGTCGACCGGGATTCCAGGGAGGAGTCCAGGGTCGGCCAAGCAGTGCTGCGCAACCTGTTCGCCTGAGGTGAGCCTGGTGAGGAGGTAAGATGCTTAATGTTGAGTTGATGTGATGCTTAATGTTGAGCCTTTGCCACCTCCCGTGGTTGTGCATGTGTGTACTGCTATGTATTCTTTATTCATGAGCATGTGAATCCATGCCAGACCCCATGCTGGAGAAGGAACAAGTTACTTACCTGTAACTGTTGTTCTCCAGCATGGGTCTGGCATGGATTCACATGCGAACCCTCCCGCCTACCCCTCTGCGGCTCTTCACTTGGTCATACTGCCACTTCACGTGCTTCCAAATCTGAAGATGGCTGCCAGAGGCGGTGCTTAGGTAGAGGGCAGTCATTGGCTGTGGTCAGTATGACGCAGAGACCAGTGATTGGTTATTACTACGAAAGACAGATCAGAAACGAAACTGATACTGGTTTTTTCTTTACCGAGGATTCCCAGCCTGACGACGGGGAATATTTATGAGCATGTGAATCCATGCCAGACCCATGCTGGAGAACAACAGTTACAGGTAAGTAACTTGTTCCTTACTGGAATTCCTCCCCAACGACAAGCGGGTCGAGTCGCTGGAGATCCTCCAGCCGGGCGAGGTGGCATTGGACCATGCCATCACCGGGACCCTGGACATCGCAGACACAGGGTTCCGCCAGGTGGGGAACAGTGTCTATCTCCATCATCGTGGCTGGGTAAAAGCCACCAACTTTCGGCAGGAAGTTCAGATGAGGGTCTTGGACATGCCGTTCAACTGGGACAATCTGTTTGGGAAGGCTGTCGAATCGTTGCAAGCCATCAAGAACGACACAGACGGCCCGGCCCTAGGCACGCTTCAACATCATCGCCCTTTTGTGCCTCAGGACAGAAATCCAGAAGATCGTCCAAGGGTTTCGGCAGCGGATCGTCCTCCTACTGTCAACCCTCCCGTTCCACGACCCAGGAGGCCTACAGGGGTCGTTCCAAGGCGTTTGGAGGTTGTCGCCGTCGCTCCTATGGCGGCACACAGGCCCCGAAGCAGGACTGTCCCGGCCAGGACGTTGGGCCCCCACCCATGCACCCTGGTGGGAGGCCGGCTGTCGGGCTTCGTCAGCGACTGGAAGAAGATTTCCACAAACCGATGGGCGCTGGATGCTCTGGCCCATGGACACACTATAGAATTCCACCTGAAGTGTCCGCGAATACCACCGGTGGCCCGTCAGGACCAGCACATCCCTCAGCTCCTGCAGGAAGTACGGGCCATGCTAAATAAAGGGCTTATAGAGCGGGTTCTAAAGCGACTCCGCGGCGCCGGAGTTTGCTTGAGATACTACTTAGTAAAAAAGACGACCGGGGGCTGGAGATCCATTGTCGACCTGCGGCGACTAAACAAGTTGCTCAAGTCCCAAAAATTCAGGATGGTCACGTTGCAGCACATGCTCGGCCAACTGGAGGAAGAAGACTTTGTAACGTCGCTGAATCTAGAGGACGCTTACGAGAAGCATCGGCAGTTCCTGTGCTTCGTCGTACAGGGAATGCACTACCAATTGAAGGCCCTTTCCTTCAGACTGAAGTCAGCGCCCAGGGTGTTTACGAAGTGCCTTGCCCCAGTGGCGGCCCATCTACATCTGCAAGGGATACATGTGTACCCGTACCTCGACGACTGGCTCATCTGGGCCAAGTCAAGGGAAATCTCTGTCGAGCCCACGGACAGGACCATCCGGCTTCTGACAGATCTGGGATTCGCAATGAACTATCCAAAGTCCTGCTTGATTTAATTTCTGGCCATGTTAAGACAAGGGGCGATAGAGCCGGTTCCGATGCGACTCTGGGGCTCTGGAGTTTACTCAAGATACTTTCTGGTAAGAAAGAAAACCGGGGGCTGGAGGCCCATTCTCGACCTACGACGACTCAACAAGTTTATCAAGTACCAGAAATTCAGGATGGTCACGTTGCAGTATGTGCTCGGCCAACTGGGGGAGGGATACTTCATCGTTGGATCTGGAGGAAGAGTACTTCCACGTGCCCATTCACGTGAAACATCGCAAGTTCCTGCGCTTCCTCGTACAAGGGAAGCACTACCAGTTCAAGGCTCTCCCCTTCGGACTGAAGTCGGTGCCCGAGTCGTTACGAAGGGCCTGGCTCCGGTGGCTGCCAATCTACGCCTACAGGGAATTCTTGTGTACCCTTTCCTCGACAACAGGCTCATCGGGGGCCAAGTCGATGGACATTGCCGTCGTTCACACGGAGAGGACAGTCCGGCTGCTGACGTATCTGGGGTTCTCTGTGAACTATGCAAAATCCTGCTGGACTCCAACGCAGTACGCGCTGTTCCTGGGGTCCAGGCTCAACACAGTCTCCTGCCTGGCTGCCCCCTCGGAAGAGAGAATAGTGGGCAGTTTGGGCAAGGTGCAATGGCTGTTGGCACTGAAGGTCGCCATGGTACAGACCATCAAGTCGCTGTTCGGCATGATGTTGAGTATATATACCTGATCAGGCTCTGCAGGTTGCGGATGCGGCCCCTTCAGGAATTCTTGGACGCGCTGTGGGTCCAGGTGTCCGGACGCCTTGCAGACAGGATTTTGCTTGACGAGGATAAGGTGGTGGGGCGTGCGCTCCAACATCGCCGGGGGCATGGATTTCCAGAGTCCCCTGTACCAGGAGACAGTCACCACAGACGCTTTCCTGGAGGGCTGGGCAGCCCACACCGGACATCTCCACGCCAGAGGCCTGTGGCTACTGGAGGAAAAGGATCTCCACATCAATGTCCTGGAACTGGGAGCAGTGTTCTGGGCCCTAAAATCGTTCGTTCGTTCCTTCCGTCCCTCAAAGGCAAGTTGGTGAGGGTCTTCAGACAGTATCACCACAATGTTCTACATCAGGAAGCAGGGGGGCATCAGATCCCCAGCCCTCTCCAGAGAGGCACAGGACTTGTAGCACTAGGCCATCGCCCAGGAGATATGTCTCATTCCTTTTCACCTCGCGGGAGTCAAAAACACCATTGCTGATTCCCTCATCAGGGAGCAGCGCGCTTGCCCCGAATGGGAGCTTTGGCAGGATCAAGTGGAAAACCTCTTCCTCAAATGGGGAAGACCCCAGATCGATCTGTTTGTGACAGTGACGAATTACAAATGCCAGAAATTCGCCAGCAGGTTTCACCAGCCGAGGAGCATGGGGGACGCATTTTCCTTCCCGTGGGAAGGCCCTTCCTGTATGCGTTTCCCCCGTTGCCGCTCCTGCTGCGAGTGATCAATCATCTCAAACGGAGCTGATGCAGGATGATTCTCATCGCCCCGGCGTGGCCGATGCAGATGTAGTACCCGGATCTTCTCAGCATGTCAGTGTCGCCCCCAGTCAAGCTGCCGGTGGTCGCGGATCTGCTCGGGAGAGAAAGAGGTGCAATCCTGCACCACGACCCAGGATAGCTGAACCTGAAGGCTTGACTCCTGCAGTCTTATTATTCGGAGGGTACGAGCTACCGGCGGACTGCAGGGAGGTCCTTGCCAGGGTCAGAGCACCATCGACTCGGGAACCGTTTCGCGACATGGTGCCGGAATCAAAGATCAACCCTCTGACGGTCACGGCCCTGCAGATTCTTCCATACGTGTTGTTTTTGGCCAGGGCTGGTCTGGCGCATGCCTCCATCAAGGTGCATCTGCCGTCTATCTCCCGCTACACCAGGTCTACGGGACGGTCTTCTCTTTGGTCCCGCCGTCTCATCAAAAAGTTCCTCAAAGGACTGTTTCGATCGTTCCCGTCGGTGAAGGTGCCTGCCCCGGAGTGGGACCTCAATCTGGTACTGACAAGGCTCATGGGGACCCCCTTCGAGCCTGTGCATCAGGCCCCTCTCGTTCCTATTGTGGAAAACTGCTTTCCTAGTGGCAGTCACCTCTGCCAGGAGGGTAGGTGAGTTCCAGGCCCTATCCTGCAAGCAGCCGTATCTGACTTTTCACAACACGAGGGTGGTGCTTCGGACACACCCCTCTTTCATGCTGAAGGTTTCATCGGACTTCCACCTCAACAAGCCTTTGGTGTTGCCTGTGTTCTTTCCGAACCCTTCTTTGCTGGCTGAAAGGTCTTTGCATTTGCTGGATGTGGCTCGTGCTGTATATTTCTATGTGGCATGCACACAGAGTTTCTGGAAGACATCTCAACTTTTCATGAACTTTGGTCCTGTGAACCATGGGAATGCCTTGTCCAAAACTTCCATCTCCAGGCGGGTCTCTGGTTGTATCACTCGGTGTCACCGGTTGGCGAACCAACCGCTGCCCGTCCATCCGAGTGCTACCAGAGCGATCGCTGAGACAAAAGTGTTTGTGTCTGGTGTGCCCCTGCTGGACATCTGCAGGGCTGCTACATGGAGGTCCACGCATACCTTCACAAGATTCTACTGCGTCGACAGGGATTCCAGAGAGGAGTCCAGTGTCGGCCAAGCAGTGCTGCGCAACTTGTTTGTTTGAAGGTGAGCCTGGTCCGGAGGTAAGAGTAATTGCTTCTGTTGAGCCTTGCCACCTCCCGTGGTTGTGTATTGATGTACTGCTATGTATTCTTTATTCATGAGCATGTGAATCCATGCCAGACCCTATGCTGGAGAAGGAACAAGTTACTTAACTGTAACTGTTGTTCTCCAGCATAGGTCTGGCATGGATTCTCACATGCAAACCCTCCCTACTGCCCCTCTGCATCTCTTCTTGGTCATACTGCCGCTTTACGTGCTACCAAATCTGAAGATGGCTGCCAGAGGAGAGGCTTAGGGAAAGGGCAGTCGTTGGCTGGGGGCAGTATGAACCAGAGCTCAGTGATTGATTTATAGGAGAAAGACAGTATTGGAAAGTTAAACTGCGTTTTCTTTTACCAAGGATTCCCAGCCTGACGACAGGGAATATTCATGAGCATGTGAATCCATGCCAGACCCATGCTGGAGAACAACAGTTACAGGCAAGTAACTTGTTCCATCTCTCCTATTCTCTCCTTGCCTCTACCTCTCAAGTCCTCCTCTGAGACCTCAATATCCACCTGGATGCTTCTAACCCCTCCTGTAGGCTCTTCCGCAACCCCTCTGCGACTCTCTCCTGTTCCATTCTACCCTCTGGTCCGACACACTCTGCTGGAAACAGCTTGGATGTTCTCATCTCCTCGGACATCCCCCTCTCTAACCCTGTCACTGCTACTCTCTCTTGGACTGACAACTTTCTGCTCTCCCCCCACCTGACACTTCCTGTCCCCAAGGCAAAGCCCACCCCAGCACTGCCACCTTCCTTCTCTGTCATTTAGCCCATGAAGCAGGTGTCAGTGGCCCCCTTTGCCTCATCTTTCTATGCTCCTCCTACTTGTGCGGCTGACTCCCACTCTGACACAGCCCTCTCTAACCCGCATCTTTCTATCTCTTATACCTTGGGCATCCTTGCCCCTGTCATGAGGATCCGTCTGAAGCCTACCTCCAAGTACAACTCTTTGTATGACTACAACCTTGCCGCCCTGAGACGCAAGTGCAGGGTGGCTGAGAGGAAGTGGAGGGTTTTGGGCGCATTCTCTGACAAACTGGCCTGCTGCCTGTTCAAAAAGGCAATACAGATTCTCGGTCTTCTCCAAGAAGAGGGTCCATATCCAAGTCTGCATCTCTGCAGCCTCAAACAGCACAGCCAAACTCTTTTAAATCTGCAAGGAGCTGGTCAATCCTACTGCAGTCTCCACCTCTTCTGTTCCCTCCCAGGCCCTCTGCTTGGCTAAGGCATCTCATTTCTCTACTAAAATCCAGGATATCCTGTCCATACTTTCCTCTCTCTCTCTCCCTTTCTCAGGCCCCCTCTGGTCGCCTCCCCTGCTCCTCTCCTTCTTTCCTGCCTCTCTCCCATAACACCTGATGATGTTTCTAGACAAGTCCAATCTACGAAAGTTTCTTCCAAACAAGTGCTCCCCAGCTCTTCGAGAACTATCAAGGACCTCATTGCTACAATCGCCCCAGCATTAGCCGATTTCTATAATCACTTTCGCCACTGGATCTTCCCCTCTCTCCTCAAGCACTCTCTTGTGCACCCCCTTCTAAAAAAGGCCTTCTGCCCATCCTTCCTCTTAGCAAACTATCACCCAATCTCTATTGCTCCTTTCCTGGACAAACTCCTGGAAAAACTGGCCATCTCCCAGCTAACCCTAAATGAATATGTTGGCTACCTCCAAGACCATCAGTCTGGCTTCAGAGCAGCCAGAGGCACCGAAACTGCTCTCCTGAACACCCATGAAGATCTACTCTCTAACGTTGACTTCATCTGTCCCGCTGTCCTCATCCTCTTTGACCTTTCCTCTGCCTTTGATACAGTCAATCAAGCCATCCTGATTAATCGACTCCGCAAGAATCTGGGCATCATGGATCAGGCTCTGGCATGGCTGACCTGCTTCCTCTTGGAACGACCGTCCCAGGTCCAACTTGGGTTCTTTCTCTCCACTACCTCTCTCTCCACTTGGGGTGTCCCACAGGTCTCTATCCTCTCACCCTGGCTCTTCAATGTCTTCTTGGCCCCTCTGGCCCACTGGATTTCAACCTTCTCTTCTATCTTTCAGTGTTGTGCGGATGAGACACAGCTCTCTTTCAGGCTTCCCTCCACCTTCTCTCCTTCCTCGCTCATTCCTGGCTGTCTATCCGCGATCTAGGAATGGTGCACCTCCAACGAACTCTGCCAGTAAGACAGAGATTCTTCTCATTGGGACCTCTGCTCCTGATTTCCCTCACTCTGCCACCCCACCCCCTTTTTGGGCCATCGCCCTCCACGAAGGCAAAACTCCTTGGGGTCACCTTCAACTTCACTCTCTCCTTCTCTCCTCACATCACAGACCTTGCCAAAAAGGCCCACTTCCAAATGCACCTCATCAGAGGAATTATACCTTTTCTCGTCTTCCCCCAGAAGCTCACTGTCTCCAGAGCTCTGGTTCTCTTCAGACTGCACTACTGCAACAGCCTCTTTCTCAATCTGCCTAACTCTACTCTTTGCCCCCTTCAGCTGATCCAGAATGGGACCGCAAGACTTGCCCTTGGCCTAAAGCACAGGGACGGCATCTCTCCAGCCCTGAAATCTCTGCACTGGCTCCCGGTGGCTGCAAGGATCAGGTTCAAGACCCTTTGCATCGTCCACAAGGCTTTTTGGGGCTCTGGCCCGCACTGTATCCAACTCTCTCTGCCTAAATACCTTCCTTTAGAGCCCGTCACTCAGCTACCTCTAACTCTCTGTGCGTCAGTCGCTTCTCCAAGTAGAGAGTGGAGGGATTGGGGGGGGGGTGGGGTTCATTTCTTTCCTCTGCAGGTGCCTCCCTCTGTAACGGCTTCCCTGCACCTCTCAAACTTGAGCTGGACCACCTGAATTCCGGAAGTTGCTCAAGACCTTCCTTTTCTCCTCTGCCTTCTCTCTCCCTCTGCCTTGCTAATCCTTCCTGTCTGCCTGCCCTGACTGCTTTCTGGGTACCTCAGTCTCACAGGGTATCAGGCCCCTCCATGACCAGATTCCCAGATTCCCTGCACTACCTACCACGCCCTTAGGGGCTGCAACTGTAACTCCTACTGCCTCACTGCCTCCTTCCTTCCACGCACTTCCAGAGCTACGTGGCCCTGGCTGCACTTATTCAGAGACTTTTGTTGTCGCACTTGCACAAGCCGAATGACACAAGGCCTAGTAGGATCGTTTGCCATGTCTACCCTCTGTCTCCCTCCTCCTTGTCTTGTGACGCCTAGAAACACTTGTCTACAGGGGTTGTAGGTCAACTGGTCGAATCTAAATGGTCGACAGGACAAATGGTCGACACCAAAAGTTCGACAGGTGAAATGGTCGAATTTTTTTTTTTTTGTCTTGGGGGGGGGGGGGGTTCGGGGGGGGTCCCCTCCCAACCTCCTTTTTTTTGCTAAAACCCCCTTTTTTCCCTAAACGAAAACCTAAAAAAATATATAGTCTGCTGCTGGGTGAATGTGAAACTAGTAGTTGTCCTTGGTTGGCCCACATACTATTAGAACTAACATGTCTCGACGCCTATCCGAGGTTGCACGCACCAAGCACTTTTGGAAGTGTCCCTGGACTGGCCGGTGGACTGACCACCTCCCTGGTGGGCTACTTCGCTGCAGCCATAGCTGTTCCGCATTAAGCCTCTGACCTTTGTACCATAAGTCACCTTCTCCCAAAATGTCAGCATCCTAGTATCAAAGGAGGCTGAGTTGGAGCTTCATCTGCGGCCGTGCCTGCAGGATTCTGTTTCGCCACCTGCAAGGGGTGACTGGTGCTGGAACTCTTCTTCGTATATCCTGTGAAATGTCCTGAAGGGGTCTGCAGTTCAACAGTCTCCTTTCTTCATTGTTCTGGTATTGCATCTTGAAGTTGGACCCAACTGGCGGTTGTGTCCCCAGCATCCCCCAGACGATCCACAGTATGACCTGGGAAAATCAGAGTCAGGAGGGTAAGTGAACTCCTGTCCCACTCTGTCCTCCATAGTTTCCCCTTGGGAGCACAACCCCTTGTCTCCTAACTCTCTCTATACTTACCTTTGGTTGTCGAACCTCGGTCAAGTATCCTACCCCTGGGCTAGCCTTGGGACTGGGATTGAGACGAGTGCTCGCCTGTCTTCGGACAAACACTTGGAACTAGTTTTAAATCACCACCACAAGCCCATTTCACCCTTTGTGAGAAAACCACAGCCACTGGCCACAATGTTTGCCCAGCAAAATACATTCAGGTGCCTGGATGTTTAGTGGGACCAGACAGTCCCAGCCCCTTGATCCAGGCTTACACACAAATCGCCTCTTATCCAGAGAAAGCAGCAGCTTTCCCTGGGAAAGGCCTTTCCACCTATGGCATTTTCGACACTAAGAAGGCTAAAGAACAACATGGCCAAATGAAGAGCAAAAACCTGGTGGCACGGTCATGTAAGGGTGCTATCCACCCTTAGCAGCCATTTGTGTCAAATGCATAGGTGCTCGAGTAAAATCATAAAAACACAGTAGGAAAAAATCTGCCACCTCCATCTCATAGGCACATTGTAGAAATTACCAAAAAGCCATTACCGAAAAACATCTAAGGATACAAAGTTTCCTAACGACACTAACCTTTAATGTGATGTGTGCGATTGTAACAATAAAAGAAATTCACAAACAGAGATTAGAGGCTCATTATAAGTCCCCCGGTACCGTCTCTACCGCCCGATATCCCGGTCTTATGGGATATTAGGCCTGGCGGAGACGCCAGCAAATCCCCATTCCCATGGAGTCCCATAGGACATACCCAGAGACTGTTCATGTCATCACCTGTTTAATTTAGAGAACAATTCTCTTTGTTGCACTATTGGTAGTTCAGTGTTTATCTTTTATGAAAATGCAGCCCTAAAGTTAATTGTTGCATTGTGTATAACATTCTCGCCCTCTTCCCTCTTAGCAAATGGAGCGGGTTTTTCCATGGTTCGGTGTCAAGAAATCCAGATTTTGGGAACCAAATAAAGCAGCAAACAAGTAAGTAGCTTTGTTCAGAGAAACGTGATGTAGAAACAATGTATAGCTGTGACATTTACAAAGCCAGACACAAACATAGTATAATTCCACAAAGTATACTACCACAGTATTGTTTTTTTATTTTTGAAACTGGGGTAAATCGACGACATATTTTTATTTAGACTTCTTTGATAGCACACATGAATCCTCCTTGAGGCTGCTTGAAAGCTATGAAGGAAGAGGACAAATGGAGAGAAGGTACGCAAGGATGAGGATTTAGAGAAATTGGGTTGATGGTAAAAAAGAGCCAGGTTGTAGGGGGTGGTAGACTTCTAGGAGGACTCTGAGAGAAGTGTCCTCTCAGATAGGTTCCATGAAAGTGGTCTGTCCACTTTCTCTCACTCCGACATATGTAACTGTTGAGCTGAAACTGAAGTGAAAATTAGAAAGAGGTACAAATGCCGGAAGGAGGCAGCATCTGCCAAGTGCACAATCCTACATATCCCAAGGAAAATAGGCTTCTTGCATACAAAGACATTAGGTTTAAATGGAAGAGACGCTCTTTTTATGGGTGTTTAATGACCACGCTATGCTTTTTGCCAAGCCTCTTAAAGGGTGTGTGTGTTCCAATACAGGCTGTATGCATTCATCACACCATGGTACCCCAACACGTGTATACTGAAAAACATGCACTTTAAAAAGTAACATATTTGAAATCTATGAGGCAAAAAAATAAGTGATTTAGTCACACATAACACAAGATGGAACTATTGTGTGTATAAAAAAGTTATTATCAGTGAAGACAGTTCTCATCCCAACTGCTAACATGTGAAGGATCCTATACATGTAGTCTAAAGAGTGCAGGAGAAACAAGGGAACTTGGACATAGTGAAATATTGCATTTCGAAGTCATGGTTAGCACCCAAGTTATCACACAATGAATACAGTACTCCTGCCCCTTTTCCACATAGGAACATGGATGGTCCAAATACACACTACCCACAGTAAATATGTAGAGCTAGACAATAGAGAAAAGGAGATTAACATTTAAAACACAAACCTAAATGGCGACGTCATTTTATACTTAACCAAACACAAGGAATTGTTACACTCTTTGTGAAGGCAAAGATATAAATGTAGCAACAAACAGCACATTTTAGCAAGGAAATTCAATGGCTACCATGTACGACAGGGCTTCTCCAATGCATTTACAATCTGGAGAAATGCTCAAGATCAGAATAAATCCTACGGGTATTGAAAGTCACCAGGAGTGGTTACATTAGTAGGGCAGACACTGATGCATTAGTGGCCACAAGTGAAATGAAGTAACAAGGCATTTGTGAATACAAGAATCTAATGTTGGAATTTTGAAATAAACAGAAAATCAGGAGCAACAGTTAATTCTCCAGCATGGGGTCTGGCATGGATTCACATGCTCATGAATATTCCCCATCGTCAGGCTGGGAATCCTCGGCAAAGAAAAAATCAGCATCAGTTTCGTTTCTGATCTGTTTTTCTTAGTAGTAACCAATCACTGATCTCTGGGTCATACTGCCCCCAGCCAATGACTGCCCTCTCCCTAAGCCCCGCCTCTGGCAGCCATCCTCAGATTTTTACCGCACGCTCAAGTGTTGGGAGTCCTCGTGCTTTAGCTCTCGAGTTTTTTGCTGCATTTTCATGCTTTTTCAGGAGATTTCTCATTTTTTCGGTTTAATCGAGCCTCAAGCTTCACCGTTTTCTACTTCCGACAACGGGGACCCATTTCGGAATTCTTCTACGCCCCTCAAGGGTGAATTTTTCGTCGAGTTTACGCTTCTTGGAGGATTTCGGAAGATCTGCGGCCTACCTCAACGGACATGGCCCAGGACAAGGGAAGCTCGACGCCCGGATCCAAGCTGTTCAGGTGCTGCCCTGGATGCGGATTGCAAAACGTTTTCAAGGAGGACGAGCATTCGCGATGTCTCTACTGCCTTCGTGAGGACAAGACGCACGTGGAGAAGGACTGTGCGTTCTGCAAGAACCTTTCGGAAAGGACCAAACAAGATTGTCGTTCCCGCCTCGCCCCCTGGCTGGAGAAGGGCACAGCAGGTGAGAAGGCGAAGAAAAAGTCTGAGCGGGCTTCTAAGTCCTGTGAGGGCGCCCCGGCGACGGGGCCCAACAGAAGGCCAAGCACCGCGGGCACCGGGAGCGCCGAAAGGTCGGGCTCTTCGGCTGCCAGGCAGGGCGCTACTTCCCCAGCACGTTCGACCACGAGCCAGCGCTCTGGTTCGGGGAAGAGGAAGTCCGAGAACCCGGGTAAGCCGCTGGAGCGGACCCAGTCGATCTCAAAGGGGGAACGAGGCGCTGACCCTCCCCCAAGGCGAAGGCCCAGGACGCACCTAAGGTGGTGAGGGCTTTGATACAGCCGGCAAAGGCCTCTATCGAAACGGTCGCTGCGACTCTGGCGAAGCCGGCTGAGACTACGCCAGTGGAAACGGCCTCTGGGCCCAGAGTATCCCTGCCACCGCGGAGGGAATCCTCTTTCCAGCCCATCGTTAAGACCCCCGTGAAGTCCCCGGCAGAAAAAGAGGGGGGGGCGGTGGCCATTACAGACTCGGAATCAGCCTCTGAGGAGGAGCTGGTGGAAACCGAGAAGGGCCTCAATGAGAGGTGCATAGGGCTCAACGAGAGGTTCATAGGCCTCAACGAGATGTTCGATCCCAGGGGGTGGTCCCTGCTGACGTGATCGAAGACAGCGACGATGGCGACGAAGAGGGCCCAGTGGAGCGGCCATCCCGCCCGTCGCAGCCATTACCCGAGCCCCAGGATAGCTCGGCGGCCATTTTGTTGGCAATCCAATCCTTATGTACCGAGATAAGGACGAGATTACCACAGACCCCGACGGAGGATCCAGAACCAGGCCTGTCGGGAAGCCCTCCGAACAAGCGGAGGAGAGTCCACCCCGCTCCGCCCTTCGTGCCTGCGAGACCTGTGGACCCCTCATCCCCCTCGCCTAGAGAGGATACAGCGACGGGGACGGACGATGACGGTGGCGATGACACAGCGGACATCCCATCATCACCCCCCCAACCACCCGCGGGCTTCTCCAGCCGACGAAACTGGCTCTTTCCACACCATGATAACCAGGGCATCCGAGCTCTTCCAGCTCTGCCCTGAAGAACAAAAAAAGGAAGGGTTTCTGTACCAACGACGAGAGGCCAAGAGGAAGACGGTCCTCGCAGTGCCTTTGCTCGACGACATCTGGGACGAGGGGCTTGCTGTCCTCAAGAACCCTTCCACGACACCCGCCAAGAGGGACAGGTACGAGAAGAAGTACTGAGTCACCGATGACGCCCCCTTGTGCCTCAGGGCCCAGCCCACGCCGGACTCTGTCGTCTCGGCAGCGGCTAAGAAGGCGGCAGCGGGTGCAGCGGCTTCAACTTCCACTTCCCCGCCAGACAGCGAGGCAAGAAGTTGGATTCCATGGGACGACGAGTCATCTCGTCGACGGCAACGGCAATTGAGGCGACCAATGCCTTAGCGGTCGTGGCTCGCAACGACAGGGAGCTCTGGGCCAAGATAGCTGTCATGATGCCTACCCCCGGAGCACCAGGCCAGGCCCAGCACCCCCGGGAGCAGGCATCATGCCCCCGGGTAAAAGCCCAGCGGCCCCTTATAGGGGCTCTTTGGACTCTGTCCTGGCGCCTTTGGCGCCAGGCTCATGTTGGACATCAGTCCTGGCGCCATAGGCGCCAGGCTCATAAAGGAAGGTGTTTTGTGCACTTACCTGAGGCAGACCATGCTGCAAGATTCAGGCCTCTCTGAGACCTGAAAGGGACTATTTTTTCATGGGGACTATTTTTCCACTCGGGCGTGGCCAGGGAAGGATACTTACCTGGGACTACTTTGGGGGCTATTTAAGCCACGCCCAGACAGTAGCTCACGCTTCGCGTTGTTCTGCATCCCAGCAGCTGAACGCTCACCGTGTCTGCTCCTGCACCTGGACTCCAGCCACGCCCGCCTCTAACCTGGAACACCTGTAAGGGGAGAAGAGAAAGGTGAAAACCAAGAACTTATTCAAACTTCTTACCTGCATCCGGAACCTTCACGCCAGCATTCCTGAAGAAAGACTTCCATTTAAAAGCATCGCGTTGCTCGCTGGAGCGCCGCGCTTCACTCACCAGTCCTCGAGACATCTCCTGGCTCCAATGCGGCTCTCAGCACTGGTCGCCACATCTCTGTGCCTAGGGAAAGAGAAGAAGAGACAAAAGGTGAGCAGAAGGGACACAGTAGGATAGCCTAATTTTCAGCCATAATACTTACCGGCTTTTCTTGGTGAACCATTCCACATTTCGGGTCGGCGCCGCTTCGTTGGCAGGTACCGCACCCCGGCCCCTATGGGGAAAGGACAAAAGACATTACTGGGGAATTATAAAGACATTTTGAGGGATCGCCCTCATCACTAACTCACCTGAATTTACCATCGGCAATTTAACCCCTCAACGCATCGCCTTCATTCTGCACCTGAAATAAAGGACAGATCACAGGTTAGGAAGGCAACATAAAAGAGGCTCACTTTTGAATCTTCCTACTTACGGCGCATTTCTCAGAAAAGTCAAGTGGATTTTGCCAGAGCCCTTCAGAAAACCAGTGAAGTAACTGGACGAACGCGCTCCCCCTGCACCAGAAGTAGGATGGAGAGTTCATCCTTCCTTCCTTGGAGGAAGCTAGAGAAGAACGAAGGGGGTAAAAGGGGGAGCAAGCACATTATTCTGCAGACTGTTAACCCCCCCTCTCATCTGCAGAAGGATATTCCTACGGGCCAGACAAGCAAGATTTGGGGGTCCTGTTCAATCGGTGTTCCGAGTTCTGCGCATCACGCTTGAAGAGGCCACAGCAACCCAGACTAGACCAGCGCCTCCGTGGGAGTCAGGTGAGCGTTTCAATAGCTCCCCTACTAGACTTCCTACCTGACAAGAGGGCGGAGGCCCTAGAAATTCTGCAGGAAGGCGAGTTGGCGTCGGATCACACCATAACGGTGGCAACGGACATTGCCAATACCGGATTTTGCCAACTGGGCAACTGAGTTTGCCTCAGACAACGAGGATGGCGCAAGGCGACAGATTTTCGCCAGGACGTCCAGACCAGAATGTTGGACATGCCTTTTGACGGCAACAACCTTTTTGGTAAGGCGGTGGACGAGTCTCTACAGGCCATCAAGAGCGACTCCGAGACGGCCCGGGCCCTAGGGGTGCTTCAACAGCGACGGCCCTTTCAGGGCTCCGGAGGGAGACAGGGTGCCTCCAATGGATCCAGCGGTGGCTCCTCCACTTACCACCAGGCGGCCCGCTCCTCTTCCCATGAGGATTACAGAGGTTGCGGCAAGCAAGGGGGATCCCGCCGTCGTCGCCAAGGAGGCCAAGGCAGCAAGTCCGCCTCCAAGCAAGACTGACCCGGCCGTGTTGTCGGGCCCCCACCGAAGCACCCCGGTGGGAGGCCGGCTGACGAAGTTCGTCAGTGTGTGGGAGTCCATCTCCACCGACCGTTGGGTGTTGGACACTCTGGTCAACGGGCACTCGCTGGAATTCCAAAAGAAGTGCCCTTGCATGCCAGGAAGGAGAATCACGTCCCTCAACTGCTGTTGGAGGTAAGGGCGATGCTCAAGAAATGTGCCATCGAGCTCGTCCCCAGGAGGCTCCGGGGCTCCGGAGTGTACTCAAGGTACTTCCTCGTCAGAAAGAAGACAGGCAGTTGGCGCCCCCTCCTGGACCTGCGTCAGTTAAACAAATACATCAAGGCGTAGAAATTCAGGATGGTCACCCTCCAGCACGTGCTGGGACAGCTGGAGGAAGGCGACTTCCTATCGTCGTTGGACCTGGAGGATGCTTACTTCCACATCCCCATTCTAAAAAGGCACAGGAAGTTCCTCAGGTTCGTGTTTCAGGGACGCCACTACCAATTCAGGGCCCTACCGTTCGGATTAAAGTCGGCACCCAGGGTTTTCACCAAGTGCCTGGCAAAAGTGGTGGCGCTGCTGCGCCTGCAGGGGATCCACGTCTACCCCTACCTGGACTGGCTAATCTGGGCAAGGACAAGGGAACTCGCCATCGAACACACGGCGAGGACCGTCCGGTTGCCCACGGAGCTGGGGTTCGCCATCAACTACCCCAAATCCCACCTGGTTCCATCGCAAGTAGCACTGTTTCTGGGAGCGAAGCTCGATATAGTGGGGCAATTGGCCTCCCCTTCAGAGGAGAGGACCAAGACCATCCTGGGCAAGGTGCGACGCCTGTTAGCCACGGACGTGGCCAGGGTGAGGTCCATCAAGTCCCTTCTCGGGATGATGTCCTCGTGCATCTATCTTGTACCCCTTTGTAGACTTCGGATGCGTCCGCTACAGGAGTTCCTCGACGCCCGCTGGTTTCAGGCAACGGGCTGCTTCGAGGACAGGATCCCTCTCGACGAGGAGTTCTATCAGGCGATCCTATGGTGGGGCACCCGTGCTCACCTCACTACAGGCACGGACTTTCAAACCCTGGCGTTTCAGGAGACGGTGATGACGGACGCCTCTCTGAAAGGTTGGGGGGCCCCACACCGGAGCTCTCCACGCAAGAGGCCTTTGGCTCCCGGAGGAGAGGTCTCTCCACATCAACATTCTGGAGCTCCGAGCAGTGTTCTGGGCTCTCAAGTCGTTCCTTCCGTCCCTCAAGGACAAAGTGGTGAGGATCTTCACCGACAACACCACCACGATGTTCTATATATGGAAGCAAGGGGGCACCAGATCCCCAGCCCTATCCAAGGAGGCCCAGGATCTGTGGCACTGGGCTGTCGCCCAGGGGATGTTTCTGGTTCCCTTCCACTTGGCAGGAATAATAAACACCATTGCCGACTCACTCAGCAGGGAGCTGCGCTCGTGCCACGAGTGGGAACTGCACCAGGATCAAGTGGATCGGCTCTTCCAACGATGGGGCAAACCCCAGATCGACCTGTTCGCGACGGCGACGAACTCCAAGAGCCAGAAGTTCGCCAGCAGGTTCCCACAGCCGAGGAGCATGGACGATGCTTTTTCTTTCCCCTGGGACGGCCTGTTTCTATATGCGTTCCCTCCGTTGCTGCTCCGCCTCATGAACCAGCTCAAGAAGTCCAGGTGCACGATGATCCTCGTCGCACCGGCGTGGCCGAGGCAGATCTGGTTCCCGGACCTTCTGGACTTGTCAACGTCCCCACCAGTCAAGCTGCCGGTGGACGCGGATCTTCTCTCCAGAGAAGGAGGCGCCATTCTCCATCACGACCCACAGTCGCTGAACTTGCAGGCCTGGCTCCTGTGTCAGACGTGCTCTTGCCCTCGTAGTGTAGCCGAGGAATTCTTCTAACCAATCTACCAAACTGGTTGATGAACTGAACAACCAGAACAGCGGATTGGCGAAAAGATGGAGTACCAACGACAAAACCGGAGCAGGGAACAGGATACTGCGACAAGATGTATCCCAGGAGCACCGGTGAAGACCCCAGGCAACTGCAAGAAGAGCAATGATAAGAACAATGCAATTCGTAGCAGTACTTGATTAACAAGAACAAAACCAATCACTAACCTGTTCGGTATCGCGAGACACCGAAAGGCTATAGAAACCGGGTAAGTAACTTCGAGGCAGTCCAGACACAAACAGTGTACACCAGATGAATTAACAGGAAGAACAAGAGAAAATCCAAAAGGTTCTTAAAAGGTCCAAAATCCACAAACCTAACCCTACGGAACGCGGACGCCTAAATGGTACACCAAGGCAGTCTCTAGTCCGTGTACCGGAGTGTGCAAGAACACTCTAGCAATCCAAAGTCATGAAGTATTCCAAAACAGGCAGCAGTGTCCAAGAAAGGATGCGTGAACCGGCAGAGCCGGAGGTTCGTGAGGGTTCCACTGTAAACAGGGCGAGTGATTTAGCAATCTAAAACGTTCCGTGGTCGAGCAGCAATGCGAGCAACAAAAGTACAAGGGGCAAGGCGAGGCAATTCCAATAGCGGTCCGTGGTCGAGCAGCAATGCGGGCAGCAAAAGTACAAGGGGCAAGGCGAGGCAATTCCAATAGCGGTCCGTGGTCGACAAAGCAGAAAGATCAACAGAATGACGGGGATTCCAAAAGCAAGCCGTAGAGCAGTCCAGGTCAAGAATGGGAGAACCAAAGAAACAGGGGAAACAAGGGACAGAAGCAAGAATACTAGGGACAAAGGCAACGCCGTCAGAATACAAGATTCAGAAGCGCCGGTATGATGTAAGGCGGGGCTTAAATAAGCGGTCACATGAGTGCAACGCTCCTCAGCGTGCTAGGCGAAACCAGGAAGTACCGGCAGGACGCCAACGTTTCCATGCCAAGCTCCCGGCAGCCAAAGTCTTAAAGGAACAGTAACCACGGATCCTTTGCATACACGAGAGTCAGTACACCCACGTTTAGTAACAGCTTTATCCTTATTGCGGCCCAACACAGTTGAATGTTGCCAATACCTGACAGTTTCCTTCCCCAAAGATGCTCCTACCCTATGAGCCTTCCAAAAACAAGATGATAACACTGGGGCATGAACGTTCTCCGCTGGTTCCCAGATACGATCCTCCGGACCGTAACCCTTCCAGTCAACATAGTAGGGCCTCTTTCCATTCCGCACCTTGGTATCCAAGATCGCTGATACCTCGTACTCCACTGCACCTCGTACCCTGACAGGCGGGGGATGAGACGGTAGCCGGGTAGCGGGATGGCATGGTTTAATCAGAGACACGTGAAACACTGGATGAAGTTTCCATGATTGCGGAAGAACCAAACGCACTACAGCCGGGTTAATGACATGCGATATGGCATAAGGACCAATGAAGCGTGGGAGCAAAGTCTTCCGACCCGGAAAGCGCAAATTACGTGTAGACAACCACACTCTCATGCCTGGTTGATAGACAGGAGCAGGGGAACGATGTGGGTCCGCATAAACCTTGGCCCTTTTTTGAGCAACCATCAGATGCCGTTTCACATTGCTAAGAGTGTCGGAGATGTCCCTAACACAGGCAAGGGCAGCAGGATTATGTATCGGCAGGTCTGGAACAAGAGGCAAGGAACGCGGATGCTGACCATAAAGGGCAAAGAAAGGAGAAGCCTGCGTTGCTGTGTGAAGGGAATTGTTATAGACAAATTCAGCCAATGACAAAACAGAAATCCAATCTTCCTGGCGCTGAAAAATGAGACATCTTATGTACTGTTCCATAGTGGCATTCAGGTGCTCAGTCTGACCATCCGTCTGAGGATGATAAGCACTAGAAAACCGAGCCTCAATACCCAAGGCGGCAGTCAAGGCCCTCCAGAAGCGTGAGGTGAATTGAGGACCACGGTCAGAGATTATAAGAGAAGGTAGACCAAACAACCTGAATATGTTCCGTAAAAAGAGATCCGCCAGTTTGGGAGCAGTCGGGATCCCCTGACAAGGTACAAATACTGCCATCTTCGTGAAGTAATCAATGACCACCCAAATCGTGTCAAAACCTTCCACCACAGGTAGTTCTACCACAAAATCCATAGAAATGAACAACCAAGGACGATCTGGAAGAGGCATCGGTTGTAAAAGACCAACCGGTTTGCTATGTGAGGATTTACACTGAGCGCAAACAGAACACGTGGCTATAAACTCAGTAACGTCCTGAAGCAGAGACGGCCTCCAACACCACCTTTTCAATAGATCCGTAGTCTTCCTGATACCGGGATGTGCAGCCAACAAGGAATCATGACACCATTGTATGGCAGTGCGTCGCGTTTCCAGATTCGGCAAAAATATCTTACCCTGACTATAAGGCAGTGAATGCACTATTTCCAAACCGTAGTCGGCCACTTCTGGCGGATCGGTTCGAAGCCACTCCTGAAGCCTGCACTTAAGTGACGGACGCAAGGAGCATCCACACACCACCTGAGTGGGTAACACAGGTGCACCGGCGATGTGAGAGGATTCTGCGGGTACATGAAGACGAGATAGAGCATCCACCTTAGAATTCTGCAAACCAGGGCGATAGGAAATAGTAAAATCAAACATCGAAAAGAATTCATGCCAACGTGCATGACGCGCACTTGTGCATTTAACTGATTGAAGAGCCAATAGATTTCTATGATCGGTGAATACCTGAACTGGTAATTGGGAACCCAACAAATGATGCCTCCATACCAAAAAGGTGTCCCGGATAGCCAACAATTCACGCTCTGTGATCGTATAATTCCTTTCATAAGACGTAGGCTTCCTTGAATGAAAGGCTACTGGATGTAGACCAGTATCATCCGGGCAATGTTGAGAAAGGATAGCACCCAAAGCAACTTCCGATGCATCTGCCTCTACAATGAATGTTGGGTCGGATCGGGATGTTGGAGTACTGGTGCTGAGGTGAAAGCAGATTTCAGACAGTCAAAGGCATGTTGTGCTTCCTGATTCCAGTGAAAGGAAGTTTTAGAACTCGTTAAGGCCGTAAGTGAACACACAATGGCTGAAAAGTCCTGAATAAATCGCCTATAAAAATTTGCGAATCCCAGAAAAGATTGCAACGCCTTCAGATTGTTGGGAACTGGCCAATCCAAAATGGCAGAAACCTTGGATCTGCTCATTTGAACTCCTTTGTTGGTGATGTTATAACCTAGGAATTCCACCTCTTGCACATGGAACATGCACTTCTCCAGTTTAGCATAAAGATGGTTGTCACGTAGACGTTGTAGAACCCTGCTAACATGAACAACATGAGTGTCGTAGGTGGGAGAATAAATCAGGATGTCATCCAGGTAAACTATCAAATACTGATCCAGCTTATCATGAAATACTTCATTAATAAAATACTGGAAAGTGGCCGGGGATTTACTTAGACCAAACGGCATTAGTGTATTCATACAGACCGTACTTAGTCTTAAAAGCGGTCTTCCATTCATCCCCATCACGTATGCGTATCAGGTTATACGCCCCACGTAAATCCAGTTTAGTGAACATCTTGGCCGAGCCGAGTTGATCGAGCAAAACCGATATTAGGGGAATCGGATATTGATTCCTGACTGTAACAGCATTCAAGGCCCGATAATCAATGCAAGGGCGAAGGTCCCCCTCCTTCTTCGGGACAAAGAACAAAGGGGAAGCTGCAGGAGAACGTAAAGGCCGAATGAAGCCCGACTTTAAGGATTTGTCACTATATTCCTTAAGAATTATGTCTTCTTTAGGTGTTAATGAATAAATCCGGCCTGATGGTGTCTTGGCCCCAGGAACCAGTTCTATCGGACAATCATATGGCCTGTGAGGAGGGAGGCTTTCTGACCTGGTGTTAAGCAGAACCGATCACAATGGTCCGAAAAGAAACTCACTTCCCCAGAGTGCCAATCCACCACCGGGTTGTGTAGTTTCAACCATGGAAGCCCAAGGATTACTTTTAACTGCGGGGCAGAAATGAGATCAAAAGTGATTTTTTTCTGTGTGATCGCATTCCGTCCTCATGACCAATTCTGAAGTACGTTCAGTCACCGGACCAGAAACAAGGGATGAGCCGTCAACCGCATTCACAACCTCTGGGCAGTCTTTGGGAACAACCTGTATGCCCAACTCCCGGGCATAAGCAGTGTCAATGTAATTGCCTGTGGCACCTGAATCCAAAACAATTGGAACCACCCACTTACCAAGAGAGGCGGAAGCAAGGGTAACGGATAAACAGTAAGGAGTAGATATGATGGGGTCACTACGAAAACCACCCAGCAACTGTACCCCTT
Source organism: Ambystoma mexicanum (assembly GCF_040938575.1). Classification (NCBI taxonomy): domain Eukaryota; kingdom Metazoa; phylum Chordata; class Amphibia; order Caudata; family Ambystomatidae; genus Ambystoma; species Ambystoma mexicanum. The sequence goes on along the minus strand of NC_090931.1, from coordinate 183,374,610 downwards.
TTATTGCCGGGCTTTCGCGTTTCCCTGTTTCTGAACAGGCTTCTTTGGACATGAGCGCAATAAATGTTCTGATGATCCACAATAGAAACAAAGACCATTCTTTTTCCTGTGTTCCCTGATTTCAGCTGACAAAGGACCCCTCAATGCTCCTATTTGCATAGGTTCTGAGGGTCCAGCTACGGGTATTGAAGCGGTATTCATAAGTGGAGGAGGTGGTCTCTTTTCCCCCTTTCTCTCTGCTTGTCTAGAATCAACTTGTAATACTAGATCGAGCAACTCAGGAAAGGCAGTAGGGATCACAGGTACCGTGGACAGAGTATCCTTGAGGGAATCAGACAACCCTTTATAGAACAAGGATGTTTTCTTTTCTTCTGGCCAATTAGTTTCGGCAATCAACTGGTTAAACTTGGCCAAATATGCCGCAAGAGGGGTGTTTCCCTGCTGTAACCCCAGCAACTGCAAGTCGGTAGCTTGCGTGGCATACTGCGTATCAAAAACCCGACTCATAGCATCAATCAATGCGTCACAATTATACAAGAGATGGCTACCTTCTTCTAGTAGCGGGTTAGCCCATGCCGCTGCCGTGCCACCCAAGTGCGACAACAAAAAGGCCGCCTGTGTGGTAGAATCTGGAAATGAGGCCGGCCTGCACAGAAAGTGCAACGCTCCTCAGCGTGCTAGGGGAAACCAGGAAGTACCGGCAGGACGCCAACATTTCCATGCCAACCTCCAAGCTCCCGGCAGCAGAAGTCTTAAAGGAACAGTAACCACGGATCCTTTGCATACACGAGAGTCGGTACACCCACGTTTAGTAACAGCTTTATCCTTATTGCGGCCCAACACAGTTGAATGTTGCCAATACCTGACATCCTGCAGCACTAGAGTTTGGAGGGTACCATATCCCGGCTGACTGCAGAGAGGTTCTTGCAAAAGCCAGGGCGTCCTCAACTCTCACGTGTTATGGTCATAAGTGGAAGAGGTTCTCTGTCTGGTGCCGTGCACAGAAGATTAACCCTCTGCGGATTACGGCCCCTCAAGTACTGCCATACCTACTGTCGCTAGCCAAAGCTGGACTGGCTCACGCCTCCATTAAAATACATCTGGCTGCCATCTCCCGATATACCAGGACTGCGGGACGGGCGTCCTTGTGGTCTCATCGCCTGGTGAAGGAATTTATGAAGGGACTATTCCGATTGTTCCCGCCGGTGAAGGCTCCTGCCCCGGCGTGGGAGCTTAATGTGGTGCTGACCAGGCTCATGGGGGCCCCATTCGAACCTATGCATTCGGGTCCTTTGAAGTTCCTGTCATGGACGACAGCGTTCCTCGTGGCCATCACCTCCGCACGACGAGTGGGAAAGATCCAGGCCCTATCTTGCAAGCCTCCATACTTGACTTTTCATGACACGAGGGTGGTGCTGAGGACGCACCCCTCCTTCATGCCCAAGGTGCTGTCGGACTTCCACCTCAACAAGCCCTTGGTGCTACCAGTTTTCTTCCCGTTGCCTTCGACGCCGGCCGAGAGGACTTTGCACTCGCTGGATGTAGCTAGAGCGCTGAAGTTCTACGTGGACCGCACAAAGAGTTTTCGGAAGACGTCACAACTGTTTATGAACTTTGTGTCTGTGAATCAAGGGAAGGCTCTCTTGAAGACTTCCATTTCCAGATGGCTCTCCGGCTGCATCATGCACTGTCACCGGTTGGCAAACCGACCGCTGCCTGGCCGTCCGAGAGCCCATTCGACCAGAGCGATCGCTGTGACCACGGTGTTCCTGTCTGGTGTGCCCCTGCTGGACAACTGCAGGGCTGCTACGTGGAGGTCGACGCACACCTTCACAAGGTTCTACTGCGTTGATCGGGACTCCAGGGAGGAGTCCAGGGTCGGTCATGCAGTTCTGCGCAACCTCTTCGCCTAAGGTGAGCCTGGTGAGGAGGTAAGAATTGCTTAATGTTGAGTTTTGGATGTGATGCTTAATGTTGAGCCTTTGCCACCTCCCGTGGTTGTGCATGTGTATACTGCTATGTATTCTTTTATTCATGAGCATGTGAATCCATGCCAGACCCCATGCTGGAGAAGGAACAAGTTACTTACCTGTAACTGTTGTTCTCCAGCATGGGTCTGGCATGGATTCACATGCGAACCCTCCCTCCTACCCCTCTGCGGCTCTTCACTTGGTCATACTGCCACTTTGCGTGCTACCAAATCTGAGGATGGCTGCCAGAGGCGGGGCTTAGGGACAGGGCAGTCATTGGCTGGGGGCAGTATGACCCAGAGATCAGTGATTGGTTACTACTAAGAAAGACAGATCAGAAACGAAACTGATACTGATTTTTTCTTTACCAAGGATTCCCAGCCTGATGACGGGGAATATTCAAGAGCATGTGAATCCATGCCAGACCCATGCTGGAGAACAACAGTTACAGGTAAGTAACTTGTTCCTTGTCACCCCAGAGAACCCTTGAGCATTCATGGCAATACCTGACATTGAATATTTTCTCTAGCGGACACAGGAACAAGAAGCTCCATTATCTACTAGAAATTAATATGTCTTGCCTCCTATTGTCAACTTGACCTGGGGGTCTGGTGTCACTGATAGTACTGAACACATCACATCACTCTGTGGGCTTTCCTATTGTGGATATAAATGCATCCCTGTACCTGTGAAAGGATTTCCTCCTATCACAGTCACACTCCCCAATTTAGGTGTGGGTGCATGCTGCGTTCCCAAAGTAATGTTCCATTGTGGTACCATTGTGGTACCATAGCCTGTTGTACCTGTGTTTGCTGCGGTCATGCGTGTTGTGTTTGCATGGGTGCTTGTTGTGGTTGCCCTTGCAGTGATTGCATAATATTCCTTTGATTCTGTATTATATTGTGGAGTATAACCCATCCCCCTCTTGGAGCTTGCCAATTATGTTGCATACCTCCTCTGCTTCTGCATGTCCTAGCTATATGTCCCATTTTTCCACAATTCCAACATTGCTGTGGCTGTCCACCATTAAATCCTCCTCTTCCCTGAGAGTTTTGAAATCCACCCTGTCATATTCCTCTAAACCCATTTCCTCGTCCTCTTGGCCAAAAATTGTACCCACTCTGATCTGCGGGATAACCAGTGTTGTTTTGTTGCCCTGACTGTATCTCCTGGCTCACCCCTACCGCCCCTCAATGGTTATTTCAGACATTTTCTTCTTAACTAACTTTCCTTCCTCCTGCTTTCTATTCTCTACTTTCTTATTTTTTTCCTGCATTAATCGGAAATGATGCACGATTGTCAATTGTATCTGGCCATGGCTTTGCTTCCATTCCCACCTGTTTCAATTGCCTTTGCACTGGCTCAGGCACACCCTGACACAACATGTGGGAAAATAATGCTACAGTTTTATTCCAAGGTTCACGCGTCTCCTATCTCCACCTGTCCTGAATATAAACTATATGATCTTCATACTCTCTCATTTTCCTAGTCATAATCGCACCCATATCTCATGTATCAGGCTATTGTACTATCTGAGTGATCTCGGTAGGTCTGCTTTGCGATTATTAAATGGTGCTCCATCGTGTGGCGTGTTTTGCGCAATCACACCTGTATATCATGCTTGCTTCCAGTCACCTCTCTCCTCTAGAATAGCCTCTACCAACCCTTTTATGTCACCTTTAGCTAGAGTCATCCTTTCTAATTTCTGAATCGATGTTTCTGCACCGGAAGTTAAACTCAGCAATTTACACCTTAAATTATCCTTATCCATCTGTGGCCATGGTATATATTTTGGTCGTCCTCCCCCTGTTCTCCAATAATGGGAATTTGTCAAAAAAAACCTGGTTCATAATCGTTCTTGTGCATTAATCAGCACTATGCTCCTATGGCATAAATATTCTCTCATATTTTAATCCCCTACTCTTATTCATTTCTTCTTCTCTTCTCCTCATCTCCCTGAATTCATATTCCCCTCAACTTTGTTGCAACCTATGTACTTTCATTCTTTGGCCCTCTATATACCCCCATTGCTACTCTTCTAACCTCTCCTTTGCTTTTCTTGCCTCAGATCATCTTCGTTCTTCCCATCACTTGCACTCTGTCCCAATCTTCTTTGTATGCCCTTTCTTCTTCCTTCACTTCTCTTCTCTCACTCCTCTCTCTCAAACCCCATCAATGCCTTTATCGTCTATCTTAAGTTATATTTGTTGTTCAATCGATTAATTCTGTACTATCATTATTTCCTTAGTTTTGTCTTTTATTTATTTCTGCTTCCTCTATCTTCAGTCGTCTTTCTTGTTGGTCCTGTCTCTCACCACGCTGTTTACTTTTATTGCGTGCTGATATATTCTTATTTTCTCTGGTCTTGTCCTCTTCCACGTTATCCTCACTATTTGAAGCAAGGTGTGCATACGTTGGATTAGCATACACTGCAGCTGCTTTTAATTCCTTCAGATGGTAAAATCCCTTCTCCTCTATATCTGCACCCTTCTCTACAGGAGGGGAAAAGGGAGGAGAATGTGTTTATCCTCACCTTTATTCTGATTTAGCATCCCCTCCCTATAGGCTGGTTCTTCCTTCTCACTCTGGTACATTTTCCAAAGTTCTAAAATAGCTAATCTTTTCTGCAGCTTTTTTCCCTTTTATGTGGCATGCAATTATGTCGTCATATGCCGCAATACATCTTTTGACAACAAACTTTCTTGAGGCCACGGCATGAGTGTCTTATTGGTCATGCCTCAAACCCATCCCGAATTATATTTCCTTATTTTCACTCTTTATCTAGGTAGTGTCCTACATAAATGTTAAAGAGGTGCATCCCCCATGATGACAGATCGGTTTTGAGTGTCGATACTTACACGTTGTTTATTCGGTTCTTTATTTTATCAAATATACCACACCATCAAATTGGCGCAGGCACCATCAATCGTTTGTCTCAATCGAAATATATCTTAACTGCTAAATTTATTTTTATATATATTTTGTTCAAAATCTACGCAATATTTTGTTTCCTCCTTCTTTTACAATTTCTACTAATCTTTTTTATATCGTTCTTATATTATTGGTATGTTAAGAGTCTATTCTTGTATATTATTTCTCTTTGATGTATCTCTTCATGATTGACGTCAATCACGTGGTCAAAATGTTCACTAATCTCTTTAATTCATTATTTGTTTTTTACTCTTGTTTTATATTCATCAGTCTAGACACAACAAAGTATTTTAACACTTATAACCCCACAGCTGTGCACTACTACTTTCTTTACTATCTTAGTAAAGGTATCCCTTCTCAATTTCAATCAGTTCTGGAGTTTGATACGGACTCTTCTATGGACCTTTCCTCCGAAATCTTAAATAACTTGGTGCGTACCATTCTGCCCTCTTGGGATCAGGAATCGAGGTATCTTTCTCTTTGTAATCTCCCCAAAAATCCTGTTACCTTTTACACATATTTATTTATACCGCAAACCCTCCCTCTTATTTTGCCACTTTCTTCGTTCTACTTACATCCGTGACTCAGTTGGAGTGCTCCGGCATTGACAATCCCTCAACCGACCAGTTCACCTTTCATCCGCGGGGCACCTGCGGGGAACATACAGGAATTTCATCAAAGAGGGAACTGCCGACCAAATCGTCTTCACACGTGACTCTCTGCGCCGCTCTCCGCAGGAAACTCTGATGTCGTCTGGCTAATGGCGAGAGTAGCCAATTGTCCGGGGGTCTTAATCTGGCCTAGGTCTACTAGACCGTAATCATCTGCACTGCTACAAATGTGCTCTAGCACCTTGAAGCGTCTTTTGTGCTAGATGGAATTACGATAATAGAACTTAGTCCAAATAACCGGACCGACTCAAAGAATATGGCGAAATACTACTTTATTATCAGTTTAATAAAACAGGGTCACCTGGCAGACATCGGACGCATGCTTGCACACTCACACTGTAACTTAATTACATGGAGGTCTTATACCCCAATATACGTCATCTATGGCGTCATTCTACGTGGCAAAATAAAAAACCTATCGAAGGGAGAGATTGGTTAAGGGAACATATCTACTTATAAAATATAGAAGTATTAGTGCTTCATTGGCTACCCCTTGACTTTAGGGCACGCCTTGAGCTACCTCTAAATGCATACAGTACAGATTATGATGGACAAAACATCAGGGGATTGGCTCTTGCAACGTTGTATGTTAGGTTGTCTCCTCAACCCCACTGATTGGTTGGCATACTATCCCAACCTTGGACTTTAGGCTCCTTAGCAGCACGTAGCAGAAACAAAACGTAGGTGCTCGAATCCCAGACTACTCCCAATTTTCCACAATTAGACCATCATCTGCCATCATTAGGCCATCAGCCAAAGTCTTCCGTTTGTAGTTGACCTTGTTGTTGCTCACTGTTCTGGAACATTCAAGGCAGTAGGAGCACACCACTATCTTAGCTTAGAGGTCTAATCAATGGTCTTTGTTTTCGACTTCTGGGTCAGTTGTGATTGGACCACAAATGTGTCAATTTCAGCCTTCCATTTACTGCTATTTGATTTAATTATGCAAGGTGTTGTTGCTCCTTTTGGCCTCTAGAGACTTGCTCACTCTATCTCGTATAAACTTTATACACTTTTAATTGACCAGCAGTTTGGCTCTCACAGATGGTTTCATCTTCCTTCATCTAAGAAGAATGTCTCCCGTTTAGAGCTTATCCATGTACTCCCTTTGTGCTCTGTATTCTTTAAAAATAGAATCTTTGCTCTGGGTCAACCTTGACTCATTGTCGGGTCTGCTCACAGGGCCGTCTTTTTCCTGCCTTCTGATTCTTACAACTTCAGCCTGTTTCAGAGGTAGCTTTATTACATTGAACGTGAACTGTCCTCCATTTTACTAATTCATGATCACTTTAACTTCAGGTTCATGGTACTCTTAGTGCTTCAGTTACTTCATTACTTAGTATTTTCATATCGTTTCAGCATAGGTTCATATATTTTCTTCATGACATCACTTTGTCCTCGTCAGATTTCATTTAAGGTCCTCTACGATATTCACTGATGCGTTCTAACATCTTGGCAGGCGACATTCCTTCCATGTAACATTCTTCCATACAACATCACTCTACTCTTTCAGTGCGAGGGTACATTCTGCATGGCTGTCTGAATGCATAATGTCTCTCATACACTTGATGTGGTATAGGAACGATACAGGGGTTCCCAACTATAGCTTTTCTCCGTCTGTTCCAATATGACGGCTGTGAGGGGCGCAGGGACTGGTAGGATAGCGCCTACCTGCTCCTCTACACAAGGCAGAGAAGCAAGAGGGTCATGAGATGACCTTGCAGCATAGTGAGGAAGTTCTGGAGGGTAAGCAAAAAGGAGTAGGAAGGCAAGCCAGGATCCAGGCAACTGGTCCAACAGGATAACAGAAAAGATCAGGCAATTTAGAAATGGAAATTGCAGCGCTCAGCAGCGTTACCTCTGGGTAAGAAGAGGTTGCGATGCGCCGGGGCTAGCGCCTGCCATGATGTTATAGTGTGCGGCGTCCAATGGAACCATCGTGTAGGCTTCCTGTACTGTGTGGAAAGCGGCTGCCAGACCAATATGGCAGCCCCAGGTCAAGGACACGGCAGGAAATCCTGAAGAGGGCAATCCCATAACTGCCAGCGCGCCCGCCATGGAAGGGAGGCAAGGCGGACTGAACGGGTAAGTGCAGTGACACCAGGGAGGTGACACCGCTACCCGATAGTCCCCCTTGGGGTGGTACTCAACTGGTGGATCTCATGGGGAGACAACCTCCCTATGGGATAAGTGATGACCTGGGAAGAACCTGGTATCCCCATAGCCCACCTAAGCCTAACATACCTTCCTACCCCTCTACCCGTTACACTTTCCCTAGTGTACCCTTGTACCTTTGCCATATACGTAATGTAGAAAGTACTGAGACGAGGGAAAGACCAACTGACCAAATAGGAGTTTGCAAGATCAGTACTGGGACAAGGGAGAATTGTCGCCTGCAGAGGCATCCCTGGCAGATCCACTGCGGTCGAGTAGAAGGAATCCAGAGCTCGGGTAACCATCTGGATGAAGGAGCTGGAGCACGCTGCCTGAACGCAGGAAGACGCTGCGGAACTGCCGCGGAGCAGGAGGAGAGAAGGTAGTGCCGGAGTGGGGGCGAGAGACCAAGAGGCTTCAAAGACCAGTGAGCAGCCAGAGAAGGTTTGAGGAAACTGGGAGGCTTGCTGGGAACCCCTAGTGAGGTCTGGGACCCACACCCAGTAAGAAGTTATATCCAGTGTCGTCATCTTCGTGGCGGTCCCTGGTGGACTCGGAAACAGGGCTGCCTACACTACAGGATAAAGAAGGATGTCTATACAAAGGGGTTGGGGACCCAAGAGAAAGGAAGCCACACAAAGGGTTCTGGGACCCATGAAAAAGAAAGCCATACAAAGTGGTCTGGGACCCAAGAGAAAGAAATCCATTTAAAGGGGTCTGGGGCCAGAAGAGAAAGAAATCCATGCAAAATTAAATTCATACAAAGGGGTCTGGGACCCAAGAGAAAGACATCTGTACAAAGGGGTCTGGGACCCAAGAGAAAGAAATATCTACAAAAAGAGTCCCAACAGAGAGACGCAGTTTCTGGGAGATTGGGAAACCAGGACTGCCTAGACTACAAGAGAGAAGGAGGAACCAACTACAAGACTGTCTTGGACCCAACAAAGGGAATACCTGGCAGGATAGTGAACCAGGTATAAGTCCTAAGAAACAAGAAGATCAAAGAAGGGTCTGGGACAACTGCCTCTGAGATCATCCCTACAGTGTCAGTACCTGGCAGGATAGTGAACCGGGTGGGCTGTGAGCTTGTTGTATGCTGTAGAGAGAGTTGGAGGAGGAGAGAAATACCCTCCAGTATTGTTGAACATTATACAAAGAGCCAAGAGACATCTCTTGGCACTCTGAAAAGCTTGAAAGAAACCAGAGCAAGGGAAAAATATCTTCTGGTGTTGTTGAACATTATACAAAGAGCCAAGAGAAGGGGGTCATTCTCTTGGCACTGTGAAAAGCTGGAAAGAAACCAGGGAAAGAAAGAAAGAGCCTCTGGTGGTGTTGAACATTCCGTAAATAGCCAAGAGAAGGGGGACATTTCTCTTGGCACTGTGAAGAGCTGTAAAGAAATAAGGGGCAGAGAGATATACCCCCTGGTTTTGTTGAACATTGTATACAGAGCCAAGAGAAGCGAGTAATTCTCTTGTCACAATGAACACTGACAAACAGGCCAGCAGAAGAATGGCACTTGAGAAAACCTGGGAAAGGCAAACAAGGAAGGAAGTCATCCCGCTAACACTGTTATATAATACAAAACTTGTTGTTCACTTCCTTGCTGGAAAATCCACCCCAGGGAATCCTTTTTGAAACTTTGATTTGCAATTTCTGAGAACATTTTGTTTATGCATCCTATCAAATTGAAGTTTAGCTGTCTAGAATAAGGGTCAGAAATAGGTTTTGGAACACAGGACAGTGAACTCTTTTGCTTTAGAAGGACATCCTGACAGATTTCTTTGTATTGTTTGAGGTAGTGAAACCCTCTTAGAACTAAGGTCAGACAGGGCTTTCTCTTTTATTTCCTCATTAATAAAAGTCTATTGCCAAAAGCATGCCACCTGTGTGTCGGTCTCCTACTTCTACACCTTCACAGAAATCACTGCACTCTGAGGCAAGCCGGCCTTACTGCTAATCCCAAAAGTTGTCAACTAGCGCAGTCGATGGTCAAATATCAGTTTTTTTTTTTGTGGGAAATGGTGTAGTCCAGTCCCAATTGGAAAACGTCAGGGCTGTGCAGGAATCCCCTCCCCCAAAGACCACGAAAGACCTGAGTGCCCTTTGGGGGGCTTTCCTGTTATTACCAGACGTTCATTCCTAATTCTTCGGCCATAACATATTGCCTCAAAGACAAATTGAAAAATGCTGAGCCACAAAAACTTTGCTGGCAAAAGGAAGACTGTTAGGCAGAATTATATGCAGTACCCTTTGGGAACACCACACACAATTAAGACTACAAGTGACAGTACAAATTCACCTTTGGTACAAGCCTTTACTACACAGTTAAAGTGGTAGCAGTAGCAGAGCAGCCAGACTTATCTCAAGAGTAAGTGAGCAGTATCAGATAGTTGCACAAAGGACAGCAATTACTATGATTCAGGCAAACACTGACTCAAGGTTTTCAAGTAAAAGAATATACATTTATTTCACTCTTCAGTTGTATAACATTCCATTATTATAAGCAAGTTAAAAATCACAATCTTAATACACCACACCACTTCACTTAAATTCCAGACAAGTTAAGCTCACAAAATGAAGTGGGATCAAAATGGCACTCCAGCAATTTAAAAGGGAGGGAAAGACAAAGTTATTAGAAATTAAATCAAACCAACAGGTAAGTACTCAGGGCAATTGAACAAGAGGAACTACAGTGATGAGATGAGTTAGAAAAGGCTTAAGGCCAAAGTCAATGGTCCACACTCTTTTGCTCAAGATAACACAGTTCAGGGTAGTTCACAGTAAAGTTTGTGGCAAAGAGAAGGACAAGCCATCGGATTGGAGAAAGATTTCAAACACTTTCACCGCGGTTGAACGAAACGATCAACCGGATTTGAACAGCACCTTAAAACGGAGAGGGAGCTGTAGCTGAGGCGGACGTTCCTGGTAGTTCCTGCAGGCTCACAGTTCCTGAAGCGACTGTTGGACTTACGAGAAGTAGGAAAAATGGAGGTTCCTGCACTACCCGGGGAAGAAACCAGCAGCACAGCAAAGAAACAAATAAAAGGTGCGCTCCTTAAAACCCAAGCAGGGTCCGACCTTCCTGGCTATCCGGCCCACTGTAGCTCTGTACAGCGAATTCGACCAGAGGAGGGGTCCTGGCTTGCAGTTTGGGAAAACTGGTTGGTCCCACCAACTCAAGGGAAGAAGTTTCCTGGAGGATCTTCTCTGTCGTCAGATTCGGAAGATTCGGACCTGCAGCAGGGATTCACCGGGCGGTTCAGTCGTTGTAGGGGTCCTCTTCTGTCAGCTTCCTCGTTGGTTCTTTCGATCCAGTGGCGACTCTGCCTTTCCAGTCCCAGAGATCTGCTTTTTTATGCAGTTTTCTCCCATTCACACAGCCTGGCTGTCAATCACACAGCAGGGTGGCTGTCCTGACAAGGTCAGTCCCCTTAGCCATTAAAACAGGAGTGCGACTTGGGTTACCAAGGGAACCCATGGCAGGGGTCCAAAGATCCCTCCCTCACATCCTGCCTACCCAGACTTTCAAGCGCCTTAAGGAGGGTTTCTGTGCAGAAGCCCACGAAAAGACGGCGAACAAAGGAATTGTCCCCGGTTTGGCACGCAGAGAAAAACACAAGAAAGACTTTAACAAAAAGAAATGGCAAATAAACCCAGCCGGAGCCAAAATAAAATGTATTTGGTCAAGCGGGTTTATGTTCGGGGCTAATCTAATAGCCTAAAACAATACCGCGTTTATATAAGATAACCGCAGTAGAAAAGTTAGGGTAGTTACCACTGCCACCAGTGAAGTCTTGATGTAAAGGGACCGAAACAAGGCTCCAAGAGACACGGACAAAAAGGGATAAGAATGAACCCTTTCCAATACTCCATGTAAGATGGGGGGTGTACTGGGTCTGTGGTTTAAAGTGACTAAAATCAAGTTAATGGCAACTTTACCTTTTCTGGGGGACAGTAGTCAGCCCCAGAAAATGGAGTCAGTGGGAAGTCTCAAAGACAACCCTGTGTCACTGCACTGAAGGTGCTGTGTAACACACTTGAAAAATATGAGGCCCTGGGGTAGGTGAGGCTCCAGTGCTCAAGATCACACAAAAAGTGAAAGCACACACAGCAAATCACATGTAAGAGTGGGAAAAAGGCTCACACTCTTACCAGGTGAAATAAATGAATCCTAGAAATCCAGCGAAGCTGCTGGGGGACTCATTAGGTAAGGGAAATCAGCCATTTATGAGAATTCTCCCTAACAAAGATCAAGGTAGCTTTAATACACTGAAACACATCTTGTGCAGTGAGCCCATCCTGTGTTAAGAAACCATGGTGTTGCAAAGTAACACCAGCGCCTCAATCGCGCTGAAACCATGGTTCATGCATCATGCCTACGCCTTACTGTCATGGCTTGAAGAAGAAAGTGCGTTCTTTGCATAGACGGAACAGTAAAACCCCAACGCCTGATCTTTCCTTCCATAGGCGTTGGGGGTTGCCATGGCGACCTTGGTTTCCCATTTCCGAAACATCACGCGTACGCATGTCAGAGGCGTGTCGATCATGTGACCGTTCATTCATTCTTAAACCACTCCCATACGAGGATTCGGTGCTTCTGAATTTTCATATTTCTAGCCTTGCCTGCTGTTATGCTTGTTTTTCGGTATTTGACTTAGCCTGGTTAATCGGATTCCTGCTGCCTTGTCCATGAAAAGGATCTCTTGGTTACCGACCCACGGAACGCTACCTGACCTGCTTTGTTTCACGTTGATCACTGCCTCCCGATACTACTTCGACGACCCGACTTCGTTCATGGACTGTTTTGCTTCCGATTTGGAATACTTTGCCTGGAACCTTCGAGTTGTGCTTTTGGATTCTTCCACCAAGAGCTGGTCTGCTTTCATTTACCCTCTTTGTATTACTTTCTAAACTGAGCTGTCTTACGGATCATGGGAAAGACGAACTGTTCCTAAGAACTAAGGAGTCGGTACTCGGACTAGAGACTGCACTTGAGCACCGTTAGGCGTCCTCATGCCGGCGGATTCAAGATTCTACTGTATGAATTTCAAGTAACTGCTACGCTGCAGAACTTTGTCCCTTATGGTAAGACTGTCTATGTGAAAGGTTATGTGCGTGCTGTTTTCATGTATTGAATTCGAATCACTCTAAGCCTTCGTATTAATTATTGTCCTAAATCTCTGAACTTAGGATACGCCCCATCTGGATACAAGAACTGGGTTCTTTTGGCTAAGCAATTCTCGTAATTCACATGGTATTTACTCTGGCCTTCAGTGTTAGGCAGAAACCTGTGCAGTTCCCTTAGGGACCACTGCAAAAAGTTTAAGACTACTGGAGTAGGCAGTTAACCCAATTGGTAGCAGTCTGCACCACCCAGATTTGCCTGGTAGCTGTGGCTGAGCAGTCAGACTTCTCTCAAGAAGAGTTAGGCAGTATATAGAGTATACACAATAGGGCTAAAAACACAGTAGAACAAGCAAACACTGGCCAGACCTTTGGTATACAAGTATATAATTATTTATTTAAAAACACACTTAAGAAAATACACTGGGACTAATATCTCAAGCAAGTTCGAACACAGTCACTATAAGTATATACACCTCCCTAGTTAATTATTCGACAAGTCTAGGTTAAGACAACACTTATTTAGCAAAACAGGGGTGAGCGTGTAACCGTAGATGGCACTCCAATAATTATTTAAAAAAGGGGGAGAAAAGGCAGAGTAGGAAAATAACACAGTACCAACACTTTTAAGAAACCACAGTAAGTCAAGAAAGGCAGGGTCTACTGTAGAGCAAAAAGTTCATAGGTCAGGCCCACTCTTGGAGAGAGCAAGGCGGAATGTGCCCAAGATCATTCAGTGGAAATGCACTCAAAGTCTTTGCAGAAAAAGTCAAAAAGAGGTTGGATCAGTTCAGAAAGGCAAAGTTAGCAGGTCTGAGGTCACCCCAGTTGGAAGGTCAAGGATTTACGGGACACCTTGGACAATCCGTTACAAGGGAGACCAGGCGGGACACAGTACCTGAAATGGTGAGAAAGCTCCAGCGGTGGCAGTTGTTCCTGGCAGCGGGTGCAAGTCGTGGCTTCGACCAGAGGAAGAGATGATCTCGACGAGGAAGAAAGCTAGAGGTCGTTGCACTGCCAGGGAAGAAACCAGCTGCGGAGTTCCCGATTAAAAGGTACGACCCTTTTATTCGCAGTACTGGTGAGGCGGGGCTATGTGGCCGCCGGGGTGCTTGGCAGGGGCGATTCGACCACGAGACATCCTGGAAGGCGAAAAAGGCGAACTGGTTGGTCCCACCAGCTCAAAGGGAAAAAGACTCTCCTGGAAGATCTCCTCTGTCGTCGGGGAAGTGGTGAGTTTGTACAGCAGGGCTCCACCGGTGGTGTCGTCGTCGTAGATGGCCCAGCTTCTCCCCTCTTCAGATTCTTTAGGTCCTGTGGTGACTTCTGAAGTTCCAGTCCCCAAAGCCCTGCTTTTATGCAGAAAAACCCCCATTCAACAGCCTAGCTGTCACTCAAACATGCTAAGTGGTGAGCCGGGCGGCTCACCACTGGGCCAATCACACAAGAGTGCGACTTGTGTTGCCAAGGCAACTCAGTCCAGGGTGCCTAATCCCCCTCCCACACATCCTGTAGACCCCAGACAGAGTGGCACCATTTGGAGGGCTTCTGTGCAGAAGCCCGCCAAAAGGTGAAACAAAGGGCTCGACTTGGGTTAGAGTTTCAGAGGCGAACACAAACGCCATTTTAAAACCGAGTCCTGGCAAAAAAGACCCAACGGGGGAATAAATATTAAATAAATAACCCAGCGGTATCTTTAACATTGCACCAAAAAAGTGATGCGTTTAAAATAAATGGGAAAATCCCATAGGAAATATTCCGCTGGAATATTTCACGTAGTATCCACTGCCACCAGCCAGAAACTCGACAAGGGGGGACTGGACAGTGCCCCCTTGGAAAACAGACCCAGGGCCAATCGAATTACCCCTACCAGTACTTCCACATTATGATGGTTTGTATTGGTTCTGTTCACAATTTGAGACTAGTAAAGCCAAGGGTGACTTATATGCCCTGGGAGACAGTAGTCAGTCCCAGGGTATGGAGTCTATGTTTGGGGGTCACTATGACACCCCTGTGTTACTGCACTGAGGGTGCTGTGTAACACACATACCAAAAACACATGAAGCCCTATGGAGTAAAAGACCCCATAGCCCAGAAAACACATTCAGTCAAAGGACATTCTCAAATCATGCCTAAAAGTGGGAGAAAAAGGGTCTCACTCTTAGCAGGAGAGAAAATGAACCCCAAAAATCCAGCAAAGCTGCTGGGGGACTCACTAGGTTTGGGAAATTAGCCTTAACCGAAAATTCTCCCTAACATTCAGTTACGTTTATTTGCTATCGCTTGTGTGGTCTTACCTGTGTGTTTTCCTTTACAGCCAGCTGAATCCCGTGGCGTCCATCCATCTTTCAGTCAATTGATCTCTCAGTTAGTCATTTGATACTCCCGAGAGTTACATTGACAAAAATAACTTGTCGGCTACACAACGAGTTCAACTCCCATGAAGAACAGCTGTGGTATCTTCAAGTGATTCTAAGATCCTGAAGTTTCCAAATTTAATTTAAAAAAACATCCTTCAGCCGGATGCTTCTAAGGTGGGGATAGGAGCCGTTTTATCCCAACAATATGATGGGATAGAGCACCCGGTTTTATACATAAGTCAGAAGCTCTTCATCAAGGGAGAACAATTATGCAACCATCGAACTTTGAGGACCTGACAATCAAATGGGCGGTCGGTTGCCTGAAATGCTATCTGACTGGTAGAAAATTCAAGTTAGTAACCAACTACTCTCCACTCAACTGGCTCACTCTAAGGAAAGGGAAAAACCCACAAATAATGTGCTGGTTCCTTGATTTCCAGCCTTTCGGTTTTAGTGTAGAACACAGAAAAGGCAATGAACAGGGATATGTCGATTTCCTTTCATTAGAGGGAGATGGGGAAGCCAGCAGCATTAGGGAAAGGCATGTGACCATTCTCCAGGTATCGTCACTTCTCCCCAAGGGGGAGCCCTTTCCCATGAGGCTAGAGAGGTGCGCTGCTACCCAATAGTCCCCCTAGGGTTGGTTTATTACAGGGAAGACATCATGGGGAAGGACTCCCCCTCTGGGGACAAGGACGATCACCTAGGGTACAGCTTGTTGAACAGCTTCACACCCCAATCTCCCTTTACCTCCCTCTCTATTCCAAGCCACTACCTTTAGAGTAGACCAATGTATTGGGATAAAAAAAAGTACTAGCACGAAGAAGAGCACAGAAAACATGAAGATTGCTGACTGTGCTTGTACCGGTACGAGGTGGCCCTGAGGCGGCTTGAAGATCAAAGTGTCTAAAGAAACAAAGGACGTTGGCAAACCGCCAGGGCGGGACTGGAAATAATGCATAAGCAGAGACGATGGGCTAAAGAACTGGTCAATCCCAGCCGGGAGAGGCAACAGATATGGAAACCATCCAGAGCGGGAGTTTCAAACCCTGTCGGCAGACCTGAAATACAGAAGAGCGGAGGATGCCAGCGAATCGCTGAGGGGGTTCTCCGTGGGTCCAGCTGGAGCGGGCCCGAGCACATAGCAGTACAGCTGAGGGCATAGCTGCTGCGGAAGCAGATGAGAAAAGCCAGAAGAGCCGGAGAGAAGGACCCCAGTCCTAGGAAGCCCGGTGGTATACAGAAGTCCCAAACAAGGTAACTGGAGGTACAAGAGACCCAGAGGGGACACAGGGGTGGAAGAGAGGCAGGCTCAAGCGATTCTCCCCTGGCCCTGTAGTAACAACCAAACTATTGAGAAGAGTGGAGCGAGCATCCAAGGAAACTTCTTTATCGCAGTGGCAGCCAGAAGCCCACTGACCATCTGAAACAGGTCGAGGACCCTAACACTATTAAATCAAGTATCCGAGGAGAACATCCTTGTCGCAGTGGCAACGATAAGCCCACTAACCACCAGAGATGGGTCATAGACCCTAGCAACATTACAACGGGCCTCCGAGGAAAACTTCCTCATCGCAGTAGCAGCAATTAGCCCAATGACCACCAGAGAATGGTCTGGGGCCCCAACATAAGTGAACTGGGCATCTGAGGAAAACATTCTCGTCTCAGTGGTAGGGAAAAATCCTCCGACAACCAGAGTAGGGTCTGGGACCCCAACGCCAGTGAAGCAGACATCCGAGGAAATCTTCCTCGTCACAGTGGCAGAGATAGGTGCACTGAAACCCAGAGAAGGATTTGGTTCTTTGCTAATACTGTGAGAGAGTGGCAGAATAAGCATCAAGGTGAAACATACAGTAAAGTACTTTAAAATACAAGGAGAAGGGAGTCATTCAACCCCCCCTGGCTTTGTTGTTTACTATATTGGAGTGTGCAAACCAATACCAGAAGAAGGGAGTCATTCTCCTGTTTCCGGAACTTGAGTTATACAAAGGTTTTGTTGGAACCACTAACCAGGAAAAGGGAGTCATTCCACCTTGCATCCTTTTGCAAGAGAACATTTTGTGAACATCACCCAAATAACAGGAGAAGGGAGTCATTCTATTGAAGGAGGAACTTTTTCTTGTATTATGCTTTAGTGGTAGTGTAAGGGATAGCAGTATTTTGTGACACAGGATGGTTGAGTTTGATTTTGATGAACCTTCTGAAAGATCCTTTAGTATTAGTTTGAGGTAGGGAATCCCGTCTCAGAAGAGAGGGTTAGTGAGGGTTTCTTTTTTACTATAAATAAGTTTTTCTACCATCATGCCACCTTGTCAGCGCCCTTCTTCGACACCCATACACCATCTTGTATTTCGATAGGCAATGTTTCATTTGCCAGGCTCTTTCTAGGTGTCTGGCTTCCTGTTTTTTTGTTTCTGTGGGAATCGTCGACCTATGGCATGTGGTAGTGCTAGCGGGTTTCTCTGTTTGTACTAGGGCTATTTGGGGGGCTACTTGAGTGATGGTAGTGTTGTATTTCCTGAGGTGTATGCTGGGTTCTGTGTAAGTGTTGTAGTGGGGGACAGTATGAGTGATGTTGGAGCTGTTCTTGTTATGGGTTTAATTAGCCTTCCTAGGCATCAGACAGATGTTAGCATGATAGCGGAATTTATGTGAGGGAATGAGCGAGAAGGGCATGGCAAAATGGTCTGACCACGATAGCCAGATTTGTTTTTGCGCAAGACACTGAATTCAGTAGATCAAGGCTGTTGCCTGAGGTATGTGTGGGGTAGTTGATTTTTTTGGGTGAGGTTTTAGGGGGAAGAGTAGTGTAAGGATACTATTCTGTATGGGCTTGTTGGCTGGATTGCAAATACCTGGTTTGAAATCGCCACTTTAGGTCTGGCATGAATTCACATGCTCTTTAATATTCCCCGTCGTCAGGCTGGGAATCCTCAGTAAAAGTAAAAAAGTTTCACTTTCACTTACAAACTGCATTTCTCCTCTAAACCAATCACTGTACTCTGAGTCATACTGCCCCCAGCCAATGACTTCCCTCACCCTGTAGGACCTAGACAGAAGAAGAAAGCCTTCTGTCTAGGTAGGTCAGGGATTAATGGTCATTGCTAAATAAATAGACTGTCAAATCAACTTTCCATTCTATGTAAGCCAATAGTGGAAGATGTTTGGTCCCAGCATTTTTCTCATTTATATTGTAAATCTGAAACCATAGTGCCCCTTCCAGAGAGATGCAGGATGACACCTTTCTTTTTTCCTGTTGTAGAAGATGAAGTCAAAGAAATAATAATCAAAGCTAAGAATTATCGAGCACTGGGACCGGATGAGCTATCCAACCTTGTTTTGAAGAGCTCGCCGGATTTATGGCAGCAATACTGATCATTTACTATAAATATTTTCAGTCCTTGTCGGAGGCAATAATTGTCCCAATATTTAAAAAGGAATGCGTACGTCTCCATTAAATTATCACGCTATAGCTCTTATAGACGTTTCTAGTAAGATCTTTGCTTCTATATTATGAACAGAATTACTTAGTTGGGCTGATACATCTGGTACAATGGCACAACAGCAATCTGGATTCACGAAAAAAGTAGACTGTCAATTGAACGGCTATTTAGTAGCTTGCCTTTAAAAGCAAGGCTTGTCAGCAGAAAAA
The DNA here is from genome assembly GCF_040938575.1 of Ambystoma mexicanum. NCBI lineage: Eukaryota > Metazoa > Chordata > Amphibia > Caudata > Ambystomatidae > Ambystoma > Ambystoma mexicanum. The sequence goes on along the minus strand of NC_090931.1, from coordinate 183,355,745 downwards.
TACCCTGTTATCTGCACAACCAGCATAGACCTCTCCGCAGTGTTTGACAATGTCCACCACTTCATTCTTTGGTCGAAGCTTGTTGCGTGGGGCTTGAATGCTAGTCTTTTGCATATCATCATCCAGTTCCACACTTTGACATTGGTACGTTTTAAATTGTCACAAGAGGGGGCTCTTTCTAACCCAATTTAGACTTAAAGGGGGCTTTGACAGGCATGAGTTCTTGCACCCTGTTTTTTAAAATCTTTATTTAACTTAGATACTGCATTCACTGACATAAATTCTTTTCCTCCTCGCCTTGATTATTCACGTTCATTATTTGGAATAAGCGGATGACATCCTTCTATTTGACCACATACAATTTGGTTTACAACCAGCCCTATATACTCTGAAAGTATATCTGTCTATAAATTAAGTGGAAATTAATACACCAAAAACAAAGGTAATTTGCTTTTCGTGGGGTGTTGAAAAGATTCACAGATTTAACTGAGGCCTTGCTGGATCCCAATTGGAGGTAACATCCTATCTACGTTATTTAGGATTTCAGATCTTTAATAAAAAGAATGTTGCTCTTCTAGCAACTCTTTTAAAAAAGATGATTTTGTTCTTTGCGTCTCATATAAAATGATTAAATACGAAGTTCTTCGCTTCTCTCTGGTACCAATCATTAGATACTATAAAACCAAAGTAACTCCTGCAATTCTGTACGGCTTGGAATGTTGCCATTTGGATGATTTGGCTGCTTTAAATCACTTAAGAGGATTTTTGTGTATCAGAAAATTCTATTTCACGCGGCTAACTCCATTCCATGTTTGAAGTGCTTAATGCATGTCTACCTAATAATCTTTGTGTACATCTAAAGGAACTAGAGAGTAAGTGTACTTCCGTATTGTAAGTTTTGGGATTGCCTTCTCTTTGTTTAAAGCTATTCAGTATATGATAAAAGATAAATTGTAAGACGCACATTGAATTAGAACAATAACCACTAATTCGAACTATAGGTTATTTAAACAAATGTCTGTGAATCCCAGAAAGCGGGGAACTCCTCTTGCATATTTAGGGAGATGTCCCTGCCCAATTTATCATGATACCTTTTAAAGATTTCACTTGAATTTACTCCTGAAGGCGATATCTGTGAGATGGCTGTGCATCTGCTTCTAGATCCATCCAAATCCTGCAGATTCTGCAATCGAGTGGGAGAACGGAATCTTAGCAGCATAGTTGTGGGGATTCTGCTGGCACATTCCTGCTAAGATCATTTTACGTAGCTACATTTGTTCATGATACTTCCTTCCTATTAGCCATCTACTGTTGGTACAGGTTATTCTCTGGCTCAGGAACCTCATTATTGCCGTGATAAGCATTATTAATATAATCTTAGCTCAAAAATAATGAATTGTTTTGTTTTCCCATTCCTTTGTTCTTCCATGGGAAGATTACATGATTCTTATGTTATTTTATTAATGTGAAATTTTAATCAATTGTTGAAGTTTGCTATATTATGATCATGTATGTCGTTTTTTGTATGATTTACTATTTTTAGAAATGTGGAATTGTGAAATGTTTTTCGCCTAACCAAAACACAATTTAAAAAAAGAAAGTGAAACAAGGGTGACTCATTAGTAGTAGAAACGAGTAGTAGTAGTGTGGAGATGGGAGAGTAGTGACAGTGTGGAGGTTGTCGTAGTGTGGAATAGGAGGAGTTAACATCGAAAGGTGGAGGTAGGTTGTAAAAGTAGAGACATTGGAGGGACAGAAAAGGAAGACATAGACGAGAGTAGAGAGAAAATGGGTGGAGCTGGAGGTAAGAGTATCCTGAGGAGGGGAGAATAATAGAGAGACTGGCAGGATTTTTATCACCCATACCTCCAGAACCTCCCCTCCACCCCCAGGGGATTGTCCAAGACCACCTTCCCCCCAGCAGGTGATGTAGTACGAATAGGAGTAAGGAAAAGCATGTGCCTGTCACTGTGCATTAGTAAAGAGAGCAGGCAACAACCCCTGCAATAGGCGGCTACTCTCAATTGACAACACAGGAGAGGTTTACCAGTGTCACATTATATTTTATTGATAATCCACTGCTCACACCATCCCGTAACCCTTGGTGTGTATTAAAAGACATGTACCCTATATAACACACCAATAGACAATACACAATAGTTCAAATAGATGCCCCACATTTAATATTCATGTTCAAATGCTTCTGATAACACTCAGTAATGAACACTCAACAAATGCCTCTTACACTCTTATGTAGAAAATACTTTTTAATTGTAATAAATACCTTATAAAGAAACATTGCTATTATTGTCAATGTGCACGACAGACTATAAATCCAAAAATGTATTAATGATCAAGCTGAAATCATTGTCATCGCCTCTACCTTGAATCATAGTCACCTTAAAAACCAACTACCTGCCTCCCCACACCATGCTACGCAATCGTCATAGAAACATCTGCATCGCCAAATCATAACAGGCAACCTCATAGAAGCATCTGCTCAAATACCCCAGTACCTTTCTCAATGTAATATTAATAAAGTTTAAAAGTTCTCTCATACTCATAACCATAGAAGGTAGAGACATGAGAGCTGGATACGATTGGATGCCTGAATCAGTTTACGCAAAATACAGGAAAAATGACCCAAAACATGCAAAATATATCGAAAACCACCTTATCAGAGCACCATCAGAAAACCATAAAAAATAAGGAAATAATTATTTAAAATAATTACATTTGCACATTGGGATATATGGTGCCAGTGTGTAGCCCATCCAGAACAGGACCGGCTGTTTAGTTGGTGAGCTAATGTGCCTTGGGGAAGAAAATCAAAATGATTCCCATACAGCTCAATCACAAATCAAACTTCTGCGCAAAAGTGCCTAAAAACAGCCAGAAGTCCAGCTTAGTGGCCTTAAAGTCTACTAAAAGAGAAAAGAGGGAGTTGGCCCTTCCCTTCTGGAAAACCTCTGTCTTTGCCCTCGCCTACAACCGCCAAAGTTGTCTGCTCAAATGGGGAGGGGGAGAAGCCTGCCTGCTCCTTGCATTGATATCAGCGAACAACACCGATCTTATGTAAACTAAAGCAAGGACGACATCCTAGTCCAGCACTAAAAACCTTTCCAACAAAATAGTCCGCAGACAGAATCTATCTTATGTAAACTACAGCAAGGCTAGCGTTTTGTAGTAGTTCTGCACTGCTGTGTTTATTTTGCATTGTTAGTTCTAGTTTTCTATTTATTGGAACTTTGGCTTTTGTCCCAGAAAAAGCATATAGAGCAGTGACGGGCTATGTGTATACAAAAGAATCGTAGTGTACCAGGCTTAAGGTCGCTGGCGTTCTGCCCAGTTTCTAGCATAGAACACTGATGTAATTTAATGTAACTGCTAAAGCAGATTCTCACATTTTACTAAATATTAACCTGCATTGCATTTTGTATTAGCATCAAGGCTGGGCATAAGGCTTGATCAATATGCTGCTTTAAGCATGGCTAGACCAGGAAATTACATGTCAAGTCGCCTCCCCGCTTGAGCTGTAGAACAAGCCGTGGAGGCATCATCGGAATCATGGAAATCAGAGTGAAGAGACAAAAGAGCTTGTAAAACATACTGGGTGGATATTCGTCACTCGAAAGGTTCCAAGCAGTTTTCAGTCAGGATACAGCTTTGGTGCATCAAACAAGTTCTCTGTCACTTGTTACAACGAACTAAAAAGATGATCAGTATCAGAATGAACCCGGCTGCAGAACACAGGTGTAATCCCAGAGCCTACGTTTCCAAAGAAGTTAAAAATACTTTTCAATGGATTGAAAGAAAAGACTGTCTTTGTCAGCCAGTCCATAATGGATCCCAGGATGGAGCTCCCATTTGTTTGAGTGGCGCTTTCCAGTAGAGCTTGAATCTCTTTTGGCCAGTTTGGTGTTCTCTCCAGTAGGTCTCTGGCCAATTGCAGTGGTCTGTTTGATGCTTCTACTAAAGTCTCTGTGGTGCTAGTGGTATGTATCTTCATATCCAGGAGGTATGCCAGTCTCAGTGATAGTTGCAGGAACTGTCGAGGTGATAGCCTCACTTCAGGCCAATTCAATAGCACTAGCTCAGTCTGCATTGGTAGATGAAAAATGATGTTGCAACATTTTACCACCTTTGAGACTGTGATTAAGCTGGCAATCCCCACAGGCACACCACATCATGAAGCGTTAAACTGCACGATGTGGGATTCATTAGGTAGTCGCAGAGCTTTACTACTGAAGGCTTCCATTCGAATTGCGCTCGGCATGCACTTGCTTGAGTTTGAATTCTGTTGACATGGGCTGATCTTGAGAATGTCCTGGCATCTTGTAATGGGGACCACTCAGTCCTTCAGGGTATACAGTTGTACTGCAGAGTCCTCATGAGTCACACAAGCATGGGTATAGGGAACCTCATAGATGGTTTGTATCCATTGCTTGTCTACTTGGTGCATGGTGCCCCAGGACTGCAGTTCATCACACAACAGATGTTCAGGAACCTGTGCAGTTTCCATGACAATGAGTCTTTGTCCCATGCCGATATTCCATCGAATGTCTTTTTTAGAACACTCAGCAGGGCGTAGGTGGACTCTGAAATGGCCTGTCTCTGAACTGGTCTTGATAGGTTCGGGTCCATCAATTGCTCTGGCCATGTGATGGTAGTCCAGTCTAGAACACCTGTAGAGAGTGTGTCCAGGAGGTCTCTTGATCTTCAGAAGTTCAAGCATTGCTTGTTGTTTGTCCTGTAATGTTTCCAAGTCAACATGGATGATATGCACCATGGCCACTACCACATCTCTCAGCTTGTAGATTCCCTACTGCAATGCAGTTAAATTGTCTTCCGCTACAAAAAGGCTAATCTCAAATGGGCAGTCCAGCCAGTCCTTGGATTATCAGGACAGCTTTTTTCCAGGTAAGCTCACCTTCTTTCGCCTCCCTTTTGGCCGTAGCCTTTTCTAGGTGACCTTTCCGTTCTAGGATTGCTGACCAATGATTTGACCTTCCCTGTGTCTATTTCACTAACTACCTAATTTAATGACGTTTGCTTTGCATAAACTGCATAGGGACCCACGTCTGTGCCACTATGTCTCTTATGACACTCATCGCCACCAAGGTTCCAGCCTACTGGAGCTCCTGAGGCATTTGAAATATGTTCACATCTGTTTTCTCACATCTCTTTAAGCTGCTGTGATGACCTCCAAAATACACCCTCTTTGGCTTTCCAATCTGGATGCCTGGACATATGATATGGACTACACATTACACCAAAATTACTGGCATTAAGGAAACGCATTATAAAAGGGATTTCTGCATACTAAATCTAGAGTATCTGCTCCATGTGCTTGCCAGGATTCACCCCACCATGACTTGTTTAGCCGGACTGGGTCTTGCCATGTTTTCTCTGTCATTGTCGCATAGAATGTTTTATCATTCACAATAGAATGTGTAGTCTACACATACTGGCCATTCGCAGGTGGTGGGGGAATAAATAGTCGTTCAGCTCTTTCATCACTGCTTTCAGTGGGAGCTCTTTTAGATATTGGAATTGTGCCTTAAACTCTGGTGGTGAGTCCAGGAATGGAACAGGACAGTGCTCCCAATTGGCTTTCCTTGGCCACTGCACTGATCTTTTTTTATAGAAAAGTAGGGTGTCCAAATATTTCGCATAACTTACGTGGTCTGCCATATCATCAAGCTCTTATAGATCATCTTCAGGATCGAACAGTGCTCCTTGAGCAAAAGCTTCTATTTTGAATCTCAACAGGTTCCTATAGGTGTCTGTGATTTGCATCTTGGGGGTCACTGGCCTAGAATAAACTCTCACTGATGGTGTATGTACCTGGAGTTGCATAGTAGGTCCACTGTAGATGTTTTACTGGCATGTCCAGAATTGCCCTAACTGTAGTGGGTATATGCTTTTTTGTGTTGAGACTTTTACCACATCAGCTGCCCTCACCCCCTCTTGTGTACTGTGTTTAATGTATGTGCTACATCTAAGGTTGAGATGTCCGACTGTCAGCTGATCATTGGGCCCTCCATTGGGATTGAAAAATGTCCCAAAGTCTACAAGACAAAAAAGGTAACAAGGCTTACCTACAGCAAAGTGTAAAACAAGATCACTTTTCCAACAAAATGTTTGCAGGTTTTTGTGCACTTTGGACAGTCAAAAATCTTCATCTTCACGATGGACCTTGTGCATGGCTTTGTTTCTAGCATTGGTTCTGGGTCTTGGTATCCGGAAAAATTGACGTTTTCAGAGGACGTGGTGGTTTCTGAGTTATTGTTAGCTTCATATACTCGTACGTCCCGTCCCCTTTCCTAAATCCTTGTGGGCGTCCCCAAACATGGAGACGGTACCGGAAACCTTTGGCAGGAAAAAATGTAGCTTCCCCTTTAAATTTTGCATTGTCGGTGCGCGGGCCAGGGTGTGGGAACGTCACCCCCTCCCCTTAAGCCCCACCCTTTGGCGCCTCACCTCAGTCCCTTTTTCTATCCGGGCGGTGTCAGACCTGGCAATTAGGCGCAGAGACGTTTTACCTTTCTGCTTGCTCCTGCTGTTTTTTACCTCCCTTCGGTGCCTTGCCTCCCCTTGCTCATGTCGGCTGCAGGAGGATTCACGAGCTGCGCCTCATGGGTCCACCGGTTGCCGCCTCGGACCCCCATGCATTCTGTCTTGAGTGCCTGGGGCCCGACCACCTGTGGGACGCGTGCGCAGCTTGGAGCGCTCTTGGTCACTCTGCATTGAACAATCTGTCGCGTTGGAGGGAGATCTTCCGCACTTTTCCGCCAGCGCACCTTAAAGACTTTGTCTCCTGGACCTCTTGTCAAGACAAGGTAGGCCCTTTGTTTAGTATGGCGACTCCTTACCTGGGGTTCCCACTGGCAAGGGTTCCTTGGATTCAGGTTCTGGCAGGCCCAAGGCCTCTAAGGCTACCGGCTCCCAAGCAGAGGAGCCTGGGGCTCTTCCAGAGGATGCATGGTCAGTCCTGAGGCCATCAAGGCTACTGGCTCCCACGCCAAGGCACTCGGTGGCCCTGCCGGGCTGCCCTCAGGAGGGCAATCAAGTTTGTCCTCTTCTTCGACCCCAAGGGGTAAACGATCGTCAGGTTCTACCTCCAAGAGTCAGTCCACAGCACGATCCAGCGCGACCATCGGCGCAGGTGCCGAGGGCACTCAGCCTACCAGAGTCCACTCCTAAGTTGTGAGTCAGGCGGTTCGACTACTGGCCAGCTGACCAAGTGCTCAGCGCCTATCTGTAACGCTCACCTGATTCCCACGGAGGCGCTGGTCTAGGCAGGGAGGTGTCTGTGACTCGAAAGGTGATGTGCAGGACTCGGTTGGCTTCTGGGGCTGAGCCTCTTCGCACTGTGTGTCGAACTCGAAGGGTGAGATTTCTGCAGGTGGGAGATTATGGGGGTTAATGATCTGGGCAGTTGAGTGTCTCTCTCTATTCCCAGCTTCCCCGTAGAATCCCCTAGGTCAACGTGCTCACCTTAGATAGGTGAATGCTGGGCTCTCCATCTGCGTCTGGTGCAGGGTGCCGTTGCCAGTTCCTTCACTGGGTAAAACGTAGGCCTCTTAAAATCAGAGGATCGCTACCGCCGTTAACTGCACGAGCGGTGAGTTTCCGGACACCTTTTGTCCTTAAAGTCTTTAGGTGCGAGGGCACTTTTATGTAGATCAGGGTTTGGTATAATGCTTTCTCCTATTTGTTTTTCAGGGCTCTGGAGACAGAAGATGGTGTGAAGGGAGCCGAAGCTGGAGCCAGAGCCTTGGAATGGGAATGAAGCGCTTGGAATGCGTGAGTAAATGCAAGCGCTCTAACTGTTTCTTTTCTCTTGTAGCTGCGGGTTCGTGCTGAAGAGATGCTGGAAAACGCCAGAGTATTTGCAGGCGTCCTATTATGGCGAGCGCGATGGGCGTAGGTAAATACCTGTCTAATGTCTCTCCTTTTGTCTTTCAGGTCCGGATTGCAGCGTTGGAGACCGAGAGTGCCGGTAAGAAGTAACTATGCCTTTGTTTTCACAGGCGGAGATGCAGCGTGATGAAATGGTCACTGCCGATGGATCCGGTGAGTAATGCGCTTCGTATGAAGGTTGCCGTGCTAACCTGTAGTTTCTTATTTTGCAGGTGCTGCTGAAGACTGGATGCGGGGATGGTAAGTATTGTTCTTGCAGGTTCTGCTGAAGACTGGATGCAGGAATGGTAAGTATTGTTCTTGCAGGTTCGGGCCCGGATAGAAGAAAAGCTGGAACAGACTCGGTGAGCGTTCTGCTGCAGATGCAGCATAACGCGAAGCACGTTTCATTAATCGGGTGTGGTTTAAATAGCCGTGGAGTGCTGAGGCGTCTTCCTCCACGGCCCCGCCTAGGTAAGAAAAGAGTTCCTGTTCCAGAAGAGTTCCAGTGTTGTATCCAGGGAGTGGAGCTTGCCCCACCCAGGTAAGAAAGTAGTTCCGGCTTACTGAGGATTCCTATGTAGCTGGTAAGTAAGCAGCATGGTCTGCTGCAGGTAAGTCCACCCAAGCATCTTCATATAGATTATGAGCCCGGCGCTTCTAGTGCCGGGACCGATGGCATTGATGAGCCTGGCGCCACCGGCGCCAGGACAAGGTCCAAAAGGTCCCAGTGGGGACTGGCTGGTGCCTAGGATTAAGGTTAGGGGCCTGCTTCCAAGGACGTTGGGCTGGTCCTGACTCCTTGGAAGCAGTGATCATGACACTATCAGAGTGATCTCTGAGGTCGACGCTTCTGTTTTGGGTTCGGGGCCCAAAGCATGTCCACCCATATCTGAGCCAGCACATGGTTTAGGGCCTTCGCACCCTCCGCTCAGGGAGTGGTGCAAGGCCCCAAAATGGCGGAGAGGTACGTGGCGGAGTCTGCTAGACCGGCAGCCATCTTGGATTTGACTCTGTGCCCGGCCATGCTCTCGTCCATTGAATGGGCCTCGCAAGAAGGTTTCAGTCCCCTTCCCTCTGTAAGAGGCAGCGGACTGTATGTTATAGGCATTTGCTCTTCTCTGGGGTACATCTACCCATCGAAGGAGGTGATCCTGCAGGTGGTGCCTCCACGGCCCCCTCCTCTGGGCCCTCTGCCTGCTCCTACAGCACTGCCAGTGCCTGTCCTACCCCCTGTCCTGGCCTTACCGGTTATTCGGACCCCTCCTTCTCCTGTACCACAGCACATCCCCCTCAACAGCCATTGGACCTGTCTTCTGGTCCGGGGACCCCGCCAGCACCTCTGTTCCAGTGCTCAGATTCCCCTCTGTCTGTAAAAAAAGAAATGGGGTGGGGGTTGATGACGCTCAGGACGATAAACCCTCAGCATCTGTTAAGGCCTTTCATGACCGCCTTCAGGGCCTGGTGGAGTTCTTGGGGGTCCTTCTGCCGGAAGAAGTCTCCAGGAGTCAGAAGTGCTAGCAGAACTTTTGGGCAAGCGCACCACGATCAGTTCTGGCATCCCTCTCCAGAAAGATGTCCTGCAGGTGGCAAAAAAGGTCTGGATGAAGCCCAAGGCCAACGCCCAGATGAACAAGATGTTGGACAGCAGGTTCAGTCAGTCCTCCTGGCCTCCCATCTCAGCCGCATTCTTCGGTGGTGGCTGCAGCCTTGCTCTATTCTAAATCATTGTCTTTGTCGTCTTCTTCCTCAGGAGCAACCTCCAGTTGTCTATCCAAGGAAGACAAGGTTCTTGAGTTTTTGGGCAAACACTGCTATGCCATATCGGGGCTGCAAGCCAATGATGATGCTCTTTTAGCTGCATCTAACAGATGCTTTGGCGGGAGCTCAGGGAGTTTCTGCCTGACCTCCCTCTGGAGAGGCAAGCCTCCTTCAAGGCCAGTCTGGTGGATGCTCGGGCCATTGCGCAGGACCTCATGGAGTCTTCGGTCTCCTACTCTTCCTGGTCTTCCAATACTTCTCGCATTCAGGAATCTTAATGTCTTTTTAGGTCTTCGGGCTTCACCCCCTCTAGTCGGCTTCCCTCTGCCGGGTTCACTCTCGCCAACTTTTACAAACAGTTCACTGTGGACACCCCTCGGTCGGGTTTACCTCTGTTAACGCACTGTTCATAGGGACTTAAGGCCTTGCCCCATTCCGTTATCATCCCTTTGCCGGGTTCACTCTTGCCAACTGTTAGGCAGAATCCCCTGCAGTACCCTCAGGGAACCCTACAGACAATTAAGTCTACAAGTGGTAGTACAAGAGCAAATGAGCAGCAACAGGGATTACACAAAGGACTACAATTACTGTGACTCAAACACTGACTCAAGGTTTCTGGTTAAAAAATATAAGTACATTTATTTTTAAACCATCTGTTCACAAAACACTTCACTTCTATTAAACAAAACCACACTCTAAGTATACCACACACAACCAATTCCTTTGGTTCAGGTCAATTCAAGGTAAGTACATTGGGATTTGACAGACCAGTTTTTTGAAACAAAAACAAAAGATGTTAACGGGGTTTAAGCAGTGCTCACTTTTTGACAATAATGACAGTTCGATCTTACGAACGAAAAGCGTACCCGCGGAAAAAATTTTAACCGTAGTCAAAACACATTCAACACATTGAATAAAAACCAAGGAATAGGGAATAAAAATCATAGGCAATACTTTTGTCAAGGCACTCAAATCCGAGGACGTGCTCTAAGAGACAGATAAAGTCAATAGGCATGCGCCAGTGTCAAATGGAGCAGGGCTCTGTTGTCGAGGATCACACGATTATAACAGTTCGAGATTAACGTTGCCAGGAGTACTTGGATATTGTCAATGGGAGGCAAAAGTTATAAGAGGGAAGGAAGAAAGGACCAGCCTTCGGCAAGGAAAAGGGTTCACCCCGATTCCTCAAGTTCGGACGGAGAGAACGACTAAATGGACACAGTACCTTATTCGAATGAAGAAAGCTGGTGCCACAACAGTTGTTCCTGGTAGTTCCTGAAGCTTCAGTCGTGGGGACAAGAAGGACGACGTCTGGAGCGATCTGCACTACCCAGGGATGAGGCCAGCAGCAGCAAATCAACAGTGAATAAAGGGTGCGCTCCTTTAAAACAGAAGAGGGCTCTTCTGATGGCTATCCGGACCACTACAGTTTCGTGCAGCGATTTCGACCCAGGAGAGGATTCTCTGGCTTTAGAAAGGTGAGCTAGTTGATCCCACCAGGCTCAAGGGAAGAAATCTCCGGACTGGATCTTCTCTGTCGTTGAAGGGTACATAGCTCAGGACTGCAGCAGGGCTTCACCAGGACTCGGGGGTTTCAGCAGCCGTCTTCTTCTCTGATTCTCTTCGGTTTTTGCAGTTCCAGTGGCGACTCTGACTTCCAGCCCAAGAGTCCTGCCTTTTATGCCAAAATCCCCCATTCACACAGCCTGGCTGTCAATCACACAGCAGGGGGGTTGTCCAGCCCGGACAACCACCTCAGCCAATGGACAGAAAGTGCGACTTGGGTCTCCAAGGAGACCCTGTGCAGGGGGTGACTAAACCCCTCCCTCACATTCAGCCCACCTAGACACCCAGACACCAAAGGAGGGCTTCTTCGCAAACCTGGTTTGCCACGCAAAGTAAAACACAAGAAGGATGTTAACACAAAGAAATGGCGATTAAACCCGACCGGAGCCAAAGTAAAGTATATTTGGTCAAGCGGGTTTATGTTCGAGGCTACCAAAATAGCCTAAAACAGTACCACGTTTATGTACTAAATACTATAATCGTGGTAGAAAAGTTAGGGTAGATACCACTGCCACCAGCCAAGTCTTAGTGTTAAGGGAGCGAAACAAGGCTCCAGGAGGTACAGACAAAAAGGGATCAGAGTTAACCCTTTCCAATACTCCATGTAAAATGGGGTGTACTGGGTCTGTAGGTTAGATGACTCCATAAAGTAAATGGCCACTTTCCCTGTTTCTGGGGGACAGTAGTTGGCCCCAGAAAAATGAAGTCAGTGGGAAGTCTTAGAGACAACCCTGTGTCACTGCACTGAAGGTGCTGTGTAACACACACACACACACAAAAAGTGGGGCTCATGGAGTGGTGTGGCTCCAGAGCCCAAGATCACACAAACAGTAGAAATACACATGGCAAAATACATGTAAGAGTGGGGAAAAAGGCTCACACTCTTACCAGGTGGAAACAATAAACCCCAGAAATCCAGCAAAGCTGCTGAGGTACTCACTAGATAAGGGAAATATAACCATAAATGAGATTTCTCTGTAACACCAACTTTGACCAAACATTTCAATATGGACATCCCTCTTCCGGTTTCACTCTTGTCCATATATTCTATAGGACTTTAGACTTCGACCCTTCTCGTTACCATCCCTCCTCTGGGTTCACTCTTGCCAACCTTCACAATACATCATTCACGTCGTCATTTCACCAAGCGGGATTCAATTCCCTTAGTTTTGCTTCATCTGCGGTCAAAGACTTTCGAGGGTACAGAGGATTTTACAAGACCTCTGTATGACCACTTTGACCAAGGGCTTCTGTTTATGGTAGTTTCTACCTTTGGGTAATCGCCCAAAGTGTCCTTCGTGAGCACCCACGTGGTGCTGAACTCCTCTTGTTGTTGGTTTCCCTGCTCTTAAATCAATAGTTTCTTTTTGCTTCTTCAAAAGTTCAAATTAGCCATTGGCTATTTATCGTTCAACACAGTTCGGTTATCGACTTGCTCAACTCACCAGCTGTGATGAACTGCTTGGCTTTCTTCTCTTTCGAGTCAAGGTTGGTACCATAGAGACCCACGTCTCTCCCCGGCTTGGTTATCAGAAGAGGAGGGTCTCATGTACCGTAGACATCTGCTGCAACACATGCTGTCTATTGTTCGCAGACTTGTGATTCCCTCTGCAGAGGCTTCACGGGCCTTGGTCGGAAAGGGCAAGGTCGCTTATCTCCTTGTCACCCTCACGGTCTGCGCCGTCTTTCTGCTCCTCTTGAACTGCTGTGCTGAGTTAGCTCCCACGTCGTACGGTCTGCCTTGCTCGTTCGTCCTGTGCTCTTGTGCTCCACCTTTTATCCCTGTGGGGAAGGGAAACGGCAGTCAGGAGTGTGTGATTCTGGTCAATTGCCTGACCCTTTTATTGGAACATGTCAGGTAAACGGCTTTGGTGTTAGTCCGTTGTCTTTCGTGTTGTGCGAAAGTGCTTGTGTCCGAAAAGAGGGTGGCGGGGGTAGTGTTTTGGAATATCCTACATGGTAGGATGGGGAAAAGGTTTTGAAAGAAGGGGATACCACGTCTCACCTGTCGGTGTCCCACTCCCCAAGGACCCCCCCATCCAGATGATCCTCACTGGTCCACCCCCAAGAATTGGATCCAATACCGATGGCCGTGTCCTGGCCACATGGATGACAGATCCCCGGGGACTAGCCAGGGAGACACCTTCAGGTTTCTCACATAGGTAAAATTATGTTTCTATCTGGTACAGCTGCATTTAGATGCAGTGATCAAAAAGCGATGGAATAACCAAAGTTTATTCTAATGCTTATTCTAAGGAGAAAAGGGGGGAGACAAATGCTATGCGTTTACTTACGCCTCAACTGAGAATTTCCCAGATGACTAGATGGGTCGACTGTGGGTCGCTGGCAGTAGGTTTTCCTGCTGTTGGTTCTAGTGAGAGGTGCCGAGGAGCTGCGAGTGCAAGGATTCATCCGGTCGGTTCCAGGAGCAGAGTGTAATCCTTGGTGATGAATGAATGCAGATGGCACCGATGCAGACCTCTTCAGGACACTACACCAGACGGGGAAAAGAGAGTTCCAGCGACGGCCGCGCACACAGGTGACGGCCGACGTCCTTCCATTTGCGGTTGAAGAAGACCTTCCAGAGCTGGATCCCTTAAAGTGAGGCTGAAATTTTGCAGGAAGCTGACTTAACCGACAACTGAAATGCCGGCATGAATGGGGAACGACAACGGTCCTAGTGAGGTAGCCCACTGTAGAGCTACTCTGTCCGCTGGGTGACTCAGTGACACTTCCAAAGGCTCAGGATAGCTTAATCCTCCAACGTGTCGAGTTGGTTGGTCCCACCAGTCCAAAGGTTGAAGAACTTCACAGATCAGGAAGTCCAGCAGGGCTTCACCGGGTCCAATGCAGGAAGGGATGCCAGGCCTCATTGGGAATCGGCCAGAAATCTTCAATTGGCTGCTCTTTTACACAGGTTAATATGGCTTCAACATGGTCGGAAAAAAATGGCTGCAGGAGACGTTCTTAAACAAGATTCTGCTTGGAAGCAAGTACAATCCCACCAATGGTAAGGATCTGCACCATTCAAACAGCCAGGGGTGGCCCAATCGGGGACCAATGTGGGTTTCACTCATGCCACACACCTAGACTTTCAGGCACCACAGAGGTGGAATGGGACCAGACCGTCTCCCCCCCCCCCCCTTCCTGGGCCAAACACACACACACAAAGGCATCACTAGGCTACGAGAGCTGAGTCTTTCTTGGGCGTACATGGGATTTCCTGACCTGGCAAGGCTAGAAGGCCAAACAACAATATGGCCAAAGAAAAAGTGAAAATCTTGTGGCGTGGCCATTTTAGGGCACTAGCCACGTTCATTAGCCTTATGCAGCAACCGCGTGCACACTTGAAAGAACGCAAAAACAGAAACATCTTGCTGCCACCAGTTTGTCTTTAGGCACATATAAAAGTAACCAAAAATCCAAAGTTTAAAAGACTACGCTGATAAAAAAGTATCCCCACCGCACTGCGTTGTAAGATACTGTGTGCACTGAAGTTACCAAAAAGATAAAAAAGGGAAACGTAGTTACCAGTACTGATAGTATCAAGGAATAATCAGTGTGTCTCAAGGAATAATCAGTTTCCCCCGTGCCAAAATTAGCAGAAGGCCAGGACATGTTCAAAAGCAAAAGGTTTGGGGGGGCCATATAAATATGGAGGGAAAGTTGCTAAAAGAGAAATCTTTCCCAACAGTATCTCGGGAAGTTGAGAGGAGGGTGGTTCCTTTCCCCTTCTTTGCCGCCAGATTGCGCAAGCTTGTAAGTGGACGCTAACGGTCCTGCAACACGGGTCTCAGTCTTGTATCTGTATTGGTGGAGTGCTGAAGCCATTGGGTCTCTGCTCTTCCTTTCTGTTCTACGATTGGGGTGCTGATGTTGATTTTCTTGCTTGGCCTTCTCTGTTGGCTTTCTGCATCAGCCTGGTGGCCTCTGTAAATGAAAAGAGACTGACCAGTATTTGGGACATGAGGCAAAGCTGGAGGTACGTTTTTTGCAAACAAACATACTGGCACGAGGGGAGGCAGGAATTAGGACACACTCTGCTACCACAGTCCACTTCTGGGGTAAGACTGGCTGTGGGTGGCTCCATGGTAGGCCTCCCAGCCATGATTTAGAGGGGTTCCCTAGCACTCTTGACAGGGCTAGATTGTCACAACACCCACACGAGCCATTTGTGAACTCCTGGGCGAAGCTCACATCAGAAATGCCCCTAAAGGAACATTTTCGTTCTCCACCCAGTCACACTAGGTCAACAATGTACAGTTGCTAGGAAATGGATTAAAAACAAACACTAGGAACTCCATTTTGTGACCTTCACAAAGGAAAAAGGCTTCCTGAGACCTGAAATGGCTATAACGCCTAAAAACCAAAATATTAAAGTTCTCCAGCATGGGGTCTGGCATGGATTTACATGCTCATTCCCAGGCCTCCAGATAAGCTGCGTAATTGGCCTTTTTACGCATGAAAATCTTGTAATTACGACAGCTTTAATATTTTCCTGTGTACTTTTACACAAAGGTTTAGAGAAGAGGGCAGTGCAAAGGTCAGGTTACTTGACACAAACCAGACCGCTTCTTTTGATTGTTATCTACATGGATGCAATTGCAAGCCATTGATAAAAACCTCTGAAACAATATATTTCTCTGAAGACTTTCAAAAAAAGAAATAGCACACTGTGATTAAAGGAATGCTGTATTTCCATTCAGATTCTGCTGTGTTAATGCTCATGTAGCAAACAGAAGCACTGTGCATATTTAGTTTCCTAGCATTTTAGGATTGTATAATTAATCAAATGGAAAAATAAGTTGCAATTGAGAATTAACATTTTGTAACAAATTATGCTTTTTTTTCCAGTGAAAGCAAACCAGTATTTTACAATTGTATTTTTCAGAGTTCCTCTGCTGTGTGCATAATGATGCAGAGGCAGATCATTTTTACACTTATAATTTAATTTACACTCTTAATTATAAAAACATTGTGTAAAATGAGGACTATGCACGGCCAAGTTTACATCCATTCAACCTCCTTGCGGTCAATTTGGTACATTACTATAAATGGTCAGTGACAGCAGAGTCTTTGCTCAGGGGTGAGAGATTGCCATTACACCAATCACTGGTGTTCTAGCCTCTCAAATCTTCAAGACTACAATTAAAACATCCAAAACCTGACTCTCCAGGAAGTTCAATCGCTGTTAAACAAACAAATGAAAGTTACGTTTGTAATTGAAATAGAAACTCTGATAGTCCAGCTATTTTATGTAGCGCTTCATACATGGTACGTCCAACATCTAGGCACTGTGATTATAATACCTCTGTCGATACTCAGTTAACCGACCTCTGAAGGATGTTAGCCGATAAGATAGCTCAGCTGGTTGAGCCCTCATTGCTGCGATCTGTAGGTGGCAGGTTTGAATGCCGGCAAGACCAACTCAGCCTTTCATCCTTTCGAGGTCGATAAAGGAGTACGGGCTTCGGTTTGGTGATAATTGTGATATATATGCTCTATGTACAGCGCTTTGCCAAAAGCGCTATATAAATAACCATTTGACCATGAGATTAGATATATAACTTAGCATGGAGTCCTTGCCTCCCTCCACTGTTTCATCATAACATTGGCATACCATTAGGTAGTAATAGCTCCAGGAAATGAAGACTTTCATTAAACATCAAAAGACAATTCTGGTATCAAACCTAAAAACACACAATACAATTCATGTTTGCTTTACTATGTAATTGGCTAGGTTTTTGTGTTTTCAACATTTAAATATATACAGAAGAAATCAAATGGCCAGACCTTAGAGAAATAATGAAAGGTGTATTCTGTCGCAATGCAGAAAGCTGAAAGCTGCCACATAGTAATGATTTTCATACAGTTTTTGCACACGTCGGCTGGATGTCACATACATTTTACTCTCTTGCAAAGGAGAAAAGTCATTTTTACTTTCTTAAAATCACATTTACCCTCAAGTTTTAAAAATAGGCAGTAAAATACTCTGACCTCAAAATCTATCTGGAGCACTGCTCATTCCTCATCGTCAGGCCGGGAATCCTCAGTAAAAGAAAAAACAGTTTCAGTTTCGTTTATAAACTGTCTTTCTCCTATAAACCAATCACTGAGCTCTGGGTCATACTGCTTCCAGCCAATGACTGCCCTCTCCCTAAGCCTCTCCTCTGGTAGCCATCCTCAGATTTTTACTGCATGTTCAATTGTTGGGAGTCCTCGCGTTTCGCTCTTTGAGCTTTCTGCGTTTTCGTGCTTTTTTGGTAGCAAAACTCTGTTCTTTGTTCAATCGCGACCTTGTGCTCCATCGTTTATCCATCCGATTAACAGGGACCCGTTTTCGGCATCTTTCATCACCCATCAAGGGCCAAAATCGTCAAGTGTTTTCTTCTTGGAGGTTTCTAGAAGTCCATCAGGCCTACACCGTGCCGGATCATGTCGGAGGAGAAGGACGGAGCTTCCCTCTTCAAGCTCTGCACCAGCTGCGGCTTGCAGAATGTTTTCATGGATGACCAGCATTCCCAGTGCCTGTATTGTCTACACCCGACGCACAAGGAAGAAGATTGTGAGATTTGCTGCGGCTTCTCCAAGCGCACGATGAAGACAGGCACATCCGACTAGCGACGTGGCTCAAGGCCAAGGCCTCTACCCTGTGTGGTCCACAGAGGCATGCCTCATCTGGATCCAGCCAGCCAGAGCGGACTTTTAAGACCTTTCAGGACACTCCATCCATGGGGGACCAAGACAAGGCCAAGCACCACGAGTCCGCTTCTGCCGGGGTCGCTGCGCAAGCTGGTCCCGCGAGGGTCGGGGCACGTTCATTGTCTCCATCATCCTCAATCACCAGCCATCGCTCCAGCTCTTCGTTAAAGAGAAAGTCAGCTACTCCACGGAAGCTGCAGGAGAAACCGGAGAAGGCCAAGCAGGACAAGGTGTCCGTCCTGCCAGCTAAGGCCCAGGTGATCCAGGCCAAGATGTCCTCTTATATCGAGGTGCTTGCTGCCACCCTCTCGAAGGCAAAAGGGGCTGACCCGGTCCAGGGTACCCTGGTGGCGGCCAGGGTGGAGGCTTCTGCCAAACCAGTAGAGAAGCCTCCGTAGAAGAGGTGTAAAGACTGGAGGGGGCTGTCTTTACTCCTGCTCTCTATACTGCAGAGAGAGGTACAGAGGACCCCAGCCAAGATTCTCTATTTCGATAGCTATGGTCAAGCAATCAAGGCCTAGCTTCTCAGGAGGTGATGCGGGCTGGTTCTTATGTGCAGTATAGTCCCCAAGCACCCCCAAAGGAATGTCCACACATTGTATTAGCTAAAACACAGTCTTTATATAAATAAGGTTCAAAGTTATATACACAATCACGATAACACACTTTGTGCTCCGACAATTCTAAAATGGTAAATATATACAGTTCTAGGTGGTACCACTATTACTCTGATTCGATTAAAATGCATCAACTGTACTCAGTTCAAATAGCATACGAATCAACACAGCAAAACGATATCAACCATAGACTCAGGAGGAAGACGAGTTGGTTAGACAATTGGCAGAATATTGGCCCGATACCTAGACACAGTTCTGTATGAGGAGCCCCCCACCTGGGCAACCTGTAAATGAAGATGCACTAAAAGTCCAGTGCATATATTGTCTATTAGTCTTATCTCCTTCTATAAAAGTTCTACTGCCCCAAAGTACCTGGTTTCATAGATTTTGACGTTGAGTCGTTGACAGATCCTTCTTGAGCAGCTCCCTTTAAAACAGGAGCCACGGATCGTCGAGATCCCACGAGGAAAAAGGGTGAACACTGTTGTTGCGGCAGCAGCTTCGGTTCTTGCGGTGCTCGTTGACGATCGATCGAAAACGTCCTGCAAGCTGAGGCGTGTGGTGCACCTCAACGACGAGTGTTAGTTGCCGCAAAGAGTTAATGAAGAACTTTGGCCCAGTAAGGGCCTTGAGTTGTCCGGCGTCTCTACGGTCTTCGAGTGGCGGGAAACCCACTGGCGGATTCTCCTTGGTCGTCGACGGCATTGACTTTCTCCAGCAGGAGGAAAGCGGTCGACAATGATGAACAGGGGAGTCCTTGGATCAAATGTTCTTAGGCAAAAGGAGCACGGCGGCTCCGGTCGTCGGCGGTGGACGGCTGTCCGGGTCTTCTCTTTGTTCTCCTCAGTGGTCCCTTTCTCTGGTCGGCAGCCTTTCGTAGGTCTGTCTAACAGGGAGCTTTGTCAAAGATCAGCTGGTGCACGATGGTCCCTCGTAGCTCAGGAAGAGGTCTCCTAGCCAGGTCCTCTCTTGGATCAGTTCCTTGAAGCCACAGCAGCTTTCAGATTAGCGAAGGACAGCAGCAGCAGTTCTTCTTCCAGTGGGCTTCAAAGTTAAGCGTCAGTTTCAATGTCAGTTTCTACTTCAGCTTCTGATTGAATTCTAGCAGTGAGAGGCCCCCAGATATACTGTTGATCTCCCATTCACTGTGCTGGGTCACACTCAGGCAACCAATCACTCAAAAGGGCATTCAGTCAGTCAGTCAGCCAATCAGGTGTACAGTACATTCAGGCCATTCTCCTCCATCCAGACACTCCCAACACAGAAGGTAGATTCGGACAAGCACTCTGCCATTCAGCATTGCACACTGCATTCATACCAGTTTTGGGGAGGGCTGTCTCATTGTGTCAAACACCAGATGCTAGACACCCATAACACAGAATGTGGATTCGTCACACGCTCCATTCACCCAGGTCTCACCCCACAGGTGTACCCACAACATAGTCATTGGGAAGGCTCCAGCCAGTTTGGCCTGGACTTCCCCACAACACCATATATGGAACTTCCACCCAACAGCCAGTCAGGGGTTAAGGGACAGAGTCAGGGCTTCACAGGACTTCGGGAAAAGTAAGGTAACAGGCGATAGAAAGCAAGAGGCCACAGGGGCCATCTTGTTTCCGATCAGGAATCCACTGATTCCAATGACGGGGCCTGGGCATCCCAAAATGGAGGATACCCGGAGCACCTGTCGATTCAGCACGGAGCTGCCACCAGCCCGTACCCTGCTCTGTGGGCCACACACAGGTGCCCATAAACATACACTAGGAGTACAGAGTCGTACTCCCACCCATGGGTGCCATAAGGGTATCCCAGGGGTCTGTTCACAAAACCAAATACAGGATGAGCCGCACCTCCAGGAGTCCCACATGAACTCCTGCACGGAAAACAAGACAGAACACATGATAAAAAGCAATAAAGGACAAGGATACGGAGGCCCTGTCCCTCCGATGCATTTCCAGCATCACAAGAGTATGCCGGACCTCAGCCCAAAGCCGACCCCTCAGGACCCGAAGGGGGGTGGAGGTGTGCATGGAAGAGCTACAGGGCATGGATATTTCCTCGTTCGATGAGGAAGACATGATTTACGTCCACACCATCCCAGACTAGATGGGTGACGGCGACGACGAGAACATCAAGGAGTTGCTTGCCGGAGGCGACAACGAGGTAGGGGGCGATGACACAGGCGCTGGGCCCAGTGACCCTGGCCCCCAGGTACATTTCCCCCCAGCCCCCCAGATCTGTCGCAGGATATTCTATTGACCCTCCACACACTGGTATCAGAGATTCAGAAGAGGATGTTGTCGGCATCACCAGCGACTCCACCAGCGACCACCCCGCTGACACCCAGGCCACCACTGCCGAAGAAAAGTAGGAGGCACCCTACGCCTCCGCTTCAACCTTCGCTGCTCTCCCCCGCCACCCTAGGGACACGGGGATGGACACTGCTACTACGGACACCGACGACGACGGTGGACTCTCTCCGCCACCAAGCGCTTCTCCGCCGGACGAAGTGGGATCTTTCCACTCCATGATCGCCCGTGCATCTGAACTTTTTCAGCTAACCCCGGAAGAAAAGAAAAAGGAAGGCTTCCGCTCCTTGATGACGTCTGGGATGAGGGGCTGGTGGTTCTGAAGAACCCCTTCTCGGCCCCAGCGAAGAGGGGCAGGCTAGAGAAAAAATATTAAGTGCCGGAGTCTGCGCCTAAATGTCTGTGGTCGCAGCCATTGCCAGACTCGGTGGTCTCGGCTGCGGTAAGGAAGAGGTTGTCCAACACGTCGTCATCGTCGACCTCTGTTCCCCTGGACGGCGAGGGGAAGAAATTAGACGCTGTGGGACGGACAGTCATTTACTCGGTGGCGATGACGGTCACGGCGGCAAACGCCTTAGCGATTCTGGCCAGGTATGACCGGGAGTTATGGTACAAAATGGCTCCGATCCTCGTTTTCCACCCCGAGGACAAGCAGGTAGAGGCAATGGAGATCCTTCAGGAAGGCGAGGTGGAGTCGGACCATGCCATCACTGTGGCCTTGGACATTGCGGACACAGGGTTCTGCCAGATGGGAAACAGGGTTTGCCTCCGTTGTCGTGGCTGGCTGAAGGCCACCAGCTTCAGACAAGAGGTCCAGACGAGGGTCCTGGACATGTCGTTCGACGGAGACAACCTTTTTGGCAAGGCAGTCGAAAAAATATCTTCAGGCCATCAAAGCTGACACAGCGACGGCCCATGCCCTGGGCACACTGCAACAGCAGTCTTTCCTTTCGTCCCTCAGGAGGGAAGTCTGGGAGGTCTTCGAAGAGTTTCGGCGGTGCATCGTCCTCTTACCTCCAACCCTCCCGCTGCACGACAAAGGAAGCCTACAGGGGTCGTTCCAAGGCCTTCGGAGGTGACCGCAGTTGTCGTCAAGGCTCCCAGGGTGGCACACCAGCCTCCAAACAGGACTGAACCGGCCAGGACATCGGGTCCTGCACACCGGTGGGAGGCTGGCTGGCGAAGTTTCAACAAAAGTGTCCGCGAATACCGCCGGTGGCCCAACAGGAACAACATATCCCTCAGCTGCTGCTGGAAGTTCGGGCCAATGTTAAGACAAGGGGCGATAGAGCTGGTTCCGATGCGACACCGGGGCTCCGGAGTTTACTCAAGATACTTTCTGGTAAGAAAGAAAACCGGGGGCTGGAGGCCCGTTCTCAACCTACGACGACTCAACAAGTTTATCAAGTCCCAGAAATTCAGGATGGTCACGTTGCAGCATGTACTCCGCCAACTGGAGGAGGGATACTTTCTGTCATCGTTGGATCTGGAGCAAGAGTACTTCCAGGTGCCCATCACATGAAACATCGCAAGTTTCTGCGCTTCGTCATACAAGGGAAGCACTGCCAGTTCAAGGCTCTCCCCTTCGGACTGAAGTCGGCGCCCAAGTCTTTACGAAGTGCCTGGCTCCGGTGGCTGCCCATCTACGACTACAGGGAATTCTTCTGTACCCTTTCCCCGACAACTGTCTCATCAGGGGCCAAGTCGATGGACATCGCCGTCGTTCACCAGAAGGGGACATTCCGGCTGCTGACGGATCTGGGGTTCTCAGTGAATGCGCTGTTCCTGGATTCCAACCTCAACAGTGTCCTTTCTAGCGGCTACGTCGGAGCATAAAATAGCGGCCATTATGGGCACGATGCAACGGCTGTTGGCACTAAAGATCACCACAGTGAGGACCATCAAGTCTCTGCTCGGCATGATGTCGCCATGCATCTACCTGGCCCGGCTTTGCAGGTTGCGGATGCGACCGCTCTAGGAGTTCCTGGATGCCCGTTGGATCCAGGTGTCCGGAAATTTCAAAGACCGCATTGTGCTCGACGAAGAGTTCCGTTGAGCGATAAGGTGGTGGGGCATGTGCTCCAACATCACTGGGGGCACAGACTTCCAGATCCCTCCATACCAGGAGATGGTCACGACGGACGCTTCCCTGAAGGTGTGGGGAGCACACACCGGATGTCTCCACGCCAGAGGCCTGTGGCTGCCATAGGAGAAGACGCTACACATTAACGTACTGTAACTACGGGGTGTAGTTTTGGGCCCTCAAGTCACTTCTTCTGTCCCTCATGGGCAATGTGGTGAGGGTCTTCACAGACAATACCACTATGCTGTCTTACATCCGGAAGCAGGGAGGCATCAGGTCCCCGGCACTCTCCAGGGAGGCACAGGAGTTGTGGCACTAGGCCGTCGCCCAAGGGATGTTCCTCAGGGAGCTGCGCTCTTGCCACGAAAGGGAGCTGCGGCAGGATCAAGTGGACGACCTCTTCTTCAAGTGGGGCAGTCCCCATATAGATCTGTTTGCGACATTGACGAACACCAAGTGCCGGAGGTCTGCAAGCAGGTTTCCCCAGCCGGGGAGCTTGGGGGACGCATTCTCCTTTCCTTGGGAAGGCCTGTTCCTGTACGTGTTCCCTCCATTGCCGCAGCTACGAGTCATCAGTCAACTCGGACGGTGCTGGTGCAGGATGATCCTCGTTGCACCCGCGTGGCTGAGGCAAATCTGGTACCCGGACCTTCTCAGCATAGTGTCCCCTCCAGTCAAGCTGACAGTGGTCGCAGATCTTCTCGCCAGGGAAGGAGGCACGATACTGCACAAAGACCCAGGATCGCTGAAGGCCTGGCTCCTGCAGCACTAGAGTTCAGTGGTTTTGAGTTGGCTGCGGACTGCAGGGAGGTCCTCGCCAGGGCGTCGTTGATGCTGAAGTGCTTCGGACATAAATGGAAGCGCTTCGCGACTTGGTGCCGGTCGCAGAAGATTAACCCTCTGAGGGTCACAGCCCCCCAGGTCCTTCCGTACTTGTTGTTGTTGGCTAAGTCGGGGCTGGCGTATGCCTCCATCAAGGTGCATCTAGCGTCTATCTCCCGATACACAAGATCTCTGGGACGGTCTCTCTGTTTGCATCGTCTAGTGAAGGAGGTCATCAAAGAACTGTTCCGTTCGTTCGCGCCGGTGAAGGCGCCTGCCCAGGCGTGGGAACTCAATGTGGTGCTGACTAGGCTCATGGGGGCTCCATTCGATGCATCAGGCTACCCTTAATTTCCTGTCTTGGAAAACAGCTTTCCTTGTGGCCATCACCTTTGCCAGGAGAGTAGGTGAAATTCAGGCCTTGTCCAGCAAGCAGCCTTACTTGACTGTCCACGAGACAAGGGTGGTGCTTTGGACGCACCCCTCCTTCATGCCCAAGGTTCCGTCGGAATTTCATCTCAACGAGCCTTTGGTGTTACCTGTGTTTTTTTTCCGACGCCTTTGTCGCTGGCTGAAAGGACTTTGCACTCGCTGGATGTGTCTCGAGCACTGAAGATTTATGTGGCCACACAAAGAGTTTCCTGAAAACGTTTCAGCTTTTTGTGAAATTTGGTCGTGTGAACCATGGTAAGGCCTTGTCCAAGGCTTCCATCTCCAGGTGGCTCTCCGGCTGCATCACTCAATGTCACCGGTTGGCAAACCGACCATTGCTTAGCCGTCCGAGAGCCCATTCTACCAGAGCGATCGCTGCAACAAGGATGTTCCTGTCTGGTGTGCCCCTGCTGGATAGCTACAGGGCTGCTACGTGGAGGTCCACGCACACCTTCACGAAATTCTACTGCGTCGACAGGAATTCCAGGAAGAAGTCCAGAGTCATCCAAGCAGTGCTGTGCAACCTGTTCGCTTGAAGGTGAGCCTGGTGTAGAGGTAAGAGTAATTGCTTCTGTTGAGCCTTGCCACCTCCCGTGGTTGTGTATATATGTACTGCTATGTATTTTTTATTCATGAGCATGTGAATCCATGCCAGACGGCATGCTGGAGAAGGAACAAGTTACTTACCTGTAACTGTTGTTCTCCAGCATGGGTCCGGCATGGATTCATATGCGAACACTCCCTCCTGCCTCTATGCGTCTCTTCTTGGCCATACTGCCACTTTACGTGCTACCAGATTTGAAGATGTCTGCCAGAGGAGAGGCTTAGGGAGAGGGCAGTCATTGGCTGGGGGGTGGGGGGAGTATGACACAGAGCTCAGTGATTGGTTTATAGGAGAAAGACAGTTTATAAAGGAAAGTGAAACTTTTTTCTTTTACTGAGGATTCCCTGCCTGACGACAGGGAATGAGTATGTGAATCCGTGCCAGACCCATGCTGGAGAACAGCAGTTACAGGTACGTAACTTGTTCCTACACTAGCGCTAGCCAGAACAAAAAAAACGGACTTGTCAAGATTACTTGGCCAATAGGGCTAGAAGACATGTTGGCGTTAGCCCCATCCTTGGGAGGCTAGGTGGGTCGCCAGAGGCCCACATCTGTATGATTTTCATCTCAAGTGATATCTGGATGGAATTCACAGGAAGGAAATGGCAGCATCACACAAATAAGCAAAATATTCAGGGGAATCAAAAATAGGCTAGAAGGGATTTTCTTCCTAAAAGGCGCATTTGGAATTGATATCCCTAATGAGGCCTTTGATGAGGGTGCATCTGGTGGGAAAAGTATAAACCAACAAGGAAAAGGTAAACTACACAGGACCCTCGCAGCAGAGGCACAGTTGTAGGGCTTTCGACCTCAGAAAAGTTTTATATATCACTGTCTTACTAGATGGCAAAGTGGCCATGCAAATGTCAAAAGCTGCACTGTTGAAAGACCCAGTAACATAACCTAACATGGCTCATGGTTGCTTAATGTAACTGGTGTAGATTTCACTGTGGGTTACGTTTTGTGGGATGATTATCCCAATGTGGCGCCACTCACTGACTTTTCCCTTGTTTGTCCAGCAGTGGTATGCTCCCAAATGCGGTTCTGCCACCATCGCTGGACCATAATTACGCTCAGTGGCAAGAGCGCGAGGAAAATAACCGCTCGGAGCAACCCCCCTTGATGAAGAAGATCATTCCAGCTCCGAAGCCAAAAGGACTTGGCGATCCAGAGTCCCCCAAGTCAGGGAATCCTCCCACTCCTCCTGCCACAGGTAAGAAGCCAGTTATTTTCTTCTGGCCTCAAAGCATACGACAGAAAGCACATATAAGGGATTAAATGTCTGCACTGAAATTAAACAGCAAAGCTTTTATTGATATCTCATCTATTGTAGTTTGCGTCATAGTGCGACAGAAACCTGGAATCCGATAAAATGTTTTCTAATGGATTCCTTCCTCTCACAGATTCCATGTCTTGGAAATCTCCTCCAGATGCAAGTCTGGCTTTGCGAACCTTTTCAACTACCAGGGGTGCACTGCGACTCCTCATGGGTGCTATTCAGCACGACTCTAGAGGTCACCTTATGTGCTCTGTCTGTATATGGAGCCAGCAGTGCCCCATGACCTCTGTTGCCTTTTTCCACACACTATTTCTGTCACACTCCACAATTTCAAGCAATTCTACCCTCAAAGGCATTGTGCTTCAAACCCTAAAGGTTTCTGCCCCACATAAGCACTGCATCTAGTGCTTGGGTCCAAAC
Organism: Ambystoma mexicanum; assembly: GCF_040938575.1. Taxonomy (NCBI): domain Eukaryota; kingdom Metazoa; phylum Chordata; class Amphibia; order Caudata; family Ambystomatidae; genus Ambystoma; species Ambystoma mexicanum. The sequence continues at coordinate 183,329,245 of NC_090931.1, read as the reverse complement.
CATGGAACTCAGAAGTGTGACTCCTGCCAAACCATGAATCTGAAGGCTTGGAGGAGCGTACCTGGAGGTTTTTCACCACTCCACTCAAGATCAGGTAGATGCTTTCCAAATCCCCAACTTTTCAACTACGTCTGCTTCAAAGACAATCCTTTTTTGGCCTCTAAGCCCAAAGAAACAGATGAATCTCACTCCCGAAAAGAGAGGAACAAAAGGACCAAAAGTAAAAAGAAGCACCATAGGAGGCTTCCAGGTGGCACTCTTCCTCGTCCTCAAGAAGGTGCCTTTGCCACTCCTGCTCCATGGTCTCAGACTCTGTGGAATTACCAACTGCCACCAACCTCTCTAACTCAGAGCTGTGGGAGGAATTCCAGCAGAACATTTTAGACATTTTCACTAATGTGCTATTAGATTTCACCTTGGTGCTAATGGTGAAGCAAGGCCCAATTTGCCTTCTCAGGCTGACAGAGGCACTTCTTCTACCTGTCAATGCACTTGTGTGAGCTCAGTCCAGCCCCGTCATCGAAACTGCACACCTCCTGCTCTCACGGTTCAGCCTTCCAACACGGTAGCCCACTAACTTCGTCAAATTTTAGCACCGGTTCTTCTAAATAGGTGTATGAGTTTCTGTGGTTTGCCATGGCCTCCAGGTCAGAGTGCTTGTGCAAGTTTAGACAATTCTTTGACAAGCAGAGTGGTTTAGACGATTTCCCTGAGGAAGGTCATAGTCAGGATACAGGTTTGGCCACAATGGCTTCTGAATTCTGCATGCCAGCAACCCGGATACCCTGCCTGAACTAGAATTTGTGGAGGCATCAGCCTATGGAAAGCCAATGTCCCCTTTCAGAAGACCATCGCCAAGGTAGTTGAGTGCTTGTCAATCACTGCCCCCTCAGTTACAAATATGCAATATGACCTTACTGGATTCTGGAGCAGGGTACTTCTAAGGGCACCCTGCTCTCATTTAAAACCGTGATAGCCAGCCCTTTCCTTGTTATGTGGCTGAAGCCTGCCAATCCTCCTGCTGTAGGCAAGGATCTGGACAAGAAGTGCTTGCAGTCCTATTTGGACACTCACGCTGTGTCCCCTGTCGGTGGGCTTGGTGGCTGTGGATTCAGACATCTGAGTGTGCACCTGGTGTGCAGTCAAAAGTTCTCAACAAGTCTTTCTATAGGGCAATTCTTATTGGCTTTATGGCAGAAAAAAGGCAGAATAGTTCTTTGCCAGGGATTTGGATGCACTGAACTTTTCAAAGTCCGCAGGGATGGCATATTCGTTAGACCTCCGCTTCTTCCAGGCGACATTGACATTTTCCCTTCTCCTCATTTGCCCACAGGTGCAGAGGTTAGACCCTCTCTGGCAGACAGCAGTAAAGACATTAGCCCCACCAAGGTAGAGGTGCACCAGGGGAACAGTTTCAACCTTCATGGGCCTCTACTCCAGCCCTAGTTCAAAACCCTTTTAAATGGATTCCTGTTCTGCACATAATGGATGAAGGCCATCTCTAAAAACTGGACCTTCAAGGTGGTTTCCTTCTAGGGCTGCTGCCCTCCCCCAGACAAAACTCCCTACTATGCTCTTCCCAGATTCCCACATGCTGGAGATGAAGTCACATCTTGGTGAAGGCACCGATCCAGCTGGTTCCTGCCTCAGAGGAATGGTATTCCCATTCATTTTTTGATTTCGAAGAAGGTCACAGGTCTGCAGCCCATCCATCATCTGTGACAGATTAACTTGTACCCTTGCCGGGACAATTCAAGATGGTCTCCCATGCATAGAACCTGCAGTTCCTGGACCTGCATGACTCACTGCTGTACCTAGAGCTTCAGGGTGCCTAATTTCATGTGCCAAACCATACCCAGCACAGAATGTACCTTAGATCTGTTGGTGCAACCTCTACTACCAGTCTGCAATCCTTCCCTTTGGCCTATCCTTGGCTCTCAGGGTTTCCACCAAGTGGTTGACTGTTATGGCTGCTTTCCTGGTGAAGGAACAGGTACACATTTTTCCATATCTGAATGACTGGCTAGTTTGATCATGCTCTGCAGTTTGGGCTTTTCCCTCAACTTCGAGACATCCCAGATTACACCTTCTCATTTAGTCTTAAAAGCTGTTCAAGAAACGTACTCTACAGGCATGTTTCTTCCGATTACCTTGTCCACATCATTCTGATGGTGCAATCTGACGGTCGGTTCCCGGCCCCTGCTTTCTCCGCCTTTTTGTCCCTTTGCCTCTTGCATCTTCCTTGTGCCAAGGGGCCTGTTGCACATGAGGTTTCTCCAGTGACTGCTGCCTCGTCAACTGTCTATTTCAAAGCCACATGCCTAACCTTTTACAGGTCTCAAACAGTATGATACAATATAACCTTTTGAGGGCCCTCAGAGACAACTTTTTTAAACGGAAAGCCGCAGTTAACATTCATCACAGACTTCTCTCTAATAGCTGAGGTGCTCATCTGAACAATCCGATGGTGAGCGAACTGTGATCCCTTTCAGAAGTGAGTGAGCATATCAAACACCCGGAGCCACAGCCCTAGTTTGGTCTTGCAGTAGTTGCTTTTCTTCCGTGTCGAGCAAGTGGGTCCTCATTCTGGCAGACAACACAGTGGCTATATATTACCTTGAGAGGTTGTGTGGAGCTGCTGTCTCCATCAGGGAAACAGTGTGACTCGTTCTTGGCTCTGAAGAACTCCTCCCTTTAGGCAGCCCATCTGACCAGGAAAGAGAATGTTGTCATGGAGACCCTGGTTCTGGATTGGATTTTTCCTATTGGAGACCCATAAAGTGGAGCCCATCCTCTCCAGTGTCAACCAGAAGTGCAAGTTTTTCTGCTTCAGAGAATTTTCTATGCAGTTGGCTCTTGGGAACGCAATGAGTATAGAGTTGAACTTCGATATCCTCTATGCATTGTCTCTGATTTCTTTCATCCTGCTGATCCTCAAGAGAATGAAGAAATTCAGGTCAACTCCATCCTGATCCCCCCCCCCCTAACTGGGTCACGCAGATATGGTTGTGACGATTCACTAGGTGTTATCACTTCTCACCAGTAGGGAGCCCCTTCCCATGAGGCCAGGGAGGTGAGACCGCTACCCAATAGTCCCCCTTGGGGTGGTTTAAATGCGGGAGGACCTCATGGGGAGGAACTCCCCATCTGGGGAAAAGCACGACCACCTAGCGTATAGGCCCTCTGTGGACGTCACACCCCAGCATTCTCTGGCCCTATCTCGCTACCCGCTTTGATCACAAACCCTTTTCTTGAGGATATTATTTCTTGAGGATATATATTATTGTATTACCTTCAGTACAGCCCAGGTAGAAAAGACTAGGATGAGGAAGATCACAGAAGATGTGAAAAGTACTGGTCAGGCAAGTACTGGTACGAGGTGGTATAAAGATGCAAATGTCAAAAGGAACAAAGGACTTTCCGACAGGGAGGAGCTGGCAACAAGGTATAAGAAGAGACAGAGGACTTTATAAACTATCAAGCCCAGCTGGGTCAAGCCAGCCCCGGAGTAGGGAGAAGCGAAGAAGCTGCTGAACGCAGAAGTCCAGAATCGGCGAAGACCAGAGACTGGAGGACGTGAACGGGAAGCAGAGAGCGTCTCCAGCAGGCCAGATGACAGCAGATCCAATGATCTGTGGAAGAATGCAAGGCAGTGGCGTGACCTCCCACAGGGGGTACACTGTGTAGTCCTACAACGACGCGTAGACTGCAGGGAGCCAACAGACGCAGAAACGCTGCAAAGCCACCGAAGGCCGTAGGAAGCCAGGAAGTGACTGACTTTGGTCCCTGGAAGAACCAGCGCTGTGCAAGCAGCCCCCAACAGGTAGCGGGAGGCACAGGAGAATCGGTGGGACAAGCGAAGAGTTGAGAGGTCTTAGCTTCCAGCCATCAACGTGGCAGAGCCTGAAAGTGGGCCCAGAAGAGTTCATCCGAGGAGCGCTTCCTCGTCTCAGTGGAGAGAGAGAAACTACAGACCACCAGAGAAGGGCTGGGACCCTAAAATAGTTGAAAGAAGCAACAGAGAACAACCTCTACCCAGTGGACACAGGAAGATCACTGAATACTGTATAAGAATTTGGAACCCAAAGCAAAGTGCAATACAGCATAAGGAAATCTTTCCCCAATTAATTGACCAGTGGGACGTCACTGAAACTCATAGAAAGAGTTGGGACACTGTAAGAGCCTGGGAACAGAGGACAATGGAATTGCCGAGCTGGCAGTAGTTAAGAACATTACAAGTTATGTGTCGAGAACCAGCGGAAGGGAGTCATTACCCCTGGTCCAAAGTGTGTGGACACTGTGATGCATACAGCTTCCTGCTGCTCTTTTTCACCACTTAGCAAGCCCCGCCCACCTGGTGCCTTCCTTCACCATCACTGTCTTGTGGCCAATGCTGGATTTGACTTTTATGGACTTCATTCATTCACGGTGCGTCACTCTTTCTCAACTCTCATGCTGGACCTCCTTTGCATCTTGTACACATGGTGGCCCTGAATCATGCTGTTCCCATCTTCATCTTGTATCCTGGCTTGCAACATTATGCGTTACTACTGACTTCTGCAATTGTATTCGCTCTCCACTCTTGCTTTTCCACTCTTTTTGACTGCTTACTCTCTTTTCTCTCCTCCTTTCTCTTCTCCCTTTTCCTATCTCCTCCCCTTACTTTTTTCTATGCACTTACTCTATCAGAATTGTCCCTGGACCTAATATGATAGCAACCTCGTCTGTTTCCTCCACCCTCCCATTACTGTTTTTTTCCTCCCCACCACCCTTCCAGCACTATCTGAAATGTTGCCAGGCCTAGCATGATAGTCGCTTGTTTTGTTCCTCCCCTCCCTTTCTGCACCCCTCTCCCTCACCTTTTGTTTTTCTCCGGCTCTACCAGAAATGTCGTCAGGCCTAGTACGGTAGTCGCCTGTCTGTTTCCATTTGCTTCCCACTCTCCCCCTCACTTCCTTATCTTGCACTATCTGAAATGTCGTCAGGCCGAGTACGATAGTTCATTTCACCTCCTTACTGTTCATGGCCTGTAAGAATGTGGTTGTATTTTCCCTTGTTCCCTCCCTTGCCTTGAAGCGCTTTGAAACACATTGTGTATAGGTGCTATATAAATAAACAATCATATCATAACATAACATGGGAAGGGAGGCATTTCCCATGGCTTGTGCCTTTTTTGTAAAGAGAACTTTTCTGAGTACACTTGGAGAAGGTAGGCATTCTCCTGGTTGAAGATCCTTTGTGTTTGAAATGTGCCAGGAGAAGGGAGACATTCTCTTGGACTTTTAACTACGCTGAATACCAGGAGAAGGGACTCATTCTCCTGGTGGAAGACTTGACTTTATTTAGCAGTCTTAGGAAAGGGTTTTGAACAAGGACGCTGAATATCATTTGACGGACATTCAGACAGTTCCTTAATTGTAAATTGAGGCAGGTAAACCCCTCATTGAGTTAGCGATAGATAGGTTTCTCTATGGTATATCAAAATAAGTTTATAACCAAAAACATGCCCCTATTGGTCATCTCATACTTCTACAACTTTACATGGTACACAAACCATATACTCACCTATCTTCCTTGCGCCTCCCATTGAGAATGAATCTGCTGTCCCAGTCAGAGGGCAGAATTCTACTTGCGAGCCTGAGCATTCCCAATTTTAATGCTTGGCTGCTGAGAGACTTGAGCTACAAGGAGTCAAACCTGTCTCATGAGGTCTTGAATATGTTCCATTGTGCCAGGAGTTTAAGAAAAGGGCTCCTGGAGGATCAACCCTGTTCTACCCAGAAGGGTATTAGTTTATAAAACACAAGTGAAATGGTCGGGAGACAACAATTAGATAAGGAGCTTCACCCCTGCTGCTCATTTAAAGCATTCACACATCAAAGTGCAGAAAAACAGAACAAACACCTCGATGCCAAAAAGAAAAATCATTTTTATATATAGTTTTTGATGTCTTTCTGTAGTTTAGATATGGTACTGGACATCATTAATTACAAGAAACATAAGCAACAAAAGTTTGCATCATAAAACAAAACAAGGACAAGTTGGTTCTCTTGTACAACATTCTATACGGTGGACATAATACAAAAGCTACTGTCGCTCTCCCGGGGGGGGGGGCAGGGGTCAAAATCAGATAAACAAGTGAAAAACAAGTCTCTAGTACATGAGTTAGCGTTAAACAGTCAACAATGGTAACACTGTGTTTGGAAGAAAAAAGTGTCTACACCCGGTGTTTCGGCCCCGTGTAGGGGCCCTGGTAAGCCTGTTTATTGTTGAGGCCTTCGTCAGGATGGAAGAAGACTGTATAGTCTGGATGTTCAGAGGTTCTACGGATGTATAAATTAACCATAGGCGTGGTGGTCCCAAGGCCAAAAGATCCAATGGGTAGGTGTCACAGTGGGTGCCTATTTTAAGTAATCCGCTTAAGAACTGCCTTCTCTAGATAGCTTCTCTCCTAGAAATGTGTTGGTGCACCCAACTCTTATAACCACCTTTTCCTTCCCCTTTTTAAACATGTGAAGTGCCATTTTGCTCGGTTTTCACCTCATTATTGCATATGCTAAAGTACTGCCTTGCCTAACTTGTTCACAATCTACTTGGGAAGTGTTACTGGTGTGTTAAAGAGTCTAAACCTGTATAACTTGTCCTTTCCCTCCCTTCTGAGAAATTGTTAGAGTGCCATTTCTGCTTGGTTTTCACTGTGCCGTTTTGCTCAGTTTTCACTCTTGCTCAAACTGGTCTACAATTTAAATAGGGAGTTGTGTATACTTTTTTTGACTGATTTAACTTGCTTTAATAGTAGTGATTTGTGTGTGAACATCAGAGTGTATAAAATAAATATATTTCTGAGGCTAGTGGAATCTGCTTAGATCACATGCTGTGCATAGGCCAACATCTAGTGGAAGCTTCGGAGTATTACAGTTTGTTTTTCGAAACTCGAAAATGGGCGTCGACACAGGGCGTGCCAGTAATACTATCCCTAGTGTGACATCCACTGTACCCCAGATCCCTCACGCATCTAGGATCCTCAGATTGTTTTTTTCCGCTATACTGGTCGGAAGCATTTTGCGGAGTCCCCTGGCCTTAGCCATACTTTTGCTAAAATATTAATTTATTTACATCCTTCCCCATCCCAACGTCGAACTTCGACACTCGACGCCGGCTGGAGAAGAAATCGACCGTCGGCTGCTGCACGACTGATTTGGGCCTCGGAAGGCCTCTGGCCTCGGCCCTGCAAGTAGGGAGAGTGGGGGGGTTCTACACCTTATACATTTCCTACACTTAGCCCGCTGCCTCAAGGTGCGTATGGAGGGTACCCCTTTTCAATTCTGCCCCAAGTGCAATCACAAATACCCTTGGGTCGACAGGCACGCCATGTGCAATCTCTGCTTGCCGAGGGACCACCCCGAAGTGAACTGCAGAGCGTGTAGTAGGTTTAAACCTAAGACACTTAAGGACCGTTGGACGAAGCGTTGGGCCCACCACACCAGGCAGGCGGCCATGGCAGCGGAGGGCGCCTTCAGCGACGGCAGCGACGCCGTACTTTCGGACGGCGAGGGCATTACGGCGTCGAAAGACAGCTGAGCGCAAGTCCCCGACCTCGGAAGGTCGTCCAGCAGGGCGGCTATGGGGAAGACCCCCGGCGACACAAGCGCTTCACACACCACACACACTAAACACACGAAGTCCAACCGAGACCCGACGACGTCGAGCTCTCGGAAAGAGGCACAAACAGAACGGTCCGATTCGGTGTCCTCTGGGCGTTCTCGATCGAGATCGCTGCATGACGCCAGGCAATCATCCACTCTTGCCAAGAGTGCCTCGCTCCCTAGGCTAACAGAAGTTCGATCGTCGGAGGACGAAGACGACTTCCACCCCCAGGCCGCGCTCCAGGAGTCGGAGCCCGCAGACAAAATCAGCGAGGCCCCACGCTCGAAGGACAGGGACCCTACCCCCGAACCTCGATGCCAGGCGTCGAAAACCTCTGGAGCCACAAAAGGACAGGGAAAACATTTTTCCACTCAAGGGGAGGGGGGAAAACAGCAGAAGAAGCAGCCTTTGCACTCTTCCACACCTGTTAAATACACCACTCCCCCTAAACAGACAGACAAGACCAGATCTACTGATATGTCTGAAACCAGCAAATCTACTCAAGATAAATCCCCGAGACTTGCTGAGAAAGTCATTCCCAGTTCCAAGAAATGGTCCAGTGAAGACATAGATAGGGTCATGTCAAGGATGTCGTCTTTGGCTGATTTTTACGATAAAAATCCAGACCATTTCCTTTCGTATGATCCACAAATGATCCACAAGGGGCAACACCCTCAGGCTCTAATGATCCTATCCCCCCGAGTAAAAAGCCCCGGTTTGAAACACCGATGAGGTCTACAGACCCCTTCGAGGTACAACCATACTCAAGACCATACTCACTGTATCAAGGAGAGGCTTCCTTTGGTGAGGACCAAGAATTTAGCATGGTAGAAGAGCAAACCGGGACGGGCTACTATGGGGATGATGAGGACCAGGAAGAGGAAGACCCTGAAACCTACAGAGTAGATTCCCCGGTAGAAAACAAAGCCCCGGTTACCGACTCCCCTGTCGATAACCAACCCCGCCTAAACGAGGTTCTCGCACGTGCAGCAGAACATTTCCATATTGACACCCACGGTGTCCAGGAGGAGAGGGACTTCGCAGAGGAGTTAGTGGGAGAAAGGAGGCCTATTGCCCAGACCATCCCTATCCTTAAGTCCATTTAGCGAAGAATAGACCCGTCCCTGGTGAACCCGAACCTCACCAGAGCCGTCAATCCCAGAGTTGAAAAACTTTTCAGGGCAGCCCAGTCTGACCCTTTCTATATAAGAGGACATCTGAAGCCAGACTCCCTAGTTGTCACTAACACCCTTGTCATCGTCCGAAGCTCCTCCCGACAAGGAGAGCAAAAAACAATGTGGTTTCGGCAGGACAGTAGCCTCAACGTCCGCCTATCAAGCAAGGATTGCAAACTCCACCACCCTGTTGGCCAGCTACAAGTGCCATCAGTGGGAAGAAGTTGCGGCACTCATAGCCTCTGCTCCTGAACCTTTAAAGGGCCAGTTAGCTCGGATTTCCGCAGAGGGTAGAGCCGTGTCTGGTTGCATTTTGAAAGCAACCTTTGACGCTGCGGACAACGCAGGCAGATTGATAGCAGAAGGCACTGTTATCAAGAGACATGCGTGGTTACGGCAGTCTGGTTTTAAGGCAGAAACCCAGGCATCATTGTTGGACAAACCGGTGGAAGCCGATCTGTTGTTTGGTAAGGCGGTCGAAGACGCACTAAAGAATGCCAAGGACGAATACGAGACACTCAAATCCCTTGGCCAGTTAACCAATAAACCCCCTAACCAGAGTGGGAATAGTAATTTTCGTCGCCCACGCGGCCAAAATTCCCAGAGAGGATCTAACTATTCCCAGGGGCAGGGTACACAGTGGAACAACAGCCAACAGTCTACCCAGGGTTACGGCAGGGGTAATAGGAGAGGTCGTGGTAAAGGCAGAGGCAGCCCCAGCAAGGGAGGCGGCACGCCTCCACCAAAGCAGTGACGCTCAGTTCAGGATCCCTTCTCACGCAACCCCAGTAGGGGGACGCATTTCCAACTTCACCCAGGCTTGGGAAGGGATCACATCAGACAGATGGGTGCTGTCAACAGTATCCACAGGGTACTGTATAGAACTACTGCAGCGTCCCCAGAACCATCCTCCACGACAGAGTACACTCGTTAGAACATCAGAAGATTCTCCTCGAGGAGATCGCCATTCTGCTAGAAAAGGACGCGATAGAACTCGTCCCGGGACACCAGGTAAACACGGGTATTTATTCAACTTACTTCCTTGTGCCAAAGAAAGATTTGACAATGCGCCCAGTATTGGACTTACGGCCTGCCAACAAGTATGTCAAGCCCCAAAAGTTTCGTATGACTACGCTACAAGAGGTAATCCCCCTCCTAAAAATGGGGGATTACATGGCAACCTTGGATATGAAAGATGCTTATTTTCATATTTCCATGTTCCCAGCGCACAGAAGGTACTTGCGCTTCAAGGTAGACATTCGACACTACCAATTCAAGGTACTGCCCTTCGGGATAGCTTCAGCACCAAGGGTATTCACCAAGATACTGGCGGTGGCGGCTGCACACCTACGCAGGGAGGCAATCCCGGTGTACCCTTATCTGGATGACTGGCTCATAACGGGGGAAACCCCAGTAATTTGCGGGACAAACATTCAAAGGACTATCGACCTCCTCCACGAGTTAGGCTTCTCAATCAACGAGAAAAAGTCAAGCCTGGTGCCAAGCACCTCCAAACAGTTCCTAGGAGCAATCCTAGATACTCAAGAGGGGTTGACCTTTCCTTCAGAGGAAAGAATTCGGAATATACTACTGCAAATTCCGCATTATCAGTCCGGTCGCCAAATAACGGTACGCAAAGCAATGCGTTTACTGGGCATGATGGCGTCATGTATTTACCTGGCCCCCACGTGCGCCTGCGCATGCGTCCCATGCAGGAATGGTTGGCGAAACAGTGGTCTCAAGCAAGTGGTCAGTGGGACGATCTAGTGGTCGTTTCGCCAACACTAGTACAAAGCCTTCACTGGTGGACAAGAGAGAATCTCGCAAAGGGGAAACCCTTTTACGATCCCGAAGCACAGGCAGTAGTCACTACCGATGCATGTCTGACGGGGTGGGGAGCTCACCATCTCCACCACACAGCTCAGGGTCTCTGGTCTCTCTCAGTGGCCAAGAACCACATCAACCTGCTAGAGCTTCTGGCAGTATTCAGAGCGCTTCAAGCGTTAGAGCCCCACCTACTAAACCTGTCAGTGCAAATCCGGACGGACAGCACAACAGCCATGTTCTACCTGAACAAACAAGGAGGGACTTGTTCGCCAAATCTGTCCAAGCTTGCCCAGAAAATCTGGATATGGGCACTCAGACGGAACATCTTCCTGTCATCACAACATGTTCCAGGGGAGCTCAAGTCCCAAGCGGATGCTCTGAGCAGAGACTCCCTCCCAGAGGAACACGAATGGGTTCTACACAGAGAGGTCGTAGACGATATCTTCTCTCAGTGGGGTTTCCCCACTATAGACTTATTTGCCACAAGCGAAAACAGACAATGCCCAGGATTTGCATCCAGGTTCCCCCAACCAGACTCCCAGGGGAACGCCCTGTGGATGAACTGGTCAGGGATGTTTGCATCTCACATCCCACCTCCTTCTTCTAATACTGCTTGCTAATCTATGCACAGCATGTGATCTAAGCAGATGCCACAAGCCTCAGAAGGGATACATTACTCAACCGTAATCGTATTTCTGATGCTTGTATCTGCTTTGATTCACATCCGACCCACCCTTCCTCCCCTCTGAGAGAAGGTGCATGGATCCTTGTAGTCTTATCTTTATCTGCTTGGATAAGCTGTACTCGCGCTACTCCTCATGCTACCTCATGTCAGAAAAAATACAATCTGAGAGCCCTACACGCGTGAGGGATCATGGGTACAGTGGACGTCACACTAGGGATAGAATTACTGGCACGCCCTGTGTCGACACCATTTTCGAGTTTCAAAAAACAAACTGTAATACTCTGCAGCTTCCACTAGATGTCGGCCTATGCACAGCATGTGAATCTAAGCAGATACAAGCATCAGAAATACGATTCCGGTGAGTAATGTATGCCATATTCTTTTTGATACAAAGCTTTGGTCAGTGTTTCCTTGTTCCATAGTACTGAAGCCCTAATGTGTAAACCCTGAATACTGCTCATCTCCCTTTTGAGATATGTCTGACTGCTTAGCCACAGCTACCAACAAAATCTTTGGGGCACAGACTGATAACAAATGGGGATTTCTTGCATATACCTGTAGTCTTAATCTTCTGTAGTGCTCCCTAAGGGAACTGCACAGGATTCTGCCTAACACCGACCAGACTGGCTGAAGCCTTCTCAACGACCGTATGTTGTGGGTACGCCTGTGGGTGGGACCTGGGTGCTGGGTGAATGGAGTGTGACGAATACGCATTCTGTGTTTTGGATGTCTAGTATCTGGTGTTTGACACAATGATTGAGACAGCCCTACCCAAAACCGGTATGAATGCAATGTGTAGTGTTGAATTGCGTGCTACTTGTCCGAATCCACATTCTGTGTTGTGAGTGTCTGGATGGAGAAGAATGGCCTGAATGCACCGTGCCCCTGATTGGCTGACTGACTGCCTGAATGCCCTTCTGAGTGATTGGTTGCCTGAGTGTGACCCAGCAGAATGAATGGGAGATCAACAGTATATCTGGGGGGCTCTCACTGCTAGAATTCGTTCAGAAGCTGGAGTTGAAACTGACATTGAAACTGAAGCTTAACCTTGAAGCCCTGCTGGAAGAGAAGTATTGCTGTTGCTCTACTTCGTTGATCGGAAAGCTGCTGTGTCTTCCAAGAACTGATCCAAAGAGGACCGGGTTAGGCGCCCTCTTCCCGAGCTACGAGGGACCATTGTACACCCCCCTCCAGTCTTTACACCCACCTACCCCTCAGATGTAATTCTCGTAACCTGCAGATTTTCATTTCATCAGCCTCTGAGTGCGTGTTGAAGGGGCGGAACTGAGGTTATGGGACTCAGCCGGCTACATATATGTAACACCTATGAGGTCACATTTGGAGTCATGAGCACGAAAGATTCCAGGCAGAGCCACAGTGAACCTCCTGTTGACTAAGAATTATATGAAGCCAGACTTGCACATGGAGATTTCTAATAGGACGAATCTCTAGGAGGAACGACTAATCCACCAGAAAGAAATGTATTGAATGGAAGTAATTTGTTCTTTGTCACAGAAGAAGAATACGGGGAAAGCTAAAGAATAAGTCACTTTCAATATTTGTAGTAGTCCCCTACAGTCTTGAATGTTAAATTCGCTAAATTCCTTTTATTTAGTTTGACAGATGAGATAATGTTTGCTTCTTAAAATAAAAGTAGCAATGCTATCCCATTCTTCATATATGAATCACTGATAATTGTATTCTCCATTCCTCCAGACACATGGGACATCCTAGCTGCAAGGCAGCATCGATATTGCTCCCTATTCTGTGTTGGGTGTACACGACTCAGGGTACGTTTATAACAATGGACTTCCATTGCTTTATATTGATCACTGTTAGGAAAGATTCTCATTTAGGCAAACTTTCCTCCATGTTCTATGTTTTTTGACTTGCGCTGACTTTTTACAGAGAAGGAAAAGTTTCACCCTTCACTTCCCTGGTCTTTTGCTCATTTTGTCATGGGGAAACTGATCAGTCCTGGGAAACTATGTTTCTGATGCTTGTGGATCTGCTTAGAATCACATGCTGTGCATATAGTCCGACATCTAGTGGTAATCGCTGAGAATTGCATCTTTATTTCGAAGATCGACATTGACATGGGCGTGACTGTAACGCTATCCCTAATGTGACGTGTAGTGTACCCAAAATCCCTCATGGATCGAGGTCCCACAGATTGTTCTTTTCCGCCAACCTAGTTGGTCGCTTATGCGGAGCTCATAAGAGTTTATATTGCTATATCTATTCCCAGGACTACAGTCATTTAGTCAACTTCTACAACCTTCTCGATGGCTGTATCCTGGGTTTCCTGCCGCCGCCGACTGCATCTACAACTGCTTGGCGACTGTTGACCGCATGGCCTTGGCCCTCAGGCCTGTCCTTTACAGTAGGGAGAGTGTAGCCCTGTTTTCTCTCTGAGAATGCATTTGCTTCACCCCTCTCTCTCTCTCCTCGGTCTGGCTGCCGCTCACCTCTGCTATGGAGAGGACTCCTTTTAAATTCTGCCCGTCTTGTAACGGCAGATTTCCTTTGAAAGACAACCATCGCTATTGCAATAAGTGCCTTCCTCGTGACCACGACAAGCGCTCGTGTAAGGCCTGTAAATTTGTTCGAACTAAGACGCTGAAAGACGGGCGGACTAAGCAGTGAGCAGCCTACGCTATGCAGGCCGAAACCCTTTCCCCCGCCGGCGGTTCGGACGAGGAATCCGTTGGCAACCATGGCTCTGATACGGAAGCCATCGACCTTTCTGCGGAGCCTATGTGCTCCCGGGTGCCCAGCCCTGATGGGCAGGCCGTCGGCACTGTTATGGGGAAGTCACGCCCAAACGTCAAGGGCACCCATGCACCACGTGTATTTAAGCACACAACCCCTAAGGCCTTTTCGACAGTCTCTCCGAAGAAGTCTTCAACGCCCATAGGCCCACTGAATATTTCAGCAGAACCTTCCAAATCTTGCGGTTCGGGGCCCGCAATCGCCGCATCCGAATGGGCAGAAAACTTCCTCTGTAACGGGCAGTCCTCTTAAAAAGTGAACTGCTGTCTACCTACCGTCCAAAGGCGCTCGAACGCCGAAGGACTCAGGGGTGTTGCCGACCGCGGCGGCGTCTTCAGGCTCGCCAAAACCCTATATGCCATCCATACAACTTCCGAAGCTTCGCGAGAAGCTTATGGAAACCCTTTTGGTAGCTAGGGACTACAAAGGCACCCCCACTCCCGAATGGACTATTCTGAGGCCTCCCCCCCCCAGCCTCTTTCTAATGCCTTAAGTATGGGTTCATCCCCTTCTAGGCAGCCCTTCCCACCTCCTGACCCTTCAGCTTCCTTGGAATGGACTCGAGAGTGGTTTGAACAGTGTATGGCTAAGATGGCCAAGTTCATCGACTTTTCAGACTAGAGCCTCCGAAAGACCTAGGGAAGAGGACTCTCTTGCCCTTTCCCCTCTAGATTTCAGAAGCTTCCCTCCCCTGGTTCCCAGTTTCCCTCTTTGTAGGAACCACAGGGACACCACAATATCATCTTTGGGAACGGCCCTGATGAGCTGACCAGGAGATTTCTTATGAAGGGTTTAACCTTTATGATCAAAACCCAGTCTATCAAGACCCACATTGGGATCAGTGGGAGGACCAGGGCTCGTGGCACACACCACCACATACCACTGACCCAGACGTCATCTCTGGATCCCCTACTACGCCTCTGCAGAGAGATTTGTCACCAGTTGACGACCAAATGCTGTTCAACTCCCTCCTAAAGAGAGCAGCCGACCATTTCAAAATTGCTAGGCAAGAAGCTGCCCCTACTCAGACTTTGTGGAGGACATCCTCAAGGAAAAGACTCCGGTTAGCCAAGCCATCCCCTTATTAAATTCTTTTAAAAGGCACCTGGCTCCTTCTTTACTGCCCTGTCTCTTACAAGGGCAGTCAATCCTTGGGTGGAAAAATTGTTTCGCCCAGCCCCCTCTACATTAGGGGTCACACCACACCTGTCTCCTTAGTTGTAACGACCACTCGCAAAAGGGCAGGGATACCACTTTCCTCAGCAGAATCCCCTCCGGACAAGGACCGCAAAAAACTTTGCGCTCTTGTTAAGTGGGTCACCGCCTCTGCGGTCTGCTCCACAATGATCGCCAACAACACCACGCTCCTTGTGAGCTACAGTGATATTCAGTGGTGCCTATCACAGAATGGTCTTCAGGAGGTTCCAGAACCTACCCGATCACGCTGAAACAACAGCGTTCCTGTCTGGTGTGCCCCTGCCTGACATTTGCAGGGATGCTACCTGGAGGTCGACGTACACCTTTACAAAGTTCTGCTGCGTTGACCGGATTCCAGGGAGGAGTCCAGAGTCGGCCAAGCAGTGCTGTGCAACCTGTTCGCTTGAAGGTGAGCCTGGTGAGGAGTTAAGAGATGCTTATGTTGAGCCTTGCCACCTCCCGTGGTTGTGCATATGTGTACTGCTGTGCATTGTTTATTCATGATCATGTGAATCCATGCCAAACCCCATGCTGCAGAAGGAACAAGTTACTTACCTGTAACTGTTGTTCTCCAGCATGGGTCTGTCATGGATTCACATGCAAACCCCCCCGCCTAACGCTCTGCGTTTCTTCTCTTGGTCCTACTGCCACTTTACGTCCTACCAGATCTGAAGATGTCTGCCAGAGGAGGGGCTTAGGTAGAGGGCAGTCATTGGCTGGGGGCAGTATGACCCAGAGCTCAGTGATTGATTGATAGGAGAAAGACAGGTCAGAAATTAAACTGATTTTTACTTTTACCGAGGATTCCCAGCCTGAGGACGGGAATATACATGAATATGTGAATCCATGCCAGACCCATGATGGAGAACAACAGAGCCAGGTAAGTAACGTATTCCTTCTTACCTGCCCCTAAACTCACATTAAAAGTTTTGATAACTTTTCTAAAACTATTGCAATAATTTGACTTTCCCATTGCTTGCTCGTGCAAGCCTTCCGAAAGTTGGAGACACTTTAGTTAGCTAGAATAACTTGTCCTTTAACCCTTGGTATCGTTCACTATACCCCAGAGACCCTACATTAATTTTTTCCAGTGTTAGAATCTGTGTCCGAACTTATCCTGAACTTTTGGACATAAGGCCCCAGACAACTTAGGGAAGGACTTTTGAAGCTAGGGCTAATTCTCTGTGGACCTGTAGTGCATAAACTAATCTGTACTTTCCCTTACAGGGTTTTGATCTGTATTATGCCCTACTCTAGTGACAGTATATATGTATTCGATTATTAGTGTTGTGTGATACTTCTACCTTTTAGAAGTCATTTTTCATAGTGTTGCTTGACCATAAATAAATAACTGTATTTTTATACATACTGTCTAAGTGTAATTTCTGATTCCCATTGTGTGTACTCATTGTGGACCCTTTAGAAGCTCACCACCTCTTGAGACTTAGCCTAGACCTCTTGTCACTGTAACCTTAAACTGGTTTGGCTACAGCTCCCAGAGTTGTCCCTGTCACAATATAGATTGGCCTTCTACTATACATCGGTCCCCCAGGCCAGAGTATAGAAAATCAGTCCTAGCATGCACACAGACAAAAGGTTGGCCCCAAAAGGTTTGCTTAGGAGTAAGGCGTACAAAAATGCATTACTTGCCAGTGCTCCAGATAACATTTTGATGTGGTAGTATTTTACTCCCTATTTTTCAGAGTTGGCCAGATAACATTTTGATGTGGTAGTATTTTACTCCCTATTTTTCAGAGTTGGGAGTACAATTATTTTTTAGGGAGTATGTAATACTCCAATTGGTAACTAGACTTTATCTAAGTCTAGTTACCAATTGGAGTAAAAAGCAAGTAAAAATATGTTTTAGCTAGGAAACGGAAATGTTTTTGTAATAGTTATCTCTTTGCACCTAGTTATTCATACACATACAAAAATACATGTTTACTTCTTCCGATCAGGCAGTAATAATAGCAATTTCATCCTGTGGTACTTCCTGCACTTTTGGTCCCAACATATCCATGGAGCTGTGTGAGAGAAAGCAGGAGCACGACGTCATGTGTGTCTTGTTTCCCATTTTTTGTTGGGTGTATTTTTACTCACTATTTTTTTTTTGTTGGGAGTATTTTCCTGTATTTAGCGAGTAAAAGTGTTAGACACACCCCTTATCTGTAGGGCTGTTACCAGTTGTTAGGAAAGATTTTCTCTTTGCACCTTTCCCTCCATACATTACTATGGGAAACCAAGTCTTTTTGCCGCGTCCTCACTTTTGGAGATCAGTAAAGGCTGACTAGCCCCTAAGACTGTCAGTATTGAGAGACTTTGGGCATCATTACATGTTTGGCGGTATACCGGCAAACTGTAATGCTGTTTCCGCCACTTGGTATGCTGGAATTATCGGCAGATTTATAGTGGCGGAAACCCTGGTAAATCCCCATACCTTGGAGTCCTATTCCATGAAGTCCCATAAGAGACCATGGAGGGATTTGCTGGTATTACTGAACCGGCAGGTTTTTCACAGTAGGATGGCGGATATGCCTCCAGCTCAGAGCTGGATATAATGCTTGCAGAGAGAAAGCAAAAGAGTTCATGAGAACCCCAAAAATGGAATTGAATCCTAACAATAAGCATGTTCTCTATTGCCACACAAGTACCATGATTTGGGCCTGGGGGCGACTGCTGGTTCTTCTGAGATGTATGTAGGCCATATCTAGTTTCCACCTCCCACCATTCAGAACCACAACTTCTCCAGCATGGGGTCTGGCATGGATTCACATGCTCATGAATATTCCCAGTCGTCAGGCTGGGAATCCTCGGTAAAGAAAAATCAGTATCAGTTTCGTTTCTGATCTGTCTTTTGTAGTAGTAACCAATCACTGATCTCTGCGTCATACTGACCACAGACAATGACTGCCCTCTACCTAAGCCCCGCCTCTGGCAGCCATCTTCAGATTTTTACCGCACGTTCAAGTGTTGGGAGTCCTCGTGCTTCGCTCTCGAGCTTTTACTGCGTGTTTCGCGCTTTTTCAGGTGAATTTTTACATTTATTCGCTTAATCGAGCCTCAAGCTCCACCTTTTCTACTCCCGTTAACGGCTACCCGTTACGGGATTTTCCTACGCCCCTCAAGGGTGAAGATTTCGTCGAATCAACTTCTTGGAGGATTCCAGAAGATTCATGGCCTACTTCGAGATGGCCCAGGACTCGAGTTTGTCACCCGGACCCAAGCTGTTTCGCAGCTGCCCTGGATGCGGCCTGCAGAATGTGTTTAAGGAAGACGAACATTTGCGATGCCTCTACTGTCTTCATGGGGACAAGACCCATGTAGAGAAGGACTGCCAGTTCTGCAAGAACTTGTCGAAGCGGACCATGAGGGACCGTCGATCCCGTCTCGCCAGCTGGTTGGAGAAGGGCTCAACGGGTGAGAAGAAGAAGAAAGGGTCCGAGCGGGCTTCTAAGTCCTGTGCGGGCGCCCCGGCGACGGGGGCCCAACACCAGGCCAAGCGCCGCGAGTCCGCTGGCTCCGGGAGCGCCGAAAGGTCGGGTTCTTCAGTCGCGCCTTCCCCGGCACCGTCAACCACAAGCCAGCGCTCCGGTTCGGGGAAGAGGAAGTCCGAAACCCCGGGTAAGCTTCGGGAGAAGGCCCGTCCGATCTCGGAAGAGGGGGAGCGAGGCATCGCCCCTCCCCCTAAGGAGAAGGTCTGGGACGCACCTAAGGTGGTGAAGGCCCCTACCCAGCAGGCAAAGGCCGCTATCTAGGCGATCGCGGCGACTCTGGCCAAGCCGGCAGAGACCCCGCCAGCGGAGACTACCTCCGGGACTAGAGTTTCCCTGCCGCCAAGGAGGGAATCCTCTTTTCCAGCCCATCGTCATGGTCACCATGATGGAAGAAGCGAGGGGAGGCACGGTAGCCTCCTCGAGCTCGGAGTCATCCTCGGAGGAGGAACTGACGGAGGCCGTGAGGAATCTCGAAGTCCAATTCGAGAAGGTTCGATCCCGCAAGGAAGATCCTCGTGAGATAACCGAGGAAGACGACGATGGCGAGGAAGAGCAGCCTTCCCTTCCGGCGCAGCCGGAACCTAGGCCTCAGGATAGCTCGGCGGCCATTTTGTCTGCGGTCCAGTCCTTATGCTCTGAGATAAGGACGAGATTACCACGGGCCAGGCCGGAGGACCCGCAACCTGGCCCGTCGGGAAGTCCTCAGAACAAGCGACGGAGGACCCAACCCTCTCCTCCACTCGCCCCCGTAAGGCCTACTGTTCCCTCCTCATCCTCCCACGAGTTGGGAGATGACGGTGTGATGGGCTCGACGACGGGTTCTGAGGGCGACGACGACGGAACGGGTCTCCCGTCACACGGGCCTCGCCGCCCGACGAGATTGGCTCATTCCACGCCATGATCGCCAGGGCGTCCGAATTGTTCCAGCTCTGCCCGGAGGAGCAGAAAAAGGAAGGTTTCCTCTATCAGCGCCGGGAGGCCAAGGGGAAGACTGTCATCATGGTGCCTCTGATCGATGACATCTGGGAGGAGGGCCTGTCGGTTCTCAAGAACCCCTCCACGGCACCAGCCAAACGGGACCGGTACGAGAAGAAGTACCGGGTCCCCGAAACCGCTCCCTAGTGCCTCAGGGCCCAGCCAACGCCAGACTCGGTCGTCTCGGCGGCGGCGAAGAAGAAAGCGGCGGGGTCAGGAGCCTCGACGACGAATTCCCCGCCGGACGGCGAGGGAAAGAAGTTGGACGCCATGGGGTGGCGGGTCATTTTGTCGGCGGCCAACGCCCTGGCGATCATGGCCCGCTACGACAGGGAGCTCTGGTTTAAGCTGGCCCCCATATTGGACTTCCTACCGGACGACAAGAGGTCCGAGGCCATGGAAATACTTCAGGAAGGCGAGGTGGCGTCGGACCACGCCATAACGGTGGCAACCGATATTGCCGATACCGGGTTCCGCCAGCTGGGCAACTGTGTTTGCCTACGACGACGTGGTTGGCTCCGGGCGACCGACTTCCGTCAGGATGTCCAGACCAGGGTGTTGGACATGCCGTTCGATGGCAGCAACTTGTTCGGGAAGGCGGTGGACGAATCCCTCCAAGCCATAAAGACGGACACGGAGACGGCCCGCGCCCTAGGAGCCCTTCAGCAACGACGGTCCTTTCGGAGCTCCGGAGGCAGACAGGGTGCCTCCAAGGGATCCAGCGGTGGCTCGTCGTCCTACCGCCAGGCGGCACGCTCCTCGTCTCAGGAGGCCTACAGGGGTCGTGGCAAGCAGGGAGCACCTCGCCGCCGTCGGCAAGGTGGCCAGGGCGGCAAGGCCACCACCTCCAAGCAGGACTGAACCGGCCATGGACTCGGGCCCCCACCGAAGCACCCCGGTGGGAGGCCAGCTGACGAAGTTCGTTGGCGTGTGGAAGTCCATCTCCACCGACCATTGGGTGCTGGATACCCTGGCAAGAGGACACTCTATGGAATTCCTGAAGAAGTGCCCTCACGTTCCACCTGTGGCCAGGAAGGAAAGTCACGTCCTGCTACTGCTATTGGAAGTACGGGCGATGCTCAGGAAAGGCGCCATCGAGCTTGTCCTGAAGAGACTCCGGGGCTCCGGCGTGTACTCAAGGTACTTCCTCGTCAGGAAGAAGACGGGCGGCTGGCGCCCCATCCTGGACCTTCGTCGTTTGAACAAATACATCAGGTCACAAAAGTTCAGGATGGTCACCCTCCAGCACGTACTGGGACAGCTGGAGGAAGGCGACTTTCTATCGTCGTTGGACCTGGAGGATGCATACTTCCACGTTCCCATCCTCAAAAGTCACCGACAGTTCCTCAGGTTGGTCGTCCAGGGACGCCACTACCAATTTAGAGCACTGCCGTTCGGATTGAAGTCGGCCCCCAGGGTCTTTACCAAGTGCCTAGCACCTGTGGCGGTGCGGCTGCGCATGCAGGGGATCCACGTTTACCCCTACCTGGACGACTGGCTCATACGCTCAAGGACGTCGCCGTCGAACACACTGCGAGGACTGTCCAGCTACTCACAGACCTGGGATTCGCCATAAATTACCCAAAGTCCCACCTGGTGCCGTCGCAGGTGCCCCTGTTTCTGGGAGCGAAGCTCGATACAGTGAGGCGCCTGGCAGCACCGTCGGAAGAACGGACGAAGACCATTCTAGGCAAAGTGCAGCGCCTGCTAGCCACGGACGTGGCCAGGGTGAGGTCCATCAAGTCCCTCCTGGGGATGATGTCCTCTTGCATTAACCTGGTGCACCTGCTGCAGACTACGTATGCGCCCTCTTCAAGAATTTCTCGACGCCCGTTGGATGCAGGCGACGGGCTCCTTCGAAGACCGGGTCCCCCACAACGAGGTGTTACGGCGGGCGATTCAGTGGTGGGGCGTCCGAGCGCACCTCACGGCGGGCAAGGACTTTCAGATGCCGCCGTACCAGGAGACGGTGACGACGGACGCCTCCCTGGAAGGTTGGGGCGCCCACACCGGAGATCTCCACGCAAGAGGCCTCTGGCTCCCGGAGGAGAGGCTCCTGCACATCAACGTCCTGGAACTCCGAGCCGTGTTCTGGGCTCTCAAATCGTTCCTCCCGTCGCTCAAAGGCAAGGTGGTGCGGATCTTCAAGGACAACACCACGACAATGTTTTACATACGGAAGCAGGGAGGCACCAGATCCCTAGCCCTATCCATGGAGGCACAGGATCTGTGGCACTGGGCGGTCGACCAGGGGATGTTCCTGGTTCCCTTCCACCTGGCAGGAGAAAGAAACACCATCGCCAACTCGCTCAGCAGGGAGCTGCGCCCGTGTCACGAGTGGGAACTGCGCCAGGATCAGGTGGATCAACTCTTCCGACGATGGGGCAAACCCCAAATCGACCTATTCGCAACAGCGACGAACTCGAAGTATAAGAGGTTCGCCAGCAGGTTTCCCCAGCCGAGAAGCATGGGCGATGCGTTCTCGTTCCCCTGGGACGGCCTATACCTGTATGCGTTCCCGCCGTTGCTGCTTCGACTCATCAACCAGCTCAAGAGGTCCCGGTGCAGGATGATCCTCGTCGCACCGGCGTGGCCGAGCAGATCTGGTTCCCGGACCTTCTGGACTTGTCAACGTCCCCATCCATCAAGCTGTCAGCGGACGCGGATCTTCTCTCCAGAGAAGGAGGCGCCATCTTCCACCACGACCCCGCGTCGCTGAACCTGCAGGCTTGGCTCCTGCAGCCTAGAGTTTGGAGGGTACGATATACCGGCCGACTGCAGAGAGGTTTTTGCAAAGGCCAGGGCGTCCTCGACTCTCAAATGCTACCGTCACAAGTGGAAAAGGTTCTCTATCTGGTGCCGAGCACAGAAGATCAACCCCCTACGGATTACGGCCCCTCAGGTGCTGCCGTACCTGCTATCGCTGGCAAAGGCTGGGCTAGCCCATGCCTCCATTAAAATTCATCTGGCAGCGATCTCCAGATATACCAGAACCACAGATGACGGACGACCTGTGGTCCCATTGACTGGTGAAAGAGTTTATGAAAGGACTGTTCCGGTCGTTGCTGCCGGTGAAGGCCCCGGCGTGGGAACTTAACGTGGTGCTGACTAGGCTCATGGGGCCCCCATTCGAGCCGATGCACTCCGCACCGATGAAGTTTGTGTCGTGGAAGACTGCATTCCTGGTGGCCATTACCTCTGCACGACGAGTGGGAGAGATCCAGGCCCTATCCTGCAAAGCACCGTACTTGACTTTCCATGCCTAGAGGGTGGTGCTTAGGACGCACCCCTCCTTTATGCCCGAGGTGCCGTCGGACTTCCATCTTAACGAGCCCTTGGTGTTACCTGTCTTCTTCCCGTCTCCTTCGTCGCCGGCCGAGAGGACTTTGCACTCGCTGGATGTGGCTAGAGCGCTGAAGTTCTACGTGGCCCGCACAAAGAGTTTTCGGAGGAGATTACAGCTATTCGTGAACTTTGGACCTGTGAATAAAGGGAAGGCTCTCGAAGTCTTCTATTTCCAGATGGCTCTCCGGCTGCATCATGCACTGCCACCGGTTGGCTAACCGACCGCTGCCAGGCCGTCCGAGAGCCCATTCGACCAGAGCGATCGCTGCTACTACGGCGTTCTTATATGGTGTGCCCCTGCTGGACATCTGCAGGGCTGCTACATGGAGGTCGACGCACACCTTCACGAAATTCTACTGCGTCGATCGGGATTCCAGGGAGGAGTCCAGGGTCGGCCAAGCAGTGCTGCGCAACCTGTTCGCTTAAGGTGAGCCTGGTGAGGAGGTAAGAGATGCTTAATGTTGAGTTTTTTGTATTGCTTAATGTTGAGCCTTTTGCCACCCCCCGTGGTTGCGCATGTGTGTACTGCTATTTATTCTGATATTCATGAGCATGTGAATCCATGCCAGACCCCATGCTGGAGAAGGAACAAGTTACTTACCTGTAACTTTTGTTCTCCAGCATGGGTCTGGCATGGATTCACATGCGAACCCCCCCGCCTACCCCTCTGCGGCTCTTCACTTGGTCATACTGCCACTTCACGTGCTACCAAATCTGAAGATGGCTGCCAGAGGCGGGGCTTAGGTAGAGGGCAGTCATTGGCTGTGGTCAGTATGACGCAGAGATCAGTGATTGGTTACTACTACGAAAGACAGATCAGAAACGAAACTGATACTGATTTTTCTTTACCGAGGATTCCCAGCCTGACGACGGGGAATATTCATGAGCATGTGAATCCATGCCAGACCCATGCTGGAGAACAGCAGTTACAGGTAAGTAACTTGTTCCTTTCTTCACATTCTTACCCTACAAATGATCACTTTACCAGACTGATGGCAGCAGTTTGAGTTCTTTCGGAAGTCGAACAGACTTAGCCCGATTCTAAAGGATTGTTCAATCCATTTGTCTGCATTTGGTGCTGCATTCCTTAAAAGCTTTTGCTGATAGACACTCAGACATTTCTTTGTTTCTCTCCAAGGCTCTGATCGATGCAGAGAGGACAGCCCCGACCTGCTTGTACCTCCAGATGTGGAAGATAACCGCCAATGTGCTCTATGTTTGAAATACGGCGATGACCATGCCAATGTGAGTAATTATTCAGGTCCAGAATGAAGGAATCATTTAAAACACAACATTCTTTTGATGTCCAAGTTTATGGCTCCTACACCTATGCAATAGAATGCCACATTTGTTGACGTTTAAACCTGAATTTCCTAACTGCTACTATACAGACATGTTCACCTACCTTCTGTGAAATATAGTGTCCTAATATAAATATTTCTGAAGCTTGTGGATCGGCTTAGTATCACATGCTGTGCATAGGCCGACATCTAGTAGTAGGTGCAGAGTATTGCATTCTGTTTTCGCAATTCGAAAAGGGACGTCGACTGGGTGTTTTTGTAATACTATCCCTGTGTGACGTGTATTGTACCCATGATCCTTTATGCGTCGATGTCCCTCAGATTGTTTTTGTCCCCCCAACGGGGTTGGTCGTATAATGCTTTGCTACTAGATTTATATTGCATTTTAGTTATATTAATATTTAATATTGTTGCCCTTTCGGCAGCCGTTATGAACGACTTCTCAACTTCTGGCGACTACCTTCCGGACATCGCCTTCTCGACAGCTGGCGGTGGCCTTCACCAGGCTTCAGCCTTTGCATTCAGGATAGCGTGGTTTTTCCCACATTTACATTCTTCTTATAGACTGCCTCTTTCGAATGGATTGTGTCCTCGAACGTATTCTTCATCTATGACATGTAATGTCCACAGCTGTGCTGCTTCGGAATATTTTTGGCAGAGGGACCCCTTGCGTCGATGGCGTTGGGTCAATGTCCCCTGAAGGCCTCAGTCGAGGGTGACGTCATCGGATGTTATAAGTAGCACGCACAGCACCCGTAGCCTCAGTTCTGTTTTTTCTGCAAACGTGTTTCCTTCGAGAACTCACTGCACCTTGTGTTTCTACTTGGTTTGTGCTATTATGTCTTCTTCCCCGACAACCCCGCAGTCTGGCTTCAAGAAGTGTCGGGACTGTGGGTACAAGATGTCCATCACAGACCTGCACCCTATCTGCTTGTGGTGCCTCAGCGAGGACCACGCCACGGACAACTGCTCGAAGAAGGCCTTGCGGGAGCGTAAGGGGAAATTGAAAGTAGGCCGTGTTTCCAAGCACCGTAAATCGAAGTCTACTGGTCTATCGACCGATGAGTCGAGAGGGGACTCTCCTCATTCGAAGAAGTCCAGGAGATCTCGGTCATAGAGTGGTTCATTCCACGCTTCCTCTTCGTCGAGGCGGTCCAGGAAGCAGCGCCACTGTTCGCCTTCCCCCGTCCTCGTCGGATGACGACTACCCGAAAAAGTTGGCCTGCCTCACCAAATCCTCTACCGCCGAGGAATGGGAGTCTTTTCGGTAACAAATGTTGTAGATTTTCCAAACTCATGCCACAGTTCTGTCCGCTCCTTTGGCAGAAGCCGGCGAGGAACAGTCTCGATCGGTTACTTGTGCGCCCTTGGGCCTGGTTAGTCGACGCGATAAACATCGGGAGCCGTCGAGGTCCCGTTCGGACAAGGCATCGGGGGATCACCAGCGACGTGCCAGGTGCAGGTCGCGGTCTTCGTCACCAGCGAGTCAAAGCCTGTGAAATCGTCGAAGAAAGTGTTGACGCCATTGGTGCCGTGTCCTTCGAGTGCGTCTGTCGGGTCTTTACCCCCGGTCAGGCCCGCGGAGACGTTGGAGCCTTTGCCGACGCCATCAGAGTTGTCGATGCCATTGGTGCCTTCTGGGCAGATTTTACCGATGGAAGCCCCTGTGGCTGTGGTTCCTCTAAGGAAGGCTTCTTCTAAAGCTGTTAAGCCTGTTTCTGATAAGAGGTGAACTCCTCTCCGCAGGAAGGATTTTTTTCAGTCCCTCCAAAACATCTATGAGGAAAGGTCTGAAGAGGAGGTTGGTCCATTTGATCTTCTTTATGGGACTCCTAATGTTCCGGACTCTCCTTTCCGAGGAAGGTCGGATTGAGGATCTGCGTCTGTCTTTGCATGATGCTAGTGGCCTGGACTGGACACTTCTCCTGAAATTGTTTGATAGGCCTGAGCCTGGAGATCATGCTGAATCTTCTTATAGGAGACTGATGTTGAGGGTTATTGAGTACCTGGGTTGGTCCAGTCCTACGGTAGAATATGATCAGGATGACCTTACTGACATCTTAGATCAGGGTCCGTCCACTGACCCGGTGTTGCCGTTTCATGTGGCCTTGCAAAAGAGGGTGGTTGCTACTTGGAATGCCCCAGAGTCTCTTCCGGTGGATAACAAGTCGTTGTCAAAGAAATACCGGCCATCCAGTAGAGACCCCAGCTACCTGTCCACACCACCCCCCTCCCGAGCGTTTGGCGGTCCAGGCTACTACGTCTACCTCGAAGCAGGCAGCATACCCTACCATCCCTCCTGATAGGGATGATAAACGCATGGAGGGATGGGCGCGCAAGGTATTTTCTACTTGGATTATGGCTCTGTAATCGGCCAACTCCACCTGTGCCTTGGCAACATTTTCGCCCACTGTGTGGAACTGTATTTCGCTAGTGGCGGACCATATTCCCGAAGGGGAGGAAATGGATGGCTTTCTAGCTATTGTGCAGGATGGCAAGGATGACGTGTGAATCCCTTCAGTCTGGGTTGTACACTGCAGACAGTCTTGCAAGGTCCATGGCTGCAAGCACCGTGATGCGCAGATTTGCATGGTTGCGGAAGTCGGGGTTTGCGCCCAATGTGCATGCAAGACCGTCTTCTCAATATGCCCTTTGACGGCTCCATCTTTTTGGCATTAAGGCTGACGAGAGCCCTGAGAAGTTGCAGACCTCCAAGGGAGCTGCAAAATCTTTGGGCGCAGCTGTTTGACAATCTCAGTCTTTTCGTCCCAGGGGACAGCAATGGAGGGGTGGTTCCTTTCGCTATTACCCCTCATTTCTAAAGGCGAGAGGGGACGGCCAGTCAAAGGGGCCAACGATAGTTCCCTCGTGGTGGACGAGGTAGGGGTGCCAAAGCCGCTCAGGCAGCTGCCTCTTTGCATTCAGGCACTGCCACTGCTGCTACTAAACAACTCTGAGGCCTTGAGTCATTGTTCTCCGGTGCGGCGCAGGCTGTCGCAACATCTCGAAGAGTGGCAAGCCATTACTTCTGATGCATCGGCTCTGGATACAATAGCCCATGGTTACTGTCTCCCGTATCTTCGCCAGCCTCACGTCAATCCACTGCGGAAACACTCTTTGAAGGTTCCGGACCCGCTCCTTCGGCGGGAGATTTTAACCCTGCTGGAGAAAGGTGCTATAGAGCCAGTGCCTGTGGCGGGGTGGAACAAGGGTTGGTAGTCCCCTTATTTTTTGATGCCCAAGTACGGAGGACTGAGACCCATCTTGGACTTACGATACTTGAACAAGTTCCTCAGAAGGACACCTTCAAGGTGGTCACTCTTTCTCAGATCCTTCAGGCCCTACAACTTCAGGATTGGTTGGTGTCATTGGACCTGCAAGATGCTTATTTTCATGTGCCAATCCATCTCAAGCACAGAAAATACCTGAGGTTCGCAGTTGGCGGCTCCCACTTTCAGTTTCGGGTCCTGCCATTCAGGCTTACCTCCGCCCGAGGATCTTCAAGCTCATGGTGGTGGTGGCAGCGCATCTCAGGAGAGGGAGGGATTCATGTCTACCCCTATCTGGACGATTGGCTGATCCGGGCACATTCTCCGGAACAAGCCTTGGCTCATCTCAGCGTCACCTGCCGCTCCCTTCACAAGCTGGGCTTCTCACTCAACTTCAAGAATTCACATATGACACCATCCCAACAGCTCCAGTAAATAGGGGCAGTTTTGGACACGTCCTTGAGGATGTGCTCGCGACCCAGGGTGAGATGGTCACAAAATTTCAACAAGCCTAGTGTCTTCCGGCATTCGAATTCTCAAGGTTGCTAGGCATCATGGCAACCTGCATTTTTCTGGTGCCAGGGGCCCGCTTGAGAATGAGATCCCTTCAGTGGGCTCTACGGACTCAGTGGTCCCAGTTCTCAGACAGGATGTCGGATCTCTTTCATGTTCCAGTATCGGTCTCGCGGGAGCTTCTGTGGTGGGCTGACGAGAACAATCTCATGAAAGGAGAACCTTTTTGGCAGCCATGGCCGGATGTCATGGTGGTGATATACGCTTCCCTGATAGGGTGGGGAGCCCATGTCAACAATCTGTCTCATCAGCGGTCGTTGGTCTCCTTCGGAGTCCAGACTTCACATCAATCTTTTGGAGCTGAGAGCCATCAGACTGGCGCTGAAGGCTTTCCTGCTATCTGTACGAGGGAAGAATGTCCTGATCATGACGAACAGCACAGTGGCGATGCATTACCTCAAGAAAAGAGGAGGTGTAGGTACACTGCCTCTGGGCAGGGAGGCAATGCAGCTCTGGTTCTGGGCAATTCACGAGGGAATCTCCCTATCGGCGGTTCATCTAGCCGGAAAGGAGAACGTGGCAGCGGACGCTCTGAGCAGGCAGAGTGCGATCTCCCACGAGTGGGAGCTAGCTCGGGAAGTCCTTCAGGAGATCTTAGCCCTTAGAGCATTTATCTCTCCAGAATGGCCAAAATAAGACTGGACGAACAGCTCTTTGTGGGGTATACTGGACACCCTATAGGACAGGCTGTTTCTAATCAGACCTTGTCTAGGTGGATTATTCTCACTATTTCGGAATGCTACCGGTTGGCTGGTAAGGACCCTCCTGAGGGCTTCCGGATTCATTCCACCAGGGGCATTGCTACTTAGACATATACTTAAAAATATCTTTGACGCTGCAACGTGGTCTTCTATACACACTTTTGCTAAGCAGTCACTCCCTGGATACTCCCCATGCTCAGGATGTTGCCTTTGGTAAGGCAGTGCTTTCCTCTGCCATTTAATTGGGTACGTCTAAATTCTTTTCCCTTCTCCAATCATGGTTACTGCTTTGGGAGTCTGTCATAGATGAGGAATACGTTGGAGGACACAATCCATTCGAAGAACAAGTTACTTACCAAACTGGTAACCTTCTTTGGACTGGATGTTCCTCCAAGTGCAGTCAGTGCTATGTTCTGGGCATGTATGCCACACGTTTTTTAGGGGGAAAAAACATGAACTGAGGCTACGGGCGCCGTGCGTGCTACTTATAACATCAAATGACGTCACCCTCGATGGAGGCCTTTGAAGGACATCGACCACACCAAGGGCGCCCTCTGCCGAAGAAAATTCCGAAGCAGCATAGCTGTGCACATTACATGTCATAGATGAGGGAATACATTGGAGGAACATCCAGTCGAAAGAACATTACCAGTTTGTTAAGTAACTTGTTCTTCTGCTTTCCTTTCTACTTGCACTTGTCTAGCTGCCAAAACATGTACACAACATTATGGAAAGGACGCCTTTTAAATGCTGTCCTTCCTGCAATCAAACATTTACCTGGAAAGATACACACCGATTGTGTAATAGTTGCGTTCGACATGATCACATCGAACAGCTTTGTGGATCCTGCAATCTTTTAAAGCCTAAAACGCTTAAAGACAGGCACAGTACGCCGTGGGTGGCCTACGCCATGCAGGCCGAATCCCATTCCCCCACCAGCGCTGTTGGTTCGGATAAGGAAGAGCTTGGCAGCTACGGCTCCATTCCGATAGCCAAAGACATATAGGAGGAGCCGGGTGGACCCATGTGTGTCGATCCCCAACCCTACCAGGCGGGCTGAAAGCTCTGCTATGGGGAGGTCCTTTGTCAAAAGAGACACCCACGTGTATTTACGCAAACAAACAACCCCAAGCCAGCCTTTGATAGGATCGTCAAAAGGGGCTTGCACAGCAACTACGCTTTTGTGGAAAGCTCAATCGAAAGTGGTCGAGCCTTCGCATTCAAAGCCCTCTGCGCTTTCGAACTTGCGCTTGCTGCAGGGCTCTAGAACAAAGGGAAAACACGTTGCTGTTCATAAACGCCTGTCGACTCCTGATGCAGATACGTTGAAACGGCCGTCGAAACATCTTTCTAAACATAAACCTGAAGAAAAACACAAAAAGACAACACCACAGGTACCTACACAGCTGTCTAGATCTCCTGTTGCTAACCAGTAACCTCCTCTAGTTATACCAAAGCTACTGACACATTATCCAAATCCCTGCATGGTAAAATTAGTGCAGATCCGGAAGAGAATGCATTTCCCCTACCTGAAGCCCCACGCACAGGTACCTGGACAACCGAGAAATTTGAAGAGACAATGGTCAGGGTGTCTGTAACTTTTATGGAAAGATACCCAATTAAACATGAACCACCTTCAAAATATCCCAGACTCCATCACTCTCCTGCATATGATATTTCTGGAGATACTGCTAATATATATCAGGACGTCAAGCACGATCAATGTGATCTGTATTATCACCAAAACCAGGGGGATAAAGATCAAGGTATTTGGCATGGGCACGCTGATCAGAATACTTGGCCAGCCACTCCCACTTACGATACCTTAGAAGAGCCAGATGTGTTATTTGGTGATGATCCTCTGGATCAGCCCAGGGACTCATCTCCCATTGATGATCAGCTTTTCTTTAATCATCTGCTTACAAAAAGCAGCAGAACACTTCCAAATCCAGACTCAGGAAACTGTTTCAGATCGTGATTTTATGGAAGACATTTTAAAAGAGAAAAAGGCTGTGAGCCAGTCTATTCCTTTATTAAATTCTATTCCCTACTCACACCGTCAGTTAACTCACGAGTGGAGAACATGTTTAGACCTACACTAACTGATTCTCTATATATTCGGGTACATGTAACACCCGACTTGCAAGTAGTTACTGCCACTAGAAAATGTGCTGGAGTGCCCCTATCTAATACAGAGGCACCTGCTGATAAAGAGTGCAAAATTTTTTATGCTTTAGGAAAGAGGATCACTGCGTCAGCCCACTAGTCAGCATGCATTGCCAGTAACACCACTCTGTTGGTAAGCTACAACAATGTCCAGTGGTGGTTACTTCGGGATAATTTAACTGATGCCCCTTAGCCCGCAAAATCTGAATTATTAAACATCATCAAAGAAGGTAGACCGTTTACTCATAATATTTTGAAAAAATTCCCTTTATTCTTCAGAAACAGCATGCAGATTCCTTGCAGAGAGTACCTTGTTTTCGAGGTACTCTTGGCTACATAATTCTTGGTTTAAATCAGGAACACAAGCCACCCTGATTAATAATCTGATTGAAGAATCGGTCTTGTTTGGAAAGGCTGTAGATGAGGCTTTTGAAACAGCAAAAAAGAGTTTGACGCGTTAAAGACCTTACGCCATATCTCTAATAAGCTGTATGTTCAACGCAGAGTGTTTAACACCCGTCTTTCCTTCTGCCCTCAAGCCTTCTGCAGAACCACTCAGAGTTCTCTTCAGGTTCCTCTCCGTGGTACTCGCCCCAGGGTACACACTCTAGATACCAATCCTCACAACACAGAGGTTTCAGACGAGACAAAGGGAGAGGTAGGAGTGCAGCCTCTAGGGGCTCCCCTGCCATTCAAGGGTCCCTCCAATGAATCTCAAGTAGGAGGTCAAATTTCATCATTCATCCACGCATGGGAGGCAATAACCTCAGATCAGTGGCCATTGACTACTGTAGCAAACGGATACTCCTTTTGAAACCTCGGTACCATCTGCCGAAAGACAGAAGGATGTCGCAGCTCATCCTACAGGCAGAGGTGAAGACATTACTTCATATAAAGGGTGCATAGAACTCGTCGCGTTTTTAGAGGTAAACCAGGGTATTTATTCATTGTATTTCCTTGTACCCAAAAAGGACTTTAACAAGTATGTCAAGTCACACACATTCAGGATGACTGCACTGCTGGAGGTAATCTCTCTTCTCAAGTAAGGGTATTGCATGGCAACATTGGACATGAAAGATGCATACTTTCATATTTCAATGTTGCCACTGCACAGGAAATTACTAAGGTTCAAAGTGGGAAACATTGAGCATCTCCCCTACACTCTATAACGCATACACTAAACTCCTCTTTGCGGCCCTCGATACAATGGTAGTAATATACACCAACTTTTCGACCGACGCACACATCCTCATTCCAATCTCGGGCATACTCGAACAGGACACCATATGTGTGAAAAAAATCTACTCACTTATCCAGCACTGGATGGCGACCAACAGCCTCTGCCTCAATGGAGAAAAAACAGAGATCCTCCTAGTAGGCGCCCCACCCACCTTAGCAAACTTCACCCACAGGACACATCCATTGTCCAAGATGGCAGCCCCAATCACCATATCGCACCGTCAAAACACTAGGGGTATACCTTAATTCCAGCCTATCCATGGGCAAACACATCAGCTCACTCGCTTCTTCCACGGCGTATACAGCTAAACTGATTGCATTGAGCAGACCCCTACTCACCACTGAAAATTGTCGCCCTAGCCAGAAACCCCATATGGACTAAGCTTGATTACTGTAATGTTCTTCTATTAGGCACCTCGAAGAAAAATCTAAATAAAAGGCGCTGGGCATAAATAGGAGGGGACATATATCACACCATATACAAGAGGCACACTGGCTACCAGCACAAGCAAGAATACTGCACAAAACTCTCACCATCACACACAAATGCATCACCGACAACACCCCGATCTACCTCAACCAATGCCTGTCACGCAAAGTATCAACCAGATCACTCGGATCCAGTATCAATACACACTTTACCATTCCCTACTTCATTAATACTAGATCAGGCTCTTCCAGTTTCCCCATAGCAGTCCCCATAATTTGGTATTCACTACCCACTTACATCTGTAATGAGACTTCCTATCCTAAATTCAAGAAACTATTAAAAACATGGCTCTTCAACAAATACTACCACCACCTGAGATTTCGCAACCAGCCCACTGTCCTATCTGGAACTGTAAATAAGGCTTGTAACTAACCCAACCACCACTATGGTAACACATTTGTATTGTGAAACCTATATGAAACAAATATTGTGTATCTGCTGTATGTAACTACTAAGATCAAATTGTTTGTAACCTACGCCGTTGTACCCCAGGGTTTGGACGTAAAATCAAATGTAATAAATACAAATAAATAAAATACTTCCCTTCAGCATAGCCTCAGCGCCAAGAGTTTAAGTTCTAGCGGTGGTCCCGGCCTACCTTCGCAGAACATCCATTCCAGTGTACCCTTATCTAGACGACTGACTAATCAGGAGACGCACCCCAAGCGTGTCTACAAAATACCCAGAATACAATCAACCTACTTTTCCAATTAGGGTTCTCAATCATCGAGACAAAATTAAGTCTCATTCCCAGCCAAGTAAAACAATTTCTTGCGTCCTTAATTCAGACAGAGTACGTTCCGGTCTTCCCCTCCAACAAGATGGTCCAAAACTTGCTATTCCAAATCCCACAATATTTAGCGGGTCGTCAGATAACTGCAAGCGCAGCCATGCGCCTGCTCGGAATGATGGCCTCCTACATCAACCTAGTTCCACATGCCCGCCTGCGCATGCGCCCGATGTAAGAGTGGCTTGCAATACAGTGGTCTCAGGCAAGCAGTCAGTGGGACGATCTAGTGGTGTCTTGCAGGCTCTAGTACTGTCTCTGCAGTGGTGGTCAAAAGAAAATCTTCTAAAGTGGAATTCATACACCACACCGGCAATATATGCTACTCTTACCACAGACCTTATCAGGGTGTGGAGCACATTATCTCCATCATACAGCATGTGGACTCAGGCACTAGCAAGCAAGCACATCAACCTTCAATGCATTGCTTTTCAGAAATGTTCTCAACAGGGCGCGTTGTTGGACCTAGACACGTCCGTTGATCCGTCTTGCGCAGTGGTCGATCGTCGGCTCTGGAAGCAACGTCCGGCGCCATGCATATACCACGTCACTAAGCCCAATGCTTCAGTTCCTTTTTTCTGCACACTCGCACACTGCATCGGGAAAACTACTCGAGATTTACTCAACGTTTTTCAGACCACATTTTTTTGATTCACCTCGATTTGTCTTCTGAACGGATCTCGGGTTTCAAGTGGTGCTCTGATTGCGAGGCCAAAATGTTGGTGACGGACCCACACACACACACACACACGTCTGTTTATGGTGTTTGGGTTCCACTCACGACACGGAGGCCTGCGTGTTGTACGCCAAGATGCAACCCAAGTCCCTGTAAAACAGGGCGGGTAAACTGGCCCTGGTCTGAACGTCACTGAAGTCTCCGGTGTGGTCTTTCGTCCGGTCGTCTGAGGCCGAGACTGAGGAGCTCACTCGTCATAACGCGGGCCGGCACTGCAAGAAAACAAAAAGAGGTCCCACTCCAGAAGCTATTCCTCATCCTCTTCCTCACGGAAGAAGCAACGCCACCATCGGCAGCAATCGGATTCTTCCTCGGAGCGAGGTAAGCCCTCTAAGGGACAGACCACTCGCAAAAAGTGGGATTTTTTAAAGCAAGAAATGCTTGAAATGTTTCGGCAACAGCCGGCTGTTGGCATGGCTCCCACCCCGACCAGCAGGCCTCGGCAGCTAAAGTAGTTCTCGGTACCCCCGACCCTACGCTTGCCAGGAAGTCGATGCCTTAGTCGCCGACTGAGCTTTTGGGCTCCGTGCCCCAAAAGGCACGTAAAACGCCCTCTAGAATTCTCTCCCACGCCGCCCATCGCTCGTCGGAGCCATCGACGCCCATACCCAATCCATTGGCCTCTAAGGCTCAGCTACAAGCGACAAAGCCCTCTGCATCCAGAGCTACGGAGCTGTAGGAAAAGCCCTCGACGTCGACCACCGATGTCGGCGCCTTTCAACCGCTATCACGGACAACCTTTTTCGACTTTATGCAGTCAATTTTCGGCGCCGATCAGGCCAAGGAGTACGAAGAGGTCAACCCCATAATTGTGGGATCAGGCAGTGTCGACTATTTCGAGGACCAAGACAATTTGGTGGCACTTGCTCAGGGCCTTCAAAATGCCAGTGGGTTGGACACATCTTCAGACCTTGAGATTCAACAAAGATAACCCTATACTCACTCTCATATCAAGTTCAGGACATTAGTAGAGAAAGTGGTTGACACCCTCAAGTCGTCTGCCGCTCCCCATCAGGGGTATGACCATACAGATATCCTGGATGAGTGCCCGGCTATTGAGCACAACATGCCCTTCAATCAGGCCATAGCTGCCCCTTTGGCTTCCATCTGGCGGAATCCATGCACTTTGCCCCCCGCACCCTCCCCCCTCCCCCCCCCCCCACCCATCCCTGCAAGTACCAATATCACGGGGAAGTACAGGCCGGTTCTCAAGGCCACAAACGTAGCTTGCGGCTTCACTAAATTTTCCTGCGGTTTGTGGAAGGCTGTCGAGCATGCAGCATAATACGTCCAGGAAGGTCATATGCAGGACGGATTTATACAGCTGGTGGAGGATGGGATGGAAACTGCCAAGCAGTCCTTGCAAACAGGCCTGGATATTGCCGACTGTGTTGGCGGCTCCCGGGGTTGGCAGTAGTTATGATGAGGCATGCCTATTTGAAAACTTCTGGCTTCTCCCCAAAGTACAAAACCACCTTCTAGACATGCTTTTTGAGGTAGAGATGCTCTTCGGGCAGAAGGCGGATGACTCTTTGGAGCAATTTAAGGAGTCTAAAATTGCTGCTAAGTCGCTGGGTCTGGCTGCGCAGCTGGCTACGCCTGCTTTCAGCTTTGCCTCTAGAGGCAGAGGCTATAGGCGTTAAGTTCCCTATTGCAGGAAAGCACGGCGCCCACAAGACAGGTAGGGGCAGAGGCTTTTCTCGCATCCCAGAAGGGGCAGAGAAGCTTCTAAGGGCCAGCGGCTGGGGTGACAGCACCTTCGAAGCCGCTTTGATTTTCTCCTCCCACGATGTACCGCTTGGTGGACGTTTGGCAGAGCATTGGTCCCAGTGGCAGGAGATAACCTCTGATGCCCGGCCCCTGCAGTTAATTCGGTGGGGTTATTGTCTGCCCTTTTTAAGAAAACCTCCGGACAGACACCCATCTTCACCGATCCAACCGGGACAGGAACTGCCTAGTTGTCGAAGGGTGCCGTGGAAGCGGTGCCTCCTGATCAGAGAGGGTTGGGCTGGTATTCCCGGTATTTCCTGGTACCCAAATGTTACGGAGAATTCTCTGTAAAGGCTAATTTCCCAAACCTAGTGAGTCCCCCAGCAGCTTTGCTGGAATTTTGGGTTTTAACTTTTTCTCCTGCTAAGAGTGAGACTCTTTTTCTCCCACTCTTAGGCATGATTTGAGAATGTCCTTTGACTTTGTAATGTGTTTTATGGGCTATGGGGTCTTTTACTCCATAGGACTTCATGTGTTTTTGGTAAGTGTGTTACACAGCACCCTCAGTGCAGTAATACAGGGGTGTCATAGTGGCCCCCAAACATAGACTCCATACCCTGGGACTGACTACTGTCTCCCAGGGCATGTAAAGTCACTATTGACTTTACTAGTCTTAAATTGTGAACAGAACCAGTACAAACCATCATATTGTGGAAGTACTGGTAGGGGTAATTCGATTGCCCCTGGGTCTGTTTTTCAAGGGGGCACTGTCCAATCCCCCCTTGTCGAGTTTCTGGCTGGTGGCAGTGGTTACCACGCAAAATATTCCACCGGAATATTTCCTATGGGATTTTCCCATTCATTTTAAACGCACCACTTTTTTGGTGCAATGTTAAAGATACCGCCGGGTTATTTATTTAATATTTATTCCCCTGTTGGGTCTTTTTGCCAGGTTCCGGTTTTAAAATGGCTTTTGTGTTCGCCTCTGTAACTCCAACCCAACTCGAGCCCTTTGTTACACTTTTGGCGGGCTTCTGCACAGAAGCCTCCAAAAAGTGCTGCCACTCTGTCTGGGTCTACAGGATGTGTGGGGGTGGGGGGGAATAGGCCCCCTGGACTGAGTTGCCTCGGCAACTCAAGTCGCACTCTTGTGTGATTGGCCCAGTGCCACTTAGCATGTTTGAGTGACAGCTAGGACTGATGAATGGGGGTTTTCTGCATAAAAGCAGGGCTTTGGGGACTGGAACTTAAGAAGTCGCCACAGGACCTAAAGAATCCAAAGAGGTAGAAACTGAGCCGACCTGCAACGACGACACCACCAGTGGAGCCCTGCTGAACCGAACTCGCCACTTCCCAACGACCGAGAAGGTCTTCTTCCTTTGAGCTGGTGGGGTTAACCAGTTCGCCTTTTTTCGCCTTCCTGGATCGTCTCGTGGTCAAATCGCCCGTACCAAGAGCCCCGGCGGCCGGATAGTCACGCTTCACCACTACCGCGAATAAAAGGGTAGTACCTTTTAACCGGGAAACTCAGCGACTGGTTTCTTCCCTGGCAGTGCAACGACCTCCAGCTTTCCTCCACGTCGAGATCTTCTCTTCCCCTGGACGAAGCACCGAC
The DNA here is from genome assembly GCF_040938575.1 of Ambystoma mexicanum. Classification (NCBI taxonomy): domain Eukaryota; kingdom Metazoa; phylum Chordata; class Amphibia; order Caudata; family Ambystomatidae; genus Ambystoma; species Ambystoma mexicanum. The sequence continues at coordinate 183,291,541 of NC_090931.1, read as the reverse complement.
TTGCACCCGCTGCCAGGAACAACTGCCTCTGCTGGAGCTTTCTCACCATTTCAGGTACTGTGTCCCGCCTGGTCTCCCGTGCAACAGACGGTTCAAGGCGTCCCGTAAATCCTTGACTCTCTATCCTGGGGTGACCTCGGAATCTTGCAATGGCTAGATCAGGATTCACAGACACCACCACTTCCATGGCGATCTGCAGCTACGCGCATCTAGAGTTATTTTACCGGAATCCTGATCTAGCCATTGCATGATTGAATTACACCAAGCGCACAGAAGGCACTTGCAGCGAGAAGCTTACTGTTTTGTCACTGGACCTGTGACACTGAAATCAACCAGCTCAGATGTCCCTCATCAGTGAAAATCGGTGACATCATCAAGTCCACTAGAACTGTCCTGAAGACGGCACCAGAACATAAGCAACCTACTCAATGCCAGAAACACCAATCAGTGTCGACTAGATAAATGTTAGGTCACTCTGACCACATTCTCAGTCACCAATATGTACTAACTCACATTGTAAAGAAACTAAATGTACAAATGATGGTTTGAATTTCACTTGAAATGCCTTAAGGGCAAGCAAAAAAGTTATGTTAACACTAGCTATGTTATGCTAGTACAAATTGTTTGGTTTTAAAGAAAATCATATGAATAAAATGTATATGTGTTACATGGTGTTCGGGGTGCTCTCTAAACACAGACCACTAGCAGAGATCTGTTAATAGGGTGCTGGTTCCTTTCACGGCCAGTGTTCGCAAGGTGGGGTAGCCTTAGTCCTAGCTTCAGTATTGTTATACCCCCTCATGACTTAGGCCCCCCTAAACAAAAAAGAGGGTCTCTTTACCCCTTATATAGCAAACCAATTCCTAAAGGGCCTTCTCAAAAAATTCCCGGCAACTACCTTTGCTGTTCTGGATTGGGACCTTAACCTAGTTCTTATCTTTCTTATGAAAGGCTCTGTTTGAGCCTATGCATTCTTATTCACTTAGGTTGTTGTCCCTTAAGACGCCGATTTTGATTGCCATCCCATCGGCCAGGAGGGTTAACAAGCTGCAAGCATTATGCTGTAAGCCCCCCTTTTTGCGTTTCTTCAGAGAGAAGGCATCTCTTAAGGTCAGACCAGGTTTCTTTCTGAAGGTTGTATTGGAATCCCACCTTTCACAGTCTATTAATTTGCCGCGGTTCTACCCTCCTCCTTACCCCTTAAAGGAGGAAGAGCACTTCCACCGTCTCAATCCGAAAAGAGCTTTGAGTTTGTATGTTGCCCACACACCGGAGTTCAGGAAGATGGACCAGTTGCTAATCGCCCATTCTCTTTCCCGCAAAGGTCTTGCGATTACTAAACAAACCATCTCACGCTGGATCATTTTATGCATCTGAGTGCTACCAGTGAGCAGGAAAAGAAGTCCCACTGGGAATCGGGGCTCATTCCACCAGGGGAGTCTCTGCTTCCAGGGCCCTTAAAAGGGGGGTCCCTGTTCTGGCCACGTGGTCTTCATTACATACTTTTACAAAGCATTATGCTTTGGACATTGCACGTGGGGCTGATACATGTTTTGGCAGTCTACCAAGATGGTGAATCTGCGGGAGAAAAGCAAGCCTCTTTGCTTCTGATTTCATGAAGTACGTTGGCAATTGCTTTGGGGTGCTCATCTCGGTTACTCAAATAAAAAAAGTTAAAAAAACATGTTTTTTGAATGTTTTTAACCTGTTGGTTTCTATTCCACAGTTGCTTTTTGAGGCTGGTTAGCCTCCTTCTGTTTTTCTATGCACCGTTTGAGCTCGGAGGGAAAAAGTGGCAGGGACTCTGAAGCATGGGGCGTAGTGATGTGGTTTCTGATGTTTGTCAATCTGCTTAGAATCACATGCTGTGCATAGTCGGACATCCAGTGGTAACTGCGGAGTATTGCATCTTGTCTTTCGAGAATCGAAAGGGGACGTCGACATGGGCGTGCCTGTAACACTATCCCTACGTGACGTGTAGTGTACCCAAGATCCCTCACGCGTCGAGGTCCGTCAGATTGTTTTTTTCCGCCCAGATAACTGGTCGTCCTTATGCAGAGTTCTTAAAGAACATTGATATTTTCCAACGACCTTTGGTCGAATAATTCTATAAATATAGTTAAGATCACTCCTCCCGTCCCTTGTCTCGACGGCTGTTCCAGTTTCTGCCGAAGACCTGGCTGGGCCTTCCGCCGGCCTATACAGTAGGGAGAGTGGGGTTGGGTGGACATTTCTTTTCAAGCTGAAAATGCCTTTCCCTTTCTTCCCTCTTTCCCAGTCGGTCTCAGTCACTCTGTGTAATCTCAGCTATGGAGAGGACTCAATTTAGATTTTGCCCTATTTGCAAGAGCAAATTCCCATGGAAGGATAAGCACAGACGGTGTAACCGGTGTTTGCCCCTCGATCACAAAGAGTAAGGGTGTGCAGCCTGTAAGCTCCTCTCCGCCAAGACTCTGAAGGAGCTTAGAGTAACATGGTGGGTGGCCTACGGTATGTCCAAGGCCGGGACTTCTCCCACTGCCACTACCACCAAATGTGACGACGGCAAGAGTGACTATCAGACCTCCGAGCCGGAGGTTGTTGACCTTTTCGACGGAACGCTCGCTTTCCGCATCGTCTGTCCCCGGCCCTGATGAGCACGGTGTAAGCTCTGCAATGGGGAAGTAACACCCCGGCGACAAAGACAGACACGTGTATGGCACTAAGCACACAACCCCTAGCCTTACTTGGACTACGTCGAGGATGACTTCGGCACCAACAGGTGCTCCGGTAACTCCGGTGATACCCGCCGATCACCGAGATTGGCAGCCCTCCCCGCAGCCGCATGCCTGCCTAGCGACTGGGCAATCCAAGACAAAGGGCGCTATCCCAAAAACACGTCGACACGCATCACATGAAGGCTTACAGCGATGATAAACCGAGGACTCAAGACAAGGCCTTACCACCTCCGAAAGTTACGGCATTGCCGGAAAAGGTGGCCGATAGGGGCAAGGCCCCAATTCCACCGAAACAGACTCCCTTACAATCGTCAGATGTACGTACGCGCCTCCCGACTGGTGAGGACGTCGAGGTCAGCCTGGCAAGAATTGTGGGTGGTGATTCTCAAAAACGGCAATCTAGGGACTCTGAAAGTTTCCGAAAGGCCCAAAGATCCGCCGAGATCTAAGGATAGCGTTCAGAAGTCGAGAGAAGGACACAGGGATACCCCACCTTCATCGGTCCCGCCAGAGGACTTCTCTGAAGGAGAGGAAGGACTTTCTTCGACGTTAAGGCACAGATCTCTACGTATTTCGATGGAGGAAAGTGCTAGGGGCACTTTTTCGATGGAAGACTATGAGAGAGACACCTCTCCACCCCTAGACCGTTCTAGGTAGTCAGTCTGGACTAAGGAAAAGATTGAGGACTGCATGGAAAGGCTGGACAAGTTTGTTTCACGTGCAGAACAACCTACACCAAGAAGGCCATGGGAAGAAAGCCTTGCTAACCCTAGAGCTAAATCCCTAAGGCTTTTTGACCCCTCTTTAGAAGAGGACATATATAATTATGACCTTACTGAAGAACACTTTTCACCAATTAAGGTACATGAGAATCCTTTATATAACGAGGAGGAACATGAGTCCATTGAAGATGAGCCCATTGAAGGCTGGGGGGGGAGACCCAGATGTGGGTGACCCTCAACCATGGCAGTCCCCAGAGCCACAAGACCCAGATATTCTCGCTTGGGACTCTCCTCAGAACACCCCTACAAGAAATCCATCTCCTATTGATGATCAACTAACATTTAACGTAATGTTACTTAAGGCAGCTGATCACTTTAAAATTGCCACTGAAGAGGCAGCACCTGAAGCCGACTTCGTTGAGGATATACTCAGAGAAGCCGCCAACCAGTTAGGCCATCTCTCTCCTCAATTCGATTAAAAAACACCTGGCTCCATCCTTGACTACACCGGCTCTTACGAGAGGTGTAACCCCCAGAATTGAAAAACTCATTTGCCCTTCTCCATCAGACCCTCTATATATTAGAGGTCATTCCACCCCAGGTTCTTTGGTAGCCACTACCACAAGAAAAAGAGCAGCGGTTCCTTTGTCAACAGGCGAGGCTCCCCCTGACAAAGAAGGAAGGAAAAATACTTTATTCCCTGGGTAAAAGGCTTACCACAGCAGCAGCGTACTGTACGCGTATTGCCAATAACACAACTCTATTGGCCAGTTACGCAGATGGGCAATGGGCTTTAATACAAGAAGGCCTACAGGAGGCTCCAGAACCTCTACGGACCCGTCTACTTACCACAGTCTCTGAAGGTAGGCAAGTTCACCAAAGCATTTTAAAGAACACTTTGGATTCTACCGAGACGACCAGTCGAGCCCTCGCTCAGGGCATTCTCCTCAAAAGACACGCGTGGCTTCGAAATTCAGGGTTTAAACCTGAAACGCAAGCGTCTCTTATAAACAAACCTGTGGAGAAATCCAACTTGTTTGGAAAGGCGGTCGATGAGACCTTACAGACCTCGAAAAAAGAACATGAAACCCTAAAAAGTTTGGACCAAATTACTCGGAGACCTTGCACAAGGCGAGGATTTGGAAACAGAAGGTTCTTTCGTGGCCAACGCTCCACTCATCAACAATACTCTTCAGGAAACAACTGGAACTCTCCACAAGGGACCAACACTTACAATACTTCGTACCTCCAAAGGGTACTGGGCCGTGGTAAGGGAAGGGGCAGGAACCCTACCCCCAGAGGTTCTCCTGCCTCAGGTTCCAAATGACTCGAAGATTCGGGTCCCCTCCCATGCCTCTCCGGTCGGGGGCCTGCTGACATCATTCCTGAAAGCATGGGAGGGAATAACCACGGAACAGTGGGTGCTAAAAATCATAGCCCACGGGTACTGTGTAGAGTTCAACCGGTCCCCAAAATACAGACCTCCATGACAACGAAGACTAACACCAGAACATCTTCGCATACTTCAAGAAGTCGAGATACTGGGACAAAAAGGAGCCATAGAGATTGTACCTCTATCACAGGTAAAAGAGGGTATTTATTCAGTGTACTTCCTTCGTACCCAAAAAAGATCTAACCATGCGTCCTGTTCTAGCTCTGCGCCCAGCGAACAAATTTGTAAAACCACAAATATTTCGCATGGTCACCCTGCAGGAAGTAATTCCTCTGCTCACACGGGGATTATATGGCAACTCTGGATATGAAAGATGCATACTTTCATATTTCAGAAAGTACCTCAGGTTTATGATAGAAAACAAACATTATCAGTTCAAGGTACTACCCTTCGGCATAGCATCTGCACCAAGGGTATTTACAAAGGTACTAGCAGCAGCGGCAGCACACCTGCGCAGGCAATCCATTCCAGTATATCCTTACCTCGACGACTGGCTCATAACAGGGGACTCTTAAGAAACGTGTCTGTCAAATACCCAAAAGACGATAGATCTTTTGTTCAGTCTGGGATTCTCTATCAACGAGAAAAAATCCAGCTTAGACCCCAGTCAAGTCAAACAATTCCTAGGGGCTCTAATTCGAACAAAGGACAGCCTCATCTTCCCCTCCAACGAGAGGGTTCAAAACATGTTGTTTCAAATCCCTCACTATGTAGCCAGTCGAGAGGTAACAGTACTCAAGTCTATGCGTCTGCTAGGAATGATGGCGTAATTTATTTACTTATTCCTCACGTGCACCTGCTCCCAATGCAAGAGTGGCAAAGCAACCAGTGGTGTCAGGCCAACGGACAGTGGGATGATTTAGTAGTCGTCTTGCCGGCCTTAGTTCTCTCGCTGCTGTGGTGGTCGAGGGAAAACCTCTTGAAGGGGAAATCCTTCACCACCCTTGCAGTGGAAGCTACTCTAACTACAGACGCCTCCCTTACAGGGTGGGGCGCCCACCTGCTCCAGCAGACAGCAAGCAGAGTTTGGTCGCCAGACATAGTGTCCAACCACATAAACCTGCTGGAACTGCTGGCAGTGTTCAAACCACTGAAAGCTTTTGAAACACAACTACAGGGAAAGACTATCCTAATCCTCACAGACAGCACCACGGCCATGTACTATCTGAACAAACAGGGAGGCACTCATTCTCCAGGGCTGTCCAAACTGTCTCAGAACATTTGGAAGTGGGCTCTCAAACGCAATATGTTCTTGTTATCACAACATGCTCCAGGGGAACTCAATCTTCTGGCAGACGTACTCAGCAGAGACTTTCCGTTGCCCAGGGAGTACGAGTGGCAATTACACAGACATCGTCACCAACGTTTGCGCACAATGTGGTTTTCCAGAGATCGATCTGTTTGCGACCCTGGAAAAACGCCAAATGCCAAGATTACGCCTCCAGGTACCCCCAGAACCGATCCAAGGGGAACAGACTCTGGATAACATGGTCAGGGAAATGTGTCTACGCTTTTCCCCTGACTCCCCTTCTCGACAAGATTGTGCACCAGATGCACCAGGAACCAGTCACGATGATATTAGTGGCCCCCATGTGGGCCCGTCAACCCTGGTTCGCTCATCTGATGGGGATCTCCTCCAGTCAAACTGCCTTGCCCGTACAACATGTTGTCGCAAGACAAAGGGGAGACGTTTCCCCCGTGCCCTCAAACATTGAACTTGGCGGCTTGGCTCCTGAGGTCATAGAATTCGGAAACCTGCAGCTCCCTCAAAGATGTATGGACATCCTCTGGGAGGCAAGGAAACCTAACACTAGATATTGCTATTCTAGTAAATGGAAAAAGTTTGTCATCTGGTGTAACTCAAAGAGCATAAACTCAATCGACTGCTCTCCCACTCACATTGTCCTATACCTAACTCACTTACTTGACTCAGGCCTAGTCTTCAACTCCATAAAGGTGCACCTAGTGGCACTTTCAGCATATACAACATCACAACAGAAGGTGTCATGGTGGAAAATACCAGTGATTAAGGCTTTCATGGAAGGGGTAAAAAGAATTCACCCTCCCATTTCTAACCCAGCTCCCGGATGGGACCTAAATGTGGTGTTAACTAGGCTTAAGGGAGTTCCTTTCGAGCCCATACACAAAGCCATCCTGAAGAACCTCACCCTCAAGACTGCTTTCTTAATAGCAATCACCTCCATTAGGAGGGTAAGTGAACTGCAGGCACTCTCTATTCTAGATCCCTTTGTAACAGTTCACAAGGACAAGGTGGTTTTGTGCACTCACCCTAGATTTGCACCTAAAGTCTTTCCATGTGAACTAATCAATAGAGCTACCTACGTTCTTTCAAAATCCCACAAGCCTGGGGGAAAGAACCCTGCACACACTGGATGTACGCAGAGCTATCATGTTCTATATGGAAAGAACTTGTCCACTAAGGAAGACTAAGCAGTTTTTCGTGTCAGTGGCCAGGAAAAGGAGGAGATGCAGTCTCCAAATCCACTATTTCTAGATGGATTGTCAATTGCATTACACTCTGCTACCATCTTGCGGAGAGAGAACTGCCCTTCAAGCCTAGAGCACATTCCACACGAGGCACTGGGGCGTCCATAGCATTCATTGCAAGTGTTCCCCTTGAGTCCATTTGCAAAGCGGCAACCTGGGGTTCTGTACACACCTTTACAAAACACTATTGCCTAGACACTCATTATAGGTCTGATTCTCAGGTGGGACAGGCAGTATTAACTATTGTTCCTACTCACAACCCACCTCCAACTCCGGGTACTGCTCGCTAGTCTATGCACAGCATGTGATTCTAAGCAGATTGACAAACATCACAAGACATGCATTACTTACCATAAAAGCATTTCCCCGCTCGGATGGAAGGAACATCGACGTCTCACTACTTTCTCTCTCTTTTCTGTACTCACGATAGTCATAGGGCTCCCTCTTGGCAGAAAAAATACAATTTGAGGGACCTCGACGCGTGAGGAATCTTGCGTACACTACACGTCACGTAGGGATAGTGTTACAAGCACGCCCATGTCAAAGTCCCCTTTTGATTCTCGAAAGACAAGATGCAATATTCTGCGGTTACCACTGGATGTCGGACTATGCACAGCATGTGAAGCTAAGCAGATACAACCATCAGAAATGCTTTTACGGTAAGTAATGCATGTCATATGTATGGTGCTTGATGTCACTTCCGGACGATTGGCCACAGTGCAAGAGGGATCAATGGCCGAGTCAAGGTCCACTATGCCCACTGTCGAGAACATTTCAGAACAGCAGAGCTGGAAGATGGGTATCTATCGAGATGAGGAATCCGCCGAAGAAGAATCAGTAGAAAGAACATTATGGTAAGGTAATTTGTCCTTTTAGAGCTTCATAGAAGTGTTCAAAGCTCTCAGTCCCAGAACTAGCTGCAAGGAAAGACCGTTCTAGTCCTAACAGACAGCACAACAGCAATGTTTTATATAAACAAACAGGGCAGGAAACACTCTCCAGGTCTGTCCAAACTAACCAGAACATATTGACTTGGGCACTGAAACACATGTTCCTCCTGTCCCAACATGCTCCAGTGGGAACATAATCTTCTAGCAGATGTGCTTAGCCGAAACGTACACCTTCCTGTTGAAGACGAATGACAGTTGCACGCAGACAATTTACATGTCTTCACAGAAGGGGGTAAGAAAGAAGACCATCAGCACGTATTGGTAAAGGAAGGAGCAAGACCCTTACCTAGTGAAAGAAAAGTAATGGTAACCCCAATAATATCAAGTTGTTCCTGTGGGGGGAAGGGTGTCAGGACAAGAAACTGCCCCAAAAATCTGATGGTACCACCTATGGAAATACAGAGGCATGGGAAGAAATAGAGGCCATTAGTAACTCCTTCTTAGTCTCGGAGCCCTTTCAACCCCATAAATTAATCTAAGTAAAAATGGTAAGCCTGCCCAAGCCATAATAGACTCAGGGAGCTAGCAAACGGCCATACAAGCCGACCTTTTAGAACCAGACGATATAAAAAGGGATAAACCTGTCAGGGTAACGTGTGCACATGGAAACCAAGAGATATATCTAAGGACTCCAGTCTTGATCACTATCAGAAATATAAAAGTCCTCATGAATACCACTGTTATTCCTGGACTTGCAGAACCAGTCATTTTAGGGACTGACTTTCCAAATTTTGGGCAAATCATTAAGGTAAAAATCAACCAAGCGACAGATATTCCCCCTTTGACAACTCGGAAGAAGATAACATGATTGAAACTCCACCCATCTGAGACTAGGACATTCAAGAGAAATCGGAGACCCAAAGTAATGACCCTTGGAAACGGCCTAGTTGTAACAAGTATAGCAAATATACCAAGCAGTGACCACTAACCTTGTAAGCAGATTGTCCTTGACGACAGGAAAAATCCCCCTGAATGCCTTACCTCCCTCCTCCTGAAATGTGACAGGAACCGGAGGGAAGTAAACTACCCAGGGAAACCCTCTGGGCAAGAAAACCCTGGTCGGGAATTGAGAGCGTAGGGGATGATGTCTTCTCTCCTTCGTCAATCATGATCGGACTGAAACTGGTTCTGAAGTCTCAATGGGCCGGCAGAGAACCTTGTCTACAGAAAGAAGGCACAGACAGTAAGTATCGACAAGAGTTGGAAACAGAAATATCAGGACTAAAGAGGGAATGGAACCGGCACCTGTTATTAGCGTAAGAAGTTCCCCCGATCAGAAGTCTACTCAGGAAGAAATGACGACACATCTTGTTCACATATCTGGATGGATCCCTGGAACCCAAAGAAAGAATGATGGGGTCCCTAAACTGAAGGCTAAGCCCGCCCTCTATATCCAACTTACTGCGGGAGAGCTGCAGACTTGACTAGTGGCTAACGTGCTGGAGATGTGGAATTCGAGCGCCGATGAATAGTTCCCCGAGTACGGGCTCTGAAAGGAGAAACAGGATTAGAGTATATGGTTAACAAGGAAAGGATTCCCCCTCCGATACAAACTGAAGCCCGGGCTCACATCCGGAACTGCTTGCGGGGAAGAGCTGCCGCTTTGGTGAATGCTTCATAAAGCTGCTGCGGAAGATCACGCGGAAGAAGAGGATCTAAATATAAGAGAAGGTAAGTAATACAGGAAGGATAGAATGTTTCAAATCACAAATCCCTGAACCACAAACTTACGGAGCGTCTTCTAAGGGAGTAGTGACACAAGTGTAACCAGGAACTGCCGGCATAAGAAGTGTCACATGACCCATGGTAGGCGGGACACCTGAAAGGACTGGAGAGGTGCAAGCGGCAAAGAAGGACGGCGCGAGCCGGCGGCCATGTTGGAATCCCCAATAGTGGCAGCAAAACGAGCGCGGCCACGGCGCCACTACGACCAGCATCCGTAGAGAGATGTAACACTAGTAGGAGAAGCCACAGAGTAATGGAAAGGGTATGTGACGAATCCCGAGATATCGTCGCTGCTTTTGATGGGAGATCCCCACCCCATGAGGCCATGGAGGTGAGGCAACTATCTGAGAGTCCCCCTGGGGATGGTACTTTGAGGGAGGATCTCGTGGGGAGGGAGGACCCCATTGAGAGTAGTGACGATCCCAGGAGAATGCAGTACGCCTTTTATCCCTCCACCTCTCCTCATCAACCTTCACATGCCACACTAGCTAGTGCCCCCATGTATTTTTGTTTTCTATCCCAAGTAAGAGCCACTGGGACTAGGAAGAGGCCTAGAGTAATAAGGATCATTGAGGCGAACCAACGTACCTGCTCTAGTCTCTCGAATGATCCGATTGGCCAGCTGTCATTCAAAACAAGAGAGGGAAGAGAACAATGGTTTCTTCTTCTTGGCATGGACCGAGAGCGTGGCAGGCTACGCACAGAAGAGCGGAGAAACTGACGGTGTCGGAAGCAAAGCACACCCACGAGAGACCCGCAAAGCAGGAAGCACGCCAGAGAGGAATAGTTACACTCACCGGGTTCTGGGGCACAGTGAAACCGATTCCAAACTGCTGAAAACACCCGCGGATGTCAGGGGCAGGTCCCGGTGAGCCAGAGAAGCTGCTGAAGATCCTTTGGACACCCGCAAACAACCGGAGGGCGACGGCCAAGAGCCTGCAGGTACTATGGTGGCTAAGCCCAGTGTTGGGGAGAACCAGAGGGGGCATAAACCCAAATAAAGGTGTTGAATAACTCTTCACTCAAACACAGTAACAAGATTGGAAGGGGTCTTGGACCCATACTGGTTAAATATATCCGAACAGCAGTAAGGAGGAATGCAAACTTTGTATGTCCGAGTGGTATGCATAGACCTTCGAAGGAGAGAAATTCACAGCTGTGGGACAGAGTGAAGTCAGATAAAGAGAACTGTCAGGGTGAAAACATTGATTACCCTATTTGGCAGGAGAGTGAACCAAGGGGGTAATGAGATCAGGGTCTGGGACCCTTGGCAATTAGGGGGATGATCTGAATCCTTCGTCGCAGTACCTCGAAGCCTGGTCTGCTGACAAGGGTCAGCTTGGAAGAGAGTATCCAGGCGGTTCCTATTTGTCACTGCACCAAGAGTCAGGTTGGCTCAACAGTGTCTGGGACTCGATTATATTCAACTTAGATAAGAGAGACATTTTTGTGAACCCTGAAGAGACTAAAAGAGGAGGGAAACACCCTTTGAACTTTGGGGAATTCTTTTCGTCTGGAGCACCTTCAATTGATTGCTTTTCTCCTGCAGATTCTGCATCAGATAGATATCCTCATCCAGCTCTGCTGCTCAGAAAATCTTAAACAAGGGGCATAGTGGACCTCGATTCGGCCATCGGACGTGACATCGGTCGTCGGATATGTACTGCGTCTCTATTCCATGTACCTCTGTTCCTTTTTTCTGCACCCTCGGCACTCTTCTCTTGCGGAACATAGTGAATTTCTTTCAAGTCTTCGATTCCACTCGATTATTTTTCATCAAATCTTGTGTGTTTTCCCTTTCCGCAAGTTACCATGTCCGTGCCTCGGATTTCGGGGTTCAAGCATTGCACTGACTGCGTCTCCAAGATGTCGGTGGCCAACCCACATGAAATCTGTGTGGTGCCTCAGAGCGGGTCACAACACCGAGGAGTGCGCGTCTTGTGGAAAAAAAGAATCCAAAGTCTCTTTGGGAGAGGGCAGCCAAACCCGCGGTGGGCTGGCCACCGTCAAAGTTACTGGCGCGCTCGACCGTTTGGTCTTCAGATGCCGAAACAGAGGGGCCTACCCCTGAGAAAGAGAGTAGACATTAGTGCAAGATGAAGAAGCGTTCTCAGTCACAGACCTGCTCATCTTCGTCGTCCTCTCACTAAAAGAAGAGGCGACACCGACACGACCCTGACTCTTCCTCAGAAAGCGGTAAGTCGTCAGCAGGGCTGACAACTCGACGGGAGTTTGAATATTTTAATATACAAATGCTTGTGATGTTTGAGAAGGCGACTGTAGGTGAGGGCGCGCATCCAAAACAGTAAGCCCCGTTGGCTTCAGCCCAAAGTAGCACTGACGCCTTCGGCGTCATAGTCGCCAGTCTCGGCACCGTAAAAGGCGCTCAAGCCTTTCAATGTCAGGGCCTTCCCGTGAGCGTCGGGGCCCGATCCTCCTCGGCGCCCAAGCTTTGGGTGATGCCGTCAGCCGACCATCGGCCATCGATCCTTTGCCGTGCATTTCCGTTCCAATTTTTTCTGCTCCATGGCGCCGGTGGCAGGGGCAATCGGGGTGACATTGGCCCTTTATATTCAGGGGCTGGTGGAGTGGATTTCTTTTATGATCAAGTGGGCGTCCTGCCCTTGACACAGGGTCTGCATGATGCCAGTGGGCTTGATACATTCCAGGATGTTGAGCTGCAGCAGGCTCCGCCATACTCTCATATTCATGCCAAATTCAGATCTCTGGTAAGCAGAGTGGTCGACACTTCCGCAGCACCTGTACAAGGATATGAGCTTACTGATAGCTTGGACGAAGGTCCAGTCACAGAGAGAAACATGCCACTGAACCCGGCTATAGCCGATCTAGTCGCCTCCTTGTGGCAATGGCCCTGTTCTATCCCCTCGGTCAACTCCGCTTTGACCAGCAAGTACAGGCCAGTGATGGGGGATCCATCTTCTTTGGCCTCTCACCCTTCCCCGAAGGGGCTAGTTGTTCAGGCGGCACATTATCCACCAAGGCATCTTCATCCACTGCAAATCTGCCTCCTGACAGGGAGGGCAAATAATTGGACGTGGTTGCAAAAAAAATCTCTCCTCTGGGAGCATGGCCCTGAAGGCCAGTAATGTTTCATGTGGGTTTGCTTAATATTCCTTTGGCTTTTGGAAGGCAGTTGAACATTCAGCCCAATACAACCCTGAAGGGGAGTTATGTGACGGCTTCAGGCAACTGGTTGATGATGGAAAGGGGGTGGCCAGGCAGTCCCTGCAGACGGGGTTCGACGGGGTGGACTGCATTGGCCGATGCAGTGGGGTTATTGTCTACCTTTCTTAAGAAAGCCTCCAAGCAGACCCCCACCACCTCCATGCCAACTGAAACAGGAGCTCCAGGAAGAACCGCAAGCCCTGTTGTTGAACGGTGAAATGGAAGAGATATCTCCCCAGCAGAGTGGTTCGGGCTGGTATTTCCAGGTACTGTAAAGGCATCATTAAGAAAGAAACAGACAACCGATTCAATGTTCAAATAAAAACACTTTTATTAAATTATGTATCAGGACGGTGTAAGCCCTAACTTGCCCTATTCTAAGGTGGGATTTATCTACCTAAAGAAACTAATGATAGTCCAAGTCAATAAGTTCAACTTAAGACTGTCTGTGTCCAAAACCTTTACTTTCCCTCACAACTAAAGGTAAACAATATCAGCACCAAAAGAAATAGTGTTCCAAACAAAGTTATGCGATTCTTCCAGCTCTTGGTTTGCATTTCAGCCCCTTCCCCAAGTTCAAACAGTTCCACACAAAAAGAGCTTGTGGTACCCTAAGTTCAACACAGTTCCAATAAGCCTCTGGGTTCCCTTCCCGAAGTTCAATACAGTTCAAAAGGGTCTCAGGGTTCCCTTCCCCAAGTTCAACACAGTCAGTTCTCTTGACTTTCAATGAATGTTCCAAACTAAATTTGAAACCTTTCAGGCTTTGTAACGTATCACGTAGCTTGCTCTTATCAATATTTGCTAGCTACAACAACTTCAGTAATTTAACTTACCTTGGTTGACTCCAAGTAGGGGTTACTCAGTCCTGGCACAGTTGTCGAACCACACGGTCTGCCCACTACAGGTTCCGCAAACCGATAACCCTTAGCACTTTGTTACATTCACTTGTTCATACTGGACTTACTTGCTAACGCAGGCTCCCTCTTTGAACCTGTCATTTGTCCACTTGCAGTTCCTTTTATCCCTGGCAGCTTCTTGCCTATGCCATAGCGTGCCTTTCACACCATTCACTTTGTGGGGTGCTTTCCTTGTCACCACCTTGCTTTCACACTTCACAACAGTACTTATCATTTGCTTTTCATTTTTTTCTAAGTCCTTGTTACTGGCTTTAATTCAGTTCATACTTTCACATAATCCTTTAGTGCCTTTTTACTTGCTTTCTCTATATTCGAAAATGCACCTTTAATTCACTCGTACGGGGCTTTCATGTACTTTGAATAACCTTTCCTTAGTTCGGTATTCAATAATGTATAAAACTCTTTGCACATTGCGCGGGATTCACAAAACTTTCCTTCGGTCTTTCGACCCTCTTATTAAGATATTCCATCTGATCGGCATGTACGTGTGCCCTGGCGTGACTATCCCCTTTCTGTCACTCGCCAGTCTTTGGCAACTTCTCCGAGTGCTTTTGGCTTTCTCCTGTGCAGTTTCTCACTCCCCGTACACTCGCCTGGAACTCCGACAAGCAGCGCTTATCGCTTCCGGACATGCCTGCTACTTTGAGCGCCTCCCTGGAGTCTTCAGTATTCCCTAGCTACAGCTGGGAACACACAGCATTTGATTCTGCAGGGCTTTCGATCTCCTCTCAGCCCACTCGGGCTGCAACTTCTCTCGTGCTCTCCTGCGGTGCCCAGCGACCCTTCCCCCGACACCTCTCCAGCCTGCTCTGTACCGGGTTGCCACGTCCTGTTATTCAGGGCTTCTTCCTCCAGGCGGGTCTCTCACCTCAAGCAGCTCACTCGCCCCAGGCAGATCTCTTTGCCGTTTGCTGGCCTATCCGTATATACACCTCTAGCCTTTCGACTGTTTGCCGGTGTATGTCCTTTGCCAGACCCCAATTAGTGGGACATGCCTGACCATGGTGGTAGTGTTTTACAGTCCTCTTCTTCGTCTCAGTACCAGAGTGGTGCACACCAATAGAAGTGTGCATTACTCCTAGTTGCCTCTTCCTTGTCCCATTACCAAAGGGGGGGGGGGGGGTTTTACCACACGTGTTGGGAGTCCTCGTGCTTAGCTCTCAAGGTTTTGTTCCGTTTTACGCTTTTTGGAAGAGTTTTACTCAATTTTTTCAGTCAATCAAGCTTCGTCCTCCATCGATATACCTTCCGATTAACGGGGACCCATTTTTTAGATTCTTCAGCGCCCCTCATGGGCAAATCTCATCGAGTTAACACATGGAGGATTTCAGAAGTTTCTTCAAGGCCTACGCCGCGTGGACATGTCGGAGGAGAAGAGGGCTTCGGCTCCCCTTTGCAAGATTTGTTCCCACTGCAGCTTGCAGAATGTCTTCTCGGATGACAAGCATTCCAATTGCCTCTACTGCCTGTACCCAGACCCAACAAACATGGAGGAGGACAAGTGTGTTTTGTCATTAGATGGTGCACGGCACGCTGAAGGATTGGCATAGGCGGCTCAAGGTATGGCTACAGGCCAAAGCCCCTGCTCTGGGTGGGTCCCAGCAGCATGCCTCCCTGCTTCCAAGAAATCTGAGCGGTCTTCTAAGACCTTTGAGGGCACTCCTCCCACAGGGGCCCAACAAAAGGCTAAGCACTGCGAGTCCACTGTCACCGGGAGTACCGTTGCAATGGGCTCCTCAGCGTTCAGGGCAAGTACAGCGTCACCAGCGGCTTCTATCACCAGCCAACGCTCGGGATCTTCGTCAAAGAGGAAGTCGGACCATCCGGGCAAACTCAAGGAGAAGCCCAAGACCGGCCCGCCGGAGAAGGCCAAGGGGAGCGGGGCGCTGACCCTCCCCCTAAGGAGAAGACCGCTGGTCCGACCAAAACTGTGAAGGCCCAGGGGCATCCGAAGAAGGCCCAACCTTCCATCAAGGGGGTGGTGGCGTCCCTCACAAAGACCGCCGTGGGGCACCTGCAGGATGCGCCACGAAGGCAAGAGTATCCCTGCCTGCCAGGAGGGAGTCCTCTTTTCAGCCCATAGAGAAGACACCAGAGAAGATGATTCCAGTCATTTCACCGAAATCATCCCCCCTGGTCTCAGAGAAGGGGGGGGCAGGTAGTCCTCCAGGGCATGGATATCTCCTCAGAGGAGGAGCTCACCTGCCTCCAGACAATCCAGGTGGAGCGGTGCATCGAGGGCAGGCCCTATGGCAAGGATTCCAATGAGGGCAACAATGAAGGCGACGACGAGGAGACCGACGAGGAACAGCAGAGCGTTGAGGGCTTGGGCGACCAGCCTACGCCACAGTCACCACCTCAGCGGCCACCTGGAGATATCTCGGCGGACATTCTCTCAGTTTTGCATACCCTAGTCTCGGAGATCCAGACGAGGATGCGTGTTGCACTGGTGGCACCTCCCGCAGAGCCGGTGCCGACGTAGGAGCTACCGGCCAAAAAGAGGAAAGTTCACCCTCCACCTCATTGCCACCATTCGCCTCCCTCTCCCCCCAGTCCCACCGATCGATGAGATGGATCCTGACATGGTGACAACAGACACTGGCACGGACGACAGCGGCGGTTTCGGGGACCTCCCGTCTCCACCGCCCAGATCTTCGCCACCTGACGGGATAGGCTTGTTTCACACCATGATCTCCAGGGCATCAGAGCTCTTCCAGCTCGTTCCTGAGGAGAAGAAGAAAGTGTTTCCTATACCAGCGCCGCTAGGCCAAGAGGAAGACCGTCCTTTCGGTCTAGCTCCTGTATGACATTTGGAACAAAGGGTTGGCCCTCATGAAGAACCCTTCCACAGCCCCGGTGAAGAGCGACCATTATGAGAAGAAGTACAGGGTGCCCAAGTGCTTACGGGCCCAACCGCCACTGGACTCTGTGGTATCGGCAGCAGCCAAAAAGAAGTCTGCAGGCTCCTCCTCTTCGGCTGCCTCCACCCCCCCAGACAGTGAGGCGAAGAAGATGGATGCCATGGTGTGATGCTGGAAATGCATCGGAGGGACAGGTCCTCTGTATCCTTGTCCTTTACTGTTTTTCATCGTGTGTTCTGTCGCTTTTCCGCGCAGAAGTTCATGTGGGACTCCTGGCGGTGCAGCTCACTTTTGGTTTGGTGTACAAACCCATGGGATACCCTTATGGCACCTACGGGTGGGGATACAACCCTGTACCCCTAGGTTATGTTTTTGGGCCCCTGTGTGTGGCCCACAGAGCAGGGTATGGGCTGGTGGCAGCTCCATGCTGAATCTGACAGGTGCTCTGAGTATCCACCATTTTGGGATGCCCAGGCCCTGTCATTGGAATCAGTAGATTCCTGATGGAAACAAGATGGCCCCCGTGGCCTCTTGCCTTCCATCGCCTGTTACCTTGGTCTTCCCGAAGTTCCGGGAAGCCCTGACTCTGTCCCTTCCCCCTGAATGGCTGTTGGGTGCAAGTTCTATATATGGTACTGTGGGGAAATGCCGACCAGACTGGCTGGAGCCTTCCCAACGACCGTATGTTGTGGGTAAGCAAAGGGCTTACATCTGATGTAGATGTATTCTTTTTCACTGCGTTTGATAAACGCCATATTTTCAGTCATTCACTGTGGGCATTTCTTTGTTGTGTACTTATGTGTGTTTGTCGACTATACCTTTGTTAAATAGGTTATTTGTTAGCCATAACTCCTTGCGGTCAGCCATCTTTGGAAATGCACACAACGTGCAAGAAATAGCAGCCTTTATTCATTACAGCTAGCTGGGAGCATTTCTCATGCCATAGATGTTCAGTTAGCACGGAAAGACTCAAGTGTTCTCTATCTGTAGCATACCTTTATAGAATTAAGATATTATACAACAGTTCTGTTCTAATATGAATATGATAGGCCAGATTCCTATAAGCAAAGTGTATTCCCTTTTTCATTGGACATAAACACTTCCTGAAACACATGATTTCTTCTTTCTTGCAATGACCTCATCTTATGCTAATTAGAATGACTGGTTGTTTTCCACATTCACTAAATCACATGGCATATGGTGCTAATTTAAAACTAGAAAAAAAGCAGTTCTATGGCGACGCACACTTGACCAAGACTCTAGCACACTCTGCCAATGACATGAGATCAGCTTCCATGTTGTTATTGGTCACCTCACTTTTATCTCCTTTTAGCCTACTGCTTTTTTTAGTCTGAGACCCTCTTTCTGCCGTGGTACCACTAAAATTGTATTTTCCTACCATTTAATTCGGCCAAGTTCCTGCACCTGGCTTTCTAAACATGCCCTCCTTTGTTCTCAAATAACCTTTCCTTGAACTGTTAATTGTCTGAGCTTCCACACAGCCCCATAATTTATTACATGCTGTTGTGTCCATTTTAAAACGAATGGACATAAGTTGTTGTAATATTTCTTATGTCAGGGAGCTATATTCTACATGTATTTTAGCACCACATTTTCTGATGTCTATTGAATGTGGGTAATATCCTTCATATCTTAACACAATTTATGTGGCCTAATGTCTGTGTTACTTTGTAATAAATACATATTTGCCTTGTCTCTTATTCAGCTTCATGGGTCATAGTTGAGATGATATCACTTACTTCTGTCATCCTTGGCTCACCCCATGTTTATCCTTTCTGTTTAGGGTATGGATAATACAGTTGTTTGAGTGCATAACTCTTCTCATATTTGCAATATTGGACCAGGGGGCAAGACACAGGCCCTAAATGACATGTTCACCTGTCTGTCAACTGAGGGAGAGAGGGTCTACTCCTCTTCACCTTATTCCCACTTCAGTTCCATCGCAAGAGTAAAACATTGAATGTTCAACATAGCTTCCTCTTGGCGAGCCAAGTGAAACTTAATGGAAACTCTCCCTAAGACCAACAAGATGATCTTCCTAAGCCCTCGGCAGTGGACATTTGGAATATCTTCATAACAAATGCTGATAGAGTAAATTGAATAATTGCAACCAAGTTGAAAAGAACTGGCATTTGGAGCTTTGTGTCTGTGAGGGAGAGGATCTGTGGTAGAACACAGCTGACCAGCTTTTCTCTTCAAGAGTCTGCTGCACCCAGTGCCCTATTTCTGGCCCTTTTCTATTGACCTCATCTCAATAATATGGAGGAATTGGCCCTATGGACCAGAAGTGCAGCCGTCTTCATGGGTATAGGTTTGCATTGTGTTTGTGTTTGTGTGATAAATCAATCAATAAGTAACTTGTTCACAATGTTGTTTCATTATGGATGAAGGGGAAATGAGGGCATTGCATTGCTTTATGAAATAGTTCTGATTTTTTACTGAAGAGAAAAGTATTTGGGATCGCAATTTGTACAGTAGAAATACCTTGTTCTGTCTCTTGCTTCTCTGGAGTTTTCTGTTTTTAAGTGTTACTTTTCCTCCTCCTCCTGTGCTACAGGATGCCGGACGACTTTTGTACATCAGGCAGAATGAGTGGACACATGTAAACTGCGCGTTGTGGTCTGCAGAGGTTTTTGAGGACGATGATGGCTCACTGAAGAATGTGCACATGGCTGTGATCCGGGGGAAGCAGCTGGTATGTTGACTTTACTGTGTCTGTTTCAGAAGGGCCACTCCTCAAAAGACAGAATCAGTCTCACATAAGGTGGAGAAAATATGTGGGATTGTAAGCAGGGTGAATTTGGTCATTTGCAGCATACCATTACTGAATTGCAGACAGTCGGATATGAGCGAGGTAGAAGAGGTGGCTGAGGGTAGCCTGAAGGAGAGTTGCATGTCATCCACATAACACTGGAAGTTAGAGATGAAAGTGGCAATCACACCTGCCAGGGCAGCCATGCAGACATTGAAGAACCAGGGGAATAGCTTGAAACCCTGAGGAACGCCACATTTTGAAAACGTGATAGGAGGGAGAAAGGACCCTAGTTCCACCTGGGATGAGTGGTCAGAAAGGAAGGAGGTTAACCAAGCCAGAGCCTGACCTGTGATTCCCAGGGTGTCACAGAGACGTGTGATCGGGATGTTGTGGTTAACCGTTTCAAAGGCAGAGGAGAGGTCATGAAGAATGAGGACAGAGAGTGTGTTAATGTCAAGATTTGAGAGCAGGTCTTCACGGGTGTTCAGAAGAGCAGTTTCCATGCCTCTGGATGCTCTAAAGCCAGACTGATGGTCATTGAGGCAACCATCAGATTCAGTGTGGAGGGTGAGCTGAGAAATATCCAGCTTTTCCAGGAGTTTGCCCAGGAAAGGGGTGATAGAGATGGGGTGGTAGTTTGCCGGAATGGAGGGGTCGGCAGAGGGTTTCTTAAGCAGAGGGTGCACAATGGAGTGCTTAAGAGAAGTAGGGAAAACTCCTGGGGCAAAGGAGAGATTGCAGAGATCAGTCAAGGCTGGAGCGAGAGAGTCAATAATGTCCTTTATGGTTTTGGAGGGGCAGGCGTCCACCTATTTGGATGAGGGCTTCATAGACCGGACTTGTCTGGCGATCTGATCAGGTGTCGTGGGGGTGAGAGAAGAGAGGAGAAGTGATGGCGGGCCAAGGGAGGCTCCAAAGGTGTTCGTGTATGGAATGGTGTGGAAATGAGAGAGGAAAGGATGTCTTGGGTTTTTGCAGTGAAGTGTGCAGCCAGGGCTGAGCAAAGGTCCTGGGTGGGTGTGAAGGAAGAGGAGGCTACTGCAGAATTGGCCAGTTCCTTACAGACTTTGAAAAGTTTGGCCATGTTGTTTCATGCCGCAGAGATGCAGGCTTGAATAAAGATTCTTTTCTTGGTGTGGATGCAGAGTCGATATTGCCTTTGAAGGAGGCGGCAGGCCAGTTTGTCAGAAGTTCCGCTTGATGCATTCCATTTCCGCTCAGCTGCCCTACAATTGCGTTTAAGAGCAGCCAGATCAGAGTCGTACCAAGAGTTGCGTTTTTTGGAAGGCTTCAGTCAGACCCTCATGACAGGGGCAAGAGTATCAAGGGTGTTAGAGATAGAAGTTCTCCAGCATGGGGTCTGGCATGGATTCACATGCTTATGAATATTCCCCGTCAGGCTGGGAATCCTCGGTAAAGAAAAATCTGTTTCAGTTTCACTTCTGAACTGTCTTTCTCCTAACAACCAATCACTGGTCTCTGGGTCATACTGCCCCTAGCCAATGACTGCCCTCTACCTCAGCCACTCCTCTGGCAGCCATCTTCAGATTTTTACTGCACGTTAGAGTGGTGGGAGTCCTCATGATTAGCTCTCTGGCTTTTTACTGCGTTTTGTGCTTTTTCTTAGAGTTTACTCTATTTTTCCGGTCACTCGAGCCTCAAGCTCCATCGATCCATCATCCGACTAACCGGGATCCGTTTTTCAGAACTTTCTATGCCCCTCAAGGGCGATTTTTCATTGAGTTACCTTCTTGGAGGATTCCGGAAGATTATTTGAGGCCTACTCCGCGTGGACATGGCTGAAGATAAAGGAGACTCGACGCCTCTGTTCAGGATCTGCCCTGGATGTGGACTATGGAGCATTTTCCTGGACGATGGACACTCCCTCTGCCTTTACTGCCTACATTCCACCCAAACGCACGTGGACGAGGCCTGTGCGTTCTGCAAGGATATGGTGCCGCGCATCATGAAGGACCGTCGCAAGCGGCTCTCCGAGTGGCTCCAGACGACGATCCTGGCTGCGGGTGAGCCCCGGCAGCAAGCCTCACCCAGCAAGAGGAAATTTGAGCGGCCTTCTAAGACCTTTGAGGGTGCTCCAGCGACGGGGGCCCTACATAAGGCAAAGCACCGCGGGCACCTGGAGCGCCGTTGGGACAGGCTCCTCAGCGGCCAGGTCGGGAGCGGCATCTCCAGTACCTTCGACAACGAGCCAACACTCTGGGTCAGCGAAGAAGAGGAAGTCGGACCACTTGGGTAAACGTCTGGAGAAGTCCCAGTCGACTCCAACGGAGAAAGCCAAGGGGGAGCGAGGCGCTAACCCTCCCTCCAGGGTGAAGGCCTCAGGAATGCCCAAGGTCGTGAAGGCCCAGGTTCACCAGGCAAAATCTTCTCTTGAAGGAGTGGTGGCGTCCCTCGCTAAGGCCGTGGATGCGGGTTCGCAGGAGGCAGCCCCCAATACGAGAGTTTCTCTGCCTGGTCAGAGGGGGGAGTCTTTTCTACCCATTGAGAAGACAATGGTGTGATGCTGGAAATGCATCAGAGGGACAGGGCCTCTGAATCCTTGTCCTTTACTGCTTTTTATCGTGTGTTCTGTCGTGTTTTCTGCCCAGGAGTCCATGTGGGACTCCTGGCAGTGCAGCTCTCTCTTTTGGTTTGGTGAACAGACCCATGGGATACCCTTATGGCACCCATGGGTAGGGGTACAACCCTGTGCCCCTAGTGTATGTTTTTGGGCACCTGTGGGTGGCCCACAGAGCAGGGTATGGGCTGGTGGCAGCTCCATGCTGAAATTGAGGTGCTCTGGGTGTCCTCCATTTTGGGATACCCAGGCCCTGCCATTGGAATCAGTTGATTCCTGATGGAAAACAAGATGGCCCCTGTGGCCTCTTGCTTTCTATTGCCTCTTACCTTGTTTTCCCAAAGTCCTGGGAAACCCTGACTCTGTCCATTCCCCCTGACTGGCTGTTGGGTGGAAGTTCCATATATGGTGTTGTTGTGAAGGCCCAGCTAGACTGACTGGAGCCTTCCCATTGACTGTATGTTGTGGGTGCCTCCTGTGGGTGGGACCTGGGTGAATGGAGTAGGTGACCAATATACACTCCTTGTTGTGGTTGTCTGGTTTCTGAGACAAAAACTGAGACAGCCCTGCCCGAAACTGGCCTGAATGCAGTGTGTAGTGTTGAATGGCTGGGTACTTGTCCCAATCCACATTCCTTGTTGTGAGTGTCTGAAAGGGAGGAGTGTGGCCTGAATGCACTGTGTGCCTGATTGGCTGACTGACTGCATGAATGCCCTTCTGTGTGATTGGCTGCTGTATGTGTGCCAGCAGTGTGGATGAGAGACAGAATAGTATATCTGGGGACCTCTCACCACTGGAAATTGTTCAGAAGCGTTCAGAAGCTGAGTCTCCACTCAAGAGTAACTGGAACTGCTGACCCTCGACGCCCAGCTGGAAGAAGACGACTTGCTGCTGCATTTGCTTCGACCGATCCGAAGGCTGCCGTGTTCGTCGAGGACTGACCCGAGAGAGGACCTGGCTAGGCGCCCTCTTCCCATGCTCCGAGGGACCATCGAGCACCGCTGAATCTTTGCCGAAGCGCCCTGGAAGTCAGACCCTCGAAAGGCTGCCGACCTGAGACGGGACCGCCGAGGAGATCGAAGTGAAGCACCCGGACATCGACGCTGTCGAAGTCCATTGTCGTCGCCCAGGGTTCGCAGGTCTGTGTAACCGCTGGAGGCCCGTCGAAGTTGTGTTGCCCAGCCGTGGAAACCACTTGACGCCGTGCCGCCGACGACCGGAGCCGTCTGCTCCTTGCCTAAGAACATTTGAATCGAAGGACTCCCTCGTCCGCACCGTCGACCGCTTTATCCTGCCGGGGAAAGTCGAGGACGACCAACGCGCCGAGGAGAATCCGCCGGTGGGTTTCCCGCCACCTCACGACCCCAAAGACTCGAGCGACTCGACGCCCTTGTTGGGCCACCGTCGTTCACAATCTTTGCGGTCCAGAACTAGTGTCGCCGAGGTGCCCCGCACGCCTCTTCCTCGCAGGACGCCGACGTCTCAACGCCGACGAGCACCGCTCAGATCGAAGCCTGCCGCCTCATCGACGCCGTTCCACCCTGTGTGTTGTCGGACGTTCGACGCCCCGTGTCTCCCGCTTGAAAGGGAAGGCATTCAAGAAGGGCCGTCGATTCCCCGACACCGAACACCGAGTTCCTCGACGCTTCTCGACGCCTCTCGACGATCCGTGACTCCTGCTTTAAAGGGGGTCACTCAAGAAGGATCTGTCGACGCCTCTTCGAAGAACTCGACTCCACCAGGTACATTGGGGGGGTAAAAACATTGTAGGAGAGAATAAGACTATTGAACAATATATGGACTGGGCTTGTGTTATATCTTTATTTTACAGGTTGCCCAGGTGGGGGGATCTCCACACAGAACTGTGTCCAGTAGTAGGGGCCAGTCTTCTGCCTATTGTTTCAACCATCTGTTATCTCTCCTACCTCTATTGCTGGTTTCCTTCTTATTGATCTGGGTGACATTTTGACAGTATTGTGAATGCACTGTAATGAGGTCTAATATTAGTGGTACCACTTTAGAATTGTAGATATTTACCATTATTGATTTTCCTGAGCACAAAGTGCGTTGTTGTGATAAGTGTACATAACCCTTGAACATTAATTATATAAAGACTGTGTTTTCAGTAATACAGTGTGTGGACATTCCTTTGTGGGGGTTTGGGGATACACTGTACTTAAGAACCAGCCTGCATCACCTCCTGAGAAGCTAGGCCTTGATTGCTCGTCCATAGCTACCGTAATAGAGAATCTTGGCGGGGGTCCTCTGTGCCTCTCCTCTATCATATAGAGAGCGGAAGTACAGACCCCCCCCACCGGTCTTTACAAATGGTGAAGACGATGCCGATCATCTCTCCTAGACCGTCCCCGCTGGTCAAGGAGGTGGGGGGGTGGTAGTCCTGCAGGGCTCGGACATCTCCTCCTCCAAGGAACTTTCTGGTCTGAAGCTGTACTGGATTAGTAGTTCGTCGAGTCCAGGTCCTACGGGAAGGACCCCAGCGAGGCAGATGTGGAGCGCAGCGAGGAAACCAATGAGGAGCAGCAGGGCAGTGAGGAGCTGGAGGACGCCACTGCCATCGCTCCCGTTGCAACCACTGCAGCAACCGCTGCTACCGCCAGCAGACATGTCGGCGGACATCCTACAAGCACTGCACACCTTGTGCTCAGAGATCTGGACAAGGATGCCCCTGTTGCCCGCGGGAGACCCTGCGGCACCTGGGCCGTCAGGGGAACCCCCTGGCAAGAAGAGGAGAGTTCACCCTCCCCCTACTTGCCATCCTTCGCCGCCATCCCCTCCTCCGTGGGACGATACGCAACCGGATACAGCGACGACAGGTACGGACGACGACGGAGTAGACCTCCCGTCTCCAGAGCCCAGGGCCTCACCTCCCGACGAGATTGGCTCTATACATGCCATGATCTCTAGGGCCTCGGAAATGTTCCAACTGGCTCCTGAGGAAAAGAAGGAAGGCTTGCTGTACCAGCGCCGGGAGGCCAAGAGGAAGACACTGCTTTCGATCCTGCTATTGGACGACATTTGGGATGAGGGACTGTCCCTTATGAAGAACCCGTCCTCGGCCCCAGCGGGACCGGTACGAGAAGAAGTACAGAGTGCCGGACTCTGCACCCAAGAGTCTCAGATCCCAGCCTTCCCCGGACTCAGTGGTCTCGGCGGCAGTGAGGAAGAAATCTTCTGGATCTTCTGCGTCAACGTCCTTCCCCCACGGAAAACCACGTCCCTCAACTTCTTTTAGTGGTACGGGCCATGCTGAAGAAGGGTGCGATAGGACTCGTCCCAAAAAGGCTCCGGGGTGTACTTCCGGTACTTCCTCGTCAGAAAGAAGACGGGCGGTTGGAGGCCCATACTAGACCTCCGCCACCTCAACAATTACATCAGGTCACAGAAGTTTTGGATGGTCACCCTCCAGCACGTGCTGGGACAGTTGGAAGAGGGGGATTTCCTATTGTCGCTGGACCTGGAGGATGCCTATTGCCACATCCCCATTCACAAAGGACACTGCAAGTTTCTGCGCTTCATGGTCCAAGGGCAGCATTACCAATTCAAGGCCCTTCCCTTCAGATTGAAGTCGGCACCAAGGGTTTTCACCAAGTATCTGGTGCCAGTGGCGGCACGGTTGCATCTGCAGGGGATTCACGTCTATCCCTACCTGGACGATTGGCTCATCCGAGTGAAATCGAGAGAGACCGCCGTTGAGCACACAGCGAGGACTATCCGGCTACTCACGGAACTGGGGTTCTCGATAAACTTTGCGAAGTCCTGCTTGGTGCCATCGCAGGACACGCTGTTTCTGGGGTCCCGGCTCAATGCGGTGTCGTGCCTGGCGTACCCATCAGAGGAGAGAATAGCGGCCATCCTGGGCAAGGTGCAACGGCTGTTGACCCTGAAGATCGCAAGGGTGAGGTCCATCAAGTCCCTCCTTGGCATGATGTCATGCATTTACCTTGTGCGCCTGTGCAGACTGCGGATGCGACCACTGCAGGAATTCCTCGATGCTCATTGGATCCAGGTATCGGGAAGCTTCGAGGACAAGATCACCCTCAACGAGAGTTTCCGTCGAGCGATTCGGTGGTGGGGTGTCCGCGTGCATCTGTCGGCGGGCGGGGAATTCCAGACCCCCCTAATCAGGACAAGGTCACAACATACGTGTCCCTGGAAGGATGGGGCGCACACACCGGACGTCTCCACGCCAAGAGGCCTGTGGCTACCGGAGGAGAAGTCATTGCACATCAACATTCTGGAGCTAAGAGGAGTGTTTTGGGCCCTCAAGCCTTTCCTTCCGTCCCTCAAGGGCAAGGTGGTGCAGATCTTCACAGACAACGCCACCACAATGTTTTAAATCCGTAAGCAGGGGGGCACACAATCACCAGCGCTCTCCAAAGAGGCACATGACCTATGGTACTGGGCCGTTGCCCAGGAGATGTTCCTCATCCCATTTCATCTAGCAGGGGTGAAGAACACTGTTGCTGACTCTCAGCAGGGAGCTGTTCTCGTGCCACGAGTGCGAGCTTCGGCAGGACCAAATGGATCTTCTGTTCCGACGATGGGGCAATCCCCAGATCTATCTGTTTGCGACGGCAACAAACACCAAGTGCCGGATGTT
The DNA here is from genome assembly GCF_040938575.1 of Ambystoma mexicanum. Lineage (NCBI taxonomy): Eukaryota > Metazoa > Chordata > Amphibia > Caudata > Ambystomatidae > Ambystoma > Ambystoma mexicanum. The sequence goes on along the minus strand of NC_090931.1, from coordinate 183,264,524 downwards.
TGCTAGCAGGTATCCCCAGCCGGGGAGCATGAGTTTGCATTCTCATTCCCCTGGGACGGCCTGTTCCTCTATGCGTTCCCCTTGTTGCTGTTGCTTCTGCGACTAATCAATGAACTCAGCCGAGGCAGATATGGTACCCGGACCTTCTGGACATGTCACCTTCTCCTCCAGTCAAGCTTCCGGCGGACACAGATCTTCTCGCCAGATAAAGAGGCGCGATTCTGCACCACGACCGAGGGTCGCTGAACTTGCAGGCCTGGCTCCAGCAGCGCTAGAGTTTGGTGGATACGATCTCCCGGTGGACTGCACGGAAGTGCTTGCCAAAGCCAGGGCTTCGTCTACACTAAAATGCTACGGACATAAGTGGAAGAGGTTTGCCGTCTGGTGCCGCGCACAGAAACTCGACCCTCTATGGATTACAGCTCTGCAGGTGCTGCCGTATTGACTGTCACTGGCCAAGGCAGGTTTGGCTCATGCTTCCATCAAGGTTCATCTGGCGGCTATCTCCCGCTACACCAGAACTCCGGGGCGGTCGTCGTTATGGTCACATCGCCTGGTCAAGGAATTCATCAAAGGACTTTTCCGTTCGTTCCCGCCGGTGAAGGCCCCTGCCCCGGAGCTCAATGTGGTTCTGACTAAGCTCATGGTTCCCCCGTTCGAGCCTATGCACTGCTAAAGTTTTTATCGTGGAAAACAGTGTTTCTTGTGTACATCACCTCCGCACAACGAGTGGGAGAGATCCAGGCCCTCTCTTGTAAACCACCTTACTTGACATTCCACGAGACGAGGGTGGTGCTACGGACGCACCCCTCCTTCATGCCCAAGGTGCCGTCGGACTTCCATCTCAATGAGCCCTTGGTGTTACCTGTTTTCATTTTGTTGCCGGCGGAGAGGACTTTGCACTCGCTGGATGTGGCTAGAGCGCTAAGTTCTAGGTGGACCGCACCAAGAGTTTTTGGAAGACATCACAGCTGTTTGTGAACTTTGGCCCTTTGAACCAAGGGAAGGCCCTCTCCAAGCCTTCCAACGCCAGGTGGCTCTCCAACTGCATCACCAATTGTCAACGGTTGGAAAAACCGACCGTTGCCTGGCTGTACAAGTGCCAATTCGACAAGAGCGATCTTTGCAACTACAGCGTTCCTGTCTGGTTTGCCCCTGCTGGACATCTGCAGGGCTGTTACGTGGAGGTCGACGCACACCTTCACGAGATACTACTGCGGCGACCAGGATTCCAGGGAGGAGTCCAGAGTCGGCCAAGCAGTGCTGCGCAACCTGTTCGCTTGAAGGTGAGCCTGGTGAGGAGGTAAGAGAAGCTTGATGTTGAGATTCTTAATGTTGAACCTTGCCACCTCCCGTGGTTGTGCATGTGTGTACTGCTATGTATTCTTTATTCATGAGCATGTAAATCAACGCCAGACCCCATGCTGGAGAAGGAACAAGTTACTTACCTGTAACTGTTGTTCTCCAGCATGGGTCTGACATGTATTCACGCTTGAGTCTCTGGTTTGAAGCCTGAGTTATTGAGCCAGGCGTCTCCCTTGAGTTCCTTAACTTGCCAAAAGTGTAGCGTTATTGGCTATTCTAGTCGGATAGGCCACGGAGGAAGCAACCTTTCTGCTCTTGGCATATATCTTCTTGCTTTCCTTCTCCGGTGGGGCTTCTGAGGAAGCAAGGGGTGTGCCTGCTCTTTTCCTTGTCGTGGTAACAACCAATGAGTCGGGTTTCAATTGGCCTCTTATATATAAGGGGTCTGATGGTGCAGGCCTGAATAGTTTTTCCACGCGCAGGTTAACTGCCCATGTGAGATTGGGTGCTTCTAAGGAAGGCTGTATTCTGCATTGGACCGATTTCAGTAGTGGGATAAACTGACCTACTGTCTTTTTGTCCCCAGTATTTGTTCAGCGAAGTCTCTGTCCTCCTGTACCTCCGGTGTATCAATTTGGAAGTGTTCTGCCGCCTTGGCTAAGACTTCATTCAGTCCAAGAGAGAGAGGTAGTGAGAGTGATAGAGAGAGGGATGTCGGTAGAGATGATAGCATCCAAAGTGTGGCCCGCTGTGTGCATGGAGCCAGAAGGTAAGACAGAGAGGGAGAGAGAATCGCACAGGTTGCAGAAAGGACCTCAGGAGTCGTCCAGATGGATGTTGAGGTCACCCAGCAGGCGGAGAGTAGAGAGGAGGCCAGGTCAGCCCATTCCGAGAGGAAGAGAGTGGACTGTCCTGGTGGCCGATAGAAGGTGGCCATGAGGAGAGAAGATGTAAGAAAGAGGGAGAGCCTGCAGACTAAAGATTTGATGGCGGTATAGGCCTGAGTGGGGATGATGGACATAGGTATCCATTCTGGGAAGTTCAACGCCACTCCCCCCTCCTGGACCCCTGGGCCTGGGCACAGAGAGGATCTTGTATCCTTCAGGGAGGAGTGTGTCAAAGGTCATGACAGAGCTGTCCTTGAACCATGTCTCCGTGATGGCGAGCACATCCAGATCCGTGCGTTCAAGGAGGTTGCAGATGTCAGACGAGTGTTTGACAGCAGAGCGAGAGTTAAGCGTGGCAATATGAAGCAGCTTGCCATCTTTGAAGGTCTTCCGCGGGGGCACTAGATGGTGGTTCTCTCTTCCCCCCCCCTACCCAACTCCCCACCCCCCACCCCTCCCCCCAGGGGTGGCAAGAGACCCAGCGGAATATGAGAAGATGGTGGAGTGGCCAAGGCCGACAAGGGAGGAGGGACAGTGCGGCAGGGCAAGGGTGCCTGTGCAGAGGAGGAGGGCACAGCAGTCAAGGGAGCCTGTGCAGAGGAGGAGGGCACAGCAGGGAAGGGAGCCTGTGCAGAGGAGGAGGAGGAGGAGGTGGGCACAACAGGTAATGGAGCCTGTGCAGAGGAGGAAGGCACAGTAGGCAAGGGAGCCTGTGCAGTGGAGCAGGAAGGCAGAGCAGGCAAAGGGGCCTGTGCGGAGGAGGAAGGCACAGCAGGCAAGGGAACCTGTGCAAAGGAGGAGGAAGGCACAGCAGGCAAGGGAGCCTGTCCGGGGCAGAGATAAGTTTTGAGAGGTGAAGTAGGAGCATGTCAAAGAGAAGACGGTTGGGTTGAGGACCCTGAACCATGATGGTTCCATACAGATGGACATTAATGATGACCCTGGAAATGGCAAAGGGGTCAAGGTGGACCTCCCAGCGGGTGCCACCATTAATGGGAGAAGAGGCGATAGGCGAGAGAAAGGCGACCATGTGCCGGGTCCATAGTTCGGGAGAGGTAACGACAAAGAGGATGTCTGAGAGTCTCTCTGGTGGAAGCCGCGACATAGGTGTCTGCAATAGGAAGGCCTGGGTTGAAGCCCAGTATGTCCTCCTTAAATTTCTTCCAGCCAGATTTAGTGATAGGAGAGGGATAGTAAATAGAGAAGCTGTTAGAGAAGATAGGAGAGATAGATAGTGACATTGCTAGGTGATACAAAATAAGTGTTATTACTGACCTCAAATGATGATTGGTGCTGGAAAATGTATAACATATGAAAGAACTACTCGCCTGCTTTATCGTTCACTTTTTTAATTGAATCCTAACTTGGGATTAATGTTACTATTAGTTGCTGCTTTTTAAAGAATGTTTTAAATATATTTGTGTATATATAAATAAATATGTATATATAAGTGTGTAAGTGTTTACTTGTATACCTGTATTTACTGATTTCATTGTACAGCCCTAGAGCTCACATTATCCCTCTTAAGGTTAACCTCTCTGCTCAGTCACACTACCAACTTGTGTAATACAGGCCTATATTAAAAGGTGGGTTACCGAATACCAAAAGATAATTCTTGTGTAGTCCCACACCAGTTGGCCTGCACCAATACTTACCTAACAACCGTGTGGTCCGACAACTGCACCTAGACCGAGGACACCTATGTATGGAAACCCCACTTAAATACTTGCAAAGAAGCTTGTGATTCAATATAAAGGAAATCTTGTGTGAACTGATATTAATGAACTGAACTTTGTGAAATTGTTGAAAGATAACCAAACTAAAAGAGCTGGGAATTATCCCAAGGAATTGTGTTTTTGTAATTGTTGAAAGACTGAAAGCTTGGGGAAGGGAACCCCTTTTTTGCACTTTTAACTATATCAAACCTTGGGGAAGGGAAACCTTTTACAAGCCAAGAGCTGGATGAAGCTCTAAACTGTGATTTGTACACTTATTATTTTGAGGGTGACATCCCTACACATTGTATAGAATTAGATGTGAGTGCAAGTATAAGTTTTGGACACACAGACATTTACTTTGGACTTCCTGACATAGACTACCCTTAGTTTCATTTAGGTAGGGAAATCACACCTTAGCATAGGGTTAGTTAGGCCTTTTCCAACCTTCTTTTATTTGACTAAAAATGTATAGCTCAAACTTTAATTCCGTTGTCCGTGTCTACTTCATGATGCCTTTACAGCACAAAGTATTTGATTCAATAATTAGAGCAGCGCACGCAGGTGCTGAGATGCGTTGGGGGAGGACGACTTCAGAGCGGCCATAGATCGGCTTCCCTGGCTCTTACAAAGGTTCAACCATCTAAGGTTTTAACTTTTGTGGCAGCCGGGGAAGCTGTTCTTTTGGTGTTCTGGGGTCTTCTACTTTTGATGCATCTCAGTGCTTACCTGTGAAGCTCTGGGTATTGAATCAAATGCTTTCCTATATCTACTATGTGTGACTGTATATGTGTATGTATGTTTATATTTCTGAGGCTTGTGGAATCTGCTTAGATCACATGCTGTGCATAGGCCGACATCTAGTGGAAGCTGCAGAGTATTACAGTTGTTTTCGAAACTCGACAAGAGACGTCGACAGGGCATGCCAGTAATACTCACCCTAGTGTGACGTTCACTGTAGCCATTATCCCACGCGCGTCGAGGTCCCTCAGATTGTTCTTTTCCGCCATGCTAGATGGACGCGTATAGCAGAGTTCCTTTCCGCGATAAGCCATTGACCTTTATACAATTACGATAGTTTTTCTTTCCTTTCATCGACTGCTGAAACACCACGGCGGTGAAGAAAGAAAACTGCCCGTCGGAAACCATCACGACGGACCGTACGACCTTGGAAGGCCACCCCGGGCCGCGGCCCAGACAGTAGGGAGGGGGGCATTTTAGAATGCATATTCTCCCCTTCCCACACTTGGTTTGCCCAGCTGCCATTTCCATAACACATAATTATGGAAAATGCACCATTTAAATTTTGCCCTAAGTGTAATCGTAAATTCCCCTGGGTCGACAAACACTTAGTTTGCAATTTGTGTCTCCCGAGAGACCACGTCGAAACATCTTGTCGAGCATGCAGGCTCTTCAAGCCTAAGACATTAAGGACCGCTCCACGAAACGCTGGGCCCACTACGCCAGGCAACTCGAGGCCATGGAAGTAGAGGGAGCCTTTAGCGATGGCAGCGACACCGCACTTTCGGACGGCAAGGGCATTGGAGTAGCTTCGGCTACTCAAGCGCAGACTCCCGACCCCGTAGGACAGGTCGGTGGCCATGTTGTGGGCACTACACCTAGCGGCAGCAGCAATACAAAAGCACACATAAGCCCCAGTCGACAGATGAGTCAAATACTCGACAACGTTCGACACCCCGTGAAAGGTCCACTGAGTCCCAGTCCTCTGGGCAATCTCGTTCAAGATCGCCACACGACAGGGTTCAATCGTCGAAAGATGGCAAGGGTGTTGCACGAAAAAACTCCTTCCGAAGGCCGATAGTCTGCGAGCGAAGCCTCGGCTCCCACACCCGAAGTTCGACGTTCATCGTCTGATAAAACGGCAAGCCCCAAGAAGTCTATTAAACACTCCTCTGGGTCCAAGGGTGGGGAAAAACATCATAAAAAGTCCTCTAAGACCCCTTATAGGGACAAGAGTCCTAGGGTCAAGTCATCACAAAAGGGAATATTGTCCAAGCCCATAGAGGAACCTAAGGACTCTAGGCCAAAGATTATACCTCCCACTGATGAGGATATGGGTATTTCCACTCAACCTATTGTGATCCCAAGTTCAAAGGAATGGTCTTCACAAGATATCGGTAGGCTTATGCGAAGAATGACCTTCATTGCGAATTTTTATGAAAAGAACCCAGATTACTTTTAAAGTTTTCACTCCACTCCTCCCACCTCATCCCCTTCCGGCTCTCAGGCCCTGTGCCTTACCCTCTCAACCCCCTTCTAAGAGGTCTTGCTCTAATGTCCCTGTACAAAGCAAAGTTATAAATCTATATGACCCTGAAATAGATCCAGAAGACCAGGAGGATCTCTCCTTTGTGGAAACATTTGACCCTCAACTTAATGAGGAGGATAGAGATGAACTCTATTATGGGGATAATGAAGACCCAGACGCAGACTAGGAGGCTAATATGTACTCCATAGATTCCCCTCTTAATCAGGAGACCCCAGTGGTCGATTCTCCTGTCGATAATCAACCCTATCTCAATGAAGTCTTAGCCAAAGCGGCAGAACACTTCCAAATTGATACACCGGAGGTACAGGAGGACAGAGACTTCGCTGAACAAATAATGGGGGACAATAAAACAGTAGGTCAGTTTATCCCACTACTGAAATCGGTCCAACGCAGAATACAGCCTTCCTTAGAAGCACCCAATCTCACACGGGCAAGTTAACCTGCGTGTGGAAAAACTATTCAGGCCTGCACCATCAGACCCCTTATATATAAGAGGCCAATTGAAACCGGACTCATTGGTTGTTACCACGACAAGGAAAAGAGCAGGCACACCCCTTGCTTCCTCAAAAGCCCCACCGCATAAGGAAAGCAAGAAGATATATGCCATGAGCAGAAAGGTTGCTTCCTCTGCGGCCTATCCGACTAGAATAGCCAATAACGCTACACTTTTGGCAAGTTAAGGAACTCGAGGGAGACGCCTGGCTCAATAACTCGGGCTTCAAACCAGAGACTCGAGCCTCTCTGATTAATAAACCTGTCGGAAAACTCCAACTTATTTGGCAGGCTGTCGATGACACCCTGGAGACTAAGAAAGAGCATGAGATGCTGAAATCACTCAGCCAGATCACGGCTAAGCCCTTCCACCAACGGGGAGGCTCAAATTCTCACTGTTTCTTTCGTGGATAATCCTTCTCCCGGTCTCTCCATGGACAATATAGCTCTGGAAGTACCCCCTGGTCCTCCGGCCAAGGCTCTTCGGTAACAGCCAGTACCAGCAAAGAGGTCAGGGTAGAGGCAAAAGGCAGGAACTCTTCTCCAAGAGGCTCCCCGGCCTCCACCGCAAAGTGACTTGCTGGTTCAGGTCCCCTCCCACGCCTTCCCGGTCGGGGGTCACATATCATTCATTCACGCCTGGGAGGGGATCACATCAGACCAGTGGGTGTTAGTCAGTCACTCACAGCTATTGTATCGAGTCCCAACGGCCACCTCGATACCGTCCACCAAGGAGCAGACGCCTATCTCCAGCACATCCTGCTGGAAGAGGTGCAGATCCTTCTGGAAAAGGGCGCTGTAGAAGTCGTCCCCATTCAACAGGTTAACAAGGGTATTTATTCAGTGTACTTCCTTGTACCCAAAAGGGATCTCACCATGCGCCCTTGTTAAACCTACGCCCAGCGAACAAGTATGTCAAACCTCAGAATTTCACAACGACAACACTGCATGAAGTAATCCCACTGCTGCTGCAGGGGGATTACATGGCCACATTGGATATGCATACTTTCATATCTGAATGTTGCCAGTACACAGAAAGTACCTAATGTTCCTGATAGAGGACACCCACTATCAGTTCAAGGTTCTTCCCTTCGGCATTGCCTCAGCTCCACGGGTGTTCACGAAGGTACTGGCGGTAGTAGCTGCTCACCTGCGCAGGCAATCCATCCCAGTCTATCCTTATCTCAACGACTGGCTCATAACCGGGGATTCGTACCAAACATGCCTAAAAAATACCCAGTAGCTCTCCTCTTCAGCCTAGGGTTTTCAATCCACGAGAAAAAGTCCAGTCTACACCCCAGTAAAGCCAAACAGTTTTTGGGGGCTCTAATTCAGAGCAAAGGCCTCGTCTTTCCCTCCAACGCGAGGGTTCAAAACATGCTGTTCCAGATACCTCACTATGTAGCCAGTCACAACGTGTCCATTCGCAAAGCCATGCAACTGTTAGGGATGATGGCCTCCTGCATCTACCTAGTTCCACACGCTTGCCTGCGCATGCCCCCCCCTTGCAAGAGTGACTCTCGAGCCAATGGTGTCATGCCAGCGGACAATGGGACAATCTAGTGGTTGTCTCAGCAGCCCTCATTCTCTCTCTGCAGTGGTGGTCAAGGGAAAACCTGCAGGGGAAAACCTTCACCATCACCGCAGTGGAAGCCACTCTCACCACAGACGCATATCTGTGACGGGGTGGGAGGATCACCTCCTCCATCAGATGGCGCACGGCGCGTGGTCACCAGCAGTAGCATTCAATCATATAAACATGTTGGAACTGCTAGCTGGGTTCAAGGCCCTGAAGGCTTTCCAATCTCACCTCCAGGGGAAGACAGTTCTTGTCCTCACGGACAGCACTAGGGCCATGTATTACTTAAACAAACAAGGGGTAACTCACTCTCTACGGCTGTCCAAACTGTTCCAGAACATATGGAAATGGGCTCTGAAACACAAGATGTTCCTGTCACAACATGTTCCAGGAACTCAATCTTCTGGCGGACATACACAGCAGATACTTCCCCCTACCTGTAGAGCACGAGTGGTGACTACACAAGGACATTGTACTCCATGTCTTCGCAGACTGGGGCTTCCCAGAGATCGACTTGTTCGCAACTCTGGAGAACGCTCAATGCCCAGATTATGCCTCCAGGTACCCTCAGAGCCGCTCCAAGGGGAAAGGTCTCTGGATAACATGATCGGGGAAATTTGTCTAGGCTTTTCCCCCGATTCGCCTGCTCAACGGAATAGTGCTCAAGATGCACCAAGAGTCAGTCAGGATGATTTTGGTGGCCCGATGTGGGCCCACTTTCCTTGGTTCTCCCATCTCATGGAAATGTCAGTCTCCCCTCCCAGGAAGCTGCCATGCCCATACAACATGCTGTTGCAAGACCAGTGGGAAACACTACATCCATGCCCTCAAACTCTCAACTTAGCAGCCTGGCTCCTGAGGTCATAGAGTTTGGGCACCTCCAACTCCCTCAAAGATGTATGGACATACTCAGGGAAGCACGGAAACCTAACACCAGGCATTGCTACTCCAGCAAATGGAAACACTTTGTTATTTAATGTAATGGCAAAGGCATCAATCCTATTGAATGCGCACCAAAACATATTGTCCTGTGCCTAACCCACCTGTTAGATTCAGGTCTGGTTTTCAATTCCCTAAAGGTCCACTTAGCTGCGCTTTCAGCGTACACCACGTCCCACAATATCTTTTGGTGGACAATTCCTGTAATTAAGGTATTTATGGAAGAGGTAAAAAGACTTATTTTCCAGCATGGGGTCTGGCATGGATGTTCTCTGTCGTCAGGCTGGGATCCTTGGTAAAAGAAAAAACAGGTTCTTTTTCTTTTATAAACTGTCTTTCTCCTAAACTGAATCACTGAGCTCTGGGTCATACTGCCCCCAGCCAATGACTGCCTTCTCCCTAACCCCCTCCTCTGGCAGCCATCTTCAGATTTTTACCGCACGTTCAAGTGTTGGGAGTCCTTGTGTTTTGCTCTATTGGTAGGAAAACTCGATTTTGTTCATCGAGACTGTGTGCTCCATCGCTTATTCATCTGATTAATGGGGACCCGTTGTTCGGCTTTTTCATCGCCCCTCAAGGTCTTAAATCGTCAAGTGTTTCTTCTGGAGGGTTCTAGCAGACCATCAGGCCTACACTGCGCCGGACATGTTGGAGGAGAAGGACGGGGCTTCCCTCTTCAAGCTTTGCACCAGCTGCAGATTGCAGAATGTCTTCACGGACAACAAGCATTCCCAGTGCCTGTATTGTCTACACCCGTCGCAAAAGGAGGAAGTTTGAGAGATTTGCCGTGGCTTCACCAAGCGCATGATGAAGGACCAGCACGCCCCTCTGGCGACATGGCTCAAGGCCAAGGTCTCTAACCCGGTTGGACCGCAGGGACAGGCTTAGTCAGGATCCAGCCAACCTGGGCGGGCTTCTAATTCCTTTGAGGGCACTTCCCCTGTGGCGGCCCAAGACAAAGCCAAGCACTGCAAGTCCGATTCCGTCAGGGTCGCTGTGCAAGCGGGTGCCGCAACGGTCAGGGCACGCTCATCGTCACCATCTGCCTCAATCTCCAGCCATCCCTCCAGTTCTTCATCAAGAAGGAAGTCTGCTACCCATGGGAAGCTGCGGGAGAAGCCCAAGTAGGACAAGGGATCTATCCTGCCGGCGAAAGCCCACGTGGTCCAGAACAAGGCGTCCTCTTCGATCTAGATGCTGGTGGCCGCCCTCTCGGCGCAGGCCCGGGGGGCAGCCAGAGTGGCCCTTCCTCCCAGGAGGAAAACTTTGGCCAGACCAGCAGAGAAGACTCCGGAAAAAAAGGATGCCGGACCTCAGCCCAAGGCCGACCCCTCAGGACCCGAAGAAAGGTGGGAGTGGAAGAGCTAAAGGGCACGGACATTTCATTGTCCGATGAGGAAGATGTTACCTCCGTCCACACAATCCAGAGGAGATGGATGACGACGACGAGGAGAACGTCGCAGAGTCGCCTGCCGGAGGCAGTGACGACGGAGCAGGGGGCTACAACACAGACGCTGGGCCCAGCGTTCCTGTCCCCCATGTACACCCCAGAGATCTGTCGCAGGACATTCTGTTGACTCTCCAAACTCTCATGTCAGAGATTCGGAAGAGGATGCCGATGGCACCGCCAGCTACTCCACCGACGGAGACCCCTTTGTCATCGGGGCCACCTCCGCCGAAGAAGCGGAGGAGGCACCCTACTCCTCCGCTGTAACCATTGCTGCCTTAACCCTCCAGGGAGACGGGGACGGACATGGCGACGATGGACACCGACAATGAGGGTGGACTCTCTCCGCCGTCAAGGGTGTCGCCGCCGGACGAAGTGGGATCTTTCCATTCCATGATTGCCCGCGCGTCAGAACTTTTTCAGCTTACCCCGGAGGAGAAGAGAAAGGAGGGTTTCCTATACCAACGTGGGGAGGCGAATGGGAGGACCATTCTGTCGATCTCACTCCTGGACGACGTCTGGGATGAGGGGTTGGCACCCCTGAAGAGCCCATCTTCGGTCCCGGCTAAGAGAGACCATTTAGAGAAGAAGTATCGGGTGCCGGAGTCTGCACCCAAGTGTTTGAGGTTGCAACCATTGCCAAAACTATTATAATGTGCAGGGCTCCTGGTTAAGACCCTGTACTACCCAAGTGTGTAAACATTTCAAAAAAACAAAATGAACAGGGTCATAGAAACCCCCAATTCCACTCCTGTGAATGATTTGACAAATTTCACAATAGTTACTAGTCAATAGGCAGTTTTACTATATACCACATAGAATGTAAAACAGGACGATCAATATTTCAACAGAAACAATCAACAAATGGTTCATTTAGTGTACAGCCGAAGTGAATATCTCGGAACAGTAGTAAACCACAAGTACATACCCTGGGAACCTAAAAGGATCACATGAGTAACATATTGTACACGAACAGTACAAAGTGCTAAAATGCTCACAAAAAGGGACAGAGTGTTAGTTAAACACTGAGACTCGAAGTCATATCATCAACACGACTGTGTTTCGCCATTGAAAGCAGGATTGAAGCTGTTCTTTTGTAGGCCTTCATTAGGACGCAATAAGTGAGAGTTGGAGCTTCCTGTGGACTCTGTCAGAGAATGGGACAGAGAGTTGTGTCAGGAGTTGGAGCAGCGTTATAAGCGCAATTATTTTATTTCATTATTGAGGCTATAAATGCCCTATTTAAAGAAAAAGATGTCTCCGTGTGGAGACTAATCTGAAGGATTCTTGCCGTGTTCAGTTGCAACAGCAGTGAGACCATGTGGACTAGTCAAAAGGTCCAATACAGGGACAGAGTACTTGTCCTAAGTGAAAGATCCAATCTGTGGGAGAGGACCAGGGGTATTAATAAACGGATAATTGGATGAACTGGTACACAGGGCTAGCCAGGTCTAAAAGCCACACCTATGTATGACTTAACTCGTTTTTGTCTGCCATGTATTTGTGAGTTAGTGGGGAATGGCAGATGACAAATGGTGCGTCTGCAGTATCATACCTGTGAAGAAGAGACTGGTGTTAGGCGAGCCGAGCGGGCAGGAAGTATCTGTAACATAGTACAACGGGTGCGCATACAGAGAAGCGTCTCCGGCATGATCCAAGGATAAACAGGTTCCCATTGGTGTGTTATCAAGAGATAGAATTCCAAGTACTGCGGATTTACTGAGAGGGGAGAGGACAAGAAGCTTACCTCATGTGTGGAGCGCATCGGGACTGCAAGGTGTACTGGAGCCTCCGGCAGTCTGCAAGGGAAAGTTTGTTCCGTTGTCATGGCTACCGTTGTATTTATAACGGTGGCCATTTTGAATATGATGACGTGGCGAGGACCAGAGTATCCTTTCCAGAATGCCTGATCGGAGCCTTCTAGTTGTGTCTAGACCAGAAATAGACAATTTACACCCACGTATGGGGTACAAGACAAAATGTGATAAGGAAAAAAGGCTGTGTTTATGGTGCGTTGCCATGGCAACGTGCCACGAAAGACTCCGTTCGTATAAAAAGGGGATCATATGCTTTTGTGTCCCTAACATTGTAGAAAGATGGAATTAAGACATAGTTTGAATAGTGGAGTTAGGACCTAGTACCTATCGATTATCGGAGGGCAATGTCACTAATGCAGTACCTGTGTGCGGTAAATTATACCCATCCGAAATCGTGTTGACCCGGCAGTTTGTGGGGAAGCAATACAAGAAAAACAAATATTGTCTAACATTCGATCCCTAGCACATCCAATCAATATTTCAATTCAGAAAATAAATCTGGTGGGTATCGTCCCTCTGCGGAGTAGGGCAGGGACACAGAGACCATGAGTGCAAACACATACATAATGATTGAGAGTACATTCTTAGCTACACGTTCAAAAGGCAACCTGTGTGATGTACACAACATAACTCAATAGTCATACCGTTCATCTTAATACTGGTGTATGACATCAGTCGGGAGATAAATGTGTGTAGGGGATAGCGTTGGTGGAAGAAATGTCACTATCTCCCCCTCTTCTTGTTGTCGGTCAGTGGAACTGCCACACCTCTAGAGAGAAATTAGCGGAGATATGTCTTTTTATGTAGTGTACAAGTGGTGTATGGATGGGAGAACTATCACTATCTCCCCTGGGTAAATGAAAACACCACACCACACCTCATTAGGGACCATGTTAGAGGAAAGATTTCCATTTGACTGATAGATTCAATCCTTCTTTAACATTTTTCAACCTGTGTACCCACTTTTGTTCCAGCTGTGCTAGTGCTCTGTCATTGTTACCGCCTCTCCGTCTGATCGATCATTTCTGCAGTACGAACCACTTGAGGTCCGTGTTGGTATGTAGTTTGCGGTTGTAGTGTTCAACCAAAGGCTTGTCGGGCACTTTGTTCTTAATACAAGAATGATGTTCAGAGATTCTCATTTTAATTGCTCTCCCCTGTGAATGCCTTCTCAAAATTTATGAGAGATGTAATACATTTGAATTGCTTCTTTCATTTGACATGGAATCTTTATCCACTAGCATCCTTTAAGAGGATGCTATAGAAACAATAAAAGTATTTAAATTGCAGAACCAGTCCTCATGATGTACCAACTGAATTTATAATGAGCTGCCTTGGGATAGCCCTGCAAAAATAAAATTCTGCTTTAAAGGAGAATTGTATGTGCAGACAAAGTTGACGACTATGGGTGCAGGTTTTGCACCTGACTTAGTCAGCCTATATATGTCATTGTACGAAGAAACATATTTACACTGTGATTAATACTTTTATGCAAAATATTTGCATATGGAAGAGATTCAATGATTGCATTATCATGACATGATCTGGTCTAGTACAGAATGACAACTTGTCCAGTTTCATGAATTGTTAAATGGTCTAAATAATAATTAGAAATTCACCATGGCACATGATCACAAACAAGTAGCCTTTTTAGACATTATGATGATCAGTGGGGATGATACGCTAACTACCACACTTTACTGCACTGACAGAAACATTCTATTAGATTTCTCCAGCCAACACCCCCAATCCTTAAAACAAAATCTACCTTTTGGCCAATTCTAAATACTGTGATGGAACTGTAAGAAACGGACACGATTCATAAAGCAGAAGGGCACAAAAACAGGTTATTAGAAAGAGGATACAGCAGAAAATTACTGAAAAAGATCACTGAGCAGGGCCTGGTTTAGAGATAGAGAAGAGCTACGTAGGCCCAACATTACAGGATGATCACAGAACACCAGAATTGTTTGTGCAACCACCTGCAATGATTATAGTAATAGCATTAGAGAGCTAATACTTAAAAATTGGTACATTTTGGGATCAATAGAAAGTCTAAATGCTAAATCGTTATTTGCCTGTAAAATAATCAAAGAACTTAAAGTATTTGCTTGTCCCTTCAGTGAAGGAAGCTGCTGTTAAACAACCCTCTATTAAAACAATGTAGTGCCTCCAGGAAATTAAATGACACCATCCATGTGGAACTTGCACAGCCTTTCAATTCACAAAAAAACTGGCCTATTGCAACATGATAACATAAAGTGGCACCAACTGTGCCTTACAATAGGCTCCTATACTGGTAGAGGAGGTGATGGAGGCTATTAAAAAATTACAATCTGGAAAATCGCCTGGCCCAGATGGATTACCGACTGAGTTTTATCAATCTTTTACTGAGCAGTTGGCACCGGAGTTATGTGAACTCTACAATCGGTTTCTTGTGGAGGGTACTCTATGTCCCTCAATGAGAGAGGCAGTGATTACAGTGATCCCCAAAGATGGGAAAGATGCATCGAATTGCTGCAATTATCGCCCCATATCGCTTTTGAATGTGAATGCGAAGATATTTGACTTCTAGGCTGGATAAACATATTGATACTTTATTTGATAAGACTCGGGTGGGTTTTATGAAGCAACGTCATGGATATGTTAATATCAGGACCCTCTTAGATATTTTAAATTTGTGTTCTACAGGATCAGATGATTTACTTTTTATACGCAGAGAAGGCATTTGATAGTGTGACTTGGGCTTTTTTAAAATTTTACTTTGGTAAAAATGGGTTTTGTATTCATAAATGCGGTTGGACCATTACAGTCGGCTATCAGTGCCAGGGTCTGGGTAAATGGGGTTCTTTCAAACTCATTTAGATTGTTTAAAGGTACACGTCAGGGGTGTCCCGTATCGTCTTATCTGTTTAATTTGTCTCTTGAACCGTTTTTAATATATATTCGGCAATCGTACTGTCTAACGTGCTTTAAAATTGGAGAAATTGAAGTTAAGATTCTGGCTTATGCAGATGATGTAGTAATTGTTCTTGATAATCCTGAGGTAGGGGGTGGCATTTTAAGGAATATGATTACGGAGTTTGGTAGGCTCTCAGGTTACAAAATTAATTGGGAGAAGACTGTTGTATTCCCGGCTCGGGATACTCCGGTGCGTAGACAGTTGTTAGATTGGAATTGTAAATGGGAAAATTGTCAGGTGAAATATTTAGGGGTATTTTTCTCCAGGGATATGAAAAGAATGGCTGGGTTCAATATTGATAATTTTAGAAAACATAAGGAATATTGTCCATAAATGGAGTAGGCTCTCGTTATCCATCTGGGCTAAGGTTAATGCTGTCAAAATGGTGCTCTTACCTAAAGTTCTATATATTATTCAGTCACTAGTTCTAAGATTCACAAAAAGAAATCTGGGTTGTGTAGATCGGGTTTTTCAAGAGTTCTTGTGGGGTGTTGGGAACAAATCTAGGATACCCCGATATTTGATGGTTAGAAGTGTACATGATGGGGGTTTTGGTTACCCTATCATTGATAATTACTATAAAGGTTTTTTGATTAAAAAGTCGATCTCTTTTTCTCTCGATGAATGAGTCAGGGGTTCCAATATGGTCTCAGATAGAAGAGTTTAAAATGAGACTGTTCCAAATTGAATCCTTGTTTTCTCTTGGTAAATTACCTAAATCGGTCAGTAATTTGCAGACTGTGTTTGCTACTAAAGATGCAGTCGCATCAATAATTGTAGGTGGGGGACAGGGGCTTTATTTATATGAGGATGCCTCCATTTGGCAGATTCCAGGGTTACAGATCGATATTAAGATGATATGTTGGAGAAGTTAGATGAATAAAGGCATATTACTTATAAGAGATGTCTGGGGTGAGGAGGATATGTTATTTGAGAATCTGAAGATGAAGTTTGCACTCCATAACAGGGAACTGAGGAGATATAACTTGTTGAAAGGTTTGATATCTGAGAGGTTATTAATGCTTGATGGTCCTTTGTTACCAAGACCGGAAAGGTGGAGTTTTATTGTAGTTGCGCCTCGTGAAGTGTCTAGTTATTTAAAGTTGTTATCGAAAGAGGAAAAGATCAGATTTTCATGGAATTCTTTGCGTCTCGCATGGTGTGACGAATTGGGTGAGGACATTTCTATGAAGGATTGGGACAGTTTATGGAAAGTCCCAGTTAGGATGACGATTGATCTGAATCTACGGTATATTCAGCAGAGGATTGTGGGACAGCTTTTTTGGACTCCGGTTAGAATGCATAGATTTGGTTTAAGAGAGGATAATAAATGCTGGAGTTGTTCTAAGGAAGAAGGCACTATCCTCCACATGTTATGGGATAGTTTAAGGGTTATGGATTTTTGGAATGATGTTTTAGATAGAGTTGACTTGGTTTGGAATATATCTTTTCCTAGGACACCGTTTTCGGGGCTTTTGAAATCACCAATTGGCATGTGTCATTTGAGTAATGTGACTTTGTGTTGGATTACTAAAGTAGTTCTGGTGGCGACACAGCAAATTTTGTGCCTCTGGAAGACGAGGAAAATGTATTGATGAATGGTTATTACAGTTCAGTTGCTCTCACGGTTTGAAAAGATTAAATATGGTGCTTTAGATAGAGAAGAATTTTATAAGGAGCAATGGAATGCTTTTAATGAACTATATGTTTGAAATGAGTGTTAACGGGCTCTAGTTTATTTTATAATCATCTTTTGAGTGGATAATTTGTTGAGGCTTTTTTTATGTTTGTCTTGTTTTTGTGTAGGGTTGTGTTTCTTTTTTTATATACGATTTCTTTCTCTTATTTTTTGGCTCTGTCATTTCAAAATGTGATTGTTTTATTTGAATCGGAATATTTTAATTCTTTTCCTTATTGATTCTTTTATTTTTGTATCAAAATTACTTATTTTTCTGTTTCATTTGCATTTATATTGTTTTTCATATGTTTTGGAATGATGTATTTTTTTCGAAAATTTTAAATAGTTGTCAAAAAAAACTCTATGTACACAAAACAACATGTTCAGTGTGCAAACGTATTAGTGAACATGGATATAGGATCAGGTCCAAAGCAACCCAGTCACAAATGGTTTCTCACCATTTGAAAGAGTGGCATTCTCACAACCATGTAGAATGGGGCATTCTAGAAGTAGTGATAAGCAAAAGATCTGGTCAGAACAATGAAAACTTGCTAATTAAACAGCCACTTCTTTGGATCCTAGAATTGAGGACATATCTCACAGACTGGGATGAAGGAACTGGTTGGATGGTCATCCATTTTGACAGAATGATTCATTCCATAGTATAGAGATGTATAGCTAGTCTTTAAAAAGTGTGCTCTCTTTTGCTGTGATCATTAACTAATAAAGGAGAGAATGTGTTTGAAGATTGACAGATTTACATTCGTAAATAAGGGGACCACTCCGGTGGTGATAGTGTGCGGTATAAATGTCCTTTAACATTGACATATGCATCCTATCATTTACTACAGGTTTAATTTAATTAGTAGGAGTGCATGTGATAGAAACTAATAGCATACTTAGCTGCATTTGTATGTTGTAGGCTTTTTCTCCAAGTAAAGTACACATGTATAATAGTATTTAGTATTCGCCTTCGATCCATTAGATCGAGTGCAACTGACCGGAATTAATGCAAGATCACTTTTTGTATCCCTTCGGAGCAGCCATTTTTTACTTCAATACGGCGGTGAAGAAGGACAAATGCGAAACTTCCAACATGACTGGTCGTTTATGGATGTGTCGAAAACGCGCTCATAGCAATTAATGACAACATCTTCACTGTATTTGTATGGTGTTGATTTTTTTCTTCCAGTAGGTTGCACATGTATAGTGTTGCTTGCTATGTGCTGGAGTCAATTAGATGGAACATTGTTCACTGAAATTGATACAGGTAAATTTATTGTATCTGTATGGAGCAGACAACTTTTACTTCAATATGACAGCAAAGGTTTACGAATGGTAAATCTTTTCACATGACTATTCGCTTATGGACGAGTCCAATTATTTTTTTGTATAGTGTGGTGATGGCTTCCTGATCAGAGAAAGCTACCACGCTAGGGCACCGTAGAGGGACATCTAGGAAAGTTTTAACCAAATTGTAAAAGGGATTATATTAAGATGGATTTCTGGAATCTGGCCTGGTGGACAGATTTGGGGAGGCAAGCCTAGTTATTGTGAACAGAGGAGCTCTTAGAGGCTAGCCAAAACCAATAAAGGTAAGCATGGAGAGTGGTTAAGGCTTAGTCTCAGGAGAAAGTGAGTAGGGTCAGGGGTCAACACAGTAAAGCACACAATCACTCAATTTAGATAGGCAAGTACAAAAATACTGTGGCCCTCGTTACGAGTATGGCAGAGAGGTAAAGTGGCGGTAATCGAATTACCGCCACTTTTACTGCTTCACCATATTCCGAGTTTGGCCTTGGTGTGGAGGATTTTCCTCCAGCTTTCTGCTGAATAATCGGCAAAATCAATGGAATTACCACTGGTGGTGCGCTATGGACTCCAAATATATGGGGACTAACTCTGCCTACCACCACTTGTAATCCGGCCGTAAATCTGCTGGACCAGGTGGCGGTAACAGCAATTGCGTTTGGTGGTGTTTTCCGGTGAATTTACTATTGGAATACCGCCAAACTTGTAATGAGGGCCTATATTTAACACACAACAAGACATTAAATAACCAGGTATTAATATCACACAGTACTCAATTATCAAACATACATACAGTCACCTTTAGATTTGTGGAAATGCATACAATAACTGATGTAGGAAGAGTTCTTGTGGTGGTGAAAATGTTCCAGAAGATAGTTCAACAATGGTACAGGTCCGTAAAACTATTTCTGATGCTTGTGAACCTGCTTAGAATCGCATGCTGTGCATATAGTCAGACATCTTGTGGTAATCGCAGAGTATTGCATCTTTCTTTCGAAGATCGAAAACAAGGGGCGTCGACCTGGGCGTTACTCTAACACTATCCCTAACATGATGTGTAGTGTACCCAAAATCCTTTACGCGTCGAGGTCCCACCAGATTGTTTTTTCCACCTATCTAGTCAGTCGCACATGCGGAGCTAGAGTTTATATTGCTTGTTTGTGCTTAATTCTTCGACAGCTGCCTCGACTGCTACTTAGTGACTGATCATGCCTCGCCGACGGTCCTTCTACCGAAGACTTGGGCGTCTGATTTCCTTGTGGACTTGTACCTCCGGCCTGGCGTTATGATAGGGAGAGTGGGGCCCTGTTATTACTGGCTTTCTTCTGAGAATGGCTCTTCTTTGCCCCTCCTCTTCTTTTTCCTTCAGTCTGGCTGATGTTTCACTCTGTTATGGAGAGAACGCCCTTAGAATTATGCCCATCTTGCAACTGGAAATTTCCCTGGAAAGACACGACACCCATCGCCAGTGCAATCATTGCCTCCCTTGTAACCAGGATGAGAAACGTTGCAAGGCCTGTATGCTTTTTTGGCCTAAGACCTTAAAAGAAAGGCGCACTAAGCAATAGGCGGCCTACTCTATGCAGGCCGAGAGTCCCGTCCCACCGGCGCAGTCGCCTTGGATGAGGAGTCTGTCAGAGGCTTCGATTCGGAAGCCGTAGACTTAATGGTAGAATCTGCACGTTCCAACGTGTCCATCCTTGACTGGGGGTGTCACAGTATTAGTTTTATGACGGTACGATCACCTTCTTGCCAATTGACGGTATATCATGGTTATCGCGGTATAGCAGGTGGAGTTAACTAATCTTAAAAAATATTTTCTAAAAGGTCATAAATTGACAGATTTATCACCACAAAAAAAACCCAAGCACCCAGGGCCAGAATTGGGCTTTTCAACATACTTTCCACTGAAATGTCTTGCTTCCACCAAACACACGTGTGGAGAGGAGGAGAGGGGAGGGGCCTGCTGCAACTGGCAAAGCAAACTGAATAGCTTTTCTTAAGTGGTCATTTAGGCTTTATGCTCCCCCACTGGCTACTGGTGAAGATGAACATGTTGCCATCTTGATAACCTGCATGCCACCGATCAATGGAGGCTGATGGTAGTATACGCTTATACACACGTACACGTACACACACACTCACACACTTTACTTTACAGCCTTTAGTTTACTTGCGGGCCAAAAGGTGTTCAGTAATCACGGACATGTTACCCTTTGGTATGGCAGCAGAGATGAGTGAATTTCGCAGTGTGACTTATTATATGTAAATTCAATGATAGAACCTGAGAAATACCCGATTGCCATATGTTTAGAGAAAATTATCCATTATAAATATATAATCCCCAAAGCCGCCAACCCAAAGTAGACCATTTTCCTTCTTGGCACTGTATCTATTCTTCCTATTGCTAACATATTGATTTTGTGTCAGGCACGTGTGGTTTATGGAATGGCATTAAAAACTGCTCCAACTGAAACTACTTGGCAGACGGCACATCCAACAGTGCAAGACCAAGACTGCGCAGCACTTTCTTACTGCAGCCTTTCCAAATCAGATTGAAAAGCACACTTTATGGTATGAACGGTATAAACAATGTGACGGTTATTATTGTTCAATTAAGTTGTTCACGGTATCTTTAACGGTATACCGTTATACCATTACATCCCTATCCTTGACAAGCATGCCGTTGGCAGTGCAATGGAGGAATCTCACCACCGCAACAAGAGCGCACAGGCTACACCTCCTAAGCACACAACCTGTGCGCTTTCTTTGGCCGATCTGCCGAAAAAGCATTCAACGGCTGCAGTCCAAAGCTTCGAGGGGTGTAATGACTGGAGGGGGGTTATCTGTACTCCTGCCCTCTATATAGCAGATTAGAAGCACGGAGCGCCCCAGCCAAGATTCTCTATCGATTGGTAGAAATGGACGAGCAATCAAGGCTTAAGCTCTCAGGAAGTGATGTGGGCTGGTTCTTAACTACAGTGCAGTCCTCAAGCACCCACAAAGGAATGTCCACACTAGTGATAACAAACCTCTTTATATAAATAAGGTTCACATTATCTACACAATCACAATAACGCACTTTGTGCTCTGACAA
Source organism: Ambystoma mexicanum (assembly GCF_040938575.1). NCBI lineage: Eukaryota > Metazoa > Chordata > Amphibia > Caudata > Ambystomatidae > Ambystoma > Ambystoma mexicanum. The sequence continues at coordinate 183,243,005 of NC_090931.1, read as the reverse complement.
TTCTAAAATGTTAAATAAATACAGTCTCAATGTGGTACAACAATTACTCTTGATGCCATCAAAATTCACCAACTGCTGACAGTCTCAAATGGCATGCAAATCAAATAGCGAACGGTAACAACAGTAGACTTCGGAGGAAAACAAGTTGGTTAGACAATTGGCAGAATACTGGGTCCCTACCCAACAGTTCTGTGTGAGGATCCCCCCACCTGGGCAACCTGTAACTAATATATTAAACAAGCCCCGTCCATATATTGTCTATTAAAGTCTTATTTCATTCTACAAAAGTTCTACCTCCCCAATGTACCTGGTTTAGCAGAGTTCGACGTCGGGTCGTCGACGCATCCTTCTTGAGTGGACTCCCTTTAAGGCAGGAGCTGTTGGGCAGAATTATATGCAGTACCCTTTGGGAACACCACACACAATTAAGACTACAAGTGACAATACAAATTCACCTTTGGTACAAGCCTGTACTGCACAGTTAGTGGTAGCAGTAGCAGAGCAGCCAGACTGATCTCAAGAGTAAGTGAGCAGTATCAGATAGTTACACAAAGGACAGCAATTACTATGATTCAGGCAAACACTGACTCAAGGTTTTCAAGTAAAAGAATATATATTTATTTCACTCTTCAGTTGTATAACATTACACTATTATTATAAGCAAGTTACAAATCATAATCTTAATACACCACACCACTTCCCTTAAATTCCAAACAAGTTAAGCTCACAAAATGAAGTGGGAGCAAAATGGCACTCCAGCAATTTCAAAGGGAGGGAAAGACAAAGTTATTAGAAATTAAATCAAACCAACAGGTAAGTACTCAGGGCAATTGAACAAGAGGAACTACAGTGATAAAATCAGGTAGAAAAGGCTTAAGGCCAAAGTCAATGGGTCGAAAGTCTTTTGCTCAAGATCACACAGTTCAGGGTAGTTCACAGTAAAGTTGGTGGCACGGTTTCCGGACGAGGTTGGTTGATAGAAAAGTTAGTTCAAAGAGGAGAGACGGACAAGCCCTTGTATTGGAGAAAGATTTATCTCCTCCAGGAAGTTTAACCGATTGTAGAGGGGAAAGTACCGGCTCAAGTACCGCTTTCCTGCTTGTGTCCCTGCTACGCTGCTGGATTTTCTCTGGACCTGTTTGCATCAAAAGAAAGCGTTCATTCAACATGCTTTCAGCGTTCACCATTGCATTAACAGTGATTGACATTTCCACTCACAATCCCGCCTTTGTTTTGCAGGGAATGGCTCTTGTTCTTAGCCTATGGTAGCTTGTCAACTACATACTGCTCGCGCACAGCACGCACGCACACGGGCAAGTACCGGTTCAAATACCGCTTTTCCGCTTACCCGCGTTAGCTGCAGTCTGCGACCCGTTTGGTACATTTTACTCACTGTTTACTGCTTTTTTCTTTTATGACTTGCTTGTTTATATTTGATATTGTTTTGTCTGATTTCTGTTTTTTCCCGTAAATTGTATTATTCTTTATTTTTTCGTTAATCATCTTTGTTATTTGCTTAATGAGCAAATATGTTGCTGTTGTGTTTTTAAGGCTATTGTCCAACTTTTAGCATTACAAATATTGTTTTTTTTGTGATAATTGCTGAATGGTGTTTCACACCTATAAACTTACCGCAAACATGCCCAATGATGCTTGTGCTCTCCTCAACCTCACTGCATGTCACCAAGTGCCAGTCCATTCTCCAAGATTCTTCTTAGCCATCGGGCTGACTCCCTTCCTAGCACCCCGCATTACTGGCCCAATAATACCTAACAAATTTCCCTTCCCGCCAGCCCCCAGTGAAGCACCTCAAAGGCCGCACTTGAGTCAACCCTCAATCTCAAAAACCCCTAAACCCAATGCCCTTTCCTCCACTGTCAATAATTCTCCAGTTGCTCATCAATCCCCCCAGGTGCGCATGAACACTCACCCATTGTCTGATATTACAATGCTTAATTCAGTCAATCCTCATGCACAGCCTCCACACAAAGGCACAGCTCTTTCTCCAATCAAGTTTCCCTCTTTACAGCCCGATGTTTCAAATATTTCCATTCATGCTTCTTTAAGTCCGACATCCATTTCATTGAAAATTGAGGAAACCCATGAAGAAATTCCTGCCGAGATTACTATCCACTCCTCAGTTATCTGTTCATGTTCGCTCATTGACTCATTTGCCATGCCCACTCCAAGAGCTCCACAAACACTATCTTCTGCTGCTTTGCCCCAACAACTTGCATTCATTCAAGCTGCCCTCAATTCTATCGACCTTGCAATCTCAACCATGAGCAAACTTTATGATACCATAGATCACAAGCTTTCGAAACAACCTGCTTTGTTTGAAGACCTAGCCAAATGGCTGCATGCATACGGTTCTTCTCCCACCACCAATTTCCCCTCCATCCATTCACAAACACAGACCATTAATCCACCTTATCCCATTGATGAGCACGTGCCGGAACTCAATCAACCACCTTTAGATTGTTTCATTGTTCCTGTGACGAGCCATCTTCCTTCCATCGCAGGCATAATTAGACCTACTGTTGCTCCCCCTCTGCCATCAGTGCCAATTTCTCAGAATGCTCCCAGTGACCCCGCCCATTTCCCACCAATCCATTCTGCTGTTGCTCCGGAGTCTTTTCCCACTGCCCCGTCTCTACCTGTTCTTCACATCCCCATACCTGCACTTATACCTGCTCCTGTCTTGCCTTCTGAACCAGTTCTCTTCTCCCCGCTAACCTCAACCTCAGACATTCGTCAAATGCCCTCCTTCTCTCTCTGCTCCAAACACCACCACAGAAGCAAATGTGATTCCCATTGTCAAGCCTTTAAACCGAAGAACTCGTCTGACAGCTAAGAAAACCAAAAACCTGACTGCTTTAAAACACTCCAAACATACCCTCACAGCCTTTTTCAAAGCTCTAGGGCAGTCCACCACTTCTACTGTACCCTCCGTCTTTCCCCTTGTGGCTCCTCAATTGCAACCCTCTCTTGCTCCCACTAACATGGAACCACCAGTCTCTACTGCAAGTTCAGCTTCTTCGATCTCAGTCACTCATCCAGTGTCTCTTTCCCCACTTAGTCAGATGGTTTAATCCATTGAACATCATGAACTACCTCATCAGTCAGTTGTCCTGACACCATCGTCACAATCACAAACCAGCCTATCTCAGATCTCCTCTAATTTACCAATCATTCCTACCCTCCCACCTACCATTGATACTCGCTTTGATTACAAAGCAAGTATTGATGCTTATTTAGCTTCACGCTTGTGCAATCTGCAGATGCCTACAGAGTCCTCTCTTCCACCATCTTCCAGGATGTCTGTTTCAGCTGCTGTTACGCAAACTCAAACGAAAAGCGTCCAGGCTGCGCCTTTGATCAAAAAGCATGTCACTTTTCGACAATCTTCTGGTTCAACTTTGCTTCAGACTCCTACTCCTGCCGCGTCTGCATTATCTGACCTAAAAGCCAGTGTTGATGCTTATCTAGCTTTGCGATTAGGCCCAATACAGATGGGTTATGAGGACTCTGAGCTTTCCACACAAAGCTCGACAGTGCTCACAATGCAAGATGAAGAAAACATCTTGCGCTCATCTCTTAGAACTATCCCAGTGGCTCCACCGCCTTAATGGCCTATCCAAAGTTCGACTACTAAGATCTTTTCTAAATCATCATCACATCCTCTTTCCCATTCTTTCATTCTTAAATGTCGAGATGGTAACTTTCCCAAATACGATCTAAACTGTGCAAGTGTTTTGAAAATATTTGGAGATATCGAGGATCTGAATGCCATTACCACCCACGGCATAGATCAGATAGAATTTGTTTCTGACACTTGTTCTTCTGTGGTCTGGCTTTGCATCCCTTCGGCTGTAGTCTGGAACTCAATCTGGCGCTGCAAAATGCAACTGTTTGAATTGGGTTTTCTCCCAGCCCTAGATCCAGAATCTTCCTCGCATTCGACATCATCTTAAAAGCCGAAAGTGAATATCTATCCAGGTTTGGGGAAAAATTTCCTAACTGTCCACATCTTCCTTGATCTGCTCGTCCTAACCACCAATTACCTTATCCTCATCATCCTTGAACCTTGCTAGTTGGAATACTAGGGGCCATGCCCACTTACACACTTCCATGTCTACTCTTTCTCTTACCCATCATATCATAGCCTTACAGGAAACTTGGTTGTTAACTCCTCCTGTATGGGATGGATTTGACCTTACTCTGCTCCCGGCTCTACCCACCAATGGCAGACCCTCTTCTGGCCTATTAGTTGCAGTCAATTCTGAGATGGGCCTCTCTGTTCTTCCATGGGCATCAGTGCAAGCCCACATCCAACTAGTGAAGATCATACATCGCACCTTTACGCTTGTCAACATTTATCGCAATCCCCTTGGACAAACCGATGAATCTTTCTACGATGGTTTGGCATCCATCCTTAACATGGTTTTACAAACTCTGCACATTTCACATACAATTGTTCTTGGTGACATTAATCTCGATTGCTGGAACCAAGCCCGCTCTAATCAAGCAACATCTATGTGGTCCTCGTTTATGATACAGCCCCCATTTATGGTAAATGGGGCTGTTCCGGGCGACCTCCCCACTCAAAGCACTTGGCATCGTGGCTCTAGCTCAAGTATTATCGATTATATTTATATGAATGCTAAATTGTTCCAACACATAGACAGCCTCACCATCACTATTCTTCCTTATAGTGATCACAATTTACTTTTTTTGAAGATTCGGTGGTTTATTTTCGTGGAAGAAACACATTATCTCTCCACTAAACTACTTGTTAATTTGGTTGGATCTCAGGTGCGTTGGAACCTCTCATCTCTGCTTTCATTTGGAAATAGTGTGGAATATCATGCTCCGCTATACCACCATACACACTACTCTGATCTATTGCATCCTTTTGCTAATACCTTGACCACTTTGAGAAGGTTGACCGGTCGACACATACATGCTTTCGATCCGGATATTCAGTCTGCTAAAGCTGACTATCGAAAAGTACGAAGAGCTATCTTACGGTCAAATTCTCTTTCCCTTAGCTCTGACCTCTCCACGCTCAAATGTAGACACAAGAATTGGATTCGGAGTAGAAAAGCTTTACTATACCAACTTGACAGCGAAACGATGTTCAGGGCCATCAATATTAAAAATTCCAGCTCTATGTGGCAGTTACTTCATAACCTGACATCTAATTCACAAGGTGCTCTGCAGATCAATGGGGTATCAGACTCAGCTCATCTCTTTATACTGATTCAGAATTTTCCAATCACAATCTTCAATTTGCTACCTCCGGCTCTTGGAAAGTTGAATTTACAATCTCTGATATCCAAGAGCAAATTATGAAAGCAAGTTCATCTCGGGCTGCGGGCCCAGACGGCCTCTCTAATATGATCTTCAAGGCCTACCCATTTGAATGGGCAAATATTCTATACAACATCTTTCTCAACATTCAAAAGCATAAATGAATTCCTCCCTCCTGGAAGACTTCACTAATCATTCCAATTTTTAAAAAGGGCGATCATAGTTTACCATCCAACTATCGCCCCATTGCACTTTTGGATGCCCCGGGTAAACTATTCTGTAAATTTATTTCATGAGACTTCAATCTATGGACCAAAAATTCTCATCTGCGTGACCCCCAGCAATCAGGTTTTGTTGCAGGCTTAGGCACCTCCATCAATTTAATCTGCCTAAATGCCCTCAAAGCACAGTGCCATGCCACAAAACAGCAAATCTTGTTTGCTTTTGTGGACCTGCATGCTGTGTTCGATTCTGTCAGCAGACCCCTCTTATTTGCCAAATTACTCTATGATCACTGTCCGCCCACTCTCTTTGACATAATTTCTTCTTTACACACCAACACCTGAATACAAATCCACCTTTCATTAGATGGACGCTTGTCCTCAAGCATCACTACGGCTCGCGGTTTAAAACAAGGCTGCCTTTTAGCCACAGCTGTTTTCAATTATTTTATTCAAGATGTGAAACTTGCCTTCGAAAACACCATCTCCGATTCACCCAAATTCAATAACCACCAGGTCAAAGCACTAATGTACGCTGATGATCTGGTGCTCATTTCCAAAACTCATTCCGGTTTACAGAATCTCCTAAACGCCTTTCACGATTACATTCACTGTAACGAATTAAGAGTAAATACTAACAAAACTCAAATAGTATCATTCTGTCCACGATACCACACGCCTTTATCCCATCTTTGGCACATTAATCAGATCCCTTTATCTGTGGTTTCCCAATAAACTTATCTTGGGATGATTTTCGAGGGCAAGTCTCGCGCTTCCAGTCATCTCGCTCATGTAAGTAGCAAATTGAAAACTGCCATCTCGCAGGCATCGCTCTTAATGTTTAAATATGGTTTACAAAAGCTTACCATATTCTGGTAAATGCAGAATCGAAACTTTAATAACTAATCCCGATAGAGCCAAATTTAAAATGTACCAATCCGATTGGCTACTGACAAGAGATCTCTGCCTCCAGTACAAAGACGGGGATGGCTTAAGATTCCCTCACAAAAAAATTTGTACAACGGCACCATATTTGCTGCTATCGCCTACCCCGAAATATCACTTAGGCATTTTACGGCTGAGGTTTAACTTATGCCTCGCAAGAGACATACAAGTCAGGCGCAAACTCCTTCCTATATCAAGCAACATTTGCCGATTTATCTTATATAACGTGGTAATGCTTTAGGCTATTATATTAGCCTCGAACATAAACCCGCTTGACCAAATACATTTTATTTTGGTTCCGGCTGGGCTTAGTCGCCATTTCTTTTTGTTAAAGTATTGCTTGTGTTTTTCTCTGCACGCCAAACTGGGGATGACCCCTTTGTTCAGTCTTTTCGCGGGCTTCTGCACAGAAGCCCTCCTTAAGGCGCCTGATAGTCTAGCTAGGCAGGATGTGAGGGAGGTCTTCGGACCCCTGCCATGGGTTCCCTTGGTAACCCAAGTGGCACTCTTGTCTGATTGGCCAAGGGGACTGGCCTTGCCAGGTCAACCACCCTGCTGCGTGATTGACAGCCAGGCTGTATGAATGGGGGAAAACTGCATAAAAAGCAGGTCTCTGCGACTGGAAAGACAGAGTCGCCACTGGAACGAAAGAACCAATGAGGAACTGGAAGAAGAGGACACCTACAACGAATGAACTGCCCGGTGAAGCCCTGCTGCAGGTCCGAATCTCCAAATCCGACGACGGAGAAGATCCTCCAGGAAACTTCTTCCCTTGAGCTGGTGGGACCAACCAGTTCACTCAAACTTCAAGCCATGACCCCTCCTCTGGTCGAATTCGCTGCACAGAGCTAAGTGGGCCGGATAGCCATGAAGGTCGGACCCTGCTTGGGTTTTAAGGAGCGCACCTTTTATTTGTTGTTTTGCTCTGCTGCTGGCTTCTTCCATGGGTGGCGCAGGACCCTCCAGTCTTCCTACTTTTGATCAGTCCGACAATCGCTTCAGGAACCGTGAGCCTACAGGAACCGCCAGGAACGTCCGCCTGAGCTACAGCTCCCTCTCTGTTTTATGGTACTGTGCAAATCCGGTGTTAGGGAGAATTCTCTGTATAGGCTAATTTCCCAAACCTAGTGAGTCCCCCAGTAGCTTTGCTGGATTTTTGGGGTTTATTTTTTTCTCCTGCTAAGAGTGAGACTCTCTTTCTCCCACTCTTAGACATGATTTGAGATAACCTTTGACTTTATAATGTGTTTTGTGGGCTATGGGGTCTTTTACTCCATAGGGCTTCATGTGTTTTTGGTATTTGTGTTACACAGCACCCTCCGTGCAGTAACACAGGGGTGTCATAATGACCCCATAACATGGACTCCGTACCCTGGGACTGACTACTGTCTCCCAGGGCATGTAAAGCCACCATTGCCTTTACTAGTCCTAAATTGTGAACAGAACCAGTACAAACCATCATATTGTGGACGTATTGGTAGGGGCAATTCGATTGCCCCTGGGTCTGTTGTTCGAGGGGGCACTGTCCAGTCCCCCCTGATCGAGTTTTGGCTGGTGGCAGTGGATACTACTTTTTATATTCGACCGCAAATATATTCCTATGGGATGTTCCCATTGTTCGAGGCTACCACTTATTAGCATAGCCTCAAACATACCGCTGTTTTTTAAAATTATTATTAATTCACCGGTTGGGAGTTTTTGCCAGAACTCGGTGCCAAAATGGCGTCTGTGTTAGCTTTTGTAACTCTAACCCAAGTCGAGCCCTTTGTTCCACTTTTTGGCGGGCTTCTGCACAGAAGCCTCCACAAGTGGTGCCACTCTGTCTGGGTCTACAGGATGTGTGGGAGGGGGGTTTAGGCACCCTGGACTGAGTTGCCTCGGCAACTGAAGTCGCACTCTTGTGTGATTGGCCCAGTGGTGAGCCACCCGGCTCACCACTTAGCATGTTTGAGTGACAGCTAGGACTGATGAATGGGGGTCTTCTGCATAAAAGCAGGGCTTTGGGGACTGGAACTTCAGAAGTCGCCACAGGACCAAAGAATCCGAAGAGGGAGAAGCTGAGCTGACCTGCAACGACACCACTGGTGGAGCCCTGCTGAACCGCCTCACCACTTCCCGACGACAGAGAAGATCTTGATCCCGGAGAGTCTTCTTCCTTTGAACTGGTGGGGATAACCAGTTCGCCCTCCTATTCGCCTTCCTGGATCGTCTCGTGGTCGAATCGCCCGTGCCAAGCACCCCGGCGGCTGGATAGCCACGCTTCACCACTACCACGAATAAAAGGGTAGTACCTTTTAACCGGGAAACTCTGCGGCTGGTTTCTTCCCTGGCAGTGCAACGGCCTCCAGCCTTCCTCCACTTTGAGATCCTCTCTTCCCCTGGACGAACCACCGACTTGCACCCGCTGCCAGGAACAACTGCCCCCGCTGGAGCTTTCTCACCATTTCAGGTACTGTGTCCCGCCTGGTCTCCCTTGAAACAGACTGTTCAAGGTGTCCCGTAAATCCTTGACTCTCTATCCTGGGGTGACCTGGGACCTGTTAACTTTTTCTGAACTGATCCAGCCCTCTTTGAACTATCTGCAAAGACTTTTAAAGTATCATTCAACTGTGTGATCTTGGACACATTCCGCCTTGCTCTCTCCAAGTGTGGGCCTGGCCTATGAACTTTCTTGCTCTCCAGTAGACTCTGCCTTTTCTGACTTGCTGTGGTTCTTTTAAAAGTGTTGGTATTGTGTGCTTTCTTAACTCAGCCTTTTCATTTAACTTATTGGAGTGCCATCTTAGGTTAAACGCTCACCTCTGTCTGAAAATAAGTGGTGTTTTAAGTAAGACTTGTTCAATAAGTAATCAGGAATGTATATATATTGATAATGACTGTGTTTGAACTTGCTTGCCATATTAGTGTTAGTGTATTTTTATAAGTGTGTTTTTAAATAAATAATAATATACTTTGATACCAAAGCTCTGGTCAGTGTTTGCTTGTGCTACTGTATGTTGGTACCTATTTTGTATACTCTATATACTGTCTAACTCTTCTTGAGAGAAGTCTGGGTGCTCAGCCACAGCTACCAGGTAAATCTGGATGGTACAGACTGCTACCAATTGGGTTTACTGCCAACACCTGTAGTCCTAAGCCTTTTGCAGTGGTCCCTAAGGGAACTGCACAGGTTTCTGCCTAACATCCGGTTGTCAGTTTCGTTCAACCGCGGTGAAAGTGTTGAAAACTTTCTCCAATCCGAGGGCTTGTCCTTCTCTTCTCTTTGAACTATCTTTTCTACAAACCAACCTCGTCTGGAATCTGTGCCGCGAACTTTACCGCTAACTACATTGAACCTATTATCTTGAGCAAAAGACTTTTGAACCATTGACTTCGGCCCTAAGCCTTTTCTATCTGATTTTAGCCTTGTAGCCTCTCTTGTTCAACTGCTCAGAATACTTACCTGTTGGTTTGACCTAATTGCTGATAACTTTGTCTTTCCCTCCCTTTTAAATTGCTGGAGTGCCATTTTGCTCCTGCTTCATTTTGTGAGCCTAACTTGTCTATAATTTAAGGGAAGTGGTGTGGTGTATTTATGATTGTGATTTTTTAACTTGCTTAGAAAGGTGAACTGTTATACAACTGATAAGTAAATACATATATATATTCTTTTACTTAAAAACCTTGAGTCGGTGTTTGCCTGAATCATAGTAATTTCTGCCCTTTGTGTAACTATCCTGTACTGCTCACTTAGTCTTGAGATAAGTCTGGCTGTTCCGCTACTGCTACCACTATAACTGTGTAGTACAGGCTTGTACCAAAGGTGAAATTGTACTGTCACTTGTAGTCTTAATTGTGTGTTGTGTTCCCAAAGGGTACTGCATATAATTCTGCCTAACAGCATCCCTAGATGAACAGCGTTTCACAGGAACCTCTGGTTGATGTGTTCCAGGATGACTCTGACTATATTCCTGACCCAGGTCAGGAATCTCAAGACCCTGAATCTCAAGATCCAGACTGGGACACAGCTGATGATCTGGGCACTTGGAAAGCGGACAACATATTTTTGGACACTCCTTGTTGTTCAAAACAGGGACTAGTAACCTATTGACAATAGGATACTTTTTAAGGTATCCGGTCATATTTTCGAAAACATATACATTATGTCGAAAACATTTTGGCGAAATATTTTTTTTAGAATGTTTTTATTTTTTGTTGGGTTTCGTTAGTAAAAAAAAGTGTAAATAAAAACAAAAAACGGGGGTTTGGGGGAACCCCCCCATTTTAAAAATAAAATTAAAAACATGCGGAAAAAAAAATTTCGGCAAATTTGGTGTCGAGAAAATGGCATTCGTAAATATGGGTTTAGAAAATATCACTATACACTGCTTTTTAACAACCTTTTCAAGAAGGCGGCTGACCATTTTAAGATCACCACCCAGGAAGCCGTCCCTGACTCGAACTTCGTTGAGGACATTTTCTAAGGCAAAGGTCTCAGTCAGCTAGACTATTCCACGGTTAAATTCAGTGAAGAAACACCTTGCTGACGCTGTCACTCACTGGGGCAATCAACCCCTGAGTTGAAAAGATGTTTTGCTCAGCACGCTCAGACCTTCTGTATATTAGAGTCCATAAGGTCCCTCTACTACCAGGAAAAGGGCAGGAGTACAATTATCCTCGTCGGAGTCTCCTCCAGACAAGGATTGCAAAAAGCTGTATGCTCTCAGCAAACGTGTTACCACCTCTGCTACATTTTGCATGCAGATGGCAAGTAACACCACGCTCCTTGCAAGCTATGGTGATATAAAATCGGGACTCGTACAGGCAGGCCTCCAGAACATCCCGGGGCCGGCCCGCATCCAACTCCTAGCTGTGGTTACTGAAGGATTCAGCTGAAACAGCTGGACGCATCCTAGCACAGGGGACTCCAAGCTGAAAGATTCGGGGTTCAAGCCAGACACTTAGGCTTCCCTCATCAGTAAGCCGGTGGAAAATTCAGCTCTTTTTGGTAAGCCGGTCGATGGGGCCCTGGAAACCAAAAAAAAAAGAGAGCATGAATCTCTCATATCCCTTAACCAGATCTCGGCCAAACCACTTGTCCAGCGAGGGGCATTCCAATACCCGCTGGTCCTTTTTCGCAGTAAGTCCTTCTCGTGTTCCTCCCAGGGGTAGTACGGGTCGGGAGTAGCCCCTTGGTTCTCTGGTCAAGGTACCTCCAGTGGATTCCAGTCCACTCAACAGCAGGGATTTCGACGTGGGAAGGGGAGAGGGAGAAATTCTGCAGCCAGAGGCTCCCCTACCCCCACCAGCAAATGACTCGGCAGTACAGGTCCCCGCCCATGTCTCCTCTGTCGGGGGACATTTAACATCTTTTACCCATGTATGGGAGGGCATCACTTCAAATCAGTGGGTACTCAAGACCATTGCCTACGGATACTGTATAGAATACCTGAAACCACCTGTGAGAAACCATAGGGTGTCTTACCCGCTAGTCCCCGGGGATTTCTCTCTCTTAAGTGGCCAGGGCACGACCATCGATCGCATTTGGATCCAGACGCTGGGTGTGGACCAATGCAGGTGGATCACCTGGGGGAGGGGTCTTCAGGGATTAGGGGTGCGGTCGCCGATGGTGACACACGGTTTCCCCCGCTTTTTTTGTTAATCTAACTCGTCCTATTTTTTAGGATTCTCTGAGGTCCCAACTCCCACACCCCCCCCCCCCCTTTTATACAGAAGCACTGGCCAGAGGAAGAGGGTGACTAAGAGCTACAAGACTAACTCTCATACATCGTACTGGACATATCCCGTTAATCGGGTCGGGGAAAGTCGGGCACTTGACTTTAAGTGAATGCAGCTGATACCAAGTAGCTCTCCTCACATGGATAAAAGGCAGAACCTAGAGACACTCTGAGCAAGGCGGAACACGAGTATGAGCAGCACTTCTGGGGAGAGATCAGCGGATAGAAAACCCCAAGAGTTCCCTACTGGAGGTCATTACCTCTGACGGGCCGCGAAAGACACGCAGAGAAGGCCAGGTCCCACATCGGAAGGCTGCATTGTGTTTCAAGGACGCCAGCAACCCTCCCGGGTGAATAGCAGATTTGGGGAGGTGATGCCACGCCTGTGGTATTAACCTTGACTTATGAATTGGAATTGTAAAACCAAGAAAGAAACGCACACAGCCGGTGAGTTGTCAAGCGACCTGAGAGCCCGGTGTGTGTTAAAGATTAAAGTGGCAACGTTATATCGCAAGTGAAGGCTGCTTGCGTGTTGATGAGCCTCGAAGAAAGGCAGACCTGTGAATGAACTTTGAAGTAAGGACAGCTGTGAAATCAGCGGTACTGAGTAACGGAGTGGTCCGGTGAAAGGAAGTAGCCCACTCCAAAGTCTCCGTGAAAGGTGCATTGTTTGTAACGATAAAGCGAATGAACTGCAAAAGCGAAGTAAGCAAAATGACCTCGTAGAGAAGGGGAGAGTGAAAGTTGAACCTTGACCTTTTAGTCGTAATGGTCCTGCGGAGGTCTGTAAAGAAAGCCATGCACATTCAAAAGTCTTTGACAACCGAATGCTGTCTGATTTCGACTGAGGGAGACCCGAAGTGTAATTGTAGAACCTGATAAAATGAGGAGCCTGGTTTGTTATAATTAGAGAATCATTACTCTTTGTTACAGAACCATTACCCAATCATTACTCTTTGCTATGGAATCATTCTATTATTGCATCCTGTTTAAGCTATCCATTGTACATTACTGAAGTAGACACTATCCACATTATTAGACTACCACTTTGTGTGCATTTGCAATTTGCATTTAGAATGACACACTGTCATATTTGAAATACCATGTAGAGCCATTTAGAAAGAGACATTGTTATATTTGTAGTTACACATGTAGAGACTGACACGTACACATGTATGCATGTAGAGTGTGCACTTAGAATATGTTTGCATTATGTAGATAGCACTTGGGTTTGCGAGACGAAAGCGTAAATGCTAGAAAGCATGAGGCCTATGGCTCCTAAAGCCATTTTTGGAAGGAGACACACAGAAGCGCCACTGGGCTCTGTGCGAAGATGTTATGGTACACTGTGGGAAAGGACTGTAAACAGCTTCTTGGCAGGCACAGAGGTCGCCTTCGCCTTAGTAGAAGGAAGCTAATCAGCATGGCATTTCCTGGTGTTCACAGAGAGGAAAGGGGGGGAGCGCCACATGGGGATATGGGAGAGGAGCCTTTTCAGGCAAGGAGAAGTCTTGCACACAGGCACGGAGATAGGATTTTGTGAAGCCAACAGTGGAGTGAATGGATATATAGAGGAATAGATGGTGTTTTACAGGCACGCATTAGAAGGCCATGAAAGAGATATGATGTCCAATGTCACGCTGACAGAACACGACTAGAACACAGAGTGATTGCAAGTGAAAGTACATTGCAAACACAGACTTTCAGACATTGCTAAATGCTGACAGAGAAAGAGACATTCTTAGTAGAGAATGAAAGTAACCATGCGGAATGAGTGCGTCATGGAATAGTACAACCAGAGGTGAAGAGTATAACCAGAGGTGAAGAGAGAAGGGAGTTACTAGTTGCTGTTGGAGATGGTGCTAGATGTTGATGAAGTTCGAGTTCTGAGATTGAGGGAGATGTGTCTTGGTGCAGTAGAATCCGATGGCCTTTGGGAGATCGAGAGTTTAGGGAAGCATTCTGATAAGGCCTTGATGAGATCGATCTGGCAGAGAGAGACCGAGGCCTGCCACTGACTGACTGATTGCAGAGTAGCGGGAGAGGAGAGACCTGGCCCTGGCAAAAAGAGCTGGAGACCAAGGGAAGCAAATCGGAAGTATGGTTTATGGCCTAGACTGACTGACTGATTAGAACAGACACTCGCACAAAGAGCTTTGGGTTTGGAAAAGGGGAAATCAGACAGGGATGGTCTTAGATAGAGAGTGTGAAGCATGGTGTTGATTGGAGAGGAAATGCTGATGCTTGCATTAGACTGTATTAGAATCACAGTCTTGCATTAGAAGCCTGTAAGGCTTATAATTATCCGCTGCATGGTAGATTTGCACCAAAAGTATAAAGGTGCAAAGTTGAGATTTGCATAGGTTTGGTAATGCTTGCATCATGCCTTGTTATGCATAAATAAATGTATTCTATTGTTATGATTGAATCGATTCTTGTGTTTTCTTTGTGTCTTGTGTTTTGTGTCCATAGGAGTAAGATAGGAGTATGTTGTTAGAAGTAAGATAGGAGTAACACCATGCACATAGGCCCTGAGATACGAAAGCAGGGGGGTATAGTGAGCCGCACCCCCCTAGGAGATTGTCTAAGACCGGTGCATGGTTGCCCAGGGGGGCAAGATCATGATTAGGATTTGTTTTTCGGTCTGACATAATAAGCTTGGTGAAGGGAGCACCCTTGCATGACTTGCTGAGCTTTGTTCTGAAGAGGTTTGAGCCTGACGGAGGGAGGCCAACGTGAACTTTTGTTTTGACGAGGTCTGAACCCGACAGCGGGGGACCAGCGTGAACTTTTTGTGGAACGTTTTTTGAAAGGCTGGGAAGAGCCACTTTAACGTGGAAAGCCAGGCGGGTCTCGATCCACGTCTTGAACTGTTAAATGTGTTGAAACCCTGAGCCAGTGTGTGTCATCCTGCCTACCGGGGACGCCTTACTCAGTTTGGTCTAACGTGGGGAGTAGAGCTGATTCAGACACATTTATTCTTTTGAACACTGGTTTTTTCTTTGTATGCATTTCTCCTTTATACACCTTTTGTACAAGAGATGGGACAGGCATTAGGTTTTGTTAGCATAGGTCATTTTGATTTGAAGGACTCCACTAGGACTGTTTTGTTTATCTTTTGATGGACAAGACTACTCCCATCTTAGTTATAGAGCGAAGTAGGAGTTTTTCCAACCCCAGAAACTTCAATTAAGGTTTTACAAATTGTTCCTATTGTGTCAGCCTTCCCTGTACACCCCGCTACCATCCACCCAAGAGCAGATGACTGTCCGAAGAACATATGCAAATCCTGCTGGAAGAGGTACAGATCCTTCTAGTCAAGGGAGCGATCGAGGTCGTCCCTAATCTTCAGGTAAACAAGGGCATTTATTCAATATACTTCTCCTTGTACCCAAAAAGGATCTAACCATAGGCCCTGTTTTAGAACTGTGTCCTGCAAACAAATATGTCAAACCTGAAAAGTTCAGGATGACAACTCTTAAGGAGGTAATCCAACTGTTGCAACAGTGGGATTACATGGCCACATTAGATATAAAAGATGCATACTTTATTATTTCAATGTTGCCAGCGCACAGAAAGTACCTCCGGTTCAAGATAAAGAATACTCATCGGTTTAAGGTGCTCCCCTTCGGCATTGCCTTAATCAAGGAGAAAAAGTAAAGTCTGGTCCCCAGTCAAGTCAAACAGTTTCTGGGGGCACTAATTCGGACTGAAGACAGCCTCATATTCCCCTCAACAAGAGGGTCCAAAACATGCTGTTCCAGGGGCTCCCCTTCGGCATTGCCTCAGCCCCAACGGTGTTAGCAAAGGTATTAGCGGTATCAGCTACTCACCTGTGAAGACAGTCCATCCCAGTGTATCCTTATCTCGAGGACTGACTCATAACCGAAGACTCGTACAGAACATGCCTGCAGAACATTCAAAAGGCATTAGATCTCCTTTTCAATCTAGTATTCGAGGGGATTGGGTCCTCCGAAGTATTCCATATCTATGACAGGTAATCACCACAGCTGTGCTGCTTCGGAAACTTTTTTCTGTGTCCTGCGTCGATGCGCCGTCGTCGAGGACCTCCTCCGACGTCATCCGATGTGATAAGTAGGACGCACGACGTCCGTAGCCTCAGTTCCATTTTTTCCGCCAACGTGTTGCTTCGTGAATCTCGGTTAACGCCCCGACTCTTTGGAGTTCTGTTCTTCTCGGTTCTTCGAACCTGTTCGTTTTTGTGAGAAAATCCTTTGTGTGAAGATGTCTTCTACTTCCTCTTCGACCCCGCGTCCGGGCTTCAAGAAGTGCGGGGAGTGTGGGTCCAAGATGTCGGTGACGGACTCGCACGACGCCTGCCTCTGGTGCCTCGGGGAGGCCCACGACACGGATGACTATCGACTGCCAGTCGCTCACGTCCAAAGCTTTACGAGAACGTAAGAAGTTGTTGTCGGTAGGTCGGGTGTCCAAGCCCCGGAAGTCGAAGTCTGCGGGGCTTTCGACAGATGATTCGAGAGGTGACTCTCCGCGTCATCGTCGGAAGTCTCGTGGGTCTCCTTCTAGGAGTCGGTCTCGCCACTCTTCGAGGCATTCTCGGAAGCGCCGACAGCGGTCGTCTTCCAGGTCCTCTTCTGAGGACTCTGCCCGGCACGTCGCTTACCCCACCAGCCGTGCGATGCCAGAGGAATGGGCTTCCTTCGGGAAGAAAATGCTGGCGATTCTCGAGTCGCAGGGTACTAAGCCATCCGCGCCCCCGAGTGGGGTCGGCCGTGAGAGGTCGAGAGACACCGCTCGCAAGAGTGGTCGGCAGGAGTCACCGGAGAGGTCCCGTTCGGACAAGGGGACTCGTTCTCGACGTACCCGTTCCAGGTCCCGGTCCTCAACGCGTTCGAGTCCGTGTGCACCTGTGATGTCTTCGAGGAAGACATTGACGTCTGAGGTGTCGAGGGCGTCGACAGGCTTTCTCGAGTCTCCGGCTCCGAGGAAGTCATCGAAGCCGTCGATGCTCAGGTCGTCGAAGGACACGCTCGGAGCTCCGGCTTCGAGGACTGTGTCGATGCTGGCGGCGCTGCATCTGACGTCGACGCCGATTTACTCGACGCCGATGCCTGTTCTCTCGACGCCGGCACCGATTCACTCGACGCCTTTCGAGGCCGTGGTGTCGGAGGTACCCCGTTGCACGGGGGAACCCCCTAGGAAGGCTCTGGTTAAGAGCAAGCTCTCTCGGGTGCCTTCTTTTCGCCACCTGGGATATATTTCAGAGGTGGATGAGGATTCTGATGGCCTGGTTCCTAGTCAGGTTCCAGGTGAAATGGTCTCGGGCCATAGTCAGTTTGACGATTTGAGGCAGTCACTGCATGATGCCAGTGGACTGGACACCTCTCCGGAGGTGGAGTTTTGTAGCACTGAGCCTGGCTCTCATGCCGATTCCTCGTACCGGCACCTTACGGCTAGGGTTTCCGAGTACTTGGGATGGTCTGTTCCCCCAGGGGAGTTTGTGCAGGATGATCTCACGGACATCCTTGATGTTGGTCCCCCAACTGACCCGGTACTGCCGTTTCATATGGCTCTACAGAGAAGGGTGGCGGCGGCTTGGACTGTTCCGGAGAGTCTCCCGGCGGTGGGCAGGTCCTTGTCGCGAAAATACCGTCCAGCCAGTAGCGACCCCTGCTACTTGACCAGGCACCCCACTCCGGAGAGTTTGGTGGTGCAGTCGGCCACGGCCCCGGCAAAGCAGGCTTCGTACCCTTCCATCCCTCCTGATAGGGACGACAAACGTTTTGATGGCTGGGCGAAGAAAGTGTTTTCTTCTGGTGGTATGGCGCTTCAGGCGGCCAACTCCATTTGTGCCTTGTCTCGTTTCACACACACTCTGTGGAACTGTGTTGCGTTAGCGGCTGAACATATTCCCGAAGGGGACGAACGGGATGGTTTCCTTGCTATGGTCCAGGATGGTAAGGATGCCATGTGTGAGCCTGTTCAGTCGGGTTTCGACATGGCTGAATGCGTCAGCAGTTCCATGGCGGCGAGCACCGTGATACGCAGGTTTGCGTAGTTGCGGAAGTCGGGGTTTGCTCCTGATGTGCAGTCCCGGCTCCTCAACATGCCCTTTGACGGTGAACACCTTTTTGGCAGCAAGGCTGACGAGAGCCTTGAGAGGTTGCAGACCTCCAAAGCTGCAGCGAAGTCGTTGGGCGCTGCAGTTCGCCAACCTCCACCTTTTCGTCCTAGGGGACAGCAATGGAGGGGTGGTTCCTTTCGCTATTACTCGTCCTTCAGTAAAGCGAGAGGAGCTGGCAGTCAGAGGCCAACGCAGGGGTACCAGAGGTGGACGACAGGGTACCCGTGGTGCCAAGGCCGCTCGGGCAGTTGCCTCTTTGCCCTCAGGTAACGCTGCAGCCGCTACCACTCAGTCATGAGGCTATGTCCCATGGTTCACCGGTTGGGGGGAAGGCTGGCGCAGCATCTTGTAGAGTGGCGTGCCATTACTTCAGATGTGTGGGTTCTGGAGAACATAACCCACGGCTACTGTCTTCCATTTCGGCAGAGGCCTCACGACAATCCACCGGGGAACCTCTCTTTGCAGAGTCCGGATCCGCTCCTTGCGCAGGAGATTCAAGCCCTGCTGGAGAAAGGCGCCATAGAACTGGTGCCTGTAGCGGAGAGGAACAAGGGATGGTATTCCCCTTATTTTTTGATTTCAAAGAAAGATGGGTGATTGAGACCCATCATGGACTTGCGCGGTTTGAACAAACTCCTCAGGAAGGACAAGTTCAAGATGGTTACTCTCAAGTCCTCCAGGCCCTTCAGCTTCAGGACTGGTTGGTGTCTCTCGACCTCAAGGATGCTTACTTCCATGTGCCGATCCATCCCAAGCACAAGAAGTACCTGAGGTTCGCGGTCGGCGACTCGCACTTTCAGTTTCGGGTCCTGCCGTTCGGATTGACCTCCGCCCCAAGGGTTTTCGCCAAGCTCATGGTGGTGGTGGCAGCGCATCTCAGGCAAGGGGGGATTCACGTCTACCCCTACCTGGACGATTGGTTGATCAGGGGGAGCTCTCCTGAGCAAGTCCTGGATCATCTGTCCATCACCTGCCACTCCCTTCACAGGCTGGGCTTCTCCCTCCCATTTGACGCCAACACAGCGGCTCCAGTACATCGGAATAGTGCTCGACACTTCCCTGGGGCAGTGTTTTCCTCCCCAGGTGAGAGCTCTTTACATTCAGCAGATGGTGCACAAGTTTCAGCATGCCCAGACCCTTCCCAGCGGTCGAGTTCTTGAGGTTGCTCGGCCTCATGGCATCCTGCATTCTTCTGGTGCCAGAGGCTCGCCTGCGGATGAGATCTTTCAAGTGGGCACTCAAGATGCAATGGTCGCAGTCCTCCGGCAGGATGTCGGACCCGGTTCAGGTGCCGCCCTCGGTCGCCCGGGGCCTTCTGTGGTGGGCCGTCGAAGGCAACTTGATGAAGGGGGCTCCATTTTGGCTTCCCTGGCCGGAGGTGACGATCGTGACGGATGCATCCCTCACGGGATGGGGAGCTCATGCCAACGAGCTGACAGCGGTCGTTGGTCTCCGTCGGAGTCCAGACTCCATATCAATCTATTGGAGCTGAGGGCCGTCAGGCTAGCCCTGAAGGTCTTTCTGCCGACTGTGCGAGGAAAGAATGTCCTGATCCTGACGGACAACACAGTGGCCATGCACTACCTCAACACAAAGTGGGGGGGCAGGGTCACTTCCTCTGTACAGGGAGGCGATGCAGCTCGAGTTCTGGGCCATCCAGCAGGAAGTTTCGATCTCGGCAGTTCATCTGGCCGGAGACGAAAACGTGACGGCGGATGCTCTGAGCAGGCAGAGCACGATCTCTCACGAGTGGGAGTTGGCTCAGGAGATTCTCCTGGAGATCTTCGCGCTTTGGGGGACTCCTCAAGTGGATCTCTTCATCTCCAGTGTCAACCGGAAGTGCGAGAGGTTCTGCTCGCGGGAATTTCCTCCAAAAGAAGCCTTAGGAGACGCGTTCGTG
The DNA here is from genome assembly GCF_040938575.1 of Ambystoma mexicanum. Lineage (NCBI taxonomy): Eukaryota > Metazoa > Chordata > Amphibia > Caudata > Ambystomatidae > Ambystoma > Ambystoma mexicanum. The sequence continues at coordinate 183,222,806 of NC_090931.1, read as the reverse complement.
GTGGAGTGGTCATTCCCGCTGCTGTACGCGTTTCCTCCAGTCCCCGTCATCCCGCAAGTGCTGCGGAGGTTACGGAAGTTCGGTTCCCGGATGATCCTCATTGCTCCGGCGTGGGCTCGGAGGACGTGGTACCCGGACCTTCTCGACTTGTCCATCTGCCCTCCACATCGTCTTCCCTACCGAGACGATCTGCTCTCACGGGAGGGGGGGGGGGGTCAGGTTCTCCATCCAGAGGTCAGATCCCTCAACCTTCACGCTTGGCTTCTGAAAGGTTGAGGTATAAGGATTGGGACCTCCCTGAAGACGTGATGGAGGTGTTGCTCTCAGCCCGACGGCCAGCAACAAAGTCTCTGTACCGTTGCCGTAAGTTCTGCGACTGGTGCAGAGTTCAGAATGTGGATCCTTTTGCATGTGACATCCCCATGGTTCTGTCCTTTTTACTTTCTTTGGCCCGCAGGGGCTTGCAAGTGGGTACCATTAAAGGGTACCTGGCGGCGCTGTCCATCTTTAAGCGCTCGTCTGAAGAGTGTTGCTACTTTAAAATCCCTTTAATTTCACAGTTTCTGAATGGGCTCACTAATGTGTTTCCTCCGTCACCTTTTCTGGTGCCCGGTTGGGATTCAAACCTTGTTCTTAAGTTTCTTATGGGTGCTCCGTTTGAGCCTTTGCATTCTTGCCCTTTGAGGCTGTTAACTCTGAAAACTGTGTTTTTGGTTGCGGTTACTTCCGCTCACAGAGTGAGTGAGTTACAGGCACTTTCAGTTAAGCCACCCTTCACTGTATTTCACAAGGACAGGGTTGTCCTTAGAGTTCGTCCTTCTTTTCTTCCGAAGGTGGTTTTGGAATTTCATTTGGCCCAGAAGGTTGTTCTTCCAACATTCTATCCTCCTCCGCATCGGGGTAAGGAAGAGGACAGGCTCCATAGGCTTGATCCTAGGAGAGCTTTAAGCTTTTATGTTTCACGCATGTCCCGGGTCAGAGTGGACGATCAACTCTTTATTGGTTACGCTGGAAAGCGTTTGGAACAGGCTGTGACGAAACAGACTTTGTCTCGCTGGATTATTTTGGCCATCTCGGAGTGTTACCGCTTGGCGGGTAAGGACCCGCCGGCTGGCTTGCGGGCCCATTCTACCAGGGGTATGGCTGAATCTACTGCCCTGCAGATGGGTGTTCCTATTCGCAACATCTGTGATGCATCCACCTGGGCTTCAGTACATACATTTGTACGTCACTATTCCCTCGATTCCATCCGAGGACAGGATCTGGCCTTTGGCAAGGCAGTCCTTTGCTCTGCTATTTGATTGGCAATTCTAAATTTTGATTCTAAATTCTTTCCCTCCTCCTTGCTCTGGTACTGCTTTGGGAGTCTGTCATAGATATGGAATACGTCGGAGGACCCAATCCCCTCGAAGAACAAGTTACTTTCTTACCTCGTAACGTTCTTTCGATGGGATGGTCCGACGTATTCCATATCGCTCCCTCCCTGCCTTCCCCGCTGCAGAATTTCTTTTGCGATTGCAGCTTACGTTCCGCAAGGCTTTGTGTCTGACTGGCAGTTGACTAATGTCACATGTTCTGGGGGAAAAAACTACAACTGAGGCTACGGGCGTTGTGCGTCCTACTTATCACATCGGATGACGTTGGATGTCGGAGGAGGTCCTCGACGACGGCGCATCGACGTCATTGACGCAGATGCCGAAAAAAGTTTCTGAAGCAGCACAGCTGTGGTGATTACCTGTCATAGATATGGAATACGTCGTCGGACCATCCCATCGAAAGAACGTTACCAGGTAAGAAAGTTACTTGTTCTTCTGCATCAACGTGAAAAAGTCATTGCTACTGCCAGTCAAGTCAAACAGTTTCTGGGGGCACTAATTCAGATAGAAGATGGCCTTGTCTTCCCCTCTAATGAGAGGGTTCAAAACATGCGGTTCCAGGTCCCTCATTATATAGCCAGTTGCCGGATAACCATACGCAAAACCATGCGTTTATTGGGGATGATGGCATACTGCATATTTCTGGCTCCACACACCCGTCTGCACATGCGTCCCATGCAGGAGTGGCTCTCGAGCCAATGGTGTCAATGGGACAATCTAGTGGTTGTCTCGGCAGCCCTCTTTCAGTCTCTGCAGCGGTGGTCAAAGGAAAACCTTCTGAAGGGGAAGTCCTTTACCACCCCTGCAGTAGAAGCCACTCTGGGCACGGACTCATCCCTGTCAGGTTGGGGAGCACATCTCCTAGAACAGACAGCGCACGGCATGTTGTCTCCATCAGTAGTTTCCAAGCATATCAATCTGTTGGGACTACTGGTGGTATTCAAAGCATTCCAGACTCAGCTACAGGGGATGACAGTTCTTGTGCTCACAGACCGATCCACAGCCATTTACTATCTGAACAAACAGGGGCACACACTCGCCAGGGCTATCCAAACTGTCTCAGAGCATTTGGAAGTGAGCCCTCAGGCCTAACATGTTCCTACTATCACAACATGTCCCAGGTGAACAAAATCTTCTGGCAGATGTGCTCAGCAGAGAATTTCACCTACCAGTAGAGCACGAGTGGCGCTTGCAAGAACATATTCTACTCAATGTCTTTGCACAATGGGGTTATCCAGACATCGACTTGTTCGTTCCTGTGGAGAATGCCCAATGCCCAGATTACGCCTCCAGGTACCCACAGAGGCGATCCAAAGGGAACGGTCTCTGGATAACATGGTCCGGGAGATTTGCTTACGCTTCCTCCCCCCCCCAAACTCGCCCCACCCCCATTTTCACCTACTCAATAGAATAGTGCACAAGATGTACCAGGAACAAGTTATGATAATCCTTGTGGCACCAATGGGGGCCTGACAGCCATGATTCCCTCATGTCATGAGAATGTCAGTCTCCCCGCCCACGAAACTGCCTTGCCCATACAACATGCTGTCACAAGATGAAGAGAAGACACTGCACCTGTGCCCCCAAACGCTCAATTTAGCAGCTTGGCTCCTGAAGTCATAGAGTTTGGGCATCTCCAATTACCTCAAACATGCATGGACATACTTAAAGAGGCACGAAAACCTAACACCCGACATTGTTACACCAATAAGTGGAAAAGTTTTGTTATTTGTTGCAATCCTAAAAACATCAATCCCATTTACTATTCACCTAAAGAAATAAGGCCTCATCACAAGTCTGGCAGTAACCCTTCAAAGTGGCAGTACCGGAATTAACTCTGCCCATACAGCTCTGCCGGATTATCCATCCAGCTGGAGGTAAATTAACACTGGTGCCTGATAGGAAGCCACAGGTGATCCCAATTCACCACAGAGTGCTACATAAGGCACACCCCTACCCCCAAACACTGTTTCCAACACCATGCTGCCACTCTGAGCTGGGACAGGCAGCTGCTAATGCTGCAGCGGGAAGTAGAGCGGCAGGACAGCCATGCTAGAGCACAAGATTCTGGGGGTTGGGGGGGTTGGGAGAGGGTGAAGGAGGAGGAGAGGCCAGGCAAGGCATGTACCGATCCCCAGGGTAGGCCCTCACCCTGGACCCTTTTCGACAGCCAGTTGGTCAGCCTGTAACGCATCAACAGGGAGACCATAACAGAGCTGCTCACCCCAATACATGACAACATAGGGAGCAGGAGCAACATCCGGACAGCTATGCCCCCACTGCTGAAGCTAGTGTCTGTCCTACAATTCCTCGCTACTGGCACCTTCCAGCACTCAGTGGCCATGATGCATGGCATGGCACAGTTCACATTTTGTGCCGTGTTGGGCCATGTGCTCGAAGCCCTCCTGCGGAAAGTGCAACGCCACATCTCTCTGCCTACCACCCCAGCCCAGGTGAATGCCATGAAGGCACAGTTCAATGCTGTTGCCCAAATACCAAATGTGATTGATGCCCTGGACTGTACCCATGTTGCACTGGTAGCCCCCCAGGCCCACGAAGCAGTGTACCGTAACTGCAAGCACTACCACTTCCTGAATGTGCAGGTGACCTACGACCCCAACCTGTACAACACCCACTGCTGGGCCCGCTACCCTGGTTCCACCCAGGATGCCATGGTCCTACGGAACAGCACACTGCCAGGATACATCTAGCGACACAGAGGACAGCGGACCTAGATAGTGGGTGAGTAGAAAAGCCAGCACACAAGCACTGTGAAGCACATGCCCAAATGGGAAGAGGGGGGGTCGCAAATAACTATACAAAGGATGGCATGACGAGCAATTGCGAATTCCGTAAATAACACCTCCCGCACCAACGTCACAGTACAGGCCAGGAAGCATGCACATGTCGGAATTGCCTGCATGGAGAAGCTGATGTACACATACAGTAGCAACTATAAACACTAACATGACTAAAGGTACCACAATGCAACATGCACTTACCAAAGCAATAGTGTCAAATGGCCACATCGCCTCACACAAGAGCAGCCCTGCCAGTAGCACAACCATGCACCCATGTGCGGCCAACCCCCAATGGATACCCGGCAGACCCAGATGCTCAGGGAAGGCCCATGGGAAACCCATCATTTCACATGCACAGTGGAAATACACTGCCACATGACAGCCACCATGTCAGCTGCACATGTCACTGACATAAACCTCACTTAGCCCATGCTGCAAGGGAACAGGGTGGATGAGAAGCAGAAACAATCCATGACACGAGTGACACAGCATGCACAGACATGGAATCGACACATGACATGAAAAGGCGGCCCATTTGCATACACAAGTTGTCCATTACCCTAATATTGTGTAAGCCACCCACACACCTCACACCGTGACTAATGCCTGTGCCTCCCCCCATGCAGGTGATTCCGGATACCCACAGCTGCTGTGGCTAATGACCCCTGTGCTTGATCTACAAACACTGCAGGATAATGAATGCAACCACACTCACAGCAGGACAGTGTGTGCATCGTGCATACCTTTGGCCTCCTAAAAGCACGTTTACGCTGCCTCAACCATACTGGTGGAGCCCTGATATACGCGCCAGAGAACGTGGGTAAGATTGTGCTCGTCTGTGCCATGCTGCACAATATCTGCCTGAAGAGGAATGTCGCGCTACCCCCTGACATGGACATGCCACCCCCGAGGATGTGGATGCAGGGCCTGTGGCAGAGGCAAATGCACGCATTGCCAGAGATGACATGAGGGACGGGAGATTGGCCCGCCAGGGACTGATAGACAACTTCTTCTGACACTTTAACATGGCACAAGCCAGGCACCACTGTGTGACACTCGCCGCTATCAATAAACACGACAAAGACACAATCGGGAATGTCCTCGCATTGATGAAGTTGAACGGTTTTAATGTAATGAAGTGTCTCAACTACCACGCCTCTGCCCACCAACTCCCCAGAACACTATCCGCCTCACCCACCAATTCCACAGCACACTGTCCCCCTCCCCCACCAACTCCCCAGCATGGCCACTCATGGCAATCAGTGTCTCAGTCCTTAACAACCGTGGCCTCTGCCCCCCCTCCCCCTCCCCCTCCCACACCCCCACCCTGCCAGCCACCACTGATTTTGGGTGCAGAAGGCCCTGTACCTGACACCTCGGGATGCCCTGCTGTGACCCCTCTGTGGGTGTGGTTCAAGTAAAAGGGATGCAGCCTGTCCCCAGGTTTTGTTGGCGTTGCACCTCTGTACTCTGCTGGATCGCCTCTGCCAGTGCAGAGACGCTGTCAGTCATCCCCCTGACAAACTGGGCGTACAGTGTCAGGGTGGCCGTGCTGACAGTTGTCTCTGCCCTGTTCCATGCGGTGGGCTGCGCAATCCTGTGTGTGGCCCCTTGAATGCTGTCCCGCAGGTGTTCGGAGTGCGTGTGGTCAATTGCCACCATCTCCTGCTGTCTGCGCTCCATGTCCTCAAGCTTCCGCAAGAGCATGCTGCGTGTCGGTGTGTGCTGTGGGAGAAGGGCTCTGCACTGGCCCTGAGCTGTATTCAGGGGACCCATATGAGGGAGTGTCAACGTCTGGCCCAGGGGACTCTACACGCCGGCAGCATCCAGGGCAGCTTTGGGCCTGTGAATGCTGGCATCGTGGAGGGCTATCCAGGTAGTGTGGATGCTGGCGGCGTGGAGGGCTATCCGGGTAGTGTGGACGTTGGCGGCGTGGCGGGTTATCCGGGGAGTCTGGACACTGGTGGCGTGGAGGGCTCTCGGATCTGTGGACCTTCGGCAGGCGGTGACACTGGGCTGGTGTCCTCCTGAGACTCCGCAGTCGCCCTGAACAGGAGGTGTGGCCCCGGTGTTGTGCCTCCAGCTGCGGGTTCAGTGGGCCTTGCACTGCTCCTGGTGGCCTGTGGTGTGGGCGTTGGCTTGGCCCTGCTGTGTTGCAGTGTTACACGGTGGGACATCCACCTCGGTGTACCCTGAGTGGCCCTTTGCGGGTTGGTGGTGACAGACGTTGAGGGCCTGGATACAATGCTCCCAGATGGGCCTGCATCCTCCCTCCTCCTCTTCTGGCAATGCATGAGTGTCTGTAGGGGACATAGGAAATGTCATCAGGTATGGTTCTCTCACGTATGTTTGCATGCAAAACACATTTGCTGTAGTACAGAGAGGGACCCCACACATATGGGCAAATGGGCATGGTTGGTCAGGGGTTATTCCATGTGGGCCCAGCATCATGGGTTGTTTGTAGCGATGAGTGTGTGAAACATGGCCAGTTGGTCTTTGGCCTGTGTGTGGGGAGGGCAGGGTGTCCATGCTGGGACAGCTGACGTCTGGCATGCATGCTTGTGGTCCTTCATGGCCCCACATCCCCCGCGCCCAGTGGCACTCACAGGATGAGGATGGTGGCTTAGTCCATGGCACTGTCATGGCTCCATGGGGCACTACTGTGCAACCAGCAAGGCTGCACTGTGGTGCACAGTGATTGGCATGCTGACCACATGTTGGTGTGGGGGGCGTGTACTTCCCTGTGGCTTGTTTGCCAATGAACATGGGGCAGGCCGACTGGGCCGCCGACTAGGCCACCAACATGCTGTTGTGACTGCTGCACAGTGTTGTGGTTACGCACCTCAATCCGCTGGCACAGGGTGCGCCAGTAGGGGTGTGATGCGCATGAAATTTGGTTGGGTCACTTACACTTCGGGCTGCTGTGACGCTCAGGGGTGCCCATGGTGCCCTGCCCCATGGCTGCTGTGGAGGGTGGCTGATGTGCCACTGCCTCAATCCACCCTGTTGACATGCCCAACTTCTGGGTCTGCTGACTTATGTCCCTGTCCAATGGGTCATCTTATGCTGGGCTGTCATTTGTGCATGCGCTTGTGTTGGGGGGTGGGGGGTGTTGACTCGCCTACTGGCTGCTGGCACCCGCCTCTTCACTGTTGACTTCATCTATCCCTTCGATGTCCAGCACTGTACTGCATTTCTCCTCCCAGGCAGTGAGGACCAGTGGCTTCACAGTGCCTCCTCCAGTCGGCAGGGGCTCCTGTCGGTGTTGTGAGAGCAGTCCGTGCACCCTGACCTTCAGGTCATTCCACCACTTGTGGGTGCCCTCTCCATCACAGGGTACACTTGCTGCTGCAGTCACCTTCTGGCAGATTGCATTCCAGATGACTGTCCTGCGCTGCCCAGTGTTCTTCCGCTGCCGACTGCCATAAAGTTCCTCACAGTGGGCAATGACCTCATCTGTGAGCACCACCAACTCCCCCTCACTAAATGTGGGGTTTTGCAGGCGATGTTCTGCCACCTTGCCCCTTATCTTCTGCTGTGACATTCTTGCTTCTTTAAAGGACCGGATGGCTGCAGGAAGTGGAGATATTTAATGGATTGTGTTTTTCAAAATGGCAGCCACAATGCTTCCTGTTCCGGCGATGGTGCAAATTCCGCTGGCGGTAATAGTGCCGGGATAGCTGGTGGTAGCGCTATTAGCACTGATTTCTCTGCAGTAATCCTTATGTCGGCTCAGTTTCCGCTGGGCACTAATAGCGTTACCGCCGTAGTCAGGGGCGGGTTCACTCCAGGTTGTGATGCAGCGCTATACCTCTGCACAACCCGGCGGTAACGCTATTCCCGCTCAGCCGAAATGGCACCGGATTACTGCTCAATTTATGATGAGGCCTGTAGTTCTTTATCTAACACACCTATTAGATTCTTAGATTCAGGACTTGTTTTCAACTCCCTCAAGGTCCACCTCGCCGCCCTCTCTGCGTATACCACATCGTAGAGCAAGGTTTCATGGTGGAAGGTTCCTGTAATTAAGGCATTCATGGAAGGGGTAAAAATACTTCACACTTCCATTTCTTACCCAAATCCCGGATGGGACTTGAATGTTGTTCTCATAAGAGCCAATGCATAAGGCTATTCACCCTATAAGACTGCCTTTTTAGTGGCCATTACTTCAATAAGGAGGGTTAGTGAACTGCAGGCCCTCTCAGTTCCAGACTCATTCGTGACTATTCACAGGGACAAAGTGGTACTGCGCACACACCCATGTTTTGTGCCTAAATTCATTTCTAAGTTCCATGCAAACCAATCCATCGAACTTCCTACTTTCTTTCAGAATCCAACTAATTCTGCTGAAAAAAAACATACACTAGATGTTAGGAGAGCAATAGTGTACTTACTACCTTGGAAAGACAAACCAATTCGTCGTCTCTGTGGCAGCTGGTAGAGAATGAGATCCCTGTCTCTAAATCAGCTATTTCCAAATGGATTGTTAAGTGCATCACACTGTGTTACTCTGTTGCCAAAAGAGACTTACCCTGTGCACCTAGATCTCACTCTACTAGGCGCACAGGAGCTACTCTAGCCTTTATTTGAAATGTTCCTCTTGATTCTATTTGCAAAGCATGCAAAGCAGCTACTTGGTGTTCTGTACCCACCTTCACTCAACAATACTGCTCTGACACACTCTCTAAGTCTGAATCTCAGGTGGGACAAAAACAACCGCTGGAACCTCGACGGGTGAATGATTTTGGGTGCACTACATGTCACATTAGGGATAGTGTTACAGTCAAGCCCAGGTTGATGTCCCTGTTCAATCTACGAAAGAAAGATGCAATACGATTACCACTAGATGTCGCACTATATGCACAGCATGTGAATCTAAGCAGATAAAATCATCAGAAATATGATTACGGTGCGTAATGCATGTCATTCCTATCTTTTAGATACAAGCTTTTAGATCAGAGGATCAGAAAGCGATGTAATGAAATAACCAACGTTTATGCTAACGTTTATTCTAAGGAGAACAGGGGGAGATTAATGCGTTGCAATTACTTACACCCCTGACTCTGATTTTCTCAGGTGACTACATGTGTCAAGTAGGGGTCGCTTGAGGTGGGTTTCCTGCCGTTTGTTCTGGTGCAGGATGTCTACGGGTTGTGGATCCAAGGATTTCTCTGTTCGGCTGCTGCTGCAGAATGCAACCCCTGGTGAAGAAGGCAAGCAGGATTCACTGATGCAGGACTCTTCTGGACACTTCACAGGACACAGGGAAGTGACTTCCACTGACGGTCACTGCACAGCGACGATGTCGGACGTCTCTCCAGTCGCGGTGGAAGAAGACCTTTAAGAGCAGGATCCCTTTAAGCTGGGAAGCTGAAACTTGGCAGGAAGCCGACTTGTGGCACAAGCTAGCGACCACTTAAGTTCTGGCGACAAACGCAGAACAGCAACGAATCTACCGTGGTAGCCCACTGGACAGCTGGTCATTCCACCGGGTGGTCCAGAGACACTTCGGAAGGCTCAGGGCGGCTGGATCCTTGAGAATGTGTAAAGAGTGGTTGGTCGCACCAGTCCAAGGATTGAAGTCCTGCTCAGGGCCTTCTCAGATCAGGTAGTCCAGCGGGGGGCTTCACCGGGCCAAACCGTGGAAGGGGATGATGGGCCTCTTCGGGAGTCATCCACGGATCTTCCGTCAGCTGCTCTTCTACACAGGATACTTGGCTCCAACGCTGATCCGTTGAAATGGCTGCAGGGGTCCTCTTATCCTAATTCCTGGCTGGAAGCAAGTACAAGCCCACCAATGGTAAGGATCTATGCCATTCAAACAGCCACCAGTGGTCGCATCAGGGACCACTGTGGGTTTCACTCAAGCCCCACACCTAGACTTTCTGGCGCCCCAGATGTCGAGGAGGTTGGGAACAGACTGTCCGACCCACATCCTGGTTCCACACACCAGGCTAGCACTAGCCAGCGAAAGGCAGCTTTCCCGGGCGATGGCCTGTCCATTTAAGGGATTTCCTGACCTCAGAAGGTAGGAAGAATGCCAAACATTATGGCCAAAGAACAAGCAAATAATCTCATGGCAAGTCCATTTTAGGGCACTAGCCACGTTTAGTAGCCAGACGCGGTAAACACGAATGTCCAAAATACTGCAAAAATGGTTAAAGAAAATGTATCTGCTGCCACCAGCTTGTCTCTAGGCACATATAAAAGTAACCAAAAATTCCAAGTGTAAAAGACTCGGGTGATACAAAAGTATCCCCACTGCACTCCATTGTAAGATGCTGTGTGCACTGTCAAAAAGTTACCAAAAAGATAAAATGTTAAGACAAAAGCGAAACATAGTTTCCAAGTACTGATAGTCTGATGGACTAATCAGTTTCCCCCTGACAAGTCGTGAACCTTGTACATTGGAGTATACTAGGGAGATTGCCCCTTATTTGGAGCATCCATACTAATACGAAATCTGGTTCCATATTAGCTATACAAATCAGTGATTCACTCGCTATATGCATGATGCTTGGGACCATGCATATAGAATTGGAGGAGAGATATGATTGCACATATTTCATCATCATAATGTTTATTTTGGAAATGTACAAAACTTCCCATAAAAACTGCACATATAGAATAAAATACATAACAATACAGATGCCAAAAATAACACATTTCTTTTAAATAAAAACACATATCGCTCACCAGATCATAAAATCTTTCACAACCATACAAAACCCCATTTCATGACATATTCCTAAGCAGACGCTTTCTAATATAACATGCTATTTTTAGGTACGATAAGAGAGTCCATCCAACACAGGGAGAATCGACCTATAATAAAAAAAAAAGCCAGTGTGGGTCGATATTGCACAAAACCCAATTCACGCAGCAATGGGCATAACAGAGAGCCTATCACTCTCTCATTAGCCGGCTAACAAAAATAATAAATGGCCAAGATCCTCATATGGTGCATCACAGAGAGGACAAGACTGATTGCCAGTCTCCCCTGACAATGCAGCCACCACCGCCCTTAACAAAACACAGTCAAACCTTGCCCTTGTTATGATGACTCGCTCTCAACTGCTCCATATTTAAAGTAAGAGTTTTTTCGAGTTTTATATCATTTTTCTTTTTATAAATTTAATCCATTTTTATTTGATATACTTTTTTTACATTGGTGAACCTCCTAGTCTTCTGGACAATGGGTACACTGACCATTTCAAATTTTATGAAAGTATACAATTTCATATACTGATTCCGGAATATATATAAAAGCATCCTTTGTTTTCACAGACAATAGACAGAAGAAGAAAAGTGTATCTGTCTCTGTTAAATTGAAAGCACAGGTGAAGACATAGGTGTCCCCCGTTCTCCTGTTCAAATTATAAAAAGAAATCAAACCATGAATTTTGGCAATCATAACATACCTGTCGAGACTAATTAAATTAATGTCAGACCCAGTGCCGCTAAATTGTTTTAGGCACATGCGTTAAAACACATTGGTCACTCCAATATATTTGATGCATTTTTACAAGATTAATTGTGGAACATATGGTATCCACTTTATAGATGATTAATCCAATGATTAGACTGATGGATTTATGTATGTATTTGTATTTGCTTGCTGTGTCTGATTGAATGATTCTGTACGGTTGTGACATAGCGGTTTCTTGACTGAATGGTTTTTGTAGTTCATCAATTTATTTATTTTTACAGTTGGTACGCCTTCTTTTTAACCGCTTAACTGCTGAGGGGTTTCCTTCCCAGTGCTGAGCCCTTTTTTTGGGCATTTCGATTTGTTGGCATTCGATCCGATGTAACTTTTTTGTTACATGTGATATTCTGGCCAAATGTACACCCTTTTCTTCCCACATGTAGGCGGTCACAAGGATTCGTAGTTTGCTGTAGTGGGGTGTGAGACTATAACAAAAATGTGACAACATTTTGTGTATTTCCAGGAAATGTTATAAAAATTATGTAAAAAGAAGCCTGTGTTTTTTTCTTGTAAGAACTAGGAACAAAACAAAAGGTGTGCAGTTCTGAATTTGCCATTTTCCAAGCTTTCAAGAGCAGGTTGAGTGAAACTTTTTTCACAAGGGTACCTTCAGTTTTGTGAGAGGTTGGTGAATTTTCCCTTTTTTTAATAGGTCATGCTTGCACAAGGAGGAGGGTGGGAAAGCTGAATGGGAACACAGAAAGGCATACATTTGTGAAAAGTGGATAAAATTGCAAGTTAAGGAAGGGGTAATTTGCGCAGATCAGGCAACGGCCATTTACCCTTGATTCTCATTTGCCAATAATTCCAAAAGTGACCAAAAAAGGTATGTGCTGTACATGTTTGCACGTGTAAGGTAATGGCTTCCACGAATATTCAGAAAAGCAATGCACCGCTACATTCCTCTTCTGTTTAGGAAATCATTTTTCATAATGTTTCACAAAACAAGCAATACCACGTGCCAAAAACCAAGCCATGATGTACAGTATTTTTATGGTGATGGCCTAAAGTGACCTATTTAGCATTTTAAAATAACAAAAACCAATGTGGTGAAGAATGCCAAGCATGCATGAAAGAACACAGTCTGACCTATTAAATTAAAGAAATTAAAGAGTGGTGTAACAAAGCGCAGCAGGAAATGTATAAAAATGTTGATACAACCAAGAAAAACAGGGAATGTCCTACATTCCCACATGTGTTCCAATAAAAATGGTACCTCATGTGTGGATACACTGTCCCTGGCCTAGAAGGAAATGGCTAAACCATGGTTATGACAAACGCTCTGGGAAGAGTATATTGGGCCTTGTGGGCAGGCCATAGTATTTAGGGCTGGGGCATTACTCCCATAAAAGAAAACAAGGATCCACGTACATTTTTAAAAGAAGACAGGTGGGAATTCAAATACAGCCAGCGTGCATTGTTGGCACAAAAAGTTCCTGGCCAAAATTCACGGCAAATGCGAGACAAAAAAGTGGAAACAATACAGTATTTTGAGATATTTGCTACTGGGAAAACACTGAAATGCTCAGCAAACAGTGCATGACCTACCTTCTCATGTTGCCACAGGTATCCCGATAAAAATAGTACCTCACTTGTGTGAGGACCTCACACGTGGGTCCACTAGCCTGGCCCGAAGGGAAAGGGCTAAATTGCCAGCATGGAAATACTCAGTGAAGAGCATAACTGGGCTTGAGGCAAGCACATGCATTGAGGGCTCTGGCATCACAACCACCAAAGAAAGGTGGGAATCCCACTCAGTTTTGAAAAGGAGAATTACAGGGGAATCTAAATACATTTTGTTTTTGTTGATCGCAGAAATTCTTTCCCAGAATGCACAGCATAGGAAACGTTTGAAAAATGCAATATTTTGATGCGTTAGCCATTGGGAAACCACAGAAACGGATGGGGACCTAGATAATGGTTACCTGGCCACATTCCCACACGTGTCCCATGGACAAACGGTACCTCACATGTGTGGGTGCACTGTCTGAGTTCGAAAGGGAAAGGGCTAAAGTACAGGTATGTCTGGTGCTCTGGGAAAACCAGATGGACACTGTATTTAGCCTTGCAGGCAAGGCAGACATTTAGGACTGGGATGTTGCAGCCATCAGGGAATACAGGGAGCACCATGCATTTCTGAAAAGAAGACACTTGTGGGAATCTAAAGAGGTCTTACTTTCATGAATTGCACTAGAATTTATTAACCAGAATGCCAATAAAAGTCCAAAATCTAGGGGAAAGAACACAATTTTGAAATATTTGCGACCGGGATACCACAGAAACATGCAGGCAAAAACACATGTCCTGACTTGCACGTGGGTAGACCGACCCCAGCCCTGGGCCGGTCATGGGGAGCGTCTGCGGGAACCCCGTCCCTCCTTTACGTCAAAAATTCTAACGTGGCCGACCATAACTCCAGGACAGCCGAGGGTGCTGCCCCTGGCCTTAGGCACCTGTCTCCCATGTGGGTCGACTGTACCCAAGCCCAGCAGTGGTCTGGGGAGCCCCGGAGTGGTTCCCATCCCTCCCTGAAAGGAAGATCTATAACGTGGCCCGGCCAAGACTCTAGGACGGCTGGGGGTGCTGCCCCCAACCTTGGACGTCTGCCTCACACGTGGGTCACCCGCCTTCCAGCCCAGTGGCGGTGCCATGGAGTCCCGGCAGGGAACCCGTCCCTCTGGGGAGGGAAAAGCTTTAACGCGGCTCGGCCGGAGCTGTTGGGCAGCCTAGGGTACTACCCTTGGGCTCCTGTGTCCCATATCGGTCAACTGTCTCCAAGCCCACCTGCGGTCCTGGGGAGCCCCAGCAGGGACCCCGTCCCTCCTCAGAGTGAAAAGCTTTAACGAGGCCCAGCCAGAGCTCCAGGGCGGCCAAGCGTGCTGCCCTCGTACTTGGGCACCTGTCTCCCATGTGATTTGACCGTACCCACGCCCAGTGGCGGTCCCCGGGAGCCCCAGCGGGGTCCCCATCCCTCCCCAGAGAGAAAAGCTGTAACTCGGCCCAGCTATATTTCCAAGGCCGCTGGGGTTTCTGCCCCTGACCGCCTGCCTCCCATTTGGATCCACTGTGCCCAAGCCCAGTGGCTGTCCGAGGAGCCCCGGCGGGGTCCCTGTCGCTCCCCAGAGGGGAATGCTCTAACGCGGCCCAGCCAGAGCTCCAGGGCGGCTGGGGGTGCTGCGTCTGGGCTTTGGCACCTGTCTCCCATGTGGGTCGACCATCCACAAGCCCAGCGATAGCATCCTCCGTCCCTCCCTTAAAGAAAAGCTATAATGCGACCCAGCCAGAACTCTAGGACGGCCGGGGGTGCTGCCCTCAGCCTTGGCAGCCTGCCTTAGACGTGGGTCCACTGTTCAGAAGCTCAGCAGCGGTCAAGGTCATGGATCCCCTTGAGGGGTCCCCGCCACTCCCCAAAGGTAAAAGCTGTAACTTGGCCAGGTCAGGGCACCAGGACAGCAGAGGGTGCTGGCCCCCAGCCCAGTGGGGTCCCGGCCTGGGCAGAGCTCCAGGACAGCTGGGGTGCTGCCCCTGGCCATGTGGCCATGGACGCCTGCCTCCCATGTGGCTCCACTGTTCCCAAGCCCAGCGGCGGTCCGGGAGCCCCACAGGGGTCCCAGCCACTCCCCAGAGGAAAGAGCTGTAACATGGCCCGGCCAGAGCTCCAAGACTGCTGGGGTTGCTGCCTCTGGGCACCTACCTCTCATGTGGGTCCACAATTCCTAAGCCCACTGGCGGTCGGGGATGCCCCAGAGGGATCCCTGTCCCTCCCCAGAGGGAAAAGCCCTAATGCGGCCCAGCCAGAGATCCAGGATGGCTGGGGGCTCTGCCCCTGGCCTTGGACACCTGTCTCCCACGTGGGTCGACCTTCCTCAAGCCCAGCGGCGGTTCCGTGGAGCCCCAAAGGGGTCCCTGTCTCTGCCTGGAAGGAAAAGCTATAGCGCGGCCAGGCCAGAACTCTAGGACGGCCGGGGGTGCTGCCCCCAGCCTTGGGTGTCTAACTTGCACGTGGGTCGACTGCCCCCCAGCCCAGCTGCGGTCCTGGGGAGCCACTGTTAGGGTAGTTTTCCTAAAGTCCTACTGGCAGTAAGAGTTTAAGCAATCCCAGTGGTTTGTAGATCCCCAGCTCTTAGTATCAGTCTGTACTAGCTCAGGACCTTGGATAGTTGTCTCGTTGTGCAGTCTGCCTTGCTCGTACTGTGCTTTCGTGCTCCACCTTTTATCCCTGTGGGGAAGGGAAAGGGCTGTCGGGTGTGTGTGATTCTGGTCAATTCCCTGACTTTGCCTGACCCCTTGTATTGGGACATGTCAGATAAACGGCTTTGGTGTTAGTCCGTTCTCTTGCGAGTCGTACGAAAGTGTTTGTGTCGGAAAGTGGGGGGGCAGTGTTTTTGAATGTCCTACGTGGTAGGATGGGGAAAAGGTGTTGAAAGAAGGGGGATGCCGCGTCTTACCAGTCAGTGTTTCACTCCCCGAAGACCCCCCCCCCCCCATCCAGGTGATCCTCCCTCACTGGTCTACCCCCAGGAACTGGATCCAATAGTGATGGCCGTGTCCTGGCCACCTGGATGACAGATCCCCGGGGACTGGCTAGGGAGACACTTTCAGTGTCTATAATAGCAGGGGTGTCCCGACCATTCACAAGTACACTGTTATAATACTCTTTAGTATTATCAGGAATTGAAGTATAGAACTCAATGTTATGTTGTTCCCACAGTCCCAGAGATAATAAAGAAACTCTAGCCTGAACACCAATGGGTTCTTCAGCTTGAGGGTGAAAGCTAGCCCGTCATTGGAATACCCACATCATGTGTGAAGGCTAAACTGACAGAGGGTATCCCTGAAGGTTTTCCCTTACATCTGGGATCTCCTTTCACGTGGTCACCAGACCCACAAACCACACATTTCCCAAATGTCTTTTGGAATGGGGTTTTCTGATAACCTTCCTCTGGTTTGGGTCCAGAGGTTTCACTAACACTATAAGGTTGTTTATGGGGGAATGTACCCTTGTTATGTTTGTGGCCCTCTTTTGGTGGGGGATTTTTGGAATGATCCTTCTCATCCTTTTTATGCTCTTTCCCCTCCTCTTTCTTGTGAGGAGCCCCATAATCCTTGTGAGTAGCCCTATTGGCCACCCATAAGCCAGCAGCCACTGCTAGCTTCTTGGGGTCCAGTTCTTTGGAGTTAGCCAGGTGCTGCCTCAGCTCTGGGGAACAAGCATCAAAAATACTTTCCAGCATGAAGAGATGCCTCATTGTTAGGGAGAATTCTCTGTTTAGGCTGAATTTCCTAACCTAGTGAGTCCCCCAGCAGCTTTGCTGGATTTTCGGGGTTTATTTTTTTCTCCTGCCAAGAGTGAGACTCTTTTACCCTCACTCTTGGGCATGATTTCAGTGTGTTTCTTTGAATCTAGATGTGTTTAATGGGCTATGGGGTATTTTACCCCATAGGGCTTCATGTGTTTTTGTGATGTGTGTTACACAGCACCCTCAGTGCAGTAACACAGGGGTGTCATAGTGACCCCCCAGTATAGACTTCATACCCTGGGACTGACTACTGTCTCCCAGGGCATGTAAAGTCACCATTGACTTTAATAGTCTTAAATTCTGAACAGAACCAGTACAAACCATCATATTGTGGACGTACTGGCTGGGGCAATTCAATTGCCCCATGGTCTGTTAGTCGAGGGGGTACGTCTCCGTCCCCCCTGATCGAGTTTTGGCTGGTGGCAGTGGATACTACTTTTTATATTCAACCGCGAATATTTTCCTATGGGATTTCCCATTGTTTTAGGCTACTATCTTTATTTAATTATTTACGGTAGCCTCGAACATACCGCCGGTTTATTTAATTAATATTAATTCTCCGGTTGGTATTTTTTGCCAAAACTGGATTCTAAAATGGCTTTTGTGTTCTCTTCTGTGACTCCAACCCAAGTCGAGCCCTTTGTTCCACTTTCTTGGCTGCCTTCTCCACAGAAGCCCTCCAAAGTGGTGCCACTCTGTCTGGGGTACTTAGGAGGTGTGGAGGGGGATTTAGGCACCCTGGACTGAGTTGCCTAGGCAACTCAAGTCGCATTCCATCCTGATTGGCCCAAGTGGTGAGCCGGCAGGCTCACCACTTAGCATGTTTGAGTGACAGCTAGGCTGAGTGAATGGGGGTTTTCTGCATAAAAGCAGGGCTTTGGGGACTGGAACTTCAGAAGTCGCCACAGGACCTAAGAATCCGACGAGGGAGAAGCTGAGCCTACCTGCCACGACGACACCAACGGTGGAGCCCTGCTGGACCGTCTCACCACTTTTCCCAACGACAGAGGAGATCTCCCGCCAGAGAGTCTTCTTCCTTTGACTGGTGGGGATAACCAGTTTCACCGTCTTTTCGCCTTCCCGACGTACCTCGTGGTCGCCTTGCCTGTGCCAAGCACCCCGGCAACCGGGATACCACGTTTTACCACGACCGCGAAAAAAGGTACCACCTTTAACTGGAAAACTCTGCGGCTGGTTTCTTCCCTGGCAGTGCAACGACCTTCATCTTTCCTCCAAGTCGAGATCTTCTCTTCCCCTGGACGACGCGACTTGCACCCACTGCCAGGAACAACTGCCACCGCTGGAGGATCCTTCCCACTTAAGGTACCGTGTCCCGCCTGGCTTCCCTTGCCACCGACTGTTCGGGGTAGATTTAGCCCCTGGCTCTCGAACCTGGGTTGGCCTGGGACACCCTGGCTTAACTTTCCTGAGCCTCTCTAAACTCTTTTTGAACTCTCTGCAAGACATTCTAAGCCTAGTGTAACTGTGTGATCTTGGGCGCATTTGTGCTCTGCTCTCTAAGAGTGGGCCCAGCCTTTGGACTTTGGCTCACCAGTGACTTTTGCTCTTCTGCCTTGCTAACAGTGTTCCTGAATCTTAGAGTGGTGTACCTTTCCATATTCTGTCTTTTTCCCTCCCTTTTTCACAAACTTATTGGAGTGCCATCTAGTTAAGCGCTCACCTCTGTATGAAAATAAGTGGTGTTTTACTGAGACTTATCTGATAAGGAAAAAGGGGTGTATATATTACAATAGTAACTGTGTTTAGAATATTTTACAACAAGAGTGCTGGAGTGTTTCAAACAGTGTGTTTTTAAATAAATAATTATATACTTTGATACCAAAGCTCTGGTCAGTGTTTGCTTGTATTGGTGTGTCTGAGTGCCTATTGTGTATACTTTGCATACTGCCTAACTCTTCTTGAGAGAAGTCTGACTGCTCAGCCACAGCTACCAGGTAAATCTGGGTGGTACAGACTGCTACCAAGGGGGTTTACTGCTAACACCTGTAGTCCTAAATCTTTTGCAGTGTTCCCTAAGGGAACTGCACAGGTTTCTGCCTAACACTCATGCCTTCAAAAGAGCTCACTTTGTAGCCTTAAATCCACCCCTCTAGGTTATTCAGGCTTTCACACACCCAAGTGGCCCACATGTTACCATCTCTCTTCCTGTGGTCCCTAAACCTTTTTAGGTATTGGGAAGGGATCGTCCCAAACCTGGCTATGAAGGCAGTTTTTAACCACTAGTAATCTTGTCTATCAACATCATTCAACCCCATCACAGCCATTCTGGGGCAACCTAGATATTACCCATTGAACAAACTCACCTTCACAAATACCTTGTACTTTACATGTAAATTCAAATGTACTCAGCCAATCAAGAATATCAGTCTTCACATCATACAAACTCACCAAATCTTTGGGGAGACGAGGCTTTCTGCTTCTGGGGTTGTCTGGCAAAGAGGACTCTATAACAGAAGTAGAATCAAGGGACAACCTTTTCGTCTCTAGTTCATGCTGCAACTCTTTTTCCGTGAGTTGCAGGTCCTTCCTCATTTCCTTGTCTCTCATTTCAGACTTTATTTCCAGTTTCCTAAATTCAAGCTGCATTTCCATTTTTTCTAGCTCTAGAACCCGCTCAGCTGACATGTTAAATTTAGGTAAGGGTGAGGTCAGAGGATTGTCAGGTGGATTAGTATTCATACTTTCCATCCACATCGTCGTCTACCTCATTATCTGGAAGTTGAGGGCTAAGAGTTAAACTTCGGTCATCATTATCTTCTAGATCCATTCTGGTAATAGGGGTCATAGGCCTACTTACAGTTTGGTAATCCAACAATCTTTGCATGAACTCAGCTTTTTTTCCTTTTGTTCTAAGACATTTATCTGTACACATGCTTTTCTGTTTTTCAACAGAAAGAGACGTACAAGCTTCTGCCTTATAGCTTTTCATAGTGGACATAGTTTTAGTACTTTACAGTATCGTGACCTGGAGGATGGATTCTTTGTGTGCAATACAACCTGACATCAGTGTTAGGGGAGTTTTCTTAAAGTCCTACTGGCAGTAAGACTTTAGTAAGCTATCCCAGTGGTTTGTAGATCACTCTTAGTATCAGTCTGTACTAGCTAGGACCTTAGTAGAGTGGCAGAGTAGTCAGGCTTATCTGGACAGCCAGACCCCTTGTGGGAGCTGGTCCTATTCAGGCACTGTGGCAGACAAAAGACAGGGGGGTCGGAGACTCCTCCCCCCACTTCCTGTCTTCCCAGATACTCTGAAGCCTAGGCGGGGATACCCAAGGGATCCCGCCAAAGGCAAAACACACACACTGACTTCCCCCTCCCAGAATGGTAGAACAAGGGCTAACAAAGAACATCCACGCCAGTAATGGTAAAAAAAACAAGGGAGGGCCCCAAGTTGGTACTTGGGTGCCCCTGTTGTGCACTACGGAGGCTATGGACATAGCCTGCGGTATAATAATGACACAGTAGTTGGTAGAACACGTCCACTGCCACCAGCCATAACTAGGAGATTGTCCATGTGACCAAAAAGTCTCACGAGTAGAGAGAAGGGGGATACTAGGTATCTCTTTGGCATTCCTCTGAAGGTGGTGTAAAGGAGCTGTGTGCTGCAGAAGTAAAAACACGGATGCCTTTAAGAGCTATGGAGCAGACAGACTACATAGTACAGGTAGGATACAAACAATAGAGTTCCAAAAGACAGAGCCCACAAGAATGAATGATTGAAAAAGGCTCCACTCATTCAGGATTGAAATAAAAAGGTCCATAATTCCAACAAAAAGTGCTGGGGTTCTCACTAGGAGAGGGGATGAAGCATACAATCTGTGAGAAACCTAGTGGTATTCTCTGATGTGGACCCCAAGAGTCCTCTATTCAGGTGGCCAGGGCACGGCCATCGCCTTTGGATCCAGACCCTGGGGTGGGCCAGTGCGGGAGGATCCCCTGGGTAGGGAAATCTGGGTTTGCATCAAGGACGGTACCCTGGGTGAGATGTGGTATCCCCACGTCTCGAGAAACGAGGAAGATGAAGTCACAGAGGCTTTCATGTGGTATTGTCATCCAGGCCCTGTTTTACCCATTTACTTCCCCTCAAAAGGAAGGAAGATAAAGAAGTCTACAGCTAAGGGTAGAATAAACCTTTCCGACTGTCTTTCCCAAATAATTTATTAAGACAGGAGCAACTATCCATTCATTTCTGTTATCCTTTCTGTAAACCGACTTTAGAAATACCAATGTCCCACTAACGAGGGTCAGGCAAGTCAGTACAGCAGAGACCAGAACTCAAACCTGCATCCTGTCAAAGGACCACAGGTGTATAAAAGGTGGAGTTCCTGGCAGAACAGGGAGCAGCAGTTGGGAGAACTGAAGGGAGGCTGCGTGGCTGAGTCCAGCAGCGGAACCCTTCTCAATCCCAGCCCCACTTGCTACCTGGGGCAAAGCAGAGCAGGACGCTGGAACGCTGACCCGGTGTAGCTGGAGACTTGTAGTGTGGCGAGGGAGCCAGAGCAAAGGAGGGCAGCTCCCAGCAGGCCAAGTCCTGGCCAGTGCTGCTTCCAGGCGGTGAGACCCTGACCTCAATCCATAGATCCTGAGGAGTTTTCTGCTAGTGCCGTGCCACCTGGGTGAGTGAAAGGGAAAAGAAACCCAGTGGCCTGTGAGGGGCTGAAGCCGAACAGAGATGAACATGGATATTATAAGTTGAGAGGCCTGAGCCTGATAACCAAAATAGGGGTAACCCCTTCTTCCAATGATGGCTGGGGTAAGGTACTTGAAAGAAAGTAGGAAACTCCACTGTTTGGCTTATTTTGATTTGAATTACTTTAAACCATTTGTATACCGTGCAGTCAGATATGTATCCCTGATGTCCCCCTTATTAGAGACTGGCATGAACACCCAAACGCACACACATATAACATAAACAATAACTAGTTCTAAAAATCCTTAAAAGAAAAAATATAAGGCTCTATTTTTATGATTAACAAAAGACATATGTATTGACATACAACATTGATTTCATACATGAAGTTAAATAATCCCTAGACCTAGAGACAGTACCCTTGGTAGTCAAGTAATCTTGCAGAAAAATAGATCAAATATTCACAGGGTATAATAGGCTGTCCCCGTAAGTCAAAATTCCTTGGTGCCTAGATTGGTACTAGAGATGTAAAGAAAAGAAGAAGAAATAACAGTATGGGCCTCATTACGAGGCTTGCGCTCCCGTAATGAAGGGGGCCGGTACAGGACCGGCCCCCTTCATTACGGCAGCGCGTATTACGAGGTTCCCTTTGCAGGACCCTGATCAGACGTCTGGTAAAACCAGGCTTCTTTTCCGGGTCCCGCGAGGGGAAGAGGGAGGTAACAACGGGACACCTGTAATGTGCCCGTTGTTACCTCCCTCCCCATTCCCATTGAGCCCTATGGGGGCTTATATTGGAATTGGGAATGGTTCCAGCAAGGAGGACTTACCAGGTCCTCCTATGTCGGAATGACCCGCTAAGTCCCCATTGCAGGAACCCGGTAATGGAGCCCGGTTTTGGGGCAGCCATTGAGCTAATAGCTCCATGGCTGCCTCCAAACTCATAATGAAGCCCTATCTCAGCTATTATTACCAGATTGGTTCACTCATTCAGGTATAGACCTTCATGTTTATGTCCAATTCTGGACATAAATCCTTGTTCCAGTCCAAATTGTGAGATATATTGTTTCTTTTTTTCATTTATATTTTGCATCCCTGTGGATGTCTTGCAACTATTATTCTTCAATTTTTAGAGTCCATCTTTCTAGAGAGGCCTGAGCCTGACAGAGGGGGATCGGCGTGAACTGTGCTGGTGAAAGATCTGAGCCCTACAGAGGGGGACTGACGTGAACATTTTGTTGAACATTGTTTGAAAGTGGAAAGAAGAAAAGGAAGCATTGCATTCTTTGAGATGTAGTGAGCTATAAATCGAAGTGGTCCTGCAGAGGTATTTGCAAAATCCTCTCACAGTCGAAAGTCTTCGATAAGGAAAATTGTAAAGAATGAAGGTCCGAGCCCGGCAGAGGGAGGCCTGTGGGAAATCGAAATAATTAAGGTCCGTGCTCGGCAGAGGGAGACCTGTGGTGAAGTCGGAAGAAGTGTAAAAAGCTTGGTGAATGAAGCCCCTGCAAGTAAGGTGAACTTTTGTTTGAACAGGTCTGAGCCCGACAGAGGGGTGCCAGTGTGAACCTTTTGGTGAACTATGAATCTTGAGTTTTGTGAACCATGAATCCTAAAAGTGATGGTGAATTGTGAATCCAGAAGAAAAAGGAACGTGGTTGAACTTTTAAAGGAACTTTGTTTTTGTACACATCCAAGACACCCTGACCATTGTTGCTCAGCTATCTTTATATATCATTTCTGAACGCTATTTTCTTACATGTACATTTTCCCCCCACACATTTGTTGTTATAGCATAAAGGCAGGCAATAGGTATTATTAGCACAGGCCATTTTCCGTTGACGTACACTACTAGGACTGTTATTTACTATTTGATGGTCGAGCATGCTCCCAACTTTTTATGCAATACTCATTGTTCAATAAACACCCTTGAACATTGAATCATTTGTATCTGTCTTCACTTGTGATACCATGCCTCTCTTACACCTCCACAGAGGGAAAAGCTGTAGCCCGGCCAGAGCTCCAGGACAGCCAGGGGTGCTGCCCCCGACCTTGGGTGCCTATCTCCCATGTGGGTCGACTAACCCTAAGCCCAGTAACAGTCCCAGGGAGCCCCGGTGGGAACACATCCCTCCCTGGAGGGAAAAGCTCTAGCGTGGCCCGGCCATAGCCCTAGGATGGCCTGGGTTGCTGCCACCCGGCCATGGTCGCCTTTCTCCCATGTGGATCCACCGGCCCCAATCCCAACAGCGGTCCAGGGGAGCCCCCACGGAGTCCCCTTTCCTCATTGGATATAAAAGCCCTAACACTGTCCGGCCAGAGCTCTTGGACGGCCGGGAATGTTGCCCCGGCCTTGGCCGTCTGTCTCCCATGTGTGTCGACCGTCCACCAGCCCAGCCAAGTCCCTGTCCCTCCCTGGAAGGAAACGCTATAACGTGGCCCGGTCAGAACTCTAGGACGGCCGGGGGTGCTGCCCCCGGCCATGTGTGTCTGCCTTGCACGTGGGTCGACTACCCCCATCCCAGCGGCTGTCTCGGGGAGCCCCAGCGTGGTCCCCCGCCCCTGCTGGTAGGGAAAAGCTGTAGCCCGGCCAGAGCTCCAGGACAGCCGGGGGTGCTGCCCCTAGTCTTGGCCGCATGCCTCCAATGTGGGTCCACTTTTCCCAAGCCCAGTGGCAGTCCAGGAGCCCCAGACGGGTCCCCGTCCCTCCCTGGAGGGTAAAGCTGTAACGTGGCCCGGCCAGAGCTCCAAGACGGCTTGGATTGCTGCCCATGACCTTATGTGCCTGGCTCCCATGTGGGTTCACTGTTCCCCAGCCAAGTGGCGGTGCGAGGAGCCCTGGAGGGGTCCCCGTCCCTCCCCAGAGGGAAAAGCTGTAACGCAGTGTAAGCAACTCATGCTGGCAACAGTAAAGACAGACACAAGTGATCACAGTTCAAGGGTGTTTATTAAACTGTATCCAGGTTGGGAAAATGCCTAATCTAAACCTAAATCTAAAATGGGAGCAAGCGTAATCTATCAAATGACAATAAGGCAGTCCTAGTGGTGGTGTGTCAAATAAAAAGGGCCTATACTAAGAAACCTATTGCAAAACCTTACAACTAATACAAAAAGGGCGTGGGATGGTTTTCAAGAACAGAAAGAAGTGTTTACAAATAATATGTTGGGATGCAATATCTTGGGACTCCCTTCCCCACGTTTTGAGCATGGGGTAAAATGGGATCCCAGAGCACAGCACACACTCGAGCTTTCCCAGCAGGAGTCGACAGTTCCACTTGCAGCTATCTGGGCCATCGATAGCCAAAGTCTTGTTTCTCTTGAAAGTCTCTTGCCTTCAAGGGCCTGACATATTCAATTACAAAACAAAAGTTCCTTCAACAAAAATGAAAGTTTGTTTCCTGGTTTTACTTCTGGTGAAGATTCTTCAACCCTGGGTCTCCCTCTTCCGGGCGCTGACCCTTATTTACTTTCATCCTCCCTCTTCCGGGTTCACTATGGCTTTTCCCTTCACTTACAAATCTTAATGTCTTTTTTAAACAGTTTCAGTGGACATCCCTTGGTCGGGTTCACCTTTGTCAGCACATTGTTTCTTGGGACGTTAGACTTGCCCCCTTCTCCTCAGCATACCTCTTCCGGGTTCACTCTTGCCAACATCACTTTCACATTTACTTCCAATGTTTACGGGATTCACTTCCCTTGCTTTCTCATGTGTCGGGAGTCACTTTCCTTGCTTTCTTTATAGTTCTTAAGTCAAAGGCTTTCGACTGTATGAGGATTTTGCTTGACCTCCTGTATGACCACTTTGATATCTTGGTGGCTCTCCTATGGCCTTCTGGTATCTGTAGTTTTACTCAGATGGGGGATCGACCAGAGTTTCTCAGAGCAGCACCCACGTGGTGCCGGTCCCCTTTTACAGATGGTCCCCCCTTAACAATCTTACAGCTCTTTGAACTTCTCTCATTTTGCCACTTTGCGACTTTCATTCAACACAGCCCGGTTCTTATTGGTTCTCCCTCGTTCCGGTTTATCAGCGTCGACACGTTGCGTGTACAGTTGACATCTGCTGCAACACACTTGGGCTATTGTCCTCGGTCTTACGATTCCTTCTGCAGAGGTTTCGCAGGGTTTTGTCGGAAAGGGCAAGGACGTGTGTCTCCTCGTCAGCCTCTCGATTTTTTTGCCGCCTTTCTCCTCCTCTTGTACTGCCCGGTCTGGATAGCTGTCTCGTTGTGTAATCTGCTTTGCTCGTACTGTGCTCTCTTGCTCCATCTTGTATCCCTGTGGGGAAGGGAAAGGGCTGTCAGGTGTGTGATTCTGATCAATTGCCTGATTTTGCCTGACACTTGTATTGGGACATGTGAGCTAAACTGCACTGGTGTTAGTCCGTTCTCTTGTGTGTCGTGTGAAAGTGTTTGTGTTGTTGGAAAGGGGGGGGGCAGTGGTTTTGAATGTCCTACGTGGTTAGATGGGGAAAAGGTGTTGAAAGAAGGGGGATACCGTGTCTCATCTGCCGGTGTCCCGTTCCCTGAGGACTCCCATCCAGGTGATCCTCCCTCACTGGTCCACCCCCAGGAACTGGATACAATAGCGATGGCCGTGTCCTGGCCACCTGAATGACAGATCCCCGGGGACTAGCTAGGGAGACACCTTCAGGTTTCTCACAGCAGCCCGACCAGAACTCTAGGACGGCTGGGGGTGCTTCCCCGGCCTTGGGCGTCTGCCTCGCACGTTGGTCGACGGCCTCCCAGCCCAGCGGCAATCCTGGGTAGCCCCAGCATGGTCCCTGTCCCTGGCCATTGGGAAAAGCTCTAGTGCGGCCCAGCCTGAGCTCCACGACACCCGGGGGTGCTGCCCCTCGCCTTGGGCACCTGTCTCCCATGTGAGTGAACCGCCCCCCCAGCCCAGCGCTGGTTCCGGGGAACCCCAGCGGGGTCCCTGTCCCTCCCTAGAAGGAAAAGCTCTATCGCGGCCCAAACAGAGATCTAGGATGGCTGGGGTGCTGCCCCTAGCCTTGGGTGTCTGCCTTGCATGTGGGTAGACCATCCCCCCAGGCCAGCGGTGGTCCCGAGGAGCCCCTGCGGGGTCCCCATCCCTCCCAGGGGTGGGAAAATGGGACCAGCCCCTCAACATTGCCCCCCACTCCCACTAGGAAGCATCAAGATTGTGCCCCTCCTTGCGGGGGACTCCTGACAGGGCTGGCCCAAAGGCACAGGGCCAGCCCCCTGGTCCCCCCAAGTGTGACACTATATAGAGTGCTATGTTTTTACTTCCTTGGAGGCAAATCGGTGCAAAACAGCACC
Source organism: Ambystoma mexicanum (assembly GCF_040938575.1). Lineage (NCBI taxonomy): Eukaryota > Metazoa > Chordata > Amphibia > Caudata > Ambystomatidae > Ambystoma > Ambystoma mexicanum. The sequence goes on along the minus strand of NC_090931.1, from coordinate 183,195,889 downwards.
CATCTGCCCCCAAAGAAGGTAAAACAACATTGTGCCAATTTTTAAGGTGGGGGCTGTTTGGCCTGTTAGATCTCTCCCAACCCTGGTGAAAGTGCTCCTTTCTGCTTCCCAGAGGTGACAAAATGGGGCCAGACCCTCAATGTTGCCCACCCCCCAGGGAAGAAGTAAGGATCTGCCCTTCCATGCACTGGGCCAGCCCCCTGGTGCCCCCAAGTTTGCCCCTTACAATGTAGTGGAATGTTGTTTTGCCTTCCTTGGGAGCAAGTCTGTACAAAACGACACCACTTTGCCCCCAAAGAAGGCAAAACAGCATGTTGCCATCTTTGTGGTAAAGGTCATGGTGGGGTTGAGGGGCCGTTTGGCCTTGGGGGACCCAACACCCCAAAATCAAATCCCTTTTGGTCCAGCGCTGATTGCAGGTTGAGGATCAAACGATTCTCGACCAGCAGTCTGCTTGTGGGAGGGCTCGTAAAGGGGAGAGTCTCCCCTTTCCAACGAGCCCCCATATGAGCAAACCGGGCACAAAATGCCCTTGCTGCACGCAAACGTGTGTCTGCTGAAATTACATGCTTAAGCCTTTTGGCTTGAGCATGTAAATTTCATTTCCGGATGAAGTCGGCGCACGTAGCGCGCGCCAACATCATCACGGCAGCCCGAACCCCAGGTGCGGGAGGGGAAGCCTTCCCCTTCACAGCCTGGGAGTCAGGAGCATCAGCGCTGCTCCAGGGGGTGGGGTTCCCCTCCCCCAAAGGTAAGTAATGCAAAGGACGAGGTAGCTTGTCATCCACACTGTGTTAGTAATGCGGAGGACGAGATACATCGTCCTCTGGATTTAATGGACTGAAGAATAAATGTTATGAACACATTTTGAATACATTATACTATAATGTATAACAAATCAAAAAAAGGTGTATGTGGGTTGATTCATAAAATATGCGTTGAACTATATTTGTTGCATTTGGTCTGATTCTGGGATGCTAATTGTCCACAGTTGAACAGCCGCCTCCAAGTTTGAATGTTGCAAAGTCCCTTATTGCTTGGTTGGGCTGGGCTAACCCCCATGCTAATTTGTGGATGTAAGGAGGAGAGCTGGACCCAGAAAACAAGTCACCCACTGGAACTGTAAACGATTCAATGAAGTAGGTGACCGAGGGATGGCAGAGGCCTGCTGCAGGAATCAACATAACTGCATTTTAAACTATAACCTTCTGCTCGACATGGGAGATCTTTGCAAGCTGCCTCCCTCTGACTTGACATGTACTGGTTTCCTGTGCCCCAAGGGCCGTGCATCTTTCAACACCTGCAACACCTGGAACCAGCTTTGCTCCTCTGCAAGGACTTCTATTCCGCCTGGGTGCTGGAATCTTCATGGGTATCCTCAGTGCTTTGCTGCAACGCTGGAACCCTATTGTTCTGGCCTTCACCAGAAGAGGACCCTGCATGGGACCGGAAGTCCAACCACCAAACTGCCATGGGTCTGCTCATCTTTACTGGGTCAGTGGGAGATCTACATCTCTCCAGTTGTCTGTGAAGGTATCTGCTACATTGACAGAGGTCTCCAGAGGAAGCAGAAGACACTGCTAGTGAACACACTCAAACCCACGACACATTGACACAGCAGAACCCCAAGTACAAGATATAATTATTCCTTAGCAATCCTTTATCGACTGGGAGTGCTGCTACTGGTGTGGGGCTCTTGGTGCTGAGATCACTTTGAACCACCCCATCCCCATTAAGTGTGCATGGGGTGCAAAGTCCTGCGTAACTTAGTGCTGTCCGTGACTGGCTGTGAGAAACCCGACGGTGTCTCACCCACTAGTCCCCGGGATCTGTCATCCAGGTGACCAGGACACAGCCATCACTTTTGGATCCAGTTCCTGGGCGGCGGGGTGGGGGATCACCTGGGTGAGGGGTCTTGTGGGAGTGGGTCACCGGATGGTGAGTCACTGTATCCCCTTCCTTGAAACACCTTTACCCCATCCTACCCGGTAGGCTATTTAGGAACTCTAACCCCCCCCCCCCTCCACCCTTTTATGATACTAACACTTTCTCACTGAAAGCCCGCTCTAAGGGAAAACAGGCTAACACCCGAGCCGTGTACCTATAATGTCCCAACACCATGGGCTCGAGTGTGCCTCCTTGCCCCTTGCTGAAATTGTGGGGAAGGTAAGCCAACTGCTTCAATATCCTGACATATCATTTCTTGAACACTTTTCTTTTGCATAACATTGTTTCCCACAATATTTGTATTTAGAAGTTAGGATTGGCAATAGGTTTATTAGTATAGGCCCTTTTATTTTGACAAGACACCACTAGGACTAGGTTATTATTATTTGATGGTCATAGCTTGCTCCCATCTTTAGATTTAGGATTCGATGGGCGTTTGTCAAACCCAGTTGAAGTTCATTAAAGACCCTTGAACTGTGATAATTTGTGTCTGTCTTACTGTTTTATACCATGCCTTCCTTACACTGACCCAGGTCGGTGGTGGCCAGTACTTATAGGCTAAGTCCTCTTTCCTCTTGAACTATACGGTTGGTCGCAGCTTCCAACATCTACATTTTTACTTAAGCCACATTCTGAATACTACCTTTGGCTCTAAACGTGCTGCTTTCCTTGTCCATGTGGCCTCTCCTATTGCTGCTCACCTGTGCCTCTGAAGACACGTTTGGGGCACTAGAAGACTCTGTGACACTCTTAGTAGATAGGGATTGGACTTCTGAAACAAGCTGCACAGTGTTTTGGGCTGCCTTATAAGAATTAGCCCTATGTATTACACATTTTCCTACTTCAACAAGCACTGGGTTTTGTGTAATATCTGTGTGAAATCCCAAAATTAATACACAGCCCATAGTGGGTTGCCAAACTGTTTCTTATATGTGCGTATTAAACTACTTTTACTTTACCTTTAATTGCACATCTAATAGTATAGTAAATGAAGAGTATGTTTGTACTTACCTTTGTCATGCCTTTTATTTATCATCATTTTAAGTGTTAACTCTACTATTCAACAGCGCATCCTCCCTACTTAGTTGCACCTAACTACTGCCATCATTGGCATGGTTAAGTTAAACTCTTGCTGAGACAATCCTATTGCACCAGTTTGGATCCTATAAGTCCCAAAGTCCTACCTCAGGTAGAGACTTTGATAAGCCCTCCTAAAAACATCTTCCCCATCCCTTGTGGTTGCAGGTTAGCCAAACCAGTTGTGTAGGACGGAACAAAAGAACCAAGGGAACCTAAATCATCACCATTAATGTAATGCTTCATATTTTCGCTAACATATTGTGCGGGCATTCCCTTATTGCATGTTATAACATTTTATAGTATACCTGTAACCACCCTGCTCTCCTCATGAGAGTTTATTCCTAGCTCCTTTCCCATGGTTATGTTCATCACCTGTTTAGTCAGTGGACTTGAGGGACACGGGTGAGGAAAACCCCCCTAACACTTTATAGTTGGATTTGCTGAAATTAGATTAAGCCGTCTGTTTTGGATCCCTCAAATTCAATCAGTATTAATCCCTGGTGAGGCATGTTGGATATCCTAAATCAGGGAAAATCATAAATACCAATGGCATCAGGCCAGAAGCGTATGTCGGACCATTTGATAACACAATGAACAGAATTTTTCACCTTTCATTGTTCTGCTCTAAAATATGTCTGCCTGTCTCACATAGTTTGACTAAGGGTTACAGGCGGAATGTTGGAGGTCACATTTGAAACCTGTTTGTTTCCTCTTTTTCTTTTATTCAGCGATGTGAACATTGCACGAGGCCAGGGGCCACTGTGGGCTGCTGTCTCACATCCTGCACCAGCAACTACCACTTCATGTGCTCACGAGCCAAGAATTGCGTCTTTCTGGATGACAAGAAGGTGTACTGCCAGCGGCACCGCGATCTCATCAAGGGTGACGTAAGTGGTTTTTGCCATGCTTTGTTGGAAAAGGTCCACTAGAGTGGAGTGCATGTATTGTATATTTGTGCGCTCTAGAGACAGAGCTGATAAATGTGTAGCATGAGTCATGCAGACCATCTATGCATCACCTGTGGCATACCATTTGGTAGATTTTCAAGTCTGAAAAGGGACGTCGACAGGGCGTGTTTATAATTCTATGCAAGGCCAGTATCCCTATGGGCTATAGTATGGTCAAATGGTCATCTGGTACACTATGGAAGGGCCTTTAGGGATGTTTTGATTCACCCAGGAGGGTGTGATCTACCCTAGGTTCGAACCATAAGAAAGGAGCTTGTTGCAATGGGGATGGAAGGCTACTGGCTGCAACCTGGATCTATCCCAACTAATTTCAAAGTGTTATTCAAAATGTTAATGCAGTTAGATGGGAGAGCGAGTCTAGAGCGAAACTGATATGCTCAGCTTGTTTGGCCCCCCTATCTATCAAGGAAAATTGCCCTGGGCTTCGAATGTTATCTGGATAGTATGCAGAGGAACTTAATGAAGGCCCTCAATATGAAATTGTGTATTGGTTTATTACCCTTGGCTAGTCTAAAGTACATCTGGAACCCAAGTGTTTGTATTTGTATTTATTGGTATTTCTCCAGCATGAGGTCTGGCATGGATTCACATGCTCATGAATATTCCCCGTCGTCAGGCTGGGAATCCTCGGTAATGAAAAAATCAGTTTCACTTCTGAACTGTCTTTCTCCTAACAACCAATCACTGGTCTCTGGGTCATACTGCCCCCTGCCAATGACTGCCCTCTACCTAAGCCCTTCCTCTGGCAGCTATCTTCAGATGTTTACCTTACGTTCAAGTGTTGGGAGACCTTGTGCTATAGCTCTCAAGCTTTTACTGCGTTTTGCGATTTTTCTAAGAGTTTTGCTCTATTTTTTCAGTCAATCGAGCCTCAAACTCTATCGATCAACCTTCTGATTAACGGGGACCCGTTTTTGGATTCTTCAGCGCCCCTCAAGGGCGGATTTATGTCAGGTTTCTTCTTGGAGGATTCCAGGAGCTTCTTTCGAGACCTACACCGCATGTACATGGCGGAGGAGGAGGAGGAGGACTCGGCACCTCTCTTAAAGGTTTGCCCCGGCTGCAACTTACGGAACGTCTTTTCAGACGATGGACATTCCCTGTGCCTCTACTGCTTGCAATTGGGCCAGACGCATGTAGAGGACGACTGCGTGGCTTGTCGGGAGATGGTGCCGCGCACGCGGGCCGATAGACGCAAGCGCCTCAACGAGTGGCTGCAGGCCAAGGCCCCTGCTCTGCTTGAGTCCCGGCAGCATGCCTCCCCTGCCCAGAAGAAGAAAGCTGAGCGGTCTTCTAAGACCTTTCAGGGCGCCCCTCCCGCGGGGGCCCAACATAACGCTAAGCACTGCAAGTTCAGTGTAACGCTCACCTGACTCCCACGGAGACGCTGACCAGGTCTGGGCTGCTGCGGCCTCTTCTAAGGTGATGCGCAGGACTCGGAACACCGACTGGGCCGGACCCCCAAACCTCGCCTGTCTGATGCGTAGGAAGATCTTTCTGTAGATGGGGAAAAGGATTTTAATCACCTGCGGAGTGACGAGTCGAACCCCTCCTTTCCCCTTTTACTCTCTCTTCAAACCACCTCTGAACCTTCCCGTTAATTCTCACCTTAAGATTTGAAATGACGAGCTCTCCATCCTGCTTCTGGTGCAGGTGTGCGGTAGAATCCAGTTACTTCACTGGTTATCGGACGGGCATTCAGGTCCAGTTGCTTCACTGGTTTTTTGGATGAATAAGGCACTTTCGTAAGTATATGACTTATCAAGTTCAAGGGTTGTTCTCCCTTCCTTTTTGGCCTTTATTTTCAATGGACTGCTTTTAGTCTTTTAGCGCAGGTGCAGAGCGAAGATTCCACGTAGAGAAGACAATTCGCTGTGGATAATTCAGGTGAGCTTATGTTGGGGTGGTTTTTCTAATGTCTGTATGTTCACCCAACAATGCGCGTGTTCTTTTTTCCCCATAGGGGCCGGGGCGCGGTACTGCCAAAAGGCATGCCGACCCGAGATGAGGAAGGATTCTCCCCCACCAATCGCCAGGTAAGCCTTCTGGCAAATCAGTTTTTTCCCAATGTTTTCTCTGGCTCGCCTTTTGTTCTTCTCTTTTCCTTCCTAGGTGCTGGAATGCAGCGGAACGTGCGGATGGTCGTAGGAGTACGGAATTCCTTGTGGACAGGTGAGTTGAGCGCAGCGCTGCAACGAGCAACGCAAGGAATCCAAAAATAATGTCTTTTCCTTTAGGATTGTCGGCGTGTTGGCTCTGGATCCCATGCAATATCAGGTAATGTCCTTTATTCACCTTCTCTTCCTCTCTTCTTCCTTTTAGGTGTTCCAGGACTGAAGCAGACGTGGCTGGAGTCAGGATGCAGGAGCAGAAACGGTGAGCGTCCAGCTGCTAGGAGCAGAGCAACGCGAAGCGTGAGCTGCTGTCTGGGCGTGGCTTAAATAGCCTCCAAAGAAGTCCCAGGTATGTATCCTTCCCCAATCAGGTATGTATCCTTCCCTGACCACGCCCGAGTGGCAAAATAGTCCCACAGGTAAAGTAGTTCCTTTCAGGCCTCAAAGAGGTCTGGATCTGGCAGCATGGTCTGCATCAGGTAAGTCCACAAAAAGCACTCCTACGGCGCCAGGACTGATGTCCAAAATGAGCCTGGCGCCAAAGGCGCCAGGACTGTGTCCAAAGGGCCCCTATTTGGGGTTGCTGGACCTTCTCTTGGGTACCTGATGTGTGCTTCCGGGGCTGCCGGTCTTGGACTGGCTCTCCGGTAGTATGCATCATGACATTCAGCATGTCCAGCACCTTCGACCACGAGCCAACGCTCAAGTTCTTCAAAGAAGAGGAAGTCGGACCATCCGGGTAAGCTTTTGGAGAAGACCCAGACCGGCCTGACGGAGAAGGCCAAGGGGGAGTGGGGCCCCGACCCTCCCCCTAAGGTGAAGGCTGGGGACTCGGCCAGGATCGCAGGATGTTTTTTTGCTGGGTTTTTTACAGCTGATTTTTTTGGGGGGGGGGAAATGCATCGAATTTTTTAGAAAATGGGTGAGTTGGGGGGGTTAACCCCCCCAAAAAGAATGTTACAAAAATTGATGGTTTTTTTAGTTAAAAAAAATTGTGGTAAAAACCCTGCAAAAAAAATCCCGTGATGAAATGACATGGAACGTGAGAGTATCCCTGCCTGCCAGGAGGGAGTGCTCCTTCCAGCCCATCGAAAAGACGCCGGCGAAGATGATGCCCATAATTTCACCAAAAACGTCTCCCTTGGTCACAGAGGGGGGGGGTGGGGCATGGTAGTCCTCCAGGGTATGGACATTTCCTCAGAGGACGAGCTCACCAGCCTCCCGGTCCTCCAGGAGGACGACGAGGAGACCGACGAGCAACAGGGCGGTGATGACGGAGCGGACCACCCTAAGCCGCAAACGCACTGGTTCTCTTTGCCTCCACTTCAGCAGCCTCCTGGGGATATCTCAGTGGACATTCTGACGGCTCTGCATACCCTGTGCTCGGAAATACGGACAAGGATGCCCCTTGAATCGGTGGCCCTGCCCGCGGCGCCGACGCTATCAGAGGAACCATCATCCAAGAGGAGGCGAGTTCACCCCCCTCCGACTTTTCACCACTGGCCCCCCCCGTCCCGCCGGACGGTGAGGGGAAAAAGTTGGATGCAATGGGGCGAAGAGTGATCACATCAACGGCGACGACCATCAAGGCTGCTAACGCCCTCGCCATCATGGTGCATTACGACAGGGAACTTTGGTTCAAGATGGCCCCCCTCCTGGACTACCTTCCCGACAACAAGAGGGCTGAAGCATTGGAGATTCTACAGGAAGGCGAGGTGATTTCGAACCACGCCATTACAATGGCCACGGACATTGCCGATACGGGGTTCCGCCAAATGGTCAACAACGTTTGCCTTCGTCGGCGAAGCTGGCTGAGGGCCACAGGATGTTCAGTCGATGGTGTTGGACATGCCTTTCGACAGGGACAATTTGTTTGGAAAGACTGTGGACGAGTCTCTCCAGGCGATCAAAGCGGACACTGAGACGGCTCGTACCTTGGGCACGCTTCAACATCGACGGCCGTCCTTTCGGACTTCTGGAGGGAAATCCCAAAGTTCCTCTAAAGGATTCAGAGGAGGTGCTTCGTCCTACCGTCAGCCCTCCCGCTCATCGGCCCACTAGACCTACAAGGGCAGCGCCAAGTCTGGAGGTGGACATAGTCGTCGCCAGGGCCCCCAAGGCGGCGCTTCGACGTCGAAACAAGATTGAACCGGCCGTGGAGTCTGGCCCCCACCCGTGCACCCCGGGAGGTAGGCCGGCTGGTGAACTTTGTCAGCGTGTGGAAGACCATCTCCACCGACCGTTGGGTGCTGGACGCTCTCGCCCACGAACACACCTTAGAGTTTCAACGGGAGTGTCCACGGATACCACCAGTGGCCCCTCAGGAAAACCACGTCCCTCAGCTGCTGCTGGAGGTACGGGCCATGTTAAGAAAGGGGCGATCGAGCTTGTCCCAAACAGGCTCCGGAGTGTACTCTCGTTATTTCCTCGTCAGAAAGAAGACCGGCGGTTGGAGGCCCATTCTGAATCTTTGCCTTCTGAACAAGTACATCAAGTCCCAGACGTTTCGGATGGTGACTCTTCAGCACATGCTAGGACTGCTGGAAGAGGGGGATTTTCTATCGTCACTGGACTTGAAAGATGCCTATTTTCACATCCCCATACACAAGGGACACTGCGAGTACCTACGCTTCGTGGTTCAAGGACAACATTACCAGTTCAAGGCCCTTCCCTTCAGGTTGAAGTCGGTCCCACAAGGGTTCATCAAGTGCCTGGCTCAGGTGGCGGCGCAGCTGCGTCTACGAGGGATCCACGTGTACCTGTACCTGGACGACTGGCTCATTCGGGCGAATTCACAAGACATCGCCGTCGACCACAAGACGAAGACAGTCCAACTCCTGACAGACGTGGTGTTCTCGATAAACTTTGCAAAGTCCTCCTTGAGTCCATCGCAGGACGCACTGTTTTTGGGAGCCTGACTCAACGCAGTGTCGTGCCTGGCGTCTCCGTCGGAGGAGAGGATCACGGCTATCCTGGGCAATGTACAACGGCTGTTGGCCCTGAAGGTCGCATGGGTGAGGTCAATTAAGTCCCTACTCGGCATGATGTCGTCATGCATATACCTCTTTCGGCTGTGCAGGCTACGGATGCGTCCGCTGCAGGAGATCCTCGACACCCTTTGGATACAAGTGGCGGGGAGCTTCGAGGACAAGATCACACTCGACGAGAGTTTCCGTTGACTGATACGGTGCTGGGGAGTGCACGCACATCTGTCCACAGGTACGGATTTCGAGACCCCACCTCATCAGGAGACGGACACGACGGACGCCTCCCTGGAAGGATGGGGAGCGTACTCCGGAAGTCTTCATGCAAGAGGCCTGCGGCTACCGGAGGAGAAGTCGTTGTACATCAATGTGTTGGAGCTGCGGGCAGTGTTTTGGGCCCTCAAGTCCTTCGTTCCGTCCCTGAAGTGCAAGGTGGTGCGGGTGTTCAATGAAAAACACTGCCACTATGTTCTACATACGAAAGCGGGGGGGCCAGATACCCGGCACTCTCCAAAGAGGAGCAGGACCTTTGGCACTGGGCAGTAGCCCAGGGGATGTACCTCATCCCGTTTCATCTAGCAGGAGTAAAGATCACCATCGCTGACTCTCTTAGCATGGAGCTACGCTCTTGCCACGATTGGGAACTTCGGTAGGACCAAGTGGATCACCTGTTCTGCAGGTGGGGCAATCCCCAGATTGCTCTGTTTGCGACGGCGACAAACACCAAGTGCCGGAGGTTCACCAGCATGTTTCCCCAGCCGGGGAGCATGGGGGACGCATTTGCTTTCCCCTGGGACAGCCTGTTTCTGTATGCGTTCCCTCTGTTGCTGTTGCTTCTTCGACTAGTCAATCAACTCGGACGGTCCCGGATGATCCTTGTCGCACCGGCGTGGCCGAGACAGATATGGTACCCGGATCTTCTGGACATGTCAGCGTCCCCTCCAGTCAAGTTTCCGGCAGTCGCAGATCTTCTCGCCAGGGAAGGAGGCACAATTCTGCACCACGACAGAGGATCTCTGTACTTGAAGGCCTCGCTCCTGAAGCACTAAAGTTTGGGGGCTACGGTCTCTCAGATGATTGTAAGGAGGTGCTCGCCAAGGCCAGAGCTTCATCTACTCTCCAATGCTACGGGCACAAGTGGAAGAGGTTTGCAGTTTGGTGCCGCATCCAGAAGATCGACCCAATACGAGTCACTGCTCTGCAGCTGCTTCCATATTTGTTGTTGTTGGCCAAGGCAGGACTGGCCCGTGCTTCCATCAAAGTTCATCTGGCGGCTATTTCCCGCTACACCAGATCTCCTGGATGATCATCGTTATGGTCGCATCGTTTGGTCAAGGAGTTCGTCAAAGCACTATTTAGCTTGTTCCCGCCGGTGAAGGCTCCGGCCCCTGCGTGGGAGCTTAATGTGGTGATTACTTGCTCATGGGTCCCCCGTTCAAGCCTAGGCATTCGGCACCACTTAAGTTTTTGTTGTGGAAAACCGCTTTTCTTGTGGCCATCACCTTCGCACGACGAGTGGGAGAGCGAGAGATCCAGGCCCTTTCTTGTAAACCACCTTATTTGACATTCCACAAGACGAGGGTGGTGCTGCGGATGCACCCTTCCTTCATGCCCAAAGTGCCGTTGGACTTTTATCTGAACGAGCCCTTGGTGTTACCTGTATTCTTCCCGACGCCTTCGTCGCCGGCTGAGTGGACTTTGCACTCGCTGGTTGTGGCTAGAGCACTGAAGTTCTATGTGGCCCGCACAAAGAGTTTCCAGAAGACGTTGCAACTTTTTGTGAACTTTAGCCCTGTGAACCATGGGAAAGCCCTCTCTAAGGCTTGCATTTCCAGGTGGCTGTCCGGCTGCATCACCCATTGTCACCGTTTGGCAAACCGACCGTTGCCTGGCCGTCCGAGAGCCCACTCCACCAGAGCGATCGCTGCAACTAGGGCGTTCCTGTCTGGTGTGCCTCTGCTTGAGATCTGCAGGGCTGCTACGTGGAGGTCGATGCACACCATCACAAATTTCTGCTGGGTCGACAGGGATTCCAGGAAGAAGTACATAGTCGGCCAAGCAGTGATGCGCAACCTGTTCGCTTGAAGGTGATCCTGGTGAGGAGGTAAGAGATGCTTAATGTTGAGCCTTTCCACCTCCTGTGGTTGTGCATGTGTGTACTTCTATGAATTCTTTATTCATGAGCATGTGAATCCATGCCAGACCCCATGCTTGAAAGGAACAAGTTACTTGCCTATAACTGTTGTTCTCTGGCATGGATTCACATGCAAACCCTCCCGCCTACCCCTCTGCGGCTCTTCTTTTGTTCCTACTGCCACTTTACGTGCTACCAAATCTGAAGATGGCTGCCAGAGGAGGGGCTTAGGTAGAGGGCAGTCATTGGCTGGGGGCAGTATGACCCAGAGACCAGTGATTGGTTGTTAGGAGAAAGGCAGTTCAGAAGTGAAACTGAAACTGATTTTTTTTCTTTACTGAGGATTCCCAGCCTGACGACAGGGAATATTCATGAGCATGTGAATCCATGACAGACGCATGCTGGAGAACAAAAGTTACAGGTAAGCAACTTGTTGCTTCCGTGGCATCTGCTGGACATGAGGTGAGAATACTGCTGGCTAACTGCAACTGAGTGGCTTGCTGCTGCGCCGCCAAAACCATTGCTCTTTCGTGGGACATCCTGACTCACCCCTACCCCAAAGCTGCTGCTCATCGTGGAGACCATCCTGTGCCTTTGTTTATTCCTTCTTTTCCAACTGACCGCCTGTGACATGCCTTAAAAGGTGATGCCTGTTGTTCCAGTCATTGCAGTTGCTGTGCTGTGTCCTCATCGTGAGAATCTTGGAAGAGGTAATTTCTGTCTTGAATCCTGTACTTCTGCTCCTGCTACTTCGTGGGACTCCGCAAACCAAATGCGAGTTCAGAACCAGAGTTTAGCCAGACCCATTACTGACACCAAAGGTAACCTCTGCACCTGTGCCTTTCTCACAGCAGCCTTTCGCAAGTCTTCTGGCCCTTCATCCTGTCGATAAACCTCCTCTTCAGGGTCTCTGGTCTGTGCAGTCCTTCTTGGAGGCCCCCTTAATGCAATGTCTTTCTTTAGTGGGTTGGTGGTACACTTTATAGCCATCCAATCCTGGGCCTCTGGTTTTCTGACCTTTGTCAGATATTTTCTGGTGTGGCCCCTCAGAATCCCCAGCTGAGTGGTTGCTGCCTCCTTCACTCCTTTGGCTTGTCAGTGAAGATGAACTGCATTATTACAATATCCGCAAATTAACTATAGACTTCCCTTTTGAATTCTTGTATTTTTACATTGCACACAGCCCCTTACAGTGCATTGCAATGGGGATACTTTAGTATCATCTAACTTTTTACACATGCAATTTTGTGTTCCTTTTATATGTGCCTAAAGACAAGCTGGTGGCAGCAGTGCAATTTTTCCCGTTTTTGCATTCTTTTTGGTGTGCACATTTACGTTTACCGTGTATTGCTACTAAACGTGGCTAGTTCCTGAAAAGGACCCTGCCACAAGATTTTCACTTGTTCTTGGGCCATATTGTAGTTTGGCCTTCTTTCTGCCTTCTCAGGTCAGGAGAGTCCTTATTAGGTCATGCACTTGCCCACGAAAGCTGCTTCCTTTGCAGGTTAGCTAGCCTTTGTGTGTGAGTGACCTAGGAAGGGAGCTAAGACTGCCCAGTCCACATCACTGGTGACAGAAAGTCTGCTTCTGGGGTGGATGTGAAACCCAGTAGTTGTCCCTGATTGGCCAACTACTGTCGGTTTGAATGGTGCAGATCCTTACCATAGGTGGCCTTGGACTTGCTTCTAGCTCAGATTTTGGATACGAGGAGGACTCCTGCAGCCATTCTTCAGATCTATGTTGGAGCCAAGAATCCTTTGAAGAATAGCAGTCCCCTGATGACCCGAGGACGACTTCTACAGTGGCCCAGCAACGTCTCCAGTGCCTGATCTCTGAAGATCCCTGTCGGTGCTTCAGTCCTTGGACTCGTGGGACTAACTAGTCTCAGCGCCTTCTGGAGCATCCAGCCCTTCAGATCCTTCAGAAGTGTCCCTGGACTGCCCAGTGGACTGACCAGCTCCCTCATGGGCTACCTCCCCAGAATTGTCGCCGTCCGCGTTCAAACCCAGAACTTCCCATCTTCGAGGGAACCTGTCCTGAGCAGCTTCTGTGACCCCGGCAGGAAGGACACCAGTCATTGCCTACAAAAGGTGATTGTCACTGAACTTTCCTTCCTCCATCCTGTGAAGGGTCCTGAAAACGTCTGCATCATTGAAATCCTCATTTCTTCATCGACAGGGATTGCCTCTTGCAGTTGCACCCAACCGGAAGAATCCTCGACCCTGCAACACCTGGGTACCTCTCACTGCAACAGTGGATGGAAGACCGCACTCCAAGCGACCCACAATTGACCCATCATGACCCCTGGGAAAACCAAAGTCGGGGGGCTAGGTAAGTATACATGTGCCTGCTCCGCTGCCCCCCTGTTCTCCATATGATAACATTGGGAACAAATCCCTTTGTCTCCTATCCCCCTCTTACCTTTGGTCGGCGAACCTGGGTCAAGTATCTTGCCCATGAGTAAGCATTGAGTCTGGAAGAGAGAGGAGAGCTTCTCCAGCATGGGATCTGGCATGGATTTACATGCTCATGAATATTCCCTGTTGTCAGGCCGGGAATCCTCGGTAAAAGAAAAAACTGTTACACTTTCACTTACAAACTGTATTTCTCCTCTAAACTGTGCTTTGCGTCATACTGCCCCCAACCAATGACTGCCCTCTCCCTAAGCTCCTCCTCTGGCAGCCATCTTCAGATGTTTACTGCACGTTCAAGTGTTGGGAGTCCTCAAGTTTTGCTATTCTATGGTTTTTGCACTTTTATTTTTGTCAAAAAGAGCCTGTGTACTCTTCTCTCCATCTGCCAAAAAACAGGGATCCGTTTGTCAGTGAATTTCAATGCCCCTCAAGGCCAAGGATCGTTGAATTTTCATTGAAGTTTCCAGAAAGGCCATCAGGCTTACTCTGCACCTCCGACCATGACGGAGAAGGAAGTTCCATTTTCAAGATCTGCACCAGATGCAGACTGCGGCACATGTTTGTGGCAGACAAACATCTTGAATGCCTCTACTGCCTTCACCCGGACCACAAAGAAGGAAATTACGAGATCTGCCTCGGCTTCTTCAAGAGAATGATGAAGGATCAACACAGTAGACTGGCGACGTGGCTAAGCACCAAGGCCTCTGCCCCGTGCCCCAAACATGGTCATGCCTCACCCAGGACCGGCCTGTTCGAAGAGCAGGCTTCTAAGTCTTTTGAGGGCGCTCCATTCGTGGGGGCCCAAAACAAGGCCAAGCACCGCTAGTCCGCTTATATCGGGGTCGCCATGCAAGCGGGTCCCTCTGTGGGCATGGCGCGATATAAGTCACCATCAGCCATCGATCGAGCTCCTCCTCAAAAAGGAAGTTGCCCAACCCCGCTAAACTGCGAGAGAAGAAGTTGGACGACCTGCCCAAGAAGGCGCAGGAGAAATCGTCATTGACGATTGAGCTTGTGGCGGCCGTTCTCTCAAAAGCCAAAGGGGCTGACCCCATGATGGTAGCCCCTACTGCGCCCAGTTTGTCCCTGCCCCTTAGGCGGAAGGCCTCAACCGCGGCAGTGACCAAGTCTGCTGGCACACCCGATAAGAGGATGCTGTTGCCATGTCCGGCTGAGACCTCTAAGGGTGCAAAAAGGGTGAGGGGGGGCGGTGAAGTCTCAGTCCAGCCTCAGGCCATACAGCAAGACATAGATGTTTCGTCTTCAGACGACGAGAACCGGGAGTCCCCGCACACGGTCCACGAGGACGTGGAGGACGGCGGCGGCAACACTGAAGGTGACGACAGCACAGCACAGGACCTAGTGTGCCCACCATGCCTACTCAGCCGAGAGATGTATCCCTGGACATCCTTTCGACCCTACACATGCTGCTGTCAGAAGTCCAGAAGAGGGGGGCGCTCTGGATCAGCCTCCGGCTAAAAGAGGAAGCGTCATCCGACGCCCCCGCATCAACCTCAACACCTGCGCCAGGTGCCCTCCACCCCGATGGACCCGGAGACGGACACAGCAACGACGGACGACGATGAAGACATTGTCACGGCGGGCGGATTGCTGCAGCCGAGGGCGTCCCCACCAGATGAGGTGGGGTCATTTCATGCCATGGTCGCTAAAGCTTCTGAGCTTTTCCAGCTGACAGCTGAAGAGACCAAGAAAGAGGGCTTCCTACACCAGAGGCGGGAGGCCAAGGGGAAGACCATCATGGCAGTGCCCCTCCTGGACGACCTGTCGGAGGAAGGCCTAGCCCTTCTAAAGAATCCTTGCCCGGCCAACCGAGATAGGCTGGAATAAAAGTGGCAGGTGCTGGAGTCTGCACCCAAGTGCCTATGGTCGCAACCGTCGCCAGACTCGCTGCGAGGAAGAGGTTGTCTAGCCCCTCGTCATCGTCCTCAGTCTCTCTGGACAGCGAGGGGAAGAAGTTGGACACCATGGGGAGGAAGGTCATATACTCTGCGTCGGCGGCCATCAAGACAGCCAACGCATTGGCGATCCTGGCCAGGTACGACAAGGAACTGTGGTACAAGCTGGCCCCGATTCTGGAGTTCTTACCCAATGACAAGCGGGTGGAGGTGATTGCACTCGTCCAGGAAGGTGATGTGGCATCGGACCATGCCATCACGGTGGCCCTGGAAATCGCTGACATAGGTTTCTGGCAGATGGCGAACTGTGTCTGCCTCCATCGTCCAGGCTGGCTGAAGGCCACCAATTTCCACCAGGAGGTCCAGACGAGGGTACAGGACATGCCCTTCGACAGGTATAACCTTTTTGGGAAGGCAGTCGATGAGTCCTTGTTGCATGCCATCAAGACGGAGACGGCTGTCGGCAATCTCGATGTCAATATCCCCGCTTCCCTCTTCCATCTCCTCACCGGTTGATTCGAAGTCTTCTTCAATAGATCTGAGAGTTCGATGCGCTCTGTAGTCCTTTTCTTTTTTTCTTTGTTGCGGATATCTCCCACTAGAAGAAGCCACAGTGAGAACGATAGAAACACCCTGACCGTGACCCCTTCCCGGGAGAGACCGGAAAGGGGGAAAAAAGCCAAGTGTGGCAAAAACCCCAGGAATTCACAACGGCAGGTGGGAATCCTGATGGAGGTTGTAGCAGTTGAACTCAGCGGAAATCAATAAATCTCAGAAATAGAAAGTGAGGAAGGAATGAACAGGAAACAGGAAGTGTAGGAAATGCAATTGCTCCTACTACAGAAAAAACGGAAAAACTGCAAGCAAACAAGATGGTTAATAAACCAAAGAATAAGAAGAAAATAGAGAGAAAGGTCCCAGGAAATGGAACCCGAAAGGACGAGGAGGAGTAGAGAGAGGAAAGCTCAGTGGAGCCAGAATACAGCGTATAGCAAACAGCGGCAGCAAAAGAAAACACAGCTGAACGGAAAGGGTTGCAACGCACAGAAGGAAGATGGGGTGTGGCTTAAATAACACCACATTTGCTTAAACGGAAAAGACTAGACCGCTAAGTGGACATGACGTGAAAGACGTGACGGGAATTAGGAAGTGCGTAATCGGAATCGGGGCCACAGACGCCAGGTAGGAATCCGTTGCATGACAGTATTCTCCCTTCCAAGACACAGACCCCCCGGTTTACCAGGATGTAATGGATGAAACTTTCTGACAAGTATTGGGGCATGGATATGTGAACGAGGTTCCCAAGAGTCCTCCATATGAGAAAAACCCTTCCAATGGACCAGGTATTCTAGGCACCCTTTGCGATACCTAGAATCCAACAACTGGGAAACCTCGTATTCAGATGAATCAGGGGAGTGAGAAAAAACAGGTGAAGATCAAGCCTTGTGAGACTGATAGGCACTCTTAAGAAGTGAAGCATGAAACACCAGGTGGATCCGCCTCAATGCATGTGGTAATTTTAGACGGAATGCCACTGGATTGATTTTCTCAGTGATCGGATAAGGTCCAATGAACCGAGGGGAGAGTTTAGACGGACAAGACCATCTTGGGAGGTATTTAGTAGATAACCACACTTTAGAACCCACTTTCCAAACAGGAACCACCTGTCGGTGTCGATCGGCCTGTCTCTTATAGACTTGTAAACTGTCATTCAGGTTTACCTTTGCCTTTTCTTGAGTATCTTTTATCCTGGACAGTGTTTCAGCAACCGCCGGAAGGATAGGTTGAAAGGGAGAGAGAGGAATAATGGCTCGGAGATGAAAACCATATGAACAGTAGAAAGGAGCCATCCCACTTGCTGAATGACTGGCATTGTTATAGGCGAATTCTGCCGTTGGCAAGAGTTCCACCCAGTTGTCTTGTTCCAAGTTCGTGTAACTGCGTAAGTATTGTTCCAAGGTGGCATTCAAGCGTTCCGTCTGGCCATTCGTGTGGGTATGAAATCCAGATGATAAAGCCGGTGAATGTTAAGAGCAGCACAAAGCGATTTCCAGAATTTAGAGACATATTGACTCCCCCGGTCAGATATGATTTTGTCTGGGAGGCCATGGAGTCTAAAAATGTCTTTTATGAAAACCAATGCCATGCTGTCAGCAGTTGGGAGACCTGGGAGCAGAGAATAATGGGCCATCTTGGTGAGAGAATCGATAGTCACCATTATACATGTGTGTCCCTGTGAGGGTGGTAAGTCCACAATGAAATCTGTGGATATATGACTCCACGGGCGATCAGGAATGGTGTCTTATTGCAACAATCCAAGGGGCCTTGCAGTACTGTTTTTGCTCTGACAACAGACTTTGCAGGTCTTGACATACCGTTTAACATCCTCAGGCAAACCCTGCCAATAGAAGGCTCTTCTTATCAAGTCTAAGGTACTGGCTTGCCATCTATGGCCTGCTGTTTTGTGATCATGGCACCAAGACGAGATGTCTTTCTGTAGGGTCTTGGATGGTACCCATATCTTTTTATCTTTGAAGAACAGGCCATCACGTTCAGTCATGCCATGGGGCTCCGGTTGAGAGGAAGCAGCTTCTCTAATCTGTTGAAAAAATGAAGTGATGGTAGCCACTATTCGATTCCTTGGGAACAGCTTTTCAGGGTAAGAAGAGGCTGTCTGGGAGGCAAGTGTCTTTCTGGATCGAGCATCAGCCAAGATATTCTGACTTCCGAGGATGTAAGTAATCTGGAAATCGTATTGTGAAAAGAAATGTGCCCATCTTGCTTGTCTGGAGTTTATGCAATCCATTGACTATAACACCTGTACATTTTTGTGATCAGTTCGAATTGTGAAGGGGTGGCAACTCCCTTGTAGAAGATGTCTCCAAACTTCACAAGCCTTTTTCATGGCTAAGAGTTCTCTTTCAATGACAGAATAATTCTGTTGACTTGTTGTAAGATTTTTTGACAGATAGGCTATCGGATGTTCCTTGTTGTCGTGGTCTTGTAATAAAACCGCTCCTATGGCTGCAGCTGAAGCATCGGTCTCAAGGATAAAAGGTTTCCTTTGATCTGGCTGACGTAGGATGGGAGCACTACAGAAACTTTTCTTCAAGAGTTGACAACTGTCTTCAGCCTGAGTGTCCCAGAAAAAAGGCGTGGCTGACTTCTTTAGTAAACTGGTCATGGGTAGAACGATGTTCGAGAACCCTGGTATAAATCGCTTGTAAAAATGTGCCAAGCCCAGGAATCGCTGTATTTCCATAACAGATGAAGGAGCTGGCCATTTTAGAATGGCATCGACCTTCTTTTGGTCCATTTGAATTCCTTGAGATGGAAGAATAAATCCCAAGTAGGGTGCAGAAGAAACTCCAACAACACACTTTTCCCTTTTGACTAATAGTTTATGCCTTTTGAGTCACTCCAGTACTTCTTTGAGATGTATTAGATGTTCTGGCATGGTCTGAGAGAAAACCAGTATGTCGTCAAGGTAAACGACGACAAACACAAATAACATGACTCGCGCATGCCGGGCGCAGCGCGGGCTGAAACCGAGGCGGAGCCTCGTTATCATCAGCTGTAACCGCCGGCAGGCGGATCACGCCGGCGGCCAGCTCAAAGGCCACTCTAAGGCCTGTTGAGAGCCTGCTCACCCCCTCACTCCACTATTCCTCATCGTGGGGCGAGGGCAGGAGCCCCCCCAGCACCCCAGCCCAGCAGAGGAACCAAGAGGAGAGGAACACGGACAGGGCCTGCCTGACCCTGTCCCCACACGCCGCCTGACTCGCGCATGCCGGGCGCAGCGCGGGCTGAAACCGAGGCGGAGCCTCGTTATCATCAGCTGTAACCGCCGGCAGGCGGATCACGCCGGCGGCCAGCTCAAAGGCCACTCTAAGGCCTGTTGAGAGCCTGCTCACCCCCTCACTCCACTATTCCTCATCGTGGGGCGAGGGCAGGAGCCCCCCCAGCACCCCAGCCCAGCAGAGGAACCAAGAGGAGAGGAACACGGACAGGGCCTGCCTGACCCTGTCCCCACACGCCGCCTGACTCGCGCATGCCGGGCGCAGCGCGGGCTGAAACCGAGGCGGAGCCTCGTTATCATCAGCTGTAACCGCCGGCAGGCGGATCACGCCGGCGGCCAGCTCAAAGGCCACTCTAAGGCCTGTTGAGAGCCTGTTTGGAGCATCAGGAGCCAGGGGCCACGGACCCTAATCTTATGTGAGTAGTAGGAATACCCTTAGTCTATACCATTGTGCTTTCTGGTATGTCCTCTGCTACTCCGTACCCATAAACATTTGAACTCGGTTCTTTAACTGTTTGCTACATACGCTCATGCTTCCAACTCCGCCACCTCTATGCATTACTGCTGCCACCTCTTTAATAGTACAGGCATTTTAGCACCTAGGCGCCCGGTCCCCACTCGCATTGTGTTGTGCCCTAAGGTCGCCTAGACCCCACCTGCATTGTGTTGTGCCTTATGGTCGCCTAGACCCCACCTGCATTGTGTTGTGCCCTAAGGTCGCCTAGACCCCACCTGCATTGTGTTGTGCCCTAAGGTCGCCTAGACCCCACCTGCAATGTGTTGTGCCTTATGGTCGCCTAGACCCCACCTGCATTGTGTTGTGCCCTAAGGTCGCCTAGACCCCACCTGCATTGTGTTGTGCCCTAAGGTCGCCTAGACCCCACCTGCAATGTGTTGTGCCTTATGGTCGCCTAGACCCCACCTGCATTGTGTTGTGCCCTAAGGTCGCCTAGACCCCACCTGCATTGTGTTGTGCCCTAAGGTCGCCTAGACCCCACCTGCATTGTGTTGTGCCTTATGGTCGCCTAGACCCCACCTGCATTGTGTTGTGCCCTAAGGTCGCCTAGACCCCACCTGCATTGTGTTGTGCCCTAAGGTCGCCTAGACCCCACATGCATTGTGTTGTGCCCTCTGGTCGCCTAGACCTCATTCGCATTGTGCTGCGCCCCACCTATACCGCCAATGCCCCTTACACACCACCCCTCTGCACTTCACCTCAGCCCTAGCATGTTACCCTACCTGACTGCAATCATGTTCCCTTTCTGTGTCATGCAAGGTAACATACCCTGCACTGGCAACAGTTACCTAGCCCATAATAATGGTTTAGTCAGACCCGCCTGCCCAAGACACCACCCGATCACCTGCCCTACACCATTCCTGCCCACTACACCAGCCTTCCCCCCGGATACCAAGTCCGCCCATCCCACCCATAGACATGCACACGCTCTGCATGTCGCAGCAAATACTCACCTAGCTGTCCATAAGCAGAACCCCATCAACATGAGAGCATCATGCCATACCATCGACCACAACACCTCCACATTAGCTAACCCAACTAACTCCCG
The DNA here is from genome assembly GCF_040938575.1 of Ambystoma mexicanum. Taxonomy (NCBI): domain Eukaryota; kingdom Metazoa; phylum Chordata; class Amphibia; order Caudata; family Ambystomatidae; genus Ambystoma; species Ambystoma mexicanum. The sequence goes on along the minus strand of NC_090931.1, from coordinate 183,174,968 downwards.
TAACACTACCCTCATTCCCTCCGATCGGAACTCTAGACTTGGCGCCAGAACCCACCACAGACCCAGCAAAGGTCCAGCAAATCCACCCACTCCTTGGAACCCATGCACATTAAAAGACAGAAACCTGAGACTCGGCTCTCGGTTCATAACCCCTAAAACACTCGCCAAAAAACACTCCTCTCATCCCGCACACAGTCAAGCAAACTCCACTCAAACTTTGAACATCACCCAATCAGCCTCCTTGAGTACATCTGAACAACCACTAATCAAGGGCGCCCTTATCAATGCCCGCTCCCTGGTCGCCCATGCGCTAGATATCGCAGACTTCATCTTTGTCAACAATCTACACTTCCTGGCTATCACGGAAACTTGGCTGCACCAAGCAGCAGGCCCAGCCTTATCCCTCGCCATCCCAGAAGGTTATTCAATACTAAGGAAAGACCGGGACACAGGCAAAGGAGGAGGAGTAGCCTTCATCGCTAAAACATCCCTTGGACTTAGATTAATCCCGCCGCCTAGCTTCCGATCTGCAGAACTTCTGTCAGCTAAGCTCCAACTCTCTGCCACACAAACCATACTATTACACCTCCTTTACAGACCTCCAGGCCCCATCACCACATTTGAGGAAGAGATATCTGACCTCTTGACCACCAACACCAAAACAGGATCTCAAATTATCCTTCTTGGCGACCTCAACCTCGGTCTCGGCGACCCAAACGATACCAATGCGCTCTCCCTGGAAAGCACCATCTCCCAACTAGGGTTCAAGCTCAGAATCACAGACCCTACCCACAACAAAGGCAGGACCCTGGACTGGCTAGCGGATCTCAACTGCCCTACGACCATTACAAAAAACGAACAAACTGCTTGGTCTGACCACCACGCCATCTCCTTCTCCATTCAAGGGAAATCACAACCAAACTTTCCAACCCCTACCATCCCCCAAACCCTCACCAGAAACAACCGCAACATTACTTTACAAAACCTCTGCCCACTTATAGACAATATCTGTACCCCTACAAACTACGCCAACCTAGATGCAGAGAAACTCGCTGACCTCTACAACAAAACGTTAGAATCAGCAATAGACACCATCGCCCCACTCAAACTCACCAAAGCCAAACCGGCAGCCCATATGAACAAATGGTTCACACCAGAGCTAAAAATCCTCCGAAACTCCAAACGAGCCGCAGAAGCCACCTGGAGAAAAACGCCCAACCTTTCCAACAAAACTCAACTCTCGATAGCAGCCACCACCTACAAAACTGCTATCCTTAAGGCCAAAAAAGAGACATACGATAACAGAATTGAGAACGCCAAATCTAAAACAAAAGAGCTCTTCAATATCCTTAGGGAACTCGAATCCCCCCCCACTCTGGCTGAAACCTGCGTGAAAGATGCAGACTGGTGTGAGAGGATTCAAAAAGCCCTTGCAGACAAAATCACCATGTTACAATCCAAAATCGAACAGAAAAAGCTCAGCCTATCCAAAAAAACAAACCGCCCTCCGCCCACCACCCCCAAAACACCTACCTGCCCCCCCTTCTCCTTCTCACCAGTTTCCACTAAAGAAGTAGAAAGCATCATTAAGGGCCTCAAGCCCTCTAGATGCCAAGGGGACTCATGCCCAGCCCCCATCATCCAAGAAGGCGCCAACACTCTGGCCCCCTTCATAACAGCCCTCATCAATGCATCCTTCAAATCAAGCTCAGTGCCCAGTAGCCTCAAGGAGGCCTGGGTCATGCCACTTCTAAAAAAACCTAATCTAGACCCCAATAACCCAACTAATTACAGGCCAATCACCACCGTTCCCTACATCCTGAAGATCCTAGACAGAGTGGCCTACCTGCAAATACAGAAGCACCTGGAAGACAACAATCTCCTGGGTCTCAGACAATCCGGCTTCAGGCCAAGGCATGGAACAGAGTCAGCCCTACTGGACCTAAAAATCCAGATGGACGAGGCAAAGGACAAGGGTAATCTAGCCATTCTCCTACTGCTAGATCTATCAGCTGCCTTCGACCTCGTCGACCATCAGATCCTCACAGAACATCTGAGGACCTCAGCGGCCTTCTCTAACCAGGCGACTGCCTGGATCCAGTCCTTCCTAACCAACCGAACCACCCGGGTCTTCTCCCCAGGGGCATCAGCACTCCCTGTCCCCATCACCTGCGGCGTTCCTCAAGGCTCGTGCGTCTCGCCGACTCTATACAATATCTTCACAAAGCTATTGTTTGACCGCCTAGATAATCTAGGTGTCACTTACACAAACTATGCTGACGATACCCAGGTTCTCATCACCCTATCAGGGTGCTACGACGAGGACTCCACCAAAATCAACAACCTTTATTTAAAGATCCAAGCCTGGATGGCAGAGCACGGCCTATGCCTCAACGATGAGAAAACTGAGCTCCTCATTGTCGGCTCCCAACCGCGGCTAAACAAACTAGACCCCCGTTACGCGTCCATCAACATTGACGGTAACCTAATCACAGTAGCCAAAGAAATTAAAACCCTCGGGGTTTATCTAGACTCCACTCTCTCACTCAAAAGACAGGTGAACGCAACTGCCTCTTCAACAGCTTACACCAATAAGCTCATCAACGCCTGCAAACCTTTCCTATCACCCTCTAGCTGCATTACACTAGCCAGAGCGTTAGTGCTCTCAAAAATTGACTACTGCAACACCCTCTTTCTTGGCTCATCAGAACACAACCTGAACAAACTACAGGTACTGCAAAATAATGCCATCAGAGCAGCCCGCAGTATCCCACGAAACGCCCACATCTCCAGCTTCAGACAAGATGCTCACTGGCTCCCAGTACGAGACAGAATCTCCCTCAGATCCCTCGTCATCGTCCATAAATGCCGCTCTAACGACGCACCCAAATACCTGGCAGACAAGTTCCACAATCACACCTCAACTAGACCAACTAGAACACCATACGCACACTGCCTCTCCGTTCCCAAATTCTCTCTAAAAAAAGCAGGCGGCGCCAGCTTCCCGGTCCTAGCTGCCAAACTATGGAACGCTTTGCCACCACACCTTAGAGCAGAACCCTCATTTTGGACTTTTAGAGCCAAAACAAAAACATGGCTTTCCAACAAAAACGCCGCTTAATGCACTTCCTCTCTGCTTGCCTCTGTTGACCACCTGTAACCCGGTCTACTACACCGTTGTTGTTTTATCACAATCTGTACTGTATATTTTTGCCATGCTGTAACTGTTTTTAAGTCTCCGGCGCCCAGCTACCCCAGGGTTCGGTGCGCGGTACAAATAAATAAACTAAACTAAACTAAACTAACTAAACAAATCTGAGAAGATACGGTCGATAAACCTTTGGAAAATCGCGGGAGCATTCACTAGTCCGAAGGGCATCACGTAGTATTCATATAGGCCAAAGGTTGTTCTAAATGCAGTTTTCCATTCTTCTCCGGAACGTACTCTGAGTAAATGATAAGTGTTACGCAGATCCAACTTTGAGAAAACCGTTGCTCCTTGTACGGATTCCAAGATGTCTAGGATCAGCGGCATGGGGTATCTGTCCTTGAGAGTTACTTTAAGTCCCCTATAATCAATGCATGGCCTGAGGTCTTTGGAATCTCGTTTGGGGATAAAGAACAAAGGAGCACCTGCCGGGGACTTTGAAGGTCTAATGAGACCATTACACAGGTTATCGTCCAAGTATTTCCGTAGTACTTCCTTTTCAGTTTTTGATAATGCAAACATCCTGCCAAAAGGTACGAGAGCGTTGGGAGCCAGGTCAATGGCGCAGTCCCCAGGTCTGTGAGGAGGTAACGACATGGGAGCAGCTTCTGCAAATATTGATTGATAATCCTCCAAGACTTTGTCAAGAGAGTGTACTCCAATGGTCGTGTGAAGAGTGGTGGGATGGATCTTAACCTTCTGATAAGGTGTGTCCTTGAAACAATGTGTTTGACAATAATTGGAATTGAAATGCAAACTGTTGGATTTCCAGTCGATGTTGGGATTGTGTTGACGCAACCAGGAGATCCCTAAGATCAGAGGAAAATGAGCTGCCCTCATAATGTCAAATGTGATGACTTCTGAATGCTGAAAAATGGTGAGAGGCAGAGGTTCAGTTGTTTGTACAATGAGTCCAGAACTCAATGGTGTACCGTCCACCCCCTCAACCTTTTGGCCGTGTCTGCGATCAACTCGCTTTGCTCCAACTTTGTCCACCCAGAGAGTATCAGCAAAATTTCCTGCCGCACCACAATCTAAAAGTGCCAGAGTCTCCAGTTGTAACGCTCACCTGATTCCCGTAGAGGCGCCGGTCTTGACTGGGCGTATACCGTATCTTCAAAGGTGATGTGTAACACACGGCTGGCTCTTTGGGCTGGACCTCTGTGCACTGTATGTCTGACTCGAAGGGTAAGATGTCTTAGGTAAGTGAGCGCCGTGCTCTCCATCTGCCTCGGGGCAGGGTGCTGTAACCAGTTTCTTCACTGGATAAGGGGAGCAGGCCTCTTGACTTCAGAGGACTGCTGTCCGTCGTTTACTGCACGAACGGTAAGTTTCGAGTAATTCTAATGTCTTTAAAGTCTTTAGTAATGATGTTTCTTGTTTTGCAGGGTTCCGGCGATGGCGGATGACGGGCTGAAGTGAGTTGAAGATGGAGCCCGTGTGATGAATAGAAGCGCCTGGAAGCACGTAAGTAAGCGCTTGTTGCCTGCTTCACGATGCGCTCTAACTGTCTTTTTATTTTGCAGGTACAAGTTCGGAGCGGGTGCAGGGTGCCGGAATACCCACTGGGTTAGATGTGGAAAGGAGTAATGGCACGTGAGTATTAAAGTTCCCCAATGTCTTTAAACGCACCTTGTTTTGTCTTTCAGATGCGGGATGCAGCGCCGAAGGCCTCCGGAGCGTGCGAAGAGTTGGTAAGCTTTTGTCTTTCAGATGCCGGAATGCAGTGTGAAGACCTCCGGAGCGCACGAAGAGTAGGTAAGCCTTTGTCTTTCAGATGCCAGAATGCAGCGCGAGGCGTTGGTGACAGCCGATGGACCAGGTAAGTGAAGAGCTGTCACTGAAGACCGTAATGCTAACCTGTTCTTTCTTGTCTTTATAGGTGTTGCTGAAGACTGGATTCAGGATGGTAAGCCTTTTTCCTTAGGTCCAGGATCAGATGCAGAAGACACGATGAGCGTTCTGCTGCAGAGGATGCAGAATAACGCAAAGCAAGTTTCATCCATCGGGTGTGGTTTAAATAGCCTCCTGTAGTGCTTAGGTGTCCCCTTCCACAGCCACGCCTAGGTAAGAAAAGAGTTCCTGCTTTCCAGAAGAGTTCCAGTGTTCTGAATCTAGGGAGTGGCTCCTGCCCCACCCAACAGGAAAAGTAGTTCCAAACAGAAGAGGATCAGAGGCTCAACTGGCAGGCAAGTAAGCAGCATGGTCTGCTGCAGGTAAGTCCACCCAAGCATTATGAGCCCGGCGCTTCCAGCGCTGGGACTGGGCATATTTATGAGCCTGGTGCCACTGGCGCCAGGACTGGGTCCAAAAGGTCCCAATTGGGACTGGTTGGCACTCGGAACCTGGGTTATGGATCTGCTTCCAAGGGAGTTGGGAAAACCCTGACCTTTTGGAAGCAGAGATCATGACAGTACCCCCCCCCTCAAGGCCCCTCCCAAACCGGGCTTCTCCGGGGGTTTTGGCTTGTCAGGAAATGTTCGGTGAAATCTTTTGATTAGGCGAGGAGCGTGGACATATTCAGCAGGTTCCCAGGATCTCTCTGGGGGGCCGTAGCCTTTCCAGTCAATTAGGTAAAATAGTTTAGATTTGGAGATCTTGGAGTCCAGAATGCTTTTGACTTCAAACTCGAGTTCTCCATCAACTAGGATAGGTTTTGGAGATTTAGTTAGTCGGGTTTGAGGTTGCACGGGTTTTAATAGAGAGACGTGGAAGACCGGATGTATCTTCATGTGCGGGGGCAAGTCCAACTTGACCGTTACTGGGTTTACTATGGTAGTGTTGGAATAGGGACCAAGGTATCTTGGGTTGAATGTGCGTGGCCCTTTTAGAGGTAGATATTTGGTGGATAACCAGACTTGATGCCCTACTTGATATTGAGGGGCTTCCTTCCGATGTTGATCTGCTCCTTTCTTGTATTGTTCTTTAGCCCTTTGAAGGTGAGAAACAGCTTCCTTAAAGGCTTGGGTGATTGTAGAATGCAGGTAGTCTACTGCTGGTGTTTCAAGATCTTGGAGGGGATCCAACTCCGAGGTTCGAGGGTGACTGCCGTACAAAAGAAAAAACAGGGTTTTCCCAGTTCCCGAATGGACAGAGTTATTGTAGGCATATTCGGCTATCCAAAGGATGTCTTTCCAAGTTTTTTCAGTTTGTTGCAGCATGCAGCGTAAATACTGTTCCAGAGTTTGATTGGTCCTCTCGGTTTGTCCGTCGGTCTGAGGGTGGTGACTGGTCGATAGTCTCACATCAATTTGAGCCGACCGACAGCAACTTCGCCAAAAATGAGAAATAAATTGACTACCTCGATCCGAAATTAGAACCGAAGGAAAACCGTGCAGTCGGACGATGTTTTCGAGAAATTCTCGGGCCAGAGTTGCTGCTGTTGGCAAGCCTTTGAGCGGAATGAAATGCGCCATCTTGGAGAATACGTCCACGATTACTAGAATCGTATTGTATCCGGAGCATGGAGGTAGATCGGTAATGAAGTCCATAGAAAGCGTATGCCAAGGGCGAGGTGGGATGTCAATAGGGCGTAAGAGGCCTGCTGGTCTTTCCTTTTGACATTTGTTTTGGGCGCATACTCCACAGGACATTATAAAGTCTCTGATATCTTTTTTCCAAGACGGCCACCAGAAGTAGCGCTTGATCTTTTCTGAGGTCTTGGCCATACCGGGATGTCCTTCCATTAAAGAATCGTGATAACAAGAGATTACTTTTTTCTGTAAATCTGTGCTGGGTAGGTATAATCGTTCTTGGAAATACAATAAATTGTCCTTTACTGCAAAGTCCTTTCCCTGCAGATGCCAATTCTGTATGTCTGCTGGAGTTACAAGTTGCCTGGCTTTATCCTTAACTTCCTCTATGGATTCTGTGGCGATTACACCCAGAATTCTTTGTTCGGGAATGATTGGTACAGGTTTAGGGTTGATCAAGTGTTCTTCCACTCCCATCCGAGAAAGGGCATCAGCTTTACCGTTCTTTGTACCAGGTCGATAGGTAATTATGAAGTCAAACTCTGCAAAGAATAATGCCCAACGGAGTTGTCTAGAGGATTGGGCTTTTGCGGTTTTCAAATATTGCAGGTTTCGGTGATCCGTAATCACAGTAACGGTGTGTCGGGCCCCCAGCAGATAATGCCGCCAAGCCTTAAAGGCAGACTTGATAGCCAGAAGTTCCTTGTCAGTAATCGTGTAATTGATTTCAGGAGGCGAGAATTTGCGGGACCAAAATGCCACGGGATGCAACTGATTGGTTACCGGGTCCTTTTGTGATAGAACTGCCCCCATGGCAAGGCTTGAAGCATCAGTTTCCACGATGTAGGGGAGTTCGGGGCGAGGGTGTTTTAAGATTGGTGCAGAGATAAATTTAGTCTTCAAATCCTGGAAAGCTTGTTCCGCCTCGGTAGACCATTCAAAACGTTTGTTTTTCTTTAACAAGGCAGTGATGGGCTGGACTATTCGAGAGAATTCGGGGATAAACCTGCGGTAAAAGTTAGCGAAGCCTAACATGTTTGCACACCTTTTACGGATGATGGTGATGGCCATTTGAGAACTGCATCGACCTTCTTTGAATCCATACGCACTCCGCCAGGTGATAATATGAATCCCAAGAATTCAACTTCAGTCACGTTGAAAACACATTTTTCCAACTTAGCGAAAAGTTTGTGTTGACGCAATCTTTCGAGGACCATTTTCACGTGTTTCCGATGTTCAGATTCCGATGAAGAATAAACGAGGATGTCGTCAATGTAAACAACAACACACACATCTATGAGCTCTCTGAGGACATCGTTCATAAAATATTGAAAGGCGGCCGGGGCATTGCAAAGTCCGAAGGGCATGACCTGATATTCAAATAGCCCATACTTGGTGTGGAAGGCCGTCTTCCATTCATCGTCCTCTTTTACTCGTACCAAGTGGTAAGCTCCTCTAAGATCCAGCTTTGTATATATGCATGCTTTTCTGACTTGGTCCAGGAGTTCAGGGATCAAAGGTAACGGATATCTATTCTTAACGGTGATCTGGTTCAGGGAGCGATAATCTATACAAGTTCTAAGGTCTCCTTCCTTTTTTGGAACGAAGAACAAAGCTGAACAAGCAGGGGACTTGGAAGGACGAATAAACCCATTTGCCAGGTATTGATCCAGGTATTGTCGAAGGTGAAGGTTCTCAGGCTCGGTGAGGGCATAAATTCTACTACAAGGAGGAGTAGATCCAGGTATCAGGTCTATCTGGCAGTCATAAGACCTATGAGGAGGTAGAGAGTTAGCCTGATCCTTCCGGAAAACATCTTGGTATTCTAGGTATTCGGGAGGTAACTGGGGAGTCTCTGAAGAAATTGCTGCCAGTGCAACACCAGGTGGAGGGTGACAAGTAGAGACACATTCTGGAAACTGGACCGTTCTTGCTCGCCAATCGATCAGAGGATTGTGTTTCTCTAACCAAGGTATTCCTAGAATAATCTGAAACTGAGGGGCCTTGATCACATCGAACACGATCTTCTCATGGTGTCCATCTTGACTTACTAGCGTCACCTCTTGAGTGGTATGCGTTACTGGCCCGGAGGCTATCTCCGTACCATCCACCGTAGTAATGACGTCCTTTACAGCCTTGGGACAAAGAGTTAGATTCATCCTCAAAACCATTTCATGATCCACATAATTGCCGATGGCACCGCTGTCGACGTAAGCTTCAATTGCATGTAATCGATCCGGATTATCAGGGCTAATGAGGACCATAGGTATCACGAAATGCGAGGTCACGGAACTGGTTTTCACGCTCGGCGAGAGGACCTCTATTCTTGTCGGGCGAGGTCGTTTCCCTGCTTAGAGTTTGTAACTTTGGTAACTGCAGCTCCTACTGCCTTCTTGGCAGGTTTCACCGGACAGTCTCGAAGAAAGTGCCCTATGTTTCCGCAATAGAGGCATAATTGCAACTGTTTTCTCCTTTCCCGCTCCTTTTGTGTTAGAGGACCTTTCAGACCCCCTATTTGCATGGGTTCCCCGGAGTCTACTCCTTTGGAAGGAGTTGGCGGTTTGGAAAATACTCGAGCATCACACTTGGAACGATCGGCCTTCCTGTTCTGCAGTCTGTGATCTATTTGAACGACTAAGTCTGTATAGTCCGAACAATCTTGTGGGGAATTCACTACTTGGGCTAACACATCTTTGAGCTCTCCACGTAGACCTCTATAAAACAGCGTAATCCTTTTGTCCTCAGGCCATTGAGTTTCCACTACCATTCTGTTGAAAGACGCAATATAAGCCAAAAGGTCTTGATTACCTTGTCGCAACGAAAGAAGCTCATTGTCCAAGGCCTGCCCCTGTGAATGTCTTGCGAACAGTTTTTCCATACTGAGCTGAAAAGCTTGAAAATCATGGAGGACCGGATCATCTTGATTTACTAGAGGGATCGACCAGTCTGCCGCATTGCCACTAAGGTACGAAAGCACGAAAGCTACTTTAGCTTGATCAGTTGGAAAGGCTGCTGGCCGGCATAAGAAATGCAACCGGCACTGATTGATAAATACTGCAAACCTCTTTGGGTCACCAGAAAATCGTTCGGGCGGAGCCAGAGGTACATTCCCAGGTAGGTTGATCTGCACTGGATTCATAGAGGATGTAGAAGGAAGATTTCCCCCGGATGCGGGTAACGGGGTCTGTCCGGCTTGTGACTGTAGCAATTGTCTAGCGAGATCATCTGTTCACTCCTTGGAAATAATCAGTTCCCTTCTTAGAGCGTTCGTTTCCTGACAGGCTGCATGCACTTCTGCCCTTAGTTCCCCAAGTAACTGGGCTAGCTGGTCGGTATCCGAGGTTTCTATAGCGCCTGGACGGAGTTTTGTGGTAGGCTTTGCGTTCTGTAACGCTCACCTGATTCCCGTAGAGGCGCCGGTCTTGACTGGGCGTATACCGTATCTTCAAAGGTGATGTGTAACACACGGCTGGCTCTTTGGGCTGGACCTCTGTGCACTGTATGTCTGACTCGAAGGGTAAGATGTCTTAGGTAAGTGAGCGCCGTGCTCTCCATCTGCCTCGGGGCAGGGTGCTGTAACCAGTTTCTTCACTGGATAAGGGGAGCAGGCCTCTTGACTTCAGAGGACTGCTGTCCGTCGTTTACTGCACGAACGGTAAGTTTCGAGTAATTCTAATGTCTTTAAAGTCTTTAGTAATGAAGTTTCTTGTTTTGCAGGGTTCCGGCGATGGCGGATGACGGGCTGAAGTGAGTTGAAGATGGAGCCCGTGTGATGAATAGAAGCGCCTGGAAGCACGTAAGTAAGCGCTTGTTGCCTCCTTCACGATGCGCTCTAACTGTCTTTTTATTTTGCAGGTACAAGTTCGGAGCGGCTGCAGGGTGCCGGAATACCCACTGGGTTAGATGTGGAAAGGAGTAATGGCACGTGAGTATTAAAGTTCCCCAACGTCTTTAAATGCACCTTGTTTTGTCTTTCAGATGCGGGATGCAGCGCCGAAGGCCTCCGGAGCGTGCGAAGAGTTGGTAAGCTTTTGTCTTTCAGATGCCGGAATGCAGTGTGAAGACCTCCGGAGCGCACAAAGAGTAGGTAAGCCTTTGTCTTTCAGATGCCAGAATGCAGCGCGAGGCGTTGGTGACAGCTGATGGACCAGGTAAGTGAAGAGCTGTCACTGAAGACCGTAATGCTAACCTGTTCTTTCTTGTCTTTATAGGTGTTGCTGAAGACTGGATTCAGGATGGTAAGCCTTTTTCCTTAGGCCCAGGATCAGATGCAGAAGACACGATGAGCGTTCTGCTGCAGAGGATGCAGAATAACGCAAAGCAAGATTCATCCATCGGGTGTGGTTTAAATAGCCTCCTGTAGTGCTTAGGTATCTCCTTCCACAGCCACGCCTAGGTAAGAAAAGAGTTCCTGCTTTCCAGAAGAGTTCCAGTGTTCTGAATCTAGGGAGTGGCTCCTGCCCCACCCAACAGGAAAAGTAGTTCCAAACAGAAGAGGATCAGAGGCTCAACTGGCAGGCAAGTAAGCAGCATGGTCTGCTGCAGGTAAGTCCACCCAAGCATTATGAGCCCGGCGCTTCCAGCGCTGGGACTGGGCATATTTATGAGCCTGGTGCCACTGGCGCCAGGACTGGGTCCAAAAGGTCCCAATTGGGACTGGTTGGCACTCGGAACCTGGGTTATGGATCTGCTTCCAAGGGAGTTGGGAAAACCCTGACCTTTTGGAAGCAGAGATCATGACACCAGTTGATTGCCATGAATGGTAACTTTTACTGTTAATACCATAAGCCGTGGATCTTCTGAGGGATCTGAAGAATAAATTGACATAGTCACATAGGGACTAGAAGATTGCCCTCGATAACCCGTCCCTTTTAGTTACGAGGGTTTGCGTTTTCCGCCGGTTTATGAGGCAATTCTGTACAATTCTGTACTGAATGACGATCCGAAGCACAATAAGCACATAGGCCAAGTTCCCTTCTCCTTTTCCTTTCTTCAGAGGTCAGGGACCGACGAGTAGCTCCGATTTGCATGAGTTCGTCACTAAGTTTGAGTGAAGCTGAAGGAGGTGAGGAGGTTCTTGTAAAAGAGGGGCGTGTCTTGCAACTCTCCTGGCGCCTTTCTTGCATCCTGAATTCCATCTGAAGCGCAGCAGTCATCAGATCCGGTAATGAGGCAGGACGAGGAAAATGAGCCAATTCATCTTTAAGTTCCTCTCTGAGACCTCGGCGAAATAATATAAATTGAGATTGTTCCGACCAACCAGTCTCCAATGCCAGTCTTTTGAAAGAGGAAATATAGGACAACACATCGGCTTGGCCCTGGCGAATGTCTAGCAGGTCTTCCCCTGCTGCCATAGATACTTCTGGTCTCTCGAATGTGCGTTCTACTAGATCCATAAAGGTATCGAAATTTTGGAGAACTGGGTCGGTTCCTGTAACTAGAGGGGTAGCCCAAGCAAGAGCATTCCCTGTCATGTTTGATATTAGAAACCTGACTTTGGCATGATCTGAAGCATAGGGGCAAGTTCTAAATGAAAAATACACCCTGCAAGCATCAAGGAATTCTTTTAGGGTCTTAGGAGACCCATCGTACTTCCCAGAGGACAAAGACATAGGAGGTAGATCTGTTGTGGGTAGTTCGCGTGCCGTCACCATTTGTTTAGAAAGGTTATTTTCAGCTTTCATGTTTTGCATTTCGAGAGAAATATTTTGAACCGCAGCTATTAACTCTTGCACTTGCTCAGGAGTAGCCATTCTTGATGTTTGGTGGCGTTGCAAACTGTCAGCAATCTCGATGTCAGTATCCCTGCTTCCCTCTTCCACCTCCTCACCTGTTGATTTGAAGTCTTCTTCAATAGATCTGAGAGTTCGATGCGCTCTGTAGTCATTTTCTTTTTTTCTTTGTTGCGGATATCTCCCACTAGAAGAAGCCACAGTGAGAACGATAGAAACACCCTGACCGTGACCCCCTCCCGGGAGAGACCAGAAAGGGGGAAAAAAGCCAAGTGTGGCAAAAACCCCAGGAATTCACAACGGCAGGTGGGAATCCTGATGGAGGTTGTAGTAGTTGAACTCAGCGGAAATCAGTAAATCTCAGAAATAGAAAGTAGGGAAGGAATAAACAGGAAACAGGAAGTGTAGGAAATGCAATTGCTCCTACTACAGAAAAAACGGAAAAACTGCAAGCAAACAAGATGGTTAATAAACCAAAGAATAAGAAGAAAATAGAGAGAGAATGGTCCCGGGAAATGCAACCCGAAAGGACGAGGAGGTGTAGAGAGATGAAAGCTCAGTGGAGCCAGAATACAGCGTATAGCAAACCGCAGCAGCAAAAGAAAGCACAGCTGACCAGAAAGGGTTGCAACGCACAGAAGGAAGATAGGGTGTGGCTTACATAATGCCACGTTTGCTTAAACGGAAAAGACTAGACCGCTAAGTGGACGTGACGTGAAAGACGTGACAGGAATTAGGAAGTGCGTAATCGGAATCAGGGCCACAGACGCCAGGTAGGAATGCTTTGCATGACAACGGCTCATGCCCTGGGTACTCTCCAACAGCACTGCTCTTCCTTTCACGCCTCCAGCGGAAAGTCGGGCAGATCTTCTAAAGGTGTTGGTGGAGGCTCCTCGCCGTACCATCAGCAGCCTGGGTCCTTGACCAAGGAGGCCTACCGAGGCTGTCCCCAGGCTTTCGGTGGAGGTGGTCAGCGTCGTTGTCACCCCCAAGGTGGAATGCAGGTGCTGATGCAGGACTGAACTGGCCAGGACGTCGGGCCCCCACCCATGCACCCCGGTGGGAGGCTGGTGGGATTCTCAGCGAGTGGGAAAAGATCTCCACAGACAAATGGGTGCTCTCGGCCACGGACACACACTAGAATTCCAGCAAATGTGTCAGCGGATCGCTCCGGTGATCCGACAGGAGCAGCACATCCCTCAGCTCCTGCTGGAGGTACGGGCCTGCAAAAAAAAGGGGTGTGGGGGGGCGGTAGAGCTAGTTCCAAGACGACTCCGGGGCTCCGGAGTCTACTCCAGATACTTCTTAGTCAAAAAGAAGACATGGGGCTCGAGGCCCATTCTAGACCTGCAGCGTCTCAACAAGTACCTCGAGTCCCAAAAATTCAGGATGGTCACGTTGCAGCATGTGCTCGGCCAACTGGAGGAAGTAGACTTCTTGACGTCGCTGGATCTGGAGGACTCCAACTTCCCTGTCCCCATTCACAGGAAGCAACAAACGTTTCTACGCTTTGTGGTGCAAGGAAGGCACTACTAGTTCACGGCCCTCCCTTTTGGCCTAAAGTCAGCTCCCAGGGTGTTGACAAAGTGCCTGGCAGCAGTGGCGGCCCATCTACGTGGGATACACGTATACCCATACCTCGACGACTGTCTCATCCGGGCCAATTCGAGAGAGGTAGCCGTCGAACAAACAGATGACCGTCCAGCTACTGACGAATCTGGGATTCTCTGTCAATTATCCAAATTCCGGCTTGACACCATTGCAGAACGCACTGTTCCTAGGAACCATGCTCAACACAGTCTCCTGCCTAGCATCGCCCTCGGAAAAGAGGTTAGCGGCCGTGCTGAGAAAGGTGCAACGGCTGTTGTCACTGAAGACCGCCACAGTGCGGACCATCAAGTCACTGCTCGGCATCATGTCGTCGTGCATCTACCTTATCTGACTATGCAGGTTGCGGGTGCGCCTCTTTAGGAGTTCCTGGACGCTCGCTGGATACAAGTGTCCTGAAGCTTCACGGACAAGATCCCACTCGACGAGGAGTTCCGTCGGGCAGTGAGTTGGTGGGGGATACACTTCCAACATCGCCCGGGGCACAGGGTTTCACAGACGGTTCCCTGGAGGGCTGGGGAACCCATATTGGACGTCTGCATGCCAGAGGCCTGTAACTATTGTTCACCAGCATGGGTCTGGCATGGATTAACATGCAAACCCTACCTCCTACCCCTCTGCGGCTCTTCTTGGTCATACTGCCACTGGACGTGCTTACCAAATCTGAAGATGGCTGCAAGAGAAAGGGGCTTAGGGAGAGGACAGTCATTGGCTGGGGGTAGTAGGACCCTGAGTGCAGTGATTGGTTTAGAGGAGAAATGCAGTTAGTACGTGAAAGTGAAAGTTTTCTTTTACCGAGGATTCCCAGCCTGACGACAGGGAATATTCATGAGCGTGTGAATCCATGCCAGACCCATGCTGGAGAACAATAGTTACAGGTAAGTAACCTGTTCCTTACCTGTCTTCTGGTAAATAGTTGTTGAACTTTTAAATAGTTTGAAACTTTTCTGAATCACCACCACAAGTCCATTGCATCCCTTTAGAGAATACATATCTGTGAGAAACCTTGTGTTGGAACCTGTGACATTTGGGCAATAGGCCCCATACATCTTAGGGTATGACCTTCTAAAGCGTAGGTCATAGAACTTGTCACTTATTCTCATCATTTGAACTACATCTGGATTACTTACCTGTTCTACATGGTTACTTATTTGATGAGGTATTGTGAATGAACATACTGGTTATTGTATTTATTTGTATAATAGAGTATTGTGTGGTAATACTACCTGCTAGTTAATTTATCTGTATGTTCTAAAAGCCTAAAAAAATAACTTTGTATAACTGTCTGCTGAATTATTGGGTGTTATTCTGTGTGGACTCATTGAGGGCCCTTGACCGCGATCTCACACTGCTAAAACTAAGCCTTGACCGCTCTTCTTTGTACCTTGATTGGGTTTTGGCTAAGCTCGCAGAGCTCCCTGTTCACCATAACTAGGGTGGCCTCCTTAAATCTGTCCACAAGTCCTGATTTTAGAAATCCATCTTAACAACGGTCTACTCCCTTTCTATGAATAAAGCCAGGCTGCTTTGTAGCGTTACAATTGTGAAGATTTGTTTAACTTGGTTGAAAACCTATACACGTGACCAAGTTGGTCTTCCTGAACCGCTCACCAGAGTCCTACCTAATAATGGCCTTTTTAGTAGTAGATTTTCTCCCAGGGCATAGGTTCCTCCTTGGATCATGGTTACCATAGTACAAAGAGTCTAGAGTAACGGTCTGTGCTGCAGTTCCTGGTCTAAAGGACTAGAGGTCCAAAGCCCTTTAATAGTCTTAGCTGTACTCTTGTGGATTGGGGATCCAAAGTAAATCCCTGAGCTTTAAACATAGCAATGTTTCCTAGCATCCACTCGGGACAATGTTCAGCCAAACTCACGGATTGGAGTTCCCTGCATACTTCTTTAGTGATTATCTAGGTCTCTTCATGATAAGGTTGAATTATACACTGTGATCGAGGTCCTGAATGATTTTGGTTCTGGCGATGTCCAGGATGATGATGTAATTGTCCCGCTTGTACATTTTACTTGACTCTATATGCCTTAGCAGATTGTAAGCTTGCGTAAAGTATTGGAGCGACAGGGCAGATGGCGGAATAATGGATATCACTGTAGTATGAAATTAGTGCATTTTGCGTAAGTGATAGTTGGTGAAAAAGTAATGGTGATACGAGGAGTGAAATTTAGTGTTTGCAGTGGTGCAAGGGTCATGGATGGTTTTACTGAGAAAACATAGTTTGTACAGGTTGTTGCACTAATAAAAGCAATGTAGGGATGTTTTAGAGAACATGATAAATGAGAGATGGCAATACCTGGACCAGAGGCAACCGGGTGAGGGGATCTTGGATAGGGGGCTTCTAACAACCTATATTTGTCAGCAATAGTAGACAGAAGGTTGAAAACAAGAGCGTCTTGTTGGTAGAAATGTAGGGTGTACCACACAAGTGTTCAATGTAGAACTGGAAGAGGTACAGCCAGAACGGAAATCGTTTTTCTTTTTCAAAATACAAAATGGCTAACAGCCCAGGAAGACATCAGGGGGTGAGGGGGGGGGTGGTTCCACGGGAAGTATATCCTTTTGTTTTTGGGTGCCATGTGGTACAAAGACTTGATTGCGATGGCAAAGCTTTGATTAAAGATGAAGACTGTTTTTGCATAAACCATCACTTGAGGGCAAATGCACTTCTGTATGGTAATTACACGCAGATATCATATCACTTCTCTCCTTTTTGTGGTCCCTTTTTCAGATGGTGACAGGTGATGGGTTTGAGGTGCAACGCAGAGTGTTTGTAGACTTTGAAGGCATCAGCTTGCGAAGGAAGTTCCTCAATGGACTGGAGCCGGAGAATGTTCACATGATGATTGGTAAGTGGCAGATCCCATAGTGGGATGGACAGGAATGGGGCTTGTGTACAGATTAAGATGGTTGCCTGTGAGTTCTAATCTTTCCCTTATCTGCTTTTCTATTCATACTAGGGTCCATGACCATAGATTGCTTGGGTATCCTGACTGATCTCTCGGACTGCGAGGACAAACTATTTCCCATTGGTTACCAGTAAGTCTGCTGTTTATTTCAAGTTCATGTCTGAAGCAGGTCTATTGCAATAATGAAAGTACTGTTACGCCTCGAACTAGAATCCAGTGTTAACCCAAAAATAGTTTATCTTGTGTCTTGACAACACTTTGCCCCAGTCATATTTCACATGCGTTATAGCTGTGAATGACTAAAGCAAAGCACAAAACTATCGACTTTACAACAGCTTGTTAATTCATACATTTTTACATGATTGATCCTGATGTATTTGTAATTGTACTTGGTACACATTGTGAAGTAAAAGTGCTGTCATATATATCAGACATTTGTGCACATTTATATAAATGATTCTTCATAGTAATTGTAGTTTGAATGGTACTTCACAGCAAAGAATACATTGTGACGTGTACATTGCTTTTGTATATATTTGATAGTGTCTTGTATAGATCTCGTTATTTCCTACATCTGTATGCTCTGCATGCCAGAAATATAGAAACATCTGTTGATTAATTTCACATTGCCTGTCTGGCTGCTGCGTTTTTCAGATTGTTTGCACTAAAATCAACTTAATGATAAGCTTCACATTTGTGACAAAAGAGAAAAATGTAAAGCAGACCATTCTGAGAAATTGTTCTGAAAATCTATTTTACCTATCAAGATCCCGATTCTCAGCAACAGGAAATTTCACTTTTTCCAACTTCTCATAACTTGTGAACCTGTGCATGGGTTTACATAAAATTTGGCATTGCATGCCAGGTGGCGAGGCAGCTATCAGTTCAAATTTAAAGGGGAAAGCATTTTTTTCATTTTCATGTGTAACCTTCAAAATATATACTGCATATATATTTATTAACAAGGGTTTGAAATCTGCTTAGATTCCCATGCTTTGCATAGCCTGCAATCTAGCGATTGCCTTAAAATATTAAATATTTTTTTATTTGAAAAGGGGGGTTGACGGTTGTTCCTGTCACACTATTCCTGCTCGAAATATACAGGGACTTATGATCCACGTGTCAGTGTCCTCAGATTATTATTTTTTTTGCTGACGTTTGGCCGTATGAATGTGGAGTGAAGATTTGTTTTGTCGTTTGACGGTTGCTAGCCATGCCAAATCGCTAGAAGCTGACAAGACAGGTACTTAACGTTGGACACGTTACAGTAAAGAACCAAGCTGAAAAGCTGATAGACAACTTTTGACATCCAGGCACACAGTAGGGAAAGGGGAGTGTTATTCTTTCGATTCAGGATTACTTAAATGCCTCTTGCTTAGTTATTGTTCCACCATGGAGATAACCCCACTAATATTCAGCCCGAAGTGTAACTCCAAGTTTCCTTGGCAAGACACACATTGTGTGTAACAACTGACTACCAAGGGATATACTAAAGATCAGTGCAGGGCTTGTAGCCATTTCGACTCCAATACCTTTAAAGCCAAGCGCTGTGCTTCATATGCCATGCAGGCCGAAAAGGTGCAGAGCAAGACCTCTGACTCACTGGAGGCTCTCGACGGAGGAAAACCGAGCATTGGATAGACACTGTCCTGCAAAGAGACACACCATAAAATGCCAGGAGGCAAAACCCCACAGTTGGACTCCAGCTCCATAAGGTCAATGTCAAGTTGTGCCTCGTTGAACCCCACTGATGTCTAAAAGACTGTAAGACAGAAACCAGGCCAAACCCTGATACGTCCTGCTCCAAGAAGAACGCTGAAGGTTCAGATATATGGCATTTATAACGTACCTATACACAAGTGTTTCAAGGCGTGACGCAGCAAGGGAGGGGAACAGAGGGAGGACAGACACGGATCCTACTAGGCCTGGTGTCATTCAGATCGCGCAAGTGCGTGGGAAGGGGACAGGGACAGTGGAGTACATGGGAATAGATAAACAGGAAGTAACGGCCAGCATGTGGCAATTGCATGGGTAAGTGCAGACATCAGGTGTCAAGTGCTGGTCCTCAAGTTTAAGGGAGGCACCAGCCGAAGAAAGAGATCTACCACCAGTGGAGTAACTTTGCTCAAAATGTTGGGGAGGACATGACATCTGATGAAAAGTTGCCCCAGCCAAATGAATGGGGACAAAATGGTGTGCCATGAAAGTTGGGTGGGGACAAACCACCCTGTCCCCCCCTAAAATTACGCCCATGTCTACTACCAACTCGCTGCTTGGGGAATCGACTGACCTTAAGGGAGTTGGAGGCGGATGAGCAGAGAGCTTGAGATGGAAGATATTTAGGGAGAGAGAGTTGAAGGTATTGAGGCCCCAAGCCCCAGAAGGCCTTGTGGACGATGCAGAGGGTTTTGAACGTAATCCTCGCAGCCACTGGGAGCCAGTGCAGAGATTTCAGTCATGGAGAGATACAATCCCTGGGCTTGAGGCCAAGGACAAGTTTCGCATTCCTGTTCTGGATAAGTTGCAGAGGGCGGAGAGTAGAAGCAGGCAGATTTAGAAAGAGGCTGTTGCAATAGTCCAGCCTAGAGAGAACCAGAGCTCTGCAGACAGCAAGCTTCTGGGGGAAGGAGAGGAAAGTAAGAATACCTCTGAGGAGGTGCAGCTGGTAGTGTGACTTCTTAGAGACGTCAGATATCTGAGGGGAGAAGGAGAGTGTGGAGTCGAAGATGACCCCAAGGTTTTTTGCCTTGCAGATGGGAGCAGGAAGAGGGCCAAGAGAGGCCGGCCAGAGAGCTGCAGGAAAGGAGGGAGCGGGTGTGCCGATGAGGAGAATCTCAGTCTTACTGGCATTAAGGCAGAGGTCATTGGCGGCACATCACCCCTGGATAGCAGACAGACAGTCAGAGATGAGGGAAGGGGAGGACGAGGCCGAGGGTAGCCTGAAGATGAGCTGGTTGTCATCTGCATAGCACAGAAAGTTGGGGTAGAGAGCGGCGATGCAGTGGGCAAGGAGTGCCAGGTATTGGTTGAACAGCCAGGGAGAGAGGTTAGACCCCTCGGAGACACCACAGGTAGAGCAAAAGGTAGCAGAGGGGAAGGACCCAAGTTGGACCTGGGAGGGTCGGTCAGAAAGGAAAGAAGTCCGCTATGCCAGAGCCTGACCAGTGATCCCCATGTTCTCACTGAGACAGTTGAGCAGGATGGCATGGTTGACGGTGTCAAAGGCAGACGAGACATCAAGCAGGATGAGGATGCAGGGGGTGTTGGCGTCAAGGTTGAAGAGCAGGTCTTCACAGATGTTCAGGATAGCAGTTTCCGTGATTCTGTCAGCTCTGAAGCCAGACTGATGATCATGAAGACAACCAACAGATTCAGTGTGGAGATTAAGCTGTGAGATGGCCAGTTTCTCCAGGAGCTTGCCGAGGAAGAGAGTGATGGAGATTGGGCAATAGTTAGCCGGGGAGGAGGGGCCGGCAGAGGGTTTCTTAAGAAGAGGGTGCACAAGGGAGTGCTTCAGGGTGGATGGGAAGACTCCGGTGGCGAAGGAGTGATTGCAGAAATCAGCCAGGGCAGGAGCCAGGGAGTCGATGTGGTCCTTGATAGTTTTGGAGTAACAGGGGTGAACCTGTTTCGACAAGACTTTCATAGATCGGAACTTGTCTAGAAACCTTGTCTGCGGAGAACAGGGGAAAGCCAGAGAAGGAGTGAGGAGAAGTGGCTGCAGAAGGGCCAGAGGAAGAGCAGGGAGTAGAGGGAGGGAGGGGATTGGAGGAGAGTGAGGACAGAATGTCCTGAGTTTTAGAGATGAAGTGAGAAGCCAGTGCAGTGCAGAGGGCCTGGGAAGGGACAGGAGAGGTCGAGACTGCGGCAGGATTGGCCAGTTCCTTTCAGATTTTAAAGAGTTCAGCCGAGATAGACTCCTGCAGCCCAAGGCATTGCGCGCAGACCAGCATAAACACAAGTCCATTTCCCATTCTGTTCACAATAAGGGAAACCACTGGGAAGGCAGGGAGGGCTCCCATACCTCAAACCTCTATGCCACACACATCCCACACAGAGGGGAGCTCATGTATGGACGGTGGACATCCTGTATTTCATTTGTGGAAAAGAAGGGCCTCCTGGACTTTTCTCAGTCTGATGAGGAATGACAGTAGTAGCAGGAAGTAGTTTATGTAGAATCTATGCCCCTTTTCCCTTTTATTTCAAAAACAACTAACCAATCCCAGCAAGTTTGGAATTTGGAACATTTTAATGACACTATGATAAAGGACAACAAACGTAGAGCACAGACAAGCGGGCAGGACACAAACACTCTTGAGATACATCAGCACAAGAAAGCTAATCCTCAGACAGACTCCCTTTCAGAGGCCCATGGGAATGACTGTATGCGGATGATGAATATGGGTTATATGTGATTCTTTTCGTTTTTAAAACCCTGAGATGATTATTTAACAATCTGCAAACAACTGTTGAAAAAATATTACCCTTTTCACTGCACCTGTCTGCCTGCACTCACGATCTATGGTATCAGAGTTCCCTCTATAGGTTCTTAAAATAATGCGTTTGCATTCGTAAAATGTTTGTACTGTTGTTTCCTGTCCTTTCCCTCACCCAACATGCATACTACCAACACCAGTCTTATAAATACCTCTTTGCAGGGGGGATACCCCGAGAAACCACTTTCCCTCTTCTACCGCTGAAGCATCCCATAGTCCTTCCCTATTATACTTTTTTTGGCTGAACTCTAACTAGACATATTTTTAAAATAAAATTCCAGCTTGCAAATCTTCTTTACGTGCACTTAGATATTCAAACCTCGATTTAATGTTTTTTACCCTTGTTATTTTAGAAATGTGTTATTATTATACCTTCTATTAATGACTCTTTATTTTTTCCAGCAATGTAATCACTGGTCATTGGAATATGAAAAGGGAAATATCCACCTGAGGAAGAAATTATTAGCACTGAGTACCCTATGGTTTCTACCGGTGAAGAAGATCCCTGGTTACAACCTCTCCTTCATGGGATCAGCTTACTACCCTGCTATAGAGAGCAGATGCTATAGAGAGCAGAGGGTCACTTCAGTATCAGTCCACAGGAATCCAATGAGGATGTTGATTTTATTGAGGATGTATTAGAGAAGAAAGAAATCTACCATTGCATCCTCTTGTTAAGCTGTGTCACAAAATAAATGTGCCCAGGCTCCATAAAGCAGTAGTCACATAGGCTGTAAATCAAAGCATCGAGAAAAAATATAAGCCTCCTCTTGCAGACTCTATGTACGCAAGGGTTCAGCTAACACCTGATTCTTTTGCCCGTCACTTCTGCACGCAGGCAAAATAATGCCCCATTCTCAACAACTCAATACCTTCCAGATAGGGAGAGTAAGAGAATATGTCCTTTCAGAATGAAGATGGTCACCTCAGTGGCCTGTGGTGTTCGGATTACCAACACTGCAGCATTAATGGTGCTGTACAATCAAGCCCAGCGGGACCAGATGGAGGACTTTGCCAAAAACGATAACAAACACACTTCAGTAAGCCTTCCAAAAAATAATCCAGGAAAACAGTGAGCACAGCCATCAAGAATGCCTTTCACACAGCAGAAACTGTAGGCTGTCAGGTTGCAGTGTCTCTTGTGATCAAAAGGCATGCTTTGATTTGTGGCACAGGTTTCAAGCCTGAAACGCAGGCAAATTTGTTAGACACACCTGTGAGTTCTCTTTTCTTTGGCAAAGCTTTATATGAAGCTCTAGAAAGAGTTAAAAAATAACACAACACACTAAAACCGCTAGGCCAAATTACTGGGAAGCCTTTGCAGCAACGTGGAGAAGCCTCCAATCGTCAATCCATTCATCCCCACACCTATGGTCAATCTTCTGGCCAGTTTAGTCAACTATCAAGCACCGGGCAGTTCTCCAGCACGGGCATGCAGCCCTATTAATATGCAACAGTACAGCGCCAACATCGCTGTGGCTGTGCACAAAGTAGAGACCAACCCCCAAGAGGGGCAGCCACCGCCTCCAAACAGTGAATCCAAGATTCAGGTCCCCTCCCATGTGTCCCCTGTAGGGGTGAGATTAACTCAAATATTGGAGGGGATTACTACTGACAAATGGGTTTTGGGCACTATCAGAAATGGCTGTTGGGTGCAATTACTGGGAAAACCGTGCATACTCTTACGTCCCGTCCCCTTTCCTCCATACTGCATGGGCGTCCCTCGTGAAGGACGGGTGACGGAACCTTTTTCACCAGAAAAATCTTCTTCCCCTCTAAATTTGGAGGCGCGGACCTGGGAGCATGCGCTGCCCTGACTCCGCCCTCCGGCGCCACACCTCAGTCCCCTTTTCCGCTTAGACGGGAACGGGCCAAATTCACCAGCGCGCCTGGGTTTGGCTTCGGCCATGTAATTCCATGCGCACATTCTTCCTCTATTTCTTCTTTTGTCTTTTTTCAACAGGTACTCGGTCCTCAGACGCAACAGCTCCTTCCGGCACATGTCGACTTCGACAGGGTTCAGCAGGTGCCCATCCTGCAACGGGCCCTTCCCAACTTCAGACCCCCACGCCCTCTGCCTATGTTGCCTGGGCCCAGACCACAGTTGGCAAGCCTGTTCGGCATGCGGCTCGCTGTCCTAGAAAGCGCTAAAGTACAGACTAGCCAGCTGTTCGGGCTGAGGGGTCCTCGAATCCTCCCGGTGCCAAGGTTGAGGGGCTGCTAGGCTCTATTACCGGGTTTGCGCCCGAGGTGCTCTGCCCTTGTACCGGCATCATGGCCGAGGGGCTACGCCCTGTTACCGACAGTTCGTCCGAGGGGGCGCCTGAACGCAGCTCCAACGACCCCCGGGTCGAGGTGGATAAACCTACCGGGCCTGAGGAGCGGGGCAAGTCGTACGCCGCTCATACAAGAGACTTGGCAGAGGCTTGCTGCAACGAGCCGAGTAACACGTCGCAGCCATGTGGTAGGCTGCTCAACAAAATGGCCGACATGCCAGAAAAGGACACCCGTTCGACGCCTCTGCAGGACTTCGGCGAAGAACGAGTATCGAGGTGGGACTGGCATCAACCAGGTACGTGGCCTGCGGCCTACCCTTCTTATGCGCGAGGCTGTTTTCCCTTGCGTCTGTATGTACAGGGTCGAAAGCGGCCTCAGCTGCCTCTAGCTACCCCGTCAGTGCCCTCCTCCTCTTCGGCCAGCAAGGACCGGATCTTTGAGAGGTTCCTCTGCCTCATGAAGTCTAAAGATATGGGGGCTATCATCAAGGACACAGTCAGGGAAGTCTTTCCCGATATGCTAGCGGCACCACAGACGCCTCCGCCGACGCCTCTGGCCCCGGCGCAGCCGCCTTCTCTGGCTCCTCAGCCTACTCCGCAGGCTGTTCCATACCAGTCTCTTCCTCAGCCTCTGGCAGCGGTCCCTGTGCCCCAGCCTCCGGAGACGACTCCTCCTCAGGATCCCCCAGACCCTCAGGTTACTAATGAGGAGGAGAATCCTGACACACCATCATCAGCCAGGGGCTTCCACAAACGTATCTCGGGCCTGGCGGAATACCTGGGCCTCCCCCAGCCCCAGGTAGAACAGTCGGCAGAGGGCGTCCTCGCCGAAGTCCTCACGAGGCACCCGTCTGCCAGAACAGGAATTCCACTACAGACCGACATGGTGTTCCTCGCCAAGAAGGGTTGGCTCAAACCCTGCTCTGTCCAGCCAGTCATCCACCACCTTGACGCCAAGTACAGGCAGATGGAGGGGGATACACTCTTGCTCTCCTCCCATCCTCAGCCACACTCCTCGGTGATCGCTGCGGCATCACTGTACTCCAAGCCTCAGTCATCCTCGTCTTCGTCATCGACGGCGCTGTTAGGCAAGGAGGAGAAAACCTTGGAGGCATACGGTAAGAAACTTTTCCAACGCTTCTTTGCACCTGCGACCGGCCAACGCAGACACATGCTGGCAGCCGCTAACCAGAGATTATGGCGGGAAATTGCCGACTTCCTCCCGGAACTGATCACCCACAGCCAATCACGTTTCAAGGTGGGGCTACCCGACGCCAATCTCGTGGCTCAGGATATCATGGATTCCACTCTGGCACACATTGATACCTCTGGACGTGCCATCTGTATTGCCACAGACATGAGAAAGATGGCCTGGCTCCGGGCAACTAAGTTCAACCCGGATGTCCAGGAATGTATTCTAGACCTGCCCTTCGAGGGCAGTGACCTCTTTCACTCCAGCACAGACGAAGAGCTGGACAAGAAGAAGAATAGTGTTGTAACTTTGAGGAACTTTTTGATGATATCTAGTACTTGTACCTACGCGACCTGATTTGGTAGCTACTTGGAATCCTTGAAATTGAATGTTTTGTTGATTAATCTTCTTTTTGTCACATGAGTGTAGGTCACTACGGAGACAGCGAATCCCTCTACTCCGTACGTAAAACACAAAACAAACTGGGATGTGCCTGCACTTTGTTGCACCAAGATAGGTTGTTTCTTAGTTATAATGTATCCGTTTTTCTGATCAATAAAGTTCCGAATCAATGGATGTTCATAGAATTTTTATTTTTATGGGTTTTCTTCTTGGATGACACGTGTTTCGGCTTTTAGACATTGCCTTTTTCAAATCCGGGCCTTTATGTGCGCTGAGCTTCCAAACTAATATTATTTCGTCTTATGTAGAAAACTAGATTTCATTGGCTCAATCCCTCCTGAAAAGTCTGTTTTTCCTGCTTCAAGCGTCGGGTTGCCGAATAGCTCTCAGACAGCTTAGTCTTTATCCATTCTGACAAAGACAACGCCCAAAGCGTACTCCCAGTCTCAGCAACGCTCAGATAAGGGTCGCTCCACTGGAGGCTTCCGCGGCTTCCAGGAACGGAGGTCTAGACAGCCGGAAAGTTTGCCCAACCCTAGTAGCGCAAGCATCAAAAGGCGGGGGTGGTGCAAGGGCTTTTTTCCAGTCCCCCCTCCTCCGCCTCCGAGGGTAAGAAGTCACGAAAGACCCTCTCGGTTCCACGTGTCGCCAGTGGGGGGCAGGCTTGCTCTTCACGCACACTTTTGGCGGCAGAACTTTATACGGACCCCTGGATCCTGTCAGTAGTATCCTCGGGGTGCCGTCTACCTCTGCCGTATTCCTGCCTCTCCTCCCGCCTCTCCTCCTCTTCCGCAAGTTGGGACAGCAACTCTTTTGGCGGAGAATCAGTCGCTTGTCCTGAACCAGGCCGTGTAGGAAGTCCCAGCCTCCCAGCGAGGATCGGGCTTCTACGCCAAGATCTTTGCCATTCAGAAAAAGAACCAGGCGGGCCTGAGAGTTGTACTGACCTTTCCACCTTCAACCTCTCCTTACCTCTCCAGAGCTTTTATTGCGGAGACATTATGCAGGGGAGACTGGATGTGCTCCCTGGATCTAAAGGACGCCTATCTGCACTTCCCGATATGGCAACCCCATCATTCTTTCCTCCGGTATAGGATCATGGGCTGCCATTTTCAGTACAAGGTCCTCCCTTTTGACCTCAACTCGGCCCCCAGGGTCTTTACCAGACTCATGGCTCAGGGCCTCCATATATACCCCTACCTAGACGACTGGCTCGTCAGGGCTGCATCTCAAGAAGCAGTTCACCACTCCTCCCATGCATTGATGAACAGGCTACACGACTGGGCTTTTCGCTCAATCTCAAGAAGTCACAACTGCAACCCACGCAGTTGTTGACCTTCCTGGGCCTCATCTGGGACTCGTGCTCCGTGAGGGTCTTCCCCTCGGGAGGACAAGATCGCGGCCATCAGGAGGGCCACGTCCCACTTCCTCAGCCGAGGCGCTACTTTGGCTTGGTGGTACCAGCATCTACTGGGCCTTTTTGCAGCGGTACTGTTGGCCGTCCCCCACACAAGACTCATGATGAGGAGGATCCAACTCCACTTCGCAGCATCGTGGAACCAGGAGAGGGGCTCCCAGGCTGAAATTATCAAGATCCCCATCGCTCTCCACCCGGACCTCACATGGTGGTCCAGGGACTGCAACCTGCGGACGGGCAAGCCCTTCCGGCCCCCTGTCCCACAGGTGACGATTACCACAGACTCCTCCCTATAGGGCTGGGAAGCCACCTTGAAGGACCTCTCGGTCCACAGCACGTGGACCCGTCAAGAACAGGAATACCACATCAATTGGCTGGAACTGAACGCCATCTGGTTAGCACTCAGAGCCTTCCTCCCACGTCTCAAGGGAAGGGTTGTCCTCATCCAGACAGACAACTCGACCAGTATGTACTACATCAACAAGCAAGGGGGGACCTGGTCCCCTTCCCTGTGCAGACTGGCCATCAACATGTGGGAATGGGCCTTGGATAACAACATTTTCCTCACGGCAGTCCACCTTCTGGGGGAATCCAACCTGGAAGCAGACAGGCTCAGCAGGTTGGGAGCGGACAACTACGAGTGGCAGCTGAACAACCTTGTTGCACAGGAGATCTTCCACAGATGGGGGCTCCGCCAGGTGGATCTCTTTGCCACCAGGCTCAAGAAGTGCTCCCAGTTCACCTCCTGGCAGGGGCAGGGCCTAGGCTCCCTGGGTGACGCCTTATGGGTCCGGTGGAATGGCATGTCAGCATACGCCTTCCTGCCCACTCCACTGATTCAGTGTGCTTTGAAGGTTGAAGGAGTCTCACCAGCTCAATGTCATTCTGCTAGCTCTGTGGTGGCCAGCCAGGCCATGGTTCTCGGAGCTGCTCAGCCTCTCGACAGTCCCTCCAATCCACCTCCCGATGGGCCCAGCACATTTTCTGACACAGCAGGGGGGTAAGGTTGTAACCCCGCCCCTCAGAAGCTGGCCTTCACAGCATGGTTCTTGAGCAAGTGACGCTCAGCCACCTCAACCTCAGCGCCAAGATACCTTCGGCGACCACGCGCTTTAAAAGTTCAAATAACATAACATATCCCAAGCCAATCTGGAAATCATACAGGGGGCTAGGAGCAATGCTACCAGAGCCCAGTATAAAAGTAAACGGACATGGTTCTGCCACTGGGCGCACTCCAGGGATATCGACCCGCTGGCTTGTTCATTGGACAACGTGCTGTCCTTCTCAGCGCACCTCGCCAACTCTGGCATGTAGGTGGACACCTGCCGCACATACCTCTCAGCCATTGGGGCCTACAGGAATTCGGAGGAGGGGGTCTTCTCCTTCAAACCGATCGTCAGGAGACATTTGGCCGGACTCGCTAGACTCTAGCCACCCATCAGGAAGCCACACCCGATGTGGGATTTGAACCTAGTCTTTGGCGCCCTCGCGCACATGCCATTTGAGCCTATGGCGTCCGTGGACATCAGGCTGGTCACCATCAAGACGGTCCTCCTAGTCGGCCTCACATCGGCGCGCAGAGTCGGCGAGATCCAGGCCCTAGTCGCCTCAGAGCAGTACACTGCCTTTCACAAGGATAAGGTGGTCCTGTGGACCCATCCTGTATTTCTACACAAGGTGCCATCAGCCTTTCACTTAAACGAGGAGATTGTCCTTCCTACATTCTTTGCGGACCCGAAGGACGAGCCTCAGAGAGTTCTGCACTCTCTATATGTCAGGCGGGCCCTGAAATTCTACCTGGACAGGACCAAGGGCTTCCGCAAGTCAGATGCCCTATTTATCCCTTTTGGAGGCGCCAGGCCAGGCTATCAGGCCTCCAAAGCCTCCATTTCCCGCTGGATGGTCTCGCCCATCAAGGAAGCGTACGAGGGCCAGCATAGACCCCTTCCGGCGAACATGCATGCCCAAGCGGTCAGGGCCAAGGCAACCGTCATCTCCTTTCAGTGCCATGTCCCCTGGCAGGTCGTAAGCAGGGCGGCCATATGGGCCACCCCATCGCTTTCTGCAAGCATTACTATTTGGATGCCGGCTCCAGGTCGGATGCTGCTTTCGGACAGGCGGTTCTCCGGAGCCTGTTTGCTTAAGGAGGGGATCCACTCCGCCCTGGGGCTATATTCAGTCGTAATCCCCCATGCAGCATGGAGGAAAGGGGACAGGATGTAAGAGTAATTCTAAGTTACTCACTGTAGTGACTAACGTATTCTTAGTCCATAGTCCCCTTTCCTCCATATGTCCCACCATCCTCCCCCCCCAATAATCTGGTGTCATTAGGCATTGGTATATCTATTGTCGATGCATCTTTGGGGGCTGAGGTGTGGACCCGGAGGGCGGAGTCAGGGAAGCGCATGCTCCCAGGGACGCGCCGCCACATGCCTCTTAATTTTAGAGGGAAAGAAGATTTTTCTGGTGAAAAAGGTTGTCTCCCGTCCCTCGCGAGGGACGCCCATGCAGTATGGAGGAAAGGGGACTATGGACTAAGAGTACGTAGGTCACTACAGTGAGTAATTTATAATTGCTCCAGCATTGGATGTTTGAGAAATTCACATGCTGTGAATATTCCCCGTCGTTAGGCTGGGAATCCTCGGTTACATAGAGCAGTTTAATTTTAAACTGAAACCCTCAGTCACTGTAGTGCTCTATTATGATCATTTTTGGGTCATACTGCCCACAGCCAATGGAAAGGGCACCCTTAGCTCCACCCATTGAGGCCATCTTCAGATTTTCTACTGCACGTTTCGTGTTGGGAGTCCTCTATCTCTCTCTCTTTTCATTTCATTAATATCTAAAAATAAAAAAGTGCCATCCACATTTCATCTCAATGAGCCTGTGGTGTTTCCAGCATTGCAGTGACAAGAGATGGTGCTGATCTTGTAAGGGGTCCACAATGAGTACACACAGTGTAGCAGTGAAAGATTACACTTAGACAATCGGGTATAAAAATACATCTTTACTTGTGGCCAAAACACACAGTGAACATTTTTTACTAACAGGTAATACTATCACACAACACTAAAATGAGATACATATATACAGTACTGGTTTAGGGCAAAATACAGATCAAACCCCTGCAAATAAAGGTACAGATTAGTATTTGCACTAAGGGTCCACAAAGAATAAACCCTAACTTCCGAAGTCCAACCCTAAATTGCCTGGGGCCTTATGTCCAAAAGTTCAGCAAACTTTCATGCAGTTCTTTGAATCTGGAAAAAATGAAGGTAGGATCTCTGGAGTCTAGTGAACAGTTCCAAGTGTCAGGGGACAAGTTCATCTAACTAATAAACATGTTCCCAACTTTCAGAGTGCTTGTGTGAACAAGCTATGGCAAAGCCAAAGTGTTATAAAAGTTTTGTGAAAGTTAGCAAACTTTTAAAGGGAGTTTGGGGGCAGGTAAGAATCGCTATAACTCGCCCCCTGTACTCTGGTTCTTCATCAGACTTGGCATGTCGGTTGAAGAAGGTCTGAGGTTGCTTTTTCTGCCGTCAGCCTCAGCCCTTGATCCCCAGGGCTTGCAGGTTCAAACAGCTCTCCAGTTAGTGTCTGACGTAGGTGCAAGGATTCTCTGTGGAAGAATGCAGCAAAACTCGATGTAGGGGCCCTTTCAGGACACGAATGGATGCAGCTAAGCAGTTTCAGACGACGGCCACCGATGGACGGCGACGCAAAGGGATTCACTTGCCGCGGTCCGACTTGTTCTCCTATCTCGGGTCCCCTCAGTGCTAGGACCACAGAATTGCGCATAGATAAATCTTGTAGTGCAGGCTGGGGATCCCCCAAGTTCCAAGCCTCAACGTGGAACGGCGACATCTGCAGGATGGTAGCTCAAACTCTGAGCTGGTCAGCCACGGTAAACGTGGTAAAACGAAAAGTACCAAAACATGGTAAATAGTCAACGCTGCCACCAGCTTGTTCATTTAGCACACCTAGTGTAACCAAATATCATCAAGTCTAGAGTAAAACAAAAAGTGTACCCCATTTTACTGCATTGTAAGATGCATTGTACAAAGATCAAAAGTTACCACAAGTGATAACAAGTTACTGAAAGTAGTAACCAAGTAACAAGACAATGTTTCCCAGTTCTGACAGTCTGAAGAACATGTCAGTTTCCCCTAACATGTGAAAAGACAGTGTAGTGAAGCTTAAGGCTTCACTGCACTGTAAAAAGAGCAGGTCAGATACAAAAATTAAAGCAAAATGTTGGGAGTCCATAGAAATGGAAGGAAAGATGCAGCAAAGAGAAATCTTTCCTAACACATCCTTGTGCCAAAAGAGACAAAAACAGAGGGCTGTATTGGACCTTTCGCCAGCAAAGCAAAACAAATATGTAAAACCCAAAAGTTCAGAATGACAACTCTACAGGAGATAATTTTGCAATTAAACAATTGGGATTACTTGGCAACTTTGGATATGAAAGATGCATATTTTCATATTTCAGTATCCCCACGGAATTGCAGGTATCTGTGCTTCAGGATATCCAGTTGACATTTTCAGTTCAAGGTGCTTCCTTCTGGCATTGCATCGGCACCTTGTGTGTCGACAATGGTACTCACATGGGTTGCATCATATCTGCGCCGCTAAAACATAAAATGGTACTCTTATCTGGACGACTGGCTAATAACAGAAGAGACTGCAGCAATATGCTACGAATACACACAAAAGACCATAGAGCTCCTGCACCAACATAGCTTTTCGATTAACCAACAGAAATCGAGCCTCATTCCAAGTGAAAGCAAACAATTTATCGTGGCGAATTTAGATGCAAAGCAATAGCTTTTCCCTCTCCAGACATAGTGCAAACATTATTGGCCCAGCTTATTTGTTACGACGGTAAGTCATCCAATAATGATCCGAACGGTTATGAAGCTGCTATGGATGATGGGGTCATGCATATTCCACATTCCCCATGCACATCTCAACATGTGCCCACTATATAAATGGCTCCCGAGCCCATACGTGTCATGCTGATGGGACGATGTAATAGTGGTGTCTCAAAAGCTGGTAAACACATTTCTGATGCTTGTGTAATCTGCTTAGATCACATGCTATGCATATGCCGACATCTAGTGGAAGCTGCAGAGTATTACAGTTGTTTTTTGAAACTCGAAAATGGGCGTCGAAAAGGGGCGTGCCAGTAATACTATGCCTATTGTGACGTCCCCTGTACCCATGATCCCTCACGAGTGTAGGTCCCTCCGTTTTTTTCCGCCATCGTGAGCGGACGCATAATTGCGGAGTGCATTTCGGCTTATGCCTTGACCTTTATAACTTAAGTTAGTACCTCTTTCTGTCCTCTACCAATGCCATGTGTCGACGCAGTGAAGACTCCAGGAAGACTACGAAGCTGACCGTCAAACAAAGATTTCGACGGCGCCACCCAGCCTTGGAAGGCCCATTCGGCCTCGGCCTTACAGTAGCGATAGTGGGTTGTGCAGCAGCAAATATGTTAAAAGGCAGGCCCTTAGTCAAACCGCCAGTGCAAATTAACATTACCACAGACGCTTCACTAACCGGTTGGGGCGCTCACTGTTGAGAACATGGTGGGCAAATAGACTGGGCAGCAGGAAACTCACCACAAAAATGTGCTGGAGCTCCTGGCGATCAAAATGGCCATGGGCTCTTTCCGAGCACTCCTTCCAGACAGAAGCTTGCTTATCAACACAAATAATACCACAGCCATAGTTTATATAAACAAACAGGGCAGCTCATATTTGAGACCACTGTCTCATCTTGCGCAGCACATGGTGCATCAATAGAAACATATTCATCCAAGCACAGCATGTGCTAG
This sequence comes from Ambystoma mexicanum, assembly GCF_040938575.1. NCBI lineage: Eukaryota > Metazoa > Chordata > Amphibia > Caudata > Ambystomatidae > Ambystoma > Ambystoma mexicanum. The sequence continues at coordinate 183,142,403 of NC_090931.1, read as the reverse complement.
TAGAGCACAGTGGTGTTGCAGGCTACTAAAGCAGTGTTCTGGTGCAAAACACAAATGGGAACTCAGCAGAATCATACGCAAACAGATTTTCACAGCATGGAATCAGCCTGCAGTCAAACTATATTCAACAGCAGAGAATGGAAAGTGCACAACCGTCACCTCCAGATGCCCGCAAAATGGACCTCTAGGCAAACACACTGTGGATGAGGTTGTCAGGGATATTTCCACATCATTTTGTTTTTTAAAGTAGTAAACAAGTTACTTCAGGAACACTTAACCATGATGCTCTTTGCAGCAATGTCCCGGGAGGATAGCTCAGCAACACAGGTTCGATCCCCGGGTCCCCGCTTAGAAACCTCTGGGTGTTTAAGCGCGTTATAAATACGCAACTAAGACACACAAAAAAAACAATTACGCAACTAAAAAAACAAAAATTTCTGTAACAGTGCCTCGATGCCCGTGGGCTGTGTCTGCACTTTAAAAATGTAAAATAAATGTTGGCGAGACAGCCGTTGTAACCTCACGTCATGAGCATGCCATGTGCTATGACAAATCAAAGGTATTTGTCCCTTCTCCCCAGGGGGGGAGCCACCCCCTTTGGGGCTAGGGAGCAGAGCCCGCTTTGCAAGACTCTCCCTAGGGCTGTGGGCCAAGTGGAAGCTCATAGAGAGCTACTCCCCCTTAGGGGACAAGGACTGTCATTCCCAGAAGGAACTCTCTAGACCACCCACTGTATTTGCATATATGGGACAGCCTTCCATAAGGAATATCACTTTAAGAAGTGATCTGTATATAACTGCGATGAATGGATCACAAGAGGAGGGCAAGTATGATGCGCAGGTCAAGCCCCCTTACGTAAACACACCTTGGGGACGCGGACCAGGAGGAGGTTGCAGAACCTGCAACAGTTAAAAAAACGAAGAACCCCAGCTTAAGACACCAGAGGGCCGGCAAAGCAGAAAACGGGGAAGTTGTTGTGAGGCTGGCGATGGAACACCTGTGCAACATGGTGGTGTGACCACAACCATCCCATGGTGGGCCAGACGCCCATCTAACAACGTCTTGATCATTGCAGCAGGAAGCGCTTACAGCTCCCACCCGTCAGCGCCTCTCAACCATAGCAGCCGAGAGAGATGCGAGGAGTAGAACGTTGGAAAAAAACGCAAAGCAGGTTACCCCTGCGAGTGCTGAAGCCTGTGGTGTCAGCTGGACAAACAAAGGTACATGGGTGAACTGGAGAGGCGGGAGATTGCCTAAGGGCGACACTCGAACAGGAAACCTGAACAAGTCAATATGTGAGACACAAAGTGCTTGACAAACAAGGCTGAGTGGGAAAGCAAATTAAAGACCGTGGGACAGTATGATTTGGAACTGCAAATGAATTAAATAACAATAGACAGAAACCAGGAGAGGGGGATTCCAAACATGGATCAAATATTACAAAACCTGAGAAAGGTTGGATTTCTAGAATTTAAGAAACCTGAAAGCAAAGTAAAAACTCTGAGACAGTATCTTCAGGAGAATCGTTATAGGCATGACACTAAAAAGAGTAAAAGACTGATGAAGAGTTGGGATGAGCTACAAGAACTCATGAAGGAAACTCCAAGAGCGTGTCAGAGAAGATCAGCATAAGCAACAGATATCTGAAACAAAGATGTTTTGTTTATTGCACAATATAAGGGGCCAAGGTAAAAACCCTGAGAGAAAGCCGCAGCCAAGAAGGCACAAAGGGAAACGACCAGGAGATGAAAGACATTCTTTTGGTCGACTTTAGTTGGTTGTATTAGTGGCAGGGTCAGGTAGAGTTAGGTTTAGGACTGGGGACATTTACATTGGACTTCCTGATAACAGACAAGCAGGGAAACCCCTCTAGCAAAGATGGGCCTTTTCTTTATAATTTCATTGAAAGAAAGCCAACATGTCCAGGGTATGTCTTCGACTCCTTCTTCTGACCCGCCACAGTGCCCACAGATGAAACTCTGTCCAGTCTGCAACCTACTGCCACAACAGCGACATCAGATAACGCACCAAAGTCTGTACACTACAAACTTGTCAGCCTGGAGTCATAGAGTTTGATCATTTACACTTGCCGCTATCATGCATGAACATCTTGTGAGAATCAAGAAAACCTGATGCTGGACACTGCTACTTTAACAAATTGAAATGACTCACCATTAGGTGTTCAAAGAAACATATCAACCCTGTTGACTGCACATCAGTGTTAGGGAGAATTCTCATAAATGGCTGATTTCCCTTACCTAATTAGTCCCTCAGCAGCTTTGCTGGATTTCTAGGGTTTCTTTTTTTTCACCTGATAAGAGTGTGAGCCTTTTTCCCACACTTACATGTGTTTTGCTGTGTGTGTTTTTACCATTTGTGTGATCTTGGGCTCTGGAGCCTCACCTACTCCATGAACATCATTTTTATGTGTGTTACACAGCACCTTCAGTGCAGTGACAAAGGGTTGTCTTTTAGACTTCCCATTGACTCCATTTTTCTGGGACTGACTACTGTCTCCCAGAAACATGTAAAGTTGCCATTAACGTTATGTAGTCTCTTTAACTACAGACCCAGTACACCCCATCTTACATGGAGTATTGGAAAGGGTTCATTCTTATCCCTTTTTGTCTGTTTCTCTTGGAGCACTGTTTCGCTCCCTTTTCATCAAGACTTGGCTGGTGGCAGTGGTAACTACCCTATTTTTCATATCGCGGTTATCTTATATAACCATGGTATTGTTTAAGGCTATTATATTAGCCTCGAACAAAAAACACGCTTGACCAGATATATTTTATTTCGGCTCTGGCTGGGTTTAGTCGCCATTTCTTTTTGTTAAAGTCTTTCTTGTGTTTTATTGTGCGCGCCAAACCAGGTTTGGTCCCTTTGTTTGCCGTCTTTTCGCGTTTAGGACCCTCAAAAAGCATGATGGTACACCTTGGGCTACCTGGGTATGTGAGTGTTTGAAAATCTTATATGGTTCGATTAAGGGTTACAGAGTAAACACTTATGAAGGAATGAGAAATCTTGTTATGGTGGAGTCTATTTTTGATGTCTGCTCTCCTGAGAAGAAGCTAGCTAAGGCTGCTGACTTGTGGGTTGCCAACAGGGCTACTCACAACGATTCTGGGGCTACTCAGAAAAAGGATGAGGGGAAACAGCCAAAGAAAGATAACAAAGAGAATTCTAATACCTCCCATCCAAAAGAGGGCCACAAACAACAACATAAGGGTAAACCACAAGGGAAACCAAATCAGGCTAGCACACCATCTGGACCCAAACCAGATGGAGGTCAGAACAAACCCCCATTCATCAAAACATTTGGGAAATGTTATGTTTGTGGGTCCGCTGACCATGTGAATGGGGGATCCCAGATGCAAGGATAAACCTTCAGGGGTCCACACGGTTTATAGTGAAAGGTTTGAATTCAAAAGGATCGAATGCAATAGTTCCGAATCAAAAGGATCAAGAAAAAAAAATGGCAATGCACGTTTTTTATTTTTTTTAGTTTTTTCCCAAAACCCCTGTTTTTTGGGGGAAAACTAGTATTTTTTTCCTATACGAAGGCAAAAAAAATACATTTTAAAAAAGGCATTCAAATGTTTTTTTCCGGTTCTTTTGATTCGAAACTATTGCAGTTCGAAACCATGTATTTGACCCTTTGACTGGACACCGTCCACACTGTTTGGTTAGCCTTCTCCCCAGAGGAAGAAATACCTATGGCAAGTGGAAACTTTCACTTACTGGCTGATGAACCCGTGAGAGTCTTAGCTAGTGTTTCTTTAGTGTCCCTGGGCTTGTGGGAACAACAGAATTTAGATGTCTATAATTCCATCCCAGATAATACTAAAGAGTATTATAAAGATAGTGTTCTTGTGAATGGTCAGGAAACCCCTGCCATCAGAGGCACTGGAGCCAGCATAACAGTGGTGGATGAATAATTTTTCCAGGTGGAGGATGTTGCTAAGGCACCCAAACGCCTCACCAAGTTAGCTGGAGGCCCTGTGCAAATGCTTCCCCAGTTACCAGCTCTCATCCAGTGTAATGATATGACTGTCAAAATACCTGTTAATGTGCAGAATGACGTGCCTGGGAGAGTCCTGTTGGGTTGTGACCTGAAAACTCTTGGAGTTGTCAAGCACCCCCAGGCCTCCCAGTAAGAAGAAACAGGAGCTTACTAGGTGTGCAAGGGAGAGAACCTTCAATCTTTTCATCCAAGGGTAAGCCTCCGAGGAGATCAGGGAGTGCTTCACTCTCTTCTTCCTCTTCTGTTGAAGCTAGAAGCAAGGCTTCTATTTCAGGTCTGGAGACATACTCCTTTAGTTGGTTGGTGTGGAAGACTCTGGGAGCCTCCTTGGAATTGCCCAAGTCCACCAGATAGTTCACCTCTCCAAGTTTACCCACAACCTTGAAGGGTCCCATCCATTTATCTTGCAAGACCCTCTGCCTTGTTGGGATCATAACTAGAACTAGCTGGTCTTGAGTGAACTCAACCATGTTAGCCTTTTGATCATGCCAATGCTTGACCAAGGCTTTTCCAGCTTTCAGGTTATCACTAGCTTCTGCCATCATGTGTGACATTCTCCTCCGGAGACCTATCACATAGTCACTCTGACTGGCTTGGGGGAAGGAGCAATCTCCAAACCTTCCTTAATCAGGGCCAATGGGCCTCTGACTGGATGGCCATAAAGAAGTTCAAAGGGAGAATAACCTACTCCCTCCTGAGGGACTTCTCTATAAGCAAAGAGAAGGCCTGGCACTAGAAGGTCCCACTTTCTTTTAAGGGGATCTTCCAAAGCACCTATCATGCTCTTCATGGTCCTGTTGTCTGAGGGTGGTATACGGTTGAGAACTTGTAAGTAGCGGAGTTTGGCGGCGAGTTTCCCAGTCTGCTTTTGTTTTTCCTTGGAGGAGCTGCACGACGTGACTTTGCTGCCAGAGCCCTACCTTTGTGTTTACTATTTAAACACCGTGTCAGCGCGGAGCGCAGCGGCGAGTTTCCCAGTCTGCCCCAGGCCACACCATGATGGACCCTACGAGCAAGAAAACTGGACCGCAGACTCGCCATAAAACACTTCAGCAGCGTCGCATGCTAAATCCTTGGACCGCCTTACAAAAGGTTGCAATACTTAACGGCAAGGTAAGCAAAAAAACTGTTACCTTGAAGACTCCGGCTACTCCAAGTGAGCTCTCAAGGAAATCACCTGTCAGAACTAGCAGTGGCCTATCCAACATGCTAGATACGCTCACAGCGCCTGTGTTGAGTGCAGGGGGGGGGGTTCAATTGTCTGCGGGGGCAGAGGTTGTTCTATTAAGTTCAACTCTGCACCCTGACCAAACTGGCACATCGGACGCAACCCCTGTGAACATTGAACCACTCAACGTTGTGGTATCCCCCATATATGAATGCAATGATCTCCCCGCACTTGACCTGCAACAGGAGCCCGCCCAGGAGTCTGCACCTTTTCTACCACTACTGAGGTTGATATCTTTGTCCAATTAAACGCCATTATCACATTCACAATCGATCTGTGCTCCTCACGAAGTTACATCGAGCCCCGTTTCTCCGGAAACGTTCTTTTCTCCATTTGAAATTACGGATGCCGACTTGATGGCAGCGTCTCATGTTGTCTCTGCATCAAATGAGCATGCTGAAATTCCCTTATCAAGTCTAGAAACCAACATTCTCCAAAAATGTTCAGATAATTCTGAGCTGACTGGCCACGTGCACAGCGAGCCGGGACAGGCATCGGCCAAGGACAGTGATACCCGTCCTCCTGTGACCAAACCTAATGGATCTGTAAGAGCCACTGCTCAGCATGACGACAAAACATGTGAAGCTGTTATACTCAAGGCGACGGTCTGTCTGTCAGGCAATGCTCAAGCCTCTATTCATAAGCTACCAGATGCCATATCATCAACAAACCTTCATCAGATTCAATTTCATGCAACTCATTCCGGAATGGCACCTTTTGATGACAAGATGCTACGCATTCATGCATCAGCAAATCGAAAGCACACTGAGATCGATGCAAATAAAATCGCCAAGTCATCTTCATTCCTGTCTCCTGACCTTCCAGAGCAAATTACTTGTCATAAGTCTGTGGTTATTCCATGTGAATCATCGTTGCTGACTCCAAACCCATGATTGCAACATGTGAAGAACCCGATATCGAGTACGGCTAATAACCGGCCTGAGCTTGACTGCCGACATGGTCTGGCCACAACATCCACCTTGGACAAACAGCGTGATGATATCACCCAACAGCTTGGTCAATCATCACTGGGACTAACAAAGCCCTCTGGCTCTAAGACAAGCAATGGAAACTCTGTGAATACGAATACACGAAAACCTGAAACGCGGACCTCATCCTTAATATCTGAGCACACAAAACTCATCACAAGCACTCCGACAGTGCAAAACAAAAGGAACAAAACAACTACTGGCCTTGAGACGACAAGGAAAGGCCACTTGATGAATGAAACGTATGCTCAATCGAATGACTTCTCAAGTCTCTCGCCAAGTGGGGGAGATAAAAGCGGGCAAACCCTGGCGAAAGCCAGTATCTCGGCGGCTGCCGCGATGCAAATTCACAACAATGTCTTAGCCGCTTCCTCTTTGGCGATGATTCCTTTTGTCAAATTGTATGAAGCTCTATGTGAAAAGATACAAGACCAAGGTGAGCTTTTAGCGAATCTAACCCAAAAAATAGGTCAGGTGGAAACATCAAACGTGTATCTCAAAAATATGATCCAGGGCGAAGTGGAACGAACAATTGAATGGCAACAACGGCACCATGACCTAGCCCGTCGAAATAGCCAAAAACAAGAGACTTGTCGATAACGTACTTGACTTGATGAAACAATCACGACACTGTCAATGCCACATGTTATGTGAGAAGGTCGCTCCCTGTCATAACAGCACTAACACATGTCCAGTTGGGGGCCTTACATCTCATAATCCTAATTTAACAATTGTGAGAAATTCCCCAAATTCTAATGATAAAGTGGGACAAAAAAATCCAAACAAAAAAAAATACTAACAACGAAATCACGATTGAAGGAGCAAAGTCTTTGCCTAGTGTTCCTACTGCAGTTTCTCCTATCGCTGATGAATCTTGTGCAGGACCTCTTGTAGTTCAATCGAAAGCAATATCTATAATAGGCGTCAGCACTGAGAATTTCTTGGACAAACGTCAAACAAAACCTGGAGCCCCAGATGGCCAGTTTTCGTCTTTTGCCATTTTTACTGGCCCTGCCAAAGCTATATCAACTGAGCCATCACTGGTTGCTACTAAATCAATCGGGGAAACAAGGTTGTGGATCATCAAAAAATCTTTCAAAGAGCTCTAAACCAGCTGGCACTTCAAAGACTAAAGCGTTTATAAGGAATCTTTCAACGCCACCAAGACAGAGCCTATTTAAACGGAAAGAAAACAACAAAAAGTCAAAGACAGACGCTGAATTGCAAAGAGTGGCTTGCCCTCCTCCAATTAAGGCCAAACTCAAACCTGCCTTGAAAAGCAGAAGATTAATTTCTGAGTACGAGTTTAGTAACATAACAATTGCCTCTACATCAACAAATCTTTGTGATCTGTCTACCTATTAATTGCAAGATGAGCACGATGTAGCAGACATTTTGTCCTGCTCTCGTGCTGCCCCCTCTCAGTCCTCTGATGCGAGTCCAAATAAGGACGCGGCAAAACCAACAAAACCAACGATGGCGCACAGGCAAAGAGGTTCGAGAGGCTCAGAAAAATCTTTCCAGACACAAGCAGCGGTGTCACAGTTGAATCCTAAATTTACTTCAAATCAAAGCAACCTACGTAATCACTTTAAAAGTCGAGTGCATGAGTTGACTAACCGCAGAGAGCAAAGCGGCTGACGCAAGTTGCGGCTACAAAACATCCAAAGCGACGAAGCTGAAGTAAATTTAAACCGAATGAACATTTTGAAACTGTTCAAGTGCGTACCTTCGCTGCGAACTATCGTCTCCGACGACATACGAATCGTGGAGTATGCTACTGAAAAATGTTCAGACCAGGTCTTGTTACATATCAACTCAGCTACTGTACGCAGCACCCTTCTAAATGCAAGTGATGAACTGTTGTTTTTTGGTTTCGAAATACTGGTTGAACCAGATTGTGAAGTTTCAAATCGACCCGAATGCTCCAAAGATGGATCTAAGAAACCAATGAAACCAGTTGATGCGGCTGCTCTAAGACAATCGATGTGTGACACACTGTCCTCAAGATCACATCAAGTCCGCAAAGAAAAGCTACTGTAAAAAATACCAAAGGTAATGGGCCTAGAAACCAACATTAGCCATGACTGAATAATTCTGGCAATTCAATCCTTTTCATTTCCTGGAACACATGTGGATACAAGCACTTATTTAATGATTTTGAAACACTGCTAGCAAATGTCTTCATTTTATGTTTGCAAGAAACTTGGCTCTGCTCACCTCCCATCTCCGATGGATTTACTGTATTTTTAAATCCAGCAGTAAAAAATGCGAAAGGCCGTCCAAGCTCTGGCCTTATAACCATGGTGAGGATATCAAGATCATGGGCCGTGCTTGAGTCTAAAAATCCCAATCCATATGTACAAGGTGTACCAACATATTTATTGTAAGGTGCTGCACGATGAGAAAAAGGCAATGCGGAAAGATTTAAGGCGATTAAAGAAACGCTTACCAAAATCCGAGGCTCAACAAGCAATAAAAGCTAGACGTACGCGGTATAGAAATTGGGCAAGGTCACAGGCAAAAATCAAAGAGCAAGATCGTGCGGAACACATGTTACGCCTAATCATGACAAAGAACACTCTTGATATTTGGAAGATACTGAATATGGACTTCTCCAAAGGCACCCCATATGTAATAAACACCATCTCAGGCGACATATGGGAATCGCATTTCTCTTTGGTCTTCCAAAGCTCAGATGGTAACGATGTGACAACGCCTAGCTCTGTGGATACACAATGGGACGTGCTAATGGAACACGACAACCTTATTATTGCTATCAAGGCGCTAAAGAACTCACGCGCTGCTGGGCCAGATTTGATTTCAAATATCGACCTAAAACGATATCCAAAAGAGTGGGCAGCTTTTATTGGAAATCTCTTTACTAAAATCAGATTGGCTAAAAAATTGCCTGACTCTTGTAGGACTGCGATTATCGTTCCGATCCATAAGCGGGGCAGTTGGGACGACCCAAACAACTATCGCCGAATCGCCCTGCTAGATACGATCGGTAAAATATTTGGCTCAAAGCTGCGCATCAAACTTGCCAAATGGGCAGAAAACGTGCTAATAAATGACATATGGCAAACCGGGTTCACAAAAGGTGTTGGGGTTGATGTTAACTTACTCATCCTAACAATCTTAAAATTGGAAACCATGAAATCAAATGGCAAAGTACATCTTGCCTTCATCGACTTGAAACAAGCTTTCGATGGTGTAAATCGCAACCTGTTGTGGGCAAAACTGCGGAAGTGGTGCTGTCCTGCATCTATCTTGGAACCAATAATGGTGTTACATGCCCATACCTCAATCAAAGTGAGGTTGAATAACAACGTGCTGCTTACCAACTCCATCATGACCCAAAAAGGTGTCAAGCAAGGTTGCCCCTTAGCAGCAGAGCTATTTAAGTTGTTTCTGGCAGACTTACCAACCTTTCTCATGCAAATTCAATGCTTCTCCCCCAAAATAAACCAAACCGCAATCAAATGTATCGTATATGCGGACGATTTGGTACTGATGGATCGAACGCAAATTGGGCTGCAGAGGCTACTAACAGGTCTGCAAAAATATATGGATCTAAATGAACTAACCATAAACACCACAAAAACAAAGATTGTTTCAATTGGAAATGTCAAAGGAAAAAAGGATAAATCCTTTAGGTGGAAAATTACAGAAGCTATTATTTCATCTGTTGACTCAATAAGTTACCTGGGTATACAATTCAATAATTCCATCAGAGAACAGCAATGGGTGACACAACTAACTTCTAAGATGAAGAAATTAACACTGCAAGCTGTAAAAATTAACAGGAACTACGGTAAATTTTCTCTGGAACCTGTCATTAAATTCTATCAGCAAAAAGTGGTGCCAGTAATGATCTTCGGGGCTATTGCAGGTTGGAATATAAGTGAGCAAACCTGGCATGTTTTAGAAGGTCACTTTTGGCGGAGGGTTTTGAAGCTCCCACAGTCCACTCCTATTGCTATTGTGAGATATGAACTAGCCATTAACTCCCTACACATGAAAATGGTATGGAACTCATTAGCAACGCTGCGTAAAATGTCCTTGGAGGCGCCGGCACCCGCATACAAATTGTTTGCTTTCAACCAGATGCCAAAAAAGTCCGATCTTCTTAATACTTGATTTTGCAAATTAGTAGTGTATCTATCTGCAGCAAACATCAGCAATGAAGAACTCCTACTTCAGCTACAACATGCAAAAAAGAAATTTGATTATTGGGCATGGAGCATCAATAATGACGAAAGAAAAATGCTGAAGTCAACAAAAGTGATGGATCATGACTCTAGGAAACTTAACGAACCAGCTTGCTACCTTTTACATTGCCCATCCCGCTATCATAGAGCTCAATTCTTACGGTTTCGAGCCAACATCCTAAAAACCAAGGAAGTCCTATGGCAAAGAAGGGAGCCATCCTTAAAAGACAATCTGTGTCGTTTTTGTGAATCTTCGATAGAAACCACTAAACATCTACTAGTTGAATGTCGGCGAACAACTATCCAGCAATCGTTGCATCTGGGTCAATTTGCACCTCTGGATGATGACATGGAGACGTGGTGGGCTAGGATCATCTCTGGTCACAGCACACAACTTGTTTGTGCAACTGTGAACTATTTTGATATGATTTTGAAAACAGATATTTAATGTCAAATTTTCCTTCCTTTGTTTCGCCTCTGTTCTCTCTTCTTTTTAGATTGTTTTGATGTTTGATTCTGATTTGATCTGTTGGTGTTGGTTCGAAAGTTAATTCGGCTGTTGTGAAACAAAAGTTTGTAATACAATTTCAAACTGTAGTTTTTCAAAAAAAAAAAAGTAAGTAACTCCACAGGTCTTCCACATGGCTTTCATGTAGTGGGACATAAAATTTGACCCCCTGTCGGAGATTACTTCCTTAGGAAACCCAACACTGGTAAAAATACCAAGGAGGGCCTTAGCCACAGCCTGAGCTGTAACAGTTTTCATAGGAATTGCCTCAGGGTATCTAGTAGCATGGTCTACTACAACAAGGATAAACCTGTTGCCTGAGGAGGTTGGGGGATCAAGGGGACCAACAATGTCAATCCCTTCCCTCTCAAATGGGACTCCCACTACTGGGAGAGGCACTAAAGGTGCCATATTCTTGGAACCAACCTTACCAGAAGTTTGGCAGGTGTGGCAGCTCTTGCAAAACCTATCTACCTCAGCCGCCATCTTTGGTCAATAAAAGTAGAGTGAGAGCCTTTCCTTGGTCTTCTTGAAACTCAAGTGACCAGCCAAAAGAATCTCATGGGCTAGTTGCAAGAACTGTTGTCTGTTTTCTTGAGGTACTACAAGCCGTTTGTAGTCTCCAGGTGCAGACTCAGTCTGGTCACTGTAGAAAAGGCCATCTTCCCAGTGCAACCTATACTTCCCAGGCTCTTGCCCATCAGCCTGAGAAGCTGCCTGATGGCGAAGACCTTCCAGAGTTGGACATTCTCTTTGTCCCTTACTGAAGTCTGCCCTGTTGGGTCCACCTTCTGCCAGTAAAGACTGCAGCTCAGGATGGTCAACAGGATCCAGATCTCCAATAAGTTCTTGGCCTTCTACTAGTTCTTCTTCAGAGTCTAGTTCGACCATGCAGGGTTGTACCTCCCTCTCAGCCTCAGGTGGAGTTACAGGTGTAACTTTGGACAACCTAGGGGAAGTCCTTGTTGGAAGCACTGGAGTGCTTGCTGCTGGCTTTTTCTTAGAAGTCTTGGGTTGCCCCTTTGCTTCTGTTGATTTAGAGACTGCAGTAGGTTGCTCCAGTGGAGGAGGAGTGATATCTTTATTCATCATCTCCAGAGAAGAACCTTGGTTTTCTCTCTTGCAGATCTGGTTAGCTCCTGTAACCTTTTACTAGGAGGTCTGGGGGTGTGTGACACTACTCCCAAGAGTTTTCAGGTCATTTCCCAACAGAACCCTTCCTGGCACCTCACATTGTACACTGACAGGTATATTCACAGTCATATCATTGCATTGGATGAAAACTGGTAATTGGGGAAGCATCTCCATAGGCCTGCCAGCTAACTTGGTGAGGCATTTGGGTACCTTAGCAACATCCTCTGCCTTGAAAAATGATTCATCCACCACAGTTATGCTGGCCCCAGTGTCCCTAATGGCAGGAGTCTCCTGACCATTCACCTGGACACTGTCCTTATAATACTCTTTAGTATTATCTGGGATAGAAATCTAAATTCTGTTGTCCCCACGACCCCAGAGATACTAAAGAAACACTGGCTGAGACTCCAATGGGATCATCAGCCAGTAGTAGAAAGCTTCCACTGGCCATCTGTACTTCCTCCTCTGGAGCGAAGGCTAAGGAGACAGTGTGGACCCCTGAAGGTTTACTCTTAAATCTGGGATCCCCTTTCACATGGTCAGGTGAGCTACAAACATAGCATTTACCAAATGCTTTTTGGAATGGTGGCTTGCTCTGACCTCCTTCTGGTTCGGCACCAGAAGGTACACTAGCCTGATTCGGTTTCCCTTGTGGCTTACCCTTATTGTTTTGTTTGGGGCCCTCTTTGGGATTGAAATTATTAGAATTCTCTTTGGAGTCCTTTTTAGGCTGTTTCCCCCCATCCCTTTTCTGAGTTGCCCCAGAGTCCTTGTGAGTAGCCCTGTTGGCAACCCACAAGTCAGCAGCCTTAGCTAGTTTTCTGGAATCTAATTCCTTTGAATCAGCCAAGTGCTGTCTGAGCTCAGGAGAGCAGGCATCATAAATTGACTCCAACATGATAAGATTCTTCATTCCCTCATAAGTGTTCACCCTGTAACCCTTAATCCATCCCTCTAAGTTCTTCAAACTCTCACTCACCCAGGTAGCCCAAGGGGTACCATCATGCTTTTTGAGGGTCCTAAACCTCTTAAGGTATTGGGAAGGGGTCTTCCCAAATCTAGCTATCAAAGCTAGCTTCACACATTCACAATCCTTCTTATCCACCTCCCCCAATTCCATTACCACATCAGATGCAACAGGGGGCAGCCTAGAGAGCAACCAGTGAAGTAACTCATTCCCTGATATGTCCTGGAGCCCATGATTATACTCAAACATAGCCAACCAATCCAACACATCCAACTTAGGCTCATACATACCCACAATCTCTTTAGGCATCCGGGGTCTTTTGGGAATGGTACTCCTAGAGGATCCGTAGAGTGGTGGTCTGGTCAATTAATACCCCGGTCCTTCCCTCACATGGTATACTGGGTGAGAAACCTTGCTGAACTTTACTTAACCTTGGAACACTTAACTGCAGCCTGGGGCTACTGGGGTAGGTATTTTCTCAATCTAATAGTAAACCCACCTGAAATAACCCGGCGGTGTCTTTAACATTGCACCAAAAAGTGGTGCGTTTGAAATAAATGGGAAAATCCAATAGGAAATAATCCGGTGGAATATTTCGCGTGGTATCCACTGCCACCAGCCAGAAACTCGACAAGGGGGGACTGGATAGTGCCCCCTTGGAAAACAGACATAGGGGCAATCGAATTACCCCTACCAGTACTTCCACAATATGATGGTTTTTACTGGTTCTGTTCGCAATTTGAGACTAGTAAAGTAATTGGTGACTTTACATGCCCTGGGAGACAGTAGTCAGTCCCAGGGTATGGAGTCTCTGTTTGGGGGTCACTATGACAACCCTGTGTTACTGCACTGAGGGTGCTGTGTAACACACATACCAAAAACACATGAAGCCCTATGGAGTAAAAGACCCCATAGCCCATAAAACGCATTACAAAGTCAAAGGACATTCTCAAATCATGCCTAAGAGTGGGGGAAAAAGAGTGTCACTCTTAGCAGGAGAAAAAAATAAACCCCAAAAATCCAGCAAAGCTGCTGGGGGACTCACTAGGTTTGGGAAATTAGCCTTAACAGAGAATTCTCCCCAACAATGACACAGGGTTGTCTTTTAGACTTTCCACTGACTCCATTTTTCTGGGACTGACTACTGTCTCCCAGAAACATGTAAAGTTGCCATTAACTTTATGTAGTCTCTTTAAACCACAGACCCAGTACACCCCATCTTACATGGAGTACTGGAAATGGTTAATTCTTATCCCTTTTTGTCTGTTTCTCTTGGAGCACTGTTTCGCTCCCTTTTCATCAAGACTTGGCTGGTGGCAGTGGTAACTACCCTATTTTTCATATCGCAGTTATCTTATATAACCATGGTATTGTTTTAGGCTATTATATTAGGCTCAAACATAAACCCGCTTGACCAAATATATTTTATTTCGGCTCCAGCTGGGTTTGGTCGCCATTTCTTTTTGTTGAAGTCTTTCTCGTGTTTTACTCTGTGCGCCAAACCAGGTTTGGTTCCTTTGTTCGCCGTCTTTTTGCGGGCTTCTGCACAGAAGCCCTCCTTAAGGCGCCTGAAAGTCTGGGTAGGCAGGATGTGAGGGAGGGGTCTTAGGACCCCTGCCATGGGTTCTCTTGGTAACCCAAGTCACACTCCTGTTTGATTGGCTGGATGACTGTTCTTGCCAGGACAGCCACCCTGCTGTTTGATTGACAGCCAGGCTGTATGAATTAGGGGAAACTGCATAAAAAGCAGGTCTCTGGGACTGGAAAGGCAGAGTCGCCACTGGAACGAAAGAACCAACGAGGAGCTGATGGAAGAGGACCGCCCGGTGAAGCCCTGCTGCAGGTCCGAATCGTCAGAATCCGACGACAGAGAAGATCCTCCAGGAAACTTCTTCCCTTGAGCTGGTGGGACCAACCAGTTCGCCCAAACTTCAAGCCAGGACCCATCCTCTTGTTGAATTTGCTGTACAGAGTTACAGTGGGCCGGATAGCCAGGAAGGTCGGACCCTGCTTGGGTTTTAAGGAGCGCACCTTTTATTCGTTGCTTTGCTCTGCTGCTGGTTTCTTCCCTGGGTAGTGCAGAACCCTCCAGTCTTCCTACTTCTTGTCAGTCCGACAGTCGCTTCAGGAACCCTGAGCCTGCAGGAACTACGAGGAACGTCTACCTCAGCTACAGCTTCCTCTCCGTTTTAAGGTACTGTGCAAATCCGGTTGTTCGTTTCGTCCAGCTGCTGTGAAAGTGTTTGAAATCTTTCTCCAAACGGAGGGCTTCTCCTTCTCTTCTCTTTGAACTAATTTTTTTGCCAACCAACCTAGTCCGGAATCTGTGGCACGAACTTTACCGCAAACTACCCTGAACTGTGTGATCTTGAGCAAAAGACTTTTGGCCCATTGACTTTGGCCTAAGCCTTTTCTACCTGATTCTATCACTGTAGTTCCTCTTGCTCAATTGCCTTGAGTACTTACATGTTGGTGTGGTTCAATTTCTATTAACTTTGTTTTCCCTCCCTTTTAAATTGCTGAAGTGCCATTTTGCTCCCACTTCATTTTGTGAGCTTATCTTTTCTAGGACTTATTGGGAGTGGTGTGGTGTATTAAAAGTGTGAATTTTATCCTGCTTATGATAGTGCAATGTTATACAACTGAAGAGTGAAATAAATATATATTCTTTTACTTGAAAACCTTGAGTCAGTGTTTGCCTGAATCATAGTAATTGCTGTCCTTTGTGTAACTATTTGATACTGCTCACTTACTCTTTAGATAAATCTGAATGCTCAGCCATCGCTACCACTTTAACTGTGTAGTACAGGCTTGTACCAAAGGTGAATTTGTACTGTCACTTGTAGTCTTAATTGTGTGTGGTGTTCCCAAAGTGTAGTACATATAATTCTGCCTAACAATCAGCAGATATTGTTACCTATGTGCTTTCTCTACTTGATTAAGGCTTGGTTTTCAATTTTCTTTGATCCACTTGGTAGCACTAGCAGCATACACCACCAAACAGCACACGGTGTCATAGTAGAAAATGCCTGTAGACAAGGAGTTTATGGAAGGTATAACATATGTTTACCTATCCATTGTGTACTGTTTGGAAAATGTTCTTGTTGTTGCTATCCTACCATGGACTTCTATGGGACACCCTTATTTACGATTGTTTGATGGCTGACCTGACTTTTTTGTGCTAAGTAAAGATTAGAGATTTACTTCCCTTGCTTTCTGCTCATTCTTATGGGGAAACTTACCAGTCCACTATATATCCCTTAGTTAATTTACTGTGTTTTTAAAGCTGCACCCATCACCTTAAAGTGAAGTACAGTAAAGATTCTTTGTACATAAAGGGTACCATATACTCTAAAATGGCTGTGTCATGAGATTTTCCCCCCAGATTTTGTACATTTTATACTTTGGCCCTTTCCCTGGCCTCTTAGGTGTGGAATTGTCATGTTGCTGTTCCGAGTGCATCTCTCCCTCACTTTACTAAGATCAGTGGTGGTCTGGTCAATGAATACCCCGGTCCTTCCCTCACATGGTATACTGGGTGAGAAACCTTGCTGAACTTTACTTAACCTTGGAACACTTAACTGCAGCCTGGGGCTACTGGGGTAGGTATTTTCTCAATCTAATAGTAAACCCACCTGAATTGTGGAACTGGCAGCGTTTTGCACTAGGCCTCATTACTTTTCAAGGCACTACCTATAAAGTATTAGTACCCAGCGAAGGGGGAGTGTCAGCCTTCCAGCCAATGAGGAGGCTCAGAACGGGGCTTTTACCACACCAGTAAAGACCCTGCTCTGAGCCTCCTCAGAGCAGGAGGCCGCCATCTTCCCTCGCCGGGAATCTGGTAAGTGCGCTCCCTTTGCCCCCAGTGTCCCTACACCCCCAGCCCTTACTCTTACGTCCTGTCCCCTTTCCTCCATACTGTATGGGCATCCCTTCCAAGGGACGGGAGACAGAACCTTTTTCACCAGAAAAAACCTTCTTCCCCTTTAAATTTAGAGGCGCGCAGGGGTGTGCGGCCCAGGGAGCATGCGCTGCCGTGACTCCGCCCTCCGGCACCACACCTCAATCCCCTTTTCCACGTTGACAGAAATGGGCCGAATTCACCAGCGCTCCTGGGTTTGGCTTCGGCCATGTAATTCCACGGGCTGATACGGTCCACAGGCGTCACGCTCCTCCCCGGCGCATGTCGACTTCTACAGGGTTCAGCAGGTGTCCATCTTGCAACGGGCTCTTCCCAACTTCAGACCCCCACGCCCTCTGCCTACGTTGCCTTGGCCCAGACCACGGTTGGTAATCATGTTCGGCGTGTGACTCTCTGTCCTCGAAGGCGCTGAAGAACAGACTAGCCCGGTGGAGGGAGCTCTCCTCCAGAGGATCTCAAGAACTTCGTGAAGCATCGAACCAGGCCCAAGGTAGGGCCGATATTTTCCAGCCCACCCCGCAAGGGAGACTCCTTCCCAGGGAATGTTCCGTGCAGGAGGGACCGGCCAGGTCCTTCTACCGGCACATGCACCGAGGCTGCTACAGCTACCGGCCTTCGGGTCGAGGGATCCCGGGTGCAGTGTTGAGAGACCGGAAGGTTCTTGTACCGGGTCTACACCGGAGGGGCTCTGCCCTTTTACCGGCACCATGGCTGAGGGGCTATGCCCTAACACCGGCAATACGTCTGAGGGGGCGCCTAAACGCAGCTCTACCGACCCCCGGGTCGAGGTTGTCACACCTACTGGCCCGAGGAGCCGGGCAGGCCTAGTGATCCACACGCAAGAGTCTTGGACGAGGCCGATTACCACGTCGTAGGCACGTGGCAGGCAGCTCGACAAAATGGCCACCGTGCCAGATGGAGGCATCCGTCAGACGCCATTCCAGGAATTCAGCGAAGAACGAGTGTCGAGGTGGGACTGGCCTCAACCAGGTACATGGCCTACAGTCTACCCCTCATTTGCACAGGGAGCTTTCTTTTGCGTACATATGGACAGGGTATGCAGCAGCTCCAGCAGGCAGCCCCCTGCCACCTCTTTGGCCATTGAGGAGGTGCTCTTCGAGACGTTTTTTGGTCTCATGATGTCTCCTCAGATGGGAGTTATCATCAAAGACGCCATCAGGGAAGTCATCCCCGCCATGCTAGCGGCACCACAGACTCCTCTATCGGGCCCCCAACCCCCGGTGCAGCTGCCTCCTCCAGCTCCACAGCCAACTCTGCAACCTCCGCCGCCTCCTCCGGCTGCGGTCCCTGTACCGGCGCCATCTACTCCTCCTCCACCACATGATACTCCAGATCCGCAGGATACGGACGAGGAGGAGGATCTGGACACGCCATCCTCAGCCATTGCCTTCCACGAACGTCTTGCCGGCTTGGCGGAGTACCTGGGCCTCCCCCAACCCGAGGTCTAACAGCCAGCAGAGGGGGTTCTGGCTGAAGTCCTCACGTGACGCCCCTCTGCCAACACGAGGATTCCACTGCAAACCGATGTAGTCTCCCTGGCCAAGAAGGATTGGCTCAAGCCCGACTCGGTCCATCCGGTCAATCAACGCCTGGACGCCAAGTACAGGCAGATGGAGGGGGATACACTCTTGCTCTCGACCCACACTCCTTGGTGATCGCTGTGTTATCACTTTACTCCAAGCCTCAGTCGTCCTCAGCCGCCTCCTGTGCGGCGCTGCTAGGCAAGGAGGAGAAGATCTTGGAGGCGTACGGCAAGAAAATCTACTCCAGCGCGTCCTTGCACCTTCGTCAGGCTCCCGCAGATGCCATCCTGTCTAACGCCAACCAAAGGTTACGGCAGGAAATTGCAAACTTCCTCCCGGAACTCCCCACCCAGTGCCAATCATGCTTTAAGGTGGGGTTAGCTGAAGCCAAGCTCCTGGCGTATGACCTCATGGAATCCACAGTGGCTCATATCGATACCTTAGGCCGTGCCATCTACATTGCCACGGACATGAGGAGAACAGCCTGGCTCCGGGCAACGAAATTCAACCCGGATGTCCAGGAACGCATTCTAGATCTACCGTTCGAGGGGGTTGGGGGGATGGCCTCTTCCACTCCTCTACGGACAAAGAGATGGACAAAAAGAACAGCTCACAAACGTCAAATTCTCTATCCATTCTTACAAAGACCACACCCAAATCCTACACCCAATCTCAGCAGCGCTCAGAAACGGGTCGTACATATGGAGGGTTCCGCGGCTTCCAGGAACGCATATCCAGGCAGCCGGACTGCTCGCCGTCTCAGAACCGGTGCAAACAACAAAAGGGGGGAGGGAGGGTAAGGGCTTTTTCCAGTCCCCCTCCTCAGCGTCAGCCTCCGAGTGAAAGAAGGCATGACACGCCCCTTCGGGTCCACGTGTCTCCGGTGGCGGGCAGGCTTGCTCTCCATGCACAATTCTGGCGCCAGAATTTTGTGGACCCCTGTATCCTGCCCGTAGTATCCACGGGGTACCGCCTTCCTATCCCAGCCTCTCCTCCTTCCTCCACTCCCACAGGTTCAGACAGCAACTCTTTTGGCAGAGATCCGGTCTCTGGTAGAGAGCCAGGCTGTGGAGGAAGTTCCAGCCTCCCAGCGAGGCTTTGGCTTTTACTCCAGGATTTTTGCCATTCCGAAGAAGAACCAGGCGGGCCTGAGAGTTGTGCTGGACCTTTCCACCCTCAACCTCTCCCTACCCCTGCAAAAATTCAAGATGGCTTTTATAGCGGAGACATTGGACAAGGGAGACTGGATGTGCTCCCTGGATCTGAAGGACGCATACATACACGTCCCGATTTGTCAGCCCCATCGTTCTTTCCTATGGTTCAGGATCATGGGCTAACATTTTCAATACAAAGCCTTCCATTTGGCCTCAACTCGGCCCCCAGGGTCTTTACCAGACTCATGAACGCTGTGGCGGCCCTCCTCGGAGCGCAGGGCCTGCACATCTACCCATACCTCGACGGCCATCGCATTCCAACGCCATGTCCCTTGGCAAGTCATAAGCAGGGCGGCCACTTGGGCCTCTCCCTCGGCTTTCTGTAAGCATTACTGTTTGGATGCCGGCTCTAGATCTGATGCAGCCTTCGGACAAGCGGTTCTTATGGACCCGTTTGCTTAAGGAGCGTCTCCTCTCCACCCTGGGGCTACATTCAGTTGTAATCGCCCATACAGTATGGAGGCAAGGGGACGGGACGTAAGAGTAATTATAAATTACACACCGTAGTGTCTAACGTACTCTTGGTCCATAGTCCCCTTTCCTCCATACGTCCCACCATCATCCCCCCTAATAATACTGGTGTCATTAGGCAATGTTAAATTTATTGTTGACGCGTCAATGGGGACTGAGGTGTGGCGCGGGAGGGCAGAGTCAGGGTAGCGCATGCTCCCTGGGCCGTACACCTGCGCGCCTCTAAATTTAAAGGGGAAGGTTTTTTTCTGGTGAAAAAGGTTCTGTCTCCCGTCCCTTTGAAGGGGCGTCCATACAGTTTGGAGGAAAGGGAACTATGGACTAAGAGTATGTTAGTCACTACGGTGAGTAACTTATAATCTTTTACACATACTTAAGCCCCTCACCACCACCTACCTTGCACTGCATTGTCCCTCACTGTCGCCGGAAACGGTCGTGTTCCCGGCGCATCTCTTACTCCCAAATGGCCGCCACGTAAAGGGAGAAGTGACTACGAGTAGTTCCATTTTCCCCAATCAATGGCTGTCATTTTGTTTGTAGTTTTATTGCAAGCTGTGAAACGGCATACAGGCCATTTCTCAGCTTGTGATAAAAACACTATTGTGCCGGGGTACTAATAGCAATATAACCCTTGCAGGCAGGCCTTAGTTACAAGCCTGAGTTTTGCTTGCGCTTGTAACTGATGCCCCCTGCTTGGGTTATATTGCTTAAATGGGCACCTTATCCTATGTTGATCTGTAAGGGGCTCTACTTATTTTTACTTACCTGTCTTTACTGTTTTTTCAGTCAACTCTTTCTGATTCTCACTTGCTTTACCGTGCATAGTTATTTACAGTGTTGCTTCTATCTGTGCTAACTATTACACAACTGTTTCTAAGGTGAAGTGGTCTTCTATTTATAGAACCCCCAACCATGAATGTATATGATAGTAGCTGTGTGATAATACTTGGCTAGGGTTTTCATTTGCTTAGAGTGTATGTTAAAGGCATAATAAATAATTGTATATTATTGTTGTCTTCTGTCTAACTAGAATTATTACAGTGCTCTCTGTGTGTCCCATTGTAACCCTACACCGCTCTTGAACCCCTCCTGAATCTAGGACTTACTGCTCTGCTATTCTCTGGCCTGGGTTTGGCTTGACCTCTTTCCTGTACAATATAATAGGGAGGCCTCTCAGAATCCAGACACAGGTTGATTCTAAAAATCCATCTTAACATGTACCAACTGCCAGGCTGGGATCAAAATATAGTCCTTCAAAGATTGATAGGACCTCTTTTTGAGCCAATGCATAAAGCCTATTTAAAGTAGCTTTCCTTATTGCATTCACCTCTGCCAGAAGGATAAGCAAACTTCAGGCTCTATTAGTCTCCGAACCATGCATCAACATACAGACGTTTAAAGCGATTTTAAGTACAAACCCGCAATTGCACCTAAATACATTACCCAATTCCATGTCGGTGAGTCAATTGAATTACCAGCCTTTCCCCGAATCATGATGTAGGGGGGATAAGGCCCTCCACACATTCGCTGTTTGGAGAGCAGTAATGTTCTACCTTAGTGTTAGGAAAGATTTCTCTTTGAGCAACTTTCCCTCCATAGTTCTATGTACCCCCAAACTTTTTGCTTTGTTTTTATTTTTTAACCTGTTCTGACTTTTTACAGTGAAGTGCAGCCTTCAGCTTCAGTGCCCTGGCCTTTTGCTCATTTTGTTATGGGGAAAATGATCAGTCCTTCAGACTATCAGGGAAACTATGTTTGTCTTTTTCCCTGTTTTGGTAACTTTTTAACACACAACACAGCACCTTATAATGCAGTTCATTGGGGATACTTTTGTATCAGCCTAGTCTTTTACAAGTGGGTTTTCTGGTTAATTTTGTATGTGCCTAAAGACAAACTGGTGGCAGCAATCATATTTTTACAATTTGTGTGTTGTTTCTACTGTGCACATTTCGTGTTTACCGCATACGGCTTCTGAACGTGGCTAGGGCCCTAAAAGTGCCACAAGACTTTCGCTTGTTCTTTGGCCATCTTTGGCCATATTGTTGTTTGAAATTCGCATATATGGTCAGACACTTGCTGCTGCTTTCGCAGACTTGTGATGCCTTTGTGTGCTGCACAGGAAGGGGTGGGACTGTCTGGTCTCACGCCACATCCGTTGTTCCTGAATGTCTGAGGGTGGAACATGAGTGAAACCCACAGTGGGCCCTGATTAGACCACAGCTGCTGCTTGGTGCAGATCCTTACCATTGGTTGGCTTGGACTTGCTTCCAGGTAGAATCTTGAATAGGAAGAGGACCTGCAGGCATTTCTTCAGATCAGCTTTAGAGCCAAGTATCATGTGTAGAAGAGCAGCCAACTGAAGATCCAGGGATGACTCCCTAGGTTGCTCACCATCCCTTCCTGCGTTTGGCCTGGAGAAGTCCTGCTGGACGTCCTGATCTGCAAAGGCCCTGAGCAGTGCTTCAATCCTTGGACTGATGGGACCAACTGCTGGAACGTTTGCGAGGATCCAGCCACCCTAAGTCTTCGGAAGTGTCCCTGGACAACCCGGTGGACTGACCAGCTCTCCTGTGGGCTTCCTTGCTATAATCGTCACTGTTCTGCGTTCGCCGCCAGTACTTCGGTAGTCACCAGCTTGCGGTGTAAGTAGCCTTCCTGCCGAATTTCAGCATCCCAGCTTCAAGAGATCCTGCTCTGGAAGGTGGTCTTCTACCACGACTGGAAGGGCGCCTGCCGTCTCCGTCGCTGGAACTCACTTCCCCCGTCTGATGAAGTGTCCTGTAGACGTCTGCATCAGTGCCTTCTGCATTTCTTTGTTCTGCGGGTTGCCTCAGTACTCACCAGTACAAACGACAAAAGTAGTCTAAAAAGGAGTGTACACCTGGCAGGAAGTAATGCAGTTTATTCTGGGCCCAGTCGCAGCTGGGAAAGCGAAATTCAAACAGAATGCGGAACAGAACTGCTTGAAAAGCGCTGTCAAAGAGACGCCTCAAAAACAAAACTTTTTATAATCTCAAACTAATTAGCATCAAAACCCATTGCAACATTAGGACATTCCTCCACGGGTGATTGATTGGTGGGATTGTGCCATTTCCCTATAGGGGGACATATATTATCTTGAAATGATTGCGTGTTGCAAACCTTACCACGCCACCCTTCTCCACCCTTGTGACTTCACAATTCAGCCCCCATTTCCCTATTGGTAGTGCCAGTTTGATACATTTGGGATGA
Organism: Ambystoma mexicanum; assembly: GCF_040938575.1. Lineage (NCBI taxonomy): Eukaryota > Metazoa > Chordata > Amphibia > Caudata > Ambystomatidae > Ambystoma > Ambystoma mexicanum. The sequence goes on along the minus strand of NC_090931.1, from coordinate 183,118,957 downwards.
CCAGCAGATCTTTATTCAACTGCCGTTGATCATCCCCATCCGTCTTCTCACAGGAAGGCATTAGATCATGACCCTGCCAGAGCCTTGAACCACCAACAAGTTACAGTTTTAATTTTGCATTTTAGGAACTCTTCGAACATCTTCCCAGGCTAGGATGTGCTAAGGGGCAATTTGAGACCACCATGGGTATTTTGAAACCGTCCGTAGACCAGCTCCAAAACTAATATGCCGAATTATAAAATGGTTGTTCATTCATTGTTGTTTTCCACGGGACACATAAGCTCTGCTTCATGATCTCGAAAGTAACAGAGGATGTTCGCTTCCTACCGTACGATCCTGGGAACGTGTAATTTTCAATGTGTTGTCAGCCTCTGCGGCTACTAATCAAGTTAATGAAATGTGAACCTGTTTTCTAAAGAAGCATGCTTCGAGGCCTGTTCACTGTGCCTCATTTAAATGTTACCTTGTATACTTAGCTGTCTCTTAACTCTATTGCCTATGTGTTGTTAGCGTAAAACACAAGTAATCGGGGCATTCTCCAGCATAGTGCATATAACAATGTGGCTATCAATGAAGCCCCTCCCCTTTTAGTTTGCTAATCCCGCAGCTGGTACGTTCGCACCTTTTTACCATGCTGAACTTGCATTTTTACAACATCTTCACTCTGTTCCTGGAACCAACAGCAAGAATCCTTGCACCGCAGCTCCTGGGCACCTCTCAGTAGAACCAACAACAGGAAAGCCTTTTAGGGAGAATTCTCCAAAATGGCTAACTTCCCTTATCTACTGAATCCCTCAGCAGCTTTGCTGGGTTTCTAGGATTTTTTTTTTCAGCTGGTAAGAGTGAGAGCCTTTTTTCCCACTCTTACATGTGTTTTGCTGTGTGTGTTTAACATGTTTGTGTTCATAGACTGTGGAGCTTCACCTACTACATAGGCATCATCTTTTTACTGTGTGATACACAGCACCTTTAGTGCAGTGACACACGGTGTTCTTTTTCAGATTTCCCACTCTAAACTCCATATTCTGGGTCTGACTACTGTCTCCCAGAACATGTAAAGTTGCCATTGGCTTTATTAGTCTTTTTAAATTCACAGACCCAGTGCAAACTATCTTAAATAGAGTTCTGGAAAGGGTTAATAGTTATCCCTTTTTGTTTGTCTCTCATGGAACATTATTTTGTTCCCCTTTCTTTAAGATTTGGCTGGTGGCAGTGGTATCTAACATATTTTCCTACCGCGGTTTATTTAAATAGCCTTGGTACTGTTTTAGGCTAAGTTAGTAGCCTCAAACTTAAATCTGCTGGACCCGATTTACTTTTACTTGGCTCCAGCTGGGTTTACTCGCCATTTCTTTTCTGAAAAGGTCTTTCTCATGTTTTACTCTGCGCGCCAAACCAAGTCTGGTTCCTTTGTTCGCCATCCTGAGGGGGACAGGATGTGAGGGAGGGGTTTGAGACTCCCTGCACAGGGTCTCCCTGGAGACCCATGTCGCACTCTGTATGATTGGCTGTGGTGACTGTCCCGCCAGGACAGCCACCCTACTTGTGTGATTGACAGCAAGGCTGTGTGAATGGGGGAAAACTGTATAAAAAGCAGGTCTCTGGGACTAGGAAGGCAGAGTCGCCTCTAGATCGAGAGAACCGAAGAGAAGCTGAAAGAAGAGGACCACTAGCACGACTGAACCTCCCGGTGAAGCCCTGTTGCGGGTCCGAATCTCCAAACTTTGACGACAGAGTAGATCTGCAAGGAATCTTCTTCCCTTGAGCTGGTGGGACAAACCAGTTCCCCAAACACCAAGCAAGGCCTCCCTCCCTTGGTCGAATTTGCTGCGCCAGGCTGCAGTAAACCGCATAGCCAGGAGGCTCGGATCCTGTTTGGGTTTTAAGGAGCGCACCTTTTATTCGTTGCTTTGCTCTGCTGCTGGTTTCTTCCCTGGGCAGTGCAGGACCCTCCCAGTCTTCCTACTTCGTGTCAGTCCGACAGTCGCTTCAGGTACCGTGAACCTTCAGGACATGCCGGGAACTTCTGCCTGAGCTACAGCCTTCTTCTTCATTTAAGGTACTGTTCTAACCCGGGTGTTCGTTCTGTCCGACCACGGTGAAAGTGTTTGAAATCTTTCGCCAATCCGAGGGCTTGTCCTTCTCTACTCTTTTAAGTAACTTTTCTTCTGACCAACTTAGTTTCGAACTCTTGCCAAAGACTTAACCGCAAACTACTCTGAGCTGTGTGATCCTCTGCAAACACGCTGAACCATTAACATTGTCCCAGGCCTATTGATTTGAATCCTCATTGTAGTAAGGCCTGCCTACTTACTTGTCGGTGCTGCTTAATTTTGTATGACCTTGTTTTTCCCTCCCCTTTAAATTGCTGGAGTGCCATTTTGCTCACACTTCATTTTGAGCTTAACTTATCCAGAATTTCATCAGCATTGTGTAGTATATTAAGAGGGTGATTTTTCTGCTGCTTTACTTAGTGAATTGTTTTACAACTGATGTGTAAATAAATGTATATTCTTTTACTCCGAAACCTTGAGTCAGTGTTTATTTGAACCATAGTGATTGCTGTCCTCTGTGTAACTTCTGATACTGCTCACTTTACTCTTGAGTTAAGTCTGGCTGCTCAGCCATCGCTACCACTTTACTGTGTAGTACGGGTTTGTACCAAAGGTGAATTTGTACGTGCACTTGTAGTCTTAATTGTGTGTGGTGTTCCCAAAGGGTACTGTATATGATTCTGCCTAACAAAGCCTACCTCCAGCGACCCCCAGTCGACCCATCTAGTCCTCTGGGAATATCATAGTCAGGGGGTAAGTAAGCAAATAGCATTTGTCCCCCCTGTTCTCCTAAGAATAAACTTTGGTTATTCCATTACATCGTTTTTTGATCATTGCGTCTAAAAGCAGTTGTACCTGAAAGATCGTAACATCATTTTACGTGCTAGTAACTTTGCTGACTCTCTTCTCTGGAACATTTCACCAACACAAGAAATATTCCTACATCAGACCCTTTTTCTGAGAAGAAGCATTGTGATCTTTGGGCACAAGGCCCCACTCTTCATAGGGATTGGGCTTCTAAAGTTAGGGTATGTTTTCTTGTGACTTGGTTCCATCTTACTGCATCACTTAATTACCTTTCTTAAATAAGTCATTGAATGCATTCCTAAGAACCTATGGTGACTATTTATGTGCTTATAATTGAGTGTTGGGTAATATTATCACCTGCTTGTTTTATTTATTAGTATATGTATTGGGCTTAGAACAATATAGTATTTTTGTACTTACCTGTCTAAATTGAATTATTGTCTGCTTCACTGTGTGGACTCATTGTGGACCCCACTAAGACTCTTCTGAGAATAGCCTTGACTGTCGTCCTCCACTATCCTGAATGGGTTTTGGCTAACCTCTGGCTAATTGCCACCCCTTTCAAACCAATGCATACAGTCCCTTTATAAGAACTAACTTGCAGAGTAGCCTTCCCGTTTACAGTCCCCTCAATCAGGAGGATAAGAGAACTTCAAGCCCTCTCAGTCAATGAACCTTTGTCACTATTCATGAATATAAAGTGGTTTGAAGAACACATCCTTGGTTTTCACCAAAGTACAAATCCAAATTCCCTGTAAGTTAATCGATTTCTCCAGCCTGGGGTCTTGCATGAGTTCACATGCTCATGAATATTCTGCTGTCGTCAGGCTGGGAATCCTAGGTAAAAGAAACAGTTTCACTTTCACTTACAAACGGTCTTTTACTCCCATAAACCAATCACTGAGCTCTGGGTCATACTGCCCCCAGCCAATGACTGCCCTCTCCCTACACCCTTTCTCTGGCAGCCATCTTCAGGTTATTACCTCACGTTCAAGTGTTGGGAGTCCCCGTATTTTGCTCTCGGAGCTTTTCTACATGTTTACGTTTTTTTCATAAAAAGGTTTCCATTTTTGTCAAATGGAGCCTGTTTGCTCTTTTGCTCCTTTGACCGGCAAGCGGGGATCCGTTTGTCAGCGTCTTTCAACGCCCCTCAAGGGCAAGAATCGTCGAGATTTTCATCGAAGATTCCAGAAGGCCATCGGGCCTACACTGCACACCGGACCATGTCTGAAGAGCAGGACGACGGAGGTTCCCTCTTCAAGCTCTGCTCCAGCTGCGGTTTGAGGAATGTGTTTGTTGAGGGCAAACACTCCCAGTGCCTCTAATGTCTCCATCCGGACCACAAGGAAGCTGATTGTGAAATCTGCCTTGGTTTCTCCAAGCGCACCGTCAAGGATCATCACAGTAGGTTGGCGGTGTGGCTCAATGCCAAAGCTTCTACCCTGTGTGGCAAGCAGGGGCATGCCTCACCCAGGACCGGTCGGTCTGAGGGCCCAAGACGAGGCTAAGCACTGTGAGTCAGTTTCTGTCGGGGTCACCGTGCAAGCTAGTCAAACGACTGCAAGCTGCAAGCTGTCTGCCTCCATCTCAAGTCATTGTTGCAGCTCCTCCTGGAAGACGAAACCGGCTAACCCAGGGACACTGCAGGAGAAGCCAGAGAAGACAAAGGCGCAGGGTAAGTTGTCGGACCTGCCCCTGAAGGCCAAGGTGGTCTAGGCAAGGTCATCCTCGACGATTGAGCTTGTGGCGGCCGCCCTCTCGAAGGCGAAAGGGGCTGACCCGGTCCAGGGGACCCAGATGGCACTCAGAGTGGCCCTCCCACCCAAGCGGGAGACTTCGACCAAGCCGGTGGAGAAAATACTGGAGAAGAGGATGCCGTCCCTGACCCCTAGACCGACCCCTCAGGACTTAAAGAGAGGGGGCAGTGGAGGCCTCTACCATGCTCCAGGGCACGGATATTTCTTCTTCCAGGCAGGACGTGGGGAATGTCAACGGCGGAAATGCATAGGGGGTCGATGATGACGGCGGAAATGCAGAGGGGGATGGTGATGACTACGGCGGGACCTACCTTCTCGTTACGCTCGTGTCGGAGATCCAGAAGAGGATGCCGATGGCACCCGCAGTGCCGGCACTTGTGACACTGGGCCCCCCACTGGCAAAGAAGAGAAAACAGCACCTAGGGAAATGGACACGGGCACAGTGACAACGGACACGGACAACACCAGTGGCGTTTCCCCGCCGCCGAGAGCTTCTCCCCCGGATGAAGTGGGATCGTTCCATGCCCTGGTCGCCTAAGCGTCTGAGCTCTTCCAGCTGATGCCAGAGGAGACCAAGAAGGAAGGTTTCCATTACCAGCGCCGTGAGGCAAAGAGGAAGACCATTCTGGCGATGCCTCTTCTGGACGACGTTTGGAATGAGGGCCTGGCGCTGATGAGAAATCCTGCCTCAGCCCCGGTGAAAAGAGACAGGCTGGAAAAGAAGTACCGGGTGTCAGAGTCTGCACCCAAGTGCCTGCAGTTGCAGCCCTTCCTGGACTCTGTAGTATTGACGGCTACGAGGAAGAATTCTTCAAATCCCTCATCTTCAGCCTCCGTTCCCCCGGACAGCGAGGGGAAGTAGTTGGACGCCGTGGGTAGGTAGGTGATATACTCGGCAGCAATGACAGTGAAGGCAGCAAATGCTTTTGCGATCCTGGCCAAATACGACAGGGAGTTGTGGTATAATATGGCCCCACTACTGGAATTTTTCCCCGACGACAAGAGTGTCGAGGCGCTGGAGATACTCCAGGAGGGGCGAGGTGGCATCGGACCATGTCATCACTGTAGCCCTGGACATTGTGGACACAGGGTTCTGACGGATGGCAGTGTCTGCCTCCATCGTCGTGGCTGGTTGAAAGCCACCAACTCTCGCAGTAAGTTCAGACGAGGGCCCTGGACATGCCTTTTGACTGGGACAATCTCTTTGGGAAGGCTGTCGACGAATTGTTGCAAGACATCAAGACCGACACAGACGTCCCGTGCCCTTGGTATGCTTCAGCAACATCGTCCTTCCTTTCGTGCCTCAGGAGGGAAATCTGGCAAATCGTTGTAGGGTTTTGGTACGGGATCATCCTAGTACCACCAGCCCTCCCGTTCCACGACCCAAGAAGCCTACAGGGGTCGTTCCAAGGCTTTCAGAGGTGGCTGATGTTGTCACTCCCAAGGTGGCACGCAGCGCAGGCCCTGATGCAGGATTGAACTGGCCAGGACGTCGAGACCTCACCCATGCATCCAATGAGCTTTTAACGGTCAAATTACCAATTTCTCCTAACCAAAGCGCCACCATGCATCTTGTTTATAGGCCACCTGGACCGGTCTCCACTTTCGCTGATGACATCACGGCTATATTAGATGACAAAACTAAGACCAACTCCCAATTTATCCTATTAGGGGACTTAATTTAGGTTTTCAAGAAGCTAATGACCGCAAAGCACTGGACCTAGCCAATACCCTCACAGATTTTGGCTTCTCTAACAGCATCTTTGAGCCAACCCACATCAATGGGAGAACTCCTGATTGGCCAGTTTATCTCAATTGCAGCATTTAGCTACAAGCAATCTCTCCATGCACTTGGTCTGACCACCACTCTATCACGTTTAACATCAAAGCCAACGCTGCACACACTAAACAGGACATTGCTCCACCAACTTGTACAAGAAATAAAAATAAAAAAGACATTACTAGAGAGAAACTGCTCTCCCTCATTTTACCTCTTTTAAACAATGCCTCAATGTCATGCACTGACCCTACTGCCCTAGTGGATACTTTTAACGACACTATGCTTAAAGCATTGAATTCCATTGCCCCTATTGAACTACAGAAACCTAAACCTCGTGCACATCTCAATTCTTGGTTCACACCACAATTCAGAGTGCTTCGCAAAGAAAAGAGGAATTCTGAAGCCCGTTGGAAAAGCCGCCCATCAGATACCAACAAGGATAGCCTCATTATAGCGTCCCTTAACCATGAAGAGGCAATCTTCCAAGCAAAATAAGAGACATAATAAGCGTATTCTACAAGCAGAATCCAACACCAAAGAGCTCTTCAAGATTCTCAAAGAACTTGAATCTCCTTCCAACCCTTGTGACACCTGCAGCAAAGACAGTGCATGGTGTGCTAATATTCAAAATGCGTTCCAAAACAAAAACTCAACACTACTTACTAAAATCAACTCTAAAAAAAAAAATAGCCTTCTGACCGACGTTCGGACTGATTATCCCCCCAGAATCACTCACTGGACTATACTCACTCCTCAACCATTCAATTTCTCCCCTCTCTCTATCTTGGAGGTATAAAACATCATTAGCAAGCTGAAACCCTCTAACTGCCAGGGTGACTCGTGCCCTGCTCCCATTATTAAGGAGGCTATCCATGAACTAGCCCCTTTCATCACTGCCCTTATAAATACTTCTTTCAGCACTGGCATAGTCCCCGATAACCTAAAGGACGCCTGGGTCATCCCCCTTCTCAAAAAGCCTTCGCTAGACCCCAGCATACCGACTAATTACAGGCCCATCACCACTGTTCCTTTCCTGCTCAAAATCCTCGACCGTGCAGCTTATCTGCAGATCCAGGACTACCTGGAATCCAATAAACTTCTTGGACAGTCAGGCTTCCGTCCCAAGCACGGAACAGAAACTGCCCTCTCCTTAAAACCCAAATTGAGGAAGTAGCTCAGAACTTTGTTTGGAACACTATTTTGATTTATAGTTCATGTCCCTACACATTATTTGGTGTAGGTTGTGAGGGCAAATATAGGATTTGGACACAGACAGATTTTTATGTTGTCTTTAGGTAGGGAAAAGCCCACCTTAGTATAAGGCAAGTTAGGCCTTAATCCATCCTGACATTTTCTTTATGGGTTTTGTGCGCTATATAAATGATTAAATTAAATAAAATAAAAGATTGTTCTACTTTGATTCTGCGTCTCCTTCCATGATGCCAACCTCACAATATTCAATGCTGCAGGGCTCACCATTCTCTAATTCTCTTGCGGGTGCAGCCTACCTAATGTGCAACTTGCTCATGCCCAGGTGCATGCATTTCACATGTCCTGATAATCAGTCCTCCTGAAATACTTGATGCCTGAAAGCCACACTCCCGTCTGATGAAAAGCCTGGTTGCTCCAGGGTTTGAGGGGTCATAAATTCTTGAGTGATGGGCGGTCACTGGCATGGGCTAAAATTATGTATTTTTAGGAGGGGGAACTCTAGGTTGAACTTGCAATGACTGGATGAACAGATGCGTCGGAGATGGGCTGGGGAGCCTAGCAGACCCCGTTTGCCTCTTCTGGGCCCTACATCAGAGTGTCTTGTGGCTTCCCCATTCCCATATACAAACCCAAAACATGAGACTTTCTCACTCCATGTTCTAACTGTTTGCTCAAGAAGCTATCGGGAAGGTTTAAGTGTTGCTGCTATGTGGTTGACACATTGTTTAATGATACAGTGTGCCTCATTGAAAGCTCAATGTTCATTCAGCTCTCAAACCTGTACAACAATAAGAATATCTGCGCCACACCATTGTCAATCTTTTGGCTTGTCCTAGAGCCACTGAAGAAGACCCTCACTTGAGGAAGGTGAACGAAGCTCAACTGAAACTTCTTGCCTGCAACCAAATGGGAAGTATTTCTGGGCTCTTCAGAAAATCAGAGGGAGCCATATTAAAGTTCCCTTCTCTTGACTCTGTGGGCACAGCTGGGTTATTTACTCCAGGACTCCTACTACCATTGAATAGTAGTACTTGTTGGCCCCTGTGTGGTTCGTCTTGTGTCTGGAACCCTGAATCTCATGCAAAGGATTAGCATTGGCTAGGCTCTGTGACCTACGAGTACCCAAGACTGCACCTTGTGTTTCTTGAAGTGCTGTGCAACTATCTGCTTGGCTTTGGCCTTTGACACTTCAAACTTGGCTACTGAAGTAGCTGCACTGTACCCCAGCGTCTAGTTTCACTCCAGCAACGTCCTACATGGTCATTTAATCATTCTTGTTGACATGGGGTTGCCGTCTGCATACTCTGCAACTCTAATGCTGAACTGCAATTTTGACAGTTCTTATCCGACCAGAGGCTTTTTGCTAGTCTTTGTTGTATTGGAAAACATTTGCTCACAGGAAACGTTTGGATGCAAGACGAGCACAACCGTGACTTGCAAAAACTCTGCCAAACTTTGACTCCATTTCTCATATTTGCAGGCTTTAATTTTGTGTTGCTCCATTTGGACAACATTGAATTTGACCTCAGTTCTAAAAACCCTATGCACTGCATTCCCAACTCTAAAATAATTTCCCCTAACATTTGTTAACTGCTGTGGATGTCGCTACTCTAAAACTACTGTTATGGAAGATTTTCTTTTTGCTGCTTTCCTCCAAAAGACTTATGAGATACCCTTTCTTTGTGCTTTGTTTGGGCTCCTGACCTGACATTTTGGCAGTACGTGAAGCCTTTTGTCTTTTTGCTCATTCTTATGGGGAAACTGATCAATCCACAAGACTATCAGTACTGAGAGGCTATGACTCTTTGTGGATTTATTGCATTATTACATTTGCACACATCACCCTAAAGTGAAGTGCTGTTAGGATACTTTGTGTTTTTATATCTGTTTCTGTATTGACCTTTTGGTTACATTTGCAATGTGCCTAGGAAGGGCTGGTGGCAGCAGATATTTTTCTACCATGTTTTATACTTTTTACTCAGGGCACTTTTTCATTTACTGCAATTGGCTACCATTTTATTGTTTATAGTGCAAGCCTAGCTCAATAGCAGCGGGTCGCTTTAAAACAAGAGGTTGCTAGAATTGGGATTGGCATTTGTTTTACAGTAGTGCAGCACTGTTGATCAAGGAAGGGAGGATTTTCATTCATTTGGCAAGTATTGCTGAAAGGGCCATGTTTTTAGTGTTTTGCAGAACTGGCGGATGATGGGGCCATTTCGAGCATCTCGCAGAATTGAGTTCCAGATGGTCAGGGTTTAGCAGGAGAAGGACTGCATTCGAGTGTTCTTTGTGGGCTAGCTTTGGCTCCAGCCTTTTGATAGTTTTGCTACATGGGGTATGAGAGTCTCCAGAAGTGTGAAGTTTAGCCACCAAGGTCGTTAGCACCCTAAGATAGCAGTCCTACACATTTTTTGTTTTTGTCTGTCCTTTGGTCATGTTATTCTTTGGCCTTCTTTTTGCCCACTCGGGTACGAATTTGGCAAATATGCAACGCCATTTCCCACGGAAAGCTGCTGCTTTCCCGGGCTAAGAGGCGGTTTGTGTGTGAGCCTGGATGTGGGGACTGGGACAGGTTGGTCCCAGTACACATCCTGGTGCCTGGATTTCTGTTGCTGGGCAGATCTTTTGGTGTGTGGCTATCCATGATTGGATAGCCACTGCCAGTTTGAATGGTACAGATCCTTACCCAATGGTGGACCTGGGTGAGCTTCCAGTCCAACTCTGGGATAAAAGGAGCACTCCTGCAGCCATTTGAGAGATCATCTTTGGAGCTAAAACCCTTATGAAGAAGTGCAGCCCTAGAGAGACTCCAGCAGCTGACCACCACCAACTCCAGTGCTCCTTTGTCCTGATCACCAGAGGGCCCTGTGCCTTCTGAGCCTACGGAAGTGTCCCTGAACGAACTGGTGGACTGACCAACTCTTTCCCGGGCTACTTCGGTGCAGCCAGCGCCATTCAGGGTGCATTATTGGAACTTGGAGGACCTTCAAGATGCCTGCTCCTTTATTTTTAGTCTTCTTGCAACAACAGATGCTGTGCTGGGCCTGCTCCTGTGTTCGTCTATTGAAGATAGTCTTTCTGCGCCTAACCCTGGAGGTGTCCTAGGGTCACCTACTTTGCAGACGTCTATCTTTTCTTCACAAGGTTGTTCAGCTCGAAGGTATCTGGAACCGGTTTTCAAGCACTGTGATCGGCCGATACTATATCCCTCATACGAAATGGACCTCTGCACTCTCGACCCCTGTGCATCCCTAAACGGAACCAAACACAGAAGCTTGTGTCCCCAGTGGAATCCAGTACCACAGCAGTTATTTCTGAAGAGTCCGGGTGGTAGAGTGCGGGGGGTAAGTTAACATGTTTCCCTCACAGCCATGTTCTCCATAGGGTTACGTGGGCGTAAAGTCCTGTCCCTATCAAAGTCTTTCTGACATTGGTTGGTGGAGGACTGGTCAAAGATTCCTTCCCAGGCCTATCCTACAGTCTGGGATTGAGTGAGTTACTTACCTGAACTTTACATACCTTTCTGAACTTTTAACTTTTGTATTATAACCCAATGCATGGTTGAATCACATAGTAAACCTACCTGAAAATTATAACTTTGGACTGATGACTTTAGAGCACAAGGCCCCACATCATCCTAGGGCTGGGCATACTACGTGTTAGTGGATCTGTTACCTGTTTAACACTGGTTATTGAGCCAAATGCTTGCTTTACTCTCCTAAGTGTGACAAATATTTGTCTAAGCGTTTCATTTTCCTAGTGTGTATTTTAAAGGTCTAATAAATAATTGTATACTTTTGTAATAGCCTGTCTAATTGGAATTATTGGTTTTATTCTGTGTGGACTCATTGTAGCCCCAGGGCACGCTCGCACCCCTCCTGGGTATAAGCCTTGCTGCTCTGCTACCTTACATTGATTGGGTTTGGCTAGACTTCAGTGTCTCCCTGTTTTTCATAATAGGGTTGCCTTCCAAAATCCACCCTCAGGGTTAATTTTGGAAATCCAGCGTAACAACTGCAAACTGAAAATTTTACTTTCTGTAAAAAGTGCATTTTCTCTTTTTCGCCAACCTATTTAAAGAAGATATTTGTACTAAGTATAACCTAATTTCAGCTACTGAAAACCATACCTAAAGTACTGTATACACCATGTCCTCGTTCTAACTTGAGTCCTCCTCCCCTCTACAAGGTGTTCTCGGGTTTATTGGAGTACAACAGATGCACGAAAACGATGCGTTTACACGTGCAAGATCATGGAATGTCGGCCTCCAGCATCCGAACCAGATATTAATAGCACTGTGGAGCATGATGACAACCGGACTATGTCTCCAATTCCTGCACTAACAGGTAGCGTGTACCTCATCTTCCACATGTGCTCACTTGAGATGACAGATGTTGTAAATGTCTGTGGTAGCTACTGTTTCCAAATCCTCCAGTTAGTCCTGAACAGATACTATTGCAGTCTTTCTTTGCACTATACAAATTAAACGTCCAGAAAGTGTTTGGCAATGTGCTGACCCTGGGCTTTATTCTTTCCAAATGAATGGTGGTGGGGGTCCAGGCTTCAGTAAACCTGTGCAATGTGACTGATTACATTAACTTGAAAACCAAAGATATCTGCTTTAAGTCACAGTTTACAATAGTTACTGTGTAAGCCTAGTGAATGTTTTTTGGTGCGAGGTGTGAGCCTTCATTTTTGGTACAGCCGATAAGCATGCACATGCAGGCCTCACTGCTGCAAGCAGACCTGCTGTGTCCAATGTCCTAATTTGTATTAGACAGTTACCGGTACATCAGCCCTCCCTTTCTTCCAGACACATGGGCACAGGTGCCTGGCAGCATTAGTCGCCAGTAAGAAGCAATTTTCTGAAAGAGAATCTTAAGCACATTTGCAGCCATAGGCTCTGCAACCTATGAGCTCAATGGATCTCTACTACTGAGTATCTTTCTTCCAACATTGAATAAGTCATAGATCATCATGCCTAGAACATTTTACCTAACAGCTAGAATTAGTTGGTGCATTTTTTTAATATGGCACATTGACCCATTTCGTCTTTTTCAATCTACATGCATAAGAAGATTGTGTCATGATTTGCAACATGCCCCACTTGCCAAAGCCTAACCTCCACCTCAAAGGCATTCAAAATGTCCCCTTTGGGCATTGAATGGTGCTATCTCCATCGCAAGGTCCAGGTGGAGATAGTTGGACCTCTGCTCTTAGTGCAAGAGAAGCCAATTCCCCTCAGTGTTGTAGAGATGTCCTTTAAGGCCCTCTGGTCAGGGTCTTCAAGTATATCTTCCTGATTCTTGTTCGAGTCCCTCAAGCTCACCAGGCTCTCCAAGTAATAGTTGTGGCAGAGCTGCACAGGCCTCAGTCAAGGAAGATGGACCGGGGTAATTCACAGATAAAGTACACATTTTTTGAATGGATTGTGTCCTCCAGCGTATTCCACATCTTTGATATTTAATTTCCACAGCTCTGCTGCATCAGACATTTTTCGGCAGAGGGTGCTCTGTGTCGATTGCGTCGGGTCGATGTCCCTCGAAAGCCTCCTTCGAGGGTGACATAATCGGATGTTATAAGTAGCACGCACGGCACCCGTAGCCTCAGTTCCATTTTTTCTGCAAACATGTTTGCTTTGAGAAATCGGCATGCCTCGTGTTATCTACTTCGATAATGTCTTCTTCTTCTACCCCGACGACCCCGCGGTCTGGATTAAAAAAATGCCGGGAGTGTAAGTCCAAGATGTCGATCACAGACCCGCACCGCACCGTATCTGCTTGTGGTGTCTGGACGAGAGCCACGGCACGGATGACTGCTCAAAGTGCAAGTCTTTGACGGCCAAGGCCTTGCAGGAGCATAAGGGGAAATTGCAGGTAGGTTGAGTTTCCAAACCCTGTAAATCCAAAAAGACTACTGGTCTTTCCACTGACGACTTGAGGGGTGACTCTGCCCGTCGGAGGGAGTCCAGGGTTTCTCGGTCCTGGATTGGTTCCCGCCACTCCTCCTCGTCGAGGCACTCCCAGAAACGGCATCACCGTTCACCTTCCCCGTCGTCGTCGGATGATGGCTCTGTGAGGAAAGCGGCTTGTCCCACTAAACCCTCCACTCCGGACCAATGGGAGGCATTCAGGGAGAAAATGCTGGAGATTTTTCAATCTCAGGGCACTGTTCCGTCCGCGCCTTTGGTTGAAGCCGGCAGGAAACGATCTCGCTCCGACGCTTGCACACCCTCGGGCCCAGGCAGTCGGCGCGATAAACATTGGGAACCGTCGAGGTCCCGTTAGGACAAGGATCTGGTTGATCGCCAGAGACGTGCCCGATCCAGGTTGCGGTCTTCGTCGCCAGCGAAACCGGTAAAGTCTGGGAAGGTGTCGAGGAAGGCGTCAGCGCTGTGTCCATCGAGTGCGGCTGTCAAGGATTTGCCCTCGGTCAGGGCCTCAGAGCCTTCGGCGCCCTTGTCGACGTCAATGCCATCAGCGCACTCGACGCCATTATAGCCTGTGGGCCAGAATTTGCTGTTGGAGGCCCCTGTGGCTGTGGATCCTCTGAGAAAGGCTCTGTCTAAGACTCTGAAGCCCATTCTTGAATCCATATCTGCTCCTGTCCCTAGGAAGGAGTTCTTTCATTCTCTACAGAACATATACGAGGTTGAGGAGAGGTCTTATGTGGAGTTGGAGCCTTTTGATGATCCTGGTAAAACACCTGAAGTTCCTGACATTGTCTTTTCTGAGGACAGTCAGATGGAGTATCTGCAACAGTCTTTCATGAATCCAGTGGCCTGGACACATCTCCTGAAATGGAGTTTGGTAGGCCAGAGCCTGGGGCTCATGCTGAATCATCCTGTAGGAGGTTGATGTCAAGAGTTACGGGGTACCTAGGGTGGTCCGACCCACCAGTTGAATTCGCCCAGGGTGACCTGACAGACATTTTAGATCAGTGTCCGTCCACTGACCCAGTGTTGCCTTTTCACATGGCGTTACAGAAAAGGGTGGCTGCTACTTGGAACACCCCGGAGTCTCTTCGGTGGTCAACAAGTCGTTGACTAAGAAATACTGCCCATCCAGTAGCGACCCCATCTACCTATCCACACACCCCATTCCTGAAATTTTGGTGGTTCAGGCGGCCTCGGCCACCTCGAGGCAGGCAATGTACCCTACCATCCCTCCTGATAGGGACGACAAGTGATTCGATGGATGGGCACGCAAGGTATTTTCGGCTGGGAGTATGGCACTGAAATCTGCCAACACCACCTGTGCCTTAGCAACATTTTCGCACACTCTGTGGAATTGTCTTTCTGGCTGCTGAACATATTCCCGAAGGGGAAGAAAGGGATGGGTTTCTTGCTATTTTTCAGGATGGCAAGGATGCCATGTGTGAATCCCTTCAGTCTGGGTTGGATACTGCTGATAGTATCAGCCGGATCGTGGCTGAGAGCACGGTGATACGCAGGTTTTTGTGGTTGCGGAAGTGAGGGTTTGCGCCAGATGTGCAGGCCCGTCTTCTCAATATGCCCTTTGACGGTTCTCATTTGTTTGGCAGCAAGGCTGACGAGAGCCTTGAGAGGTTGCAGACCTCCAAAGCAGCTGCTAAATCTTTGGCGCAGTTGTGAGTCAATCTCTGCCTTTTCATTCTAGGGGACAACAGTGGAGGGGTGGTTCCTTTCGTTAATATGCCTCTTTTGGTAGAACGAGAGGAGCGGCCAGTAAAAGGGGCCAACGTAAATTTCCTCGTGGTGGACGAGGAAAGGGTGCCAAAGCCGCTCAAGCATCTGCCTCTTAGCCTTCAGGCGCTGCCGCAGCCGCTCCATAACAGCTATGAGGCCAGGTCTCATTGTTTGCCGGTTGGGGGCAGACTGTCTTAGCATCTCGAAGAGTGGCAAGCCATTACTTCAGATGTATGGGTTCTGGAAACAATAGCCCACGGCTACTGCCTACCCCCTCCTAAGTCGGCCTCGCGACAATCCACCGGGGAAGCTCGCTTTGAAGATTCCGGATCCGCTCCTTGTGCGGGAAATCTTGACGATCCTGGAGAAAGGCGCTATAGAACTAGTGCCTGTGCCTCTGGCGGAGAGGAACAAGGGATGGTGCTCCCCATATTTTTTTATTCCCAAGAAAGACGGGGGACTGAGACACATCTGTTGGCTGAACAAGTTCCTCAGGAAGGACAAGTTCAAGATGGTCACTCTTTGTCACGATCTGAGGTCCACTATGATTATAGTACCTCTGTCCCCAAGTACCAGTCAGAGAAGAGCAATCAACTCGCTGACCGATTATTGAGGCCACAGGTGGTTGGCAGGAACAGGAAACACCAGGTCCTGGATGACTGTATGGGAGAGAGAAGGGTTAACAAGCAGGTACAAAGAAACTACTATAGGCACCAAAATGGTAGACAGAAAGAACACCTACCCTAGGGATTTCCGGTGACAGCTTGAAACTTACGTGTACCCCTTGAAGGAGTGGAGAGCAAGAGAGGAGGGTCCTCAGGGATGGGAAGTATCACCTAGGAGGTAATACTGAGTGAGATGGGAAGCAAGGCAGTCCAGGAAGCAATCCGGAGGTCTTGAACAGTTCAAATGAGGCAGTCCGTAATAACCAAATCCAGAGGGCAAAAGCAAAGGCAGTCCAAGAAGCAATCCAAGGGTCTATTCAGTTCCAGTATACAGAGTTCCAAGGGACAAATCCAGTAAGAAGTTCCAGAAGCAAAACAAGGTCAAGAATCCAGGAAATCCAAAAACAGGAGTACAAGGAGCACAGAAACGCTACTCGCGGAAGGAACAGCTGAGAAGCACTTACTGAGAGGGCTGGAGCACTCTTATAGGGTTCCTACGAGTCACGTGACTGCTAATTGGTTCACATGACCTTTTCTTGCGAAGCGCCGTGCCCAATCAGCTCCCGTGATGAATGAAAGCTTCTGCGTGCCTGCAGACGCCAGGGTAAACTCGAGCGTGATCGGGGAAGCAGGCACCAAGGACGCCACGGCATGCTCTCGGAGGCCGGGCAGGCACAGGAGCGGGTGTAGGATTGGTTGGTGTCATCGGACCTGCAGGATGCTTATTTTCATGTGCCGATCCATCCAAAGCACAGAAAATACTTGAGGTTTGCGGTTGGCAACTCGCACTTTCAGTTTCGGGTCCTGCCATTCGAGTTGACCTCTGCCCGAGGGTCTTCACCAAGCTCATGGTGCTGGTGGCACCGTATCTCAGGAGAGGGGGGGTTCACGTCTACCCCTACCTGGACGGCTGGCTGATAAGGGCACGTTCTCCCGAACAAGCCTTGGATCATCTCGGCCTCACCTGCCACTCCCTTCACAAGCTGGGCTTCTCCCTCAATTTCAAGAAGTCGCATATGGCACCTTCCCAACAACTCCAGTACATCGGGGCTATATTGGACACATCCTTGGGAATGTGCTCGCCACCCAAGGTGAGGGCTCATCACATTGTCCATATGTTCAACCAATTTCAACATGCCCAGAGTCTCCCGGCTTTCGAATTCTTACGGTTGCTCGGCCTCGTGGCATCCTGCATTTTTCTGGTGCCATAGGCCAGACTGAGGATAATATCTCTTCAATGGGCTCACAGGACGCAGTGTTCGCAATTCTCAGGCAAAATGTCAGATTTCCTTCAGATTACGCTCACGGTTGCACAGGATCTAGGGTGGTGGGCCAGCGAAGGGAATCTGATGAAGGGAGAGCCTTTTTGGCAACCGTGGCCAGAGGTGACGGTAGTGACGGATGCTTCCCTCACAGGATGGGGAGCTCACGCCAACGAGCTGACCATCAGCGGTCGTTGGTCTCTGTCGGAGTCTAACTCAACATAAATCTTTTGGAGCTGAGGGCCATCAGGCTAGCTCTGAAGGCTTTTCTGCCGTCTGTGCGAGGGAAGTGTCCTGATCATGACGGACAACACAGTGGCCATGCATTACCTCAACAAAAAGGGAGGTGTAGGGCCACACGGTCACTTCCGCTGTGCAGTGTGGCGATGCAGCTCTGGTCTGGGCGATACAGCAAGGAATCTCACTCTCGGCAGCTTATCTGGCCAGACAAGAGAATGTGCGGAGGCAGACAGAGCGTGGACTCCCACGAGTGGGAGTTGGCTCTGGAAGTCCTTCAAGAGATCTTCGCCTGTTTGGGAGAATTCTAATTCAATGGCTAATTTCCCTTACCTAATGAGTCCCCCAGCAGCTTTGCTGGATTTTTGGAGTTTATTCTTCTCGGTAAGAGTATGAGCTTTTCCCCCACTCTTATGTTTTGCTATGTGTATTTCCTCAGTTTTTGTGATTGTGGACTCTGGAGTACACCACTTCAGTAGCCCCTTCTTTTGTGTGTTACACAGCACCTTCAGTGCAGTGACACAGGGCTGTCTTTTAGACTTCCCACGACTCCATTTCTGGGTCGACTCCTGTCCTCTAGAAAATGGTAAAGTTGCCATTTACTTTACTTAGTCATTTAACCACAGATCCAGTACACACCATCTTACATGGAGTACTGGAAAGGGTTAATCCTTAGCCCTTTTTATCTGTACCTCCTAGAGCATTGTTTCGCTCTTTTAACATTTAGACTTGGCTGGTGGCAGTTGCATCTACCCTAACTTTTCTACCGCAATTATACTATATAAACGTGGTATTGTTTTAGGCTATTATATTAGCCTCGAAATAAAACCTGCTTGACCAAATACTTTTTCTTTTGGCTCCGATCGGGTTTGTTTGCCATTTCTTTTTGTTAAAGTCCTTCTTGTGTTTTACTTTGCACGGGAAACCAGGTTTGCCTTCTTTGTTCACTGTCTTTGGCGGGCTTCTGCCAAGAAGCCCTCCTCTAGACGCCTGAATGTGAGGTTGGGGTTTAGTCACCCCCTGTTCAGGGTATCCTAGGAAACCCAAGTCGCACTTTGCCATGATTGGCTGAGGTGGTTGTCCGGGCTGGACAACCCCCCTGCTGCGTGATTGACAGCCGGGCTGTGTGAATGGGGGATTTTCGCATAAAAGGCAGGTCTCTTGGGCTAGAAGTCAGTCGCCACTGGAACTACAAGGAACCGAAGAGAAGCAGAGAAGAAGTCGGCTTCTGCAACTACCCCGTCCCGGTGAAGCCCTGCTGAAGTCCTGTGCTATCTACCCTTCGACGACAAGAGAAGATCCAGTCCGGAGTCTTCTTCCCTTGAGCCTGGTGGGGATAACCAGCTCATCTTCTGCAGCCAGAGGATCCTCTTCGTGGTTGAAATCGCTGCACACTGCTGTAGTGGTCCGGATAGCCATCTGAAGAGCCTCTCCTGTTTTTAACGAGCGCACCTTTTATTCACCGTCGCTGCTGCCGGCTTCAGCCCTGTGTGGTGCAGACCCCCTCAGAAGTCGTCCTCCTTGCCGAAGCACCAGGAACCGTGGGTCTGCAGGAAACTAACAGGAGCAACTGCTGTGGCACCAGCTTCTTCATTGAATTAAGGTACTGTGTTCTGCTCGAGGAAATTTGGGTAAATCACTTTTTCTTCGCCTCCAAGGCTTGCCCTTGTCTTCCCTCCTTCTTATAACGTTTGCTTCCTCTGTTGACAATATCTAAGTACTCCTGGCTACGTTGAATCGTGAACAATCCGACTGTGTGATCCTCGACAACAGGAACCCGGTTCCACTTTACACTGGCTCCGGCCTATTGATTTTTGAATTTCTGTCTAAGAGTGTTCTCTGGTTCTGTCTGCCTTGACAAAAGTATTGCCTATGATTTTTGCCCCCAACACCCTCTGGGTATCTCAGGTGCTAAGTGTGTTTTTGCCCCGGTAACATTTCTTGCTGCGGGTACGCTAAGACCAAACTGTCATTACTGTCAAAAAGGGATCGCAAGTGTATTCCCGGTAACGTCTTCTGCTTAAACACCGGGTACTTACCTTGAAGTTATACCGTACAAAGTGAATTGGTTAATTGTAGTATATTTTACGTGTGGTTTTGAATTAATAGAAGTGTTGTGTTTATAACAAATGGTTTAAAAATAAATGTACTTATAATTTTTACTTGAAACCTTGAGTCAGTGTTTGCTTGAGTCACAGTAATTGTGGTCCCTTTGTGTAATCTTTGCTACTGCTCATATACTCTTGAGATAAGCCTGGCTGCTCCGCTACTGCTACCACTTTAACATAGTAGTACAGGCTTGTACCAAAGGTAAAACTTGTGTTGCCACCTGTAGTCTTAATTGTGTGTAGTGGTCCCTAAGGGCACTGCACAGGATTCTGCCTAACATCACCCTTTGGGGAACCCCTCAAGTGGATCTGTTCACGACCGGTGTCAACCGAAAGTGTGAGACATATTGCTCAAGGGAATTTCCTCTGAGATGAGCTTTAGGGGACGTGTTCATCGTGGATTGGTCATTCCCTCTTACGTGTTTCATCCGATCCCCGTCATTCCTCATGTTCTAAGGGGGTTGCGGAGGTTCGGGTCCCACATGATCCCAATTGCTCCGGATTGGGCCAGGAGACCGTGGTACCCGGACCTTCTAGAAATGGCCATCTGTCCTCCACACCATATTCCCCGCAGAGAGGATCTTCTCTCGCGCGAGGGGTTCTCCATCCAGGGATCAGGACTCTCAACCTTTACGCATGGCTTCTGAAAGGTTGATATATAAGGATTGGGACCTCCCGGATGACGTGATGGAGGTGTTGCTTTCGGCCAGGCGTCCAGCAACCAAATCCCTGTACCGTTGGCGTACGTTTCGCAACTGGTGTAGAGGACACAATGTAAATCCTTTTCATTGTTCCATTCCTTTGGCTCTGTCTTTCTTGCTTTCTTTGTCCCACAAGGGTCTTCAAGCGGGTACCATTAAAGGTTACCTGGCAGCGCTATCTATTTTCAAGCGCTCTTCTGAGGAATGTTCTTATTTTAAGATTCCTTTGATTACCCACTTTCTAAAAGGGCTCACGAATGTGTTCCCACCGTCCCCTTTTCAGGTGCCACTTTGGAATCTGAATTTGGTCTTTCTTGATGGGTGCTCCGTTTGAACCTTTGCACTCTTGTCCTTTGAGACAGTTGCCCTTCAAGGCGGTTTTCTTGATTGCAGTTACATCTGCTCGCAGAGTAAGCGAGTTGCAGGCACTTTCATCTAAGCCACCCTTTACATTGTTCCACAAGGATAGGGTTGTACGGACGGTACGTCCTTCCTTCCTACCTAAGGTAGTGTCTGAGTTTCATTTGAGCCAGAAGGTGGTACTTCCTGCTTTCTATCCTCCTCCTCATCCTGGTAAGGAAGAGGAGAGACTCCACAGGTTGGACCTTAGGAGAGCTTTGGGCTTTTATATTTCTAGGATGTCCAGGGTCAGAGTGGACAACCAACTTTTTGTGGGGTATACTGGACACCGATTGGGCCAGGCTGTTACCAAACAGACCCTGTTGAGGTGGATTATCCTCACTATTGCTGAATGTTACAGATTTGCTGGCAAGGGCCCTCCTTAGGGTTTGCGAGCTCACTCAACCAGGGGCATGGCTACATCCACAGCCCTGCAGCGGGGAGTTCCGGTTAAGAACATTTGTGATGCTGCAATGTGGTCTTGCATCCACACCTTTGTCAAGCATTACTCTCTGGATACTTTCCATGGTCAAGATATGGCCTGGTAAAGCAGTGCTTTATTCTGCCATCTGATTCGGTATATCTAAATTCTTCTCCCTCCTCCAATCAATGATACTGCTTTGGGAGTCTGTCAAAGATGTGGAATACGTTGGAGGACCCAATCCTTTCGAACAACAAGTTACTTATCAACTGGTAACGACTGGATGTTCCTCCAACGTATTACTCATCGCCCTCCCAGCCTGCCCCTCTGAAGAATTTCCTATGCTATTGCAGCTTGCGTTCCCACAAGGCTATGTGCAGTCACGCAGGCACTGTGTGCGGGTATGCCACACGTTGTGGAGTGGAAAAAACATGAACTGAGGCTACAGGCGCTGTGCGTGCTACTTATAACATCCAATGATGTCACCCTCAACGAGGCCTTCGAGGGACATCAACCCGACGCCACCGATGCAGGGCGCCCTCTGCCGAAGAATTTCCGAAGCATCACATCTGTGGACATTACATGTCAAAGATGTGGAATACGTTGGAGGAACATCCAGTCAAAAGAATGTTACCAGTTGGTAGGTAACTTGTTCTTCATTACCAAATAAGAGTGGTTTCATACAATATTTGTATAAAAACATAATCCTTATAATAAGAAACGGCAAAGGGAAAACATTACACTAACAGATAAGTACAACTTCGTAAACCAGAGTGGTCAGAGTGTAGCAAGTAAGTATCGACATTTAAATATGCTTTCTCTTAGAGTCAATAGTCCTTCGTGTAAAGGAAACCACAGTAGCAGGCACGTACATGAATTTAGAGGGCCCAGTATTGGAATAGGGTGAGTCTTTGATGGGAGAGAGTTACCTCAGTGTGAAAGTGCCCACAAGGAGTAGTTCCTGGAGTTCTGTTGAAGGTTGACCCTAAAGAGTCAACAAGGTTAAGGAAGAGGCAAAGAGGACTGTGGATGAAGAAAGGGCTTCTCAGCAATACCAGAGGGCCAGAAGAGCAATACCCTGGGACAGGGTAAGCAGTTATGCAGAATGCGGTTGGTGGGTTCCAGAGGAGGTTGCTGTGCACTAAGGGCTCCAGTGATGACACACTGATGCAGATGGGACACCCTGATCCTTGGAAATAATTATTACATTATTTGAGATTTAGAGGTTGCCAGGTCAGGTATCGGAGCCAGAGGAGCTAACAAGAAAGGTGGCTGTAGTCAGTGGCTTCTATTTTCGACCTGTCCTGACTTTCACTTCCCTTGCCTCTTTTTTGCTCATTTTGTCATGGGGAAACTGATTAGTCCTTCAGACTATCAGTACTGTCTTTTACTTTTTACTTGTTTTGGTAATTTGTTAACATTGCACACAGCATCTTTCAATGGAGTGCAATGGGGGTTACTTTTTTTATTACCCTACCCTTTTAACTGTTGGATTTTAGGTTCCTTTTAAATGTGCCTAAAGACAAGGTGATGGCAGCAGATAAATATTTACAATTTTTGCTACATTTTTAGTATGCACATTGGAGTTTACTGTGTTTGGCTACTAACAGTCGCTATCCAAATATAGCAGTGCCACAAGATGTTTTCCTTGTTCTTTGGCCATTTTGGTGTTTGGCCTTCTTCTTGCCTTCTGAGGTCAGGAAATCCCTAGTATGGTTATGCATTTGCACAGGAAGGCTGTTGCGTTTGTGGGCTAGTGCATGACATTTTTGTGTGGACCCAAGAAGTGGGTTGGGACTGTCTGGTCCCAGTCCACAAACTAGTGCCAGTAAGTCTAGTGTGCATGCACAAAATAAACCCACAGTCCCTGATTGGACCACTGCTGGCTGAGTGAGTGGTGCAGATCCTTTCTATTTGAGGGCTGAGTTTGATCACTGTTAGATGAGATTTCTCTAGAAGCAACTTTTCATCCATAGTCCATCGACACCCAAACATTTTTCTGTATCCTAACCTTACTTTTCTGCTGTACTGCACTGGGCTTTCGCTCATTGTTATGGGGAAACTGACACCTCCTTTAGGCTGTTAGTAATTTCAACTTTGTTGCCACTTGTTGGTAACATTTTATCATTGCGCAAAGTGCCTTACACTACCGCGCACTGGGGTCTGTGTGTTTTATGGCCATAGACAACCTTTAAGGAATTTTTGGTGATTGTACAATGTGCCTTGGAACAGACTGGTGGCAGCAGTAGCTTTTTCTTGTATTGTATAACTTTTTACCAAGCCTTACTGCATTTGGCTTATGGCTGTGGCTAGTGTCTAACATGGCCATGCCACAAGGTCTTTTATCTGTTCCTTTTGCCATTTTTTTCCCTTGGCCCTCCTGCTGCCCATCCAGGACCGGGATTTCCTTTTTTGGGCATTCAGTTGCACGTGAAAGCTGCTTCTTTCCCGGATCTCTGTGTAGGTATCCAGGAAGTGGGCTGGGACTGTCGGGTCCCAATCAACATTACTGGTGCAGAGTGTCTGGTGTGCACGAGAACCCCAGTGGTCCCTGCTGGTGTGCGTGCATGGAGCATTTCTCCCCATTGGGCCGGGTGTGAGTACTCGCCTGACTGTGGGTATCAGGGAGGGGTCCTGCATTAATTCCAGCAGATCGGCAACAGGTCAGAACCAACCTGCAGACAGAACCAAGTATCCTGAATAGCTGAGCAGAACACAGGTTGATCCTGAGACACACTAAAAGGGCTGGCACCTGAATCCCGTTGTTTTCCTGGTGGAGCCCTGCTTTACGCTTGATCAGAAGACCTGCAAAGGTGCTTTGAATCTCAACGTCTCCTGGTAACCCTGCAAGTGAGTTACAGCTCTTGTCCCAAACCGGACCTGTATCCGCACCCGCAACGCCTGTGCATCTGGAAGCTGAACCGAGGGCGGGAAATCGAACCTCTGATGACCCCCTCCTGCCAAGTCTGGACCAAAACCGATTTAAGGGCGGTGAGTAGAGATGTCACTTAACGGTGGCCCTTTGTTCATCCAAACGCTTTTACACATTGAAGGTTAATTTTGGCCTTCTCTTTGGCTTGGGTAGTATCTGCTTCGTAAGCCCTTCGAAAGTTGGGAACAGCTTTGTTCATTGCAGCAGATGCTCTCCTGACTCTTGGAACCCGTTACACCCCTTCAGAATTCTTCCCCAACTTTTTCCTGCTCCCTAAAGTGCTTGAACATAAGCACAACTCAGCGCTTTTACGCACGCATTGAAGATTGAGCAAAAACATAAATTCATCTTAGTTCTGGACTTTAAAGTTAGTGTTGCCATCTCTGAAGACTGTTGGTGCTATAAAAGTTATTCACCCTTTTCCTTTGGAAGTATTGGTGGTGTTACTAACTTTCTCGTACTTTCTTTATATATATATATATATAATCATAGTGTGTTGCTTGTGTGGTATTTTACTATTGCATTTCAGTATTCATTTGTGTTGTTATTAGGCCTATAATAAATAATATATTTGTGTATACTACTGTCTAATTGTAATTCTTGATGTTTCACTGTTTGTGCTCATTGGAGACCCCTGATGACCCTCATTCCGTGAAATGGTCTGGCTAACTTCCCAGACAGAAGTGTCCACTGTTCATCTAACCAGTATGCCCTCCTAAACATCTGTCTACCAGGCCAGAGTTTAGAAATCCATTCTCACAATCACTCACCTGAATTTAGGATAAGTAGAGGAGTCCTGCAGCCATTCCAGCAGATTGGAAACAGGGCCAAGTATCCTGTGTAGCTATGCAGCCGACTGAAGACCCAAGGACAACCTCTGCAGTGGCCTGGCGACCTTTCCTGCGACTGTCCCGGTGAAGCCCTGCGGGACTGCCTGATCTCAGAAGGCCCCCGTTGGTACTTCTTCTCTTGGACTGGTCGGACCAACCAGTCTCAATGCCTTCTCGCAATCCTACATTCTGGAGCCTTCGGAAGTGTCCCTGGACCACCCAGTGGACTGACCAGCTCTAAATTGGGCTAACATACCAGAAGCGTCACCATCCTGTGTTTTCGCCTGGAACTTCGATAGTCACCAGCTTGTCCAACAAGTCCAATTACTGCAAAGTTTCCGTTTCCCAGCATCATGGGGTTCTGTCCTGGAAGTCGTTCTTTGTTCGCAACTGGAGAGACACCTGCTGTCGCCCGTGTGCGATGACTGTCGCTAGAAAAAGCCATCCCCCGTCTGGTAGAGTGTCCTGAAGAGCCCTGCTGCATTTCTTCGTAAAGGGTTGCACTCAGCTCCTGGATCTGACCGTAATCTTCCTTTCACCCGCAGCTCCTCGGCTTCTTCTACTGCATCCAACGGCAGGAAAAACCTACCTTTAGCGACTCCCATCTGACCTGCCAAGTCCTTCGTGAAAATCGGGATAAGGTCATTGAGTAGTCTCAATACTTACTGGTACTCCTATCTCCTCCATTCTTAAAGTTTGTGAACAACTCTCATTTATTCTATTCTTTCGCTTTTCAAACGCTTGCATAAAAAGGTGTTCTAACGGATAGAAAAGGGTATATTACTTATCAGTAAAATCCGCAGGAAGTCTTTTGGAACATTTCTCACCACCATAAGCACTCTTCCTGCCTTTGGGGTGAGGTGATCTCCTAAAGAAACTTTGTGACTTTTGGGCACAAGGCCCCATCCAACTTAGTGGTGGGGCTTATAAAGTTAGGGCTTCTGTTCTTGTGAACAGGTTCTCTCCTTCTTACCTTCCCTGTCAGGTGTTAAGGTGAATTGTGTGCATTGCTATAACCAAAGATGACTGTATATGTGTTTTATGTTTAGAGTATTGTGTGATAATATTACCTGGTTCATTAATTTCCCTAGTGTGTTTTTAAGCCTATAATAAATATCTTATTTTTGTACTTCCCTGTCTAAGTAGAATCATTGTGGTTTTCACCGTGTGGACTCATTGTGGACCTCTAACCCCACTCGCCTCTCCTGAGACTTAGCCTTGACCACTCTCCATCGTGAGGAAGGGATGGTATCGAGCAGTAGACATAATGGATACAAGTTTCGAAAACCTTTATTTACACTTTTGATTGGAACGGTAGAATTCCTAACTGGCCCTAACTCTAAAGGGAGTAATCTTGACCATTAAACAATAGCAAATATGTCCAAATCAGTCTGGTCAAAATAAAAAGGCCTATACTAAGAAAACCTAACCTTGCCCTCGTTCTTAGAATAACAAATGTGTTAAAGGAAATACAAAATTAAAATAGTATCTCAAAAGGAAATGTCAGAATGGCTTCAGCACCAACACCCTTCCCCAGGTTCAACCCCACGGGGACTAGAGAGTCGCTCACAAAACAAAGGATGGGTGGATGGCTCAGTTCTATTAGTCTTGGCTTACTGGTTCAATTCAACAGTTCAATCTTATATTTTGTATATGTTTGTAATGCGTCGAAAGCCTGCAGGCATCAGGGTGCAGAGAGACAGATTCATGTTAAGCTGTAATTCGAAGAACAGAAGATAGTAGGGAGCATTATTTAAAGAGATGGGTCTTAAGGTTTTTTCTGAAAGTGAGTAAATTTGGCTCTACTCTCAGCGAGACTGGGAGGTTGTTCCACTGCTGAGCAGCACGAATCGGAAAGGATTTCCCAGCACCAGTCGTTCGGAATGCCTGGGGTATCTGTAACTTGCCTTGTGTTTGGGATCTTAGAGCCCTGTTAGGGGTGTATCGGGTAGATTTGGCTAAGATAGGATGGAGCCACTCCATATAAGCACCTGTGAACCAGGGTCATAGATTTAAAAAGGATTCTATCCTCTACTCTGAGCCAATAGAGGGATCTTCTGGCCTCTGTCACATGGCTTCTTCTATTGAACTTTTTTATGATCCGGACTGCGTTATTCTCCATTATCTGGTATTTGTTTATGCACTTCTTGGGTGCTCCCAGGAGCAATGAGTTGCCGTAGTCAAGACGAGCCAGTATAATGGCCTTGGCAATTGTGGCCGTATTTTCTTCTATTAGTAGAGGGCGTATGGCTCTCAGTAGCTTGATATAATATGCGTTATTTTTATGGAGATAGTTGGTTTGGGATTCAGATCCCAGGGACACCTCCAGCATCATCCCAAGTGTTTTCACATGGGCGACCACCTTGATACTTGAGTCTTTGATAGTGAATTCTTCAAACGCTTTACCAGTTCAATCTTAGGCTTTCAACTTCTGGTAGTTCAATCACTTATCCAGCATGGGGTCTGGCATGGCTTCAAATGCTCATGAATATTCCCCGTCATCAGGCTAGGAGTCCTTTGTACAAGAAAAAAACTGTTTTGCTTTCACTTTCTGTCCTGTCCAATCACTCACCTACTACTGTTCCTTGTTCTCCCACACATTCACCTGCTACTGTCTCCCGTTCCCACATGCACTCCCAACGGCAGCGGCAGCAGCACAGTCGGAGGGGTTTCCCGGCTGGTGGACCAGTGTCTTTGCTCCCCTTTCCACTGTGGCGGTTGCCATGGCGACTCCTTCACGCTCCGCGGCGAAACAAGGGCGTATGGAAACCCACGCGTCACATGCCCGGAAGACGCCTGCAACACCAATCCCTGTCTGCGTTGCGTTCCACGTGACACGCAGCTGCGGTCACGTGACCGCGTCACATGACCACGCTCGTATTTGAAAAAGGGCGAGCAAACGTGGAAACATTGCTTCACAGCTTCTTCACAGAGAACTGCTTGGCGTTTTGGTTACTCTTGTTATTCTCGTACTACCTCGATCACGGAACGTTTGCTTGGACTGTCTTTTGGATTTTCCCTACTTGGATTTTGGCGCACTCTCTGATTACCTGGATTTTTGACCACTGGCTTGGATACTGGACTTGGTACTTGGATTTCCCTGTCTCCAGTTCTGACTTTTTGGCTCCTGACCTCGGATTGTGTTTTGGTTTGATCACGGATTACGTTCTTGTTCCCTACCCAACTCAGGTGTCCCCCAGAGTGCCTTCAGAACACCTCAGCCTGCTGCTGTCAGCGATACTACCTGCCTACGCCTACAGCTTCCCATCTGCCTACTATAGGTAAGCTGCTGCATTGTCCCTACTGTCCCTACCATTGTTGCCAATTATCACTGCTCAACATAACCCTTCATTGCCTTACAGTGGTCAGGGGGTTCTTTCGGCGTTCCCGGTTCCAGGCTGATGACACTCTACACCTGTGGCCTCAAAGATTGCTCGAGTAGTGTTTGTGCTCTTACTCGTGTGGTACTTGGGGACGGAGGTATTATTTATCTACACGACCATCAAGTCAGGACACTTACAAACTGTCTTTCTCCTATAAACCAATTACTAAGCTCTGGGTCATACTGCCCACAGCCAATGACTGCCCTCTCCCTAAGCCCCTCTGCTGGCAGTCATCATCAGATTTTTACCGCATGTTGAAGTGTTGGGAGTCCTCGTGTTTTGCTCCGAGAGCTTCTCTGCATTTTCGAGTTTTTTCGTTAAACATGCACATTTTTTTTCAAATAGAGCATTTGTGCTCTTTCGTTCCTTTGACCGGCAAGCAGGGATATGTTTGTCGGCGTCTTTCGTCGCCCCTCAAGAGCAAGAATCGTTGAGTTTTCATCCAAGATTCCAGAAGGCCATCGGGCCTACACTGCATGCCGGACAATGTCGGAAGAGGACGACGGAGGTCCTCTCTTCAAGCTCTGCTCCAGTTGCAGAATGAGGAACGTGTTTGTGGAAGACAAACCCCCCACCCCGTGCCTGTACTGTCTCCATCCAGATCACAAGGAAGCGGATTGCGAGATTTGCTTTGGATTCACCAAACGCACCATCAAGGATCGACACAGTAGACTGGCGACGTGGATCAACGCCAAGGCCTCTACCCCGTGCGGCAAACAGTGGCATGCCTCACCTAGGACCGGCCGCTCTGAGGAGCGGGCTTGTAAGTCCTTTGAGGTCGTCCCATCCGTGGGGCTCCAAGACAAGGCCAAGCACTGCAAGTCTGTTTCCGTCGTGGTCGCCGCACAAGCGGGTCCCGCAATGAGCCTGGCACCCTCCTCGTCACCATCGGCCTCCATCTGCCCTCTGCAGGACATTAGTAGCGGTTACAAGAGACTTACCCAGAGTCTTTAGCTCACTATCTTTCACAGAGGAGAAATATCCAAAACATATCAGTCTTTGTCCTGCCCTAGGGCAGTCCAGCACCGAAATGCTAGGCAATTCTCCTCTGAACAAGAGTACCAACAGCAACCCCAGACATGTGTTTCGGTCTGGTTGGACCTCATCAGTAGGGTGGAGCTGTGCCTCTCTAAGAATAGCGAGCAAGGGGTCCGCGTCTGGATTCCCCTAGTAACTTAGGGTGAGACCCAAAGTTACTTAAATATGCAAAAAACAAGGGGGGTCTTGGGAGTCCCTCTGCCGGACACATGGTCCAGGAGGATATGGGGAACGACCACGACAGCGGAAACGCTGAGGGGGACAACAGGATCGTCGAGGGGGGTGGCGACGGAGCCGGCGACGATGACGTTGTGGGCGCTGGGCCCAGCAAGCCTACCGCTGGACATGCTGTCCACTCTCCACAAGCTGGTGTCAGAGATACAGAAGAGGATGCCGACGGCACCGCCGGCCCTGGTGGCACTGGGCCCACCACCGCAAAGAAGAGGAAGCGGCACCCCACGCCACCTCATCAACCACCTCACCCCCTAGGGATACAGGGACGTACATGGCGGCAACTGACATGGACGACGACGGCAGCAACGTTTCAACGAAGTGGGATCATTACACGCCATGGTCCCCCACGCATCTGAGCTCTTCCAGCTGACGCCAAAAAAGACCAAAAAGGAAGAGTTCCTGTACCAGTGCGGAGAGGCTAAAAGGAAGACCATTCTGGCAGCGCCTCTCTTGGACGACTTTTGGGATGAGGGTCTGGCGTTGATGAAAAATCCTCCCACAGCGAAAAGGGACCGGCTGGAGAAGAAGAATCGGGTGCCAAAGTCCGCACCCAAGTGCCTGCGATCGCAGCCTTCCCCAGACTCTGGCGTCTCAGTGGCTGCGAGGAAGAAGCCCTCAAATCCATCATCTTCAGGCTCTGTTCCCCCGGACAGCGAGGAGAAGAAGTTGGATGCCATGGGCAGAATGGTGATTTCTGATGCTTGCTTATCTGCTTAGAATCACATGCTGTGCATATAGTCCAACATCCAGTGGTCACCATTGAGTATTGCATCTTGTCTTTCGAGAATCGAAAGGGGGCGTAGACATGGCCGTGCTTGTAACACTATCTCTAACGTGACGTGTAGTGTACCCAAAATCTCTCGCGCGTAAATGTCCCTCAAATTTTTTTCCACCCAGCATACTGGTCGCCTTAAGCAGAGCTCGTCCAGAGAAATTGCTATTGTTTTCTTCAACCTTTGGTCGTATATATATATTTGAGTTATAAATATTACCCTAACGTCCCTTCCATCGACGGCTGTTTCCAGGTCTCCGCCGAAGATGGTTCCACTGATCTTCGACAGACAGTGTTCCAGTGGCCGGGCCTTCTGAGTAGGAGAGTGGGGTCGGGTTGGACATTTCCCTTTCTGAGAATGCCTTTCCCTTTCTCTTTGTTCCTGGGTCTCTTTGTCACTTTGTATTTCCTCAGCTATGGAGAGGACTCCATTTAGGTTTTTTCCTTCTTGTAAGACAAATTGTTTGTGTGGCTTGCGCCCAAAACATTTTAAAGGAGCGCTGTGTTAAGCGGTGGGCAGCCTCCGGAATGTCGCAGGCAGAGTCTAGCTCTCCCGCTGCCACAACCGCCGATTCTGATGAGGGGCTGAGTGACGAACAAGCCTCCGATTCTGAGTCTATTGACCTCTCGGCGGAGCACTCTCAGGTCCTGCTATGGGGAATGTACACCCCGGCGACGAAGACGCACACGTGTTATACACTAAACACACAACCCCAGGGACGTCTTCAACGAAACAGTCGAAACGATCCATAGCGCCAATGGGCACACCGATAATTTAGGGCCTGCCCGCCGAACGTCAAAATCGGCAGCCCTCCCCGGAACCGCAGAAGAGCCTTGCGATTGGGCCCTCTAAATCGAAGGGCGCTGCCTCCAACATTCTGGAATTCAAGACACATCATAAGAAAGCGTCCTCGGCCGGAAAGGCCTCGGTTCCGCCGAAAGTAGTTGTGCAACCAGAGGCCCAAACTTTAGAACTTCCAGATGCTGAAGTGATTACCGAAAGCATAGCCAGGATCATTTCAGCGGATTCTCACAAGCAACTGTCCAAGTATTTGTCGAAATCCAGAAATAGGCCGAAGGAGTTACCGGAACCTACGGAAAGGCCTACAGACAAGAGGACACGCGTCAACCGTCGGAACCCCGAAAAGACTTTTCGGAAGCTCCTGAAGGGATTTCTTCGACATTGAAGAAGAAATCTCGACGTTTGCAGACAGAAGATCCACTAGAAGAGCCCTTTCCACCCTTGGACCGCTCTGGTTCATCTGTTTGGACCAGAGAAAAATTTAAAGGATGCATGGACAGGCTAGAAAGGTTTGTGGAACTATCTGAGAAATCCACACCCAAGAGATCTAGGGAGGAAAATCCCCCTCTCCCTGTGGCTAAGCTGCAGATGGTCTTTGACCCTACTCAAGATGAAGAGGAAGAGGAATACATTTATGACCTAACTGAGGAGGAGGCTCAAGATGAAGATCCTTTTTCCGACTCTGAGGAGGTTCATTTGGACCCCGCAGAGGATTGGGGAGTAGACCCAGACCCCATTGATCCTCACCCTTGGCAGTCGCCTACTCCAACACCGGAACCTGATGCCTTGTGCTTGGAATGCCCTCCAACCACCCCCACTCGACAGGCTTCCCCGGTTGATGATCAAATGGCTTTCAGCGCCATATTGAGGAAAGCAGCGGAACACTTCAGCATTGCTACTCAGGAAGC
The DNA here is from genome assembly GCF_040938575.1 of Ambystoma mexicanum. Taxonomy (NCBI): domain Eukaryota; kingdom Metazoa; phylum Chordata; class Amphibia; order Caudata; family Ambystomatidae; genus Ambystoma; species Ambystoma mexicanum. Next base: position 183,086,989 of record NC_090931.1, on the reverse strand, counting down.
CGTTCCAGAGGCTGATTTTGTGGAGGACACTTTAAAATAAAAAACACCTGCCAGCCAAGCTATTCCACTCCTAAATTCAGCGATTGGCCCCTTCTTTATTAACACCTGCACTTACTAGAGCAGTGAATCCGAGGGTAGAAAAACTTTTGCTACCCTCCCCCTCTGACTCTTCTACATCAGGGGTCATTCTACTGCAGATTCACTGGTTATGACAACTACCAGGAAAAGAGTTGGGGTTCCCCTATCTACTGGGGAGGCACCCCCTCACAAGGATTGTAAGAGACTTTATGCTGTGGGGAAAAGGATCACTGCGGCGGAGGCGGCAGCTTACTCCACTCGCATTGCAAACAATACAATTTTGTTGGCTAGCTAGGCTGATGCACAATGGGCCGAGCTACATGAGGGCCTTCCAAGAAGTCCCTGAAGCGCTGCAAGCCAATCTGCTCTCAACAGAGGCAGAGGGCAGGCAAGTTAACCAAAATATGCTAAAAAATACTTTGGATGCAGCAGAGACGACCCGAAGGTCTTTGGCTCAGGGTACCCTCCTGAAAAGGCAGGCATGACTAAGGAACTCTGGCTTCAAGCCAGAGACCCAAGTTTCACTTCTAAATAATCCAGTGGAGGAGACTAACTTATTTGGAAAGGCAGGGGATGAAGCACTCGAAACTGCAAAAAAGGAGCATGACGCCCTTAAGACTCTGGATCAGATCACCCACAGACCTTCACAAAGGAGGAGGAGTGGAAATAGACGTTCTTTTTGTGGCCAACGTTTCTCTCAAAATCAATACGGCTCGGGAAATAACTGGTCAACTCCCCAAGGAACCAGCAGCTACACCACCCCATATCCCACAATGGGGCAACAACGTGGTAAAGGTAGAGGCCGGAATTCTACCCCTCGAGGCTTCCTGGCCTCAGGCCAGAAATGACCTGCAGTTCTGGGTCCCCTCCCATGCATCCCCCGTCAGGGGCCGACTAACGTAATTTCTTCAAGCATAGGAGGGAATAACTACAGACCAGTGGGTGCTAAAGACCGTTGCCCACGGGTACTGCATAGAATTCTGCCAGACTCCCCAGTTCAGACGGCCACGAGCAAAACGCCTGACGCCAGAACATCTGCACATCCTGCTACAAGAAGTCGAGACCCTGCAGGAAAAGGATGCCATAGAGGTCGTACCTCTTCTACAGGTAAACAAGGGTATTTATTCAGTGTACTTTCTTGTACCCAAAAAGGATCTCACCATGCGCCCTGTACTAGATTTGCGCCCAGCAAACAAATTTGTGAAGCCCCAAAAGTTTCATATGGTCACTCTGCAAGAGGTTATTCAATTCCCCTGCTCACACAGGGAGATTAGATGGCAACATTGGACATGAAAGATGCATATTTTCATATTTCAATGTTGCTGGCACACAGAAAATACCTCAGATTCATGATGCAAGACAACCACTATCAGTACAATGTACTACCCTTCAGCATAGCCTCTGCACCAAGGGTATTTAGAAAGGTACTGGCAGTGGCAGCAGTACACCTGGGCAGGCAATCCATTCCAGTTTATCCTTACCTTGACGACTGGCTCCTACGAAACATGTCTATCAAATACCCAAAGAAATATAGATCTTCTTTTCAGTCTGGGATTCTCCATCAACGAGAAGAAATCCAGCCTAGACCCCAGTCAGGTCAAGCAGTTCCTAGAGGCTCTAATTCTAACAACGGACAGCCTTGTCTTCCCCTCCAACGAGAGGGTCCAAAAAATGCTGTTTCAAATCCCTCATAATGTAGCCAGTCGGGAGGTGACGGTACTCAAGGCTATGCAACTGTTAGTTATGATGGCGTCCTGCATTTATTTGGTTCCCCACGCGCGCTTGCGCATGCGTCCAATGCATGAGTGGCTCAACAGCCAGTGGTGTCAGGCCAGCAGACAATGGGACGATCTGGTGGTTGTCTCGCCAGCCCTCGTTCTCTCGCTACGGTGGTGGTCGAGGGAGAACGTCTTGAAGGGGAAATCCTTCACCACCCCCGCAGTGGAGGCCACTCTAACTACAGACGCATCCCTCACAGGATGGGGAGCTCACCTGCTTCAACAGAAAGCACGCAGAGTTTGGTCATCAGATATAGCATCCAACCACTAAACCTTTTGGAAATGTTCGCTGTATTCAAAGCACTGAAAGTTTTTCAGACACAGCTGCAGGGAAAGACGGTCCTGATCCTCACAGACAGCACCACGGCCATGTACTATCTGAACAAGCAAGGGGGCACTCACTATACAGGGCTGTCCAATCTGTCCCAGAACATTTGGAAGTGGGTTCTCAAACACAACATGTTCTTGTTACATGTTGCAGGGGAACTCAATCTTCCGGCAGACGTACTCAGCAGAGATTTCCCACTACCCATGGAGTACGAATGGCGATTACACGAAGACATTGTCTCCAATGTTTTCGCAGAATAGGGCTTCCCAGAGATCGACTTGTTCGCAACTCTGGAGAAGGCTCAATGCCAAGATTACGCCTCCAGGTACCCCCAGAACCGTACCTAGGGGAACGGATTGTGGATAAACCTGGTCAAGGAAATTTGTTTAAGCTTTGCCCCCCCCTCCTCGCTCATCTGATGGAGATGTCACTAACTCCTCCAATGAAACTGCCTTGCCCGTACAACATGTTGTCGCAAGACAAAGGAGAGACACGTCACCCATGCCCGAAAACACTGAACATAGCGGCCTGGCTCCTGAGGTCATAGAGTTCGGGCACCTGCAACTCCCTCAGAGATGAATGGACATACTCAGAGAGGCAAGGAAAACTAACACACAATATTGCTATTCCAGTAAGTGGAAGCGTTTTGTAATCTGGTGCAACTCTAAAAGCATCAACATCATTGATTGCTCTCCTACACATATCGTTTTGTACCTGACTCATTTACTTGACTCAGGCCTGGTCTTTAACTCTCTAAACGTTCACTTAGCTGCTCTTTCAGCCTACACTACATCACAACAAAAGGTGTTGTGGTGGAAGGTACCAATTATTAAGGCTTTCATGGACGGAGTAAAAAGAATTCACCCTCCCATTTCTTAGCCAGCTCCCGGATGGGACCTAAACGTGGTGTTGACTAGACTTATGGGGTCTCCTTTCGCGCCCATACATAAAGCAAGTCTCAAAGTTCTCACCTACAAAACTGCCTTTTTAGTTGCCATTACTTCCATTAGGTGAGTCAGTTAATTACAAGCACTCTGTTCTAGACCCCTCGGTTACAGTTCAGAGATAAGGTGGTTCTGCGCACTCACCCTAGGTTTGCACCTAAATTCATTTCAAAGGTCCATGTGAACCAATCCATAGAATTAACAACGTTCTTTCATGTTAGGGAGAATTCTCTTATAAGGCTAATTTCCCAAACCTAGTGAGTCCCTCAGCAGCTTAGCTGAATTTTGGGTTTTTTTTTTTTCTCCTGCTAAGAGTTTTACTCCCACTCTTAGGCATGATTTGAGGTATGTCTCTGACTGTGATTTTGGGCTATGGGGTCTTTTACTCCATAGGGTATCATCTGTTTTTTGTGTATGTTACACAGCACCCTCAGTGCAGTAACACAGGGGTGTCATAGTGACCCCAAACATAGACTCCATACCCTGGGACTAGCTACTGTCTCCCAGGGCATGTAAAGTCACCATTGACTTTACTAGTCCTAAATTGTGAAATGAACCAGTACAAACCATCATATTGTGGAAGTACTGGAAGGGGTTAATTATATTGCCCCTGGGTCTGTTTTCAAGGGGGCACTTTGCAGTCCCCTCTTGTCGAGTTTCTGGCTGGTGGCAGTGGTTACCACGCGAAATATTCCACCAGAATAGTCCCTATGGAATTTTCCCATTGATCTTAAACGCACCACTTTTTGGTGCAATGTTAAAGATACCGCCGGTTTATTTATTTAATATTAAATCAACGGTTGGGTCTTCTTGCCAGAACTCTTTTCGAAAATGGCGTTTGTTTCCGTCTCTGTAACTCTGACCAAGGTCGAGCCCTTTGTTCCACTTTTTGGCGGGCTTCTCCACAGAAGCCCTCCAAATGGTGCCACTCTGTCTGGGTTCAACAGCAAAGAGGTGATGGCTGGAAGGTTTAGACTGAATCTTAACCACTGGCATTGCTTTGGGAAACCCTCCAGACCATCGTTCTTCGCCTGCCAAGCCATTACAGAAGGGGAAAGACCATATGCAAATCAGGCATGGCCCCACCCCAAAAGGGGAAGTCCAGCCCGAACTGCTAGGTCACATCCCTTCTGCACGAGACCACAAGCATCCTGGACTGCGTTGCCTTAGCAACTCAAGTCGCACTCTGTTATGATTGGGCCAGTGGTGAGCCGCCCGGCTCACCACTTGGCATGTTTGAGTGACAGCTAGGCTGTTCAATGGGGGGTTTCTGCATAAAAGCAGGGCCTTTGGGACTGGAACTTCAGAAGTCGCCACAGGACCTAAGAATCCGAAGAGGGAAGAAGCTGAGCCATCTGCAACGACGACACCAACGGTGATGCCCTGCTACAACTACCTCACCACTTTCCCGACGACAAGAGAAGATCTTCTGCTGGACGAGTAGTCTTCCTCTGAGCTGGTAGGACCAACCAGTTCACCCCTTTCGCCTTCCAAAGACGTCTCTTGGAAAAATCGCCCGTGCCAAGCACCCTGGCGGCCGGATAGCCAAGCTTCACCACTTTGACCGCGAATAAAAGGAACGCCAGGAACAACTGCCACCGCTGGAGCTTCCTCTCTCTTTAAGGTACTGTTTCCTGCCTGGCCTCCCTTTCTTCGGTTTGCCCAAGGTGACCCTTAAATCCTTGGCTTTCCAACTGGGTTGGCCCCAGACCTTCTAACTTTACCTTCTTGAATCGCCCCAACCTCTTTTGAACATTCTGCAAAGACTTTTAGTGGATTTTAAACTATGTGATCCTGGGCACATTTCGCTTTGCTCCATTTAAAGTGGGCCTGGCCTATGCACTTTGCCTCTACAGTATATACTACCTTCATTCCCTTGCTGAGAACTCCTAAAAGTGTTGGGACCTGTTTTATTTCTATGCTCTGCCTTTTTCTCTCCCTTTAACTGAACTATTGGAGTGCCATCAGGTTACGCGCTCACATCTGTTTTAACAAATCGTGGTGTTTTAACTCTGACTTGTCTGATAGTTATCAAGGGAGGTGTGTATACTTTATCTGACTGTGTTTTAACTTGCTTTTGATTTAGAGTGCTAGTATATTGCCTAAAGTGTGTTTTAAATAAATAATTATATACTTTTTATACAAAGCTCTGGTCAGTGTTTGTTTGCCCTACTGTGTTTTTAGCCCTATTGTGTATATTCTATATACTGCCCTACTCTTCTTGAGAGAGGTCTGACTGCTCAGCCACAGCTACCAGGTAAATCTGGGTGGTGCAAACGGCTACTTTTTGGGTTCACTGCTTACTCCTGTAGTCTTAATCTTTTTGCAGTGTTCCCTAAGGGAACTGCACAGGATTCTACCTAACACCTCCCCCCCAGCCTGGGGCAGTATGTGTTCCCCACCCTGGGGGCAGAAGGGCACACCAATGTGCCCATCTGCCCCTAGGAAAGGGGCAAAACAACAACACACTTGGAAAAAAAGATGATTTGAGAGGACTGGGGGGGGGGACACTAAACCACCAGTGATCATATATTATGAAAAGGGGACTACCCGCCTCCCACTCCCAAGTGGATAGGGGGCACCTCATGTAGCCCACCCTGGGGGCAGATTTCTGCCCCTAGGAAGGGGTACATGAGATGCCCCCCCATCCATATGGGGTGGGGGGAGAGGGCCACCAGAAATCTTGTCACAGGCCCCACCCCCAGCCTAGGGCAGTATGTGTTCCCCACCCTGGGGGCAGATGGGCACACTAATGTGCCCATCTGCCCCTAGGAAAGGGACAAAACAAAAAAAGAAAACAAAAAAGAAAATTTGTTTTGGGTGGGCGGGGGGCACTAAACCACCAGGGATGTTTTAAGTGAAAAGGGGGATGACCCTCTTCCCCCCCACCCCAAATGTATGGGGGGGCATCTCATGTAGCCCTCCCTGGGGCAGATTGCTAGTGCAAACTGCCCTTGGGAAGGAGTACATTAGATGCCCCCCAATCCATTTGGGGTAGGGGGAGAGGGCCACCAGAAAACATTGGAATGGCCCCCCAAAGCTGGAGGCAAGGCGTTTTGCCTACCCTGTGGGTAGATGGGCATACTAATGTGCCCATCTGCCCCCAACAGAAGGGGCAAAACAGAAAATAAATAATAAGAAAATACATGTTAGTTGGGGGTGTGGGGAGGGGACACTAAACTACCACAGATGTTTGTAATGGAAAGGGGGGTGGCCCTCTCCCCCACCCAAAATGGAGGGGTGCTCATGTAGCCCTCCCTGGGGGCAGATTGCTAGTGCAATCTGCCCCTGGGAAGGGGCATGTGTGTTTTTACTGGGGGTGAGGGTGAGTAGACAGCCATGGGTGGCTTGAAAGGGGTGCCGTGATCGGAGAGTAGTAGTTATGATTTGTTTTTGCTGGGCTGACCATAGGTAACCAATGTTTTTTTCCTTTACAACATTTCTACGCGAGCAGCTGCAACGTTATGTGAGTATTGTTTTTTTATTATTCTACGGTTAGGGCTGATTGTCAGTGGGGTGGGTGGGACTCGGGCTGGATTGTTGATGGTGTGGGTGGGAGTGGGCCGTCTGGGGAGGTATTTTGGTGGGCAGTGACACAATTGCAGGGTCAGACCACATATTGTCCCCCATGCCAGCGTAACATTTGCATTTCCCTGGGAGCGGCTGTCTCCCATGTGGGTTGACCGTCCGCAAGCCCAGGCTGCACCGCTGGATGTGCTGCGTTACAGATGTCACCTCGGGGGAGGAATGCGGATCCTGCCTTGGCTCCTTGGGACTGCCGCTGCACTTGGGGGATGGTCAACCCACATGGGAGACTGGTGCCCAAGGCCAGGTATGTGATCCCCAACCAACCTGGTATTCTGGCTGGCCTGCGTTACAGCTTCTCCCCCCAGGAAAGGACGGGGAATGTCCCGGCGCTCCCGGGAACCACCGCTGGGCTTGGGGACGTTCAACCCACATGGGAGTCAGCCGGCCCAAGGCCAGGGATATGACACCCTACGACCCTGGAGATTCGGCACCTTACCTGAGCAGGTAACGCTTCGGCAGATTAGCCTCTCCCAGGCCAATCTGGAGATCATACAGGGCGCCAGGAGCAAGGCTACCAGGGTGCAGTACAAAAGCAAATGGACCAGATTCTGCCACTGGACAGACTCCAAGGGAATCGACCCTCTGGCTTGCAGCCTTGACGACATGCTCTCTTTTTCGGTGCACCTCCTTCAATCAGGTGTGCAGGTGGACTCCTGCTGCACATACCTCGCAGCAATTGGGGCTTACAGGAACTCGGAGGAAGGCATTATCTCCTCCTCCAACCCTGTTGTCAAGAAACATCTGACAGGTCTCCCAAAGCTCTACCCGCCCGTCAAGAGACCGCACCCGGTGTGGGACCTTAGCATTGTTTTGGGCACTCTGGCGCGCAAACTGTTCGAACCAATGGCATCCGTGGACATCAGGCTGGTCACCATGAAGACCGCGTTACTAGTCGTCCTCGGCTCATAGAGTCAGCGAAATCCAGGCGTTGGTCTCCTCGGAACATATACTACCTTTCACAAGGACAGGCTATCAGGCCTCGAAAGCTTCCATATCCCGCTGGATGGTCTCTGCCATCAAAGAAGCGTATGAGGGCCAGCACAAGCCGTTCCCGGCCAAAATGCATGCCCACGCAGTCAGGGCCAAGGCAACGGCCATCGCATTCCAGCGCCATGTCCCTTGGCAAGTCATAAGCAGGGCGGCCACTTGGGCCTTTCCCTCGGCTTTCTGCAAGCATTACTGTTTGGATGCTGGCTCTAGATCTGATGCGGCATTTGGACGGGCGGTTCTCAGGACCCTATTTGCTTAAGGAGGGTCTCCTCTCCACCCTGGGCTACAATCAGTTGTAATCGCCCATACAGTATGGAGGAAAGGGGACGGGACGTAAGAGTAATTATAAGTTACTCACTGTAGTGACTAACGTACTCTTAGTCCATAGTCCCCTTTTCTCCATACGTCCCACCAACCTCCCCCCTAATAATACTGGTCTCATTAGGCAATCTTAAATCGATTGTCGTCGCTTCAATGGGGACTGAGGTGTGGCGCCGCAGGGTGGAGTCAGGGCAGCGCATGCTCCCTGGGCCGCACCCCCACGCGCCTCTAAATTTAAAGGGGAAGAAGGTTTTTTTCTGGTGAAAAAAGGTTCCGTCTCCCGTCCCTTGGGAGGCACGCCCATACAGTATGGAGGAAAGGGGACTATGAGTCACTACGGTTGTTAGGAAGAATTCTCTGTAAGGCTACTTTCCCAAACATAGTGAGTCCCCCAGCAGCTTTGCTGGATTTTTGGGGTTTATTTTTTTCTCTCCTAAGAGTGAGATTCTTTTTGCTCCCACTCTTAGACATGATTTGAGGTGTTCCTTCAACTTTCCATGTGTTTTATGGGCTATGGCGTCTTTTACTCCATAGGGTCTCATGTGTTTTTTTATGTGGGTTACACAGCACCCTCCGTGCCGTAACCCAGGGGTGTCGTAGCGACCCCCCAACATAGACTCCATACCCTGGGACTGACTACTGTCTCCCAGGGCATGTAAAGTTACCATTGGCTTTGCTAGTCCCAAATTATGAACAGAAACCAGTACAAAGCATCATATTGTGGACGTACTGGTCGGGGCAATTCGATTGCCCCGAGGTCTGTTTGAGGGGGCACGTCTCCGTCCCCCCTGATCGAGTTTTGGCTGGTGGCAGTGGATACTACTTTTTATATTCGACCGCAAATATATTTCTATGGGATTTTCCCATTGTTGGAGGCTACCATCTTTAATTTTTTAATTCTTAAATGCCTCGAACATACCGCCGGTTTATTTATTTAATATTAATTTGCCAGTTGGTATTTTTTGCCAGAACTCTATTCTAAAATGGCGTTTGTGTTCTCTTCTGTGACTCCAACCCAAGTCGAGCCCTCTGTTCCACTTTTTGGCGGGCTTCTCCACAGAAGCCTCCAAAAGTGGTGCCATTCTGTCTTGGTACCACAGAGGGTGTGGGAGGGGGTTTAGGCACCCTGGACTGAGTTACCCTGGTAACTCAAGTCACACTCTTGTGTGATTGGCCCAAGTGGTGAGCCGGCCAGCTCACCACTTAGCATGTTTAATTGACAGCTAGGTTGAGTGAATGGGGGTATGCTGCATAAAAGCAGGGCTTTGGGGGCTTGAACTTCAGAAGTCGCCACAGGACCTAAGAATCCGAGGAGGGACAAGCTGAGCCGGCCTGCAATGACGACACCACCGGTGGAGCCCTGCTGAACCGTCTCACCACTTTTCCCAACGACAGAGGAGATCTCCAGCCCGGAGAGTCTTCTTCCTTTGACTGGTGAGGATAACCAGTCTACCTTCTTTTCGTGGTCTTGGAGCATCTCGTGGCCGCCTTGCCTGTGCCAAGCACCCCGGCAACCGGGATACCACGTTTTCACCACTACCGCGAACCGAAAGGGTAGTACCTTTGTACCGGAGAACTCCGCGGCTGGTTTCTTCCCTGGCAGTGCAACGACCTTCATCTTTCCTCCATGACGAGATCTTCTCTTCCTCTGGACGACGCTGCGACTTGCACCCGCTGCCAGGAACAACTGCCCCCACTGGAGGATCCTCTCCATTTAAGGTACCGTGTTCCGCCTGGCTTCCCTTGCAACCGATTGAACGGGGTGTATTAAATCCTCGTCTCTCGAACCTGGGTTAGCCTGGGACACCTTAGCTAACTTTTCTGAACTGAACTAAACCTTTTTCGGACTACCTCTACAAACTTCGAAGACTCTGTGTAACTGTCTGATCTTGGGCACCTTCCGCCTGGCTCCCTTGAAAGTGGGCCTGGCACCTAAACTTCCTTGCTCACCAGTAGACTGTGCCTTCCTAACTTGCTGTGGTTCTTTAAAAAGTTTTTAGTGTGTATGCTTCCATAATTCTGCTTTTCCCTCCCTTTTTATTGAACTTGTTGGAGTGCCATCGAACGTTAAGCGCTCACCTCTGTCTGGAAATAAGTGGTGTTAACGAAGACTTGTCCAACAAGTAATCAGGGATGTACATATGATAACAGTGATTGTGTTTTGAACTTATCTTAACAATTTAGTGCTAGTGTGTTTTATAAGTGTGTGTTAAATAATCATATACTTTTACACCCAAGCTCTGGTCAGTGTTTGCTTGTGCTACTGTATTTCTGTACCTATTTTGTATGCTCTGTATGCTGCCTAACTCTTTTTGAGGGAAGTCTGACTGCTCAGCCACAGCTACCAAGTGAATCTGTGTGGTACAGACTTCTACCAAGTGGGTTTACTACCAAACACCTGTAGTCTTAAATCTTTTGCAGTGGTCCCTAAGGGAACTGCACAGGTTTCTGCCTAACAACGGTGAGTAACTTATAATTTTTCTCTCCTCTTGACATTTTGGCCTACAAAGATTTATTTCATTTGTACTGTCAACAAATCGATGTTTCTCTGGTCTGACCGTCTTAGGCCTCAGAAGTGAGATGAGGTCCAATGCGTCTTTCAACTATGAGTGATAGCAATTTACTTTTCTTCAAGCTTTTTGCTAGGAAGGAATCTTCCTGTATTTCCAAAAGCAACAGCATCATTGTCCCACATGAGATTTTGTTGAGATTCTGACACATAATTTGAGTTGTGCTAGCCCTCAGTCAGGGTCTTCGTTTTACCCTGCAGTATTAAGTCAAACTTGATAACCAAATGGTCAGACCATGCACATTTAGACAGGGTAATTTAGGTGATGACATCACGGTTTACAAGAATCGAGTCAATAGTTTGCCCTTTTTGATGTGTGAGTCCACTCATTAATTGGGAAAAGTTGAGTTCTTCCAAGGTGGCCAAACAACTCAATGCTTCAATATCATTGGGGTCCATGTATCCCAAATTGAAGTCTCCCAATATGATATTTATTGAATTAGTGGTCATAAATGGTCTAATTGTTTCAATAAGGTTTTTTTTTAAATTCCAGCATATATTTAGGTGGACGATACAAACATGTAACGTTGTAAGAGAGTGTAGGATTGACTAACAACTTAATAATATCTCACAACGAGAAATATCCTAAATTTGTAGTGAGTGTATGTTAAGGTGTCTAGAATAGAACACAGCAACCCCCCCGAACCCTGCAACTTGATCAAGAAGATCTTGGCGAAGGATAAGATGGAAGTCAGGTATAGCAACATAATAAAATGGGCCAGCTGCAGGATGGAGCCAGGTGTCAGATAGAAAGAAACAGGATATCAATCCTATTGATAATGAGCTAAGCGATCTCTGGCATGTTTTACTAGTGAAAGTTTATTTAAGATTGTGCATTTAATATTAGAGATCTTGCTGTCTTTATATTTTATCATAGGATTTCAAAGTAAACATGATATATTTGTGCAAGAATGTTTAGCATCAGACAGCAGCATAACCGATGAGGTGGTCTTGTTTTTCTCTGTCTGATTATCTGTCCTGACTATAGATCCTTTGGTTATGGGTGTAACTTACATTGTCTCAGTGGAAATGTTTAAAGAATTTGTCATTTAGGCTTATGGTGGACAGACTTCAATCTGAGAGACTAGTAAGAGTAGTTCTGAGGCTTGTGGAATCTGCTTAGATCACATGCTGTGCATAGGCCGACATCTAGTGGAAGCTGCGGAGTATTACAGTTTGTTTTTCGAAACTCGAAAATGGGCGTCGACACAGGGCGTGCCAGTAATACTATCCCTAGTGTGACGTCCACTGTACCCATGATCCCTCATGCGTCTAGGACCCTCAGATTGTTTTTTTCCGCCATACTAGTCGGAAGCATTCCGCGGAGTTCCCTGGCCTTAGCAATACTTTTGCAAAAATATTGTTATTATTTCCCCATTTCTCCACCCCAATGTCGAGTCAGAGAACTTCCACACTCGATGCCGGCCCGGAGAAAGAATCGACCGTCGAGAGCTGCACAACGGGCCTTTGAAGGCCTCTGGCCTCGGCCCTGCAAGTAGGGAGAGTGGGGGGGTGGACATACTCTACACTCTTTGGTATATAGGTACATTCTTATATATTCCTACACTTATTAGCCCACTGCCACAAGGTGCGTATGGAGGGTACCCCTTTCCAATTTTAACCCAAGTGCAATGCCACGTGCAATCTCTGCTTGCCGAGGGACCACCCCGAGGCAAACTGCAGAGCGTATAGTAGTGTCACGATACCCAGATCCAAGGCGCTGGAGCAACGGTGTACCAACCACCCCCACTGTGGTCGTGGAGCCCGCAAGTCAGAGTTACACGGGTTTCTTTGACCAGAGCAGGGAAGGAGGGTTAGGGTCTCGATGATTGGATAGGTAGGGGGAAGTTAGGTAAACCGGGTTGAGGGTAAGGTAGAGGTTATGGACAGGACAGGGGGAATATAGGGTGAAGTTGATTGCTGTGCACTTTTTGTTCTGTGTCCTCAGCCCTTATAGCTATTCTTTACATGAGCACCAATTTGCACGTAAGATCACCCTTACGCTACCTAACCCTACGTCAACAGACCAGTACACAGTTCCAACAATAGAATTAGCATGCAGACTTAGCTGTGGTCTTCAGAGTCCTGTCCTTGAAGCACGGTAGAGTCCTTGAGCACGTCTGTGAAGTGTTGTCTTCAATGGTCCAAGTTAAAAGAAATGACAAGCATTAAAATGTGCCCTTTGAGTTTGCCAGCATATTCTCTCTCTCTCTCTCTCTCTCTCTCTCTCTCTCTCTCTCTCTCTCTCTCTCTCTCTCTCTCTCTCTCTCTCTCTCTCTCTCTCTCTCTCTCTCTCTCTCTCTCTCTCTCTCTCTCTCTCACACTCACACTCACACACTCACCCCCCCTCTCTCTCTCTGGGCCCGAGTTGTGCAAAATAATGCACCAAAAACAAGTTATGTGCAGCTGAGCCTAGGACTAGTAGCAAGCGGTCTTCCTGCAGACCCCTGCGAACGTGATTAAAGTCGTCACTGGATTTGCACGAGCAGTCTTCCTGCAGACCCTCGTAAACATTGGTGCACCCTTGCATCTTCACTCGGGAGGGAGCAGGAGCAGTGGCCTACATCCACCATCCGAGTGCAGGACAGCACTAAGGTATGGCATCAAAATGCTTTTTAAATGGTTATTCTGAGCGCACTAGGCGCGGTAACCAGGAGCAGCATTTCTACTTCATAATGCTGTAAATAGAAACGCGCACATTTCACTTGATGCGCATTGCAGCCCAAGCTGCATCTACCCTTCAAGCTGTGCCTCCGCCATTACAGCACACGAGTTTAAGCAACTCCAAGATGGCCGCACGGGCCATTTGATTCCTTCCCTGCACCCACTTCCTCAGCAGACGGGAGGCGCCTGCTGATTGGCCCTAGCAGCCTACTTCCCATCCAATCCGGCGCCGGAAGGCGTGTTCAGAGTGCCGTGCACGAAAACAACGGTGCCCTGCAAACAAGACACTTGCATCTTCACTCGGGAGGGAGCAGGAGCACCGGTCTACTGCAGGAGCAGTGGCCTACATCCACCATCCGAGTGCAGCACAGCACTAAGGTATGGCATCAGAGTTAAGAAGCTAACTCAAAATGCTTTTTAAATGGTTATTCTGAGCGCACTAGGCACGGTAATCAGGAGTAGCATTTCTACTTGATAATGCTGTAAATAGAAACGCGCACATTTCACTTGATGCGCATTGCAGCCCAAGCTGCATCTACCCTTCAAGCTGTGCCTCCGCCATTACAGCACACGAGTTTAAACAACTCCAAGATGGCCGCACGGGCCATTTGATTCCTTCCCTGCACCCACTTCCTCAGCAGACTGGAGGCGCCTGATGATTGGCCCTAGCAGCCTACTTCCCATCCAATCCCGCGCCGGAAGGTTTAAGCCGGCCCTTCCTGGAAAGGCCCTGAGGGCAAGGCCAACAACTGTCCAGAGACTGTCCTGAGCTGGCCAGAGCCCAGGGCCATACCCCCTGCTTGTTTGAGGCTTTGAGTAACTTATATTTGCCTTAAGCTATACTACCTGCTCTATCCTCCCAAACGGCTCTCCTCATTGCCTTTCTAGCACATGTCATGTGTTGCAGTCACTGCACGGGACGTTCAGGTTGCTTAAACCGCCACAACATTGCGCCACCATAGCCTGCCTTATGTTCACCACACCCCGATGAGCATCGCTACTATGCTTATTATGCCCTCTCACCCTCTGGCAATTCACATTGTTGTGCTTTTTTTTTTCTTTGCTCATACACTTTCATCTTGTGTCCCACTGCATTTTAAGTTCATCCTGCTAAATTCGAATCTAGGTACCCCTGATTTATGCATTTAATTTGTGTCCCATTGCATTGTTGATGCATCGATTCATGTTTGCATGATTTGATCTAGACCCGTACCCACGATAATTGCCATAGCTGTGTCCACATATTTAGACCCTAGTTTTCTTGGTGCTACTTATACCCAGGTGTTCATGGTTCACCTTATTGTGTTGTGCCCTATGGTCGCTAACGGACCACTTTAACTGTGTTGTGCCCTATGGTCGCAAACACACCACTTTAACTGTGTTGTGCCCTATGGTCGCAAACACACCACTTTGCCTGTGTTGTGCCTTATGGTCGCTAACGGACCACTTTAACTGTGTTGTGCCTTATGGTCGCTAACGGACCACTTTAACTGTGTTGTGCCTTATGGTCGCTAACGGACCACATTGCCTGTGTTGTGCCTTATGGTCGCTAACGGACCATTTTAACTGTGTTGTGCCTTATGGTCGCTAACGGACCACTTTGCCTGTGTTGTGCCTTATGGTCGCTACCGGACCACCTTGATTGTGTTGTGCCCTATCATCATTAACAGACCATGCACTCTAGCTCATACTGTGTTTCGTGAATATCATGCCCTTTATTACTAGGCGCAGCCCTGGCTTCAACTAGCCACTTGCACTCCACATTGCGTCACCCTAGCCAGACATCTTAGCGAAATAAGGGAAGTAAATTGCATCAGTGAACCACACCAACTACCATGTGCAGAAACTTGACCTCCCTGACCCTCCTAGTTACAATCATGACCTTTGCTACCTTTAGCACTCGTCCCCCCACAGACCGAAACCTGAGACTCAGGGCAAGGCTACCTTGCATATACGAACCTAAAAGAAACAGTACTAACAATACTGCTAGATTCCCATCTATACAGACACACATGGATAAGCAAACTCTAGCTACGACACCTTTAACTCCAACCCCAACTCCTACTCACCTCCACCAAAAGAAACGCCGGAGTCAAAATAAGCATACAGATACACTTGCAAGTCATCCTATTCCCAAGAACACCCTATCACTTACTGGATCCCTTATCAATGCCAGATCCATGGTAGCCCATGCAATTGAAATTGCTGACATACTAAACAACAGTAGCATTGACTTCCTTGCCGTAACAGAAACCTGGCTCCATGAGGCAGTAGGACCTTCACTGATGTTAGCCATACCTGACAACTACCAGATCCACAGAGTAGACGGGCCCAATGCTAAAGGCGGTGGCCTAGCAATCATCGCGAAAACCACTTTGCCTATCAGACTCACCACCTCACCCCCCTGTGCTTCCTGCGAAGTACTCTCAGCAAAAATGCAACTCTCCAATAACCGCACGCTAACCATTCACTTGATCTACAGGTCCCCTGGGAACCTTTGAAGATGACCTTACCACCCTCATAGCGAACAATACCCAAAATCATTCGCAAACGCTGCTGCTGGGCGACTTTAACATCGGCTTCAATGAGCCAGACAATAAAAATGCCCTCTCTATAACAGCTATCCTAAATGACCAAGGCCTTACCCAAAAAGTTCTCTACCCCACACATGCTAAAGGCAGAACCCTTGACTGGGTATCAGAACTCAACTGCAACATAGTTATCACTGCCATCACCCCTCAACTATGGACTGACCACTCTCTAATAAATTTCACTGCCACACTTGACCTCCCCAGCCCTAAAACTATCAAAATGATACCACCACTCCCTACCAGAAGTAAAAAAGACATTACTACAGAAAAACTCATCCCCTTCCTCCTGCCCACTATTAACGGTCTGAAGGACAACACTGACCCAGACATACTAGTAGACACCTTTAATAAAGCTATGTCTCACGCACTAGACACCATTGCACCTGCAAAACTACGCAAAGCTAAGCAAGAAGCCCACCTCAATGCCTGGTTCACCCCCCAGCTTAAGGACCTTAGAAAGCAGAAACAAAAACTCCAAACTATCTGGCGTAATTCGCCCACCAACGACAACAAAGCTAAGCTAACCCAAGTTACAAAACATTACAAGTCAGAAATTATCAACACTAAAAAAAACGTATTCAATGACAGAATTACCAATGCCAAATCGAATACCAAGGAACTTTTTGCCATCCTCCGGGAAATGGAATCCCCTATCCAACCAACTGACACGGTCCCAAAGGACAAGATATGGTGCACTAATATACAGAATGCCCTATCAAACAAAATCTCCACCCTCCAACTTAAAATAATGAATAAAAAGACACCCTCTCTCCTACTGATCAACAAGTGCCTCTAGTAACTGAACCTATTACTATCCCCCCTTTTAGCTTTAAACCCATCTCCATCATCGACACTGAAAAGACTATCCTCTCACTGAAGCCCTCCAACTGTAAGGGCGACAGCTGCCCAGCTCAAATAATAAAGGACGTTGCCAGAGACTTAGCCCCTTTCATCTCGAAGCTTATCAACTCATCCTTCAAATCCAACACAGTGCCAGCCAACTTAAAAGAATCCTGGGTCCTCCCCCTTCTCAAAAAACAACCCCTCGATCCATCTATCCCGACTAACTATAGGCCTATCACCACGGTACCCTTCCTACTAAAAAGTATCGACAGAGTAGCCTATCTCCAAATTCAAGAGTACCTAGAAGCTAATCATCTACTAGGCTCGCGCCAATCGGGCTTCCGCCCTCTCCATGGCACGGAAACAGCACTGATAGATCTCAAAACTAAAATGGAGGAATTTAAGGATAATGGGAAAACAGCGCTGCTACTTTTACTGGACTTGTCAGCAGCTTTTGATCTGGTGGATCATGCAGTCTTATGCAACCACCTCAAGCTGGCTGCCAATTTCACAGGAGAAGCTATAGCATGGGTCCAATCCTTTCTAGCCAACCGGACCATGAGACTGTTCTCCTCTTCCACTTGTGCCGATCCCATCCAAATCGCATGTGGAGTCCCACAGGGCTCCTGTGTCTCACCCACTATGTACAACATCTTCACCAAGCCATTGTTCGACAAGTTGGACAGACTGGGCGTCACCTACACTAATTACGCAGATGACACCCAGATCCTCATACCCCTTTCGGGCAACTATGAAGTGAACTTGGCTCTAGTGAATAAAATTTACATCCTCATTCAAGCATGGATGGCCACTCATGGCCTCTGCCTGAACGACGATAAAACTGAAATCCTGCTCCTCGGTTCAGACCACAACCTATCCAAACTCACCCCGGACTATGCCTCAATTAACATCGATAACAATACTATTAAGGTTATGCGCGAGGTCAAAACTTTAGGTTTTTACCTCGACTCAGCTCTCACCCTCAAAAAGCAAGTGAACTCCCTCGCCTCCTCAACCACTTACACGTGTAAACTCATCCGTGCCGCCAGACCCTTCCTGTCCAGTGCCAGCTGCCTCACCTTGGCCAATGCCCTTGTCCTGTCCAGACTGGACTATTGCAACACCTTATACTCAGGTGCAAATAAGTCGGTCACTGACAAACTCCAGAGATTACAAAATAACGCTCTTAGAGCAGCTCTGAACATCCCATGCAGAGAGCATATCTCCAAACACCGGACAGAAGCCCACTGGCTAAAGATAAAGGACAGAATCCTCCTTAAAACTATTTCCCTCACTTCTAAATGCCTCAACAATCAAGCACCCCCCTACCTAGCGGAAAGAATCAATTGGAGACCCTCTAACCGACTGACGAGATCTGCCAACACCTTCCTACTGGAAGTCCCTAGATTCAAACTTACCACAGCGGGCGGAGCGAGCTTCCCAGTTAGAGCTGCACAATCATGGAACACACTCCCATCCGACCTTAGACGCCCTTTACCTTACACAAGATTCAGATCCTACGCTCTGAAATGGCTGCACAACAACGACATGCAACGATCCTCATCCTAGCGGAAACGTTACAACCTGTTAAGATGTTATTCTTATGCGCTTAACCCTTGTTATTCTATATGTATTGTATCACCTATTGTAAGCGACCACTGTTTTTCTGTAATAGCCTGTGTCAGGCATTGTAACTAAGTTTCGAGTCCTCTTGTATTGCTGCGCCAAGATGCCCACGGGCTTGGAGCGCATTACCGAATAAATAAACAAACAAAAAAGCATCCAACTTAGTAAAGTGTCTCTGGTGTTTTTCGCCTCGCGGGCCTTCGTGGTCTCCAGGAGGCAGAAACACCCCAACAACAATGCAAACCCCAGCACGGGTTAATTCTTCCCAAAATCTGCTGCCCGCGCCTACGACGCCGAAGTTATGCCCACTTAGCTTTTTGTAATGGTGCAGGGGCTCTGGATGGGCAAACGATGGCCCCATGCACTTTCCCCTCGGGCGAGGGGCCGGGCTGCTGCTCGGGTGGGGCTGTGTTACTCACCGGAATGGAGAGTACGTAAACAGGCCGGACCTCTATTGCTGGGGAGTTGCTTGAAGGAGCTAGGGTTGGAGCCTCCACCCAAGCCTCCTCTCTGTGAGGGAATGAACTCTTTAAACCGATATGACCACCTGCTGAACTGTACAGACAAGGGAACCGATCGATCAAAAAAGCGGGGAGAACAGACCGTCTCAAACCCAGGCTGTAAAGGAAAGGATAACAAGTTAAACAATCTGCCAATAATGAAACTGGTTTTTCCCCAAGACTATTCCCCTTTAGTAGTACCTGGTTTAATCTCCCCTTAAGCCAAAGGAACCGGAGCAACCTATAAAGTAGAGAGGCCTTAGTATATGGCTAATGTATAATTCTGCAGTATGGAAAAACCAAGAAAAACTATACTTTACCTCTGATGGAAATAGGATTGACGTAAAGAGTCCTGGGAAACAACGAAAGTATAAAATAAAAAATAGGGAGGTTAGTAAGGTAGCTATCCCCGAACGGAACGAGGGTCGCACTGGTTTCGGGATGGTGCACCACAGCAAAGCTTTCAAAAGATGCACTTAGGAATGAAGTCGAATTCCACAGAAGATGGGATTCCAATTAGAGTCTTTCTTACCAGAGTAGTTACTATCTCAGAGTCCAGGAAGCAGGCAGGGGTCTGGTACACGGGCGGTCAAGAAACACAACAGATTCAGTGTTCAAGAGTTCCGAAAGCAGGCAAGGGGTCTGGTACACGGGTGGTCAGAAAACAGTTCAATCGAGGATTCAGAAGAAGGAGTCCGTGTGCAGGCAGGGTCGGTACACGGAAAAAACAAGGGCTTCACAATTCAAGATACAGGGAGAGCACTTCGGAAAGTATGCCGGTTGTAACTTTAAACAGAAGCAGCGTTCTGTATGCCGCTGTGGAATAAATAACAACAAGAGGCGTATCGCTTGAAAGTGAGGCTCCCCTCTCAACGCCGAGAACTACAACGTAACAGGTTTTCTGGATACTGTAGTTCGTGTAGAAATTTGCCATGGCAGCTGCCAGCGCGATAAGAAGGGCGCATGCCGGCGCCGTAACCCTTTATGAAGGGCGATCACTTTCCTGTCCCTTATTTTGGTGTTACCTGGAATTCCCCAATTGTTCTTGCTCATATGAGAGCAACGAGGCAGAACCCGGGAAACGTGGCGAGGGCGAGGTGTAACAGCATCCACCCCCAAAGGCGGCGCAGACCCCCTCCGTGCATGGAAACGGCGCAAGAGAGCCGGAGAATGTATATTGCATAAGGGCTCCCAGGACCTGTCTTCGGGACCGTGCCCCTTCCAATCCACCAAATAAAAGGGGCGCCCCCTACGGAGACGAAAATCCAGGATGTCCGCCACTTCGTATTCATCATCCTCATCCACCTGAATCGGAGGAGGGCGATCGGGCAGCCGAACAGAGGGTGGACAAGGCTTCAGGAGACATACGTGAAATACCGGATGTTGATTCCACGAGGTAGGTAAAGAAAGGCGTACAGCCACTGGATTAATAATCTCAGTAATGGGAAAAGGACCCACGAATTTAGGTAACAACAAGCGTTTGCCAGGAATCTGCAAATTACGGGTGGACAACCAAACTTTCATGCCCACCTTGTAATTAGGTGCCGGTTTTCTGTGACGATCAGCATTTTTCTTTGCCCTGGCCTGAGCTAGAAGCAGATGAGAGCGAACCGTACTACGGGTCGTCACCAATTCCCTTACACAGTCCCGAGCCGCCGGGTTGTCAATGGGAAGCGTAGGATCAAACGGTAATGATCGTGGATGGCAACCATATAGGGCAAAAAACGGGGAGACCCCTGAGGCGGTATGCATGGAATTATTGTAAGCGAATTCAGCAGAGGGAAGCATCGTCAACCAGGATGCTTGGAAACGAAGGCAGAGACACCGGAGAAATTGTTCAAGGGTGACATTTACCCTTTCAGTTTGCCCGTCCGTCTGAGGATGATAAGCAGAACTGAACCGATCGTCAATACCCAATAAAGCAGTCAAAGCCCTCCAGAAACGTGATGTAAATTGAGAGCCACGATCCGAAATCAGGATGGCAGGCAATCCAAAGAACCGAAAAACGTTCTGGAGAAAAAGGGAAGCCAAAACAGGGGCAGAAGGCAGACCTGTACAGGGAATGAACAACGCCATCTTGGTGAAATAATCAAGACACAGATAGTGTCAAGACCTTTCACAGGAGGTAGATCCACAATAAAGTCCATGGAAACCATGTACCATGGTTTCTCCAGCATGGGGTCTGGCATGGATTCACATGCTCATGAATATTCCCCGTCGTCAGGCTGGGAATCCTCGGTAAAGAAAAAACCAGTATCAGTTTCGTTTCTGATCTGTCTTTCGTAGTAGTAACCAATCACTGGTCTCTGCGTCATACTGACCACAGCCAATGACTGCCCTCTACCTAAGCACCGCCTCTGGCAGCCATCTTCAGATTTTTACCGCACGTTCATGTGTTGGGATCCTCGTGCTATTGCTCTCGAGCGTTAGTGCTATTTTTTTCACGTTTTTTCTCAAAAACTTCGTTTTTTCGGTCAAAAGAGCCTCAAGTTCCACCGACTCTCCATCCGATCAACGGGGACCCGTGTCGGATTCGTCTGCGCCCCTCAAGGGTGAAGATTTCGTCGAGCTACGCTTTTGGAGGACTCCAGAAGTTTCTCAGGCCCGGTCATGGCCCAGGAGAAGGGAAGCTCGACGCCCGGAAAGCTGTTCAGGGTCTGCCCTGGATGCCAGCTGTAGAACGTCTTCAAGGAGGACGAACATTCTTTTTGCCTTTACTGCCTACATGAGGATAAGACGCACGTGGAGAAGGACTGTGCGTTTTGTGGCAACATGTCGGAGCGGACCATGAAGGACCGCCATCAACGTCTCGCCAACTGGCTAGAAGGGAAGAGCCCGTCCGGCGAGAAGAAGAGGAAGAAATCCGAGCGGTCTTCTAAGACCTTTGAGGACGCCCAGGCGACGGGGGTCCAACATAAGGCCAAGCACCGCGAGTCCGCTGGCACCGGGAGCGCCGAACGGTCGGGCTCTACGGGCGCCAGGCTGGGCGCACCCTCCCCGGCACCATCAACCACGAGCCAACAATCTGGGTCGGGTAAGAGGAAGGCCGAGCACCCGGCGAGGCTCCTAGAGAGGCCCCGGTCGAGCTCGAAGGCGGAGGGGGAGCGAGGCACTGTCCCCCCCCTCAAGGATAAGGCGGTGAGCGCACCTAAGGTGGTGAAGGCCTTAATCCATCCGGCCAAGCCCTCTATCGAGTCTGTCGCGGCGGCCCTGGCTCAGCCTGTGGAGGCTACGCCAGTGGTGGCGACCTCGGGGCTCAGAGTCTCCCTGCCACCTCGGAGGGAGTCCTCTTTTGTGCCCATCGATAGGACCCCCGTGAAATCCCCCGTGGGGAAGAAAAGGGGGGGGGCAGGGCGTCGTCGTAGATTTGGCCTCAACCTCGGAGGAGGAGCTGGTCGAAGTCTTAAGCCACGGCCTCGGCGTGGAAGAAGACCGGCCCATCGGGATGGATCCCGACGCAGGTGACGACGACATCGTCGAGGGTACCGACGGGGCCCCTGATCGCCCGTCGGATTCCCCTCTGCCAGCGCCGCGAGACAGCTCGGCGGCCATTTTGTTGGCTATACAGTCCTTATGCTCAGAGATAAGGACGAGACTACCGTTGCCGACGGAACCTCTCCCGTCGGGGGACCCAGAACCGGGACCTTCTGGGGTTCCCCCTACCAAGAAAAGAAGGATCCACCCTCTTCCTCCTTTTCAGCCGTCGCGCCCCTTCCAGCCCTCCTCCCCGTCCACCCGAGGGGATGATACGGGGACTGACACGGCAGCGATGGGTACGGACGACGAGGTATACGACGAGGATGTACCGTCGTCGCCTCCCACCAGGGCTTCTCCGCCCGACGAGATTGGATCGTTCCACTCCATGATCGCCAGGGCATCCAAGCTTTTCCAACTCTGCCCTGAGGAGAAGAAGAAGGAAGGTTTCCTTTATCAGCGGCGCGAGGCCAAGAGGAAGACGGTCCTCACAGTGCCTCTATTGGACGACATTTGGGATGAGGGCCTCACCCTCCTCAAGAACCCTTCCACGACGCCAGCTAGAAGAGACCGGTACGAGAAAAAGTACCGGGTCCCGGACACGGGCCCCCTGTGCCTCCGGGCGCAGCCTACCCCGGACTCCGTCGTCTCCGCGGCGGCCAGGAAAAAAGCGCGGGGGGGGTGCGGCCTCCACATCGACTTCCCCACCGGACGGCGAGGGAAAGAAATTGGACGCTATGGGACGCAGAGTCATCTCGTCTGCAGCGACGACGATTAAAGCTGCCAACGCCTTGGCTATCGTGGCCCGATACGACAAGGAGCTCTGGTACAAACTGGCTCCCCTGCTGGACTTCTTGCCGGACGACAAGAGGGCAGAGGCCCTGGAGATCCTGCAGGAAGGTGAGGTGGCTTCGGACCACGCCATTACCGTTGCGACGGACATCGCCGACACTGGGTTCTGCCAGTTGGGCAACGGCGTTTGCCTTAGGCGGCGTGGATGGCTCAAAGCTACGGACTTCCGTCAAGACGTTCAGACCAGAGTCCTGGACATGCCCTTCGATGGGAACAACCTGTTTGGGAAAACAGTGGACGATTCCCTTCAGGCCATTAAAGCGGACACCGAGACGGCCCGGGCCCTTGGAGTTCTGCAACAACGACGGACGCCCTTTCGGAGCAGCGGAGGCAAGGGCGCCTCCAAAGGTTCCGGCAGCGGTTTCTCCTCCTACCGTCAAGCAGCCCGCTCGTCGTCTCAGGAGGCCTACAGAGGACGAGGCAAGTCTGGCGGACCCCGCCGTCGTCGCCAAGGACAAGGCGGCAAAGCCTCGTCGAAGCAGGATTGAACCGGCCGTGGGGTCGGGCCCCCACCGAAGCACCCCGGTGGGAGGCCGGCTGGCGAGCTTCGTCAGCGTGTGGGAGTCCATCTCCACCGACCGTTGGGTGCTGGACGCCTTGGCCCGGGGCCACGCGCTCGAGTTTCAAAGAAAGTGTCCGCGCGTCCCCCCTGTGGCCAGAAAAGAACTTCACATCCCTCAACTTCTCCTGGAGGTAAAGGCGATGCTCAGGAAGGGCGCCATCGAACTCGTCCCAAAGAGGCTTCGGGGCTCCGGAGTTTACTCGAGATACTTCCTCGTGAAGAAGAAGACGGGGGATGGCGCCCCATCCTGGACCTGCGACGTCTGAACAAGTTCATCAAGGCGCAAAAGTTCCGGATGGTCACCCTCCAGCACGTCCTGGGTCAGCTGGAGGAAGGAGACTTCCTGTCGTCGTTGGATTTGGAGGATGCCTACTTCCATATTCCCATCCTGAAGGGGCACCGAAAATTCCTCAGGTTTGTGGTCCAAGGGCGTCATTACCAGTTCAAAGCCCTCCCCTTCGGACTACGATCGGCACCCAGGGTATTCACCAAGTGCCTCGCACCGGTGGCGGCGCAGCTGCGCCGCGAAGGGATCCACGTCTACCCCTACCTGGACGACTGGCTCATCCGAGCCAAGAGAAGGGAGCTCGCCGTGGTCCACACGGCAAGGACCGTCCAACTTCTCACGGACCTGGGATTCTCTGTGAACTACGCCAAATCCCACCTGGTACCCGCGCAAGACGCTCTGTTTCTGGGAGCGAGGCTCAACCCAGTGTCCCTTCTGGCCTCCCCGTTGGAGGAGAGGACCAGGACCATCCTGGGCAAGGTGCAGCGGATGTTGGTGGCCGACACGGCCAAGGTGAGGTCCATCAAGTCCCTCCTCGGAATGATGTCTTCCTGCATCTACCTCATTCCCATGTGCAGGCTCCGGATGCGCCCGTTGCAGGAGTTCCTGGACGCGCGCTGGATCCAAACGACGGGCAGCTTCGAGGAAAGGATCACACTCGACGAGAGTTTCCGACGAGCGATCCGGTGGTGGGGCACCTGCGCGCATCTGACGGCGGGCGTGGACTTCCAGACCCCAGCCCATCAGGAGACAGTGACCACGGATGCCTCCCTGGAAGGGTGGGGAGCGCACACCGAAAATCTGCACGCAAGAGGCCTTTGGCTCCTGACGGAGAAATCCTTACATATCAACGTCCTGGAGCTCCGTGCAGTGTTTTGGGCCCTCAGGTCCTTCCTTCCGTCCCTCAAGGGCAAGGTGGTGAGGATCTTCACCGACAACACCACCACCATGTTTTACATCAGGAAACAGGGCGGAACCAGGTCCCCAGCACTGTCCAAGGAGGCGCAGGACCTGTGGCATTGGGCAGTCGCCCAAAGGATGTTTCTGGTGCCGTTTCATCTGGCAGGGATAAAAAACACCATCGCCGACTCACTCAGCAGGGAGCTGCGCTCGTGCCACGAGTGGGAACTACGGCAGGATCTAGTGGATCGCCTCTTCCGACGTTGGGGCACACCCCAGATCGACCTGTTCGCGACGGCGACGAACTCCAAGTGCAGGAGGTTCGCCAGCAGGTTTCCCCAGGCGAGGAGCATGGGCGATGCTTTCTCGTTCCCCTGGGAGGGCCTGTTCCTCTACGCGTTCCCTCCTTTGCCACTGCTAATCCGGCTCGTCAACCAGCTCA
Source organism: Ambystoma mexicanum (assembly GCF_040938575.1). Taxonomy (NCBI): domain Eukaryota; kingdom Metazoa; phylum Chordata; class Amphibia; order Caudata; family Ambystomatidae; genus Ambystoma; species Ambystoma mexicanum. The sequence continues at coordinate 183,061,653 of NC_090931.1, read as the reverse complement.
AGAGGTCACGGTGCAGGATGATCCTCGTCGCACCTGCGTGGCCGAGGCAGATATGGTTCCCGGACCTTCTGGACTTGTCAGCGTCCCCGCCAATCAAGCTGCCGGTGGACGCAGATCTGCTCTCCAGGGAAGGAGGAGCCATCCTCCACCACGACCCGAAATCGCTGAACTTGCAGGCCTGGCTCCTGCAGCGCTAGAGTTTGGAGGATACGACATACCGGCCGACTTCAGAGAGGTTCTTGCAAAGGCCAGGGCGTCCTCGACTCTTAAATGCTACGGACACAAATGGAAGAGGTTCTCTGTCTGGTGCCACGCACAGAAGATTAACCCTCTACGGATTACGGCTCCCCAAGTACTGCCGTACCTGCTGACGCTGGCCAAAGCTGGACTGGCACACGCGTCCATCAAGATTCATCTTGCTGCGATCTCCCGATACACCAGAACCACGGGGCGGACGTCCTTGTGGTCTCATCGTCTGGTGAAAGAGTTCATGAAGGGACTGTTCAGATCGTTCCCGCCAGTGAAGGCTCCAGCCCCGGCGTGGGAGCTCAACGTGGTGCTGACCAAGCTCATGGGACCTCCGTTCGAGCCTCTGCACTCGGCCCCGTTGAAGTTTCTGTCGTGGAAAACAGCGTTTCTTGTGGCCATCACCTCCGCACGACGGGTGGGAGAGATCCAGGCCCTTTCCTGCAAGGCCCCGTACTTGACTTTTCACGACACGAGGGTAGTGCTCAGGACGCACCCCTCCTTCATGCCCAAGGTACTGTCGGACTTCCACCTCAACGAACCCTTGGTGTTGCCTGTATTCTTCCCGTCGCCTTCGTCGCCGGCTGAGAGAACTTTGCACTCGCTGGATGTGGCTAGAGCGCTGAAGTTCTACGTGGACCGCACGAAGTGTTTTCGGAAGACGTCACAACTCTTTGTGAACTTTGGACCTGTCAATCAGGGGAAGGCTCTCTCGAAGGCTTCCATTTCCAGATGGCTCTCCGGCTGTATCATGTACTGTCATCGGTTGGCAAACCGACCGCTGCCTGGCCGTCCGAGAGCCCATTCCACCAGAGCGATCGCAGCTACCACGGCGTTCCTTTCTGGTGTGCCCCTGCTGGACATATGCAGGGCTGCTACGTGGAGGTCGACGCACACCTTCACGAAATTCTACTGCGTCGATCGGGATTCCAGGGAGGAGTCCAGGGTCGGCCAAGCAGTGCTGCGCAACCTGTTCGCCTGAGGTGAGCCTGGTGAGGAGGTAAGATGCTTAATGTTGAGTTTGATGTAATGCTTAATGTTGAGCCTTTGCCACCTCCCGTGGTTGTGCATGTGTGTACTGCTATGTATTCTTTATTCATGAGCATGTGAATCCATGCCAGACCCCATGCTGGAGAAGGAACAAGTTACTTACCTGTAACTGTTGTTCTCCAGCATGGGTCTGGCATGGATTCACATGCGAACCCTCCCGCCTAGCCCTCTGCGGCTCTTCACTTGGTCATACTGCCACTTCACGTGCTTCCAAATCTGAAGATGGCTGCCAGAGGCGGTGCTTAGGTAGAGGGCAGTCATTGGCTGTGGTCAGTATGACGCAGAGACCAGTGATTGGTTACTACTACGAAAGACAGATCAGAAACGAAACTGATACTGGTTTTTTCTTTACCGAGGATTCCCAGCCTGACGACGGGGAATATTCATGAGCATGTGAATCCATGCCAGACCCATGCTGGAGAACAACAGTTACAGGTAAGTAACTTGTTCCTTGTGAGGCACAGGGAGAGGGCGTAACAGACCCACAGGTTTAGAACGGGAGACCTTGCATTGGGAACATACAGAACAGGATGCCAGATAGTCAATCACATCCCTTGACATGGTAGGCCACCAGGACCAACGGCGTAATGCCTCCAGCGTCTTTTGCTGACCCGGATGAGCCGCACATAGGGAATCATGAGACCAAGCTAGAGCACGTAATCGTGCCTGTCCTGGAGGCATAAACAAGCGTCCTTGGATGTAGGGTAGGCCTTGAACCAGATCAAGATTGAGAGTCTCACATTCTTCTTTATGCGCGGAGACCCAATCCGAAATCAAAGTCCGCAGGCTAGGTTGAGGAGTGCAGGCACAAACAACGTTACCAGGTAACAAGAGCGGTTTGTCAGAGGTTTTGTTGTCAGAATGGAAGGCAATGCGTGACAAAGCATCTGCACAAGTATTCAATCGGGCCGGTCGATATGTGATTGTGAAATAAAACTGGGAAAAGAAAAGATGCCAACGAGCCTGTCGCGCAGTAAGACATTTCATTGATTTAAATGCCAAAAGGCTCCGATGATCCGAAAAAACTGTGACCTGATGTCGAGCCCCCAAAAGATGGTGCCGCCATTCGGAAAAAGCGTCTTTTATGGCTAGGAGTTCTCTTTCTGTGATTGGATAGTTGCGCTGATAGGGCGTCAATTTTCTTGAGAAGAATGCAATCGGATGGGCTTCCCCTGAGTCTGGACACCTTTGAGATAGAACCGCCCCAATAGCCGAGCCAGAGGCGTCGGTCTCCACCAAAAATGGGACTAACGGATTAGGGTTCTGTAACACTGGGGCGGAAGTGAAGGCTGCTTTAAGGGTGTCAAAGGCTCTTTGTGCCTCCTGGTTCCATTGATAGGATTTCTTAGAGCTGGTCAAAGCCGTCAACGGCGCTGATATAGAAGAAAAAGAACGGATGAAGCACCTATAGAAGTTCGAGAACCCCAAGAAGGATTGCAAGGCTTTAATCGATGTAGGAATGGGCCAATCCAAGACAGCCCTAACTTTAGAGCGACTCATTCTTATACCCCTACTAGTCAGGTCGTAACCAAGAAACTCCACCTCAGTGGAGTTGAAGACACATTTTTCAGCTTTGACAAATAGGTGGTTTTCCCTCAACCGTTGCAAGACAATTTGCACGTGCCTCGTGTGCTCCTCGCTGGAGGGTGAATATATGAGGATATCGTCCAAATATACTACAACAAACTGATCCAAACAGTCATGGAAAATATCATTCATGAATGCCTGGAAGGTGGCCGGGGCATTACAGAGACCAAACGGCATCACCAAATATTCATACAGTCCGTAGCGTGTTTTGAATGCGGTTTTCCACTCGTCCCCTTTTCGCATTCGAACGAGATTATATGCACCCCTAAGATCCAGCTTGGTAAAGACTACAGAAGAACCGAGCTGGTCTAAGAGCACTGAAATGAGCGGGAGTGGATATTGATTTTTTACCATCACCGCGTTTAATGCCCGATAATCAATACAGGGGCGGAGGTCGCCCTCCTTTTTAGGAACAAAAAAGAGCGGAGAAGCCGCAGGGGACCTGGAAGGTCTAATGAACCCAGTGGCCAATGCCTTGTTAATATACTCCTTTAATACCTTATCTTCTGGAACCGTAAGGGAATAGACCCTACCCGCCGGGACCTTAGCACCTGGCAGTAAATCGATTGGGCAGTAGTAAGGCCTATGAGGTGGCAATTGGTCTGCCCCTCCCTTGTCAAACACATCACAGAAAGACTTGTATTCAGGAGGGATTTCGGTTTCGGGAGATTTAGTGATGGCTCCAATTATGGACATAGATGCTACCAAGGCTTGACAAGAAGACTCAGAGGACACACTAGTGTCTAGGAAACACTTTTCGTTACACTCAGTGGAAGGAAACTGCACCGTTTTTCTTGTCCAGTCGATGGCTGGATTATGATGTTGTAACCAAGGGATGCCCAAGATGACCTGGAATTGAGGGGCTTTAATGAGATCGAAGGAGATCGACTCAGCATGTCCTTCCCTGGTTTGCATATGAATTAAGGAGGTATTTTGTGTGACTAGGCCAGAGACCAAGGATGTACCGTCCACAGCATGAACAGCCTCGGGTTGGGCTTTAGAGACAACCGAAACGTTTTTACTTGTGGCGTAATCGTAATCCATATAATTCCCGGTGGCCCCGGAATCAATGATCGCCAATGAAGAAAAGGTACTATCTTCAGTGGTAAATACCACAGGAAGGCTAACAGGAACAGAAACAGCACCATGAGAGTCCAAGGAAAGCACCCCCGGCTTAGGGACCCTGTCTATCGCCGGGTTCTGGCGTTTCCCGGCTTTTTGACAGGTCTCTTAGGGCAATCCTTCAAGAGGTGTTCAGCAGATCCACAATACATGCATAAATTATGCGTTCTGCGATAATCCCGTTGTGCAGAAGTCAAAGGACCTCTTACTGCCCCGATCTGCATAGGTTCTGGAAGCGAAGTAGAAGGAGAAGACTGTTCCACCTGCAGAGTAACAGGGGCTGGTGACTTGCGTTCACCCCTTCTTTCGGTTCTTCTAGCATCTATTTGTAATACCAAGTCTAACAGTTCACCAAAAGTGGTTGGAACCACTGGTACTGTGGCCAAAACGTCCTTTAACTCATCTGACAACCCTTTGTAAAACACGGCTGATTTTTTCTCCTCCGGCCAATCAGTTTCAGCTGCCAACTGATTGAATTTAGTAAGGTATGTAAACAAAGAGGATGTGCCTTGACGCAGATTGAGGAACTCCAGGTCAGTAGCCTGGGATTTATAGCGGGTGTCAAATACTCTGTTCATGGCCGTGATGAGAGCATCACAGTCATAAAGGACGTAGCTATTAGATTCCAGTAACGGATTAGCCCAAGCGGCTGCGGTACCCCCAAGATGAGGGAGAACAAAGGCTGCCTTCGTTGTAGAATTAGGGAAAGCAGTGGGCCGACAGAGAAAATGTAATTTGCACTGGTTGATAAACGTGCCATAATGTTTAGGATCCCCAGAGAATCGTTCTGGGGGGACCAGTGGGAACTGAGTAGCCATAAGCACCGGGGTAGTCGTAAAGCCAGAGGCAGAGGGTATGGGCCCGGTTGAACCTGATGCCGTAGCAGCAGACGTATCCACCCCCAGGGTGTGGGGGCTTGGAAAACTCTGCAAAGTGTCGATCCTTTGATGGATAGCACTATGTGCGACTGTCATATCAGAACGAAGTTCAGATACCAAGCGAACCAAGGTGGTTAAAGGATCAACTTCTTCCATGGCTTTTGTTTCTGTTACTCACCGGAATGGAGAGTACGTAAACAGGCCGGACCTCTATTGCTGGGGAGTTGCTTGAAGGAGCTAGGGTTGGAGCCTCCACCCAAGCCTCCTCTCTGTGAGGGAATTAACTCTTTAAACCGATATGACCACCTGCTGAACTGTACAGACAAGGGGACCGATCTATCAAAAAAGCGGGGAGAACAGACCGTCTCAAACCCAGGCTGTAAAGGAAAGGATAACAAGTTAAACAATCTGCCAATAATGAAACTGGTTTTTTCCCAAGACTATTCCCCTTTAGTAGTACCTGGTTTAATCTCCCCTTAAGCCAATGGAACCGGAGCAGCCTATAAAGTAGAGAGGCCTTAGTATATGGCTAATGTATAATTCTGCATTATGGAAAAACCAAGAAAAACTATACTTTACCCCTGATGGAAATAGGATTGACGTAAAGAGACCTGGGAAACAACGAAAGTATAAAATAAAAAATAGGGAGGTTAGTAAGGTAGCTATGCCCGAACGGAACGAGGGTCGCACTGGTTTCGGGATGGTGCACCACAGCAAAGCGTTCAAAAGATGCACTTAGGAATGAAGTCGAATTCCACAGAAGATGGGATTCCAATTAGAGTCTTTCTTACCGGAGTAGTTACTATCTCAGAGTCCAGGAAGCAGGCAGGGGTCTGGTACACAGGCGGTCACGAAGCACAGCAGAATCAGTGTCCAAGAGTTCCGGAAGCAGGCAAGGGGTCTGGTACACGGGCGGTCAAGAAACACAACAGAATCAGTGTTCAAGAGTTCCGAAAGCAGGCAAGGGGTCTGGTACACGGGTGGTCAGAAAACAGTTCAATCGAGGATTCAGAAGAAGGAGTCCGTGTGCAGGCAGGGTCGGTACACGGAAAAAACAAGGGCTTCACAATTCAAGATACAGGGAGAGCACTTCGGAAAGTATGCCGGTTGTAACTTTAAACAGAAGCAGCGTTCTGTATGCCGCTGTGGAATAAATAACAACAAGAGGCGTATCGCTTGAAAGTGAGGCTCCCCTCTCAACGCCGAGAACTACAACGTAACAGGTTTTCTGGATACTGTAGTTCGTGTAGAAATTTGCCATGGCAGCTGCCAGCGCGATAAGAAGGGCGCATGCCGGCGCCGTAACCCTTTATGAAGGGCGATCACTTTCCTGTCCCTTATTTTGGTGTTACCTGGAATTCCCCAATTGTTCTTGCTCATACGAGAGCAACAAGGCAGAACCCGGGAAACGTGGCGCGGCCAAGGGCGAGGTGTAACAGGCTGGGCCCCTTGCGTGTAATTTTGCTGGAGCTCCGGTCCACACGTCCTCTCGTCGTGGAGTCTCAAGTGCAAGCCCCATGCTTGGGGCTCTGCGCATGCGCGTTGGGGTTGCCGCGCCCTTCCTGGTCCCTGATTGGCCCAAAGCATGCTGGGTATTGTAGTCTTTTGGCGCCAGCTGCTGGGCAATGTAGTTTTTAGTGCCTTTTTCCTGCACATAGGGCAAAGCAGCCTTTTATATGGTTGCAACTTGCCATGTGGAGCCTGTTTTACCACAATAGTGCCCATAATTCCCCTGTGCATAGCCTGTCTCTGTCTGCCTGTATCCCTGACAAGTAGGTTCAAACCGAAAACACTCAAGGACCGTTCGATCAAGCGTTGGGCCCACCACGCCAGTCGTCAAGAGGCCATGGCAGCAGAGGGCGCCTTCAGAGATGGCAGCGACGGGTGCTTTCGGGCGGCGAGGGCAACGTGGCGTCAAGAGACAGCCAAGCGCAATTCCCTGACCTCGGAAGGTTGTCCGGCAACACGGCTATGGGGAAAACCCCCGGGGACACAAGCGGTACCCACAGCACTTCCACAAAACACATGAAGTCCAACCGAGACTCGACGCGCACGTTGAGTACTCGGAAAGAGGTACATAGAGAACGGTCCGAATCGGTGTCCTCTGGGCGTTCTCGATCTAGATCGCCGCATGACTCCAGGCAACCATCCACTATTGCCAAGAGTGCCTCGCTCACCAAGGTAATGGAGGTTCGATCGTCGGAAGACGAAGCAGACCTCTATCCCCAGACCGCACTCCAGGAGTCGGCGTCAGCAGGCTGCGTAACGGCTGTCCCCGAGTCCCAACCTCCATGCTCGAGAGTTAGGGACCTTAACCCCTGATCCTCGGCGCCAGGCGTCGAAAGGCTCTGAAGGGGCAAAAAAACAGGGTAAACACTCTTCCACCCACAGGGAAGGGGGAAAACGGAGGAAGCAGTCCCAGCCTCCTTCCATACCTCAAAAACATTCTACTTCACATACACAGACGGACAAGTCTCAGTCTTCTTATCCCAAAGACCCCTGCTCAAACCAGTAGGTCTAGTCAAGATAAAACGGGGAAAGCCCTCCAAGAAAGAGTAATTCCCAGTTCAAGAGAATGGTCTAGTGATGACATAGACAGTCATGTCAAGGATGTCATCATTGGCAGATTTCTACGTCAAGAACCCTGAACACTTTCTCTCTTATACCCCCGACGGGTCAGCACCCTCAGGCTCGGATCCAATACCCCCAAGTAAAAAGTCCCGGGTTGAAGCACCTACACATTCTTCAGATCCCTTCTGTATACCCTATTCTCAATACCAGGAAGATCCATCCTTTTGTGAGGATCCAGATTTGGGCATGTTGGAAGAACAAATTGGGACGGGCTACTATGGGGATGATGAGGACCAAGAGGAGGAGGACGACGACTCAGAAACCTACAGGGTAGATTCCCCGGTAGATAAAGAACCCCCGGTTACCGACTCCCCTGTCGACAACCAGCCTCTCTTGAATGAAGTTCTGTCCAGAGCGGCAGAACACTTCCACGTTGACACCCAAGGTGCTCAAGAAGAGAGGGACTTTGCCGAGGAGTTAGTGGGAGAAAGGAGACCTGTTGCCCAGGCCATCCCTATCCTTAAGTCAATCCAAAGAAGAATAGACCCTTCCTGTGTTAATCCCAATCTCACTAGGGCAGTAAACCCCAGAATTGAGAAGCTTTTCAGGGCAGCCCAATCAGACCCACTGTACATAAGGGGGCATCTGAAACCGGACTCCCTGGTAGTTACAAACACCCGTAAGAGGGCGGGAACACCCTTGTCATCGTCCGAAGCTCCTCCCGACAAGGAGAGCAAGAAGATTTATGGCTTGGGCAGGAAGGTAGCCTCCACTTCCGCCTACCAGGCAAGGATTGCCAACTCCGCCACCCTGCTGGCGAGTTACAACTGCCACCAGTGGGAAGAAGTCGCGGCACTCATAGATTCCGCCCCAGAACCCTTAAAAAGCCAATTGGCACGAGTTTCGGCGGAGAGAAGAGCCGTGTCCGGTTGCATTTTAAAAGCAACCTTTGATGCAGCGGATAACGCCTGCAGATTGATAGCAGAAAGTACTGTTATCAAAAGGCATGCTTGGTTGCGGCAATCTGGGTTCAAACCCGAAACCCAAGCATCATTAATAGATAAACCGGTGGAGCCAGATCTATTGTTTGGAAAGGCGGTCGAGGACGCTCTGAAAACTGCCAAGGACGAGTATGAGACACTCAAATCCCTAGGCGAACTAACCAATAAACCCCCAAACCAAAGCGGGAATGGCAATTTCCGTCACCCACACAGAGAAAATTCCCAGAGAGGATCAAACTATTCCCAGGGGCAGGTTACACCATGGAACAATAACAACCAGCAGTCTACCCAGGGTTATGGCAGGGGTAATAAGAGAGGACGTGGTAAAGGTAGAGGCAGCCCCAGTAGAGGTGGCGGCACGCCTCCACCGAAACAGTGACGCTCCGTTCAGGGTCCCTTCTCACGCATCCCCAGTAGGGGGACGCATTTCCAACTTCACCCAAGCTTGGGAAGGGATCACTTCAGACAGATGGGTGCTGTCCACAGTGTCCGCAGGATACTGCATCGAACTGTTAGAGCGTCCCCCAAACCACCCTCCACGACAAAAAACATATTCTTTGGACCACCAGAAGATCCTCCTCGAAGAGGTTTTCAATCTTCTAGCAAAGGAAGCGATAGAACTCGTCCCGGGACACCAGTTAACAAGGGTATCTATTCAACTTACTTCCTTGTGCCAAAAAAAGATTTGCAATGTGCCCAGTATTGGACTTGCGGCCTGCAAACAAGTATGTCAAGCCCCAAAAATTTCACATGACTACTCTCCAAGAGGTAATCCCCCCTCCTAACAAAGGGGGATTACATGGCAACATTGGATATGAAAGGTGCCTATTTTCATATTTCCATGTTCCCAGCGCATAGAAAGTACTTGCGCTTCAAGGTGGACAGTCGGCACTACCAGTTCAAGGTACTGCCCTTCGGGATAGCTTCGGCTGCAAGGGTATTCACCAAGGTACTGGCGGTGGCGGCAGCACACCTACGCAGGGAAGCAATCCCGGTGTACCCTTACCTGGACGACTGGCTCATCACAGGGGAGACCCCAGTAATTTGCAGAACAAACATTCAAAGAACGATCAACCTCCTCTTCGAATTAGGTTTCTCAATAAACGAGAAAAAGTCAAGTCTGGTGCCAAGCACCTCCAAACAATTCCTAGGAGCTATCCTAGACACGCATGAGGGGTTAACCTTTCCATCAGAGGAAAGAATTTGGAATACTGCTGCAAGTTCCCCAATATCAGACCGGTCGCCAGATAACGGTACACAAAGCAATGCGTTTGCTGGGCATGATGGCGTCATGTATTTACCTGGTCCCCCACGCGCGCCTGCGCATGTGTCCCATGCAGGAATGGTTGGCGAAACAGTGGTCTCAGGCAAGTGGTCAGTGGGACGATCTAGTGGTCGTTTCTCCAACACTTGTACAAAGCCTTCACTGGTGGACAAGAGAAAATCTGTCCAAGGGGAAACCCTTTTACGATCCCGAGATACAGGCGGTAGTCACAACCGATGCATGCCTGACAGGATGGGGAGCTCACCATCTCCACCACACAGCTCTGGGTCTCTGGTCTCACTCAGTGGCCAAGAATCATATCAACCTGCTAGAGCTTCTGGCAGTATTCAGAGCGCTTCAAGCGTTCGAGCCCTACCTGTTGAATCTATCAGTGCAGATCCGAACGGACAGCACTACAGCCATGTTTTACCTGAACAAGCAAGGAGGGACTCGTTCACCAAATCTGTCCAAGCTTGCCCAGAAAATTTGGATATGGGCACTCAGACGGAATATCTTCCTGTCATCTCAACATGTTCCAGGGGATCTCAATTCTCTGGCGGATGCTTTGAGCAGGGATCCCCTCCCAGAGGAACACGAATGGTGTCTACACAGAGAAATCGTAGAAGATATCTTCTCTCAGTGGGGTTTCCCCACTATAGACCTATTTGCCACAAGCGAAAACAGACAGTGCCCAGGATTTGCATCCAGGTTCCCCCAGGCAGACTCCCAGGGGAACGCCCTGTGGATGAACTAGTCAGGGATGTTTGTGTACGCTTTTCCACCAACACCTCTCATCAGGAAGGTGGTCAACAAAATGAACAGAGAATCGATGACGCTCGTCTTGGTTGATCCCATGTGGGCGAGACAACCGTGGTTCCCACACTTACGCAGACTAGTGGTGTGCGAACCCATCAAACTCCCGGACTGGTACAACCTACTGTCCCAGCACCAAGATCAAACAGTGCATCCTCAACCCAACTCAATGAACCTGGTAGCATGGCTCCTGAGGTCAGAGTTCAGACATCTCAAATTACCACAGAGATGTATGGACATCCTAAAAGAATCTAGGAAGCCAAACACGAGGCACTGCTACTTTGACAAATGGAAAAGATGTGTTATCTGGTGCCAGAATAAGCAAATCAACCCGGTTGATTGCACGCCTTCCACAATTGTCACATACATGCTCCACCTGCTGGATGCAGGACTGGTATTTAACTCACACCTGGCAGCGCTGTCCGCATACACCACCTCCCATAACGAAGTGTCGTGGTGGAAGATACCAGTGGTTAAAGCTTTCATGGAAGGAGTAAAGAGACTTTGCCCTCCTATTTCAAACCCACCACCAGGATGGGACCTTAACGTGGTGCTATCTAAACTCATGGGCCCCGCATTCGAGCCCATGCATAAAAGCAGTCTCAAACACCTGACTTATAAAACAGTCTTCTTAGTAGCAATTACATCTATAAGAAGGGTCAGTGAAATTCAGGCTCTGTCAGTGCAGGATCCATTCTTTTGCAGTTCATAAGGATAAACTGGTTTTACGCACACACCCTAGGTTCTCACCTAGGTTTATTTCTAAATTCCACGTGAACCAGTCAATCGAGCTTCCGGCTTTCTTCCAAGACCCACAAGACCCAGCTGAGGTGAAACTACACACCCTAGATGTGCGTAGGGCGGTCCTCTACTATGTAAACAAGACCAGACCGCTAAGGAAAACATACCAGCTGTTTGTCTCCGTAGCTACAGGCAGAGAGGGAGATCGCGTCTCTAAATGTGCCATCTCTAAGTGAATTGTTAACTGTATCCAGCTGTGTTACTCCCTTTCTGAGAAAACTCTGCCTTTCACGCCAAGAGCCCACTCTACAAGAGGCATTGGGGCCACTCTGGCTTTCATTGCAAATGTACCCCTTGACACCATTTGCAAAGCAGCTACTTAGAGCTCTATTCACACTTTTACTCAGCACTACTGCATTGACACCCATTCCAAGACAGATACTCAAGTGGGACAAGCGGTTCTAAGACATTTATTTGCTCATGACCCTTCTCACATCCCACCTCACACTGCTCGCTAATCTATGCACAGCATGTGATGTAAGCAGATTCCACAAGCCTCAGAAGGGATACATTACTCACCGTAATCGTATTTCTGATGCTTGTATCTGCTTAGATTCTCATGCGACCCACCCTTCCTCCCCTCTGAGAGAAGGCGCATGGATGCTTGTAGTCTTATCTTTCTATCTATCTGCTTGGATTATCTTTACTCACGCTACTCCTCATGCTGCCTCATGTCAGAAAAAATACAATCTGAGGGTCCTAGACGCTTGAGGGATCATGGGTACAGTGGACGTCACAGTAGTGATAGTATTACTGGCACGCCCTGTGTCGACGCCCATTTTCGAGTTTCGAAAAACAAACTGTAATACTCTGCAGCTTCCACTAGATGTCGGCCTATGCACAGCATGTGAATCTAAGCAGATACAAGCATCAGAAATACGATTATGGTGAGTAATGTATCCCATACTCTGTCCATGATCTTACTAGGCATGCTATCTGTGGTTTAATTTATGGCTAAAGTTTTGACAGAGGAGTGATTTGCAGTAGAGTCATCAGTAATGTTTGTTATTCCTTCGAGACTTTGTGCCCCAAATGGCTCGGAAGCTTTTTCCATGGGCAAAAAGTCCAGGGTTCTATATCGTTTTAATATGGCAGCAGCTCGAGATGATTTAGGTGGGACCAAGGTTAGTGGGGTTTCACCTGATATTGTGTTAGCAGGGTTAAAAACAGCTAAAGGCTTGCATGTGAGGTACTGCCATTTTAACACGCCGAAGCACTCGAATCGATGTAAGTTATAAAGAGATCTTACCTAGAAACAAGACCTCAGTGCACCACGCCACACGTACCTGCACAAACCAGCACATTCTGGCCTGCCAAACACGCTGGCGCTAATGCTCCGCCAATGTTATTAAATAGGCTCAAAGCTTTCTGGGCAATGTAGTCCTGCTTCAAAATCAAGTTAGTGCACTCAGCTCTACAAGCTGAAATGCGCTCTTTTTCACAATCCGATTTAAATGTCACTGACAAAATACCAGTGCCAACAGTGCTGTTCTAATGAGAAGCATAAAAGGTACTGTTCAACAAAATCGTTTCTGAAACTCAATTAGTATGCACAAAACACGCTCACAACTTCAGACACGTAAGAGTTTTATATGGACAAAGCCTTGTGGACCAGGGTGTCAAAGGAATATGTGTGATTGTATCCAGGCTGGGGAAGCTAAGAAATGTTTAAAAGGGGTTTGAATTGGCAGGTATCAAACATATCTCAAAGCCACAGGACTTTGGGGAGTCACAGTGACACACAAAGTAACACAAAGAAGAATATATGACAGTAATCCTGGAGGGATTCTTACTAGTGATAAAGGCTAAATGGATCCTAGAGGAATGTAGCCAGTGGTAAACAATGAATGAGATAAAGCAAGAAGAATGGTCTTTTGGTTCCCCAAAGAGGGGGAGAATACGAACTGTATACAAGATATTCATATTTTAAGTGACAAACTGTATATAAGGACTGGATATCGGGTAGGGATATTCTACTAGAACTTTGAGACTGAAATAAGTGCTCCACGGGTAGGGCCAGGTAGAAAGACATGCCGAGGTTGTTCTGCAAGTCTCTTTTTCTTTTTAGATGGGGTTTTCTACAGTGGTAGGGTGTCGGGGTTCTGGCCGGCCCTGCTCTTCCTATATCTCAGTCTCTGCCTGCACTTCCGCGTTCACGCTTACGGCCCATTGACAGAACCAGTACATGTTCCTTTCTGCTCGCTGGCAGCTCCCTTGGAGGTTGCCATGGTCACGTCGCATGCCTTCAAGCCGAGACTCCTCAGCACTGCGTGTCACGGCTACACGCAATCACGTGACACAGCTCTCCGGCGTAAACGCTTTATCGGATTGGCTTAAAAGGGGGCTTGTAGATGCACTTGGTGCTTCTGATTGTGTTTCTTCGCTTCAGAGCTTCGTTGTTTCCGGATTCCTTGTTCCGCCTTGGACTTATGTTTCTGCTTACCTATAATTGACCTGGCTTGTCCCTTGAACTTCTGATCGCCTGCTTCATTGTCTGCTTACCGCCCGCACCGTTCTCGACCTCGGCCTGTCCCTGTGCTTTGAGTTTGCCTTCTGATTCAAATCTGAGACGCTGCCCGCATGGAATGGGCCTGGCCTGTCCCTGGCATTTCTCACTTTCTGACTCCATTCAGGAAGTTGCTTCAGAACCAGACAAACATGGTTTTGATATAGCCCGCTCTCCTGCTTACCACTGCTCCGCCACCCCCCCTTTCCACTTCCCATCAGGTTCAATCCCTGGAGCTGCTTCCTTACAGACTTTGGGTTTCCATCTACCCTTACAACCCTTCTGCACTGAACTTTGGACGATTTGCTGAACTAACATCTACTCTGTGCAGCAACCCGTACCTAGTGCATCCCTCGTGCAGTTCAGGTATAGCTCCTAACAAACCTTCCCTTCCTTCGTTGCCATTTCCTACCTCCAGCTACTCTACCTACTGGATTAACCTCCAATTTCCCTACTTTATGGATTACCCATCTGGGACACTAGAATCAGTGTATAAGGTAAGGACTGATATAGTTCCACACCTGGGTTAGGAGAGTCAAGTCAGGTTGGGTCTAAATCTGAACTGTTTTGTTTCTTTTGTATTTGTCTAGGGAAGACGCAGGGCAGTGGTACATTCGAGACACCCTTTTGGAAGGCTGGTTATTCTGCCATCCAGTTCAGTGATCTATTGGGCAGGTACTAAAGGTAAATGGTTGTGTAAGACCTACAGATATGTGTTCCTTCTGGTTTGTTCCAGCCTGCTGTGCTGTTTCCCAGTGGTGTGTCTGTATCTCCTGCCCTTTCAATTGATCAACTCCTCTTGCGCTTTCATTCTAAAGCTAGTGAGGTATATCATTGGGAAGCTTTCCCTCTGTTGAGGGTACCTGGACCATTTATGGTCTAGGTTTGTCTTCACGACAAAGACAAGTCTGAAGCATCCGTCTCGGTCTACACGGTGAGACTGGAGCTCCCTTCTCTGGTTACTCGGTTAGTTTTGTTTTTACTTGTTCTCCACTGTAACAGTGAGAGAGACAGTTAAGAACTTAGGAATTTGGACTCAGGACTCTTCATTTTGGACTATGATGAAGACCCTTAGTTTAGAAGGCAGGGAATCTCCCTCACAGTGAAAAGGCCAGTTAGGCATTTTCCTTTTATTTTGAATAAACACATCTATAACATGACCCATTTCTGTCCGAGTCCTCCTTCTGGTTCGCCATGCTTCCTTTTCTTGTCAAGTGTGTTAGCCCATCATTAAGGTGAGTGTTAGGAAAGAAGGAAAGTTTCTTTTAGGCCACTTTTCCTCCATATTCCATGGACCCCAGCCCCCAAAAATGTTTCTTTTTGTTTTACTCCTTGTCCTGACTTTTTACACAGAAGTGAAGTCTTCAGGTTCACCTCACTGGCCCTTTTCTCATTTGTTATGGGGAAACTGACTAGTCCTTCAGACTGTCAGTACTGGGAAACTGTTTCCCTTTTGTCTTTTGACTTATCTTTTTGGGTAACTTTTTCATATTGAACAAAGTACATTCAATGCAGTGCAATCGGAATACTTTGGTATCACCCTAGACTTAAACCAAAGGGAATGTTGGTTACTTTTAAATGTTCCTAGAGACAAGCTGGTGGCACCAATTACATTTGTACCATTTTTGCTCCATTTTTAGTTCGTTCATTCGCGTTTACTGCGTTTGGCTAGTAGACTAAAATGGCCGGGCTACAAGATTTTTCTCTTATTCTTTGGCCATTTTGTTCTTTGGCCTTCTTCCTTCCTGCCTTCTCAGGTCAGCAATTCCCTTTTATGGTCATGCATTTGCCCTGGAAAACTGCTGTTTTCGTGGGCTAGTGCGTGCCGTGTGTGCCTGGGCTCAGGAAGTGGGCTGGGGCTGTCTGGTCCCAATCCACATACTGGTGCCAATATTTTTCGTGTGCATGCATGAGTCAGCCCCACAGTGTTCCAGATCCTTGCTATTGGAGGGTTGAGTTTGATCACTCATCTGAATTTAGAGTAGAGATCAGAAGAGGAGCAAAGTATCCTGTGTAGCTATGTAGCTAACGGAAGACCTGTGGGCGAATCCTGAAGAGGCCTGGTGACCAATCATGCTGCTGTCCCGGTGAAGCCCTGCTGGACTACCTGATCTCAGAAGACCCTTGCTGGCGCTTCAACCTGTCGGACTCGTGGGACCAACCAGTCTCAACGCCTTTTAATGATGCTGCAGTATGGAGCCTTCGTAAGTGTTCCTGGATCAACCGGTGGACTTACCAGCTCCATTTTGGGATACTGTGGTAGAAGCGTTGCCGTTTTGCGGTTTGTCCCAGCACTTTGGTGGTCTCCAGCTAGTTCTACAAGTTCTCCTTCCTGCAAAGTTTCAGCGTCCCAGCATCAACGGGTCCTCTCCTGGAGGGCTTCCTTTGTCTGCAACTACTGAGAGGCTCCTGTGGCCCGTGTGCGGTGACTGTCGCTGAAATCGTCCATACCCCATCTGGTAGAGTGCCCTGAAGAGGCCTGCATCATTGGCTACTGCATTTCTCCACTGGAAAGGGTTGAAGTGAGCATGTGGACCCGTCTGGAACCTTGCTTGCACCCACAGCCCCTGGGCATCTTCTACTGGAGCCAATAGCGGGAAAACCTACTTCCAGCACCCTCGATCTGCCAAGTCCTTTGGGAAAATCAGAGTAAGGGCGGTAAGTAGTCGGAATACTTGCCGGTGCCCCTATCTCCTCCATTATAAAGTTTGTGAGGAACTTTGATTTATTAGTCCCTTCCATTGTTTTTTAAACGTCTGTTGAAAAAGCTTCTCTTCAAGCTAGGAAAAGTCATTTGCTCACCTGTAAATCCCTTTGAACAACTTCTGGAACAATCTTCACACCCACAGGAACATTTCCTAACTTTATTTGTTCTTCTAAAGGTACTTTGTGAACTTTTTGGGCACAAGGTCCCATTGAACTTGGGGTTTAATAAAAATAATTAAAAATAAAAGCGTAGGTTTAGACTAATAAAGTTAGAGCTCCCATTCCTGTGGTCTGTTGATATAGTTGCCTAACTACTTAACTTTCCTTCCAGGTATATGGTAAACTGTATGCTTTGTACTAACCAACTGTGACTGTATATATGTTTTCTATTTAGAGTGTTGTGTGATAATATTACCTGCTTGATTCATCTTTGTAGTGTGTTTTTGGGCCTTCAGTAAATATTTTTGTACTTACCTCCCTAAGTATAATCATTGTGTATTTCACTGTGTGGACTCATTGGGCCTCATCAAGATTTGGGCATTAAGCGGGCACTATTTCGGTTGAGCGGAAATAGTGTTACAGCCGGTACCTGTGGCGCAAATACCGCCACATCACAAGTATGCCTGCAAACGGCCCCGGCGATCAGGCTAATTGCACCTGGCAGAAACAGCACCAGAAAGCGGTCTACTACCCAAAAATCTGGCGCTGTTAGCACTACCGCCGCCGGCGCAATTAGCGCGCCTGATAAGCACTAGTGGGGAACGCATCACTGCCGGAACAGGAAGCAGTGTTGCAGGCATTTTTAAAATTACAATTCATTAAAACTCGGAGCCCCCGTCAGCCATCCACACTCCCCGAGTAGCAGAAATGTCACAGTAGAGTGTTAGGGGCAAGGCAGCCCAAGATCGCCTGCGAAAGCCCACATTTGCAGAGGGTGAGCTGGTGGATTTTAAAACACTGGTCTCTTATTACTACTCCAGATTTTCATTTAGAAAAATCCAGATTCGCGTTCGAGAAAACGCAAAATTTAAAACAAATGTTGGTCCACACATTTGAAGACAAAAACAAAAATAACCAACTAAATTTTGTGGGGCCTTCCCCCTGTAGTAGGGCATTTCAAGTGTGGACGCTGTTCCGTCTGCACCCTCACTGATAAAATGAAAACCATCACTCTAAAAAACATCAAATGGGTGTGCACAGAATTTACAAGTTGTAAAACCCCATGGGCTATATATGGCATACCATGCCCGTGTAATTTGCTTTATGTAGGAAAAACAAAAAGAGCAGTGCGGCAGCGCATTTGTGAACATCGGTCATGTGTGAAAAACAAAGTAGCAGATAAACCGCTGGTGGAGCATTTCCAGGCAAAGAAACATACTCAAGCTGACATTCACTGGTTTGTTATACAAACTGTACCGATGAAACAACGTGGAGGTGACAGAGACCTAGCTTTGAGACACCTTGAACAAAAATGGATTCAGAAATTGCATAGTGTGAAAAATGGCTTAAACACTTATGTTGAATGGAACTCATTTCTCTGCTAGTTCAACTAAAAGCCATTCATCAGTATGAGTATATGTCCCGAGCAGTAGTCATCACGAGCTGCGAGGTGACACATCTGTAAAGGTTAACACAGTGTGGTTCCCACCCTGTGTCCACAACACAAATAATGTTTAAAGAAAAACAATTAAACACAAGGAAAGAGAGGGTGTCCTGTGTTAACAACACAATTGTGTAGTTTTGTCTTGTTACATGACAAACCATAAACAATGGATGGGAAAGGAGTTAAAAGCATGAATATTTTGTAGAACTGCGGTGAAAAATTGTTAACTGATATATATTTTTTCACAAAGACACAATGAGGCTGCTTTGTCTTCACTGTAATTTTGATTACTACTGGGTTCTCCATGTTCAGATTGAAATGGATGTGGTTAGAGTTTGTCAAAGGTTCTGAATATGAGAACTTAGAGCAAACGTTATTTTTCCACCTAAATATCTCTGCCTTCATGCATCTGTATAATGACGTATTCCTCGCTGCATTAAATGAACTAATGACACATAGTAAATATGACGGAGTCACCAGTCCCATTTCTAGTTCCATGAATGGAGGAACTAGTCTGTTTTTCTTTGGTCTCCTATAGACATCGGTGACCCAACATTAAAATAATAGTAAGCAACCGGATTAGTATGTGGCAGATTTATGCTTTCACTTATTCTAATTATAGTCAATAAGCTTCTTTCCTCCTCCCCACCACAACAGGGTGCCCAACAGTTAGAAGTCCTTTGTTTATCTCCAGGTCTATGCTGAGTGATCAGCTGACCGGAGACTATGAACTCTAAATAGAAAGTCCTGAATCGCGGTGGGTTGGTTGCCACCTCTTGCCCGGTGATTCAGTGATTCTCTAGAGCATTCCCCTGTATCCCTGCAGGCGACGGGAAGAATTTCGCAGTCAGTTAATGGTTGGACGCAGGCTATTCCGCGTTCAAGTTGTGCTACTGCAATACGCTCGACACACTCTCGCAACCGTGGTAGGTGAGTGCGCACTACTTTGCAGCATGTATTTACTTTACTTATGTGAGAGCTTGAATTTTTAGATAAGACCTGCACTGAGTTTTGGGGCTATCCACTTGAGTTTCTCCTTAGTAGTTAGTGACATGCGAGGTTGCACATGCAAAGACATAATGTTTCTGTCCATCGCCTCCGCTGTGTATTCAGATGCCTGTGTAGGTTGCCAAAATGTCTTTAAAAAAGCCTGAACCTAGATAAGAACTGCACTGAGTTGTTGGGTCCATTTTATTTGAGCTTCCCCTCAGCAGCCAGGGTTTTTTGCAAGGCTGCGCACATAGGGTCCAAGTGCATCTGTCCTTTGCCGCGATGCGCATTCAGGTGCCTATAAAAGCTGCCAAACCCTTTTTAAGTATGTCATTTTGAAACAACGCTGGTCTTGGTTTTTGCAGACTAGGAAGTCTGAAGAAATATACTACCCGGCACTCCTTTCAGCCATCTACACTTGCACTCTGCCGTAATATATCAGCAGAGAGTAGACCACCTGTATAATAACAACATAAATCGTGCAGAGAAGGTACAAATTTCAATCTATTCATTGAAATCACAGTATTGATATACTGTATAGTCTTTGGACAATTACACATGTCCCAAAGGCACACGTAGGACTGTTTTGTGATTGTATCCAACAGGTCCTACTATCACAGAACCCTGTACGTGACGTCTAAATGAAGCCGAAATGCGTCGCCCAGGGAGCCGGGGCCCTGTCCCTGGCAGGAGGTGAACTGAGGGCACTTCTTGTTGTGCCAGGTGGCAAAGAGATCCACGTGGGGATGACCCACCTGTGTAAGATCTCCTGAATGACTAGGTTGTTTAGCTGCTACTCGTAATTGTCCGCTCCCAACCTGCTCAGCCTGTCTGCCTCCAGGTTGGCTTCGCCAGAACAAGCCCTGGATCACCTCAGCTATACTTGCCACTCCCTCCACAAGCTGGGATGCTCCCTAAACTTCAAGAAGTCCCAAATGATACCTTCACAAAGACTCCAATTCATCAGAGTTATCCTGGATGCTTCCCTGGGAAAGGCCTTGCCACCAGAGCTGAGGGCTGAAAACATTCTGCAGAGGGTGACAAAATTCCACAATGCCCAATATCTTCCTGCCTTCGATTTTCTGAGGTTGCTCGGTCTCAAGGCATCCTGCATTTTTCTGGTGCCAGAGGCTCGCCTGAGAATGAGATCTCTCCATTGGGCTCTCAGGACTCAGTGGTCACAATTCTCAGGAAGGATGTCAGATCTCCTACAAATCCCAGAAAGTCTCTCACTGGATCTTCAGTGGTGGGCCTGTCGGGAAAACATCTTGAAAGGAGAACCTTGGCAACCATGGCCAGAGATAACAGTAGTAACAGAACGCCTCACTCACGGGGTGGGGAGCCCATACCAACGACTTGACCATCAGCGGTCGTTGGTCTCCATCGGGGAAAGAATGTCCTGATCATGACGGACAATACAGTGGCCATGTACTACCTCAACAACAGAGGATGTGTAGGGTCACTACCACTGTGCAGAGAGGCAATGCCGCTCTGGTTCTGGGTATTACAAGAAGGAATCTCTCTATCAGCAGTTCACCTAGCCGGAAGAACAACACAACGGCGGACACTCTGAGCAGGCAGAGCACAGTCTGCCACGAAAAATCAAAGGATATCTAGCAGCACTATCTATCTTCAAGCACACTGCAGAGGAAGTCTCTTATTTTAAAATTCCTCTTGTAATCCAATTCTTAAAAGGATTAACTAATGTTTATCCTCCGACTCCTTTCCAAGTCCCACTATGGGATCTTAATTTGGTTTTACACTATCTAATGGGTGCTCCTTTTGAGCCTCTTCACTCTTGCCCATTACGACTTCTCACCTTGAAAACAGTTTTCTTAGTGGCAATAACATCTGCCCGAAGGGTGAGTGAGCTACAGGCTTTATTCTGCAAGCCTTCTCATACTGTTTTTCACAAGGACAGGATGATATTGAAAGTGAAGCCTACATTTCTCCCTAAGGTTGTTTCTGAATTTCACATCACTCATAAAATAACCTTACGATCCTTTTATCCTCCACCTCACCTGGGAAAAGAGGAATAAAGGCTTCACAGACTCGACCCTAAGTGTGCACTGAGTTTCTACATTACCAGATTAGCAAGACTGAGACAGAATGATCAGTTGTTTGTGGGCTATACAGGTCGTAAACAGGGTCTAGCCATTTCCAAACAAACCATCTCTAGATGGATTATTTCAGCAATTTCAGTGTGTTACAAACTGGCTGGTAAAGAACCCCCAGAACATCTAAGGGCTCACTCCACCAGGTGTTTTCGCAACTTCGTCTGCTTTGCATAGGGGAGTTCCTATAAAGAATATTTGTGAAGCTGCCACATGGTCGTCTGCACACACCTTTACGAAATACTACAGCCTAGATTCCTTCACTAGTAAAGGCAGTACGACGCTGTGCATTCTTGATCACTTCAATTTTACTCCCTCCGAATAAGGTAACTGCTTTGGGAGTGTATCAAAGATAAGGAATACGTGGGAGGACACAATCCATTCGAAGAACAAGTTACTTACCCATGGTAACATTCTTTCGACTGGATGTTCCTCCCACATATTCCTTATCGCCCCTCCCAACGAACCCCGCAGTAAAACTTCCCTTGTGGTTACAGTCTGCGCTCTGTCAAGGGGAGTTACCGTCTAACTCGAGACAGTGCTTCGCTCTTCAAAATGGAACTGAGCAACGGGCACTGCGTGCGCTACATATTCCAGTGATGACGTTGACGTCAGGACGAGACCTCTAAGGGACATAAACTCAACGAGGCATCGACGCACAGCGCCCTCTACTGGGAAAAAAATTCCAAAGCAGCAAGCTGGATATTAGGAAATATCAAAGATAAGGAATTCGAGAGACTTCCAGGAGTTCTTATTGTCAGTCGAGGGGTGCTTAAACCCACACCTCTCTGCCTTTCTCTTTTTGATTTTTAAGGAGCCAAGTTCTACTGAGAACCAGTTCTGATGATTGGGATTATCCCGAACAACCTAGATTTAAGATGAGTGAGTTTGTCTAAAAGTTGGGAGAAGCACTCGTACTGTTTAATTAAGGCATCAGGGGAGTCGGTCTCTGAGGTAGAACGCATTATGTCAGTAATACATTCCTTGAGGTCTTGTGCCAGAGACTGTTCCTAAATTCTGTTGCACAGTGTCACATTCCCATCCCATTAGGGACGGCTTCCAACCTGTATGAAAGAGTGAGTAACTTTAGCTAATCAAAACCTTGTACTTCTCCAGCATGGGGTCTGGCATGGATTCACATGCTCATGAATATTCCCCATCGTCAGGCTGGGAATCCTCGGTAAAGAAAAAACCAGTATCAGTTTCGTTTCTGATCTGTCTTTCGTAGTAATAACCAATCACTGGTCTCTGCGTCATACTGACCACAGCCAATGACTGCCCTCTACCTAAGCACCGCCTCTGGCAGCCATCTTCAGATTTTTACCGCACGTTCATGTGTTGGGATCCTCGTGCTATTGCTCTCGAGCGTTAGTGCTATTTTTTCGCGCTTTTCACAAAAAACTTCGATTCTTTCGGTCAAAAGAGCCTCAAGCTCCACCGATCCTACATCCGATCAACGGGGACCCGTGTCGGATTCATCTGTGCCCCTCAAGGGTGAAGATTTCGTCGAGCTACACTTCGGAGGACTCCAGAAGCTTCTCAGGCCCGGTCTCGGAGATGGCCCAGGAGAAGGGAAGCTCGACGCCCGGAAAGCTGTTCAGGGTCTGCCCTGGATGCCAGCTGCAGAACGTCTTCAAGGAGGACGAACACTCTTTCTGCCTTTACTGCCTTCATGAGGACAAGACGCACGTGGAGAAGGACTGTGCGTTTTGCGGCAACATGTCGGAACGGACCATGAAGGACCGCCATCAACGTCTCGCCAACTGGCTGGAGGGTAAGAGCCCGTCTGGCGAGAAGAAGAAGAAATCCGAGCGGTCTTCTAAGACCTTTGAGGGCGCCCCGGCGACGGGGGCCCAACATAAGGCCAAGCACCGCGAGTCCGCTGGCACCGGGAGCGCCGAACGGTCGGGCTCTACGGGCGCCAGGCAGGGCGCACCCTCCCCGGCACCATCAACCACGAGCCAAAGCTCTGGGTCGGGTAAGAGAAAGGCCGAGCACCCGGCGAAGCTCCTGGAGAGGCCCCGGTCGAGCTCTAAGGCAGAGGAGGAGCGTGGCAGTGCCCCCTCCCTCAAGGATAAGGCGGTGAGCGCACCTAAGGTGGTGAAGGCCTTGATCCATCCGACCAAGCCCTCTATCGAAACGGTCGCGGCGGCCCTGGCTCAGCCTGTGGTGGCTGCACCAGTGGTGGCGACCTCAGGGCCCAGAATCTCCCTGCCTCCTCGGAGGGAGTCTTCCTTTGTGCCCATCGATAGGACCCCCGTGAAACCCTCCGTGGGGAAGAAGAAGGGGGGGCAGGGCGTCGTCGTAGAGTCGGCCTCAACCTCAGAAGAGGAGCTGATCGAGGTCTTAAGCCACGGCCTAGGCGTGGAAGAAGGCCAGCCCGTCGGAATGGACCCCGACGCAGGTGACGACGACGACATCGTCGAGGATACCGACGGGGCCCCTGCTCGCCCGTCGGATTCCCCTCTGCCAGCGCCGCAAGACAACTCGGCGGCCATTTTGTTGGCCATACAGTCCTTATGCTCCGAGATAAGGACGAGGCTACCGTTACCGACGGAGGAACCTCTCCCGTCGGGGGATCCAGAACCGGGACCTTCTGGTGTTCCCCCTACCAAGAAAAGAAGGATCCATCCACCACCTCCTTTTCAACCGTCGCGCCCCTTCCAGCCCTCCTCCCCGTCCACCCGAGGGGATGATACGGGGACTGACACGGCAGCGACGGGTACGGACGACGAGGCATACGACGAGGATTTTCCGTCGTCGCCTCCCACCAGGGCCTCTCCGCCCGACGAGATCGGATCTTTCCACTCCATGATCTCCAGGGCTTCCGAGCTTTTCCAACTCTGCCCTGAGGAGAAGAAAAAGGAAGGCTTCCTTTATCAGCGGCGCGAGGCCAAGAGGAAGACGGTCCTCGCAGTGCCTCTGTTGGACGACATTTGGGATGAGGGCCTTTCCCTCCTCAAGAACCCTTCCACGACGCCAGCTAGAAGAGACCGGTACGAGAAAAAGTACCGGGTCCCGGACACGGCCCCCCTATAACTCCGGGCGCAGCCTACCCCGGACTCCGTCGTCTCCGCGGCAGCCAGGAAGAAAGCGGGGGGGGGGTGCGGCCTCCACATCGACTTCCCCGCCGGACGGCGAGGGAAAGAAATTGGATGCTATGGGACGTAGAGTCATCTCGTCGGCAGCGACGACGATTAAAGCGGCCAACGCCTTGGCTATCGTGGCCCGCTACGACAGGGAGCTCTGGTACAAGATAGCTCCCCTGCTGGATTTTCTGCCGGACGACAAGAGGGCGGAGGCCCTTGAGATCCTGCAGGAAGGTGAGGTGGCCTGGGACCACGCCATCACCGTGGCGACGGACATCGCCGACACTGGGTTACGTCAGCTGGGCAACAGCGTTTGCCTTCGACGTCGTGGATGGCTCAAAGCTACGGACTTCCGGCAGGACGTCCAGACCAGAGTCCTGGACATGCCCTTCGACGGGAACAACCTGTTTGGGAAGACAGTGGACGATTCCCTTCAGGCCATCAAGGCGGATACTGAGACGGCCCGGGCCCTTGGAGTCCTGCAACGACGGACCCCCTTTCGGAGCGGCGGAGGCAAGGGCGCCTCCAAAGGTTCCGGCGGCGGTTTCGCTTCCTACCGTCAAGCGGCCCGCTCGTCGTCGCAAGAGGCCTACAGAGGACGAGGCAAGTCTAGCGGACCCCGCCGTCGTCGCCAAGGAGGTCAAGGCGGCAAGGCCGCGTCCAAGCAGGATTGAACCGGCCGTGGGGTCGGGCCCCCACCGAAGCACCCCGGTGGGAGGCCGGCTGGCGGGATTCGTCAGCGTGTGGGAGTCCATCTCCACCGACCGTTGGGTGCTGGACGCCCTGGCCCGGGGCCACGCGCTCGAGTTTCAAAGAAGGTGCCCGCGCGTCCCCCCCGTGGCCAGGAAAGAACTTCACGTCCCTCAACTTCTCCTGGAGGTAAAGGCGATGCTCAGAAAGGGCGCCATCGAACTCGTCCCAAAGAGGCTTCGGGGCTCCGGAGTCTACTCGAGATACTTCCTCGTGAAGAAGAAGACGGGAGGATGGCGCCCCATCCTAGACCTGCGACGTCTGAACAAGTTCATCAAGGCGCAGAAGTTCCGGATGGTCACCCTCCAGCACGTCCTGGGTCAGCTGGAGGAAGGAGACTTCCTATCGCCGTTGGATTTGGAGGATGCCTACTTCCACATTCCCATCCTAAAGGGGCACCGCAAATTCCTCAGATTCGTGGTCCAAGGGCGTCATTACCAGTTCAAAGCCCTTCCCTTCGGACTACGGTCGGCACCCAGGGTATTCACCAAGTGCCTCGCACCGGTGGCGGCGCAGCTGCGCCGCGAGGGGATTCACGTCTACCCCTACCTGGACGACTGGCTCATCCGCGCCAAGACGAGGGAGCTCGCCGTGGTCCACACGGCAAGGACCGTCCAACTCCTCACGGACCTGGGATTCTCCGTGAACTACGCCAAATCCCACCTGGTGCCCGCGCAAGTCGCACTGTTTCTGGGAGCGAGGCTCGACACAGTGTCCCTTCTGGCCTCCCCGTCGGAGGAGAGGACCAGGACCATCTTGGGCAAGGTGCAACGGATGTTGGTGGCCGACGCGGCCAAAGTGAGGTCCATCAAGTCCCTCCTCGGGATGATGTCTTCCTGCATCTACCTCATCCCCATGTGCAGGCTCCGGATGCGCCCGTTGCAAGAATTCCTGGATGCGCGCTGGATCCAGACGACGGGCAGCTTCGAGGAAAGGATCAAGCTCGACGAGAGTTTCCGACGAGCGATACGGTGGTGGGGCACCCGCGCGCATCTGACGGCGGGCATGGACTTCCAGACCCCAGCCCACCAGGAGACTGTGACCACGGATGCCTCCCTGGAAGGGTGGGGAGCGCACACCGAAAATCTGCACGCAAGGGGACTCTGGCTCCCGACGGAGAAGTCCCTGCATATCAACGTCCTGGAGCTCCGTGCAGTGTTTTGGGCCCTCAGGTCCTTCCTTCCGTCCCTCAAGGGCAAGGTGGTGAGGATCTTCACCGACAACACCACCACCATGTTTTACATCAGGAAACAGGGCGGAACCAGGTCCCCAGCGCTGTCCAAGGAGGCGCAGGACCTGTGGCATTGGGCCGTCGCCCAAGGGATTTTTCTGGTGCCGTTTCATCTGGCAGGGATAAAAAACACCATCGCCGACTCACTCAGCAGGGAGCTGCGCTCGTGCCACGAGTGGGAACTACGGCAGGATCTGGTGGATCGCCTCTTCCGACGGTGGGGCACACCCCAGATCGACCTGTTCGCGACGGCGACGAACACCAAGTGCCGGAGGTTCGCCAGCAGGTTTCCCCAGACGAGGAGCATGGGCGATGCTTTCTCGTTCCCCTGGGAGGGCCTGTTCCTCTACGCGTTCCCTCCCTTGCCTCTGCTAATCCGGCTCGTCAACCAGCTCAAGAGGTCACGGTGCAGGATGATCCTCGTCGCACCTGCGTGGCCGAGGCAGATATGGTTCCCGGACCTTCTGGACTTGTCAGCGTCCCCGCCGATCAAGCTGCCGGCGGACGCGGATCTACTCTCCAGGGAAGGAGGCGCCATCCTCCACCACGACCCGAAGTCACTGAACTTGCAGGCCTGGCTCCTGCAGCGCTAGAGTTTGGAGGATACGACATACCGGCCGATTGCAGAGAGGTTCTTGCAAAGGCCAGGGCGTCCTCGACTCTTAAAAGCTACGGACACAAATGGAAGAGGTTCTCTGTCTGGTGCCACGCACAGAAGATTAACCCTCTACGGATTACGGCTCCCCAAGTACTGCCGTACCTGCTGACGCTGGCCAAAGCTGGTCTGGCACACGCGTCCATCAAGATTCATCTTGCTGCGATCTCCCGATACACCAGAACCACGGGGCGGACGTCCTTGTGGTCTCATCGTCTGGTGAAAGAGTTCATGAAGGGACTGTTCAGATCGTTCCCGCCGGTGAAGGCTCCGGCCCCGGCGTGGGAGCTCAACGTGGTGCTGACCAGGCTCATGGGACCTCCGTTCGAGCCTCTGCACTCGGCCCCGTTGAAGTTTCTATCGTGGAAAACAGCTTTTCTTGTGGCCATCACCTCCGCACGACGAGTGGGAGAGATCCAGGCCCTTTCCTGCAAGGCCCCGTACTTGACTTTCCACGACACGAGGGTAGTGCTCAGGACGCACCCCTCCTTCATGCCCAAGGTACCGTCGGACTTCCATCTCAACGAACCCTTGGTGTTACCTGTGTTCTTCCCGTCGCCTTCGTCGCCGGCTGAGAGGACTTTGCACTCGCTGGATGTAGCTAGAGCGCTGAAGTTCTACGTGGACCGCACGAAGGGTTTTCGGAAGACGTCACAACTCTTTGTGAACTTTGGACCTGTCAATCAGGGGAAGGCTCTCTCGAAGGCTTCCATCTCCAGATGGCTCTCCGGCTGTATCATGTGCTGTCACCGGTTGGCAAACCGACCGCTGCCTGGCCGTCCGAGAGCCCATTCCACCAGAGCGATCGCAGCTACCACGGCGTTCCTATCTGGTGTGCCCCTGCTGGACATATGCAGGGCTGCTACGTGGAGGTCGACGCACACCTTCACGAAATTCTACTGCGTCGACCGGGATTCCAGGGAGGAGTCCAGGGTCGGCCAAGCAGTGCTGCGCAACCTGTTCGCCTGAGGTGAGCCTGGTGAGGAGGTAAGATGCTTAATGTTGAGTTGATGTGATGCTTAATGTTGAGCCTTTGCCACCTCCCGTGGTTGTGCATGTGTGTACTGCTATGTATTCTTTATTCATGAGCATGTGAATCCATGCCAGACCCCATGCTGGAGAAGGAACAAGTTACTTACCTGTAACTGTTGTTCTCCAGCATGGGTCTGGCATGGATTCACATGCGAACCCTCCCGCCTACCCCTCTGCGGCTCTTCACTTGGTCATACTGCCACTTCACGTGCTTCCAAATCTGAAGATGGCTGCCAGAGGCGGTGCTTAGGTAGAGGGCAGTCATTGGCTGTGGTCAGTATGACGCAGAGACCAGTGATTGGTTATTACTACGAAAGACAGATCAGAAACGAAACTGATACTGGTTTTTTCTTTACCGAGGATTCCCAGCCTGACGACGGGGAATATTCATGAGCATGTGAATCCATGCCAGACCCATGCTGGAGAACAACAGTTACAGGTAAGTAACTTGTCCTTCTATTTTAAATGTTCAGTTTACTACTTAAAGGACAATTTTCAAATAAAATATGAGTAACTGTTTACTGTTTTATTTGCAGAATCGCCATAAACACCATGGAAAGGAGCTGATTGTTTTGTTCTGTCTTCTCTTGCTAGATGGTGCACTCCCCTCTCAGACTTCCAGTGCATGGTCTTCTTTGAGAACATATGGCAACAGGAACCGATTGGGAAACTTCCGCCCAAAGCAAAGATTTCCCGGATCTCGGCCTTTGCCTTCTGCAGGTATGAGTGTAAATGGTTGCAGTGTACTCACAACATCTACATGATCCCTCTTGTTTATATTCTGTCATGTAGGGGGTACCTGGTATCAAGAAGAATGCTCAGACCAAGGTTTCTAAGTTGTGTACAGGGATGGACCAACTTTTAGGTAAACTGTAGGATCTCTGAAAGGAAAATAGCCAAAACAAGGATGGCCTTGCCATATATCTTTCAGTCTCTCTCATGCTTAATGTAAGTAGTTATGCCTTTGGGTCACTATGGCAACACTTCCAGTCCTTACATTTACCCAGAGGTTTAATTCCACAGGTTTCAGAGGAGTTACTTGATATGATAAGTCAGTTATAACGTGCCTTTACACAAGTATTTCTAGGCGTGACAAGAAATGGGAGGACAAAACAAACTTACTAGGCCTTGTGTCATTCAGATCGTGCAACGGGGAAGGGAGAGGAGGAGTGCCAGGGGGATGGAAGGGGAGAGTGCAATAGGCAAGCTCAAGAATTAAGTGCTGCCGGGGTGGCCGGCTAAAGTAAGTGCATGGAGGCAGGGGGGACTGTAGGGTTGCAGATACAGTCCCTTAGTGCCTGGGAGGCCCGGAGGCAGTGCAGGGGGCTACTGGTCGTGGAACAGCCTCGTGCCCATTGACGTTCAGAGGGTGGCCAGGTAACCAGTTAGCGCAGCAAACAGGTACGTCAGCAGGGGCAAAAGAGAAAGTAGAAACGAAAAGGAAGGTCTTGAGTTGCTTCCGGAACTTTAGGTGGTCATGCTCAAGTTTGAGAGAGGCAGTGAGGCTGTTCAGAGGGAGGGCCAATCCAAGGGCAGAGATCTACCCCCCACTCTCTACCTGGAGAAGCGTCTGACCCTCAGAGAGTTGGTTGTGGATGAGCGGAGGGCTTGAGAAGGAAAATGCTTAGTGTTAGGTAAGAGTTGGTGCAGTCACGCTGTGTGAGACTACACAAGACTTATCTGCCTGCTATTAGGTAACCCACCTTTTTGATAGAGGTCTTTACTACACAAGTTGGTAGTGTGACTGAGCAGCCAGGCCTATCTCAAGAGGGGTAAATGTGAGCTGTACAAATGAAATCCGTAAATACAAGTAGCCAAGTAAACACACTCAAGGTTTCAGTTATTTATTTAACATCAGTTTTAAATAATAATTCTTTAAAAAGGCTATTTGTTGTAACAATTCAAGTAAGCTTTTGGAAATACTTTACAGAATCAATACAGCTGGTGAATAATCTTTGGATATGCACAATACACTTTTTCTACACACTGATGCAACTTCAATTACAAGGATAGTATTTGCATTTATGTATCACACCAATATACTTTGTAGACTCTGGGTTGCAGAAAGAAAGGGTTAAGGAAAATAAACAGGTTAGAACAGATTTTTAAAAGGGTGAGGACAACTGAATCCTGCAGTGAAGTCCAGGAAAGCCTTTCCCAGCAGTAACAGTATTCAACAAGTTGCAGCCTATGGCGGGACAAGCAATGCCAAAGTCAATGGATTTAGAAGAGTGCCTTTAGGGAGCCAGGACAGCCACAGTTATTCGGACAAAGTAAATAGTTCCGATGCACTTCCTGGATCAAAGTCTTTCACAAAGTCAGATTGTTCAAAAGAAAATCACTGAAGACACCCAATCTGTTAGGCCTGTGCAAAGGGGAGTTGAAATCAACTCCGAAAGTTAAGCAAGTGCAAATCTCAAGTGAGACAGCACGACTTAAGGCAAGAAGGTAAGTAGCCCCAAGCCCACACAGTACCTCTGGTTAGAAGAAGAGTGGTCCAGTTGGGCAGACTCTGGTTCCTGAGCCTCAGTCATGGGGACAAGAGGGAGGACGTCTGGAGGGCTCCGACGGCAGTACTCTGGAAGATCGTCGGCAGCTACGTGCTCTTTCCGACTCAGCTGCACTTCGCGGTTTCAGCGCTTTGCAAACAGCACTGATGCAGAACAAATCTCCTGTTGTACTTTCCTTGCTCCCTCGGTCCTCTGGTGAGGGGACTCGTGATCAGGAATTCCTGCTTCTGGAGTGTCCTTAGGAGGCTCCTGGAGCTTTTGGACGGATTCGTTCTGCGGCAGACATACTCTACTATGGGCACTCGACCCCTGGCATTGGGCTTCTGCGGCAACAGAGAGGCACAGAAAGTCTGGAATTGTGCCAAAGTGGAGTTTGTCTCCGGGTTAGTTGGTTTCACTAACCCAAGAGGAGAAGTCGTTCCGTCGGATCTTCTCTGTTGAGGTGAAAAAGGAGGTCAGCACAGCAGCAAGTCGTCACCGGGCAATTGAAGGTCCAGTAGGTTGCAGCGGGCTTCTCTTCACGGTTTCTTCGGATGTTTCTTCCAGTGGTCGACTCCGACTATAGTCCCAAACCCTTAGCTTTTTAAGCAAGTTTTCCCCTTCATGCACAGCCTAGGCTGTCAATCACACAGCAGGGTGGCTGTCCTTTTAGGACAGCCAGTCGGCCGATCAGGCACACCTAGAGACAAAGGACGGGAGTTTCAAGACCCTCCCTCACATCCTTCCAGGCACACTGGAGTCAGGGGCAGGCTTCAGGGCTGAAGCCTGCCGAATGCAAAACACACCAAGAGCTCAAACCTGTCTCAACGCACAGAGTAAAAGCTGAGAAAGACTTCACAAACAGGAAATGGCAAAAAAAAGATAGGGGCCATTTTGACAAAATTGACAACCATGGGTGCTGTACTGCAGCTGTGGGTTCAGCCTGCGGTAGAAAAGCACAATGATAGCAAAAATTAAACCACTGCCACCAGCCATTTAAAGTAGTCAGGGTAACTAAAAATGTTACATGAGAAAGTAACCCCACAGCACTCCACATAAGAGGGGGTGTTCTAGACCTACAAAGAGAAAAGGTAAGTAAAGTCAATTTCACCCTACTATACTTGGGAACGGTAGTTCACCCAAGAAAAGGTATTTAAAAATATTCATATTTTATTGCAAAGTAGTTTTCTTCTTGAAAGTGAGCAGATGGTTATTCTACAATATTTGCATGCAGATAATAGCTGTACATCCTGCACTTTTTTTTCCCAACATGTTTTTATTGGTTTTAAACAAGCAAGTTATACATTATGGCATGTGCAATGAGGGTGTGTCAATCGGTAAAGTCTCGCTTGAGAATACAAATCAAAGAAACAACAGAAAACATAAACAATAACAGTAGGTCAGCGAAGAAGGTGTGACTGCATGGGGGGCCAGAGTTCGGTGGGGGTGAGCCTCTCGAGGCCTCTCGTCGGAATCAGGTCTCCTGGAGGTAGATGATGCTTCAGGATCCTGCTGGTGGGAGGGGAGAAGGCATCACTTAGTTCAAGGCTTTCGATGTTTCGACTGTGATTTTGCTAGCAGGGGCTGACCTTCCCAGGTGGGTCTCCCCGGCTACTCTTCCGTCTTTTGGTTCAGTCATATTTGTCCATCCAACGTAGAGAGGGAGGCTGTCGGGCCAGGCCTGGGAATGTTTGTCCGTAGTCCAGGAAGGGAGACCAAGTATGGAGGAATTTGTCTCTGTTCCCAAATCTGAGAGCAGTGATTTTTTCCGCCGCTATTATGTCCCAACGTTTGGTCCACCACATTTGGACCGACGGGCCCTCTGGGTTTTTCCAAAGTCTTGCCACTGAAATCTTGGCACTTGTCAGCAGGTGGGAGCAAAGTTCTGCTTTGTGTCCTGATCAAGGGAATTGGCCTTCGCCGCTTGCTCCGGGCAGTACGATACCTGGGTCCCATGGGATTGATAAACCCGTGATCGTGTTGATGTGATCTAACACTGCTTTCCAAAATTGCATTGACTTGGGGCATGTCCAGAGCAGATGGTAAAGTGTGCCTATGCTCGGGCAGCCTCTCCAGCACGTCGGTGGATCGCCGGGTTGCATTTATTGAGAGATTCTGGGGTTCGATACCACCTGTAGCATACCTTGAATGCCCCCTCCTTATTGGATACACATTTCGAGCTTCTATTTGCTCTAGTCCAGATCTGGTCCCATTCCTCCGGCTCAATTGTGGGTCGGGTCAGTTCTGTCTAGGATCTTGTAGAGGGTGGAGATCTTACCCTTGGGGGGAGGCGATGTGAGGGTCTGCTCCAGGGCTGTAAAGTCTCTGCTTCCCAGGTTTCTCATGCTCCTGTTTGAGAGCCAATGCCGAAGTTGGGTGTATCTGAACCTCTCGCTTTCGGGAACCTTGAATTTCGCCTTGCAGGCCTCGAAGTCCAGAGGATTTCCCTCCTCAAAAAAGTCTTGCACTCTCTCCAGCCCTCCCTCTCTCCACCTCAAGTAGTCCTTGTGGTTGATGCCCGGCGAAAATTCAGGATTCATCCAGATCGGGGTGAGTGGGCCTGTTGTGCTGCAGACTTTCCATAGCCGCGCCGCCTTCTTCCAGTTCGCCACTGTGTTTTCGGTTACTGAGAGAGGCCCCCTGTCCGCCCGGTCGACGGAGCGTTTTATATGTGGTAGTGAGTCTATCACATATCGGGACTGGACTCCATGCCTCCTCCAGCTCCAGCCAGCAGGGTTTTGGTGTGACAGGTGGCCAGGCGAATGCATGCGAGAGCTGGGCTGCCGGGATATATCTGGCAACGTCGGGTGCTCCCAATCCTCCCACCGCCCGACTCCGCAGCATGAGTTTCCTTGGGATCCAAAGTTGTTTTCCTTCCCAGATGCATCTCATGATGCCCCTTTGTAGTTTCTGTACCGCTTGCCTCGGAATAGCCGTTGGTAGGGCTGACTAGTGGTAAAGCAATCTTGGAATGAGGTTCATTTTCAGAGCCGTTATTCTTCCGAACCAGGAGATTTCCTGTTTCTACCAGCGTCATAGATCGCTCTTGAATTCTTTGAACAGCGGGGGAAAGTTAGCTTTATATAGTCTGCTGGGTGTGCCTGGTAGCTGGACCCCTGGGTATGATAGGTGCTTCTCCGCCCAGGGTATGAGATACTCGTTTGTCATGTCCGTGGTCAGGGATCGAGGTAGGTTGATGCCCAGCGCCGATGACTTAGGAAGGTTGACCTTGAACCCTAATGCCTCCCCAAATTCTTTCAGTTCCGTCCACAGAGCTTTCATGGATTCCTTGGGCTTGCTTAATGTTAAGAGTACATCGTCGGCATATAAGGCAGCTTTGTATACTTGGGTTTTGATTATCAGGCCTTGGATTGCTGCGTTTTGCCGTACTCTGCTTGCGAACGGCTCCATGGAGAGGGCAAAGA
Source organism: Ambystoma mexicanum (assembly GCF_040938575.1). NCBI lineage: Eukaryota > Metazoa > Chordata > Amphibia > Caudata > Ambystomatidae > Ambystoma > Ambystoma mexicanum. The sequence continues at coordinate 183,027,730 of NC_090931.1, read as the reverse complement.
TCAGTGGGGAGAGGGGACAGCATTGCCTTGTGCCTCTTGAAATGTGAATTGTGTCGGATCTGGTTCCGTTAATTCTCAGCCTGGTGGATGGGTGCTGGTAGTTAGCTAGTGTCCATTTTATGAACTTGGGGCCGAAGCCATAGTGCCTTAATGTTTTCTGTATGTAGCCCCAGTCTAGCAAGTCAAAAGCTTTATGAGCGTCGAGCGAGAGCACCATCAACTCCTGACCCATCGTGCTGGCTGATTGGATGACGTTTATGGTTCTTCTTATATTGTCGTGAGTGCGACGGCCGGGGATGAATCCGGTTTGGTCCGGGTGTATGATGTCCGGGAGTAAGGGGGCCAGCTGTCACGATGCCCGCTCCCGGGGAGCCGGTTCAGGCCCTGCGTCCCCGAAAGCGGACATAAAGTCCCCGGGGAAGGTCCCAGCAACCCCTTATAAGGGGCCCTTTGGACAGCGTCCTGGCGCCATAGGCGCCAGGCTCATAGAAAACGTCAGTCCTGGCGCCATAGGCGCCAGGCTCATTATGAAAGTGTTTGGGTCACTTCCCTGATGCAGACCATGCTGCAGAACCCCGGCCTCCTTGAGGCCTGAAAGGAACTACTTTACCTGTGGGACTCATTTACCACTCGGGCGTGGTTGGGGAAGGATACATACCTGATTGGAGGAAGGACACATTCTAGGAACTTCTTCCAAGGCTATTTAAACCACACCCGATCAGCCACACGTGCTTCGCGTTGTTCTGCATCTAGCAGCTGGACGCTCACCGTGTCTGCTTCTGCATCTTGACTTCTGCCACACCTGCCAGCATCCTGAATCACCTGCAAAGGAAGGGAACAAGAGAACAGAAGAAGGAAAAGGCCTCACCTGCTAAATCTGCAGCCCAGAGACATTTCGCCGACAATCCTGAAAAGGAAGACATTTATTTTTAAAAGCACATCGCATCGATCGCTGCAGCGCCGCATTCTACTCACCTTTACAGGGCGCCTCCATGTTCAGCAGCGACCATCCGGATTCGCAGTCGCGCCCCCGCGCCTAGGGAGAAAAAGACAAGAACAAAGGTGAGAGAAAGAAGGGAAAAGGGAAGCTAAAACTCCATGTCAAGACTTACCTGTTGGGTCATTCCCTTTTCATTTCGGGTCCGCGCCGCATCCAGGCATTTTCGGACCCCGGCCCGTATGGGGAAAAAGACATTAGCATTAGAACATTAATGCATGGACACAAGGGGAACCACTTATAGAAAAACTTACCTGGAAGCCAAGCAAGTTTGGTTCTCACCCATCCGAAAATCCAGTGACGCAACTGGATACCAACGCACCCCTGCATCAGAAGCAGGATGGAGAGCTCGTCCTTCCAGACCCTAAGGTGAGACGCTACGGGGAAGCACAGAAGGGTTTTGAGGAGGGTGAGAGGGGTAAGTGGGAGGCCGATTGCATTACCCCGCAGACAGTTAACCCCCTATTCTCACCTACAGAAGGATACTTCTGCGAGTCAGACAAGCCAGATCTGGGGTCCGGTCCAGTCCGTCTTCCGAACCCTGCGCATCACCTTAGACGAGGTCACAGCAGCGCGAACCAGGCCAGCGCCCCCGTGGGAGTCAGGTGAGCGTTACACCAGCCTGTTCGCTAGGATTTTGGCGAAGATTTTGACGTCATAATTCATGAGCGTGATGGGTCTGTAGAAGCACAGAGGCTCCGGTCCCTGCCAGGTTTCAAGAGCAGCACTGTTAGCGACTCTTCCATTGAGGGGGTGGTTGTCTCTGATGAGAGGAACGAGTTGAAGAGGGCCGCCAGCTGGGGGGCTGTTAGGGAGGATTCTCTGTTTAGGCTGAATTTCCTAACCTAGTGAGTCCCCCAGCAGCTTTGCTGGATTTTGTGGGGTTTATTTTTTTCTCCTGCCAAGAGTGAGACTCTTTTACCCTCACTCTTGGGCATGATTTGAGTGTGTTTCTTTGACTCTAGATGTGTTTAATGGGCTATGGGGTCTTTTACTCCATGTGTTTTTGTGATGTGTTAAACAGCACCCTCAGTGCAGTAACACAGGGGTGTCATAGTGACCCCCCCCCCCCACTATAGACTCCATACCCTGGGACTGACGACTGTCTCCCAGGGCATGTAAAGTCACCATTGGCTTTACTAGTCCCAAATTATTAACAGAAACCAGTTCAAACCATCATATTGTGGACGTACTGGTCGGGGCAATTCGATTGCCCCGGGGTCTGTTAGTTGAGGGGGCACGTCTCCGTCCCCCCTGATCGAGTTTTGGCTGGTGGCAGTGGAAACTACTTTTTATATTCGACCGCGAATATTTTCCTATGGGATTTTCCCATTGTTCGAGGCTAACAACTTTAATTATTTAATTCCTATAACCTCGAACATACCGCCGGTTTATTTATTTAATATTAATTCTCCGGTTGGTAATTTTTGCCAGAACTCGGTTCTAAAATGGTGTTTGTGTTCGCTTCTGTGACTCCAAACCAAGTTGAACCCTTTGTTCCACTTTTTGGCGGGCTTCTCCACAGAAGCCTCCAAAAGTGGTGCCACTCTGTATGGGTACCACAGGAGGTGTGGGAGGGGGTTTAGGCAACCTGGACTGAGTTACCTTGGTAACTCAAGTCGCACTCTTGTGTGATTGGCCCAAGTGGTGAGCCGGCCGGCTCACCACTTAGCATGTTTAATTGACAGCAAGGCTGAGTGAATGGGGGTATGCTGCATAAAAGCAGGACTTTGGGGACTGGAACTTCAGAAGTCGCCACAGGACCTAAGAATCCGACGAGGGAGAAGCTGAGCCAACCTGCTACGACGACACCACCGGTGGAGCCCTGCTGAACCGTCTCACCACTTTTCCCAACAACAGAGATCTCCAGCCCGGAGAGTCTTCTTCCTTCGACTGGTGGGGATAACCAGTCTGCTTCCTTTTTCGCTTCCTGGAGCATCTCGTGGCCGCCTTGCCTGTGCCAAGCTCCCCGGCAACCGGGATACCACGTTTTACCACTACCGCAAATCAAAGGGTAGTACCTTTAACCGGAAAACTCCACGGCTGGTTTCTTCCCTGGCAGTGCAACGACCTTCATCTTTCCTCCACTTCGAGATCTTCTCTTCCTCTGGACGACGCCACGACTTGCACCCGCTGCCAGGAACAACTGCCCCCGCTGGAGGATCCTTTCCACATAAGGTACCGTGTTCCGCCTGGCATCCCTTGCAACATACTGTACGGGGTAGATTTAGCCCCCGGCTTTCGAACCTTGGTTAGCCTGGGACACCCTGGCTAAACTTTTCTGAGCCTAACTAAAACCTTTCTGAACTCCTTGCAAGACTTTTTAAGCCTGTTGTCATTGTGTGATCTTGGGTGCATTTGTGCTCTGCTCTCTCCAAGAGTGGGCCCGGCCTATGGACTTTGGCTCACAAGTAACTTTTGACTTTCCTGCCTTGCTTAAGAGTTCCTAAGTATTAGTGTGGTGTATTTTCCTACATTCTGCCTTTTTCCCTCCCTTTTTCGTTAACTTATTGGAGTGCCATCTATAGTTAAGCGCTCACCTCTGTCTGGAAATAAGTGGTGGTAACTAAGACTTGTCTGATAAGGAATAAGGGATGTATATATAATAATAGTAACTGTGTTGAGAGTGATTTACAATTATAGTGCTGGAGTGTTTCAATCAGGTTTTTTTTTTAAATAAATAATTATATACCTTAATACCAAAGCTCTGGTCAGTGTTTGCTTGTGCTATTGTGTCTGAGTGCTTATTGTGTATACTTTGCATACTGCCTAACTCTTCTTGAGGGAAGTCTGACTGCTCAGCCACAGCTACCAGGTAAATCTGGGTGGTACAGACTGCTACCAAGTGGGTTTACTGCGGACACCTGTAGTCTTAAATCTTTTGCAGTGTTCCCAAAAGGAACTGCACAGGTTTCTGCCTAACAGGGGTGAGTATGTATGAGAACTTTTTATAAAGTGGGGCTGTGAGCCCATCCGGACCAGGCGTTGAGTTTTTCAATTTTGCTATGACCTCACTCACTACTTCTATCGAGATGGGGGCTTCTAGGGCTGGCAGTTGGGGGTGTGGGTCGCATGGCTGTATCCTAGCTAGGTATTTCGAATGTGTGTCTGCTGCCCTGGGGGAGCCTGACATGATTGCTCTATGGTGTGCCGTCATAATGTCTATTTTCTCTCTGTCAGCGTAGCGTGGCGTTCCCTGAGCGTCCTGGAGACATTGGATGGTGTTCTGCGAATGCAGCTTTTTCAATTTGTGGACCAGGAGGCGGTTTGCTTTGTTGCTATGCACATAGTAGAATTGTTTGGTGTATGTTAGTGCTCTGGCCGCCTTATCTGCTAGGTGCATTTCTAGAGATCGTTTTGCTTTCCTGTTCTGACCCTGTTTCAGGATACGTTCCGCCTTGGACACCTCCGATTCGAGTTTGTCCTGCTGTAGTTTGTGCAGACGTCGGAGCTTGGCGGTGCAATCGTTAGCCGTGCCCCTGATCACCGGTTTCATGGCATCCCAGATCGTGGAAATCGATTGTGTCTTTGGTGGTGTTTTCCTTAAAGTAGTTCTTGAGGGCTTCAGCCATTTCCGTTCTGGTCGCTATGTCTGCCAAGATCTGGTCTTGAAGTTTCCATTGTCGCTGGATCGGCTCGGGAAAGCTCTGTACCCTCAATTTCATTACAACCGGAGCGTGGTCCGAAAGGGCTCTGTGCCCTATATGGATGGTTTCAACGCAGGGGATGAGAGAACTGGAGAGAAGCAGCAGATCGATCCTTGAATGCCCCAGATGGGCATGGGAGAAGAAAGTGTAATCCCTAGCCCCCGTGTTGGGCCATCTCCAAACATCTATGGAGTCGGTTTCCCTCAGGAATTCTGCCATGGCGAGAGCTTTGCCGAAGTCCTCCTTGGATGGAGGGATTGTCTTATCCAGGTTCGGGTCTGGGGTCAGGTTGATATCGCCCCCTATGAGCAGCTGACCTTCAGTGAAGGTTGGAAGTACGGGAAGGAGGTTACGCAGGAATAGGCTTTGCACTGTGTTGGGCAGTATATAGCTGCAATGGTGATGGGAAGCTCAACTAGTCGGCCTTTCAGGAGAATATACTGCCCCTCTGGATCTCTTTTGATCGTGATATTCGTTAAAGGGACGTCTCGGCTTATCAAGATGGCCACCCCTCTTTTTTGAGGCCCGCAGAGGCGAAGAAGCATTTTGTGTAGTGTTGGAAGGCGATGCGGCGCTCGTCTTTCCTGAGGAGGTGTCTCCTGTAGGCATATAATATCAGGTGCCAGCTGGGAAAGCCTGTGCTCTACAGACTTCCTCTTCCGAGGGGCATTCAGGCCCTGGACGTTCCAGGTTAACACCGAAAGCTCTCTATCCGGCAGGGCCATTCGTCGGTGAGACAGTTAGTGGGTTTCCCCTGCTTCTGACTGAGTGGAGAGTTAAAGACTCCCCTTCCCCTGTGGGCAGGGCTGTGCATGTTGCGGAGGACTCGTATGGGGGGAGAAACCCCCCTGCAGCTAGCTTCCTGACCCCTGGTTCACCCCTTCCTTCAGTTATCTTCTTAGATCTAGCTCCCCTCTTCCCTCTGACCATGGTGAACAAACAAAAGAAACTAGAACAAAACCTAAAACAGAAACAGGTATCGGTATCCAGACCAGCCTTCTACCAACGGCGCTGTCGGCTGGGCCGTAGCTACCAGCTAGATGGGAGACCCTAGGGCCTCGTACATTGTCGGTGAAAATATAACAGTGCGGGATGGAGTATAGATAGTCGTTTCCGCCAAGTGCCCAGGCAGGCTTGAAACCCCTCATTCGATGCGTACCATCCGCCGAGGCAGAGTTATTGGTGGTAGAAGAGGGGAGCGGCTTCAGCGGTTGTTGCTGTTCTTATCCTTGGAGGGTGGGCCGCGCATCCTGCGCCGACCCTCCACTCGGGACCATGAGCGGGAGAGACTCTCTGTGAGTTCCCTCGGGTGAGTGGTTCGAGCTACCGGGGGCCTCCCCTCCTGCCTCCGGGTTCATAAACAGTTCCACTTCTTGCGGGGAAGGGATTTGTCGAGTTTTCCCCTCCCATATGAAGGCGAGGCCAGAGGGGAAGCCCCAGAGGTAGGTTATGTTGAGTTCACGTAGCCAGTCAGCCATGGGTTAGAGAGCTCTTCGTTTTGCTAGTGTCGCTGCTGCCAAGTTTTGGAAAAGGGATATCTCCGAGTCCCGGAAGTGGATGTGTTCCATGGCCCTGGCTTCTTGCATTATCTCCTCCTTTAGCTTGTAGAAGTGGACTCTGACCAGCACCTCAGCTGAGCCATTAGGAATCTGTCTAGATCTGGTTCTGTGCACCCTGTCAAGCTCTAGGGGGGTGTCATCTGGAAGGGTGATGATGTGGCGGAGGAGATCGGCTACGTAAGATGGGAGGTCTTTCTCCGGGATCGCTGGTGGAATGCCTCGAATCCTGATATTGTTCCGCCTAGAGCGGTTTTCAGCATCTTCTTGCTTGGCTTAGAGTGCCTCACATCTGCACTCCAGGGCCCTAATTCTATCAGCTCCCTCTCCGATCTCAAAGTTCGGTTCGCAGAGCGTTGTTTCAATTTCCTCAGTTCTTGACTCAATCTCCCCCACTCTCTTGTTCATTTGAGCAATTTGGGTTTTTACTTCTTCCGTCCCCTTTTGGAATTCCCTGGTTAGGGCTGATAAGAGATCATGCAAATCAGCTTTTGTGACAGACTGGGAGGCCATGGTTGCTTGGCACTCGGGCGGGGCATTTCCCATTCCCCCCCTCACTCCGCTCATTCTTCTTGTTCCCCCCCCCCCCTCTGCAGGCATGTTTAGCAACGTGGCGATGTCCGTTTGCTTCATTGTTTTGTTAGCTCTGGACATAACTATGCAGGGGGACCCCGCGCCCAGAGGGAAGGAGAATTTTTTGCTCTGCTTTGTGCCTCGAGGTGGAGGGCCAGTTAGCTTGGGAGGTATAGATCGCACCCTGGAATCTTGCTGTAGGGAGAATTTCTTGGAGGCGGCCTCAAGCCCCTGACCCCCAACTAGTCAAATAAAGCTGCAGAGCGTCCAGGGGAGTCGGATCCCGCTTAAAGGCCTGGACAAAACTTGGTAGAGGCTCACAGCCCTGGGCTCAGATGGTGAAGTGCAGGAGCCGGACCAGCCTCTGGAGGGGGCCCCGTGGGTGACCCAGGCGTGGGGAGCCCCCAGACAGGCTCCCCCTCAGTGCTGTGCTTGGCTCTGTTCACCCCCTGCGAGGTGGGGGGGCCGTGGCAGGGATCCCCCAGTGACGCAGCAGAAGGTCTGGATGTAGAGTGGGGCCCCAGGGGCGCCAGCCGCCAAGTCTGTATTGGGCACGGTCCTATTCACCTGTCTGGCTTCCGTCCAGGGGGTCGGAGAGGGAGTGGAGGCTTGTGAGATTTCCAGGCCGAAATGTTCAGGAATGGGGGTGGTGCCAGGCTGCCACAGGCGCTGTTCGTGAAGGGGGACCCCCCAGGATCCAGGGGGGTCAGCTAGTGATGTCGAGGGGGGAGGGCCATGGTGTCGATGGGATGCTCCGGTCTGGGTGGATCAGGACCCCCTCTGCGGCTGTGTACCGGAGGGGGGGTATTCGCGCCTCGGGCAGGTGTCGCAACAGCCCCCACGGAACGTCCAGGAGCTCCGGGGAGGGTCGGGCGCAGGATCCTGGAGTGTCGCTCCCGAGGAGGCCCCACCTCCGAGGTTGAAGTTGAGGTCGGGCTCCGCTCTCCGTCCAAGGGCGCGAAGCGTCCCCAGCAAAGCCTCTGCGGCCTGGGCCGGGACGCAACCGGGCTGCTCCGGTCCGGATGGCTCAGGTCTCCCACCGTCGCCGCACCCCCGAGGGGGGGGCACTCACCCCAGGCAGGAGCCGGGCTCCTCTCCGCAGTCGATCCCGATGGCCCACCGCGACCCCAGCAGCTCCCGCCCAGAAGCATCCAGGAGCCCCGGCATGGAGTCGAGATCAGGCACCCAGTGAGTCGCTCCTGGCTGAGGCCTAGATCCGCTCTCCGGCGGGGGGGATGAAAGCTCCAGGAGTCGGACCCGCCGGACAAGGCCCCAGCCCCGCAGAAGCGCGCCGGGAATCGGCGCTCTGGAGGTTCGTGCAGCGGGGGGGAGGGGAAGCTGCCAGGCGCAGGGAAAGAAGAAGGCGCCGCTTGCCAGGGGAGCCCCGTTCGGTTCACTGCTCCGCTGGCGGCTGCTGATGGTCCGTTGCATCGGGGGCAGGTCCCGCAGCACCCAACCCGTGACACGGGCTCAGATCGGGCCGCACCTCCAACTGCCGCGCCGGGATTAGGTGGAGTCTGCCATTTTCCTCTCGATCTGCAGGAGGGATCTGCGTGCTTCAGAGCCCGGAGGAACAGCCGTTAGCCCCCACGGTTTCGCCTCTGGAGACTTCCAGGACGTGCACCAGCCTTTGCTCCGCACAGCGATGCTTCTCAGCATTTCCAAAACTCAGATTTCACCGGGCTTTGTGGCTGGTACCGTGGCGCCAGCCGGGAGCTCTCACAGAGCCAAACCGACCGCCATGACTCGAAGCCACGCCCCTCAAGAAAAGGTATTTAAACCTTAAGATAAATCCAAAGGACTTCTCAGTGACAATGCACTGAAGGTGCTCTGTGTCACCTTAACAAAAGCAGATGCCTATGGAGTTTGTCAGACTCCAAAAACAGTGAAAACACGAAATCCAAATCAGGGAAAAACACAGAAGGTAGTGAGAAGAAGGTCTCACTCAGGAGTTAAAATTATAAAGTCCTAAGTCCAGCAAAAGAGCTAGGGGTGTCTACGGTTGAAGGGAATTAGCACAGAAATGAAAATTCTCCCTAACACTCGCCACCCAGACTAAGGGACAGGAGGATCTAATCCTCATCAGGATGGATCCCATGTTGCAAGTCGGTTAAACTGTTTTCTGAGTCCACCAGCAATCTTTTGTAACATTTGTAATGGCACTTTTTAACATTAGTTTTCATCTGTAAGCTATATGACCTACACATACTGTTGGGGACATCTCTCTTGTTTAAGGTATAGGGGATCTGATTGAACAGTCCCTCAGAAGTTGTGACGACTTCTAAACTTACAATGGGCTTTTCACATGGGTTCTTAAATAGAAATCCCTTAGACCTAGAAGGGTCTCCATGATTCCTTGCCACCTCTCCTAACTTGCAGGCTGTGTCTCTGGTATCTTAGTTGGAGGGGTTGTGGTCAAGCAAGGTACATGCTTCCACTTCCTCTGAGATCTCATTTTACCTGGTTTAGAAGTTTCCCTCATGACACTAGGATTTACACTGGAGTCTTCAGCAGAAGATCCAACAGTCTTCAGGTTTTTAGCCTTAGACTGGTCTTTCCTGGTTGTTCACCAGTTTTTAGAATTACCAGTTCTCACAGGCCTAGATAGGGGTCCAATTTGTCTATCCACCCTTTCCTCAGAAGCAGGGTGGGTCAAAGACTTTACAATTGGATTGGCAATGATGGAGCATGGTTTGGGCTCCCATATCCCTAATATTCTAGTTTTTGGGTTGCCTTTGTTAATGGTCACCTTACTAACCTAAGGACGTACCGTGGGGTCCTCTGTAGAGGGTCCCATAGGCTCAGAGTGGTCTCTTACGGTTGCCTCTCTAGCTAATCTGAGTTGTTCCTGTTTCTTCCTACTGGGAGACCTCATTCCCTAACAAGACTCTCCCATGCACCTCATTCTGCACAATGACAGGCCTCCTTACTGTCATATTGTTGCACTGAATGAGAGCTGGCAGGATTGGAACCATTTGGACAGGTCCTCCAGCAAATCTAGTGGGACCTTTGAGTGCCTTAGCTACATTCTCAGATTTGAAAAACACTTTCATCCACTACTGTTCTGCTGGCCCCAGCGTCTCTCATGGCAGGAGTCTCCTGACCATTTACAAGAACACTGTCCATATAATACTCTTTGTTGTTATCTGGGATGGAGCTATACACATCCATATTCTGGTTTTCACACAGACCCAAGGACACTAAAGATACACTGGCTTGAGCTCCAAAGGGTTCTACAGCCAGTAGGTGAAAGTGTGCACTAGCCATTTATACTTCTCCCTCAGGGATGAAGGTTAAGGAGGCAGTGTGGACCCCTGATGGCTTACCCTTGCATCTGGGATCCCCTTTCACATTATCTACAGACCCACATACAAAGTATTTACCAAATGCTCTTAAGAAGGGGGGTGTCTGTAGACCTCTTTCTGGTTGTGCACCAGATGGTTCACTAGGCCTACCAGGTTTCCCATAGAGTCTACCCTTTTAATGGTTGTGGCCCTCTTCTGTGGGGTTGGAATTAGAAACGTCTTTATTCTGATGTTTGTGCTGCTTGCCCTCCTGCTTCTTGTGAGTAGCCCCAGAATCCTTTTGAGTGGCCCTGTTGGCTACCCATGAGTCAGCTGCTTGTGCTAGTTTCTTAGGATCACGTTTCTTAGAGTCAGCCAAGTGCTGTCTCGGCTCAGGAGAGCAGGCATCAAAAATAGTTTCAAGGAAAAAAAGGTTTCTCATTCCTTCAAAGGAGTTCACTCTGTAACCCTTAACCCAACCATCTAAGTTCTTCAAACATTCACATACCCAGGTAGCCCAAGGGGTACCATCGGTCTTTTTGAGGATCCTAAAACTCTTAAGGCTCTGGGAAGGAGTTTTCCCAAATCTGGCTATTAATGCCATATTAACTAGCTCATAGTCTTTTCTGTCACTGGCACTCAACTCCATAACAGCATAACAACCATTCTGGAGGAGCCTAGACATGAGCCATGCAATTGAATCATTCACTCTTCTCCAGCATGGGGTCTGGCATGGATTCACATGCTCGTGAATAATCCCCGTCGTCAGGCTGAGAATCCTCAGTAAAAGAAAAAAACTGTTTCACTTTCGTTTATAAACTGTCTATCTCTCCTAAACCCCAATCACTGAGCTCTGGGTCATACTGCCCCCAGCCAATAACTGCCCTCTCCCTAAGCCCCTCCTCCTGCAGCCATCTTCAGATTTTTACCGCACGCTAAAGTGTTGCGAGTCCTCGCATTTTGCTCTTTGAGCTTTGTGTTTTTCTGCGCTTTTTCCGTAGGAAATCTGTGTTCAATCGAGCCCGTGTACTCGATCGCTTAACCATCCCATCAACAGGAACCCGCTTTTCGGCTTCGTTCTTCCACCCTCAAGGACTTAAATCGTCGAGTGTTCTTCTTGGAAGTTTCCAGAGGTCCATTAGGCCTAAACCGCGCCGGATCATGTCGGAGGAGGAGAAGGACGCTTCCCTTTTCAAGTTCTGCACCAGCTATGGTTTGCAGAATGTTTTCATGGAGGATATGCATTCCCAGTGCCTGTACTGTCTACACCCGACTCATAAGGGAGAGGATTGTGAAATTTGCTGTGGCTTCTACAAGTGCACGATGAAGGACTGGCACACCCATCTGGCGATGAGGCTCAAGGCCTCTACCCTGGCTGTCCGCGGAGGCAGGCCTCATCCGGCCATCCTGGGCGGGCTTTTAAGTCCTTGGAGGGCACTTCATCCGTGGGGGCTCAAGACATGTCCAAGCACTGCAAGTCCGCTTCTGTTGGGGTTGCTGCGACAGTCAGGGCGCGCACATCGTCTCCATCTGCCTCGATCTCCAGCCACTGCTCCAGCTCTTCGTTGAGGAAAAAGTCAGCTACCCCGGGGAAGCTCCGAGAGAAGTCAGATAAGTCCAGACAGTACAAGAGATCCATTCCCCTGACGCAGGCCCCAGTGATCCAGGCCAAGGTGTCCTCTGCAATTGAGATGCTTGCGGCCGCCCTCTCGGCAAAGGGTGCCCCGGTGGCGGCCAGAGTGGCACTCCCACCCAGGCGGGAGGCTTCAGCCAGCCCGACGGAGAAGACTCTGGAGAAGAGGATGTCGGTCCTCAGCCCGAAGCCAACCACTCAGGACCCGAAAGAGGGGGGGGGGTAGAAGAGCTATAGGGCACAGACATTTCGTCGTGCGAGGAGAAGGACGCGGTTTCTGTCCAAACCATCCCGGAGAAGATGGGTGACTGCGATGACAAGAGCGTCGAGGAGCCGCCCGCCGGGGGCGGCAACAACGGGGTAAGGGACGACAACACAAGTGCTGGGCCCGGGGTCCCTGTCCCGCAAGCACTCCCCAGCGATCTGTCGCAGGATATTCTCTAGACCCTCCACACGCTGGTGTCGGAGATTCAGAAGAGGATGCCGACGGCGCCAGGGAGACGGGGACGGACACATCTACCTCGTTCGGCTCTGGAGGTTGCGGATGCGAACGCTCCAGGAGTTCCTAGATGCCCGTTGGATCCAGTTATCCGGAAGCTTCAAAGACAGGACTGTGCTCGATGAGTTCCATCGAGCGATAAGGTGGTGGGGTGTGCGCTTCAACATCACCGGGGGCACAGACTTCCGGAGCCCTACGTACCAGGAAACGGTCACAATGGATGCTTCCATGGAGGGGGGTGGTAGCACACACCGGACGTCTTCACGCCAGTGGCCTGTGGCTGCCGGAGGAGAAGACATTACACATCAACGTTCTGGAACTACGAGCTGCGTTTTGGGCCCTCAAGTAATTTCTTCCGACCCTCAAGGGAACGTGGTGAGGGTCTTCACGGACAATGCCACCACAATGTTTTACATCCGGAAGCAGGGGGGCACATTGTCCCCGGCTCTCTCCAGAGAGGCGCAGGTGTTGTGGCACCTGAGCCGTCGCTCGCATTCCCTTTCACCTGGCAAGAGTAAGAAACACCATTGCCGACTCCCTCAGGAGGGAGCTGCGTTCTTGCCTTGAGTGAGAGCTTCAGCAGGATCAAGTGGACAATCTCTTCCTCGGGTGGGGCAATCCCCAGATCGATCTGTTCGTGAAGAACACCAAATGCCGGAGGTTGGCCAGCAGGCTCTCCCAGCCACGGAGTATGGGGGACGCATTCTCCTTCCCCTTTGAAGGCCTGTTTCTCTAGGCGTTCCCTCCGTTGCCACTGCTACTACGAGTCATCAGTCAACTCAGACGGTGCCGATACAGGATGATCCTCGTAGTACCAGCGTGGCCGAGGCAGATCTGGTACACGGACCTTCTCAGCATGTCAGCGTCCCCTCCAGTTAAGCTGCCAGTGGTCGTGGATCTTCTCGCCAAGGAAGGAGGTGAACCTAAAGGCATGGCTCCTGCAGCTTTACAGTTCGGTGGGTACGAACTGCCTGCAGACTGCAGGGAAGTCCTCGCCAAGGCCCAGGGCATCATCGACTGTGTTATGGACATAAATGGAAGCGTTTCGCGACCTGGTGCCGGTTGCAGAAGATTAACCCTCTGGGGGTCACGACCCTCCAAGTCCTTCCGTACTTGTTGTTGTTGGTGAAGTCGGGGCTGGCGTACGCCTTCATCAAGGTACATCTGGTGGCTATCGCCCGCTAACACCAGATCTCGGGGATGGTCTTCTCTTTGTTCGCACTGTCTAGTCAAGGAATTCATCAAAGGACTGTTCCGTTCGTTCCCGCCGGTGAAGGCTCCTTCCCCGGCATGGGAACTCAACGTGGTGCTGACTAGCCTCATAGAGGCCCCATTTGAGCCGATGCATCAGGCTCCACTTAAGTTCCTGTCTTGGAAGACAGCTTTCCTCATGGCCATCGCCTCTGCCAGGAGAGTAGGTGAGATCTAGGCTCTGTCCTGCAAGCAACCTTACTTGACTTTCCAAGACACAAGGGTGGTGCTTCGGATGCACCCCTCCTTCATGCCCAAGATTCTGTCGGAAATTCATCTCAACGAGCCCTTGGTGTTACCTGTGTTTTTTCTGACGCCTTTGTCGCCGGCTGAAAGGACTTTGCACTCGCTGGATGTGGCTCGAGCGCTGAAGTTTTATGTGGCCCATACAAAGAGTTTCCGGAAGACTTCCCAGCTTTTTGTGACCTTTGGTCCTGTTTACCATGGGAAGGCTTTGTCCAAGGCTTCCATCTCCAGGTGGCTCTCCGGTTGCATCACTCACTGTCACCGGTTGGCAAACCGACCGCTGCCTGGTGTGCCCCTGCTGGACATCTGCAGGGCTGCTACGTTGAGGTTGATGCACACCTTTACTAAATTCTACTGCGTCGACAGGGATTCCAGAGAGGTGGGGGTGGGGGTGAGGGGGTGCTCGAGAGCCTGAGCAAGATGGCTGTGGGCTGCTGGGGCTCTGAAAACGTTGGAAACCAAATGCTGACTCTCTCCGAATAACGCCCTGTAATGAATGTTTCGGCCAGAGTAAAGCAAAGATGACCAGCTGCTGTGTCCCTCGCCGAAATCGCGAACTAAATGGTCCTGAGCACAGGCAGCGCACCAACACTCTGAGGAACCGTGCGGACCGGCAATGATGCAGAAACATCCGTGCCCATAAGAAGGCGCGGAATCCAGCTCCCCTCGAGACCCGATGCCGCCAGACCGTCCGTGACCCACCTCCCGGCAGGTACGTACAGCACACTGCAGCTGCGCCCAGGGCTGGCCGGTGGGGCGGCAGACACGGGAACCAACACACAGACCTGGGAGCCTGACACCATCAGTGGAACATCCCCGGCCTCAGCGCTAGCCAAGACCCTCCTCCCCTGCTGCTATAAATAACCCCAGGACAACATCAGGACTGGATACAGGTCCGTCCCGCAGCAAAAACATAACAAGGAGTCATCTGCCCCCAACCTCCAGCACGGGAGCTAGTCTACTCCTGGCCCACATGAGCAACAACATTCTGGCATGGCACCAACATCAGGTCAGTACAGACCGAGCCGCAGTGGTGACTACCCCCTGCCCCCCTAATGGAGCTAACACAGATGCCCCCAGGGCACTGGTTACTGGCAAGAGGAGGAACAGGCCCCTTAAACCATTGGAGGAACCGAGACTGACAACAGATAACTCCACTACCCAAAACCCCTGAAGAACGTGGGGATCCCAATCGGGGAAGGTAGAAGTGTGGGTGATATAGATCAAGACGCTCGCTGGGAGGATGTCTCCAACTACCCCTGTGGGGTCCACGGCGCCCGGGCCCTGAGGCTGAGGGCCACACCACAACGCTAGACTAGCTCATCCATGCGAACACTGACAAAATAGAAAGGATGCCTGGGGCTTCACCTTGCACGTCTCTGGCGCCGGCCGCCTCCACCCTTTTAGTGACTGATATGTATGGACATGGCCCCACCATAGAGTGAGAACTTGCAGGCAAGAAGGACTGTTCTCCATTGTGCCCTGTGACTAAGCCTGAGGTGGGAAGGAGACGCAGGCGCAGGGCCCCACAAGGGACACCTCTACAAGCGACCCCTGTGCTATGATACTGGCTTATTCAACTACCCCTTCACACAAAGCTCCTATACCGTCAAACCCCAGCAACGATACCACTGTGCCAAGCTGCTCTGCGTGCCGCAAGACAACAATGGTCATCCCGGCACAACTTCAGGCCATTCTGGCGGAGATGAAGATTATTGGCCAACGCACCCAAGACCTAATACAACAGTTCAATATATTAAACGTGACTTCCAGGATGTCCACCCCAGACTCAATACGCAGGCGGAGAGGACCACGGACAACGAGCAGCACATCAGCTCCCTGGAAGATAACCATGGGACCACTGCGACAGAACTTGATGGGGTCATTCTGGAAGTCGAACATCTTGGCACCAAGCTGGAGGACCAAGAAAATAGATTGAGGTGCAATAATCTCAGAATGGTCGGCTTGCCGGAGAGGGCCCGGACCACGAAGCCTTTATGTACAACTTTATACAGAACATACTCCACATCGACAACCCCTGGGATTATGTCATTGAGAGAATCCACCGGGCTCCTATTCCCAAACCAGCGCCAGGAGAACGACCCAGAGTGATAACGCTCCGACTGCTGAATTTCCAACACAAAATGGCCATCTTAAAGGCGTACAGAGCGGCTGGCCAGATAAAGATCAAGGATGTCCCAAAGCGCCTCTTCAACGACTATTCAGCGGAGGTCTCCCGCCGCCGCAAAGACTTTAGCCTGATCTTTGAAGCACTCAAAGGGAAAGTTTCTGACGGACTGGTGTATCCAGCTTGACCACCAATTGCACTCATTTGAAGACCCGGAAGATGCCTGGCGATTCCTGCTACGACAGTCCTTGGTTACAGGTGACTTCCCTCAAGAGATGGAGCGGGAAGCTTGTGCATCATCATCATCGACTTCTGGGTCAAACCAGAGGGAATACCGGATTTTGGGCAGACGCCAACGGGCTAGTAGGAACCTCCGGGGCCCAGACCGATTGAGGAAGGAAGCTCAAGACTGATTTCATTGCTGTCGTAAATACAGCGTTTGGACAGGCCAACTGTCATGCATGCTGGACGTGGTCCTACCTCCTACGCTCGTAGAACAGCTAGACCGTTCTATTCCAAATGGCGGTTGTTCGATACGTTGCCGGGAAAACGACGTTTGAACTTTTCACGTCGCTAACTTCACGTGAATTCTGCTTCATCACGTGAACTACGGCATTACGTATTTAAGCAGCGTGGAAACTTCACTCGCTGCTTCTGATCGAATCATTTGGCGTTGTGTAGCTGAACCTCCGGTCTGCATCCTTGCAGGTTACTACAGCTACTTTTTGGGCCTTCTATAGCGTGTTTTCCGCCACACGCTGATTCCTGGAGCTGTTTGGTTGCGTGTAAATCCACACGCGCACGTTGTCTTCAAACGCGGCTGGCCTGCGTGAATCCTGTTCGCGTGTAAATCCACACGCGCACGCTATCTTCAAGCGCTGCTGGCCTGGGCTGCGTGAATCCTGTTCGCGTGTAAATCCACACGCGCACGTTGTCTTCAAACGCGGCTGGTCTGGGCTGCGTGAATCCTGTTCGCGTGTAAATCCACACGCGCACGCTATCTTCAAGCGCTGCTGGCCTGGACTGCGTGAATCCTGCTCGCGTGTAAATCCACACGCGCACACTATCTTCAAGCGCTGCTGGCCTGGACTGCGTGAATCCTGCTCGCGTGTAAATCCACACGCGCACGCTATCTTCAAGCGCTGCTGGTCTGGGCTGCGTGAATCCTGTTCGCGTGTAAATCCACACGCGCACGCTATCTTCAAGCGCTGCTGGCCTGGACTGCGTGAATCCTGCTCGCGTGTAAATCCACACGCGCACACTATCTTCAAGCGCTGCTGGCCTGGACTGCGTGAATCCTGCTTGCGTGTAAATCCACATGCGCAAGCTATCTTCATGTACGGCTGGCCTGGACTGCGTGAATCCTAATCGCGTATAAATACACACGCACACGCTCTTTTCTTCGCGGCTGTACAGAACCGCGTGTACTTGTTTATACCTTAAAAGGAGCGCTATTTCCAACTCCTGCACCTGTGATATTAACAGGGGGATTGATTCATTTCTATACTTTACTCTACGTGGGAAGGAAGCTTTTCAAGGATAATTGGAAGGTGACAGTGAACAGTACTTTGGACGCTATCCTGTGGTGCATCAACCCGGTATCTAGCGTGAGCCTCGTTCCGTTCGGGATAAGTCTCCCTTACTAATCTTCCCTTCCCTTCCTTGTCGTTTGTTCTACCTTGGATTCCTCAAGAGACTCTGCTGGATTCATCTGCCCTAGACTCAAGATCAGTGTGTGCATTCATGACATTTTCTATTCCATCATACCCAGGTTGGGGCAGTTATTCATGATACTTTATTTTGTTCTAGGCTGACTTCCTATACCTTACCCACGCCCTTTCCAGTGATCCATCACTCTGCCTGTTTTACCAGTCAGAGAGTTGTATCATTTGGAAGGTCTTAACTTGAGTTCACAACTATCAAAACGCGTGAACAGGGATCCGGAAGACCCTACCACCTGTATCCTTTTGAGTACCGTATCCTTTTCAGTTAATACTTTGGTGCTCTCTGACACCAAATTACTGGTGCTGGCAGGCAGACCCCGCTGGCGAGACGTCTGTTTGTGGGATCGGACCACATGGCAAGATGGCAAACAGCAGCATACATCTCTCTGTATTCATCCAAATTGGTGATGGCACACAGAGAGGGACACTGTCGTGCAGGCACGCCTAGACTTCCAGCTCCCATGGCCTCACTGGCCTCCCCCTAGACTTAGACAATCAGCTCGTCTTGGGCGCTAGCACTCACTCGGTCAATAGTTCTGAACGGGGTGTGCCTTGTTGGATGCTCCCTATTCTGTGCAACAATCCAGACCACCGATCGACGTGAGCACTATGCTCTATCAGGCTGCCATAAGAGCAGTCCCCTCTATTAGAGGGCTCTGGCGTGCATGGGATTGGGTATGGCTCCAGAAGTCTACACCCAATGAGCCCGTGCACAGGCTACACGGCCATGTATTGGGGCATATTTCTCTGTTCCCAATGTTTACAGGGGGAGTTTATCCCTACTGTTTTTAGTTTCATAATTATGTTCTCCCAGTTAGGGGTCCCGCCTGTTTTTAAAGGATTCCAGTGAGGAGTCTCGAGTCGGCCAAGCAGTGCTACGCAACCTGTTCGCTTGAAGTTGAGCCTGGTGAGGAGGTAAGAGTGATTGCTTCTGTTGAGCCTTGCCACCTCCCATGGTTGTATATGTATGTACTGCTATGTATTCTTTATTTATGAGCATGTGAATCCATGCCAGAACTAATCCCACCACTGCCACCAGTGTTGGGTAAGAATTGGTGCAGTCACACTGTGTGAGACTACACAAGATTTATCTGCTTGGTATTAGGTATCGCACGATTTGGTATAGGTCTGTACTACACAAGTTGGTAGTATGACTGAGCAGCCAGGCCTTTCTCAAGAGGGGTAAATGTGAGCTGTAGAGCTGTACAAATGAAATCCGTAAATACAAGAAGCCAAGTAATACTTACACTCAGAATTTCAGTTATAGTTATTTGTTTATTTAACATCAGTTTTAAATAAGCATTCTTTAAAAAGGCTATTCGTTGTAACAATTCAAGTAAGCTTTTTTAAATACTTTAAAGAATCGATAAAGCTGGTGAATAATCTTTGGATATGCACAATATACTTTTCCTACACCCCGAGGCGACTTAAATTACGAGAGGAAACGACTGAGGTGAGCCTGAAGGAGAGCTGAGTGTCATCCGCATAACACTGAAAGTTAGGAGAGAAGGTATAGATGAGGTGGGCCAGAGGTGCCAAGTAATGGTTGAAGAGCCGGGGTGCGAGGTTAGAACCCTGGGGAACACCACATGTGGAGAGAGAGGTGATGGAGAGGAAGGACCCCAATTGGACTTCGGAGGTTTGATCGGAAAGGAAGGTGGTCAACCAGGCTAGGGACTGACCCGTGATGCCCAGGTTGTCACAGAGACGATTGATCAGGATGGCGTGGTTAACCGTGTCGAAAGCAGAGGATAGATTCAGGAGGATGAGGACAGAAGGAAGGCTAGAGTCAAGATTAGAGAGCAAGTCGTCACAGGTGTTCAGGAAAGCTGTTTCTGGGCTTCTGGCTGCTCTAAAGCCAGACTGGTGGTCATGGAGACGACCAACAGATTCAGTATGAAGAGTAAACTGGGAGAGGGCCTGATTTTGCTGAGGAAAGGAGTGATACAGGTCGGGCGGTAGTTTCCTGGAGAAGAAGGATCGGCAAAGGGCTTCTTAAGGAGGGGATGCACAAGGGAGTGCTTGAGGGGGAGATAGGAAAGCTCCAGTGGCAAAAGAGTGATTGCGGGAATCTCCCAAGGCTGGAGCAAGGGTGTCAATGTGGTCCTTGATGGTTCTGGAGGAGCACCTGCTGGGACGAGACTTTCATAGATCAGGCTTGTTTAGAAACTTGGTCAGGAGAGAACACAGGGAAAGAGAGAAACCCCTCTTCGGCGTTGCAGTCTCAAAGATATCCTGAAACCCTTTGTTCTGCTTAAGAGACACTTGGCATGAGCTTTCTGGGGTCCATTGCACTACGGCCACCACGTCTCTGATGTTCTGTAAGGTCTTCCCGGTCTCTTGCCAGCTGGCATAGGCGTCAGCTAGGATAGAGGCAGAAGGATCACTCTCTATTGCACTCGGAGAGCCTTATTTACCTCCCAGTCCATCTCTGAGATACTACTGAGCTCCCTATTCCCATTTGATGCTTCCTCCCAGCCCCTGTGCCTGTGTAGGGCCTGATCCAGCTCTTCAGAACGTTCCTGCACTTTCTGGCTGGGATCGCCGAGGTCTTCATCTCAAAGAGAAGCTCCTCAATAAAGGCCCAGTCTCTCGTCTCTAAGGCTCTATACTGAACCCTCCACCTCGTCACTGTAAGACAGATTTTTCTCACTATAATATTTGTTATACTTATTCTGATAATCTTTGCTTTTAAAGTCCTCTTCGTCTTTTGTTCGTTCCTCCTCTTCATCCTTCACAGTCTACCGACTAATACTTTGGCTTGTTCTTCTCATTGCCATCCACTCTCTAATGCCTTGCATTGGTCTTCTTGCTGCCACCTCCTCCACCACCTGGCTCTGCTGTTGTTACCACCTCCTTTCTACCACATGTCTTTGCTGTTCTTGCCAGCAACCTTGCTCTATCACCTTGAGTTGTCCTTGTACTCTGTCTCGTGCCACAAAAAGGCTCTACTACTCTTCCACTAATACTTTCTTTACCACGCCCTCCATAGTTGTCTTAACCTTTTCCACATCTGTCACTATCCTCATGTTCTTCCCTCCTGGTGCCCTCTGCCCTGTTCTCACCACCACCTTCTCCTTTACCCTCCTCCCCCAGAGGGTGCTTTTTACCCAGGGGCTGCATCTCGGAGTGGTAAATAATTAAGGGCATTCATTGGCTAGCTTCTCTGTGTGCACTGTGAGGAATCAGAGGTGTTTATCCTAAGAAATCTGGCCTAGGAACCTTCTCATGTGGCATGGGAAAGGCAGGCGCTTCCTGGTCCTGACCCTGGGGGTGGTGTTCTGCTGGAGGATCACATGAGAGGGGACTCGGGTCAGGAAAGCTGAGAGTATCCTCTAAGTAGCGTCCATAGAGACCCTTCAGTTTTAATGGCCTACTCTAAGACTGTGGCCTACTCTAAGACTGAGACATGTCATATAAAAAGTAATGAGAGCATTGGGGACTATAAGTCCAATAATGCCCTAAATACTGGGACTAGGAAGAGGGGCTTAGAGGCACGGATCTGCACTGTACAGTTAAATGATCCTAATGACCCACACCTGAGCTGAACTTTTAGGTATTTAAGGCCCCTCAGGTGCAGGCCATGAGAACAAGAAGGTTGAGCAGTAGTAGGAGTTGTGAGCCGCCACTGGTATAGAAGCGGGTGTCGGTCATGAGAAGGTCTTTGTCCTGAAGTGCAGAGTTCGAGCACTGGGAAGCAGTGTTTTGACAGACTGTCACTTGGGAAAATGGAGCTCCTTCTATTGCGTGCCTTATTCCGGTGGCTGGTGAGCACTAAGTGCAGGAGGAGCAAGGCAGGCGCCTTTCAGAGCATCAGAAGGAGGAGAGGCAGCGGTTCGAGCGGACGTGTGTACAGAGACTGGTGTGTTGGCCTGTCTTCAGTAACCCTGGAACTCTCCGCAGTTGAACGCCGGCCGCTAACCCATATTTTGAATATCAAACAAATGCAAGAACGTCTTATTGGCGTAGCAATCACTTTAAAAGAAAGTCAGAAAATAAAGATTTCAATTAGTATTGCAAAGATGAAGAGGGGGCAATATTGAAGCCATAAGAAGACCTGCCTGGCCAAAGTAAAGAGGAGGTAAATCTTCAGAAAGCTTATAACCCACATTGGCCCATGTTAGGGGGAATTCTCTGATAAGGCTAATTTCCCAAACCTAGTGAGTCCCCCAGCAGCTTTGATGGATTTTTGGGGTTTGTTTTTTTCTCCTGCTAAGAGTGAGACTCTCTTACTCCCACTCTTAGACATGATTTGAGGTATGTCTTTGACTTATGTGCTTATGGGCTATGGGGTTTCTTTTTTTTTCTTTTTACTCCATTGGGTATCATCTGTTTTTCTGTATGTGTGGTACACAGCACCCTCAGTGCAGTACCACAGGGGTGTCACAGTGACCCCCAAACATAGACTCCATACCCTGGGACTGACTACTGTCTCCCAGGGCATGTAAAGTCACCATTGGCTTTACTAGTCCAAAATTGTGAACAGAACCAGTACAAACCATCATATTGTGGAAGTACTGGTAAGGGGTAATTCGATTGCCCCTGGGTCTGTTTTCGAGGGGGCACTGTCCCGTCGCCCCTCATCGAGTTTCTGGCTGGTGGTAGTGGTTACCACGCGAAATATTCCACCGGAATATTTTCTTTGGGATTTTCCCATTGCTTTTAAAAGCAACACTTTTTGGTGCAATGTTAAAGATACCGCCGGTTTATTTATTTAATATTAAATAACCAGTTGGGTCTTTTTGCCAGAACTCGATTCTAAAATGGCGTTTGTGTCCGTCTCTGTAACTCTGACCATGGTCGAGCCCTTTGTTCCACTATTTTGGCGGGCTTCTCCACAGAAGAATGGGGTTTTTTCTGCATAAAAGCAGGGCCTTTGGGACTGGAACTTCAGAAGTCGCCACAGGACCGAAGAATCCGAAGAGGGAAGAAGCTGAGCCACCTGCACCCGACGACACCACCGGTGAAGCCCTGCTGCAACAAACTCCCCACTTTTCCAACGACAAGAGAAGATCTGCTGGAGAGTCTTCTCCCTTTGAGCTGGTAGGACCAACCAGTTCGCCCTTTTTCGCTTCCAAAGACGTCACTTGGTCGAATCGCCCGTGCCAAGCACCCCGGCGGTCGGATAGCCAAGCTCACCACTTTTGACCGCGAATAAAAGGACCACACCTTTTAATCGGGAACTCCGCGGCTGGTTTCATTCCTGTGCAGTGCAACGACTCCACGTTTCCTCCTCGACAAGATCTTCTCTTCCCCTGGTCGGAACCACAAACTTCAACCACTGCCAGGAACAACTGCCCCCGCTGGAGCTTCCTTTCTCTTTAAGGTACTGTGTCCTGCCTAGCCTCCCTTTCTACAGATTACTAAAGGTGACCCTTAAATCCTTGGCTCTAAACTGGGTTGGCTCCAGGCCTTCTAACTATATCTTTTGACTCACCCCAACCTCTTTTGAACACTCTGCAAAGACTTTCAGTGCACTTTAAACCGTGTGATCCTGGGCACATTTCGCTTTGCTCCATTTAAAGTGGGCCTGGCCTATGAACTTTGGCTCTACAGTATAACCTTCCTTTCTCCCCTTGCTCTGAACTCTTAAAAGGGTTGGGAACTGTTTTATTTTATGCTCTGCCTTTTCTCTCCCTTTTTAACCTAAACTATTGGAGTGCCGTCTAGGTTAAGCGCTCACTTCTGTCTTAAATAGTTGTGCTTTAACCCTGACTTGTCTGATAGTTATCAAGGGAGGTGTGTATACGTACCTGACTCTGTTTTAGATTGCTGTTCTTTGAGAGTCCTAGTGTATTGCCTAAAGTGTGTTTTAAATAAATAATTATATACTTTTTATACAAAGCTCTGGTCAGTGTTTGTTTACTCTACTGTGTCTTGACCCTATGGTGTATACTCTGCATACTGCCCTACTCTTCTTGAGAGAAGTCTGACTGCCCACAGCTACCAGGTAAATCTGGGTGGTGCAGACTGCTACCAATTGGGTTTACTGCTGCTCCTGTAGTCTTAATCTTTTTGCAGTGTTCCCCAAGGCAACTGCACAGGATTCTGCCTAACAGCACAGTAATAAGAGAACGATACTGCAGACAAATTGTAACCAGTATTCCCAGAAGGGGGAAGAGACAATAATTAAGCAATACCCAAACAAGCATTGCCTAAGCGAAAGGCAAATGTTATAAACAGACATTGTAAGAAGTTGTCATGTGAAACTGAGATATCAAGAGTGGCAGGAGACAAGCCCTCCTTTTAAGAGATATCAAAGAGGAGAGGAATATAAGCTGCATTGCATGTGGGTTGGCAAGGACTTTTCTGAAAGTGTGAAGCAAGCCTTACCACAGAGTACTCATAGTAGTGTTAGGAGCTTTTATCCTGACAGGCGAGTATACCAGGAAAGGGATTGTTAGTGGTAGTCCTGGCAGGTTAGTGAACCAGGAAGAAGACATTGAAGTACTGCATTGTGGTTGTGGCAAAGCTACTCTTGTGTTGATTAACTGCTTTAAATATCATCCTGACAAGAACTTTGTTGTTAATCAGGAAGCATTGTGGATGTGCTTATTTCCCAAGAAGTAGTGATTTTAAATTATTGAATATCAGTTGGAAGATAAATTTGTGTTTGTGGAAACATTGTCAAGTGCCAAGTGAAAGACTTTTGGAACAAGGAAAAATGTATGTACAGAACTTGGTTACACAAAGGAATTTTTCTTATTTTGGACTTTGGTTGGAGATCCTGCTTTGATCCGGGTGAAGGGGATTCAGCCCAGGTTTTAATGATACATAATTATAGGTTTATGTTGAGTACATCTGTTAATTTAGTTGAACCTGAAATGCCATATTATACCTTTATGAGTTTATTGTATGTATACATGTCAGGGGCAGATTCCTTTTATTATAGTGTTTTCCTTTCGTTCTAATTTTGATAGGTAGGGAAATCTTCATTAGGTTAGGGATAGCAAGTCGTTTACACCCTTATAAGTTTAAAAAATGTAAAATTGTGAAAACCTTTACCAAGTTATCCGGCTCGCATTTCTGACCCCTCACATATGGTGTCAGAGTGGGATCGGAATCAATTGCTACACATTGGGGAACCCTGAAAAATTGAGAAACTTAGTAAGAAAGCCTCCGCTCCTACTATTGCGACAGAACATTTCATAAGGTTTAATATATATAGTAGTAGAGGAGAATTAATTCAACCTGGAGATAGAGCATCAATATGCACCAATGTTATCCTTATTCATCCCACTGCTACCTATATCAGTCAAGCCTAGCCTGGCACTATGGTTTAGACGTATTGGCAGGAGTAATCGATCCGGACTATAAGGGAGATATCAAAATATTGGTGCAAAATAATAGGAAGAAAGCATATCAAGTGAAGCTGGAGAAAGAATAGCGCAAGGAGTATTGGAGAAGGCTCTGCTTTCAAGAGAAATTTAAAACAGTGATCAAACTGAGAGACTCTGAGGGTTTTGGTGAAGCGTGTTATATATATATGTGTTTACTGTGCTAAGGGAATGCCAAGCGTTGCTATGGGGATGGTGAGCATTCTTTATGTGGAGTCATTGGGCTGTGCATGGTTGAGGTCACAATGCACTGCTATGGAACTTAGGATTTGTTATGTATTGTATTTCGGCAGTTGGAGATCTGATGCTGTCCTGGTTGGGGGTCTCAACTATATGTCTGATACGTGTCCCAATAAATCTGCTTTTATCCTCACCTGGCATGTCTTGCCTCACTACAAAGCAGATATATAGCTCCCTGTGGAACCAATAATAAAACCTCAGGTTGATGAGGAGGGAAGATATTATCCCTGACTGGGCATTTGCTCAAATAAATTATCCTTTGTTATCAGAACCCTTCCTCCAAGTAATATCAGAAAATGAGGGTAGAGAAAAGACTGGACCATTTTCGTTCCTAAAATCAGGAATGTTATATAGAGGAGATGTAGTATCGGCCGGGGTCACAAATACAAATATCCAAAAGCTGCAAAAATATAGTCCTGGAAATGGCTCACTCACTTAGCAGGATTTCACTTAGGAACTGCAAAAATTCAGGCCCAAGTTTTTAATAGATTGTATTCGCTGGGGCTTTATGCAGACGTAAATAGAATTGTCAGTGAATGTGCTCTATGTCACAAAACCAGTCCTCAGATTCCGTCTCCCGTTCCATTACAACCATTACTTATTATAAATGTTTCCTTTTCAAGGATAGGGATGGATATAGTATGTCCGCTAGAGACCTCAAAGTAGGGAACAAATATATACTAGTAATTTTGGATTATTCAACCCATTACCCCGAGGCTTTCCCGTTGAGAAATAACACATCACAACAGATTCTGAAGCAATTAGTCCCGTTATTTTCTAGGAAAGGGTTTCTAAAATAAATTTTGACAGATCAAGGGCCCACATTTTTGACTAAGCTTATGGCTGAAGTTAAGTAAAACCTTCAGATTAAAACTAAGCACATCCATTTATCATCCCCAAACTGATGGTTTAGTAGAAAGATTCAATCAAACTCTAAGACACATCTTAAATAAATTGGTTGAAGCAGATGGAAATAATGGGGACATTATGATACCTTGGGCCTTGTTTGCCATTAGAAAGACTCCTCAATCTTCCACAGGTTTTTCTCCCTTTTGAATTATTACACAGGATAGATCCGAGGGATGTGTTAGATATGTTAGGCGAAACCTGGGAATAAAGAGAGGGGGCTACAATCCTATTATCCCAAACCGTCCAACAATTAAGAGAACATATGACAGCATTTGGCAATATTGTCCAAACTTATATGGCACAAATGCAGGAACATCAAAAGGAATACGATAACGAAAAAGCAGTGATGAGAACTTTTTCTGTAGCTCAAAAGGCATTGCTTTTACTTCCATCTTCTGAAAATAAAATGCTTTCCAGGTGGATTAGCCCTTATGAAATCTTAGAACAGTAAGGGATCTTTCAATTATAAAATGTATCAACCAGATAGAAAATTGAAAACTCATATTTACCATATTAACTTAAAGAATGGAAAGAAGACCCTATTAAAAACACTTCAGTAATATTAACCAGTTTATTAACTAAAGAAAATTATACCAATATATTACTTTCTCCTGATTTACCACAAAATCAAAAACAAGATCTAGGGGGGGGGGGGCGCTGTGGTGCGCCGACGAAAATGGCCACCTAGGGACGGAGTCCCCACTTACAGTACAAATTCTGGGAGGAGTGCTTTAGCGGTGTGCTATGCTTGAGCGCACTGAAATATATCCCGCAGAATGGCTAAGGAGGTGTGCGCGCCAAAAGCAGCTGGCCCTGCGTGGGCCGAGCGGAGAGCGGATCCGGTGAGAATTCGCAGCGGCCATACTGGATTCCCCAGACAGCTACCATCGAGGGAGACTCAGTGACGGCGTGCCCACCAGAAGAGGCTGGCCCTGCTAACGGTATGTGCGGAGGGCGCTGACCCCCGCTGGAGAGGGCAGCGGATCCCCTGACAGTTCCTCGGAGGCAGAGATACAGAGGGATAAGGAGGCCGGGCACCATCCGGCATACGACCGGCAGCGGCACTTAAAGGTGAGAGGCGGCCTCAGAGCTCGGGCCAAGCTAGATACGTGACCGGGGTCCCCCTGCTGCATATCCACATCCAGCACTGAGGTGCTGCAGCCTTATTTCCCCCACTACGCCACACGGGGGACTGAGATTTGAGCCGCTGTTGACACTGGAGCCCTGTATGAAGGGTGTGTTGGCAACTCCCCTCCCTCTACAGTGCCTAAATCCTTACGGCCCATATTTCGGGAAAAGAGGCAATCAAGACCCAAGAACTGGTTTACACTCCTTGCCCCTGGGGTCTGGCCGCAGCTGCACATAGAGGGATGCCGCCCCAGCCAAAATCACTAAACTGCCTGAAGCTAAGGGGATGACACGTGGGGGCACAAAGGTACATTATAAAAGGCCTCATGGATGCTTATACAAATGCGCAATGACCTGAAGATGACATGTCGAGCTCCCAGGACACTGCTGCAGCGGTTCAGACCCCCCCCTGATAAAACCATGGACGCCTACATGACAGCATTGCAGGCCGGGTTTGCAGCGTTGAATGGCAAGCTAGATGATATAGGTAACAACATTGCCTCCATAAGGGCTGATCTGCAGAAGGAAAGCGCTAGGGTCACTGAGGCAGAAACCAAGGTGGGCGTGCTCGAGGACACTATGACAGCATACAGTAAAGACATCAAGAAGACCCTAAAGGCTGTGCGCGTTAAATGTGACTATTTGGAATCCAGGTCCCGACGGAATAACATCCGGTTGGTGAGCATGGCTGAAAAGTCACAAAATGTACCCATGGTGGTGTTCCTCGAGGACGCAGTTCGTACAATGTTTCCGGAGGCACAGTTCTCACCACAGTTTCTCGTGGAAAGTGCACAGGTCACTGACCCCGCCACACACAATCATTGCCCGGCTATTGAACTACCGGGACAGAGACCATATACTGAGACTGTCACATGAAAAGGGTACTCTGTCCTTTGACTCCGCCAGAGTCCGTATATACCCTGATTTTTCCAACGGTGTGCAGGCAGCCAGGCGAACCTTTAATCATGTTACGAAAGCTCTCAGAGACAGGAAGATCCCTTACGCCATGATGTTCCCAGCGAAACTCAGCGTCCAATATGCCGGCAGATCCCACTTCTTTGAAACCCTGGAGAAAGCCATGGCGTATATTGAACCGAACATTCCGACACAAGCAAGCAATGGCTGACAGATGCTACCAGCTATCCGACTCTCGCAATGCTCACAGTTGCTAGGTCCAGTTGGGCATGATACTAGGTCGTCTGTCAAGTCCGTTTGAGCCATGTAGTGCGGCTCACTTCTGTTAAAGGCACCATGCCATTGGTTGGGGTTACACAACACCCCCCACCCCCTGTTGCAGATTAGAACCGAACATTCCGACACAAGCAAGCAATGGCTGACAGATGCTACCAGCTATCCGACTCTCGCAATGCTCACAGTTGCTAGGTCCAGTTGGGCATGATACTAGGTCGTCTGTCAAGTCCGTTTGAGCCATGTAGTGCGGCTCACTTCTGTTAAAGGCACCATGCCATTGGTTGGGGTTACACAACACCCCCCACCCCCTGTTGCAGATTAGCACGTCGGTTAGAGGGTATACACTATCCAGTTGGAGGGATGGTGGGGGTGGGAAGGGTTTTGGGATTTTTGGGGAAGAGTTCCACAGAAAAATTGACTGTTGCGCGGGGTTCATGCTTATACATTACATCTCATCTGAAAGGGCACTTCGATTACTGACACACTGGTGTTATGACAGGTGCGCATCCTACGATGAGACTGCTCACATGGAACATTAGGGGGCTGAGCAATCCAATTAAAGCCCGGAAAATACTAGCATATACTAAGCAGAATAAAATCCAGGTCCTGATGCTACAGGAAACACATGCCCTGGGAAAAGTTGTTGACACATTTGCACGTGACTGGGGCCTGCTACGGGTGGGGACTGATTATTCCTCACAATATAGGGGTGTTCTGACTTCAATACACCAAAACACAGGGTACCAATTAATCAGATCCAAGATAGACACTATGGGAAGGTATGCGATCATCTGAGGATCCCTGCCGAGTCAAAAAGTTATATTGGTCAACTCATATGTTCCAAATGTGGACGACCCCGAATTCTACTTGCACATCATAGATCTTATAACTCCTTTGGATGAGGCCAAGGTTCTTTGGGGCGGCGATTTCAATACTATCCTTAATGTCAAATTGGACAGGACCACAAGGGCCCAGCGGGTACTCACTAGGGCAGCGCACACAATATTACAAAGGATGTTGTACCTACCCCTCGTCGATGCCAGGCGTGAGCTACATCCTCGTGGGAGGAGTTTACCTCCATTCCACCGTGCACAACTCCAGCTTCCGTATTGACCTCTGGCTGTGCTCGCCCGAATATGTCCCCCACACAAAAGACTGCACCATTTTACCACGCACAATTTCAGATCGTTTCCCGGTGCTGTTGGAAATCTGATCATGTTCCTAGCCTATGGAGAATGCTGCTGGCTCTTTTACAAGACGCTGCAATACTGGAGCCCCTAAGGATCAATATCTCAGAATTCTTTGTCTGTAATGAGGGCTCGGTGGGTTCCACGGCCAGTGTGGGAATCATTTAAGGTCTGGGTATGTGGTCACCTATTGTCATCGACTCACGGTGCTCTACGGGCTATAAGATCTGAGCTACAGCGATCCAAACGTAAGCTGCGATCCCTGAAAAAAATAAATGCTCAGACACCAGGGAAGTCTACCCTAGCACTCTTACAGGCAAAATTAGATGAATTTAGGAAGTTGGCAGATAGGGGGGGGAAATATTGTATATTACACACCCCACACAGGCCTTGAGATATAGGGAGGCTAGCAAGACCCTCGCCCATCACACTCATGTGTTACGACTGATTGTGATTTTAATACTGCATCACGTCCTGATCTTGCCATACTTGAATTGCTATCTTCAATTTTGCTACTCGCCCTTTTTTTTGCCTTGTCACCTTGATCAGCCTCATACTCACGTACCCCATTGACGGTAATTTTCTAACTCGTTAATTGCTAATATTGTTGCCATATGCAAACCTAATCTAGGTCCAACTCTGCTGCCAATCATACCGTGATAATTAAATTGTACTACCTAACCATATCCACACAGGGCGCCCCTTCCAGCATGGTCTCTAATACGTTTAACATATGAGCAACTGCGTTACCTACAATATTTTGATGCCTAAATGTATTGCATAACCAAATATAAGGTGTACCGCCAATATCGACTGTCAGTACCTCTTAGCTAGCCCTTGACTATTGTGCTGCTTACTGTACTTTGCTTCCTAAAACGTAAACGTATTGCGCAGTCTAAGCCACATTAATCTAACCGCTCAGCTTACAGAATTTTGCGACACAAATGCACTGTTTAATCAAAGTTTACCTGTTAAGTACGTTTTAGCCAACCTATTTCTATTGTCATGCTGACCGTATTGTATTGCCCAAAAGGAATTGCATATACTAAACCACACAAAGCGCACTGTTAATACTGCCTGCTAGTACTTCTTAGCTTGTGACTAAGCTCCCTATATACTGCACATAGCCTAAAAAGTGTCCACCTGACACCTAGTCATACCAGGACCTTTAGGTCCCACAACACAGTTTCCGTTTACCTGGACACTGACCCCCCTCTCTCCCATAGCCAGCTGGCATACTCGCCTATACTATGTATGTCTTCAGATGCCGCATAGTAAATGTATTGTTCACCTCACTGGTTGTCAGTCAACATGCCATAACGTTAGAACCCTATCAGACAGAGTATCGGCTCACAACCATGACTACTCCTACCTATCCACTGGTGGGGATCAAACCTCCAAAGTTCTTGCCACCTTTGAAGTATAGCCCGAACACACAACCGTTAGACCTACTAAATTCCTACCGGAACTAAATCTGAGAATTAAGTACCATAATATAGACACCATCATGCTTGCTGAAAAGGATGCTGAATTAGGGGAGACAAATAACTATTAATCCTGAGAATCCCAAGATCTTCGACAGACCTGCTGTGAATCATGAAAAACACACTGGGAGAGAACTGCAGTGAAACTTATCACACCTGCGGTCCAATAGAGACCTGCTGTGAATGTTAATAAACCCAATACTTGAAGAGACCAACAATACCTGCTATGAGGCTAAAGTGAAGCTTGAGACCAAGAACCTGAAAAGTCAGAAGGATTGTGAAAACAGGAAGAACAAGAAAGGGACCACGCTGTAACTGCTGAAGAGTATTCCCAGGTAAACGTTTTTTATTTTGTTGTGTTACATTAGGGTGGGAATTCTGATACTAGGTTTTCACAAACTCTTTTGTTTGTCATCCTTTTGAATTTTATCTTATACATTAGGATATCCAGGAGGCTGAGGACTTGTTTAAAAATAGGGATTGGAACTTTCTGTTGGCTACCTCGTTGGACATTTACTTTGATGCAAAGGATGTTCGAACTAGGGATAAGGACTTAAAAGAAGACCGTTAGAGTTTATGTTTTGGGCATTAACCTATGAAGTGGATTGAAACCTTGGAGATAATCCCATGTTGCATTGACCCATCCCTAACATGGTTTTCTTTAGAAAGACCCTTATGGTTCCGGTACAACCTCTTCCCTAGGGAAATGATGTCATGTGTGTCATTGTTCGGACTTGCCACAAAGATGTCGGTAAAAATGATCCTGAGGGCAGAGAACAGGGCTTTAGCTAGAAATACTAAGCAGGTTTGTGTGGGCACATCTAGCTCAAGGCAGGGGGTATAGGCGAGGCCCTTATCTGAAGGGACCAGGTCCAAAGTGGGTGGATGAAGGAGCATGTGGTCGCAAAGACGAGCAGGACAAGGTCAGGTGTAGTGAGGTCTTGCAGAGGATAGGAGCCAGGCTCTAGAGAGTCAGGATGTGATGGATAAAATTGAGAGAGACATTTTACGGAAGACGAAGGGTGTGAGACACCCTTAAACTTAGGACTGAGAATCTTAGAACATAGTCACACTGAGACGGTCAAACCGGGTGTGGGATCCCCTTAACCCCTGGACTGAGATATGCTAAAGAGAACATTACAGTGTGTTGGAACACCTTAAGCCCAGAGCTGAACCATGAGCAAAACGCTTGCTATTTCTTATAGCTGATGGGAGAAACCCAGCTAAGTTTGATGGAGTGGAGAGGATACCTTTAAGACTGGTGATAAACAACTTTTTCTTCATCTTTGAGTTCTAGCCAGAGAGAGAGCTGTTTGTTAATAAACACCTGCATTGTTTTCCGAAACTTGTGTACATCCTTTTTGTCACTTTAATGGTTATATGGAACCGCCTAAGAGTGAAGTCACACTGCTGAGGCACATTGCCAATGCGAGAGCCAGGACTAACATGTGGAAACCCTACATATACATACACTAAGAGTAGGACTTCTAAAAAGCCTCCTGTCAGTGGCATTTCCAGATGAACAGTTTTGGCTCATGGTAGCTACTGAGAAAATAGTTTAACACCAGGTACAACAATCCTACCATAATGCAATTGGGCAAATGTTGGGATGTCTCAGAATTTGCATGCACCACTGGCGGGGAACTTCTGCAGGTCATTAACTATACGTTCTGTGCAGTTTTTGTTTAACAGGTATCCAGTTATAATTTCAAAAAAAAAGTTTCTAAACACAAAACTTTCTAATTTCGAATGCCTTTTATTAATGTTAAAATGTTTAGTTTCGTATAGTAAAATAAGTTTTTTTTTTTAAAACGGGGGTTTGGGTAGGACCTCCCCCCTCATAAAAAAATGCGTTTGAAAACATTTTTAGGGGATGCTTTGTTGTCGAAACATTTGTATTTCGAAACTTTGACTGTCAGAAAAGTCACTATAAACCGTTTAACATGATGGAAAATGCCTTTGGTCTTTCGATATTAACTTGTCATTGTGCTTTTCCTATCTCTTTGTCTTCCATTAGGCAGTCATACGTCAGTCACCCATGAGATTGTGACTGTAGGTGATCCCTTGCTGTCTTCCGGCTTTCGAAGCATCGGCTCCAGGAGACACAGTGCATCCTCCCTATCCCCTCAGCAGTACAAGCTTAGAATGATCGCTCCTGCAAGAACGGGATGTACATCCTTGAGGCAGATTGCAACCTCAGCACCTGACATCTCCACAAAGCCTGACATCACCTCAAAGCATGGTACACCAGCAGTGCCTGCCATCACAGTTTCCTCAGATGATGTGACAAGTGTGAAAAGCCTAGACGTCCTGCCAGGGTCACTTCACTCATTGGCAGCCACAAATTTGAGGCAGGACAGTCCCCCCACTGCAAGTGATGTGAGAACAACTGTGGCATGCGCAAGCAAACCTTGCCCTTTAGACAGTGTAAAGTGTGTGGAAAAACTATATTCAAGTCCTTTGAATTTGGCCCCAAAGAGCCCCTCTATGAAATCGGAAAAGGTCAAGGCATCCAATGTGAAGATATCAGATCCTTCCTCCCAAAACTTGAACAGCAAAATGTCCTCACCATCATTTGCTGTAATCACAGCAGATTCAAGTGTCTGCAAAGCAGGCACATTCCTAGACCAAGCCTCTGTGGCATTTAATTCCAAAGAGACACTGCCTCTCTCACAGCTGAATCAGGAAAGTTCCAAGAAAGAGAGGGAGCAACACAAAGACACTTTTGCTGCTGAGAAACCTAGCCCACAGTCAGTGGAACTTGCAACCATATTGAAAACTCCTGTTGAAAGTAATCTGTCCTCTACTGGTAAAAAAGAGCTGTTGCTCTGCCCTCGAGAGAAGCGGCAAAAGTCAAAGAGGCCTTTGAAGGAAAGGTACAGAGAGCTGCATTTCAGTAAATTTGGCAATGCCTTGAGCAAGAAAACACCAAATGAGGTTGGGAGAAGCCTGGACATCAAGCTTGGTCATCAGACTTTACATCAAAAGCTAAACCACAGCTCAGCTTTCAATGTTTCAACAGAGAAACCAGGGGAGCACAATCAGGATGTTGAAGGTGACCCAAAAGGTCAAGCAAATAAAGCTGATTGTAGCTCTAAAGGGTCAGCTTCATCCAAAAAACAGACAGTAAAGGTCACACTAACACCTTTAAAAATGGAAAGGGACAACCAATCTAGTAGTCTACCCACAGGTCAAAGCTCAAAGTCTCCATCAACTCGTACAGATCTTGGCCCCATAACCCATACAACTCCATCTTCTGGGAGTCCTTCTGGGAACACTGCTGATCGGATTAGCTCGAGTAATGCACAGGAATCCCAAGTCAGTACTACTTACCCAACTACTCCAGCACAAGACCTAAGCCCCATGATTCAGGATGGAAATAAAGCCCAAGATGATGGCTCCTTCAAAAGAAGGTATCCAAGGCGCAGTGCTCGTGCTCGATCAAATATGTTTTTTGGATTAACTCCCTTGTATGGCGTGAGATCTTACGGGGAGGAAGATATTCCGTTCTTTAACAACCCGACTGGTAAGAAAAGAGGGAAGAGGTCAGCTGAAGGTCAGGTGGATGGAGCAGACGACCTGAGTACCTCCTCTGATGAGGATGATCTTTATTACTACAACTTCACTCGCACTGTGATTTCATCAACTGCAGAGGAAAGGCTCCGCTCTCATACTTTGTTCAGAGAGGAAGATCAATGTAACCTTCCCAAAATCCCTCAGCTGGATGGAGTTGATGATGGAGCAGAAAGTGACACAACCATGACAACGACAACTGGAAAAGCTAATCCTACAGCCAAAAGAAACAGCAAAGAAAATGGCACAGACACATTGAAACTCCAGCAGTCAAAGGAAGTTGTTGAGAAGGAACATGGTCCCAAGGAGTCTGTTAGCCACAAACAGCTCGAGTCAAAAATAGAAAACTGCCATCCAGTGAGTCGTGTAAAACCTCAGAGCCAGGAGTCCTTGGAAGCTCAGTTGAGTTCTTTAGAATCTGCCCGCAGAAGTCAGACCAGTGCTCCTTCAGATAAAAATCTTTTGGATACCTTCAGCACAGAACTGCTGAAGTCTGATTCAGACAATAACAACAGTGATGATTATGGTAACATTCTTCCCTCTGATATCATGGACTTTGTTCTGAAGAACACTCCTTCCATGCAGGCTTTGGGTGAAAGCCCAGAATCCTCCTCCTCAGAACTTCTTACGCTGAGTGAAGGATTGGGTCTTGACAATAATCGGGGGAAGGATATGGGCTTGTTTGAAGTGTTTTCTCAACAGTTGCCAACTTCCGAGCCAGGGGACAGTGGTGTGTCTTCTTCTGTGTCAGCTGAGGAACAGTTTGAGCTTCCCTTGGAGCTTCCGTCTGATCTATCTGTTTTAACAACTCGCAGCCCTTCTATGCCAAGCCAGAGCCACAACAGGCTAGCTGTCATTGCTGAATCTCAGCTATCATCTTCAGGAGATGGGTCCATTCTGGCCATTCCTTCTACAGATTCTGGAGAGAAGAACGCGACTGTCACTGAGAAATCTGTTGCGTCCAGTGAAGGGGAGTCCTCTCTGCTGAGTCCTGGTGCAGATTCCACACCAGAAGACCACATGACACCTGTTCAGTTTATTGCCAGCCACATGGACACGGAACACATTGCCATTTCCCAAGGTGATCAGGTGGAATCTGTACAAACAGTCACCCAAGATTTAAACAGGAATACTGCGACTCCCATTCTACAGGCACCAGGGTCTCCCACCAGCACACCGCAAAACCAGAACTATGTTAAAAGCTCATCAGATAGCCCTCGTCCTTCTCAGCTCTCAACCACCACCATTCAGGCCCCTGCACCTCAACTCAAATCTACTGAGAAAGTCCTTGTGGTGAACCAGAATATGCAACCACTTTATGTGCTTCTTCCAAATGGTATCACCCAACAAATTCAACTTACCCCTTCTGTTGGTTCTGCTGGTAATGTCCTAGAGACCAGTTCTTCAGTGCTTAGCCAAATGGGTGGTGCACTCACCCTGGCTGCAGGGTTAAATACTGGTTTGCCAACATCTCAGTCCTTATTCCCACCAACAAGCAAAGGATTGCTTTCTATTCCCCACCAGCCACATTTACATTCCATAACTTCACCTTCTCACACTGGGTTTACTGCAAAAGTTGGAAGTCCCACCTCTGGTCTTCTCATAGGTGTGCAGCCAGCTGCCGATTCCCAAAACCTTGTCTCTGAAACTAGTCAGAGGACCGATCTTGGGGATGCAACAGCTACCCCAGCTCCAAGCCTCAACAAGAAAAGACCAATACCTCGTCCACACTCTAGGAAGCATAAGAAGCTTGCACCTTCTGGGCCACCGTCTGCCGTGACCACTTCAGATATAGTCTCAAACATGACTTTGATTAATTTCAGTCCCACCCAACACACTGGAGGGATACCCACGCAGCCCAGTTTGATTGATTTGGGAACACTCAATACTTCTGCATCTCACAGAACGGTTCCCAACATCATTAAGAGATCAAAATCAGGAGTCATGTACTTTGAACAACAGGCTTTGCTCCCACAGAATATTGCAGCGGCCACATCTGGCATAATTGGACCAGAAGTAGGCCATCTCACAGCAGGGTCACGGTCACTTACCGGACTGTCTTCCAATCCTTCTGTACTGAATGTGGTTTCCATGCAAACTACAACAACCTCGACATCTGGGGGGTCAATTCCTGGGCACCTACTGGGACAGAATTCTGTAACCCTGACAAGCCCTGGGTTGCTAGAGGCTTCTGAGCTGGGATCTATTGGTAATCTGTTAATCAAAGCCAGCCAGCAGGGTCTTGGACTTCAGGATCAACACACTACTTTGCCTCCAGGTGCCACTATGTTTAACCAGCTAAAAACAGCCCAATCCCCAAGCACCGCAGCCCTGACTGCCACATCGAACCTGTGTTTATTGCCTTCAGCACAGACCGTAGGTTTGACTGTTACTCAATCACCATCTGTACATGAAAGTCCTTATCAGCTTCACCAACATGTAACTCAGATGCGAGCAAGCAAAGTTGGCGTGATCTCTGGCTTTGACCCCTCCAGCACCACCCCTGGCCAGATTTCAAGATTTCCACATCTGGCAGATGTTCCAAGTGGCACTGGTCTTCAGCAAAACAAAGTTTCGTCTGTGATGCATGCAAGCTCCGCCTCCCCTGGTGGTTCACCCTCTTCAGGTCAGCAGTCAGCAAGCAGCTCCATTGTGTGTCCCACTAAA
Source organism: Ambystoma mexicanum (assembly GCF_040938575.1). NCBI lineage: Eukaryota > Metazoa > Chordata > Amphibia > Caudata > Ambystomatidae > Ambystoma > Ambystoma mexicanum. Next base: position 182,990,476 of record NC_090931.1, on the reverse strand, counting down.
CACAAGCCAAAAATGAAAAGAATGCAACCAGCCATTGAGAAAGGGAATGGAAAGAAGCATAAGATGATGCACGCTAGGACCACCATCCCCTCAGAAGTCCACATTCCAGACGCAGAGGCCACAATAACCTCTTTCATCACTGTTTCAGGGTAAGATTACTTTTTCTTAACATATTCTTAAGGCTGGCTTGACATGATTCTCCAGTGGTTGGAATGGCAATCATCTCAATTCCAACTCCCTCAGTCTATCTGCCTGGTTCCTATTAACAAGGACGGGTTCAGCATGATCAACATATTTATAGAAATTGAGACAATTATTCCTATGGTGGGCAGCAACACACCTGGCACAATCACTTGTGATGACTGTTGGGTAAGAATTGGTGTAGTAACACTGTGCGAGACTACACAACACTTAACTGCTTGGTATTAGGAAACCCACCCTTTGGTATAGGTCTGTACTACACAAGTTGGTATTGTGGCTGAGCAGCCAGGCCTATCTCAAGTGGGGTAAATGTGAGCTGTAGGAATGAAATTCGTAAATAAAATTACCACACTGAAGGTTTCAGTTATAAATAGTTATTCATTTAATTACCATCAAGTTTTAAATAAGCATTTGTTAAAAGGACAATTCTTGTAACAATGTAAATATACTTTGAAATCAATCACTTTTCCGGATCAGCACAAGTTAGTGGATAATCTTTGGATATGCTTCTTACACAATTCCTACACCCTGTGGTGACTTCATTCGCAAGGAGAGTAATGGCATTTATGTATCCCACTAGTTTTACTTTGCAGATTCTGAGGTTGCAGAAAGGAAAGGTTTTTATGAAGGAGAAGGTTAAACAGGTTCTCAGTACATGTAGGAGCATTTAATTCTTCCAATGAAATCTAGACAAGCCTTTCCCAGCAGTAACTGTCTAAACAAGTTGCCACTTCTGAGGGACAAACAATTTCAAAGTCAATGGGCTAGAAGAGTCTGCAGGGAGCCAGGACCGCCAAAGTCATTTGGAATACAGTCTGTGGAGCTGAGGCACTTCTTAGAATAAAAGTCTTGCACAAAGCTAGAGAGTTTGTAGAAAAAACACTTGTAGGGTCACAAGCTGTTAAGCCTGTGAAAAGCAGAGTTGGAATCAACTCTAAAGGTAAGCCACTGCAAATCTCAACTGAGAAAAACACAGCTACAAGGCAATGAGGTAATTACCCCAAGTCTAAACAGTACCTGTGGTTTGAAGAAGAGTGTTCTAGCTGGATTCTGTCCTGTTGCAGCGATGTAGGCCCTGGGTCCCTGAGCCTCAGTCGTGGGGCCAAGAGGGAGGACGTCTGGAGGGCTCCTGCGGCAGCACCTTGGAGGTTGTCGGCAGCTACGGGCTCTTTTCAGTTCAGCTGCACTTTGCGATTTTATCGCTTAGTGAACAGCACCGTCACGGATCTCGGATACCGGTTGGGCTTCCTTCACACCTTGGGTCCTGCATTCTGGTGAGGGGACTCGAGCTCTGGTTGTCCTGCTTCTGGGGGTCCTTAGGAGATTCCTGGAGCTTCTGGCTGGATTTCAGACGTTGCACTCAACTGCGGATTTCTCGACCCCTGGCACTCAGTTCTTGCAGCAGCGAAGTAGTACATCCATTGGAGAAGATGGTCCAGTGAAGTTCCTCTCGGGGTTAGTTGGTCCCACTAACCCAAGGGAAGAAGTCATCCCTTCCGGAGCTTCGCTGTCTGAATGAAAAAGGAGTTTCAGCACAGCAGCAGGTCTTCACCGGGCAATTCAATGGTCCAGGAGGATGCAGCAAGCTTTGTTCACGGTTTCTTCGTCTGGTGTTTCTCCCAGTGGTCGACTCTGCCTCTAGTCCCATAACCCTCACCTTTTAAGCAGGTTTCTCCCATTCATGCATAGCCTAGGCTGTCAATCACACAGCAGGGTGGCTGTCCTGCAAGGACAGCCAGCCAGCCAATCAGGACTGGTTGCATTCAGGAATCCCTAGAGACAAAGGACAGGGGAGTTTCAGGAACCTCCCTCACATCCTGCCTTTCCAGACACACTGGAGCCAGAAGCGGGTTTCAGGGCAGAAGCCTGCCAATGGCAAAACGAACGAAGGGCTCAACTTGGCCTCGACGCACAGAGTAAAACCCAAGAAAGAACTCACAGACAGAAAATGGCGAAAAAAGAAGACCGGCCCATTTTGACGAAATGGTCACCCATGGGTGCTATACTGCAGCTGAGGATAGGTAGGAAAATTAAACCACTACCACCAGCCATTTAAAATAGTGAGGGTAACATAAGAAATGTTACAGGAGAGAGCAGGATAAGGGGCTACTAAGTAACGCCCCAAGCACTACACTTAAGATGGTGTGTGCAGAACCTACTAAGAGAAAAGGTAAGTAAAGTCAATTTCACTTTACTATTCTTGGGAACAGTAGTTAACATTAAAAAAAAAAGGTTTTTAAACCTTCTGAAAAATCTTAAAGGATTTCTCTGACGCTGCACTGAAGGTGCTGTGTGTTACCATACAAAAAGTTGATGCCTATGGAGTTTGTCTGACCCCAAAAACTGTGGAAACACATAATCCAAATCTGGTCAAAACGCATTAGAGAGTGAGAAAAAGGGCTCACTCATTCCAGGGTTAAAATTAAAAAGTCCTAACGTCCAGCAAAAGAACTGTGGGTCTCTAAGGTTGAAGGGAATTAGCACAGAAATGAGAATTCGAGGGGATTGGGTCCTCCGACGTATTCCATATCTATGACATGTAATCACCACAGCTGTGCTGCTTCGGAAACTTTTTCGGCGTCCTGCGTCGATGCGCCGTCGTCGAGGACCTCCTCCGACGTCATCCGATGTGATAAGTAGGACGCACGACGCCCATAGCCTCAGTTCCGTTTTTTCCACGAACGTGTGGCTTCGTGTTTCTCGGTTTAAATGCCTCGACTCTTTGGAGTTCTGTTCTTCTCGGTTCTTCGAACCTGTTTGTTTGTGAAATTCCTTCAGAAGATGTCTTCTTCGTCTTCGACCCCGCGTCCGGGTTTCAAGAAGTGCGGGGAGTGTGGGTCCAAGATGTCGGTGATGGACTCGCACGACGCCTGCCTCTGGTGCCTCGGGGAGGCCCACGACACGGATGACTGTATCGACTGCCAGTCGCTCACGTCCAAAGCCTTACGCGAACATAAGAAGTTGTTGTCGGTAGGTCGGGTGTCCAAGCCCCGGAAGTCGAAGTCTGCGGGGCTTTCGACGGATGATTCGAGGGGTGACTCTCCGTGTCATCGTTGGAAGTCTCGTGGGTCTCCTTCTAGGAGTCAGTCTCGCCACTCCTCAGCCTCTTCGAGGCATTCTCGGAAGCGCCGACACCGGTCGTCTTCCAGGTCCTCTTCGGAGGGCTCTGCCCGGCACGTCGCTTACCCCTCCAGCCGTGCGACGCCGGAGGAATGGGCTTCCTTCGGGAAGAAGATGCTGGCGATTCTTGAGTCGCAGGGTACTCAGCCGTCCGCGCCCCCGAGTGGGGTCGGTCGTGTGAGGTCGAGAGACACCGCTCGCAAGAGTGGTCGGCACGAGTCACGGGAGAGGTCCCGTTCGGACAAGGGGACTCGTTCTCGACATACCCGTTCCAGGTCCCGGTCCTCGACGCGTTCGAGACCGTGTGCACCTGTGAGGTCTTCGAAGAAGGCATCGACGTCTGTGGCGTCGAGGGCGTCGACGGGCTTTCTCGAGGCTCTGGCTCCGAGGAAGTCGTCGATGCCGTCGACGCTCAGGTCGTCGAGGGACACGCTCGGGGCTCCGGCCTCGAGGGCTGTGTCGACGCCGCCGATTCTGGAGGCGCTGCATCTGACGTCGACGCCGATTTCGTCGACGCCGATCCTCTCGGCGCCGATGCCGGTTCTCTCGACGCTGGCGCCGATTCGCTCGACGCCATCGACGCCTTTCGTGTCGGAGGTACCCCAGGGCACGGGTGGACCCCCTAGGAAGGCTCTGGTTAAGAGCAAGCACTCTCGAGTGCCTTCTTTTCGCCACCTGGACTATATTTCAGAGGCGGATGAGGATTCTGATGGCCTAGTCCTAGTCAGGTTCCGGATGAAATTGTCTCGGGCCATAGTCAGTTTGACGAGTTGAGACAGTCACTGCATGATGCCAGTGGACTGGACACCTCTCCGGAGGTGGAGTTTTGTAGGCCTGAGCCTGGCTCTCATGCTGATTCCTCGTACCGGCGCCTTATGGCTAGGGTTTCTGAGTACTTGGGATGGTCTGCTCCCCCAGGGGAGTTTGTGCAGGATGATCTGACAGACATCCTTGATGTTGGTCCCCCAACTGACCCGGTTCTGCCGTTCCATATGGCTTTACAGAGAAGTGTGGCGGCGGCTTGGACTGCTCCGGAGAGTCTCCCGGCGGTGGGCAGATCCTTGTCGCGAAAATACCGTCCAACCAGTGGCGACCCCTGCTACTTGGCAAGGCACCCCACTCCGGAGAGTTTGGTGGTGCAGGCGGCCACGGCCCCGGCGAAGCAGGCGTCGTACCCTACCATCCCTCCTGATAGGGACGACAAACGTTTTGATGGCTGGGCGAAGAAAGTGTTTTCTTCTGGTGGTATGGCGCTTCAGGCGGCCAACTCCATTTGTGCCTTGTCACGTTTCACGCACACTCTGTGGAACTGTGTTGCGTTAGCGGCTGAACATATTCCCGAAGGGGACGAACGGGATGGTTTCCTTGCTATGGTCCAGGATGGTAAGGATGCCATGTGTGAGTCCGTTCAGTCGGGTTTGGACTTAGCTGAATGCGTCAGTAGGTCCATGGCGGCGAGCACCGTGATACGCAGGTTTGCGTGGTTGCGGAAGTCGTGGTTTGCTCCTGATGTGCAGTCCCGGCTCCTCAACATGCCCTTTGACGGTGAACACCTTTTTGGCAGCAAGGCTGACGAGAGCCTTGAGAGGTTGCAGACCTCAAAAGCTGCTGCGAAGTCGTTGGGCGCTGCAGTTCGCCAACCTCCGCCTTTTCGTCCTAGGGGACAGCAGTGGAGGGGTGGTTCCTTTTCGCTATTACTCATCCTTCAGTAAAGCGAGAGGGGCTGGCAGTCAAAGAGGCCAACGCAGGGGTACCAGAGGTGGATGACAGGGTACCCGTGGTGCCAAGGCCGCTCGGGCAGTTGCTTCTTTGCCCTCAGGTAACGCCGCAGCCGCTCCCACTCAGTCGTGAGGCCATGTCCCATGGTTCGCCGGTTGGGGGAAGGCTGGCGCAGCATCTTGTAGAGTGGCAAGCCATTACTTCAGATGTGTGGGTTCTGGAGATCATAACCCACAGCTACTGTCTTCCTTTTCGGCACAGGCCTCGCGACAATCCACCGGGGAACCTCTCTTTGCAGAGTCCGGATCCGCTCCTTGCGCAGGAAATTCAAGCCCTGCTGGAGAAAGGCGCCATAGAACTGGTGCCTGTAGCGGAGAGGAACAAGGGATGGTATTCCCCTTATTTTTTGATTTCGAAGAAAGACGGGGGATTGAGACCCATCATGGACTTGCGCGGTTTGAACAAACTCCTCAGGAAGGACAAGTTCAAGATGGTTACTCTCTCTCAAGTCCTCCAGGCCCTTCAGCTTCAGGACTGGTTGGTGTCACTCGACCTCAAGGATGCTTACTTCCATGTGCCGATCCATCCCAAGCACAAGAAGTACCTGAGGTTCGCGGTTGGCGACTCGCACTTTCAGTTTCGGGTCCTGCCGTTCGGATTGACCTCCGCCCCGAGGGTTTTCACCAAGCTCATGGTGGTGGTGGCAGCGCATCTCAGGCAAGGGGGGATTCACGTCTACCCCTACCTGGACGATTGGTTGATCAGGGGGAGCTCTCCCGAGCAAGTCCTGGATCATCTATCGGTCACCTGTCGCTCCCTTCACAGGCTGGGCTTCTCCCTCAATTTAAAGAAGTCCCATTTGACGCCAACACAGCAGCTCCAGTACATCGGAGCAGTGCTCGACACTTCTCTGGGGCAGTGTTTTCCTCCCCAGGTGAGGGCTCTTCACATTCAGCAGATGGTGCACAAGTTTCAGCATGCCCAGACGCTCCCAGCGTTCGAGTTCTTGAGGTTGCTCGGCCTCATGGCATCCTGCATTCTTCTGGTGCCAGAGGCTCGCCTGCGGATGAGATCTTTGCAGTGGGCACTCAAGACGCAATGGTCGCAGTCCTCCGGCAGGATGTCGGACTCGATTCAGGTGCCGTCCTCGGTCGCCCGGGACCTTCTGTGGTGGGCCGTCGACGGCAACTTGATGAAGGGGGCTCCATTTTGGCTTCCCTGGCCGGAGGTGACGATCGTGACGGATGCATCCCTCACGGGATGGGGAGCTCATGCCAACGGGCTGACAGTCAGCGGTCGTTAGTCTCCGTCGGAGTCCAGACTCCATATCAATCTGTTGGAGCTGAGGGCCGTCAGGCTAGCCCTGAAGGCTTTTCTGCCGTCTGTGCGAGGGAAGAATGTCCTGATCCTGACGGACAACACAGTGGCCATGCACTACCTCAACAAAAAGGGGGGGCAGGGTCACTTCCTCTGTGCAGGGAGGCGATGCAGCTCGAGTTCTGGGCCATCCAGCAGGGAGTTCGATCTCGGCAGTTCATCTGGCCGGAGCCGAAAACGTGACGGCGGACGCTCTGAGCAGGCAGAGCGCGATCTCTCACGAGTGGGAGTTGGCTCAGGAGATTCTCCTGGAGATCTTCGCCCTTTGGGGGACCCCTCAAGTGGATCTCTTCGCCTCCAGTGTCAACCGGAAGTGCGAAAGGTTTTGCTCGCGGGAATTTCCTCCAAAAGGAGCCTTAGGAGACGCGTTCGTGGTGGAGTGGTCATTCCCGCTGCTGTACGCGTTTCCTCCAGTCCCCGTCATCCCGCAAGTGCTGCGGAGGTTACGAAATCGGTTCCCGGATGATCCTCATTGCCCCGGCGTGGGCTCGGAGGACGTGGTACCCGGACCTTCTCGACTTATCCATCTGCCCTCCACGTCATCTTCCCTACCGAGACGATCTGCTCTCATGGGAGGGGGGTCAGGTTCTCCATCCAGAGGTCAGATCCCTCAACCTTCACGCTTGGCTTCTGAAAGGTTGAGGTATAAGGATTGGGACCTCCCTGAGGACGTGATGGAGGTGTTGCTTTCGGCCCGAAGGCCAGCAACAAAGTCTCTGTGCCGTTGGCGTAAGTTCTGCGACTGGTGCAGAGTTCAGAATGTGGATCCTTTTGCATGTGACATCCCCATGGTTCTGTCCTTTTTACTTTCTTTGGCCCACAGGGGCTTGCAAGTGGGTACCGTTAAGGGTTACCTGGCAGCGCTGTCCATCTTTAAGCGCTCGTCTGAAGAGTGTTCTTACTTTAAAATCCCTTTGATTTCACAGTTCCTGAAAGGGCTCACTAATGTGTTCCCTCCGTCACCTTTCCTGGTGCCCGGTTGGGATTTAAACCTTTTTCTTAAGTTTCTTATGGGTGCTCCGTTTGAGCCTTTACATTCTTGCCCTTTGAGGCTGTTAACTCTGAAAACTGTGTTTTTAGTTGCGGTTACTTCCGCTCGCAGAGTGAGTGAGTTACAGGCACTTTCAGTTAAGCCTCCCTTCACTGTATTTCACAAGGACAGGGTTGTCCTTAGAGTTCGTCCTTCTTTTCTTCCGAAGGTAGTGACGGAATTTCATTTGGCCCAGAAGGTTGTTCTTCCAGCATTCTATCCTCCTCCGCATCCTGGTAAGGAAGAGGAGAGGCTCCATAGGCTTGATCCTAGGAGAGCTTTAAGCTTTTATGTTTCACGCATGTCCCGGGTCAGAGTGGATGATCAACTCTTTATTGGTTACGCTGGAAAGCGTTTGGGGCAAGCTGTGACGAAACAGACTTTGTCTCGCTGGATTATTTTGGCCATCTCGGAGTGCTACCGTTTGGCGGGTAAGGACCCACCGGCTGGCTTGCGGGCCCATTCTACCAGGGGTATGGCTGCGTCTACTGCCCTGCAGAGGGGTGTTCCTATTCGCAACATCTGTGATGCAGCCACCTGGGCTTCAGTACATACATTTGTATGTCACTATTCCCTTGATTCCATCCGGGCACAGGATCTGGCCTTTGGCAAGGCGGTCCTTTGCTCTGCTATTTGATTGGCTATTCTACATTTTGCTTCTAAATTCTTTCCCTCCTCCTTGCTTTGGTACTGCTTTGGGAGTCTGTCATAGATATGGAATACGTCGGAGGACCCAATCCCCTCGAAGAACAAGTTACTTTCTCCAGCATTGGATCTTTCATGGATTCACATGCTTTGAATATTCCCCGTCGTCAGGCTGGGAATCCCCGGTACATTATATAGACCCTTTCCCATAGGAAAACTTTTTCGACGCTTATGCGTCCTATCCACCTCGTTTTGTATCATGCGTGCCCCTACCGTCAGGACGTCATGATACAAATCCAGGCCCCGCCTCCGCGCTCCCTCAGATTTCAACCGTCTTTCAAAGTAGTGGGATCCTCGTGTTTTACTACTAGTGAAAACTAGGTTGGTTTTTTTTGTCTATTTCGCTTCGGCGAAGTTAAAATTCTGGAGAATTATGTCTGGAAAAGCGTTATTTCGCCCGTGTGCAACCTGTGGCCTCAAAAAGGTTTATGAAGGAGACGGCCACATGGACTGTATCTACTGTCTCCACCCGCACCACACGCCGGATACATGTGAGATATGCCAGGGTTTCTCCCAAAAAACCCTTAAGGACCGAAAAAGAAGGCTGGTCGACTGGCTTAATGACGGAGCGGGGGCCTACCCGGCTTCGGAAGTTGGCTCCACGGCCTCCAGGAGCAAGTCGGAACCTCCATCGAAGAAGGTACGGCCAGCAGAAATTCGCACTGAGGACAAGCATAAGAGGAAACAGGCTGGATCTTCCTCATCACATAAAAAGTCCTCCTCCTCTTCATCATCTAAGACGGAGAGGCTAGCGCTGTCAAAATCCTCCTCAGGGGACCGTCCCAGGTCTTCCATGAGTTGGGAAGCCTCAGCCGGGAAGTCGGCATCCAAATCGACGACGAAGCCTAAGGGCTCGACGACGACGACTTGCTCCTCGACCTCGGTGTCATTGACGATGCCTATTACCGTTCAAGCAGCAGCGGTTGGGATTCCTTCGTCGACGGAGACTCAGTCTATGGCTTGGCTGCCTGAGGTCTATGACCCGATCCCCCCTGAGGTCTTACTGCAGCCAGACACGGCCTGCTCGGCGGAAGGAGAAGGTGATATGGTTCTGCAGCCATCGGATTTAGGCTTACGACCTTCCACGTCGACGGCGACGAGTGCGAGCGGGGGTATGGTACCTATATCATCCACGTTATTGACCCCCCAGACGGTTTTGTCTCTGGATGTGCTTAATACTCTTCAGAAGCTCCTGCAGCGGCTGGATACGCAGTTCCCTCAACCTGGGACGTCAGCGTCACTTTTGTCTGTACCTTCCGTCGACGAGCAAACTTGTACGGCTCGCTCGACGATGAAACACGCATTGGCTCCCCAGGCGGCGAAAGATCGTCCTCGAGCTCAGGAGGAGGGTGAGTTGTCAGAGTCCGACTCTATACTAGATGACTCGGGGTCAGACGTCTCCCTGTCACCGTCGAGGGATCCAACATGGAATTCGGATGTAGAGTTAGAGTCTACGAGGAGCCAGACACAGCCATCTCCCCCTGATGATGTGGGAGCCTTCCATGCAATGATGGGGAAAGCTTGTTGCGAATTCGGCTTGATTCCTGAGGAGCAGAAGAAAGACTGTTTCCTTTTTGACCATATGGGTCAAAGGAGAAAATCGGTATTTGCCATCCCAATCCTGGACCACGTGTGGCAAGAAGGTCTCAAGACGATGCGCCATCCGTTCTCGGAGCCAGCCATAAAGGGACGGATCGAGAAAAAGTTTAAAGCTCCGGAGTCCACTCCAAAATGTCTAACATCACAGCCTCTGTCTGACTCGTGGTGTCGGCGGCAGCGGCTAGGACGGCCAGGGTCCAGCAAAAATGTTCAACGCCACCGGAAAGCGAGGCTAGGAGACAGGACGCCTTTGGAAAGAAGGTGCTCTCGGTCGGAGCGACGACAGTAAGAGCAGCCAATTCCTTAGCGATCGTGTCACGATATGATAGGGAAATGTGGCACAAACTAGCCCCTATCCTAGAACACCTGCCAGACGAACACCGGAAAGCAGCTGTGTTACTGGTGCGGGATGGCGAAGAGGCCTCGAACCACGCAATTAATATCGCAGTTGACCTAGCAGAGTCTGGTTTCAAACAAATCAACCATGGAGTAGTGCTTCGTCGACAAGTGTGGCTCAAATGTACTACTTTCCGTCCCGAAGTACAGTACAAAGTCCTGGACATGCCATGCGAAGGGGAACACCTGTTTGGCGAAAAGGTTGATGAAGCGCTGAAAGGGATGAAAGAAGACACGGATACTGCTAGGTCCCTCGGCGCCCTTCAAACGGGTAGAAATTTTCGCTCTTTTCGCCCCTTCAGGGGTGCTTCTGGAAACTCCCGCTTTGGAGCCTCGAGGGACCGTGGATTTAACAGGCCCTCGTACTCTTCACAAGGGTTCAGACGAGCGTCCCAGTCGGCACGTAGAAGCAGGGACTATCAAGCCTCCAGGCGGCAAGGCTCAGGTCCGTCGTCAACAAAGAACAAGCAAACCAGCAACCAATGACGGCCTTCGGAACGTCCTGGGGGGTCGAGTCTCTCATCACTTCGACCGATGGAAATGCATCACCACAGATCGATGGGTCCTAGACACGATTCGCATGGGTCATGCGCTGCAATTCAAAGACAAACCTCCGCGTCTTCCTCCTTTATTCTCGACACAGCCCCACCTCCGAATCCTACGACAAGAGGCGGCGCTTATGTTGCGAAAAGGGGCGGTAGAGAGAGTTCCTGTGGCACAGGAAGGACAAGGAGTTTATTCCAGGTTCTTTGTTGTCAAAAAGCCAAACGGCAAATGGAGGCCCATTCTCGACCTGAGGGTACTCAACAAGTGGCTAAAGAGCCTAAAATTCAAAATGCTAAAGCTCCAAGAGGTTATCAGGTCGGTGCAACCCATGGATTATCTATCATCACTAGACCTTCAAGATGCTTATTTTCACATTCCAATACGCCCACGACACAGGAGATATTTAAGATTCGTCGTCGGGAGAAAGCATTTTGAGTTCAAGGTCCTCCCGTTCGGGCTCAAGTCCTCCCCCAGGACGTTCACCAAGTGCTTGGCCCCTATAGCGGCCCATTTAAGGAAGGATGGTCATCATGTCTATCCATATCTAGACGACTGGCTGGTCAGAGGTTCATCCAAGGAACAAACACGAGACAGTCTACGAGCCACAATGTCCCTCTTACAGGAACTGGGCTTCGCAATAAACTTCAACAAGTCCTCCGTAGAGCCTTTGAGGACCTTGGTCTTTCTAGGAGCGGAGTTTCATACACACACAAGCCTGGTGAGACCATCCAGCGAAAGAATTCAGAAACTTCAAAACAAGGCGTCGGAATGGAGAGGCGGTACCAAGGTCTCGGTGCGCAAGTACATGTCCCTGCTAGGGACCATGTCGTCCTGCATTCCGTTGATAAACAACTGCCGTCTGTTTATGAGACCTTGCCAGGAATTTCTAGCGGACCGTTGGGCGCAGAGCCGAGGTCGCTGGTCCGACAGACTGGTCGTCGACGAACAACTAGTTCAAGCACTCGGCTGGTGGAGAGTGTCTACTCATCTAACGAAAGGGATGCCTCTACTGGAACCAGAGTTCCAAAAGACGGTGGTGACGGATGCATCGCTGAGCGGATGGGGAGCTCATCTGGATACGTTACAGGTACAAGGCCAGTGGTCCTTGCAGGAGTCCTCCCTGCATATCAACCTGCTAGAACTGAGAGCAGTGCGATGGGCTCTAAAATCTTTTCTTCCGCAACTGAGGGACTCGGTGGTGCGTGTCATGACGGACAACACCACTACGATGTTCTACTTGAGGAAACAAGGAGGGACACGTTTCAGGTCCCTATCGACGGAGGCACAGAAAATCTGGCATTGGGCCCTGCAACACAACATGCAAATCTTAGCGTTCCACCTACCAGGCGTGAGAAACGTGGAAGCCGATGCCCTCAGCAGAGAAATGAACGAAGTTCACGAATGGGTGCTGAACGACCAACAACTACAACAAGTATTCAAGAAATGGGGACACCCGTCCATAGACCTGTTTGCAACGAAGAACAACAAAAAATGCCATCAGTACGCAAGCAGATGGCCTCAGCAGGGCTCACTGGGGGATGCGTTCTCCTTCCCATGGACAAACAAATTCATGTACGCATTCCCTCCATTTCCCCTGGTCCGGAGGACGTTGCAATGGATCCTCAGGTACCCATGTCGGGTAATTCTGGTGGCCCCATACTGGGCCAGACAGGTGTGGTTTTCAGACCTGCTACACTTAGCGGCGGCGGAACCGATGAGATTCCAGAAGACCCCCGACCTTCTGTCTCGACAGGAGGGTGTTGTTTGGCATCACGACCCGGACAGCCTCAAGTTGACGGCCTGGCTCCTCACTTTGCCGAATTTGGTCGGCTAACGATTCCGGAGGACTGTCGGCGTATCCTACAAGCGGCAAGAGCACCTTCCACAAACGCCTCATACGCGTACAAATGGAAAAGTTTCTGTCAATGGTGTGAGGATCAACCAAGTTTGGCCCCGCAATCGATTAAGCCAGAACAGCTCCTTCCATACTTGCTGCTCTTAGCTCAAAAGGGCCTGTCGGTATCGTCCATAAAAGTACACCTAGCAGCCATTTCCAGGTTTACTCGTCGACGGCACTCGGCACCTTTGTTCAGCGACCGCCTGATTAAGCACTTCCTTAAAGGCCTCTTTCGGAGTTTCCCTCCAGAGAAGAAATTTCCGCCGGAGTGGAGCCTCAATCTGGTCTTAACGTCTCTTATGAAGCATCCTTTTGAGCCAATGTCATCATCGTCTCTAAAGTTTCTGTCGTGGAAATTGGCCTTCCTGGTGGCCATCACTTCAGCCCGACGTATTTCAGAAGTTCAGGCTCTAATGGTAGACCCACCATACTTACGATTTTTCAAGACCAAGGTAGTCCTAGCCACTAACCCACAGTTCATACCAAAAGCTCCTTCGGTGTTCAATAAACACTCCTCTATTGTGTTGCCTACGTTTTTTCCGGAGCCATGCTCGGGAGCGGAGCGCATGCTACACACATTGGATGTAAAAAGGGCTCTCAAGTTTTATCTTCATCGTACGCAACCGTTCAGAGAAACGAGACAGCTGTTCGTGGCCTATGGATTGGGTGCTAGAGGAAAAGCCATTTCAAAGCAAGGACTATCAAGATGGGTGTCATCTACCATTTCGTACTGCCATTCCAGGGCAGGGAAGCCTCTTCTACGACGGCCAAGAGCTCATTCAACTAGAGCAGCGGCATCGTCGACGGCACTGTGGGCCGGAGTCCCTCTAGGGGACATCTGCATGGCGGCTACCTGGGCGGCTACACACACCTTTACCCGCCATTACTGCCTGTCGCAGCAACATGCCGAAGACACCCGGATGGGACAAGCGGTGCTTAGACACCTATTCCAATAAGGTAAGCCCCGGCTGAGGGGTTGCATCCTGTGAAATTTATGACTGTATGTGGTTCGTTTTCCTATGTTAAAGATTACTGATGTATACATGATCATAGGGAACGGGCTTTGCGAAGAAAGTATATGGGTTTGCATGCACGCCTCCTCTTGGGGGTGGTACTGCTATGTAATCTATTCAAAGCATGTGAATCCATGAAAGATCCAATGCTGGAGAAGGGAATAGTTTCTTACCTGTAACTCCTTTTCTCCAGCATTGGTATCTTTCATGGATTCACATGCGCCCGCCTGCCTCCCCTGAACATGCAAACCGGTTCCACCACTACTTTGGGGGCCGAAATCTGAGGGAGCGCGGGGGCGGGGCCTGGATTTGTATCATGACATCCTGACGGTAGGGGCACGCATGATACAAAACGAGGTGGATAGGACGCATAAGCGTCGAAAAAGTTTTCCTATGGGAAAGGGTTTATATAATGTACCGGGGATTCCCAGCCTGACGACGGGGAATATTCAAAGCATGTGAATCCATGAAAGATACCAATGCTGGAGAAATGGAGTTACAGGTAAGAAACTATTCCCTTCTTACCTGGTAACGTTCTTTCGATGGGATGGTCCGACGACGTATTCCATATCGCTCCCGCCCTGCCTTCCCCGCTACAGAATTTCTTTTGCGATTGCAGCTTACGTTCCGCAAGGCTTTGTGTCTGACTGGCAGTTGACTTATGTCACACGTTCTGGGGGAAAAAACTACAACTGAGGCTATGGGCGTCGTGCATCCTACTTATCACATCGTTGGACGTCGGAGGAGGTCCTCGACGACGGCGCATCGACGTCATCGACGCAGGACGCAGACGCCGAAAAAGTTTCCGAAGCAGCACAGCTGTGGTGATTACATGTCATAGATATGGAATACGTCGTCGGACCATCCCATCGAAAGAACGTTACCAGGTAAGAAAGTAACTTGTTCTTCTCCCTTACAATGACTCGTGGTGAACTGCCTGAAAACGAAAGCTCAAACGTTCATCTGATTGATTAGAAAGGCTCAAATGCATTTATTTCAATTAAATTGAAATACTGAAAGTGTCCTTGAGATGGAAGTGAAGCAGTTCGAGTTTATAGATCGTACGTTTTCAACCATTTTTCTGAATATAGAAAGTCAGAAAAAAGTGAAACCTATTGGGGTTCATTTTCTAAGCCATAGTGTGCAAAAGTAAGGCATAATCACAAGGGGTTATGCTAGGGCAATGTATAGCCGTTTGGCGGCGGAGAAGGAACATGGGAAGAAATTAGCATTTCTTCCATGCGTCGTTCCTCAAATTTCAAAAGGCACAGAACTTGAAAATCTATTTTGGTGAAAAACACGGGTGTGTTCAGAACACTGCCTCGTCTGTATGCATTGCTAATAAGAGTTCATCTGCAATAAATGCCTGGAGCTCACTTTTCTTCACATTGAGGTTATAGCCACTTTTTAAATGAGATGCCTGAATGGGCATTTGTGGATAGGCTCAGACCTTTGCTACATATTTCTGTGTGACACAATGTTTAAATGCCATGGCACCTGTTTGGCCATTCGCGTTTAAACTCTCTTTACTTCATTCTTTAAGGCCTTGCTGTTTAGGTGAATTTTCAGAACCAGTCCCATGGGAGAGGGTACTGAGAGGCGACCTTAGTGGATGAACAAGTCATTGAAACTTATGTCTAGCCCAAACTATATCAAGGTAACACAGGCTGTGTAGTAAGGCAGACTTCAGGAGCTGTGGGGGTTATGTAGTGGTGCAGTTAACCCAACATAGAGCACTCATATAAGACCAGCAACAAAGGGTTACAAAAATACACTTATTTTATACTTCTACTTTAGTAGTTAAAGTAAAAATCAAGCAATTACTTCTAAAACACGCTGGAGCTCATTTTGCTCCTGCATGTAATTTGGCAATGGGGAGCCGTTTGTGGAGACATAAATCCAGGCGACTCCCGCCGCCAAATTTGGGTTATTTACCTGGAGGAGTCTTAATGTGCAGAGCAGAAGGGTTGCATGTGATAATGTTGCTGTGAAAAAGCCGCAGGTAGGCGACTTTTACCCTGACCCTAAAATTCTTTCCCCAAATATTCTATGAGGGGTTCATTATATATTACCTCCAATCCTAGAATATTTGGGTAAAGTGTTTGTCTGTCTGGAGGGTGCATTTTTCGGGAAATGTCGCCACCTGGTTGTGGCCATTTTCACAGCAACATTATCACTGTATATGGAGCACAAGCTGGTGTACACACACGTGTATGCCTCCTTTTGCCCTATAAATGTGCACTCTTGTCGTATAAATGCTGCTTGCATGCTCGCCATGCAGTCAGCGTTTACAATTATCCCTATGGAGCCCGCCTGCTTTATGCCAGCACATAAGGTAACAGGCTCCATAGGGATCCCCATAGTTTTCGCCGGCATGAAAATGACTGCTGGCGTACATGCTGTGGCATTTGCATGGCGGAAAAGAAGGTAGGCGTTGGATACACAATTTGCATTCCGCCCCTCCTCTCCTTCATATAAATGGACAAAAATGGGACGTGGCGTTAATGGAAGGCGGAAAAGCCTTACGTAAGACTTTTATGCCTTCCATTAACCTTATGCCCCTAACAAAAATGAGCTCCACTATCTAATATATGTACAGAGTTGGTGATCTTAAGTAAGATCACCCACACTTTAAAGTGAAAAAAGCAGTGTATTAAATCTGTAACCATATTTTATATACTTATAATTATAAAGCCCCAATGGCTTAAGCGCTTTTTCCCTACTAGATAAGTGGGTCTAGTGCCTCAATGGAGTCAACGTTCTAGCTAAGTACCTTTTGTAGTGAGCAGGCAGTCTTAAAGATTTCATTAGAACAAGCTATGGCTAAGCCAACGGGGTGGGCAAAGTTTCAGTATAGAGCACTTTGGGGGTTTAAAAGGTAAGCAGATAGAAGAGTTAGGGACTGAACTTAACGGCCATTCAATCCCTTTTTGTTGGAGGGCTCGAGGAAACAGGTGTACGCGGATGCAGTGACTGAAATCAGGATTGGTTCTGGCTAAACTGCGGTTCCCCGCTTCAATGGAATGGCTCTGAAGTTCTTCCAGTAGGAAGGTCTATGCACTTCAGGACACCAGCCACAACAGGTCTCACGACGAGAGGAGACACCAGAACACGACAGCCCGCAGGATGGTCCCGGGACACTTCGGACAGCTTGCTTCTCATGGAGGGGTCCAGACTGGTTGGTTCCACCAGTCCAAGGGTCGAAACACTGACAAGGTTTTTTTGGATCATTGCAAGAGATTCAGGGCTTCGCCAATACTTGGCTTTGGCAGTGTTAGGTGTCCTCACTGGCTTTCTTCCTCATCATCAGAATGTTGCTTCTCTTTCTTCGGGTCTTGGCTCCAGTCTGCGATCTAGTGAAC
The DNA here is from genome assembly GCF_040938575.1 of Ambystoma mexicanum. Classification (NCBI taxonomy): domain Eukaryota; kingdom Metazoa; phylum Chordata; class Amphibia; order Caudata; family Ambystomatidae; genus Ambystoma; species Ambystoma mexicanum. The sequence continues at coordinate 182,973,511 of NC_090931.1, read as the reverse complement.
AGCTGCAGAATCCCTGCCCCAGCCCAGATATGTCAGTGATCTGCACCACTCAAACTGCATGGGCTGTGTAATCATGGCGAGCCTCTGGTTTCCATGTGCCCAGCAACAAACATCCCCTATCTGATATATGGATCCAGAAAAGACAGTATTATCCCTTATATCCAGCTAGTTTACACGTTCTTTGACTTTCGCTAGGATTCAAAGCTGGATTCCGCCAAATAGAATGCCTTTCACGGCGATTCCTGACCTGAGAAGACGGGTAGAAGGCCAGGTCCAAGAACAAGATGGCCAAAGGACACGGAGAAAACCACATGGCATGGGTATTTTGAGTATATGGTATTAAAAATGCCATTATGCAGTATAAAATAAACATGCACATGAGTGCACTGTGTGCCGAATCCTTGGATGCCATCACTTCTCCCCGAAGGGGAGCCCCTTCCATGAGGCCAGGGAGGTGAGGCCGCTACCCGATAGTCCCCCTGGTGGTGGTACTCAGCGGGAGGATCTCATGGGGCAAGACCCCCCCCCCCCCCTTTGGGAGAACGCGGTATAACACCCCTCTCCCAACACCTTATACACCTCCCTACTATGTAGATCCCAGTGCCTTACCCAATACTTCCATGTACATCTGTAAAACTGGAAATGTATCACCTGCTAATAGCTGTCCAGTCCTGACATTTCTTGTCCGCGGGAGCTGCTGAACTCCACAGATCCCTCAAGACTGTTTGATGAACAACTGTGTAAATTACAAGTTGATGAACTAACACTCCCAAGGGAAAGGTGAAGTGGAGAAAATAAAAAACAGACTCCAACTTCTGAAAGGCTGCGAATCTGCAGAAGGGAAGTAAAAAGGTGAATCTGAAAACAGCATAACCTTCAAAGTCCATTATCCAAAACTACTTCGTAGGATCAGTACCTGTTAACCCTCCATTTAACAACTTGGAGGGTGTTATTTGCACTTGTAAGTAACTTTGGTTAGTCTGATGAGTTCTTAGGCTATCCTGCAATTAGACTTGGATTCTTTTGAAGGGAAGTTAAGTTCCAAATTGCAGAAAAACACTTTATCCTCTCAAAAGGTGACTATATGACATTCCAACTCCATCGTGTTCCTGTCTTGCGTGTAAGTGAAAGCACACCCAGCAAAACCCAGATCTCAACTCATGAATAAACAGATCAACACCTGGAATCAACCCTGGACATAGCGTCTTTCACTTCCCTTTGAAAGTATTGCAGCAGAGTTCTTAAAGTATCAATTAACCCTGTTGCTCTTGCACCGACTTTCTTTTAAAAACATGCAGGTAAGAATGTCTTCTTTCATTCACAGTTTTTTAACCACACATTTCCACACTGTTGTAAGCCAGCATGACTTCTACTTGCAAGAATTCTTTGCATGCAGCTCAAATGTCAGGCTCAGTATTAATTCAACCCGTATTTTACAGAATGTCTTTCTTAGTAAGTAGAGTTGATTTCCAGCAAACTAACACTTGACAATGTCTTTAAGAAGTAAACTCTCTGCAGCAACCTAAATATCTAACTCACTAGATACCTAATGAAGATAAGAAACTTGATGGAAAGGTAATCCTCTTTCCACTTGAAACAAACGCTGCGCTCCCACCAGATTGACAGCATTGCCTGTCCCACATAGTCCTTGATCAACTGGAAAGCAGATTTCAAGGATCTCTCTGCCAAATCTTCTCATAAAAACTTCAAATTGGGCCTAAAACCAGGAACTTAACAAAAGCAGGACCTTCCTAAGAGGGGATGAACAATGAAAGGCAGTTTAGAATGTTAGTGCTGCCCTGAGGCTCTTCACTCCACCAATCAGTGAGCAGCTTCACTTCCTCCATAATGACTTGGGGTACTCTCACTCTGCAAAATGGAGGTTGAGTACAACAACCAATTATGAATCCCCTTCCCACAATTAACCAATACTTTTACCTAACCCAGACATACCACCTATCTCACTTCTCACATACAAACAAACCTGACAATAGTAAACTCGGGTATTGCTGCAGGGCCTCGAAAACTGGTAAAGCTAAAAATACTGAGACAACGTGACCCAAGAGAGGCATAAGGATTACCACGGAGCCATTAACATTATGGACTGATGTTACACAGGGGCGGGACAAGCCCTATAATATGGAAACTGAAGAAGAACTCAGTGTCTTCTACCGCCGAAGTCAGGTGTCTGCGTCAGCCACTCGGGAAGTTTGAATAAGGCGAAGGAAGCCAGAAGGCAAGACGTCGCCGGTGCCGAAGCAGCAGAGGAGTCAGCAGGAGACAGACTCTTACCGGGACCGCCGAAGGAGTAGCAGTGGGCCACCGGGTCCAAACAGGTGTTACCGAGCGGGGAGCGAGAGGGCGAGATGTCACCAACGCTGGTGAGAAGAACCATGAACCCTGGAAGCGCCAGTGAGACATCCCGTTAAGGAAACGGGTAACGTGAAACACGGAGAACCCTGCGGGGTGGAGTGGCGAGCCAAGCATAGCCTCAAGGATAGAATACCTTGTCCCACTGGCCAACAGATAAGGGCCTGGGATGCACACAATCGTAGAGAGAATTACAGGAGGTCTAGCAAAGCCACTGTGTGTCAGCCTCCTCCTTCTGCACCCTCACAACTGGCAAAACAATAGAACTTAATCCACGGCCACCTTATTCCTGGACACACAAAAAAGGAAAAAAATGCTACTGAAATGGAAAGGGATACATAGCACCCTTCCAGCGCTTCACTGTGCGGTGATGTGTGCGAAATAAAAACAATACAGGAATTTCACACATGGGAATTAATCCCCACTTCACTGGTAACCATAAGGGTGACTAGTGCCCCGAAAATAAGTGAGTCGAGCAAGGGAAGTAAATTAAGAAGAATGTACTTCCGTCTAAAAGTCATTACAGGGTTCAATTAGCTGTGGTTACTACTGATGCAATGGGATGAAAGTGCAAACAGAAAAATCTTTCTTAACACTCAGCTACTGGAAACTTTCACATGAGAAAGGGGGTCAATCCCCAGAAAGATAACTATTTTCCTTGAAGACAAAGCTGTTTTGCTCCCAGAAACTTTATACTCATGCATCTCGCCCCCTTTCCTCCATCTTTGTGGCTATCCCCCAACATGGGGATGGTACCGGAACCTTTGGCAGCGAAAAATTGAGCTTCCCCTTTAAATTTAGTATAGCGCGCATACTCCAGCGTGGGAACGCCCTGCCGAGGCCCCACACTCAGCGCCTCACCCAGTCCCCTTTTCCACACGGATGTGTCGGACCTGGAAGCCAGCACAGAGACTTTTTTAGCTTTCCACTTGCTCCCCGTTTGTTTTTGTCAATTCTTATTTCACTTCCCTTCAGTGCCTTGCCTCCCCAGGCGCATGTCGACCTCGAGAGGCTTCATGAGATTTGCATCATGCAACCGTTCATTTCCGGCCTTGGACCCCCGTGCTCTTTGTCTGGAGTTCTTGGGGCCCAACCACCGATGACTCATGTTCGGCCTGCAGCGCTCTCGATCACAGGGCATTGAAGCATCGTTTGTCTCGGTGGAGGAAGATCTCTTAAAGTGAAAATAGATAACCACTCTCCTCTGTGACATACGTACTAAGCATTGCAATTCAACTTGTTTCTTATTCCAAAAGTGTCCATGCAGTGTAACTAAAATCCCTCATCAAGTGCATTATGCTAGGTAGAAACCCCCAACACCAAGCTAGTATAGTGTCAAATCACACATCGAATCCTAAAACCATGTTGGCTTACATGTTAATAAAAACCAACATTATTACCATACTACGCTCTACCTAGACCGTTGGATGCAAGCGGTCCATCGAGAGTTGCTTACCTGATTCTTACAGACTGAAAAATAACACGTATCGGCAGAGATACAGCGCCGTCTGCATCCACCATTTTGATAACTAAGTTGTACACAGTAGCCATGGCAACTTGTGAAGCGTCGCCATGGTGATCCGTGTCTGACGGCACGTTGCGAAACGTCCGCCGTGATTCAAGCAATTATGACTGCCATTGTGTGTTCGAAAGCCGCCATTGCTAAATGGTTTACGCCCATAAAACATGCCTTACTGGCTGGATATTAGGTACAAAAAGCTCTCCCATGATGGTCTCTTCGGGAATCTGCTTTGACGATCAGTTTTTAACAAAAATTAAGAATTAGCTTTTCCCGAAAAACTTTTTGTATGTAAGCACATAAAATTCCCGTTATATTAAAGTATTACTACGTGCTCACACCCAATAGTGACATGTCATGAAACTAGCAAGTATCCTTTTTTAATATCTAAGTGGAAATACATTACAGAGAGACTAATACTAATTGCACCTATTATGTTGCACTTCCGACAAACGAAAAACCTCTCTAAAACTGAGTGGTAACACAGGTACTTCGGGACTATGTTGCAATGGGCTAACACTACAAGAATGACACCCTTTCACTGTCACTGTTGTGACCTGTGACAGTCGTATTGAAGTAACAAATTGCTCGTGCTTCAGCTTGTCTTAGAGCTTTTAACCTATCCCCACCCCTTTTGTTCAAAGTCACTTGTTGTAGACCAATAAATTTGATCTCATGTACATGGTTAAACAAAAAAGAATTTGGTTTCAGAAAATGTGGTACTTGCCCACAATGTAAATATGCATATGAGCAAACTTCTGAATTCGAAGACATTAACGGCAAGCATTGGTCAATCAAACAAGGGATACATTTTAAGACTAAATTTGTTGTTTACAGTATTGTTTGTGTATGCAAGAAATTGTATATAGGGAGCACGAAGAAAGATTTGAGTATCAGAATACATGAGCATCTGGCGACAATTGGTAGCCAGGACCCATCGATCCCACTAGCCGATCATTGGCAGCAGGTGCATCAACTGCATAACAAATCTGAGATCAAATGTATTGGTCTACAACAAGTGACTTTGAACAAAAGGGGTGGGCATAGGTTAAAAGCTCTAAGACAAGCTGAAGCACGAGCAATTTGTTACTTCAATACGACTGTCACAGGTCTCAACAGTGACAGTGAAATGGTGTCATTCTTGTAGCGTTAGCCCATTGCAACATAGTCCTGAGTACCTGTAGTACCGCTCAGTTTTAGAGAGGTTTTTCGTTTGTCGGAAGTGCAACATAATAGGTGCAATTAGTATTAGTCTCATTGTAATGTATTTCCACTTAGATATTAACAAAGGATACTTGCTAGTTTCATGACATGTCACTATTGGGTGTGAGCACGTATTAAGACTTTAATATATCGGGAATTTTATGTACTTGCATGCAAAAAGTTTTTCGGGAAAAGCTAATTCTTAATTTTTGTTAAAAACTGATCCTCAAAGCAGAATCTCGAAGAGACATCATGGGAGAGCTTTTTGTACCTAATATCCAGCCAGTAAGGCATGTTTTATGGGTGTAAGAACCATTTAGCAATGGCGGCTTTCGAACACACGATGGCAGTCATAATTGCTCGAATCACAGCGGACGTTTCGCAACGTACCGTCAGACACGGATCACCATGGCGACGCTTCACACATTGCCATGGCTACTGTGTACAACTTAGTTATCAAAATGGTGGACGCAGACGGCGCTGTATCTCTGCCGACGCGTGTTATTTTTCAGTCCGTAAGAATCAGGTAAGCGTGAGCAACTCTCGATGGACCGCTTGCATCCAACGGTCTAGGTAGAGTGTAGTATGGTAATAATGTTGGTTTTTATTAACATGTAAGCCAACATGGTTTTAGGATTCGATGTGTGATTTGACACTATACTAGCTTGGTGTTGGGGTTTCTACCTAGCATTATGCACTTGGTGAGGGATTTTAGTTACAGTGCATGGACACTTTTGGAATAAGAAACAAGTTGAATTGCAATGCTTAGTACGTATGTCACAGAGGAGAGTGGTTATCTACTTTCACTTTAAGAATTAGTGTCCAGCCGATATCCATATCACCAGAGATCTGATCCTATATTAACTTGATTTCAGGCATTCTATTGGGGATTATATCCAGTTATTACTACAGGGACAATAGTCCTATGGATTTATTGCAAGCCATTAAGGGTAAGCATACCTGCTCGAAATATCATTGGGATAATATGTCGGTCAGTTGACCGTTATGGACCAATTACCCTTGAACCAAGTTATTGATTCATTTTTCTCCCCTCTGTTCCTTTTTTTCATGTCTTTGATTTTGGAATAATGTGCATACATAATGTGTTTTTCTCCACACCTATGAATCCTCCCTCTCACCAATACTTGTTTTTCTGTCCTCATTTTATTTTTATTTTTTTATTGTGATGTGTACACTCGTATGGCGGCATGATGGAATAATGCCTGCGCAATATGGTTTCATAATTGGTTTTATACTGATATTATGTTTGTGTTGAAATCATACATAATTTTCCGAAACTATGTAACACACTTCTGATGATTTGCTGTGAAATTGTATGTAGCCCAGATTTGAAAAAAGCTCAGCAGAGCCGAAACATGTTATCGTTTATGGGCTTTTGTTCAAGAAGTGTGAATATGTGATATAATTAAACATACACACATCTTTGATGGCGCTGAGTCCTGGAGTCGCTTCTATTTTACACTATTTATGGTGACGGTTAGGCTTCATTACCGTCCGGATACAGTGACCTGCGACATCCTTGATCTTGTCCTATGCTTGAAGACACAGCATTATATGGCCAACCCAGTACTGATATTTATGTAAGGGATTGTGAGGTGTAGCCCTACAGAGCAACTTTTTCTAAAGCCATTCTCTTCCCACGGATCGGGGTTCCTACGATTCAGGTTCTGGCAGGCCCAAGGCCTCTAAGTCTACCGGCTCCCAAGCCGAGGGGCCCCGGGGGCTCTTGCTGGCAGTCCGGCGATAGACCCGAGGCCTTCCAGGCTACCGGCTCCAAAGCTGAAGGGCTCAGGGGCCCTACCCGGCTGTCTTCAGAAGGACGATTAGGCTCGTCCTCTTCTTCTACCCAAGGTGGTAAGGGATTGTCAAGTAACTCCTCCAAGAGTCTGTCCTCGGCTAGATCCAGCACGGCGACCGGCACATGTGCCTTGGGCTCCCAGCCTTCCGGAGCTTACTCCGAGGTCGTGAATTAGGGTGTTACAACTACCGGCTGGCCAAGGGCTCAGTGCCTACCAGAGGGATCTCTGAGGTCGACGCTCATGCTTCATGTGCAAGACTCAAGCTGTATCCTCTCGTGTCTGAGGACTCTCTCAGCTCAGGGCCTTCACACCCTCCCACCCAGGGCATTGCGCAAGGCTTCAAAATGGCAAAGCAGCACATGGCGGAGCATGCCAGGCAGGCGGCCATCTTGTATCCAGCTCAAGGCCCACCAGTGCTTTCGCCCATCGAATAGACTTAGCAGGACGGTCCCGGCCCCCTTCCCTCTGGTAGCTATAGCAGATTCTACGGTGCAGGTTTTTGGCCCCCTCAAGGCTTCATCTACCCATCACAGCTGTACGACTACATGCACCAGGTGCCTCAGGACTTTGGCCAGGAGCAGAGGCCCAGCGCCTCAGAAGACCGGACCCCTAGGGACCAGACGGCTTGCGAGTACCGCTTCATCAAGCGATTCCTCTTGTTCCGCTCAGATGAAGGGGCTCCTGAAGGACATTGTGAAGGTGGTCATCCCGCAGGTGGCTCTGCCTCAGCCCCCTCCTCTAGGTACTCCTCCCATTCTTCCTGCGCTCGCGGTGCCGGCCCTCCTCCGGTTCACCAGTTGTTCTGGGCCCCCACCACCTCCTGTACCACCAACGCCTCCCCTTCAACAGTCGTTGGAACTGTCTGTGGCTCCGGATCTGGGCGGGACTCCGTCGGCACCTGTCACAGGGCCTGGATTTTCCTTGGTCTGTAAAAAGGGGGGGCGATGACGTCGAGGACGATGAACCCTCAGCATCCGTTAAGGCTGTTCATGGCCGCCTTCAGGAGATGACGCAGTCCCTCTCCCCAAAGAAGCCCCAGAGGAGTCGGGTGGGCTAGCAGAGGTCTTGGGCAAACGCACGTCGATCTGGTCTGGCATTCCCGTACAGAAGGCTGTTGTGCAGGTGGCGCGGAAGGTCTGGGAGAAGCCCAGGGCCAACCCCCAGATGAACAAGAAGTTGAACAGCAGGTTTAGGCTGACAAGCGGGTGGCCAATCCTCCTGGCCTCCCACCCGCAGCTCCATTCCTCTGTGGTTGCCGGCTCTTTTACAGGATGTCCTTTCGCTCTTGGAGATGCAGGCAATAGAACCGGTTCCTCTTGTGGACCGGGGCTTTGGTTACTATTCCAGGATTTTTATAGTACCCAAGAACAACCAGGCTGGCCTGAGGGTAGTCCTGGACCTGTCATTTATAAATCTGTCCTTACCGCTGGACCACTTCAAGATGATTACTCCCGCGCTCATACCCTGCATGTGTTCCCTGGACCTCAAGGATGCGTACCTGCATGTACCCAGACATCAACTGCATCAGAAGTTTCTGCGGTTCACGATTATGTCGTACTACTTCCAGTACAGAGTGCTGCTCTTTGGCCTGAACTCGGCCCCTTGTGTCTTCACAAAGTTGATGAATGCAGTGGCGGGCCTTCTCCGCCTAGAGAGCCATCATCTATACCCTTATCTGGAGGACTGGTTCGTGGGGGTGGGGTCACCCGAAGGGCTCGTGCACTCCTGCAGGGGTTGGCGGTTACCCTTCATCAGCTAGGATTTTCCCTCGACCACAGGAAATTGCAGTTATGCCCGTCTCAGGAACTGATCTTCCTATGGGTGTGTTGGAACACTACCGTTCAGCTGGTTTTCCCCACATCTGAAAAGCTTACGTCCCACCGCAAGACGGTGGGACACTTTCTGGCTATCTCGTCCACCTCAGCAAGGTGGTTCCAGCACATTCTGAGCCTGATGACCTTCTGCATTCTCACTGTACAGCACGCCCGTCTCAAGATGAGGCGCCTCCAGCTCCACCCGGCGGCCAATTGGGATCAGGAGACAGGGTCTCAGTCGGACAAGATACCTATCCTGCCGCTCCTTCTGCCTGATCTTTGCTGGTGGCTGGCAGTGTTTCAGTGGGAGCCCCCTTCACCCGACCAGAGCCTACCCTGGTGGTGACGACGCACTCGTCACTTTCTGGCGGGGGCGCTATTCTGGAGGGCTATGTGATTCATGGAACATGGTCCAGGACGGAAGTCCTCCTACATATCAACCTGCTCGAGCTCAAGGCAGTGGGCCTAGCCCTCAAGGCATTTTTGTCCCTTATCAGGGATAAGTCGGTTCTGGTCAGGACGGACATTTCTACTATGTTTTACCTTGCCAAGCAGGGCAGCACCCGTTCCCTGCCTCCTCTGCATAGAGGCGGTTTCGATCTCGGAATCGGCCTTTGCAGGGGGGATTTGGATTTCGGCAGTCCACCTCCTGGGGGATAGCAATGCAGAAGAGGACCAATTGAGTTCAACACCTACGAGTGGGAGTTGCACGACGACTCCTTGTTGCACCTGTTGCAGCGTGGGGGGTTTGCGCACCTGGATTTGTTCGCACCTCCCTGAAATTCCAAGTGCCCCAAGTTTGCTTCATGGGCAGATCGGGGGTCATTGGGAGATGCCTTCCAGATCTGTTGGCACGGCCACAAGTGTTGTGTTCCCACCCACCTCTCTGCTCCAACAAGACCCTCTGCAAGTTCCTGGCCACTGTGGGTTGCAGCCTCATCCTGGTTGCACCCCACTAGCCTTCAAGACCCTAGTTTTCAGATCTGCTGCAGTTGTGCTCCCAGGGTCCCGTCCACCTTCTGATCCGCAGCAGGGTGGGTCAGTGGCACATTCAGACCCCGCCAAGCTGGGCCTGGTTCCTAATGTTCAATTTTCTGATAACTGGGACATCATTCAGGAGGCCCTCGACTCGGTCCCACTATAAGAGCAAATGGACTAGGTTCTGCCATTGGGCTCGCGACAAGGGTCTGGACCCTGTCCTCTGGATGATGTACTGCCCTTTTCATCACACCTAGATCGCAGGTGGATACTTACCGTACGTATTTGACAGCCATTGGGGCTTAGAAGAATTCCCCTGAGCATGTGTACTCAGCAGCCAAGCCGGTGGTTAAGGCCCACCTTAAGGTGTTGTGTAGGCTTTTTCCTCCGGTGCATAGGCCGCATCCAGTCTGGAACCTCAATATGGTTCTTGCAGCTTTGCAACGCAAGCCTTTCGAGCCGATTGCCTTTGTGGACATCCGCTTGGTGACTCTAAAGACTATTTTATTGGTGGCTTTCACCTCTGCCCGTAGGCTTAGTGAGCTGCAGGCGTTGACTTAGTGCAAGCCCTTCACCACATTTCACAACAAGGTCGTCTTGCGCACTCACCCAAACATCTTGCTCAAGGTGGTCTCTCCATTCCACCTGAATCAAGAGATCTGCCTGCCAGTGTTCTTGCCGAACCCATAGTCAGAGACAGAGAGGGCCCTACATTCCTTGGACCCCAAGAGGGTTATCTCTCTCAGACGAAATCCTTCAGGAAGTCCAAGGTGTTCATGACTTTTGGGGGCTCCTCCCCCGGCTCTCAGACTTCCAAGGCTTCCTTCGTCCGTTGGATGGTTCAGGCCATTTCGGATGCATACACAGCCATGGGCAAACCTGTTCCTGAGGGGACTCATGCCCATGGGGTCAGAGCTAAAACCATGGTTGTCACGTTTCAGGGACATGCTTCTCCGGATGTCATCAGCATGGCGGCCACTTGGGCCACGCTGTCGGCCTTCTGTAGGCACCAGCTCCCCGCGCAATGCAGAGTTTGGTCAGGCGGTTCTGAGGAACCTTTTTGCTTCATCCTAGATATGAGGCAGGTTGTCGCAGCCCCACTCTGTTTTGTTAGGTGGAATCGCCCACAAGAATGGAGGAAAGGGGACGGGACGTTTGAGTAATTAAAACTCACTGTAGTGACTAGATTACTCATAGTCCCATTTCCTTCATACATCCTACCTGCCTTCCCGCTAGTATGCCAATGGCTTATAGGTGATGAGATTAGCCAGGTATCGAAGCGCCTGATGTGTTCAAAGGGGACTGAGGTGAGGCACCGCAGGGCGGGCCTCGGCGGGGCATTCCCAAAGCCACGCACTATATGAAATTTAAAGGGGAAGCTCAATGTTTTGTTGCCAAAGGTTCCGGTAACGTCCCCATGTTGGGGGATGCCCACAAGGATGGAGGAAAGGGGACTTTGGATGACGAGTACTCTAGTCGGTACGGTGAGTAACTTAAATTTATCCGAGTTGCAAGTAAGCTTGACTTGGGCATGGGGGAATAGAGGACACCAGACTCTATTTGTGCTTAAATAACTGGTTTATTGATTTTATTGTATCATAGGCTTGTTACAGATCTTCACTCGGTTTACTCACCAGGAGTTCAGCTCAGCTTCAGTCTACGAATAGGGTATGGATGGCTTGGTTTTCTTCTTTCCTTTACTCTTTTCTAGTCATGCCGTCGGATAGGCCCACTGGTATACAGAGCTCTTGTTGGTAGGGTCTTCCTCCTGAAATAAAGGAAGTAGTTGTGATACATTGTATCCTGTGAGGAAGAGCATGCATTGCATCAATCACTGACCTACTTCCCCGGTTCTCTTTTCTAGCCCTCTGTACTGATGACCCGCCCACTTTTTCTTTCAACCCTGTTACTAGGCTGAACTGCAGGGACACCTTCCCCTGCACCCAAAATCATTGGCTTGCCTTTGTCTCAGCATTCGACTTCCTGGGAACTGTTTGTCATAGTGTTCCCCGCTGTTACTACACTATGGGATTTGTGGACTGATTCTCCTGAGTGAGTGGGAACCTTTTACCTCCTTTTGATTCTTTTTTATGGAGTTATGCTTTCCTCCATCTTGTCTGGCATCTACATTTTATTATTGCAGCACTGGTGTTGCCGGGGAGCTCCTTGAGCTTCCCTTTTTATTTTACCTGTATTAACGCATCTTACCAGGTCAGGGGGGCACTTTTTGTCCCACCTGTATTTTATTTTGCGAGATCAGCTCACCCCACCTTAGTGGACTGCTGAGGGGAAACATTGGGCCTCATTCCGAGGTTGGCGGTAAGAAGTTAACGGCGCCGGTAAGGATGCCCGTGCCGCTAACACCTTACCGCCGCATTACGAGGTCCTTTAGCGGGTCACGCTAAGGGCGGCTGGTTTTACCAGATGCCCTTAGTGGGAACCGCTGAAGGACCAGGGAGCTAACAACGGGCCTGTTATTAACGGGCCCGTTATTAGCTCTCTCCCCATTCCCATTGAGCCCTATGGGGGCTCGAATGAGGAATTACCGGGTCCTCCAAGGTTGGAATGGCCCGGTAATTCCTCATTCAAGGAACCCGGACCCGGTATGCGGTATGGGGGTAGCCATGGCGCTAATAGCACCATGGCTACCTCCATACTCGTAATGACCCCCATTGTCTCCCTTTTCCAGTAACTTTTAGTTACTGTTCTAAGTTCATCTGACAGGTACCTTTTGCATGACCTTTTGAGGACTTTTGTCGCAGGCTGTCTTCCCAGCTTTGGTAAGGGGCACAAAGGTCATCATTTGTCCTAAATGGTGACTGTACTTTTCTATTTATTTATATATTTATAGTGTGCCAAAGCCCTCAGGGCCCAGTACATGGACACAAAGAGACTTTAAAAACAGGACAAATGAAACCTGAGCAAGACCTCTTCTAACAGTTTTATTCAAACAACCAGCTTTTCAATTCTTTCTCAAATTTGTCAAAGCATGATTCTAATCGAAGAGTTCCTGGTAGAGAGTTCCAGGCAGATACTGCACCCACCACAAAGGAGCGTCCAAGTCCTTTGGATTTTTTTAACCTAGGTAATGCCAATTGGCCTAGAGAACTAGACCGAAGAGACCTTGATGGAATATAGAGAGGAAGTTGTTTTTTTAGATAGGCCGGTGCACATCCAAAGCATTGGTACGCTATTGAGAGGACTCTAAACTTCACTCTCACGGCTACTGAAAGCCAATGCAAATTTCTTCTTCTTGCTGGAGTTATATGTTCTTTCCTTGGAATATCACAGAAGATCCTGACGGCCTCATTCTGGAGCACTTGAAGTTTAGCTATGCATTGTTTGCTGGCACCTAGCAGTAAAGTGCTTTCAGTGCGGGGGCGATGATAGCCCAAACTAAAATTTCCCGATTTCTTTTTGTGACAAGAGAGGCTTAGCTTGTTTCAATACTTTAAGATGGTACTGGGAGTTCCTAACTATAGCATCCACCTGTTATTTTGAGTTTATAGATGTTTCTAGATATACCCCTAAGGGTTTTACCTTGTCAATAATAGTGATGTTACAACCTTCCAAATTCATAAAGTCATATTCTGGCCCGAGTTTAGCTCTTGGTTGTGGATTGCCAAAGATCATGAGCTCTGTTTTAGATGGATTCAGGCATATCCAGTTGTTAGACATCCATCCCTTAATCAGGCTGTACACTGAAGATAATCTAGCCTGATCAGACGCATAATTCCCACTCAGTTTTAATACCAGCTGAGTGTCATCTGCGTAGTTGACTAAATAGATCTCCTGAGTGTCGAGAAAGTCAAACAAGGGTTTCATGTAGTTGTTAAAGAGAGTAGCAGACAAATAAGCCCCCTGTGGAACTCCGTACACAATATCCATAGAATCAGAAGTTGGACTGCCTCACCAAATTCGGGATTTCCTGTTTTTAAGAAATGAGGAGAGCCATTGTATGGCCTCCTCTGAACAGTTGCCAGTGCTTTACAACACATCTACCAGGCGATTATGTTCAGCAAATCAAATGCTGCAGAAAGATCTAGGGTAATGAGAAGCCCCATCCTCCCTCTTTCCATTAGGTCCAGCATATAAGACTGTAGTGCTATAGTGAGATCGAAAGCCCGACTGCATAGAATGCAGTATCATTGATTCCTCGAGATAAAGTTGGAACTGGGTTGTTGCCACCTTGTCCAAAATCTTTAAGATGAATAACGAGTTGGTGATTGGGCGAACGTTATTAGAATCCAAGGGGTCAGGTTTAGGCTTCTTCAGTAGTGGAGTAATAGCTATTTATTTTGATCACATCAGGAGCAGTCCTGTCTTTAAAGGATGAATTGACAAAGTGAACCAGAAACGGGGCAAGCCTATCTGGATTCCGCAAAATGAATTTAGACAGACAAACCTCACCATGATAGTGTGTGGGATGCATAGAGGTAAGAACGCCAAGCATCTCAGGAACTGTTATAGCTTTAAACTGAAAGGGATACATTTGTTTATTCCCACTAAATTTGACTCTGGGTTGCCTAGATTATTAGTGGCTGATTTTAGCCCGGGCTTGTGAGATCTCATCAGCAAAAGCATTCTGGATTTTACTGCAATTCTCATCTGTTGGGGGGAAAGAGGGGTTACCCATCTCTGGTTTTTCGAGTTTCGTATATATCTCAAATAGTTTCGTTGTCTTATTCTGGATTGTTGTATCTTCTTGTCAAAAAAACATCTGATTGGCCATGAAGATTTGTGAACTGTAAGCCCTCTGAATATTTAACCAACAGGCTTTATTATCCTGTCTCCCAACAGCGTTCTGCTTGTCTTTTGTTTCCTTTTTACAACTATTAGTTCTTCCGAAAACCATGTTTGTTGGTATGGTTTTTCTCTCACAACCTTGGTTGTAAGTGGTGCAACCTTGTCCAGATAACATTTTATTTGGTCATTATATACTTTAGTAAGAATTTCGGGCGTCTCTGCGTCAGTTGTATGATCCAAAATATGTTGGATGCAAAGCTTAAGTTCATCTGGCAGGATCTTTGATGGATTTCTGTTAGTAACTTTTCTAGGTAGATTATGTGTTTTCTTTGGGATATTTGGCAAATAAATCGGGCATTCTACAAACAAATGATCCGACCATATGGAGGTCCTGGTCTTGGTAATGTCTACCTGAATGTTCCTAGCTGAAACCCAATTCAGGATATTACCACCTGAGTTAATGGGGGGCTTTGTTGAGCATGGTAAATTTGACATCTTTCAAGGGTGTCTGTAGTTCCCATGCCCCTTTATCGGCAGGATTCCCAAGCCATTTGTTGAAATTGCCTACCAAAACTGTGGAACATTTAGGTTTGTTCAGATCAACCAAAATATGGAGTAGGTCCTCCTTAAAGGCGGGTGTTAGTTCAGGGTAGCGATAACGTGGAATGAAATGTATACAGCAGTTCTGGTTTGGGCAGTATTTAAGATGAACAATCTTGCAACTAGAACAAGCAATTGTGCTTTCAAAGAATTGAAGATCTGCTCTAACCAGCATGGCTACTCCTTCCCCCATTCCTACTTGACGGTTTCTTCTAAATAAGTTGAATCGAGCTGAGTGGCTAAAGAGATGTTGGGACCCCTAGACTCTCTAAGCCCTGTTCTTGATGACTTGGTCTTTCTTCAGCCGCCTTCTACCTGCCTGGGTGGAGGAGGTCTTGATTGGTCTTTGGTCTTTGGCAGGCTTCCCTTGGAAAGCTCTCCAAGACTCTGAGTGTCTGAAAGGACAGGATGTGGGGGAGGTTCAAAACTCCCCTGGTGTTTGTCCTGCAGTGTACTTGCTTGGAACCAGTTTCTGCTGGCAGGCTGAATTCCCAAATTGCTGCTTTGTTTCACCTTAACTTGCCAAATTCGATTTTAGCTGTGCCCAGCTGCCGATTCAAATGTCACCTTTTGCTGAAATTTGAATCTAGTTGTGCCCTGTGGCTTTACTGTGTTTTCTGCTTTTGCAAACATTTGAATCTAGCTGTACCCTGTGGCTGTACTGTGTTTCACCTTTTGCTATAATTTTAATCTAGCTGTACCCTGTGGCTCTACTGTGTTTTTGATTTTGGCTGCGCCTAGTGACTGTATTGTGCTACTCTATCATGCTGTTCCTGTCTTCCTCTGCCTCGTCTGCTTCCCACCCCCCTCCTCTCTTCTCTCAATCCCTTCCCTCCCCCCTCTGTCGGCTCTTCCCCCTCCTCCACATCACCTATGGCGCTCTCTGTTTCTCCTATCTTCTCTGTTTCTCCATCGACTATCCTACCCTTCTCACTAAGTCTGGTAGGAAGATGTTCAAAAAGGATATGTTTGTCTCTAACCCTGGTCTCCCTATCGCTGACACCTGCACCAACGCATCCTCCAGACAAACCCTCACTACATCCTCTTTGGCGTTCCTTCACCAGACCTTTGGACTCCTCATATGGTCTCTGTGCTCTCTCCTTTCTCTTCTTCACCCATTAACGGTGGCACCGGGTGGGCGGCCCTCCTGGAACCCTTCCACTCCTCTAAGGTAATCATTAATGTCTACCTGAATGGCACCGTCCTGGTCCAAGGCCCTGAGGCCAACCTTCTCCACTTTGATAGACGCTTCCCGCGCCTCATCAACTTCCTTCCTCCTTCTGCTGTGACCTCTCTGGCTTCCTTGCCTCCCTCCCCTGCCTCCTCCTTGGCTACCTTGCCCTCTCCTCCTTCCTCTTCTGCCCCCCTTGGCCTCCTTCTACACCTCCGCAGGGCGTACCTCCGATTTGTACCCATCCCCAGAAGTCCTTCAAGGTTCCACCTGGATGCTTCCTGTCCCTCCTCTGGACTCTTTCTGGACTGCTGCATCTCTCTCTCTCTCTCTCTCTCTCTCTCTCTCTCTCTCTCTCTCTCTCTCTCTCTCTCTCTCTCTCCTCCCCCTATTCTTCCCTCTGGTCCGACTCACTCTGCAGGGCCCAATCTGGATGTTCTCATCTCCTCTGACCCCCCGCCCCCTCTCTCTCCTGGAGTGATCACTTTCTCCTTTCCTCCCATCTCTCCCTCTCTACCCCGCAGGCCAAGCCAGCTCCAGCACTGCCACCTACCTTCCGGTCATATGGCCCATATGAATGGTGTGTCATTTGAGGCATTTGCTGCCACTTTCTCTCCACCTCTGGCTGACTCTCACTTTGACACGGCCCTTTCCAAGCTCCTCTCTATCATCTCTGATACTCTCGATGTTCTTGCCCCTGTCACGAGGATCCGTTTGAATCCCAAAGCCAAGTGCAACTCTTGGTACGACTCTGACCTCGTCACACTTAAACGCAAGTGTAGGGTGGCTGAGAGGAAATGACAGGCATCTTGTGCATCCTCTGACAAACTGGCCTGGCGCCCGCTCCAAAGGCAATACAGCCACTCTGTCCGCACTAAGAAGAGAGCCCACATCCAAGGACGCGTCTCTGGGGCGTCTAACAACTCGGCCGAACTCTTTAAAATCTGCAAGGAGCTGGCCAATCTTGCTTCAGTCTCTACTTCTCCTGTTCCCTCCCAGGCCCTCTGCACAGCCCTGGCTTCACATTTCATCTCTAAAACCCAGAACATCCTGGCCACCCTCTCGTCCTTTCCTCCTCTTCCTGCTTCTCTCTCTGCCACCTCCGTCATCCCCCCTGCAGCCACCTCTTCTCCCTCTTTCTCTTCTTTTCCTCTGTTCTCGCCTGACAAGATTTCTAGACAAGTCTCGTTGAAACTGGTTCTTCCCTGTTCGTCCAAAACCATCAAGGACCATATTGACACCCTCGCTCCTGCCCTACTTCTGCAACCACTCCTTCACCCCTGGAGCCTTCCCCTCCCCTCTGAAGCACTCTCTTGTGCACCCTCTTCCCAAGAAACACACAGCCAACCCTTTCTGTCCGGCTTACTATGGCCCGATCTCTATCACTCCTTTCCTGGGCAAATTCCTGGAAAAGCTGGCCATCTCCCAGTTTAATCTTCACACTGATTCTGTTGGTTGTCTCCATGACCATCAGTCTGGGTTCAGAGCAGCCAGAAGCACGGAAACTGCTCTCCTGAACATCCGTGAAGACCTGCTCTCCAACCTTGATCCTAATCTCCCCTCTGTCCTCATCCTACTCAATCTCTCTTCTGCCTTTGACATGGTCAACCATGCCATCCTACTCAACCCCCTCTGTGATAACCTGGGTATCAGTGATCAGGCCCTGGCCTGGCTGACCTTCCTCTCCAACCGACCCTCCCAGGTCCAACTTGGGTCCTTCCTTTCCTTGATCTCACTCTCCACTTGCAGTGTTCCCCAGAGATCTAACCTCTCTCCCTGACTTTTCAACCAATACCTGGCACCCCTCGCCCACTGCATTGCTGCTTCTGCTCCAACTTTCACTGCTATGCGGATGACACTCAGCTCGTTTTTAGGCTCCCCCTTGCCACCTCTTCTCCCTCTTTCATCTCTGACTGTGCAATCCAGGAGTAGTGTGCCGCCAACAACCTCTCCCTTAATACAAGTAAGACAGAGATCCTCCTCATCGGCACTCCTGCATCTTCCTTTCCTGTTACTCTGTGGCCGGCCTCCCTTGGCCCTCTCTCTCCCTGCTCCCACCTGTGAGGCTAAGAACCTCAGGGTCATCCTCGACTCCACGCTTTCATTTTTCTCTACACATCTGACGTCTCGTAAGAAGTCAAACTACCAACTGCACCTCCTCAGAAGTATTCTTCCTTTCCTCTCCTTCCCCCAGAAGCTCACTGTCTCTAGAGCTCTGGTTCTCTCTAGGCTGGACTACTGCAACAGCCTCTTTCTAAATTTGCCTGCTACTACTCTGCAACTCATCCGGAACAGGACTGCGAGACTTGTCCTTGGCCTAGGGATCATATCTCTCCAGCCGTGAAATCTCTTCTTTGGCTCCCAGTGGCTGCAAGGATTAGGTTCAAGACCCTTTGCATTGTCCACAAGGCCTTCTGGGGTCTGTCTGCAATACCTTCAACTCTCCCTTCGTAAATATCTTCCTACTCAAGCTCATTCATCCTCCACCTCCAATGCCCTCAGAGTCAGTCGCTTCTCCAAGCAAAGATTTGGTGGTAGATCTCTTTCTTTGGTTGGAACAGCCTTCCTGCCTCTCTGAAACTTGAAGAGCACCATCTTCGGTTCTGGGAAGCACCCCAAGACCTTCCTCTTTGCTTCTGTCTTCTCTCTTCCTCTCCCCTGCTGATCATTGTTTCTGCAATGGGCACCTGGATATCCTCTGGTTTCGGGCTCAGATCCCTGCCCACCAAGCTGAATACCTGCACTGCCTACTGGCAACCCTTGCCTTTGGGTCTGTATATGCAACCCTACAGTCCCCCACCTGCACTTATTAAACACCTGTTGTCTGCGCTTAATTCTTGCACTTGCCAACTGCTGGCTGCACTACCTGTTGTTGATTTGATCATGTGTTCAGAACTTTCCAATCCTCCTCTGCCCCTTGCACTTTCCCGCTTCCCCTCCTCTGCTTTTGCGTGTTCGCAATGTCACTGGGCCTAGTAAGATCATTGTTTTGTCCTCCCTTGTACCCCTCCCTTGCCTTGTCGCACCTTGAAACACTAGTGTATGGGCGCAATATAAATAACATTTCTGATGTTTGTTAATCTGCTTAGAATCACATGCTGTGCATATGGTCCGACATCCAGTGGTAACCGCAGAGTATTGCATCTTGTCTTTCGAGAATCGAAAGGGGACGTCAACATGGGCGTGCCTGTAACACTATCCCTACGTGACGTATAGTGTACCCAAGATCCCTCACGCGTTGAGGTCCCTCAGATTGTTTTTTTCTGCCCAGCATACTGGTCGCCTTATGCGGAGCTCGTCAAAGACATTGCTTATTGTCCCCTCGACCTTTGGTCGAATAGTTATATAAAATAATTCAGATCATCCTATTCGTCCCTTATTTTGACGGCTGTTCCAGATCTCCGTCGAAGACCATCAGAATTTCGACAGACGGTGATCCAGTCAGCGCTGCCGACCACGTGGCTGGGCCTTCCGCCGGCCTACACAGTGGGGAGAGCGGGGTCGCGGTGGACATTTCCGTACTATGTGAGAATGCCTTTCCCTTTCCTTCCTCTTTCCCTTTTGGTCTTCGTCACTCTACCCAAGCCCAGCTATGGAGAGGACTCCATTTAGGTTTTGCCCTATTTGTAAGAGCAGATTTCCTTGGAAAGATAAGCACAGACGGTGCAACCGGTGCTTTCCCCTCGATCACAAGGAGGAAGGATGCACGGCTTGTAAGCTCCTCCGTCCTAAGACATTAAAGGAGCGTAAAGTCAAGCGGTGGGCGGCCTACGGTATGTCGAAGGCCGAGTTTTCTCCCGCTGCCGCAGCCACCGAATGTGACAATGGCGAGAGTGACGAACAGACCTCTGAACCGGACGTTGTTGACCTTTCCGCGAAACGCTCGCGTTCCGCATTGTCTGTCACTGGCCCCGCTAGGCACGGCTTAGGCACTGCTATGGGGAAGTCACACCCCGGCGACAAAGACAAACATGTACACAGCACTAAACACACAACCCCAAGTCAATCTTCGGCCAAGTCGACGAATACTTCAGCGCCAACGGGTACACCGGAAGCTCCGGCAGCACCGACCGACAGTCAGGGTGGGCAGCCCTCCCCGCAGCCGCATATGCACCTAGCGACTGGGCCATCAAAGACAAAGGGCGCTACCCCTAATATACCAGGTTCCGTCGCGACGCATCACAAGAGGGCATCCTGCCGAAAAAGACTCCCTCGCAATCGCAGGCTGAAGCTACGCTCTGCCCGTCTGCGGAGGACGTCGCTGAAAGCTTAGCAAGGATTGTTTCCGCCGATTCTCATAAACGGCAGTCCAGGGATGCTCCGAGGCCTACGGAAAAGGCCAAGGATCTGCTGAGGTCCAAGGATGGCCTAAGGGAAGTACCGGAACCCACCCATAAGTCGAAAGAGAGGCACAGGGACGTCACACCTCTGTCAGTCCCTCAGGAGGAGTTCTCTGAGGGCGAAGACGGACTATCTTCGACGTTGAGACAAAAATCTCGATGTTTTATGACGGATGAGCGTGTTCAGGACCCTTTTCCACCTCTAGACCATTCTAGGTCTTCGGTTTGGACTAGAGAGAAATTTGAAAGCTGCATGGAAAGGCTGGACAGGTTTGTTTCCCGTTCAGAACAACCCACACCAAGGAGGCCACGGGATGTGAGCCCTGTGGACCCCAAAGTAAAATTCCCAAGGCTTTTTGACCCCTCTTTGGATGAGGATATATGTAACTAAGACCTAACTGAAGAGGACATTCCTGCAGACACTCAGGATGAGGAATTCATCAACCCATAGGATATGCATGATCACATAGAGGGCTGGGAGGAGAACCCAGACTTGGGTGACCCTCAACCATGGCATTCTCCAGATCCACAAGATCCTGATGCCCTGTCTCTGGGTTCTCCCCAGTCCACCCCCAGTAGACAACAACCATCACCAGTGGATGATCAATTGACGTTCAACGTAATGTTGCGTAAAGCAGCTCAACACTTTAAAATTGCAACATATGATGCAGTCCTTGAAGCTGACTTCATGGAGAACATCCTCGAGGAGAAACTGCCGGCCAGCCAGGCTATTCCTCTCCTCAATTCAATTAAGAAACGTCTGGCTCCCTCCTTATCAACACCTGCTCTCCCAAGAGGTGTTAACCGAAGAATAGAAAAACTCTTTCGTCCTTCTCCCTCGGACCCTCTGTATATCAGAGGTCACTCCATCCCAGATTCTCTGGTGGTGACTACTACAAGAAAGAGGGCAGGGTTCCCTTTGTCAACCGGCGAGGCACCCCCTGATAAGGAAGGTAAACGACTCTACGCCCTTGGGAAAAGGGTCACGGTCGCAGCCGCGTTTTTGAACATGTATCGCCAACAACACGACCTTGTTGGCCAGTTACGCCGATGCTCAGTGGGCCTTAATACAGGAAGGCATACAGGAGGTTCCCAAACCTCTATGTACTCTTCTCCTCACCACTGTCACTGAGGGAAGACAGGTGAACCAAAGCATACTTAAGAACACTTTGGACTCTGCTGAAACGGCTAGTCGATCCCTGGCTCAGGGCACACTCTTGAAGAGTCATGCGTGGCTACAGAACTCTGGATAACATTGTTCCTTCAGGCATGGGAGGGGATGGCTACAGACCAGTGGGTGCTCAAGACCGTGCCCCACGGGTACTGTATAGAGTTCAACCGGTCCCCAACATTCAGACCTCCACGAGCAAGACGACTGACACCAGACCATCTTCGCATACTTCTTCAGGAAGTCGAGACACTACAAGAGAAAGGAGCCATAGAAATCGTTCCTCTGTCATAGATAAAATAAGGTATTTATTTAGTGTACTTCCTTGTGCCCAAAAAGGATCTAACCATGCACCCTGTTTTAGATCTGCGCCCAGCGAACACATTTGTAAAGCCACAAATGTTCTGCATGGTCACTCTGCAGGAAGTAATTCCACTGCTATCACAGGGGGATTACATGGCAACACTGGACATGAAAGATGCATACTTTCATATTTAATGTTGCCAGCGCACAGAAAATACCTCGGATTTATGATACAAGACAAGCATTATCAGTTCAAGGTAGTACCCTTCGGCATAGCATCTGCACCAAGGGTACTTACAAAGGTACTAGCGGTGGCAGCAGCACATCTGGGCAGGCAATACATCCCGGTCTATCCTTACCTCGATGACTGGCTCATAACAGGGGACTCTTACGAAACATGTCTGTCAAATACCCAAAAGACGATAGATCTTTTATTCATTCTGGGATTCTCGATCAACGAGAACAAATCCAGCCTAGACCCCAGTCAGGTCAAACAGTTTCTAGGGGCTCTAATTCAAACAAAGGACGGCCTTGTCTTCCCCTCCAACGAGAGGGTTCAAAACATGTTTCAAATCCCTCAGTATGTAGCCAGTCGAGAGGTGACAGTACGCAAAGCTATTCTACTGCTAGGAATGATGGCGTCATGTATCTACCTGGTTCCTCACGCGCGCATGCGCCCAATGCAAGTATGGCTCAACAGCCAGTGGTGTCAGGCTAGCGGACAGTGGGACGATCTAGTGGTTGTCTCGCTGGCCCTCGTTCTCTGGCTGCAGTGGTGGTCAAGGGACAGCCTCTTGAAGGGGAAATCCTTCACCACCCCTGCAGTAGAAGCCATTCTAACTACAGATGCATCTCTTACAGGGTTGGGAGCTCACCTGCTTCAACAAACAGCGCGCAGAGTTTGGTCGTCAGGCATAGCATTCAACTACATAAACCTGTTGGAACTGTTGGCAGTGTTCAAAGCAATAAAAGCTTTCCCAACACAACAGCACCACGGCCATGTACTATCTCAACAAACAAGGGGGCACTCACTCTCCAGGGCTGTCCAAACTGTCCCAAAACATTTGGAAGTGGGCTCTCAAATGCAATATGTTCCTGCTATCACAACATGTTCCAGGGGAACTCAGTCTTCTGGCAGACGTACTCATCAGAGACTTTTCGTTGCCCATGGAGTACGAATGGCGATTACACGGAGACATCGTCTCCAACGTTTTCGCAGAATGGGACTTCCCATAGATCGATTTGTTCGCAACTCTGGAGAACGCCCAATGCCAAGATTACGCCTCCAGGTACCCCCAGAACCGTTCCAAGGGGAACGGACTCTGGATAATATGGACAGGGAAATTTGTCTACGCTTTGCCCCCGACTCCCCTTCTCAACAAGATTGTGCACAAGATGCACCAGGAACCAGTCACGATGATACCGGTGGCCGCCATGTGGGCCCGCCAACCCTGGTTCACTCATCTGATGGAGATGTCTCTATCTCCTGCAGTCAATCTTCTTTGCCCGTGCAACATGTTGTCGCAAGACAGAGGGGAGACGCTTCACCCATGCCCGCAGACATTGAACTTAGCGGCCTGGCTCCTGAGGTCATAGAGTTTAGGCACCTGCAACTCCCTCAGAGATGTATGGACATTCTCAGGGAAGCAAGAAAACCGAACACTGTTATTGGTATTCCAGTAAATGGAAACAGTTTATGATATGGTGCAACTCAAAGAGGATTAACCCGATTAACTGCTCTCCCACACACATTGTTTTGTACCTAACACATTTACTTGACTCAGGCCTGGTTTTTAACTCCATAAAGGTGCATTTAGCTGTGCTTTCAGCCTACACTTCATCACAACAGAAAGTGTCATGGTGGAAGATACCAGTTATTAAAGCTTTCATGGAAGGAGTGAAGAGAATTCACCCTCCCATTTCTATCCCGGCTCCCGGATGGAACCTAAACGTGGTATTGACTAGGCTTATGGGGGCTCCCTTCGAGTCCATGCACAAAGCAAGTCTTAAAGACCTCACCTATAAGACTGCTTTTTTAATAGCTATTACCTCCATTAGGAGAGTAAGTGAACTACAAGTGCTCTCAATCCTAGTTCACAAAGATAAGGTGGTTCTACACACTCACCCTAGGGTTCGCGCCTAAATTAATCTCCAAGTTCCATGTGAACCAGTCGATAGAACTACCAACATTCTTTCAAAATCCTTCAAGCCTGGGAGAAAGAACCCTGCCCACACTGGATGTACGCAGAGCTGTCATGTTCTACATGGAACGAACTCGACCACTAAGAAAAACGAATCCGTTTTTCATTTCAGTAGCGGCAGGAAGAGAAGGAGAGAGACAGTCTCCAAATCCACTTTCTCTAGATGGATTGTCAAATGCATCACACTCTGCTACAGTCTTGCTAAGAGAGAGCTGCCCTTCAAGCCTAGAGCACATTCTACCCGAGGCACTGGGGCGTCCTTAGCATTCATTGCAAATGTTCCCCTTGAGTCCATTTTCAAAGCGGCAACCTGGAATTCAGTACACACCTTTACAAAACACTATTGCCTATACACTCATTCTAGGTCCGATTCTCAGGTGGACAAGCAGTACTAAGAAATCTTTTCTCTACTGTTCATTCTCACAACCCACCTCCAACTCCGGCTACTGCTCGCTAGTCTATGCACAGCATGTGATTCTAAGCAGATTAACAAACATCAGAAGATATGCATTACTTACCGTAAAAGCATTTCTGATGGTTGTATCTGCTTAGATTCCATGCGGCCACCCTTCCTCCCTGCTTGGATGGAAGGAACATAGACGTCTTACCACTTTCTCTCTTTTCAGTACTCGCTCACGATAGTCATAAGGCACCCACTTGGCAGAAAAAATACAATCGGAGGGACCTCGGCGCGTGAGGGATCTTGGGTACACTACATGTCACGTAGGGATAGTGTTACAGGCACGCCCATGTAGACATCCCCTTTCGGTTCTCGGAAGACAAGATGCAATACTCTGCGGTTACCACTGGATGTCGGGCCATATGCACAGCATGTGAATCTAAGCAGATACAACCATGAGAAATGCTTTTACGGTAAGTTATGCAAATCATATCATATATCAATGCATGTCTGGTGATTGGTGGGCTCAGCCAGTTTTCCTGCATAAAAAAGCGAGGGTCCTGAGGCAAAGTGCCCAGGAGCAAAATGTTCTTGTAGCTGCAGTCAAGTCTTTGTTAAACGATTCGAAAAGGCTGTTGCAGAAGGTGAAAGACAATGTTAGATGATAGGGGCGGCCAACCGAGTATGTAAGTAAAGGATTTAAAACACCTTTAGCAGTACCCAACGAAAAGGGAGGCCTGGCGGAACAATGTACCTTAAAAGTGGAAGAGGCTCCTGCGCTGGCGGTAGTTCCTGGATTTTCCTGCAGCTTGGGAGATCCAGCAGAGGAAGAGAGGCTCTCGTCGTGGAGGAAGGTTCGAGTTACTGCACTGCCCAGGGATGAAACCAGCTGCGGTGCTGCCAAACGAATAAAAGGTACGCTCCTTTAAATTGCGGTCCGGATTGGACGGGTGCCTGGATATCCAGTCTCCTAGTGCTTTGCACTGGCGATTCGACCAAGGAAGGTCCTGGAAGGCGATTGGCGAACTGGTTGGCCCCACCAGCTCAAGGGAAGAAGACTCTTGCAGGTGAAGATCTTCTCGAGTCGTTGGAGAATAGTGGTGAGGATCTGCAGCAGGCCTTCACTGGTGGTTCAGTCGTTGCAGATGTCTTTGGCTTCTCTCCTCTTCGGCTTCTTAGTTCCAGTGGCGACGTCTTGTTCTCCAGTCCTCAGGAACCTGCTTTTATGCAGCAAGACCCCCATTCATACAGCCTAGCTGTCACTCACACAGTGGGGTGGCTCTCCTGGCGGAAGAACCCCACAGCCTATCAGGGCAGAGTGCAATTTAGGTTGCGTAGGCAACCCTGTCCAGAGTGCCCATTCCCCCTCCCACACTTCCTGTCTACCGCAGACTCAGTGGCACCTAGAGGAGGGCTTCTGTGCAGAAGCCTGCCAAAAGGACGAACAAAGGATCCCCGACCTGGGTTAGGACTATAGAGAAAGACACGAGAAAGAAATTAAATCGAAGTTCTGGCAATAAAAACCTACCGGAGTAAAGTTAATATTAAAATAAACCGGCGGTATGTTAGAGGCTGTCAGGAAAAGTGGTAGCCTCGAAACATGGGAAAATCCCATAAGGAAATATTTGCGGTCGAATATTTACGGTAGTAACCACTGCCACCAGCCAGAAACTTTTGAGAGAGGGACTGTACAGTCCCTCCTCGAAAAATGAACACTAGGGAAAAACTATTAACCCTTCCAAGTACCTCCATAGTGAGATGGGTTGTACTGGTTTTGTTCATAAGATTTGACTAGTAAAGTCAATGGGGACTTTACATGCCCTGGGAGACAGTAGTCAGTCCCAGTGTATGGAGTCTATGTTTGGGGGTTGCTACGACACTCCTTTGGTACGGCACGGAGGGTGCTGTGTACCACACATGAAAAAGACGATTCCTATGAGGATGAGAAAAACCTCATAAGCACACAAGATAGCCTAAAACACACACTAGCAATCTGTCTAAGAGTGGGAAAAAATGGTCTCACTCTTAGCAGGAGAAAAAAAATAAACCCCTCAAATCCAGCAAAGCTGCTGGGGGACTCTATAGGTAAGGGAAATTAGCCATAGATGAGAATTCTCCCTAACAACTTCCTCCCTTGGACTTGTGGGCCTAACCATTCCCAAGATGAATTGCATTTTGCGCTATCCCTGGACAAGCTGCCCCCTCCACGGCCTGCAATTCCTCGGTCCTGTGCCATATTGCGGTTTAATGTCTTCTGAAGCATGGCTTCGTGTGAAACTTGGTAGGCATCCTTCTGGACTTCCAGTGACTGAATCCCACTCCTGAAAGTCCCCTCAGCCGAGAGAAAAACTGAGAAAGGGCTCGAGCTCCACCACACGACAACCGTCCTTCAACCAAACCTTGAAAGAGGCACCAACAAGCCAGTTCTGCAAAGATATTCTGCCGGGCATCCAACTGCTCTAGTGCAACCACCAGATCCATCGCCAGTTATTTCTTCAGTCGCCAAGGCCAAGAATCCTGAACCGGGGCCTGCTATCGCCTCTCCGTGGGGACCGGCCTGCTTCACCAGCTTCTTGACTTATAAGGTACTGTTCAGCCCCTTATACTTACCTGGGGCCTGCTTTGTTGTTCATGTGCTTCGGATGGTTGCAGTTAAGCTGTTACTTGCTCCCCCTTCCAGGCCTACATTGAGCTTCATTGAGGTGGGCAACCCTTTGTGTTCCTTACCCAAAGAAACCTAACTAATACACACCTGTAAACTTGAAGAACTCTTCATAGACTCAGCCTTGTCCAATGCTTACCTGCCTTTTCTTCCTCAGCCCTTGTCCACTTGACCCCCATTCTCCCCTTGACTTTGTGAGACTCACCTAGGATAGGGTTGGACTCCCTAGGATTGGCTAAGCAGGAGTTAACTAAAGTTACACAAGTTGGTCTAAAGTGTGCATCCTTTTTTTCAGAGGTTTCTGCAACTTTTTGGGTGGCCATGTAAATGTTCTTAAATATTTTGTATCCTTTGGATATTGCAAGTATTCTGTGTGTATACTACTCTGTGATAGTACTTGCCTTACTTAAATGTTATAGCCATAATGTGTATAAAATGAATACTTATTTTGTATATAATTTCTAGTGTGTAAGTGTTTCCTTGAACTAAGTGTTTGCTCCGAGTTCTGTGTGCTTCACTACAGTCCGCATCCCTTCTAGACTAAGTCTGGCTGCTCAGCCATTACTACCATACCTTGGGTAGTTCAGGCTAAACCTATGTGGTGTAACCCTGTTCACTAATGGTGGGCTTTCTAAAGTTTTATGACTGGATTTTTAAAAAAAACACCCACCATGTCAGTTCCTATAAGCCTGCTGCTTCTAGGGTCACCACCACCTGCCTTAAATGGGTCGGGTGGTTTTCCCAATTATTGCTGAAGACATTATCATCCAAGTACGCTGCGGCATATGCCTTGTGGGTTTTGTGTACTCTGTCCATCTACCTTTGAAATGTTGCAGGTGCTCTGTGTAGGCCAAAGGGCAGCACCTTGGACTGATACAGTCCCTGCGGACTGGTGAAGGCTCTTTTTTCTTCGTCCAGTTCTCTAAAGGGGATCTGCCAGTATCCCTTAGTTAAGTCAAGCGTACTGAGAAAATGTGCAGTTCCTAATTTTTCATTGAGTTAATCTACACTTGGCATTGGGTATGCTTTGTATACTGAAATGTTGAGTTGTCAAAAATCCATACAGAATCTAGCTGACCCATCAGGTGTGGGTACCAATACAATGGGAGAACACCAAAGTTTATATGATATCAAAGTGAATCATGTCCTCGATTTCCTGTCGTAATAGGTGGTGTTTAGCTTCAGGTATCCGGTAGAGTCGTAATCTTACAGTCTTGCTGGGGATCTTTTGAGGGCATGTTCCACCAGGGTCATACGCCCAAAGACGTCCATGAACTTAGTGAGTTGGTTGATGATTTCCACTTTCTGTCCTTCTGTTGGATCAGGCCCCCATTTCTCAACTAAACTTGCATTGTGTTTGTGTAGGAATATATATATTGAGTCGGCTGGGTTTGTTGTGATGAGAGCAACCGAAGCAGTTTGTTTCATTCCTTCAGAAGATTTACATGATAGTTTTTCTCTGGGTGTGCTTGGTCAACTTGGGTAGCCATATAGTTCACAGGTCCTAGAACTCAAGTTATTGAGTATGGTCCCTTCCACCTTGCTAACATTTTGTTTTCACTAGTGGGAAAGAGAAGCAACACCTTGTCTCCGGGTTAGAAAGTCCTTAATCAACTTTTTATTGTACTGTTCCTCTTGCACTTTCTGTGCAAAACCGAGGTTAGTAGGAACTAGTTCCCTCAATTTCTCCAAATGAGTTTTTAGGATCCTGACATACTTCTGGGGGGTGGGAGGGGGGGTTTCCTTCTTGATGGTCCCACTCTTCTCGTACCATGCTTATTATGGTTCTGGGTTGTTGTCTAAAGTTGAGAAACCTATAGAGGATTGAGAGCTGTCTCGTAGTACCATTAGGACCAAAGGTAGCGCGTTTTCCCAATTCTTCCCCAATGGTCCTGACGTATGTCTCAACATTTGTTTGATGGTCTTATTGTAGCGTTCCACAAGCCCATTGGTTTCAGGGTGATACACCAAGGTATGGAATTTCTTGATTTGTAGCTGCTGGCATATTTGTTTCAAGATGGTCAACATGAAGTTTGTTCCTTGATCAGTTATTATTTCTTCTGGAATGCTCAACACAGGCGAAAATAGAGATCTTTAAGTCACATACTTGCTTGGCTGAAGTTCCCCTCATAGGGATGGTCCCGGAGTGCTGTGTGGCATAGTCCACTATTACCGGTATGTGTTTATATCCTCTAGTCGCTGGTTCCACTGGTCCCACTATGTCCACTCCTATCCTTTGAAAAGTGACCTTTATGAGAGGCATACGTTGTTGAGGGGCTTAGGTGGGTATATATTAGCTGATCAGCTGGCATGGGAAAGGACCTTTACAGTATCTTATTACATTGTCATATATTACCGGGCAATGGAATCTTTTTAGCTGATTCTGTTGAGTCTTATGAGGCGCTAGGTGCCTCTCCTCCCCTCTGACAGCTGCCTGAGACATGGTCATGGACTAAACGTAATAGACCCTCACGGTGGGGTTTAGGTACCAGTAGTTGGTCTTTTTCTTGGCCTTTGTCATTGTAATATATCCAATAGTACAGCCCATTTATTTGCTTTAACCAGGGTCCTCCGGGGCTCTCTTGTCCCTGTTCGTGATCAGCCTGTGTCCTGACTTTTTGAAGGCTGTCATCTGTCATGTCTCTTTGTAGAGAGGTGTTAGGAAATATTTATGTAAAGACTGGAGTGGGGTATCTGTACTTCTGTCCTCTATATTGTTGGGACAAAGGCACAGAGCACCCCAGCCAAGGTCCTCTATATGGTAGCTTGGACGATCAACCAAGATTTAAGCACTCAGGAGGTGATGCAGGTAGGTTCCTAAGTACAGTGAGTCCCCAAGCCCCACAAAGGAATGTCCACACACTATGTTGGGTGATAAAACAGCTTCTTTATATAAAATAAGGTTCAGTAATATAAATACATATACATAATAACACTGTGTACTCGGGCGGGCAGTTCTATGCAAAGAATGGCAAATATATATACACTCTGTGATACCACACAATACTTAAATTCAGTAACAAATGCACCAACTGCAGACAGTTTCAAATGGGCATGTGAATTCTTAAGTGAGGTCTAACAGCATATATTAGGGAAGAAAGGCAAGTTAGTTATGAACAGTGGTAGAATGCTTCCTTTAGTCTAAATGCAGTGTGAGGATCCCCCCACCTGGGCAACCTGTAATGGAAAAGTTAGGGAGCAACTTATCTTGTGTTTTACACCCAGTCCAAAAAATGTTCAGTAACCCTATACTTTCTTTTTAAAGTTTCTACCACCCAAAAGTACCGGAGAGGCCACAGGAGAACGGGATCCAAGATGAATCCGGGACCCCTGGATGACTCCTGAGGCTAGAAGATGCTCTTCCTCGTCACAGTGCCTTGGCAGGTGAAGTGGCAGAGTTTCTCGGTTTCACTCAACGCTTCCCTTCGAGCATGGACGCCCCCCTTGGAAAAAGGAGCCACTGGGATGCTGAGTCCAAGAAGAAAAATGAAAGCAAAGTCTTTCTGAAGTGCAGCAGATTTGCTCTTTTGCTCTTCGCAGTGCTCTCCGTTGGTCAACAATTTCTCCGACTGTAGAAGTCCTGGGATGATGATAATTTGCTGGGGGCTCCTTAAACGCTTGGCAGATGTGAATAAGGCCCCTGGGTACCTTTGAGAAGTTCTGGCGACGACCGGTGCATAGGTCACTTTTGGTGTAGGGTTTTGGAATATCAGGGTTTTCCACCTTTCCGTTCTTCGGTGCTGATGCCGCAGCACAGACCTCTGGCTGGCTTCTGGTGACCTGGACTCGTCCACTAGAGTGAACCACAGACCCTCGCCAAGTCAGGACGCTCGGGACATCTTTTTTGGATTCTTGTAGCAGGAAACCCACCGGTGGACCTTCGTCTGCACTCAGCGACCCTGGATCTTCTCCGGCGGGAAAAGTACTCTTAAGCAGTTTGGAACTTTTACTGCTGCGGGTGTCAAGCCACACTATGCCGGGGTACCCCCTCTTCTGGGCGGTAGACAGCAAAGGGCTTCCAGCGTTCACAAACGCTCCTCCGGACCCTGGGTGACACCAATGGACTTCTTCGGATCGAGATGTCCAGGCACTCCTCTTCAGGAATCACGAACACTCCTTCTCCGGACGGCATGCATACAGGACTGGCTTCCAGGGTACTTCGGATGAAGAGCAGCAGGTTACATGATGGTCCCTCGTAGTTCTGGGAGAGGTCTCCTTTGCAGGACTTCTCTGGACCAGTCCTTGGAACGGCACAGCAGCTTTTGGATTTCGATAGAATAGCAGCTGCAATCTTCTTCCTCCAGCTGGACTTCAGGGATCAGCTTCGGTTTCGACTTCAGCTTCTGAACAAATTGATGAGTGTGAGGTCCCCTGTTCTACACATTTGGTCCCCATTTACTCAGTCTGAGCCAGGCTCAGTCAACCAATCACGCAGAAGGTCATTCATGCAGGTAGGCAGCCAATCAGGCTCCCAGGCATTCAGGCCATTCACTCCCCCCAGACACCCATAACAATGTGGATTGGGATAAGCACTCAGCCTTTCAGCACACTACACTGCATTCATGTCAGTTTCAGTCAAGGCCATCTCAGGCATTGTCTTACACACAGAAACCAGACACCCATAACACAGAATGTGAATTCATTTCAGACTCCATTCACACAGGTCCCACACCAAGGGTGTACCCACAACACACAGCCCCTGGACCTCAGTGGCAGAACACATAGGGAAAACACATACAGAGAAGTGGTAGGACAAGGACTAGGAGGCCCTGTCCCTCCCTAAGGCATTTTGAGCATCACCATTTTCTTATTGCAACTTTCCCTCCATAGTTGTCTACTGAACTCCATTCTTTTTTTCTGTTTTTGATCCTGTCCTGACTTTTTGAAGGGAGGTAAAGCCTTCAGCTTCACTTCCCTTGCCTTTTTGCTCATTTGTTATGGTGAAACTGATCAGTTACTGTCAATACTGGGAAAGGTTTGAATTCTTGTATGTTTACATTGTGCACAGCACCTTAAGGTGTAGTGCAATGGAGATACTTTTGTATCACCCTAGCTTTTTGCACAGGAGATGTTTGGTTACTTTTATGTGCCTAACAACAAGCTGGTGGCACTTTATTTTTATTTATTTTTTAACAGTTTTTGCATTATTTTTGGTGTGCATGTTCATGTTTACCGGGTATGGCTACAAAACGTGGCTAATGTCCTAAAATTGCTGTGCCATGAGAGTTTCACTTGTTCTTTGCCCATATTGTAGTTTGGCCTTCTTCCTGCCCTCTCAGGTCAGGAAAGTCCTCATGAGGTCCTGCACTTGCCTGGGAAAGCTGATGCTAGAAAGTCTGCGAATGGGGCATATGTGAAACTAGTCGTTGTACCTGATTGAACAACTACTGGCTATTTGAGTGGTGCAGATTCTTACCATTAGTGGGCTTGGTCTTGCTATTAGCTCGAATTTTGGAAAAAGGATGACTTCTTCAGCCATTCTTGTGTTCTAAGATGGAGCCAAGAATCCTTTGAAGAGGAGCAGCCCGTTGATGACCCATACATGACTTCTGCAGTGGACCAGTGTTAGGAAAGATTTCACTTTTAGAAACCTCCCTCGATAGTTTGTATCAACCCTCAATCTTGTTGCTTTATTTTTTAACTTGTTCTGACTCTTTATGGGGAAGTAAAGCCTTCAGCTTCACTTCCTCTGCCTTTTGCTCATGTGTTGTGGGAAGACTGATCAGTACTTCAGACTATCAGTACTGGGAAACTATGCAAAAGAAACATCTTTTAAATTTGTGTAACTTTTTTAACATTGCACACAGCATTGTGCAATGAGGATACCCTAGCCTTTTACACTTGGGATTTTTAGTTACTTTTATAGGTGCCCAAAGGCAGGCTGGTGGCAGCAGATGTATTTTTAACATGTTTGTATTATTTCTAGCGTGCACATTCGCGCTTACTGTGTATTGCTACTAAATGTCACTGGTGCCCTAAACTGTCCACGCCACAACATTTTCCGCTTGTTCTTTGGCCATATTATAGTTTGGCCTTCTTCTTGCCTTGCAAGGTCAGGAAATCCCATATAATGTCATACACTTTGCTGGGAAAGCTGTTGCTGCCTTTGTGTGTGTGACCCGGGAAGTGGGTGGGACTATCTGGTCCCACTCCACATATGTGGTGCCAGAGAGTCTAGGTGTGGGGCATGAGTGAACCAATAGTTGTCCCTGATTGGAAAACTACTGGCTGTTTGAATGGTGCAGATCCTTACCGTTGGTGGTCTTGGGCTTGCTTCCAGGCTGGATTTTGGATAAGAGAACGCCTGCAGCCATTTATTCAGATCAGCAGACCAACAACCGACTTAAAAATCCAAAGAAGACTCCTGGCATCCCTTCCTGCTTCTGGCCCAGTGAAGCCTTGTTGAACTAACTGATCGCCTAAGGCCCTGAGCGGTGCTTCAGCCCTTGGAATAGTGGGACCAACTAGTCTTGATGCCTTTTTGAGGATCCAGCCGTCCTAAGCCTTCGGAGGTGTCCCTGGACCACCCTTTTGACTGACCGGCTCTCTTGTGTTATATCTCGCCAGAAGGGTCGCCGTTCTGCAGTTGCACCCGGAACTTTGGTGGTCACCAGCTAGTTGTATAATCGCATTCCCTGCAAATGTCAGCAGCCCAGCCTCAAGGGATCCTATCCTGGAGAAGGCCACCTGCTATTGTCAGCGAAGATCTTCTATCCATCGCTGGACCTCCAACCCATGGCACCAACAGGCCCAGGTTTGGGCCTACATCTCAATTCCTCGACCATGGCAGATGCTTCGATTAACCACCTCTTCAGGACCTGAGAGCGCTACAACCTGAAGAACGTCTTCGTCGAGGACCGGCTCTTGAAGTGCCTTTATTGTCTTGACCCGGACCACGACACGGACGGATGCGACATCTGCCGATCCTTCTCATCGAACACCAAACAGGATCGCTACCGGAGGTTGGTGAGATGGATTGAGGAGGGCAAGGCCTCTGACGCGGCCTCCGGGCGCACTCGGGCATCATCCAGGATTGGCAGATCTTCTGTGCGTACTCCCTCTGGTAAGAAGAGGTCGAGGTCCTTTGAAGATGCGTCCTCTGTGAAGATCCAACAGAAGGCGAAATCTGACGCTCCATCTACACCCTCATCAACTGCCTATGCAGAGTTCTGGAAGGATTCTGTCTCTGTCACCGACCCCCGTCGACAGCCTGCCTCCTGGAGGGTTGTCTCCATCAGCGAGGAAGTCGCAGACACCGTCCAAGCATAAGAAGACCGGATCTTCAAGCAGCCCATAACCAGCCCAACGCTGACACAGTCAGCGGCGCAAGTGTTAGGCAGTAACCTGTGTAGTTCCCTCTGGGACCACTGCGAAAGATTTAAGACTACAGGTGGTTGGCAGTAAACCCAATTGGTAGCAATCTGTACCACCCAGATTTACCTGGTAGCTATGGCTGAGCAGTCAGACTTCTCTCAAGAAGAGTTAGGCAGTATACAGAGTATTCACAATAGGTCAAAAGAACACAGTAGAACAAGCAAACACTGACCAGAGCTTGGTGTAAAAGAGATATAATTATTTATTTAAAAAACACATCTAGTTAAACACACTGGCACTAATGTTAAGCAGTTCAGAAACACGGTCACTACAAAGATATACACTCCCTTCAACGATTATTAGACAAGTCTTAAGTAAGGCAACACTTATTTTCAGACAGCAGTGAGCGCTTAACGAAGATGGCAATCAATCGGTTAAAAAGGGAGAGAAAGGCAGAAGATAGAAACAGATCCCAACCCTTTCGGAAGAACACAGTAGGAGAAGAAGGCAGGTTAAAACCGTAAAGTCAAAGTTAACCAGGCCTGACCCAATTTAAGAGGCTCCAGTCGAAATGTGTCCAAGGTCACATGGTTAAAAGTGCCCAAGAGTCTCGCAATAGTTTCAGAAGGAGTTGGATCAACAGAAAGGGATCAGTTAGATGGTCAAGGCGGCCAGCCCAGTCCAGAAGGTTAAAGGATTATTGTTACCTTGTAGCAATCTTTAGAAAGGGAGGCCTGGCGGACACGGTACCTTAAAATGGTGAGAACGCTCCAGCGGGGGCAGTTGTTCCTGGCAGCGGGTGCAAGTCGGTGCTTCGTCCGGGGGAAGAGAGGATCTCGTCGGGGAGGAAAACAGGAGTCCGTTGCACTGCCAGGGAAGAAACCAGCCGCAGAGTTCTCAATTAAAAGGAGTGATCCTTTTATTCGCGGTCCAGTGGTAAGTGGCTATCCGGTTGCCGGGGTGCTTGGCACGGGCAATTCGACCACAAGACGTCCTGGGATGCGAGCAAAGAAAATAAACTGGTTGTGCCCACCAGTCAGGGGAAGAAGACTCTCCAGCAGGGAGATCTCCTCTGTCGTTGGGAAGTGGTGAGTCGGTTCAGCAGGGCTCCACCAGTTGTGTCGTCGTAGCAGGTCGGCTCAGCTTCTCCCTCGTCGGATTTTCAGGTCCTGTGGCGACTTCTGAAGTTCTAGTCCCAAAAGCCCTGCTTTTATGCAGCACACCCCCATTCACTCAGCCTAGCTGTCAATCAAACATGATAAGTGGTGAGCCGGCCGGCTCACCACTTGGGCCAATCACATAAGAGTGCGACTTGAGTTGCAAAGGCATCTGAGGCCAGGGTGCCCAAACCCCCTCCCACACCTCCTGTGGTACCCAGAGTGGCACCACTTTTGGAGGGCTCTGTGGAGAAGCCCGCCAAAAAGTGGAACAAAGGGCTCGACCTTTGGTTTGAAGTTACAGAGGCGAACACAAACGCCATTTTAAAACCGAGTTCTGGCAGAAAATACCAACCGGTGAATTGATATTAAATAAATAAACCGGCGGTATGTTAGAGTCTATGTTAAAAAGTATTAGCCTCGAACAATGGGAAAATCCCATAGAGATATATTCGCGGTTGAATATAAAAAGTAGTATCCACTGCCACCAGCCAAAACTCGACGAGCGGGGACTGGACAGTGCCCCCTCGAATAACAGACCCAGGGGCAATCGAATTGCCCCTACCAGTACGTCCACAATATGATGGTTTGTACTGGTTCTGTTAGTAATTTGGGACTAGCAAAACCAATGGTGACTTTACATGCCCTGGGAGACAGTAGTCAGTCCCAGGGTATGGAGTCTATGGTGGGGGGTCACTATGACACCCCGGTGTTACTGCACGCAGGGTGCGGTGTAACACACATAGAAAAAAAAACACATGAGACCCTATGGAGTAAAAGACCCCATAGCCCATGAAACACATTAACATTCAAAGGATCACCACAAATCATGTCCAAGAGTGGGAGAAAGAGAGTGTCACTCTTGGCAGGAGAAAAAAAACAAACTCCAGAAATCCAGTAAAGCTGCTGGGGGACTCACTAGGTTAGGAAATTCAGCCTAAACAGAGAATTCTCCCTAACAGCGAGTCCCGTCAACGACGGCCTCATCCACCAGGACCACCGCCCTGTCGACGACCTCATCGATGACCAGGACAAGCGCCCCGTCAATAACCTCCTCATCGATGACCCGGACAAGCGCCCCGTCGACGACCACTTCGGCAAAGAGCACCCGGTCGACAAAGTCATGGAAACAGTCTTCCTCCAGCAACAAAGAGTTAATCGACCATCATCTTCACGATGACCGCCTCGCCCAGGGTCTCTCTGCCTCCAAGACCCCCATCGTCTGTCCCGATCACGGTCCCTTAGATGGCTGCACCTATTCCTACTCCACAGGCTCCTCTAGTAGCCTCCTTCCCGAAGGACTTGGATCAGGTGAGAAAGTTGCCTCCAACTCTGGAGTTTCTGCCTAGGCCTACCAAGGCTGTTCCTCTGGTTTCTTTGGATTCCCAAGAGATCCATACATATCTACACCAGTTATGAAGAAGATCTGCCTGAAGATGTCTACTTACACCAGGAAGGGGGCCGAGGACATCTGCCTCATGAGGGATCACCGTCCCATGAGCCTTACCAGTCGTTTACCCTCCGAGGGGCTTGACCTCCTGCTCCGGCTGCACAACCTGCTCCTGCACCAAGGGAAATGTCCCTAGACATTTAAACCGCCTTGTATACTTTGGTGGCGGAGATTCAGCAGTGGCTGCCTGGTGCTCCTGTGCCTGGTCCAGCCAAATGTCCTCCAAGGCCTCCTCGGCGTCAGCCGACACTGCCCCATAGGGCACCTGTTACCTCTTGGCCAGTGATACAGGCCCTGCCCCCTGTGGCGGAGGAGTCAGTTCGCACAAATACAGACACTGACACCATCGGTACTCAAATGGATGAGTAGGACAACTACGTTCCCACAGATGGGGAACCGTCAGATGACGACAAGCCTGCCAGAGCTCCACTCCTGGATGAGATTTGCTCCTTCCACTCCATCATCTCAAAGGCGGCCAAGCTCTTCAATCTGGTGCCAGAGAAGAAGGAGGCTTTTATTTTTCAAAGGATCAGTGCCAGAGAAGAAGGAAGGCTTTTATTTTTCAAAGGAAGAGAGTCTGCTAAGACATTTGTGAAGATGGATTGGCGTTCATGAAGGCTCGAAACACCACGCCAGCAAATCGTGATAGGCTGGAGAAGTACTGGGTCCCTAATTCGGCCCCAGGTATCTCCGGTCTCAGTCTTCTCTGGTCCTTGTGGTGTCGGCTGCCGCCAGGAAGCAGTCATCAAATCCCTTGTCGACGTCCATGGTGACTCCTGACCAGGAGGGCAAGAAGCTCGATGCATCTGGCAAGCACATCATTATCACAGCAGCCTCCACCATGAAGGCCGTCAACGCCCTTGCCATCTTGTCTAAGTTCGACAGCGAGCTGTGGTACAAGCTCAGTCCCATCCTGGACTTCTTCCCCGATGACAAGTACGCCAAAGCCTTGTCCCTATTTCAGAAAGGAAAGGTGGCTTCAGATCACGCCATCACAGTCGCACTCGAGATAGCAGATTCAGCCTTCCACCAGAATGGTGTGGCTCTCAGTCACCAGGGTTGGCTGAAGGCCACGAATTGCCGTGCAGACTAAGTACATCCACATGCCGTTTGACGGGCAACCTGTTTGGGAAGGCGGTGGATGACACTCTCCAGGCCATCAAAACCGACATGGAGACGGTGTACTCTCCGAGTACCTGGAGCAGAGAAGTCGTCCTTTTGTTCCCCGAACGGAAGAGTCTCCAGATCCTCCAAAGGTTACCCTAACCTCATCACAGGCCTACGGAAGCGGCAAACAATGTTGTTGTCGTCCACAGTCCAGGACACAGCCGCCCAAGCAGGCCTGAACCGGGCAAGGACCCGTGCCCCGACTTTGGTACCCCAGTGGGAGGCTGACTATCAAATTTTGATGATCGGTGGTAAAATATCTCTTCAGACAAATGGGTGCTGGATAGTCTTCAGCAGGGGCACACTTTGGAATTTCAAAACAGGTGCCACTGCATTCCTCTTGTCGCACGTCAAGAACTTCGCATGGCCCAAATGCTACAGAAGGTTCAGGCCATGTTACAAAAAGGGGCAGTAGAACCGGTCCCTCAGTGGCTCCGGAGTGAACTCCAGATACTTTCTGGTAAGGAAGAAGTCAGGAAGGTGGCAACCGATCCTCGACTTGCGACGCCTAAATAAGTATCTAAAGTCCCAAAAATTCAGGATGGTCACGTTGCAGCACACGCTCGACGAGCTGCAGGAAGGAGATTTTATAGTGACGCGACCTGGAGGATGTATACTTCACATCCCCGTTAATCGCAAACACAGGAAGTTCCTGCGTTTTGTCGTCCAGAGGTGGCATTACTAATTCAAGGCCCTTTGCTTCGGCCTAAAATCGGGCCGAGGGTATTCGCCAAATGCTTGGCCTTGGTAGCTTTGCATCTAACGCTGCAAGGGAATCCATGTCTACACTTACCTGAACGATTGGCTCATCCAGTCCCGCCCCCACGCACTGGAGACCATGCGCCTTCTGACTTTGCTCTGATTCTCCATCATTTATCCGAAGTCCTGCGTGGTGCCATTGCAGAATACACTGTTCCTGGGTGCCCGGATCAACACAGTCTCATGTTGGACGACCCCCTCGTAGGAGAAGGTGAAAACCATCCAGGGGAAGTTTCAGTGGCTGTCCACAGCATCCATCGCAACTCCGGTCCATCAAATCCCTGTTTGGCATGATGTCCTCCTGCATCCATGTGGTCCCCTTTTGCAGGCTCCAAATGCAGGCTCAAGGAATTCCTAGACATCAGGTGGCAACAGGTCACAGGCACATGGACAGACAAAATCTTCCTCAATCAGGCATTCCGTCAAGCTCGTCAACGGTGGTCGGTTTGGCCACATCTCACTCAAGGAGCCCACTTCCAGATCCCTCCGTACCAGCCTACAGGTACTACCCAAGCCTCTCTGGACAGTTATGGGGCGCACACGGGACAATCTCACGCCAGACGTCTCTGGCTCCTGGAGCAGAAGGACTTAAAAATAAACGTCCTGGAACTGTGGACGGTCTTCTGCACCCTCAAGTTGTTCCAGGTTCAGCTACAGGCGAAGGTGGTGCAGATCTTCACAGACAACACCACC
Source organism: Ambystoma mexicanum (assembly GCF_040938575.1). Lineage (NCBI taxonomy): Eukaryota > Metazoa > Chordata > Amphibia > Caudata > Ambystomatidae > Ambystoma > Ambystoma mexicanum. The sequence goes on along the minus strand of NC_090931.1, from coordinate 182,933,676 downwards.
ATGTTTTACATCAGGAAACAGGGTGGGACACCCTCCCCCGCTCTCTCCCTAGAAGCCCAGTCCCTCTGGCGCTGGGTCATTCTGCACAACATGTTTCTTGTCCCCTTTCACCTGGCAGGAGTGAAGAACAGCATTGAGGACTCGCTCAGCGAGGAGCAGCGGTCCTGTCATGAGTGGGTTCTTCAGCAAGTGCAGGTGTCTCACCTCTTCAGCAAGTGGCGTCTTCCCCCGATCGCCCTATTCATGACAGATTCCAATGGCTGCGTTTGCCAGCAGATATCCTCAGCCGAGGAGTCTAGGGGATGCCCTATCGTTCCCTGGGACAGGCTCTTCCTGTACGCCTTCCCAACGATTACGCTACTGTTGCATGTGATCAGCATACTCCAACGATGCCACTGCAGGATGATCCACATTTCTCCGGCAGGGCTGAAGCAGATCTAGTACTCGGACCTTCTCCATCTGGTCCCAGCCATCCAGCTGCCAACACTTCCCGACCTCCTCCAGAGAAGAAGTATCAATCCTGCATCACGACTTGGTGTCACTGCGCCTCACAACCTGGCTCCTGCAGCCCTAGAATTCAGGCACTATGTCCTGCCGTTGGAGAGCAAGAAGATCCTGGTCAAGGCCAGGGCTCCCTCTATATTGTCTTGCTACAGGCACAAGTGGAAGCATAATTTCACAGTGTGGTGACGGGCACGGAGGATCGCACAGCTGCAGGTAACGACCCGGGGCTCCTCCCATACCTGCTCTTGCTGGCTAAAGCTAGCCTGGCTCACGCCTTCATCTAGGTTCATCTGGCTGCCATATCCTGGTGCACACAGGCTCCAGCCAAGATCTCCCTATGGTCGCACTGTCTTGTCAAGGAGCTCCTTAGGAGTCTGTTCGGGACTTTTCCGCCAGTGAGGTCTCATGCCCCGGCTTTGGAACTAAACGTGGTCCTGTCTAAGCTCGTGGGGCCTCCATTTGAACCAATGCATTGTGCCCCTTTGAAGTTTCTCTTGGAAGGTAGCTTTCCTGGTGGCTATCACCTCGGCCAGGCGGGTCGGGGAGATTCGGGCCCTCTCCTGCAAGCAGCCATACTTGTCCTTCCACGCTACCAAGGTGGTGCTGCTGACTCATCCCATCTTCATGCCAAAGTTTCCTTCAGACTTTCATCTCAACGGGCCTTTGGTTCTGCCAGTTTTCTTTGCTCGTGCCCTCAAGTTCTACTTGGCACGCACCAACAAGGTCTTTTGGAAAACATCTCTGCGTTTTGACAATTTTGGACCTGTCGGACACTGGAAGGCTGTGTCTAAGACTTCCATGTCCAGGTGGCTCTCCGGCTGTATCCTGCACTGTCATCGTCTAGCCAACAGACCACTTCCAGGCCGGCCAAGAGCGTACTCCACCAGAGCCATCAAATTTACGACAATGTTTCTGTCTGGTGTTCCCCTGCTCTACATCTGCAGGGCTGCTACTTTGAGGTCTACATACACCTTCACGAGATTCTACTGCATCGGCAGGGATTCCATGAAGGTGTTCCGGTACGGCAAAGCAGTGCCATGAAACCTGTTTGCTTGAGGTGAGTCTGTTCCAGGGGTAAGTGAATTGCTTCTGTGAGCCTTGCCACCTACCGTGGTTGTGTATATGTACTGCTGTGTAATCGTATTCATGAGCATGCAAATCCATGCAAGACCCCATGCTGGAGAAGGTACAAGTTACTTCCTGTAACTCTTGTTCTTCAGCATGGGTCTAGAATGGATTCACATGCAACTCCTTCCCCTCTTAGACTGCTACTGCATGGAGCTTAGGAGGACAAGTGTCATTGGCTGGGGCAGTATGACCCAAACAACACTGATAGGCTATAGAGGAGACAAGCAGTTTTAAGTTTAAAGCTAAACTGCTTTGTATTTACCATGGATTCCCAGCCTGACAACGGGGAATCTTCATGAGCATGTGAATTCATGCAAAACCCATGCTGAAGAACAATAGTTACAGGTAAGTAACTTGTACCTCACCTTGCATCTGGACCTTACCGGAAGAATCCTTGCACTCGCAGCTCCTGAGCATCTCTCCCTGGAACCAACGGCAGGAAGTTCAACCTTCAGCGACCCTCGAGTCTCTTTGTACCCTAGCAGTCGATTCCACTGCCGGTTGGCCGTCAAACTTCGGCAGCACCATGTGAAAGATAAGAACACATTTTCCTTACCTAGTAACTTGTTGCATCTCTTCTTTTGAACAATCACCAATACAAGTAACGTACCTGCTACAGATGCATTCTGGGGAGAAGAATTGTGACTCATTTGACCTTTTGGACACAAGGCCCCATTCTTCTTAGGGAAACATCACTTTTGACTTGGTTCCATCTTTCCTGCATCACTTTACTTACCTCCTGTGTTGATTTTAAGTCATTAAATGCATTTTAAGAACCTCTCGTGAATGTATATATGTTTATTATTGTGTACCTGCTTGTTTAATTTTTTTTGTGTGTGTTTAAGGCCTAGAATAAATATTTGTATTTGTTTACATCCCTGTCTAAATTGAATTACTGTGTGCTTCGCTGTGTGGACTCATTGTGAACCCCTGGCCACATTCACTCTCCTGAAAATAGCCTCGACTGCTCCCTGCGTTTTCCTTGATTAGGTTCTGGCTAAACTATGAGTTCCCGGTTCACTATAACTGGGGTGGCCTCCTAAAATCTGTCCACCAAATCAGATTCTAGAAATCCACCTTAACCAGCAACCTCTCCAGTAACTGGCCCAGTGAAGCCCTGCTCCTGTGCCTGATCTCTGAAGACCCTCATCAGTGCTGGAGCTCTTAGACTAGTGGCACCAACTAGTCTCAAAACCTTCTTGAGGATCCATCCCCTCAGAGCCTTCAGATGTGTCCCTGGACTGCCCGGTGGACTAACAAGCTCTCTCGTGGGCTACCTCATAAATTGCTGCTCCACGTTCAATACCAGAACTTTGATGGTCGCCAGTTTACACCACAAGTCGCCTGGTGCAGCTTCTGTGACCGCAACTGGAAGGTTGCCTGTCATTGCCTGCAAACAGTGATTTCCGCTGGAACTCGCCCTCCTCCATCCTGTGAAGTGTCACGAAGAGGTCTGCATTGTTAGAATCTGCATTTCTTCATCGACGGGGATTGTATCTTATAGTTGCACCCGACCTGAAGAATCCTCGAACCTGCAACCCATGAGCACCTATCACTGGAACAAGGGACGGAAGACCACGAAAAGAGCAACCCCCCTTTTTGACACATTATGATCCCTGGGAAAGTCATTCAGTAAGCATATGTGTGCCTGCCCCCATCCTCCATAAGATAACATTGGGATCAAATACCTTTGTCTCCTATCTCCCTCTTGATTCCCTTTGATCGTCAAACCTAGGTCAAGTGTCCTGCCCCTGGGTTAGCCTTGGGTCTGGAAGCGAGAGGAGAGCTTACCTGTCATTGTTGTTGAACTTTTAAATAGTTTGGAACTATTATGAATCGCCACCACAAGTCCATTTCATCCCTTTAGAGAATCCATACCTGTGAGAATCCTTGTGTTGGAGCATTTGACTTTTGGGCACTAGACCCCCATACATCTTAGGGTTTGGACTTCTAAAGCATAGGGAATTGAACGTGTGACTGGTTCTCATCATTTGAACTACATCTGCATTACTTACCTGTTTTACATGGTTAGTGATTGTATGATGTATTGTGAATGAACATACTGTTGAATGTATATATTTGTACTATAGAGTATTGTGTGATAATCTACCTGCTAGTTTCATTTTACAATGTGTTCTAAAGGCCTAAATAAATATCTGTATTTTTATAACTGACTGTCTAAGCTGAATTATTGTGTGTTATTCTGTGTGGACTCATTGAGGGCCCCTGACCACACTCACAGTCTCAAAGACTAAGCCTTGCTTCTGGCCTCGGGGAGGAAGAGGAATCTGAACCTCTCCCTAATCTGTTCCAAGGCAGCCCTTCAGATGGCTCAATTGAGTTTGTCAGGCTGTCCCTTTAAATGACTGTGCAACAACAAGGTGAGGTGCAAACTTTGCTTAGGCAATTTGCCCAACTTTGTTTCACTTACTCCAGGCCTGTTAGCATGACAGAGACGCTGGGCATAGTGTGCCTACTGTGAGAATCCAGAGGGTGTCTCACCCGCTAGTCCCCAAGGATCTCTCTCTAAGGGGGACAGGGCACAGCCATCGCCTTTGAATCCAGACCCTGGGGGTGGACCAGTGCGGGAGGATCACCTGGGAGAGGGGTCTTCGGGAAGTGGGGGTGAGGCAGCTGATGGTGAGACGCGATATTCCACCCTTTTTTGTTAATCTACCCCCTTTTATATTATAGGATTTTCCGAAGTCCCAAGTGCCCTCCCTCCGCCCCAACCCACTCTTTTTGTCACAAACACTGGACCGAGCAAGAGGATTACTCTCGCACATCGTACTGGACATGTCCCGTTAAACAGGTCCTGCAAAGTCATGCACTTTACACTAAGTGCATACACCTGATACCAGTTAGCTTTCCTCACACAAATAAAAAACACAAATAAAAAACAACACCTAAATACACACTCGGAGCAAGGCGTAACATGAGCAGAACCTCCGGGACGAGGGCACACCTACTGGAGCAGAGCAACAGACCATGGGATGAGAGCAGCATGCCGAAAACCCCAAGGATTCCCTACTGGAGGTTGTTGCCTCCGACAGAACGCGAAAGACACGTGGAGAAGGCCAGATCCAATAAATGAAGATTGCATTGTGTTCCAAGGACACCAGCGACCCTCCCGGGTGAATGGCAGAGTTGGGACGGCAAGGCCAAGCCTGTGGCACTAAACTTGACTGGCGAATTAAAAATAGCAAGCAAACAAGAAAGAAGCGCACACAGCCGGTGAGTTGGCAATCGAACTAAGAGAACTGTGTGTGTTAAAGCGAATGAAGTAGCAGCATTGTATTATAAGTGAAGACAGCACGCGTGTGGAGGAGATGCGAAAAAAGGCAGACCTGTGAATGAACTTTGAAGAAAAAAGCATCTGTGAGATCAGCGATACCAAGTAACAGAGAGGTCCGGCAAAAAGAAGTAGCCCATTCGAAAGTCTCTGTGAAAGGTACATTGTTTTGAAGTTAAAAAAAGACAGATGTTACCGTGAACTTTGAGTCAAAGTGGTCTTGCGGTAGTCTGGTGAAAGTGCCACACACATACAAAAGTCTTTGAAAGGGGTCCGAGCCCGATAGAGGGAGACCCAAAGTACAGTAAACTTGGGGAAGGGAGCCTGTTGCAAGTTTGTGTTGGACTGTGACGTGAAGGT